>NC_058385.1:15157500-17867500 GCF_018350175.1 Felis catus
TGTACCAGGGGGGTAATTAACTTCGATCCACGCCGTCATTTGAAAACTAGATTTATAGGGTATGTATGTTTTTAGGTGTGCTGTAAATGGCATGCAGATATATGCATATGTATACGCAGACACATGCATCGTCTACACTTCCACCGAACAGACTAATTAGCAGCGGCTCTGGCAGCTGTTGCAGGAGGCGAGCTGAGACAGGAGCCCGGCTTATGAGTTACGACTCTGGGGGAGTTGTAGGGACTCAGAGCTCGGCGTAGGGGGAAGGGCAGGAGAAGTGATGTGTTCGCAGTGGGTCAGTTACTTTCCGGATCAAGATCAGACTCTGCCCTCCGTGTTCACAGCGGACCTTGATTTAATGTCATACAATTAAGGCACGCGGTGAATGCCAAGAGCGGAGCCTATGGCTGCACTTGAAGGACACCAGAGCGTCTCAGGACGAGAAAAGGGAAAAGGCAATCACAAGGGGGTTTGAGGGGTAGTAGAACAAACCCATCATTTGCCGCATACGGACCCTCAGACTGATTCCAGGACCAACCTAGTGTTTCCAAAGCAAACCGGTCATAGTTTTCGGTAAAAAGCCTCGGAAATCTGCTGGCGGATTTTAGGAGAGTTCCGGTGACAGGAGCTTCAGCTGTCAGGAAAGCAGGAGTTCCAGTTTGTGCAGATATTCTAGAGTTGAACTGTTTAGAAAGCAGTGGATCTTTAAGGAGCAAGTAGTGTGATTGTTTGCGATTCTGGGCCAAGCTGCCGAAACAAACAGAACAGAGAGGATGATAATGTTAAATGGCGCCCTCAGCACATTGCGCAAGAAACCTCGAATGGCTCAACTCCTTCGGGAAGCCCTCTACAACCACCACCACTGCCCTCTACCCGCCCCACCCCTTCTCCCTTTCTCTTCCTAGTATCCAGTCGGCCTTGCCTGACTTTGAAAAGCCAAGATAATTTCCTTGTATCGACATAGTCTCAATGGTCAAATCAGTCAAAGGAGTAGGACAAGGGGAAAAGGCCAAGCCTGAAACTTTAGAAGGACTCTGCAAATTAATTTATTTGGAAGCCAATGAAGTGGACTTTGTTAAGGTAGTAGTTCCGCACCACGGCCTTGGAGCCAAAAACAAACCCAGATTAAGAAAGCGAGCCTTGATAGATGTCTTTGTTCTGCCTTGGCCTGCAGGGGCTGGGAACAAAGGAGAGGAACTGAGAGAGGATTCACCAAAGTGGCCGCGCCCTTAGCGCCTGGCGCTGTCCGCGGTGCTGACCTCGGCCCTCTTCTCTCTCCGTAATTTAACCAAAAAGCAATAGGACCCTCCTGCCCCCATCCCGAAGAATAACAGAATATTAGGTAATTTGAGAAAGAAAAAAAAAAATTAAAGGCAGAGAAATGCCGCACACGGCAAAACCTAATATTTTACCAAAATAGTCCACTCTAGCTGTTGCCACACTTGACTTGCCCTTTACAGTCTTGGCGTAGTTACGTAGTTAGTGTATGTACATTGGGAAACAATTCCACTTTATTTAGACTGAAACCTGAATCTAGCAATGGGCGGGACTTGCAAGGAGAATGAGGAGAATGAAGGCTTTCTTTCTTTCTTTCTTTCGTTCTTTCTTTCTAGTCATCTTCCTTAAAACATACAAACTTATGGTCTTCAGCTGCATACCTAAATAGTGCTAGTGTGGTCAGTAAAGGGACTCACAACAGACTCAAGTGTGGGCCTTGAGACTTACCAGAAAAGGACAGAATGGGGACTCACTAGATGAGACCAAGCAGGAGTCCACCCAGCCCCATCCCCTCAGGCAGAAAGGGCAGCCTTCCTAGGTGGGTCCAGAGCCCCAAGCTCTGCAGACCTCTCTGATGCGCGGAGCAAGCTCCGCGCTTCCTGGCCGGCGGGAGGCACTGCAGGCCAGAAAACGTGAAACCCGCACTGCGGAAAAACCAAATACAGCATCCTTTTCCTCCTCAAAGCTCTGTCAGTTGCGATTGGAAAAGGGCAGGGTGGCTTACCAAATAGCAGGCAATGAAGATTTCCTTTAGGAGTCGAGGGGCGTATGGGTCAGTATTCATACATTCAATAAATCTTTTATATTGAGAACATTAAATATAAATAATAAGAATTTAAATATCTTAACTAAATAATCAAAGAGAGATAGAGAAACAGGAAATCAGCCAATGTGTAACCAGCCTGAGGTCGCAAAAGAAATTGCTACATGCTTGTTTGTGTTTATAAATCCACAAACATAAAAGATGTTAAAACTAGAAATAGATAATAGTAACAATAGATTATAGAATAATAGATCTATAAAAATAGAAATAGATAACAATCCAGACTGGGCAACAGAGGTGGCAACACCAATTTTGATCCAGATATAGAAATGGGCCACAAATGGGTCATACATTTCATCGGATTCATTCTTTTACACCTGAATGATGGAGATATATCAAATGATTCCAAAAATAAAGTGGTAAAGCACCTATTCTCAGGAGATAGTCATACTGCCTTCTCTCAGGGTGGATTTTATTTGTCCTCTGATTTTAGAATTCTGTGAATTAGGCCTTTCATGTCCATTGATGACTTAAATTTCTATCTCATTTTATATAATTTGAGAGGGAATAGGTAAAACACACTAAAAAGGGGGGGGGGAATTACTTGAATAATAAAAGGAAGGTGTTTGGAAACATTCCTCTTATGCCCGTTAAGAGTAGTCATTGGAAATTGAAATGAATTTAAAGCATCACATGTTATCATGGAAGCTTGATTTCATTCCAGGATTCATGCAATTGTGCCGATCTGCACCCACATTCCCTCGGATATTTCATGAAGCAACAAGGGTCCAAGGTTGCAAAATATTTCTGCCTGAGTTCTGTTATAATTCATATTACATAATAGAAACCCACCTAATTCCCCTCACTCTAATCCTTCTTGTTTAGGAAATCTAAATTCATCCTCCAGAAAACTAAGTTTTTAAATTACTTTCTAAACAGAGATGAGAAACACGGTGTGAAAGAGAGAAGGTAAAATACTGTTTAAATAAGGGAACATTTAGTATTCTGGTTACAGCGATTAAACCCAGAATGGTTACTGATCCGTAATATTTCTAGATTTTTAAGACTATTTTATTTTCTACTTCTTTTAAAAGTAATCATCTGGTTTAATGTCCATCGCCAATTTGACTGAAATTCAGTGCTCAGCATTTTTTGCAATAAAACAATTTAAGCTTCGCAATTGGAGAATTTCGTCCTGGAGTGCCACGGGGGTCCTTTGACAATCACAACTTTCATTTAGTGGTCTGAAATTAAAGCTTTTTAGAATAAGTTGGGAGCAGCTTGACCCTTTGAAATACTCAATGACAACCCTCCAGGGAAATAGCATGTTTTCTTCCTGGGAAGGAGATGCTAGCGCAGTGCACCAGGGAGTAATACGCTGTCAACAATGCCAGAGCGCCCTCTGCTGCCAGAAAGAGGCAAGACACTAGCTAAAATATCCAGATGGCACTGAGTTGCTGGGTAAGCAGTGAAAACATTAAACTCTTAGAAACATTTAATCTGTGAAATTTAAAATCTTTGATCATATTGTATTTTTGAAGGGGCCACCTGATTTTGATTTTGAGAACTCCTTGAATAATTTTCTTATATTTCTTCAAGGTAGTGAAAGGTCAAATGTTATGAAGTTTCAGTCTGTCAAATTATTTCTGTAGTTACATTTCTGCACTTTCTCTAATTTTATATGAAAATATGAAATTGCAGTTCGGAGTTAAAAAATCTTCGTGCTGAATATATGAGCAAATAATTCTTTTCCTAGTTTCTCTAGATAACTAAGATCTAATAAAAAAATTAGCTAAAGTTATCAATCATAGATTGTTACATTTTTAAAAACTAAGGACTGAGGTAAAGAATCATTTTCTTATTTTGCTAATTAACCCCGATTTTTCTCGAGCTTTAAGTCTAGGAAAAGAAAGTGAGTTATGTTTGAGGAAGAAGTTGAAAATTTTGCTTCACCCTAATATATATATTCTTTTTACCCTTGAAATTTTTGAAATGAACTTATATCCATGCTTAGCTTAGAAAGATTTCATTAGAAAAGAATGCACTCTGACTATAAACAATCTGATGTGGCTGCAGCACAGGCAAACTCATAAAGAAGCAATACCTGAATTAAAATTGAGTTTTTCAGTATGGAGCAATCTCTTTTCAAATGAAATTGGAGAGCATTTTCTAAAAGGTTAAAAAGTCTTTTTGATTTTTATGTATTACAGGGTTTGTATTGAGTTTTAAAATGTACAGCTGTATTAATTAAATGTTGTGAATCTCAAAATTACAGCCTATTTCAAAACACACACACACCTTTGCCATGAAGACTATGTTGAATATATCAGTGCTAATGTAATAAAATGCTTCTATTAATTATGTGGTTGTTAAATAAATCTTGGAAAATAAAGTTCTATTTATTTTATGGTGTCAGAATGAAATAGATATCCAATATCACTTATTTAATCCTACTTTAAGTGAAAATTCTTACAAGAATTTGTAAGCTATAAAATTGCTGACAATATTAAACCAAAATTTAAAAAATTACATAATTTTATAATTTGCTATAAGAGAAAAACTGTTGATTAAATATTAAACTAAGTTAAATATTTGGCCAGTTCTGTAAAATTCCATAAAACTACAGGTACATTTGTCTTCTGAAGCTATTTCTCCAAAGAATGTATTTATAAGTTTATGGCATAATAATAAAAATAAAGAAAATTTTTAGAGTTTTTATACTTTCATTCTAAGCATTCTTTAAAAAATTAAATATTAAATTTATTTTTGTTTAGTTTCCATTTCTTTCTAAACAAATTCATATTTAACTTAGGAGAGAATTTACACAGTGATGTAATTTTTCTGTATTCCTAACAGTTATTATAATAAGTTTAAAACCAAATTTTAAGTAAATAAAATGCATAATACATATCAAGACACTTTCTTTCTACCTTAAAAACCATTTGTTTTATTAAAAAAAAATACAAGAGAACAAACTAAAAGAGCTTTTCAGATGTGCAGAAGACACTGCCCAATGGTTGCTGTTCAAATCTGTATGTAAGGATTTTTAACCTCTTCTTGTTTTTTATGCCTACAAGGGGTAACATTATAACTAAAACACTCCTCTTCTGGATGTTTAGAATCCATGGAAATGTTCACTTCCATAGGCGTACTATTCATCTAAACGATGTATTTATGAAAAGCATTAATATAGTAAAAGCAACAAATTACTGATACTTTTATTCAAGAATTAAGCACAACAATACTTGTGCCCTTTTTGCACCCACTCTTAGCTGAAATTAGTATACAATTTAATACTTGCTGACCACAAAAATCAAAGCCCTAATCACAGATTTCAGATTAAAAAGAACAGGCATTAGCAAATTTGGTATTTTTTTACCCACTGTTCAGACTCAGGTGTCACTGCAGTTTCCAACAGCTGCTATTAAGAGACTGGTACGATATAGAAATGTGGCTGAGTAGGAATTGAAAATATGATGCCTTAGTTATTTAAGATGGAATAGAATTGGAACGTCCAGAAATTGGAACTGATTATCTTTCAGAATATCAGTAGTTGCAAAGTGCAGGACAAATATTTACACTGAAGACCAAATAGCCAGGAAAGTAAAAAAGCCCCATATTGAAAACAGAAGATACAGAAGGCCAAATAGGGTGAAATGGGAAGAAATGAAGTCTTTGAGATATATGTTGAAAGCACTAAAAATAATTTGACTTCAATTTTGTTTTTAATATTTTAGTGCAAAAAAATTATTTTAGATATATATTTATTTAGAAAGAATTATTGGATGTTATCTCAGATTTCTTCATTGGAATGTGTTGTAATTTTGATCTTATTGTGTTAAAAATATTAGAAATCAAATTAGCAATATTACTGTATTATTTAACTCTTATCCCATGGATTGAAAAGCAGAATTGTGTTTCTCCTCTTCTAGTTGTTGGTCAAACTCTTTTAATTATAAAGAAGACATTAATTTAAATGTAATTGTATGCATGGTATAAATAATAGTATTATTATAGCATATGTTGGGCAAAAATATCTTCCTCTGCCAATTTAAGTACAAAACACACATACATGAAAAAGAAACTTGGTTTAGCAAATTGCTCCTTACTGATATCAATGTTCTAAGCAGTAGTCGTCATATATTTAGACAGACATCTTACTTAATTGGAACCTTCTCAGGAGTTCCCAGTAGGCGATGTTAGTATGAGGAGTGAGTGCCAGGCTGATTGCTAAATACTGAGAACGTTGGTCAAGGTCAACTCAAAGTTTACAAAGTTTGAACTATTCTAAAAACATTAAGTGGAGAAAGGAGTTGTCTTGCCCAGGGAAGTACAGTGTCAATTTTCTAGTTCAAAAGAATTTCTCCTTTCCCTGAATGTCTTGACTTTACTTTCTCAATTCCCAGAACTAGGCTACAGTGGTTGTCCATTTTAATTGTCCTGACAATATCAGATAATCAAACAGAGATTGTCTGTATGCGCTCCATGGATACATTCTTTTTTTTTTAAGTTTTTTTTTCTTTTTTCTTTTTTTTTTTTTTTGAGACAGAGAGAGAGAAGGGTGGGGAGGGGCAGAGAGAGAGAGGGAGACACAGAATCAAGCAGGTCCAGGCTCTGACGTGTCAGTGCAGAGCCCAACATGGAGTTCGAACTCACGAATCATGACATCATGACCTGAGCAGAAGCTGGACGCTTAACTGACTGAGCCACCCAGGCACCCCTCCATGAATACATTCTTTAATAAATGATTTTTACAACGTGAATATCCTTAAAAGAGATTCTGATTCTATGATAGATTCTGATTCTATGATATACCTAAAGAAAGAGATTCTGATTCTATGATATGATTCCTGAATATACTTAAAAGAAAGAGATTCTGATCCTATGTTTAAATTCAAAAAACACAATTATTTATAAATGCCCAGTAAACATCAGGCAGTTGTGCCAGTTGAATTGGAGAAGGAGGGTTGGGCTGAGTGTATATATACATATATATGTATGGAGAGAAAAGCTAGTAGTAATTATGAATATCTGTGTTAGAGATTACAACTAACATTTAAAACATGGTTGAGGAAAAAAAAATCAATTTTAGTTGTGGCCTGGACACATCTCTCCTGCAGTAATGTTTTTACTATCAGCTAATCAACATGGTAACACCCCATGATACAAGATAATTATTAATAAAGAAACATTAAAAAAATTGGCTGGTTCTTCAAACTATTCTCCATACTCCTGCTGTTGTTATTGCAGTAACTTTCTGCAGTAATTATCATTTTCTCAATCTACAATGCCCTTTCAATAAATAAAATTTTTCTACATTATCTTCCCTCCTCTCTCTGCTTCCTCTTATCTAAATTGACTGATAGAACCCAGCAAAGTAAGTTTTTAGGCCAATAACATTGAACACACACATCAATCATAGACATAAAACCCAAATTTATATCAAAGAATCATACACATGAAAAGACTAGCTGATTTTTCCTTTAACTTCTCTTTGTCATGGAAAATACCTAAACTCTCTTAGATGGCCAACTATAAAAACATATGTTTTCATTCATTTCATCACTGTTTCAATGCTTACTACGCGCCAGGCCCTGCTGTCTGTGTTCTATCCAATTGGGAGGGAAACAGATATGGTCTACCCTGACAGAGCTTATGGTCTTATCCAGAAACTTTGTCCAGTGTTAAAATTTATATTCCCATAAACCAATGTAGTCTCTATAATTTAAATCCCTTTAAGCTTTTGTATTCCAACAATTATTCTTCATGATAAAAACAGATTTGTATTTTACTTTTCCATGATAAATGAAAACAATATTTTTACACTGGTAAATACACTTACTCTCCACTGGTAACAATGGATGCTTTTACTATCCCCTTTCAAATTTGCTGATAAATTGAGCAGAATATTAATATAAGCTGACCTAATGTTGATGATAAACTATGAACTTCTATCATACTTGTGGTTTATTAGCCACACTTGACCTGTGTGTTTATTGATTATATTTATTTCCAGTTTGTCACAGATTTTGATTTCTCATGTATTTTTTTGTCATATATGTCTGTCTGAACTCTGTGCTGTGGTCCTTATCTGTCACTAATGCATGTTTCTGATAAGCTGTAGCTTTGTTCCTGTTCATTTTTTTCCTTTTTCTGTTTGTTTGTTTTCTTTCTTTTATTTTAATGAGCTATTTCTTCAATTATCAGGGTTCTTTTCAATTTAGATGTTGTTTTTCTACAGGGCTTGTAAATGTATCTAACTCAAATCAACCAAATTGTTGATCAGTTTTATTGCATTGATTAAAAGGGCACACCAAATCTAATTTAGTTATTAACTGGTCATAATAACTAGACCAATTTCTTCATGAACTCATTATTTCAAATGTTTAAAGTAAACATCAAATCAACTCGTCATTCAAAATATTCCCACAAATGTGATTTTTAAACTCTTCTTTATTCCATCTCATTAGCTGTGAAGTTTTTAGATTTATGGCTCCAGGAAAAATGGTCATGATTAACTCTCCAATTTGTTGTTCAAAACTGTTGGCTATCACCCTAAGTCTTTGAAAATCAGATGTTTGTCAGATTTTTTGATAATGACAGGTATCATGTGTGCCAAAAGGGTCAAAGATATTTTCCTCTAAGTTGTGATCACTGAACTCATCAAAAGATCTGAGGTTATGAATTCTCCAGCTTTGAAATGTAGTTGCTATAATATGGTATACCATGTAAGTAATTAATGTGCTGACATTAGAATGTGGAGACCTATATTTTAGACTGAATGCTTTCTGTAATTGGTTGAGAAATTTGAATTTCTTTCTTTCACTGGATCTTGGTTTTATGTGAACTTGATCAGTGACTTTCCATAATATGCAAATAAGAACTACCTTGGGAGCTAGTATAAATTTAGCTTTCTAGGTCCCATCCTCAGAGATTCAGCTTCAGCAGGTCCGGGATACATTAAAAACTTTTTTTAATGTTTTATTTTATTTTTGAGACAGAGACAGAGAGAGAGAGAGAGAGAGAGAGACAAAGTGTGACACTGGGGGAGGGGCAGAGAGAGAGAGGGAAACACAGAATCTGAAGCAGGCTCCAGGTTCCAAGCTGTCAGCACAGAGCCCAACACAGGGCCAAACCCACAAACTGTGAGATCATGACCTGAAACGAAGAAGATGGATGCTTAACCAATGGAGCCACCCAGGCACCCCAAGTCTGGGATACATTTAAACAAGCACTGCAGCTGGTTCTGATGCAACTGGTCTACATTTTGAGAAACTCTAGACCAGTTCTCCAAGTGTCTCTCTAGCTCAAAACTTTCTAGCTTTTTTTTAATTAAAGAAAACTAATAATTCTAACATAGTGAATCTGATCACTGGATAAGCAGACCCAGAAAGAATTAGTGTTTTGGAGAAATCTTAGTTATAACACGGAGAGTATGCAAGTCTGAGTTCTTCAAGAAGCAAATTCCCAGATGGAATTAAGTGTGCAATGTCTTTATTAGGGGAAATGCCTGTGTGAGAGAAAACAGGAGGGGAGCAGGTAAGCTGGTTGACCTATCAGACTGCAGTACAGGTCTGATCTTCCTGAGTGAGGAAGGGTAAGTGGGGTACAGGTGTCTTAAAATAACATGCAGTCTGAGGAACATTTGGCAGAATCATCAGGAAGTCCTTGAGCCAAAGTTAGCTCTCAGAGAAAGCCCAGGTTTTCCAAGAACATGCTACCCTAGTATCCTTACCATAGTGAGAGCAGCCTATAGGAAACACGGCCTCCCCCTGCATAATGATGGATTTCAGAGCACAGTGTCTGGGGCTTTTTGTTAATTACATTCCCTATAGTTGGAGATCTGTGAGGTACATCCTTGTGGCTGTCACAAAGAGGCAAATCATTGTTAATAAAAATCAGTATTAATAAAAAAGAATCAGTTCCTAGGAAATTTAACATTTTTCTATCATCACATTAAAGAAAACCCAGATGGGATATGAACAGGATCAACAATCAGTAAAAGATGAGGGTGATTTAAGAAATATAGAATAATTACCTTGTTCCCCAAATGTATTAGTTAGTATGGCCTAGGTTATGCTATTATAATGAACAACCCCCAAATCTCACTAGTTTAAAATAACAAAGACTGGTATATTGCTTATACTACATGCCCACACAGATTGTAAAAGAGATTGTTCATATTGGTGTCTCAAGAAGTTCAGTCGATGGAAACTTCACTATCTAAAGATGCCATCATCTCAAACACATGACCTTCCTCAACAATATTTTGAGGGCAGAGAAGTCTAAAGATTCAAGCACAGACAAATATTTTGACCCAGAAGTCACAGATATACCTTCCATTCACATATTATTGGTAGAACCGGTCATAGGGCCATGCAGAGGATTCTGTATCTGGAACTTGAAGATAACAGATTATTAGTGAATAGTAATGCCTACCAAAGTAAGACTTCTTGCAAATCGTACTATCACTCATATATAGTGGCTGACTACCACATCCCTAAGGGTCCTACGATTCAGCAATCTAATTTGGCTGAAATAGAACCTGTGTTCAGTTGCCTTTTGCATTTTCAAAGGCAGTGAGGTGTGGTGGATAAGGCTTAAATGGGTAGTCAAGTAATCTCTTAACATAAAAGTAGGCTTTTTGTCTGAATTGCTGTGTGATTTCAGATATTCATCTTACCTTTCTGGCTCCTTGTTTCCTCGTTTGAAAAGTGAAAGGATGGAATTAGTTATCTAAGCTCTATTCCAGAATTCAATTAGTTCTGATAAGAACAGCAACATAAATAGCAATAGAAATGTGATATAATCTAATATACGTATAACAAACTGCTGAGAAAAGCCCTTCATTTTGACTTTACATGTGGGAAAACAGCATTGCTCTAAGACTGGCTACTGAGGGTCATCAATTTCTCTCCAGGTATTCCTCTGTGTTTGCCTAGGGGAATATGCCAACCACTCATGCATTGCAGCCTCTCTGTTTTATGGATAATACTCAGCCACATTTTGCACAGCTCTTTCACAGGATTCTAGCACGATCATATCTCACACACACACTGTTGGGTGGACATTTTCTCTTTCCCTTTTTTGTCCCCACCTCCACTTCATTTCCTGTTTTTATTCTCAAAATAAGTTAACTGCCTACAAAAGCCCTTGCCTTAGCGTGTGCTTCCTGAGAAGAATCTAGTCTAATGCTACACAATAATCCTAACCAGATAAGTCCATATGGGATCAAAGATGGCAAGGGACTTAAATGCTTTTAGGGCCAACTTTATCCAGTCAGTGACTTCTCTGTTGAGACCGTCTCTGCTTCTTGAAAATTAGAAAGGACTCTTCATCGAAATATCTGGACTTTCTCTAGCTACAGTATAGGTGACGCAAGAAGGTAGTTTCATGAGAATGTGGAGATTCAAGTAGTGAGGAAGACTCCAATTAAGTACTCTGAGAAACTACAAAGCTCTGATCCAGTTGGTAGAGGACAGTGTGTGTGTGGGAGGGGCATGGGGGTCCAGGGGGCAAGCACCGAAAGGCATCCAGGTTCCTGCAATTCTGCACTTTTCATGTGTTAATTTGAGAACTGGTAATGTGCATCAGTGAGGAAAAGAATAAAACAGCTCCTAAAAAATATAGGCACCTCTAGGGGTGCCTGGGTGGCTCAGTCAGTGAAACTGTCCAACTTCTGCTCAGGTGATGATCTCATGGTTCGTGGGTTGGGGCCCCATGTCAGGCTCTGTGCTGACAGCTCAGAGCCTGGGGCCTGCTTTGGATTCTGTGTTTCCCTCTCTCTCTCTGCCCCTCCCCACTCATGCTCTGTCCCTCTTTCTCTCTCTCTCTCTCTCTCTCAAAAATAAATAAATATTAAAAAAATATGAGCACCTCTAAACTCCAATGTTAGTAAAAAGAGAAATAACTAATAGTCCTAACGTATAGCATATATATAGTTTATGGTGCTTCCTGAGCAAGCAGGGGTGCTGTCAAAAACGGAGGTGATGGTCTTCTTCTCCCCTGTTTTCTCTGACCAATCACCCTGATACAGAAACTGGTTACAAACTGCTTCTGTACCAATACCTCAGGAGAGAGTATTTGGGCTACACTGAGCACATGCAAGCTATACTGAGGACTAAGAAAAACTCAAACACATTCAGATGGCACACAAAGAAACCTATCACCCGCAAAAGGCTGAGAAAGGGTAGGAAATCTGACACTGACTCCAAGTACATTAGCTTCCATTTAGATAGATGTGCATGAAACTTAATAAATGATTTTTGATCTATCTGGGGAGACATTCTTTAACAATGCGTTTATTAATGCAGTGGGAATATGTTCTTAATAAATGAGGCTATGATCAGCATATTTAAGATTAATTGGATCTTGTTGGAATGGTATATATCCTTCTTTAGCATTTGATTTACATTTAATTATGAAGCATGGTATAAATGTTATATCACTTAATGCATAATAAAATGTCTATATATAGCAAACTCTCACAATGTGCTTCTAGTTTCAGGAAAAGGTTTATTAGCCTTTGTTGTAAAGGGTTAGTACACAGTAATTTCTTACCGAAAGAGATGCATTTTATTTAAAATTTTCAGCAATTGCTCAGAGTTAATTAACACAACATAGAGTATGGGCCCCAAGTAAGCTGTGGATTCTTCAGAAGGCTGTTCAATCTCTGTTGTGTATGCGTTTCTCATTATTCTCCCACATACAACAGCAACAACAACAAAAACCCACTGCCCAATGATACTTTATTGTTTTATAAAATAATCTTTCCTGCTATTCATTTTCCTACTTCCACTAAGATATGAGACTAAGGGAGAAAGTGATCCAAATCCATTAACATATTTAATTCAATGATACATGGTAATTAATTCGACAACTAGGAAACCAGCTTCCAAGTGACTGATAACTGTATATTCTTACATGTTTCTGCCTTTTGGAATGATCGCTTTTTCACAAAGCTCAAAAGCATAAAGAGCTGGTGACAACTCACATATGCTTTTGTGACACTTTCTCTGAGTAGTCCCAAGGTCTAAGCAATGTGGGTATGAGCATATTATCTCTCAGACTGAAAATAATTCATATCAATAACTACTGTATGTTTCCCAAATCAATTAATAGTGATATGATATAGTTATTGATAAGCCGTGACCTCTAACAAGTATCATTTTAAAAACTCTACAAAACAGCAAAATCCATTAACAGTTTTCAACCCTGCTGTTTCAGATACTCAGCCCTCAGCAGTCTGTCCATCAAACAGAGGCTAAAGAGGCTAGAAATTTTATAGTTGCCAGGATTGCTCTAAGTGCTAAGTTGAGTACAGGTCACTTGAGTCCCTTTTAATCACAATGACATTAAACTTCAGTGGTCTGGCACTTAATAGTTTCCACAGCATTTTCACACATGTGATTTAGAAGCCTCACAACAGAGCTATGAGGAAAGTATTGTACAAAGTAGGAAATGGTGACTCAGAGAAGTGGTAAGAAGCCTAAGGACAGGACAGTGGCAGAGTTGGAACTGGGGCCCATGGTCTTCTGATGCAAAACCCAAGGCTCTTTCCTCTCCTGAGACCATGCAGTTTGGAGTTTCTCACTGGCTGGTATCCAGGCTGCACACGAACTTCGACTTGCCAATGAACAGCAAGTGGCCTGTTATTATCTGTCCTCGCATCACGGCTTTTGTGTTTGAGGGGCAAGATATCACCCTTAGGTCTGATCAAAGGCTGGATACTAGTTTGATACGGAAACTAACCTCCATAAGAAGTTCTCAAAAATATAACTGAGTTCCTTTGGAGCACAATTATATTTTATTTTTTTACCTTTTTTGATTTTTGTTTTTTTAATATAATTTATCGTCAAGTTGGCTAACCTACAGTGTATACAGTGTGCTCTTGGTGTTGGGGGTACATTCCCATGATTCATCGCTTACATACAATACCCAGGGAACACAATTATATTTTAGAAACCTCTCAATATTTCTCCTGAAGGAATATTAACACGTAGCATAAGAATAGCTTTCAGCCAGAGCATAGGTTTCCTTTGCTTATTTAAGGACCAGTGTTGGGTCATAGGAAACTGAGATGAAGCAAAAGAGAGACTCAGAAACAACAGATAGTAAGTACTTAGAGTCTTCATTTGATTTCTTTGTGGAGCCATCAGACAGTAGCAAAATAAACACCCAACCACTGTCTTTCGATAGTCATGCCCCTTGGTTTTAATGGATAAGGTGATACTCAACTTTACTCACAGGAAGCTCACAGCCTGACCCATGACTTACTACCCTCTGCTTTAGAGTGGTACTTTTTCTATAAAGAGCAAATAAAAAATTACATATACTGCGTTCACTATCACGGAGTCACATTAAGAGAATAATAATAAATGTTGCTGTCTGTGTCTGAGACTTGATATATTTTTTTTAAGTTTTTATTTAAATTCCAGTTAGTTGGGACGCCTCCCTGGCTTTGTCGGTTGAGCTTCTGACTTTGGCTCAGGTCATGATCTCGTGGTTCATGAGTTTGAGCCCCGCATTTGGGCTTGCTGCTGGCAGCATGGAGCCTGCTTCAGATCCTCTGTCCCCCTGTCTCTTTGCCCCTCCCCTGCTCACACTCTCTCTGTCACAAATAGATAAACATTAAAAAAAAACTCCAGTAAGTTAACATACTGTAACCTAGTGTAATATTAGTTTCAGGTGTACAATATAGTGATTCAACACTTGCATGCAACACCCGGTGCGCATCACTGCACGTCTTAGCCCATCAACCTATTTCACCCATCCCCAAACCTCCTCTCCTCTGGTAACCGTAAGTTTGTTCCCTATAGTTAAGAGTCTGTTTCTTGGTTTGCCTCTCTCTTGGTCTTTTCTCCCTTTGCTCACTTGCTTTGTTTCTTAAATTCCACATATGAATGAAATCATATGGTATTTGTCTTTCCCTAACAGACTTATTTCACTTAGCATAATAGCTCTAGCTCTATCCATGTCATCGCAAATGGCAAGAGTTCAGTCTTTTTTGTTGCTGAGTAATATTCCATTGTATATATATATATAAACCATATCTTCTTTATCGATTCATCAGTTGATGAATACTTGGGCTATCCATAATTTGGCTAGTGCATGTAAGGCTGCTATAAACATGGAGATGCATGTATCCCTTTCAATTCGTATTTTTGTATTCTTTAGGTAAATACCTAGTAGTGCAATTGCTGGACATAGGGTAGTTCTATTTTTACCTTTCTGAGGAATCTCCATACTGTTTTACGCAGTGGCTGCACCAGTTTGCATTCTCACCAACAGTGCAGGAGGGTTCCCCTTTTCCCACATCCTCGCCAACAGCTGCCGTTTTTTTGTGCTGCTGATTTTAGCCATTCTGACGAGGATGAGGTGATATTTCACTGTGAATGCTTTCACTCTTTCTCTTTCTCTCCAGCTACCTTAGGGTGAGTGCTTTTCTTGCATGATCCTGATGCACTGCACCCTCCCCCTTTCTCTTTCTTTGTCTGCTGTCTGCAAAAACAGCTCCTGACCCTCCACAGCTTTTTGCTCCCCCAGTTCACCTCCCCGCACCATGTACCTGCCAAGTTCTGTGGCTCAAATTATGCAGATTATTGTGTTAATCCTCAGATCAATTTCCTAGGTGTTCAAAGTGGTTTGGTGCTGATCTAGCTGCATTTGAGGGACGAGACAAGCTCAGGGTCTCCATGCTGCTCCCCTATCTTTTGAGATTACCGGGAGAGAGAGAATCTTAAGCAGGCTCCACACTCAGTTAAGAGCCCGACATGGGTCTTGATGCCACAGCCCTGGGAACATGACCTGAGCCAAAATCAAGAGTCCGAGGCTCAACCAACTGAGCCACCCAGGTGGCTCTGATACGTTTTTAGACATAGATTATACAGAGCCATCCTTCCCAAGCGATTCCTAACTAGCCTCTCCAAGGCATGCTCCACTGACTTCAATATTGAGTTTTTTCTATGTCCACCTGGAATGCCTTTCTTCTCTCTTCTCAGCCTTCCTATATTCTACCGCCAATGCCCAGATCAAATTTCATCTCCTCAATGCTGCACTTCCCACACTACATACCTTACTTTCAGAACTACAGAATTTAGGATGAGTAAAATGGATTCTGGCACTTACGCAGATCATAACTGGGTGTACCTACAGCAGTGTCTACCACACTTCTTCCCACACCGTAGCACTCACTGAATTTTTTCGGAGACTAACACTGAGTTTATGAATGTGGACAATTCTCAGTCCCTTTTTTACTTGTGGTTCAGTCTGAACTGAAAACAAATATCTATTATTATTGTTGTTGTTATTGTTATTAGAAAACAAATATTTTAGGATCCAAGAGTTTTATTAAATGTTCCTACCATCAACTGGAAACAATGTCACAAAATATCTATGTGTAAGTGAATCTTCCCCACCTCCAAAATATCTATTTACTTTCCACAAAGAGTCACTAGAGCACTCACGCTGCAGCTCAGTTCCTCCCCAACACATACATGCGTACCCTCATAGAATGAATGATATCAGATGTCTGAGTCATTTATCATAGTGCCTGGCATGTAACAAATCCTAAATAAATGTTGGGTTTTTTTTCCCCTCTCAGTCCTTCCTTTCCCCATCATTCTTCGTCCTAAGTCTTGCCTTTCTTATTTCACAGTTTATTCTTGTGTTGTCTTCCCCTACCCAACAGCCCCCTCACATAGGGAAATGGCATGCCTAGGAAGGGGAAAGAGTAGGGAGGATTACAGAAAGATTGCACAGAAGCTCTGCCAGTGGCCGTTTCACTCACATGCCAGCATGGTCTGGGATTGATAAAAGCACAGAGAAGGCTTTACAAAAAGCCTACTGCTGGCAACTGCCACAAGGTTGAGGCTCTCAAGACTTCCACATGAAAGGGAAGTAGAGATTCTATATTTATCTCCTTCATCCTCCCAATCATGGCATTCAAACCAAAGAAGCCAGTGTGAAGATATTAAGTTTTTAGAACAGTTAGACACACAGCTTCAACAGGGATATTGAAAAGGAAAGAGAGAAAATGCTGTTCCCAGAGGCAGAGGGAGATATAAAAGCCTCAGAAAGTAGAGCAGAGATTAAAGCATCTATGATGCACAGTGGACAAATGTTCTGACATCCTATAAAAGGAACAAAATTAGAAGTTTAATGTGGCTTGAGATCTGATTTAAGTATGCAGTGGAAGGCAGTCTTAAATAGATACCCAAAAAACCCATGGAGTGTGAAAGTTACTGAATCCATGATTTTGTAGGTGATATTTGTTTCCAGATTAGTCAGATCAAATTAGGAAATACAGAGGTAAGTCCTCACATTGAAAATGAAGGGAAACTTTGCTGCCTAAAATATTATTTAGTAACTAATATTTATTAAATGCTACATGAATGCCCATGAACTCTTTCAGCATTTTATATATCTCAATATTATATTTATTTACAACAACCCCAAGAAGTATATACAGTATTTTTTTCCTCTATTTTGTTAGCTAGGAAACTGAGGCTTAGGGAATATACTTAACTTGTTGAAGGTCACATGTCTAGTAAATGGTGGGGCTGGGATTTAAACTCAGGCATCTAGTTAGCTACAAGATATTACACTTGATGGACAGTCTTGGCTTTTATTTTGTTCCTGACTTCGCTTCATCTTTCATTTGAGCATGGTGTAAAATCGTTTTGTGCATCAGTCAGTATTTTGTTTCTCCATTTCTTTGTCTATCTTGGAGTTTCTTTCTTTCTCTTTCTTTCTTTCTTTCTTTCTTGCTTTCTTTCTTTCTTTCTTTTCATACATCATCTCCTTTGTAAAGATTTATGGCATCAAAATTATTTGTTTGCATATCTCTCTGTCCCACTAGGTTGGAAATACCACAAGTAACTTGTATGGGTTTAATTCAAAAAACTTATTGAATACATGTCTGATCAGACTAGGTGGATATTTTACATCTCTAATCCCACTTAAAATAAAAGCTACACTTATATTTAAAGTTGCCTTAGTTGCAGCGAATTACAAAAAAAATCCTATTTATATCTATTCTTTCAAAGAAAGGATCTGATTTAATGTGCAAAAATATATTTACATCCTTCTAACCCTTACTAGAAATGGGCACATGACTTGCCCAATGTAGATGGAAAAGAAGCAGTAACAGCATCCAAACATCCTTGGTACCACTGTGTGGTAAATCTAACATCATCTAGAATGCTCTAGGATGACCGTGCAACCCCTCCTCCTATCCCTGCTCCCAAGGTTTGAGGACTGGGACTTGGGGGTGGAGACAGAGTTGTAAAAATGACAGATATGTTATCTTAAGGTTTTTTGGTTTCTCTAGGATCAGCCTTTAGTGTGTCAAAGAAATATTGATAACTCATGGTTAGAGAATATGTGTGACAATCACGAATATGCCAAAATTATCATTACTTGGAGACTCTCACTCAACATAGTCCACATGTTTTGAATATCTAATGTGTACAATAAGATTCCTTCACCATCAGATTTGTGAAATTTACTAAGTCTTACAGTAAAAATGTTTTCAAGAATGTTAAGAAAAGAGAACTGCTAATCCACAATCTAAGAAATAGAAATTGCTGGAACCACTGAAGAGAACATGTTGCCAATTTCTAATAATGGTGAAGATGTACATACCTGTGAATGGTTTCAGGCTTAAGTCCTATTCTCTCATATGTGCATGAAGAAACATATATAAGAATGTTCATATGGCATTGTTTGTGTGAGAAAAGTTGGAAAAATTGCCTAAATGTGCATCAACAGGAGCACAGATAAACTGTGAAGTATTTATACAATACTGAAAACAAATAAACTATAGCTACACATATCACCACTCATGCATCTCAAAAACATAATACTGTGTGAAAAGCAAGTTGCAGAAGAGTACATACAATATTTATTTGAAAGTGAAAATGTTGTGACACTGTATTATATTGTTTATGAATACATAGTAAAAGTATAAATAAATCCATGAGGATTACAGAAAGCAATTCAGGAGAGTGGACATCTTTAGTGAAGGAAGGAAAGGAGATGTAATTTAGAAAGGGGCACAAACACTATGTATTTGTTTAAGCCACGTGGTGGGTATACTGGCATTCATTGGATTCACGTTTTGTATATCTTTGGGCACCTTGAACAAACATTCTAAACGTAAAAGGCACTAAAAGGGTAGAGTTCTCAACATTAAAAGTATCAACCAAAGATACTAAGGTTTTAAATAAACAGCAATGGGCATCGCATATCATAGAAGAAAAGAAACCTCAGTAAAGGAGCATGGAATACATATTGCAATAAATAATATATTCAACCAGAAGCTGAATTTTATATTTGGGTCCAGAAAATGCCCTTGACAAGATAGTGTGAAGATTGTGGGCCACAGGCATGCAGTTGTTGAGATGGCCTTTCCTTTGACTCTAGACAGTTTCATACAATGGCAACTTAAGATTTGGGAGGAGCTCACAAAAAGAAGCATGAAACCAAATTGTCTAGAGAAACAGAAAAGCACTCCTCTTGCATGAAAATTAGCTGTAGCTAATTTTAGTCTTCTCAATGCCAGTATGCATTGTGGCAAGAAAATTAGCTCAGAGTTTTATTTTGCTTTTTGTTTATATTCTCTTTTCAAAACAAGTCTTTGGTCCCAAGCTAACTGGAGGAGTATTTTTCTAATTTGAGTGCAGGGAGAATGCTTCGCTCTTGGTCTATCTAAATACCAGTAGCAATGAGTAACAGCTTACACTCTGTTAGAAATCTAAGGCATATTAGATTATAGCATTCATTTAGAGTGAAACACTTGTCACCTTTCTGATGAGTTGTAATTATAGAAATTCTATGGAGGACTTGAGATGAGCTTTCAAATAACTTTATTACTTAATATCTTAACAATGTCTTTTTCAGCAAGAAGTCCACAATGAACACCTTTGTTAGAATAGATTATTCTCATATTACATTGTCTTCGGCTCTCTGTCCTCCAGATTAGGAAACAGAGTTAGCATGCTATTACACACTTTCTCTCAGTAAGGGGTTACTTTATGGCAATGTGGCAAAACATTTTAATCAAAATAGAAATTTGTGAAATATTTACACACCCTAGCCTTGGAATATTCTTGAAGTCCTATGAGAAATGTTTTCCTAATTTAACAAGTATGGGACTTGAATGAGTCCAGCAAGCAGACCAATAAATCCTGATTTCTCAACAGAGATGTGGAACCCCATCTTCTCACAATTCTCCAGGCTACATTAGCCCTTCAATATTCAACCTAATCATTTAATAATGTCTCTTGTGTCTCTCCTATTTCACAGGTCATCAGTTTAATCGAGGTTCTCCCACAGTCTCTATAGACTCTTTCAGTTCCCACTATATAGGGAAGAGTGCTGGAGACATCTCTGAGTCTGACCAACCAATATAGACGTTCTGGGGGAAAAAATGTTATGGGGAGTTACAAATGGAGGTTTTATCATCTGAAACATCAAGTAGCTTGATCAATTAAGATTAAATTACTATGTTGTGTGTTTATAGTCAGAAAATAACTGACAGCCTGTGAAAGAAGTAAAGGTATTCTTGAATATTTATCACTTGAAATCAAATTATAAATCTTTAGGAGCTTTGGAATGTTGCAAGTCAATGTATTTGAGAATAAAATGTCTGAAACCTGACTTGTAGAGATCCTGCTAATCACGGCATCAACATCTATGCAAGCCCATAGGGTATCTGGAAAGATGAGAACCAGAACATTTTTAATCTTAGTTCTCAAAGCAGAATACATTTGCCATAGGATGTGTTGCTAATTGTAAAATGTCTACGTAAAAGGAGCACACGTGTACAATTTATACAATATATAAAATGTGCTACTATGTATCTCCTATCTAGATTAAGTAATAAAACATCACCCTACCTTAAGCATTCTGCATATCCCTCTGTTACCATTCTTTTCCCTTTCTCTCAAAGGTAGCCATGATCCTGACTTTTGCACTACCCATTTTTCTGATTGATTTTAATAATTCTACCAGTTACACATGTAACAGCCACAAACTGTTAGGTTTTGAAAAAGTGAGTAGCAAACTCAAATCTAGCTGTGTAAGGAAAAGCTAAATATTGCCAGTGTCAGAAAGAAGTTTCCAGAACATGAGAAACTGTCCTGAGTCTGTGAATCTGGTTTCAGTTTTTCACAGTTTATAAGAACCTCTTCTGAGAAAGTCAGTGAGCAAGGTCATAACTGAATCCTGGGAAACATAGGGCTCACCCCAGTGGGGATACCTGGCAGGGCTGAAGTGCAGACCAAATTTAGGTATCGGGCAAGCCTCTAGTCAGAGAAAACAAGCAGCTCTGTATTTTATGTTTCTATGCTCACCAGAGCCTATCTCTCAGGAGATGCTCAAAGGACTTTTTTGTTGTTGTTTCAATCTTGGCCAAGCTCATTAGGTATTCCGTCCTCGTGATAAGAAGAGAGCACTTTGGGGGCGCCTGGGTGGCCCAGTCGGTTGAGCATCCGACTGCAGCGCAGGTCCTGATCTGGCAGTTTGTGGGTCTGAGCCCCGCATAGGGCTCTGTGCTGACAGCTCAGAGCCTGGAGCCTGTTTCAGATTCTGTGTCTCCCTCTCTCTCTGCCCCTCCCCTGTTCAGGCTCTGTCTTTCTCTGTCTCAAAAATAAATAAACGTTAAAAAATTTTTTAAAGAAGAGAGTACTTTATGACCTTGTGGTTTTCACATGCACCTTGTCTGGCTCTCCCTATCTGGTGCACACCTGAAGTCCTGGGTCTTCCTTTCTCCATTCTCCTTGTGTTTGCCTTTCCACTAAGTCATATCTTCAATATCCTGTTTTCTGTATCCCTCTTCCTCCTTTCTTCATTTTTCTCTTACCTAGTGGGACATATCCTCCAATTGTTTTTTGGGAGATGGTTGATGGGAGTTTTTAATCAGATCTTGCATGGTTGAAAATGTCTATAATTTATTTTCAGGCTGACTGTCTAACTGGGTGTAGATTCTAGGTTGGAATTAAGGCTGCTACAGAATTCTATAGGTATCGTTCCATTGTTTTCTTGCTTCCAATGTTGTCGAGAAGTCCAAGGTCATTTTTATCCCAGATCCTTTGTTTTAGATACAGTTTTCCTTTTCTCTGTAAAAACTTATAAACTTGCTTCTTTCCTTTAGCATTCTGAAATTTCATAATGACGATCCTTGGTGTAGGTTTATTTTTATTCACATTTCATGTGGGAACTTGGTAGACCCTTCCAAAATGTCAGCTCATGTCTAAGTTGTCTTCTTGAATCATTAATGATTTTATCCCCTCTGTTTTCTATATTATTTTTCTGGGATTCCTACCATCGGGGTATTAGAATTCCTAGAAATCCTTTTAATTATCTAATTTTTTTCTCTCCTGTTTTCTGTTCCATTATTTCTTGTCAAATTTTCTGGGAATTTCAATTTTATTTTTCCATTTTGACTCTTTAATTTCAAAGGTTTTTTTTTTTTTCTCTAAGTGCCTCTCTTCCACTTTTATATAGTATCTTGTTCTTGTTTCACGGATGCAATAACATATTCTTTAGGATGTTGGTTATTAATATCAGAGATTTTGAAAATCAACTTTTTTGAAGTATAATTTACATACAGTAAATGTGCCCATTTTACGTATACGTTAAATGAATGTAAACACCAGTGTGACCACCACCATAATCAAAATATAGAATTCTATCATCCTCCAAAAGTTCCCTTGTACTTTATTTCACTTCGGTCAATTTCTTACCCAACCCCCACTCTCAGGCAACCGCTGATCTGTTTTCTCTTCCTATAGAGTAGATGGATATTTCTATAACAACAGTTTTACTTTTTTATTCTAAAATAATTTTTTGGGGCGCCTGGGTGGCGCAGTCGGTTAAGCGTCCGACTTCAGCCAGGTCACGATCTCGTGGTCCGTGAGTTCGAGCCCCGCTCGGGCTCTGGGCTGATGGCTCAGAGCCTGGAGCCTGTTTCCGATTCTGTGTCTCCCTCTCTCTCTGCCCCTCCCCTGTTCATGCTCTGTCTCTCTCTGTCCCAAAAATAAATAAAAAACGTTGAAAAAAAATTAAAAAAAAAAGATTAAAAAAAAATAAAATAATTTTTTTCTTCTGGATTAATCTCACTTTGTTTTTCTTCAGGGAGTGTTACTTGGTCTCTTTCGTGTAAGGGATTTTCTGAAATGTCTGGTCATCCATGGTCGTCTCCTCACTATCAAGAGTGAGGGATTAAAAAGGTGACTGGAATATCTGAGCACATGGAGTGTGCTTCCTTTGAGGTTAGGTACAGTGTGATCAATGCGGGCTGCTTTTGGAAAACCTCTTGATTTTAGAGCTTTAGGTCTTTTTCTTAGGCTGGTGACCAGAGAAGAGTTATTCAATCTCTTGCATAGATAAAAGGCTGCTAGTGTCCTGGTGCCTGAGTGGAGCAAAAGGATTGTGTTTGTGTTGGGTTACATTTGTGTTTGACATACACACATGACCATTTATTCATTTTTGATAGGGCATGCAGCCCTAAAGTCTCAAGTGCAGTGACCTCTCCAACCACCCTTCACTGCTCCACAGAATCAATTTGTAAACACGTGCTGGGATGCAGGACAAGCAGTTTCTCAGTGGTTTGGAGTGTGGATGGGCTTTCAGGAACCTACTGATCTTTTACTCCATCTTCTGTGTAAGCCTCTCCTTTCATTGTCTCTACATACCTGGAATTGACAAGTTCACAGCTTTTGAGAATTCTACGATACAGATTACGTTGGTCCCCAGTTTTCTCTACTGTCAGGTTCAGAGTCAGCTTTCTGGTCTCTGTTGAGTCAGTTGCCACTTTTCTTTCTATTTTCTAGCTCCCAATAGTTTGTTGTTACTGCATTGTCTCCTGTTTTTCTCATTCTCAAGGGTTTGTTTTTAAAAATCCCTTCACTCTATTGCTACAGATGTTTAGAAAGAGCCAAAGTAGCTCAGTCTGTTTATCGTCATCCAAAAACTTCCCACTATATGATATTTCATACTTTATTATAGAGAAAAAAGAACCAGTGTGCAGACTAATCAAATATACAAACTCTGACAGAATAAAGGATTTACCTTCTTTCAGTTGTTAAAAGTAATTAGGCCAATAGAAAATTTTCATAAAATTGTATGTTACCTCTATGCTATTTTCCTAATATAGAGTCATTCACTAGGCATAACTTTGCAGAATCCTATATTCATTACGCCATTAATCCACTATTAAAGCCAAAAGGAGAATTTTAAAGCAACATATTAAGATATGAATTAGGTAAGAACCTGCAGTTAGGATTTTGAAATAATGAATTAAGTCCTCTGATGTTATTACTTTTAGGTTAAAGATCATGACGCTATTTAGAATTTGAATTTATTTCTATAGAGATGATTCCAGACTAAGAACATTACGTTCATTGAATTAAAACACAGGTGAAGTTATCTGGAAAGGCAGGAGGAATAGGACGTTTGGGGTTCTGCTTCCATGCCAGATGACTGGTATACTTACAGGGAAGGCTGTTTGCCAATGACAAAGGCCTCAGAAGCAATATGAGAGTAAAGACCATGCCTTAACCCACAAATACTGCACCTGATAAGAATATACTCCCCCAGAAATGCAGGTTGAGAATGTTCCTTGGGGGAACAGCTGGGGTGTTGGGGCCAGGATTGCTCGGCTCCATTTCAATTTCAGATAAACAAGAAAGAACCTCTTAGTAAATTATGTCCCATGCAATATTTGGGGGGATACTTGCACTATAAACATTATTCATTGTTTATCTGAAATGTATCTTTAACTGGGCATCCTGTATTTTTATTCGTTAAATCTGGCAACTGAGATCATACCACTCAATCTAGAATCAGAGTCACTAATAAACTCTAGGTCAAAGAAATAAAAAATTAAAACGCTTTATAACAGGCAAGTTAAAGCTCAAGGCAGGGAACATTGTATCAGGAGGGAAAGAGAGAATAATACATTGCATAAGGCAGATGCAGAAAGCTTCATGCTGTTAATGTTGCAGCGGGGTGGGAGGACGGAGTAGAAGAAACCCCTTAAGTCCCCCTAACCAGACTGGTGGGGGTGAAAGGAGAGAAGGTTCTTGGAAGAGAAAGAGGTGACAAATCTTTGCCATTAACAATGGCCTCACTGTGCTCTAAACCAGTGAGACCTGGAGGCCTGAGGTGAAAGTTTAGTGTAACGAGCACAGAGAAATGTTTATACTCGGGCATTCTAAATTTGGAGAAGGCAGCAGAAGGGATTTACTAAAAGGGCATTAGACTAGAGTTAAATTATTGCATTTTAAATAGCATCTTTTTTGATAGGGTCAGACCATTGTTAAGTATCTTTGTTTTTTCCCCAACCCCATACCCTGCATCTATTATGTCTATAAATAAGATTCTAATATAGATTTTCAGAACAGTTTTATGTGTTTATATTTTAAAGGTCTTTACTGTTTCTTTTTAGGAACACACATGATGGGAGCTTACTGCCCGTGAGCATTCTTCCCCCTGCCCTTCTTCATTCCCATTCCAGGAAGACAGGGATTTCTAAAACCAGAGAGCTCTGCCTGACCATTTCCCTTTCACCAGGCAGGCCCCCACTCATATCATCTTTGAAAGCTGCTCATCTGCCCTGCGTTTAAAGACCTTTAGGGACAGAAATCATAGAATGTCTCTCTGTGGGATTAATATTTTTTTTTTCGCTTCCTTATTTGTTATTTTCAGACATCTTTTGACACAGGATTGAAACTCTGATTTCAATTTATTCAAAAGCCATGATTCTTTTCAAAAAGAAGCAATTACTAAATGAAAATATGACTTCTTCTTCCATGCCTGAGTAGTATAGCCACCCGGCTACCCAAGCCCTGCCTGGTAGCACTTGCCCATCAGGTGGAGGTGTCTAATGGCCAGTTTTCCTCCTCTTTCCATGCCTGGCTCTCTATAACTGCCTTTTCCTTACTGACATGTTGAGAGGATTATCATGATCAGTAATAGAGAAAAGGAAAATAAAGGCACAATAATTTTATCTGTTAGTAGCCAGTGTTTTCAGTAGTAACTTGCTAAGTTAAAACATTACTGCATGTAAAATTAAATACATATATGCATTTTTAAAATATAATAGATCCCTTCCCAATACTTTTGAAATCCTGTCATTGGACATTTTGATTAAAAAAAAAAAAGTCTACAGCTTTTTCATGCTTTATTTTGAGCTAAACAGCCACAGCTTTGGGATGGTTGCCCATTATATTATAAGATATAATGTGCAATAACCGATACTGTATCTATCTATAAATTCTCTAGGGATTTATTTTTCTTTCAAGAATAAACCTTATAAGTGGGAGCGTAAAACACATGTGGGTCTTAGCGATGGGCTGGGCTTTTGCCTTTTAAGTCTTAGCCCTGCTCTTGGCGTAAGAGCAAAACTTCTCTGGGGTTGCTCTCTCTCCATCATTTATATAAAAGAAGAAATACCCAATGATTTCAATTGTCTCCAAGATGTCCTTTACAGTTTAGGGTTCACGATGCCCTGAGTCTTTACTTTTCTTTTATCACAAGTAGGGACTAAAGAGAACCAGTCCTCTTGACCACTGCCTTTATTTTATTTATTTATTTTTTTATTCTGGGTCACTCAGTAAAGGACCAGACAAGTCACAAGATGACAAGTACCCAGTGACACTTCAGTGAAGCCAGTTATTCCCAAATGGGGGTAATTTTACCTCCCTCCCCCACCCCCCCCCCCCCACCAGGGGACATTTGGTAATGTTTGGAAACATTTGAGTGTCCTGATTGGAGAAAGAATTTAATGCAAAGGAGACAGGATGCTGCTAAACATCCCACAATGGGTGGGACAGTGGCACTCCCACTTTCCTCCCACAACAAAGGAGTATCCAACCCAAATGGTAATAGAGGCACTCTTGAGAAGTCCTGAATTAAACCAAGGAAGGGGGATAATCTGGCTTCTCTTCCTCATTTTTCTCAAGGGAACCTCTTCTATTTCCATGTTCATTCCCCAAACTCAGAATGGTAAGTCCTCAGTTTCTCCAGCCATATAGCAAACTGCTAGCCCCTAGTAGCCCTCTGAGCATGGAGGCCAGTGCTTAGGAAGTGGTGGTCTCTTCTCTGTCCTTTACTAACTGACCTCGCTTAAGGGAAGTCCAGTCTAACGTACACAGCCCAGCAAAGGTGACAACATCTGCTCGTTCACCATTCTTGCCTGGAACCCTCTACATTGCCATAGCAGAGGGCACTGGGCAGAGTTGGGGAATTTGTTTCATGACTTGAAAGATAATAAGACGAGAAGCACAGAGAAGAAAGCTGTATGAAACAGTACTTCCTGACCACTGTTCAGAATGCTCTCTCATACACCAAATACTGTATTACTGGGGTAATGTGATGCTGAATGGATGGAATACAGGGCTTAATGGTTAGTTTTATCTTGCTATCATTCTTATATTCCTCTGGTGAGTAAAATCATGGGGGTATTTCTTATACATGTAACATACTATTTAAATTAGCGAACGCAAAAAGAGCAGGCATTGAGGCACCTGATCAGTGAAACTGTTCTCAGCAAAGTGGGAACCCAGGACTGGAATGTCGAGAAAAGACAGAGGTTTTTTGGAGTTTTTCAAGGGAAAGGAGGCAGAGTCTGCCACAGAGAGGCTATTGAGGTTACACGGCCAGTTCAAAGTTCTCTTTTTTAAAAGATGCTCTTAACTCACAACTTCACAAAAGAGACTAAAAATTTACTTGGGCACTATAAATAATGACAATAATAATAGCTAATATTTACTGAACTCTTAGTATGTGATAAGTACCATGACAATTGCTTTGTAGCACTATTTCATTTGCTAGAATTCATTCAATTTAACATTTACCAGAAGACTACAATGTGGTAAGTATAATGATAGATGCTAGACGTTTTCAGTCATGTGAAATTATCAGCAGTCAACTTAAACAAAATTACATGCGTCAAATAAAAAATAATATAAAGTGCAGTTCCGGATGGTTAACTGGATCATTGGTGAAAGTTTTAGCCAAGAGAACCTTGTGTAGTTTTCTTGTTTTGGTATTCGTTAAGATGTGTATCCTCCAAAACACTATTACTGGCCCTTTGTGGTTATTTAAATTTAAATTAATTCAGTCAACATTTTAAATTCTAGTTTCTTGGTCACACTAGCCACTTTCAAATTATTCCATAGCTATATGAGGCTAGTGACAATTGTATTGGACAATGCCAATATAAAATATTTCCATCTTCAGAGACAGTTCTATTAGATAGCACTGAGTCTAGAATCCTTATGTTCAGGTGTCTTTAAGTTCTGAATCATTCATTTTTATGTAACACATTCGTCATTTTCCCATTCTAGTTCACACAAGGCTAATTGACCCCTGGTAGCTAGATTACTCCACAAATTGCAGAGTTCTGAGTCATTCAACAATATTCTCAAAACCTGATTTAAGAATTACTGGGTTTCCCTTTAAGAATCCCTCAAATGGAAATTTATTGCTATAGTGATTTCCATTCTGTTTAGTATCATACACATCTATACCACATAGGAAATGCTGGGGTATGGCTGCATTCCAATGGAAGAACATTCCATAATGTGTCTAAAACTCGTAGGCAAAATGCCCACTATGAATGCCATCCGTCATCGGGGTGGAATAGTTTGTATAAATCTTCCTGGTTTTGAATGGATAATTCATATGTACTAAGCTGAATGTTACCACAAAACTCTCCACATTTCCTTACATTGTTTCCCATCTCCTCCTAATGCTAAGACATCTCTCAAATTGTTTTCTTCTTTCTTTCCCTCCCTAGTTCTCTGTCTCACACTAGCATCATCTACCGTGGACTGCTACAGCCTCCTCGCTGGGCTCTGCACCGCTTTCCATCCATTCTCCACACAGGGTAAAGTGTTGTGTTTGTTTTTTTTAAGTTTATTTATTTTGAGAGAGAGAGAGAGTATGTGCGAGCAAGGGAGTGCCAGAGAGAGAGGGACTGAGAGAATCCCAAGCACTGTCCGTGCAGAGCCCGACGCGGGGCTCAATCTCATGAACCATGAGATCGTGACCTGAGCCAAGATCAAGAGTTGGATACTTAACTGACTGAGCCACCAGGCATCCCTACACAGGCACAGTGAACTTTTAAAATGGATGTCTGGTGCTGGACCTCCAGATCTTATCGTCTCCCTGCTTTTCACTCTTCTGTCCTTCAATTCAGCCCTACGTCACTAATGTGCTGGCTGCCTCCTCGCTGTTCAGTCCCATCTTGGACCACACGCTCTGCCTGAGTGAAGGAGCTACCATGGCTGTCTTTCACTCTGGTAGCTATGAACTCTTTGCAATGTTGCTTTCTCTGACAGGGAGGCTCTGGCCCCTCTTCCCTTTCACCAGTTAATGCCAATTCCCCCATCTGCGACTAGTCAACTCAGAGTCTCTTTTTCAGGCAGCCCTTCCTCAGACTGAATCCAATCCTCCCGCCAGAGGCTTTGAGAACACAGTGCTTTTCTTTCATAGCAGTCATCACGTTGTGACTTTATATTTATTTACAAGATTATTGTGATTGATGTCTGCTTCTCTCCCTACACTATAAAATACTAAGAGGGAAACACTTTATCTGTTTGGAATGGCCATCTGATCCCTAGAGGTGGGAACATAGCAGGCTTTCTATAAATATTTGTTGGATGAATGACTGATTGAATGAATGAATGAATGAATGAATGAATTATAAGCCAGTAACCTCAGGGAACTAGAACAAAAGCTTGTCTGAGAACTGGGGTAAAATTTTAACATAAATCTCAAAGGAAGCCAAGTAGAAGAACCTTGTACACTCTAGAAACAATGGTGGTTAGCATGCCAGGCCTACGTAACAAGTATCACTGGGTTGACAAGCACCACTCTGAACAATACTATATAGTGTGGTGGTTACAATGCAGAATCTGGGGATTATCTGGGTTCAAATCCTGGCTCCCTAGTTTCCTCTCCCTTGAACTCCCTCTACTTTTCCCAGTCATCTGACTACCTTCTCCTCTTCTTTCAAGTGCCCACATAGTATGCCTTCCCCAGAGAGGCCTTTTAAATTCTCTAGGCTAGATTAGCCATGGCAGCCTTGATTTCTCCTAACATCTTTCATGCAAATTACTTTAAAAACTTTATTTTTAGAGCAGTTATAGGTTTACAACAAAACTGAGAGGAAGATATAGGGATTTCCCATATATTCTATACCTCCACATTGTACAGCTTCCCCCATTACCAATATCATTGATCAGCATGGTACATTTCTTACCAAGAATAAACCTACATTGATACATCATAATCATCTGAAGTCCATAGTTTAAATTAGGGTTCTGTCTTGGTGTTGTACATTGTTTGGGTTTGGGCAAAACTATAGTGACATGTATCCATTATTATTATTATTATTATTATTATTATTATATAAAGAGTACTTTCACTGCCCTACAAATCCTCTGTGCTCTGCCCATGCATCCCCCACCCCTGGCAACCACTCATCTTTTTATTGTCTCCAGTTTGCCTTATCCAGAACGTCATATAATTGGAATCATACAGTATGTAGCCTTTTCAGATTGACTTCTTTCACTTAGTAATATGCATTTAAGTTTCCTCCATGTCTTTTCATGGCTTCATAGCTCATTTCTTTTCTGTGCCAAATACTATTACAATGTCTAAAAGTACCAGACTCTATTTATCCATTCACCTTCTGAAGAACATCTTGGTTGTTTCCAAATTTTAGCATTTATGAATACAGCTTCTACAAACATCTTTGTGAAGGCTGTTGTGTAGACAGAAGTTTGCAACTTCTTTGGGTAAACACTGAGGAGTGTGATTACTGGATCCTATGGCAAAACTATTGTAGTTTTGTTTGTAAGAAACTGTCAAGCTGTCTTCCAAAGTGGCTGCACCATTTTGCATTGCCACTAGCAATAAATGAGAGTTCCTGTTTCTCCACATCCTCACCAGCATTCGGTGTTGCCAGTGTTATAAAGTCTGGCAACACTAATACATGGGTAGTGGTATCTCGTTGTTATTTTAACCAGTATTTCCCAGATGATATAGGATATGGAACATCTTTTCATCTGTTTACTTGTCATCTGTATATCTTCTTTGGTGAGATGTCTGTTAAGGTCTTCGGCTCATTTTTTAATCAGGTTGTTTGCTCTCTTATTGTTGAATTTTAAGAGTTCTTTATGTATTTTAGGTAACAGTGCTTTTTTCAAATGTGTATTTTGCAAATATGTTCTTCCAGTCTGTGGCTTGTCTTCTCATTCTCTAGATATTGTCTTTCTCAGAGCAGGAAACTTCTATCTTAATCAAGTCCAGCTATTGTATTTCACTCATGAAGTCGTTTCTTAAAAAGACATCACCAGGGGCGCCTGGGTGGCACAGTCGGTTAAGCGTCCGACCTCAGCCAGGTCACGATCTCGCGGTCCGTGAGTTTGAGCCCCGCGTAAGGCTCTGGGCTGATGGCTCAGAGCCTGGCCTGTTTCCGATTCTGTGTCTCCCTCTCTCTGCCCCTCCCCCGTTCATGCTCTGTCTCTCTCTGTCCCAAAAATAAATAAAAAAATAAATAAATAAAAAATAAAAAAAAAAGACATCACCATACAAGATCATCACAGTTTTTTCTTATGTTACCTTCTAAAAGATTTATAGTTTTGCATTTTACATTAAATCTATGATCCATCTGTGTTGACTTTTGGGAAGTGTTTAAGGTCTGTGTCTAGATTCATTGTTCTTCATGTGGATGTTCAGTTCTTCCAGTCCCATTTTTAGAGACGATCTTTGCTCCATTACATTGCCTTTTCACCTTGTGAAAGACAAGCTGACTATGGTAGTATATTTCCAGCCTTTCTGTTCTGTTCCATGTAAATTACATGTTTTATGATCTGTTTTCTCATTAGATAGACCCTCAGCCTTGCGAGGATGGAGGCATTTCTCTTGTAAACTGCTCTGTCCTCATAACTAAGCATGGTTCCTAGAAATAGTAGGTATGGTAAAATGTGTTGAATTTTGGGGCAAAGTACTAGATTTTATATTCTACTACAGAATATACATCCTATGGGAGTCAAGACAAAGGGAAAAAATATCAGCAAGTCTCATGGAAGAAATAGCTGCTGAAACAATGCCGCATTGGTGAAGAGAAGAGATGAGGTATCAGGGAGAGGGAAGAGCTCAAGCAAAGGCAAAAGGAGAAGAGGAAAGATGGAGTATGGTATTACAAGGATATCAGAGTAACTGAATTAAAATGCTCACAAAGGAGACTAGTGGGAAATAATGGTAAACTATATTCTCTGGGTATGAATAGTGCATGGGTGATTAACCTATGGACACAGTTCCCTAAGAGAGAAATCTTAGATGACAATTACAGGAACTCTTGGGGAAATGGTAACTCATTTATGAATATGTAAAAACTTGGCCTTATATAGATTTCTAGAAGTAATTAATTCTAGCCTAAGGCTCTTAGATGAATCAGATTCCTTTTGTCCACAGTGAGGAAAGACTGTATGGAATCAATTCGGGTCACAGTATATGCACACAGGGCTATCATCTAAATGTGCATGTCAACACAGCCTGCCAATTTCAGTGCCTCTTCCACAATCAACCAGATGATTGCAGAGAAAGTAAAATTCAAATAATCTCCAGGATTGAGGAATCAATTTGGGAGGAAGGGAAAGACTGAGCTACCTGACAAATTCAACACATAAGAATACTTTTGGGCTTGAATTCTTTTGGCCACTTGCAAATACTACTTTTTCAGGCATTATAGAGTCTTTTATAGCTGGAGAGTCAGCTGATCATTTTCAAATTGCCTCAAAGCGATAGAGACTACCTAAATGAAATGAATGTTAAAACCGGGCAATATCTTGTTTTAAAATATATGCCTATAATTGCGACAAATTCAGATAGCAAAATTGTCTTTCTACCTATTGGCTTTTCTTGAAAAATAAAAACATCAAAGTAATGATCATGACAATCCTTGCCAGGGGTTGGCAGTGCAGATTTTAACAAAGAGATTTTTTTTTTTTTCCAATTCACCAGCTTAGCTGCTGGCGCCATCTAGTGACCAATCCAATTGATAAACAAAGAGGGGTTGAGAAAATGTACTCAGACGATACAATCTCTTCTTTAGTATCTCTAGTTAATAATATCACAAAGAAAGAAAATGGGATATTCATAATATTTATGCTGTCATTCTAAAGTTATCAAAGACAAGAGAGGAAAAAATGCCTAATGTATGTCATGCCAAATACATTTAAAAAAAAATTTTTTTAATGTTTATTCATTTTTGAGAGATAGAGACAGAGCATGAGTGGGGAAGGGGCAGAGAGAGAGAGTCACAGAATCTGAAGCAGGCTCCAGGCTCTGAGCTGTCAGCACAGAGCCTGATGTGGGGCTCGAACTCACGAACTGTGAGATCATGACCTGAGCCGGTCAGATGCTCAACCGACTGAGCCATCCAGGGACCCCAATGCCAAATACATTTAAAGGAAAAACTTCACATTGAGATTGAATAGTGATTTCTAAAACAAGCAAGCAAAGATTTCGGACCAACCCTTCTTATACTAAAGACTAAACCTAGAAATAATGACAAATTGTTAAAAGTCCTCACTTTTCTGGGAATATTATGTAAAATGAAGTACTAGTATATTTTTACATCAAGAGGAGCGGCGGGATGGGAAACCCAAGCCTTATCTGACACACAAAATATTTCTTCATCATCATCATCATCATCTGGTACGAGAATGGTTCAAGTCCCAAATTTGACACCCCATGACTTTCTTCTTTGCAGACATCTCCCTCCTAGGCCTTTGAGTGAACACATGCCTGTATTTACATAGAGATTTCTCTGAAGAAGTTTTTCTCACCATATCTTGCTACTTTGTATTAGTGTTAATCCCACATCAGCACAGTCTGTCTGGTTGGCATTAAGTGCTACAAAGAACAAGGATAAAGTGCAAAGTGTTGCTGTTTAAGCATACCTTGGGTTTCTGTGGGAAGACAGATGCAATAATCCGCAATGGCCCTGAGAGACCCCGAGGCTTTGTGAGAGGGCCCACCTTCCACAAAAGGCCCACAGCTGAAGATGCTGTCTAACCTCTAGCCTCCTATAAGGGAACACAAGGGTCTTGACCAAGTAGGTTTTAAGTCACTCAATTGCTTTTATGGTTGTTGCTGCTGCTGCTGTTATTAAGAAAGGAAGTGAGGGAATAACATAGTCTAACAGAGAACCTGGTGAGGTTTTGATGAGCTTCTCTAACGTGAGAGGATTGTGCTCCTGAAAAGTTTTCAGTAAAAAAAAAAATGTTTGGTTCCTCTGTTTCTGTGGGTGAGCTTGTCCTGAGTCACTGCCACCTTCCTGTCCCATTCATCTTATGAGCAATGGCTTTCCCCAATATCTAATTAATGGTTGGAGTCATCCATGGAAAGGAGGGAGCCCCCACCACACTATACTCCTTTCTCATGATATTTTTATAAAGGTTATTCATAGTTAAAATTATCTGCATATTTGTTTGCTTACTTAGTGATTAGTTTCCTAAACATTTATCAATTAATGTACATAGGCCATTATACTCAGGATGATTAAATCATTGTCCTTGTTCTCAAGGAACTTCCTGTGAGAGAAAGCAAGAATAATTTGGTCCAAAAGGGACAGCCAGGGTTCTGGTCACCCCAGTTCTAGGCTCTCTCTTTTGTTACCCATCCTGCTCACCAGACGGGTACATGTGGCCACTCTGTTAGCTCCCCTAAAACACTGCTCTTGCAAACTCTCTTATTCCCAATTTTCATCGACTCCATTGACTAGCAAATGAAGTCTTTCTTTTAGAGTCTGATATCCCCCTGGTACCCAACAATTTTTCATGAGACAGGTAAACTGGTCATTTTGTAGTGCACCATATTGGCAATTTCACCATGGAATACCTTTATGTCTCATTCTTCTCTATTGTAATCTTTTACCCCTTCTTCAACATGTAGGTTAGTGGCCGTGATTTAAAATGTCCCCACTCCTTTCCTGACTTCTCAGCTCGCTGAGATTTTTGCCTCTGAATTCTAGAATCCTTATGTATATTTCTACCCCTTAGCCTTCTATTGGGGTATTGCAGAGCCCTGAGTTTACACAGAGTTAGAAAAGGCCATCTTTAGAGGTCATCCACAGTCATCCTGGTGTGAGGGGGAAAATCCCTATTACTCGAACCCAAAAAACTTCACACAGAATCGTAGCTCTCCCACTATTTAGGAGTGAGGACTTTGAGTTTCAGTTTCTTCTTTTCTAAAATGAAGATAATTATACCCCGGTCTCGTGACCATATACGTATCAAAATCAAAATGGAACAATGAAGTAAACTGCGTGTTACACAACTGTACGAGCCAATATTGGAGATGAGGGAACTGAGACACGGATTCCCCCAGATTAGAGAGATGTCTCTGTGCACTGTTAGAACCAGAGAGTGTGTGCTCGAGCGGGGCAGAGGGCGTATCCTCGTCACTCCACTAAAGAAAAGGAGAGTGTAACTGGGCCACGCTCACCTTTTCCCTACCACTGCCAGTCACTAAAACCTATTGCTTCTACCTCTCCCCCCCACAAAAATAGCTCTCTAATCCCCTATTATAATTGCCTTCACTCACTTCTTCAAATTCCATCTGCTGGTTCACTCGACCATTAAATAAATGGACTTCTTACCATGCCCCAGGCGTAATACTAGCCATTGAAAATGTAAAGATGGATAAAATTTTATTCCAGTTTTCCAAAAGGTCACAGTTTGTTTGTTTTTTTAAGTATGTCTTACATCCATCAGGATAAGTGGAATCAAAAAGCCAGATTATACAAGTGTTAGCAAAGATGTAGAGAGATTGGAAGATTTCTACACTACTGGTGGGAATTCAAATGCTGCAGCCACTTTGGAAAACTGCCTGGAAGTTTCTCAAATGATGAAACATAGAGTTACCATATGACCCAGCAATTCCACCCCTAAGTGAATGCTCAAGAGAATTAAAAATACATGTTCATGAGCACTTGGATGGCTCAGTTGGTTAAGCATCTGATTCTTGATTTTGGCTCAGGTCATGATCTCACTGTTCATTAGATCGAGCCCACGTCGGTCTCTGTGCTGACAACACAGAGCCTGTTTGGGATTCTCTCTCTCTCTCTCTCTCTCTCTCTCTTTCTCTCTCCCTGCCCCTCCCTCATTCTCTGTCTCTCATGCATGTGTGTGCTCTCTCTCTCTCTCAAAATAAATAAATACATGTCCACACAAAACTTGTACATGAATTCTTCTGTAAATGGAAGAAGAATTCATAATAGCCAAAAGGTGGAAACAACCCAAATGTCCATGGATGAGCTAATGGACAAACAGAATGTGTTATGTCCATTCAATGGAATATTTTTCAGCCATTAAAAGAAAGGAAGTAGTGATACATGCTATAACAGGGATGAACTTTGAATACATACCATGTGAAAGAAGCCATTCACAGAAGTCCATACATTATACGATCTCCTTCATAAAAGTCCAGAAAAGGGAAATCAATAGAGACATATGCACTAGTACACTAGTGCTTGCTCGGGGTTGAGGGTAAGGATGGGGTCAGGGAGATAGGAAGGGGGCAATAGCTAAAGGCCAGGCTGCTTCTTTTTAAGGTGATGAAAGTATTCTAAAACTGATTGTGGTGAGGGTTGCACAACTCTGTGAATATACTGAAAGACACTGAAATTGCATACTTCCAGTGGGTGAATTGTATAGTATGTGAATTATATCTCAATAAAATTGTTTTGTTTTGTTTCGTTTTTTAAAAAAGCAGAGTCACATAAGTGCCACAGAGGATTTTAATTGCCAACTCTGGAGTCCCTAGAGATTATTAAGGAGGAAACTTCACCCTGAAGATCAAGAAAGGCTTTATAGAAAAGTGATGATATGGCCAAGACTTGAAATATGAGTGGGTGTTTGTTGTTCCAATGGTCCTCCTCCCTTATGTTAGTTATGCAGCCATCACAGTGATCTTTTACAAATTAAAATCTGATCATGCTAGAGAGGGGTACACAAGGGTCTTTGAGGCACTGCTGATGCTCTATTTCTTTCTGTGGGTAGAGGGTACGTGAGTTTATTTCTCTGTATGTAAAGATCACATACATTCATTGGAATGGATGATACATTGTAAAATGAAGAAATATCATTGTATTATCCTACCTGAAATCACTCATCAATACAATATCACCAACATAGTAGAGATTCATTTGCTTGGTACAACATGGCTTTGTCTCGCATTACATCCTCAGTTATTTGCACAGTATCTAAACACACCAGACCTGTTGATTTAGGTTGTCTCAGAGCCTGGGGCCATGACTCGGGTGCAGGCAGTTTATTTAAGAGGTGATCCCCAGAAGCAAGAGTGAGGGAGGGGCCAGCTAGCAGGGAAAGCCAAGAGAAGGATGCATTACTAAGGTTGCCTCTGTAGACAGTAAGGCTTTCCCTCCACCAACACCTGTGAGAAGCATACGGAATGCCTCCCAGAGTATGCTGGGACACACATGCTCCTATGCCCCATGGCAGCTAATTTAAGAACGGGCCAAACAGATTTCTTAAGGGATCAGAAAGGGCCCTGAGTCAGAAATGTGTACATACCTCCTAGATGTGTAGCTGGAAAAGGGAGGTGTATTTTAATAGCCTTTTTAGGTACTTTAAATATTCTTTGAAGCTTTACTGAAACTCAATGAAAAGCTACAATGTGGACTCAGAACCCATTTTTTTTTTAATTTTTTTTTCAACGTTTTTTATTTATTTTTGGGACAGAGAGAGACAGAGCATGAACGGGGGAGGGGCAGAGAGAGAGGGAGACACAGAATCGGAAACAGGCTCCAGGCTCTGAGCCATCAGCCCAGAGCCCGACGCGGGGCTCGAACTCCCGGACCGCGAGATCGTGACCTGGCTGAAGTCGGACACTTAACCGACTGCGCCACCCAGGCGCCCCTCAGAACCCGTTTTAACATCATGCTTTGGTCATTTAGAAAGTATTGCTTCACTGGGCCATGAAAATTTTCCAAATGTTCACAGATTTTATTATACAACACCAAAAAATCTTATTTGTTGATATCACCACCTATCTCATCAGAAATGTCTTTAAGTATTAGAAAGCCTTAACGCCCACTGTGGTAGGTTCAAGTTTTCAAAATTTCTTATTTCCATCTGAAAATTCAAATTTTACCACCGGCAACAAATACTGTGAGTCGTTTTCCTTCCAGTGATAGATTCATTTTCTTTCGTTTTTTTTAAGAAATTGTCTGCCAAATGTCAAAGTCTGAATAACCATAGTTTGTCAGTCATTCTTTTAAGTAAAACTGGTGTTTCATGTACTCAAAAGTCTAGATTTAATAAAACTAATACTTTTTTCCGAGTCTTTAATGGCATTGTTAAGTGAAACGTTTTCTTTTTTTTTTTTTACTGTCAGTGTATGGTGTTGAAGAATACAAATAAAAAATAGTTAGATACCACTATCTTAATTCACACAGTTTTGCCCACTATTGCTTTTGCACAATTAGTGCAAATGTCAACCCAGTAGAAAAGGTCCCATAATATCTTGGCATTATTATGACAGTTGTTTTTGCCTCAGGGAAACCCAGAGTCTCAGGGGCCCCCAGAGATGCCTAAACCATGCTTTGGGGACTGCTGAATTAGAGTCCTAGTGTGCCATAAATTATTTGCAACCTTGAAAAGAATTTCAGGAGTTTATTAAACTCGACACATTCAAACAGGCTCAAAAGCATGTTCTAACACCGGCTAATTACTTAGCTCATCCTAACAGTGTCTCTTCATTAATTCTGGCCTATTTAGTTATACCCCAGACCTGTGCCCCAATTCATTCTCTGACATACACAGCATCCAACCAGAGAGACCCAACACAACACATGAAAACAATCAGGAAAGAGAAACAGAAGTGCTTTTGCCATTCTGAAACACCTAGTTTCATTGTCAATGGGTTCCAGAATCATCAGTTTGCAGTCAAGTTTTTCTTGAATAGCTCAGCTACTTTTAGGTGTCCAAAGAGAAATTAAAGAAAGGGGCCATTGTCCATAGTCAGATTTGAGTTCTAATACATTCCTATGGACCAGATTAAAATGCAGGCAGCAGGAATGAAAGTGACTCTACAGAATGGTAAAGTCAAAGACTAGAGGTGAACTTTCTCCTTTAACACTTTCCTTGGAATGTACCATGTTTTAAAGAAGAAAGGTCATATCTTTCAGCAAGGACAACAACAGAGGAAATACTTGATAAAAATTCAAATGAAAAATACCCAAGGATTTTAGTTGACCAGTGCTTAGGCTGATTTTTCAAGACCTAGCAGGTCATATGCTTGGGAAAGCCATCTGCTGTGTGCCCTAATTTTCCTTCTGACTCATCTCTTACTGGACCATGACTGAACTGAATGCTTCATCACTAAGACAAGCGCTAAAAATATTGAGATCTTACGTTTGAATAGTGCTCCATAATTTATAAATATTCTCCTAACATTTGTTAATCACCTAAGCTGGACTAGCCATATGTATATCTGTGAGTTCATTTAGTGATAGTAGTATTTAAATTTATTGAGCATTTACTAGGTTAGACTTTGTGCTAGCACTATATATATACTAACACTATACTATATATATATATATACTATATACATATATACATATATTCATAAATACATATATTTAATATATTTAGTATTTATTTAAATATTCCCAACAACCTCACAGGTAGAGCTATTAGTATTTCGACTTCATGATGAGAAATCTGGTCTCGGGGAATTTAAATAGCTTGCTCAACATCGTGCAATTAGAAAAGAGTCCATCTGATTGAAGCTGAGGCTCTTAACCACTGGACTATTCTAGTCTAGTCTAGAATGTGCACAAAAAAGAGAAGATTGCGTTGTTTGAAGTGTGCGAGGCTGTGGGAGAGAAGGAGACATCTATTAAGTGACAAGCAAAGGCATTTTTTTCTCACCGCCAGTTTTATTTTTGGTGGTTATTGCTCTAATAACTAGAAGGAGAAAAGCATGCCTCCTCTTATGAGGCTCTGTGGCAAGTCAGACACCTGAGAACGGTGCAAACTCCCTGGGCCCCAAGTTCATCACTGTCATGCAAATGCTGCTACTGGGAAGTATATGGCAGTCAAGTCAATTTTAGGTTTTAGGTGGTGGAGACTTTGTCAATATGAAGCAGGCCTCTGGGTTTGTCATCCACTCCTTGCAGGCTCTAAATGAATGATGACAGTATCCTTGCTGCTCCTGGAATGGTCCTGGACCTAAGATGGTGGCTGCCATTAAGGTCTTCCCCTACAGGTAATCGGGGTCCCTGACGCACGCACGGTCAGATCTCTCAGGCCATGAGAGAACCACTTCCCTCAGTGGAGCACCAATGTCGGAACGCCCAGTTGGCTCAGTTATTCCCAGACCTGTGCTAATGAGCATATCAGATTTCAATTCCTTTAGGAACCAATTGTCTCTACTTAGAGAAAAGTCTGTGCTGCTGATTCTAAGCTCCCATAATCAGAACCTTTCCTGTGGGATGGCTTGCAGGCAAGTCTTTCCTGGTGCCGGGTGCTGTTCAGAGAAGCAGCGAGGACTGAAGACAGAGGGGTCTCTGTGGAAGTAAAGGACATGCTCTAAAAACTGGTTGTAGAAATGACTTGAGGTCTCCATTCACCTATTTATTTAGCTTAATCAATATTTGTTTGATAAGTGGATAAATTCACTGTTTTCCCCTAAAGATCTTACAGCCATGATCTCTGTCTCTGATGAGAAGAGAAGAGAGGAAAGCCTCAGAATTAAAGGTGTCATTTTTTTTCGCAGACCCTCACACAGGATGGAGAATAGAACAGGATCCATTTTAATAGAGTTAGCAAAAGATCAAGTAACTCTATAAGGTTTCTGACTCAGACTTCCTATGTTTCCTCTTGGGATTTCCTGTCTTTGTTATGTTTCACTATCAGTAGATAATTAAATCTGTCTTTAAAATTTTACTCTGTTTTACATGTAGTGAGAAAAACTAAGGACAGGAGTGTGGCTGTGCTCCACTCGAGCATTTAAATTTGGCTTCATTCACTCCTGGGGACCAGATTTAGCGTGGACAGTACAAATCAGAATGACTCCAAGGACAAACTGAAAGTCACAGGACAGAGGGAACACTCCCTTCCTCTTGTTCCCTGTCAGGGTGTTCTCTTTGAAGAAGGAAGGACCGTGCAAGGCCACATGACAGGAAGTGCTTGATAGCAATTCAAATGAAAGATCAGGTAGGGTTTTGGTTAACGAATTCAATTAAGCTCACAGTGTAATGTGGCCACTAACATTCCCGGGCTGCGTGCGTCCAAAGAAATGCAATGTCCAAATTAGAGATTACAAAAGCAAGTAGTCTCACTGTGCTTTCTGCTGGTCACTAGAAACGGCTGGAGCTTACCTGGGCTCTGCCTTTCATTAACTACATGTGCTCAGGCAAGTTTCTTCATTTCTTTCAACTTTACTTGTGTTGTCTTTAAATGGGGATTTATAGTAATAGTTTAAAGGAGGGGGTGATGAGTAAATAAAGAGTACACGGCAGAAATGTAGCCTGGCACATGGCCTATAAGTAAGAGCAATGAATAACAATGCAGATATTACTGTAGCTGCTTTGTATGCTCTGCCTCTTAATATAAGTGAAGGCCCCTAGGTTTCAAAGAACAAAATATCTGCCCCCCATACATACAATGAAGACTTTAATAAAAATATATGGAGGCTTTATGGGGCACCTGGGTGGCTCAGTCAGTTAAGTGTCTGACTTCAGCTCAGTTCATGATCTCACAATTTGTGAGTTCAAGACCCACATCAGGCTTGTGCAGCACAGAGCCTGGAGCCCACTTTGAATTCTGTGTCTCTGTCTCTCTGCCCCTCCCCTGCTCACACACTCTCTCTCAAAAATAAGTAAACATTACAAAATATATATGGAGGCTTTAAAAACTTCATGGGGAAACTGGAGGGTCAAATGAGGCAAATGAGAAGAGACAGGTAGTGTTGGAGTTCCAAGCAGCAGGGGCAATTTGGGCAGGCAATCTTGCAGTCATTCTGTCTAAGATCCACATGCTAGCTTGGATCACATTTGCAGTGGGTAAAAATATTCCCCCCAAAGAAATCTTGCACTGTTACTTGTAAGAAGGCTGACTACCTAAGAAGCCAACAAATACTTCTAATATCTCTAATAAGATACTTCTCCTTTAAAATGTAAATTAAATAATTTAAGTCAGAATTGCATTTACTGGTGTGGGGAACTGATTGAAAAGAATACTTGAATCCCATTTGTGAGGGATTTCAAGAGCCCAGGTGAAAAAATGCATCATGTAATTATTATAGTGTCCACTAGATGGCAGTCATAAGGGTTAGGCATTATTTAAAAACAAGTCCACAGCAAAATCTCCTAAGATGTTAAGCACTTTAACATTTGTTTTCTAATTAGCTTCACACTATAGTCCAGCAATCGTGAAATTATTATCCCAAGAGTTTCTATTTGAGAAAACTAATTTGCAGAGAAATTCACCAACTTGCCCTATGCCTGGAGTTTAATAATTAATCTAGTCTATTTTCTGTGCCTTTTCTACTAACTAACCTTACTTCTACTAACCTTAAATTCTTCACACTTAAAAAGTTTCAAGAACTCTAAAATTTTCAAGCTTAAAAATTGGAAGAGACCTTTAAAATCATCTATCTAATCTGTTCATTTTCAAGGTGAGGAAACAGGGTTCCAGAGAATTTAAGTAACTTACTCAAGGTCATAGCCAAGTCTGGGCTAAACCCTGAGTCCCACCCAGACCCGGGGTCTTTTTAACAAAACAGACTTATTTCAGGGTGCCTGGGTGGCTCAGTCAGTTTAACGACATGATTTCGATCATGATCTCATGGTCGTGAGATCAAGCCTAGCATCGGGCTCTGTGCTGACAGCATGGAGACTGCTTAGGATTTTCTCTCTCTCTCTCTCTCTCTCTCTCTCTCTCTCTCTCTCTCCCCCTCTCTACCTCTCTCTCAAAAATAAGTAAATAAACATTAAAAAAAACACATATATCTTTCTCATACACCATGTTGCACCACAAGTATACTCCCTTACCAAACTTCACTAATAATACCTGCAGAATTGAACCAATGTCTTTTTTTAAATTTTTTAATGTTTGTTTGTTTGTTTCAGAGAGAGAGAGAGAGAGAGACAGAATGCTAGTGTGGAGGGGCAGAGAGAGGGACACACAGAATCTGAAGCAGGCTCCAGGCTCAGAGCAAGCTGTCAGCACAGAGCTCGTCGTGGGGCTCAAACCCGACTGTGAGATCATGACCTGAGCCAAAGTCGGATACTCAGCTGACTGAGCCACCCAGATGCCCCCGAACCAAAGTCTTTAGTAAAGCTTTGTAGAGCACAGGTATGCAATTTGGCTAAAATGTCCATCCTCAGGATGCCCATAAACCCTACAGCCATCTTCAGTGACAAACAAAACCAGAGTCTACCTGTGTCAAGAGTATCCTATCTGGCATTGCAGCTCACCTCTTCTGGCTGTAGGAGAGCTGCTACAATGAAATGTGTGTTTTGTGGCTTGTCTGCTAAATGTTATGCTCTCAAGTAGTGAATTAGGCAGTATATTGTGTAAGATAGCCCAGACACATAAAAGAAACATCTATGCTGCCAAAGAGGAGCTAAGACCTACAGCATCCACAGAAGATCTATGGTCACCCCAGGAGCAATTGGCAATATTGTCACCATTCATTACGGAAATGGCCTTGAGCTAATGGCCAACTCAGAGGATATTGTTCACACTGACAAAGAGCTCTGCTCATGCTGTTCTCTTCACCCCCTCCACTTCTGTCCAACACATGCAAACCCTGAGAATTACAACCCCTTCACCTTGGTCAGTTTTTTTAGTTCAATGTATAATGAAACTTTTCAACATTCCTACATGTCATTCTTCCATATGTACTGGTTCTGCATTGAAAGCATTCTTTCTAAGCTTATGATGCTGCACCATGAAACCTTTAGCCAAATATAACATCCAGCTAGTTCTGGAAAACTTCTGTTCTTACATAGTAAAAGGAAAGATCATGTAATAGAAAGGGTTCATCAGGTAGACAACTGATGGACAGTGGACAACTACCTTGACTACTAATCAGTAGAGGGCCTTTGATTTTGCTGTCGTGTGTGTGTGTGTGTGTGTGTGTGTGTGTGTGTGTGTGGTCCCCCAGTCTTTCAATGTTCAATGAGATTTAACATTGTTGCTATCAAAACTGAGTAAATAATATCTGCCACGGTTGGGGCTATTTATGTGCAAGTAATAGTAACCAGCTTAAGCTAGATTAAGCAAAAATTAGAAGAATTTATTCAGAAAACAAGGATGTATTACAACCCAGAAAAGAAGTAAAACCTTAAGAAAAGCTAAAACCAGAAACTGAAAATAAAAATGTTTCCTCATTCTCTATCTCTTGTCTCTGCATCTTCTTCAATCTTCATCGTGGCAGGCCAACTTCTTTGCCTCTCTGTTGAGACACCAGAAGGCAGCGGAGAATGGTGGCTACAAGGTGACCAGCTGAAGGCATTTTATAAAGCTCTCTAAGAGCAGTTTTCAACGTAGGTAGAATGGGTCTGTTAATAGTTGCCTTTCTCCCTCAAAGATTAAATAAGCTAATACATGTAAAGTGCTTAGTAAAGCCCTAACATACAGTAAGCATTGAACACAGCTATTATTACTACAGGTGCAGAAACTCTTGCCCTTAATTTAAATCCAAAAGTTGTAAAAATCAAAAAGCTTTTGTAAGTTTTTAGCAAAATTATTTGGTGTCAAAACATGACCTGAATTGAGTTGACGCAATCAAATTCTTTATTCCACTTAGTGTGCATGTGTGTGTTTTCAGACAGAAATAATAGTATGTTTGGTTATGGTGTGCTGCTGGGTACCCACCGGGGACACTAGGAAGTATAGGGTATATGCACCTAATCTTCCTAAAATTCAAAAATTCCAAATTCTGAAACAGATCTGGTTTTGGAAAAGGGATGATGGGCTTGTTTTACTACTACTAACAAATTTACTTTAAGGCCCAATGCTTTGGATCATGATGTGTACTGAATGTTAGAGTCAATATTTGAACATCACTGGCATAGCAAACTTCTTCACTGCATCTCAGTCTCAAAATAATTCTGTCCCATTTGGCAACTGAAAGTCATTTTATTTCTTTAACAACAGCAACAAAAACAACGCAACTCTAGCCAGTGTATTAGTCAGCTCGAGGTGCCATAACAAAATACCATAGACTGGGTGGCTTACCCAACAGCAACTTATCTGGAGGCTGGAAGTCTGAGATCAGGCTGCCACCATGGGCAGGTTCTGGTGAGACTCCTCCTGGCTTGCAGAGAAGTCACCTTCTCGCTGCATGACCTCTTCTTTGTGTATGCATGATGAGAGAGAAAAGCAAACCCTTTGCTGTCACTTTTCATAAGGACACTGGTCCCTTCATGCGAGTCTCACCCTCGCAATCTCATCTCATCCTAATTATCTCCTAAAGATCCTATCTCCAAACACCATCACATTGGGGGTTAGGGGTTCAACATATGAATTTAGAGAGGACACAAACATTCAGTCCCTAAGAGCTAGTTATCCAAATGGCTCACACAAGGTACGTGATATTTTTTCATTCACTCCTTCCTTCATTTATTCATTAACACTTTCAATTGAGCATCTTCCATATCCACAAACTAGTACTTATTCAAGGTCAAGAGAGGCTGATATGGGGACTACTACCACATTGCTAGTGAGATCCAGCTTGCTTCCTTTTTCTCCAAGTTACCACTAGCAAGCACACAGAGGAAAGTAATTAGAAAGAAGAAGTGTCGGTGTGCGGTTTACTGTAGGGAGCGCTCTCCTGTCATTTGGACACTAGACTCTTCAGTTTTTCATGTCTCTACTTCTGGCAACAAAGTGGAGTGAACATCACAATTGCATCTTACATGCCTGCCATCTGACCCACCCCTGGAAATCTGGTCTCCAAGGCCAGCTCTCTGGTGAAGGAAGCCATGCAGAATGGATTGTGGCCTAATTGTGTCTGCTTGTTACAACGCACTGTCCTTAGTCTCCCAAGGGCTCTGCCCCAGAGCATTCCCTACACAGCCAAGTCCATTTGGCAAGCAATGCCTCTAACAAAGCAATGAGCTTGGCCTCATTAATGTGTTTGCCTCAAGGTCTGTAGTGCTCCTCCTTTCACTCTGTGGGCTCAAATTCTTTGATTTTCCAGGGTTTAGTATACTCAAGGTAACAGATGGAGTAGAGAGACCTGGACTTCTTTGTCGTAAATGAACACCGCTCCAACAGGCTTACAGTGAACTTGGGCAATCCTTTTACTAGATTTATCCTTTACTAGTTATTATGTTCCCAACCTATACAATGAGGAGTTTGGCTAAGACAGTGATTTCAAATGTTGTAATAGCAGCAGAATCACTTGTACCAAACAAAGCTTATATGGGAGCCCAATATGCTTCATGCTCCAGTAATAAGTATTACTGGCCAAATCCTAGCAGAAGGCAGTACAGTTCATCGGGATTGCCCATAAAAGTCAGCCTCCCATGACCCAGGCGATTTATTTTACAGATGAAGAAACTAAGGCACAAAGATGTTAAGCACTTGGCCAAGATGCCCCAGCTGGTAAGTCCTGAAGGCAGAATATGAACCCAGGCAGCCTCAGACTAGAGGTCACCATCTTGTCCTTGAAGCGATGCTCTGCCTTGTGATAGAGTAAGAGTATAATCACAGTACAAAGAAGGTAATGAGCTCTGCTGGAGTGGGCCTTGAAGGATATGTAGAACTTTGCCAGACATAATAAGGATAGGGCTGGGGAGGAAGAGGATGGAAGTGGACTCATAGCCAGAACAGGATGTGCAAACCATGTGTTTCCAACAACATTGGTGAACCTGAGAATCATTTTGACCAACTTTAGAGAAGAGTTTGGATATGTGTGGGAAATGAACCTGAAGAAGTGGCTCGAAGTCAGATCATGGAGGGTCTTGTATGTTATTCAGGGTGGTGTGGACTGAAGCCTGTATACAAAGTGATAAGCTTGAAGGCTTTTAAGCAGTGGAATAACATAAGCAGATTTGCCCTTTAGAAACTTGGCAATGTGGTGAATGAATTGGAGTAGGCAAGATGTTGGGGGTGGGGGGGGTCAGTTAGAAGACTATTACAGCAGCCCAGGAAAAAAGATGATCAGCATGTTACTTAAGGCAGTAGCAGTAGAGAAAAACAGAAAAGCAGAGATTCTTGAGAGATTTAGGAGGGAGAATCATCACAGCCTCGTGGACAGGTGGATGTGGGAGTTGGAGAAAGGGAAGAGTCCATCACAATTCTCAGGTTTCTGAATTACAGAATTCTATGCCATATATGCCTCTGTTTCTATTATTTTACTTCTGGTTCAATTATTTTTATAGGGCATTTATTGAGTGCCTTCTCTGAGCCAAAATCTATGCTAGATGCTGTGGAGAGAAGGATGAGTGAGACAGAATGTTTTCCCTAGTTAAGGAGACAGACACATATGCAGACAATTTCAACACAATGTAATAACTGTTATCATAAAGATATGCACAGGAATCACATTCTAGTGTAATTATTCATTTATACCACCTACAGCATTTCTTCTTCACTTTTGGGTCCTCAGGTGTCATGGCCATTGCCTCTCAAAGATTAAGCATTGGATGGGGTTAGATCTTCAGGACAGTTCCATTAGGATCAAAATCAGTTCCCCATGAGTCTTATAGGGCTCATATCTGTCAGAGAATGAGTAGTATATCCTAACCCCAAGACTGCATACATTCTTGGCCTACCATAGTTCATTAGCTTATGTCTGTAAAAATGCCCAGTGAAACACAACAAGGAAGGAAAAGCAGAGCCTACCTGACTCAGGAGCCCGCTCCCTACTATTAGAATCAGTGATTTCAGAATATAAAGTTTCCAGGCTCTTGTTGGAGAGCAAGCTCCACCCAGGTTAAGATAAAGCCCTTCCTTCCACAATTACCCCTTAAAAATACATGGTTTCAGTGTAATCAAAACACTAGTCAAATCTTCATTCAATTTACTTTGCCTTCTCTACCCCAAATGAATGGAATGAAACATTATTCTGTAAATGTTGCAGTCCCCATTATAAGCTTCATAATATGGAATTATTTCTAATAATTTCTGAAAATCTTCACTTGAGACAAAAAAAATACATGTTATTTGTAGTCTCCCTTCCCCCACCAAGTATCGCCTAGTATTAGTTATTGTAGAAAACTTTACTTGAGTTATCCTAAAACTAAATTGTCCAAAATTCTATATAATGTCCCTGCACCAAACTTCCATTTATGCACTTCACAGAAACACAAGGTGTTTCCTGCCTTCCTCAACAGGTGAAACATAATTCAGAGATTCATGCTCACATTTGGGTATTGGATTCAACAAATAGTCTGATTCCTAAGTCCCTGACTGAGACAGTTTGGAAAACATGCAAATATGCAAACATATAATTTAAGTCATTGTTCCAGTTACTAATGCTACCTAAAATGTTATCCAATATTTGGTTGTTTAAAACAACGATTTTTTTATGCTCACAGATTTTTGTGCATCAGGAATTAGGATGGGAACAGTGAAGATAGTTTGGGGAGCAGGTGGACCCAAAGACTGGGGTTGACCTAATGTCTTACGGCGAGAATTACATGAGGGCATGTTCACCACAAGGCTGGTGCCTGACCTGGGATGACTCAGACAAGGGCTGTCGACCAGAGCCCCTCCCCTAGAAGCTCCGTGTTGACTTCCATATAGTATGGCAGCCAAAGGCTACTTAGATGTCATACATGGCACTCAGGAAATGTGAGTGATGCAGCCAGAAAGGCAGAAGATACATGACCTCTTATGCCCTGGTCTGAGAAGTCCCGTACTGTTCCTTCCACTGTACCCCATTGGTTGAAGCAATCACCACCCTCCCAGACTCAAGAGCAGGAGAATTAGACTTCTCTTCTTGATGGGGAGAGACAGGGTCATGTTGAAGAGCACGTATGATAGGAGATGTCTTTGGAAATTATGATGTGACATAGTTATTATAATTTAATATAACTGTAATAAAATTTCCTTTCTCAAACATTGCAATTTTTAATAATGCTAAAAGTTGTAATATTCAAATTCTCGGACTATGCAGCTGAAGTCATTGGGCCTCTGGAGATGACAGTGTGCTTTCTAATTATTTGGAGCAGGGGGAAAGTTGAAAAGTCGTTAGTAATAGTAGATGGTTTCAGTTCCCACTATCCTCAAATGCCACTTTGGGGCAGAAATCAGGGATGGAAGAGTTTATTTTCAGAGTTGTTAGGGTATCTGCCTCAAAAAGTCTGATATATCACAGCACTGTTGTAGAGGCCATATCTAAAAAAGAGAAAAGAAAAAGAAAAAGAAAAAAAAACAACTTCCTAATGTATTTTGTTGCTTTATAATTTGGTATTTTTGTTTGTTTGCCTTGTAACCATTCCAACATGTTGCCTCATGGAGATACCATCTAAGTAAGGACCCAGCAGAAGAGAAGTTCGTGGGGTGCCTGGGTTGCTCAGTTGGTTAAACTTCCAACTCTTGATCTCTGCTCAGCTCATGGCCTCATGGTTCTTGTGAGTTTGAGCTTAGCTGACAATGCCAGGGCGGGGCCTGCTTGGAATTCTGTCTCTCCCTCTCTCCACCCCCTCCCCAACTCGTGCAAGTAAGGGCATATGCTCTCTCTCTCTCTCTCAAAATAAATAAACTTTAAAAAAGAAGAAGAACAAGAGGAGGAGTTCCTACCCTACAGTTGAAAACCCTTCCATGACAGGGAGGAAAGGGCAATAACTGGTAGATGGGAGCTTTCCCTAGCTTTGGTGCTGAATCTCTGGAGGTGTATAGTTAAAAATAGCCAGAGAGTTTTGGGGAAATCCACAGAAGAGATGTTTTTCCTTTCGTTACGGAAGGCTAGAAAAATTTCAAGCCTCTCAGGGAATTCCTGTGTTGAGAGAGAGCTGGTGCTGCATAGGAGGTAGTTCAAGGCACCTACTCAAGAGGGCCTGGGGCAAACTCAGCCTCATTCACATTCATACTTCTAGCACCCCTACAGGGAATGCCAAAATGCTGAGACCCTGGGGACTGGAAAAGACCCATGATGAGACTTGGAAACTTAGGAACTCTAGTCTTCAGCCATAGCCATGTCTGTCACGTATGTCCAAAGTGGTGATCACTCAGTGATTATGGATAGGACACTCAGTGACCAGTAGAACATCGTTTGTAGAGACATCACAAGTAGGCATCAAGTATGTCTCCTCCCACAGAACAAAACGTTACTTGAATACTACCTCTCCCAACTACCTGCCTCTTCCCCACTTTAAAATTATCAGTTCCCTGGAAAGGAACACAGACAGGAGGGCCAGGTGTATGCGACAGGGAATCTAGAGCTCACAATATTTAGGTTCTGCTATGGTCTGAATGTTGATGTCCCCTCAAAAGTCATATGTTGAAACCTAACATTCAAGATGATGGTATTAGGAGGTGGGGGCTTCGGGGACTGATTAGGCCGTGAGGGCAGAACCCTCACAAAAGCCCTACTGAAAACACTCTGGGAAAGCTCCCTAGTCCCTTTCCACCATGTGAGGACACAGAGAACCAATAAGAGGGCTTTCACAGAAGCCAACCATACTGGTAACTTGATCTTGGATTTCCCAGCTTCCAGAGCTGTGAGAAATAAATTTCTGTTGGTAACAAACAACTCCGTCTGGGGTATTTTGTTTTAGCAGCCCAAATGGACTAGGACAACTACCCTGAATTGATATTTATCTAGAGAAGACTGGGTTTATCCTAAAGACATTGTTTGTTCCAAAAGATAATGAGATTGCCTTGAATGGACAGATGCAGTTTCTTTATTCCACCACCAGGTAGGAGCTGGGGTAGAATGGAAGAGGGGAGGCAAGAACTGTGTGAGGCCAGCTGAAAAATAGAAAGCATTCCTCTTTCTATACATTGGAATTGTAGTGGATACTTGAGGTCATGCTTCAAGTAGTAATAATCTGTAATAATCTGTTCATAAAACTCTTTCTCTCCTAGACTTCAAGCTCCCTGGGGGCAGGAATCTTTCCTGTGCATCTTTCTATCTCCAGGCCTGGCACAAAGGAGGGCAATCTATAACTTTCTGCTGAAAGAATAAACGTCCCATCAGGGTACCAACCTACAGAAAGGGGCTCAGCTGTAGGTTACTCTGGGTTTGTATAACCATTGGATAAACAGGCCAGGTTTATTTAGACAAATAGCAAAAGTCCCAAAGTTTGAAAACTCATTTCCCCGTACTCTTCTAGCCTTGCTGTGTGACTTCACCTTGAGTTATGAAACAGTTATATAATAGAAATCCCCAGCAGAGCACTGCACTTGAAGCTGATTCTGTTTTGTTCAAATGAAACCCAGATTCCAGGTACATAATGATGGCACCCCAGAGCTATTATCAGTGTATATTGTGGCTTTGGTGTTGATAATGAGCATGTTCAAGTACATTCCATTCCTCTTTCTGTTTTAATCTCAACATCCCTCTGGTTACAAAGCAGTGAGCCGGCCTTATCTCTTCCTCTTCTGTCTGCTTTGGTTCTTTTCAGCATATTCTTGGGTCAAGGGTGAGATTCCATTCCTGGCTCTCAGCTGTAACTCACCTGGAACAAACCCTTCTTTGCTCTTACTGTCCCCAATTGTGCTTTCAAAAAAAGACAGGCATGGGGACTACTCCATGTTCTGTCCTAGAAAATTTCTTTTCACTCAAGTCTGTAAAAGGAATGTTCAAAACGTGATAACTATATTCCTTTTGGTCACACCCCACCCAGCCATATGTTGTTGTTTTTCCAGCACACTTGGATTTTTTTGCAGGATGGCAATATGTTGTTTTTTTGGGTTGCTGCTTGTTTTGGAGTGCTTTTTTTTAGTCCTGTGGTCGTGAGAAATATGCCACATTTCTGGGATCAGCCCCCTTGACTAGACCCCACATTTCATTGGAGTCGGTGAGTCTCTGACTAAAGAATTTGAAGACAGGGGAACATACTTCTTTTTCTTGTCCTGGTAGGTCTCCAGATATGGAAAAGAAGGCAGTTAGCAAAGCAACCATCATTTTTATTCCTAAAAGTGAAAATGGTCTCCAGCCCCACCAACTTCAAAGACACCGGTGGAATATTCCTGTGTTTTTGTTATGTGTCTGAGTTCCTGTTCACACACTCACACGTGTGTATTCGTACAGACAAATTTTTCTTTCTTGTTTAACTATTTCATTTTTTTCCCTCTGTTACTTCTATTCTTGAGCATGCCCTTAACTAGGGCACTTATTTTTCTTCTTTGTGCCTCTAACCCTGAGCTACCTGGAGAAATCATAATAATAGCATTGTTGATTGAGGCACTGGGCATGTCTGCCCCTGATTTTCACAACCCCTGAGAGCCAGAAAGGCTGAGATCAAAAACTTGCTGGTAACAGAGCCACCAAGCGGCAGCACGGGGAAAACACAGGTTTCACTGGCTTCTGGCCTGGCATTCTGTTTGCCTCGCCCCGAAAAGCTGTCTCTCTCTCCATCTCCTGCCCTTAGCTCTGCCCAGGAAAATTCAATATCCCTTCTAGAACTGGCTCACCGTAAAGCTTATCCTGATCCCCATCCCCATGTGACTTCTCTCCCTTGAACCTCTCTCCTTTGAACCTCTGAAAGCAGGAACTTCCTCCATTTATAATCAGACTCCCGACCCTGAAACGTTTCCATTTTTGTCTCAACTTCCACCATTTCCATAGTTGTCCTAACTTCCAAAGTGACACTGATAAGCACTTTACATGCAAGGGCCTTGGTCTTGCTCATGGTTTTATCCTGCTAAGTGGGAGGTTATATGGATTCTGGAATCAGACAAGCCTGAATTTGAGTTCAGAGCAATTTGCCTTTACACACTAAGGTATGCTTTCTTCACATGTAAACATGTAACAATGCCAATCTCTAGTTAACTACAAGGATCAAACAGAATAACTGCCTATAGATTAGTAGCTCTAAATCCTCCATTTTTTAGGAAAGTTCTATGGTTCTCTGGGACTTTCATGTACAGAACTGTTGGTCTTTATCAATGCATTGCCTCCCCAACATCAATAGACATATTTATTCTCCAACGCAAATCCCGGAGCAGCACAGTGTACCTGTTTTTCTGGCATTTGACACATTACTGTGTAAATGGAAACTTGATGTGAGTACACTTCATTCTGGCTGGAATATCCAAGGGAAAAAAAGAAGCATTTTGCTGGAAGTGACTAGTTGGAAAATTTAGTTTATCCACTATTATTTCCTGGGCACCTTCTGTCTGCATGCCAAGCCCTATACTAAATATTTATAACAATTATTTAATTAACCAATAATTAGAACAACTATTGTTACAATGATGATAATATGAATTGACTTTATGCAAGCTTATTCTAAGCACTTCTTCATGGATTCTTTTAATCTTTACGACAACTCTGTGAAGATGTCACTATTATTATCCCCATTTTGCAGAGGAGAAAACTGAGTTTTACGGGTTTTAAACAACTTGCAGAACGTTCACATACTTAGCCTGAGGCCGTCTGACATGTCCCCTATTCAACATTGACCCTTTTTAACATTTATGATAAAACTGGATTCTTACTACAAGCCTTGGAGGCAGGTGAGGTCAGTAGTATTTGAGAAGAGGAACTAGGCTGGGAGAGGCTAGGGGCTTGTACAAGTTCAGTTCCCTTGAAAGCAAAAATGCAGGGCTGTGAGCCAAGCCATGTGCTTTGTTGCACTCCAGTCTGGTGTTAAAAAAAAATTAAATAGAGTAAATGTGAAGATCAAATTGGCTGTATTAAGCAATTCAGGAATCGGGCAGCATCCCACCTAGCAAGCAGAAGGGAGCTCTGAGGAACTGTACAAGATAGGTTTCTATTAGGAAAAGGGTGGGGCAGGAAATTACCAGCAAAAGAAAAGAAAGCATTGCTTCGGGCAAGGTCACCTTCCCTTGGGGGGTGGGGGGGGGGAGTGGGGTTCTTGTTAGGGGGAGGTGGATTACCTCATCTTCCTTTGGGAGATGGAGGAAGCCCATTGACATGGGTGCCAACCCTGAAAATTCCTAGCTGATTGGTTTAAAATTCCACTCCTAGAGAGGTTGCAACTGCAATTGAGTCTTGGTTTGCTGTCATGGGAGCTGGTGACTCCACCTTGGCACTGTGGTTTGCTTTTTATGTTTCCCCTCCTACCATAATTAGATTCTTCTTCATAGGGTAAAATGGAGGGACACGAGGGCAGAAAGGACTCAGTTCATTATTCTCCAATCCACATGGTCAAGGAGAGTTAATGGTCTCTTTCCAAATCCTTATTAGAGATGGCAGAAACTCATTTATTTTCATTTTAACTGTCAGCCTTAAATTTCCTGTCAAAGTCTTAACAATAACATTTTGAACTTCACAGACATTTGATAACACACAACACTCCCCTCTTTGACTAAGACTTGATTTTGTTTTACCATATCTATACTCCATGTCTTAAAAATATTTTTCGTTTTCCTCTCTTTGAGCAAGCAGTGAATCCTGCAATACTGGCCCCCATGTTGCACTTGCAGCCACAGGCGGGTGCGACAGTTGACCTTGCGGCAGGCGGGCAGGCAGAATCCCATCAGTATTCCTTGAGACCAACTTCTTGTTTACATCAGAATATCTTAGGCGGCTTCTCTGTGATTATCTTGCTGATACACTTTATCTCTTCCTTGTAAATTAAAACAAAAGAAAGAAAACTTCTCAAATCATTATTTACGTCTCATTCAGAGGTGCTATTTTGATATTTCCCTTCTACCACTGATGCTCTGGTTTGGAGGCAGCCAGAGCAGGGCCCAGAGGGTTCCACCTGACTGGCTTCTGAAGGAAGCAACGCCCTGGCCACGGGCAGCACACATCCTGTGACATAGAAACTTTAAAGCGCACAGTTGGTCTTTTATGTTGGCTCCAGGACAACCCCCGGCTTTTATTCTCCCATTCCTTTGTTCGTGATGTTTTCATGGATAAAACTGTCCTTTCTTCTCATTTTTAAGGTTACCTTTTGTAGTCTCACTCATCCTTCGGGGATCAGTAGAATGCATGGCGATATGGAGGAAAATAAAGCAGGAGAGCAAAACACAATGGGTAGTGGGGGGCGTGAGGGGGGGTCAGATTTCATTCTAATTAGATGGGGTTGAGGTGGACCTCACCGGAAAGGTGATATGGAAGCACGGGAGCTGGCAATAAGGATAACTGGAGGGTGGTAGTTCAGGCTGAGGGTAGACAAGTGTTTGAGGAGAGCCCATCTAGCCGGCGTGGGGCAGCAGCACTGTAAGAGAGATGGTTAGAGCTTGGGGCAACGGAGAGTTGCAGAGGTTGAGGTGAGAGAGGAGAGCCTGCAGTAAAAGGTGGGGCCAGATATTGTGGACCATTATTAAGAATCTGACTTTCGGGGCGCCTGGGTGGTGCAGTCGGTTAAGCGTCCGACTTCAGCCAGGTCACGATCTCGCGGTCCGTGAGTTCGAGCCCCGCGTCGGGCTCTGGGCTGATGGCTCAGAGCCTGGAGCCTGTTTCTGATTCTGTGTCTCCCTCTCTCTCTGCCCCTCCCCCGTTCATGCTCTGTCTCTCTCTGTCCCAAAAATAAATTAACGTTGAAAAAAAAATTAAAAAAAAAAAAAAAGAATCTGACTTTCACTCTAAGTGAGATGGGGATTACTTTAATAATGTTGGTAGAGTTAGTTATTAGGTAGCTAGCAGCTCTGCAAGTAACCAGCATAGACAGTTACCTCTTTGTCATGATTTGAGAAGCGTTCATAGGTTACTGTGTTCAGGCTATCTCTCCATCGGTCATTTGACAACAAGATGAGTAGCCTTTGAACCAAAGACTTGGGTTCCAGTCTTCCCTGTAGTATTACTGTTTGGGTGTCCTGGGGTAAGTCACTTATTGTTGCTCTATTGTTCTACTGTTGCTCAGTTTCCTCATATGCAAAATGGGGATGATGAGACCTCTAATTTGTTTAACGGGACATGTTGGAGAAATGAGAAAATGTTCCTGAAAAGACTTTGACGTACAAAGTATTATACAAATCCTATATTACTTTCATCCAGGCAGAAAAATCTCTAGAGAAATCAATGCAAGTGCGATCCACAATTATCAAGACATGCAGATAAACATTGGTTGATCAGATGACATGGCTGTTCACGTAGCCAGATCCCTTTGAAATAGCACCACATCACCAGTGAGTTGAACTTTGGTGAGGTACAGTGAAGAATAATTCTAGAATGCAAGAACATCACAGGACGCGTATTAGTTTCCCAAGCCTGCTGTAACAAATTACCACAAACTGGCGTGGCTTAAAACAACACAAACATACTCTCTCTCGCAGATTTGAAGGTCAGAAGCCCAAAATTAAAGTGACAGCGTAGCCACTATCTCAGCGTAGCCACTAGATGACAGCTATCTCCCAAGACTCTTATGGGAGGATTCTCCCTCACCGATTCCAACTTCTTGTGACCCCAAGCATTCGTTGGGGTGTGGCTGCAGAACTCTACTCTCATCTGTCTTCACATGGCCTTCTTCTGCTTTGCCAGTGTATCTTTCTAAGGACACTTGTCCTTAGATTTAGGACCCACCTAAACAATCTCGAGTTCCTTAATTAAATTGTATCTGCAAAGACTCCCTTTCTAAATAAGTCCATATTCACAAGTTCTGGGGATTAGGATGTGGACCTATCATTTGGGGGGCATCATTCAACTCACTACAAGGGGGTTCCTGGCAATAAAAGACAGCTTGAGGACAAGAGCCAGTCACTAGAGAAAAGCCATGCGAAATAACGGGACAGATTGGCATTTGGCTGTAACATACTCAGAATTGAAAAGTCAGTTCTCAAAGCCTCTTTCTCCTAGGAAACTCAAACTCTCTCTCTCCCAAAATGAAAAGTTCAGTATTTTGTTCTGTTTCATCTAATCTGGTTTAGAGTACCTGTTGATATGAATTTTTCCTTACCTAAACTAGATTATGGATATTAGAGCTTGAAACGTCCATTGAAATTATCTAAGTTAACTTTGTCCTTTTAAACCATAGTGAATTTTTCAAGTTCTACAGTGAGTAATGAGATGAGACCCCAAGTGCCCTCCTTAATGTCCATCACCCATTTACCTCACCCCCATCAAACCTCAGTTTGTTCTCTGTATTTAAGAGTCACTTATGACTTGCCTCCCTCTCTGTTTTTATCTTATTTTTCCTCCCATTCTCCTATGATCATCTGTTAAGTTTTTCAAAAGCCACATATGGGTGAAATCATAGATCTGTCCTTCTCTGACTTATTTCACTTAGCATACCACCCTCCAGTTCCATCCACATTGTTGCAAATGGCAAGATTTCATTCTTTTTCATTGCCGTGTGCTATTCTATTATATATACCTACACCATATCTTCTTAATCCATCACCAGTTGGTGGATATTCGGGCTCCTTTCATAATTTGGAAATAAGAGTCCTGGGTTAGATGGCTTCCCAAGGGAATTCTACCAGACATTTAAAGCAGAGCTAATACCTACTGTTCTCAAACTGTTCCAAAAAATAGGAATGGAAGGAAAGCTTCCAGACTCATTCTATGAAGCCAGTCATTACCTTGATTCCAAAACCAAAGACCCCACTAAAAAGGAGAATTACAGGCTAATATCCCTGATGAACCTGGATGCAAAAGTTCTCAATAAGACACTAGCAAATCGAATTAAATAGTACCTTAAAAGAATTATCCACCATGATCAAGTGGAATCCATTTTCTGTTTTGTATTTAATAGAGGTACACCCAACTAACTTCTTAGTGGGGGAGGTGGTAGAGATTCTCTAGGAACTTACTAGAGACACATTTTTAAGCATGAAGCCTTACTGAGAAGCACCAAAAAAAATTGTTTTAAGTGTTTCCTCTTTTTTACTAATGTTCTTTCAGTGTGTGTGTGTGTGTGTGTGTGTGTGTGTGTGTGTGTGTCTGGCTCCAGCATGTATGGCACATGAGGTAAACCAATAATGGGTAATGTCAATAATAATAACAATAATAATAATAATAATAGCAACATATTTCCACTTATGGAGACAGAAGCTCTGAATATGACTAGGTCTTCTGAGGGTCTAGGTAACCCTAGGTAACTTACCCTATATTCAATTTTTAAAAAGGTTTTTTTGAGGGCATGCCATTGATTTCACAGACGTTTATTAATCTCCTGGTACGGGCCGAGCTCTGAGCTAGCCGACCCGTCTCCAGCAGCAAGTCCCTCGTAAGCCAAACTCAGTGGGCTGGGGAAGAGTCAGGGCAGGGCAATTAAAAATATTCAGCCAAGTGTGGCTACCTCCAGCTGCTCCTTTGCATCTTAACATTCCCTTCTATCTCATGCCATCCCCAACTCACTGTTGTCACCTAGTGACCTACTTATCATTATATAAAATCATTATATAAAATGCAGAATAAGTATAAGTGGAAGATTAAAGTAACACCTTTACTTCTCTCTCCCTAGACAACTAAAACAAAACAACAAAACAACAAAACAAAACAAAAATACCTCGGGTAAGCATTTAGTTGAATCCCTAAGAGGGGCCATTGTGAACCAAAGGAAACGGATGCTAACAAGTTCAATTATGGGACCCTTGAACTCATCTGAGTTTTGGATACTTACGTCCAACCACCTGCATTATATCCCTCACCTACAGCAGCTTATGAGTAGACAGACATCTCAAATTTAACAACCTAACCGGAATTCTTGAGTTTTATACCCCCCGCCCCCTCACCACTACCACCATCACATGTCAGTGGGGCAACATTTAACAGAGAGCACTGTGGTGAGGGGTTCCAGACAATTACCAGGAGCAAAACAGCTGTTGATCCAAGGCCACGCTGGGAGTAACTGAGAGGAGTCCACGGCGGTGAGGCTGAGCACCAGCCACCCACACAGAGGGCCCTGGCTACAACCTCCCAGTTCCCACTGCCTCTGGGAGGACACCAATACCGAGGACAAAGCGAGGGGAAAGACTGCGGCTACCCTCGACCCTCCTGTTCCTCAGGTTTGACCTGTGAGTCTCAACCTTCCTTCTCAAGCTCCGTTTGGGTTTGCTAATATTTGTTGTATTTGTCTTCAGCAGGACAAGCTACATAATTTACAAAGCCCAGTGCAAAATAACAATGTGGGCACTCTGTTTAAAAATGATTAATAACTTCAAAAAAATAAAATAAAATAAAAATAATTAATAACTTCAAGGTGGTGACAGCAAGGCATTCAACCTAGCTCAGGACCCTTCTTAGGATGGGGCCTTGTGGGACCGCACAGGTCACATACTCCTGAAACCTTCCGTGGTCCCCTGTAGTCCTCCTCTGGGTTCAGAGCACCAGCTCTGTGCCGTCCGAATGCCACTAGCTGCACTCAGCATTTTAGTTGCTTTTCTGAGACCCCTTCACCATCTGTGTCTCAGAATCCTTACTGTCTTAGTTGTATAAAAATTTCATTTATATTCAGGGTTTTATCGTATTATTGTTTCGAAGACTGAGAATAGATTCTGATAAGTTTTAAGTCGTTCTATTCATGCTGACATGGAACACAAAGACATATGTCCACCCGACACCCTCAAATGGGGTTACTAATGAAGCGAGGATTCGTCTTCACCTGACGCAGTCCCAGAACATCCCGCAAGCAGTCACGGGTTCAGGTAGCTTCTCTAATCCACATCAGGTCTGCAGGGCTGTGCTCTAGGAGCAGTTTCTTTCCCCCTTTATTTTGGGGACCTTACTCTAACATGCTTATTGACCAGGTTGGTACCTGGCATAATAAACGGAACTCCAGTCACAACCTCTCAGAAACATTACTGACACAATGCTGTCCTCCTTAAAAATACTCTTCTTTAGAACTCAGAGAACATCTGAGGCTGTGATCACAGAATGTTCCAAAAGATAGGGAAGACCCACAGAGTAGCATGTATTCCCTCTCTCTCTCTCTCTCGCTCTCTCTCTCTCTCGCTCTCTCTCTCTCTCTCGCTCTCTCTCTCCCCAATTCAAAGCGTCTTGAGATAGGGACTCCTATAATCTCATTCACAGATTAAAAATCAATCTTCTTAAAGACATAGTGCTTTACTGCATGCAACACCCTTGGAAAGAAAATTTCTCTACGGCCTTCCACTTCTTGACAAATCACATGCATCTCAGACTTTCCTTCAGTCATAGCAAGGCCACCCTGTCACTGGGCGTGAGGTGATTTCCTCCCTGTCTCTCTCTTCCTTATGTGTGTTCCAATTTACCCCTGGGCATTAAGGCAACATGACATAAGAATATATTTTCTAAATTTGCATAAAATGAAAACTTCACAGATGGGGAGCACATGCTTCCCATAAGTCCAGTGTGAAAATGGCTCGATAGCACTTGTCGCTACACACATTCTTTCCACATTTCTGGCACACATACATCTTAAACAAACAGGAATTGCGACAAGCAAAACAGATGGGCAACAAAAAAAAAAAAAGTTTCCAAGGCACGCATCCCAAAATTCTTCCTTGAACATGGTACCGGATCACTTGTCACAATAAATCTGAAAGTACCCGGGGTATTAACAGACAGTCTTTGCTGGAGGGAAAGGCTCAAGATACTCATTTTCTTAACGCAGGAAGAAACATTGGGAACACTTTTGCCTGCCCTAATTACAGGGGGACGGGCTCCAAACCGCCCTCCTGGATATTATGTGTAGGAAGCTTCCTCTGGCGTCCTCTGCTTTTGTCAGTACACAGAAATGGAAGTGGTGTAACCAGAGATCAGGAGTGGACCAAAGCATATTTCACGTTCCACACATTGTCAAGCACAGCTCTTGATCTGTTTATCTGAAGCTACTCTCTCCCAGGTAGTTTCTCCCCGGACACATTCACATCCCCTTCAAGAGTGAGACACAGTACGCCGACAGGGTTTGCAACATTAGCATCTAAGAGTTACAGGCACCATTATGCTCTAACCAAATATTTAAATTGCTAAAGGCCTTGGAAGGAAGTTGAAAGAGGATTTGATGAGAAGTTAAGAAATCACAGCTTTCACGCTACCTTTATCCCAGGCTACCGGAGAAAACTTAGCAATCCACTCAACCTCCCTGGACTTGTGTTGCCACCTGTTGGTCAAGCTGGTCTGCCAAAGGCTTTCATTCCCCACTGCTATCTCTTCAGGTTGTTACCTTGAACCTGAGGGCTCAGGGAAATCTTGAACCATTGTCTAATCAAAGTCATTACCACTGTTCCAGGCCCTGATTTCCCCGGGTGCCAAGTCGAGAGACTAGCACTGTGTCAACACTGAAGTTCTCACCTTGTTAGCCCTGTGCCTTAACACTGTCCTTTCCCCAGAACCACTCTTCTGCTGTCTGAAGGCAGCCGGAACAGTCTATGGAAGGCAACAATGGGGGCACCTGGGTGGCTCAGTCAGTTAAGCATTCGACTCTTGATTTGGTTCAGGTCATGATCTCATGGTTCAAGCCCGGTGTTGGGCTCCACACTGACAGTGAGGAACCTGCTTGGGATTCTCTCTCCCCCGCCCCTCTCTCTGACCCTCCTCTGCTCCCTCTATCTCTGGCACACTGGTAAACTTAAAAAAAAAAGTCAGGGTGCCTGGGTGGCTCAGTCCGGTTGAGCATCCGACTTTCGGCTCAGGTTGTGATCTCGCGGTTTGTGACTTCAAGCCCCGCATCGGGCTCTGTGCTGACAGCTCAGAGCCTGGAGCCTGCTTTGGATTCTGTGTCTCCCTCTCTTTCTGCCTCTCCCCTGCTCGTGCTCTGTCTCCTCTCTCTCTCTCTCTCTCTCTCAAAAATAAACATTAAAAAAATAATAAAATATAAAGGCAACAATAATAGTCCCATTTTCTAGATCTAGGATTTTTAGCTTGTGTGGGGCACCACAACTTTAAATCTTAAATTTTTCAGGACACTTTTCTTCTGTCTTGAAAACTAAAGGCAATGATGCATACCATTTACCTCTCTAAGCGCAGCACATGTCCACCTGGGCCACAGCTTCTCCGTGTGTTCCGGGAAGTCTAACATGTTTCACTAAAGGCTCATCTTAGAGAGTTTATCAACATGAATTCGTATCGTTTTTCACTTCTAGAAACTGAAACTGCCAACAACCTTCTAAAGGGTAACTTCTCTAAAAAGAGTGTTTTTAACTAAAAAAATGTCTTATTTAAGTACAGTTGACATGCAATGTTATAATAGTTTCAGGTGCACAACATAGTGACTAAACTTCTCTATATGTCGTGCTAGCCACACTGCAAGTGCACCTACCATCCGTCACCATAACCACACCACACTGTTGCAGTATCATTGACTATATTCTCTATGCTGTGCCTTTTATTCTTATGACTTGTTCATCCCATAACTGGAAGCCCGTATCTCCCACTCCCCTTCACCCATTTTGCCCATCCCCCACCTCCAGCAACCTTCACTTTGTTCTCTGTATTTGTAAGTCTGATTCTGCTTTTTGTGTATTCCTCACCTGTTTTGTTTTTTAGATTCCATAAACGAGAAAAATCATATGGTGTTTGTCTCTCAGTCTGACTTCTTTTGCTTACAGAATACACTCTAGGTCCATCCATGTTGTGACGAATGGCAAGATCTCATCCTTTTTTATGGGTGTGTAATATTTTGTCTTTATTAAATATTTATACTGAATTATTATATATGTATAGTCACATATTCCTCACCTATTCATCCATTGATGGACACTTAGATTGCTTCCATATCTTGGCTATTATAAATAACACTGCAATAAACATAGGGGTACATATATTTTTTTGAAATATGTATTTACTTATTTATTTATATTTTTAAAAAATGTTTATTTTGAGAGGGAGGGAGAGGCACAGAGAGACATAGTGTGCACATAAGTGGGGGAGGGGCAGAGCAAAGGGCAAGAGAGAGAGAGAGAGAGAGAATCCCTAGCAGGTTCTGTCCTGCCAACATAGAGCCCAATGCAAGGCTCCACGTCACGAACTGGGATCGTGACCTGAGCTGAAATCAAGAGTCAGACACTTAACCAACTGAGCTACCCAGGTGCCTTTGGCAAATTTTTTCAAATTAAAGTTACTTTAGGGTGGGCAACTTGCTATACATATTATGCTCAAAACTTAAATGAATATTGATGAGCACTGAGTCATATATGAAACAGTTGAATCACTATATTCTATGCCTGACACTAAGATAACACTGTTGTTAACTACAGTCGAATTAAAAATTTTTTAAATATCTATATTGGGGCACCTGAGTGGCTGAATTGGTTAAGCCTCTGACTCTTGATTTCAGGCTCAGGTGGTGATCTCATGGTTCATGAGTTCAAGCCCTGCGTTGGGCTCTGTGCTGACAACATGGAGGCTGCTTGGGATTCTCTCTTTTCCCCTCTCTCCCTCTCTGCCCCTCCCCCTTGCTGCATATGCACACAAGCTCTCTCAAAATAAACTTAAATTATATATGTAAATATATATATGTATATATATATGTATATAATTATCTCAGTTATTTCAAATCAAATAACTACAAAACAACAAATCAAAACTAACTTGAAAATTCCAAATTAATAATAGCTGGCATTTATTAATCTTAACATATATGATGTATCAAGCACTGCACCAAGTTCTTTGTATTAACTGACTCATTTAATCCTCTTACCAGCCCTATGAGATAGGTATAATTATTATCATCCCCATTTTACAGATGAGGCTATTATTGCACAGAAGGCTTAAGTCATTGCTCTTGAGCACAAAGCCAGGAAGTGGAAAGGCCATTTTCAGTCCTGGGAAGTCAGGCTTAAGAATTACTATTCTATCTAGGTTTTGTTGGTATAGTTGTTTTGCTTTTGTTGTTGGTCTTCCTTTCTTTTTTTGTTTTTTAATGTTTATCTATTTAATTTTGAGAGAGAGCGCGAGCATGAGAGGGGGAGGGGCAGAGAGAGAGGGAGAAAGGGAGAGATCAAGCCCTGAGCTGAAATCAAGATTTGGACATTTAACTGAATGAGCCACCCAGGCACCCCTAGTCTTATTTTCATTTTGCATGTTTTATGACATGGAAAAAACTTTCAAAGATTGAAACTGGTATACATTTGAGCTAGTTTGTCTTCTAACACAGTTGTGGTAGTCTATGATGAAATTGATGTTGAAATTTAAACCTCTGGGATTCAATAAGATTCTGGGTCATCAAAGTAAGATGTTCACTATACTTTCCTTAAAACAAAATATATGTTTTTTAAAGGTAATCTATAGTAAGAACTAAAAGCAAAAGAAACTTCTAACTCTTGTAAAATGTTTACGTATGCGCAACGCGTTTTGTATTTTGTCTAAAACTTTCCCTTTCACAGTGCGATTTTGTTGTGCTGATGTCAAATGAGTTTATATTGCTGATGTGGGTGGGCTATGATATAGGAAGGCATCAGAAGTACATTGGGTGGCAAAGGAAGCCAGTGTAGACAAACAACTTGTCATGGACAACCCACTTAGTGGGCAGTCTACCAAGGGACTGTCCGTAGTTAACCATGGAAATAATTAAATTTCCTGAAAACAACATTTTCCCCAAACCTGCATTTCTAAAGTCTTCATCACAATTAGAGCATTCGGGTTACTGTTCTTTCAACACTCAATCACTCATTTAATCCATTAGGTTGATTTTCTAAACTCCAAATTCACCTCAAAAATTTCTTGTGAGAAAATGTCAGTGTGACATCATTGTAGGCCACAGGGGACAAATTCCAATAATTCAGAACACTATGGTGGAATCTTTTCCTCCTGTTTGCAGGAAAAGGCAAGCTCAGGGAGCCAAATCCTTCATCCAGATAATTAGCAACTATCCAATCTGTTAATTGAGGACATGTGTGCCAAACCTTCTTGGCAACCTCAGACAAACAGTTGTGGGGTGGTCAGTCAGTCAGTCATAGCTATCGAGTGCCAAAGTGTGCCCGGCCCTACATTAAGAACTTTGCGTTAAAGACAGTTCAGATGTGCTCTTTGACTTGGAAGAATAAATGTGCTAAATTGTTAGGAAATTGGCTCTTCTTGGTACTAAATTTGGTGATGCTAAGAACAAAACGATTTCATTAACCTACCTCTTTTTACGATCTTCAATGAAAAAGAAATGATTCCTTTCTGTAACTTCACTCTAAGTTAAAGGAAAATTTTAAGAGTCAGGTGCTGCTTTGTCGAAACACAGGCAAATAAGTACAGGTGGAATGCTAATGGAAACGGGACACACCCAAGAAAGGGACGATGGTCCCATTAACAGTTGGGATTTTCCAGGAAGACTCAGCCAGGTTTCTGGAGTATTTCTGCAGACTTACACACAATTACCTGGGTCTCTTCCTACTGACCATGTATGACCATCCCATTACTGATGCAGATATCTCCAACTAGAACAATACCTTAGAAAGGAGAAAGACATCAGACCTAGGGAAAGAAGAGGGCCTGGGTGAAGTGTCTGGCAAACAAATTATGGACTAACGTCAGTTCAGAAAACAAAAACTATCAAATTTTGGTATGCCAATAAAAATGCCCGTATGTCTTGGGTGAAACAAAAACCTTCTTTCGTGTTTGGAGAGTCATGTTGCTCCCAGGAACAAAATGCACATTGCTTGGTTTGAAATGTTTTTCTAAGAGTAGGAGATCAACTTGCTCAGTTTAACTTGAACTCATAATGCGAAAGAAAGCACAAGAATTGAAATTGTGAGGGGAAATTTAGGGCTAAAAGTAAACTAAGCAAGAACAGAACTCCTGCCTGCCAGTTGTGAAAAAAGGGCAATTGCCTAACTTCGTGCACAGTGGACGAAGACCCACTTGTGAAAAACGTGCAAGGGAGCCCTTTGGTATTAAGGTCCGTTTCAGTGAGTTGCAGCTTGGTAGTAAAACCATGTTTGTCAAACATGTGAAAAGTGAGTAAGCCGCAGCCACAACTTATGTGCATGTGAATACCTCAACTGAAACACATTTAAAGGATTTTGAGTGTGTTGTTAACTACTTTACAGTTTAAAAAAAATAGTACTTGACATTTGGAAGTGAAATGATATGTGCAAAACATTAGTCAGATGGTGCTTCTTGCTTTGTGAATGAACTGTTGTAGTCTGAACGAGTTAGATCCAAGGTTTGGTGCCGTCGACTTCTCTGTCAGGGACCCACAAACAATTACACTCCCCAAGCACCTGATATTTTCACTGCATAAACAGCCAAAATCGGTATATTGGCTGATGGCGCACTGGTAATGGGAGGCAGCTTACTGAACAAGGGAAAGAAAAGAAGCCCTGGAGAAGAAGATGACAGTCTATACTGTAATGGTCAGGCTTGCCAGACCGTCAACTCCAGCTCCCCACGTGTCCTCTGCCTTGTTTGCTCTGGTACCTCCAGCACGTAGTAGGTGTGCTACAAGTGCTCACAGGCTTTGAGGCCAGAATTCCTGCTCACATCCCCGCCACAGCATTTACTGTCAGACCCCACTGAGTGACTAACTCACTTTGCTTTTCATATCAGCACCTTCCCCACAGGGCTGCGGTGAGTAGGTGAGTAAGAAACTCTAATCCACCTTAGTGCTTGGGACATGTGAGCGCTTGATAAACGATTTTCTGACTAGGGTAATAATTTGGATTTGCATGGGTCCTTCATTTGAAAGATCTCCAGAGAGTTCACATATACAACCTTCCCACTAGGGGAAAAATTCAGAGTTTTATTTCATTTTCACAGCATAGAGTTAAGGATATACTTTTTTGTTGTTGTTAAGAAATAGGCAATTTTGGGGAGCCTGGGTGGCTTAGTCGGTTAAGCGTCCGACTTCGGCTCAGGTGGTGATCTCACGGTCTGTGAGTTCAAGCCCCGCGTCGGGCTCTGCGCTGACAGCTCAGAGCCTGAAGCCTGTTTCAGATTCTGTGTCTCCCTCTCTGACCCTCCCCCATTCATGCTCTGTCTCTCTCTGTCTCAAAAATAAATAAAAACATTAAAAAATTTAAAAAAAAGAAACAGCCAATTTGGGGTTCAGAAAATGAAGTCTGAGGAATTTATCTTGAACATCAACACTCTGAAAACTCACAGACAACCATGATATTAAATGATGCCGTATCAGTAATTTCCATTCACCTAAAATAATGGTGCTAACTCATCCTTAAATTATACTTCACAACTAAGTTTAGGGAGCAAATCATCAATTATTTATGGAGCAAATGTGGCCTTTACTGACAAGGAGGATGAGTTACAAAGTGTGGCTGGTCCGCATTCCCTCCTGCTCTCCATTTTTTTGTTGTTCTAAAATAGTGTCATGCTTTTTTTTTTTTTTTTTTTTTGGCGAAAACATTATCATAGTACTCAATAAATACAGAATGAATGAATTAATAAACATGGTTTACCTCAGTGAAATATTTTTCTAATTAGCTCCTTTTTATTTTTTAAATGTTTATTTATTTTTGAGAGAGAAAGAGAGCAAGCAGGGAGGGATAGAGAGAAGAAGACAGAGAATCCCAAGAAGGCTTCGTGCTGTCAGCACAGAGCCTGATGTGGGACTTGAACTCACAAACTGTGAGATCATGCCCTGAGCTGACATCAAGAGTCAAACACTCAACTGACTGAGCTACCCAGGTACCCCTAATTAGCTGCTTTTTAAATTGCTGTCAACAAACATTTATGGGCCATCTTGGAAGTCTAAATTGCAACTTGAGACGTTGTGTATGAATAGCATGATCCCGGCAACACACTTGGTCTAGGCTCTTCTTACAAGTCTTTAAAATTGGTCTTGAAAGACATTCTGTAGGACCGTTGTCCTCAGAGACATGTTAGTATGTGGACAAGCAAATCCAAAGAGACACCAATGGATGGCCCACCATTTGAGAGCATGCTATAAGGTTATTGATTCCCACCACCATCAGATGGCAGTCCATGAGAGCACAAAGTTTATCATTACAAAACAAATTCATTAACAAATTGAGAACATCCTTTAATACTATTTGTAAAATGCTTGATATACATGGTTAATCATTAACTCTAGTAAATTGTTGAACTAGTTCCCTAACTCATTAATGAATCCAATTTTAAGCAGTTTTAATGAATTTGTATTGTTCTAAGGATAGTTTTATTAGTTTCCGAGGGCTGCCTTAACAAAGCACCACAAACTGGGTAGCTTAAAACAACAGAAATGTATTATATCACAGTTCTGGGGGCTTAAAGTCCAAAATCAAGGTGCTGACAGGTTCAAGCTCCCTCTGCAACTTGTAGCAGAATCCTTTTGGGGGGGAAGAATCTGCAAGGAAATCATCGGTATTCCTTGACTTGCAACTGTACAATTCCAGTTTCTTCCTTCATCATCACGTGGCATTCTCTCTCGTTTTTTTTTAAGTTTTTATTTATTTATTTGGAGAGTGAGAGAAAGAGAATATGTAGAGGAGGGGCATAGAGAGAGGGGGACAGAGAATCTGAAGCAGGCTCCGTGCTGACAGCAACAAGCCAATGCAGGGCTTGAACTCACAAACCGTAAGATTATGACCTGAGCCGCTCAGGCACCTCTGCTTCTGTCTTCATAAAGTCATCTTATAAGGACACCAGTCACACCAAAAGATGGGACCCATTCGTATTCCAATGTGACCTCATCTTAAATAATTATAGTTACAATGACTCTCTTTTCAAATAAGGTCACATTCTGAGGTACTGGGGACTGGGACTTCAACAGATCTTTTTTGGGTGGACAATCCAACTCATAACAAAAGTGAACCTTGACACTAGATATAAATGTGTTGTAAAATCACACAAAAATAATACAATGCTTTTATCCCAATAGTCTGTTTGACTATTTGATCAAAGTGTTTAAATTTCTCTGGGTGTTTGTTAAAGTATGAATTTTCTGCAACAATTGCCAGTGCCTCCAAACTGGAATCAGGAGTTGATCTGGGTAAAAAATATTTCTAAGCAGCAGGAAATAACTTTGGGACTCTCACATCTCCTAGAAAAAGTTATTTATGAAATTGTTGACTACATTGATGTGTTGAGCCATATGTTTTTTTTTTTTTTATTTGAATCATGGCTTTTTTTATGGACCACCTGACAAGACTATCTTCTTGATATAATCTGGTAGGAAAACCCTGAGTGGTAATGAGGGGGATGAATTAGTTTCCTTTCAAATCTGTAGTTGGAGTCAAATAAGTATTGTTTTTAATTTTTTAAATGTTTTATTTATTTTTTAGAGAGACAGAGTGACAGCAGGGGAGGGGCAGAGAGAGAGGGAGACACAGAATCCAAAGCAGGCTCCTGGCTCTGAGCTGTCAGACAGAGCCTGACGCAGGGCTTGAACTCACAAACTGTGAGATCATGACCTGAGCTGAAGTTGGACACTTAACCAACTGAGCCACCCAGGTGTCCCAAGTATTTAATTTTTACAGAGTTTATTAATTTGATGTGTTTGGGCTTGATTCGCATTTGGCCAGGAATCCTTTGTGGTGCATTTCTTACAAATATAAACACGACAATGAAGATTTATCACTGAAAAATGTTTAAAATATCAAGTAACTGAACGAGGGGGGGGAGCTCAAGAAAGGTATTTTTGTGAATAGACAGATGATTTTTTTTAATTTTGAGAGAAAAGCACCAGATTATTATTTTCTTCTCAGCATCTAAAGAGAAGTGGATGAGAAAGTTCACTGTGTGCTTATACAATGTGCTTTCTCATTGAACATGTCCACGTGAAAGAGGCTGCAAGTCTGAAGAAATCATCAAAACATGTGCGATTGACTATTCCCTGCCTGACACTTAGTGGTAAATTGGGAGAACTGCAGCTTTTGACCTATAGGAGATCTGCCGGAAAAACACCAGAAGGGAAAGTTAGTCTTTGGAAGTTATTTTTCTCTGCATTCACATGAGCCCTCAGATATTTTCAGAACCATAATAGATTACTAAGAACTGACCCTAGAAAGATAAAAGGCAGACTGTGGTGACTGAGCCTGGAAAATGTCCGATTCCCTCTAACACTTCACAGAGGCGAGAAAAATATGTTTTCATATTTGCTTTTTTCAGTATCATTTTACTTTTCTCATCTAATTATTTTATAGAGAAAACAATGAAAATTAAGGTAGAGCTTCGCAACGAGAAAAAAAAACAGGGGAAGAATTTAAAAAACAGACAAACAAAAAAAACTTGATGGGATTGTAAATTGGTGCTACCTTCCTGGAGGCCTATTTGGCAATCTGTATAAAATTTTTTTTAAAAGAACTGCCTCTTTGTTTGTTATAGACTGAATGTTTGCATCCTACTCCATCCCCTGTGGCCTCGAAGTCATATGTTGAGTCAGAATCCCCAATGTGATAGTTTTATGGTGGCAGTCGGGGGTCGGGGGGCGGAGGGGAAGGTGATTAGGTCATGAGAGAGGACCCCTCAGGAATGGGATTAGTGCCCCAGAGTAAGAGGCCAGAGAGCTAGCTCACAGTGTTCCTGCCAGGTAAGGATACGGTAGGAAATTGGTAGTCTGTAACCTCTAAGAGGGTTCTCAGTAGAACTCTGATCTCAGACTTCCGCCTCCAGAACTATGAGAAATAAATTTCTGAAGTTTATCATCCACTCAGTTTGTGGTACTTTGTCAGAGCAGCCCGTGCTAAGGTATAGCTCACTCAGAAATTCCACTTCTGTGAATTTATCCTGATGAAGTAATTCTTCGTCTATTTAAAGCTTTAAATATCTGTATATAACGATATTCATTACTTCACTATTTATTAGCAAAACTTGGGGGGGGGGGTATCAAATATGTCCAATAATAGAGATAAGAGAAATTGAGGCAATTTTCTTTATCATTAATACTATTGAAATATTATTGCATGGGAATACTTAATGACATAAGAAAATGCTCACATATTTTTAACAAAAAAAGTGGTTACAAAAGCTATGATCAAAATTTTGTAAGAAAAAGTATAGTGTAATACAGAGAGAAAAAAAGACACTATTGTTTTAAATGGTCACTCTTTATTCATATTTCTCTACATATTTACTCTTTGAGTGTCCTTCATTCCTTCCTGCACACCTCTGTTTCCATATGGGATTACATTCCTCCACTTGGAAAAAGTTGTTTAAATATTTCTTTTAGTGTGGGTCTACTGGCAGTCTTTGTGTGTCGAAAATGTCTGTATTTCACTTAAATTTACTAGGGGTATTTTCTCTTAATATAGATATTCCACTGGGGGTGCCTGGGTGGCTCAGTCAGTTGAGCGACCGACTTCGGCTCAGGTCATGATCTCGCAGTTTGTGGGTTCGAGCCCCACGTCGGGCTCTGTGCTGACAGCTCAGAGCCTGGAGCCTGTTTTGGATTCTGTGTCTCCCTCCCTGTCTTTCTGCCCCTCCCCTACTCACACTCTGTGTCTCTCTGTCTCTCAATAATAAATAAATGTTAAAGACAAAAAATTTAGATATTCCACTGTCTTTTAGCCTCCACCCACTTCCCCAGAAAAATTGGTTGTGAGTTTTATTGTTGCCCCCTTGAAAATAATATTTTTTCCCCCATTCTCTGTCTGATTTTAAGATGTTCTCTCTTTGTGATCAGTTTCTGGTAGTTTCTGATACAATTAAGTGTGTGAAGTTTTTTGGTATTTTTTTTTCTTTTTGTGTTTTGTTTGTTGGTTGCTTTTTATGTTTCTTCAACTATTACTTCTAGACAATTCTCTGTCTTTGCTTATGGGATTCCAATTACATGCATGGTGACCTGCCCCAACTCGTACGCTATTTTCTGCTCTGTGCTGTGTTTTCCATCCCTTCTCTGTCTAATGACCTGATTTCTAGTTTTCTAATCCTCAGTTCTGCTCTAATTTTCTAATTAGACTCATTTATTAGGTTCTTAATTTCAGTTATTGGACATTTTAATTCTAGAATTTCCATTTCACCTTCAGAGGCTCCATGTGTCTTCTGTAATTTTTTTTTTATCTTTTATTCTATTTTCTTGGTCATGTTAACCTGTTATTTTAAAGTTTCTATATAACTCTACCATCTGAACCACCCATGGTATTATTTTTACTTTACATTTTTTTAATGTGTATTTATTTTTGAGAGACTGCACGTGGGGGAGGGGCAGAGAGGGGAGGACACAGGATCTGAAGTGGCTCTGTGCTGACAGCAGCAAGCCTGATGTGGGGCTCAAACTCATGAACACCAAGATCATGACCTGAGCCAAAGTTGGACACTCAACTGACTCAGCCATCCAGGTGCCCCACTTTCTTTCTTTTAATATACAGTCACTTGGTCCTGTTGTTTTATTAGCATAACAAATAATTTTGTATTACGTGTTGTACATTCCATATGAAAAAGTGTAGGGTTGCTAAGTCATGTCCTCTTCCTACAAAGGGAGTTACATTTTCTTTGGCAGGTATGTGTAGAACCAGATCACTTTGATCTCACCAGGGGTTGTTTGTGGCTTTGTTAGCAGCTAGACTATTTCAAATTTGCCCTTATTCTGATGGCAGAGCCTACATGAGACTTTCTGCAGAAGTTTGATATTTGCCAGATCCCATCCACCAGGGCAGGGATTGGACACCAACCTCTGTCTCTCTAGAACTACATGGCTACTCAGCAGAAATATCTACTCAGCAGTTCAGGCTTTCAGTGGCTGTTTCTGCTGGCTGGCTTGGTGTCTCCCTCCACAAAGTTCAAGGGGAAACAGTGAACAGATTTTTTTTTTTTAGCTCAATTCTCTGTAGTTTTCTGCCCTCAAAGATTTTGCTCTTCCAGTCTTACTTGCTTTAGAAATTATGAGTTCACACTTCTGTTGCTCAGCCCAGCGTTTTCTGCTGAGACTTAACTACCCCCGCCCCCGTGCTGAAACTAGAAAATGCTTTGCGGGGTGGGGGGGAACCATGGTGTGAATGCGGCACTGACCCGAATGCTTCCCCCTTGCAGGAATCACAGCCTCATGTGCTTTCTGTGTTGGTTACTCCCCCGTGCCTTCAAATATGTGCTTTATTTATCTTCCCTGGCTTTTATAATTGTTTCCAGTGGGAAGATTAGACCAATCTCGCCACTTAGTTATGGCTGGAAGCCAATGGCTTGAAGCACATTAAGACAGAAAAAGGAAGTCTATGAGGAATCTCTAGGGGAAGAAACCAATTTCCAGCTGGCAAGAAGATAGTAGCAACTCCCACCAGTGTCATGGGACCCTAATATTTGGTGAATAATAGGTAAATAATAATAATAGGTGAAGCCAAAAGCTTTGGTAAGGTTGGAGCCAGGTTGTTAATGCATACATTGAATATGCACCAAAAGAGATGAAATGAATCAGATCCGGAAGGACAAAAGGACTTTGGAGGAATAAGGTGTGGGGAAGGATGTGATAATGGGAAATGCAGTACTCTCCCTTTTTGGGAGAAACACGGATTAAGAAAGCTTCCCAGGGAGAAGTCAGAATCTCACCAAGAAGAGCAAGAAATGTGGTTTCAGTGTTAACACTTCAGAGAGCAACTTAATCAAATCTCACTTGGTTGCAAGTAACAAAAACCTCTAACTAGTTTAAGTAAATCGTGAAATGATCTAAAGAATGTGAGAGTATGGAACCAAGAACTTGAATGCTGATAGAAACCCAAGGGGCTTCTATGCATGCGTGTGTGTGTGTGTGTGTGTGTGTGTGTGTGTGTGTGCGTGCGGTATGTGGGTACCAAATTTTGGGAGGCCAAATGAATGCTCCTTCTTCACTAAAAGAACTGACTTAGAAGACAAGAGGATATATCCATATATGTAAAGAGATTTTTCAGGATATACCAGAAGCACTGCCAAACCCCAAATAAACAAACCGAGCCTACTCTGGGCAGCTGAGTACGGCACCTAATGCAAACAGGGTTGAGTCCACTGACTTGCGAGAAGAGAAATAAAGCCCCTTTTCCTAAAGGAAGATTTATAGCAGAGATTTCCCAAACTGTAAAGAGTGTTGCCCTGCAAGAAAGCCAGAAAGGAGAGAGCTTTTGTTTTCCCACCTGCCACAAGTCTTGTCACCTGGAGGCAGAGATGCCTTGAACTGTAACACTTAGCTGTAATCCTGCAGACACTCCTAGGAGATTGAAGTAAATGCACCAGGAATGAGATTCAGAAACAAATTGCTATGTTTGTATCAGATTCATTGTTACCTACACTTTCAGTGTATTCAGTCATCCGTTAAGCAAACATTTCCTGAGTATCTACTATGTGCCAGACTCTGCACTAGGTGTTAAGGGCAGTTATGAAGACAGTGTCTGTACTCACAAAACTTACCATATGGTTGGGAATCACAGTGTTAGTGATTTTCTCCCAACCCTGGTCAATTTGCCTAGTTTACCCACTGGGATTTCTACCTCTGTTCCCTGACCAATGTATCGGTCCCCCCACTGGGACTAGACTCTGACCTTGAGGAACTGTTCCTCCTCTTCTCATACCCCTCTCCTAGCAGACTGTATGGTAATACAGTAACTGCCCAAAGGTTATATTGATACGCTATGTGCCATGCATTGTTTTTTTAATATATGAAATTTATTGTCAAATTGGTTTCCATACAACACCCAGTGCTCATCCCAAAAGATGCCTTCATGTGCCATGCATTGTTAAAAGCATTTTGCATATATAAATTCATTTGTCAGCACAATATTACAGGGTAGTACTATTATTATCTCTGATTAGTCATTCATTTACACAGGAAGGGTTAATTAAACTGTTAATATACACAGGAAGAACATTGTTGCTTACTGGAGTTCAGTTTCAAACTGCATGTACTGCCTGGATCCACATGGGTACTCTTAGCGGCGTTCCCACTTTCTACAAATTCTTGTTACTCTGCCCTACCCATGAGATCACACTCCCTTAGACACTGGTTTGGATTGCTGGCCTCCTTCAATACTTGAGTCTATCCCTAAACATGCTTGCGCCTCACTGACCCACTGGAGAGGTTTCAGCATTTCTATAACTAGACCATCTACATAATGACATACACACTACATAAAGTGTGTTAATTCTGGAAATTCTGTGTGAGCTATGTTTCCAAGTTTTCTAGGATTACAGAGTTACCTATCCCAAAGGAAAATAACCATAGCCCCCTCTTATATAGTGCAGAAAGTTTAGAGTCCTTCTCCAAATACTTTTAAGAATTCCTAAAAATAGGTATCTGCAAATCCTAGTTGCCAGTTACCACCCCTTGCTCTGGACCATTGCTACATTTTCTTTCCTAACCTCTTCCTCCCACTTTCTCACTTAACCATACATTTAGATCCCAAATAATTAATAAAATTTTGCTTAGTATTTTGAGAACACAAGAGAAACTGAAGCACATGAAAGAAAAGCCTTTGTGTCCAGAGAGAGCCTTCAGGCAGACTCACAGATACAGTAAAACCTTGGTTTGCAGGCATAATTTGTTCTAGACACATGCTTGTAATCAAAGCGAATTCAAAGCGAATTTCAAGAACTTGTATATCAAAGCGAATTTCAAGAACCATTGGCTCAGTTGTGATCATGTGACGTTTAGTGTCACATACTACGCATATTGCAAGACATGGCTCATTTATCAAGTTAAAATTTATTAGAAATGTTTGCTCATCTTGTGGAACACTCGCAGAACAAGTTACTCGCAATCCAAGGTTTTACTCTACTTGCAACAGGAAGCTGTTGGCATGCACGGGAACATGAGTACCAGTGGGATACAGGTGGGGTGCCTACAGGCTCTGCCCCACCAGGCATTAAGCATGCATTGCCTTTATTTTACTGGTGAGGGTATCAGAAGATACCGACATATACCCAAGGGTCACAAAGCAAGTAAGTGGGAGAGCCAGAAATTGAATTCCTATCCACCTCTAAAGTTTATTGTCTTTTTCATTTTGTCATGCCTCCTTCCCCACTCAAATGGAATATGCTGAGGGAGTAAATCCCATGTTGTGGTTGACCTGGATGGAAGCAAAGTTAGGAGAGGAAATGGTTGATAGCACAGAGGGAAGAATATCACTGTCTGAGTTCCAGAATCTGAAGGAGGAAAAGAAAGAGCATTCTGTTCATGCTTATACCTGGCATTAACTCCCTTTGGGTTTGCCGAATAAATGAACAAATGACAAATGGTTACTAAATGTCTGGAGGAGTAAACACCGATAGCACTAAAGTGCATCAGACAAAGTAACATTTATTTATCAATTAATTCATTTGGCAGGAACAACTGAAGAAATCAAGTGCCTCGCTCGGTTTCACATTAACAAGCATTGAGAATCAGTGTCCGCACATTTTTTTTAACTTTTTAATTTGAAATTTTAAAAACAGAAGTAACAATGGAGTGAATGGTAGAGTTAGTCTCCGTAAACTGCTGATCTGCACTGAGCAATGATCAACATTTTTCCATTTTGCATCTTTTTATCTGCTGAGATTAAGGTAATTCCTAAACATGACATTTTATTTATAAGTACCCCTATAAACATCTCTTAAAAAGTTATTTTCTTGTATAAACACAGTATCATTATTATAACGAATAAAATCAATAACTCCTTAATGTCACCTAATACTAAGCCATATTCCAACTACTGACTGTGTTTTTTAAAGCCATTTTAAATTTATAACTGCTCTCCTTTTCATGTCATTGCTTTATTGAGAAGACAAGATCAGTTGTCCTCTAGAATGTGTAGAATATCCCAAATTCTGAATATGGTGTATGTTAGGGTGACCCGTGACATGGGTGGCAAAGAATTGCACCAAGAGTGGAGCACCAAGCAGGACAGAGGTTATTCACTCCAAGGGAGGAGAGGCACCAGACATCTAGAGAAGTGTCAGCCCTGAGGTTCTGTCAGGCTGGGGTTTTTAAGGGGCTTTGAAGAATGTGAGAGGGTTGCAGATGTACCCATGAAGGAGGAGGCGGGGAGAGGGCGTTGATTCTTGGTCAGATAGGGCAGGAAGTGGCAGGCTTCTCGAGTGGCAATTGGCAATTCCCGGGGCTTGTCCAGGATGTGGGTTGTGGTCAGGCTAGAGAAGAATGTGTTTTGTAGTTGGATTCTACTTTCCGGGGGCACCTTGACCCAAAAGAACAAAGAGTTAGGATCAAGTGCAGACACCCGAGTAAGTGTGGTGGGGGTTCTGTACTTTGAATAGATTCCCTTCAGTGTATCAGTGAATTTTTACCTCTTATTATTCACAGAGATGTCACTGACCTATGCTCACCATTTTGGCTACTTGATAAAGCCAAAGGACACTCAGTCAGGTGTTTCTCCGAGGTCTATACAATCTCACGTTCTCTGTTTCTGCTGCACGTCAAGAAAGCTAATAAATGATGGTACCACAACGAAGCTGTCAATGGTGCAAGTCTCAGGCAAGTCCCAAGTTGATGAGTGGTGAAAGGAAAGTCAAGAACATCAGTAGGTGGAGCTACAAGTCAAACCAGGGCTATTTTGTTTATGCCTGTGTCTCCATTCCCTAGTTCTCCCTTTTTAGTGTAGATGCTCAAAAGGGGTTTGCACAAAGAGTCAGAGCTGGAGATTTGGGAGAAAGCCTGCCTCACTGATACACCATAATGAGATTCTCATCTTTATTCATTGTGTAAGAAATGCCACTTTTTTCAGGTCTAGAGAGTCTGTGCATTTAAAAGATATCAAAGTGACTTACAGAAGCTGTCAGTACCTATCTCAGGCTTTTTGAGACCCTATCAGAGTGAGGATTCCTCTGCTTTGGGTGGGATGTCACTGACCACACTTCCGACTGAGGAGGTCTAAGCTCGTTCAGCTCAGCCTCTCCAAAGCCAAAGGGAAAGGCTTCTGAGCCTTCCAGACTCCATCCTGACTCCCGTAGGTGTCCAGCATCGAAACAACTCTGCTTGGGCTTGGCACCCAAGTCACACAAAGTCCTCTGGTAAAACCCTGGGTGTTGATGAGCTGAACTTCTCGTTGGCCCCTGAGAAAAGGGAGCGCTAGTAAAGACCCCGGTGCAGACAGTGGGGACTCTGCTGAATGCTTTGCAAGCCTCTGCACTTTCTCATCACTTGAGCCTCTAAGAATCTGCAAAGACTCCGTCCTGATCAACCCAGCTGTACCTTGCAACCCTCCTTCTCTCTCAGAAGTCCTCGCCTCTGGAAGGGTGCTACTGGGAAGCAGGGCCTGGGTGCTCCCAGGACCACTTTCTCCCAAGTCCGGGGAGAGCTCATTCATCCAGGAGGTGAGGCAGAAAGTCTGTTCTCCTCACTGCTTCCCTTAGACATCATCTCCGTGCCACTTAATTCCCCTTCCTTCCCAGTCACCTCCTCCTCAGCATACCACCCCCTTATTCTTGCCCAACAGCCTCTGATGGCCCTTTATTTTTTTAATGTTTATTCGTTTTTGACAGAGAGAGAGAGAGAGAGAGAGAGAGAGAGAGAAAGCAGGGGAGGGGCAGAGAGCGAGGGAGACACAGAATCCTAAGCAGACTCCAGGCTCTGAGCTGTCAGCATAGAGCCCAATGCTGGGCTCGAACTCACAAACTGTGAGATCATGACCTGAGCCAAAGTTGGATCCTTAACCTTCTGAGCCACCTGGGTGCCCCTCTGATGGCCCTTTAATCTTAAGGCCCCGAATCAGGCTGAAACTGGTTCTCTTTTCCTCAAAGGTTAGGGAGGATTTAAACTTCAATTCCCTCTAATGAAACAAAGAAAAGAGAAAAGCTTTTTGCCTGAAAGTAAGTCTGAACATTCATATCTGGCTACATGCTTACAGACTTCCCTTCCATTTTGCTTTCTGGAAATATGATTCCTGTCCCTTGAGTCAAGGATACAAACCTCTCCCTAGTGGTTTGAACAGAGGCTATCACTGCTTTAGAGAACATGAAATTTGATGGGCTTGAAATTAGTCTAAACAACTCTTACTAGAAAGAGTTTTACCATGGTTCCTTTATTTTTCTTTTTAATTTTACTAAAAAAGATCAGAAGCTGTGATCTTACTGACTCTTCCTACATGTGGTGAACTATCCTGTTTTTCCATTTACACTTAGTCACACATGTGGTGTGATTTTGGAGTAGTCTTCAAATTCTTTGTAGCTGTTTTTCTACTTGTAAAATGAAAGCATTGACTCCGCTGATCTAAAACTTATCCCTTCCTACTCAAAATGGTCTAACCTGCATTTCACCAGAATAGCCTCAGGCCACATTGCCTGGAGTGTTCCTGCCCTGCCACCCAAACAATGGCCTCTCCACCACACACACACACTCTCAAATGCAGCCCCTGACAATATAGTCTATGCTTAATCATCATAATTGCCCTATTTATCATCACTTGGGTGTCTAAGAATGTTTGCAAAGACTCTGGCCTAATCAACCCCCTGGCAACCCTCCTCCCCCAATACTCCCCATTTCCGGAAGGGTGCTACTGGGAAGCAGGGCCTTGATGCTCCAGGGCTCACAGAACTTTTTTTTCTATTTTCCTAACGGTTTGATTCATTTTTAGAAAAGTGGCAATTTGGTGCACCTCGGTTGAGCATCCAACTCTTGATTTTGGCTCAGGTCAAGATCTTACAGTTTGTGAGATCGAGCCCTGCATCAGGCTCTGCACTGTCAGCATGGAGCCTGCTTGGGATTCTCTCTCTCTCTCTCTCTCTCTCTCTCTCTCTGTACCCCTCCCCCCCCCTCTCAAAATAAATAAATAAATGATCTTAAAAAAATATTAGAAAAAGTGTCAAGTCTTTAAAACCTAAAGAATAAATAGACCTACCCTATGACCCAGCAATAGCACTGCTAGGAATTTACCCAAGGGATACAGGAGTACTGATGCAGGGGCACTTGTACCCCAATGTTTATAGCAGCACTCTCAACAATAGCCAAATTATGGAAAGAGCCTAAATTTCCATCAACTGATGAATGGATAAAAAAAATGTGGTTTATATACACAATGGAGTACTACGTGGCAATGAGAAAGAATGAAATATGGCCCTTTGTAGCAACGTGTATGGAACTGGAGGAGTGTTATGCTAAGTGAAATAAGCCATACAGAGAAAGACAGATGCCATATGGTTTCACTCTTATGTGGATCCTGAGAAACTTAACAGAAACCCATGGGGGAGGGGAAGAAAAAAAAAAAAGAGGTTAGAGTGGAAGAGAGCCAAAGCATAAGAGACTCTTAAAAACTGAGAACAAACTGAGGGTTGATGGGAGGTGGGAGGGAGGGGAGGATGGATGATGGGTATTGAGGAGGGCACCTTTTGGGATGAGCACAGGATGTTGTATGGAAACCAACTTGACAATAAACTTCATATATTGAAAAAATAAAAATAAAAAAAATAAAACCTAAAGAATGATACCAGAACCCTGCAAGAGCTTAAGATTGTTGTAAAGAAACTTGCCAGGGGCACCTGGGTGGCTTAGTCAGTTAAGCAGCCTACTTCGGTTCAGGTCATGATCTCACAGTTCATGGGTTCAAGCCCTGAATTGGGCTCTGTGCCAACAGCTCAGAGCCTAGAGCCTGCTTCAGATTCTGTGTCTCCCTCTCTCTCTGCCCTCTCCCGATTGCACTCTGCTTCTCTCTCAAAAATAAACAAAGATCACAAAAAAATTTTTAATTAAAAAAAAAAAAAAAGAAAGAAACTTGCCAAAAGTTAGACAAAAATCACTCCTGGTGAACGAGGCTGTGTTAAAAACATGGACCAAAGTCATCCCTCAGTATTAATTGGCAATTACACGTGCCCTTTAGTTTGACTAATGTCACAGACTTATCATTGATGATACATTTTATAATTTGACTCAAACTTCTCCTGTGATCCTGCTAATCCCAAACAAATGTTTCTTCAAAAGATTACACCTTTATAAATCCCAGACTGTTTCCATAACTGAATGAGAGAATGTCCATCTTTACAGAAGCCCCTATAATCATCTCCAAAGTACAAACTGTTTAGTTTGTTACTGATTTTCTTGAAACACAACAAGACTTCATTATTTGAATTACTGCCTAAATATCAATCTCAGAAACAAACTCCACTGGGCATTATTTGTGAATGTTGAGGTCTCAAATGATTCAAACTCAGCTTCACTCACATCCACAGTAATTATCACCACCAAAGAGAACATATTTTAGAGAACAAGATGTTAAATTAATGTTCTGAAGGATTTATCAAATGAAATCTGGGCTGTTTTCTCCCACAAAGTTCTCAGTGAATCACTACAGACTCCTAATGACCTCAGTGAGAAACTTCCGTCTGAGGTAGGGATGAACTTAGGGACAGATGACGGTGATATGTGGCACCATGTTTGGAAAATGTAGAAAACAAAACCCTATGCTTCACTCTGAGGTCTGATGAACGTCAAGAAAGTGCTTCAAATCACAACTTATGTTTTTCTCTGGAAGTACAGAGAAGTAACCCCCCTGGAAGTAACCCCCTCCTCAATATTGTGTATACTTGAGCCCCCCCGTTCCATCTAGACAGAAGTTGAACTGCATGTATTCAGGGGACATGTACATATTGTAAAGTTTGATTGGGTAAGTGCCCGGATGGAATGTTAGCTACCACATGGACAATGGAGTGCATCCAGGCAAGAGTGGATAAAGTGATGAACGAGTTGTTGATGAAATAGTACATGTTGAAAGTCCCTTACATTCTGGTCCCTATTTCAAGTGCCTTTTATATGATATTTCATTGTTTCTCTTAGCATCTCTTTTTTTAAATTTTTTAAATGTTTTTATTTATTTTTGAGACAGAGAGACAGAGCGTGAGCAGGGGAGGGGCAGAGAGAGAGGGAGACACAGAATCTGAAGCAGGCTCCAGGCTCTGAGCTGTCAGCACAGAGCCCGACGCGGGGCTCAAACTCACGGACCATGAGATCATGACCTGAGCCGAAGTCAGACGCTTAACTGACTGAGCCACCCAGGCGCCCCTCTTAGCATCTCTTTAAGCAGGTGTCATTACCAGTGATGCCTCCACAGAGCAGATGAGGAAACGGAGGAAAAGGGAGGCCAAACAGCTTTCCGACGGCCACTGCAGATCCAGGATTCATTCTTAAGCGTTCTGGTTCTAGCCTACACAGAACCACTGTGCTGTACCCAAGTCATGCATGTGAGGGATAGTGGTCGCTTGGACTAGGGGGCGGTAGTGTGGAGGGAGGGAAGCTGGCAGACTGGAGATATACTTATGTTTATACTCATCTACCAGAGCAGGAAGTTGGAAACAATGTTCACGTCCAACATTATGGGTTTGACAATAAATGCTAATGTATTTATATAAAGTACCACCATGTAGTTATTCAAAACCACTTCTTTCCAATCATATTTAATAATAAGCATGAAAGGTACCATTCATTCTTAACTGAGAACATCATGCGAAATGAAAAGCATAGGCATATAAAATAAAACAGTTTAGATGATCCCATTTCTAATAAATGTGTGTGTTTGTGTGTGTGTGTCCGTGCACACGCATGCATGTGCATGTATGTACAACACTGAAAGGTCTAGAAAATAGCACAAAATGGTCTGGGAGTTGGGCCTCTTAGGAATTATATTTTCCATTTTGTACCCTCTATTTTTCAATTATTTGTGCAAGAGCATGTATTGTTTCTGTAATGAGAGCGAAACTGTTTGGGGGGAATAAAAAGACACCCAAACCACATTTTAACCAGGAGGACTAGAAGATCAATGGGGATTTGAGACAGGGGCTAACAGGGAGGATGGCAAGAATGTTGGCCTAATGCTATGTCAGCCCTGCAGCCACAGGTTCTTCTGCAAGTGCCCAAGGCTTGGTCAGCCTTGGCTCAGGCACCACAGGAAGCTGGGCTTGCAGAGAGATGATCTTCAGCATCTGCTCCCAAAGAACACATTGACAAGACCAGAGATGATAAGAATAATGCACCCAGAGTCCCATATAGAACCTAGCAGCTTGTGCACTGGAAGTAGGGACTGAAGAAGACAAGGAGAAGAGGCGGGGAGGTCAGGGAAGAAAGGGGGCTGGAATAGAGCAGGTGTGGTGTTTTGTAGTTATTCACCTGCTGGTAGGGAGCCTTGATGTAATTTGCACAAAGTACTACATGTGCTAGCTGCAGTCAAGATCAGCAAGATGAGCCGTGGCCAGACACAGAGGCCCCTTTGGAGTCCAAAGTCATCAGAGATAAAGACCATAGTTGGGATAGTTTGGAAAAACTACAAGAGGAAGGGGATTTGATGATGGAGTGGGATTTGTATTGGAGAAGTGAGCAAAAGAGGAAGCAATTTTGTACGGGGATAGAAAGAAATTTAAACATCAAAGTTCAAGGTGGGGACATTAGCTGGATTTTTTTTAAAAAACTATTGAGGTAACAGTCTTTTCAATCTGAGAAACTCTGGGCTTTAGCCTCCAAAGCACAGACATACTAGCACAAGGATGAATACATTAAAAAAAGATGCATATGACCAGATGCTCTCTCATTCAAAGGCCTCCTTTCTCCTGTTCCTTCCCTGACTATCTGCTCCCAGGCTCTACATCGACTTTTTGGAACTTGCATCTCAGCTCAGACTCTTCTTTTGCAGCAGAATTAGAACTCCAATAAGCACATATACCACATAAGGGACCACAGTCTTCAATTCCAGCCATGCTGAAATCCACCCCTAGTCAGCCCATTCTGTCCAATGAGCTGGGCAGAGCCAGTAAAACCTTTGCTCATCATTTTAAAGGTGTTCTGCCAAGAATATGTTCAAGTCCCCTCATGCAAATTTGAGCAAAGCTTACTTTTCCCAGATAAATGCAATTTCTACTCCATTTGCATGCTGTTAGTCTTTTGCTTTTCTGCAGAGCATTTTATTGCCAAGCACGTTCTAATGATTTATTAGCCAGTCTTCCACTAAAGGCTGAAAAGTTGTTATTTCCTCCATGTTTATGGATGATAAAAAAAAAAAAGAGCTACAGATTAGTTAAGTGTCTTCCATAAGGTCATCCCACGAGTTTGAAGGACAGAGCTGAGGTTAGAACTTGTACTCTCTGACTCGCCCCGCCCCGAGAGGTCCACTGGACCACACTGCCTTCTCTGCAGGACAACATAACATGCCGTCAGGGGCAGATGCTGCCTGTCACCCTGACCATCCATCATGCCTATAAGAAGGTGCAATTACAAAGAGAGATTTAAAAAAATAGCTCTTATCCAGGTGGCTGAAATCACTTTACTAAAACAAAGCCTTAGGAATCAATGTCTGAGTCGTGGTCACATTTTAATCCTCACCTAGCTTCTTGCTGCTGGCCACCCAGCATGACTCAGAGTCACCTTCCCCTGACATTAGTGACAGGCACTCAAAGAATGAAAAATATGATCTTTTAAACATTTTTATAAGCAATTAGAAAAAGGAAAACTTGGGGAGGGGGCAGAGTCATCTGCTGAATTATGAAAGCAAGGAATAGGATTTGGGGATTGTCTATTGCCCCAGATTTATCGGAGCCACTTCCCAGCCCTACCTCCTCCCACCTGTCCTTTTTCTCTGTTAAAGAGTCATTTATCATAGGTGATGGAGAAGGACCTTAAATGTCAGTAAGAAAAATAGGCCATAGAAGAGCTCTAGAAGAGAATAGCTACTTCAACTCCTTTATTATACCAGTGAGGAAACTGATGAGAGAAGTTAAGTAAATTCCTGAAGAGTCTACAGCTAGTTACTGGCAGCATCGAAAATATAGCATAGATTCCTTGCTTCCCAGCCTAAGGTCTATTGTGTCACATGTCCAGAGCGCAAGTGCATTAACAATATTCATTCATTTGTTTAATAAACTCTTATTAAGAGCCTAGGATGTACCAGGAGTTTGGCAAAACACACCCTTTACCTTCAAAATGCCTACAGCCTAAAGGAACCACAGCAATATATGATCTCACTAATAACTGTAATAAACCTTAGAGTGCTTCCAAAGATAATAGAGGAGGAGATAAATCAGCTTTTGATTGGCTTAAAATGTATCTTCTATTACTAATTATTTAAAAATTAAGACAAATGTCTCTTAAGAGACACAAAGGAAAAGGGGCTTGGTATAGTTTAGAGAAAGCCTAGACCTCCCCAAATCCTCTCAAATCTTCACTAGTGCTCCACACCTAGATGCTAAGACCCTTTCAATTCCAAGACTGATTATAAATAGGGCTGGGAGTAAAATTTAGACAGTGCAGGGCTGGTATGTGGAAATGTGTTATTTTAAACTGATGTCATTCATGGTTGAAAGAATTGATTATCCACATAGCTTTTTTCAAATGCAAAAATGTTCTTGAGTATTGAAGCAAAAAACACATTTAGCTTTTCTCCCCTCTATATTCTGATTATGAGAATCATAGACCTTGGATGGATGTAGTGGGGGAGCACAGAATGTAAAGGTGGTACCATTATACAGATAGGATCAGGGATACGTGGGTCGGGGGTGTAACTCACACATACAAAGAAGATTCTACCTCTCAGCTCTTGCTCTGTAGATTTCCACCACGGTAAAGTCCAAGGAGAGCCATGCTGAGCGTCTGAGCTTCAGCAGAACCCTAGGAAGTAAACATTCCAAAAGGCTTTCCAATTCTGAAAACCCAGAGGGAACTAGGATAGACACTAAGACCATTAACCCTTTCATTGCAGTATCTTGAGAAGACTAGCTCAGAAAGCATCATCTTTCTCAGGAGAGGAAAGGGCAGAGAGGAAATGAGTACATGCACAGGGAGACAACCAACAGAGTAATCTAAAAAAATTTTTAATCTTTATTCTTGAGAGAGAGAGAGAGAGAGAGAGAGAGCATGAGTAGGGAAGGGGCAGAGAGAGAGGAAGATCCAGAATCTGAAGCAGGCTTCAGGCACTGAGCTGTCATCACAGAGCCTGATGCGGGGCCCAAACTCACAAGCCGTGAGACCATGACCTGAGCCAAAGTTGGACACTTAACCAATTGAGCCACTCAGGCGCTCTGACCAATAGAATAATTAATAAAGGCTGTTAGACAAGGATTGACGAAGGACCACATCAAAAGCTGTTACAAAAATTGATTGCCTTGGTGCCAGAGAGAATGCTGCAGTAGGATGGTCAAGTTAAGTGGTTAGAATTTCCACGAAATAGCACTCAAAAGAAAAATCTGGAAGAAGCAGATTTCATTACAATTGTAAAAATGTCTACACTTTCTTCAACCAAACTACAAAAGGACATACACAGCTAAATAAGTGGCTATATAAGGAGTAGGCACGCTTCAAGGCAGGTCAACATAATAAGGTAACATGTTTAGAGGAAACAGAGTAGAAATATGAACTTATTAGAGACTGAGGGAAGCAGTCCAGCTGCCACAGGGAGAAGACCCACTATACTTCTTAATATGATATAATATAATATAATATAATATAATATAATATAATATAATATAATATAATATTAATTGAGGCGCCTGGGTGGCTCAGTTGGTTGAGCGCCTGACTTCGGCCCAGGCCATGATTTCATGGTTCGTGGGTTCAAGCCCCACGTTGGGCTCTGTGCTGACAGCTCAGAGCCTGGAGTCTGCTTCAGATTCTGGATCTTCCTCTCTCTCTGCCCCTCCCTAGCTCATGCTCGCTCTCTCTCTCTCTCTCTCTCTCTCTCTGTCAAAAATAAATAAACTTTAAAAAATGAATATAATATAATATAATATAATATAATATAATATAATATAATGATTATATCCGAAGGGCATTGGGAAGATGTACAATAGAATTAAATTGCTCTCCATTGCCCTGCTGCTTAACCAGATATTTGGTTGTGTTCCTTGATTCTTATACTCGTCTGCATTCTGGAATAGAGTTTTGAAAACTCTATGGAGAGATTGTGGGTTCCACTTTGTAAGTTTCAAATACCATTGGCTGGCCCTCCTGGTGCTAACTTTGCCCCATAGTTCACCTATTGTTGGTCATTCCTTTCAGATAATGCTGACCCGATGCATTGCTGAATTCAACTTTTGTCCAACTCATTTGGCTTTTGTTTCTGTTTTTGTTTTGTCTGCAAATTTTTAAAAATTGGGGGGGGGGGAGAAAACCATACTGTAATAAATGGATAAATGAGTCAGACAGATAGTATCTTACCAACACTGAAGAATGTTGATGTAGATGCAAGGAGAAAATAAAATGTAAAACTTGTTGTATTTGAGGAAATAAAAATAAGCGTAGACCCCTTTTATATCCATTCTATGATGGAGAAATGACTATATGGCATTCATAAAATATTGCCAGTAAACCACAGAACCTTAGTCTGGACAGAACTTTAGTTGTAATCTAGAACAATCCCTCCCCAAATGCAGAAATATTCTCCATAATCTCTCAGAGAACAAAATTTCAATAAGTACAGTGGCAACCAATTCACTACCCCATAGTCAATAGATGCCATTTTCAGAATGCTGCAGATGTTTAAAAGTTATTTAATTTACAAGGAAATATGGTGACATATGGCATTTTTGATATCACTCCTCATCAAGACAAGAACAAGAACTATTCAAGATACCATGAAAAGAATCCTAGAACATGGGGGTGAGGCTGAAGCACCGCCCCCCCCCAGCACCTCAGACCAAGACAGACTGCTTTAGAAATGTCAGAGAGGGGCACTTGGGTGGCTCAGTCAGTTAAGCTTCCAGCTCTTGACTTTGCCTCAGGTCATGATCTCACAGTTCATAGGTTTGAGCCCCGTGCAGTGCACAGCCTGCTTGGGATTCTCTCTTTTTCCCTCTCTCTCTGCCCTTCCCCTGCTCCCATGCTCGCTCGCTGGCTCTCTCTCTCAAAATAAATAAATAAACTTAAAATAAAAAGTGTTAAGAGAAGTACCTACACATTGGCTGCATTGCCTCTCCCCAAGGGCAACACAGCACTGAGTGGAAAGGTCTTCCCTGAGTCTCTGTTTCCTCAGGTAGGAAAAGAGAACCCGGGGTGACAACCAGCACCTCCCAGCATTGTGGGTCACGTTGCAGGAGACCCTACTCTGATGTCACACCATAGGGATTGCAGGGGCATCAGTGGGGCTCAACCGCTGGGAATCTGTGGGAAAAGGGGAGAGGGAATTGCAACAACCAGCACGCGTTTCTTGGCAGACAGAGTTCATACCTGCAGCGCCCAAGCAGTAATCCCAACCAACAGCTTTGCTCATCTTCGGAGCTAAGTTGGGGGGCATCTGACCAGGCAGGGTGCAGATCTGCCTGATTCAGAACCTCAAAGAGTTTTGCCAGCCCTTGAGCCTGGTTTGCCCACACCCAGGCAACGTGCAGTCACAGCCCCAACTGCTGTAGAGAGTGTCTCCAGCCCTATCTAAACAGAAGGGCTGGTTACAACTTCCAGAAGCTGTGTAGCCCAGTGGTGCTTGAGCCAAGAGATGGGCAGGCAGAGCTGATCACCCCAAAGCAAAACCAGTACCAGGTATGGAGCCTTCCTATGCTAAGCACAGGCAGGGGCAGTCATTCAGAGCCCACGCTGAGGGAAGCTCCCGGCCCCTCCCAACTGGAGAGCCCCCTCCCCCTCAGGCCTAGGCAAAGGGGCTGAGGGTAGCCTCACCCTCTGTGGGGAGAGTGTTTAGGCCCTGTCTAACTGGAACGGCTGGTGAGAACACCCAGTGTGTTTGAACCAAGAAAAGGGTACACAGAGCCAGCAGTTTTCAGACCAAAGCTAGGAGCCCTGTTCGGTCAGGGAACTTGGGGTGTAAGCCAGCTTGAGATAAGACAGCAAACACGGGGTTTTGCTCATTTTAGAGCTGCTTCTCTTACTGCACTGGGGCAGAGGGTCTAATCTGTAGCCCCACCCATCACTGAATACAGCCTTCAGCTTATCCAACCAGGCAGCTAACCAGTGCACACGGGAAGCTAGGTGGCCCAGTCAGCAGCTCTGTGTACTGTGGCACTTGAGCACAGGACGTGGCCTCGCCCATCTGTAGAGCAAAACTGGGCCTCACCAGGGAATTCAGTACAACTCAGGTTTGATACGGGCCCCCAAACAACAAGCTGTACAGACCCTGCTAGGACAGGGAAGCTAATTCATGGCCCCATGCACTACTCAATATAGTACCTACTCCCGACCATCTAGTAAGCCTGACCATAGAATTCAAATTGCAGAGCCCATCCTATAGCCTCACTTGGGTAGGGAAGCAAGCTGGCAGTCCTGTCCAATCTAAAATGTGAGGGGGAGAAGGAGCAGAAAGTGTAAAGTATATGAATTCTATTGAGGTCAACTTGTCATTAGTTTAGATGGAGGGTTATTAGTTTCAGATAATTTACGTCAGCCTAATGGTAACCACAGGGGAAAATCTTATGGTGATTAGAACACATTCAAGAACTCAAAAGCATACTGATACCGGAAGACATCAAAACACACCAAAAAAAAAAAAAAGACAGCAGAATAAGAAACAAGTAAAAATGGATCTCCAAACCCACGAGAAAACACTGAACAATTATTTAAAATTAAGAAAAAATAATTTCTCTATAGTCGGCCTCTTAGCAATTGTTAACGATGTGAATGTTAAGATTATTAATTTTTTGATGACTACTTTCTCAAGCTATCTCAGCTGCTGGGAATATAAATTGCCTAAAGCTGGGTTGTAACTAAATCAAAGTGTGTGTGTGTGTGTGTGTGTGTGTGTGTGTGTGTGTGTTTATTTATTTTTGTTGTGCCCAATATAGGATTTAGCTCTTCTCTTCCACACCGTCCCTTGATGTCCCTGCCACACATGTGCATCTACATCTTCAGGTGTGTGTAGTGAGAAAAAGGACAGCCATGGGGACCCCTGTCTCCTTCGAGGAACGACCCCCTGTGGTATTCCTAGCATGAAGAGTATCGGCTTGGACCAAGGCTGTTGCTTCAGAGCAAGGGCACTGGGCACTGTTGCTACCAGAGTCAAGTGCCTGTGTGGTAGCACTTCCCAGGGCTTACAGATCAGAACAGCAACAGGAAACCCATTTTTCTGTAATTTTTCAATAAACATGGAAACTACTCTTTTTAAATGTTTCTTTATTTTGAGAGAGAGAGAGAGAGAGCAGGGGAGGTGCAGGGAGAGGGAGAGAGAGAGAACCCCAAGCAGGTTCATGCTGCCACCAGAATCCAACATGGGGCTCGAACCCACAAACTGTGAGATCATGACCTGAGCCAAACCAAGAGTCAGATGCTCAACTGCCACCCAAGCACCCTGGAAACTGCTTTTTAAGGTGCATATCCTTTGACCCAGAGCTTTCATTTAAAGACATTTATTCTGAAGAATTGATTGGACGAGTAGTAAATGATAGTTATATAAAAACACAAACTCTACCTTATAGAAAAGTATCAGAAATTTTCAAACAGCCGAAAATTTCAATTAACTGATTCAATGAAGTATGATATTTCCATACTGTGGAATGTCATGTTGAATTTTTAGTGGAAATATATTTCTTCACACCAGAGACATGCACGTATATAGTTAAGGGGTGAAAACAGTTTACAAAAAAAAAAGAACTTCGTGTTACTGTCTCACTCTGTTTACATAGGTGTGTGGGGAAGAATATATATGAATAGAAATAGTAAGAGAGGACTACATAACACATTTTAACAACTTTCATAATGATTATCACTAGAAGAATAATTATGGTCAAATAGTTTTCTTTTTGCTTGTTTATATTTTTTTTTCTACAATGAATATGGATTTTGTACCCAAAAACTGATTTCATTTTAACAAAAGGAGCGACAGACAAAAACCCTAACATATCATAATGGGTAATTTCACGCAGAACAAAAAAAAAGATCGATCATTGACACAGAGGCAGCATCTCTCTTCTGGCCCTTTCCCTCCCCTAAGCCTGCCATCTCCCCCACCCATGTGTGGGTTGCTTGGGCAGATTCCATAAGCAAATGAGAAAAATAAATAGTGGCTTGAACATGGTTCCGAAAGCTATGTCATGGTAGCATTTTGCTATGAAGGCTAACCCTGTGACACCCCTGAACAGAGTCAGCACGAGCCACACTGAGAAATCAGCCACCTTACTGTCATTAGAAATACTTCCTCAGATGATATACGTCACAGACGTAAAGAAACCACTAACTGCTTCCCACGGCTCAGTCTTTCTGAGGTTTGCAGAGATGAGACCCAGCTCATGTCTTAGGGGATAATCCATGCAGAAGATGGGTCCACTTCCAAAGTCTCCACGGGAGCCCTCATTTCCTTCATCTGTCATTCCTGAGAGAAGCCTTCAGCTTGCCTGTGATTTCACCAGAGTGTGTGTGTGTGTGTGTGTGTGTGTGTGTGTGTGTGCACGTGCACATGCATGCTGAGGGAGAAGCTGTGCAGGTAGAGAGAATAAAGGCCATGGTACAGCCTTTCCCCTCTTCAGAAGGCAAGGAAACTCTCATGCAGACATCAGTAGCATCAGATAAGAACATTGTCTTCAGTTGCTTAAGAACCCATTAACCTGCCTCTGACCTAGACAAGGTGCCACTGACACTGCCAATATCAATATACTAATGTCTTATCACACTACTTTGAAAACACTGTATATTTCTCCAAAAAAGTTAATTAAGAAACAGAAACATTCTTCTCATGTCCTCAAGACATTGATTCTGTTTTTATGCGTTATACCTTTCATCCCTTCCCATGTATTTATCTATTTTTGAAAAATCACCTATTAGCCTCAAGACGCAGTGAAAAGGACAGGAACTTTGGCAATAAAAAGACAAAAGATAACATACTAACCATCGGATTCTAGAGAGTTTTCATAATTTCTGTGAGCCCTCAGTTTCTCATCAATAAACAAAGCTAATTAAGAATTGTGACCGAGGGCTAGAGGGAAGTTAAACGACACTATGTATATAGTCACCTGGTGAATGTCAACCTATTGAAAGTTACCAGCAAGGGGTTCCTTCTCCAGTGACCCGGGCACCATTTCTGCAACTGCAAAGAAAATAGGAGGTATCCAAAAACTCCCCTGTCGATGGGTACTCAAATCTTTATGAGGATTGCACGGTCATCTCCAGGAGGCATGTAATAACTTCCAGCACAGCAGAGAAAGACTAAAGCAGTGATTAATTAAAAGTGTCAGGTGCATGTTAAAATTCCTGTTGAACGTTAAAACTGCTAGTGACAAGATTTGTAAAGGAGAATGATTTAAGGAACTCACTAGGCACGGCACAACCATATTCAAACACTATCCTTCTAGTAGAGTTGATCAGGAAATGGCATGGTCAACATGTGCAGGGATTTCATTATTGCCTTCAACCTCGGCACTCCCCTTACAAAGTAAACAACACCAAAATGATTCAGGTGTTGCTTTTGTATTTTTTATGCTCAGACTTATGTTGCTGTCTGACCTAAAAGACAATTTTATCTAACTAAGTTATAGATCATTAAGCTGAAAAAAAAAAGTTTGCCTGTTACTGCTGTTTTACCATCTTGCCCCATCTTGTCTCATTAGCAGGAACTGATTGAGCATGAAGGTGTTCTCTGGCTGTCAGTAGATAAAGTAGGTGCTCTTGGCTTTCATCTGTTCTGAATTCTCCTTGTCTCATTATCTTCCCAAGGTCAGATTCTCTGACACTGCGGCTGCTTGCTTAGCACTCCATCCTGGCAATTACTTGCCAGGCAACCTTAGCCAGAATGAGATTTCTTGTCTGTGGCACCAAGGCAGGCACAGGCACCAGAAACTCTGTGCTTGGCTTCCGCCCCATGTTCACTCCCAACCCCCTTCTCCGGTACTGTGGTTTCAAGGATCAGTGTGGCTTGTTCAGAGTTGCATCCTGGCACCTCCAAGATGCCATCCCACTGCGATATTCCGATCCAGCTACAGTCCCAGAGAGATTAGAGTGATGCCCAGTCTGATTTTATACTGGGACAAGTTGTTTCATCACAGACCTCACACTTTGGACTCCATCCTTAAACCTCCTTGCTCTGCTTCAGTGAAAGGCATAGAATCACAAAGCTACACTATCTTGGTTCTTAAATCCATCGTCTTTTCCCCATCAGTAATTCCTGCCGGACTACCTGGTTTTTGAGAGGCTGTCATGAGCGGCTGAGCAAAGAGAGAATGTTCCAGGCTTACTTCCTGGGAGCACAGTTACAACCAGAGCAGTTTGGGAAGGTGAATTTGGTCACAGTGGCTTTGTCTGAATCGAGTTCTATGTTGCATTGGGCGGGCGATACCTTTAGGGTATTGTTTTACATTATAGAGAATCTGTAGGGAAAAGGAGGAAACGAATATCTGCTATGATTAATTTAAAGGTGAGTATGGTTTGGTTAGCAGTCACATGTTCTTTTGAAAATGTTGGAGAAGAATCTTGGCCATTTGGATTGTAGAAAGAAGTACACACACCTGCTCAGTAGCATTTTGCTCAAAGAATCTGATTTCTCCTCAGATTAGACACAAATCCATTAGAAGTATCCACATCCTTTTCCAGACTGAAAAGACAGTGCACAAATGCACACCCATCTTTGTGAAGCAGGAGTGACCAAGTCATCCAAGAGACTTCCAGATAGCCAGACAGCAGGGCAACCAGGTGCAAGCCTTTGCAGGGTGAGCAATCTGCTCGCCGGGAAAAATCTAGCCATCTGCCCTCTTTCTAACACAACCCACTGACCCTTATTTCCCAGACTTAACATGTGCAAACAGAACGATTGTTGGCCCAAGAATGGATATGTAATCACTATACTTGTTGCACTCTCCAAACACAAATTTCAGGTCACTCTCCTAAAATGTGGCTGTGTCCTACAGTGGCATCTATTCTGTGCTCACCACAAAAATAAACAAAACAAAGGAATTTGAAATGATATATGTCCAAAATCTTCAGACCAGAACAATAATTCTCAAGAACGCTGAAGCAGTAACCACACATGTAAGCACAGGGAGTGAGCCAGTAGATTGGGTATCTACATAGAAGTGGTGTGGGTCACAGACTTGTGGTTTTCTAAAATTCTGAAAGTTTGTGGGGCGCCTGGATGGCTCAGTCAGTTGAGTGTCTGACTTCGGCTAGGGTCATGATCTCGCTGCTCGTGGGTTCGAGCCCCATGTTGGGCTCTGTGCTGACAGCTCAGAGCCTGGAGCCTGCTTCAGATTCTGTGTCTCCCTCTCTCTCTCTGCCCCTCCCCTGCTCACGCTCTCTCTCTCTCTCTCTCTCTCTCTCTCTCTCTCTCTCCCTCCCTCAAAATAAATAAACATTAAAATTCTGTAAGTTTATAAAGCCTTAGGCTTTTTTGTGTGTCTTTTGCATCTTCAACATATGGGTCTATAAAAATGTGCAAGGCTATTTGACCCAATATACAAAAATGTAACAATATAACTTTAGGACTAAACTCTTTGATGTCTATTCTCTGCCTCCAAATCTGTCATCAGTTAATAACCCTATAGATGGGGTGCCCATGTGGTTCAGTCGGTTAAGCATCCGACTCTTGATTTCAGCTCAGGTCATGATCTCACGGTTTATGGGATCCAGCCCCACATTGGGCTCTGGACTGACAGAACAGAGCCTGCTTGAGATGCTCTCTCTCTCCCTCTTTCTCTGCTCCTCCCCTGCTTGTGCTCTCTCTCTCTCTTAAAATAAATAAACAAACTTAAAAAAATTAATATTCCTAACAATCCAATAGAGTAGATGCTCTTATTATTTCCATTACTATTCCTAAACTAAATAACTGAACTTTTGTAACTTGCAACATATCACACAGATCATAAGTGTTTAAGCCAAGTTTTAAGCTGGTGTCTGGAATAAGGAACAAATTTAGAAAGTCCATAGCCTAGCCAGGTAGCTACAAAATCCTATCAGTCCTGGCACAAGAAGTTACTAAGACAGGAGCAGAATCCTTTTTTTGTTTGTTTTTGTTTGTTTGTTTTTTTGTTTTTTTAATTTTAAGTTTATTTATTTATTTTGAGAGAGAGAGAGAGAGACAGCATGAGCGGGGTAGGGACAGAGAGACAGGGGAGAGAGAATCCCAAACGGGCTCCACACTGTCAGCACAGAGCCCAATGCGGGGCTCGAACTCACAAAGCATATCATGACCTGAGCCAAAATCAAGAGTCGGATGCTCAACAGACTGAGCCATCCCGGCACCCCAAGGAGCGGAATCTTTTCAAGGCTCGCTATTCTAATACTTTTGACATTTCTTCACATCCTTTGTGCATTGGTTTCCTTATTTTTTGCCTTTGAAAATTCTGTCTGCCTTAAACCAGGTAAGAGAAACCAAGGAAGAGTTTTATACTGCTTCTCATACTAAGGAGTTAAAGAGGTTCATAGGAATATGACCATAGTAACTATGCTAAGCAACCCCATGGGAAGGTAAGGTTGGAGAGCTGGACAATATTATGATTCATTTTATATGCCTCATCTCCTTACATAGAGATTCTTTTTCTAAAAGGATTTTTTGTGTGTGTTTTGTTTTAACAAAACATCAGTTTTTTGTTTGGGGATTTTCGTTTGTTGGTTTTTTGGGTTTTTTTTTTTTCGTCGTTACTGTTGTCGTTTTTCTGAGCTGGGAATGAAAATACAATGGAGACACACTTGCCATCGATTGCCTTCTGCAGTGGCTTCCACACTCTCTATTTGCCCTTTAAGGGATGAGGCACCGTCTCACGAAGCCCAAAGAGAATCTATTACCATAAAACATCACCCAGCAGTCTTATCATATCACTTGACAATATCACTTTAGTTAACGTTGAGTTAGTGTTTCTATTACAAACCCAATTTGCTGAAGGGGTGGGGGGGAGAGGACATGAAGGAAAGATGGGCTCATATGTCAACCGTGTGAAATGACATGAGGCTGAAAGCAGGTTGCCAACCAGGCCAGGACTCTCAAACCATGACATCTAAAGGAGAAAGAATTTATTTATGTTCCATACTTACACTATTCAAAATAGTGTAACACGCACATTGTCCAAACAGCACAGCGCCAGGAGTTTGCCTATCCCGCCGGCAATAGGATATGCCTATTATCCTATTAGGATAGGGGAGGAGGGGAAGCGAGGTCCAGAGCGAGGTGTATGAGGAAAAGTCAGAAACTAAGAGACAGAACAACTATGCTCTGATCCTGTTTCCGCATTTATTAGCCGCTTCATGACAAGCCAGTTTACAAGTCATGTAAGGAGGCACTGCTTTCCCCTTCTTTAAAATAGAGCCAATCATGCCTCTAATGGTGTCTTAGCAGATCCCTCCGAGGAGCAAATGAGGTCAAGTCAGAAGAGCCCGCTGAAGTGTGGTGCAAGGATCAGGAGCCACGACATGCATGAGCAACGCTCCCACAGCCCTCGAGGAGTGAGACGATGTCAAATCATGTAGACTCGGCCTGGCATGCCAATGGGAGACTCACCAAGTACTTACGTGGCTGCGCCCAGACCTCACCACCCTGAGCCCACTCTGAACTGCTTCTGCTTCCACTCTTGGTTTAGTGGCCAGAGATCTCCCCAGGCACCATTAGGAGAAAAGACCACAGAGATGATTCCTTCAGAGATGAGACTTCCAGGCTACAAGGGAACCCTAGGCTTTATTTAAAATGTTAAAATCACACGTATATATAAAATCATATATAGGAGAGACACATGGATTTTATATGTGCATGATTATATATGTGTTTCTCTCCTATACATGATTTTATGTATATGCGTGACACATAGATATGTCCTATTTATTACCTTATACATATATTATTTTATACAGGATTGATTTATCTCATGTATTTTTATATACATGCTTTATATGTTAATATTTATTTTATTTCAAAAATTTTATATAATTGTACATAATTTACATGTAAAATCATACATAAATTTTGTCATATATACTAGCCTTACCAGTTAATCGATAAGTTTGGGTTTTATAAGGAAAATGTTTTCATAAAAAATTCTAGCTACCTATTTATGACCTCACCATTTAGCAATCTGTGATGTACCTAAAATGTGATAGGTGTTAGACAAAAAAAATGTAGATATACGGCCCGAAGAGAGAGCAAAGCTCAAAAAAATGTATTTTGTCACTGAGATCAGGAATTTTGATGAGGGGCTGGCATAAAAATCACTAACCATTGCTTAATTGTTTGAGGAATAATTCTGCCTTTGGTTGCATGTTTTGTGTTATTTCCACCGAGTCCTGTGTTAATTTAAGGATACTATAGAGATTGACTCAAGAAATACACAACAATAGGTTGCTATTGGCTTGGAATTCCATTCTAAGAGAAGTGGTATTTGTGAATTTCAGAGGAAAAGTAGGGATGTGGCAGAAGCAAGGAGAAATTTAAGGACAGAATGAATTATAACTAGGAACATGTGGAGCAAAGGCAGACAAATTATGATGTAAATGCCTATGTAGGGAAACAGCATTGATTGAAGAAAAGGACTCCATCATAGAAGGAGAAATCACCCTGTTGGCTGATGGCAACAGAGGTAACAGACAAGGAATGTAGGTATCCTCTGCCTGGTATACTCATGGTATTCTCTTATATGACAGTTATGTCAACCACTCAGGTGGAGTGGAAGCAGTGTCCAAGTGACCCAAGGTCTTCAGTGAGGGAGACAGAACTATCCAGGTGCTCAAGAGTTGGGGCTGTGGAGACAGACTGATTTGGGTCTGCCTCGTGGCTCTGCTGAATCAACCCCACGACCTTGGGCAGCTGAGTTAATATCCTAAGCTCTAAGTCTCTCAACTATGAAATGGGACAATGATATCACCAATATCCTAATATGTGTGTGAAGATTAAATACAATAAAACAGGGAAAAAGCTTAGCCAAGTGCTTGGCACCTTGTGTGGACTGCTGTCATCATCATGAGAGGACAGAGGACGAGGCTGACCCTGGAGGTCAGAGGTCCTCACGAAATGCACCCACGGGGATAGTTAGGACACCTGATATTCCAGGTGAGCCTGAGGCAATGAGGGGTGCTTTCTGAGCCCAGTGGAAAGTGTTTTGAGTTCTCACTTTCAGGACTGTTGAGCAGCAAGGATTGTGCCTTGCAGTTAAGAATCAGGAAGATAAAGCAGAGAGAAAACAAAAGGACATGGGCACAGATAATTGAGTCCTTCTAATTTTCTTATGTTATAATCTGTGCCACACTTGGGTGCAGCCCACTTCAGTCTTGAGTTTCAAAGACTGAGCGCAGTCAGGAAAAACCCAATTCTTCCTCTGAAACTTACTGGCTGGGAATCAGTAAGTCATTTGAACTCTTTAGACCTCAGCTTCTTTTCTATAAAGTGGGAACAGTAATCATAAAAATAAGGAAACGAGATATGGAGAAGATCAAAAGACAAACCATATGTGAAGGTCATACATGGCCAGCTTTAAGCTCTATAGAAATGTCATTTTTTAAATTGCCATTTTCTGGGATCCACACAGTTTTATTATGAGGTCAGATCTCCCAGCTTATAATAAACAATAATCCCTCTTGAAAAGCTCACCCTGCAACTTGCCCAAGGTCAAGTGAGATGTGTTAGAACATAGCTCTACACTGCCCAGAGCATTCCGGGGCCCCTCATGGGGGCCAGGGAGGTGAGGGGGCGGGAGGAATGAGGAGGGTTACTGCCTTCCCCTCTATCCCAAGGTGGTTTCTTCCTTCTGCGTCTGCTCTGGTGCTACAGAGCCTCTGTGTTGCAGTCCACATGCAGCTCCTGTGCAAAAACACACAGCATCTTCTTCCCCAGAGGGAAGGTGATATCCCCCATCAAGTGTGAGAGCCCTCCAGGAATCTGAGCAATGGCAGGCTTTATATCGATTTGAAACACTCCCAATGGAGGAACCTAAGCCCGGCCCGGAAGCTTTGCCTGTGACTCACCATAAGCCACACTCTGTTTTCCCTGATGGCCATCAACCTAAAACCAGCAGATGCTTAGAATGTGGACCCTTGACTCAAATCCCAGCTCTGCCACTTATTGAAAGCCAGTAGTTTTCCAGGTACACAGAGAATTTCAAAGAAAATCACTGTCACAATATTAAGGATTAGTCAATTCATAGCACACAGATACGTTGGGCATAGATGTAGGTGTACACGTAGATACAGATATGGATACATTTTGTACACTTAGGAAGATGGCACTCATCCTTGATTCCTCTCGACTTCTCTTTCCAACAGTCACCAATAGCATCCTCATGTCCAGTTTACTGAGTGAGAGTTTGAACTTACAAGTAAAGAATTTTTTTTCAAAGTTTGAAGGAGGCCTAGACAACCTTTCAATCAATTGTAGAAGATTATTCCATCTTGAGAAACGAAGATGGAAATGCCCCCTTTTTGGAAGTATGGCAAAGCAGGAGAAATGGAAAACTGGCAAAAAGAAATCTAGCTAATTAGGTATGCCAACTGAGGCAGATAGAAAGAAGTCAAAAGGAGAAAGTCTAATTGTAACACTTTAAAGAAAGGAAACAAAGTGTCATCGGGGTCAATGTTATTATCCTGCTGGCTAATTACATGAAGGCATCTAAGAGTGTGTGTGTGTGTGTGTGTGTGTGTGTGTGTGTGTGTGTGAGAGAGAGAGAGAGAGAGAGAGAGAGAGAGAGAGAGAGAAGTTTCCTCATCCTTTGCTGGAGAACTGAGGAGGATTCCCTCATGGCTTTTCAAAGATTCTTCAGACCCACCTAGACCTAACAGTCCAGCAGTAACCTGCCGGTTAACACATGGTTTACTTCACTCTTCCTTTCCCTGTGTTGCTTTCTCCATTCTTTCCCTCGCACTTCCTGTGAACTCCTCCCAAATGTAGCCAGATACTCATTTCAGGATCTGCTTTTGGCAGCTCTCCAAGCCAAAAGATCCCTATTGTCTTTATTCTCTCACTTCCAAGATCTCTGAAAGTGGTTACAAAGGAGAGTAATAATTCACACACACACACACACACACACACACACACACACACACACACACAACATTGGAAATAACTACATGAGTTTATTACCTTCAGGTTTGTAAGAAAAGTTTCTTACTTTCTATGTCCCAGAAGATACTGGATTTTCCTAGTATGTAAGAATGTCAAACATAACTTTGCTCATAAAATTAAAATCGTACTAAAATTTTCTGTTATAGGAAGTAAACATCCCGAACACATCTGTAACATAATGATCTACTTCATGCAAAGATCTGGGGGCCAAAAATGTTCAGTCAGCCAACAAACCAAATGAACACACAATGCTTCCCAAGGGCCTTCCTATTCCATCCCATTGCACATTTACCACATGACATTACTTCCATTTCACTTTCCTGAAATGTATCAGACCTGTTACATCAAGAATCAATACATCAATACATCAAGGAACTCCTTCCCCTGTTTGCCTAAACTCACTATTGAAATACCATATACAAAAATCCAATTCCTGGCTTTGGTTTTCTTGCATTCAGAAGAACTTCTTGTGTATACATTTGAAAGTTTATGCGTTGCAGTATCCAACATAGTTTACTGGTGGATAATAGCTTTCTGTTTCCTTTGACTGTTAGTAAAAACATAATTCTTATTAATAAGGGAATTCAGCAAGTATAAAACTGAAGGAAGAAAAGTTTCAAAGCTTTTCATTTCTAAAATGTTTTATTCATATTGCTTCATATTTGTATACACTTAATTTACTGATCTGACTCACCCTTCATTTTGAGAACTATAAACTATTGGAAGCATAACTGTCACCATAACAGAGGCTGCATTATCTTTCACTTGTCAGCTTCCCAATTAGATAATAGATGTACAGAGACTAATCTTAATGCAACACTGCTCTGTGTGTATTAAACTTCATAATAACAAATCTTTTTATTTTAAAATACAGGCCTTGAAAAAACACAGAAGCCAAAAATTCAACCCAGCTAACTCCAGGAGGGTTTGCTGCTTCAAAATGCAATTCTTGCCATGAAGTAATGGATGACTAACTAGCACATTTAATGCTTTCCTTTAAAAAAATTTTTTTTAGTGTTTATTTATTTTTGAGACAGAGAGAGACACAGCATGAAGGGGGGAGGGTCAGAGAGAGAGGGAGACACAGAATCTGAAGCAGGATCCAGGCTCTGAGCTGTCAGCACAGAGCCCGACGCGGGACTCGAACTCACGGACCGTGAGAACATGACCTGAGCCGAAGTCGGAGGCTCAACTGACTGAGCCACCCAGACACCCCTAATGCTTTCCTTTTAAAGAAAAGCAGTCCAACAGCCAAGACAATGAGTATGTGCAGACTGACCCCTTTAAAAAGAGATACATTTGCTCATCACACTGCATCAAGTGGGACCAAATGGCATAGGTCAATCCCATGAGGTGCTCTTACCGCCCTACTTATTAGGCCTTTGATCATGTTTGGTGTCTCATTGTTTCCTGCTTTCTAGAACTTGAGATCAGATCAGTGCTTTTCTTGCCAACTTTACACAGGGCAGTGCCATATAGAACCATAGATGGGGTGGATTTCACCAGCTTGTGGATCCAATTAAGGTTGCCTTTATGTTAGTGCTGAAATTGAAAAGACTTGGAGCTGTATCTTTCCTGACAGGTGCTTAACCATCTTCAGGGGGTCTTGGGTTACTTTTGAGGGCACCCAGGTGTGTTGTCTCAAGCCTATTTGTATCCACTGCTGCTGCCAGAACTTTCTATAGGCACACAACTCCATCACGCACACCTACCTAAGGCTCTCTACCTAGTTTCCTCAGCTTTCATTCCTGGCAGTCCCAGATTCTCCCAGGGTCCCATGCCTTGGTCTGAAGAACTGGCCTCTCCTCAAAGTATCACCCCTGGGTTGTTGAAGAATGTGGCCAGAGCTAGTATCTCACCAAGTGTCTCAAGAAGGCAGTTCCTTCAACATCTGGCTCCAGTACCCAATCCAACAAAACAGGAATCTCACGCAGGGGAAAAAGGAAAACATTCCCCCTGAATCTTTAAGGAAGAAACAAGACAGTTTTTATCAGGGGACTCAAACGCAGAAGAAATACAATTCTGCTTACCACACATACAAAATTTTGGATTATTCAGGAACACTCAAGCATGATTACCAAGCTTTATATCCTACCCCTCCTCAAATTCTCTACTGATCAGCCTAGAAATAGAAGTTCAATTCTGAGATACAAGCTGTAGGACCCACCACATTGTGCTTCACAGATGCTGCTTACATTTAATTGGGCCTGTTTTTCAGAGAAACTTTAAGATTATTGCTAAAATAATGTCTATCTGAAAGAAAATGTTAAATAAAATAAGCAACATTATGACTACATATATGATCTCCAGAGCGATTTCTGTTGCTTAAATTTAGAATTTAAATTTCAGATCCTTACACAATTTAAAATTAAACATAAAATACATAAATATATGTAACATATAAATACATAGAATATATAAATATAAAATAAGTAAGTACTGGGGATGTAATACACAATATGATGACTATAGTTAATAATACTGTGTTGCAAATTTGAAAGCTAAGAGACTAGATCTTAAATGTTCTCATCACAAGAAAAAAATTATAACTATGTATGATGAAGGATGTTAACTAGACTTATTGTGGCAATAATTTTACAACATATACAAATGTCAAATCATTATGTTGTATACCTGAAACTAATATAACTTATATGTCAATTATATCTCAATTAAAATATTTCTAAATTAAGTAATAAAAATACTAAATATTACAAAAAGAATTTATCTCAATGCCATCATCTTGATATGAACTTTTGAACATAAAAATGATGTACACTCATAATCAAAGCCTGGAATATTAAAGAAATTGAAGAGAATATAACACCAATCTACAGTTACACATTGTTAATATTTTGGGGCATTTTAACCCTTCTCTACAAACTCTTGTGTATAGAAAGATCTAACATTTTCTAATTCCACAATCTACTTTTGTCACCTCAAATATGTAAGAATATAAATATGATTCAAAAGTTTCTCAAATGCTCTTTTTTAATGACTCCATAATATTCCATCAATGGATAAACTATAGTTTATTTAAGCATTACCCTATTTTTAAACATTTAGATTGTTTTGTTTTTAGCTGTTATAGAAAATGTTGTAATGCATAGCATAGCTTTATGCATACATCTTTATCAGTGTTTTGAATTATTTCCTTAGAACATATGCTGTGAAGTGGAATTTGAGAACATAAAATATTTTGATATAGATATATTGCCAAACTGCATTTTAATAAACAGTAACAACTTATAATCCCATAATTATATGAGAGCTCATCTTACTACATCCTTATCAACTTTGAATGCTATCATTACTAAGTCTCCCATTTCCAGTCAAGATGGGGTAACATGAGGCTTAATTTACATTCGGACCTAAAACAACTAAACTACCAGACAAAATAGATGAAACAATGACACTCAGGACGTTGGGCATCAGGCAGCAAAGGACAGTGCTCCTTGAGAGATGGGAAACAAATGAGGTGAGCACTACAATTGCCCAGCCAACTGTCTGATGGAAGTGTCTGGGTGGCAGCACAGGGAGAAGGAGCCCAAGCAAAGCTCAGAAGTCTCCCTGAGTTGAAGAGAAGGAGCTAGAAGTCTGAGAAGCCAAGGAAGCCAGAGTTCACAAGGCAGAGTACCAGAGAAGCAAACGCTACATAGAAAGAAAGCTCCAGAGATCTGCATATGGTCTCTTCAAGTCTTGAACTGAGTACACACATGAAGGGAAAAGCATGGAGATCAGGGCATACATGAGGGGAAAGCCCAGGGAAAGAGAATCATGATAAGGGAATAGAAGGAAAAGTGTTCAGACCTAAGACAAGTATGGAAATTGGGCTTATATCCAACAGTTAGAATGGAAAACCTTATCTTTTGGGAGTTATTTGTCAGAGAACTAAGAGTCTTGGGTCAGTAGATGGGAAAATTAACCCTAGGCTAAATACGGCTCTAGTCCCACCCAACAAAGCTTAAAAGCAAAACCTGCTTGCAACTGAAAAGTTGCAAAGTAATCTAATCACACCCAGAACAAAGCTGACCAAAAACTGCAAGAATAAAAAAATATCTAATAACTAACAAAGCGAAATTCACAATGTCTGTCATCCAATCAAAATTTTTGACACTGAAAAGAAACAAAAATACAACCTATAATGAGGAGAAAATAAATTAAAACTGGCTCAGAAATGACACAAACATTAGAAATAATAAACAAGGACATTGAAACAGTAGACATAGCTTCATTCCATGTGTTCAAGAAATATTGAATATATTAAAAACTCAAATTGAACTAGAGATGAAAACTAAAACGTCTGGGATGAAAAATACAATGGTTGGGATTTATTGAAGATAAGATTATAAAAGAAAGAATTAGTGAACTTGAAGACATAGCAAGTTCTATTCAAAGTAAAACTCAGGGAGAAAAAAGAACTAACAAAAAATGAGCATCAGCAAACTGTAGGATAACTTCAAGTAGTCAAATATACATGCAATTGGAACCCCTGAAGGAGACAGGAGAAAGAGAAAGAAATGCTGGAGAAATAAAATGGTCAAATTTTTTCCAAATTTGAAGAAAACTGTAATCACACAGATCCCAGAAACTCAACAAACTCCAAGCACGAAAGATACAACAAATCTAGAAAACTATGCTGAACCACATAATAATCAAATCAACCTGCTACAAACTTAATGTCAACTCTACGCACACCACAGCAGCATTTTTTTTACAGAATATGACAAGCTGAATCTAAAATTTATATGGAAATAGAAAAGATAGAATAATTAAAGTCTAAAAAGAACAACATTTGAGAACTTTTAGGACCTGATTTCAAGTCTTACTCTACAGCTACATTAATCAAGACAATAAGGTATTGATATAAAGATTGACATATACATTATAAGAATAGAATAAACATATCAGAAAGAGACTCACACATACGTCATGAATTATTTTTGACAACAGCGCTTAAGGTATTAAATGGAAAAAGAATTGCTTTCTTTTTTAAACCAATGGCATTGGAAAAACTGCATTATCCATGTTTTACAAAAGAAAGAATTTTAACTTTACCAACTTTATCTCACATCATAAACAAAAGTTAATTCAAAATGAATCATAGGCCCAAATGTAAAAGCTAAAGATATAAAACACATATAAGAAAACATAGGAGAAAATATTTGAGAGCTTCAGGCAAATATTTCTTAGTGTTCAAAAGAAAAACTACTCTTAAAGGAAAAATTGAACTGGACTTCATCAAAACTAACATCTTCTTTTCTTGAAAGGACATTGCAAAAAAAAATTAAAAGAATCTACAGGCAAAAGAAACCATTAGAAACACATGTGACACAGGGATGTCTGATTGGCTCAGTCGGTAGAGCTTGTGACTCTTGATCTCAGGGTTGTAAGTATGAGGCCCACACTGGGTGTAGAGATTACTTTAAAAAAAATAAAATCTTTAAACATAAATACATACATACATACATAACACAATATATAAAGAACTGTTACAACTCAATAGTAAAAAGGCAATTCGATTTTTAAAGAGTGAGAAAAGTCAAGCAGACACTTCACTAAAGAGGTATAAAAATGGCCAATAAGCCCTTGAAAAATCTTAGCTTTACTAGTCATCAGGAAAATAAAAATAGGAATCACAACGAGACACCATCTCATTCACATCTACTAGAATAGCTACAATTAAAAAGACTACAAACAGTCAGTTTTAGAGAAGACGCAAAGCAACTAGATCTCTCATGTATGGCTTGTAGGATTATAAAATGAGTCAGTGACTTTGGAAAACTAGCAGTTTCCTATGAAGAAACTATGACCCAACACTTCCACTCCTAGGTATTTATCCCAAAGAAATGAAAACACACATAATAAGTCTGACAACATTTTGATGTTTCACCATGAGGTTTGATGTTTTGACAGCTTTCAAGCTTCCCCATCTCCCTCTCCCTTTTTCCCATATCTGGACGAGCCAATAAGAAAGCCTGGACACCCATTCCTTTGGCACTGGAGGGAAGGTTCAAAGCATGCAAACTCCAACTCATGGAATACTCGCCTTGGCTCCACCCCTGACCACAATAAAAACTGAAGCCTTTCTTTAGTCCATTTCTTGCTCATGTCATCCTGGACCAGCTTGGGTGCTTGCCTTGCTCTTCAAAGAAAGTCTCATTCTGCGAATAATAAATATTTTCATGTCCTTTTGCTGAGTATGTGGCATCATCAGTCCAAACACTCAAACCAAATTGTCGTGTAGGGTTGACCAAGTGCTCCACGAGACAACCCTCCCCATCCACCAATTCAATGCATACTCTTTTTATTCACCTGTCTGAGCAAACTTTTGCCAGTTTTGGTATCCTAAGTTTTCCTTGGGATCTCATTTAATAGATATTACTAATAAAATTTCCACTTACAGCTACGCATACTGAAGTTTTGTACAAATAGTCATGAAAGGAGGCATTTTATTCACAAAATACCCTAATAGTCATGTATGCACGCACAAATGCAAGCCGTCCCCTCATACAATTCCTATTGTGCCCCCGGCGTGCACCAACTTCTGTCTCTTCATGCTTCTCAGTTGGCTTACCTCCAAGAGAGAGACAAGTAGGAGCTGGAATGTGGCACAAGCAGTCATTTCAGCAAGGATAATGACCCCACCACCTCATGCCACCACCATTCAACCTTCATCAGAAACTTTGGCCTTCAATGGTTGACGGGAAAAGAAACTGGAAACACAATAAGACTCTCTTCACATCACCATCTGCCCTCTGTTCAGAAATAGAAGACAAAGACCTAGGACTAAGATAGGACTAAGCACCAAGATCTAGGACTAGATACTAAGAGGATCTCCTGATGTGGCCCATGCATCTTTCAGGACATCCAGTTCTTGATCTGCCCCATGTGCATTCTTCAACCTGTAGACTTCACTGAAAACCTAAGAACACTTCCCTAGTGCAAGGCAGAGATTACACTGCTAATGTTGGACCAATTTTAGTCGTGCTAATTACTAACAAGAAAGGGTGTGAAACCCTGAAGTATACAAATGAACAGAAGTAATGCCTATTTGCATCAAACCTACCTTTCAAGTGTTATTCCTCTTGAAGGAGCATGATGTTATTCTACAACAACAAGTGAGAAACTTGTATGCGGCGTTGTCTATTTGTAAGATGAGGCACATTTGGAGTTTTCTTTTTGAGTAACAACTCTATAAGGCCCTCACCAGAGCTTATAATACACACCAATGAAGATCCGGGGCTCTGGATGCAGCCTGCCAGAAGCTGAGTAGTATTCGTTTTAAATACAATAATAACTTTGTGGACTAGACAGCATTCATCCAACTGCAAACAACATATGGTCTTCAATAAAATGAAAGGTACACTAGGAAAGGCCAGCTCTGAAGAGTATTTTTAAGAAGCAGGGATAGAATTGAATTTAACATTCCCTTTCCTAATAAAAAAAAAAAAACAGAAAATTTTACCTGCTTTTTTTATTCCAACAAATTCACGAGGGGAAAATTTATGTGACTCTCCATTTTCTCACTCAAAAAGAGAATGCTCAGAGCATTTTTAAACCACATAGATAAAAGAGAAGTGGAATATTTAAGGGCTGTTAGGAGGTACAAGAATCCAAGTGCCTACATACAAGTGCATCGTCACCAGCCCTTGTCTGCCCCTGGAAGTTTTGTGTCTCTGACATTTCTAGCCTGTCACACCATCCATCTTTAAAACTTGAGAAATCATGCTTTAAAAATGTACTTCTCATTTGTGTTGTACCCAATCCCAGAGTTGTGGAAATCAGCACATACCATTTGCCTGGAAGAGTAAACCTCTCTCACTCTCTTCCGTCTGAAAATTCTATATAGTGTTTTTCAGTAGAAATCATTTACATTTAAGATGTAACACAGGGCTGTGAAATGTAGTCATGGAAACCATGACAGTAGAGGAAGAAAAAAGGGAGATTTGGGAATTTAGTGAATGTTTTTGATTTTTCAAATACAATAGTCCCCTTAGCAAACTTGGTTACGCCATATGGTGAACTGTGTGTGGTAATTTTCTAAACTTGCAAATAGAATTCTGCAAAACATGATCAACCAAGTCACTGCACTCCACGTGAGCCCAAATTCCACTCCTGCTCACTGTCCCCGCGGATACCTGATGCCAACACTTCACATACTGCAAACAAACAAGCAACACCTAGGATTTAATTTTAAGAACCCTCAAAGAACGATGCATGGGATAGAAATTCATTCAAGCCAATTTGGAAAAATAGAAAAACGGATAATTTTAGAAGGCCATAGACCTCTTTCAAGTCATCTGTCTGGAATTCTCACCTGGCCTGAGATTCAGTACTTGTCCTCCCTCCACCACCTACAATCCATATCATTGCTTCTATTCTCTTCTAAAAGTGAGCATTTTCTGTGACTTTAGATGTAAGCCAGCTTTTGTGTAAAGAGAATGATCGCAGAATCTCAGTGGCGCAACAAGGAACATGTGTAATTTCCTCATGCAGCCACAGCCTCATGCAGCACGTCTGCTTTAGACTGCGGGTCTGTGGGCTGGGGACAGCTCTGCTCTAAGCATCTAACACTGGAGCCAGGCTGGAGGGCCAGCAGCTTCTCTGGCATGCCTATCACGGCAATAGCCTGGAGAGTAAGCCCAACCACGCAAACACATCTTTTAAGTCTCTTCTTGCATCACATCTGCTAATATCTCATTGGCCAAGTAAATTACAAAGTCAAGCCCAATGTCAAGGAGAAGGAGGATATGATTTCCCATGGAGGTAGGGTGAGAAAATGCACGTTTACTCAACAATCAATCAACTTACCACGATTCACCCTTTGGTTCTCAAGTAGTCTCTATGTTCCCACATGCAAAATACACTCATCCCATTGCACTCCTAAAAATCACAATATCCCGGTCAAAATCTGGTCTGATTGAAGGGTCAAAATCCAAAATTTATATCCGGTCTGAATGCAACTCTTTTTGACCTATTGACCTGAGGACCAAAAACACAAGTTGTCTGTCCTCACATACCCAATATACAAGGGTAAAACTTGGATAGGATATTCACAACAAATAATCCTATTTTTCAAAGGAATATGTAACAGTCACTGGTCCATAGCCATTCTGGACTCTTGCAGAGGAAATGTTGTCCAGTCTTCAAACTGGGTAGGGAACTAAAATCATTGCTTGCTAACTGCCCTTGCCCTAAAGAGGGACCAAAATCAGATACATACTGTAATGTAACTAGAAGGAATAAGAGAAATAATGAGGGATACCTGTGCACTCCCCATAAGAGGAGAATGAGCTTTCCAGCACGAGAATACTCAATGGAAACCTTTATCCGTACAATCATGTGCACTGAGAAAAGGTGATTTGCTTCATCCTCAGCTAATATGGAACCCATTAATAATAGAATGGTCCTTAATAAGACCCTGGTTCTGCTCCCTGGTAGTGACTCTCAGTCCACTGTTCTCCATAGACTTTGAGTTGGCTCTGGGGGTCCTTCCTCTGCCATCATCCTGCTTGAGTTATTCAAAGAGGGCATTTGAAAATAAGCTTTTCTTGGTGGCCAAGCAGGGTTGTCATTTCGCGGGGATGTGGGGGAGACAGTTGGTTTGGTTTTGCTTCACCTTCGTTCAATTCCTGTATAAAGCTGGGAAGCAAGAGATCTTTTTACATCTGTAACAGTCTCAGTGTCCTTCAGTCGAGGCTGGTTGTCGCCAGCACAGGTCTCTCAAAAGTTTGGTTTATTTTCTATGCACTTAATTCAAATTGAATCCAAGTACCAAGAGCCACACCCCAAATTATTTCCAAGGCACGTCTCTCTCTAGGTTGACTTAATTACAGGTACTTTGAATATATTAGCATTCTGTGAGACCTTAATTTTTCTAGAAGCCCTTTCGTCCAGCTGAGAGAATCCACTAAGCCACACTTTAATCTGTTCATATGTCTTAACAAAGGATGTCAGGTCCGTTGTTGATTTGGTCTTTGTAATAACCACATCTCTGTTTTGATTAAAAAAAAATAACTTTTATTTTCTAAACCTGAGATTTCTGGGCTCTCTAAATTTCTTCCAAACACTCCTTGCAAACTAACAAGTTTTTACTAAGTTTACCTTTTTCCTGTAGCACTTTATAAATTATGATTCGTAGTTATCAGTTCATGCTTTTGAAATCTGCGAACCATTGGGGCACCTGGGTGGCTCAGCTGGTTAAATGTCTGACTTTGGTTCAGGTCATGATCTCACAGTTTGTGGGTTCAAACCCCACACTGGGCTCTGTGCTGACAGCTCAGAGCCTGAAGCCTGCTTCGGATTCTGTGTCTACCTCTCTCTCTGTCCCTCCCCACTCACGTTCTGTCTTTCTCTCTCTCTCAAAAATAAATACACGTTAATATATATATATGTGTGTGTGTATATATAAATTAAAAAGAAAAGAAATCTGCTAACCAGATGCTACAAGTTTATGAGGTACATTTTCTGTCTTCTGAATTACTGCAAGCAATAGTTTTATATCATGGTTTGTCATTTTATAACACAGATTACCATTTTTCAACATCCTATAACAGTTTCCTCATCACTTACGGTGTGGTCCCAAAACCAAAGCCATGCCAAATATCTGAGGTTTTGATACAGCAGGACCTCATTTCCCTGACCGATTTATATATCATTCAATTATTGCTACAACGATGCTACATAACAACCCATCCCAGACATAAACATTTATTCCCATGTTTATGTATTTTCATGCTGACTACTGTTGAACTGATTCAAGATGAGTTTGGAGTGGTGGCTCTATGTCAGGCTGTAACTTGACTGGGCTTGGTCCCACATGGCAATAGATCTATAGGAAATGGCAGAGGCTGGTGTTGGGAGACAATACTCCATGGATCGCTCACATTTCTCTGCATCTTGTGCACAGAGGCACGGACTGCCTTTATTATGCACTATTCTTTTAAAGGTAGATAGCAAGCAGCCTTCAAAAAGAGAAGTAGGGTCTCCCTCCAGAATATGAGCAGACATACTCACTGTCCTGGATAAAAGATTTGGGTCCCTTAAGCTCGGGGCTTCTCTCCTGCAGTGCAACCCACTGTGAATGCAGGTGTCAGCTGGCCCTCTTCATATCATCCTGTGGGAACAGGGCTTGGGGAACCAACCCAGCAAAATGTTGATACACTTGTTACTGTTAATGGCATAATAAAGTTCTTTGTCTCTGACATCAGAGTCTCATGTCTCCTGCCAGCATCCATGAAACTTTGGCAAAATAATTTGTTAGCTTGCAAATAAGGTAAAATAACAGACCTTTTTATGGTTCCTGAGCATTAGGAGCAAAAGCAAGTCACATAGCCAAGCCCAAAATCAATGGGGGGAAAATTATAATTCTCCCATGGAGATGGAGCAAAAGGGAAGGTAGGAAGTGAATATTTGCTGAATAAAACTGAATGTACCATGTCTACCATTGTATCAAAAAGCATGTCTTCTCATTCCAAATACATGGATTTTATTGGGAAAATTATAACACACAAGTCCTGAGTCTTAGAAGGATCAAGAAGCAAGTAAAAATGTCAATGGCTCTAACCTCTGTAGTATTTGTCCTTTTCTATTTCTTATGGACACATAACTTCTCCTTCCCAATTTTAAAGATTTTTCTTGTTACGTCCCCCTTTTCCCACCAAAGTCTTTCCTTAGATCTTAACACCAGCTGGAGTTTTTAATATAGGCAGTATTTACGAACGCCTTAAAAATAAAGAGAAAATTCTTAAAATGGCATTTTAGGGTTGGATCTGAGTATAAAGAAGCCAGTGGGACCTCCGGGGTTTCTCTAAAACCAAACTAGAGAGGTAGTAAATGTCATTCTTCTTATCACATCTGCCACCATTTGGACTATACTACAGCAGCAGGTATTATTAAAGACAGCATGGTGAAGAATGAGTTTAATTTAGTTTGTAGAGTATGCTGTGATCTTACTTGCTCAAACCATGATTGTTAAGTCAACAGCTTTTGTAACAAATTAAGACTATTTCCTCGAACCCGTATGACTACAAGGGATTCATAAAACACTAGAAGCAAACTCATCCCTCACGGACAAGCTGTTCTACAATAGGTACTGGATAAGGACCTCCTACTAGGTTTCTCTAACATAGGACACAAGGCTCACAAACACACGACAGATCAGATTCTGGAGCTAAAGTTGGGTGACTATTTCCAATTAACAGAGAAGGTAATTGAAACTCCAAGAGTTTAAGCATTTGAATAAAATAAATTCCTTGCAAAATTAGGATTGAAATCAAACTTTGCCTACTAGTATTGTTTTCAACCTACCTACCAATCGCACATATCCATATGCAAGAAACGCCAAAAATGAAACCCACAAATCAAATCCTCAGCTCTTGCACAATATTTAATTTTTTTTTAATGTGTGGAGTTATTGTCACAATCTCAATATGTGCTTTACATCTCATTCTTACTGAACAGGTATTATGTTGAAAACATGATGTTTTTAGGGGCGCCTGGGTGGCTCAGTCGGTTGGACGGCCAACTTCAGATCTCACGGTCCCTGAGTTCGAGCCCTGCGCCGGGCTCTGTGCTGACAGCTCAGAGCCTGGAGCCTGCTTCCGATTCTTTGTCCCCCTTCTCTCTCTCTGAGCCTCCCCCACTTGTGCTCTGTCTCACTCTGTCTCTCAGAGATAAACATTAAAAAAAATTTTTTTAAGAAAACCGATGAATTTTTAAAGGAAATGGACGTTTCTAGGCACTGTGGACACCAATATACACCCAATACCTAGTTACTGAAATGTCTAAAATTAGTCTCCTACTTACCTAAGACTTTCAGATACCCAGAGCTTCTATTTATTTCAAGGCATCTTCCCAAACCGAACAAGAAAAGTAAAGTCATCTGGATTTGCACTCATCTTTACAAGTGTAATGGACAGAGTAAACAATGATGAAAGCACGCTAGGTGGGCTGGGGACAGGTGGCCTGCAGTGACTGAAACACAGTGGCCTATAGCAGGAAACCAACCAGAGAGGTAAACAGCACCTGAGCTGTGGGATTCTTTCAGTGCTAGGTTGGCAAGTTTAGACTTTGCCTTGCAAACTGTTTTGAAGCAGAAAAATGACATGATCTACATTTTACGAAGACCTCTTTGGAGCAGAGTCAGGAATGGCTTGGAGAGAGCCAAGCCTGGAGGCCAGAACAGTTAGAGAATAATCACTGAGCCCTTGAGAAGAGTTTACCAATGACCTGAATAGGTGTGTCTGAGTGTTGAAGGGCGGTACTGAGGTCAACCTGACTAAACTTAGTGACTGATGTTATAATTCTACAAATTTGTAATAAAATTATTTTTAAAAACCTCGAAGCAATCAAGCATCAATAATGACCATTTTATTTTTTTAATAAAATACAAAAAATATAGAGAAAATGTGTATCCATTCACTTACTACCCAGCTTAAGAAATAAAATGCTACAAATATAAATAAAGCCCACTATATGCTCTTCCAAAAAGCCAAAACTTTGCTTCTGCCAAGAGGCTAACTCTATCCCAAATTTAGTTTTATCGAAGCCAGTACTCAATTTAGTATTCTCTTTTTTCTACTCCTTTTATCCCTTCCTTGTCTACTGTTACCACTATCTTTGTTCAATGAAGCAATATCCACTTGCTAAACCACAACTTTATTTGCTTGTACTATGTCTACACTCCGGAGGAATTTTGTAACTAGCCTCCTTCTCTGTACATTGGGCTCTCCCACTATGGTCATAGCAATCCCCTCCTCCGCATGTTGTAAAGCTACATGCATTTTCCACTTTACTCTTTGAACGTTAGTTGCAAACCAATTACGTACCAGCTATTGTGCTAGGGATTGGAAATGCAATAGATGCTTAGTAAATATTTGTTGAATAAGTGAAAAATGGATTCTATTCCTGCTCTTAAAAGCATAGATAATATGAAGGAGAAAGACACAACAGCTATTTGGTAAGTGATACTGGACAGATAAATAAAGGGCTATGGGAATACAAGCCAGATACCTGATCAAGGTACTCCTGTCGTTGCTCCTACGGTATACCAGAATCTTGTCCCTTCACCTGATGATTTATCACTCAAACATTTGCAGACTACTCATGTAATCTTTACAGCCTCTCTATTAAACTCCCAATATTTCTGGAAAAGTCTCCCAACTGGCCCTCAAGGGTGCTAAGTAAACATCCAAGAATACAGAACCAGAAAAGGCCGAGGCAAGCCCATCTGAAAGCTACCAAATCTTTAGGAAAATATTATGATAGTAAAAGTAAGTTTTGGTGTCATTAGTAACCAATTATTGGCAAAACAGTAGTAATAACAACAATAACAGCATGGTGCCTGAAAATGGGACAGCATGGACAGAAAGAGGAGTGATCTTTGATGGAGGAGGCACTTTGTCAAAGGCAAGTGCAAAGACTGTATCGCTAGCATTCTTCATTTGTTTAGCAGACTACTAAGTATAGGAAAGGATTCACCTTCTGCATACTTGTCACACCATGCTGTGGTTTCATATCGCCTGAGGCAGCAGGCCCTCGGTTGCTGTTTGTGTTAGTAACAGAAGAGTCATTTCCATGGTTCCCTTATGGTTTCTAGAGACAATTATATATATTTTTAAAGCTTGGCTGATTTTATTCATGGAATCCACCCAATAGTTGACTCACTACAAGTGGCATAAGTCCATATTTTGTAACATATATCAACATCTCACAGTTATGAAGTATTACATTCCAGAGTAGAAAGGTCTTTTAAAAATGATATGCATCTACAACATTCTTGCTCAGAGCACCCATCCGTAGGCTCCTGTTACGGACGGGAACCAGGATAGCTTCATTGGCCCCTGCTGGCCACAGCCTCACGGAGGCCCCCTGGGACAGCACAGAGGCAGAATGGCAAATGATCTCACCTCAGGTGCCGATGCCAGTGGATGGTAGAGGCTGCAGAGAAAAACACACCGATGGAGGAGAGGGACTTAGAGATCCTCAGGAAATACAATCTGCCCTTTAGTATTCTTTAGGACAGAACGATCAACCCCTTTTATGCACCACCTTCCCCCAAAACATTTCCACAAAAGGTATAATATGTAAGCTGAATTTTTAAGGAAAACTAAGAATTCACCAGGTGGGAAAGTGGGTGAGGGCTTAGCAAATGCAAAAACATTAAGGCATTGGAATGTTCTCAGCCTGTACCAACATGAGTCATGAGGTACACATGCATTTTTATGTGAGATCATGCCATTTACCAGTCTGTGTAGGGTTTTTTCTTAAATGTTATATCTGAGTTGTATTTAAAATCCTTTAAAAGGCTATTTTTGGAAATGGTATTTTGTTATATACATAGGTCCCAATTTATTTAACCATTCATTTATTGTTGGGCATTTAGTTTTCTTCCAACCTTTCTATATTACCAACAAGGCTGCAAAGGATATCATTGTATGAATTTCTGATCATTTCAGCTGATTTTTTGATAATTTATTTAGGATATATTTCCAGAAGTGGAAATATCCAGCAAAAGGGAATGGAAATACACGAACTTCTAGATGTATATGGACAAACTATTTTCCAGAAAGGCTGTGTCATCTGACTTTGCGTCCAGCTAGGTAAGAGAGTGCTTGTTTCTCTCACCCATTTCCACTTTGGGGCATTAATTTGATCAAGGCTTGCTAATGTAGTTGAGGTAAAATAGAGTCATTTTTTTGAATTTTTATTTCTTTGAACAATTTCATCCCCAAGCAAAATTATCACGTGTTCACTGTGTATAGTAACACCCCTCCTCTTTTGAAAAAGTTGCTCTGACAGGGAGAACATCAATTTCTATATTGCTTTTATCTGCTTAATCTAGGGAGTAGGAGTACTGCCTAACACTTTGACCTGGTGGGAGGAAGGAGGTGGGCCTTTAATTCTTCCGACTAATGCTGGAATAACTAAAGGTGGTTGTTGTTTGGTATGTAAGTCCCTGTGAATTGCTCTTGCGTAATAATGTAATGCTTCATGTTGCCTGTAGGAAAAATCTCCTCTCTCTTGTTTTCTGGCAGGTACTATCTGTCTTTGGGGGATGTGTGTGTGTGTGTGTGTGTGTGTGTGTGTGTGTGTGAGAGAGAGAGAGAGAGAGAGAGAGAGAGAAAGAGAGAGAGAGAGAGAAAGTGTATTCTCTTCATAATTATATAAGTCAAAATTTACATGGTTGCATAGGACAGAAACGGAACTAAAAAAGCTTAAACAATAATAGGCATTTGTTGGCATCAGTCACCAAAACTTAGGGGCTCCATGCAGCAATTAAAATGACCAGCACAAGCCCTGTGATTTTCTCACTCCTTGTTTAGGCTTTATTTTCCTCTGTGCTGGCTTTATTCTCAAGCAGGCTATTTCTACATACTGGTCCACATGACCTTCACCAGCTCCAGACAGTAAGGGAAATTAGCATCCAAAATATCAAAAATAAAGGGTGCCTTTTCCCCACTCATTTTAGCAAAGTCAGAGAAGACTTTGATTGGCCCATCTCCTAATATTTACCCATTTTTACACTGATCATCAAAGCCAGGAAGGATGTGATACCCTGCCTACCTTTAGAGCTAGAGAACAGGGTCAGCCCCACCTGAACGACCGAGGCTAAGAATGGAAGAACTGTGGTCCGCCCAAAGATGCTGTGAAAGTGGTGTGCTAGTAAATGTTTAACAACTGGCTCTCTGGAGTAGGAAAAAAAGCCTATTTGTAGTGATTCTCGCCTTCCATGGTGTAAACACTCCCACTATGACTGGTTACAAGCTACCCACAAGACATCTCTGAAGGAATGGTGGGAAGAGGCACACACAGTTGGCTCTCTCACATCTCTGCCGCTGGTCCAAAAAAGAAGTCTCAAGCAAAAGCACTAGATCCCATCTGAATTGTCCTGCTGAGTCTCCAACCCCACTCCATAGACACTTCATATATTACATACACAACAATTTATTATCAGACTGATAAATTAGACTTTGGGAACTTTCATCCCAGGAGCTTTCCTGATATGAAGAGTCAGAATCAGAAAATAACTAAACCCTATGACAGAGAACAGAATTTTCCTAAACTGGGTGGAGGTTCACAATAGGATCTGAAGGAGAGATCCTCTCAAGGAGAAAGGGCAGAGTGTAAGGTGAACTTCAATACCATGAAGTAATTGACTGTGATGACTAATAAAGATTTTTAACTTTTCCCTCTTAGATTTCTGAAACAGTCATTTTTAGTCTTTTGATTTAATGATTTTTTTTTCCACAGTGAAATATTTTCTACCTACCCCTGAACCCCAAGTACACCATCCCCCAACCACAGCGGCCAATGTCACAGCATAAGCATCAAACTGAAGGACAAAAGTAGGCCCAGGGTTTTCAGGGGCAGCAGCAAAATAAAAGGATGTTCACAGCAGAGCGGAGAGGAACTGGGGGACGGGGGCGGAGGGGTTGAAAGCGTTGTAGACACATTAAGGAACCATGGATGGACTAGGGAGCAAATGAGGCAAAACTCTGCTTTTCCCCCAAATACACGAAAGAAAAATTACCCTTGAAACAGATGCGTTTCCATTTTGTATGTGAATTCCGAGTCTATGTTATAGTCTATGTAGCTCATTTTTTTCCCTATTTTACTCTTAGTATTTTTACTCTGACTTATGCCATGGTTCAGTTCCCTAGAGGTCTCTGTGATGAGGAGTTGTACCAAAGTGACTTCTTAGAGACTGTTCCTAGGAAAAAGTAGTTGGGAACGGAGAGGTGGGACAGGAAGGGGGGGCAAAGAATTCTGTGGTATCCAAGTCTCATGGAGGATAACTTCGGCATAAGCCCCCAGGGAAGCTCTGGAGACAACAGAGGTCATGCCTCCAAGTTGTTCTGATCAGGGGACAGGAGAAATCTTACTCTCAGTCCTTGGTTGAGGACTATCTTGGGGGTGGGGGGAAGAAGGCAGGTGAGCTAAGAGAACTCTCCAAACAAGAGATGCAAGTACCAGTATTTAGAAGGGAAACATACCAGAAGCCAGTGTGACAGAAATAGTAAAGGATCCTCGGGAATATGAGTGAAACACTGATGGTGTTTGCTATAAATCACTGCATGTGTTCTTTATACATTAATGATATTAACTTGTGTCATACTCATTGAATATATTTTCCCGAGATCACTGTTGGATTTTTAATTCTGGTTATTTTCTGATGTACACATCTTTTCCGTGTTTATGTAGAAGAATTTTAATTATAATTTCTTTGCAAAGAAGGGACCATATCAATCTTGCTTATCAGTATTTACCAAAAGGCCTAACACATATTAGGAGGTGAATTAATGTTGGAATTACATTGCATATAGAGCTTTGTATATTCAGTATTTTCCAGTTTGGGAACCTGTTGTTAAAATCCTATCATTTTTCTCACATTTTATACCATTATTCTCAGGAGTCCCATTTTGGTGCAGGATGTAGAAAGACCCAAGAGAACCATCAGAAGGGGAAGAAATACATCTGAGCACAGGGCCTTGCTCTGATACAAAGCTGTGCTACAATTGGTTAAGAGTGATGCAAGACCCTCCTCCAGGATGCTTACCACGAGCCTCACACTGGGTTACCAGCATTCAGTTTCCATGAAGGAAGAGCAAAAACATGAAAAGAGAGCCCCTGTGTGCTCCAGACATACACCGTCTGCTGAACGTTAAGGGTAAGGTAGGAATACTGAAAAAAACACCAAACCCACACCACGCACAACATATCTGTAGCCCACTGATGGAAGAAATGAAAGACTGTGCCACGCTGAGTGCAGCGGTAGCAACGGCATACCTCAAATCCAACTCAAATACAAACTAGAGTGACTCAAATACCCACACTAACAACTTGGGAGAAGAAGAGGCTTTCCCCTTTCCAGGCAAGAACAGTGTTTAGTTTACTCTCTTTTCTTCGATATGCAGTGTCCAGCATTCCATAACAGTTTATGAGATACACATAAAATCAAGGGGGAAAAATCAGTACACTGTCAGAAGATAAAACAAATAGAAGAACCAAATCCAGAGATGCCCCAGATATCATACATGGATTTTTATGTAACTATGATGTGTTCAAGGGTCAAATGGAAAATACGGATGACATGTATGAACGCCCGGGGAATTGAGCAAGGAGATGGAAACAATTAAGTCCAAAGGAATTGCTAGAAATCAAGATTATCCTACAAGAGAATTTTGGCATATGTACAGAAAAAACTGATAGAATTGAAAAGAGAAATAGACAAATCTATAATTAAAAATTCAAGATTTCAATACTTCCCTCTCTGTAATCAACAAATAGAACAAGCAAAAAATCACTAAAGATATTGGAGACCAGAACATTACCAAACAAATTGATTCCACATTTATGGAATACTCTATTCATCCCCAAACAATACATTCTTTTCAAGGGCACATGAAACATTTATCTAGACAGACCATGTTCTCAGAAAAAACAAACCTCAGTAATATAAAAGGAATGAAATCATAAAAGATGTGTTCTCTGACCACAATGGAATTCACTAGAAATCTCTAACAGATACAACTGAGAAATCTCCTCATATATTTAAAAAGTAAACAATGCATTTCTAAATAAACCACAGCTTAAGGGGAAAAAAAGCAAAATAAAATTGTAAAATATTTTGACTTGAATGCAAGGAAAACGGAACATATCAATATTTATTGGAAGCAGGTAAATTAGTGCTTACAGGAAAAATTATATCATTAAATATGTGCATTAAAAAAGAAGGAAATCAATGGTCTGAGGTTCCACCTTAAGAAATTAGAAAAAGAAGAAAAAAATTAAAATGAAACCTACAGCAAGCAGATAGAAAAAAATGATAAAGTTCTAATGCAATGGAAAGCTGAAAAAACAATAAAGATCAATGTATTCAAAGGCTAATTCTTTGAAAAGATCAATAAAATTGAGAAATCTCCAAGCAGACTGGATCAGAAAGAAAGAATATTGGAAAACGGGGGAAGACTGGGTTGTTGGGCTGGGGAGGAGATTTGAATTACCAATGTCAGAAAGAAAAAGGGGGACATCACTATATAACCCACATTTTAAAGGATAAGGAATATCACAATTAATGCTATGCCAGGAACTTTAATAATTTAGATGAAATGGACAAGTTCCAAAAGATACACAAATAAGCAAAGCTTTTTCAATACGAAATAAACTGAAGAGTTCTATATCTATTAAAGAAATTGGATTGGTAGTTCAAAACTTTCCCACAAATAAATGCCAAGACAATTTGACTTGACTGGTGAATTCTACCAAACATTTAAGGAAGAAATACTACCAATCATACCAAGTTTTTACAGAAACTAGGTGAGGAGAAATACGTCTCAACTCAACTTTGAAGCATTTATATACTTTGACTTCAAAATCAAATAAATACATTAAAGAAACAAAGCTCAGGCGGTGCCCTGGGCGGTCTGGCAGATCTCTATCTTGTTCAACAGCGGACAGAACAGGCCCAGGGACGCCCTTTCTACCAGCCTCTGACCACCCTCCAAACTTTTTAACAGTGACAACCTTGGGAGCCATCATCCCGGCCACCCTCTGCCTCCAGGGCCAGCCAACACCCTGTTCTCAGTTTAACTCCTTATTAGCGGTTAATCATGACCTCCCAGATTCGTCAGAATTAATCCACCGAGGTGGAGGTTGCCGTCAGCAACCTGGTCCACAGCATCTGCGGGGCTCCTACCTGTCTAGGCTTCTATTTCTACCGCAAGGATGTGGCTCTGGAGTGCGTGGGCCGCTTCTTCCCGGAGTCGGCCGAGGGGAAGCACAAGGGCCCTGAGCATCTCTTGAAGATGCAAGACCCGCGCAGCGTTGGCACCCTTTTCGGGACGTGCAGAAGGCCTCCCGGGATGAGTGGAATAAAACCCTGGACGCCATGACAGCTGCCGCGCTCTGGAGAAGAATCTAAACCCGCCCCTTTGGGATGGGCAGGCTCTGGGTTCTGTCTCGCAGACCGCCAGCTCTGAGACTTCCTGGAGATCCACTTCCTGGATGAGGAGGTGAAACTCATCAAGAAGACGGACGGCCACCTAACTCATCTCCCCGAGGTCCGCGCAGGACGAGCATCTCTTGGAAAAGATCACCCCGAAGCACAACTAGGAGCCTCTGAAGTCCAGCAGCCTTTGAGCGGCCCCTCTGGGGTCCCCCTGGTGCCAGGTTCTGCCCGAGCCTCTCCCTGCTGCGGCTGGGCAGCTGTTTAACCACCTGGAGCCCTCCCAAGCTGTGGACCACATGGAAACAATAAAGCTTTTTGTAGCAAAAACAGAAACCGCAAAACAAAAGAAAACAAAAAAAGGAGGGTGCCTGACTGGCTCTGTCTGTAGAGCGTTAAGAGTCTTGACCTCAGGGTAGTGAGTTCAAGCCCACATTGGATATGGAGGCTACTTAAAATAAAAATTAAAAAACAAAAACGGGCACCTGGGTGGCTCAGTCAGTTAAGCATCTGACTTTGGCTCAGGTCATGGTCTCCCAGTTTGTGAGTTCCAGCTCTGCACCTACAGCTCAGAGCCTGGAGCCCGCCTTGGATTCTGTGTCTCCCTCTCTCTACCCCTCCCCACTCATTCTCTCTCTCTCTCTCTCTCTCTCTCTCTCTCTCTCTCTCTCTCAAAAATGAATAAACATTAAAAACAAACACAACAAACGAAAAGCTCAGATGAAAATCCTTAATGAACACAGATACAAAAATCCTTAACAAAACATTAGCAAACTTAATTTAGTAATGCACACACACACACACACACACACACAAGTATAATATATCACAACCATAATTTATCCTGGAACTAAAGTTTGTTTAACATTTGGAAGCCAATCAATATAACTCACTGTATCAAAAGACTAAGATCAAAAACATGATCATCTCAATAGATGCAGAAAGAGTATTTGCCAAAACTTAACCATTCACGAAAAAACCTTTTAGCAAACTAGTAATAGAAGAGAACTTTCTCAAATTGATAAAAGGCATAATTATGGGTTGAAATATGAACCCACTCCCCCCCAAAACATGTTGAAGTCTTAACCCCTAGTACCTCAGAACGTGACCTCATTTGAAAACAGGGTCTTTGTACAAGTCGTCAAGTTAAGATGAGGTCTTTAGAGTGGCCCTAATCCAGTAAGACTGGTATCTTCATGAAACTGGAAAATTTAGACACAAAGACAGACATACACAGAGAGAAGACTGTGTGAAGAGAAAAGAGATGCCGCAGGAAGGTGGAGAGGGCTGAAAAAATGTACTTACAACCCAAGAGATACCAAAGATTGCTGGGAGACCATCAGAGGCTAAGAGAGGGTCATGCAACAGATTCTCATTCACCGTTGTCAGAAAGAACCTTACCTACACCTTGATTTCAGACTTCTACCCTTCAGAGCAGTGAGACCATAAGTTTCCATCATTTGAAGCTACCCAGTTTGTGGTCTGTTGTTATGGCAGCCTAGGAGGCTAAGACAGGCAGGTAGCTATAAAAACAACAGCTACAACAAAAATACCTGACATCACACTTATGGTGAACAACTGAATGCCTCCCTACGAAGATCAGAAAGAAGACAAGGACAAAACTTCTATCTAATAGTGGACTGCGGTTCTGACCACTTGCAGAAAAAAATAAGTAAAACACATAGAGAACGGAAATGAAGGAATAAAGCTGCCTTTATTTGCATATAACTTCATCATCTACAGAAACAATCCCAAAGAAGCTAAAAAAAAAAGAAAAAAAACAGACTAGACCTAATAAGTAAATTTAGCAAATGCTGGAAGACACAAAAAGTCAATACACAAAAAATTGTATTTCTATATATTAGCAGTAAACAATTGGAAAGTGAAAAAAATCTGTCATTTTCCAAAAGAGCCAAAAAACATAAAATATTCAGGAATAAACCTAGCAGAATATGTTCAAAGTTTGTATGCTAAAAATAATAAAACATTATTGAAGGAAACTAAAGATCTAAACAAACGGAGAAATATTCTGTACTCACAGATCAGATGTTGCTAAGATGCCAGTTTTCCCCTTGACATGCTAATTAAAATTTTTTTTTAATTTATTTGTTTTGAGAGATAGAGAGCAAGCGGGGGAGGGGGTAGAGAGAGAGGGAGCAACAGAATCCCAAGCAGGCTCCATCCTATCAGTGCAGAGCCCAACGTGGTACTCCATCCCACAAACCATGAGATCATGACCTGAGCCGAAATTAAGCGTCAGACACTTAACCAACTGAGCCACCCAGGCACCCCGCTAATTTTAAAAGTTATGTGGAAAAGCAAAGGACCTAGAATAGACAAAACTGTTTGGAAAAAGATAACATTGGAGGAGTGATATCACTTGATTTCAAGACTGAGTATAAAGCTACAGTAATCAAACAATTATGGCATTGGTATAAAGACAGGCATATAGATCAATGGGATAGAATACAGAGTTTAAAAGTAGACTCGCATGTGATTTATCAAAGGACTTTTGACAAATATACCAAGATAATTTAATGGGGAAAAAGATCATCTTTTTAAGAAATAGTTCTGAAAGAACTGTGCATTATACTAAACACAGAAAAAAGCTTCAACTCTTCCACTGCATTATATATCTAAATTAACTTAAAATGGATCATAGACCTACATAAAATGTTAAAACTATAAAACTTCTAGGAAAAAAATATGTAAGAGAAAGTCTGTGACCTTGGCATAGGAAAGATTTCTTTAATAAGATACAAAAAGCACAAATCATAAAAGAAAATATAAATAATTTGAACTTTATCAAAATTAAGAACTTTTGCTTTTTTAAAGCACTGTTAAGTAACATAAAAGACAAATCACAGACTGGGAGAATCCATTTGCTAAATATCTGATAAGTTATTTTTATCCAGAATATACAAAGAACCCTTACAACTCAACAAAAAGAAAACAACCCAATTGTGAAAAAAATGACAACAAATATGGACACTTTACAGAAGAAAATATATGAATGACAAATAAGCACATCTAAGAAGCTCAATGTTAATAGTCATCTGGGAGGGCCGCCTCGTGGCTCAGTCTGTTAAGTGCCCAACTTCAGTTCAAGTCGTGGTCTCAAGGTTCATGAGTTCAAGCCCCACAGCAGGCTCTGTGCTGACAGCTCAGAGCCTGGAGTCTACTTCGGATTCTGTGTCTCCCTCTCTCTCTGCTCCTCCCCTGCTTGTGCTCTTCTCTCTCTCTCAAAAATAAATAAACATTAAAAAAAATAGTCATTTTGGAAAGCAAATTAAGATCACAAGTAGTCAGGAAAGGGTTAACTCTCTAGGTCTGGGTTGCCCAAACCCTGCATATTCCAAAGAAAGGCCTGTGTTTAGAACTGACTTTTGGAATATTCCATGGGATATTCTGCCTTACTAGTAAGAGTGTTTTTGTATGTCTGAGCCCTTGAGTCATGCTACATTTATGTTGAAAACCTCTTTTTGTATGCCTAAGGCCTTGGAACATGCTATACCAATTTGACCCAGTAAGTTTATCCTGACAAAGTGATTTGTAGGGAACACTTGGTTTTGCTTGAGGCAGAGGGGGACCTGGGTGAAAGTAGTTGAGGTCAGTCACACAGGTGCTGCATGCCTACATTATTGACCCCTGTTAAGACTCTAGGCACTGAGTTTCCAGTAAGCTTCCTTAGTTGGCAACATTTTGCACATGTTATACATCATTGCTGGGAAAATTAAGTATATTCCCTGGAATATGCACTTGGAAGCTTGCACTTGGTATCCCCCCCCCCCACTTCAAGTACCCAAGGTACTTTTTCCATTTGCTAATTTTAGTGTACGTTCTTTCAAAGTAATACATTGTAACCATAAACATAACAGCTTTTTTGAGTCCTATGAGTTCCTCTTGCAAAACACTGAACCTGAGGATGGTATTGGGGTCCCCCAATACAATGAAATCATATTTATTACACACCAACTGGAATGACTAAAATTAAAAAGATTGACATGCCAATTGACAATTGCCATTTTTGCAAGGATTGAAAGCCCCTGGAACTTTCTAGATTGTTGGTGGGGATGCAAAATGTTACAGACAGCTTCTTCAGAAACAGTTTGGCAGGTTTTTTGTTTTTTTAAAAAGATAAATACACTTATCATATGACTCAGCAATCCCGTTCCTGGATATATAACAAAGACAGGAAAGTATATGTCCACACAAAGACATGCATGCCAATGTTTTTGTCAGCTTTATCCATAGTAGCCAAAAATTTCAAATGTTCAATGCCTGGTAGATGGATAAACAGATTGTAAAACATACATAAAATAGAATATAGAACATATAGTCTACATAGAATATAGAATATAGCGATAAAAAGGAACAAATTACCAATAGATGCAACAACGTGGATAAGTCTCAAACACATTATATTTGGTGAAAGGAGCAAGACACAGAAAACTACATACTCATATGACTCAGCTTATGTGACTATTTGGTTAAAAGCAAAACTACACAGACAGAAATCAGATCAGTGGTTGCTGGGGGCTGGATTGGAAGAGGGGAGATTGCAAAGGGGAATGAAGGAAAATGGGGGTAATTATTACATAAATGTATAATTTGCCAAAACCAAAAGCATCTTTTGGGCGTAAAATTAACCTATGGGAAATATGACAAGATACATATTCTGATAAAAGAAATTAGACAATCATACATGAGACTTAATCACATATTCAAGTAAGATGTTCAAGGATAGAAACTATTGCCTAAGTTCTGTAGTTCTAGCACGGTGTACTTAATAAATGCTAATAACTTGAAAAGAAAAGTGTCTCCTAAAATATGCATAATATTTTACCCTAAAAATCTGTCTTGTGTAATTTAATCATTTTCCTATTGTCGGACATGTCAGTGGTTTCTAATAATTTACTATTATAAATGGTGTCATAAGAATAGATACATGGCTTTTTTTTACATAGTTTTTATTTTTTCATCTTTGTTTATTTTATTTTTTGTATTATAGAGATTAGGGAATCTCTTAAATTTATTATTTTTTCCTAGTTATCTAATTTCCTTGAAATTCTCTGAGACTTATAAAGTTGAAATCCACTTTTTCCTCCATCACTGCTTTTAACTCAGAAAGGCATCTTCATCCACATACTTGAGTTAAAACTACTTGAGTTCCTCCTTCTTGTTTTCTTTTGTGATCTTTAAGGACTGGGTTCAAATGTTCAAATTACTCTGTTACCACTGTTACTTCTATTGTAACATTTACATATTGCTTTGTAATTATCTGTTTGTCTGACTTTCCCCTGGTAACGGTGAGATTCTCATGAGAACAAACTATTTTCTATTCATCTTCCATTGTTCCCATCTCTAGAGTGGGCACATGGTAGGGGCTTGAGAAGGGGATCTTCGGTAGATAAATGAATGATAGGGGTCTGGACAGCTGGGCGCTATTCCTACCTGGCCCTCCACCCCACTGCCACGGTGTGAATGCAGGCCTGCATTCACAGGAAAGAGGATCATTCCTCTGCATGAACAGGAAAGAGTTCATTCCTCTTTACTATAGAAGATAAATCCCTGTTTTTCAATGTCTTGTGGCATAACCCTAGAAGAATACGGAGAATCTCACCAGAGAAGCATTTGAGTTGTACACATTTCTCTCTTCTTTGCCTCTCTTGACATTGGAGGGCTTCATTAAATTATCTGTAGTGAAGGAGTTTGCTCTGCTGTGAAATAGCGTAGCTAGACAATATAGATCACCGACTCTAAAAACACAATTGTTGAGATTAGCGGTGAGTTCTGCCACTTACTAGTTAGTAGTAAGTTACTTACACTCACAGGTTTTGGAAAGTTAGTATCTTTCCCAGTAAAGTGGGGAAAGAGCCGTTCTGATGGGGTCACTTTGAGGACCGCGGAGATAAGGTATTTAAAGAACCTGGCACGGCTCCAAGCATAGCGGAAAGCACAGTAAAAATAAGGTCTCTTTTACTAGCTACGTTCTCTATTAGCACTATCCCACCTTTACTACTAAAGTGTTCAGCAGGCTCTGTCATACCAGCTAGCACCTTGGGAAAGGGGGCCAGTGGCAATGTGGAAATGTGTGCCCAGTGCTCACTGGTCTTTCTGGCGGGGCAGATACAACTCCCTTGTGGCTCTGGCCACGATCTGGATGTAGGGCTGCCCTGCATCCCCTCTACGCCCTGCAGTCCTGGGATTATCCCGTTGGGCGTCCATGACTGATGGAAGAGACTTCACAGCTCTTGTGATCGGTTTATGCAGGTGAACCACTATTTTTCATCTCAGTTCTGTCATCAGCGTCCCTCGGTCATCACTTGGTGCTTCCTTCCTCTTATGTATGTGATGAAAGGTCTGAAAGCCTGGAGACCACCCTTGTTCTGGCTTCATGCATGCTGTGATTTCTCACCTATTCAAAACTGTTTGGGTGTCGTTCCAGCATCTGGCTTGTTCCTGCTCTTTTTCTTTCTCTTGTTTGCTTTACAAATTAGGGAGAAAAATTCTTTCCTTGTTTTTTTTTTTGTTTGTTTGTTTTTTATTTTTATTTTTATTTTTTTTATCACTGTCATGGGACTGGGGGGGGCCGAAAGGAAGTTGGTTTTCAAATGTATCTGTCTGGGTGCCCAGAAAACAGGAATTCTAAGGGAACTATAGAATTTGCTTGTAAGATTAAGTACACCTGCCGTACCTGCAGGGTTTCTGGGCTGTAAATAAATACTAAACTAGGAGCTCTTTCACCAGGATTTTAACTACAGGCTCATTTGCTTCTGTGAAATACTAAGTGAGACTCATTTCTGAAATGACTGGTGAAGACAGACTGCAAACCCTGTATTCTAAGCAAATGGTATAGCCTCCCAAGGCCATCCACCATCTGCCAGCCAAGTGTCTAAATTGCTACAGCTCAAATCCCTCTTCAGTAAACAACATTAACCAAAAGGTTCACTTTGCTGAATCAATTTCAACTCCCGAAAAGTGGTCCATGCTGACAATTCAGTGTGGCATAGGGAGAGAAACATCATTTTAGAAAAAGGATCACCTGAGTGAGACATTTGAAGGAAAGTATGAGGATTAATAATAATGAAATCATCGTAGATAATGCTTGTTGGGAACTTACTCTTTCCTAAACCCCAGGCTTAGCGCGTTACCAATATCATGTTGAATCAGTTCAACCCTTTAAGGTGATTACTAACATTGCTCGGTTTTGCAGATGACAAGAGTAAGACTTAGAGGACTTCAGTGACGTATCCTAACTCACACACATGGTAAATGGCAGAACCAGGATTCAAACCCTGTCCTGCCTAAACCCCAAAACTATGCTCTGAAGCGGTCGTCCTCCAACCTAGGGCCGGACCATGGCACTAGAGTTACACAAACATCCCTGAGGAGCTTGTGGAAAACTATCGGCTTCACGCTGAGAGATGTGATGCAGAGGGTCTCAGATGTGAGCCGAGGAATTCCAATAGGACCACAGCTTAGCCTCTACTCTGTAATGACCCAAGCATTCTAAAGTTGTATCAGAAGATTACAGAAATGCCCGGTAGATTGTGGTTACGGAAGACAGAAATACTGCTGGTTTGGAGTTTTTATCATTTGAGTACTTTGCTTGATTGATGGTATACGTCAACTTTGCATATCTGAGACAGGTGTCATTACATACCCTGATATAGTCTAGTCTCTTCCAGGGTTGTAATGGAGATCAGAAAAGGGAATGCGGCAAGGCGAGTGCTATGTACACACATATCGTACATTTATTGCTATAGTATTATATTTCTTATTCCCTGGCCGAAACAGACTTCAACGCTCTCTTGAGAATAACTTGCATCCTGTTTTTCTATTTCTGCAAACCTCACTCCCCATACCAACAACCAGTACCTGTAGCCCTTCGGAGGCCTGCCCTGGGAAAGCTGAGGCTGCCTTTCCCTCGGACATTTATGTGCATGAAGGGAGGCCCTGGTCCAAAGGCTGCCACTGTGTGGAAGTGAGAAAGGACAGCTCACTGGCACAGGTCAGAACAACTGAGGCGTAACTTACCACGCAGAGCATCTCTGCAGGATGAGGACTCTAGACTTTAGCCTGAAATTGCACTTTTGCATAGCTTTCTGCCCTTTTCTACCCCATCCTGCTCACTTCCCTACTGGTCTCTCCCAGGAGCCCTTCCTTAATAAAGTACTTGCACAATAATCTTCCACTTAAAATCTGCTCCTGAGGAATCTAAACTCTGAGTTTTTGCCCCAAAGTCTACGAGCAGTGCCCCTCTGTTCATGACCCACCAACACGGACACGCTCATGGCTTCCCTTCATCTTTCCTTCTACCCAAGCTGTGTCACTTTCTAGTTGGAGGTTGTGAAGGTTCTAGACTCTCAACCTGCTCTTCAACGCTTTCATCCCTGCCTTTCCATTGATTAAAAGGCCTTAGGCATTGGGGATGTTGCCGGTAGAGGCAGGCGAGGGGTAGACAGTGGACCATTTGCTTGGTACCTTTCCACATCTCTTCCCCGAGGCAACGAATGAAATAGCGGCTCAAATGGGAGGAAGGGGAAAAGAGGAGAAATTGATAGGGGTGATCCTAATGAACATTTCCAATATATTACTTTACCGTACTACTCAATATCAAACTGACTTTTTAGTTTTGCCTATTGCTGGTTTGTTTTGTCCCCTTGTTCTCACTGGCCAACATTTTGGGAATGAAGATTCCCAAAAGCCACTTCTGCTACTTGTCTCATTTGTCCGCTCCTATTCTCTTTTGAGTAGCAAATAGGGGTTAGATATTTGATTCTCATAATACTTGATCCTTCTCTTTGACTCTCATATCATGGGTTGGACAGGAGTGGTAGGGTGTGAGGGAAGTGAAATCTGAATTTTCTAGATGAAAAACAAAATCTCTAAACACTAGGAAGACTAATTTTTTGCACAAATATTTTTCACAATATGGCTATTTCAGTTTGGCTTATATATCCAAGCCACAGTAAGGAAAAACATAAATAAAAATCTGAACTCTTAGAGTCAGTGCATCCTTCTGCCTGAGTATCTATAGGCCCAAAATAGCTGGAAGAAACTATTTTAGGGAAAGCATTGACACAGTGATCCTAAAATGAATGTTCCCAACTGCTTCATATTATATATTTAGAAGGAATGTGTTTATGTTGTTTTGCTGTTCTAATGAATCTGAATGGTTTAGTCATCTTTCAAATATCAAATGATCTCTATGTTGACGGATGTCCTTCTTGGCCCAGGATTTCAAACTCAAGTACCTAGAGTAAGACAACACAGTCATTTTTCTACCAGCAAAAGAAGCAACTCTGGGGCCTTACAGATAACAAAATCATGGTACAGCCCAGCCTACTTCCTGGTGCAAGCTGTGTGATGCTGAAACGGCCAGAACTTTCCACCTCTCCAACATCTATCAGCTGCACATTGACAAGTAGTTGGATTGATTATATTTTACTTCTGGCTGATAGATTTAAGTTTTGAATTAATGACTGAGACGGCCAGATTAAAAAAATAACTGGGGTACCTGGGTGGCTCAGTCGGTTAAGCGTCAGACTTTGGCTCAGGTCATGATCTCGCGGTATGTGAGTTCGAGCCCCGCGTCGGGCTCTGTGCTGACAGCTCAGAGCCAGGAGCCTGTTTCAGATTCTGTGTCTCCCTCTCTCTCTGACCCTCCCCCGTTCATGCTCTGTCTCTCTCTGTCTCTCAATAATAAATAAACGTTAAAAAAAATTAAAAAAATAACTAAGACTCAGATGACTTGAAAAGGGGATCAATTTCTAACCAGTTTGGGGGAAAAAGATGACTAAGAACTCCATAAATAATGCTAAGTTGGGGTGCATGGTGATGATTACATCAATGTTAGGGGAAGGAGGAAACACAAAGCCCAAGAAAATGCATCAGTGCTTTTAGGTACGTTGGATGGAAAAGACTGAATCCCATTTCAGAATTTCTTTAGTAAAATTTTAAATGATGGCTTTAAACATATTACAGCAACTCAAAAAAATAATAAAACTATTATTAGATAATTTATGACTCAATGTCACATACATGAGGAAGTCCGTGTATGCCATTTCATGCAGTCTGTGACCCATGTCTGTGTGTATGTTAAGACACACGTGAAACTGCCAATAGTCCAGCCAGACTTGGCATATTTTCTTTTCCTTTTCTCTGTCTTCAAAACTTTTTGTAACGTGGTTAAATTACTCATAAAAATATGAAAATATACGTCCATTTAAAACTCCATCAATTTTTAAATGAGCACTTAGGCACACTTTACTGAGCTCTGAAATCGAGTCGGTTAGCAGTCACGCTGCAATTGGCAAGGCCCCTCTATTCCCTGAAACTTGCAGAACAGAGTTCAGTAGCTTGAGGAAAATTCCAGAAACAACAGCAAAAGTACCCTCAAACTGCTGCATCGTCAACAATCATGGATGACTTGGACTTAGTAATACAGAACAGTTAGACTCTATAGTGTGACAGTATTTTAGCGATACTTGGCCAATTTATCCTGCTTATGGTTTCCTTTTTATGTATGCATATAAAGTGAGACATGATAAAAGATATCTAATCAAAGCCTAATCAAGGCTAAAAGAATTCTTTTCAACAAGTATAAAATGAATATTCTAAGCGATAAGGAGTTATTATGCTATGGTTTATTTGGCAGGCAGCAGTTTTTCTTCTTTATTTACTGCCAAAATATTGGCAAAAAAATCTTGCCATCAGTGATGTCTTAGATCGAGTAAAACACAGCCTTCCCAGTGGTGATCAACCACAGGCAGAGTTTGTAGCCATGCATTATTTTGGAACTACTGTCTCCTCCTGGATCGTTTACCATCATGCCCATTATTTAGGGGGATAAAATTCACCAAACTAACAGGTAGTTATACATGAATAGAGGTCTCAGAAAAATGTGAAAGCCAGTAACATGACACAGAGACTGAGGATGGTGATAGATAATTTCAGGGAAAACAGGTATAAAGGACTTTCTATGCCTTCTAATAATCTGAGAGAAATAATGATCTTTAGGGATAGGAAGGATTCCAAGTTGCAGAGAAATCTAGCCCTGGGGAATAAGTCAGATAAAAAGCCCACCCTCAGTCAGTGAAGAATTCTCTCTCCAGGCAAAAGGATTGTGCCCCGGGGAGAGCCTATGCAGAAGGGGAAAGAGAAGATGTCAGGAACAAATGCAGTAGAGAGAGAAAGAAAAAAGAAGAGAGCAGAGGGTCCACTTTATAGAGGAATATAACAGCACTGCAACTGTTCTAGTCATTCATTTAGCAACTATTATGGAGCATCACTATGTACCAGGAACTGTGTTGTGATGAAGGGATTCAAAACTGACGAAGAGCCAGTCCCTACCCTCCTGGTCTAGTGGGAAGAGAGACTATAAATAATTTTCCAACTATGTATTGAAGGCAAGATGTACAGAGAGCTACTGGAGTTCAGGGAGAATGAAGGGCCATTTGCAGACAGTACCCAACATTTCTTCTCCTGGCTTGTGGCACATAGCTATGTATAGTTTGTCCTCCAAAGTAGGGGATGACAGAGGGACAGGGAGTGTGGACATGCACAGGTGGGCAGTTATAGGGTTGAGGGCTGTATTTTCACCATCTCCATAGAAATAAAACCCAGGAAGCAGAATGTCTGAGCACAGTTGACTCTTGAATAACACAAGTTTGAATTTCATGGGCCCACTTATGTGGGGATTTTTTTTTCCATCAATATGGTACAGTACTGTAAATGTATTTTGCTTCCTTGTGATTTTCTTAATAACATTTTCTTCTCTCCAGCTTACTTTATTGTAAGAATACAGAATAAAGTACATGTAACATACACAATATGGACTCATCAACTGTTTAATTGGGAAGGCTTCTGGTCAACAGTAGGCTGTTAGTAGCTAAGTTTTTGGAAAGTCAAAAGTTATACCTCGATTTTCAACTGTATGGAGGGGTTGGCATCCAAACCACTGCCCTGTTCAAGGGTCAACTCCTTGCCTTCACTTAATAAGTGGATTAATAAACCTGATTTGAAGGGGGGTTACCACTTACTGGAGTATAATAGAATTAACATGTTTATCCTTTACCAAGATGTGAATTAAGCCCATAAGACTCCTTATTTCAAAAGAAGAAGAAGAAGGAGAAGGAGAAGGAGAAGGAGAAGGAGAAGAAGAAGATATTTGGTGACAGTTTTCCCTAATGTATGACCATTTCGAAGTCCAAACTTTTTGGTAAGATCTCTTTTCTAAATGTTTACTTAAAAAAAACTTAACATAACAGAATGTCCTAAGGTAAAGCTGAATTTCAAGATTTTTTTCTTACCCTCCATAGAAAGTTAAAAAAAAAACTGGACTGTGATTGAGCTATGCTATGGGCATTCTACATGTTCTTTTTTTTAAAGTTTTATTTATTTTTGAGAGAGAGAGTGAATGAGCAGAGGAGGGACAGAGAGGATCTGAAGTGGCCTCTGTGCTACCAGCACAGAGCCCGACATGGGGCTCAAACTCACACTCTGTGAGATCATGACCTTAGCTGAAGTTGGACGCTTAACCTACTAAACCACCAAGGTGCCCCTCTACATGTTCTTCTTGAGCCCCAAAACCTTAGCTTTCAGAAGCTTGTAATGTCAGACATTCATACAGCTACCTCCTTGGTTTTATAGAACCAGTGTCTCCCTGGCATGGAGAAAGGTTTCCCTAGAGAGAATTAGCTTTTCTAAGGTCAATGGTCCTAGGAAATGATGAATTCTGGATCAGGAAATGAAGGCTCTGGGGAAAGGTATTAGCTTAGGGGTTGCAAAGTTTTAGCTGGGCCTGAGCCGTGTGGTGTGGAGACACCTGACACACCTAGAAGAGGTGGGCAGGTCGCTGCTGCTGTTGCCTATAGGAAGGTGAGCTGGGACAAGGCAGAACTAACTCACCTGGACCTCTAGGGCATGGGCTCTGACCTGTTGCAGTTTCCTCTCTGTTATATTTTCCTTATGTGTTGGGAATAAGAGTTTTAAACCTCCTAATGTAACTTTCTTTTTACTGATAGTTTTTCTTCCCTGCTTCCTTTCTGCGGTGGCATTTATCACTACAGAAAAAAGGAAAAGCAGCACATGCCAGATTCTGTTTATGCACCAGCCCAGATCCATGCAGGCTCGGCTTTCCGACCTATCAAGTTCTTGGTAGGATTTACCCTCTTCCATAGGTCATGGACCCACTTGTCTCTGTGACTACAGACAATGCCTCTCCTTCTCCCTCCTGTTGCACTGGGGTGGGGGTCACCCTAGGACTCACTTGGCAACCATGTCTCCCCATTAGAGCTCCATGGGGTTGACTGTGACCTATAGAGTGTGGGAGTCAGTGGTCAAAAATGTCTCACTTCCTCTCCCCTAGACAGACTATTAGATATACGATCCCTTCATGTATCCTCCCTAAAAATAACATGGGAGACCAAGAAATGGACTTGCCACAAAGCTCAATAACACATTCCCTTGTATTTTCTCCCCTTCTTACCCTGCCTTACTTGCCCTTCCCTTACTTCTGCTTCTTTGGGATGCCATTTCTAACATCAGTCTGGTCTCAGGCTCTGCTTTCTGGGAAGACTAGACTGATACAGTAACCCCAAAAGTCCATCCTAGGAAGGAGGAGACCAACTAAGAGATCTGGCCAGATGGGAAGGAGAAATGAAAGAGAAAACCAAACGATGAAATCATGGATTCTGAGCCAACCTTCCTGGATTCAAATTCTGGCTCCACTCCTTACTAGGCATGTGACCTTGGGCAAGTTTTTCAGCTCTTAATGCACACATTCCTGGTCTGTAGAACCGGAGTGATAATAAATGGAACTTGCCTCAGGGTAAGGTGAGGACTAAATGAGTTAATAATAGAACATGCCAGATACATGGTAAGGTCTATATTAGTATAAGCAGCCATCACCATCATTGTAAGGCCACATTGGTGCTGGGAGAATGAGGAAGAAGGGGAAAAAGAAAAACAAGGCGGTAGCTGCCAGCATTCTTAACTCTGACCCCCATCGAATGAAGTAATGGGGGACTGGGGTTTGGGGAGGTGGTATAGCCCCAAAATGGAATGGGCCACGTGAGTTTGAAGGGGATCTAAGATATCAGGGCCAGTGCCCCAATTCCTGGAGGCATAGCACAGGTAAGTTGAAAGCCTCTCCAAGAAGCACTCAGTTCAGCCCCATGCACAATGTGGCTCCAGCGGGTGAGCACAGTACTGGTGGAGAGAGAAGTGAGATGCAATGTGCTGGCTCCACATGGCTTGCCTGTGTTAGGCCAGGAATCCAGAAGCACCAGCATTAGCAGGGGTGGAGGGCAGGGAGCAGATGTACGAGTGGAGAGGTGAAGAATTCTGAGAGGATGGGGAGAATCCAGATTCTTGGAGATAAGAATGTGCAATGACACAGGACATTGATAGCTGAGCTATGGCAGAGGCAATAGCCTGCATCTGGGGCTGTCAGCAGAAAGACCAGGATAGGACCAGACCTCAGTAGACACCAGCACCGAATACCCACTGGGAATGAGGAATGAGGAGATTTCAAAGGAAGTCAGCCAAAACTTGGAAAATAGCACACAGACCAGAGCCACCATCCCCAATCACCCTCCCACCCCCAACAAATTAGCTATGATTTTCCCCGCACACAGATACCAACTTGGGAAAGTGAAGAGGAAGAAAGGAGTATGTAAGAAAAAGGACTCACTCCCAAAAGGGAATGGATCTTTTAGTTGGTTAAATATTTACCAAGAGGTATATTGTAAACTAGAAGACAATGAGTTACATTTTTATACGAAATTTTAGCTTACCCCTCCCCTCTCCCTACTTCATCAAAGGGAAGGAAAGCTCTGGTACCGGATAACATCAGTTACAAACCACAAAGGAAGTTACATTATCTTTGCACATGAGAAGAATTCTTAGAGGGGCTCCTGGGTGGCTCAGTTGTTTAAGAGCCTGGCTCTTGGTTTAGACTCAGGTCATGATCTCACAGTTTGTGAGTTTGAACGCTACATCCGGCTATGCACTGTCAGTGTGGTGCCTGCTTGGGATTTTCTCTCTCCCTCTCTTTCTCTGCCTTGCCCCATGATCGCTCGCTCTCTTTCTCTCAAAATAAATAAGTAAACTTAAAACGTTTTTTTAAAGTTATTTTTTTAAAAAAAGAAGAGGGGCTCCTGGGTGGCTCCATCAGTTAAGTGTCTGACTTCAGCTCAAGTCATGATCTCACGGCTCATGAATTTAAGCCCCACATCGGGCTCTGTGATGACAGCTCAGAGCCTGGAGCCTGCTTTAGATTCTGTGTCTCCCTCTTTCTGCCCCTCCCCCACTCTCCCACTTGTGCTCTCTCTCTCTCTCTCTCAATAAATATTGAAAATTTAAAAAAATAAAATAAAATTTTAAAAAAGGAAGAGGAATTCTTTGAAATAATTGAGGGTTTAAAAAACATCATTGCAGAACTCAGGTGCGTAGTGATTATTTCCTACGACAAAACTCTTCGGGACTTGTAACATTGAATTTTCAGATCTTTATAACTTTAAAAATTCCCTGGATGTTTTTATCATTCCCTTAAGGCTACTCACACTTATTGGTTTCTGTTTTTCCTCCAAAGGAAGGACTGGGGTGAGGGGAGGTGGGTACCAGATATTCAATGTATCTGAAACCACAAAAGGGGATGGGGAGGGAGTCAGCCATGTTCATTCAGAATGGGCAGAGTATTCTATTCCATTCTCATTGGAGTAAACAGCACATATTCCTTAAGGTCAAGCAAGTACAGAGTCTCAAGCATGAATAATTAATAAGGATGTACAAGATGTCAGAACTCACATTCCCCGGATTTGCTAAGATACAGATAAATTGGAATCTGACAAAAACAAATTGTGTTTAATAACCCTTACAGACGTGATCTGTGAAGCATTCTGTGCTGCTCTAGTTGTCCCTTGTCCAACTTCTTCTGTCTTAATTTGTAGTTGACAAAGACTAGTAAGAAAAAAGTGTTTGAACTTAAGTAATAAAATCAGTTACAAAACCACTTACTTTATCACATATTTAATGTGCTCTCCTACCACTTTTTTATATATATAACTTTCTAATCTCTCTATTTAGGATAGACACATAAAGTATCATTTAGTTTCAGCTGAGAAAGCATCTTCCAGAGCCAGCTCTGGGCTCAGCATCATGGAATGAATCATCCTTGTGAACTTTCTTGATTAAGTGAAAGAGATGGGTGGTAGAAACTTGCTTCCCTTACAGCAGGAAAATAAGATGCCCTCTGGTACCTCAAAAGCAGAACTTTCCAAGACTGGACTTAGTTCTACTCTGGCAAAATTATGAAGAGAAATCATGTTGCTACAAGATTCTGTATGCCTCCAAATTTTTATTTATCATTTCTCCTTGGGTGATCCTCAAACCTCTCCACTAGTACTTTGCAAATGTTATTCATTTGCCTTTCTTAGATTATGCAAATATTTCCTTCCTTCAAGGAAAGATGAGCTCAGTTAGAGATCAACTGTACATGTCTCACAACTAAAGGACAAACAACGTGAGTGCTCCAAGTTACTCCCAAAGGAATCTAATACAAATAACTCCCTCTCCCTCCAAAAGAAAAGCATTCATTACTAAAACTCAAGGTAGCATTCAAGCTTAAGTGGGTCCAAGCTTTTCAGCAATTCTATAACTCTAGGTAGAGTTAAATTATGTCTACAGTAGTGTCTTTCATGGCTCTATGTGTGACATACAGTATTAGTATACAACTCTTCTTCAGAGCCTTGACATAACACCCCCCACTCCAAATTAATATCCTGTTTTTCCATCTCATGTTGCCAAAAATTATGGGACTAAATGTGGGGATAGGAAGGCCACATTTTTATAAATTATCAACTATTGAGTATAAACACTGCATTAAAAAATAATACTTTCTGATAAAGCCAGAACTTTCAGTCACTGAGGAAATGATGTATTATTCACTAAATGATGTTGAAACACATTACCAGTCATTGGTATGACAAATTACAGTAGTTCATATATTATACAGCACCAAAATAAACTCCACATGGATTCCAGATTTAAATATAAAAATAAAACCATAAAATATTAAAGAAAGTAGGAGTTATGATTTATATAACCATGGTGTGGAGAAGGCTCTATAAGGATTGTGCCAAAAGCAAAAATCATTTTTTTAAATGATTTAAAAAAGGATATCCTTTAAAAAAAGGATACCATTAAATTTGATCATATAAAAATTAGGACTTACGTATACATAAAGATAAGAAAAAAATCAAAGCAACATGAACAGTTCAGAAAAAATATTTGCAACATATGATGAGAAAAGAATTGATGTATTAAAAGTTTCTCACAAATCAGAAAAATGAAAACCCAATAGAAAAAAATTACAGATGAAATGAAAAAGCTCTTTACAGGATGAAATCAACCAGTTTGTAAGCATACGAAGAAATGTACAAAGCACTAGTAATCAAGGAAACGCACATTAAAACAATAATGAGACGCTATTTTTCATCCACCCAATTGCCAAAGATTTTTTAAAGCTAAAATTCAGGGAATTTGCGAGTGTTTGGAAAAATGGTCCTTCTGAGAAGGATAAATTAATATACATCTTCTGAAGTCAGTCAAGAAATATGTATGAAAAGACCTGAAATTGTTCTTGCGCCTTGTCCCAAGGCTCTTACTCCAGGAAATACTCCTTCAGTAGTAAGCGCAAATGGCAACTGAATTAAAAATTCTGATAATCACAAGGCAGATTGGCTCGTTCACCTCTATCCCACCTCCCGTATAGCCTATTTCTGTCAATAAATGTAGATCTACATAAGAGATTTAAATGGCTTCATAATATTGCATTGTGTGAGCGTATAATAACTTATGCATCCATTCCATGCTGATAGACATTGAGTATATTTCAAGATTTTGTTTTCATGAAATATGTTTCAGAGAGCATACTACGAATTACATCTTTGTACATGTCTCCAACTATTTCCTTAAGATGGATTCCCACATGTAGAATTACTAAGTCAAAGTGTATCCATTTAAAAAGCTGTAGCAATTTATTCCCACCAGTAATTTATAGGTGCTATTTTTTCTATACCCTTGCTTAAGAGAATGTCAAAAATCTTTAACACTGTGTTTCTTATAGGTAAAAAAAAAATGTCTCATTGCTGTATTTGATAATTCTTTTTTAACATATGGAACATAAATTTGCCTATTTTTCTATTCTAATTTTTCTATTTTTTACTCTTCTATTTAAAAAAAGCTTTGTTATATTAAAAAATATTAACTTTGTTTGCATATGTGTTGCAAATAGTTTCTCCAAATATAGTTGTTTTGACCTTTTTTGTGTTAATTTTTTCATTAAAAATTTTTTAATTTCTCCATGGTTATACCTTTATGCCATGCACCATGGTTATACCTTGTAAATTATAGTTTCTATAGTTCGTGTCATTTTCAAAAAGTCCTTCCCACCTGGCACAAGTAATGTAAGTATTCATTACATTTACTTTTTAAAAAATGATTCATTATGAAAAATTTCAAACATATATAAAAATGGACAGAATACCACATAGACGCATCATAAAGTCAACAATTATCAAGCCTTGGCAATTCTTGCTGTATTCATCCTTATTTCTGTTTTACCAGGTTTTTGTGTGTTTTTTTTTTCTTTTTTCCTTTTTTTTTTTTTTTTGCCATAGTATTGCAAAACTGATTTCTGGTAGTCAGTCTATCACCCCAATATCATTCACTATACATCTCTAAAAACATTTTTGTTACATGTCCACAGTAAGATTTCCTATCTAACAAAATTAACAATGATTCCTTTGGAATCATATATTTCAACCATTATCATATTTCCCCAATTGACCAAAAAGTATCTTTTTATAGCTGTTTGGTTTACACTGTACCTAAATAAGGCCCAACACTACTTCGGCTTTCTCATCTTTTAGGTCTCTTTTAACCTAGGGAGTTTTTGCCTATTTTTTTTTCTTTCTTTTTTCTTGCTGAAAAAAAGTGGATGCCACTGAATTGTGGCAGACACCAGATCGATCATCCTAAATTAAGTTTCCACTTTTCAGTAGTTGGCTACTTTCTCATGGTGTCATTTAACTTATTCCTTTAATTCTTAATTCATAATTCCATTTATGTAACTAATTCCTTTATTCCTATAATTTCTGTAAATAGAAGTTAGCTCTAGAGACTTCATTAAACTTGGGGTTGGCTTTTTTTTTCAGGAATATTTAATGGATGGTTACTATAAGCTTCATACAACACACACAAATCTAATTGCCTCACTGATGTTAAGTTTGACCAATGGATTAATTTCCTTTTCTCGTCAACTAGAGCTGTGTAGTTGCCCTGAATTCTGTTCTTGTAAATTCATCACGGACCTATGAGTTTTTGTGTATTCAATGTGTGCCAGTCATGTGTAGTTACAAATTACCTCATTTTCACCAGTGGGAGCCCTTTTATGTTGGCTTCTACGTATCCAGTATACCATATTACATTTAGTCATCATGGGCCCTTAAATTCCTCTTGGCCAAGAACTTAAGGCAGTTTCTCAGACTTGTTTTGACTATTAATAGTTTTAATATCTGAGGTCATCTCGTACATTTCCCGTCTCAGACCTGTAATCACCCCTGCCTCAAAGTACTTTGTTTCCCAGAAGGGGGAATCATGTTTAAAGATCACAAACTAGGGGTGCCTGGGTGGCTCAGTTGGTTAGGCGTCCTACTTCAGCTCAGGTCATGATCTCACTGCTAGTGAGTTGGGGCTCCGCGTTGGGCTCTGTGCTAACAGCTGGGACGGAGCCTGGAGCCTGCTTCAGATTCTGTGTCTCCCTCTCTCTCTGCCCCTCCCCTGCTCGTGCTCTGTCTGTCTGTCTCTCTCTCTCTCTCTCAAATATAAAAAATAAAACATTAAAAATTTTTAAAAAACCATAAAAGATCACAAACTGAGGAGTGGGTATGCTCAGTGCTATCACATTGTCATGGCCCTTAGGCTTTTTCATTAAATACAGCTAGAAAATACATGTTTTTTTGGAGAAAAATAAATTCATATGGCTATTTCCCCCCAAAAAGTTAACATTATAGGATTTTTACTTAAATTATGTTATTTTATACTTTCATCTCTTTTCTTACACTGAAAATCTTGACTCTTATACCAAAGTAATAGTTACTTATTAGTAATGTTTTACAGTGTATAAAAAATAATTTCAAAATAATAATACCAATAACTTTACTGATAATTAGACTACTAAATACAGTTTGAGATTTCCTGGGAGATTTTTTATCCTTTGAAGATGTATAATCAAAATACTTTATTGCAAACTCATTTGAAATAATGCCTCTCTCTCTGTAATCTGATGTAGTTAGGTACATTTATTTCCTTTTACTCCCTGTTTTCATGGATTGCTGTTTTATATATAAGTTCATTTTTGATTATGTAAAACATTTATGTTTCCAAAGCCATTTGAAAAATCTATGTTTAATTATTTTAAAATATTTATAGGTAAAATATATTTAAATACATCGAATGCAGAATATTTTCTATATTTATTGACAGATAAAAGATGTTATTCAGAAGAGTCTCATGCCCCTTACTGCTCCCTCTACTCTATTCATTTCTCCCCCACCTCAGGAAACTATTTAAACTTAATTTTGTTAATTATTCTAGGTGATCCTTTTAGCCAATATAAACGATGTATATTTGTGTGTGTATTTTTGTGCATGTATGTATACATATATACATATATGTGTATATTGCAGGATAATATATTGCAAGATAATATGAATATATATTGCAGGCTAATAAGTCTATGGTAGTAATAAGTCTATGGTAAGAATGAAGAACTTTTGGGGCGCCTGGGCGGCTCAGTCGGTTAAGCGTCCGACTTCAGCTCAGGTCACGATCTCATGGTCCGTGAGTTCGAGCCCCGCGTCAGGCTCTGGGCTGATGGCCCAGAGCCTGGAGTCTGCTTCCGATTCTGTCTCCCTCTCTCTCTGCTCCTCCCCCGTTCGTGCTCTGTCTCTCTCTGTCTTTCTCTGTCTCAAAAATAAATAAACGTTAAAAAAATTTAAAAAAAGAATGAAGAACTTTTGGGGAGCCTGGGAGGCTCAGTCTGATGAGTGCCCAACTTCAGCTCAGGTGGTGATCTCAGGGTTCGTGAGTTTGAGCCCCACCTCAGGCTCACTACTGTCAGCTCAGAGCCCACTTTTCATCCTCTGTCCCCTTCTCTCTCTGCACCTCCCCCACTCACTCTCTCTCTGTCTCTCAAAAATAAATAAACATTTTAAAAAATGAAGAACTTTGGTGTACAGTAAAAGAGATAAAAGTGCAAAATAAAACGATATTTTATTAACTGTTTAATGAAATAAATTCTGTAATATTAAAGTTGCATTAGAAATATCGTTGTGGGGGTGCCTGGGTGGCTCAGTCGGTTAAGTGTCTGACTCTCAGTTTCAGTTCAGGTCATGATCTCATGGTTCGTGGGATCAAGCCCTGCATTGGGCTCTGTGCTGACAGCATGGAGCCTGCCTGGGATTCTCTCTCTCCCTCTCTTTCTGCCCCTCCCTACTCGCCCCCTCTCTGTTTCTCAAAAATAACTAAACATTTGAGAAAATAAATATCATTGTGAATTCAGGATTGTTTTCCTATTTCAAAAGTATGTATTTCCTGGCTTTGTTCACTAAAAATATGTGAAGCAACGAAAACTTATGTACTTTATATACGCTTCTATATCTTGCTTTTTTCACTTAACAATGTATGCAAGAGGTCACTGTATCTTAGCCCATGAATATATTATTAAGATATAATTTGCATGCCAGTAACTTTAGCCAGCTTTTAGTATATTATTGAGTGATTTTCAGTGAATTTACTGAGTTGTGCAGCCATCGCCATAACCCGGTTTGGGGATACTTTCATCAGTCCAATAAAATCCCTTTTACAGTTAATCCACATTGCTATCCCCAACCCCAGGTAACCACCTAGGGTTTAGTATCCACTTTTTACCTTTATTGATTTGCCTTTTACATCTGCATAGTATTCAACCGTACAGATGGACAATAGTGTATTCAACCTGTCCCCTCTTGGTAGACATTAGGATTGTTTCTCATATTTTGTTATTTCAAATAATGCCATGGTGAATAATATTATGCATAAATCAGTCCATATTTTTACCTGTGTGTGTTGAGTTAGATGCTTAGAAGTGTAATTGCGGAGTCAACGGTAAATGTATATGTCATGATTTTAATTCCTTTCCTTATAAGTTGTTTCATTTTGGATTCCCACCAGAAATTCGTGAGAGTGTTCGTTTCCTCACACCCTCGTTAAAGGAGAATTTACTGAACTTTGGATTTTGTCATTCTGTAATGGAGGAGTGTATCTAGGATAATTTTAATGTGCTTTGCTTTTATATTGGGAATATTTGAGCCCTTTTTTGTGTGTGTTTAGGAATGACTTTCATACGTAATATTTGTTCATACCTTTTTCTCCCTTGGTTATAAGATGGTTGATTTTTTTTTCTGTTTTAGGGAACGTTTTTATATTTATACATCATTGTTATAAAAATTATAAATATGTATTTCCTTTCTGTTATTTGTCTTTGATTTTTTTGCCATGCAAAGGATTTTTAACATATCGTATCATATATTTAACATTTTTCTTGTATTGCTTATGAATTTTGAATCATAGTTCAGGTTTTTCCCACTTCCAGATTATGAAATTATTCATTTATTCATTTATTTTTTCTTCTTGAACTGTAATACCATGACAATACCTGACTTTAGTGGAACTTAATTCATTTAGTGAGAAGCTTTCACAGTGAGGAATATATATTTCATATTAAGGATTCATCCATTCCCATTTTATTTTGAGGAATGAGTTTTCAATGTTGTCTTTTTAGTATCCATAGAGATGATTATATTGAACATCTTTTCATTTATTTCTTCGATGAACTCCACTTAAATATTATGTTGCTTTTTAATATGCTGGTGGATATCATTTGCTACTATTTTGAGATTTTTTAATCAATAATAAGTGTGATTTTAAAATAAGTGTGATCGGTTCATTAATTTACTTTTTGTGCAATCATCAGTTTGAAATGAATGTCATATTTACATAATAAAAAAATTGGAGGGGTGCCTGGATGACTCAGTCAGTTAAGCATCCTACTGTTAGTTTCACCTCAGTTCGTGACCTCAGGTTTGTGAATTCAAACCCAGCATCAGGTTCCACACTGACAGTGCAGTGTCTACTTAGGATTCTCTCTCTTCCCCTCTCCGTCTGCCCTTCCCCTGCCATGCTCTGTCTGTCTGTCTCTCTCTCTCAAAAATAAATAAACATTAAAAAAATATTTAAAAAATTAGCTAAAAAAACAAGTAGGATCAAGCAAGGCAAGATTTAAGGGAGGAGCCCCTTTGAATGGGTCTATGTGTGTGGCAAGTCCCCCAAAGTTCTCAGAAGGCATTGATATAATTGGAAGTCACCTTACTCGGCTGGAAGTTGTTTAATCCCATCTCTAGTCCAATAGGACAAGAACAGTGAACACATTCAGAAAAGGGACGCTCTCAGTGGGATGGGCTCACCATCGGGGAAAAGAGCACATAAAAGAACGAGCAGAAAGATGGCATTAAATGTCAAACTTTTGCACAAGTTTGACTTCATTAATTAGGGATTTCTTACTAAGGTTTCCTTAAGATACCCAAAGCAAACAGTCTATGATCCAGTTTGACACTGCCCCTTGGATAGTCTAACCGGCTAGCTTGCCAAGTCCTAAACCCTAATTATTCTTGGGAATAGAAAATGCAGTTAGGATTAAATTCTACTGAAGTTGTCCTTATGCCACTGAGAAACTTATCAACAGAGAGGTCTTTTCCACAGAAAATCCTGGTAAGGAAGTTTTGGGTAACTGACGAAGAGTTATAAAACATGTTGTCATGTTTTATGATGTCTCAGATCTCAATACCGTGACATCATAGTCACTACTGTCACAGTACCTTAGGTACTCCCCAGGTGCTACACTAGATTATCAGCTTCAGACAATGTGAATGGGGCAACGCAGGTTGTGAGGTGGGGCATCTAAGGCATAATAACCTCAAGTACCTAATTGGGATACTGTGGAGATGTGAGGATTTCACCTGCAGACAGTATTTACCATGGATTCTGATGCATTCAAGACCTCTAGAAACCTTTGCCAGCATTTCTATCACTATACATTTCCACTGGAATTAGACCAAGGAAAGCTATTTGCTATAGATATATCCATGAAGCTAAGTATACTCCTTTATGGAGGTGGGCTATTTCTCAAAAGAAAAAAAAAGACATATTTAATTTAGCTCCCTGGAATGTTGTGACAATTTTCTAATTAATATTATAAAGAGCTCTGGAAACATCAAGTGAAATAAAAATGCTAAATATCGTATAACAGCTTTCTTTGAATAGCATCTTCAATACTCAATAATGTAACCTAACTTAATTAAACTATACAGAGTTAAATAATAAAGAGCAGAGGAAGAAATAAATCAAGAGGCATAGTCCAGGGAGAAGGGCATGTTTCCAGACGAGTTTTGAAAAGAGAGGGTGAATCAATGAGGCAGAGAGACACTAGAAAGCTGTTTTACTTGAGAGAAGATACAGACAAGGTCTCGCCTTAGACAATCTGCTACATTCCCTGGGACCTCGTTATAACATTAAATGCATCAGCATCTCAAATAACAGTGAATGTTAATGGCAATCATTGGTGAGACACAAAAGAGCACTTAATTACCCTTCGGGAGAGTAAATGCAATCATTACTGAGAATTGTCCAAGTCATATAAAAGTTGAAAAATGTAATAAATTGTGGCTGGCTAACATTGAAGATCTGTGCTCACTTCTATAGCTTGAGTTGCCACTGGGTTGCCTCGCGTCTAAGGGAAGCCATGTGGCTAGTCTGGCAGTGTGAACGCAAATGATGTGTGTCCTTTCCAGACAGATACAGATAATTAGTAGTTGTGCTCTTGCCATTCTTGTTTTCCTTCCCACAGTACCCTGGGAGCCTATATGTTGAAGATAATAGCAGCAAAAAAAATGGAAAGATCCAGAATCCCAGAATCCCCACTTGTGGGAAAGCAACTTAAGAGAGTTCCCCAAATAAGAACAGACACCTTGGACCAAGAATGGATCAGAAATAAAGTTGTATTTGCTAAACCACTGGTATTTTACAGTCATCTGTTACCATATATCACCAGTCCTGGTAATAAATTTTTATTTCTAAAGTTGGATATTTTATGTAAAGACCTATGTATTAGAAGAGACACATCACAGAGTAGACCAAGAATGGAGCGAAAAGGCAAGGAAGCAAACAAAGGATCTGCTTGGAATAATACCCACTCCACATAGAGAAGCACAAGACACTGAAGCAAGTGCGTCAGCATGGCTGGAACCAAGAGCTGGGCATTGTCCACTCTTACATACAATGCAGAAGTCAAGTAAGATAAGAAAATTTTCTTTAAAATGAATTGGATTTCAGAAACCTGATATCAAAAACACTTTGAGTGGGGAGGCCTGGGTGGCTCAGTCGGTTAAGCTTCCGACTTCAGCTCAGGTCATGATCTCATGGTTCGTGGGTTCGAGCTCTGCTTCAGGCTCTGTGCTGACAGCTCGGAGCCTGGAGCCTGCCTTGGATTATGTGTCTCCCTCTTTCTCTGCCTCTCTCTCTCACTCTCTCTCTCTCTCTTTCTCTCTCTCAAAATCAAAAATAAACATTAAAAAAATGCCTTGAGTGAAAGCAATTTTTGCTGAGTATGGATAGGACAAGTCGGACTGTAGTGGACTGAGCACTGGGGGAGAACATAAGTAGAGAAAAGGAATGCAAAATGCTTTTTCAAGAAACTTGACATTGAAGGGAAAGGAAAGGAGAGAAGGTAGCTAGAGGAAGCTGTAAGGATGAGGACAATCTTGTTTTGTTTTCAGATTGGAGTGACAGGTGGCTACTACTAGAAATACTACAGTAGAAAGGAGGTGGTGTGAGATACAGAAGCATTCTCTGAGAAAATGCAAGAGTGTGATACCAAGTCCTTGGGGAAGGACGCGCCCTACGTGGCAGGAGAGGTGCCTCTTCGTCTAAGAGCAAGAGGCAAGGACAGGGGCTGCTGCATATTCGGGGAGTATAACAGGGAGAGATTTGGCATATCTGACTCCATATTGCTTTGATCTCCCTTGTTGGTCTGACGTACAGCTTAGAAACCTCTTCTTAACTTTGTGCATAGACATGGTAACATTTATGCAAACTGCCCCTATAGGGAGCCATACTCCACTGAGGAGATAAGGCAGTATGTACAGGAATAACATTTGCCACGGTTAGATTTCTAGGAGCATCGTGACTGGAATACTGTACGCAAAGATCAGCCCACCAAAGTCAGGAAAGTATCATAACCTTCCTCCGATCTTTGCAGGTGCCCGAGAGTCTACAGATGTCTACAGACTTCAGTCACTTCTGGATTCCAACCCCCTCCTGCTTTCCCCTTTTCCTAACATAAAAGAAGCTCAAATTTCAAGTTGGGTGAAGATGATTCTTTAGGAAAATAGTCCCTCATCTTCTGGGTGTGCTGGCTTTCTGAATAAAGTCGCTTTCCTTACCCCAACTTCTTGCTTCATGACTTATTGGTAGGGAGAACAGAACAGGCTCAGACATGGTTACAGGAGGAATGGTTGTCTGCTTTCACTATGGGGATTGCAAAGAATTGAGAGATATGGGCAGTGTTTTGATCAATAACAATGAAAAAAATGGCAATAATGTCAAGACAATATACAATCAAATAAGAATGCAACATAAAGCCAAGTAAGGTGGACAATTGCAAGGATATAGAGATAGAGATAGACGCAGGGATAGATTCACATATAAGGACACAGGTGTAAAATATAGTAAAACAAAACATAGAAGGAAAAGATAGCTTTTTCATAGATATTGGGAATATAGTTGATAGTTACCTTGCAATTTGAATTAAGTGAGAAAGAAAAAATTATTATCAAGGGACCACAATGTGCCACAGAGTGGATTAGTTTTTTATTTAAGTTTATTTATTTTGGGGGCTGGAGGAAGGAAAGAGAGAGGAGAGGGAGAGAATCCCAGGCAGATTCTGTGTTGTCAGCATGGAACCCAATGCCGGGCTCAAACCCACAAACCAAGAGATTATGAATTGAGCTGAAATCAAGAGTTGGACATGTAACCAACGGAGCCATTCAGGCGCCCCCAAAGTAGCCTAGTTTTACAAATATTTTTTTTCATTTATTCCACATTATAACTGCATGAGGTATCATTTCCTTTTTTAAAATTTTTTTTAATATTTTATTTATTCTTGAGAGAAAGAGAGACAGAGCATGAGTAAGGGAGGGGCACAGTGAGAGAGGGACACAGAATCTGAAGCAGACTCCAGGCTCTGAGCTGTCAGCAGAGAGACTGACGCGGGGCTCGAACTCACGAGCCGTGAGATCATGACCTGAGCTGAAGTCAGATGCTCAACCGACTGAGCCACCCAGGCACCCCTCATTTCCTTTTTTAATTTTAACTTGAGTAAACTGGAGTTCAACCCACAGTTACTAAGTACAGAGCTAGAGTTCAAACTTGCGTCAGTTGGTGCGACTTAAAAACTCATGTTCTCATTATACTTCAAAACTGTGATTGCTTTATGGAATGAAAGAATATCCACTTTGGCAACAAATAAACCAGAGTCACTATATTATTTCCACATCTTACTTGCTATATGGTCAACTTTCTGATAACAGGATCCATATCTTTTTTACCTTAGGATCAGTTAGGCATTGCACAGTGTTTAAGTGTATCAAACGTGTCCAACAGTGATTGTAGTACTATCTAATTTCCTTATGGCTATTTCAATATTCACAGCAGGATGAGATGAAAATATTACAAAGAAAGACAAATGAAAGAAAGAACATAATTTTAAAGGACAACTTATGATGAGACAATCAAGAAATAACCAAGATGGAAGAGCAATCGATGGTGTAGATTGCATATGATCATTGCAAGGGTTATCTGAGTGATTTGCATACGCTGATGATGGTGGAGTCATGTCACTGTCAGTGGACAAGGACAGAACATTCCTGCTCTGGGCCACATCCTCTTATTTTCATGTGGGTGCACTCAAAAAGTCTAAACATCATATTGTCAATTAATCACTATCAAATATGTCAAAAATGCTTTGTTTTTTCTCAAAACCTATATTGAATTTTAAAATACATTTCCATGTTCACACTACAAATAATGACTTTTGCTTTACTTGGTTTTTAACCCTTTTTCAGACTCCATTGGAGAAGCCCAAAGAGCCCTTCTTTTACAAATCACATTTTAACATATACAATTTTAACAACATAGAGTTAAGAGTTTGAAAGCAAAATAATGCATATTCTAACAAAAGTTCACAGTTTTAGGTATCGAAGGAAATCATGATATGCATAATGCACAATAAGCAACATTTGCCAACTACCCGTACGGAGCGTGGGTACATCTGGTATAATATTTAATTTGAATACTATCTTTGTGTTACGCACTCAGCATGTCAAATAGTAGCAGTTATTTCAGTCACTTAAATTAAGAAAACATTTAGATGCTTCATTCCAAGTCTATGGCCAAAAAAGCCCAAAAAACAGAAATCATAGGAAAAAGGAATGGTGGGAGCTAAAGGTAAGACACTGGATTATATTCTTTTATTTAAAACTGACTTTCATAAATGATACATGTATTTTTATGAGATTCAAGCCAAAAACCAAAGAAATTAATGACTTTAAATGATTTTTCTTCTTAAACATAAGTGAGCATACACCTGGACATCTCCATATGCATATATTGATAAATGATACATAGACAGATACATGAATGGTTATAAAATAGGGGTTGCTCTGTGCATATTTCAAAATTATTCAACTTTTTTGCACTTAACAGAAAAACAGAAGGGAAACATCAAACATTCTAATTTCAGATGAATTCTTGCCACTAAAATTAGTCAAAGTCACAGAAAAATTAATTGAGTAGTTAGACTTATTAAGGCTATTTTTAAACTATATTTCACTTTTAAACAGTATCGATTGATAATACCGAGAGATGAGGATATTGCGACATTAACACTTCTCCTACCTTTCATTTCATTTTTTGTTCATTAAATATTTCCTTTGGGCCATCAAGGTGTACATGCTGTCCTAATTCTAATAATCCCCGTAGATGTTTTGTCTTCATTTTAATTGGAATAAAATGCTCACCTCCATTCCTTTTCTCAAGCCCTCTGAATTCCTGAGTTCTTTAATTAATTGCATGTCTGGCTGAATTTCAGCATCAAGTGGTTCTTCCAGGATGGACTCAACAATGTTGAGTTTGTTCCTGTTTGGGAATAGTTGCCAACTTGCCTTCAGATTTATTGACAGCTTTGATGGAGGTACCATTCTTGGGCCATACCTTGCCTCAGACTTCACCTTTACTCCATTGTCTTCGGGCATTGAATATTGCTATGAGGAAATCCAAAGCCGGCCCAATCTTCCCCCTGATAGATGCCAAATAGGAAAACACTACACTCATTACATAGACTAAGACACTGAGGATCAGGAAAAAAAGACTTATTAATGGTCATACAATTTAATTAACAAAAAAAAAAAAACTCCAGGTCCCAAGACTTCCTAAAGTTCATAATAGAGAGTCAAGGAAATGCTTGGTTAGCTAACCATGCACCTTGTTTTCTTTCTCCCCCATGAACATCAGGTTTGAATGTGTTTCAGAATACGGCTGTTCCCTACATATTTCCCCGGGGCTGTGGGATGTGAAAGAGGAAGTAACGAAGCCATCTGCATTCCTGTATATAAAAGCTATAGAATATGGCTGCAAGCATTTTTTTTTCGAAGACATAAAATAAAGTGTGTAATTATTCACAGTCACAAATTAAAGTAAAATCATAATAAAAATAAGATGAAGCCTGAATATGATGAATATAAAATATCAAATATGTGTTTACAGATGTGTTGAAAACAAATAAAGATGAGAATCAGTGAAAGAGAGACAGCGAAGATATATGAAGGCATTCACGAGCCACTCTTAAAAACCTTAAATAATTACAAGGATGTGAAGTGTTGAAATTATGTTGTGCATTTGAGCAAATGTAAAATCCATAAAATCCATTTTTATATTATAAAATGAGATTTTAAGAAGTATCTGTTTGTCTATCTAATGGTCCATTTTGCAATAAGTGCCTTTGTAACCTCCAAACAAATTTACAAGCCTTGCAGACTGTGATTATTTTCTATCTCTTTCCTGAAGTAAACTGTATATGCAATTATAAGGGCAATGGAGTGTATATAGAGTTAAGAAGAAGGGGAGATTGTGATAAAAGGGGGTGTCTTTCCTGGAGGTAAAGAAAAAGCTACAATTTGATATTTTGAATCACTAGTAGAAATTTCTTTTTATGATCTCTAGTAAAATGGTTGTGCTATTGAAATTATATTGAATTAACTAACAAGATACTTCGTGTACTGCCTGCATCATGTATATAAATTCATGCCACTAGGTGGCAGTGGTACCATCTAGGGTAGCAATGACCTCATAAAATAGCTTCATCTTTATATATATATATATATATATATATATATATACACACACACACACACACACACACACACATATGTATTTTTTTTTGAGAGAGAGAGAGAGAGAGAGGAGTGGAGGAGGGACAGAGAGAGAGGGAGACACAGAATCCGAAGTAGGCTCTGCACTGTCGGTCAGTGTAGAGCCCAATATCAGGCTCGAATTCATGACCTGTGATCATGACCTGAGCCGAGATCAAATCGGAAGCTTAACTGACTGAACCACCCCGGCACCCCCAAAACAGCTTCGTCTTAATTGCGCAACACCTTCTCTCCTCTACAGCACCTGGAGCTTCCCAACGGTTAACACATTGGAACATTTTCATTGTTACTAACATACAACTACACTAATAAATAAAAGATTAATTAGATATCTGCCTCCAAAAGCAGAAATCGTAGAATCAAGATTTTAAAAAAAGCTCTGTACATAACGGGTGGATATTTGCTGCCTTGCCCTCTGCCTCCAGTTGAGTTGAAGTGCACTGCACGAACTATATCAAGTTCATACAGATAGACGCATTGCTGGAGTGTTTAAATAGGTTTTGTCACCACTTACCTTAATTTAGGTTACAAAATTACTGTGACATGCTTCGGAGAGGCAGGAGTTCTCCTGATTCTGCTCCTTCAGGTGAGTTTTAAGCTGGCTGCTTACTCTCCTCAAGATGAAGATCACATTTTATCCTGCTAATGAGTTTTGAAGCATAGTTTCTCCTCGCAGGACAGTTACTCTTCAAAAATACGCTGAAGAAATTCTTCCTGGAGCCCTCTGCATTTTCTCTTACATCTCACTCCTACCCATGGTTCAAAACTGTCACCTCTGTTATGAGTCACACTCACTAAGAATCAATGCTTTCTTGGATATATTGTCATCGGTAAGCTTCTCTGATACATTTCCTCTTCTGAAGCTTCTTATCATGTGAGAAGTTCTTTTTTTTCTGAACATTCATTTAAGATATTCTATTAAGTAAGTTAGCAGTTTTCAGATCTCTCTGTCACTCCTTAAAATTTGGTTCTCCTGTCTGTCATTACTTCTCAATGTAATTTGAAGTAGATGAAAGAGACTGATGTTAAAGCCCCTGTAGATCACAATGATGTCTTCATACCCTACCCTGCATCAGGTTCTACCTAAGATGCCTGTATTCATTACATATTCTCTTGACTGTAGGCGGAGATTGTTTTCAACATGTCTATTTCTGTATCATAGTATCTTTTTTAAATTAACAAAGAAGCCCATGCATTTGAAAGAAAACAAGCTGTAACATCAGCCTGGGTAACTAGAAAATGTAAGGAGTTTGAGAGTACCAAAAAAACCTGCACGGTGAAGAGCCGTTCTGACCTTCAGTAGTATGCAAATGGCTTTCTTTTAAATGGTAGCATGATCAACACAAATGATATTTCTGGGTCTTGGCACATCAAACTACCCACAGATGAAAGATGACTTAATTGCTTTGACCACAGTCCGAGTCAGAAGAGCTCAGTTGGCAAATATAAAAATAGCTTGGTGCTATTTGCATTTGCATTTGAGTAAGGAGTGATTTTATTTTAACGTTTAAAGTCTAAGTAACAAAGCAACCCACAGGTAGCTAAACACACCTCAGCAAACAATGGATACAATCCCTAACCAGAGAGTGTAAGGGGTGCAGAGGACACATTGATCTTGTCAGCCACATCCGCGTGCGTAGGAAATACTGCTGTCAGCACAGCACCTTTAAATTCAGATCACAATATATTGAGAGTTTATGTCTTTAGAGGTTAAGCAGTTAAGCATTCATAGAGATTTGTTGCCTATCCCATCACCTTTAAATAACCTCCTAAAAATCTTTTAATAATTAATTATTATTCTGAATGTCTAATATCCCTGTTAATAGCTCACATTGCTGCTCATAATTTTATCTAACAAAGTATTTCCAATAAATAGTCATAGGGAGTGAGGCTTGCTGTATTTTAGACTTTACCATGTAGCAGCCCAAGTAAAGCAAAAATATATAGAAGAGAAAAAACATGACACAAAGAATAGGAAATTTCTCCAGGCCTTGTATGAAATGTGATTCCAAAGCCAGTCATGGTACAATGGGGACTATGGACTCTTCATTTCTTCTAACTGGTTATCTTTGCAATGACTTTATTTTCATACCTTCTAACTTTGTGATATGAACAGCAAACTTAATGCAGAAAAAAAAAATCTGCCATCACTGATTACCATAGCCAGGCTCACAGACATTTAAATCAAAAGTCACCTGAGTTGGATAAGGTTTAAGTTTTTTCAATAAATTATTTTTTATAATGACTATAAAAGTTATATAGTACACAGAGGCTAGCTGGAGCTAGATACTTTACTGTACCTGAATTGCAAGGAATACTTTCTGAGACATAAAGCTGACAATCAGACATCTGAGTGGGGCTGGAAACTAGCAGTCCCTGAAAGATGAGAGTGTGAATTTTAGTAACCTCGAAGGCAAAGACCATTGTTCTTTCCCTCTTGAACCAGTAGACAGAATGAGCAAATGATGAGACAAACACATGTGAAGAGATCAAAAGAGTAAACCTGTACCCCAGAATCCCTTAGTCAGAGCTGAAAGTGAGAATTCTTGTTCCAGAAAAATCTATATTTCTTTTGGCATTTAAAAACCAGTTCTGCGATCATGCTAAAATCATAAAACGGCTCAATTTACAAAGTAAACTGGAGTGATTCTTTACTGAAATGCAATAAAGTCACTGATGTTGCAGTACAATCACTGTGTACTTATAATGCCATCAATTATCTTCAAAAATTTAATTATGAGTAAAAAAGGGCAGATAACTGTGGGCAAGTGAAAATACACATTGTTCACAATATCACTATTATTTCAAAATACATTCTTGATCCAAACAACATAAAAGAAAATGGTTTTAGGTAATGAAACTTGGAGGGCAAAAAATATGGAGAGCGAGTGGTTAAAATTAAGAAAACTATTGTTAATATTTTTTAAAAGAAAGGAGAATAAATAACAATGCAAAGAACCTAGAGAAAATATTAGCACTTTATTTAATCTTTTATTCTTAAGATTTTTTTTAATTGTAAAAAAAATCTATACACATAACAAATATCTGTCACCCATAATCTTTATCAAAGGATTTAAAGTAACTCATAAGAAACCTCACCCCTGGGTCTCCAATTTGAGCTCCCAGGGGGAACCAGGATTAACTGTCAGTAAACTTCATACAGATTTTTTTCCTGTATGTATCTATCCACATACGTTTTTTGATACCAAAAATGACCATATTATATTCTACATCTTTTTTTTAACATAATTATGTATCAGAAATGTCACTCCGAGTCAGTTCATTTACTTTTTATAATAGCCTACTATTTTATGGAATAGAGGCATCATCATTTTCATAATCATTTGTTTACTGAAGAACATTTAGGCTATTTCAAAATTTTCTGCCATTTTAGAAAATCTTTATGCGTCTATGTATAATGCTCGCTCCATTATTTCTGTAGGACAGATTCTTAGGTGTAGACTCCAAATCACCTTCCCAAAAAGATTGTACTGATTTTGACTACAACTGTACTCCTCACAATTCTGAACATTGTTAATTTTAAAATTTTTTGGCCTATTTTAAAATTTGTTTTATTTTATATTTTCTTTTTATTAATGATCCTGAACATTTTTTATATCATGCTTTGGACATTTATATTTCTTCTAATTGCCAGATTAAATTACTTTCCTATTTTTCCATTAGATAAGCTTCTTATTGTTTTGTAGAAGCTCTTTGTATATTGTATGTGTTTATTTTCTCTTCCTAGTCTGCCATTTGTCTTTTAACTTTGTTTACGGTCTCTTTCTTTGCAGAACAGGAATTTTAAGTTTTTCATGTGTAATTAAATGTGTCAAACTTTTCCTGTGTGAGTCCTTGGATTTTTGCCTTGCCTAGGAAAGCCTTTCTACTCTAAGTCTATAAAAACCATCCATCTCTATAAAGGTAGTATGTTATCATTGCATTACCTTAAATGTATTTCTCAATCCACATGTAATTGATTTTACTCTGATTCTAATAAAATTATAAAACAAATTTTAAGAAGAAATTTTCCTCAGATACTGACACAATATTGAAACATGGGGGCAATAAAAAGCTGAGGTTTAAAAAGAAAAAAATAATTGAGACAAACCTGATTTCCTTTCTTGATAAAAACAACTAAATCAGTGGGAAAGGGGAGGCAAGGTGTGCAATAAATTTAGACCTTTGATATACATTGTCTCCATAAATCTCTCATAAAAAATTAATTCAAATTGGCTTTGAGATGAACACTGTCAATTGAATTGAAAACTGTCTGATGGACCATAAACAACAGAAATAATAATAGCATTGATGCATCCACCCAAAGGGAGGAAGAAACAAAGACCACGCTAGGATCAGTGATAGATCTGGATTCACAAAGCTTTTATGTTAATGATCTAGAAGGAAGAAAGAAAAATGATATAATCATTAATTTAACAAATGTTACTAAACTGAAAAGCACGCTTCACACATCTGGAAGCATTATAATAGAAGATTGTGAAGGATAGAAACACAGTCGCTATCTGAGTGAGAATTGACTTTGAGCCAAATCCACAGCCATTTCTCTATCCATATCCCAGTTAGTTGAGTCAAATCACACTATGGTGACCACTTTGTAACTAACTAGAGACAAATTCATTCAGTTCAAGATAACAGCCAGCACACCACAAGCAGAGCAGTTAGGGATATTCGGGAAAAGGGAGAGAGAGCGGAGATACGGACATTGAAGCCATTGAAGTGAATATAAAGAATCCAACCGCTATGGCTCCTACTCTCGTTGACCCTCCAGCGTGGCCCAAGCAGTGAAAGATGCTCTAAAATCTGCCAGCATCTGAATGTTGTGATGGAAAAAAGTACACAAAATACAAACCAATAATGATAATCAAAGGTGACTGAACTGGTTTAAATGGAACAGTTAAAGAAGCATAATAAAGTGTTAACATTAAATTTGCATTGCATTTTAATGTTTACAAAATGCTTCCACATGGTTTCATTTGATTAATACCCTGAGACAGTCAGGAAAAGGATGATTAATAGATCCATATTCCTCCTGAACCTAAGTAGGATCAAGCAAATTGCCAAAGAGAGGATCTGCTTTTTTCTACTATACCTACGCATACCTTTTCAAGCAACTCACAGAGAAGTGCAACCAGGTTTGGACACAGATAAAAATCATAACTCAAAAACTTCTTTTTAAAAGAAAAGCAGACTGTATCTTCATAAGACAAGGACTTTCCACAAACACTGAATACACTAAATGTATTCTTTGGCCTCAAATCTGCATACCTTTTTTCCTTGCCTTTTTCTTCCTTTTTTTTTTTTTAATACTTGTTCTCAAAAACAACGGAAAGCAACTCAAGGGAGTAAAAATGTTTAGGTACATGGATTACAAAACAATCTTTCTGGGGAAATCTCAAGTTCTCATGCATAAAAGCAATGGAAGCTTTTTAAAAATTTTTTTCAGAAGTCTCTAAGGTCAGGAGGCTCTTAAATCACCTTTTTTTTTTTTTTTTTTTTTTTTGAGAGAGAGAGAGAGAGAGAGAGAGAGCAGGGGAGGGGCAGAGAGAGAGATTCCCAAGCGGGCTCCTGTTAGCACAGAGCCCTATGCAGGGCTGGATCCCACGACCCCAGAATCGTAACCTGAGATGAAATCAAGAGTGGGTCGCTGAACTGACTGAGCCACCCAGATGCGCCCTCAAATCACTTTTGGCGTTAACTTTAATGTCTCCGTGCCACCCACGTAGTAACATGCATTCTCCACTGGGGCATTGCTCTACCATACACAGACATACAGCCTGGTTAGTCTGCCAACACGATTGTTTGCAAATGATGGCCCCTTTCAGGTAGTCTGAATGAAACATTTCATCAGAAGAATGTTATTTTTATGTTAAGGCACTTTTGTCATGATGCCTTGCAGCTGTTGGCTTCCTTTTTATAATACTTGCTTACCAAGGTGTAAATACAGCACAAATGTGCATGTGCGTATGTGTGTGCGTGTGAGCGTATTTTTCCAAGTGGACAACTCAATCAGTATAGTTTTCAGCCAAACACATTAATAGAAAAGCCCAGTTAATGTCTCTTAAACATAAGTTAAAATGATTATGTACAACAATACTGCATTGCTAGAGTAGATCAAATGACCTCATCAAAGATGTTTGAGAAGGTGTCAAACTTCTCCATTTAAATTTCAAAACTTAACTGTGAAAAGCTCTCTAGCTAACCATCTGTTTATCTAGTTCCTCCTATATATAATCAAATTTCTTTCTAACAGGAACTCTTACATTGACAGAGTAAATGAGTCCAAATATTTGGCTTAATAGATTTTCACTTTAATGAATCAAATAAAATTAATCTTTCAACTGAAGTAAAGTTTACATTTGTCTGTTTGATCTACAATATTTTTGAAGGATATTCATAATATTTTGTACACTATCGAAAGCATATCTACTTTTATTTGTATTACAAGCAGCTGGCCTGTGTATATAATCAAAGATGAGAAATGTTTTTAATTAGGATATCATCTCAAAGTTCTACTGGATTTTAACTGTATTTATAAAAAGGATCAAAGCTTGTGAAAATATACTTCAGAAACACTTTAATTCATAAAAGTGTTAGGTATCCATAATTCTATTATATGCGTTAAATTTAGGGAAATGATTTGGCTACAGACAATATTGCAAGCTCAGAAAGCCTAAATAAGACATTCTGAAAGATTATGTGATGAGAAGATTTATTAAATAAAGAAAGCAAAGGGCTACTGAGGAGAATGGGGAAGATTATTTACTAATGTTGATTGGTAAAAATCGATGAATAGTTAGGAGAATTAATATTTCAACACACCACCATCTCACATTAGTCTCCTTTCTACCATAAATGCTAAGTATTTCTACCATATATGGAAAGCAAAGGAAGGGACCTATTTTTACTGAAAATACCTACACTTCAAAAAGAAATCTTTTGGTGATTAAAGTATCTAAATAGTTTTCAGCACTTGGTTTTCACTAGTTAATTAATTCCTGAGAGCACTAGGTGTTTATAAAGTTACAGTACCTTTTGCATAAAATGACTAATTAAAATCCTGATTTAGAAATTAATCTGTGGATATTTTCTTCCTTAAAATTATGTATATATGATAAGGAATCATACTTTATTACCAATCCTCAGAATAAGAACTATATCTGCACCTATAAAAACTACATATATGTAAATATAACATGCAAACTTCTATTTACAAATAATTAGCTTCCAGGATTGTCTAAATGATCACAAATTTCCAGCTCACGCCTTGCAATCGTAATCAATTTATCACAGAAATAGTTTTGGAGGCGTAAAATCAAGTGACTCATAGTTGAATATTTCATATTCAGCGTTTAAATATTATTGTCATCCACCTCTTTACTCTCCTCATTGCCAGGAGATGGCGCTGTGGGTTTTAAATCGCGGCGCTAAAATCCCACAGCCAAACTGAACTCTCGGCAGTGTTTCTTAATTGATGGACACAAGGCAAGCCTTAAAATTGTTCACCTTTTTTCGTGCGAACAATTTGTCTTTTAAAAATGCTTTCCAACATTCGATGAAGATAAGGTTCCAGGGAGGAAACAAATAAGTGTATCAGCCCTAAGGGAGTGCAACCGAATGCAGGAATGCAGGAATGCAGCTAACCAAGGAGGGAATGAACTCTTCCAGAAACTGCACTAGTCTTCCTCTATCTCCATCTCCTTCTCTGGGGTCTCTGAAGTGACAGGCAAGCGTGAAGTTTTCCTGCTTGCCTTCCTGCGCCCCTCCCCTTAAGAGTCCCCACAATCGGAAAGCCCTCGCGGAAGCCAAGTGGGCCCTTGGTGGCGAGCTAGGAAACCCACCAGCGCGCCCTTGTGGGTCTCACAGTCGTGCTGAAAAAGCTGTTTCTCTGGGGCCGAGGGTTTCCCTTCTATGTCTGTTCAAACAGTCTTGAGGATGACCCTCTTTTCTTTAAAATAAAGGAAGATCTTCCTGAAAGAACTTTATTTTTAGATCAACAGGTTTCAACTTTTTCCTGGGCGAAGTCCTTGGAATTGCCAAGCGCTTCTGAGCAATTGCAGTGCTGGGGCCCTTGGCGCGCTGCCAGGAATGTTGTAGCTCTGGTAGCCCCAGCACTCTCGCTGCCCTCTTCATTAGCCCCGCCAATCCCAGGACACACGTGGAACCACGGTACGTCTCTGCAAGTGAGCTGTGTAGGAAGCACCTGGCGAAGAGGGTGAGAAAATACTGATGACAGAATGACACAGGAAGGCTTGACTTCAGGCGCTTGATGGGCTTCAGTCTTTCCGCCACCGAATGGATCGTGCTTTCCCAAACGCAGCGAGGTTCGGGACGATGCACCCCAGCGGTACAGGGTTCAAGCTGACCCAAGTGCCACCAGACAGCACTGGGCTGGCGAGGGGCAAATGAAACTTCAAGGTCAGCGCGCCTCTGATTGGCGCTGGGGGCACGCCCTGCTTGCGCGCTTTGGACACGGTCAGGGAGGGCTCGGAGACCGCACTCCTGGGGCGGTTTCCCCAGATGGAGCCGCGCTGGGTTCTCCGCGGTTGTGGCCACCTGCGACCCTCCAGGCTGGGCTCCTCCAGGAAGGGGCAACCCGGAGAGGGTTCCCATCACTCTCAGGAAATTTGGTCTTTCAGAACAGCTCCCAAGCGAAAGTTCATGTCATTTTTGGCAAACTTTGCTTTTTCTTTTTAGAATGTTCTCTCTCTCACACACACAAGACAATTTTCCCTTTCAGAAAACACAGACTGACACCCAAATCCCAGTGTTGGGGGTTCTCCCAACTTTTTTAATCTAGATAAGTAAACTGTTCAGTAGAGCTATAGAAACAACAAAGAACAACTCCTGGGTTTGCTCTTTCAAAGTACGTTGGATTGTGTTCTGTTCTTACTTTATTTAGGTTCCTATTTCAAATTTCAAGCAAATATTAATAAAGATGACCACTAAGAAATTTAATTATGACCTAAAAAATTAGTTTGAAGTTCAGTGCTGTAATTTCACTGGGGTGCTGGTTGCTGAATATTTTAGAATCCTTTCAAAGCGGTAGGTATGTTCCCTCCTGCTGTAACAAAACTGTATTCATCTTTGCACAACATGTTCCGGCGTCTGTACATTTGGTGTTCAACACGCAGCAAAGAAAGCTCCCTGGCCGGATGTGTGTCAGGCTATGAGCCTGGCGGCATCAACCCGGGTAGCACCAACGGCACCCTGCTGGACGTTGGTGCCTGATGTCCACCCGCCCTTGCGGCCCTCGGAAGGGCTTGATACGCCTCCACCCTGCTGGGGACGGAGGAGACGTCCCCCGTGTTTCTTGTCCCCCAATTGCTTAGGTAACTCACAGTGACCTTCTCTGAAACTGCTGAGTCCGAGTATTTAACTTCCTATGCATCATTCTCAAGGGGTCATCTGTGGGTCAGGAGTTTTCGCCGCGGTCTCATTTCCTACCCTTTCTTCCCGGGCAGCCACTGGAGGTGTTTATTTTGGTTTGTTCACTGCTACCTTCCTAATTTTCTAGTTGCATCGGGAGCCCGGGTCCTTTCTCAGCTTCTTGACAGAATAAAGTTCAAGCACAGTTATCCAGAGTTCCTGCGGCCAGAGCAGCTGACGCCAGTCCTCCACTGGTAGAAACCAGGCGGTGGGATCCCACTCAAGTGAGGAGAGGGAGTCTAGGCCATGACTGAGGGTGGTGACGATTAAACCAGGTAACGAGACACCAGGCAGATGTGTTTTCATTGCCTTGTAAGATAAATGCAGTGTTAAGTGCCTGACAACTTCCCAGAAGCAATCAGCAAAAGTTTACGAGTGCATAAACCTCAAAGAGCATTCCCCAACGGTTGTTATAAGGCCCACATTCAGAGCTTCTATAAATTCTCCGGCAGTTTCCCAAAGCTAAGTTTCCAGTAACTATTAAGCAACCACCTCCTCCGGGGAGACCGGGGGGATTTTCTTGAACCGTCTAAGAGAGAGGTTTTTGGCTCCTACTAAGTGAAATAAAGTTGCGCAAAAGTTTGTTCCAGAAGTTTGGGTGGCCAGGGAAGAGTAGGGAGGTGGAAGAGGGGAAGGAATGGAGGTGAGGTCTGGGAAGGGCCACGAGGTGCTCTCCTCGGTGCTGAGTTATACAATAGCGCCGATGGACCGGGGTCGGGGTCCGGCGAGGGCCCCAGGTCTAGCCAGGACGGGCGGTGCCTTTGCCACCTTGCGTGGTGCTCCAGCTCGGCCATTTCGGCCCTGCGGGGCATGGCCCTGTGTGGCGGCCAGCAGCCGAACACGAACTCTACCGGACTCGGGCATGGTCGATCCTTCGCCCGTCTAGTGCCCACAAAGGGGCCATCAGGAACGCAGGCGTAGCGCAGACAGTGCGGGCCCACAAGATGGGCAGGCTGGATGGAGAACCACGTCAGACATCCGGGGACGTGTCGCCACTCCGGCCAGAGACGCGACGGTGCCAGTCTCAGTCCTTCGGTAAGTGGCCAGAGGACTTTGGGGAGTTACTGTCACGCACACACCAGGCTCACCTATGTTTACAGAGAACCTTTGTTTATGATCCCAGTGAAAACAAAGCTGCTAATTGAGAAGCAGCACCAGGAGCGTGTCTGCAGCTTCCTAAAGGGAGAGGTTAACAGCTGCAAGCGCCGGGGGAGGGAAAGTGGGAGGGAAGCGGGGAGCGAGAGGCCGCCCTGCACGTAAACGTGCTCTTAAGCCCCCAGCGAGACACGTGGGCCGGCTCAAGCCTTCCAGAACCCCCGGCCTGGGTCCTCGGCTGGATAGCTTCCCACAGCCCGATAGCATTTTCTCAGTCTTCGGATTCCAGTAAATCCGAAGGCGCGAAAGTAACCGACGACAGCGTAGTAGTTCTGTCCCCTTGAGACTGACTCTCAGGCAATTATTTTGGAAAGATGCCGCAGAGCCCCTTTTCATTCTTTCCAGGTGAAAATGCAGACGCCTCGGTGTCGTCCTCACCCCTCCTTTATGAAATAAGGCGCCCAACTGTTCTGATATTACCATTCAAAAACAGGTTCTGTGGCGAACCTCATTTGTGAATCTATTACAGAGATTAATAGATTATTTCTCCTTTTTCAACTAATTCTCAGTGGGGAAATTTAACCATATGGTAAGGAGAGAATTAGAATTTCATCACATTAGAGCAAAATGTAATGAAAAGAGTCCAACACCTGGGGCCAACTCTGAAAGCCACAATTAAAAGGTTTTTAATGAAACCAGAGAAACCAAAAATTTCATAGGCTTCAGTAATTCTGCCACATAAGAAAGATTTATTGGAGGCGTTGGGAAATATTGTTTTTACTTATGTCATAAGGATGAAAACCAGCCGCTAAATACCATGTGCTCCCAGATCGAACTCAGGAGCTAGAGGACCGCGTGTACCATTTCCCATCCGGAAAGGAGCACTCGTTTTCACAGCTCTCCCTTCCCAGCCCTCCAAGAACAACCGAGGCACATCCAGATGTCCCTGAATGGCTTCCTGGCTGTCGGTTATGTCTTCCGGTAAATAAATACGCTCAAGTGCCCCACTTGGTGTGTGAGAGGATTTGACTCCTGGTGGAGTTGACTATTCTGAAACAACTGGGTTTTAATCTTGAGGAAAGTTTGAGAAACCAGTTTTCTCCCGCGTAGGAAATCATATGCTTCGTGATCACCATCACTGTCACAGTCATTTGGAGACCGCTGAAAAAGCACCCCTTCCTTCTTTCTTTTCTTCCTTTTTTTTTTTTAATCTAATGGGCTGCATAATCAAGTTGTTCTCCATTTTCTTTTTTTTTTTCTTTTCTTTTCTTTTCATTTTTTTTTTTTTTTTTTTTTTTGTCATCCAGATAGGAAATGGGCAATGGGCGTGCGGGGTGGAAACAAGGCAGTGTGTTCCAGGGGTACGACTGCTTTGCTCCCTTACTAGCTGAGAATCTTGGGTGAATTTTCGGCAAGCCAGCGGGACACTACTTCGCCCCCTCCCCCCGGAAAGTCCCGTCACCAAATCCAGATCATTCCACGAACAGGGGTGGAGTATAATTCTCTCCCGGAAGGGTAATTTAGCACAAGATGAGACAGCAGTGGCGAGGGAAGGGCAGTGGGGGTGGGGTGCGGCGGATGGGGGCGTTTGCTCTCCCCGGGACTCCCAGGCTTTGCCGCCGAGCCACAATTTGCTGAAGGAGCAAAGAACATCCTCGGCTCTAAGTAGGGCTTTTAGTGTGCTCATTGATGAGTGAAAGTCGCCACACATGTCAAGCTAAAGGCAGTTGTTGGGTTACTAACAGGACCCAGCGCCTTGCAAACATATGCGCTAAGCTGTGTATACAGATGGCACGCAGAATAATGGAGCAGGCGCCTTTTATAAAGCTCTAGCTGCTGCCTGTCTTCAGACCTGGGAAATGAAACTATTCAGACTCGCGGCCAGATAGCGCCTGCGATTGTTTGTTACCGTTTTAATCCTATTAATTAAAACGTTAACCTGATTGGGTAGAAAGCGCTGTCCCAACAGGCGAGTCTTCTTCATAATAACCTACTCAGAGATAATGATGTAAAAGACTCCCCCGTCTGTGGCGGCGGCTGGTTGATGGGTCCGGAAATCTCTTGAAGGTGAATCCAAGCAAGATAAACGGTGCGGAGAGGCGGCGCGGGGCTGGGCTCAGAGCGGCGGCGGCAGCGGCGGCGGCTCCACTCCCTCCGCGCCCACCCTCCCACCATGCGGGGCCGCGGCCCATGGTGAGCCCCAGCAGCCAGCACCATCGGCTGGAGACGAAGAAGAAGAAGAAGAGGAGGCGGAGAGCGCGGGGGAAGGCGAAAAAGAAAAAGAAGGGGAGAGGGCTGCCAGCAGCACCGGGACCGACGCGCGCACCAGCCCAGGAGCCCGGCTCGGGCGCGTCTGCGGCGCCGCCTGACTCCCCAGCCGAGGCGGCGGCGGCCGGCGCGGCGGGCCGGGGCTGTGCGCCGGCGCCGGACCATGGAGCGCGGGCTGCACCTCGGCGCAGCCGCCTCGGGCGAAGACGACCTCTTTCTGCACAAGAGCCTGAGCGCCTCCACCGCAAAGCGCTTGGAGGCGGCTTTCCGCTCCACGCCCCCGGGCATGGACCTGTCCCTGGCGCCGCCGCCCCGGGAGCGCCCGGCGTCGTCCTCCTCCTCGCCCCTGGGCTGCTTCGAGCCGGCTGACCCCGAGGGGGCAGGGCTGCTGCTGCCACCGCCTGGGGGAGGCGGCGGCGGCGCGGGAGGCGGCGGCGGCGGCGGCGGCGGCGGCGGCGGGGTGGGCGTCCCCGGGCTGCTCGTGGGCTCTGCCGGCGTTGGGGGCGACCCTAGCCTGAGCAGTCTGCCGGCTGGGGCCGCCCTGTGCCTCAAATACGGCGAGAGTGCGAGCCGCGGCTCGGTGGCCGAGAGCAGCGGCGGCGAGCAGAGCCCCGACGACGACAGCGACGGCCGCTGCGAGCTGGTGCTGCGGGCCGGAGGCGCCGACCCGCGGGCCTCCCCGGGCGCGGGAGGCGGCGGCGCCAAGGCGGCCGAGGGCTGCTCCAACGCCCACCTCCACGGCGGCGCCAGCGCCCCCTCGGGGGGCCCCGGCGGCGGCGGCGGCAGCGGCGGGGGTAGCAGCGGCGGCGGCGGCAGCGGCGGCAGCGGCGGCGGCAGCAGCAGCAGCAAGAAATCCAAAGAGCAAAAGGCGCTGCGGCTCAACATCAACGCCCGGGAGCGCCGGCGGATGCACGACCTGAACGACGCGCTGGACGAGCTGCGCGCGGTCATCCCCTACGCGCACAGCCCCTCGGTGCGGAAGCTCTCCAAGATCGCCACGCTGCTGCTCGCCAAGAACTACATCCTCATGCAGGCGCAGGCCCTGGAGGAGATGCGGCGCCTCGTCGCCTACCTCAACCAGGGCCAGGCCATCTCGGCCGCCTCGCTGCCCAGCTCCGCGGCGGCGGCGGCGGCCGCCGCTGCCCTGCACCCGGCGCTCGGCGCCTACGAGCAGGCTGCCGGCTACCCGTTCAGCGCCGGGCTGCCCCCGGCCGCCTCCTGTCCGGAGAAGTGCGCCCTGTTTAACAGCGTCTCCTCCAGCCTCTGCAAACAGTGCACGGAGAAGCCTTAAACACACCCCCGGAAAACACTAGACCGACCCCAAAGCTAGAGGAAAGTGAAAAGCTGCCCCCCACCCCTTTTACTTTGGTCCTCTCGTAGTTGTGAAACACTTGCAAACAAAACAGAGGCGAAAACTGAGAAGTATCAGAGACAAACGGGACTTTTAGCCTCGACATCCCCAGAATCTCGGTCTTTGGGGTGGGGAGGGAGGGAGGAGGGAGGTGGAGTTGGGATGAAGTATGGATGTTTTTTTTTTTTTTTCTCAGAAAAGTGGCAACTTTGGTGGCAGCCTAGACCGCAAGGAAGCTTAAAATATAAGTTGGGAAGTAGTCGCTTGGTTATTAAGCGTGGAGAGTATTTATTAAATGGCAAAATACTAATCCTACTAATAATTGTGAATTTGGCTAGTGCTGAGGGGCAGAGGAGGAGTCCGGGGTTGGGTGGCTTGTGGGATGAATATTCATTCAGACAAATCAGAAAGGGCACTTGAAAATAAATTTTGATTCTGAGCCAGGAGAAAAACTTGAAATGTAGACTTATTTAAGTGGGGGAAGAAAACCAGAAAGAGACACATTGCTATGAAAGACTTGTATTTTTTATTGTCTCTGAACTTTAATCCTGTGAAAATGCTCAAAAGTTTTGGCAAGAGTGATATAAAAAAAAAAAAACCTGTGGCTGAAAGAATTGCATTTAAAAATATTTATGTGCACCTTGTTACTTTTCACTCTGCAATGATGTATTAACAATTCATGGTATTTATTTGTTATTCTTCAGTGACCCTTCCACATCAACAATATTTATCATGTGTTAAGGTCATGGGTCTTTTGTGCAGATTTTTTTTTAATGCCTCTAAAATTCTGTTTTATAGATTAACTTATACTGTGTGCCAAGTGTTTAAAAGGTTTATTTGCCAACAAGTATGAAGAGACATATTGATGTATCTGAGCTGCTTAGGTTTATCAAAGGTCACCTGGATATTTTCAGTTGCATCATCCCTGTATTTAAATTGAGCTTTAATAAATTGCTTCAGTCCAAAAATTACAGGAAGGTGTATTCTTAATTGATGAATGAATTGATCTCTTTTTTTGAAAGGGGACTCCTTTGCATTCTAAAAGGGAAGGACATCACAGCAATAGATCCTATAAGTAAGAACATGCTAAGCAAATATTTTTCCAGGCTGTGCTGTGCATTTTTAAAAGGTCTAATTTAATTGCTTTTAATATATATGTACATATATAAGTTATTTTAACTGTGGAGAATTATTTAAGTTAAAAGACTGGTTTGATTTGCCTATGGTGTGAAATCCTTTGTTATTTTTCTAAAAAAAAAAAAAAATTTAAAAAGAAATAAAATAAAACTAAGGAAGAGCAAGAAGCTATTTACCCAAAGTGAGCTTTCAGTTTTAGTTTGCATGGCTGTTTGCCTGCCTTTCTATCCTATGAAAATCAAGAAAACCTTTTTTAAAAATGGAGTCCTGCTATTTTCCACTCCTTGCAGATAATACAAATTCAGCTTGTCAGGTTGGACGGCGAGTTGGGAGCTATGATGGATTTACTGGCGGGTTTTGGATGTGTAAAGAATGATATATATATCAAATAGGTCAATCAGACTATGACAGCTATGTACGACCATTTGTATGTGTATCTATGTCAGAAAGAATCTTTATTAAAATATTTTGATCAAACATTTTATTATGCTGTGCTTTGTGGAAGGAGCAGTCCCCTCTCTTCTGTGTTACTTTGCTTGAAAGGTAACAAAAAAGAAAGGAGTTTCAGAGAAGGTGGAACTAGGGTTTGGGCAGGGACACCCACTTAGGAGTAGCCCCACTTCACTTGTTTACTTGTCTGTAGGATGATGGCTGGGCCTGGTCATGGGAGGAGAGAGCAGTGGGGTCACTGGTGAGACCCAGAGGAGATCCAGAGTTCCTATCTGCTGGCATGAACTTTGAAGGCCATGCTGCCTCTGGAACTCTTCCCACTTGTATGGCACTGTTAACCATGCCAGGGCCCATCAAAGAGGGTAAAGTTTCTTAAAGAATTTAATCAAAATTTCTATCTCCAACTGCCTGAAAGCCCAGGAAGAGAGATGGGTTTGGATTCTCTGAGAATGGATTTTGTTGTGGCTTTCCACTTTTTTCTCTTTTGTAACAGGAAAATCAACCAGGTTTAATTATAAGTGTAAACAATGCCCATAGAGATTTTCAAAACTTACTAGTGTGGCTTGTTAATGAGATTTTTAGGGACTCTATTGGGATCGGGTTGAGAATTGATTCTTTTAAAGAATGTCTGTGTAGGCTTGTATTTGGATCTTAATAATGTCCTCAAATGTAGAAGGCTTGATTTTTGCTGTGGTGGAGGTTATGGAGATGGTGGTGGTGGTGGTGATGGGTTGTTAGAGTGTTTCCTCTGTAGGCAGTAGGCTACATGCATTTTTGTCTGCATAGCCTCTGCTCATAATGATATCCCTAAATGACATCAAACTTAGTGGGGGGTGAGGGAGGATATTTTCTGCTCCACTTGCCATCAAAAAAGATTAATCAGAACCTGTAACTTTTCAGAAAACATAACAGCAAAAGGCCTTGAAGCTGGAGCCCTCCCAGTCAGGGAGTGGGGGTAGGGGGAGGGAACAGACCAGGGCAGCCCCCAGGCAGGAAGAGACCGTCTCTCAGCATTTACCAGACAAAGCCTGGGTGCGTCTAATTATGATTATTAAAACAATTTCCATGACGATGTCTAATATTATGTTAATTTGAAAACAACTGTGTATGAAAACTGTCGACTATAATACCTAAATTCATTTAATGAAACACATCGTTAAGGCAATTAAACCTCCTGGATGTGATTAAGAAACATAATTACGACACTGTTCTGCGCCATAATTGGGTGTCTTTAATCAAGGGGTAAAGTGATCAGCAACACAGCCATTAGTTTGTATTGTTCTGGCCCTGCTGTCCATCATTCTGATTAGGAATTAACCACAGCCACCATCAGTAGGTTTTTTTTCTTTTTGCATATTAACATTATAGGACATACATTTGCTGCAAGATTTACTGCTTGATATTTCTCATTATTAAGAAGGCCTCCTTGAAATACTCTGTAACCTCTGTGTTGTTTAGCTATTATTAGAAATTGTACAAATAACAAATCTTGAACTTCAGGAGAAAAAGAAATGCTCATACTTCTTTTATTCTTTGATCATTCATTCAATCTCCAGTCTTACTCTTGGAAGAGACTTGAAACGGATGGGGAAAGGAGAGGATGTTGAGGATAAGTTGAAATGTCAGACGAATATGTACAATTATTAAAAATGGCGAGGTTAATAATATTTATTTTCATGTTGGTAATTACAGACAAATCAATTCTCTTTCCAAATCCAGGAGTTGGCCAGCGTTTGGTTCTAGGAGTAAAGGTAGGACACCTGAAAGGACCAGGAGAGGGGTTTCCCGTGATTTCTTAGGTGGCTCTCCAGATGGCCTGAAACTTTTCAGTTTCTTCAGCAGCAACTTTCAAAGAAGGAAACTGATTGCCGGAGGAGCAATTCTTCTCCATCCCGGCAACCAGCACACCACCCCCCCCCCCCCGCCCCCCGCCCCCGGGGGCTGCTTCCTTTCTGAGGTTTGAGTCCTGAATTGCGCGGCCCAGCCTGGAAAGTTGGCCCACACGCTTGTGGGCCGCAGATGTATTTCCAGTATGTACCATCCACGTCGGGACCGAGTGGCTGAGCACCAGGGGCATCAGTGTGGTCTTGGGGAAGTGTTCTCTGGCCGGAGCAGACAGGCTGGCCCCTGAGGCTGTGGCTCACCAGACCGCCAGAGCACCTCGCCCGCCTCTGAGCCTGCTCCACCGGAACCGCGCCTTAGAAACCCCGCAGGATGGATCCTGCTACTTGTTTGTTAGAGCACAGACAGTAGGCAAATGAGGTTGAGCGAGGACCCTGGGTCCCACTTGGCTTTCGATTCCACCGGTTTCCTTCTCTAATTTCTAATTTCAATTGTCTTCTCTAAATTCTAATTCCTACTTAATCTCATCTCCAGCTTGACACTAGGCACCTACAGAAGCGTCGGGGTTATTCGTGGACTCCTACAGGACCAGCAAATGATCATCTTCGAAGAGCTTGCTAGTACCCCTCCTTCCCCTCCCCGTCTTGTGTGTGAGTGTGTGTGAGTGTGTGTGCGTGTGTGCGCGCGCGCGCATTCTGTGCTGCCTTCTCCACTCTCCGCAGCTGGGCATCCCCCCAAGATCCTGTGTTGAGCTTAAATTCTACTCCCTCCTATCCCACCCACCACCCATCCTTACTGTCTACAGCTCACCCAGGAGAGCCCAGGCTCACAGGTTTCCCTTCTCCACGAACTCTGGGACCCGGACGCTGGAACCGAACCTTTCCACGCGCCCTAGACCCTGAGATTGCCCCAGCATGAGTGGCATTGACTTTCCAATATAATGACTTATGAAAGATATAATCATGTGTTAAATTGAATCCTCCGTTTAACTGTTAATGGTGTGCTCTGGGCACATTTACGTATTAGATGCTATGGTAACTAATTACCACTAGGAAAAAGGATAATACACTTCCCAGACTTTGAAAAATAATGATGAGAGTTCACTTCCCGGCTCGCAGCACACTGTGGCGGCTCTGCCGCGTGGAGCGACAGAGCGAGAGGAGACCCGAAAGTGTGCTCATAGAAGGCAGGAGGTAATGAATCCTGGTCAGGCGAGGCTCCTTAGCAAAACCTTTAATGAAACTGTGATTCAGTTGGGCAAGTGGTGGTAGGGGGAGGTTACCAAGTGCACAACAGTGCCTCCAAACAAAATTAAATTGCTCAACGTAAACATTGGAAACATAAATAAGTTTTCTTTTAATTAAAATGCAGGTCCGATTAAATTATCCTCGTGCCAAGCAACTTTACATCAATTAACAGTTTTTTTGTGTGTGTGGGCAAAATAAATGAGCCCCGCTCCTGCGCGCTCCGCGTTGGCACTTATAACTCGGATGCTCCCGGCTTTGCCAATGTGGTGCAGGTTGATTTCAATTTGGCCTTTTAAATCAGACATTGGGCACGGTAGATGGAAGGAGGAGAGCGGGGGGGGGGGGGGGGGGGGGGAACAGGAGACAATAACTTAAGTTTAAGAGCAAAAACAACTCTCAGGGTAAGAGCCCTTTTCTTCCTGCTGGATCTCTGGCTCTTCTGATGTGTGGTTACTAGAACCAGGATACTGTAGGTTGTGCTGCATAACCAGGTGTCTGTTTCACCCCAAGCCAGGGCAAATGTTTGTACTGGGGACCCTGGAGGGCAGAAGAAGGGGGGGAGGGGGGAGAGTCAGTTTTCCAGGCAGCCCAAGGTTGTAGACCGAAAGTCCACAATACACGTGCCCACCGCGCCGCTCTGCTCGCGCTGCGCCCTAGGAGGGACTCTATGTCCGCCGCCGCAGGGCACCCCTTCTCCCAGTGTCCCCCTTGGACTGAGTGCCCAGCCCCTCCCGATCCCGCAAAAACAACCAACCAGCCTGCAAGTTTCTTGGCACAAAAAGCGAAGTTCAGGGTTCTGCCTCAAACTCTTTTTTTCAGAGTTGGCACTTGGATCCAGTTGTCCCCTGTGCCCCCTGGCAGGTGGGTTCACGGGCAGATCCCAGGCTTCTCAGGAACACCCCACAGCCTTGCTAACCCCAGGAATTCTGTGGAAGCGCCCCAGTTTTAAACCTCAAAGAGCTCTTTGCTCCCTAGCAAGGCAGGGGAAACTCTCTGCTCGCTTTTTCTGAGGTTTAATTTGGGTTAAATTCTACCACTTTTTACTCGTCTTAACAGGATCCAGGAGATTTCTGGATAATTACAAAATTATCAGGCACCCCTGAATGCGCGTGGATGTGTATGTGTGTGACTTTTCTTTCTTTCCTTCCCCTATGTTCTTTAATTCGAGCAATATAGAAATACAGATTAGAAACTTTAAGAGAAATGACTGGGCTGGGAAGGTTAGATTGCAAAGGGGAAAGAGGATTTTGCAGTTTCCAACCCCCGCCCCAACCATATATAATAAAATAGACAAGCCTATCTTACAAGCAAGTCACCAGGATGCTTCGATAGGGAGTTGCCTTTAATTATGCACCCTGTGATATCATTCTCCTTTCCGGCTTGAGAAAGAGTTAATTCTTTCCCAAAGACCATAGTTGCCCTTGTCTTCTCAACCTGATTCAGAGATGCAATAAAATATGAAGCAAATTTATGATCTGTTTCAAGCATTTTATTGCTGTATTTTTAAATTCATATATGCACATATAAGAACTATGATCTGTGAATAATTTGAAATGCTATAGTAGAATGATACATTTTAGATAAAACATAACCATATCTTTATATAATTGTCTCAGATTAAAATAAAAAAGAAAAATAGATTTCTAATGTGGACCAAACTGAAAAACTAATGACAGCCATAAACTGCTAACCAACCATAAATTAACATCTTCATCAAATGCTAAAATGGTATCAGTGGTTATATAAAGCAATTATTATTTCTCCTTATAAGTTTTAGAATAAAGTTCAGGGATATTTAAAGGATCCATTATTTACAAATGCTTCACAATCTTAAAGATTTCACATTTTATTAGGAGGATGGTTGCAACTCAAATCTGCTGTGTTAATAGAGATGTTTAGAGATGAGAATTTAGATTTAAACATAAAAATGCTTCATGGCCTAAGCTCATTTTATGCATTTATTCTGCTCTGGCAATTACTGAAGAACTTGGTATAAAGATTTCTTTGTTAAATATCCGCACCTACTCTTTGAGAAGAGAAGACAAATAATACCTTATTATAATGGGAGACACCTGGATTATATACCTAACTGGTTAAGACATTAAATCATGCACTGTCTGTTCAAGTAAGTACAGCTACCTTTGCCATGTACAGTTTCTCTGCAGAGGTATGGTCAGAATCCTGGTATCAGGCTGAGCCATGAGACGTCCACGAAAGGAAATGATTTTCCAAACCAGGCCTCCACAGAAACATACAGCGCCTGGAGGGGGAAAGGAAATCTATCTATTGAATGCTCCACATATCAGGAAGCAGGGTCAGGGAGTAACTTACTTTAATTTTCTTTTGGAGAAGCATCAGGCATATAGATCTTTGAAGTGTACATTTTTTAAGAAAGCGAAATTAAGTAAAATCTAGAATTATTGAAGTAAGATCTTTTTAAAATTTAGAAAAAAATGGTGTTTTATGAAAACCATACTTAATTGGACAATAGAGGATCTGTTCACAATACATACTCAAATTCTCTCTGCCACTCTGTTATTTATAGCAGGTTGTCCTAGAGGGTAGTTATTATGGATAAACATCTCCAAAGTTCAAGCATTAACTAAGGTCTCCAACTGGCTAAGTGTTGGGACCACTCTCTAGTTTAACATTTTGCAAACATTGCTTAGTCTGAGGATTTTCTTCTGTAGAAATGAATACTATTTTACAGATTTCATGTAAATCTAAAATTAATTCAAAATAAAAACTTAAAAAATGGATACCTAACTTGAAAACACAGAGACAGTACTTTCTGTAGACTTCAAGACTCATTAAAAAAATTCAAAACTGATTTAAAATACTTTTAAAAAAGTCCATTTAACAAAACAAAGACATTTGTAAAACTTTAAATATACTGGACAGTTCTTAGAAGTTGTGAAATAAAAGTATATTTCATTTAAACACTAAACAGAAAAGATGAAAGAATTTACTAAAAAATCTGGGGTATTTATCAGGTAATAATGACATAAGTTCTTAGAAATAAATGTTATATGCAGTAAATGTTCTCTTGTAAACAAATGAAAATCTTAAATTAACACATGCTTTATATTGAAGAGTGACTCATGGATGAATCATTAGATATTAGTACCTTTACCTATTATTTATTATTAGATTATAGTTCTCTTTACCTCTAGTTTCTTCTATAGGCACCAAATGTTGTAAGGGAAATAAAATGCTTCATGAGTGTATCACTAAACACTTACTTCTTGTATATTTAGCAATATATCCCACTTTTCCTCAAATAATTGACAACAAACTATATCAAACCCAGTTAAAATTATCCAGCATAACCACTGACTATTTTTTCTATCCAGCTATATCCTGAATAGAAAATGTATATTATGATTCACATGGTCATGGCTGCTTCCAGACAGTTAAAAAAATAAAATTTTTATTTACTTGATAAATGGTTTTTATAGTAAAATTGAAATCACAGATAATTATTTCATAGACTGCCCATTTAATGACATAATTTATCTTAATTTTTAAACAATACTGAACTGACTAGTTCAAACACACAGGAACACCTTTAGAGCTAAGGCAAGTTCCTGTAAAAACGTTAATGACTCACAGGAGTGTTTCTTAGAGAAGTCAAGTGTCCAGGAAAAAGCTGTACGTATAGTTACTGAAGGAGCCACATTTCATCTTCAACACCATCCCATATTACTTGCTTTATCTACAATTTGGATTTCAGCCTTATGAATAAATAGAACACTGTCCAAGTATTATTCATCTTCATTCATGATCTGTGTTAAGCGACCTGCAGAAGACAAAGACCTTGTCTAATGGGATCTCTTTTCTATTTTTTGTTGTTCTTTTACATCTCTCCACAGAATGACTACAATTATTCAGAGCTAGAGACTAGCAAGGTCAGCCTGGTTAAAATAAACTTATTAAAAAACGTATTAGTCCCTGATATTTCTTGGGTCTGTTTTTATTATTTCCCACATAAACAGCTAAGTTAAAATATATGAAAAATACTCTGAATATAACAATGAATGCACTTTTAGGAAGAGTATCAGAAAATAACAATGTGTGTGTGTGTGTGTGTGTGTGTGTGTGTGTGTGTGTGTGTGTGTTTGGGGTGGGGGAAGACAAGAATGTGAGGATATTCAGACAGCAAAATTATTTTCCAAATAACTTGCTATTTGTAACCAAATCTTCTGTCACCCAACATGCTCCTAGTAGGGAAATAAGGAGACACAGTAATTCACCTGTGTTTTAAAAGTTAATTTATTGAATTATTGTTGTAAATAAAAGATAATTAAGTAGATTTACAAAGCATTTGCATTTCTAATCTAATGCCTTTTTAAGATTTGCTTCCTCATAAATCCACATATATACCATTTTAAAATCAAAGATATTAAACGAACAATTCAGAACAACAGTTTTTTTATAACATACAGCACTTCCCTTTGACTAAAAAATATTGTTAAACATAAGTATTGCCAAATTATCTCCTTTTTAAAATTGTGCAGTAGTTTTTTTCACAAATTAAATTCATCTTACTCAAGAAAGTATTATAAACAAAATAAAGGTTTCAGCTAAAAAGTCCAAACATCAATGATCACTGATTTAGATGAACACTATGAAGCAAAGTAAGTAATAATTGCGTTAGAGAAATAGTAGAGAGTTTTATGTGATTACTCATTATAATTTAAAATAATGCTACAGGGAATGTAATCTTGGCTTGCTAACTTTTTCTTAATTGAGTATGTGAATATGAATACCTAATAATGCAGTTCAAGTAAATAATAGTTTGCAATATGGGTGATTTTAATAGGTTAAGAACAGTGCATATTCTAAGGGCATAGAGTTCTTATTTTATCATTATTGACATTATTTTATACTAAGATCAAAACTTAAATAATTTTTGTGCTTTGATCTTTGAAATTGGTTTTAAGGTTCCACTGTTAAATTAGAAGTCATTTACAGGAAGTGTTACCCAAATTATTTTTTGTGTGAGAAAATAAACAGAAGTAATCATGCAGATTTTGAGTATAGAAACTCTTTTACCTTAGACTTGTGACCCCAAACTTAATGATAAAATGGAGAAAATATAATTAAGTGTTCCAGGAAAGCCAGAACAAGGCAGACAGATGTCCCCACATGGGTTGCTTAGCAGTGTGCCTTATTTTAGTAGTAAATAGCTTTTTTTCTTAATATCTGCAGAGCATTAAGTTTTTGCCAACTGAATGCTTCGTTACTGTTAGCCATTGATATATAAAACAATATTATTATTCATTTCCTTTAATTTGAAACTAGGGGAGGGGCTGTAAAAATGAAAAAAAAGAGTTCTTATGATATATAAAATATAGTTTGTAAAAAGATTCTGGAGCCTCAATGACTGTGTTTGGTTTGCCATTTTTATCATATAATCACAATACCTGATGTATATGTTTTATTGTGCATAATTATGCACATGGTAATTTCTCATTACAGAACACGACTCTGGAATGACTGATGGAAGGTTAGTTAGAACTAGTGGTAAATCAGAATTTTAGAACCCTTTTAAAGAGATGAATTTATTACTTCCAACGACACTTATAATAAATTGGTTGTGTGTGTGGTTTCCCCTAATAAATTGTGTGTTCTTGAAGAAGGGTAATCCAGTGCACAGCCTCCTGTCTAGAATAGAGGCAACGCTCAATAAATGTTTGACTGAATAATGAACTATATGATGACTAAAAAAATATTCCCTTTAACAAATACATAAGAACAGTTTTTAAAAGGTGCAACCTTGTTAAAGTATCTCCTTTACAACTTTATGTTCGCATATTGCATTACACTTTTCGAAATAAATTCACACGTCTCACTATGTTTAATCCTCATCATGAACCCTCATTTCAAAAAGGCCTTATTATTTTATTTTGCATTAAGGGACTGAAGCAATGAGAAGCAAAATGACTGGTCGATGATAACAAACTAGTCATATCACAGCTAAAACCCTTGTCTCTTAGCTTATTTCTACATGACATTTTTTTTCCTATTCATAAACACTCTTTAATTCCTACATGTAAGCCTGTGACATGATTCTGTTTTGCTTCTACTGCCCATTCCTTTTATATAATATTTTCTCAACCCTTTTGTTTATTCTTACTTTCTTTTCTAAATTCCTGGACACACTTTGGAGTTAAGCAGAAATTAGAAGTGAATAATTTCCCGTGCTCTCTCTGCTGTAAGACAGAGTATACTGCGGAGACAAATGGAAGAATATGGTAGCTTCTCCTTCAGGGAATATGGTGGACTAGTTGTCCTCCTAGTACAAAAAGAATGGGCTACGCTTTGTGGCAGGCAGAGGATAAAACCTAGGGCCTAAGTTGGGAGTGTGTGTGAAATCCAAGATTGCTGCACCAAGCCAAAAACTTGCAAAGGGAACATCCTTGGTTGGTGAACTAGAAAGAAACCTCGCTCCACAGCAAGACTGACTAGATTTGCCTCTCTCGGTGATGGCTCTGGGAAAAAAAAAAAAAATCCCCAAAGCAGGAAAGTCTCTCCTGTCTATTCCTTATCCCAGAACTGCTTTGTAGCTGATTTAGGGTTATAACCCACATTACCCATATATTTCCCATCCCTCATCTCCTCTCAAAGTACTCAAGCTGAAAACTTAAAGTGATCTGAGTTTGATAATAACATCAGTACTCACACAAAAGAAACTCAACTTCTCCCCAAAGGAATGAACCTTAAAACTCAGGTCTTAAAAATTTTCCAGAGATAAAATTCCAAGGAATACGGGCTCAATAAACAAGTCATACTGAGTAAGAGTTAAACTAACAGACACAGAATCAGACCCACAAAATACTAATGATTTAGAAATATCAGAGACATAACATAAAATAGGTTTCTTCATATACTTAAAGAAATGAAAGAGGATATTGACTGTATGACAAAGGAAGAAGACATAGAAAAGGACCAGGCAGATAGGAAGAACAAAATTAATCATTGAACTTAGCAAACTCAGTGGGATCAGAAGAAAACCTGAAAGCTAAGTTGGCAGCTGGCACCTGACTCAAAATCAACCCACAGAAAGGAGAGGATCATAAGGGTCTAAGGATGGAACATAACAAATTTAGAACATCTTGGGGAGAATGAAGGCAGTCACAAACTGTGTGTGTGTATGTGTGTGTGTGTGTGTGTGTGTGTGTGTGTGTGTGGTGTGGTGTGGTACCATGGTTGGGGACAGAGTCTGTGGCAGCCCAGGGTGAAGGATGGCTGCACACAGCAGTGGGAAGACAGGTGGGGGTAGAGTTCCTGCTTTGGCCTCTCCCCCAAATTAAGTTTCCCATGGATACAATTTCCATCGTGGGGTGAAGAGGTCATTAAAACACTGGGGGTGCATGTTATGGAATACTAAACAGCAGTTAGAAGAAACATATTAAATATACGTATATATCTGTGTGTGTGCATGTATGTGTGTGTGTGCATAGTAATATGGACAGATCTTTAAAAACATAGGGCTTAATAAAAAAAGAAGGATCTCATGTATAGAAAAAGCACTTATGTAAATTAACCTGCACACAGGTAATATGTTTTATAAAAATACATACTAATAAAAAGATAAGCATCAAACACATCAGAACGTTTATGATGGGGAGGAGTATAATGGTGAAGATAAGGGATAATAAGATAGAGTAAGTAGATAAAGCCAGAGGGGTCTTGCTTGGACAAATCATAAGTGTGTGCCATGAATAAGAAGGATAAGGAGTAGGATTACTCAATCCTCCGAGGTGAAATAAGAAGCAAGAAACAAACTCCATGGATGAGTTAAAGAGCAGATTAGGTACACCGTGAGAGTGAGATCTATACCAACTACCTAGAATATAAATCAGAGCTAGAAAACATGGGGAGAAAAGGTCAAACAACATGGAGTATCGAGTGGGATGCTCTAATACAGACTCTGGGAGAGGTATTATTCTGACATTATGGCTGAGAATTTTTCCCACCTGATAAAAGACACATATTCTCAGACTCAAGAGGCACTGTGACATGCAAGCACGATACAGAAAGACCAAGAACATCAAAGACAAAAAGAACATGTTAACGCCATCAGAGAGAAGAGGCAGACTACCCTTTGAATAATTAAACTGATGGAAGGCTAACCTCTTGACAGCAGCAACAGAAGCCTGAAGACTATGCAGTATCTTCAGAGTGCCGTGAGGAAACAGACTTGTGTGCATAGCAAAGTCATCTCTTAAGGATGAGGGCAAAAATAAAGACATTTCCAATCAAGCAAAAATCAGAGTTTAGACCAGCAGAACCTCACTAAGGAATGTGTAGAGCATGTACTTTAAGAAGGAGAATATGAATGCTAGAACATGTATTTACTATTAAGTATTGTACTTTATAATGTTATTTTAAAAATCAATCGCCTTTTTTTTAAACATTTTTTTAACGTTTTTTATTTATTTTTGAGACAGAGAGAGACAGAGCATGAACGGGGGAGGGGCAGAGAGAGAGGGAGACACAGAACTGGAAGCAGGCTCCAGGCTCTGAGCCATCAGCCCAGAGCCCGACACGGGGCTCGAACTCACGGACCGTGAGATCGTGACCTGAGCTGAAGTTGGACGCTTAACCGACTGAGCCACCCAGGCGCCCCTCAATCGCCTTTTTAAAAACAATAGCACAATGCTGAAATAGTAGAAGTTCCAATCATGCAATACAAATTAACTGAATTTTATTACCTGCTTTTCCTGATTACACACAGTATCATCATTTATGTCAGATGCCCAATAATCACTTGGTACCCTGAAATGAGAAAGCTTTGAATCATGGACACAATGCTGCCTTATGGCATATAAAATTATATTGCATTATGTAATCAATCCAAATAAGCTCCAAGTCCAAAAGATGACGTGTCAAGAACAAATCCTGCTATCGAGTTTCTCAGTTTATATAAATGGAAGTATCTAGGAAAGAGTTCATTGCAATGCTGATATAACCCTTCCAGTTTACAGTGAAACCAAACACTACCATGTAACGATTTCAACATTTGCTCCTAACAACAGACCTGATACTAATGTCTCGGGCAACTGCTGAATATGCAATAGGTTTTGTGTGTTCTTATACATCTTATCAGTATCTAACTTAACATGAGTGGTCTTACATAACAAGAAATTTTGTTGCATTGAGCCATAGTATACAAAGTGATAAAGAACATTTATGGATGATTAAATATTGAAGTGAAGTTGAAGCATTTAATCTACTGCAAAACTCATTTAATGCAAACGTACTCAGGCGCTATAGATATTATTGATATTACACTTGAAGGGAACATTTTCATCCGGTTTATCTCATGAAAATTTAATTTCCTTCTTCTCTGAGAATTTTGCATTTGTTAGACTGTGTCCATTTCTAGCACAAATTTCCAGTTGTACATAAAGTGTGGTTTTACATATTAGAAAAGAACATGAATGACTTAAAAAATCCCACAGTGCCAAATTTATTGCGGTACATTTACTATGACAGGCGAAAATCACAGTATGTAGAAAAACATAAAAAAGCTATTTTGAGTTTATCATTATGCTTATTTTGATGTCCATTTTCATGTCGACATTCTATTTTATTTTATGATAGGTTTTGTGCAGACTGGACTGATCACAGATCAAATATAAACTGACACTTCTTAAACAAACAAACAAACAAACAAAGCAACTACATTTGCAGAAATTCAAAACAAATTGATAAACCAAGGACATTTAGGTTAGTTTTGATAGATTTCTTTTCTTTCTTTTCAGCTTCTTTAAGATTTTACCTTGTACCTAAATAAAACATCAGAGGCTGGATGCTGAATACCAAACAGAAAACGGCTGCAGTTTGCTTCTATAGGTTTATCATCAATTATTTCTAAATCAAAATAAGTTAAAAGTACAACCAACAATTGCTTTATTTCAATAATTGCCAAAAATCGGCCTGGACATTTGCTGGTTCCAGTTCCAAATGGCATTAGGTAACACTTCAGTTTCTTTCCTTTTTTGAAAAAGGTGGTTTTCTTCTTACCATCTTCTACAAAACGGTTAAATCTGAACTCCTGTAAAGAAGAAATAAGGAGTATGAAAATTAAACATTTACATGAAATAGTTTGACCTCCGTTCCACAAAGTTGCCAGCTCTCTCTGCCCTTCTTACAAGGCCTCTCTGCATCCAGCAAATGGCAGAAAGCAAAGCGTGACCCAGTGAAATCATGTATGAACTTTCAAAAATCTCAAATGCTGCTAGGGAATTACTTCTCCTCTATCATAGTGAAATGCACACACTGATAGGACTTTTCTTCCTAATTCGTATTTCTCTCTTGGGAAATACATACACTTAGGAAACTCAGTGTAGAGGTCATCTCTTAGTTTTTGTTCTCTAAGATGGGTTCTGACTGATGGGCCCTTGGTGGACTGATGTTCGGTACAAGGTAAGGGCTCCTGCACTGGCCACCATTGTTACTCTGGAATAATGTCTCTTATTGGCCACAGGAGCTGCCTAATATGCTTTCTCTACTCCTTCCCAGTTAGCTACTGACGGACGAGGGCTGTGAGCTTAGGATCGAGTGCTTATGTCTGGATTAAATGGACATAAAATGAAATGTGAAATCTATATAAGGCACTAGAGAGGAACTTAAGCCACAAAATTGGTCTTGCTTGTTTTTGGACGTTGTACTGAATTTCTCTTATCACACTTCTATTACAATGGACTCTCTCTGGGTTAACTCTAGGGTTGTAGGTATTTCTGATATGTTTTCATACAGAAGTTACATTACTTGTCACAGAAAATTGTAGGCCTGGTTTATCTATGGTGTTTAGCCTGGCATTAATTTACTCTCGCTTGAGTTTCTGAGAGGAAACTGAGTGACCTTATTTCAGCCCATGGCAAATTAAGCCATTGATTAAATTACAGCACGTGGCATGCATGAAAACGACCAAGTATTTCCTATACTGGGTGCTCATTAGCATTAGACCTGCTCAGCACACAACTTTGATATGAACTATATGAAGTCAGAGGTAAAGCAGCAGGTCAGATTGAAAGCATTTCACATTGCAGTGAAAACCCTACAATATGTGGATGGATTCTGAATCCATCCCAAATCATCTAATTTTCTCATTCAATATTAATGTCATCAAAATAATTTCTTTTAAAAGTACTGGGTTTGTCCTTACTCACCTAGATACCTTTTGTGATAAATGCTCAACCTTAGAAAACACACTTTGGGTGGTTTCAATCCCCTTTCAACTTGCAAGCTGATGCAATCACAATGGCAAAATTAATCTGCCTTACAACACAAGTATTCCTGGCCCCCCTAGACAGTTCTCGGGTGTATCTGAATAGGATCTAACCAGAGCTGAGCTAAAAATATGTGTGCATCCTTGTATTAATGACCAAGGACACTCTTGTTGACATGCATTTTGTTGCTGGAGGAAGAGTTACAATATGGAACTCTCTCCCCACGACTTTTTCCATTACTGGCGCCCAAGCCTGCTTGCCTGAGTTTAGGACTGCTGCTTCTTCCTTCTCACTGACCAATCTGAGGAGAGAACCCTCCACAAGAGCTTCTCACATAGCCAAGTCAGTTCAAGTTAATTTACTCATGAGATGATTTGTTGGAAAAGGTCTCACTGCACCTGCACTATCTAAGGCAGGAAATACAAAAGGAACACTTAGCTTGGGTTACAACTTCATAGTGTCCTGATTATATAAATAAGCCAATAATTGCTTTACTTCATGGCTGTTCTGTTCTTCCTTGTGAAAGTGAATGTGCTCCCCTCCGAGAGGCCAGAGGGGCAAACATATAATGTGCTGCCCAGCCCTGTGACCTGCAGGTGGTGTTCACATTCAATTCCCTCAAATTTCTAGTCAATCAGCAATGATACTCTTCTAGTTTTCTACCACCTTCTATTAAATTTCCTTATAATAAACATCATAGGAATTCTTACTTAGTTGTTTGTATTATTAAACAAGAAGAGAAAAGGCCAACTTCTGTTGTTCTGTTACTACCACCAAGCTCAAAGGACACATGGGCATAGGTATATTTTTGAGTTAAAATTTATTTTCAGTTTGTTTTCCATCGTCAGGGTATGGGGAACTAGAGCAGAAACCAATATTAGGAAAGGCCCATAGCAGATACTAGAGAGATGGTCTGGTTTTTACCAAAACGAGAAGGGGTATAATAGTCTCACCTGTAATATTCTGGGGTCACAGTGACAAAGAACAAAGTGTGAAGAACTCAAGATACACACATTCATTTGGAACAACTTAAATACAGGATTCATCATGTTGACTTAAACTCTTTGCAGTAACCATAATAGGTCAGCACTTCACAACTAAAGAAGTGGATGAGAATAGAGAAATCATTTTTAAAAAGGTATGACACTGTAATTCCCCTTACTTCTCTAATCATTCTGTGGTTGACTTCTGAACATCTTTCTTCTGCTGAGGTTTGTCTAGGCATCAATCATGGTAATCACATGGCTGTGGCCACTGACAGATTTAGGATAGGGTGTGTGGACAAGTGCTACAGGGGTAACAACTGTGAGGACATCTGATAGAAGTTCCTTTCTTGTGAAGAAAAAAAAACAAATGTTTAATCACCGCTTCCCTTCTGGACCCACTTATATGTGAATACTTATAACTGCTGTGGCCACCAGGCTGAAGATGGAGCTAACCCACAGGAATGGTAGAGCCAAGAAATCTCAGGAGATTGGAGTTGTTACGCTGTCTTATTGATCTCTGTATTTTCAAAGCACCCAACATAGTGCTATGCACATAGTAGAGGTTCCATATATGTTTGTTGAATTAATGAATAAATACATGATTAAAGTATATTTTAAAATCAATCTTCAAGCTTTTGAAGAAAACACAGATATTGAAAGAGTAAATAAACATGTAGAGAATGAAGCATAGACGAATATTCAGCGTTCACAAATAGAGAATGGTATAATAGCACTAGAAATCAATAATGGATAGACGATACAGTTTTCTAGACAGAAAACAGTTTTGGTGCAAGTGACTGAGGACCATTGAACTCCCTCATTTGTATTCTCCAAATATTGTGTTCAGTTGAGTTTAAGAGATTTTTTTGAGCACTTCCCCGTATGTGAAACATTGAAGTTGAAAATAAAATGTAGTCTTGTTGATGTAGGTGACATACAATACAATCAGATTTTGTATTCACTCAATCATTTTGGGTATAGGAATCCAGATTAGAGAAAAGATATGATTTCTTAAAATAAAAACTGTCAGAGCTTTGAGTGGATGACTAAGGGCCTGGACTCTTGCCCCAGCTTCACAGTCAGTACTCCTGGGAGCAAGACGACAGAGTTCTTTTTATCCCCATAACTTGGGTTCCAATTAATTTATACTAGGTTGAGAGAGTGTGCATATCTCTTCCCAGCTTTGTGTTTAGGGTCTTCACATTAGCAACGTGGAATCAGCCATGTGGGAGTATTTGTATCGCAATAATTGACAAAATTAGGGCTTTTCAGAGTGCCGTGCTGGCAGCACACCCTGGTTCCAACACAGTAGGTATGAAGGCCAATGTACTGGTATGGCGGAAACCCTCTCAACATGAGGCACCTAGCTCTGAGAACACAGCCATATGATAAGGCCAATTCCCTACACTCTGCGCTCTTAAAGACAAGAGGCTTTTAAATTTCTCGGTCACTCATTACGCCCATCGCAGTGCTTTTGGCATCACACGTGCTCAGTATACATGTGTTTCCTTGAAGTATACGGATGGCATCATCTCTATACCAACGTGAGATACAGACAAAATATTAGAGTACGTCTTCATCTGTTATGGCCAGTATATTTGTAGAATAATGACAATAATCAGAATAATCAATACAACAGTTTTAACAGTGATTCAGAATTTATACAAGGGCTTTCAAATTCGTTTATCACTGTATAATCCCTACACCTCTGAGAATGAGGTCAAATAAGGTCTTTCAGCCTCAGAGCTTTGGGTGTGCTCCAATGGCTTTGTAATTACTTTGTTTTTCTTCACTGTTACCTTACTTTAGGAGGCGACGTGGTTGCGATAAAGTGTTAGTACTACCTTAAGTGTTTGCTGTTTCTTCGCTATCACTCAGTTGTGTCCCCAGGCTTCCTTTTGTACCTCACCACCTCTGGCCACAAAAAAACCAACCAACAGACTTGCTCCAATAAACTAAGCAACCAATATTCAGGAAAAGAATAATTTTTCACACAGAAGTTACACATTGGTAGCTTGTAGACCCAGTTAGGTACCAAACGTTTTTTGTTTAGTCCATGTTGTGTTTTTAAACATTATTTTTCCAAACATTTAAAAATTTTTAACTTTACCCAAAAGTCTATTTTCTGAGTTAAAAAAAAATTATTACTTTTTTAAAGGCCTCAGCCATGCCAGGTCTACATGCTTGTAAGAGCTGAATGTTAGTTCAGAAGTAGACAAATGGTTTTATTTAGATGCCCCTTGGGATCTCCATTCTCCATAGTTCTTACCACCCCTGATAGTCTTGCTACATTTATACACAAGACACCGCATCCATTTGTTCTAGTTAGATGCATATTTGAATATGTAATATTGATTCTGATTTAATATTTTAACTTAAGTATGTTTTCACTTTCAGAATATTCATCCATCCCAGCATCCCCTTATTTATTCACCCTGTGGACACCCTCATGTGCAAGGTACTGAGAATGCAGAGAAGGCAATGATGTGGTCTTTCCCCTTCTGGAGCTTACAACATATGGGAGCACAGACAAATAAACAAGTAATTGGAAAGCAGCAGGTGGTATGCACTGTAACAAAGTACAACAGACCCCACAGTGGGCAATGGCAAATTCCCCGAGGAATGAGGTGGGAATCAGGAACACTGCCAAAGAAGAGGTGATTAAGGGTGATTCTTGTGGAGTAATCTGGAACCTCTTGAGTGGACAAGTAAGGAGGAACATTCCAGGAGTAGAGAGGTGTATGAAGGAAGACAATGGACTGTTTTTGGAATGTAATATTCTCGAGTCTCTTGGGCTTGAAGATCCTGAAACCATGCCTCATTGGGTGGGAAAACCTATGCTCTGCTAAGACTCTTCAGTCTCTGTGTCCTCCAAGAATAACTATACTTATATTTGGAGCGAGTCTTCTTCAAGTTTCTGGCCTAACAGCTATTGTCTGTTTTCTATATCTAAGGCCGGGTCTTCCCATTCAAGATCTACGGAGCACAAAAGGCAGTGAGGAATATGAGCCTCTGAAGAGCTTCTGGGCCAGGGCTCTTAGTGACAAATGGCCAGGGACAGAATTTCCCAGGATTTTCTTCTCTTTTTTTACTGTCAGTGGATGGTAGTTTCATACGAATATCTGTTCTATGAGCATCTACAGCATCTCTTACTGTCATTCTAAGTTGATAAAAATGACAGGAATAAATCTACATGCCTGATAGTGGTAGGTGCTCAGGAAATGTTTACAGAATGAATGATTAAGACCTTGCCGAATAATATAAAAATGGTTCTGAACCATACATTTTTCTGTGTCAATAATGACCAGCATTCCACAACTAGTTTCAAGAAAATAATGTTGGCAAAAAATAGCTAGTTAATGGTGGTAATTTGGTAAACATTTATTATTTGTTGATAACTTTAATGTTGATTTTATTATCATGATATGAATGGTAAACTTAATGACTAGTAGAACAATCACATAATGAATATAATAAACACAATTTAAATAAAGAAAAGAAACTACAGACAGAAACAAAATTTAAAAATATTTTTCAGAGATTAGTTATTATTTGCCCTATTTACTGAATATCTATGTGTTGATATTCTTTTTTGATATTTACACATGTGGAGACAAAGCTAGTTGCAGAATGTTCACTCACTCACTAATACCCTACTTCTGATTTGCTATCACCATTTATATATTGCCTCTTCTTCTGAAACACATAGAAATCATATGCACACTTTCCCTCTCACTTAAAAAATTTTGCTTTTGCTGATTAAATAGATGCACTTTTTGCATCGTAGTTGGAATCTATCCTCTTCTTATTAATTTCCAAAACTCAACAATACTTTAATCTAGCCTGGCTGCCAAACCTCTAACTTAGAAACTGGGTTTTAAAGTGGTCCAGCTATAAACTGCCCAAAAAGAGCACAGAAGTTCACCTTTCAAAAATAGTACTTTATATACAAAAACCACTATGGCAACACCATTACTTCATGAGACACACAGGCAGAATATGACTGCATTCAATTTGCATGCAGGTGGTGAACCTCTGAAGTGGTATTAAGGGATGAGCCAGGGTGGATTAATTTCCAGTCTTTGATATTCATTAACTCCAGCTTCAGAAAAAAATACAAGGAGATGACACAATTACCCTCAGAGCTTCACCCGTGAGCAGCAGCTTTACAATCTGAAGTTCGTAATGCCATCCTGATTTATCAAAAAGGGGCATATACCTTTGGTAAGAGGTGAAAAAGTATATGGGCTTAACTATGGCAGTGATGGTATTTGATTCTGGGACAGTCAACCCCACTCTGGAAACACTTAGCAAAACAGTCATTATCATTTATTCTCTAAGCCACCTGTCAACAGTTAGCCCTCTGTGGTTTTCAATAATTCTCTGCCAAGTTAAACTTATTTTTTTGGCCTACAGGTAATGATAGGCAAGGTACCATGCCTATTTTGTTTGAAGAAGGTAGCATTTAGTCTCATCATTCTATTTCTATTTGTAGATCACAAAAACTTTGAAAGAGAGATACTTAGGAAACACTTCAGTAAACAGGAAAATTTTCCCACTGGAAGAAGAAAAGAAGTCATCAATCCATCTCAAATTCCTTCTGGGACAAGGTGGAAGAAGCAAGCTACAGAAAGAGAGTATGAGGCCCCTATCCCTCTGCCCCTTTCCCTGTTCACACTCTCGCTCTCAAAAAAAAAAAAAGAGTATAAGGAAGAGGAAGAGGAATGTGCTTGCAGTTATCTAAGAAGTAGCAATGATGCGTGTTTACCTCTGGAGCTTCAAAGATTTCCGGGTCATAGTGTAAGGCTGGAGGAAAGATGGCGACCAAGTCCCCCTTTCGCAGACAGTAGTCCTGCGGCTCTGAATGTATAGTCAAATCGTCTTGAACAAAACGGAAGATGCTTGAGAATGAGCATAGTCGTAAAACCTCGAGAATGGTGCTTTCTGAAGGACACAAGCAAGCAACAGCTTATTAAAATACAACTGCTCCTGAACAGTGCACTTAATTGCCATTAAGCTCATTACCAATAGCTTTGATTGAAAACAAAGCCCTTTCGTAATCAGATCTGTTGAGCACCAAGAGGTAGCCATGGTGGCCTTCCATGGCCAGAGTGAGGAAGAGGCAGGGGAGTTAGCTGTGACCTGGCCCTAATCACAGAAGGCAACAGTGGTGTACTTGGGCAGAGAGCCATTAACTAGGCTTTTTGTAGGCAGGAAAGGTTTGTAAGAGAGGAATGCTGTGTTATAGGTATATCCTTTGGACATTAAACCCATATCCCCGTTCAAGTATGGTGCTGGTGGGTTATTTCACCAACCTTTAGAACAGCTACCTCTTTAAAACCAGGCTGGGACAGTTAACAACCACTTAGGCAGTTCATAGTAAAGTAATTGTAGTAGTGCTTTCTGTGACGGCTTAACACTTAATATCTTTTATGCTAGCTGTAAATAAAATGTGGGTCAGCATTTGTTGGAAAAATTTCAAAGTAAAAAGACTTTTATAGGATTGAGAAGAAAACCGTATTTCCCTCAGCATCCAGGGAAAATAACAGTCACCATCCTAACCTGGAAGATTCCAGAAGCTGAATGTCCTTGCTTTCCCAGTGGCCTTCACCTTTTGCTCCTAGCACGACAGATTTTATGGCTAATTTCCGGCAATTTATCCTGGCAGTTTGAGGAGGAATTCCTTTGGGAATAATATGCATAATTTGCATAAATCATTCTGATAGCATGCATATCAGCATGTAGCTCCTGTCTAGGTCTGCATCTCTGCCTTCATAATCAAAACTGACTATGTTTTCACCAGCGTGAATGGGTCCTAGAATATAAAGCTTGATTCTTTCTAATCAGCAATGTGAAAAAGAGCTCCAAATTGAACATTTGTCCCCTTTCACATGGTGACAAATGGTTGTGTTTATGGTTTGCAATTTAGAATCACACACACACACACACACATACATACACACACACACACCCCAATTTCTCAGTGTTCAACAAAGCTCTGAAACATAGAGTACTCAGTTATGAGATTATAGCAATGCACTGGTCAGTGAGGGCTTGCATCCGCTAAAAAATAAAAATAAATGCTATTTCACTAAAACTTAAATCTACACACAGCTTGCACAAGGATATCAAGTAGCTTTGGGTGCCTTCTCCCAGGATGTTTTTCCCTAAGCATGCATTTGTCTGAAGAAATGAGGCTGCGGTCAGCTCTGTGTGGCCAGTGTGGTGATTCAATGTGACATACAGTGAGGCAGTGCATATTCTTTTGGACTGCCTTCGTTATTATAATCAGGCAGAGTCAAATCGGTTTGTTGGTGATGAGGCCAGAAAAGAACTTTGGTTTTGGAACGTGGACTCTACCGCAGATAGCCACAAGGCACCTGACACGACGGATTTCAGCTGGCAGGACACCACTGACCAACATTTCTGTGCTGAAAAGCAAGGGTCAGCTTCCCATGTACTGCTGCTGGCTCCATTGGCTCAAGAGCAGAGTAGCATCATTTGGGTTGTGGTGTGAAATGGTAGCTGACATATGTAGCAGTGCGGTTCACCCAACAAGTCCAGTAGGGGTGTGGGAAGAAGAAAGACAAAAGCAAAAATAATTGTGGGGCGGCTCTGTGACAGGGCAGGCATTTACCAGTCCAAACGACACGGTCACATCCGATTGGCCGATGTGCTCGAGGGAAGCATGGCAGCTTGCGCCCACTGCAGTATCACAAATGACAATTGGGCAAGCATATCTTATGCAGAAGTTAATCACAATAATGGAGCACAAAGTGTGGCTTAGCGGTCAGATCGTAAATGACAAATCTGTTTTACCTTCCAGTACCAGTTATGTGCGCAAGACGAGGTTGGCCATCGCTCTGAGCGATCATGCTGATAATCATTAGATGACAAAAGTAATGAGTTGCATTATTATCAACAATGGAGAGGAGAGCTTCCGTGGCTCTGTGTCACAACACACAGATACAAAAGCCAGCAGCTTTCCCACCAGCCCCCGTAAGAATGCAGGCAGAGCTATATGTTGAGAAGAATGACAACTGCACAATAAAAAAAATTGCAGCCTTGACTTGTAGTTGTCATAGTTGAGCAGACACCAGCCAGTGCCACTGACGGACCAGCTGGGCCCTGGGAGGACTTCCATGCTGCACCAGGAGGTACAGTAAATTATCCTGCACGGTAGAGCAACATCTGTTTCTGTGCTAGTGCCGAACAAACAAGGCAATTTAAAACATACCAAGGGATAACCAAGCAACAAATGAACATGACCCTCATTTTTTTCCTCCTTCTCACACACGAGGTGTTAAACTTCATTGTGCAAGCACTCCACGAAAGAGAGGCCAGGTTGGTATTTGATAAGGTGTTGTCAGAGAGATTTTGCAGATTTCCAAAATGGAAAGAAAAAGCTTATAGTATTGTTATTCTTAGAATCTTCCTTCCCCCCTTCTATCGTCATTTCTTTTATACCAAAGCTAGCACTCAGTTCTCAATTCGCTCTAGAATTAAAAAAAAAAAAAAACTTTCCATATACTTATAAATATTCAGTCTTTAAACCTAATTTGCTATACTTAGTTCACATGCCTTCAAGCATTTGTCTTCCAATTTCCACTGAATAAATGCGTACTAATGAGAAGTAGAGCAAGCTGCTGAGGCAAAGCTGGGTGACTTGGGTCTGGCCTGCCACCAGCTTGTGATCGGCGGGCAAATTGAGTTAAAATGAAAAGTCTTGTCAGCTGAAATTCAACATGGTAGCCAAACAGCAAGCTGTCAATCATCCAGCCAAAACAAGGGACTGTAGGTAATAAAAGGTCATTGTGATCATTAGTGCACTTGGCTTTCGTACGCAAGTTAATTTTAATTAAACATGATCTCTATCTGTAAATGTTTTATAAAACTTATTGTGCATAATGGATTGTTAATTTATACTAACATTTAGCAGGTAATAGGACCCTCTACTTCTGAAATGCATTGTGGAGAAATGGCTATCGAGAATGCAAATATTTTGGGGATAATTTACACCAGGCACCACAAGGTGCCAACGATTCGATTGTGATTAAGATAAGGCTGCCTGTGTTTTATTAAGAACTGAGCTTTACTGACCAGTTCACGCCACGAAATTGGATTACAGAATTCCCACCATGAACTTACAGTGCAGAGCCTGAACCACCTCCTTCACCTGGCTAGGAGAGATTTGTTTCTCTTTTTAGGAGCTAAAAATATTCTGATTAAGTATCCCTCCTAAGCAGAAGCTGGGGAATGTGTTGAGCTAAGATGCTTTACCACGTAACTGTGAAGGAAAATGGCAAACGAGAGGAACTGCTGGTAGGAAGAGGCATACACACTTTCTCTTTTGCCCTCAGATCTCAATCCTGGCTGTAATAATTGACAGATGATTCTCATTTGCAGATTTAAAGTGCTGAAGCAGCTCATGACAATCAATAATGCATGTAACGATGCAAACACAAATAAGCACATCCAAGTTTCTGCCTCACACTTAGGCCATGTCTGTATATGTGGAATGAATGTACTGTGACATGGCCAGGCTGTTAATTTGGGTCATCTTAATGATCGGTGCAGACTGTCACACAGTCTGATTAGCCATGGTGATCCGTGGATAGCAGTGATGGCTGGAGTGAAATGGACAGCCAGCCCCTGCCACAGTCCACTGGGGCTGAACACTTGGGCGGTCTTACAAAGGTGTATGAGAAGGGGGGACAGGAGGATCTGCAGGCAGTGTTCCGGAAGGTATGAAGAAATGGAGTGAGGCTCCAGGTGTGTGTGTGTGTGTGTGTGTGTGTGTCCATTTTACATAACTGCCTTCAAGACAGGTAAGAAGGTAAATTAGGAATTGCAATAATCAGATAACTTGAGGGGCGCCTGGGTGGTGCAGTCGGTTAAGCGTCCGACTTCAGCCAGGTCACGATCTCGCGGTCCATGAGTTCGAGCCCTGCGTCAGGCTCTGGGCTGATGGCTCGGAGCCTGGAGCCTGTTTCCGATTCTGTGTCTCCCTCTCTCTCTGCCCCTCCCCCGTTCATGCTCTGTCTCTCTCTGTCCCAAAAATAAATAAACGTTGAAAAAAAATTTTTTTAAAAATAATCAGATAACTTGAAGCAGATAGCTAATTTTGGGCTCAACAACTGTTTAATATATTTTACATTTTTTTAATGTTTATGTATTTTTCAGACAGAGAGGGACACAGGATGAGCAGGGAAGGGGCAGAGAGGGAGACACAGAATGTGAAGCAGGTTCCAGGCTCTGAGCTGTCAGCACAGAGCCGGACGTGGGGCTCGAACTCACAAACTGCGAGATCGTGACCTGAGCTGAAGTCGGTCGCCCAACCGACTGAGCCACCCAGGCACCCCTGTTTAATGTATTTTAAATCAAGTTAGCAGTACATCTGAATTGGTACAAATGTCTACTTTCACTCTGCACTGAAGACACAACATTTGGTTTTCTGCTAAAATGTGGAAATGTAAATTCAACATTCATTTGTTCAATAAATGTTTATGAAGGTCCTACTCTGCTCAGGGCAGTGGACCACTGCTGCCAGGAAAAAAAAAAGGAAACACGGTTTTCTTGGCCTTCATGGTTTGGCCTTCATGGACACTGCAATCTGGGTAGTTCAAAGTTGGGAAGTGCATATAAACAGGAATGTGGGGCAAGATTCTAGAGAAGATTCTGCACAATTTCTGAGTAGACACCTCTAAAGATGGCATTCATCAAGTCCTGGAAAGATAAAGGCAAAAAAAAAAAATCAAATTCCTCTTCCACATATTAGCCCTTTAAAAATATTTAAAGACAAATGGGGTACCTGGTGGCTCAGGTCATGATCTCACTGTTCCCGAGTTCTCAAATGAGCCCCACGTCAGGCTCTGTGCTGACAGCTCAGAGACTGGAGCCTGCTTCAGAATCTGTGTCTCCCTCTCTCTCTGACCCTCCTCTGCTTGTGCTCTCTCTCGCTCTCAAAAATAAACAAACATTAAAAAAAAAGACAACCATCATGTTCTTTTTATTTTTATATTATTTTTTTTACATTTATTTATTTCTGAGAGACAGAAAGAGACAGAGCACAAGCAGGGGAGGGGCAGAGAGAGAGGGAGACACAGAATCTGAAGCAGGCTCCAGCTCTGATCTGTCACCACAGAGCCTGATGCGGGGCTCGAACCCACAAACAGTGAGATCATGACCTGAGCCAAAGTCGGACGCTCAACCGACTGAGCCACCCAGGTGCCCCAATCATGTTTTTACATTGTGTGTCAGGGATGACATGGCCTCAGTCTCTTGGCATCCTAGATGAATTCAATTAATCAATGTGTCTCTAAAAGTGTGGCAGAATTGGGTGTGGTGTTTCAAATAGAAACGTGGAAAGGAACTACTTTCTTCACCTTGCATACCAGACTTCTTTTCATGTTTTGTTGGAAGCAGAGGAGAAACAGATTTTTGAAATCATATCACCACAAACTTGTCTTAAGCTTTGTGATACCCCACAGGTTATCAGCTCTGGCTGCCCATCAGAACCACCTGAAATGGTATTAAAAAAATAAATGCTCCATTCCAGACCAATGGAATCAGAACCACTGCATTAACTAAACCTTTAAATGAGTGGTTTTGAACCTTGGTTGCACATTTAGAACCCCCATGGGGAGCTTTTAAAGCCATCAGCCTGCACTCCAGACCAATGAAATCAGAACCTCTGGGGGTGGGACCAGGTATGAGTAGTTTTTAAAGCTCCCCAGATGATTCCAATGAACAATCAAGTTTTAAGAACCGCTGCTTTCAACTATTTTGCTAAGCCACACAGTTCCTCATCCTGTTCTTATGCAGTTGGTTTTTGACCTAAGTATAGTATTTTGCCTTCTCATTGTTTCCCTTTCAATTCCTGTTTCCAGTATTCATTATATTGTCTAACCCTCTTAGCTTTGTGCTGAACTGAAAATTTGATATACATCCGATCAGTCTTTTTCACTTTTTGACCAATGTTTCCTTATATTACCTATGAAAATCTCACTATCTGATTTCTGGTGTAACCCTTTGTGGAAGATACCTTTCCTTCCTTCTCCAGTTAGAAGTTTCTAAATGAAGAAGACTATCCTCACTGGAAGAGAGGATTTTATTAAAACCTTACTATTACTGTCTAAATTGTTTATGATTTTTGGGGTGCCTCGGTGGCTCAGTCAGGTAAGCGTCCGACTTCAGCTCAGGTCATGATCTCACGGCTTGTGAGTTCAAGCCCTGAGCCAGGCTTTGTGTTGACAGCTTCAGATTCTTTGTCTCCCTCTCTCTTTGCCCCTCCCCCGCTGGCACTCTGTCTCTCTCTCTCTCTCAAAAATAAATAAAAATAAAAATTTAAATTATGTATTATTTTTCAAATACACAATTATCTTTAATACTGAATGAACGTTTTCAAAACAATACCCACAATTGTGACAAATAACCACACTAAGATGTTAATGATAAGGAGAACTGTATGTGTGTGTGTGGGGGGGGGGGGAGGTGTATGGGAACGCTATCATCTTTGTAATTTTTCTGTAAATGCAAATTTATTTTAAAATGAAATATCTATTTTTATTTAAAAAACACCCCCCAAATTCTGATGTGAACCTCTAGCCCCATTATTACCCTCAAACCCAACTGCATCTGAGAATTAGTGATACATATCCTTGTAAAAGAGTGGTCAAGTTCTCTGGTAAAGTTGTAGAGCATTTTCCCCCAGAAGTGACAGTATTTATGGGTTAGCATTTAAGTCAGAGCTGGCATCGATTTCTGGCTCTGCCACATACCTAGCTGTAGGAGTTGAGCTGGTTAACTAATCTTTCTGAATCTTGTTACCTAATAATTAAATGAAGATAATAGTACTTTTAAATTAAAAAAAGCTAATATATGTAAAGCAGGTAGCACAGTGCCTACCACATAAGAAAATGATAGTTGTTAATACAGCCATTCATACTGTTCCATCTGGAAATTAAAAATATAGTTAACTCTATCATTATCTTGCTCACATTTTCTGATCTTGTACATGTGCTCATCATGGCTAGCTTTGCTGAATCAAGACACAAAGAATCCCTCTCCCCTCTCAGTTTGGACAATGAGAAAGGGCTTCGAGGGCTCTGCTATGAGACAAGTCTGAGGGAAAAAGGTTGGATGTGGCCAGAAAACCCTTTACCTCCGTGACCTTAGGCAGGTTATTTAGCACCTTGAACATTTTCTCCTCTGTAAAAATAATGACAACCTAAGAGCTGCCCTAGTCCCCCAGTATTTTGGCGAAGATCACCTGAGAAAATGTAGGAGTCCATAAAATTGCCTTGAAATTATGAAGTCATTAATATATTTAACATGGACTATGTCTAATGATCATTATGTGTTACTAAAGTTTATTTTTTTTCAACTGATCATTTCTTTGTTTCTGCTTCTTTCTCCTCACTAATTGGGTTTAGCAAGTTTTGATAGAATTTTGTTGGAGAATCACTCACTGCAGGCTCATAATTCTAGGGGTTTTATAATATACGGTCTCCTTTTAAAAAACTGTTACACATTTTGCTGAGCTTTAGTTTTATAGCACCTCCTTTTATTCCAATAACCCTCACTTCAGCTGCAGGTGCAACTTTTCTCATTTTCAGAACATGTAATTGAACAAAATTAGGTGCCTGCAATACACCTGAGTTATTCACTTATTCAGGTCAGAACTTATAATCCACTTTGACTTAGGTTCTTCTTACCTAGAGTATGTTTGTTCTTTCATGTGTGATGCACAGAAAGAACACTCCTGTGGGGTAAGGTAGATGTGAGTTAGATACCAGTTTGATTCACAAATAATTGAAAATGAAGAGAACAACATAAACATTGCAGGGATGGCATTGAGGTTAAATATCATTTTGGGGATAGCAAAAGATAACATTTATTGAACCCATACTTTTAAAGTTATTTATATACATTATTTAGGCAAATGTAGAAGAGGTAGCATTCAGCGAGATTATTTGCTCTCCGTTTGTCAAAATTCCAATTTTGAGAGCTTCTTTCCCCTCCTTGCATTACCTTTTTTCTTCTCTCTGATTCATCTTTTCTCGTTTTTCTTTCTCTGTCTAAATCCTACCTCCACTCCAGGTTTCTCTTTCTGGGAAAACTGAAAAATTCTTACTTTTCTCTCAGAGTTTCTCAAACTTCCATTCTATCACCAATTCTTCCTATTGAGATTCGGCCCAACTGGCTGTTATTTGAGCCTCATTGCATTTACTATCTTATTTTAAATTTATATTTAACTTTTGTTGTAGAGACCTTTACTAAACATCAATTGATATAAAATTTTGGTGAAGTCATGATAAGCAGAGTCCTCATAATAAGTTATATAAGTATACAAAAACATAAAGTTGTGTTTTTCTTTATCTAAAAAAAAGGTGGAATGGTTTCAGAGAAAGATTCTCAAGAGCATTGGAAAAAAGCATGAATCCCTCACAACCTCTTACAACAGATGATTGCTTTGAATTACTTAAACAGGCTTGGTACTTAAAAGCCAAATCTATGGTACATATTTTAACTTTTGCTGACATTAAGTGTATATTGATGTCAGAGGAAATTTGATACATGGAAAGCCTAGAGGATTGAGCCACAAATGTCAATAATATATGCACAATGATTCGCATTATGATAAACCCATGCCCCATTGGGCTCTGTCTTCTATAATCACTCTAAACAAGAGGCATCATTTTTGTTCAGGAATAAAGCACTCATTTCTATGGCATTCTAACTTTCTTTTCAACCTTACTTTATAATCAATGTATGCTGACATGCAAAATCTCTGTTAAAAGAGATTTCTTCTTCCTGGTTAAAAAAAAAATTTTTCTTCTTCCTGGTTAAAAAAAATAGTAGCATTCATTTCATCCTTGTGATCTTTTTCCTTATAATAATAGAAATTCAAGATGTATTTATTTTTAAAGAAATATACTTAGAAAATATAGAACTCTGTCCTTAAGCACATGAGAAAGGGGAGATACATATACCCCATATCAGGGGGTACACTGTAAATATTTAATTCTGTATATCTTCCTTTTGTATGTACAGTTCATGCTCTACTTATGTGGAGAAATATTCACAATTGAACTATGACCAGACGCAGAGGTTATCTGTTGTGTTACTAATTCATGTAAAAATTTGCTTCAATCTGCATCAAACTATCTCGTGCAAGAAAAAATGCACACTATTTTCTAGAAGATTAAATTCTCGCAATGAACAACACTGGCCTCTGCTGGTAACCGAGGTCACGATGAACAGAGATCCACCTTTTCTAGATTGCTGAAGGCTCTGCCTTTATCCAGGTAGATCTACACTCTCTTAGAATAACTGTTTTTCACCTGTTGATGATAAGTGAGCTGTAAATTAATGAGGGCTCCAAGGATGAAAATCTCTAGCACTAGCCATGGACCTAAATGGACCCAGACTGTAGATCTGGAACTTGCCATTTCTTCTGATGAAATAAATTTAAACATTTCTGCTTTAATGTCACAATTTTAAAATGACCTTTTCTTTCACGTCACTCCTCATCAGGGAAATACAAATCAAAACCACACTCAGATATCACCTCATGCCAGTCAGAGTGGCCAAAATGAACAAATCAGGAGACTACAGATGCTGGAGAGGATGTGGAGAAACGGGAACCCTCTTGCACTGTTGGTGGGAATGCAAACTGGTGTAGCCACTATGGAAAACAGTGTGGAGGGTCCTCAAAAAATTAAAAATAGAACTACCCTATGACCCAGCAGTAGCACTGCTAGGAATTGACCCAAGGGATACAGAAGTGCTGATGCATAGGGGCACACGTACCCCAATGTTTATAGCAGCACTTTCAACAGCAGCCAAATTATGGAAAGAGCCTAAATGTCCATCAACTGATGAATGGATAAAGAAATTATGGTTTATATACACAATGGAATACTATGGGGTAATGAGAAAGAATAAACTATGGCCTTTTGTAGCAACATGGATGGAACCGGAGAGTGATATGCTAAGTGAAATAAGTCAGGCAGAGAAAGACAGATAACATATGTTTTCACTTTTATGTGGATCCTGAGAAACTTACCAGAAAACCATGGGGGAGGGGAAGGAAAAAAAAAGTTAGAGTGGGAGAGAGCCAAACCATAAGAGAATCTTAAAAACTGAGAATAAACTGAAGGTTGATGGGGGGTGGAAGGGAGGGGAGGGTGGGTGATGGGCATGGAGGAGGGCACCTGTTGGGATGAGCACTGGGTGTTGTATGGAAACCAATTTGACAATAAATTTCATATTAAAAATAAATTAAAAAATAAAAATGGGAAAATTATCTTTTCTTTCAATAACAAGATGCCGAGAGTAAAAGAGAATTGATGACTTTCAACTAAATATTTAAGAGTAATAACTGTGTACAGAATATAAACACATATTCCTTTAAGTTTATTTGCTTTACTTCCCAGTATCCATCATCTGATTCAGAAAATGCAGCTGAAATTACTGGAATACATAGGAAAGCAACCTCGAGTTTCATAGATCTATGAATCTACCCAGAAAATACTGTGTAGCCATGTGAAGGTGACTACCCAGAATTTTTATGCACATTGTTTTTTGGATTTGTTCACCAATAATTCTGTAAAGACCAAAATAATATTTGTATTTTGGTAATGTTGGGATTACTTTCTTTCTCCAGGCAAATATAAAATACTTGGATAACGTATGCTAAATTACTTGGATAATGTATGCTAAAGACTATACGGTGATACATTTTTCCCAATTGATCGAACAAGCTAACCAAGTGCCAGTACAAGACAAGCTTCCCGCTACTGCTTCTGATGGGTCTGAGCCTAGTCAGTGGGAACAGTCTCTTAGAACACAAGGGCCATTCCTTTTAATATCGCCCAATAGTCAACACAACTCAAGATCTGTGAGTTCTTTGCGCTCGGAAGTTCCCATCAAAGAACTGGAACATATTTATTTTATTATTATTTTTTAATGTATATTCATTTTTTGAGAGAAAGAGAGACGAGTGCAAGCAGGGGAGGGGCAGAGAGAGGGGGAGACAGAATCAGAAGCCAGCTCCAGGCTCTGAGCTGTCAGCATAGAGCCTGACGCGGGGCTCGAACTCATGAACAGTTGGGATCATGACCGGAGCTGAAGTTGGTTGCTTAACAGACTGAGCCACCCCATCTTTTTAAAAATGTGAACCTGGAACATATTTAAAAGATAAAAAACTGAGGCCAACACAGGCTAAAATACTTGCTTACATTGTCATGAGTGGAACAACGGATACATATAAAGACATACTCCTACCTGTGCCCAAAGGGACTTGGGTTATTGTACAGTAAAGGAAACCACAGGATGAAATATCAATACAGAAGGGACAGAGAATAACTCATTGATACGGAATTTAACTTCGGGAGTTAAAGTTTATTCACATAAACATATGATGTGTCTTATCAAAACTGGTCAAGGAAAATGCAATCCATTGTCATCGAAAGCTCATGTCACTGGTGTACACGTCTACGTAGAAATAGAAAACCGGGGCGCCTGGGTGGCGCCGTCGGTTAAGCGTCCGACTTCAGCCAGGTCACGATCTCGCGGTCCGTGAGTTCGAGCCCCGCGTCAGGCTTCTGGGCTGATGGCTCGGAGCCTGGAGCCTGTTTCCGATTCTGTGTCTCCCTCTCTCTCTGCCCCTCCCCCGTTCATGCTCTGTCTCTCTCTGTCCCGCCAAAAATAAATAAACGTTGAAAAAAAAATAAAAAAAAAAAAGAAATAGAAAACCAACTTAGTCACTCCTGACCTCCAATATATTTGAAATAGTGGCTATGCATATCTCATGAGTCAGTGATTATTTTATAAAATACTGACATTTCACATGGAGTAATTAGTAGTTGCTGCTGCTTCTTTTCCTCCTGTCTCCCTTTCTTTTTCTTCCCTCCTTCCTTTTTCTCTCCCCCAAGTATGTTTAAGTCAAGAAGTTCCAGTGGAAATCACTTTTACTACGTTCTTGAGAATCACACACTTCAAGCTGTGTAAAACATCCTAACCTCTGCCTTCAAATATAGATACCATTTTAGGGAAGAATAAATACATTTGGTACACAAGTTGCCTTCTGAAATACTTTCTTTTTCAATCCCCAAATACCTTTCTTGTCAAGATAGTGCAGCAGTGTTTAGAAAGCGTTAGCACACCAACAGATGCTCAGAATCAAATGACTTAATAGGCATAAACTTTTTTTTTTCAAATAATTGCAAAGCTTTGGTTTAGCCTTTTGCATACCTTGCATAGTTAATTACCTAGGCCTTAATGTTTACATGTAATGAGAGTATCTACAGCTATAAACTACATAATTTATAATTGATGTAAATGGGTGTTATTATGTCAATTAGGCAGCTGTGTCCTCCACCTCTTGGTAAACAGCTTTGAGTGATAAACTGAGTTTGCAGAGAGGTACCTTCTTTTCTTCATAACAGATAAAAATAAATTACCTAGGTAGACCAGGCTGTCCAATTGTTCTCTGGTGAGGTGGATGGGAAATCCAGACCCTTTCTTTTGACCTGTTGACTGCAGCAAATGGTCAATTTCGTCACGCAGCACTGCCATAGCTTTTGGGTGCTGTAGGAGGTAATACATCGCCCAGAACATAGTTGGAATAGTGTTTGTCACAGAGGCCCAGAGAAAGCCTAAATGATGTGCTGGGAGAAAATAAGTGAAAAGGAAGATTAATAGCGTTTATTACACTGATTAGATTTGCAGTGTGCTAATTAAAAGATGTTAGGACACAGACCCAGCCAAGGATCAGTGCATGCTAATGAGGACCAATAGGCTTCTGAAGTCTAATTTTCTGCTTAATGAGAATAGTTTAAAATGTAATGTGCGTGTGGGGGGTGGGGAGGTGGGGGATGAGATAAGAGGAGTAAATGCAGCTTAGTTATACTCTTTCTCATTATCACCATTAAGTATCTTGTTTTACCACCTCAGCAAAAAAAAAAAAAAAAAAATCAATTATCACAGAGGGTTGTTTCAGAGTAAAACATTTTATCATTAGCCAATTAGAAAGAGCATAAAAATTTTCAAGGTCACCATTTTGTCTTTTTATTTCAAAGGTCTATTGTAAATTATTTTATTTTAGACAAGTAATCATCCAGAAGTTTCTTACCTCCTATTTCAAGGTCCTCGAGCATATAGTGTTTCTCCAGGATATCTTGCCTCATTTGAACAACTTGTGACCATCCTTGTATCTTAGCTAAGTGCTCTGATGTCAAGTTTTTTATAAGTTTATTTCTAATAGACTTGACATTTCCTAGAAGCTCTATGGGTATGTCTGATACTAAATACGGGAATTTGTCATCAAATTTTAAATAATCATCTCTTAGCTCAGTAGTAAATTTCTTCGTACTACCAGCAAGACTTTTTCCATATATGGTTGTAAATGTGATCTCAAACATCACTGAGTTGCAGAATGCCAACAGCGGTGTCATGACCCAATCTGTGGCTTTTAGTAGGTGGAATTCAAGCACTTGTCTTAAATTCTGCATCATGTTTTCTGTGAGTATGTCCAAAGATTTCCCTTGTAAAAGTTGATAGCAGATGTGAAGTTCATCGTTCAGGTCATCATTGGTTTCCAGCTTTTTGATGGAAAATGCTTTCCTTAAGACTTTATTACTAAATATTCGAAAGCTTAATTTGCGGTTTTTTATCACTGACTGGTACTGAAAAGGGTCCAGGATAAATGTTATATACTTTCCTAAAAAAAATAAATGAGAATATGAGCTCTTTTGGTAGCAAAACACACAATATACCTGAAATTTGAAAATATTTTAATCAAAATTAGAAAGACCTTAACAACATCTAGAAAGGTGCAAAGTTTAATAAAAATCCATTTTGTTCAGATTCCATACCTGTTTCCTTTAAAAATGGGAGATAGTAGGAAAGGCTTCAAGTTAAATATTCTTAAATTCTGAATGACTTTTAAAAAGATACTGTCTTATTTTAATTAAGTACCCAAGTATTTAAACTACCCTTGAAATATCCTCAGAATCTCTTGACTTAAACATTTCTCATACAATAATACAAACAGAAAACAAATATCAAACAAACAAATTATTATTTACACTTCATAAAGAGCTATTTCATACTTGGTATCATCTTAGCTTTGGTTGGATACAATACCTTTAACTCAGATAAATGAGTATGTGGTATGAGGCCAGTACTCACAAGTTAATGTTCGGTGCAACACTAATACCAAATCAAAATGTCAGCATTTTCATTTTTATACATGAGAAAATAGTGGTTCGTGGAGATTTAGTAACATGTCCAAGGTTACCTACTGATTTGTGACTAAAACAGAATTCCAAACTAGAACCTGTCCATTCACGCATTCATCCCTACCTTCAACATTTATTGAGATCCAGATATTCATTTGGATCTCTTTCCTCTTAAGATAAAAAGATGCAAAGAAATCATTGTATCATTGTGGATGGTGTTGTAGCAGAGATGTGAACGCAATGTAGGGGAAAGAGAAAGGGAAATCTGCTTCAGTCTGCCTGGACTTATCTATCACCAAGACAGTTCCTTGAGGTGCTGACATTTGGTCTTTTCAGAGATCAGTGTTGTCCACACTTACACAATTAAAAGACTTAGGGTGCTGGTTAACAATACAGATTCCTGCCTGATTCTGATTCGTAAGGTTTAGATGTGGGACCTACAAGTCTCCATTTTTGACAGGGGCCTGAAGTGATTTAAGGCAGCACGCTGAGGAACATTGCCATTCTATGGTTGGTCTCTCAAAACTGGCAGGAAACTTGGAGAGTTCCCAGTTCTTGGGAACTCTTGGAGTTGGGAGAGTTCCCAGTTCCCAGGTGATCATTGATAGTTCAACTATCAACTCTAAATTAATCAGTTGAAAAAGCTAAAGAAAGTCAAGAGAGGTTAAGGGCCAAGATCCCACTGCCATTTTTAGTGGCAGAGCCTGGACAAGAAGTCACTCTCCATTCATTGTTCCGTTCCTTACGCAGTGCTGACTTCTTCTCACTAGAGTGCTGTTTTAAGATTCCTAATTCGAAGTATTATGCAAATAGTATTTAAAATGGGCATTTAATGTCCTTTTTTTCCAAGAACAGACATGAAGTTTAGATAACCCTACAAATTTTAATATCTATTAATTATATTGTCTTCTGGAAAACAGTTCATAGACATTAACATTTGTAAGATCATACACACTTTCCTTCTCACTTTATCATTCCTCTTTGTGTGAGTGTGTATGTGTGTGTAGCTTTCTTAGACCAACAATGCCTCACTTGTTATTTATTGGTAATTCAAGCAGCATCACAGATATTAAATTCAATGTGGTACATGATTAGGACAAAGTTTTGAATAATTTGCAACCTAATTCTTGAAACAGGATAATATGTTTTTTGTCTTACAATTTTAAAACATAATTTTTAAGTATACATTAATGTACATGTGTTATGATGTTTTTCTAAAAATATATCATACGTCTTGAATTTTATATATTGTATTTCTCCTTCACTTATTTAATACGGTGGGCCAATATAGGAATGAGGGTAAAGCTAGAAGTGTCTATTCATTCTGGTCAGATCCCAAAGCTGCGTCTATAAAGTAAACTGGATTTTTCCCCCTAGGGAGAGCAAAAAGGACTCAACTGGATTTGAGCATATTTTATGACACCTGCTTTACCATAGCATCTTAATTAAATAAAATTGCCAGCATCTGCCTGACAAATAATTGAAAAAAAGAGTGAATTCTCTTATTTTGCAAAAGATATAATTTTAGGCGAAGCTATGTATTTTCACAGGTGGTGATTCATACTTTCCTCCTTTCACTAAATGAGAAGATTTTGTTAAATATCTTTAGGGTTATTTTAAATTAGCCACTAAAATTCAGAGAATGTATAAAAGATTCAGTTTGTAAAACACACAATTTTTAGAGAATAGTTTGAATTTTTCTTACCAATTTTCTACATTCATTAAAATCTAAGTGGAAAGACAAAACTATATTCAGCCATGACAGCATGAGCTACTGGCCATTGGCCTACTGAAGTAGATAGAGCCTGTGTGCATGCAAGAGTTTTTGTCTTCGATTCATCACAAATACACATATAGCCCCTCTCTCTCCTCGCTGGTTAGGATATGGGAAGAAAACAATGAGATTAATTTCAAACAAAAGGAATAAAAGCTAATTAGCAACCAATTATTGATAAATTGTTTTTTAAAATAAGCAATTATTGCATATAGGTTCTTTATAAAAATCCTTCCTGATTAGTTAAAATCAACTTATTTGTAAATGAAATTCTCACTCCTGTCAAGCCTCTTTATACTCCAGGATCTGTATTTTCTCTTTCTCATTCTTATTTTAATTTTCTTCAACATCAAGGCATTGTGTTTTCCCAACTCTCTTTCTGAGTAAGATGTTGATTGCTTTAAAAGTAGACGTTTTGATTTTCTGGATTTTACTTTTCAAGTGGGTTTGGAAGTACTAATAACCCTGGAGATGTTAGTTGGCTTTCCAACTTTTAATCTTCAGTATAAACAATTTAAGCTAAGTTTTCCAAAATTAATATTAATTTAAACCATCTGTCCACCATCTGCTAATGTGAGATGCAAAACCAGAGTTTCTTTGTAATCTTTAATCAGACAGTTAGGAAAACACATATACATTCATAAAATGAATTTAAATTTTTTAACAAAGGAAATCTGAAAAGTTATTCTGAAGGCCATGTATTCTTGGAGCAAAATTAACTTTTGCTCCAGTGTGATTTTATGTAAACGAATCTCAAGTGTTGATAGGCAAGTTGCCTAGTTTACAAAGATCACAAGGTAGAAACAATATCCATTGCCATGTTTCCAAAAGAGAAAAGAATGCTGTCAGCAGTTGATATGAAATATTGATTTAAAGAATTTCAGAGTTTGCATTTGTCTAAAATAGAAATGTCAAAATGGGGCTCACTTCTGCTACATATATATATATATATATATATATATATATAGTGTAATATTATATGAACTATTTAATATATATCATGTATCATTATCTTTTAGAGCAATAAATTTGAAATGGGCTGAAAATTTTTAATGTCTTTTTTAACAACAATTTCATTCTTGTCCCTTTTCAGAGCTGAGTCTAAAGATATTAATTCTAGCATTCCTGTATAACCTGTGCATGATCCTTTACTAACTCGGCAGCCTTTTCACTTCTTTCGAAATCACTTCTTTTAGGAAGGTAAAGCTACATAACACAAAGTACATCAGTAAATATAAGAAAAATTAAATTATTCACCCAGTTGTCTTGTACACAAAACGTCTGACATCTGGATCGTTATAAATTGAATTTTGATGTTTTCATTTCAGGTATTTGGTGCTATCCAGAGACACATCCATGGGAATTCAGGACAACGATTTGAGCCATTAGATATAGAAATGCCTAGTCAACAAATATGAGATAAATTTGGATTTTAAAGAGATTTTCCTTAATTATGAGCTTTTAATCTCCATGCTTAGTTTTTCAATAGAATTTTTTAAAACATCAAGCTGAAAATATTAGTTTGAAAGTGAAATATGAATGAACTTTTTAGTTTCTGAGGATGATCACATTTTATACTCTCTCTCTTATTAGGGAGATTTCACTAGCTGCTGACAATGATGTACAGTGGTGCTTCGCTGGGGTGACATCTAGGGAAAACTGTTCCTCTGCACCACCACACAAAACCAATTAGAGAACTATTTTCTGCGACAGGGCACGAATTTACGTGGTTTCTCATGAAAAGATGTACCTTTTAATTTCTTTATTAAGATGACATCCGTGTCCCTTGAGACTTTTGGGGATGACAATCATTTGTTCATCATGCAAGAGCATACAGTAACTGAAATCACATTACGGGACAAGGGTGGAAGGCCCCGTTCCTCATTTCACATTTTCCAAAGGAGCTATTTTGCAAACTGATCATTAGAAGCAAATACGTTAACAGGGTATCTTGACAGGAATTAATACAAACTCGGATAAGGAGCCAAAGGGGAGTAGTGGTACATATTCAACTGTGGTTGTGTACTGTTGAGTTCAAAAGCATAACCATGGTCAAATTATTTAGACATCAGAAATTCAACAAGCTTCTTAGCGTCTAAGATTAAGATATCAAGTGTCAATGGAAATTGGTTCTTTTTTGAACAGTGAATAACATTATCCAACTCTACCACAAGTTTCTGTTTAATCATCTTAATCATCTCAGGCTATTTTTGTATAATGTATTAAAAGGGAAAACTGAGAAGATCAATAATTTGTGTCTACTCATTAGGACATAAAGTTTAAGTTTTTAAGTAAGAGTGATTTCTTTTTTTTTTAAGTGAAGAATATAGTTTTGTTATTATGAAGCCAAAAGATCACTTAGAATAGAAGCACCAGGTATGGCCTTTATTTGTATTATAGTAAGTGTTTCATCAGCTCTAAGGTATTGGGAATATCCTCATCAAATATTTATTGTGAATCAATCAGTGCCGAGCTCTGGTCTAAATGCTGGCAATAGAGGAGATAAAGAATAATGAAGGTAAATAGACAAATGAATTAACAATAAATTCACAATTTATTAAATGCCATGACAGAGTGATACTGAGCGTAATGGGAGCCTGGAGAAGAGGCGTTAAACATGACAGGGGAGAAGAGATGGTCAATGATGCTTTGGGGAGGAAGTGTAATGTGACTATGACCTCAAAAGATGAACCCGTGTCAGTCATCTTTTCAGGATGACTCACAAGCAGAAGAATGGCACTCAGGCAGAAAAAACAGCAAGACAAAACACAGGCACAAAAGGGCATCGTGTGTGAGGAGAAATTTCAAACGATTTGGCGTATTAATAGTGCATTAAGCACAAGGCAAGCGGTAGCAACAGCCGAGGCCAGAGAGGTGGGGGAGCCCAGTCTTGGGGAGCCTTGTGAGGATTCCATTAGATATGCAGTTGCTCCAGATGCATGATGTTTTTTTCCATTTCAATTTTTCTGAAATCGGAGTGTAGGGAGAGACTTGCCACTAGGTTGTGATGAAATGGATACTGCCTGTTCATGCAAGAAGGCAAGCCGTGCTGATAATTTCATCCAGTTGGGTCGTTGTTTTTCTCCCAATTACATTAAAATGGCAGCACTGAAATGAAGTTGCTCTATGTACAAAAGGTTTACTCAACAGAGTAACTGCAGTGAGAAGAAATTACCTACATTCTTTAGGAACAGAACATAAAATTCCAAGGCTGGTTAGAGGAAGGTAAAAGGGTTGAGCAAAGAAAGGTGTTTAAGTAAAGATGACTCAGTTTAAGGAATCCTCAGAGTCAGTGAAAGAACCAGAGGTGCAGTGTCACCAGAGTGAAAGAAGAGGGCGTTCTGAGAAGGAATGAGAGATTTGTATGGTCAAACAAAGTAGAGAGGTCTAGTCAGGTGAGGGCCCATTAATGTCCTCAGCAAGGCAGATGGCTTGTTCCAAGTAGGAGGTATCTAGGAGATAAGCAAGCATGGGAGCAAATGTAGGTAACTTAAAAAATCTGGATGCAAAAAAGAGAAAAAAAAAAAAGAAATGAAAGGTACCTAGAAGGAGAATATAGGAGAAGCTTAAGTATGGCTATTTTAAGCTTTATGTAAGGGCCTAAGAGGGAAAGAAAAATGAAGACATATGTTTGGGAAGAATAAATAATGAAACCGGACCTTTGGAGGCAGGACGTTACGGTCACGAGGACAGGTAATTGTCTTAAACATTCTTTGAAATTAGGGAAAATGTAGGGAGGATAGCTGTGAGACACAAGGATATCCGGAAGATAGGTGAGGGTCTGAGATCATACCTGATGGCTTCATTCTTCTTGGGAAGGAAAGGAAGGCGAGTGAACTATGTTGCTACAGCCCAGTGAGAGATGGGGAGCTAGAACAGCCTGGAAAGGCCTTTCTTGCCCTCCCTCCAGCACGCTCAACTAGAAGTCAGAGGGCAAAGAAGTGCAGATAATCTAATCTGTAGAGATCAGATTTCTGGGACATAGGACATGAAAGGTGAAGAAAAGAAATAGCTAGTCCAGTGATAAGCTGATATAAAAGACTGTGCGAAGATGGCTACAGTAAACTCTTTCTAGCTCTCTACACATGCTCCTTTGCAATGGGACTCTGCCATTCTTCCCAGAGAGTGGTGAAGTTTATTTCCCTACCCTTGAGTTGGGGCTGGGCTACGACTGCTCTGACTAATAAAATGTGGTGGAAGAGAGGTTTTGTAGTAACTCAGCCCAGTTCTCAGGAGGCTCTGCAGCTTTTCCTCTTACCCACCTGAAACGCTAGCTGCCATGTAAGGACAACTTCTTGAGAATGAAACATCGTGTGGACACAGAGGCCCAGCCAGGCACGTGATGAAGCCATCTTGGAACACCCAGTTCCCAGTTAAGCAGCCAGATGACTCAAGCCACAAAAGTGATTCAGGCAAGATTGGTTGCTTTAAGGCATTAAATTTGGGGGAGGTTTGTTACACAGCAGCTATTTAGCTATTTAGCTCACACAGCTGGACGACATGGGCCTTAAAGGAGGATGAGAGAAGAACATTCCAACTTTTCCCCTCAGCCCTATGATATTGGGATGTTTAGTAATCTTGCTGTAGTTTTCTTTTTTCTTTTGTAAGCATTTTATTCAAGTGAGAAGCATAACAAACACTTCAAAATTAAAAATACATTGTAAAAAAATACATTCTAGATCAGTGGTTGCTAGGGGATCAGGTCGGGAGGAAAGCAGAATGAGTATGTGGAACCCAGAGGATTTGGGGGGCAGTTACACTATCCTCTATGATAGTGAATAATATCCAGGGAATGGTGGATCCATGACATACGTTTGTCAAAACTCAAAGAACTGTACCACGCAAAGGGTGGACCCTAATGTAAACCACAGACCTTTAATAATGTATCAACATCAGCTCATCAGCTGTGACAAATTATGGGATATACTATAGTAGGAAATAATAAGGAAAACTATGATCAAGGGAAACAGGATATATGGGTAATCTCTGATCAATTTTCTTTAAACCTAAAACTGCTCTATAAAATAAAGTCTGTTAATACATTCTAGCCTTTTTTCCCCTTGAACCATTCTTTTTATTCTTTAATTTTTTAATGTTTATTTATTTTTGACAGAGAGAGAGAGAGAGCGCGCGCACATAAGTGGGGGAGAGGCAGAGAGAGAGGGAGACCCAGAATTCGAAGCAGGCTCCAGGCTCTGAGCCGCCAGCACAGAGCCCGACGCGGGGCCTGAACCCACGGAGTGCGAGATCATGACCTGAGCTGAAGTCAGATGCTGAACCGACTGAGCCACCCAGGCGCCCAGAACAATTCTTAAAACCAAGCCAAATGAAGCCAAAATGGTAGGTGATGGGAGGACAGCAGGGTTCCCTAGGTACCCTCAAGACTTTTACACTTTGTGTAAAAACTTTGTTTTCAATGTGAAAATTACTGTACTCAAAGAAATAGTTTTCTTTTGTGTTAGCCTACAAATGAAACAATAATATATAAACATTCCATATTTTGCCTAGAGAAAAATACAACTTAAGAACAACTGAGAAAAAAATCAACTGAGAATTTATTATTTTTTTAAGCATTTTTCTTTTCTGTTTTTTGTTTCTTTTAAATTTTAAGTAGGCTCCACACTCAGTGCGGGGCTTGAACTCATGCCCCTGAGATTAGGAGTTGCACACTCTACCAACTGAACCAGCCAGACACCCCAAGAACTTATGACTTATGGAAGGTACTTATAGAAGTGCTGCTTACCCCCAAGGAGAACAGTGAAAATGTCACCATGTTGCTTTTGAAGTGTTTTCATGAAACCTAAAGGATTCTTTTGGAAGTTCAGGGCCTCTCCAAGGTAAGGAAGCCAGCCTTTTATCAATGGAGGCTCACCAGGTCTCCTATGAGAAAAACAAACAAACAAACAAACAAACAAACACAAGAAAAAATTAAGTCCCTATTTTAATACATGTGAGTTATGAATCCACTCTAGAAGTGAATGGATGAATTGCACAGCTAATTCCGTTCTTTTATTCAATGATTCTTATATAATCAAAGACATGGATTTATTGAGCCCCACCAGTATGTGTGGGTTTTGGGGTATACAGTTCAACTCATAGCTTTTGGTGAGCAACTTTTTGAAGAACTTTGTTATCTTGTAAGACTCAAATGGCTGACTGAAATGACAGCTACACTTAGTAACCATTTTATGTATGAGCTCTGTCTGTACTGTTCTGAGTGTTAGATGTCAGGTAGTTCACTTGCCAAAGTAAAGTTCTTTGTTATCAGATGTCACTTTAGGCTAGGATTATATCATTAGAAGAGGGACAATTAATAATCTCGAAAAATCTTTTATGCTGTTGGGAACAGTAAAAACTTCAACATTGTTTCCATGAAGTATATCTTGTTATATCCTTTCATAAAGTTTTTATTCAACTACAAAATGAATAGGAATATTTATTAAATTTTACAAGACAACATATGAAACACATTCAACGAAACATTGAAATATTGTGAATTAAAAAACAAGTTCCTTCTTTTTTGACCTATAATCTTAGCAAAACTAGACTTCAAAATTTCTTCTTCTTCATTTATTTGGTGAACTCAATCTGATTTAAAGTTAAAAAAAAAATCCAAAGCCATTTTATCCTAGAAGGGATTAAAACAAATATTCAAGAGAACTCTGATAATTCTCTATCCCATCTGTGAAGATGACTTATACTACCGGCAGTACAACCCATTTTGATTAATCACAAGATATTACTAGCTCAGACCTAATCAAAGTTCAAGATTATGATCATATTCAACATGGACTTTTATGTAGCTAGATTAACCCTATCAAAAGCTTTTATTTTCCCACATCCCAACATGGTAGAATTAAACTTAAAACATAAACATCAGATCTTTCAGGGGAAAAAAGGAAATAAACTAACACAAAATAAACCCAAAGTATGGTAGAAATAAAGGAAAAAGGTATCAAAACTCTTCTTTCTGTTTTTAGAATAAAATTGATTTTTATAATAATTTATAAAATGTATGCTGTTATTTAGATACATATACTTAGAAAGACAATAAACATTGCATAAAAGTGTATATCTTATGCTTCCTCCCTTTCTCTGTTACTTTCTTAAATGCTAACTTTCCCAATGGAGACTTGTTTTTTTGAGAAATTTAAAAGTGTACCAAAAAACTATTTTAACAGTTAATTCTATATCCATAGATCAACCAAGAGGAGACAACATATATGATTGTAAGGTAGGATCTCCAAATTAGAAACTGCCATAGCATACCGGCTATAAATCAATGGCTTTCAAAATTCATAAGTGATCTTAGTTCACAAGATTTCCTTTAAAAATATTAACTCTCTTCCTTGGTCTATTTTTACTCTGGTTTGTTTAATGTTGCTTGAATGTTGCATTGTGACAAAGATTTTGAAAGGCTTTTTGTCATATCGTAATTTAATGCAACTAATTTCATCCTCTATGCTCTGTCATTTGGTCAAAAGCTGTATTCTTCACGGGATTTCCGCGGGGGGAAAGGATTGAACTCAGAAATCCAGGGGAATATTAAGTTAATGTTCAGAGTTAGGGAAACACATTAGGAAGCCATTTTACTGTTACAAAGATGAGAGGATCATCATTTCTTACAGCTATGTTCATTTTGGCAGCAATAAGCTCAAAAGTATGAAATACCATGTCACAACTACGCATATTTTCTGCAAAAAATATAGTGCTGGTTCATCTTATGACCCATCAAAGACAGACCACAAAAATCTGTCTTCATCAGTACATTTGTAAAAATTATTTAGAGAGGAAAGACATCACCATAATGATCCAGAAAGGCCTGCTGACATATGGCACAGTGTAAATACTGCTATTTGTCTCTCTCATGCTCTGTGACTTTGAAAATGAAATACCCACTGCCCACTGCTGAATGAGAGAATAGATGCCTAATGTTTCTTGGGAATGATCAGGTCCCAAAGCTTAAAAAGAACAGGTTCTGAAGCAACAGTGGGTAATTTAAAAAATAAAAAAAATAAATTAAAAAAAATGCAAAAAACAAAAAACAAAAAGAAAAACTGTGGTCCATACCCCCTCTTAATCCCTCTCTGATGGTATATACTTCCTCAAATATCCTCTTTACTATTTAAGACACTACAAGGACACATCTTGTAAATTTTACAAATTAGAGCTTATAAAAGGTTCTCAATGATTAAACCCAAGTTCTTGATTTTTTTTTTAAGAGAGTTCTTGTGCATGCATGTGCACAAGTGGGGGAGGCAGGGTGGGTGCAGAGGGAGAGGGAGGGAGAAAATTCCAAGCAGGCTCCATACTGTCAGTGCAGAGCCTGACATGGGGCTTGGTCTCACGAACCATGAGATCATGACCTGAACTGAACTCAAGAGTCAGTCACATTGAGGAGGGCCCTTGTTGGGATGAGCACTGGGTATTGTATGTAAGCAATAGAACATGGGAATCTACCCCCAAAACCAAGAGCATACTGTACACACTGTATGTTAGCCAATTTGACAATAAATTATATTAAAAAAAAACTTAGCAAAAAAAAAAAAGTCAGTCACTTAAGTGACTGAGCCACCCAGGCACCCTTAATACTGGGATTTTAACTCTAATACACTAGCTATGTAGACACCCAGTTGTTTTTTAACTTAAGAATGATAGGGGCGCCTGGGTGGCTCAGTTGGTTGAGCGTCCGACTTCGGCTCAGGTCATGATCTCGTGGCCTGTGAGTTCGAGTCCCGAGTCGGACTCTGTGCTGACAGCTCAGAGCCTGGAACCTATTTGGATTCTGTGTCTCCCTCTCTCTCTGCCGCTCCCCTGCTCATGCTCTGTCTCTCTCTCTGTCAAAAATTAATAAACATTAAAAGATAAAAAAAGAAATTTTAACTTGAGAATGATAATATTAACCTTAAATGTTTACCATTCATATATGAAAGTAGTTGTGCTATACAGAACAGGATTAGTTTTCTGGGCTATTCACATACATTGTAACATACATGGTTTTTCTCTTTTATTCTCTGTATGAACTGTTTTCTTCATCAACTCTCCCTGCTATCTATATAAGGAGCTTGGAAGGCATCACTCCCATCTTCACCACAAGAAAAAAGCTAAACAAACTGAATATCAATAACTCTTCTTAGATTCATTACAGAATTGATGCCACCGGGCAAACCAGTGCCCTGAAAGCTATAGAGACAGGTGAATACAGAAAATCATAGCTTACTGGGAACAGACGCTGCTGCTGGAGTCTTTAAGAGAGACACTGAAAAGGGTAATTGAACAATTGCTGGAGATTGAGCAAGGACTAACTTATGATATAAAATCTAAGGGGCCAGACTTACGAGGGCTCCACAGGGCTCACACAAGGAGAAATAGGTAATCTGAATTAGTATGCATCTATCAAATAAATTGAATCAATATATATCTTTTGAAGTTTATTTATTTTGAGAGAGAGAGAAACAGCACAAGTAGGGTAGGGGCAGAGAGAGAGGGAGGGGGAAAGATCCCAAGCAGGCTCCACACTGCCAGCATGGAGCCCCATGCGGGGCTTGAACCCACAAAGCCATGAGATCATGACCTGAGCTGAAACCAAGAGTCAGGTGCTTAACCGATGAGCCACCTAGGTGCCCCTGAATCAATAATTTATAATCTTCCAAAGCAGAAGGCGCCAGGTCTAGAGCTCACTGGTGAATTTTATCAGACATTTGAGGAAATGTTACCAATTCTCTCTAATCTCTTCTAGAAAAGAGAAGCAGAGAAAACACTTCCTAACTCATCCTATAAGGACAGCATTACTCTAATACAAAACCAGACAAAAACATGACAAAAAGGAAAATTATGGATCAACAAAAATAACATAGGTTTAAAAATCCTCAACAAAACAATAGTAAATTGAACTCAACAGAGTATAGAAAGGATTATTATACATTAGGAGCAAGTGAAATGTATTCTAGGTATTTAAGGCTGCTTCAATATTCAAAAATCAATTAAATGTAATTAATGTAATCCATTAATTCAAAGGGATAAAGAAAAGAAATCATCTGATCATATCAATAGATACAGAAATATCATTTTAAAAATGTAACACCTGGGGCGCCTGGGTGGCGCAGTCGGTTAAGCGTCCGACTTCAGCCAGGTCACGATCTCGCGGTCCGTGAGTTCGAGCTCTGCGTCAGGCTCTGGGCTGATGGCTCAGAGCCTGGAGCCTGTTTCCGATTCTGTGTCTCCCTCTCTCTCTGCCCTTCCCCCGTTCATGCTCTGGCTCTCTCTGTCCCAAAAATAAATAAACGTTAAAAAAAAATTTAAAAATGTAACACCTATTCATGAAAAAATTCTCAGAAAACCAGGATGAGAGGAAAATTCAACTTGATAAAGAACATCTACAAAAAACCTTACAACTAACATCATACTTAATGGTGAGAAACTAAATACTTCCCTGCTAAGATCTAAAACAAGGCAAAGATACCCCTTTCACAACTCCTGTTTGACATTATACTGAAATGCAATAACACAAGAACAGAAAATACAAGGTAGAAGAATTAAAACTGTTTTTATTGCAGATGACATGATTGTCTATACAGAAAATCTCCAAGAATCAACAAAAAAAACCCCTCCTGGAACTAATAAGCAATTATGGCCAGGTAGCAGAATACAACATTAATACACAAAAATAAATTGCTTTCCTATTTACCAGCAGTGAATAAGTGGACTTTGAAAGAAAAGACCATTTACATTGGTACCCATAAAAATGAAATACTTTGGTATAAATCTAAAAAAATATGTACAAAATCTACATAAGAAAAACTACAAAACTTGGAGGAAATAAATCAAATAAAAGTTAAATAAATGGAGAGATATCCCATGCACATCAATAGGGAGACTCAATACTCTCAAGATGTTCGTTCTTCTCAGCTTTATCTACAGATTCAATGCAATCCTGACCAGAACGCCAGAAAATTATTTTGTGGATATTGACAAAACAGATTCTAAAGCTTATATGGGAAGGGAAAAGACCCAGAAGAGCCAATATAATATTGAAGGACAAGAACAAAGTGGAAGGAGTGATACTACTCCACTTCAATACTTATTATAAAGCAATAGTAATCAAGACAGTGTGTTATTGGTAAACAAATAGACAAACAGGTCAGTGGAACAGAAGAGAAAGCCCAAAATTAGACCAACACAAATATAGTCAACCAATCTTTGACAAGGGAGCACAGTAATTCAATGGAGAATGGATAGGATAGCCTTTTCAACAAATGGGGGTAGAATAATGGCATCCTCTCACAAAACTAGAAATCTAGACACAATTCTTATACCTTTCACAAAAATTAACTCAAGATAGATCAGAGACCTAATTGTAAAATGCAAGACTACAGAAGTCCTAGCAGATAACACAAGAAAAATCTAGATGACTTTGGGGCTGGCAATGACTTTTTAGATACAACATCAAAAGTATGATCCATGAAAAAAAACCAAACAAACAGCTTCATTAGAATTAAAAACTTTTGCTCTGCAAAATACACTGTGAAGAGAATGAAAACCCATGTTTCAAACTGGAAGAGAAATTTTTGCAAAACACATACCTGATAAGGGAGTAACAACCAACATATACAAAGAACTCTTAAAACTCAACAATAAGAAAAAAAACAATTAAAAATGGGCAAAAGATCTGAACAGACATCTTATTGAGGAAGACATACAGATGGCAAATAAACATAAAAAGATGCCCCACATCACATATTATCAGAGAATTTCAAATTACAACAACAGTGAGCTACTAGTATACACCTATTAGAAGGGCCAAACTCTAAAACACTGATTGCCCCAAATGCTGACAAAAATGCGGAACAACAGAAACTCTCATTGTTGGTGGGAATACAAAATGGTACAGCTACTTTGGAAGCCAGTTTGGCAGTTTCTTATAAAACTAAACATACTCTAACCATATGACCCAGCAACTGTGATCCTTGGTATTTACCCAAATGAGTTGAAAACTTGTGTCCACACAAAAACCTGCACACAAGTGTTTATAGCAACTTTAGTCACAATTGCCAAAACCTGGGAACAATCAAGATATCCTTCAATTGGTGAACAGATAAACAAACTGTGGTAAATCTGGTTGGTCGAATATTATTCAGTGATAAAAAGCAATGAGCTATCATGCCACAAAAAGACATGGAAGAACCTTAATCACATATTGCCGAGTGAACTAAGCCAATCCGAAAAGGCTACATACTGTATAATGACAAGTCTATGACACTCTGGAAAAGACAAAACTATACCTATTAAAAGATCAGTAGTTGCCAAAGGTTTGGGGGAGAGAGGGATGAACAGGTGTAGCACATAGGATTTTTACTAGAGCGAAACTGTTCTGTGTGTTACTGTAACCATACACATATGTTATTATACATTTGTCAAAACCCACATAATGTACAACACAAAAATGATCCCTGATGCAAACCAGCACTTTAGTTAATTTTAATGTATTAATATTGGGTCAATTGTAACAAATACACTATACTAATGCAAGATGTTAATATTTGCGGAAATTATGGGGATAGGAAGGTGGGGGGGTTACATGGGAACTCTGCAGTTTCCTCTCAATTCTTCTGTAAACCTCAAATTGCCCTATAAAATAGAGCATATGTATCTCTATAGATATAGATCTCTCTCTCTCTATAATAAACTTTAAGCAAGAAATTGTTATGTAAGTTCACATTTTTTTAATTAATATATTTTAAAAATATAGACAATTCTAAAGTATTAGTATTGGGCAGTGTGTAAACTGATACAAAATGCAGTATTTTTTAAGAGTAAAGAGCTCTAAACTGATGGTTCCCAGAGGAAAGGGGGTGGGAGGATGGGTTAAATAGGTGATGGGAATTAAAGAGTGCATTTCTTGTGATGAGCATTGGGTGATGTGCAGAAGTGTTGAATCACTATATTTTACACCTGAAACTGTATGTTAACTAACTGGAATTGAAATAAAAACGTTAAAAAAGAGTAAAGCGTTCTAGAATCCAAAAAGTGAGAAAATTGCTGTGCCTTATCCCTGGCCATGATAAGCCAGTTTCTTGCCATGTCCTCATAAGAGGCCATTGTTAGGGAATCCCAAGCACCTATTTAAGATGTTGGCTGGGCGGAGGATTTTGTACCTTCTAGCTCGGGAAGCTGGTTTTCAATGACCTGTGGGGACTTTGACTAAAGTTAGTTTCTTCCTTGGCATTGTAGGGTTTTTGTTTACTTTGTCTATTAATTATTTTCACTTTTAAGAAAAAGTGAAAAATTTAATCATAAAAGAAATTCTTTTTAAATCTTTTTCTAATTTTTTATTCTTGTTTTTTTGCATTTTTAAAATTTAGTTTGTTAATGTTTTTGTTTACCTTTATTTTTGTCTGGCACTATGTTGATTCCATCATAAAGATCAGTTTTTCAGGTATGCTTTGAAAGTGATTTTCTTTTGAAGTAATTTGGGTCAAGTTTCTCCCTAGCTTTTCCCGGTTTTAAGCTGACATTGGGACATGGTGCCTCCAAGTAAGTGTAACACACCGCCGGGTCTCTCAGTCATCTCTGCTGAGGGAAAGACCCAGGTTGGCAACTACCACGGGCAAGGATATCTTTGCCGAGGTGAAGTTAACCTGACACATCCTGATTGGAAAAGAGATGGTCATGAAGATCATTAACAGGAGTCAATCCTGTTAAGTATCCTATAAAGTCAAAATATTGAGGGCCTTGGATCACACCAACATTATGAAATTATTTGAAATGATGGAGACAGGAACAGTCTACCTTGTCATGGAGACGCTAGTGAGGAAGGCTGTTCAATTACCTAGTGGATCATGGCAGTATGAAAGAGAAAGGGCCCCAGGAAAATTCTGCCAGAGAGTGTCTGCTGTCCAGTATTGCCTCCAAAAGGGTACTGTCCATTGACCTAAAGGCAGAAAACCAACTATTGGAAACTGACATAAACATCAAGTTTGCAGACTTTTGCTTCAGCAATGAGTTCCCCTTTGGCAATAAGTTGGATGCCTTGTGTGGCAGCTTCCTTATAATGCCTTGGAACTCTTTCCAGGGCCAAAAGTGAGATGGCTCCATGGTGGATGTGTGGAGCCTAAGAGTCATCGTATGTATTCTGGTCATCATATGCCTGCATTTTGATGGAGAACTTTTTAAGGATCAGAGAAAGCAGTAGTGAATTCACCATATTCACTTGTACTTGTCCATAGAATGGACAGGTGAAAACCTGTCAAGACACTTCTCATCCTCCATGTCTGCGAGAGGCACATTAGGGCAAATCATGAAAATTCCATGCATGAATGTGGCTCATGAAGATGAGGAACTGAAGCCTCATATGGAGTCACTTCCTGAGTACAAAGACCCTGGCGGACTGAGTTGATGATGTCCACTGGCTTCACAGTGCAAAGAGGGGCAGGTAGAAGCAATGACGTGATGCGAAGGCTGTGAAGATTATCTTGCCTTGAGTCTTTATCGACACACAGAGACACCATAGGCCACTATAAGACACTCACAGAATCCATCAGTATTGACTTTTTGGAGAAATTTGTTCTCTCTCTCTCTCTCTCTCTCTCTATATATATATATATTCAATTATTATAAATATTGCAATTTTATATTGCAATATTATATATATTTGCAATATATGTAAATATTATATATATGCAATTATATATATGCAATTATTATATACGTATTATACTTACTATTAAATACTTAATATTATATCAAGTATATATTATATATATAATATATGTTAGGTATATATTATATATATAATATATACTTATATAATATAGGTATATATTAAGTGTATATTATATATAGTATGTATTATAATTATATGCTATATATTATATGCACTTAATATACTTAATATTATACTTAACTGCTTTATTAACTTACAGATATATACATATACATATATATAGTATATATTGTATATACATACATATATGTATGTATACATACATATATATACAATATATACTATATATATATACAATATATACTATATATATACAATATATACTATATATACTATATACTATACTATATATATATATACAATATATATATATACTATATATATATATACAATATATATATATACTATAAATACATATATACAATATATACTATATATATATGTACACACACGTATATGTATATATCTGTAAGTTAATAAAGCAGTTAAGTAACCATAGGCACAACAGTATTTTCCTCAAAAAAATGTGGTAAGGGATATAATACAAAGAGAAAGGGCGGGGATACTTTAAGATGTTAATGGTCATTATGCTTGGTGGTGAGATTATGGGAGTTTGGAAGCTGGTGTCTTCTAATTTGCATGATACAAACATACTTCTTTGAAGAGTATTTGGCATTTACTTGTAAAATGTCCCTCAATTTGGGGTGTCTGATGTTTTCTCATGATTAGATTGAGGTTGTAACATTTTGGGAAAGAATCTCACAGAAGCAATGTGCCTTTCTCAGTGTATTGTTTTTGAAGTTTAAAAACAAATGCTATTTTACTGTTAAAATTAAAGCCATGTATAGAAGGCAATGTCTTGTAACATGTAGGTGATGGCAAAAAAGACACTCTACAAATGAATCAAGGATTGATTCTAAAAATGAGCTCCACATTCCTAATTGGGTGAGCAGAGAAAAAGGCTGAGATTCCCCACAAGGACAAGGAGCACCCTTCCCACTCCCACTCCAAAAGAGAAGAGTAGACACCAGGGTCGGACTCTGTTAACTGTACAAAATACGGACACACAGTGCCACCTGAGATACCTCATCACTTCCAGGTGATGTACTAATGAGGCGGACAGAGTTGGTTTCTGTGATACCCATGAGAGGGCAGGGTGTTCTTTATAAATAGAGTTGCAGCTAGTGGACTATGACAACTGGGGCTCCTGAGCGTCTTTTCAAGGCTGCACTCAGACAAAGAAACTGTGGCGCAGAGCTCACTGCCTCTGTTCCCTCACAAAACCCCAGCGCATCTCACGCTTACAGTTAGGGAGTCGGTTACTTTTTTCCTCCTTGTGTATGATGATTCATAGATTCTTTAGGACTCTTGATTCACATGTTGAACAAAAATGATCTGCTTAGTATTTGTTTACTGCAAGAATCGCAACTATCGTAATCTCTTTTCAGGATGAACATTAATCCAACTCTGTCTAGAAAAATTATGCAATTCATTACCATAAGTAATCTCTATTGTACCCTGTGATTAACCTTCACTTTCTCCCCAGTTTTATAATCTTGCAAATCCACTGGTGCTGTGTGATTGGCATCTGGTGTTCATAAACCTGCCTCACAAAGAATCAATGAAAAATCTCTGCATAAAAATGTCATTTTTCAGTCTATCAATGATTCAACCCTCTGTTCCTTGGTAACTTTTGTACCACTCTAGAAAGTTCTGTTAACTTTGCAGCTCACAAACAAAGCCTTTACTCTTGAAATGTTTTGTCTCTATCAGGATGGCAATTGGCAGTAGCAAAGGTATCACTGTTCAAGCACTTTTGATCAAAGTATTAAAAGTAACACAATGTAAAAGCCAGCAATGCTGAATGGTCACAAATTTCCCCATTATTGGCATGGAATCATAGCAAAACCAAAATGAACATGACTATATCTTCACACCCATAGAGAGTAACTTTTGAAGCCATATTCCAGTTGAACCTTTAGCTGTCAGTTCATCTCTGTGATTGTGTCATCCGAATAAAGCTTTTGTCTGTGGAATGTGTCCTGTAAACTCAATTCCATTAGCAGATTTATACTAATGCCTTGATCAAGTGAGTGATTTGTAAGTGCTTCTTTGGATAAGAAGCCAAACCACATCCATGTAGGATTTTACTCAGAGAAGTCTATGATTGAGCTTTTTTTTTTTTAAACTGGGACGGATGCCCAGTTTGGCACCAGTAAAATGATGTCAAGGCATATTAAAAAAAAAAAACCCCAAAGCAAAAAACAACAAAACAAAAGCCAAAAACCAAAACCAAACCAAAACAAAAAACAAGTCTCAAGCATGCCCCACAATAACTACAACACTGGAAGACGTTTATGAACTTGACCCTAGTTCAAGCCCTCATCCATTCTCATGTACACTGTTGCAATAGCCTCCTGATGGCTATTGATAGCTCAGGTTCCAGGCTCTACCAACTACCATCAGTTTGCTGACTTTGGCCAATTTATTTAACCTATCTGTGCCTTGGATTTCTCACCTGTAAAACGGATATACTGTTGAAATTTCTTCACGTGACAAATAAGAACTGAAGGCAATGACTGGCATATAGCAAGCCCTCAGAATGTTAGCTGCTGTCATTACTGTATTATTGTTATTGATCTCCAGATCACTAGCAGGGATCATCTAAAATAAAATCTAATTGTGGCTCTTTCCCGATTTCTCTTTCCAAAAAGTTTTCAAGAATACTAACTTTTAAGATATTTTTTTTTCATTTGCTTTCATACTTTCTTTACTTGCCTAATTTAGGTATTAGTTTAGGGCTACCATATTTGGTTTGCTGGTCAGAGGATGGGGCACCAGAATCATCTACCCACTTGGGGAGAAATGACAACTTTTCAGGCTTTTCATTCTCTGAGCAAATCCACTTACAGGGACAAAAGAGGCAAAGAAGAGCACTGTATCTTAGGAGAAAGCCAGTCAAGAATGTTTAAACAGCTTAGACAATTCTGAAAGAGGGAAATCGATTCATAATTGAAAATTATTTCAATTCCTTAATTAAAATAGAAAACCATGCAACTGATTTTGTAATTTCTGAGATGATCAGTTGCTAATTTATTTTACAGATAGGATTTGATTGGACTTCATGGAAGAGATATCAATTCCATTAACTCATCATTTCTTACATTTGATTAAATTGTTTGATTTTGAAATGTTTAATAAAAAATCAGAACCCACAGTTTTGTGAAACTGAATTATACTAGAGGGCTAACTCAGAAAGCCTTGGTAATAACAATATAAAGATCAATGCCCACAATATATGAATGCATAGTCAAGGGTGCCTGAGTGGCTCAGTAGGTTAAGCATCTGACTTTAGCTCAGGTCACAATCTCACAGTTCATGAGTTTGAGCCCCGCACTGGGCTCTCTGTTGTCAGCGCACAGTCCTCTTCAGATCCTCTGTCTCCTCTCTCTGCCCCTCCCTGTCTCGTGCATGCTCTCTCTCTCTCAAAAATACATAAACATTAAAAAAATAAAAATAAATGCACAGTCAAGTTATCAGGTGACATTTCAACAACCAAAACCAATGAAGAAATAGTTTCAAATGTTGAAGGTCAACACTAAAATGATCAAGCACAGCTTATCAGAACCATAGGAAAAGCAATACAAGGGTACTTGTTTGCTTAGGTGGAGGCTCATAAAAAAGCCTAAGGACCATATGCCACATCTGCTTCATAATGCAAGAAGTCATAGCCATACTTTATATTGAGTAAACTATTAGCATAGCAAACGCTAATACTATCTCTATATTTGTAACACAGTGCATGGCACCTAGAAAGGCAATGTTTTGACTTTGTCGTGAATTAAAGGACTTTTCAACAGGAAAAAAATACTCTTCAAAGACTGGTTCCTAACTTTGGCTTATGATTTATTTTAGGTCACTGTATAAAAAGAATGTATGACTACCTCAAGAAATCCATCATCACTAATATTACAACATGGAACGTGGAAGACCCGGCATCATATTTGTATACAGAAATCATAAGGTTTGCAAATTCTAAAATTAAAGATAGCCTCTTCTTTATTTTAAACATAATGCTTGCAGCATCCTTTGCTCATGCTATCCTCTCTTATGTGCACCCTTTCACTGTTTTGTGAAATAAATTTTCAGTATTTATAGCAAAATCATTATTGAGATAATGCTCAATTGCTTTGTTTTTGTGTTTGCCTTGTTTTCTGTGTACCCATCACTAATTTTTATCAATCTCTTTCAGTACTCTCTAAAATCTTTCTCAATACGGTCAGACATATGGTCCTGTAATTTTCATATAGTGCCTCTCCTATTTTCCATCAATTTTTCTTTTGCTCCATTTAATGACTTTCTGGACTTAATCCCTTTCACAGATTATTTTATTTCTAATCTTAGATTTCTAATTTCACAGACTTCTTTTGTGCTGATTACACATTATACAAATTAAATTCTGTTCTTGTTTTATGAATGCAATTTCTTCTCTTATATCTCTAAGACTGATAAATATAATTTGGGGGGGCGGGAATTTTCTTCTGTCCCTGAATTGTCTATTTCCTTGAAGTCCCTCTTTTTATTTATTTAATGCTTTCTCTCTTTCATGATGGAAGCTTTCTTCAGTATCTCATGATCCTTAGCTTTTTTTAAGGTTTAAAAACAAGGCTGTGTGTGTGTTGGTAGGGCTGATGGACTTCACCATATTGTGATTAGAAGGGGACCTAGTCATTTTAATGAACTACCTATCTTTGCTAGTTAAATGGATGAAGCCATCACCTATCATGAATTTTAATTTTGCTTTCAGGGACTCTGGGAATAAAACATAATATACAAATATAAATAAATACACTTCATATAAAGAGTTAACATTAATTAATTTTGAATTTGTCTTAACTATAGTTTTTTGGAGATTACTGCTGAAGTCATTTGTAGTCATGTTTGTAGATAAAAAATTTAGAGTCCATTTCTATTTACAGTGGTGAGAACAGATAGAATATTTCACAATACTAAAGGCTGGCATTAGAAGTCAGAAAAGAGGGGAAAATAATGGGTTCTAGAGTTATGCAAGTTTGTCAGTTAAAACTACAGGTTAGAGTAAGGGATTTTATTATTTCACCATTCCCAAAATTAGTCCAACACTCCTGTAAGTGATATTATCTTGTTTTAGGGCTGGAGGGATTAGGGAAGACTGGCATAAAAAATTGAAGTGCAGATACATTCTTTTTTCTCATTGGGGAAGGGTGTGTGTGTGTGTGTGTGTGTGTGTGCATGTGTGTGTGCACGTGCATGCTCATGCATGTACATGTAACTATGTTTTGAATTGTGACTTAAACAAAGTGATGCCAAAGTCAGTAAAACATTAATTCTTTCCACAGACCACCCTCCAAATGGCAAATTTTTAAATTCCCAATAGAGTAAAAAAGCAAAGATTCATATCTTTCTCCTAGTTCCTCAGATACTTCTTCATCCCTTCTTAGAAATACGTGAGTTTTGACAAGACTCATGCACCTATAGAAGGTGTTTCTTCTCTCCTCTATAAATAGGGTATGACCTATAAAAACAGAAGCCACTATATGATCTGTAAATGACCATTCTACCATCTTGAGAGCTTACAGATAATTCCTCATAACAGTGTTTATTGACTGTTAATGAGCATTTAAAATTCATTCTACTCCTTTCCTAGAATTAAAAATTCTATCCTCGCAATCCCTATCAAAATAACACCAGAATTCTTCACAGAGCTAGAAAAAACAACCCTAAAATTTGTGTGGAACCAGAAAAGACCCCGAAGAGCCAAAGCACTCTTGAAAAAGGGCATCAAAGCTGGAGGCATCACAATCCCGGACTTCAAAATAAATTACAAAGCTGTAATCACCAAGACAGTATGGTACTGGCACAAAAACAGGCACTCAGATCAATGGAACAGAATAGAGAATCCATAAATGGACCTACAAACATATGGCCAACTAATCTTTGACAAAGCAGGAAAGAATATCCAATGGAATAAAGACAGTCTCTTCAGCAAGTGGTGCTGGGAAAACTGGACAGCGACATGCAGAAGAATCAACCTGGACCACTTACACCATACACAAAAATAAACTCTAAATGGATAAAAGACCTAAATGTAAGAGAGGAAGCCATCAAAATCCCAGACAAGAAAGCAGGCAAAAACCTCTTTGACCTCAGCCGCAGCAACTTCTTACTCAACACGTCTCCAGAGGCAAGGGAAATAAGAGCAAAAATGAACTACTGGGACCTCATCAAAAAAAAAAAAAATAGCTTCTGCACAGCGAAGGAAACAATCAGCAAAACTAAAAGGCAATTGACAGAATGGGAGAAGATATTGCAAATGACATATCAGATAAAGGGTTAGTATCCAAAATTTATAAACAACTTATCATACTCAACACCCGAAAAGCAAATAATCCAGTGTAGAAATGGGCAAAAGACATGAATAGACACTTCTCCAAAGACATCCAGATGGCCAACTGACACATGAAAAAATGCTCAACATCACTCATCATCAGGGAAATACAAATCAAAACCAAAATGAGATACCACCTCAAACCTGTCAGAATGGCTCACATTAACAACTCAGGCAACAACAGATGTTGGCGAGGATGTGGAGAAAGAGGATCTCTTTTGCACTGCTGGTGGGAATGCAAACTGGTGCAGCACTCTAGAAAACAATATGGAGATTTCTCAAAAAATTAAAAATAGAACTACCCTACAACCCAGCAACTGCACTACTAGGTATTTATCCAAGGGATACAGGTGTGCTGTTTCGAAGGGACACATGAACCCCAATGTTTATAGCAGTGCTATCAACAATAGCCAAAGTATGGAAAGAGCGCAAATGTCCACTGATGGATGAATGGATAAAGAAGATGTGGTATATATTATACAGTGGAGTATTACTCGGTAATCAAATCTTGCCAAGTCAATCAAATCTTGCCATTTGCAACTATGTGGATGGAACTAGAAGGTATTGTGCTAAGTGAACTTATTCAGAGAAAGGCAAATATCATATGACTTCACTCATGTAAGGAATTTAAGGTACAAAACATATGAACATAAGGGAAGGGAAGCAAAAATAATATAAAAACAGGGAAGGGGACAAAATATAAAAGACCCTTAAATATAGAGAACAACAGAGGGGAGGGGTTATGGAAGGGGGTTGTGGAAGGGGGGGATGGGCTAGATGGGTAAGGGGCATTAAGGAATCTAGTCCTGAAGTCATTGTTGCACTATATGCTAACTTGGATGTAAATTAAAAAATAAATGAATTAACTAAAAAATAAGTAATACCAAAATGGTAATCAACAACAACAAAATTCTATCTTCTTATTTCCAATGAATTTTATGTAAAGTGTGTGTGTGTATCTATCTCTCTGTATCTAACATCTATCTATCTATCTATCTACCTACCTATCTCTATGTGTGTGTATCTATCAATATATAAAAATTAGGGTATTTTATATAAGCATATTATATATATATTATGTATATATTATATATGTATGATGTATAATTAGATTAATATTATATATAATATATAATATATAATATATAATAATATATAATATATATAATATGCTTACGGCAGGGCAAGACCATTAAAAACTAGGGACAAATATATTAAGAAGTCTTATAATTCTATAATAAGGAGACAATCCAATTAAAAAACAGGCAAAATATATGAATAAATACTTCAACAAAGAAGATACACAAATGGCCAATAAGCACATGAAAGATGCTCAACATTAATCTTTAGGGAAATGCAAATTACAAACTAAAATGAGATACTACTATTCAGTTGCTAAAATGGCAAAAATCAAAAAGAATGACTGTGCCAGTGTTGGCAAAGATGAGAAGAAATTGGAACTGTCATATACTGCTGGTAAGAATATGAAACAATACATTCACTTTGGAACAAAGGCAAGAAATTTCTTATAATGTAAAACATACACTAATAGTACAACCCAGCAATTCCAATTCTAGGTGTCTCTTTACCCAAGAGAAATAAAAACATACGGCCACACAAAGACTTGTATGTGAATGTTCATAGGTGCATTAATCATAGCCAAAAATTAGAAACAATTCAAAAGTCCATCAACTACTAAGTAGATAAAAAGTGGTATATCAGCAATAAGAAAGGAACAAACCACTGATGTATGCAACAACACTGATAAACCTTAAGAGCATTATGCTAAGACAAAGAAGCCAGGCACATAACTTTAATTATATGAAGTTTCTAGAAAAGATAAAAAAAATAGTGGTGGAAGGTAGATCGGTTCTCCCTTGGGATTGAGGGTATGAGCAGCAATTAAATGCAAACAGTCATAAGGAAACTTTTTGGATGTCGGAAGTGTTCTAAACTGTATTGGGATGATGCTCGCACAACTGTATCAATTTCTGAAAACTCATCAAGCTGTACACTTAAAGTGAATGAATTTCATGGTATATAAAGAATATCGCAATGAGCCAGCTGGAAAAAAAATGTGGTTCATTGTATGATTGTTTTTGTACTTCAGTTATCAGGCAAGTCTTTAAATAAAATGTATCATGCCAAAAATTATGTTTAAATTTCTGTCATTAATCAAAGAAAAAGCAAGGAACACTTAACAGAACTTACATAGTAGGTTTCAAGTTAGATCTCAGCAATTTTTGTACCATTTCTAAATATGAAGACATACATTTTTATTTTTATATTTTCTAAACAAAAGTCACTAAAAATTTTTTTATGTTTATTTATTGAGAGCAGAGAGAGACAGAGCACAAGTGGGGGAGGGGTAGAGAGCGAATGAGACACAGAATCGAAAGCAGGCTCCAGGCTCTGAGCTGTGCACAGAGCCCAGCGCGGGGCTCCAACTCACAGACACTTAACTGACTGAGCCACCCAGGCACCCTGAAAAATCTCTTCTTTAATGATTTTGCTGAGCCATCTATATGGCTTCTGCAGAATTCCATAAGTAGAACAGGGTACTGAAATTGGAAGAGTTTTGGGAGACTCATCATGTGTCTTACAAATAAGAAAACAGAATCAGAGAAGTAAATTAATTTGTCCAGTCACGCAGCAACAAACCAGCCAAAAAGATCAAAGTCCAGGTCTCCTGACTCCCAGTCCAATGATTTGTTCTCTGTACCACATTATCCAAAGAAAGATAGGCACATGTCAGGGTTAAGGGGGTTCTGAAATCAGATTTTTCTCTTTTCTGGTATGTTCTGCACTTGCAATGAGCCCAGAGGTGATAATCCTATAAAGTAAATAAACATAAGATGTTATCTCCCATAGGGCAACTTCTGTTTGTGGCTAAATGAGCCAAGATGAAGAAACACTTCAAATAAAAGACTCAGCTGGAATAACCTAGAGAAGAGGTTGCTTAGCTTGAAAGGGAGTCTGGCACATAGCCACTATGATTCATAAACTATAATGTAATAAACTTGTATGAACAAAAATCTAATTTCCATATTCAACACTGGTTACCTGAATGAGCCATATAAGAGCAAATTTTTGGAAACAGCATTAATTCTCTGGAAACAAAATGAGCCACTTGATACAAGCCAGAGTTTGGTAGCTCATGGTTTCAGATTCTACAACCTATACATTCCTATTCTGCATCTCCAGATTCTGAGAGGTATCTCTAGAAACTTCTTAAACTAAATCTTAGTCTAGTTTAATGTCTGTGTTTTAAAAACACCTCCAACTGATTAAAGTATAATACAAGGTCAAAAATCAGGCATCTGAAACAAAAGAAAAGATGAGGACATCTGAGTCTCAGAAAGTTTTCATCTTTCAATACCATTAACTCAGAGAGCTGCACTGTTTGTAGCAAAATGACAGAGACTGAAGAATTTGTGGCACCAAAGTTCTCAGGGACGAGAACCAGCAGTATTTACCCCAAAGGATTCAGGCAAACTAATTCTTTTTTTTTTTTTAATGTTTATTTATTTTTGAGAGAGAGGGAGACAGAGCATGAGCAGGGGAGGTCGCAAAATCCAAGAGAGGGAGACACAAAATCTGAAGTAGGCTCCAGGCTCTGGGCTGTCCACACAGAGCCTGACATGGGGCTTGAACTCACAAACCATGAGATCATGACCTGAGCCAAAGTTGGACGCTTAACTGACTGAGCCACCCAGGTGCTGCCCCTGTTTTTAAAAAAATTATTTCAGGCACACTAATTCTTAACCAAAATCTCAGTTAACCCCTGCAAAAAATGAATATGAGAACTCGATATCTCTTAAACATAAATTTTTAAGGAACTTGCTTAAGGGCTGTGGTAAATTGCAGTAGTGTTTAAAATACCCAGTTCCTTCCTGTAGAAGCACTATTCACTGATGTCTTATTGATGCCAGACTTAACCATGTGACTTCCTTGGCCAGTGAACTGTGAACAGTGATACATGCCGCTTCCCAGCAGAAGCTTTATGAGCCATCACATGGTTCCACTATGTTCTCTTCCTATTGACACAAGTTTAAAAATATCCCACGTGAAGATTCTCCTTAAATTTGGAACCTGGGATGGAGACTATGACTCACGGTGAACATAAAGATTGAACAAGAAATAAATCTTTCAGTTGTAAGCCACTCAGCTATTTGTCACTGTACTATAACCTAGCCAAATGTGACTGAAACAACAGTTAAACAAAAAGAATGTTCTGATTAATGGACTACATGGTACTTTGCAAAATGAAAATGTTGATATATACTCCCATTTCCTAGGCCAATGTTCTCCAAAACTTTTGATCCAACGTGTACCTTATGATATACAAATACATGTATATGTATATGGCTATGTAGATATACCTAAAAGGCAGAAAACAAAACTTCCTCTCATTATTTAAAAAAAATTTTTTTAATGTTTATTTTTGAGAGAGAGAGAGAGAGAGAGAGAGAGAGAGAGAGAGAGAGACAGAGTATGAGTAGGGGAGGGGCAGAGAGAGAGGGAAACACAGAATCTGAAACAGGCTCCAGGCTCTCAGTTGTGAGCACAGAGCCCGACGCGGGGCTTGAACTCACAAACTGTGAGATCATGACCTGAGCCGAAGTCGGATGCTTAACCAACTGAGCCACCCAGACGCCCAAAACGTTCGCTTATTATGTGATGTACTCTGATATTTTCTCCTCTATTTTACATTTTTTAATGTTTGCTGGAACTCACTAAATCCATTTCAAGTCCCCACAAACCATTGGGTCACAAACCATTACCCTACTTTCTACCCATTGTCTCTCTTGTTGAATGATCCTTCAATGTGTCTTCCTATTATTTTTCCTCCCAAATTTTAATCCAATAGTACTTGACCCTGAATTTACCATAGAACCACAAGGAAGATTTTTTAGATATACTGCTCCCCAACAAGAGATGGTGATTTTTTTTTGGTATGGTCTAGAAACCATTATTTTTAACATTTGAGAATTCCTCAATTCTTTTCTCAGAGGAAGGTAAGAGAAAGAGCCACCATCACAGTATGGCTAAGGCCTGGCGATGATGCATGTCAAATGACTTGTACCTAGGATAATCAGCAAAATTTTAACCTTTTTGCTTTGTATCCAAATTATACCTAGCTGCAGAACGTTTTAAAATGAATTGCTGTAACATATCTTCAGTTATCAGTTTTCATATAAATCATTTGGCCATATATTTGTTTTATACTAATACGCATGCTTCTGTTCCTGAAAATCTGCCACCTTAATTTGGCCTCCCAGTCACAGAAGGTCTTGAAATTGTCTCTTATCTGATCATATGGCTCCTCTTAGATGCCAATGATTTCAAATAAATTTTGGCTACTCATAGCAATCTCAATTAGTTGGGTCATCCATAATCAATGGATCGATCAATTCATCAATTCAAACAATTATTCTGTACTCAATCTGTGTCAGACTCTACTCTATATGACAAGGGCACCAGGAAGGATAAGAGACACAGGATCTTCCCTGTGAGAGCTCAGTGTTGATGGAGGTGGGTTTTAACTACGTACACAAAGATACCGAAGTACCCTGTAGTGACTGTGATGACAGGGGTTATTTTGGATTACATACTCTACTTGTAGCTCACTTCTTATTTCGATTTCAGATTGTCAGAAGCTTCTGTAACTCATTGTTCCTTATCGTTAGTCTGTATTGAATTTAGCACCCTGGTTCACGCATCTGTTTCTCTTTGCTGTGTATCTGGTGTCCATATACCCTCCCCAAAGGAATACTGTTGCTCAACAGAAATACAGTGATGATTGAACCTGTCCTGGCCACGTAAAATCATGCTCAAATCCCCAAATAAACATGCAACTCCCAGAATTACTTATTCACAGTCCTGCAGGACGTACTCGCATCTTTTCTCAACACATGTCATTAACACGTTATTTAACTTCTGTGCTTGTTAAGTGGTGTTTCCATGGCCCCTTTCTCATTGTTATCTCTGTACCTGTGAAGTGGGAACTTCGAATAATTCATTCATTCAATTTTGTTCCAGCCTTTGCAAGGCAATGGCAACTCTGTAATAATTATTTTTTGTAATGTGATAATAACCATATCATAAGAAGGTAATGTTGAAAGTAGTTTAGTGAAAGGTGTTGGAATACTTTACCTATGTTTGAACTAGAAGACACTGTATCCCTTTTCTCAAAATTTAAATTTCTAAAACGCATACTGCAATTTCTGCTGAACGAGATTTGGGAGAGTCAAGTGATTGGTAGATTCCATGCTCTGAAGCAATCAACTGTCAGCCTTCCAGAGTAATCCGAGATTTAAAAATATGATATGAATGATACCTTGATGCCAATAAACATTAGCATCAGCCTTCCATGCCCACATGCTCTAGAATCTGTGCATATGTTTCAAATAAAATTACTCCTCAGTGTATTTAATTTCAAAATAAACAAGGACATAAGTCAACAGAAGCTTCTCTCTAATACTACCGCTCCCAGAAGAAAGATATATGTTGGATGCTAAATATGGGTCAAGTTTATTCAAACTGTATACCAGCCCCTAATAATAAAATAAAGCAAATAGGTACAACTAGATGTGTTACTATAAACTGCCTTACTGTTCTAAAAATAATTAGAAACAAAGTCACAGATCACTCATATACAGAAATCCTTAATTCTTTATGCCACAGGTAAAATCATTTTCTAACATAGCCTGGCAAAGATTTTTTAAACTTTAAATTGTAACAGCTTTAACATTTATTTTTTAATTTGAATCTTCTGAGAAATTTGCAATTCAAAATGTAAACTAACAGCAACAGAAAATTTTGTTTGGCCTTCACAAGGCCTTTCATCCAAGTTAAAATAGAGAGTGCTTGGGAGTTTCCTCTATAGCACACTGTGGGGCTGGGCCTGGAGGAAGTCAATGACCTGAGGAATCTTTACAGTTTGCACTAGGGGCATAAAAGGTAATTACAAATACTGATTTCTTAGATTATAAAATATATAAAGGTGGATTTGAGGTGAGGGCAGAAGAGCAGCTGAGACCTTCCGTAATGTACACTGATCATCTGAGCTTTGAGGAAATGACACTTGGAGAGTGTCTGTGGTGATTCTTCCGAGGTGGTTTCCCTTCCCTCTGATGGCACTAGGAAGATACGGCTCATTCTTCCATTTTGCAGCCACAGACTGAGACCTTTGCCTCCCAGCCTTGCCTGCTGCACTGCTTCACCCACAAGGCTCTGATTGGTGAAGCTGTTTCCATAATAGGCTGAAGCTATTTCCATAAAATAAAACACTGTGGTTGGAAGATGATCTGGGGAAAGTGGATGAACATATTGAGACTCTGGAATTCAAAACAAATATTGCAATGCTTCCAAGGTTGGTAATCTTGGTGGCTAAGAGCACAAGATTTGGAGCCTGTCTGGATTTGACTCCTGATTTCCACCCACTCAATGGATACTCTTGAGGCAAACTCTCTCTGTAACTTGGCTCCATTTTCTGCAAGGTAGGGCTAATGATACCTCCTCCCTTACTGGGTGGTTGTGAAGATTCAACGGAATATATAAAATATTTAAGAACACTCAAGCTCAAAAGAAAGGCTCTATCAATGACAGCTATTACTGTGAATCACATATAACCTATCCTGAAAATTGATTGATGAGATTATGGAGATGAAGACAGGCTTTGACTTGCAAACATCCTAAAATAAAAAGACCCAAAATATAAATAGTGGCCTCTTGACTCCTAGCCTACATTTTTTTCCCAAATTACTAATATCCCCAAACTTTAGTTCTTCAAAAACCATTGTCAAAAATTTTAGCCACATCCACGAAACACCTGCTCATACTATTTTCTTAGTATCCTTTTTTAAATGGGCTCACTTCTTTTGGGTAAATAAATCAACACCATACAGAAAAATAAAACATTGCAATCAAATTCTAGCTAGCTATTCTAGTCTGCTGAAAGCTCCAAGCCCAGAACCTGTTCTTGGTCTACAAGGAAGATTAGCAAGTGTTATGAGCAGAGAATACTTGGTTCTTTGCTCTTTGACTTCATAAGGTTTAAAGCAAACTACAAAGGGGCTAACTTTTTCACAGGATGATTTGACATTGATGTCACAATCACAATTGCCTCCTGACCTTGGTAGGCTCACTGCTCTTTGGGAAAAGCTGTCTAGGCCATGCTGTGTCCTGGAGAAAGGCCCTGGGGAGCAAACACCAGAAACATAGCCAGGCCTCCTTTGCTAAGACACCAGTGAAGTTTCTCATTCACCACCATAACTCAACATACAAGGTAAGAAGAAGTGCTCTAATGAAGTCACAAAACCAAAGATAAAACCATTTTAACCAACAAGAATTCACACGTTGAAGAGACTGGGGTGGGGCGGGGGGTGGGGGGGGAAGCCCAATCATGCAAGATTTTCGCACAGAACTCAGAGGTTTTGGTTTCCGAATCCCATGTATTGATGTTAAGAAGTATTCCTATGTGGTGCTGTCAGCTTTATAATAAGGTGGTCTCACAACTGCCGTGTGATTGGGGAAATCACTGAATTTTAAGCCATCACAAACACATTAAACTTTAATTTAAGGACTCTCAAAACTGAAGGCAAAGCAAACAGTGACAACGCATCCTTGTGGCGCTGGAGCCGTCTGTGATGGTCATGTCCCTGGGCCCAGAGCACAGCCACCCCGCCTCAGGGCTCTCTATTTAAAGTTTTGATTACAAAGGTTTGGCGTTTATAAAAAGCAGCTTGTAAAGCAAAAACAAAAACAAATCAACGTGAGACGCTTTGGGTCGCATTTCAATTGACTGAAGGAAGCAGGTAAAACAGGTATCTGAATGATGTTTGGCACCCGAATTCAGCGGACTTTCACACCACCTTGTTACTTTGGCTTTTTCACTTGAGAAGCCTATAACTAAAACGGGTTCTCTAGAAAGTGGCCTGAGGGTGTCAGTAATCTCTGGTATGAAATGCTGTGGCCAATTAGGATCCATTTTTCCTTAGGGGGAAAACTTTAACATTGGAGGGTAAAAAGGCTGAGGCCCTCTCCAACTTTTGCGGAAGTTCAGGGCTCTCTCTTTGGTGTTCTGTTTGTTTTGTTTTTTTTAAGTCCATTTATTTATTTTGAGAGAGAGAGTATGTGTGTTAGCAGGGGAGGGGAGGAGCAGAGACAGACAGAGAGAGAGAGAGAGAGAGAGAGAGAGAGAGAGAGAATCCCAAGCAGGCTCCATGCTGTCAGCACAGAGCCCAGTGCGGGGCTCAAGCTCATGAACCGTGAGACCATGATCTGAAATCAAGAGTCAGAGTTGCTTAACTGACTGAGCCACCCAGGTGCCCCAGTTCTAATTGTTTTTGATACCTCTATTATACTTGGCATGCGGTGTGAAAATTTTGTTGTGATGTGGCAGGCACTGGCACTACTCCATGACCTTCCTGTTGGGAAGAACCATGTCTTTCTCTTCCTTTTTCTTCCAGCGCTGGCCAAATTCCTTTAATTAGTAGGGGCTCAAAATGTATGTTAAAGAGATGCCAGAATAATTAAATTAGATCTCAGAAATCTATACTCATTGTAGAGACATTATAAAAAGGAGGTAATCCAAAGTCACCTGTAATCCAGCCACTCCAAAACAGTATCATTAGCATATTAATGTACATCTTAAGGATAATATATACAGACAGCCCTTGCTTTACACAGTAGTGCAGGACCATAAAACTGTGTAAGATGAAACCATGCCAAGTGACCGTAAATATAAAATTATTATTCTGTGGTCCTTTGAAGTTTTGGTCAAAGCACTAAAATCTCTCCTAGTGTTGGCCACAAATGTATAGGAATGTGAAACTAATAGTAAAATTAGCATTTATTTAGTCCAAAGTAATTTAAAACATTAGAAACACTGGGGCGCCTGAGTGGCTCAGTTGGTTAAGCGTCCAACCTCAGCTCTGGTCGTGATCTCACAGTTTGTGGGTTCAAGCCCCACGCTGGGCTCACTGCTGTCAGTGCAGAGTCTGCTTCAGATCCTCTGTCCCTCTTTCTCTCTGCCCCTCCCAGCTTGTACTCTCTTTCAAAAAAAAAAACCAAAAAAAACAACCTCCCCCCCCCCACAAAACCCACACGAGAAACACTGAAAAGTAACTTCTTTTACTGAAAAAGCTTGAGCAGTTTGAGCAGTGGTGGTTGCCTTCTTCTTGTCACATAACTGACATATGGTGTATCTTCTCTGTGCCCTGGCCAATTGTCACATCCCTTTCTCCATTTGGATCAGCTCCTTTTTTTTAAGGTTTATTTATTTATTGTGGGGTGGGGGGAAGAGTGCGTGTCTGGGCACGAGTTGGGGAGGGGCAGAAAGAGAGAGAGAGAGAGAGAGAGAGAGAGAGAATACCAGGTAGGCTCCATCTTGTCAGTGCAGAGCCCAAGGCAGGCTCGATCTCATGAACTGTGAGGTCATGTTGGCTCCTAACATTTGATCCTTTGAGCTTTCAGTGCTGCGCAGTATCTCTGAGAGTTCCTTTCACGTGAAGTAAATTATTCGCTGTGGTTGCTTCCCTGGGGAGAAGCCACTTTTCTCCTTTACGCTCATAAGCTCCCTTCCCTGAGCCCTTCTGCTGCCCATCCAGAGCCTCTGGATGGTGGCTGTGCATTCCCCGGGTCCGTGGTTTCTTCTCTGTCTCCATTCACATTAAATTCACATCTCGCTTGCATTGTTGCTACTTTTGTCTCTTTGCTGCCCTTCATCTCTCTCGGTCAATTCTTTCTCAAGCATCCGAGCTTCCACCTGAAGAAAGGTGGCACCACAGCTATGCCCTGGCGTGACCTGAAGGACAGATACTCAGCAACAGACCACTGACTGACTTGCGAAGAACTGATGTGATCGTGTCACTGATCACGATGTGCATCTCCGGTTTACATAGTGACTTGTGGACTGAAGAGCTAGAGATGAACTCCGTACTTTATTTTTCACAGTCACGGACTGTAGCAACTGACTTTTGAACTGTAGTGTTGGGGAACTGGTGTAACTTCACCAAATCATGGTAAGTGAAACTTTGTGCATATTGAAACTGTGCAAAGTACCTGTAATGATGAAAAACTATTTATTATGTATGTTCACATCTATGCATAGATGCATATTTTAATATTGTGCTATTATGTGCAGCTTTCATAGTTTTCTTTTCTCATTTTATAATTTTTCGTGAGAATCTATACTGGTAAATTGATACCTATAGCATCCTTGAAAATGTGCTGTGTGAATTCCACTGAATGAATATAAACAGGGTTGCTATGAATTAAGCGATACAATACATACAATGCTCTTAGCACTGGGCCTGCCGCAAAACAAGAAATCTAAGTTATAATTAAATGACTTAATTGTTTTTCTATCGATGGATGCTTGGACAGTTCCTAATTTAAAAAAATTTTTTTCTTAAGCTTATTTATTTATTTTGAGAGAGACAGAGAGAACACGAGTGGGGGAGGGACAGAGAGAGAGAGGGAGACAGAGAATGCCAAGCAGGCTCTGAACCATCAGCATGGAGGAGCCAGATGCAGAGCTCGAACCCACAAAACCCCCAGATCATGAGGTCATGACCTGAGCCAAAACCAAGAGTTGAACACTTGATCGACTGAGTCACCCCTGACTCCCTGGACCGTTCCTAATTCTTAGCACATTATGATGAATATCCTTGTACAGTGAGCACTGTGTGCTTGCAATAATTGCTTTAGAAGATGATGACAATCTTGGCTATTCATACTCAGAACACGATTCTCAGATGATGGCTCCTCTCACATAAGAGACTAGGGGAGCAACAAACACTTGGTGTGAGGTTGGGAGGAAAAGTAGACGGATTTCTGAGGTGATTGCCTGTGAGTGGGACCATTTGGTAGAATTACTCAGTAGGCAATAAACATACATCTTAGTTCCTAATTGATGTAGAGGCTTGGTGGTTATGGGTACATACATGAGAAGTCCAGTTCTGGAGTATATGAGACCCACCGAGGGAGAGCTAATGGGAAGATAAAGGACAGAACCCTCGGCAAAAATCATTATGTAAGAGTGACAAGCACTAAATATAACAATAAACATAAAACAACATTCAACAAGTACTTACTATGAGCCGGGTGGTCTTGCCAAGCACTTTAGGCATATTATCTCAATTAATGCCCAAATAATCATCTTTATGAAGAAGGTACTATTATTAGTGTAGCTTTTCTATAGATCACAAAACTGAGGCTTACAAAAATTAGACAACTAGTCCATGGCCACTTACTAAAAACATGATTCAGGCAAGATTTTCATGCATATATTATGTTTCCAGAATCTACTGTTTTAGCCTTTGTATTCATTATCATTGATGTATAATAAATTGCCACCAGGGGAGCCTGGGTGGCTTAGTCGGTTGAATGTCAGATTCTTGACTTGGGCTCAGATCATGATCTCAGTTTGTGGGACTGAACTCTGTGTTGGGTTCTGAGCTGATACTGTGGAGCCTCCTTGGGATTCCCTCTCCCTCTGCCCCTCCCCACTCATGCATGTGCTCTCTCTCTCTCTCTCTCTCTCTGTCTCTCTCTCTCTCTCAAAATAAATAAACTTTAAAAAAAAAGAGTAAAAGCTTAACATTAAAAAAATTTTTTTTAAATAAGGGCACTTGGGTGGCTCAGTCGGTTAAGTGTCTGACTTCGGCTCAGGTCATGATCTCGCAGTTCATGAGTTCAAGGCCTGCTTCAGGCTCTGTGCTGATGGCTTGGAGCCTGCTTCAGATGCTGTGTCTCCCTCTCTCTCTCTGCCCCTCCCAAGCTCATGCTCTGTCTCTCTCTCTCAAAAATAAATAAACATTAAAAAAAAACACCTAAAAATAAATAAGTAAATAAAATAAGAATAAAAGCATAAAAAAATTTCCCCCAAACTGAGAGGCTTAAAACAATAAACATTTATTATTTCACTATTTCTGTGAGTCTAGAATCCAAGCAAAGTTTAGGGTGCCTCTGACCCAAGGACTCTGACGAAACTGTACTCAAGTGCTGGCTGGGGCTATGGTCCCACTTGAAGGCTTGATGGAGCAGGACCTTTGCAGGCCTTTGTCCCTTGTCACATGGGCCTCTTCCCAGGACTGCTTTGTGCCACAGGAGCTAGCTTCTCCGGGGGAATGACCCAAGAAAGCAAGACTGAATGAGTGCCTAAAGTGGAAGCTAATCTTTTTGCTGCCAAATGCTAGAAGTGGCATCCCATTATTTCTGTGTATTCTATTTGTGTATTCTATTTCTGAGCAAGCCACTCAGTCCACCCCACAATCAAGGGGGAAGGGAACGTACAAAGGCATAACTACCAGGAGTCAAGGATCACCAGGGGCCTTCCAGCTAAGAGCCATTTATCATACTGTTCTGTGAGTATCATACCAGGCTAACAGGAAGGACCCAGGAATCAAGGAGTGGGTGCTTACATTTTACTGAGCAATACTCTAGAATCTAGGCTACATTTTTGTTCTTTGAGCTGCTATGAGGGAAGAACCTAACCCAGAAAATATAGTGAGAACACTCACAAAGCTAACAGTTGAGAGGTTGGAAAGACACTTTAAAACTTTCAGAAAATAAAGAATAAACTCCCTGGTGTCCTACAAAGGTGAAAAAGGGCGTGTGACCACCTGCAGCTCACAACTTACACGAGAATGAAACCTGGTGACCTTTGCAGCAACATGCAGGATCTTACAGAAGCATGAAGAGCAAAACCTTCACGGAGACTGCTAAGCGCAAAAATAGAGTTGGAGGGTCACACATGTTCTCATGAGTCTGAGTATTACGACGGTGACCCTTCATGAACGTGAGGGATTAGACCAAACGTTGTAGGTTTCTTCTAGATTAAGGTTCTGGCAAGAATTAAAAAGGACTCTGTAAAAGTTTGGAAGACAACAGCCAAACCTTCCATGTAAGGCCATGATAGTGTTCTTGAAAGTTAGGCTCTGCCACCTTAAGAACTCCGATATGATTTACTGTCATTTGTTTGTAAGGATGTCAGTTTTTATTTTGTGTCCTTTTCTTTTGGAGGACCAGAGATGATTTAAACTGTTTTTCTATTATAGTGGAGCCAGAGTAGTTGATCTTAGCTATATCCAGATGGTTTCGTCGCTTAGGCTGATTTCTGTTAAACTGTGTAATGTTGTTAATAATCCTTTTAATATATTTAAATTTGTGTGCAGGGTAAAGCGGGGCAGATATGGTACAGATTGGAAGTCACAGCGTCTGCCGGACTTCTGTTGATTTGTTGAATCCAACTGTGGTCTGTAGCACTTGTTCCAATTTTGTTGAACTTAACGTAACCCCTTCCTTTAAGCTGTGACATTCAACTGTAATGGTTCATTAGTAGGGACATTCAGGCAATGTGGACCTGACTGCTTGGGAAATGTATGCCTTTAATATGAAATGCATACTTTAAAAACCTAAATGTAACTACTGTTTTTATTCCATAGAGGAAAAAGCATGTTGTGAAGGAAAGAGTACAACAGACAATCTTCCACAGTCAATGAATCATAGGCTTGTTGATTTTCATTCTTAAATTAACATCTAGCTCTGCAGCCCATCTCACAAGGTATGGACCTACCTTGCTTCCCAACTAGACCCTAACAAAGGTCTCCCAGCTGGGTGGTCTCTTTGCTTTCAAACTCACCCCTATCAAGAGAACAAAAATAATAACTAATATGCACTGATAGATTGCTGCTGGGTTAGTGCTCAGTGCTGTTCGTGCTCTCATCGAACCTTTATAAGCTGAGAAGGTAAGTTCTATTGCTGTCCATTTTACAGATGCAAAAACTCAGATTTAGAGAGCCAAGCAGCTTGCTCAAATACTAAGTCAATTCTATTCTTCCCATTCACCCCGAACATGAATACAAACTGTGCCACTTCACCAATTAAAATCTTGGCTCTTCGGAAACAACTGAGGCACAAATTCCTTAGCATGGCACTTAAATAAGAATGATCGCATTCAAACACTGAGTACTTTCTGTGTGTCTACATGGCTGCAAATCCTTACCTCAACCCTGTAAGATACGTGTGCTTTTCATTGTGGTAGATGAAAAAAATGAAATCTTGGAGGGATTTCCAAGGTTACAAAACAATTTTTGATGGGCAGAGATGGGATTTAAACCAGGCGAGGTTCCGTAATCTCCTTGTGCCACTATGTCTGCCTTAATATATATGATTATATACATAAAAGATTTTTTAAAAATGCTTATTATTTATTTTGAGAGAGAGAGAAAGAGAATGAGTGGGTGAAGGACAGACAGAGGGAGAGAGAGAATCCCAAGTAGGCGCTGTGCTGTTAGCAGAGCCCAACATGGGGCTCAATCTCACAGACCATAAGACCATGACCTGAGCCAAAATCAAGAGTCAGATGCTTAACTGGCTGAGCCACCCAGGTGCCCCACCAACTAGGCTTTTCTTAATACACAACTTCTGCCAATCTGTATCACTTTATCTTCCCCCCTTTCCTTCTCCCTTCACTCTACTCCTATGCTTAAAGTAATTTTTGGAGCACAGGCAATTTTTGAAACATACTCTTCCCTATACCCAGAGTTTATTTATTTTTCTGTTTATCTGGCAAGCTTCTAGATATCATTTAAGACGAAGCTTCTTCTGGGCCTTTTTCTTTTCTTTTCAAATTTTCCTTCACCACCCTTTCCTTGCTGGAAGACTTTTAAAAAAAATTTTAAGCTTATTTATTTTGAGAGAGGCAGAAAGAGTGCAAGTGGGGGAGGGGCAGAGAGAGAAAGGGAGATAGAGAATCTCAGGCAGGCTCTGCACCACCAGCACAGAGCCTGATGCAGGGCTTGAACTCTCGAAACCATGAGATCAGGACCTGAGCTAAAGCCAGGAGTTGGGCACTTAACCACGCAGGCGCCCCTGATTATTTTATTTTCAAGGATATTTTGTAAATAGTTGTGAGAAGACTGCCATCTTATTTTATTACAAATGTTCGTTTATAATAGACAGTGATGGGGTATCATATATTGATTCATTTTATGCAACCAATTATTCCTGAATGCCTACCGATGTGTCTTATATGTATCTCTGTTTTCCCAGCTTTTAGTGCAGTGCTTGCCACTTAAATAGTAAAAAAAAAAAAAACGGCTGTATGAATGAATGACTAAATAAATGGAGGCTTCACTCAGGAATGTGCAGGAGCTAAATCAACAGCAGTCATTTCTGAATCAGACTATAAAGCTCCTGAAATATGGTTAGCCATGATTCACTTGTCTTCTCCTTTTGTGGGCAGGGCCTCCTTGATCTAAATACAATGTTTTAAAAGATGCTTTAAACAGCCAAGGAAGCCTTCTAACTCCTGAAAGTTCCAAATACAAAGGAAACTTTGTATCAGCTAATTGCAACAGAGTGACCCCTTTCATCCTGGTTTCTCCAGCTTTCTCGTCTGTCCTATATCAACCAGCATCCAAACCATTCACAATCCCAAAGCATGTCTCATAGAACAGGGGCAGGGTGGGACAACTGCCCTCTTCATCTTTTCTCTGTTAAGTTCCATGTGTTTTTATTTTGAGAGAGGAGGGTGCGAGGCAGAGAGACGGAGAGAGAGAATCCCAAGCATGGCTCCACGCAGTCAGCGCAGAGCCTGATGTGCGGCCAATCTCACCAACCATGAGATCATGACCTGAGCCCAAATCAAGAGTCAGAGATGCTTAACCAACTAAGCCACCAGGTGCCCGTCCATGTGTTTTCTTTTCAGTGATTGTTTCACTACAAAACACCAGGTTGAGCTCAGCTCCATCCCCAGATCCTGAGGACCAAGAATTTCCGTGCACTCTGATCTGGCAGCATCGTGCCTCCTTCTTGCCCGCCTCCCCCCACCCAGGCTTTCCTCCTAAGGTGTCCAACGCTCCCTGGTTCTCAGCAGCACTGTCCCTGCCGCTGCTCTACCTGGTCACACACTGTCCACTCCAGAAGGGCTGGAAATACAGATTGCAGCTGGGCATGTATTTACACACACACACACACACACACACACACACACACACTGCTATTGTTTCTGGCCCAATTTTAATAATAGTTATTATTTATAGAACCTGTTTATATTAGACTCCATGCTAAATGCTTTGAATGGATTATCTAATTTAATCTTTACACTCATTCTCTGAAGCAGAATTTATCTTTATCCTTTTTTACAGAGAGAAAGAAACCAAGACTTGGAGACGTAAGAAATTGGTCCCACATTGCACAGCAGGGAAGCTCGCATTTGAGTGGGGCTTGGCCACCATACTCTAGAGCAAGAAGCTTGACTTTGGCTCCTAGTCTGTAGGCTGAAGAAAACATGAAAGGTACCCCAGGACCGTTACTTAACTAAGCTGATGTACTCTCCCCAAGTTTCATGGACTTTCACTTGATGAGTGCCGACTTAAGGGGTACATGTGCAAATGTCTGAGACCCTGTAATGAGGACAAGGCTGTGAGCTGAGCAGTAATCTCCATGAGGGAGTTACCGTGGTTGCACCTGTCCTTTACCTATAAATTCTTGTCTGTCCTAAAGGCACTGAAGCAGGAGAAACACTGAGACAGAATATAGAGTTGAAATACCGACAGAACAATGGAATAATTAGTTTGTCCAAAGGAACACAAGCCGACTGCAATTTGGCTTGATTATGCATGGAATTAAAATTTGTCTCTGCCAATCACATTGGCATCGTCTTAAAAAAGGAACCCAGACCACCATGGCTGGCCAGTGAATTGGACCCTGGCAACTTATACAATTATTTTCTATGTGTCATATATGAAAATGAGGCTACTCCATTACTGTCAGCAGGATACATATTAATATTTATTAATTCAGCAGACATTTATTGAATGCCTACTGTGTATAGGTACGTGACAGGCTCTGTGCACAATGGCTAAGAAGAAAATCTAGGACTTTTGCCCTCCCCTAAGAGTTCATCATCAAGAAGAGGGGGATAAAATCAGACAATTGTGGGGGAGATTAAACATGGGGTATCAAGTACTCTCAAGTTTTGGAGATCAGGATCATGTTCCTATCCAATGATCTAGAAAGTCTTCAAATAGGAGGGGGCATTTTACATCAAAAAGCAGAAATGCTGGAAGAAGACATTCTAGGAAAAGAGAATGTCAACATTTAACAAGCTACATAAACTAGACTAGGTGAACTGATTTGGGCAAATGACTTTAGCTTACACAAATTACTTCACCTTCAGGGCAACTTAAAGAAATGAAAGCAATTTCCTCAAATTTTTAGATAACTGCCCAATCTGAAAATATTAGCTTTCACTAACAAACAGAAGATACACTTTAAGTATTTGAAAGCTTAAGGTACACTTTCAGTAAGTAAATGTTAATGCTTTGTTTAAAATGATTTATTTTATAAGTCTATTGCTGACAGAAAAAAGACTTGATAAGACATCATCTCACACCTGTCAGAATGGCTAAAATCAACAACTCAAGCAACAACAGATGTTGGCGAGGATGCCGAGAAAAGGGAACTGAACCCTCTTGCACTGTTGGTGGGAATGCAAACTGCTGCAGCCATTCTGGAACACAGCATGGAGTTTCCTCAAAAAGTTAAAAATAGAGCTACTCTATACCCCAGAAATTGTATTGCTAGTATTTACCCAAAGGGATACAAAAAATACTGACTTGAAGAGATACATGCATCCTGATGTTTATAGCAGCACTATCGACAACAGCCAAATTATGGAGAGAGCCCAAATGTCCACCAACTGATGAATGGATAAAGAAGATGCTGGGGATACACACACACACACACACACACACACACACACACACACAGTGGAATATTACTCATCCATCAAAAAGAATGAAATCTTGCAATTTGCAATGACATGGATGGAGATAGAGTGTATTAATGCTAAGCGAAATAAGTCTGACAGAGAACGACAAATACCATATAATTGTACTCGTATGTGGAATTTAAGAAACCTAACAGGTGAAAAAAGGGGGGGGGGAAGAGAGGTAAACCAGGAAACAGACTCTTTAACTATAGAGAACAAACTGAGAGTTACTGGAGGGGGGCTGGGTGGGTTAAGGGGTGAGGGGCATTAAGGAGGGCACTTGTTGGGATGAGCACTGGGTGTTGTATGTAAGTGATGAATCACTAATTTCTACACCTGAAACTAATATTACAGTGTATGTAAACTAACTGGAATTTAGATAAAAACAAACAAAATAAGACTTGAAGGATATAAGGCACAATGTTAAATTAACTGATTATTTCTGGGTATTGGGACTTTCTGGGATTAATTTTTGTTTTCTTCTTTGTGTTTTTCTGGGTTTCCCAAATTTCCAATAATAAAGATATATTTCTTCTGTAACCAGCTAGAAGCACAAAAGTTACTCTAAATGGTCCTTTAAATGTGTTATTCTTGATAGAGAGTCAGAGCTAATAAGTTCATGTGTTTAACAAATATGTAAGTCCCACTCACATGGCAGGCAATGTCCCTGTGATGGGCGCAAAGGTGAGTCAAAGTCCCCTTACAGAGTTTGCAGTCTACTGAGGGAAAAGAAACTAAATGACTTAGACAAATTACTAATATATCACTATGACTTGAAGGAAAGAAAGGAACAGGGTCTTGTGTGAAAGGGATTCATGAGAACAAACATGATAAAGTTGGTGGGAGGGAAAGGGTAGGGTAGAGCTGATGGCATCTGGGGCCAGATCAGAAGGTGAGTACAGGTGGGCTGGGGAGAAGCGTCCAGCTGCATTGAGCAGCAAGCACGTCTCTGCCCTGGGATGGAAAACAGATGGGCATCGCGGCAAGACTAATGACACTGGGCTGGAGCACCTTGAGGGGAGGATGGACTGGTCGAGAGGAATTTGTTGAGATGAGGAGGGTCTAGATCTCACGGGTACTTGCAGGCCATCTTCTGCCAATAACTAAACCTGTCCTCAAGTGTGAGCAGTAAAAACTCAAGACAATGAGAGACAGGGGCAAAGAGTTCTGATGCTTGAGTCAGCTGACATGAACCCCCAATTTCCCTTGAAGATGCTCCTATCCAGCCTTCCTAAGCCCCACCTTATTCATCTGTAAAAAGGAACTAAGCCCACCATCATGAGAGTAAGGTGGTTGTTAGAGTTAAGAGAGATAATACATTTGAAGAACGGCACCTAGAACAGAGTAATCAATTTAAAAACTAACAAGCAGTATCTTGAGTATCAAAAAATCCTTCCATTACTTCCTTTTTTTTAAAAGTGGGCTCCATACCCAACGTGGGACTTGAACTCACAACCCAGAGATCAAGTTGCACGCTCTGCCGGCTAAGCCAGCCAGCCACCCCTCCATTACTTCTTTTTAGAGATAAAACCCAAAGTAACATGTATTAGTTTTTTTCCCAAAAAGCTCTTCTTTATATGACTAAGAGAGATCTAGAATTAAAGAGCCTGTTTTTAGGGTATCAGTTTTTATGCAAAAGAAACAAGCTTGTATAAATATAATCATATATATACCCGAACATACACACACACACACACACACACACACACACACACACACACATATACACTATTTTTTAAAACATTGTTTGAGATTTGCATCATTAAATTTAACTGAGCTTAGAATAAATAAATATATTGTACACTGCCAGGCAAGTCTAGTTTTACATGTTATCACAAGTGCATTTTATAGGATATAACTCAAAAGAAGAAATACAAACGGAAGGAGAAAAATTTTAAATGGCCACCTAAGAGAGTGTGCTTGTGTTCTCCAGAATTGTTAGTCATTGTTGTTTTCTTAAGTAGGCTTCAAGCCAAGGTGTAGCCCAATGGGGGGGCTTGAACTCATGACCCTGAAATCAAGATCTGAGCTGAGATCAAGAGCCAGATGCTTAACTGATGGAGCCACCCAGGCGCCCCCAGAATGGTCAGTTCTGATGACACCACCTTATAGCTGTTTTAGTGAAGGGGAGTAAGTAGAACTTACCAAAAGAAAAACAAAATCAGAGAAAAATAGTCTAGTATCCAATTATTTGTTTGGATTTTTCCCCTTCAACAGTATTGATTATTCCTATTACTTAACATCGTGATTAGTTTGCTAGACTAATTATCTGCCTTAAAAAAGTGCACACACCACCAATAACAAACCCTGTTGGCTCTTTAAAAAAAAAAGTTGGGGCGCCTGGGTGGTTTAGTCACTTAAGCACCCAACTTCAGCTCAGGTCATGATCTCATGGTTCGTGGGTTTGAGTCCCGGGTCAAGCTCTGTGCTGACAACTCAGAGCCTGGAGCCTGCTTCAGATTCTGTGTCCATCCCCCCACCCCCCCACCCCCACTCTTCCCCCACTCATGCTCTGTCTCTCTCTCTCTCTCTCTCTCAAAAATAAAAACATTAAAAAAAATTTTTTTTAAGCTGTGTTGGGGTGTGGGGTGGCTCAGTTGGTTAAGCGCCCAATTCCTGATCTCAGCTCAGGTCTTGATCTCAGGTTGTGAGTTCAAGCCCTGTGTTTGGCTCCATTCTGGGCATGAAGCCGACTTTAAAAAAAAAAAAAAAGTTGTGTTAAGCCAGTATTATTACTTAATCTGGAAATTCAGGTGAAAACGCACCTACCCTGAAATGTTCATTTGTTCTAGTTCTAATGTCTTTACAACCCTCCAAGGGGAGACGTTCACTCAACTGCTCTTATTGTCATCCAGCTTCTTATTCAAACAACTTCAAAATTACCGGGATGCTATTAGAAAGAAGCCAGGGTTCTCACGGGATCAGGGGTTATCCACCAAAGTAAAGTTTCTGGTAAATTTGGAAGATATTTCCCTTATTTAAATAGAGCTATATATTCTCAAAGACGTTGTGGGAAGCTCTGACTGGGGAAAACAGAAGGAAAAGAACCCATACCCCATCCCTATATGCTAAGTTGTGCTTGTGGAATTAAAGGCTTGAAACAAACAAAGGCTTTTGAAGTGAGCGTCTCATGACTAAGTAATCTAAAATTCGGCAGAATTACACATTACCTCAGAGGCCATCATATTAACCCCTTGCTAGTACAGCGTATGGTTCCTCAGAGCGTGCTGGCACAAGATGGCCAGGCCTGGAGCTGGGGAAGATTAATTCTTGCCTATTTTGAACACCAACACAGAGGTGTTGCCTCTATTTTCCTTTTTATTTTTTTTTATTTTATTTTTTTAACGTTTATTTATTTTTGGGACAGAGAGAGACAGAGCATGAACGGGGGAGGGGCAGAGAGAGAGGGAGACACAGAATCGGAAACAGGCTCCAGGCTCTGAGCCATCAGCCCAGAGCCCGACGCGGGGCTTGAACTCACGGACCGCGAGATCGTGACCTGGCTGAAGTCGGACGCTTAACCGACTGCGCCACCCAGGCGCCCCGCCTCTATTTTCCTAAAGCTCTCAGGAAATATTTTAAGTGTTTTAGGAGTTGGTGACAACAGTGACCTTTAAAAATCTTGAACTCTCGAAGTAGATGAGAAGGATAATTATTATCTGATCCTCTTGTACTAAAGCACACTGCAAAAATTCATTAGTCTACTCACTAAGTTACAAGGGATAAGACTCACTTCTAATTAGGTATCAGGTGGGAACCTTGCCATTAGAGAATGAAGTTAGGTCAATATGTTTCTTACTGTAATTGCAAGATATCTGTAATGGGTGAAATACCTGTCTTTTGGTTCCTTGGAGCAGAGTGGGGGAAAATCTAAAGAAGTGTTTTTTTGGATCTTCATTAGCAGCTACCAATACTAGACAGAGCATAATGCATAGTAGGTGTTTTTGACTGTTTTTCCAAACTTGCTTAACTTTGCTAAATAAGAATATGATGACATCATCCTCTGTTCAAATATTCATATTAAATTCTCCGTACATCTCTGAACTCAAACTCCACAGACAACCACTCAATCTCCTAAAGAATTCTTATAGTATAGGAATAGTTTCAGAGAGTAATTACTTTCTTTTTTTCTCCCAAGTAAGATCAGCCTTCCTGTCACCAGAGTATTTGAGATGTTTGGGGCTTTACCTTTGATGAATACATGACATGCCAAGTTCTATGGGTCTACAGATTCATCACTCTCCAAATTTATAGGGATGTATGCAGTGTGATTTGATAAATTGTTTTGTTTTGCCTTTCATCAGTCACACGCTATTGAAAGGACGCTCCCAGTATATCTTAGGCATCATCTATCAAAAATAAGGCTTCGGGGAGAACAAATAAAATGCAGTAAAAACTTGTTGAACTGATAACTATATAATATGAATGTGTCATCTCTGAATATGAAGGACCACTATAAGAGGCTCATATTTTATTTTTTTAAGCAAGTTTACATATCTGTTTCCCAGTGGCTTAAAGTACATTTTGGTTCGAATGTGTGCAAAGCTACCTAAGTGTCTTTGGGGGAGAGAGTGCTATAAATTAAAATGATTATTAATCTTACTAAATCCATTCCTTTTTACTGGCATTTACTTAGGAGATCTGTGCTTCCTTATGATGGATTGGTTTGGCAACTTACTTGATGTACTAGTGTATGAAATAAGAAGTTGGAGTTTGATACTCAGTTTTGCTTTGTTTTGTTTTTAAAGGAAAAAAAATCTATTAAATATCTATTTAAAAAAATCTCTATCGAACTAACAAGTAAACTGACCCAAAAACAGTTAAAAAGGGAATAGTGGGACTTTAAAATTGCTGGATCTGGCATTTTAAGTCAAGATGGGAATGGTAATTATTGCATTTATTAATTCAAATTCTATTTACATTTCATCATGAGAACAATGAGTTTCTGCTAATTAGTAAAATGTTCTCTATTCAAGGCCACTAATGACTATGAGTCCATGAAAATATGTTTGAATCCCAGAAGAAAATTGCTTTACAGGTTTCAGGGCCTCAATTTCTTTTGAGGGACATAAAGCATAGCAGTCAACAGCTCTGTTAAACAGATTCCATGGTTAGAATCTCTTTTTAGACCTTAGGCAACTTTCAACATAATAGATATGGAAAAGCCACCTTGCCAATATATAGAGAGTGCTCAGATGAATGAACAATCAAAGAAAATAAAACATCAGGAATATTTCAAATTTGCTTTCCTGATAGGAAATATTTCAAAGATTGATAATTTCCAGGGCTGTTAATAGTGGGAATTCTCTCACATGCCTTAGCAAGAATGAGGTGTATCTTACTGATGCTAAAAGACTTTTAAGGCATGCTGTTAAGTGAAAGAAGTAAACTATAGAATAATAAGTCCAATATGAACCAATTTATACAAATGCCTCCTCCTGGCATGTGAGGGAGGAGAAACAGAGAGAGGGGAACAGAGGATCTGAGGCAGGCTCTGCGCTGAGAGCAGTGAGCCTGATGTTGGGCTTGAACTCACGGACCGCGAGATCATGACCTGAGCTGAAGTTGGGCACTCAACTGGCTGAGCCACCCAGGTGCCCCTCCTCTCATGTATTTATAAAATAAATGCAAAAATAAAGATCTGGGAGGTTTCAAACCAAACTCCCAATAGAGCTTGGGGTGGGGGTGGGGGACAGGAAAGAGAAGCCAAGTAAAAGGGCTTTTCACATTGTTACTCTAGATACTCCTGGATCAATTCAACCACGTGTAGCAAGATATGTCCTCATATTTCTTATGTAATTATTAAAGAAAACACTTCTATTTTTTTTAAATATTTTTATTTTTATTTATTTTTGAGCAGGGGAGGGGCAGAGAGAGAGGGAGACACAGAATCTGAAGCAGGCTCCAGGGTCCGAGCTGTCAGCACAGAGTTCGATCTGGGGCTCGAACTCGTGAACTGCAAGATCATGACCTGAGCTGAAGTCAGATGCTTAACCGACTGAGCCACCCAGGTGCCCCAAAAGAAAACACTTCTTTATAAAAACTTGTTTATGAATTATCTCATTCACAATTTTTTTCACAGAATTTCAAAGCAGGCAAAGGCATCATTCCATTTCATTGAATTTACGCCTTGCAAACAGTACTGTACTCTGAAACCTTAGGGATTTTCTAAAGTCCTCTGGGGGACAGGGAATGAAGGCTGCAGCTGGTGGCCTTCAGCTACTAACACACACACACACACACACACCCAGACACCTCACTGCCAACTTTGGCTTCCGGCATTGGCTTTCTCTGTTTCACAAATTAGAATTAAATGTAAGATTTTGAGCAGTGTTTCAGGACTTAAAATGTTTAAAGGCTATTCCAACTCCATTTTGAATTTGTCCCCACAATGACATGAAACTTGCCAGAGGCCATACTTCAGTAGCAGATCCCAGAGAACATTAGGTCTCTTGCCCTGTACCACATGGCCCCTTTAAGACCCCAGGGGTCCCCCCATCTTGTACACATATCACATATCCCCTCACTTGGAAGTCATAAGCAGCCAGCAACCGAGGCAACGAGATGAACACACTTCACCCTACACCAACTTTCTTATTCATTTCCACTTAAATGTTTGTATTTACCTTTTAAAACCATATACAGGTGTAATAACAAAGTCTTCTCGCTTCCTTAAGAAGGACAACTTTTGTAGGAAATTATCTGAATAAATACGTAAGATAGTTTCTGCTATTTTCCTCAAGATTAAAAGATTCCCAAACTAATTAACAAAATGACATTTATTACAGTCAGTAAAGTATAACACTAAAGTCACTAAGTACAAAATAGCTTAAATGAGTCACCTCACCCACCCAATTAAGAGCTGACCCACACGATCCAAGAGGATGGTAGTTCAAAGGAGGCAGAAGGGCCACTCATTCTGTAGGAACCCAACCACAGAGGCCCATCCCCCCAAGGAAACAGTTCACTGCCATTCTCACCTGCAGAGATGAATTGAAGACAGACAGCTACAGACCCAGAGAGGGCAAAGGGAAAGCCACCCCGCTGGGTTGTTAGTTATTGTCACACACTGAAAAATGGCAATGAAATAACAACCTGACATAGAATACCAGACCCCCAAACAGATCTTTTCACATTCCTCCTACTAACAAGGATCTTCCCTTCTCTGAATGCCTAGTCTTTTTTCTTTTCTTTTTTTTTTTAATTGGTCCTAGTATCACTCACGTTAGCTCTGAATCACACACTCCCAGTGCTGTGGCTTAATTATTTCCTTGTGTGGGATGTGTCTTCCCATCTAGATTATAATCCCAGGAGGGCCGGGTCGCATCATATAGGGTATCTTGTCAAGCCTATAAAATGAATTAATTAGTAGGTACCAGTGGATATTACTGACTATCCACCATGTGTCAGGCACTGTGCTAAACGGTAGAGATATACAGGTGTGATGGCTAGTTTTCTGTGTCAACTTGGCCAGGTTACAGTACTAAGTTACTGGATCAAACATTCATCTAGATGTTGCTGTGAAGGTATTTTGTAGGTGTGGTGAATGTCTACAATCTGTTGACTTTAAGTAAAGGAGAGTGCCGTCAATAATGGAGGTCCATCTTACCCAATCAGTAGAAAGGTCTAAAAAGCAAAACCGAGTTTTCCCTGAGAAAGTGTAAATTCTGCCTCAAGACTATAGTATCAACTCCTGCTTGAAAGTCTCCATCCTGCCATCCTGCCTGATTGATTTTACATTGACAGCTCCTGGAAGCCAATTCCTTAAAATAAATCATATATACACATTATATACGTACACGTGTAAGTATCATATATACATGCCATCTATTGTATATACCACACACACATGCATATACCTATACATATGCATCCTACTGGTTCTGTTTCTCTGGAGAACCTGGGCTAACACACGAACTGCACAAAATTCAAGATTCTGTTATCGTGGAACTTACATCCTTCTTGGGGAAAACTAATAATCACTTAAACACACCACTAATCGAAAGAAACACAGTGAGTGACAAAGCTGCATAGAAAATAAAGCAAGAAGATCCGATTGCAAGGGGCAGGAATGCTGCATTGACACTGCACGGTGTGGGAAGGCTTCACTGAAACAGCGACATTTAAACTGAAACAGGAGCTGATACTCTCATTACTTTTTTTGTTCCTTTCATAGAGCTTGTATAAAGTGATTTACATAGTATGCACTCAATAAATTATTTTGAATAATAATGAGCAGATTAATAATATGTACTTATGGAAGATTGGCCATTCTAATTTTAGGTAACTAAGAAACAAGCCAAGTTTAGGACCTTAATGAGAAGAAAGTCTTTCCTGCAGGCTGAAATTACATCAACTTGAAGCTGGAGGCTCCGGTTTCTGAGTTGATTAATGAATGGAGATGACTGATTAAGTCGTTCTGGGTATGCAATGCCTTTTACCTGCACTAATTGGAAAACAATATAGATATAACGCAGTTGGTAGATAAAGTACAAAGTACAAAACAGACCCTATTCTGCCTCTTCTTACCTCCTTCTTCCCCTCCTTTCCTTCAAAGTACATCAACACGTACCCGCCCTATTACTTGCCAGGGAGAAAAGATCCCATGTTTCATCTTTCTTGTCCATGATTCCTACTATCTGACCAATCACATTTACTATCTTTTTATTGAATGGTTATGTGTGTGTGTGTGTGTGTGTGTGTGCGTGCCTGTGTGTAAGGGGAGGGGGGTAGATAGAGAAAAAGTTGAGATTCCTTGAAACCTTAACCCAAGAGATGTTTTTATCATCCCAGAGCTGCACTTCATATTAATTAGGAGAGATCTAATGGCCAGATGACCGTTTCAGATGGGGCAGCAAGGCCCAGTTCTGCCTCTCAAGGAATGCAGACTTGAAGTTTATGTTCTTGGCACATAAGAATATGCTAACTGAGGGGTGTCTGGGCGGCTCAGTTGGCTAAGCGTCGAACTTTGGCTCAGGTCATGATCTCACAGTCTGTGGGTTCAAGCCCCACATCAGGCTTTGTGTTGACAGCTCAGAGCCTGGAGCCTGCTTCGGATTCTGCTTCCCTCTCTCTCTGCCTCCTCCCCCGCCCACACATGCTCTGTGTCTCTCTGTCTCTCAAAAATGCATAAATGTTAAAAAATTAAAAAAAAGAATATGCTAAGTGAATATATACATGGGCCAGGTAAGGTGTGGGCTTCTTTAAATATTCAAGAAGTTTCTAGCGGAGAAACCATGTCTTAAAACAATAATTCTACCTATTGAGAGGGATTAACTGAGTGAGCTAGGACCATGCTGTCCGTCCCTTTGCAGGATGTCAATAAGATTACTTGCCTTCCTGTCTTGAGCTGTGATGCAAAATGCATGAGCTAAGGCTGAGGCTCTGAACAGAGAAGGTACATTGGAGCATATTCAAGCAGACTCTCATAGGCAGTAGAGGTTGACCAGAACAGGGAGTGTGTGAAGAGATAAGAGGCGGTGCTAAAGACTCAATTAACACCTAAGCTCTGAGAAACAGACAAAATACTGTGCCCAACAGGCTTGAACAGGATTTCCCCAGTAGCAGAGCTACGTTTTGGGGTGGGTTCATAGGTGACAGATTCAAAGAGTTTTTTTTCAGCAAAGAAGAGAGGGGAGGGAATGATAAGTTAAGCAGAAATAATAACACTCATAGAGCCAAGTATCATAGATTTTTAGAATTAAAGTGGACCACAGAAATAACTGTTCTCATCATTATTTAAATGATGAACTTGAAGTGCAAAGAGAACACATTTTCCCTGAAGAAATCCCACCTTGCTTCTCCATGAATAGGTACTTCTATTCTCCAGGTAGAGGTAACCCAAGTCTATCAATAGGTTCTTGACAGGAAACCAGCTCTACAGAGTTTGCCCTGGGCCCTAGTTTTCAATGATATTATAGCAAAAGACCATTTATAAATGAAACACTGCGTTTTTGCATTTCGTGTGTCAGTCTGTCATGGTCCCACCTATTCACACTGATTTAAGGTGTCTACATAATAATAATGCCAATGGTCGGGATTTATGAATGGTAGTTCAAGGAAAGATGTTCTGCTTTCCCATGTGAACATGCTTCTGATGATGCTCTATGTGCAGAACATTCTATGCATCACTACACACCCCTTTCAACCCAAACGCCTCCCCCCGCCCCCCACACACGCCCTTGAAGGCTCAACTACCTACCTGCCATCCCATTTGCTTTATCTAGTCTTTTGGAGTTTCTCCATCTTTTCTGGGCCCTCATGTCCCAGATAAATTCTTATGCCCTGTTCTGATTCTCCTTCATTTTTAGGTGAATCTGCTTGGAGAATAATGTTCTGAATAATGTTTACTTTGTTTTTCGAATCTTGACCCTTGATCAAATTTCCCATGGCCTTCTACTCTGTTCAGAAAATGAAGTGCCCTTGCCATGCCCCTGTCTGAATTTCTTTAAAGGTTTTTTTTTAAGTTTCTTTATTTATTTGAGAGAGAGGGGGAGAGGGAGAGAGAGAGAAAGAGAGAGAGAGAGAGGGGAAGGAACAGAGAGAGGGAGACAGAATTCCAAGCAGGCTCCCTGCTGTCGGCACAGAGACAGAGCCCCACGAAGGGCTTGAATTCATAAACTGTGAGATCATGACCTCAGGTGAAACCAAAAGCCGCACACTTAACCAACTGAGCCACCCAGGCGCCCCAGCCCCAGTCTGAATTTGATTGCAGATGGCTTCCCACCCCCGCCACCCTCCCTGGGTTCTTTGCCACTGAAGACTTTCCATTGTGAATGAGATAATACGCACAGTCCTGCGGCTTGTCCTTCCTTCCTCTGGTCTTGGTCCCCCTTCTGGCTGTGAGGCTGCTGCAGGATAGCCACCACTTGGGAGTGAGTGTTAACCGTAGCGTTTGGATTTCTGCAGTTCTTGCCACTGTACGTCAGGTGAGGGAGCCAAGGCAGAAAGTATAACTCAAGCCAGTATTGTGAACAGAATTATGGCTTGCAGGTAATTCATGAGTTTATTAATTGTTTGTTTTCTCCTGCTCTGGGTGAGATATTAGCCACCACTGCGTCTTTAACCATAATAAACTGACAGACAAGGTGGCAGTGGGAACTGGTCCCTGATTAAAAATCTATGCCCTGCAAACCTGCAAATTAGATAATCAGGGTAGACGGAATGGAGTTTCTCAGCAAACATACAATTGCCATAAACCTCTCAGAAAATAAAGAGCCACAGGTCTAAAGAACTTCAGATAAGCGATGCTTGGAAAAGTACAAAAATATGCTTTAAAATGACACTGGTATCAGATATCCATTTAAAGCCTCAAAAACAGCATTAGACCGAAAGAATGCCAAATGGCTAGCTGGAGCACCTCCTTTTTGCCCCCTCTGGAACTGAACAAGGTTTTAGCACCTTGTTGACAGAGCCAAGAAGTGAATGATCGACACTAATGGGATTTTTAATCTTCAACCTAATTAACTTTGTTAAAATTAAGGCTTACTAGGAAGAATCAGCACAAAGAAATTAATTAAAGCAACGGAATTTTTGCTGGATTTAACAGCTGAGTACTGACTATAGCTATAATGCACACCGAGACAGATATCTTAAATTCACTTCCATTTTTCTCTTGTGTGCTTTCATGTCTCCATTTTCGAAACAGCCTATTTCCCCAAAGCAAAGAGTGCCCATCTTTGCCATCGATACAGGGTATGCCATACTACAGAGGAGACCGCTTGTCTGTCAACACCATAAACCCTCGACCTTCTTGGACCTAGTTTGCCTGGAACCCGGCAAGGTGTCTGACATACGGCGAGTGTTTGATACATGTTTGTGGAAAGAATGAACGTGTGAGTGAGTAAGTAATTTTAACTTTAAAAAGAATCAGTGGTAATAAGTGATGGCATTGATGGTCCAGCTTCTGTCCTCCTCACCTTGTGGTTATTACGTGAAAAAAAAAGCAAAGATAAAGTGAACGGAGCCTTCTTTTCCTCGCAGAAACGAAGTTGATGGATGTAACGTTATGTAGTACATGGAAGAATCTTTCATAGTGGCCTACCTCTGAGTAGACCCACTACCAATTAAAAGCCATGTACATTGGAAGTGCTATTGGTGAAAATAAAGCAATTCCTTTGTTTTGGATCATAGAGGAAAGAAATATTTTTGACGAGTCAGCCTCGTGTAGCGTCTACTATTACAAAATGTTCAGGATAGCAATACTTATAAATTTTATCACAAATTTCCCTGACTCGATATCATTGCACAATGATCATAATCTAAAGATTTTTGTTATGACTGGAGTTCTTAAAATAGTAACTATTAGATGATGTTCTGTACAATAGTGATAGTTTCGGTCCCCTGAGTTTCACAGGGCTCCTTGTCTGCATTCTTTTTCATTCCTTTAAATTTGGCAGTTTCTATCTTCACTCCAAACTCTGGGACAAACATAGCTCTAAGTAAGTAAATAAGAGCAGTAATACACAAAATCTCTATAGCATTGTTTTTGTTTATCACTTATATTCTTTAACCATTTTTTAAAAAATTATCTACATTCTATCACCAACAGTGGCAGACATGACCACATATACGATGAACAAAATACAGTCCCTCCCCTGGAAGATCTGAAGCTGAGACAGGAAGGTTACAAAGGAATAACTGCTATAAAGGGGTGTCCTCAGATGGACCACAGGGCAGAGAGAAGACAGCAGGGACCTGCTTGGGGGAGGAAGGGGGTGGAGGTGGAGTCACAGGGCACTGGTACATTGGAGGCTAAGCAAAATTGTAGCAGATGGAGTAGGGGATGAGATGGAATCAATACAAACCAAGCGCAGGGGCAGAAACTGGCTGGGGGAAGGTGGAGGATGATGTTTGGGGCAGACAGGGCAGTCTGGTGTCTGGAAAACAGCTAGAAGGATCTGGAACAGACTGGAAAGGTAAAGCCATTAAAGGTATTTCATTAGGTGTAGGATGGATTATTTTAAAAGTCATGGCACCGCTGTGAAAAAAATAAGCAAGAGTGAGAAAAGACTTAAAAAGGCAGAGAAACCCTGAAAATCCTCTCTCAGCTCACTTTAGTGAAACAGTAAGTACATGGGCAACAGGGGACAGTGGGCAGGCAGGTGCTTTCATTGTCCTTGGCCTCAGTCAGTTGGCATTTCCCAAAGCTCTCATCTGGTCAAAGCAATACTGTGTCCCATCTCTACCAGCAGCCCTGGAAGAAACCTATACAAACCATACTTTGACTTATCAATTTGCTACTCCCTAATTGCTGGCCACCAAAACCAAGGAGATAGATAGGTTGTAAAGTGATGAAGCTGGGCCAGTAAAGAAGCCAGGGAGGCAGGTGCACCAGGGACAGAGTGCAAAGGTAAAGGGGTGGGCTGATTAGTAACATAAGATAGGAAGACCACCGTCATTAAAGGCAAAGAGGGGGGTGCCTGGGTGGCTTAGTTGGTTAGTCGTCCAACACTTGATTACAGCTCAGGTCATGATCTCTCCGTTCGTGAGACAGAGCTCCTCATGGGCCTCTGGTGCTGACAGTGTGGAGACTGCTTGGGATTCTCTCTTCCTCTGTGTGCCCCTACCCTGCTCTCATTCTCTCTCTCTCTCTCTCTCTCTCTCTCTCTCTCTCTCTCTCTCTTTCTCAAAACAAATAAATAACAATTTTTTAAAAGGGCAAAGAGGGGCAGGTAAACAAGGTAGGTCCAGGCAGACAAGTTACAAAGTCTAGAATGTCATTTAAGTAAAGGGATTGCACCAGGGTAGAGTAATAACAGAGATTCATACTCAGGGAGTTGTCAAGTGATCCCACACAGATCAGGGTCTAGACAGAAGTGTAAGTTCAGGCCACCAAGCACTCCCAGGGTCTGCTTGAGGATATAACCCTGGTTTTGGGCTCAGGTGGGCCTCGGCCCACAGGTGAAAGCAGGTAGTCAAGTGCAATGGCAGATCAAGGGCAGAATGGTGGAGCTATCCACTCTGGGCACTGGCAATAAGGTGGGTCACTTTACAGAGAATTCAAAAATAACGATGAAACTGTTAAAAGTAAGTCTGTTTTTATTATCACCAAGTGCCAACATTTTTAACAATATTAGTGATAAAGTATTCCTTTTGTTGATCTAAGGTCTAAGCAATTGCTGGGCTTATTATGCAAGCTAGCAAATTTTCTTACATGTCCTTTTATGAACATGGTATTCTGTAAGAAAGTTAAATTAGAAGAACGAGTTATACAGCCGTCTCTCCTGACACACCCAGACTCAGCTACATGCATTTATTTCAAGAGTACAATTCTGAACTGCTTGAAAGTATATAAACTCATTCTGAATGTAATTCATGTTTGCTAACTGACCTTGGTGGTTCTACATAGTCCTTTATTGAAATAAGGATAAGTAGATTCTAAATAAATATGATGGCACAATGACTGTAATGATGAAGAAAGACAGCCAGTCACAATTCTGTCATTCTTTGTAACCCTTTGGAATTTTTATTTCTGCTTAAAATCTTAACGAAACAATGCAAACTGCAAGATGTAGTAGTATGTTTGTTTGCGAAATGTGAACTTTAGTTCACACATGAAGTATTTTACTGATTTTGGATAATACTTATTAAATTGAGTTTCTTTATTAATTTAAAAACTAAAATATTAAAAAAAAGACTTATTACTGATTCCCTATCATTTATCAGTAAACGATATTGTCATATAGAGAAAGGAGTGTTAAAAATCCCCTCTGGGTGTTAAACACACTAGATACAACACTGGGACAAAAGTGATTGAAATGGAGACTGTGAGGGCAAGAAGTGAGAACATGGCAGTTCCTGAGAGGACACGCTTGAAGTTTCCAGGCATAAACTCAGGGTCACCCACAAGGTTACGTACGTAGGTCTTGACTAAGGGTGGATATAGTCTTCCTGCAGAGATTTAGCAAAAAAATGGCATTTTTACACTGCTCCAAGGCCAACCCATAGAGGTCTATGACATTTTGTATTCTTCTACTTCATGGGGTCATATATCATAGGGAGGGTCTCTAATTTATCAGAATCAGCCCACAAACAAAGGCTAAACTGGGAACTCCTTGAGGGCAGGGACTATATGTTTCATTTTCAACCCTCAGGACAATCACAGTACATGGAATAACTCAGGTGTTCTAAGTGCTGACAGAATGAATAGACACTGAATAGATTTCAAATAAAATGAAGGTCTTCTAGCATGATAATTCATATCTTTCTTGAAACTTATCCAATTAGTCTATTGCCTGCTTTCAGTTTTATATGGACTATTTTCTCATTTATTAATAAATATGTGCATGACTAAGCACAGTGATTAGTCTTGTGAGTAAAATGATTCCTTCTTTTTAAAGTGTATTTATTTTTGAGAGAGAGAGAGAGAGAGAGAGAGAGAGAGAGAGAGAGAGAGAAAGGGGCAGAGAGGGAGACTCAGAATCCAAAGCAGGCTCCAGGCTCTGAGCTGTCAGCACAGAGCCCCACGAGGGTCTCAGACTTAACGAACCATGGGATCATGACCTGAGCTGAAGGTGGACGCTTAACTGACCGAGCCACCCAGGTGCCCCTTGTGAGTAAACTGCTTCTTGATCACTGAAAAACATGATACAACATCTTGTGCATGATACACCCATGTGCACCTGCCTATACTTGCTAAAGCAACCTTGCCAACCATTTAGAAAATAGGAACTAAATGGAATTCTCTTTTGAATCACACTGAGTGACCTGGGTTTTACACAGTGTGAGACCATCCAATGCAAAAACTTCAAAGAACCTCTTGAGAGATTTATCATTGAACTGAAATTTTGTCCTACTAATTACAAGGGACAGTCACATTGGGTTTGGACTCAGGGCTTGTACTCTCTCATTAAATTTACCACCTGGTATGTAGTAGACCCTCAATAAATATTTATTAAATGAATTAATCATATCATACCCATAATGGCTCATTTGTGATATATTAATAATATATAAAATTCTCAGTAATTTATTATCTATTGCAACCTGATTTCCCTTACACTCTTAATTCGGTCTTAAATGGCCGTTCACTCCCGTTTGCTTTTACTACTGCACTGCATTAAAACACTGCTTCCTTCCCCCAGCTTGTGATTTAAATATGCTAGCAGAAATTCCTATTAATTCCATTCCAAGTATTTGCACAGAACTGATCCACCATAGCCGTCTGCTAATGATGCATCTGTCATTTTATTGACACCCCTAAACAGCTTTATTCTCTTTTCTAATTAAGAGACAAAACTGGTATTGTCAGCTGATGAACCGACATTTGGGGGCTTTTGTTCTAACGTAAAAGGCAGCACATTAGGGTGCTAAAACAAAAACTCAGGAATGTTAACAGAAAAGCCCACTAGACAAAATATATTTACATGTACGATTTGAATTAAGCTTGTTATAAGCCTAATGCACATACAATATTTTGAGTTAGAGGGGAAAAATATACACTCGTGGCAAAATATATTCAAAACAAAAAGTGGTGCTTCCTACCCTAACTGGCCATTAAAATTCAGAACAAAGCAGTCTCATGCGCTCTCCGGACAATCAAACATCCTAAGGAAAAAAAATTAAACCTTGAAAAGCTGACCAAAATGGTAAGCTGTCAGAGAGATAATAGTAATGTTTAAATAACAGCTAAATCAGAACTAAGAGTTCTTACAGAAAAACGATAGAAATGAGGTAAATAGCACATTTTTAAAGGCTAAAAAAGCAATGATTTCCTGATGATTATATTAGCCAATTGCCAGAGAAATGACAATTACATACAAGTACAGGACTAACAGCTCACCAGAACGTTCTCAAGCAACTGAGGAGGACAAGCCATAAAAGCTCTATCACCATCACATTAAAAATCTAATCTAAAATCATTGCATGTCAGAAAATTAAGGATTCATCAAAATATTCCCAAAGGTTATGTGCTGAAAGGAATGCATAAGAAGGAGCCACACTCTTTGATTTCTTTATACAGAAATATATCGTAGGATCTACATTTTAAAATAAACTAAATATAAAATCTGGTCTGCCAAATGAGATCATTGTTATAAAGCAGTTAGCATACATTTTGGCACACAGAAAGTGTCTGATAATGTTAGCTGCTCTTATTATTGTTATTATTATTGTGGTGTCAGAACCAGCTCATTGCTTTTCATGGTTCCTTCCCAAGGTTTAAAAGAACCCCCGCAAGAATTTCTTGTGGCTGAACCATAAAATAAGTTCAGCTAATTCTGTTTCTATCCTTCTTTCTAGATATTTTTGCTCTGGTTTGACACACTAGTTCCAAGTTCTTGTCTTTTACATAAATTCATCCTCTCCGCCTCCATGCTTAGGACTGCGACTCTGATCTGTATGTCTTGCTTTTAATGCTCCCATTACCCCAACTTTGTCTTCTGTATCACTCTTGGGACTATGAGCAAACTCCCTCACATGAAGCCCAGGGCTGATTCCTGCTTGTTGAGAAGCAGAGTTTGGGTATGTTGCTTAGGAGCGACGATCATCTCATTAAGCCTGTTACCTGCATGTGCCAAGAGTAAGGGTCCACCAGCAGCCTTGCCCTAAGCCCCTAAGGGTTAGACCTTGGTCTTCCACCCACAGGACGTTAAAAGGTCACAGTCTAGCTGGATTTATGTAGCATTGATTCTTTAACCCTAGAAAAGTCATTAAGAGAAAAGAAGGTATCTTATCCTGATCAAAAAACTTCTGTGACAACAAAACCACCTCATTAGTTACAAATCAAACGCTGGCTCAACTTTTCTGTTGCAGTGGGCACCCATGATCAGTAACCGCTCCTTCCACCATCCTCACCGGAGCCACCATGTGCAAGGTGACCCAGTCTTGATTTCAGCTGACTGGTTCAGGAGAGGTATCTCACCTATGCTGAGCCAAGCTGAGCCTTTTTTCTGGAATATTTTGGCCAAGAGAACAAGCGGATACACGTGTTTTTCAGAGCAGAGCAAAACAACGTGTACAGTCAATATGTGGTCACACAACCGCTGCTAGGAACTGTTCCATCCACGGAGCAACAAAGAGTATATGCTCTGAGGTAGAGAGTATATACAGTGACAACCCAGTGTGCAAAATAAACTCATGTTTCTGAAGGGGTCCTACCCATATGTGATGAAGACTGTATAGTCCTTTCATATGCTGAGAAATTGGAGCTCTTATAGAACTTAAGGAAACTGCTTTTGGTAAACAGAAATGCCATATATATGCAAGATCATTGTGTGTGTGTGTGTGTGTGTGTGTGTGTGTGTGTGTGTGTGTGTTTCTATGTATGTCTCTATATTTCTCTATCATCTATCTATCATCAGAGAGACAGAGAAGTAGAGATTGTGGAACCAGTTTCTGAAAAGAAAGACAGCATAATGGCAATTGGGCAGGAGACTCTTAAAAATATACTTGGCTGCATATCTATCTAGAACAGTCTTTCTATGTTTTGAGTTTCTAGGGGGCACGAAAAGTATAGAGTTGATGATTGATAACCTAGAAAACTTTCCTAATCTTTTTGTTGGAATTCAATTTCATTAAAATAGCCAAACTCTACGGCTTATTTCTCCACATTCGTTTATTCAAAACAGGCAGCCTGAAAGATAAAGCATTGATCGAAAACAGTCTCTACTTTGACAAGAGTTTATGGACTTGTGTCAGGACGGGAATTTCTATCATCATTATTTCATTGGCCAGTGGCTAGGGCTGATGAGCAGGGAACAATGAATGAGGAAGTCCTTTGTAAAAGTAAGATGCTGTGAGTCTATAAATACGTGCAACACCTTAAGCAAGTATCTATTGGCTTTGACCACCTCTCATGTGGCTTTCTGAGCCCCACAAACTAAGCAAGAGCCTTTCCTTGCAATTTCTGTTATGTAGATAGATGGCAACAACCTTTAACATATTTCTTTGCTTTTAAAAATATTTTGTTGCTATCGTTAAATAGGATTCACAAAAAGAACATTTTGAGCAAAAGGCTCAACTTGGTGAATGCTAGCAGAGATACTTCAAGTCCTTTTTAATAGAAATTGTCATGAGTTTTTCAACTTTTCCCTAACTTTCCCATTTCTTTTTTATTTTATTTTAAAGAGAACACAAGACTTCCCCCCGCCCTTGACTATCCATTCTTGTTTTTCTTCCTTCCTTCCTTCCTTCCTTCCTTCCTTCCTTCCTTCCTTCCTTCCTTCCTTCCTTCTTTCCTTCCTTCCTTTCTTCCTTCCTTCCTTCCTTCCCCTCTCTTGTTTTCCCCCTCTCTCTCCCTCCTTTCCTTCCTCTTTCTCTTTCTCCCCCTCTCCCTTCCTTCCTTCCTTTCTTGTAAGGTATAGTAGATTATATCCTCTCTTAGGAAAACCAGCTCTTCCTCTCCCAGCCATTCTGTGACTTTTTTCTCCTAAGCTTTTTCTTGTATCATACCTTCATTTTCCTCTGCAATGTTGTACACACTACTGGTGCTCTGTCTAACCAGCTGAGCCTTCCTCTTTCAAATACACTCTTTTTTCCCTGACATTTACCTTATGGCTGTTCCCTACTGATAAGTCAGACTAGTTCCTCACCTTCTTATTAGAGGAAAAAGTGACAGCCCCTGCCACACCCAGGTCTGTGATTGGAGGAGAAAAGTCCCAAAGTTTCTACTTTATTTAAATTAAAAATATGAAATCAAAACTTATGTGTCCTGCAGCACTGTGGTATTGTTTCATTTCAAAAATAAAAAGTCATAATAAACCAGTTCATGGGGGCTTAGAAAATTGAAAACAAAATAAAGAAAGGTGGCAACAGTTGCCAGTGACACAAATTTCCAAAATTTTAGCCAGAAATATGGTTCCAGTGAAGCACATTACAGAGCAGTAAAGAGACCCAGATGATCCTGGCCATTACATGCTTTCACTTTTGCCTAGCTTTTAAAGTTGAAATTAAAATGTGAAGCAACATTTAACAACGCTATGCTATATTCGTGAGAAAGTAAGGTTTTCTTAAGCATCCTTCTGTTCCCATTTTGCAGAAGAATCTCAGTACCCAATGCACTCACGCCACTTTAAAGTTTGTACTGTTGCAATCAGTATCACCCAGGTCCACCCTAGGTAACGGGGTCCATTCCAAAATGACCTCCCTCGTGGACCCAGGCATCACCCAACATCCACCCCACCGAAAAAAAAAATTCCCAGGGTGCCTGGGTAGCTCAGTCAGTTAAGCATCTAACTTCGGCTCAGGTCATGATATCACGGTTTGTGGTTTTGAGCCCCGTGTCGGCCTCAGAGCCTGGATCCTGCTTCAGATTCTGTGTTTCCCTCTCTCTCTACCTCTCTCTCTCTCTCTCTCTTCCCCCACCTCAAATATAAATAAACATTATGGGGAGCCTGGGTGGCTCAGTGGGTTAAGCATCTTAAGCATCTGACTTTGGCTCAAGTCATGATCTGATATGAAATGTCCAGAATAGGTAAGTCCATAGAGAGAGACAGTAGATGAGTGATTATCTGAAGATGAGGAGGGGGAGAAATGGGGAGCCATTGCTAATGGGGTATTTTCGTGGAGTAATGAAAATGTTCCAGAATTAGATAGTGGCGGTGGTTGTACAGCCTCATTGATATACTAAAATGGGGGGATTAATTGTACACTTCTTTATAAAGTTTACTTACTTATTTTGAGAGAGAGAGGGAGAGACAGAGAGAGAGGGCAAGTGGGGAAGGGGCAGAGAGAGAGGGAGAGAATTCCAAGCAGGCTTCTCACTGGCAGCGTGGACCTGATTCCACAAATTGTGAGATCAGATCTGAGCCGAAACCAAGAGTCGGACACTCAACCGACTGAGCCACCCAGGTGCCCTTAATTGTACACTTTTATAAGGTGAATTTTACAGCAAGTGAATTACACCTCAATTAAGAAAATAAGAAAATGCAAAGAAAAAACTCAAAGCAAAGCAGCTAAAAGTATGTGGCATACAACAGATGTTCAAGAATGTAAATTAAAAATAAGAAACATAAACTTCTTTTAAAAAATAACTCCTTGGATAATTCAAAGTTTTTCTAAGTATTTTCCAAGGGTGTGTTACTTTGTATTGCTGGGAAAATAACTCCACCTGCTTTTAGTATTGTGAAAGTTGTAATAAATCATAAAAGCCTCACTCGTTCATTATAGGTCTTTTCTCTAGATAAAATATTTTGCACACTCCAGTGGATTTACCTCAGGTTATCTGCAAGGCTCTCTTCAGTAAGAGGCATTTGGCTTAACGATTGGTTTGGGCGTTGGGAAGGGAGATCGGACACCCCAGTTCAAGGAGCGTAGGTAACACCCTGCCAGTCACATTTCCCTCCCCAAGCCTTCTCCTGGGTTTGCAGAGTTCATTCACCCCATATCACAATCCAGACAAAAACACTTAGTATCAAATAATAACACTCAACTATTGTTGCCTATACTCTGGGCTCCTGTCGTCAGCATAAAATTCACTTTTTGCCTCAGTGAGAGCCATGGCAATAATATAGATGTCTGCACATAAAACTGCAAATTCAAGCTGGATCATTGTACCCGTGACAGCTCTGGACAGCTCCTGCAAGTGCACTCTACCCTTCATCTCCATCACCTCCTTTAGCAAAGCTTTAGAGGCCCAGTGGCTACAATTTATATGCAAAAGGCATCTAAAACACTTTCTGGGTTTCCCATTTTCTAGGCCTCTTCTTCCTTCCTTCTTTCCTCTCCCACCTTTTAAAAATTCACCTATTAGTTTAGCATAACTATTTAATACATATGGATTATGTGCTAGGCACCGAATGAAAATAGTTGAGGATACTCTGGATGAAAAAAAGGATACACTGCATGAAAAAAGACATACATAGGAGGTCCCTACATCTCATTACAAGACGCACCTCTACAGTAAGCTTTCATTTAAACTTTGGTGCAAGTTTCTGGGGTTCTGTTTCTAGGCACTGGGAGCTACACATTTTTTGATTTAAAAATAAATTCTTGAGATGTTTCTCATTAAGTTTACATAGCCTTTCATTTCTTTCCTAGTGTTAGTTTTTATAAAATTGCTATCTATTTTTTAACCTTTAAAAATACTCTTTATTTTGAAATATATTGCATACTTTTTGAGATAAATTCCTTAAAATACATATGACCATCAAACTTTTTTTAACTTTAAAATTTTTTTTAAATTTACATCTAAATTAGTTAGCATATAGTGCAACATTGATTTCAGGAGTAGATTCCTTAATGCCCCTTACCCATTTAGCCCATTCCCCCTCCCACAACCCCTCCAGCAACCCTCTGTTTGTTCTCCGTATTTAAGAGTCTCTTATGTTTTGTTCCCTCCCCATTTTTATATTATTTTTGTTTCCCTTCCCTTATGTTCATCTCTTTTGTCTCTTAAAGTCCTCATATGAGTGAAGTCTTATGATATTTGTCTTTCTCTGACTAATTTCGCTTAGCATAATACCTTCCAGTTCCATCCATGTAGTTGCAAATGGCAAGACTTCATTCTTTTTGATTGCCGAGTAATACTCCGTTGTGTATATATATACCACTTCTTCTTTATCCATTCATCCATAGATGGACATTTGGGTTCTTTCCATACTTTGGCTATTGTTGATAGTGCTGTTATAAACATTGCGGTGCATGTGTCCCTTTGAAACAGCACACCTGTATCCCTGGGATAAATACTTAGTACTGCAATTGCTGGGTCGTAGGGTAGTTCTATTTTTAATTTTTTGATTAACCACCATACTGTTTTCCAGAGTGGCTGCACCAGCTTGCATTGCCACCAACAATGCACAAGAGATCCTCTTTCTCCACATCCTCGCCTACATCTGTTGTTGCCTGAGTTGTTAATGTTAGCCATTCTGACAGGTGTCAGGTGGTATCTCATTGTGGTTTTGATTTGTATTTCCCAGATGATGAGTGATGTTGAGCATTTTTTCATGTGTCAGTTGGCCATCTGGATGTCTTCTTTGTAGAAGTGTCTATTCATGTTTTTTGCATATTTCTACACTGGATTATTTGTTTTTTGGGTGTTGACTTTGAGAAGTTCTTTATAGATTTTGGATACTAACCCTTTATCTGATATGTCACTTGCAAATATCTTCTCCCATTCTGTTGGTTGCCTTTTAGTTTTGCTGATTGTTTCCTTTGCTGTGCAGAAGCTTTTTATTTTGATGAGGTCCCAGTAGTTCATTTTTTGCTTTTGTTTCCCTTGCCTCCAGAGACGTGTTGAGTAAGAAGTTGCTGCAGCCAAGATCAGAGAGGTTTTTGCCTGCTTTCTCCTCAAGGATTTTGATGGCTTCCTGTCTTACATTGAGGTCTTTCATCCACTTTTGAGCTTATTTTTGTGTATGGTGTAAGAAAGTGGTCTAGGTTCATTCTTCTGCATGTCGCTGTCCAGTTTTCCCAGCACCACTTGCTGAAGAGACTGTCTCTATTCCATTGGATATTCTTTCCTGCTTTGTCAAAGATTACTTGGCCATACGTTTGTAGGTCCATTTCTGGGTTCTCTATTCTGTTCCATTGATCTGAGTGTCTGCTCTTGTGCCAGTACCATATTGTCTTGATGATTACAGCTTTGTAGTATAGCTTGAAGTCCGGGATTGTGATGCCTCCTGCTTTGGTTTTCCTTTCAAGATTGCTTTGGCTATTCAGGGTCTCTTCTGGTTCCATACAAATTTTAGGATTATTTGTTCTAGCTCTGTGAAGAAGGCTGGCGCTATCTTGATAGGGATTGCATTGAATATGTAGATTGCTTTGGGTAGTATCAACACTGTAACAATATTTGTTCTTCCTATCCAGGAGCATGAACTCTTTTTCCATTTTTTTGTGTGTGTCTTCTTCAATTTCTTTCATAAGCTTTCTATAGTTTTCAGTGTATAGATTTTTCACCTCTTTGGTTAGATTTATTCCTAGATATTTTACGGTTTGTGGTGCAATTATAAATGGGATCGATTCCTTGATTTCTCTTTCTGTTGCTTCATTGTTGGTGAATAGGAATGCAACTGATTTCTGTGCATTGATTTTATATCCTGCAACTTTGCTGAATTCATGAATCTATTCTAGCAGTTTTTTGGTGGAATCTTTTGGGTTTTCCATATAGTGTATCATGTCATCTGCGAAGAGTGAAAGTTTGACCTCCTCCTGGCTGATTTGGATGGCTTTTATTTCTTTGTGTTATCTGATTGCAGAGGCAAAGACTTCCAACACTATGTTGAATAACAGTGTCGAGAGTGGACATCCCTGTCTTGTTCCTGACCTTAGGGGGAAAGCTCTCAGTTTTTCCCCATTGAGGATGATATTAGCATTGGGTCATTCGTATATGGCTTTTATGATCCCGAGGAATTCTCCTTATATCACTACTTTCTTGAGGGTTTTTATCAAGAAAGGATGCTGTATTTTGTCAAATGCTTTATCTGCATCTATTGAGAGGATCATATGGTTCTTGTCCTTTCTTTTGTTGATGTGATGAAACAGGTTAATTGTTTTGTGGATATTGAACCAGCCCTGCATCCCAGGTATAAATCCCACTTGGTCATGGTGAATAATTTTTTTAATGTATTGTTGGATCCGGTTGGCTAATATCTTGTTTAGGATTTTTGCATCCATGTTCATCAGGGAAATTGGTCTATAGTTCTCCTTTTTAGTGGAGTCTCTGTCTGGTTTTGGAATCAAGGTAATGCTGGCCTCATAGAAAGAGTTTGGAAGTTTCCCTTCCATTTCTATTTTTTGGAACAGCTTCAAGAGAATAGGTGTTAGCTCTTCCTTAAATGTTTGGTAGAATTCCCCTGGAAAGCCATCTGGCCCTGGACTCTTTGTTTTTTGGGAGATTTTTGATTACTAATTCTTCTGGTTTTGGGTTTGTTACTGGTTTTCTTACTGGTTATGGGTCTGTTCAAATTTTCTATTTCTTCCTGTTTCAGTTTTGGTAGTGTATATGTTTCTAGGAATTTGCCCATTTCTTCCAGATTGCCCATTTTATTGGCATGTAATTGCTCACAATATTCTCTTATTATTGTTTTTATTTCTGCTGTGTTGGTAGTGATCCCTCCTCTTTCATTCTTGATTTTATTTATTTGGGTCCTTTCCTTTTTCTTTTTGATCAAACTGGCTAGCGGCTTATCAATTTTGTTAATTCTTTGAAAGAACCAGCTTCTGGTTTCATTGATCTGTTGTACTGTTTTTTTGGTTTTGATAGCATTAATTTCTGCCCCAACCTTTATTATTTCCTGTCTTCTGCTGGTTTGGGGTTTTATTTGCTGTTCTTTTTCCAGATCTTTAAGGCGTAAGGTTAGGTTGTGTATCTGAGATCTTTCTTCCTTCTTTAGGAAGGCCTGGATTGCTATATACTTGCCTTTTATGACTGCCTTTGCTACATCACAGAGCGTTATCATTTTCATTGGCTCCCATATACTTTTTAATTTCCTCCCTAACTTCTTGGTTGAAAACATCAAACTTTAAAATAGAAGTTGTATTTACAATGTCCTACTAGAGCTCAATATTACAAGAAATAATGAAGTGACTACTTAGTATAAATTCAAAATCCTCACAACTGAATGATAAGTTCTACATTATTTTTAGGATTTCCTGAAAAAGGAGAGGGGGCATATTAACAAGTGAATTTCCTCACAATGCACCAACACACATAACCTCTAGTTTATTTCAGAAAACACAAGGGCCTATCTTATACGCTGACACCTATAGACACATATCTAGAGGTATTATTATCCCCCAAATCATGAAAAGCATAATACATTTCCTCTTCTGCACTATGATTTATTAATCAAATTAATGAATGTTAAAATACCCCTTGTCTGTATTGCTTATACACAATCCCTCACTAGCTAATAGTCTAGCAAAAAATTCTATTTGATTCTCGGTTTCAACTGGCATCTCCACTCTCGGAAAATGTGTCAAATAAATTGCAGCTATGTATTTCCTACATTAAAATACATATTCCTCTTATAAATAAGGAGAACAACATCTTGATGTGATACTTTTTTTTCTAAAAAGATATTCTAGAAGAATATCCCATCACTACATAGCCTTTAAAATAAAACCAACTATTCAATGTCATCACCTTTCTCAGCTTTGTGATAAAACATTCTATTTAAAAAGTAATGAACAGGAGCACCTGGGTGGCTCAGTCAGGTAAGTGTCCGACTTTGGCTCAGGTCATGATCTCACAGCTCATGAGTTCGAGCCCCGCATCGGGCTCTGGGCTGACTGCTCAGAGCCTAGAGCGTGCTTTGGATTCTGTGTCTCCCTCCCTCTCTGCCCCTCCCCTGCTCATGCTCTCTCTCTCTCTTTCTCTCTCTCTCTCTCAAAAATAAATAAACATTAAAAAATTAGAAAAAACAAATAAATAAACAAAGTAATGAACAAACCCAGATGTTGTGTATTGGGGGCATAGAGAGCTACTCTTATTTGCAGTCTACATTGAAGTCAAGTAGCTCTCAGATCCTTGTAATTTGCAATCTCCTTTTCCTGCTTGGGAAATGCTGGTTAAACACACACACACACACACACAGAAAATTTATGTATTATTCATTTATTCATTCCCAAATTTGAAGGGATAACATGCATTTTCAATAACATCTATCTGTTTCTCTGTGGTTGAAGAAATATTTGAGACTTGTTCTATTCAAAAGAGAATATGTAAAATGAATTTTGGAAATTGAAGAGATGTTTCAAGGCAGACTTATGCTTCTCCCTTCACTGGAACTACTTCTCCTGCTCTCTCCACTGTGGGATGTGGATACAAATATCCCCAGGCATTCATTTTCTGCCAGGACATTTTTGTGGTTTAAAAATGCACATAGCAATTAGTTTTATGCCTTCCAGTAAGAAATGGAACCGAATACTCATGGTAGGAAGGGATTGCACCCGTGTCACTGTGCCCGGAATTCAACACTCCATTCCCCCTGCTGGTTTTATAACAATTCAGTGCTTTGGGACAGAGAAGCTCCTGGGGTAAATGCTGCTTGGGGCTGGGGGTGGGGGCAGTTTAACAATGAAAGCAAGAGGAGTCATATAAATAGCTTAAGAATAATTTGAACATTCTACATCAACATTCACAGCTCCTAAACAGTTTCCAAAAGCCTAAATTGACATAAACATTTATCAAAATGGTTTTCTTTATCAAAAAGTATAAATGTCCTCATTTATCAACACAAATTCAACCATTATAGGTAATAGAGTCTAGGGAAATTAAGTTGGCTTAGTGGTCACGACAGAAAATGACGTATAATAGCACTCCCAAAAGCTCTGAAATGAAAGACAAGAGAGGCTAAAGGATATTCACCTCTCCCTATTTTAACTCCTATCCACTGTGGAAGGATAGAGACTGCCAGAAAAGGAGGAATCCCACTGGCACATGCATCCAGCGTGTGTAAAAGTAGGCACCAGTACAAACATATGGTTGTGATGGCCATGGGAGTGTGGATATCTCAGGGGTTAGAGGTGGAACGTGGATGGCCTCCAGAGTCATTTTCAAGTCTACCTGCAATAGTCTTGTTTCTGCTCACCATTGACTCCCAAGTGCCTGAGACATAATTCATAAAGGAATACATTCAACAAAATGGCAATGGCACAAAAAGTACTTTCCACTTCAATGTAGCCCGAGGAACTAGCAAGTCTTTGTCTAGCACCAGCAGCTTGGGATCACTGGGACATTATAGGCCCTTACTACTCACCCAGTCTTACCACCCCCCACCAAAACTGAGGAGTTCAGTTGCTATCACACTAAGGGAAGGAGCCAGAGCCAGCCTCCTGCCTCATAACTCCTAGATCAGGGTGCCTTCCCCGCTCATGACTCTTCGATACTGACCAGGTTTGTCACAGAGTTACTGAGAATATCCAAAGGGCTGTCCTTTATGACATAATTCAAACTATTTGTCCTGGAAAGTACAGAGTGTAGATTTCTAGATTCTAGATTCTCAAAGGATTGCAATCAGTCAGCATTAACCAAGTGTCCTCTGTGGGCGAAACATGATCAGAAAACAAATTTACAGATGAAATAAAGAGAAAGGATCACAGAAATAAATACATGATACACTGACAATAGATGCCTGCCCAAAATAGTCCCAAGACTAGCTACCTTCCATTGCTTCTGATTCCATTCTCATGAAGCAGCTTCTGGAGGATCGATGTGACCTCAAGTTACCTAGATGTCAGCAAGGAGTTGTCCTGATTAGAATATTCAAGCATTTATGTCTCAGAAAGGGTCCATCCCCAACTGCAAATTAATAAATGATCATTCTCATTTACTCATGTCTCTTGTTAGACTGTAAGTGTACATCAATCCCCAAGAGAATGGTTAATCTGTATTTACTGACAAAGTCAGGTGTTTGGACTACAGAGCAGGGAACCACACCCTGGAGCAGAAGGATGGAGCCAGGACCTCACTCGGGCCTGCCAAATGCTTCCCTCGACATTGCTAGATCAGCACTAAAAACAACAGAAATTGGGCAGAGACATTTTGAAGAATGTCTTAGTGGAGCAAACAGAGACAGTAAAAGCTGGATCAGTGGCCGAAGCAAATCACAGCTATAATTGTGTACGGGTAAATTAAACTCAAGATGGTGTGGTGCAACTTTCTCTGACTTTATCACACTGCATACACCTTCAAAGCAGAGAAGGAAAACAAGTCTCCTGAAACCATTCCCATATCTAATATTACAATAATCTGTATTTTTCATGAGCAGGACCCAGATTATTTTTTCATTGCTTCTATCTACCCGGCACCAAGCACTGCCCTTGTTTCATGATAGGTGCTCAATAAATATTTGGCTGGCTGGCTGACCGGCTGAACTTCCATCTTCTTCCAATTTTTTCTCGACTCATAAGTAACTCTTCTGGAGGCTAATGCAGATGTTTCTAGCCTGCTAGGGTAAAAAGTACTTTTCCATTTCCAGAACTTCATATTTAGATTTAAGTTGTTCAGACCTGTCTCCCCACCGTCTGAAGAGGCTGATTAGGGCTTGGTTCTACCAAGTGTCAAAGACTTGAGACCACCTGCTTCTTTGCTTTTAGGGCAATGATCTTGGGTTCTCATCTGCAATCATGTTCTCCAAAGGAAGGCCCATTATGACCATTTGTGAAGCATAAACAGGATAATAAAGTATTAGCATGCAAAAATCCAAGGCCTGACCATGGCTAGAGGGAGACAGCCCAGTATCAAGGGGGTGTGTATGTGTGTGTGTGTCTGTGTGTGTCTGTGTGTGTGTATGTGCATTGGCACTGAGCCTTCAGAGGCAGGACTCCTTTTCATCCAGTCCAGCAAGCTCAGCACCACAGCAATGCTTAGCATCACCGGTCAAGTGAGGCTAATCTTGGAGATGATATTTAAATGAAATTAAAATGATGATATTAAATGAAATTCTTTCCTCTACCTTTTAAAATAAGAATAAAAAAATGTTACACTTAAAGTCATAGGTAGACTGGGGGTAGAATGCAAAAGGACCATAAAATATACATGGAGTAGGTTAACAATAAACTCAGGATGTAGTTTTCAAGAGAGTTTAAGAAAATAAATGTTTGATTAAGAAAAATGAATAGTAATGCCACACACACATACATAAGTATATGCGTGTATATACATACACATATCTGTGTGTGTAACATGCCTGACGGTCTCCAAAGCCTGCTAACTAATTAACCTGGTCCTCCTAGTAATCCTGTGCGGAAGACAGAGAAGTGATCGTCTTCCCATCTTAAGAAGTGAAAACTGAGGTCTAAAGTGATCTGCTGGAGGCCAGATGGCTAGTAAGTAGTGACAAGATCATAACTGGGTCTCTTGATTCCCAGACCAGTATGTTTGTTTAGATAATCTATCCTCAATATGTGGTGAGGCTTGGGAGACAAAATTACCATCAGCTCCATTTCAAAAGGGCAACTAAAAAGAAAGAGAAAAATAAGGCAATGTGTTCAGTCTATTATTTTACTAAGCTCTCCAGATTCTTTACCTATTGAATATTTCATGAACATGAAGACCCCCTTTAATTGCTTCATTCCTGGCCCAAAGTCATAAGACAAAAATAATTTAATTTCGAACCTTTTGTAGTGTGAGGTGATTAGAAAATATCATCTGCAACAAACTTTTAATTATATGCCCAGGGTCAAACATTTGAAACCTTATTTCCATCAAACCTGCTTTTTAGTTTTTCACACAGTTCCTTTTCTATTTACCCCGACCCTGCATTCGGCTGGGAAGCAAGACCTTCTAGCCCCTCCCTTGCTCCAGATGAGGGAGAATAAGGGAGTTCTGTCCCTGTCGCTGTTCTGCAGCCAAGCCGCCTGCTTGCTCTCTGAGTGGATCGTCAGAAGGTGTGGGGCAGCAATGCACACGACCGGGCTACCGCAACTCAGCTGCTCCCCACCCACGGCCCGTGTGAGCTACGTCCACCGTCAGACACAGCAAAGGAGAGGAAGTGTTTAGACACTCCTACAGCAACGACACAGAGCCGTTTTATGTCTGTTGAACAGAATAATAAAAAATGAGGTAGTATTTCAACTGCTTTTTATTTCACTTTTCTAGTCATTTATTTTTATTGTATTTTACAGGAGTATTGATCCACAACAAATTGGAAAGGAAATAAAAGAACTGGTCTGTCACCACTGACAGCACATAGATGGGAGAACTTTGCTAGCAAACCCCACCAGGCCTTCTGGGTCCGGTTTTATGTGGGGGAAGACAGTGGTTGTTAGAATATCAAGGATACCTGTATCTCACGGTGAGCACGTAAGTTACACAGCCAAATATATATATATATATATATATATATATATATATATATATATACACACACATATATACACACACACACATACATATACATGTATATATATACATATATGTATGTCTGTATATATCTATATCTGTAATAATAATTGCCTACACTTTTGATTATCCATTGTGTCGTGACCCTCTGGGTGACTTCCGCATACATGGGTAACAAGGAGCAAACAACCCAGAAAGCAAATCAAATCAAATGCCAGTCATGTGTAAGGTAAGATATTTAAGCATAAACCCAAGGGGTCCTGTTGGAAACCTGAAATTTTAAAAAACTTGAACTCTTCCATTATATGCTGCTGACTGAAACCAACCACGCTGAGAAAGGAATGGCTGTCCCTGCCCTCCCTCTGATTTTGGGTAGCTGAGGTGAAATAAGCAGGTGGTTTCTGTTCAGTTCCTCATTTATTAACTGGCTCTGTGAAAATACACGCACAAAGCCACTTGTTTGGTGGTCTCAGAAGAGGGGCTGAGGACTGACCGGACATGAGACACAATTACCCTCTCACCCTAGAAGGAAGTCCCTGCAGGTTAGGGGTGATGTATATCAGCAGGTCAGAATGAAAAACACCAGCACAGCTGCTGCCTATGCGGTAAGGGCCTGAGGGAGAAAGAGAAGATTTTCATTTCCAGATCACTTCTTTCACCAGTACTAAAACGGACTTAACAAAATTAGTGATCAGGCTATCATGAAGAGATGCTCTTTAATCCCTCATCTTTCAGATTGCTAAATCTGTCATTTTGAGGAAGCATTTTCAATGGCCACTTTCTGAAAGTTGTATATCCTTCTAAGAACAAAATAAAATATGGTGGAAAATTTCTCTTGGGGGGGGGAAGATAACGGACCTGATAAAATTAAGGCTGATTACTATGACATTTTCTATGCATATAATTTTGTGGGCAGACAATGGATGTGTTATCAACATTCTAAAACAGCCCCGTTTCCTGTTCTCAGGTTTCTTGGCCTTCATGACAATGTGGACTCCCTCTAGTGGCCAAAGTAATATATGTAAATTCACAGGTTTGTTAACAAAAAGGGTTATCTTTCGTGATTTGGCTGTTTTCAAACGAAAATAATTTTCTTTGACATACAATTTCTTTTTAGAGTACGTCACATGAGGTAATTATATATAAATCAAAGAAAGAGCAAAATGTAGATTTTATTCTTAAGTGTATATGATATATATTTAGTTATAATTCTTATAATTAGACAGAAATTCATCTTCTGAATTTGTAATGTTAAATGTTCAGAACAAAGAAGATTCATTAAATTTATGAGTAGGACCATGATTATTCTTTACCAATACTAGTGCCTACCATTTAGGTGACTGTATTTCCACAGACAGATTATTTCCAAAGCAGGTATCAGGTCATTAAGCAGAATCATTACAATCTGATGCCTGAGATGAAGGCTTTATTAAACATAATAAACATTTACCCTTTAAGGTGAAATGACACATTCCTTAAATGTTAGAACTACTAGTTCTGGATAAAGGAGATAACATATGTGGAAATTCTATAACCTGCAAGGCCAGGTTATAGAATTAACTTAATCCTGAAATTTGTTTTTACAGATGAAAATAAAACCTGAGAATCAGAGAGCTCCGATGACTGGCTCTAAGGCACTGAACTAGTTAGAAGAAGAGGAAGCTGGAATCTGAGTCCCCTGACTCTTTCTCCATCTTTTTGGACTACAGATGACCGAGGGGAAATAGTCCCCAAGTTGCATTGTTCCCTGAAGCTTGCATCTTAGCACAGACTTGTGACTATAACATTTGTAGAACGATTCCCACATGAAAAGGACTATTTCTTTAGACCTATCGCTAATATCTTTTTACACTGTATTGATTATTTAAATGGACTTTCAGAAGCATTTGTTACCTGACAGAACAAACTCCTAGGAAATTCCTTTTATGGGATGGAAATGAGAAATTGCTAATTACTAATATCAATAGTATATGCAGATTCCTGATTCCAGTGCTTTCCTGGCTATCATGGATTTGAAACTTAAACTCCAAATTTCTTATAAATTTCTATGATTTTTGTGAAGAACAAGTTAGTAAAAGTGCTTTGAAAATTACGGCAAATGCTATAAGAACAAATTCTTGTTTTAGTTACCCAAAGTTAAATCACACACACACAAAAAGATTTTATCTATTGCTTTAGTTTCCTGAAAGATGAAAGGAAGAGAAGGAAATCACTTATTTTTTTAGGAGAATGAATGAAACTAGAAGAAAATCACCCATTATCTCCACAAATACGTATCGAGTGGCAGGTTCTGTGCTAGGTGCTGAAGAACACATTATAACTGCCTCCTGAAAGTTTTGGCATTTGATTTGGAAGAGAATTAAAACCTTGTCATTATCATAGCTGTGAACTATCATAATTATACTCCCTTAAAATACAGTAATGGGTTTTCAATTCTTGGGGAAGGCCAAACACATTTTGAATCATTGAGTTTTTTTCATGTTTTGAAAGTTTAGGAGACCCCCTTATCAATCCAAATTGTAAACTCTGAGAGACTAGGGGGTGTGTCTGTCTTGTCCACGTCCATGTGCCCAGCACCTAGGATAGCACCAGGTGCAGAGTAAGCATTTATTACATATTTGCTGCATTTGAACTCCAGACTGGAAATCAGAAGAGCTCATCTGGAGGGTGAAGCGTTGAAGGTTTGAAAGAGGAACTGAGCTAGAGGAGGATGGAGATGTTTTAGTGTCTTGCCCAGGAGATACGCACCTTTGCCAACAGCATGCTACCTAACCTGGGGGAGGACCTCAGTTAGGCTTTACTTTTCAGATGGTTGAATATCGACCACATTTGCCAATAATTATCCACACATTATGGAGCCTCCCCAAAGTGTCCTCTATCTTCTAAGTTGGTAGATAAAAAAATGCATGAACTCTTAACCACTGACTGAAATGTCAGAAAAGCAGACGATAGATATCAACATTGGTTCTTCAGAGTTAATACAAAACAAATGCATGCAAAAACAAAACCAGTTCACGCGATTCACTTTTTACTCTTTAAAGGCTGACCAAGAGGGACAAAACAGGGCTCACTTCAATTAGACGTCTTCACATATTAGACTTATTGATTGTGACAATATTTTTGAAAACCAAGAGTAGAATCACCTCACTCCATGTGTCTGTGTCAAACAAATCCCCAACTTAAAAAATAAAGAGAGCTGAAAACCTATAAAATCCCACCAGCTTTCCAATGTTCCATGCTTTTGAATGTTTTTTTTTTATTTTTTTAAAAATCTTAACACATGATGGGTGATAGAAGCTTCTTTTTACTGTCAGAGAGATCAAAGAGAGGTTGAGAAAGAATCCACAAGCAGATGCTGCCCAGTGACAAACCTGAAAGAAGCAGACAGTGGGGCCAGATGTTGGGGTGACCTTCGGTCTGCAGAGCTCATTGGCATGGTGTTGATTTAGATGGTTGTTGGCAGAAGCTTTAGATCCAGCAGCAGGGGGAAAAAACCTAAACTATGGAATCCTTTCTCACTCTTTCCCATCACTAGAAAACCCGAAACCACTGGTCAGTAGTGCTGATGGCTGTCAAAGAAGTTGAAGTCCCCACACAACCCTGCCAGTAGGTATCACATCAAAAAGGAGTTAGCTGCATGAACAAGAACATCTTCAGGCTGTGCCATTTTGCATCCCACTCAACTTTCAACAGCTGTTTCTTGAGCGAATACAGATGCAAAATAATTATACGAAAAGAACAACATATTCAATATATGGGACAATGTTTACAACTATTACAGAGCTATTAGTAGAGGACATTAACAAAGAAAGATGCTGACATGTCTAAAAAGTGAATGCCCTTCGACAGTTCTAATTAGTGCTCAGTGGAAGTTCTCTTAACTTGAACTCTGAACTGTCAACTCTGGAGAAGGATGAGAAAGTAGCCTTTGATCCAGCAGTATTACTCAAATCGGTACTGCAGATACCAAAAAAGAATACATAATGACACGTTACAGTTTTAAAAGCTCCCGTCACAGTTATGTGATTCCTCCCATCGTTCACTCAATAGGAATGTAAAGAATTTTTCCTGTGACTGAAATGTTCTTATTACTGTAAACACTGGTAAATAAGGCAAAAGATCTCTAATCTTAGATTCTGACATTATTTTAAATCTTAGCCACTATACAATGCTAAAACACAGAACAGAAATAGAGGTTTACTTTATATTATTTGATATGATTGAAGACCACACAGTTCTTCTGACGCTTTTAGACATTTTGTCACTTTACCTGGAGAAATATACACTGCTTATTCTGCATTGCTGCTGATGTCCAGCACTTGTCAAAACCTCTATCTGTCAAGGCCTTCACAAAGAGTTGCAAAATGACAGATCAGGATGTCTGAGTTGATGGAGCCCCAGGAAAAATGGAACAGATAGAAAATTCATGACTCTAAACTATATCAAAGTGACTTCTGTCAACATCATGTCAAAAGAACTGTTCATTTTTAGAGGGTTTTTTTTTAATTATATAAACACTTTTTTGAGTATGAGCTAAGTGTAATGAAAAAATTTTCTTGGTGTACAGTATGATCATCCAAATGTTCCAAAAATACACTTTAGATCATCCAGGAATAAGGAAAATTCTAATAGTAGACACTGTCTGCCAGTTAAAACCAATGACATTCAAGAGAGATGTATGAAGATACTATCGGCTTAAAATAGGACAAACCATCTGGCTTATAAAGGAACAAAAGTATATTTTTTGCATATTTTTTGGACCCATCAAATTTCTACAACTGGATTAAATTTTATTTTTCTACAATCAGTTTTGATCCATTTCTTGCTTAGTGTGACAATTATAAAACACTAATTCAGTGTTATTTTCTTGAACAGGTTTCCTAAAATATCTGGTATTATTTTAATTTTCAAAAAATCACTGGAAAACCCTCATAATGCATAATTCCCTTAAATTATTGCTTTCAGAAGGAAGTAAAAAATAAATGGCTTATAATATGCAGTACTGCATACGCAGGAACACTGCATAATCACATTCAAAGAGTCATTCACCGAATGAAATATGAGTTGCATAAATCTGGAAATGACCACTCTCTCGCTTTAATTCCCAATACCTTTTAGGGAGGATGGCTGGCACCTGGTGCTAGAACCCAGGCAACTTGATTCCCACTGCGCATATGTCACCAAAACAAACACATAAATGACCTTGTGAAGTAAGACCATGAATGATGCAACGTGTATATATACAGAGCAGACAGGAAGGGATAATACACTATACACACACATGCATGCACACATGTGCAGGGACACGTGCATGCACACACTCACAGGCACACATGCTCCTGAAAGAGGACCCAAATGCACAACTTCCACAAGCACTGTTAACTGTCCACGATACTGCTGTTCGCTTACACTACTTCGCTGAGCTAGGATTTAGCAATTTTTACATCAGTCTTTCCTGTAGCTCCCCTACAGAGACCGTCTACAACCCCTCCGGTGGTGGCTACTGACTCAGTGCACTTGTCTGGTTACAGAAAAATTCCATTACCTGTGACCAGAAAGGTTTGCTTACCTCCAGGGTGACAAAAGATCTCAAAAAATAATGACCACTTCCAGTTTTGAGAAAAGAAGCTTCCTTCAAAACGGTACCACTGCATTGTGTCTAAATGTGTGTGGGAACTACCATCCATTAATACGAAAGTGGGACAAGATCACCATTTCTTATTACAGGCAGAACTCAATATATCTTGTGTCCTATTTACAAAAAGATGTTTATTACCTGTAAGTGTACAGAGGTGTGGGCTTCAGAGCAGCCATGATTGGTAATAAGCCTCTTTTTCTCATTTACATTGATAGCAAGCATTAGTGAAGATATATGCATTTCATTTCATGGTTCAGAAAGAACAAAGTATATGTATATGTGATAGCAGTGGGTGGTTAATGAAATGGTCTGACAAACATAAGCTAATACATAATCATACCAGAATGTGAACTGGAACACCTGTTCCTGCTTCACAGACTTGCAATTCTTAAGGAAAAGTTACCATTCTCAAGGATTGAAGCCACTACTATTTAGACATCAATATGCTCCAAGGAAAATTTAGTCACTTTTTTTGTTGTTGTTGCAATCACTAAAGGGTGGCTATTTTAATGCTATCAAATCTCTTTTGCTTGTGTCCTAAGAGTAATGAAAACTTCACACATGCATGAAGCTCCAGTAATTATTTTAAACTGCCTTCTGTTGTCCCCCTGAGGAACACGGTGGTATTTGTTTGATGCAGTTTAATTAGTGTCAGGGTAATTAATGCTATGCTATCTACATGAGATCAAAACCCTTTCTTTGTAACACTCTGGTAACTAAGAACTAAGAAAAGGAAGCGTTTTGAAAACGTCGAGGCATGGTGTTAACCTGGGTTCATGAGTGAACCGAATTGCTCACCTCTTCCTCCACGCCTCACCCAAATGGCAATTTCCGTCCCTCCCAGGACAAGATCAGAACCGTGATGCATTGGAACCACACAGCCAGGCATACGACCCAGTGGCTGCTATGGAATTAAATTCTTTTTTTATGGGTATAATCAAATTAACTAAAACATTCACGGTCACCAGGCACCTTTTGCCATAGTTTAATCCTTTAATAATGAAATAGTAAACTTTTGCACTGACAGAAAACTAGAGTCCCCTGTAAACAGGGTGTGATAGTACCATGTGCTGATATATTTTTTCAAATAAAAGAATCATTTAGTTTAATGAATGAATGCGATTCTGCTTAAATGCCTGAATAAAATTTGCATTTAATAGTAGGTATAGATAGTCTCTCTCTTCCACAATAATGTCGAGAGAGGAAAAACAGAGATAGGCAAGGAAAGAAGTTAAATACACAAAAATTCCAGACACACACATAATGTGCACTACCATAAATCCTTTTTAACTGTTTCTTTGGTAATAAGCAACGGCAGTATAAATCTCCCAACACACAAACTCAAGCTGATCACAGGCTTAAGGAAATAGCTCCAGTTATCTTGACTGGATAAATTATTATATCCTAGAGGTTATTCCAGTTTCTAATAAAGCACGGTGGCTAACAAACAAAAATAAAAAAGATCAACCATTTTCTTTATTTTATAACAGATGAAATTACGTGCTGCATAGGATAAGACACAATGGCACTGAATTTATTTTTACTCTCAAAAAGGCACCATACAAGGTTCATTTTGGAACAAGACCGGTGCTTGAACGCAACGATGATAACCAGCATTAGACTGATAACATTTTTTATGGGAGGGGGAGGCTTAATGGCACATATCTAAAAAATAAACATGACTGGTTAAAAGTCAAACCAAATGGATTTAGCCCATTATATAAGTATACTAAATATGAAAATAACCTCTGCACTGCCCAAGAAATGAACAATGAAAAAAATACTTCTAGAGGGTACAAATGTGAAGTCTATAGTAGTTATGAAATTGTGTCGGTATCCATCAGCGGCTGAAATTAAGGTTAACGTTATAAAATGAAATTTCACTAGCTCAGGCTGACGGTGTATCGCAACCTAAGAGGGTTTGTGCTGAATGCATCTTCTTGAGAGCATTCATTACTGAATACCTAGTGGAATCAGCTGACTAGCAAAATATGTTCTTTCACATCTTCAGTTCTGCTCCCTGCAACTTAGTTGTTTATCAATTAAAGTGATAAATACAAGTGGCTTTGATAACACAAGAAATGCATTATGCGGTAAAGTAACCTCCAGGAACCCCGCAATAAGAACTGCGTGCAAAGTTCAACAACTGTGAAGGAACTATTAAAGAGGACACACAAACAAGTGACCTTGACTGACAAACGCACTTCATTCCAGCAATAAACAGCGGTGGTGCTGATAACTGTTCATTGGCGCAGAGAGTAATTACCTATCTGTCAGCGTTGCTGGTGTGTGCGAAATAGTATAAATGAAACATACATAATGTACGGCAATAATATCGGGCATGCAGAACCTAATGTATTATCATCATTCTCAGGACCCAGGTTTATGTGGCTGCCACCACTGAGTAAATGCCTTCTAGCCATGATAATTTCATTCTAATCTCTGTTCCATATTATAATTTTCATAGCTAAAAGATACTGAGGAGCAATACGTTTCAATCAAGGGCTAAATAGAACACAACCTGTAACTGGGTATTTTATACACCTATATATTTTTTTTCTTTCAAAAAAATTAGTCAATTTATGAAGAGACTGGAATAAGCTGTAAATTTATGGGTGACAAACCCTGTCTGTACCAATGTCACCATGTTGGAGATGGGCTGAAAGGGGTTTATGAAAAGGTTTGGGGGCTTTGTCTTCCATTTCTTTCAACAACACAAAATTCTATCTTTTTAAATGTTTCCGTTGTGTTCCAACATATAAGGTAAGAATGCATTTTTGAACAAAATAAAAGATAGCCCCTATTCAATAGGAGGCAAGTAATCATCCAATATCTAAGACAAACTATCTTGATTTGCATGAATTGCCTAACTCTATAACAGAAGCACAGAATAATCTTGTGCACCGTGATACCCCACTATTCTTATAAAACTGTCCAACTCTTGCACGCTTGTTTATTTTTTTCCTTTAATGCAAGTGCAATTTGATGACACCTCTAAATCATATTTAAGACCATACAAAAGGAACCAGGAAAATCTAAGTAGCCGCTAGGCCATCAGGACAAACCCCTTGTCTCAAGGATGAAGCATTAGAAAGCCACAGTTCTGTCGTCCAAAAAAGGAAGAGAATAGATGAATATTTAGAAAACACATTGGCATATTTGATGGTTTGAATCTAGTCTTACCTTTATAGCAAGAACGTGTATTTTTGAACTCATAATTAATGCAATAGTCCACCTTTTTAAAAGAAGCCTTTCAAAAGAATTTTAATTGATCATCCAATGTCACATTTCAAATTACACAAGTGATTGTAACTATAGAAGGACCTCATCTTCATTCTTTAACTTTTTGTTTGCTGGTCTCTTAAAGTAGTTTTCTAAAACTAAAACTGTAGGTGATAAATAAAGTCTTGATAGGAGATTAAGCAAACCACAGAAATAGCTCAAGTTTTTCTTCAGTGTTATTATCCTTCTGTTTTTTGCATTTTTCTTTCTGCATTCCTAGTCAATAAAGAAAGCCACCAAACAAACTAACTCATACTAAGTTGTTAGGGGAATGATGCGTTAGCTCTCAGAGAAACCCTTCTATTTTAAAGAAGGCGGAGACAGACAAATTCTCAGGAAAAGGTATTGCCCTATTTCATTGATAACAGCAGCACTTTTTTTTACATCCCACCTCTTTGAAATAGCTTCCTATAGTCTCTGTCAGTCAGGTGGCAGCTGTTGACGCCTTTGGAAAGATGAAGAGCACTCTAGCATCAAAGCACCTTAGACTTGACTCTTGACTTCTGTATTCAATGAAATCCCATATTTCATGCTATTCTGGCTTTGAGGAGCATCTGTTACATGTTTATCATAAAATGGCCCTGATTACAATCACATCTTAACAAAATATCCAACCAAATATTGTATTTATTTTATGTTGGTGATGTCTGCGTGACACCAAAACATCTGGTTAAGTTAATGGATTAAATTGAACAACTAGTCAACTTTAATGGGGAAAAGAAAACAACTAAATGTAACTCATTTTACTGTCTGCATTAGGACCATATGGACCTTGCATTGGATCTATTGAGGCATTTATTTCTGTGGCCTGCTCAATAATTGAGCATGCTCATATTTAGCAGTGATTCTCAAACTAGGAATGGGTCAGACAGCCAAGGGACTCTTTCACTTATCTCCAGCTCCCGAAAAGGAACAAGTGACTTCTCCCCTCCTGCTGTGAAGCACTCTCCTAAGGGCTGGCTAAGTGTATCTGGTGGGGTGTGTCTTATCACACTGGTGTATTATGGTGGTGAAAATATTGAGACCCAGTGGAGAGTATAATCGTCATAATTCAAAACAAGTTGGCGGGGGCGGGGGGGAGGGGGGAAGACCACCTTTCCATAATATTCTCAAATAGCCTCAAGGATATTTATCTAAAAATGTGATTAATGATTAAAATTCAAGTTGCTTATTTTCTCCTTATATACCAGAAGATGGCTATTGCATTTCACAGTCATTATCTTCAATGCCTGAAACCTAACTGTCCAATGAATACATGTTGACGAAATGAATGGTGAATGAATGAATGAGTGAGTGAGTGAGTGAGTGAATGGTATTCTTCAAATCAACTTAGTTATTTTATAAAAATGTATATCCTAATTTGATGTTGCAAAGCTCACACCATAAAGAAATCTCAAAATGATAAGCACAAACTACGCTCATTATCCTGTTCTTTGGTGTTATAAGATTTTTTTTCTTTTTGGTAATAGAATTATTTAGGATTGATGGTTTTGCAGTTAAAGTACACTTTTAAATCAGAAATTAACTTTTAATATATGGCTTGGTGATGGTAATACTGAGGTATGTAAAGTGTAGTTGCCTTCTTATAGGCAATATACTTGATTAATTTTGAACAATTTAACAGTGAAAGATTAATTAAGAATTTCATCCAGTACAGGCCATCTTTCTTTCCCAATTACATTCCTTTAGAGCCACTATAACTGTTTTAATAATTGTACTGAAAATGCTAGAAAGTATCAAGATAATACAGAGATTCAATGAGAACAATAAAATTCAGAAACATGGCACTCTGATATTTGGAGCATTTAACATTGTGTTGTATATTTAAGACTTCTGAACTCCAACAGGTCATGAACCCTGGATGCCTAAAATCAACCTTAGTTTTTTTTATTTTTATAAGAACTATTTTTGCTAAATATCTCTTGGAAAATACTTTGTTAGAAAAAGGAAAACAGTATTTAGAACTTCTCTAATTCAATGCTAGTAGATTTCAAGCTTATGATAACAATTCTCTGAAATTATATCCAGTAGAATTGTCTTTGGAACAAATGTATATCCTATTTATCTGTAAATGGGATCCTAACTCAAGGAAACTTTAGAGCTGCAAAAGTGAAGCTGAAGTAAGAGTTCCGGGTAAAATTGACAAGACTCTTGAGTAAAATGGACTACTAACAAGTAGGTATAAGGAAACAGTTCTAATTCAGGTGCACTTAGGCTAGGAAGATAGTTTTCAAAACAATCATTCTTCCCACATACAGAGAAATTGTTAGCATTTAAGTAGAAACTTCTCATCTTTCTAACTTTGGTAATCAGGTCACCACAATTTTAATGGAATGGCAATAGTTGTCAAAAGTTTAGCAAATAGGAAAGCTTCCTTCATTTATTTGGTTCCTGATAAGCAAGTTTCAGCAAAAATTTTTTTGGTTGCTTCAGGATAATGGAAATAAGTTATTGTCCTAAATAACACCTCTAGTACTCTTATCAATTGGATTTCATTAGGTCCATTTCATTCCATATTAAACATACGAAAATAACCCCAATAAGCAATGATGTTGCCTGACAGGCTGTCGAGCATCACTACCAAAAACAAGTTTCAGGGAAGACCTAGGTTGCACCTGTCTCAGCTATTCACATTCTACATACGTCTTACTGCTTTGAATTGCATCTCTAAAGTAGCACAGTGATAGTAATGCCTCACTGGCACATAGTAAGCCTTCTAGAAATGATAGCAAAGATTATTATCAGAAAAATGTTTTCTTAAAGAAGGTATTTAAATTGCTATCAAAAATGGAATTGAGCAATTCATCTACTTAATGCCATCTCGTACCTCACAGAATCAGAATTTGTATTAGAAACCCTGAATGATTCAGCGTTAAACAATAACAAATTAGTATGCATTTAGAATCTACACCTGAATAACTCAAAATGCATATGCTCTGCAACATATGTGTGTACCAAACAAGCCTGCAAGAAAGAAAATGAAAGTCTGAGAGTTCTACTAAGATAATACTTTCATCTTTAATGGAGTTCATTTTCATTTAGTTTTGAGGGTCCCTAGAGGCCAACAAAATGAATATCTGAACCAACATTATTTCCCAAATTCCAGAGTCTATTATCTATTCTGATTCAAGGCCATATTCCCCTGGTAACTAACTAGTCAATCAGCTTTCGGATGTCATCTCCAGGTGAAGGTTCTTTTCGAAGCAAAAGTGTAAACCAACGGGGCTTATTTGGTACCAAAGAGTAGCTTCTTCCTCTCTTTTGAGTGAACAGAGACCCCACAAGCTCAATCAGACCATAGCTGTTTAAAAACTCAATAGATCCTATTGCAGACATGACTGGCAATCAAAAGCTAATCACTGGGAATGGAATTCACTGCCATTTGAAATGAGGAATCTCCCTAGTCACTAACTTGGCAGGGTTCTACTGGATAGTCAGTTATCCCAAAGCTATACTAGTAAACCATTTCACCAAAATGTTAACATTTTATCAACTTGGGTTTTTTCCATTTTCTTGGACTCTAACTTATTTTTCTAAAGACTTAAAATTCCAAATCAAATATAAAATTCTCTCTATTCTCACCAACCATAAACTCTGGACTTCTGAAGAAGATTTTACTGGTAAATACACATAGGGAATGAGGTGAAGCTATTTTTCATATTCACTACCAAAGTGTATCTGGAAAGAGAGAGACATACACTGGCGTAGAGTGAGCAATGAGGCGGTGGGGGGAAAGAGATGGGAACTACACTGGGGTCAGATGTGCTAATTACATAATTCAAATCCCCTCAGGTTCACTGTTGTTTCTTTTGAAATATCCACATATGTACAATGGCCTTCGAGAGCACTGGCTACGTGCAGAAAGAGACAAAGGAACTGCTCTGTCCTTCCTTGTCTGATGGTATGTCAGTCCATCTCAACACCAAGTCATCTACACTGAGTAACGACGTTGGAGAACAGTGTATAAATCTTATCTAAATTCAATATTGATTCTTGAGTATTAATTTTATCTAATCTGTATATTTCATATAAGATTATAAAATATTTTAATGAAATCTTAGCTTTACTCCCTTAAATTTACTGGATTTGGTGGTGCTGTGAGATCATCTTCTCTCCACTTTGCCTGCATTGTGACTACCATTTCACCTTACTCAACACCAACTCATCCTTACTCCATTCCTAACAGTCAATGTCCCACTGTGCTTTGTATTTTTTAAACTTATTTATCACTACTTTTTTGTACATGAAATCTTTAGGGAAAGAAGTCTCCCATGAAAAACCACAAAGGTATGAATAAAACATTTTTTAAAAGTACAATATCAATTTCAGGCCTACCACGCAGTCTGAACATTTCAGTTTGTTGTTTTATGCACTATATGTGAGTTCCCATTTAACCATTTGATGCCGAGTAATCAAGAGTTCCTAAAAGGTGACTGGAGAGAAAATTAAAAGGCACATGTAATAAAATAAATAATGCATAAATAATAAATACATAAAAATGAATAAATAAAAAAATAAAACATTTAATAAAATTAAAAGGCACATGAAAACCTTCCAGAAAAGATAGTAAGAGAAGAACTAAGAACAAGATGTGTAAACAAAGTTTAGAACAGCTGTTTTGTCATTATTGATCATCATAAGCTAAACCAGGATTTCTGAAACAATACCATAATTTTTCATATTTAATATTTAAATGATGACTTTTGAAATTTAACTTATTTTTCCAAATTAATTCTTTATTAAAAATTCATTATTTTTTGATATGTGGCTTACATGTATTTTTCATTCTTTTTAAAAAAATTTTTTAAGTTTATTTTTTGAGAGAGAGATAGAATGTGAGCTGGGTTGGGGCAGAGAGAGAAGAGACACAGAATCTGAAGTAGGCTCCAGGCTCTGAGCTGTCAGCACACAGCCTGACCCGGGACTTGGACCCACAAACCGTGAGATCATGACCTGAGCTGAAGTCGGACGCTTAACCAACTGAGCCACCCAGGTGCCCCAAATGTATTTTTCATTCTTTATTTTTTTATTAAAGAATTTTGTTAAATGTTTGTTTATTTCTGAGACAGAGAGAGACAGAGCTCGAGTGGGGGAGGGGCAGAGAGAGAGGGAGACAGAATCAGAAGCAGGCTCCAGGCTCTGAGTTGTCAGCACAGAGCCCGATGTGGGGCTCGACCTCACAAACTGTGAGATCATGACCTGCGCCAAGGCCGGTTGCTCAACTGACTGAGCCATCCAGGTGCCCCGTCATTCTTGAATTTATATAAGCATATACATAATACATGCATCCTGATCTATTAAGTATCCAACATTAAAGCTATTAGTTAAAGTCACAACACACAAAGCAAAATCACAGTCAAAAATATTTCCAAAAACTTTTCCTCCAAATAAAGCCTGAAGATATTTATGAATGTGTGTGTGTGTGTGTGTGAGAGAGAGAGAGAGAGAGAGAGAGAGGGCAATGTCCCTTCCCCTGATTTTGTGTAGTTAGGTGCAGGGATTTCCCAGAGTTAACACAATGGCTCTCTTGATCAATCCTGTACTCATCTCTCCCTTTGCCTCCTCCAAAGAAGGAATGCTAACTTGTTTAAGCATGGGTGACAATGATCTGACAGGCAATGGTGTGTGTTACTCCAATGGGTAGAGCTAACCTTGAAAAAGTAGAAACAGTGGGAGACTCTTTCCTTCTTCCCTATCGGCTCCAGACCAAGGGGGACAGTGATCCTCCTGGTAAAATGTGTGTGCTCTGAAGACACAATGATTTCCTCAGGTGGGCCATCACTTACATGTGTTGGGAGCAAGAGCCAGAATAGAGAATGTTATGCAAACTCTTTTAGCTACAAATGTTAAGCCTCATTTTTCCAACCAGTGTGATGAACAAATAAACAATAAATTCCATATTATTTTTATTCCCATTTTTCTGTCTCCTGTCTTATTTCTCAGTTGTTCCTGAGTACATGGGATAGAAGGTGAATAAAGGAGTGTTGTGCATTGACTTGTCGCTTCTTCCTGCCAAACTAACTGTATGGTGTGTGTGCATACGTGTGTGTGTATTCAAGTAATACCTTCATTATTACTCACAATGTGTGTAAATGTATGACTGTAATGGTGAAAATTATTAAGAAACTAGAATTCTGGAACTTATAAGACTGTTCATGAAAAACTGGATTATTTTCTATGTTCATTATTTTGATTGTTGTGGTTTTTTTTAGAAATAATGAAGTCATTCTCAAGGATATTAAGACTGCTTATGGCTGGTCTGGGTGGAACCATAATTTATGTTATAAGCACAAGAGAAAGGATAAATGGTGTAAACAATGGGTGGCCTTTTCAAAGAAGAAGAAAGAAAATACCAATTTACAAAGTGCTGTCCTCAGAAACTTCAGACTGTCAGAAATTAAGCCCAAGAGATAGCAAAGGATTTGATTTCTGAGTTAGTTTCACTATGCCGATTTTTATTTCTCATGAGCTATTTCACCTCACATTTCACCATTTGGGCACAATGTATTTCAGTCTGATTTCATGACTGGTTGTGTCATGCCACAGCATTTGGTTGACATTTTTCTCTGGGCCATATCAAACACAGTTCTATCAGATAGCAACAATGGGGCTCAGTTCATTCTGAGGGTGTTGCTTAAGCAGCAATCACAGCAGATTTAATCTCACTGACGGCAATAGTCTCAGAACTAGCTAATCGCTCAGAATCCAGCGATTCTGGCGTCTCTCCATCCCTCCTAGCCTACCAGTGTCGCCAGCTAAGTCTTTTTAAAGCACAGAATCTGCCTGGTCACCATTTCTTTCTGAAACTCTCAGAGGCTTCCCACGGTACAGATAAAAGCCAGAATCATTAAAGTAGAGTCTGATGCCTCTACTATCTGGCTTTAGCCTACTTTTCAAACACATCACTCATCCCTAAAGTCCACTTAGACCAAACTGTTCACCAGTCCCTAAACCTGCCTTGGATTTTCTCTTCTCTTTCTTTGCTTACATGGTTGCCTTTGCTCTGGCATTGTTTCAAGTTCAACTGACCCATTTTGCAAGGTCAAATGCCACTTCTCTCTCATTTGTTCATTCATCATTCATTCATGGAGCAAATTCTGTGTAAACTGTTCCTATATGCCAGGCACTGTGTTAAGCACTTTCTCTCTTAAACTAACCTACATTACCAGTTCCTCTAATCTTAGTTGGAAGAAATCTTGCTTTTCAATTCTGTACTTTGCACCACAGGACACTTACCATATTTAGGTTCAGAAAACTGTTTCACATATTACTGTAGGCCCACAGTACTTGGCACATGATAGGAACTCAATAAATTTTATGCATGGGTCATCAATGGTGGAATTACAGATGAATATATAAATACAAGGCACCTCGTAAAATATAGATAATATGTTATTTACATTTATCTACACTAAAGTTATGTAAATATAAACACAGAAGCATAAAGCACCTTATAAAAAGACAAAAGATCTAACTTTTAAATTAACCTTAATATTTAAAATGACATAAAATATTCAAGCAACCTAATTTTAAAAGGAAATAACTTCTTTGTTGCAGTTTGAAACAGGAATACGTGTGCAAGATCTTAAAGAATAAAAGTCACGTAACTGTTGCAGCTTCAAAATACCTTCTCTCCCATTATAACAAACTGCACTGATAGCAGTAAGTACATTGAAGACTGCCCATTTCCATTCCGTAATTTTAGAAGAGAGAGTGGGGATATTAGGGCTGGGTGGAGGGGTAGAGTCAAAGTTCCCTTTGCAAATCTTTTAAAGTTTAATTAGCCAGAAGAAGACAATGCTAGAGGTGTTAGGAAACTTTAGCTGTAATAATATTGGTCACGTTTTCTGTCACCTCAGCACAGATCTGTAAAGAGATCTGCTATACAACACCTTGAACAGGAGAACCACTGCAAACCGGCTCCCTTCTTTAATACAATTCACTACTGAGTGGAAATAATTTCACATCTGCTAAGTAAACCTACTGGTGTCTCTCCAGATCGGCAACTTTACCTCTCCGGGTCCAGCTGTTACAGAGCAACCCCCATCCCCATTCCCTAAGAAGGGGCAAATGGTGGTGCTTGCCACAAGAGGGTAGATTAACAAGGGAAGATCATCTGCCCAGTGTTGATCTTGTCATCGTTCACTCTCTGAAAGGAGCTCCTTCCTTAGAGAGGGAAGTGGAGGTCTGCAGAAAAGAATCCTGAGAGCATCTCCACTGACCATTCTAATCTTGTCTCCTACTCAACTTTCAGTTACTTCTTTGGAAAGCAAGCTAAGTGGGACATTTGCCATTAAGTGAGGCAGAGATACTAAGAAGGCACTCTCGTGGAGGCTATTTTAAATTCCAAATATTCTTATAATATGCCTTCCTTCTAGAAAATAATGTAGAGTTTGATTTGAATCTTCCAAATAAGGCTTGCTCAGAAAGCCATCTACTCTCGGTCATCAAATCAATAATGCTAATTGCAATTTACAATATGCAATGTAGCATGTGCTAATAGTCTTATTATGGTACTTTCAATAATGCAGATTTAAAGCAATTTCTGTCTTTATGACCATGGAAATAAAGGAAACCTCATTTAAAGTGGAGTCGGGACGCCCTGAAGGGGGAGCTCTCACGCATGAACCACTCGTCCCCGCTTGCATAACCAGCAGGAAAAAGAAAGAGAAGAATTAACTTGACAAGGGAGGGCATTTTTCACACAGGAATTTCATCTGCTTTAAAAAAAAAAAAAAAGAAGGAAAATCCCTCTCTGCCCCAGCAACAACACACTGACCGCTGTTTGCAGCCAATGAGAAACACCACAACCTCAAACTCTTGTTCTCCAATGAACTATTGTAAACAACTCTCCCCAATTTCTTCCTAAAACCTATTAACAGCTGATCTTCCCTTTGTCTTTTCAGACTTGCTTATGGTTTGCCATAGCTTGCGTGTTCCGAACTGCAATTCCTCTGCTATCCCCAAATAAACTCATTTTGCTAGTAAAATAACTGGGTCTTTATTTTTAAGGTTGACAGTGACTATGTCTTATTTCCATAAAAACATTAAGAAATGATTCCATGGCCATTCTCACTTTTTTCTTCCATACTATGAATATCCTGCATCTCATAGGATTCTTTTGAGGATGAAAGAGATTAAGTAGAGAACATCACAGAACACTGGCAGATGTTGACAATTCAGGAAATCATAGTGAACAGCAGCAGGAGCAATGACGGTAGTAGTAACATTTGTAGTAGTAGCTCCTAGCCTGGCTTTCCGTTTGCAATTAAGAATCTTCTTGAAATTCATGCCCTAAAACTCTAAAAAAAGGAATCCAATTTGTATCTACAAAAATAGCACTCCCACAGACAAAAGTATAGATACATCAGCAATCCTTTTTTAAAACACTTCTCTGGAACTAGCCATTTTCAGCAGCGTTTATAATCTGGAGCTCAGAACAGGGAACAAGCTGGCCCGCCCAAGGGCAATTTTTCTACTATTAACTCAGGGCTAGAATCATCATGTCACTTTCAAAGCAGTAAGATAAATACAGAGTCACAATTTCATAAAATGGTGTATATTACCACTACCTGATTTGTGCACTTTGAATCTGAATTTTGAAAGGACTTCGTTTTTTTCATGGTTGTCGCTCCAGCTGTGAACTGGCACATTACAGCTGATCAAGATATATTTGTTGAACAAATGTTTACCGTCTTATAAAAGTAGATATGTTTTCATAAATGTATCACATATATACCTGGGAAAAGCAAGATACCAGCAGATTCTACAGCACTTTTCATATAATTCTATCAGAGCATATCACTGATCTTCTCTCCTAAACTACAAGCTCCTTGAGGATTCCTTATTCATCCTTACTCATATCAGAAAAATTCAATGAAACATTAGTTGGATGAATGGATAAGTAAAGAGCTAATTATTAATTTAATAAGTGGTACCATCAAACAAAAATTATCAAGATATTGTATGAGACCTGTCAAATGATCTGTTTCAGGACCCAACCTTACAAAGTTTAAAAGCTAGTTTTGAATTAATCACACTGATACAAAGAAGCTCAAATGCATGCCAGAACAAAGCCCAACACTGTTAGAAGAAATACAACAAAATTCAGCATCCCAAAACAAAATCTTCAATGTTCGGTATGCAATAAAAGCCATCAGGCATGCAAAGAGGCAGGAAAATGCAGAAAATAAAATCAATCAATTAAAAGCTGCCTCCAAAAATGAAAGAGAGGGAAAAAGGATAAAACTGGCAGACAAAGATGTAAAAATAGAAAATATCAACATGTTCCATTTCTTCAAGACCTGTAGAAGAAAACATGAACTTGAATAAAAAGAAATGAGAGATATGAAAAAGGAAATTTTAGAGATGAAAAATGAAATATCTGAAATGAAACTACATTGGATGAGATCAACAACAGATTAGATTAGATACTGTAAAAGAAAAGATCAGTCAACCTGAAGATATGGCAATAGAAACTATCCAAAAGAAAGAAAATAAGAGAAATGACAGAAGAAATAAGAGTTGTAATGACCTGTGGGACAATATAAAGCAATCTAAACATTAGGAGCGCTTGGGATTCTAGAAGGAGAGAAGAGAGGGGGAAGACAAGAACATTTCCAAAGAATAATAGCCCAGATTTTTCAAGTTTGATCAAAATTATAAATTCATGGAGCCTCTATTTTTATATTATTCTGTATCACAGATATTGCATATTGGATATGTAAAAATTCAGCAACAGAGTTTAATAATTGCAAACACTTACATGGTACCTACCATGCGCCAGAGCCTGTTTTAAAAGCTTCTGAGATAGTAGCCCACACAATCCTTACAACTTGAGGAGATAGGAGCTCATTATCTCCACTTTACAGATAAGACACTGACTCCCAGAAATATTAGGTGGTGTGCTCAACGTAGCCCAAATCTTACACTCATCCACGTCTCAAACGCATGAATGAATGCTTCAGCATCCAAGCTCTTAACCACTAGGCTATACAACTTCTGTTTCATCTGTGCAAGGGATAGACATTAACACTTTAAGACTCAAACTTGAGTCAGAAGTGTCCGTTTTTATGTGAAACATGACTTTAAAACAATTAAATTCAATTGCAGTTTTTATAAATAACATTAATTTACTCCCTACCACCCAGGATCCAGAATTAAGTCAATGAGGGTATGCAAAGTTATCAACAAACTGGCAAAAAGACCAAGAACATGTTAGCTTCAAATCAATGGGACCTGTGGCCATTTAGCCATTGACTAAATCAGCAGGAAAACTCTGTGTATCAGGAAGAATGAACACCTGTAATTTTCTGAAGCCATATTTAAAAAGAAAACCAAGAGCATCCAAATACCAGAACTGTCAGCAACTTGACTCCTCTTCAGAATCACAGTGTTCTTGCTGACACATGTAGCCTCTGCTTGTCCTTTGTCACATATGTAGTTCCCCTGCAAACTGTCAGTGACTTGTCAGAATTGATCAGGAAGTCTAAGGTCATTCCTCAGTGATGGACGGATCTGGACATGACAGCATCCCATTTCTAGTTCAGTGTCACATACCGTATGAAAACTGATGTCTCCATCACTCTACTCAGAATAAATAGCTGTGTACAATGATGATGAGATTGTTAAAGGTTAAAAAAAACCCACCACGATAAACTCGACATTTAATCATATTTTTAAAAAAATATTTAATCTAATTATTCGGAGAGAAGGGATGTCTTATAGAAAGATGAAAAATCCTTCCTCCCTATGTATGAATAAAGGTGGCCGTGTTCCATGTTTGGGAATTCAAACCGTTAAACAACCAAATAAGGGCGATGGGGACTTTGGTAAAAGAACCAAGACCCTGAAGTCTCCCCAGGCTTTCAAGCAATGAATTATAAGCTAGAATTCTGGAAGCACCTTTGTTGCTTTCTAAGATGTCTGCCTGGAAATTTGGTAGAGATTAGGACTGTTGTTACTTTTCAAAGACCATTATTTGAAAAACAGTGGGCATCTTAATACGTAATTGTCCTTTCTGGAAGAGAAAAAGGCTAGAAAATTTTGATGATACATTAAAAAAGTCTGACACCTTTGAAATATGTTAAGAGGCTGTAAAATAACTGTAGTCTTCTTGAGAAAGAGTGGGAAATCACTAACTGTGAACATGGTTATAAACTATCTGCTGTATTCTTTAAAGGGGAAGGTAAATGGAAAACGACACCCCTTGGATCATTTACATAAGTAAGCAAACAGCACTTATACTGCCCTCTCCTCACTAACCCAACTTATTTCATTTCTTCACTGGCTCTGATCTCTCTTATAGTTATCCTTGCTACTCACTTTATTCACTCTTGCAGATTTTACTACAAAATACAAAGAAGGAAAGAGAATTATCCCATTCAGCAGCAATCCCAAGATCCTGCTTCTATTCTTCCATAATGCAGTAATGTTCACCTCCAGGTATGCAGTTAGCCTCCAGGTGGCAGTTGCTTGCAGTGGGCAAAATTTGATGGTTGCTTCCTGTGGGCAAAGTGGTCCACTCCAGGTACGCAAGGTCCCTTGTAGAATGGCGGATGCAGAATGCAGGCAAAGGACTGCTATTTATATCTGTGCCTCAAATTATCAGAGGGGGATTTCCCACAGGGTAATTGGAAAGGTGAATGGGAGGCAGATTTCCTCCAGGGCCTAACTAACATTCCAATGGCAAGGCAACAATGGGCGAACTTATTCCTTCAAGGTCTTCAAGGCTCCTTCTGTTGAGCTACAATGACCACGATTTAAACAGTCATGGGATATAGTGGCTTCTAAGGAGCTAAGTTGATACTGTATAATTTTGAGTTTACGGGGAAAACTTTTAAGGAACTTCAACTCACAGCAAATGGTTTTGGTAGATTCTAGGACAGTTATGGATACACAACTGACGATATCCATCACCCAAAAAATTAAATTAAATGGGATTTAGAAGGATAAAAATTTAGAGACAGCATATGAATGTTGTTTGGATGAGCAACCAATCAATATATGATACTTGAGATAGTTTCATAACTGACACCGTTATAAAATATCACTCAAAAATCAACCAGTTAAAATATACTGAATTGTTCACTCTAAAACTTACATTATGAAGAAAGATCCCACGGAGCAAAGCACAAACTACCTCCTCCTTGAACCACTTTTGTGATCAATCAATAGTGCAGCAGATTCACATATTGCTAAGTTAATTGTCTGTCAAGATATTAACAGTGTTGGTTTCTAAAAAGAAGTCTAGAATTTTAAAAGCCAAACTGAGTTGATCAGCTAGGACAGATTGCTGCTTGTCTGAGTGACTTAGTTGGTGTGACAGGGCTACAAGCTGCCTTTGGGTTCACAAGTCCCTCAAAACCAAAGATCCATGCTAATGGAAACCTTTTCAGCATAAAGTACCCAACAATCAGAGTTAAAGTTTTATTTATTGGCTTTGACCATCTACTTCTGTTATCAACCATAAGGGCCCATACACTTCATCAACCCCTAACAATAGCTGCAAGCTAGGACAATCTGTCTTGCGTCTTCATTGGGGAAGACTTCAATGGAACAGCCTGGATTAAAGAGCAGCCCACGCATAAAATGGAAACTCATTAAAATAAACTTTCTCAAAGAGGGAAACTTTGGTTCCAATTGAACTGGACTGTTTTTATTTCAAAGATGAAAGGCCCATTACGCAGTCATACATTCATGTGCTCTTGGCCTAACTGCTTTCTATTTGACAACTTTAACTGTGGGTCCCTTCCCATGTTTTTTTGGAGGCTTTTAGAAACATAATAGGAATTCAGTCCTTATTGAGCCTGATTGGAACATAGTATCTGTGAACTTCTTAATAATACTTCAGACTTTTATGGTTTAATTTGCAATGGTGTCCCTTTTGTCTGCCTTCCTGGCCTTTAATCTAAGGTGCAATATACCCACTTTACATTCATTTGCAGAAAAGCACTGAATACCGAAGGATTTTTTAATGTGCCCACTAGAAATTGTGGTTTTTAAAAACACACAGGTATGGTCATTTACATAACAGAATGCAAAGCTGAATGAATAAAAGGATGATGTCAAAGACGACTGTTGCCAATGTTACATGAAAACTGACTTTCAGCTTTGAGCCTGAAAACTTCACCTTGAACTTACTGTGAGCGTATTTTCTCAGTGAAAGGAACAACACAATAAAATGAAAAACTCAAGGGACTGGGGAAATCTGTTATGTGAAAATATCAACCATCCTATAAAAGAGTAATATAACTGGTATTACCTGAAGCAAATAATAATATTCTCAAAGCTTTAATTTTATGTGAATGACCATTAAGTGAAATGAACCACAATCATGGTTATTTAGATACACAGGATATTCAGAAAAAATGTTAATGCTCAAAGCAATGCAAAAACATCTACACAATGGTGTATACACGTGCCATCAAAAGGCAATTAAGCTTCTTAAGATTGGTTGTATGTCACTATATAATTTTAATTCATGCATCTTTGAGGCCAAAACGTATGTCATGTGCATATTTTAAAAGACATATTAGTTAATCAAAGATAAATCTTCTGTGATAAAAATATTCCTTAAAATTGTGTCATTATAAAACTATATATAGATGCATTTTAAATTTTATCATAATTAATAACTAGCATAATGGCCTCTGTATAATGGAAGTGTTATGTAATTTCTCAGCAAAATTTTTCGGCACCGTTTGCTAAAAGCCTCTCAATTATATTTTGGATTTAATCTATTTGTAAATTACTTTCCAAATAGGTTTTTCCTTCATGCAAAAGTTTATCAAAATTAAATATATAAATAAAACATGTTTTCTTTAGACAAAAATCTGTTATTAAAAGCAAAACAGAAGATTAAAATCTAAAATATTACAAAGTCACACTCAATTACAAATGACAAACCACAGAAAAACACTTGATCCTTACTTAGTTCTTTACCTGTAAAGTCAATCTCCACTTTCTTGTCTATTTTTGCTTTGTGGTTGTTTTTATTTTTAGTAGAGGATGTACTAAAACTTCAACATTAGTTTTAGCTAACCAAAATCTATCTTCATTGAAATTACAAACTCTGTCATTCACCAAGTTGCAAAACTAGCTGAAGTACAAAGATAAACATCTGCCTTGTTAGAAGGCTCTAAATGAATTCTGTGGCTCTGCTCAGCCTGGATCACATAGATACAGTGTTTCTCCACTCTTTTTTTAATACCTTATTTTCTGTATTTTACTTTATATTGCTTGGGGCCTTACCACATCTATCCTATCCTCAATATGAAAGAAACAAATTAAAAGAAGCAACAAACTGTCGGGGAAAACCAAAATAAGTCTGCGTCATTTTAAGCAAAACCAGCATATAAACATAGGTGAAGGATGATTAAAAGATTCATATTGTAACGCAAGGTATTCGCAACAAGAATCTTCAGTAGTGAGCTCTCCTATTGGAATTTGTAGTTTTAAAAACATACACACTGTCCTAGAGTATAGCTAATACACAGAATAATACTTCATATTTATATTGTATCATCTATTGCAAATGTTTTTGTTTATTATTATTGTTCAAATAAATCCACAGAATCTGGGTTACTCTGCCAAGAATGTTAGTTCATAAAAATACGATTATTGTTTGTTAGAAGCTGTTCTTCCAAAAAAAGAAGCTGCTTTTTAGTAAAAAGTTAACTTACGAAACTCATGTTAAGTATAGACCATTCATAATTTAAAAATAAAATAAAATGCAATGCTTTCTTATCAGAAGGTTAAATTGTGGACCTGCAGAAACTATGATTGATTTCTTGTTTAATGCGGTTGGCCACAACTGCCATAAAGCTTCCCACAGCTTTAAGACTACTCTGTTAAGTTCTGCTTTCTGGATGTGAAGTTCCTTTTTCACCTTCGACAGCATAGCTAGTGTATAATTACAAAGGAAAACTGCACGTTGGAAGCCACAGCCTCTCCAGGCCACCCTAGGCAAATTAAAAACAAGAAGAGCTAAAACCTGTGCAGTGTGTGTTTGTTGGACTTCACATGGCGCATCAGGAAAGTTCCCCCAAAACATACCCAGTGTTGAAAACATGGGCCTAGATATTTACCACAAAAATCATTTTTGATTCAAACAAATTTTATTTTCATTTAAATACATCATTTAAACGTGGAATAATTTTTAACCAAGTATTAGGGTGGTAAACAGCTTTTTAAGATTTGGACATAGGACATTATCTACTAAAGAAAATCTAACATAATTGAGATGCTGTTACTTTTGTGTGGAAATCGTAGTGTGTGAAAAAAATGAAATGGGATAGTGGCTTTCCCCTTACATTTATTTACACGTGCTAAGTTGCCTGGAATGTTTGCGATTTTCATTTTTATGGTATTTTTTGATGCTCTGCTAGGAAAACTGGGATACTGTAGTAGCAAATTTAAGAATAGCAAACGGATGATTTAAAGGATGTATAGTGTTTTCGGGGGGGAGGGAGGGCTTTAAATTTTTTTTGCTTTCTTTTTCTTTTTGCCTTAATCCTCTCATTTGGTTTAGAAACATAAGGCCCTGTTCACTTCATTTAAACCTCACAATGACTGGGAGCCTGATCAATCTGTCTTGTGTCTTCTTAGGGTGAAGCTGCAATTGAGCGGAAGCAACAGATGAACAAAGCCCACATTCAAATCTGTAGCTCATTAAAATAACGTTAAAATAGAGTAAAATCTCAATTGTAAGTGAATTGTAGTTGGCTTTTTTTCCTGCTAAATACATTTGATTAATAAACTATACAATCATTAGCCCTGAATCAGTGGTCTTTAAAGTAAATTTAAATAAATGTCTCATTCTTTTTAAAAACTTGAACATTTTGAGAAACATTTTGGAACTAGGCTTTCAGCAAAGCACTAAATGAGATAACATTGCAGCATGCTCCAAAGGCGCATGCCATCAAGATGTGAGTCCCAGAGATTCTCTACAGGATATGGAGAAACTGTCAATGTAACAGTTCTAGCCCCAAATTCACATGATTCTAGTGATACCTCATAGAGACAGTTTCTATAAATAAATTCCCAAATTGATTGTGCTGTCCAAATGCCCAGTAAGTAAAATCTGTAGAACTTTTGTGAATTTTAAGTAACGCAGAGATTCAGTATGGGTGTAGCCAAGTAAGCATGCTACCTCTGGCAATTTGTTTTCAATGTGATCCTGTGGATTCCGGTCTGTACCTAATCCCCAGCTGACACTTTTACAATATATTTGAGAAGGGATAGTCAGAGTTTATGAAAGTCAAATTTTAGTTGGGAACACAAGTATCCACTCTTCTGTATGTCTGATGGGTTTTTCACAAAAGTCATAATCACATGTCCTAGAAATTGTGTGGGAAATCTGGAGATACTTGTTAAGATAAAAAATGCATATACTCTTCAACCCCAAAACCTCACCTCTAGGAAATCTATCCCAAAGGAATAAAAGCACCAATATGAAATCATACGTTATCAAAGATATTTAATAAAGAATTGTTTCTTAGGGCAGAAAAAAAGAAGGAAAAAAAGAAAACCAAATTAAAAAAAAAAACCTGAAACAAAGTAGAGAGGACTCTCCATCCTATGGAATATTATGTACCTCTCAGGGAATATGTTAGAGCTATACCAGTTGGCCAGAAATGTTTGCCCATGCTGTATTCTTGAAGAAAAAGCAGAGAACACATCTTTAAAAAACACATTTAAAAAAAAAAACTAACAACATAAAAATCCCTATTTACATGTGTGTGCCCACACAATGATTTGTTCTGATTATATGTTCTTGGAGAAAGGTTTGAAAGGCTATGTAACAGGTTGTTGATAGGAGAATGGAGGGTGCTGGAGGAGGGCAGGGGGAAACAGATAGGAGATAGGGAGTGGAAGGTTGGCTGTTAACAAAGAGAATTTTTTCAAGGTCCTCAATAAAAACAGCTATTATTCTGCTATATTGGACTTTTAAAATAAGCATGTAACGTTTGTATAATCAGATTAAAACCACAAAGCCACTTTCCTAAACAAAGAAGAAGTGACGGCTAAGAAGCAAGTCGGGTTGGAAACTTTTCCGGTCACGGGTAGCTTTCCAGGTCAATTCCTATCTTCTCCATATGCTTGCTTTATAATTTGGGGGAAATCACAAAATTTCTCTCAGCCTCCATCTTCCACATCTGTGTAGGGTGAGGTCATACTAAAGAGGGCATAAAATGAAATCATGTATTTGAAGAGCCTCCAAGAGGGAGTGACCACAGTAGGCCCTCTGTGCATTGCAGTTCTGAAACCCTTCACTACATGGTTGCCCCAGGGACTGGAGAGGAGGCATCCTTGCTGACAGGAGGATCTGGGTCCAAGCTGAAGTAGCTACTAAAAGACTCTCACCTATATCCAACCTACAGGATCGAGCCTACCAGATCAGAGAAAGGAAAGCAGGGAGAGAGAGAGAGAGAGAGAGACATGAAGAAGTTGAGGAGGAATGGGAGAGTGGCTATCTCCTTCCTTATCTTCCTGGTGATGAGAAAAGAACATATGCCTATGAATCTCTTAGTTTACAGTGATAGACAAGTGTCTAAATGTCCAAACTCTGGGTCCTAATGAGCTATATGGCATCCGTTCTTTATCGTGTCCTGAAGTGCCTCACTGGCCCACCAAAGCCCTGCTCTGCCTTCGGCAGGAGAAACTCACGCATTCGGCCTACCGCAGGGTCAGAGTTTCTGAGTAATCACAAAGGAAGCAGACGGTGTGTTTCATGGGTATCTGGTCCCCTTATGAGGAGCTAACTGACATTTTTTAATTAAACTGGCCCACTGGAGTTTAATTAAGGTGTTGTCTTCCTGAGATGAAACTAAAGGAAAAATATATCCCTTTTATGGTACAAGTTTGTAGGATAAGAAACCTCCTTTTCTCAGCCCTCTGACCTTTAAAAGAAAAAAAATTCCATTGTTTCCCTTATTCCCTAAGCTTTTCATGTTTTAAATGGCAAAATTGTTTCAGAAGTGATTTAAAATAAACCATAGGCCATCCCACTAAAGCTACATGTATCTAAGAAACTGACTATATACCTTGAGTGTGGGAATCAGAAAGTCCTTCATTTTAATGCAATTTCATAGAAACCAGCTTAGAAAATATGTATTGACTAATGATCCTACAATGACACAAATTCTGCAAAATACTTTGAATCTCACGGGGAAACTCACAATGTTAAAAAAAGGTACATAATCAAAATAACTTCCTATTTTGGAAAAAGCATTGGACTTAGTGTCTACAGAACTGGCTTTGGCTTTAGCCCTACTGCTTTCTGCTCTGTGACCGCCAGTAAGTCACCTAACCTCTCTGAACATCAGCTGCCTAATTTGTAAGGAGGATGTTATACCTTACTGGATACTGGGAAAGATTGAATGGGATAATGAACGAAAGGTTGTGTGAACTGTGTGGCACTATACAACTGTAGGAAGTTACTATTATTTGGGAAATAGAGATTAAAGTATTTAAAAAAGAATTTTCTTTTGGAAAAGCAGTATATAAGGGCAGATTACAGCTGGAGCTTTAGAATCAGACAGACATATACATGTGTCTAGAGTGAACCACTTACTAGCTGTATATGTATATACTTTACTAGCTATATTTTAATGAGATAAACGTGGTAAAAGTATATAGCCAACCTATGCTTGATTCAACATGGCATATTCATTCCTTTGTTCATTCAACAATCATTTCTGGCATACCACCACATCTGGCAGAGTCCTTACCCTCCCCAAACGATTGAAATAACACCCACACTCACTGCCCTGAGGATCCAAGAGTTACTGTGCTTACAGTGCCTGGTAGAGTTCCTGACCTACAGTAGGTGCTCAATAAATAGTAGGGCTTGTTTGTTATAGGATTAAGAACAAAGCAACAAACTAGGAGTCCTGATAAGGCTGACTTGATGATTTTTCCTTAATCTGAGAAATTATATGGATTTGAATTATCCTCACTGAATTTCTATATGTCTTTTTCATATTACTCTTACGTAACTTAGGGTCATCTATTTAGCAGACAGGGGTGAACGCCCTCTCATTCTTTTTTGCCATGCAGAAGCATGCACCCCACCCCTTGAATTTGTAATCTAGTGTTTCCAATGGCCAGGCCTGCAACTCCTCAGGAGACAATGCTCAGGCTGCTGAGGCCACTTTGCTACAGGTGCAGTGTGGGGAGGGCCTGAGGGTCTATGACCTTCCCACACACCCTGCGACTATGCGGTCACATTCGCGCATGTGTTCATTCAATACATATAAATATAATTCATATTCCAGACTTCTGCAGGATGAGGCTGAAGCCCAACCTCTAGGAGATTCTGCCTGAGAACCCTCTTCCCTTCCTTGGCTTCCTCCCCTACTGTCTTGTGTTCTCTGTTTCCCCTACAGTTTCCCTTGGGAGCTCCTTCTCAGAAGTTCTGCTTCTAAAAACCCCATCTAATAAAATATGCTATTACAAAGTCTCCTGTAATTATTTTACTTAACTTTGAGCTTAAATTTTCATAGCACTTATTTCTTTTAAACAATATGTGTAACAACTCATCATTTTTCTTTGCTGACTAGGTTTCATAATGACATCATTTTGATCATTAATTGCTTTCCTTAAATTATTTTTTCTCACAAATTATTTTTTGCTCATTTGAGATTTTTCAATGTATATGTTACCAATGAACCAATTTTCACAATTGTCATGCATCAGGCCTTCACACAATATACACATTGATGATGATAGTAAATGAGACAAAGAACCTGAATTCTTGAAAAGAATAATTATCCTGAAGATTCCAACATCAAAGTGACAGCATCTGTCCCACTACTTTGTTCTTCTAAACTGAAAAGGACTATAAGGCACAGTTGACCAAGTAGAAATCTTTAAGGAAAGATTATGCTAATATCCTTGCCAACTGAGTCAGGGAGAGTGGGTCTAGAAAGACCAATGAGAACAATCTTTTCAGACCGCAAGACTTAAAACCAATACTTGAGGTTCACAGCCAGGGCAAAGTGCTTTGCCAATTCTAAAGGTATCTTTCATTTCAAAACCCAGGAAATTAAGCAAAAAAAGGTCATGTTTTAATCACACTTGCAGTTCCAACCTTTGAAGAAGCCTGGTTCATTTGAAATGTATCTGAATATTTAGCCCAAGTATGGAGCAAGAACATTTAAATTATCTTCTTTCATTATCATCATTATCTCTTCATCCTCTCAATCACCACCACAATGGAGAAGTTATGCTTGCCACTCATGTGGACAATAGGGTCATAAGTCTTGGGTTTAGCATGCAGTACCTGCTGTGGTACATATTCTTCTGTTAATGAGCATGCATAACTCTTCATCCCCAAGGAACTGTCTCTGCACATAAAAGGATACATAATTTTTATAATGCCAGAAAGAAGTAAATACAGCTCATTGAGTTTTCTATGGGAGGATTTGGAGAGTATAATTATCATGCATTGCCAGTATCTCCAGGCAGTAGGCTGGTTCCTTTTCTAAACTAAGGCCGTGTGTAAGTTTTTATATCAGACAGCCAAGTTACCAAGTATGTTGTTACTAAGTGTAACATAAAATCAAAATTTAGATCCCCTTGGTGCTTTAAGTGACCAGCATCTGCATCCCTTCTCTGGAGGGCAAGTCTCAGGCCATTAGAGCCACGTGGTCCCATGCAGTGAACAGAAAATGCCTGGATCTTAAAGAGATACTTCCTCACACTCTGTCAGTCCCCTGCCTCAGGTGAGAAAAAGTCTAAGGTATAATTTACATCTATGATACTGATAGGTAAAATATTTTTTTCTGGATGTATTCAAATTTTAAGTTATTATATCTGTTGGGTAGAATAAAAGCATCATATTCTCTCAGAACACATATGAAGTTCTTTGCAAAGAAGCTGACCCATGCTAAACGTTCAGTAAGTGTTAGATGCTATTATTATAATTATTACTATCATTAAGAAAAACTGTAGGGAGTTATCACATGCTTCTAAAAATCAGAAAAACAACTGAAATTCAATTTCAAGATGTTTCAGGAATTTCTGCTATTTTCTGAGTTCTTCATAATGCAATTATAGAAAGATCTGTTAAGAAAGAAAATTTCACAGAAGTATTTCTACTCAATAACAACCCGAGACTGATGAAAGAAAGCTCCACAACTAAGTCAAAGAGGAACTAAAAGATAGCAGCTTATGTAAAGATATATGTTCAGATGGTTTTATGTTATTTGGTATATCAAAGCAAAGTGAAAACATTAGCCCAGGACTTCTTACCCTAAGTACTCCATTACTTGGCCAAAGTACTTGTGCGTGCATGCGCGCGCGCACACACACACACACACACACACACACACAGGCAGTCTTGACTTTGCACAGCAGTGCAGAACCATAATACTAACTATGTACGCTGAAACTGAGCAAAATGATCTTAATAATCAATGGGTAAAGAACAGTCTGAACAGACAAAGCAATCACCAGAACCAGATTCCAATTGAACACGGACTGCGGTTTTGTAAGACAGGGGATTTAAAATAACTGTGATGAATATATTAGTGGCTTTAATGGAAAAAGTACACAACATGAAAGAACAGATGCATAATGTAGACAGAGGGATAAAAATTCTAAAAAAGAATCAGAGGGAAATACTAGGAATAATAATACAGTGTAAAAGACAAAGAGTGCTTTTGATGGGCTCCTCTATAGACTGAACACAGCCAAAGAATCAGTGAGCTTAAAGATAGTTCAAAATGGAACTTACCAAACTAAAAAGCAAAAGAAAAGAAGAATTTAAAAAGCCACACACAACCAGAACATCTACAAACTATGGGTCAATTTTAAAATATGTAACATATACATAATTGAAATACCAGAGGAAAAAAGAGAACAAACAGAAAAATATTTGATGTAATGATGACTAATAATTTTCAAAACTAATGACAGACACCAAACCACATATGCAGGAAACTCAAAGAGTATCAAGCAGTTTATCCTGACAATCCAAATCTAGGCATATCATATTCAAACTGCAGAAAATCAAAGACAAAGTCTGGAAACAAATCAGAAGGGGGAAAAAAACTCTTGCTTTTAAAGAGGAACAAGGGTAAGAACTACAGCAGACTTCTTCAAGAAGGAAGAAGGTGAGTTGAAAAATTTAGTGTTGAATTTTTAAAAAATTAGAATTCCATCTGCACCAAAATTCTCCTTCAAAGAGAATAAAAAGATATAAAGATATGAACTAAAAAGATATAAAGATTTTCTCAGAGAAACAAACACTGAGGGAATTCATCATCAACCTACCTGCCCTCAAGAAATGTTACAAGAATTTCTTGAGGGAGAAGGAAAATGATAGAGGTCAAAAGCTTGGCTCTGCATAAAGAAATGAAGAGCATTGGAGAAGGAACAACAGCACAATAAGCATTCTTCTCATGCTGACAGAATAGTCACCAACACAGACCACAATCTGGGCCATGAGACGTACCTTAACAAAAAGCTAAGAAACATACAAAGTGTGTTCTCAGACCACCGGAGAATTAAATAAGAAATGAGTAACAGAAAGATAGCTGGAAAGTCCCCACATGTTTGGGAATTAACACATCTCTGTACTACGTGGGTCATACATAACATACGGATCAAAGAAGTCCTGAGATCAATTACAAATATTTTGAACTAAGTAAAAATGAAAATACACCTAACCAAAACTTGTGGGATGCAGCAAAAGTCATGCTGAGAGGGCAATCTATAGCATTAAATGCACATATCATAAAGGTAGAAAGATCAATAATCTAACATTCTATCTCAAGAAATCAGAGAAAGAAGAGCAATTTCAACATAAAACAAGCATTAAAAAATAACACAGAAATGAATTAAATTAAAAATAGAAAAAAAAGAGAAAAAAATCAGCTAAACCAAAATCTGGTATATTGAAAATATCCATAAAATATATAAGCTTCTATCCAGGCTAGCTATAAAAAGAGAGAGAGAGAGAGAGAAAGAAAAGACATAATTTACCAATATCAGAAATGAAAGAGGCGTCACTAGAGATCCCACAGACATAAAAAGATGATATAGGAATACCAAGAATAGCACTGTGCCCACAAATTTAATAACTTAGATGAAACAGACCAATGCCGAAAGACAGACACTACCAAAACTTATAAAAGGAGAAATAGATAATTTGAATAGGCCTATTATCTATTAGTGAAATCCAATCAATAATTAACAACCATTTTTTAAAAAAGAACTAGGCCCAGATGGTATCATTGGTGAATTCTTCCAAACATTTTAAGAAGAAATGATACCAACTCTCTACAAACCTTTCAGAACCCTGCCTAACTCATCCTATAAGGCCAGTCTCACTCTAATACTAAAATCAGAAAATACACTATGAGAAAGAAAAATTACAGACCAATATGTCTTATGAATATCTATGCAAAAATCCTCAAAAAAATATTAGCAAATCAAGTATGCAATGTATGGATAGAATTATATGCCATAACCAAGTAGGATTTATCCCAGATTTGCAAGTCTAGTTCACACTGGGAAATCAGTTCATGTAATCCACCACATCAACTGCTAAAAAAGAAAAGTCATAATTTTAACTGATTAGTTGATAATATTAAATAATGGAAAAAAGCATTTGACAAAATCGAACATCCATCATGACAAAAACTCTCAGGAAACTAGGGATAAAGGGTAAGTTCTTCCACTTGATGACGGATACAGGCAAAAAACATAATGCTTAATGGTGAAAGATTGGACACATTCCCCCAAGACAGAGAACAAGGAAAGGATCCTCTCTCCCCACTCCTATATAACATCATGAGGGAAATCTTAGCTAAGATAATAAGAACACAAAAGAAAATAAAAAGTATACATATTGGGAGAATCAGAGAAAAAGGAAGAACTAAAATTGTCTTTACTTGTAGAAGACATGATTTTCTATGTACAAATTCCAGAGAATCAAATAAACAAACAAAATCCTTGATCTAATAATTAAGAAAAAGATTACATGATACAAGATAAATGTGCAAAAAGAAAATCGTTTTCTATACACCAGCAATGAAAATTGGAATTTAAAACAAAAAACACAAGACCATTTCCAACAGTACATATAGCAAAAATAAAATATTTAGGTGTAAATCTAATAAAATATGTATAAAATGTATATAGACAATAAAACTCTGATAAGAGAAATTAAATATTTTAATAAATGGAGAGATATTCCATGTTCATGGATTGGAAGATTCAATGTTAAGATATTAATTCTTTCCAACTTAATGTATAGATTCAATTCAGTCCCATTTAAAATCGTAGCAATCTATTTTGTAGGTATCAACAAAGGGATAAATTAACATAAACTCCCTAAACTTCTAACACTGATTTACTTATCATGTAGGTGACCATTATTCCCATGTAAGAACTATGATGATGAGAACCAGAAAATTATGTATTCAACTAAATTGAATTGTAATTCTGACAAATATTTTATAACAACAAAAATTATGTTCTATACCACATCAATTAAAATCTAATTTCCAATATCCTTATCCCTGGACAAATATTACTTTGAGTTAATAAATAACCTCCAAATACTTAGATATTTCTAAGTACCATAGAATACTGTAAAACATTAGCTTTAATGGTTTTAACATTTATTTATTTTTGAGACAGAGAGAGAGCATGAACAGGGGAGGGTCAGAGAAAGAAGGAGACACAGAATCTGAAACAGGCTCCAGGCTCTGAGCTGTCAGCACAGAGCCTGATGCGGGGCTCGAACCCACAGACTGTGAGATCATGACCTGAGCCGAAGTCGGACACTCAACCGACTGAGTCACCCAGGCGCCCCTTAATGGTTTTAATTATATATTTTTGCTTCCTATTTTATATTTATAAAGTGGTTTTACCTCTCGGTTATATTAGTGAATGTGTTCATATTTACCACTTTAAGTAGTAAAGTGAATATTTATGACTGCAGGGGTCATATTGTGTGTGCTCATGAACTTTGCTAGTCTGCTAAAATGTGTGCATGAAACATATCTTTCTTTATTACCTACCTCTCAATTCATTCTGAAAAACAGAAGCGCCTTTCGACAAAATTTATAATTTATATAGTTAATAGAGTTATATTAATTATGTTATATATAATAAATTAGAAGTTATATATTATAAATAATACATTAGAAGTAGTAGCAGAGAAATAGGTTGTCTGTACAAGGTAATGAGATGTGTTTTGTTTATCAAAGGAAAAAGAGTAGTTTTGCCCTCAAGTAAAATATCTGGCTTTTCTAGAGTACAAAAGAAGATAGTGAATACATAATTTGAATGGACATAGGAAACTGTAGGAACTTTGCAAAATTCATTTGCCTTCGTTGATAATAACTGTAAATAATAAGACTGAAAAGAAGCACTGAAATATGTTGAAGTTTTGGCAAAACTTTCTCAGTTTTGATGGGTTTATTCATGAGAAAAAAGAACTCATGAATACTTTAGTGGAAAATACAATGTTAGAATTTTGTTCTCTGTTAAAATGTCAAGGTGGTCTTGGAGAGTTCAGTATACTCTATCAAAGGGTTATTTGTTTTGGATCCTATATGTCATCAGAATAATTTTCTATGCTTTTTGCTTACTTCATAATATCCTTGATTATTAAAAATGTTTCTCGTTTCCAAGAATGCTAAAGCTCATTGTAATTCTGTTTCCCTCTTCTATGTTTACTTTAAAATATTGTATTGCCACCTTGATTAATAAGTAGCCATGGTGACACAACTCCTTCTTCCCAGGCATCTATGATCCTCTTAATCAACTGGCCAATTTCCACTAACAACTCTTTTTTTTTTTTTTAATTTTTTTTCAACGTTTATTTATTTTTGGGACAGAGAGAGACAGAGCATGAACGGGGGAGGGGCAGAGAGAGAGGGAGACACAGAATCGGAAACAGGCTCCAGGCTCTGAGCCATCAGCCCAGAGCCTGACGCGGGGCTCGAACTCACGGACCGCGAGATCGTGACCTGGCTGAAGTCGGACGCTTAACCGACTGCGCCACCCAGGCGCCCCCTCCACTAACAACTCTTGATTCAGCCTTCCCAAGATTAGACTCGAGATTAACCAAAAAGCTTTTTTTGAACTTATTTTTTATACCTAAACTCTCTCTGAAGTTTTTCAGATGGCTCCTAGCCAGTCACAGAGATTTGTTCTTGCACTTTATATAAAAAAAAAAGGGATACTAGAAAGAATTAGGTTTGTTTAGTCACCTCTCTATTTCTTATTTGGTTCAAGACTACTTGGTTGTAAGAGCTGTAGGAAAGAACAGTCAAATCAAAGGGGAAAACAGCTTTTCATGAGTTAATTTTACATGGTAAAATGTTCTTACTATAAATACATCTCAGGGATACCTTTTCTCAGTGTCATTACCGCTATTTTTTCCCTCGGGAGAAACACAATCAAATTCTTGTACAACAGTTATGTTTTATACTTTAATGGAAAATTTTACTCTCCTATCTCCTAACCTTATACTGGTTACTGTAATCATTAATACAGCCATTCAATACTGTCAGTAGCAAGTGGTTTCTGCTTTCTTCTCATGTGTGCTGCTATAAACTCCAGACTCAAAATTGTGTCTTCAACAAAGGGCAGACTCTGAACCATGGTGGAAAGTACAAGATACCATTAATTACTGACATTTCCATTATTAGAATTATAGGCTCAGGCTACCAAGTTCACGTAGCCAAGACAACTGGCGTAATATACTATACCGGGTTGGATTTCCGGAACTCCTTTTAGTCCAGAAACAGACTATTCAATAACAGCCAACTGCCAACCCATTATCAAGGAGATAAGAATTTCATGGGAACAGATGAGGAAATCCAATTTTGGCTACTTGTTTTGGACTACTGTTAGTATTATTCATAATGTCCTATTTGCTGATGAGTGCATGGTGTAGCCTTTCGTATTTCCTTGATCTATCTCAAGCCTTTAATAAACTACTTTTGAACAACTTTAAAGTAAGCATTCATTACATGCTTAAAAAGTAAAAAGTAGGTCTATAGGCTTTCTGAATGTTTTTCTTCTTGACAAGTATTTAAGATATCAGGTGATGACAGAAGACAAAAAAAAATTATGTCCATAGCTTTTTTGATAAATTATAACGCCCCTTCCAACCCCCAGGATATATGAGCAAATATCGACTAGATTATTTTATTGTTTTCTTGGCTTCATCTTCTAGCCACTCCCTGAATCATACAGTTCAGCAAAATTAAAAAAAAAATGGAGTAAGTGACATGGCCTTCAAATACTAACACACTTTTCATTTTATTATCTTGGAGCAGTAAATTGTTTCTTTCCATAGAAATAAGTCAAACTTTCCTTATGAACACATTTGGTACATTAAAAAATGTTACTAATTTCCTAAGTTACTTATTTTACAATATTCTTTCTATCTCTAACACATTTTTTCTCATAAACCTAAACTCTGTTAGCATCTCCTGGAGAAATTTTGTCTTGTTAAGATTATGTATCACAGAATCAACACAAGCCGAGGTTTTTCAATGAATTCACTAACAGAAATAAAGTTACCAAAGGAGAGAGATTTAATATGTAATACTGACCTGTATTAACAAAAATCTTGGTGACGTTATTACAATCATTTTTGTTAGCTAGTTGTTCTATTAATGAAGGTTAAAAATATTGAGAGGCTTTATAGTTCTACATGTATTGCTGAAATTCTTTCTCTAAGACATTGATACTTTACTTGCTTGAAACAGAGGGCAGTGGTCAAGAGAAAGGCTTTGGAGTCACAAAAATATGGGTTCAAAACCAAGTTTCCCAGTTACTACTTGCAGAACCCTTGGCCAATCTGAAACTCCTTAAGCCTCTCCTTCCTTATCCATACCAAAATAGAAAACCTACCGTAAAGGTGTTGGCATGTTTGGCTTCTTCTGGGGCCTCTCTCCTTGGCCTGCAGATCGCTGGCTTCTCCTTACGCCTTCACTTGGATTTTACTCTGTGCATGCGCATCCCTGGCGTCGTGTCTTTGTGTGTCCAAATTCCTTTTCTTATGAGGACACCATTCAGACTGAATTAGGGCTCACTCATACGACCTCATCTAAATTTATTACCTCTTTAAAGGTTCTGTCTTCAAATATAATCACATTCTGAGGTACTTAGTGTTAAGGGTTTCAAGATATGAATTTGGGGAGAGAACGCAATTCAGCCCATAACACATACTAATATATTTTTCATTTTATTAGTTTAGAGTAGTATATAGTTTCTTTCCGTCTAATGAAACTGAACTTCCCCATAGGCACATAATAAAATCCAATAATAAGTAGCTATTGTTAAGTAAAGTATTATAAACATTATCTAATTATTCTTTGGTGGCATGTCATTATGGCACCTCAGGTCATCGTTCAAAATACTATTTACCACAGATATAGTTATTTCTACATATAGGCATGGGAAATTTGGCCAAATGTTTACTCATACGAGGAATATCACCCTGGGAATTGCCTTTTGGAATAAATCCTTTATACTGGCTTAAAAAAATTGTAATTGGTCTCATTCTCCTAAGAGTAGAGGGGAAACACAATCAACCAAGTATTAGGATAGTGAAACACTGTCTATGTCTACAGATTGTATACATAAAATATTTAAGAAATTTGAACCAATGGAGTTTGTCACAGCCATTCCATCCACACATATAAGTCAATTCAAGTAAAACTCAGATATTTAATTGAAAAACAGCATTTAGTATTTTCCTTTCGCATTACATAGGCCTACCAACTTAGTGATGGACTGAATTTGGCAGGACATAATATTCCATAGGCTCTACCCCATGCCATACAGTGACACCAAGACAACTAGATATATTCAGGAAGAAGCAGGGTAGGCTGCTAATTAGCTGTAGCTAATTAAATTAATTAATTAATTAATAATTATGTAATTAAGTAAAGTGCTGCTCAGGAGTGATTTTATTTAAGCAATGAAAATTGTGGAGAACTCATAAGACAGTTTCTTTTATTTTCTTAAGAAAGACTCAGACTAAACTCTTATCATGGCCTCTACATTTGACAATAAAGTTTGGTTGGCACATTGGTATTGAAACTTCTTTTATACATTTTCCACAAATCTATGAATTATTTTGACTTTACCCTGTTATTTCTGGTTTTCACTGAAATATAAAGCAAAATTTCATCCACAACCAAACGGTTCTTCCTGGGGGAATTGTCTTTGCTCTGCACTGAACACAGAGGAATTCTGAAACCCCATAAACTATAGATGTATATCTTCTTTACCAAATAACCAGTTTTAACCACATTTTTCGTAGGGCTCTATAGTACAACAGCAATACGTTTAGGTGTAGTAATAAATATCATGACTAAAACGAAATGTATGCATGTGTTATAACTGGCTGATCATACAAATAATTATTAAATATAAACACATATGCTTTTGTAGATTTGTTGGAGAGATTCGTTAATTGCTTAATGAAAGATGTCTTTCAGATACTAATTCCTTCATTTAGTTCAACAGATTAAATTTTATATGAGAAGATATTAGCATGCATGCAATGAAGTGACAAGGACAACCAAAAAGCTTAAATGTTAATGGATAAAAGATAGCGTTCAGGTTATTTAAAAAAAGTGAAACAGTATAATTTTCATTTTGTGTGCTTCCAATTGCTCTCTGCAGACAAAAATGTCCTTTCTAATAGTCATGCAAATATTGCAATATCAAGATTGTTTCTACATTTTTCTGAGTTGTAAATAAATTATAAAACTTTAAACAGTGTATGAATAATTCCAGATAGGGCAAGATTGTGCATTTTCTAATTTGCAGAGCTAGTTAGGACTTGACATTTGCAACCAAAGCAAATCACTTTTTGTGCTGTAGTTTTAAGTCATTAACTAATTTTATGAAGATTCTAGATTTCGAGTTTGCAGAAAGCTTCAATACAAAAATAGCTTCACCACCACAGAGTTAAAGTTGGCAATTTTTGGGGGGGCGAGAAAATTACCACTAATACCAACAGACCTGTTCATTTCCCTCAGTCCTCTTAAACTGCAGTTCAATCTGGTATAATCTTTTTTCCTCCCCCAGTAGGGTGCAGAGAGCCCTCTAGCTTCCAAGCCTGTTTCCTACCGAGGTACATATTGGCCAGCATACAGCTGCTCAGAACAACTATTTGCATCTACAATGGGGTCATCCCACCACGTTCTTTTCAGATCAATATGATTGGTACAAACAATAGTTTGATTTTGATTGCTCTATAGTACGCTTGGGTAGAGCCTCTGAATGCAAGTGAATTGCTTAGAAACAATGGGCTGGTTCATCATCCAAAGCGTCCCTTTTCAAACAGCTGCCTCTGCCACACTCACCCTGACAACGTCCAGAAAAACAGATGGTTTCAGCATTCATGGCCAGTTTAGTGAAAGCCCCTGAGTCAACCATTCAACGCATGTTTTTTAATCTATTTCATATTAAGGGGTATTTCTCTCCACTAAAAATTTCAAAGATATTTAAATTCTCCTGCTGAATCTATGCTGAATTAAAAAGAAAGAAGTAGGTATGTAGGAGGTGAGAATAAAATCCTTTTCTTAAGTCAGCACAGCCAAGATCTTTTGTTAAAACTGCAGTGTAGACCCTCATGTATGTTATGTGCAGTAATTCTGCAACACAAAAAGGTAGATTAATAATGCAGCTAAGATCTCCCAGCGTTGATCTCCTAGCTGCTGTTGTCTATTTAAAGGCAAGTCTTTAGGATTACTTTAAAAGCAATGCATTTTCCCCTGGTTTTCTTTTAACACACACACACACACACACACACACACACACACACACACACACACACACACAAATTAGTTCTGAGAACTGTATGGGGAATAATACAAGAAACACTGTTATTCTTGTGTGTCATCATCACTCATTTATAAAATATATTAAATATATACTTTGTATTCAGTTGGTTGCAATGGCTATGAGGACTCAAGTAGTAATCCTAAGTGCATTCAATTTTTGATCCTCTAAAAGAAACAATAACTGTGTTTTATATGTAAGCTCTCATCCCTAAACTACTTTACCTCTTCATTTTTATAGTAAGCAATTTTTACCCATTAGCCAGGAGAAATATTTTAATTTCAAAAATAAATTATTAGAAACAGAATAATAATTTAAAATCAAGTTTTTTCATTACCTAAGATACAAAATTTTGGAAAAGGTACCTAACCCAATACTTTATGTTTTTGTAAATACCATTTGTTTATGTCATAACTCTCTAAGGACACGAAAGAGATTAAAAGGACATTTTGACCTACTGTTGTCACCAACTGCCTTCTGTGGAAGATATTTAGCCTAATCAGCATTTACAAATCTACACTATATACACCCTCACTTCATGAAAGATTTCATTCCTACAATTTGAGTGCAAGATAAGTTTATATAAATAACTCTGTTTTGTCATTGACTTTATTATAAATTAATGGCAAATATTCAATTATTCAACTAATTTTACTGTTCCGTAAAATGGGGCTAATAATTTTATCTTTATTATTGAGTTACTGGCTGGATTAAATTAGTTCTTATAAAAGCACTTAAGACAGTACCTGGCTTATGACTGCTATTATTATTATTACCATCATCATCATTGTAATTACTAGAAAAATATAAAGAAAATATAGAGTAGAGAGAAGTATCAAATTACCCAGTGGGCAAAGCTGAACACTCAAAAGGGAAAACTTAAGGTCATGACCTGGTCTGTGTCCCTCTGTGCTTTGGTCTGGAAGTAGCAGTGCCTCCACAACTTATGGAGACTATGAGATGGTTCTCAGACCTTCCAAGCACAGTCACTGTGAGGCAGTTCTCATTTCAACTTACCCCACTCCTCAGTGTTGCCTGGTAAACACCTGCACCCCCTGAACTCACAACGCATCCACCCATTCAGCATCTGCCGAGGGGCTATGGCTCCAGGTAAGCAATGAGGCAGGAGGTGGAATTTCAACTTCAGTGTGCATATATCATCACAGATCTCCCACCTTTAAATACAAACAAACAGGGGCGCCTGGGTGGCGCAGTAGGTTAAGCGTCCGACTTCAGCCAGGTCACGATCTCGCGGTCCGTGAGTTCGAGCCCCGCGTCAGGCTCTGGGCTGATGGCTCAGAGCCTGGAGCCTCTTTCCGATTCTGTGTCTCCCTCTCTCTCTGCCCCTCCCCCGTTCATGCTCTGTCTCTCTCTGTCCCCAAAATAAATAAACGTTGAAAAAAAAATTAAAAAAAAAATACAAACAAACAGTAGCCCCTCCTTTACTCCAGAGTTACCCTTCTGTTATTGCCAGTATGCCTCCTTCCCTTTCCTCCTGGGAGTCATCCATACTCGTCAGCTCTCCTTCCTCGCCTCCAGCCCACCCTGGACTTCTGCATCAAATGTTCCACTAAGACTGTCATTATCCATTTGATTACCAAAAATCCCCTAACTGCCAAATCCAACGGACACTTCTTAGTCTCTGTGGCTGCAGAATCTGAATCTGGGACCATCATTCATTCAACTCATTCATTTACCTGCCCCCTGTGCTGGGCCTTGGGGATACAAAGAAGCATTTACTGAGATCCTCTGCTTCATGGCACCTCCCACATTCTCTCCTAGTTTTCCCCATCTTCTTCATCACTCTCCCAGATTTACCTTCCTCTACTACCCAGTACAATGTTAGTGCTCCTCAGGGTTCTACTGTCTATGTTCTCAGTTTACCAATCTTCATTATCTATCTATTTCTTCAGCAAATCCCTTACTGCATACCTCCCATATCCAAATTTTATCTATGCCTATAACTTCAGTTAAATATGACCCCCAAACTGGCATCCCATATTAATCTAACAAATACTGGTAAGGACTTACTCTGTGCCAGACACAGTGCGAGGTTCATTCATTTGCTGATGAATAAACTAGTCCCCATCTTCAGAGAACTTTCTGTAGCTGTCTAGGAAAAGGTAACTATGTAGGTAATTACAATATTGAAGGATGCACGGAGATAGATGCACAGAGAAGGTTAACCTAACTTGCACTGAGGGTTTAGACTTTACATCTTTAACAGCAGGAGAGAGACATCGAATTTGTATTTTAGAAAGATCACTCTTGCTATAATGTGGAAAATGGATTCGAAGCGGGTAGGGAGATGAGTTAGGAGATGCTAATCTAGGAAAACGATGATGAAAAACTGGATTAAAGGAGAAGCAGTGGAGACAGAAATAGATGGATTTTAGAGCAATTTATTAAATAGATTTATAATACTTGTTAACTGAACCCTGAATCTGGATATGTAAGAAACTCTTGGAAACAAGGTAGAAAACACGGGGTCAGGTCTGTTCACATGGCTATGTTTTGATGACCCCAAGAATATGACCCTGTTATAGATTGTATGATGGCAATTTGTAAGCCTCTCTTGCACCAGGAGAGTGTTTTTCACTATTTTTCTACCTCCATACTATCCATATATTCAATCAATTTCCATCATACCAATTCTCATTAAAAGCAGTGTGGGTAAAAGTGGGAGGAGAAGAGGAGGGAAGTTCAAAATCTCTAAGGGAATGGAGGGTTAGAGAGCTGAAAATCCTCTACTGCGTAGAAAGTTTCTTGACAGCAGAAAAGCCATCTATCTTTCCAAATTTTGTTTACCTAAGACCTAGCACAATATCTGGGACAAGACTAAGTGTCCAATGTTTCTAGAATGAATGAGTGGATGAATAAACAAATGCAAAAATGTTCCTAGGTTTTTAGCAATGCAGTTAGTCTATAAGGAGTGTCCAAAAAATGAGAAAAGAGCCAGCCCTCCCTTCAGTCTGACTTTCTGCGATTTTTTTCCCTTTTGTGGCTCTTTTATTTGGGGCTGGGGGTGGGTAGATAAGAAAGAAGATATGGATATGAAAATGAGAGCAAAGTTTCAGGCCCAGAGAATTCTGAAGTTTCAGGGCTGAAAGGATTCTCCACCTTTATCTCACTTTATCTCATTTTACAGATGAAGGAATTGAGATCTAAAAAGTTGAAGTGACTTTCCCAGTCAGGCATGGCAGCACAAAGTATTCTAGATCTACTGACCCGAGTCCGATAGTCTTTTTCTCTCCAAAAGTTTATAATTGAAAACTTCACAGGGTTTAAAACATGTAGATGTCGCAAATGATCTAAGGGCATGTCTCAAGTGAAAGAAATGAATTTAATCACTTTTGCTTCCTAGGGAAAAATTAAGTGGGGGGAAAAAGATTTTGGTTCCATCTGTTGGTTTAGTTTTATTTCTGTTTCCCAACTCATTCCAAATACACTAATAGTCTTCAGCAGCCTTTAGTACACTAGATGTTATGCTTCGTTTCTCTGCAGACAAATCATTCCCTAGATATTCAGTGAGTACAAGGACGGAGCAAGGCTTGTCTGGCACATTATCAGGTGGAAATGTAGAGAGTCCTGGGACAGTTGTTCAATCTAATACAGAGTTGGGCTTGTTTCTCCCTCTACCCTGGCTTTTACACCCACTTCCCAGAGCCAACCCTAATTCCTAACTTTTGCTCTCCTCACTTGCTCTAGGACGAAACTGATTTCTATCATAGGGCCACTCTCCAGGCACCAAGGCTGCCATTTAAACATCTCTGATGCTATCTGTGAGTCCATACTCTTCTTGCTCTGCCCTTGATGACATGCCAGGATACCATCCTTATGCCAACACTGGATCTTCCTGCTGTTTAGCATCAACTTCCCCTTAACTTCTTGCTGCAGGATCCCAACCCCCCATCCCCCAGTTCTGTCCCTATTGAGTCTCTCTGTATTCTAGGTCCCCTTGTGGTTTCCTGTGACCATATTCTTGATTCATTTCTTAAAATATAAAAGGTTTTAAATTTTAAAATTGATGTGTTCCCACTGGAGAAAATTTATAAAATAAAGATGAAGAAAAGAAGAAAATAAATGTGATCCATCATCTTATCTCAGAGATAACAGAGGTAACCATGGCTGGCATTTGGGCATATCTTCTTCATAAACCCACACAACTCATATGCACATATATAGAGCTTTACTTGAAAAAATGGCATCATACAACATCATAAACTACTTTTTTTACTTAATAACATGGAATAAACATTTTCTCATGTCACTTAATATTCCTATTACAACATATTTTTAATAAATGAATATAATTCCTTTTAGGGATAGACAATAATCTTTGTTAACACTTTGTTATTGGTTATTATTTAGGTTATTTATTTATTTATTTATTTTTAATGTTTGTTTATTTTTGAGAGACAAAGAGAGACAGAGAATGAGCAGGGGAGGAACAGAGAGAGAGGGAGACACAGAATCCGAAGCAGGCTCCAGGCTCTGAGCTGTCAGCACAGAGCCTGATGCGGGGCTCGAACCCACAAACAATGAGATCATGACCTGAGCTGAAGTCAGTTGCTCAACTGACTGAGCCAGCCAGGTGCCCCTATTTAGGTCATTTATTTTTCACTATTATAGTAAATGCTATAACATATAGTATCCATACATATGCATGCAATAATCATATATATTAATAGATGTTCAAGCACCTCTATAATTACTTGCTGAAGATAAATTACCACAATAAGAATTGCTTAGTCAAATGGCATGCAGGTTTTTAAGGCTTTCAATGCATATGGAAAAGTCATCCTTCAGGGAAACTAAAACAGTACACACTACCACTGACAGTGTTCATTGCTGTGTGTCTTCCCTAGCCTGTGAACCTGGAGTGTTTCTTAACCTCTCTGATCTCTTACCTCTCTGACATAATGTGAAAGAAGACACCACCACATAGACACACAGTAAATTCACGATAAAAGTTCACTTCTTCCTTCCATATGTCACATACCAGCCAATATGTAAATTATCATCACCACTCTGTTTTGTTATTTATCTTTTCATGTGTATGTTTGTTCTAAAAACACCAATACCGTGATCTGCTTTCCAGGGATGCATTGTGATGAAAAGCCAGGCTACCTATAGAATTAGAAAAAGCAATATCACTCATTGCCAGCAGATGCCACTACCTGATCCATGATGTATACCAGAAAAAAATCTCTAGTGTGAGGTTCCAGATCCTGTAAGCAAATCAGAGTTCTACTAAATCATGATTGGTACACAGCTGAGACTATGTAAAAATTATGTAAAGGAAGTTTACTTACAAGCAGGGCTATATACTTTGAAATATATTTTCATAACTAAACGTCATGTCCAACTTTCTGTTAAAATAGGGTGTTGGGCATGTGTGTGTGTACGTGTGTGTGTGTGTGTGTGTGTGTGTGTATGTGTGTGTCTGCATATATATATGTACATGTTTATGCATATGTATACATCAAGATAAATTCTAAAGTTCCCTCAAGAGGTTTATATTAATTATGAGCTCTTCTCCAATGTATCTCTGCCACCCACAGAGTTCTAATGACTTTAAAATATGCTAGTAATGAGGAAAGACATATGGGATATTATGTAGAGCTGAGGTAGGTGGTAAGGGATACAGAATGGGACTCAAGGATAGAATAATTTTTTTCCAATGTTCTCTGTGTGAAATTATACACTACAGTATTTGAAGAAAAACTGCAAAACCTTATGTCTTTTTCTATATATGTAAGTCCATATTTATATACAATATATATATCTGAAACTTTGACCCTATATACAAACATTATATATTTATATACCATATATATACATATATATATATATATAATTTTATTACAATTTCTCTTGTAATGTATGAAGAAAGTAAAATCTGAGAAATTTCTGTACTTTAATGGTATCTATCTATATCTTCTTATTAAATATCTTCATTTAGGTTTTGTAGTCATGAATTATGATAGCTTTAATAAATTCACTATGCATATACTACTACTCCTGTTATATGTTAAAAGGGTGAGAAGAAATTTGGGAGAACCCCTCCTTCCCATGCACACACAGGATTAATAATCTGGAAAAGTGAACAGAGTGTATAAAAAGTAAAGGTCAATGAACTACTACGATTGTCCAGTGCTTGAAATGTTATTTTTCACTGAAGAATTAAAGAGAAGACTTTTTCTTAGAATGTACAAGAATTCAGTGATTCATTGAAATGTTATTTCCCACTGGAGATTTAAAGAGAAGACATTTTCTTAGAATGTACAAGAATTCAGTGATTCATTGAAATGTTATTTCCCACTGGAGATTTAAAGAGAAGACATTTTCTTAGAATGTACCAGAATTCAGTGGTTCTCTTTAAAGGGTTAACACTTTTAAAAATGAAGATGACGGACTCAGATTTTGGAAAGACTGACAGGAATTTCTCGTGAAAATTTTATAATAATTTTTCAAAACAAAAACAATACTATACATCCAGCCAAATACTATCCAGCTGTTCTTGATTTTAACTTACTTATAGCCTACAAAATATTTGTTTTGCTTTGTTAAAATACGAAGTATCATGCAAACATTTAGCAATTGTATCAGCTCCCATTGCTTTGCGAACATCCCTAGTTCCTCTCCATATATTAGCTACACACAAAATTTCTCTGAAACCCAAACATGAAACCCAAACCCTGTCACCCCAAAGATTAACATTCACTTTAAGGAAAAGCAACCCATTCCTTGCAGAGAGTGAGTCAGACTTTTCAGACTGACTTTTGCTCGTTCATCCTAAAGGAGTACGTATGTGGCAGGAAAACTGAGGGGCCTTGTAACAAAAAACAGATGAGATTCCTCCCCTCATGAAGCTTACGTTCTGGTCTCTGCAGACAGACAAGAATAAGGCTACAAACACACGAGTGGGGAAAGTTTTAGATCTTGATAAATATTATAAAGAAAATGAAATGGATTCATTTGACAGAATGAGAGGATAGCTTTTAGAGTTGGTGGCTAAGTAAAAGCCTTTCTGGGAAGATGACATTTGAGCTGTGCTTTAGATGAAAGTCTCAAGCCCGTCATGGGAACGTGGGGGCTGAGCTAGAGTCAAAAGAGCAGGAGTGCAGAGGGGAAACAGTCTGACACATCAAGGAACAAAGAGGTCAGTGTGACTGGTGCCCTGTGCAGGGAGGGAAGGGGAGGGCAGAAGATGGGAGGGGCTTCTGTCAGGGCCCTGCCACCTCAGCCGGGATGTGCCCTCTCCACCGAGTCTGGGAGGAGCAGGAGGCCATGGAGAGTCTGAGGCATAGGGGTGGCACACAGGATCTGAAGAAGTTTTTAAAAGCTTGTCCAAAAAGTGCAGGGTCTTTTTTTTCAGTACTGGAATATTTGTGCAAACTTGATGTAATACGTTGGTCAGTCTAATTTTTGAGATGTGCAAGGTCTCCGGATCTGAGAAGGTTTTAGCGCTGGAGCTGTGAGTGCCCTGACAGTAACTGGAAGTGGTCAAAAAGACAATCCAATATGTTGAATTTAAAATGATGTTTAAACACTCAACGGAACTTCTCTTACAGCAAAGGTCTAGGCAGGCAGGGACCTAAAGCTAGTAGTTGGTCTAGCACAAGTGAGAGAGGAAAGCAGGCAGAGGATCTGGCCAGACAAAGTCGGCAAGCAGGGGTGAGCCCTAGACTCCAAAGGCCAGCTGTGTGGCAAGGCCAAAGCATGGCAGGAAGAAGGCATGGCAAGAGTGTGCATCTGTTAGGGTTGGCGGGGATGGAGGTGAGGCTGGAAATGCCTCATATACCAGACAGCTGTCTAACCTTTGCTGGGGTAATGAAAAGGAGTGATGTAATCCGATTCAAGAAGGAATGAGCTCTCTGAGGGAAAGTGTGAAGAAAGGAGGGCAGGGTTCTGAGGACAAATCTGGGCAAGACCTATATTTGTGTAGAGAACAACAGTAAAAGATTGGGACAGCAGCGTCAGGGATGAGGTTTTAAGATCAGGAAGTGGGAAACCCCACTGTTTAATGATTACAAGTTCCACTGGCAACTTTAGGGAATTGCGGTGAGGCCAGAGGGGAAATGTCTCCCCAGATCGCATGACGAGTTCATGGCAGAGCTGAGATTTCGGTTCAGGGTCACTTTTCCCTCACAGCAGGCCAACTGTGGGCGTGTGCCCGCATGTGTGTGCACGTGTGTATGCCAGAAGTGTGCACGTGCATCTGTGTGTTTTAACAGGGAAGATAATTTTTCGCTGCAGTAGGGAGAAGACAGCCAGTCCTTAAAGATCCTCGGGGCGCCTGGGTGGCTCAGTCGGTTAGGCGGCCGACTTCGGCTCAGGTCATGATCTCACGATCCGTGAGTTCTAGCCCCGCGTCGGGCTCTGTGCTGACAGCTCAGAGCCTGGAGCCTGCTTCATATTCTGTGTCTCCCTCTCTCTGACCCTCCCCTGTTCATGCTCTGTCTCTCCCTGTCTCAAAAATAAATAAACGTTAAAAAAAATTAAAAAAAAAAAAGATTCTGTGTAAGTGCTTCACATGATTAGGGAAAGAACATTTCACTTCTTCCATTTTTTTTGTAACATCATTTCATTTGCCTCTCTGTTCCCTTTATCCTCTCCCATAGCCTATTCTACTTTTATTGTCTGGTTTCTTTTCCTCTTAACAGGGGGCTGGCAAATTTTTTTTTCTGTAAAGAGCTGGATAATAAATATTTCAAGCATGTGGGCCAAGAGTCAAAATCAATTATATTAGATAGGTATTTATATAACAAGAGGGGGACAAAAATCTCCTCCTATTTCTCATTGATGAAATTTAAAATATAATAATTATAACTGAATATGATTTTTATAATATAGGCCTATTAATAAAAGGAATGGAATTCTTTTCACTCAATTCAAGTTCAAAGTTAGTGTTCTCAATCATCAAATCAGTTGGAAAACAATTGTAGAAACAACTCGTAGCTTGCAAACGGTACAAAAAGAGGCACAGGGGCTGGGCTGGACTTGGGTCATAGTTTGCTGGCCTCCGGTTTGAACAGTCATGCCATTCACCTTCCTTGCATGCTTTATACTCGGTGGGTCTGCAGCAGACAACAAGGAATGGAGACTCTGGTTTCCATAGTAATGCCCATGGCGACTTCCTGTCCCACTCTTCACTCCTTTTCCTCCTTTCCCTCCCTTGTCCTTAATGGAAAGCACTCTTTACTAGTATCTAATTATGGGCCAAATGGGAAATTTGGGTTTCATGTCCAATGGAATGATTTTAGCGCCTCAGAAAAGCCCTGTCCTTCAAAAGTGAAATTGGCTGATGTGTAAAATTTCTTTAATTTGGGGGGGGGGGGGGGAGGGCGGGGAGGAGTACATCTTTTAATTTCACGATTAGATACAAACCTCAACATGCAAATATACCCGAGGAAGAGAATACACTGATTTGAGATCCTTCACACTAAGGTCCAGCCAGTTGTTTTTTTTTTTAATTTTTTTTTTCAACATTTATTTATTTTTGGGACAGAGAGAGACAGAGCATGAACGGGGGAGGGGCAGAGAGAGAGGGAGACACAGAATCGGAAACAGGCTCCAGGCTCCGAGCCATCAGCTCAGAGCCCGACGCGGGGCTCGAACTCACGGACCGCGAGATCGTGACCTGGCTGAAGTCGGACGCTTAACCGACTGTGCCACCCAGGCAGTTTTTAATACAGGGTTTGTGTTGGAAGAATTTACAGGTGCTGGGATAGGATGAAGAACTATTCCCAGAGTGGAGAAAAAGGAATGTGGAAAGGGGACCTGTCAGTTTTGCATTTCGCTGTGTCTGGAAAATCTGCTCTGGGCTAAATACCAAGGAAGGAGAGATGTTGCAGCCACTCAACATTCCAGCTAGCCTGCCCTCCAGCTCCTTGGAATCTGTTTTGGTTCAGCCCCAGTCTCATAAAATTTAGCTTGGAAGGAAGCTTAGAGATCATGAAATACACACTTTCATTTCATAATGGCAAAAGTGAGATTCAAGGAGGTTGATGCTAATTTTTCTTTGTAACTTTGGACATGCTGTTTCAATTTACATTTCTCAGTGCTAGAGAAAAATGTGACCTTATAGAACTTCTGGAGGAAAAAAAGGTGCAGTTTCTAGGAACTTTCAACTTCAGTTAATGCTTACCCAGGCAGTTTCAAGATTTATGGGCTAAGAAACACATCTCTGAGTCAGAGATGCAGTGGGGATTTCCAGCACTTACAGTGGAGACAGGCCAGGTCTCCAATTGACTCACTTGCAGAATACCGACAAGCCTGAGTCCCCGAAGTGAGTTCATTTTGTAGAGTCCCACGGTAAGAGTTCAAGCGCTGGCTAAACAAGAGCCAAGGCCTTTCCCATCAGTAAACCTACAGAGTGAAATAAATGTGGGTTTAGGATCAGCTGGAGGCGTGTTTGAATTCCAGCTCAATGCTCTGTGGGGGTGGCCTTATGCAATTCCAATTCCACAATTCTGTTCAGCTCCTATACTGTTTCCTCCCAAGCCAGGCAGGGGAACGATACCTGCTTCACAACAGTGTGGCTATGACTGAGTGAGATCAAGAGTTTACGGAGTCTAGCACAGAGATTGGCCCATAATAGATACTAATAAGACAGGATTATTAAATGCACAACATTGTTTGTTTGTTTTAAATGTTTATTTATTTTTGACAGAGAGCATGAGCAGCAGAGGGGCGGAGAGAGAAGGGGACAGAGGATCCGAAACAGGCTCCATGCTGACAGCAGAGAGCCCAATGCTGGGCTCAAACTCACCAACCATGAGATCATGACCTGAGCTGAAGTCAGACGCTAACTGACTGAGCCACCCAGGCGTCCCTAATGTGCAACATTCTTACTCTTTTATAAGCAGACTGATATTTGTGAGCTCAACTCTCTATCGGTTAGGAAAAGGAGAGGGAAAGTTCAGAAGTACTTAAGACTAGATGTCAGTACTTTCTTAGCATAAACATAGCCTTTCCAAGGTCAAGAAGTCTCCCAGGCCTATGGGAGTTATAGAGATCAACAATGGACAGTGTCCTCTTTTGCGCTAGTTCAACATCCTCTTAGCCCTCTGTCTACACCAGCCACTACTGAGCTGACCAACTTCAGCATACGCATTATCAGCTTTCCTCTAGTGCAACTTAACAGTACATCCCTGATCTGCAATGCCCATTTCTTGATTTCTATCCCTGGGCTACCTTGATTCTACAGGCAAAGGACACCCCAAAACCTTCCTGAATACTCACACATGGGCCACCTGGCAGTATAGAGGAGTTAACACTTGTAGAACTGCCCTAGTCCAATATGGTATAGGAATCTATGCATAAATAGTTCCTACCCCTGTGATCCTCCCACATGGATATTCTCAAATACATTTCATGAAGCTTCAGGAGGTCATACTAGATTGAGCACAAGTGGTGGTCACCTCCATAATACATCCTTGGCTTTCCCACCTTCCCCCCCCCTTTGCTCCTGTTCCCTGGGTCACATTCTCAAAGAAATTACCTGCACACAAGTCTCTGTCTCATGCTCTGCTCTCATGGAAATGCAGGCTAAGACATTACTTATTTTGATACTTAGCTAGAATAACAGGTTTGTGGAGTGGAAAGGACAGTAAAGAGAGTCTACTTCAAGGATGAGAAATAAATGGCTAGGTGCTGCTTCTTTCCTCTTGCTCCTATGACAAAGGTCACAACTAATGGTGACATTCTTTTCCAATGAGCCCAGACAGTCCCAGAATCCTTTTCTGCACTGCTTTAGACAACTCTGTCAACTAATTGAAGCTGATGCTTGAAATGAAATTCATTTGCTATCTTGGGTCCAAGAGATCAAGCTGGTTCAAATTTCAGTTATGTCACTTATTAGGTATGTAATCCTAAAACAACGTTCATTTATGAAACTTGCTTTTCTCATCTATAAAATGGGCATAATTTCTGTTTCATATTGTTATGAAACATATTTAATATTATTTAAATATTTTTAACTATTTAATATTTAATAATATAATATGCTAAAGCACCTAAGAAGATATTTGACACATAGGAAATACTCAATAAATCGAATTCTGTTCTCCTTTCTTTTTAGTTTTAATGCAATGAACAGATCAAGAGCAGATCCAGTTATTTATTGTGTAAAATTGGCAGGTAAAGCCCTGTCTTCATATTTTACATCTGTATAAAGTACATAATTCATACCTGATCCCTCATTGTGGTGAGGGAGCAAATGAAATGGACCTTAGTTTTCAGCCATAGTATTAAGATTATTAGTAATATCAAATTAGTAATAACATAATTACTTACATTACTTCAAATGAAAAATTCTAGGGGTGCCTGAGTGGCTCAGTCATTAAGCATCTGACTTCGGCTCAGGTCATGATCTCACGGTTCAGGAGTTCAAGTCCCATGTGAGGTGAGCTCGAGCCCCGCTTCGGGTGAGCCCAGCTTCTCTCTCTCTCTCTCTCTCGCTCTCGCTCTCGCTCTCGCTCTCGCTCTCGCTCTTTCTCTCTCTCTCTCTGGCCCTCTCTCACTTGCGCCCTCTGTCTCTCTCTCAAAAAAATAAAAAAAAAGTTCAAATGAAAAATTCTAAGGCCTTGTAAGTGTATTAAGCATGTCTCTTTATTCCATATTTTTTTGACACTTTACACACCTTGGAGCCTTGCAGACGGTGAAGGGACTGCTCCTCCCAGGGTTAGACAACTCCTAATCATAATAAATGACTCATCTGCTAGCATATCTTTCATATGCAGACCAAACAATCCAGAGCCCAAAGCCCAACCATCTCCTTTATCTTGGGCTCTCACAATTTAAGTGACTATACCCCTGGGCTAAGTACCAGAAAGCTAGGGATAGCAGCTATGCCCTGGAGCCAAGTTCCTAAAACTGCTCACCTTGCCTCACCTGTTTCTTCCCCACGTTTTTCTCTTACTCTCTCTGCCACCTGACCAGTTCTGGTGCTTCTCTGTGTTGTCTCTCTGCACTGCCACCAATGTGGCATTATTCACTATGTCTGAATCATAATAAAAGCTACCTTTTAAAACAGTGGGGCTAAGAGTTCAATGTCACCTACCTAATTAAGGGCAAAGCTTAAGCTCTTCCTCATTCTATCACACAATGCTCTCTCCCATCTGGGGCATCACACAATCCCAACCACCACCTACCGGATGACAAGCCCAAGGGACAGTCTGTTAATAAACAAATGCTGACCAAGGACTTCACCAAGCGTCATGGGGTCCTGCTATACTGTGGGAAGTGGGAGGAGGAGGAAGTTAAATAATTCTTAGGGTGGCCTTCATAGCCTGGTCAGCTCTGAACTCAATGATGGAGGTTAGAAGCTGGAGCCCTGGATACAGAAATCTGGAACTGTTGTAACTCACCAGAACCAAAGATCTATTCATAAATGTCACCAACCAGTGATTACATCAGGGTAGAAACATTATGGCTGAGAACACAGCTAAAAGGGAGTATACTCAAAGAAATGTGAAAGGTCATCAGTGTGTTAATCTGAGTTCATAGATCCATCCTCTAAACCAAAATCAAGTCCTTTAATAATTCTGCCAGAACTTTTTTCATTTTTAATGGATGGGCTTAATGTTGTTTACAATCACTTACGTCTCTAAATAGCTATACTTCCATTATTTCACAACAATGAATTTTGGTGGGTTCCCCTCTATTAACCAGAAGATGAAAAGAACAGCCAGCAACATAGAATATAGCCATATGCCAAATCATGAGAACTAGCAAACAAAGAACCTGATAGGCATATGATTTATAAGAAAAAAATACGGAAAATGATCAAACTATGAAGATGGGATGTTAGATTTCTATGAAAATGAAAACTGAGGCCTGGGGTGGGTCTTAGATCATAAAATAAGAAGTTTTTATTTTATGAACAAGCACACTGAAGCTCACCGGGGTTAAATCATTTGCATTAAGATAAAGTAGCTAATTGGTGAGAACGATACTGATGTTTCAAAATCTAGCGATTTGAACCCACTCTATCATAACTGCATATCACAGGTAACAGAGATTTGGAGAAAAAAAAAATTCTAATAGGAGTTTTCAATTTTATTTTCAGTTGTTTAAGTTCAAAAGAAAACCAATATTTCAGATAATATTTTATGTGATAATTTAAAAATTGAAATGTGGATGTAAGATTTCTGAGGTCAGAATTCATAATCAAAATTGTCTTAAAATGAACACTCATTTCCTCAAAGGGATTGACAATATTAAAAATTCTGTACGTAAAGTATAGATTTGTCAGTAGGGTAGAGAAGACTTGAAATTATCAAACTAGAAAAGAATATAATCAGCTCCTGGACTGGCAAACACCTTTTTTAGGTAAAAAGTATGCCTGCCCTCTACTGACCCCCTAACACCCTACTTAGTGACATGTGGTTTATACCAGAATGCACATAAAGCAGAATATATTTAGGAGTTGGTCTATTTCTAGTCACACAAGTTTTGTTTCCTAAATAAGACTTCGGATTACCATTTTGGTTTGTTCCCAAAAATTTCAGCACTCCATATGGTTGAAGATTCAGTCCCATCTTCTTAACAAGACCTTGGGTGAACTGTGTACAGTACTGTCTTCAAACCATTCGCTCCTATGCATATTCCATGGTGAGGAGAAATGCAGGGATTATGAGGGAGGCAGGAAATGAGAAAGACAGGCATGTTCCAAAGTTGAGATTCTGAAACTGCTTTCCAAATTTTCAAATGTGAAAATTTCTTTAGTTTGCAAAAACTGTTATAAATGATAGCACAGAACATACACATTCAGCTTATGGAGAGTCACACAGTATGGTGGTTACCCTAATTACAGCTCAAAAACCTACTATGGTAGATATTTTTAGTGCATCAATAAGAATCTTATAGTTGCAATTTTATCTTATCTAAAGGAATTGATTGTAAAGCTACATATAAGTTACATACAAGTCTGAAAAGGGTCATTGGGGATGTATTAAAATTACTTTGATATGACATGAGAATAAACCTACCTATCCATGAGTGATCACACTGATTTTCTTTTTGGACTCCTCTTCAATTACAGGTTTAATGATCAACTTCACTAATATTAACCAAACAACCAGCAAATCTAGAATCTCTGGTAATAATTTACACGCAAAGAAATTAAGACCATGAACTATCAACTCTTGGGTGGAATTAGTTTGAGAGGATAATACAAATAGGTAAGAAAATAGGTTATTTCACTAAGTTTACCTAATTCATTGAAACCTTGGTTAAAGGATGCAATGGTCAGGGCTACCAACTGTTTGCCATTGCACAAATTTGCACAGTAGTAAAGGGATATGTTCTAATAGCTCATATCCTTTTTGAGAAGAAACCATTTTGGGTAGCCATTATTCACCTAAGAGTTCAAATGCCTCCAATCAGCTTTCAGATAACTGCTATTTGCATTAATCTTATAAACCAAAATTAACTAAAAGAATCTGTAGTATTCTTCCCCCCCCCAAACATGTTGTCTCCCTATTTTATTATTGTTATATCTACTGGTGAATAACAAATGTTTTTCAGATATTTCATGCATTAATAAACAGGTAGGGAGGCAGGCAGGTAGGTAGACAGACATGACCAATGTACAAAATTCTAAAGGATGAGATGAACTCATGTTTCAGGGAGCAATTATTTTGTAACTTGCTCTTTTAATGCTTTCCCAATATTTAGTTTATTTTTCTTTTTTTTTTATAAATTTTTTTTCCAACATTTATTTATTTTTTTTGGGACAGAGAGAGACAGAGCATGAACGGGGGAGGGGCAGAGAGAGAGGGAGACACAGAATCGGAAACAGGCTCCAGGCTCTGAGCCATCAGCCCAGAGCCCAACACAGGGCTCGAACTCACGGACCGCGAGATCGTGACCTGGCTGAAGTCGGACGCTTAACCGACTGCGCCACCCAGGCGCCCCTTAGTTTATTTTTCAAAAAAACTTATTTACTCACTTCTTCTATGATAATTTTGCAAATCAAGTTACTTTTTTTTTTACTTTTTTTTTTCAACGTTTATTTATTTTTGGGACAGAGAGAGACAGAGCATGAACGGGGGAGGGGCAGAGAGAGAGGGAGACACAGAATCGGAAACAGGCTCCAGGCTCTGAGCCATCAGCCCAGAGCCCGACGCGGGGCTCGAACTCCCGGACCGCGAGATCGTGACCTGGCTGAAGTCGGACGCTTAACCGACTGCGCCACCCAGGCGCCCCTTAGTTTATTTTTCAAAAAAACTTATTTACTCACTTCTTCTATGATAATTTTGCAAGTCAAGTTACTTTTTTTTTTAATTTTTTTTTCAACGTTTATTTATTTTTGGGACAGAGAGAGACAGAGCATGAACGGGGGAGGGGCAGAGAGAGAGGGAGACACAGAATCGGAAACAGGCTCCAGGCTCTGAGCCATCAGCCCAGAGCCCGACGCGGGGCTCGAACTCCCGGACCGCGAGATCGTGACCTGGCTGAAGTCGGACGCTTAACCGACTGCGCCACCCAGGCGCCCCTTAGTTTATTTTTCAAAAAAACTTATTTACTCACTTCTTCTATGATAATTTTGCAAATCAAGTTACTTTTTTTTTTACTTTTTTTTTTCAACGTTTATTTATTTTTGGGACAGAGAGAGACAGAGCATGAACGGGGGAGGGGCAGAGAGAGAGGGAGACACAGAATCGGAAACAGGCTCCAGGCTCTGAGCCATCAGCCCAGAGCCCGACGCGGGGCTCGAACTCCCGGACCGCGAGATCGTGACCTGGCTGAAGTCGGACGCTTAACCGACTGCGCCACCCAGGCGCCCCTTAGTTTATTTTTCAAAAAAACTTATTTACTCACTTCTTCTATGATAATTTTGCAAATCAAGTTACTTTTTTTTTTAATTTTTTTTTCAACGTTTATTTATTTTTGGGACAGAGAGAGACAGAGCATGAACGGGGGAGGGGCAGAGAGAGAGGGAGACACAGAATCGGAAACAGGCTCCAGGCTCTGAGCCATCAGCCCAGAGCCCGACGCGGGGCTCGAACTCCCGGACCGCGAGATCGTGACCTGGCTGAAGTCGGACGCTTAACCGACTGCGCCACCCAGGCGCCCCTTAGTTTATTTTTCAAAAAAACTTATTTACTCACTTCTTCTATGATAATTTTGCAAGTCAAGTTACTTTTTAACTTAATGATTGATCTACAGTCAACTTGAGTTATTTCTATATAACGAGAGCGAGAGAGACAGACCATTGACTCAGAGCTTTCCGAGTACCTGAAACTGTACTGAGTACTTCACATCACTATCTCATTTACTCTTCAAAACAAAACTATGAGATATGTCTTTTATCTCCAATTTACTTAGGGGAAAACTGAGGCCAGAGAAGTTAAGCAATTTGTCTAAGATTATACAGTTGGTAGGTGGCTATGTTTCATTTCAAAGGTTTATTTGATGTTAGGGATAACCAAATGCCTGAGTTGGCCATTTGAAAAACCAAACCAAATCAAAACCAATCTCTTAATAAAAGAATCACCTACCTTTGAGTGGTTCCAATTCATGACAGATTTTCAAATAGATTACAAACTATATAAGATTAGTTGCACAGGATTATCAGCTACACATTAGCTTTTTTTTTTTTAGGTCACCCCATTACACATCTCTGCAAAAAATATGTTTATTAAAAACTAAAATATTGTGGGGCACCTGGGTGGCTCAGTTGGTTGAGCATCCGACTCTTGATTTCACCTCAGGTTATGATCCCAGGTTGTGAGATCGAGCCCCATGTCAGGCTCTGCACTGAGAGTGGAACCTGCTTAAGATTCTCTCTCTCTCCCTCTTCCCCTTTACCCCACTTGCACACTCTCTCTCACTCTAAAAAAAAATTAAATATTGTTTTTAATGCTCATGGGGTATCATACTCTGTTAGAAATGTTCTTCTGGGTTAAACGATCATTAAAATATTTCAATCATTAGCAGCACACAATTGAACAAAACATATCAAATGTATTACACATTTTGACACGTTATTACTCAAACTAAAAAGCAAAATTTGTTGGAATCTAATCTTTTAATGAAATGCATGGGAAAGATGGTACAGTGCCCTAATTAAATGGGTCTTGCCAAACACAAACACTTTGAATCTTTACTTTTTTTCCCTACCCAAGAGACTTTTCTATTTTGAGACAATGATTCAATAAGAGCTGGAAGACTGTGAAAGAGGAAGTAGAATAGTCTCCTTGGCATTCAAGCATGCTCTTGGGTATATCAATGTTAGATTAAAAGTTTGTAAAGTATATGAAAGTTGAAAGCCCAAAACTACCTTCACATTATCCTCTCTGTGTCCTCCCAGGATGTACAAACCTCATTCTGTATTCTGCTTTCCTAAATACTTTTACCCCTTCTAAATGCCCCTTCCCCATTTTAACTGTTCAACCTTCAGGGTCGCTTGGGTGGCTCAGTCGGTTGAGCGTCTGACTCTTGATTTCCACTCAGGTCATGATCTCACGGTTTGTGGGATCGAGCCTCACATCAGGCTCTGCACTTGCACCGTGGAGCCTGCTTGGGATTCTCTCTCTCTCCCTCTCTCTCTCTGTCCCTCCCCACTCATGCTCTCTGCCTCAAAATAAACTTAAAAAAATTTGTTCAGCCTTCAATAAATGGAATTAAACATTAATACTTGAATGTGCTCTATCCATTAAATTCCACAGCCCTGTCAACTGCTGGCATTCGGTTCAACATCTACGTTTCTGTATTTCCAGTCTTCTGCTTCTCTAAGGCAAACTGATTGCTCCCTCCATCTTCCAAATAGAACGTTTGCTTCCCCCCAGCCCTCTCCGCAGGCCTCGGCCCATGCCCCCACCTTCATTCTACCACCCCAGCCACTCACACAAGGGGTAGTCTTCTTCTCCCTGAAAACTGAGATCCTGTTCATCCTGCAAACACTAGGTGCGTTACCACCTTTTTCCTGAAGTCTTCCCGGAGCAACATGAGAACAGCTCTCCCTCCTTCCTTTCTGATGTCTAGTGAGAACCAGTGTTCTTACCATTCTTCTTTACCTCACCTTTATTGCTTAGCATTCTCAACAACACTGTTTTGTGAATAGACATCCTTGCCTTTCCCCACAATGCATCCCTAAAAGCCATACTGGAAAGCAGACTTTGATTCATGTTTCCCACCTGGCACCAGACATTATTCCAATAATGAGGGGTGACACATAGACCAGAGGTGAGACAAACAGTGTGTCATAAAACCAAAACCAAAACAAAAACAAAAACAAAAACAAAAACAATACCTTTGTATCTCAAAAATAATTTGGGGGGAAAATAAAACTATGGCTTAAGTCATAGGTGTTTTAGGGCTCAAATGGATCTGAGATCTCCAGTACAAGCCCCTCATTTCACAGGTGGGGACCCTAAGGCACAAAGAGAGTGAGAAATTTGCCCTGAATTTCAGAGCTGGGGTGGGGTGAGGGGGATGGAACTCCAGCACAGCTCTGATGACATACAGACCAAAGCCCTTCTAGTATACTCTACTGCCCTGCTATAAATGCCTATTAAAAGGGGCATGCATACTTTACACACTGATTATTTAAGGAGGCTTAATTTGCAGTAAAGTGTTCATCTACCATAAAGAATAAAACTACTGAACCATAAATCTAAAACCAATATACTCCCCATAATAAACATTAAACAAACAATAACACAAATAAAACCCCAAGCGAGCTCCTGGAGAGCACAGCCATGCCTATGTTCCCGCGATGTCCGGCACACCAGGGTCACATGTATGCTGTGGATGGACCCACAGTCCATCACTGGCCTCCTTAGGCTTTACACGTGGCTGGTCACTAGAGCTATAAAAACTATCCAGGGGAAATCTGAACACCTTTTCGTTCCCCCATAAATCTCCCAGTAGCATACAGAGATAATCCAAAAATTAATTGATCATTTAATTCAAAGATTAATTTGCAGCATCTAAATAATTTGAGGCTGTCACTAAAGACCTTAGATGAGAGGATTTAGAACTATCACTCTGAACCCAGGGTGAACACTGGTTTATGTGGGGAATTTTGAAAACAATTTCCTCAGTCCTCATCAATTGCATCAGAATTTCAGGGGTGGGATCTGAGCATCAGTTTATTTTTTCAATGACACACTTCAACTGTGATACACTGTGAGAGCTAAGAACCACTTGTTTATAGAGACAGAAGTTTTGTCAGTTAGGTCCATCTCCCTCCCTTCTTTCCTTCCTTCCTTCCTTCCTCCCTTCCTTCCTTCCTTCCTTCCTTCCTTCCTTCCTTCCTTCCTTCCTTCCTTCCTTCTCTCCTTCCTTTCTTCCTTCCTTCTTCCTTCCTTCCTTCCTTCCTTCCTTCCTTCCTTCCTTCCTTCTTTCCTTCCTTCCTTTTTTTTTCTTTTATTTCTTGCCCAGACTAGCAAAATCTTTTCAGCTTTGAGTGACAGAAACCCAACCTACATAGGCTCAAAAGAAAATCGGCTCAGTAACCAAAGTCAGGAGTGAAGCTGGCCCCAGGAGTGACAGGCACCAGGGGCTTAGTGCCCTCAGAACATCCATCTTTTGAATCCCTCTCCCACTTGATGTCCTCTGGTGCCTGTTTGCCAGTTTCAATTCTATGGCCAGTCACCTCAGTCACTCCCTGGCTTACTCCCTCAATTATTGTGTCTCTCACACAACAGGTAGCTCACAGGCAAAGCCATAACTCTGTTAGCATAAAGTTCTGCCTTCTCATGTAGCCTGTGCAGCAAACACGGCCAGGGAAAAACACAATCCTGCTGAAAGGTCACTTTAAATCAATGACTCCAGGGGCGCTTGAGTGGCTTAGTCGGTTAGGCAGCCGACTTTGGCTCAGGTTATGATCTCGCGGTGAGTTCGAGCCCGCGTCAGGCTCTGTGCTGACAGCTCAGAGCCTGGAGCCTGTTTCGGATTCTGTGTCTCCCTCTCTCTGACCCTCCCCTGTTCATGCTCTGTCTCTCCCTGTCTCAAAAATAAATAAAACGTTTAAAAAAATAAAATAAAATAAAATAAAATAAAATAAAATAAAATAAAATAAAATAAAATAAAATAAAATATCAATCAATGACTCCAAGTCTTGAGTGACCCTGAATTCTGTCTAGCAATCCTGACACATTTCCCTACTCCAGTCACTCTCCTATGTTGCTGGACAACTAATTCATAGCTTCCTTTTCCTCTGTTCCTCAACTTCCAACACCTTGCCCCCCATTTCACTCTCCTCCAATGATCTTGCTTCCTACTTTACAAGAGAAATGAAGTAATCTGAAGGGAACTTTCACAGACTTTCACACTCTCCCCTCCTACCTTGTTCTATAAAGGAATAATCCAGGCCCCTATCTAACCCAACCCTCCTCTTGCACATGAGATCCTGCTTGGGATGGTTAACTTTGTGTCAACTTGATTGGGCCTTGGTGCCCAGATATGTGGTCAAACATTACTCTGGCTATTTCTGTGAGGGTGCTTTTGGATCAGATTAACATTTAAATTAGTGGACTCTCAATATATCAGATTGCTCTCCATAAGAGAGCAGCCTTAGTCAGTCAGTTAAAGGCCTGACTAGGACAAAAAGGCTGACCTCCCACTAGCAAGAACCAATTCTGCAGCAGATAGCCTCTGGACTTGAATTGCAACATTAGCTCTTTCCTAGTTCTTCAGCCTGATGGCCCACCCTGCAAATTTTGGACTTGCTAACCTCCAAAACCACGTGAGTGAGCCAATTCTTTATAATACACATATACATTACATACACACATACACACCCTTATTGGTTCTCTTTTTCTGGAGAACCCTAATACACTGTCCTCATTAGTGCAAGAAATTTTGTCTGGAAGTTCTTACCTCTCTGGTCTATATCATCATTTTTGCTTTCTATATGATCCTTTCTATTTGCGTTCAAATATACTCTCATTTCTCTTATATATATATAAAGAAAAATAAAAACCTTTCCTTCATTAAATGCCCCCCACCATCTTCTGTTCCCATTTCTCTGATTCTCTCTGCAACAAAACTTTTGAACAAGTCCTTGTTGAAAGATTTATCTGTCGTCATTGCCTTCAATATCACTCCTCTCTTCTTCCAGGCTCCCTCAAAAAGGCTTTCAGCTTCTGCCACAGAAGCTTCTCTTGAGATCAACAATAGTCTCTATCTTGCTGAAGTCAAAAGTCACTTGGTCCTCATTTCACTTGACCTGACAGCAGCATTCAATATGGTTCATTAATCTCTCTTTCTTGACATGCTTTCCTCACTTGGACACCACACTCTCAGGGTTTTCTCCTACCCCACTGGTTGCTCCTTCCCAGTTCTCTTTTGTCTAAATTCTGCATGTGGGTGTCGCAAGGCTCAGCCCTTGGTCCTTCTGCTCTTTCACACCTATACTACCCCCTTACCTTACCTCTTCTCATTGCTTTACTTCTCTATCTATATACCAATGGCCCACAAATTTATATCTCCAATCCAGACCTCTCTCCTGACCTTGAAATTCAAATATCCAACTGTTCCCCGGGCATGTTCATTTAACTGTCCAAAGCTGAGCTATTGATCTTCCCTCCCAAATGCACCTGTTTTGCAGTTTTCCACATGAACTCAGGGCAATTCCATCCTTCAGTTGTCAAGAAATCTTAGAGTCTCACTTAACTTGTCTCTTCCAGGAAATCCTGACAACTCTACCTTCAAAATGTATTCAGCTTCTGATTATTTTCACCATTTCCACTGCCAACACCCATCTGACCCAGGCCACTGTCATTTCTTAACCTCCTGTTGGTGTCTGGCTTCTACCCTGCTCTCTATGCTGCAGCCAGAGTGATCATTGTAAATTATGAATCAGACTACCTGACTCCACTCTACCCAATTCTTTAATGGCTCCTCATTTCCCTAGGAAATAAAGCCAAAGCTTTACAATGATCTTCAAGGCCATTCACAATCCTATTTGCTGCTCCTCTGACTTGATTTTCTTTCTTTCTTTTTTTTTAAGTTTACTTATTTATTTCGAGAGAGAGAGAGACAGAGACAGAGAGAGAAGAATCCCAAGCAGGCTCCATACCATTAGTGCAGAGCCCTGTGTGGGTCTTGAACTCATGAACCGTGAGGTCATGACTTGACTCGAAATTGGACACTTAACCTACTGAGCCACCCAGGCATCCCTGACCTGATTTTCAAAAACATTATGCATTGTCACTCCCCTCTCACAATTCTGATCAGCTCGCCATTCCCCAAAGACACCAAGCATGCCTCACTGCACAATCCTAGCACTGGTTGTTCCCTATGACTGGACTGTTCTTCCCACTGATGTTCACAGCCTCCTTCTCTCCTCAAGCCCTTCAATTCTTTGCTTTGCCTCCTCCATGATGGCTAACCTTATGACCCTATTAAAATTACACCTAGTCCCACTTTCAGATTCCTCTTGCTCTCCTTTTTCCATAGACTTTATTCACATGATATATAACTTACTTACTTATTATGTTTGTTATTTAATGTCTGTCTGTCTCCAAGTTCCACAAGTGAAGATTGTGTGTGTGTGTGTGTGTGTGTGTGTGTGTGTATGTGTGTTTTGTTCACAGGTATTTTCCAAGCATCTAAATCAATGCCTGGCACATATTTGACACCCAAGAAACATTTGTTGAGTGAATGAAGAAGGATGATCTTCAGCTATCCTCTCTGATGTTTTTGTTTGTTTGTTTATTAGCTAAATTTCCTCCTAATGTAGACCTGCTTTCCTCAAGATAGGGCAAATGGCTGCTAGCCATTTCCAGACTCACACCTTTCCAACTCTAGGACCATAAATGAATGGGATCTTCCCTATCAGCTGCAGTTTGAAAAATTCAAGTGGAAGACTCAGATCATATGTCTACTCTTTAATTACTTTGGCTTAGAAGACATATCTTGTGAAAGGATGGTGGATAACATTAACATGTAACATAAGATGTTGATGAAGATGTGATATCTGGGAGAATTGTCCTGAGCTGGCAAGTTACTACAAATTTCTTTCTACTAACCTATGCATCAGTCTTTTCCTTTTCCCAATAAAAACTATGAAGGTAGAATTGAAGGAAAAACAACATCTATGTATACAACTACGAAGATAATTCTACAAGGATAATACTACAACAAGGCATCCCATAGACACTGCACAGACATCCAACAAAGTAGACTCATCCTCTTAGCCCCAAACCCAATCTTCCTAAATAGTCTCTATCTTATCAAAAGATTCAGTTCCAGTCACTTAGACCAGAAGCCTAAGAGTCATCCTTACACCATTCCCTTCCCTTTCCTTCTATTCACATGTAATCCAATGCCAAATCTAGTAGTTCTTATTCCTAAGAATTTCTCTAATCTAGCCCCACCATCAACACTTGCTTTTCTGTGATTTATCTCCATCTATTAGACTGCATAATGGAATTGCTTGGTTATTTATATGCTGTATAGATTTGGTTCCTTGAGGACACAACTTGACTTTCATCTCTGTAGGTAACCAATAAATATTTGTTGAATTGAATTGAAGAGAACATACAAAAGGGAAAACTAATGGATTTAAGAGACAGGGATTGCAGCTTTTATGTTGGATCTAAAAGGGCAGAAAGAAGGGTATTGCAGCAGAGTCAGGAAACATACTATATATACTGTGTTTGAGGACAGGTACATTCTATATAACTGAAATATGTGTAGTCTGAGGGGTTAATTTGAGAATGGCAATGTCCCTGTAGAATCAAATTATTTACATAGTGATTATCTAGTCTGACTTCCTTATTTACACATGAGAGAACTGAGGCTCAGAGAGAGTTAGGAAGAAATATTTTCATGCCATTTCCTCTGCTGTGGGAGTTCCCTTATTTCTGATTTCATAAATATCATGACCCTAGTTGTTCTCTTTTAATAAAGATAAGTATTCTAAGTTATTTTCTTAATCTGATTGTAATTGTAGCATTCCAATGAAAGCCCAGAGACAGTAATTGGAAAATAAAAGCACTCACTGCTGTGGATTCTTCTTTACTTGATCTTACCAAGGCTTTAGAGACCTATGAAAAGGAAGCTCTAGATGTAGCCAAAATTTTAGATATTTTTTTAAGTTTATCTATTTTGAGGGGGGAGGGGCAGAAAGGGAGAGAGAGATAGAATCCTCTGTGTTGACAGCATGGAGTCCAACACGGGGCTCGATCCCATGAACCATGAAGATCACCATCTAAGCTGAAACCAAAAGTCAGACACTTAACTGACTGAGCCACCCAGGTGCCCTAGACATGTTTCTAAAGTCAACCTGTGACAGACAGAAACAATATCCAATGTCCCTGCATGCTTCTTCCCTTATTTTCCTTTTATTGAAAATAAATTCTAAACAAGGAGGGAGATTTGAAGATAAATCTGTGCATATCATAACTACAGTAATAAAACTGTCATTGTTCAAAGCTGTTGACAAATCAAGACTGATCTATTTTAAGTGATTAAATAACCTAGCATTATTCTAAATTTGCTACACAGGTCATGAGACGTTCTACAAATCTGAGGCATCTTAAAATTCTTAAAGACCCTCTTACCCTATCATATAAACAGTGCTTGAGACTCTTTGGTTATGTGTTCCTTTTTCTAAGACATGAACAATTTTTAAAGTCCAAAAATAGACACTATTTCAGTTTTTGGTTCTATTTGGCCAGCATTTCTTCTCAAACATGACTGTTTTAAAAGAGTACAAATACAGAGTTTCAAAGAGGGAGTGAGTTATCTTAGTCCCACTAAAGCAGATTGAGGAAACTGACATGAATCAGTCACTTTGGCTCCTAAAAAAAGAAAGACTAGCCCTTTAAAAATATTATAGTTGCCTATAAAGTGAAGCATAATTTGAATATATCTTCCAATGCAGTGTAATTAAGAACATTTTTACGTACCTACTAAACTTCATTAACTCATATTTGGAATCAAAGAAACTTCTCTATAGTAGATCTCCAGTGAATGAAGGGAAAAGCACAAGAACAAATAAAATATATAGATGCTTCTAGAATATGACTTTCACTTGAATATTTTTGAGATCTAGGTTTGTCTCAAGGTAAGGCAACTACTGCCTATGAAGTAAATTGCAATATAGCAGAGTTGAAACATAAATCACAAAATGAGAAGCAGCATTGCTAAGACACACTTTAATAAGACTATCATATTACAGATCTATCCTGTAAAAACCAAGTCCAAGTTGGGTCATTTTGTTAAAAAAAGAAAAGAAAAGAAAAGAAAAGAAAAGAAAAGAAAAGAAAAGAAAAGAAAAGAAAAGAAAAGAAAAGAAAAGAAAAGAAAAGAAGAAAAGAGAAGAAAAGAAAAGAAGAAAAGAAAAGAAAAGAAAAGAAAAGAAAAGAAAAGAAAAGAAAAGAAAAGAAAAAAACAGGACAATTAGGATAAGTGAATCAATACAAAAGAAGAATCAATTAGTGAAGAGATGAAAAGTTAAGACTGGATCTTTGTCAAATAACATGAGTACTATTTACAGAACTGTTACCCAGAAAGGTCATGGCAATGGCACTTACTCTTATTTACGTAACAGTTTCTCTCTCTAGTAAAAAATGCATTCAACTCAATCCTTGGGTAATGAATCAACTACTTAAGTTTTTTCCCTCTCATTTTTATTAGTTAAGTAGTTGAAAACAATATTCAATGTGGCACAAAGGAATCCACGTCTAAAATGAGTAAAATGAGGCCTAAAATGAGTAAAATCCGAGTAGCACAGTAACACATATTGTAGACCACCTGCAGATCACTTATTGCTTATTGTTGGACAGTAAATACCTTTGAATCAAACTGTTCTTATGACTTTATTCCATGGTCCCTGAGAATGCTGTGGGATTTGATTTTCTGTATCTTTCTTTCTTTGGTTAAAACATCCCATCTATGGAATTAAGTTAGAAAAACCGTGTAGTGGCCATGTGATCCAGAGCCAAAAGACTATCCACCTGCAATAGGGTGGATTCTATCTTCAAGGCCTCTCTCTATGGTAACTCTAGAGATTAAAATGAGAGGGGGAAAATTCTATAAATAAATACGGAGAATTTCAGTATAGAAAGAAAACACTAATTTGAATCAATTCCTTTAGAAAAATAAAATTTTCGAAGCCTTTACTTTTGGATTCCTTCCCCTAAAAAGTAAGAGCCATTTTAACTTCAAAATATGTCCTGTTTTTAGAATGGGGGTATTAAGCTATGTACTATTACCCACAAATGCATCAGAGTCACAAATGCTGTGGTCAAAAGTCTTTACCCTTCTTCAGTTGACTGGTGATTTCATATGTTCTAGAAATATTTTTATCTTTTGGCATGATGCTCTATACCATATGGCACAACACACTGACAAGCAAAAAGGGTAGAACTAGTTTGAAATATATACACATATATACACACATATATTTATACATTTATATATTCACACACACACACACACTGAATGTATAGTGAAAGAATTTGCATGTAGGCCTGCAAAGAAATATAAGGGCAAAGTTACACATTCTGCATCTAGTACTGAGATTCTTTGTCCATGTGAAAAAGACTATTCAAAATCCAAAGCAAGACTGAAAGTTCACTATAGACCTGAGAGCATTCAAGAGACATATCAAGAACCACTACGCTTTGCTACATCAAGTAATATTTGAACTGTCTGTAACACTTTCTCACACAATATTTAATGCTGCTTCTAGAAGCGCAATAGTAACTGCATCAATGACACGTATAACAGCTTGTACAATCCGCTTATGAAGGATTGTTAAAATGGAAAACACACTGAACTGTCTTTAATTGATTCCCAAACAGTGAAATATTCTTCCTCGTTGATTCTGGGTTCTTCAACATTGTTTTCCCTTTGAAAACAGGGGTCTTGAATCAAATTTTATAAGTTTTCAGAGAGATTAAGGTGCAACTCTCAGCCTGCTTACTATTCTTTGTGTCAAGCGGCATGTTCCTCTAGAAGGGGAAAAGCTTCTTGACAATGATTTCTTGGACATGACACCAAAAGCACAGGAAACAAAAGCAAAAATAAACAAGTGGGACTATATCTAACTAAAAAGCTTCTGCACAGCAAATGAAACAATTAATAAAATGAAAAAGCAACCTACAGAATGGGAGAAAATATTTACAAACCATATATTTGATAAAGCTTTAATCTCCAAAATCTATAGGTAACTACTAAAACTCAATTATAAAAAAAAAAAAAAAAACAAAATAAAACTAATTTGAAAAATGGACAAAGGAACTAAACAGACATTTTTCTAAAGAAGACATTAATGGACAATAGGTATATGAAAAGGTGTTCAACAAAACTAATCAGGGAAATGCAAATAAAAATCACAATGATATTACCTCGCACCAGTCAGGATGGCTATTATCAAAAAAAACAAAAGATAACAAGTGTTGGAAAATATGTGGAGAAAATGGAACCCTGGTACACTATTGGTGGGAATGTAAATTGGTGTAGCCAGTACAGAAATCAGTATAGCATTTCTTCAAAAAATTAAAAATTTAACTACTGAATAATCCAGCAATCACCCTTCTGGGTATATATACAAAAAAAATTGAAACTGAAACCATGATCTACACTCCCATGTCCATTAAAGCATTATTCACAATAGCCAAGATATCCTAAGTAACCTAAATATCCATCTACAGATAAATGATTAAAGAAAATGTGGTGTATATATATATATATATACATATATATATATGTATATATATGTATATATATATGATGAAATATTATTAAGCCTTTAAAAAGGTAGGAATTCCCACCATTTGTGATAACTTGGATGAACCTGAAAGACATTATGCTAAGTAAAATAAGCCAGACATAGGACAAACACTACATGATACCACTTATCTAAGGAATCTAAAATAGTCAAACTCAAAGAAGAGAGTAGAATGAATAACAGAAACTAGTGGGGAGGGGGAATCAGAGAAATATTAGTCGAAGGGTACAAAGTTTCAGTTATCAAGATGAATAAGTCCTAGAGATCTGCACAGCACCATGCCTATAGTTAAAATACTGTATTGTATACTTCAAAATTTGCTAAGAGGGTAGATATTATGTCAAGTGTTCTTATCATCATCATCATAAATAAAAAAGATGCATGTGATGGATATGTTTATGACAGATTGTGGTGACAGTTTCATGGATGTATACTTATCTACAAACTCATCAAATTAATTATGTGCAGATTTGTGCATGTCCAAAGGAAAAAAAAAGGGGGGGCAAGGTCCTTTATTGTTTGTCCTGTTTTCTACTGTACCTGAACAAAGGGCAGTCTGGGCATGGAGTGAATCTCAAATCCTCTGCTAAGTCATTAAATGAATGGATGCAAAAGTAAATATATGAGAAAAGGAAAAAGATGTATTTTCTAACATTGTCCATCAAATGTGACTTTCACACAATCTAGTGCAAGAGGGAGATAGCAGACGATCATTATCTGTTTTTTTTTTAAGATTTAACACATTCTTCTTTTAAAGTCCTAATGCATATGTTCCTATCTTAATTAAATTTCTACTAGCAATGCTTAAAAGTTGTATTAGATCTTAATACTTAAGTTTTCAGGAAAGGTTAAATGTATATGTCAGAAAATTATGACAAAGATTAAAAGAGTAAGAAAAAAAGTTAAAAGAGTGTTAGATGATTGGACTTGAAGCCAAACATCATGGGTCTGAATTCTAGACTGCACTACATTCTGGTTGTATAACTTTGGGAACATTATTTAAATGAGACTTCATATCTCTATAAAATGCAAAATGTCATTGTGAGGGAAGATTCAATAAATTTAGAACAATAATGAATATAAACTACTTGCCTCTATTATCTAGTAGACACATAGGAAATGCTCAAAAGTGTCCATTGTTATTATTACAAGTCAAAACCAACTTCATAGTATTATATATTCAATACACAAAAAAATAGATAAGAGTCAACAATACTGGAGTAGCTACCCCTAAAGTGGTAATTGTCCATCATCCATAGAAGGTAATCCCCTCACATCGTGCCTGAAAAGGACCAAAGCAGCAAAATACAGTATCATGACACTAAATCCTCACTAGACATGACTGAGCTACAAGCCATTTGTCTTCCTGAGATAAAGCAGTTTGGACGTTCAGAGTTCCAAGGTATAGATAATATAAAGCAATGTTTTCACCAGGATGATTTTGACTTTCAGACAGACAATGCTTTCACCAGGACGATTCTGATTTTCAGACAGAAACTATGGTGTCGTTAATAGTTTGTGAGTAATGATCCTACCGTTATTTAAGTGTACTAAGGACCAAAATGTGTGTGATTCTATGTTATTAATGAAACCAGGCTCAGCCCTTTCTCAAAGGAGCTCTGATCTGTTAAATAAAGCACACTGTCCACCTATGCCAGGGAGGGGAATCATAAGCACAGTTACAAAATCCAGTACCTAGAACTGAAACTTAACAGTACCTATGCTTAAATTCTGAATTTGCAAAAGCAGGAATTTTAGGAATTGACTGCACTCCAATTGCTATGTTTTCAGTTAGGTTTACACTAAAGAATAACCATTGCACCAATATGTTCTCCATTTATAAATATTCATGATAGGTAAACACTTGCTTATGATATCTTCCCTTTTTAATTAAAGCAACAGAAAACTTGACATGTATGACATTTGATGTATAATTTTTGTATGAAGTTTGTATATTTTTATATCAATATCTACAACTCTAAAATATTCAGATTAGAAATAGATAATTAATGCACCAAACTGTTCATTCATTCATTCACCCTTCATTTCTTATGACAAATATTCACTGAGAAACTAGTCAGTAAAGCACCTACAGTTTCTCCTTCATTATTATCAACTATTTAGGATAAAGTTATGAGGAGAAATGACAATGGATTTAAATCCTGTTATGGTTGTGCTTTTATTAAAATGTCTATTAATTTCTGCGTTAAGCAATTATAGACTTAATTAATCCTTTCCACTTTCCTATGGGCAAAAAAAAAAAAAAAAAAAAAAAAAAAAGATCCTATCCCAAATACTTCTGTGTCGAAAAAAATGCCAAAGCCATAAAAATGAGCACTCTGGCTATAAAAATGCACAATATAATAGATGTCACCTTCCCTTATTCAGCAAAGTAGCTTTCTATAATTTTGTCCTTTGCCTTTCACAGAAGAGTAACCTGAAGTAGTTTCAGTGGGATTTTACTTTGGATAAAATACAGAAATATTCTCCTACAAGAGGCTGTTATCTTTGCTCTACAGCTGATGGTTCTCTCTGCTCTACTCCTTTTTTGGAAGTCAGTAAAGTGCAGCATCCCACCCCCATAGGTCCCCTCAAATCCTCAGAGTCCTCTCCTGTTTTATCCTCCAGGCTGTGGGCAGCAGGATGTAGGGATGCACCAAGTCTGAGAAATAAGAAATCTGACCAGTTCACATCTGGGTCTAAATGCCTACAAGTCTATGACTTATTTTCAAAATGATTTTAAACATTCAGAGATGCAAGATACATAACAAACATTCAAAACTTACTTGTATACTGATAGGTAAGGAAGAGAGACTGATGACTAGCCTATGATGATCTGTGAAGTGTAGGACCAAAAATTCTCAAATTGTCACGCATTAGTACAGTCATGAAGCCACTGAGTACTTAGAAATGCTAACTTTCTGTCCTGCTTCTCATAGGCAACAAGGAAAGTCACCCAAGGCCCAGTCTTTCCCACTCTTTGAAACTTCTTACAAAAGGCAGTGTAGGTAAGGTAAAGGGCATGGAAGATACGGGTACTGTGTTAGTTTTCTACAGCTGCTATAACTAATTACAACTAATTTGTAGCCTATACAAAACAAATGTATTATCTTACAGCTCTGTGGCCCAGAAGTCCAAAGCGGGTCTCGTTGGGCTAAAATCAAGATGTTAGCAGGACTAGGTTCTTTGCTGGAGGTTCTAGAGGGGAATCTATTTCCTTGTCTTCCCAGCTTCAATAAGCTGCCCACATCCTATGTCATTTGGACTCCTTATCCATCTCCAAAGCCACCAATGGTTGGTAGACTTCCTCTCCTACCTCCTTCTTCCAGGGTTTACTTGTGGTTATATTTGGCCCATGCAAATAGTACAGGATAATCCCTCATTTTAAGCTTAGCAGATTAACAACCTTCATTCCATCTGCAACCTTAATCTTCTTTTTGCCAAGTAACCTAACATATGCATAGGTTCTGAGAATTAAGGTGAGAACAACTTTGGGGTTAAGGGGGTTTTATTCTGTCTACCATAGCTATGGACCTGGAATCAAAAACCCAGTTCCACTTCTGAGTAAATCTGCAACCTTAGGCAAATGAGCTAATTACTTATTGTGTTAATCTCTTCTTCTGAAAAATAGCTTAAAAACAGTTATCTCATGACCCACAGTGAAGATTAAATGAGATAATATACGCAAAACATCTCAGCATGAAGTGTGGATAAAGTAGGGCCTCCACATTGTTCATTTCTATCTTCCCTTACCTTCTTCTCAAAACTCAGCATCATAGTGGGGTGGAGCTGGATGTTGGATCTAGGTCCATCTGGCTTCACAGCCATGTTCTTTGCCTTACACTACATTGCCTTCTATAAGAAGGCCCCATTGTTGGGAAACACTAAGCCATGAGTGACTTTACATATATAAATGGCCCTACATTTCTAAGGTAAGCACTCCAAGATTTTTTTTCTTATAGAGATAAGAGACTCATGTGGATCTTGTGTAACTTCTGAAATTATTTCTCTTCTGCAAACAGTAATCAGCAAATATGATTACAGCATTGGATCACCCTTAATGGTGACCCAATGAACAATTCTGAACTTCCCACAACCCATCAAATGGTCACTTTGAAGGGTACACAAATAAACAGCAAAGTGTTTTCAGAGCTCAAATGTTCCTCTAATTACACAATAGGAATATTCTCTACCTTTGAGATCTTCTTTTTTTAAGTTACAAAATAAAACAGCAAAGCAAGCCTGAAATCTGTCTCAGATGGTAACAAGACTAATTCAAACTCTGCAGTTTAATAAGGGAAAGTGCAGTACCATGGAGTAACTGATTACTTGTTGCCAGAAATGTGCCTGGAGATCTCTCTAGCACCTCCTATGTAAAACATAAAAATCAGCCTGTTAAATTCGGCATACTCTTGAGAAGAAAATTACTTTGCGTTCAGCTACCCACATCCTTTTCCTATAAAGAAGAAACAAGAAATACATCTACTATAATAACCTAGCTCTTCTCATTGTCTAGGCAGTGGTAACAATGTGAGGGATCTAGAGCACCATGGGTCTTGTTTGGGAGTAATTAATCAATTAGAAAGAGGAAATAATGGACTTATGTGATACAGTGATGTCAACACATCAACATTTCTTTTTTTTTTTCAATATATGAAATTTATTGTCAAATTGGTTTCCATACAACACCCAGTGCTCATCCCAAAAGGTACCCTCCTCAATACCCATCGCCCACCCTACCCTCCCTCCCACCCCCCATCAACCCTCAGTTTGTTCTCAGTTTTGAAGAGTCTCTTATGCTTTGGCTAACACATCAACATTTCAAAATAACTCATTATCTACATAACCTTGACATCTTAAAAATCAAAAAGAAGTCACTTCTCACCACTTTGCTTCTCACATCTACCTTATGTGGCAACTGTTATTTCCACTTTCTAGTTAAGGAAGATGATTCAGGTTAGTCAAAGTCAATGGTCACGCAGTTCATGGACCCTTTGAATCTCCTGCTGAGGAACGGGATTCTCTCTGAGGCAGTCTGGAAAATATCACTTGGTGAAGCCACCTTCTCTGGGCTCAATCTTTCAGGTGTTTTTCTAGTTGATGACTTTCCTCATATAGTGCAAGTTCAGTGATGTTCTCAGAACCTATTAACACCTTCAGAAGGGTCTCAGCTCTGTCAAAACCTTAATACTAGACCAGTAAGACTGTGACCTCTAGAAATGTAAAAGAATAAGCATCTGTTGTTTAACACCAGTGAATCTGTAATAATTCGTTAAAGCAGCAGTAGGAAACTAGCACAATTCTGGTCCCTGGAAGTGTAATGCTGCTGTGACAAATACGTAAAAATGTAGACATGACTTGACTGGGCAATGGCTGATGAATTCTGAGGAAGATGATTGAAAAAAAAATCCAGATTGCCTTGGACATATGGTTAGTAGAAATACAGATGTTAACAACACCCTTGCTGAGGACTCAGAAGAAAGTGAGGGCTACAGGAGGGAACATACATATCATCTTAAAGAATATTTACACCATCCTAAAGAGACGATAAGTAATAATATTAACATTTAAGGTACTGCTGGTGAGGGCTCAGATTAAATGAGAAGTATGCCACTGGAAACTGGACAAAAGAGATCTTTATCCCACAGTTACAGAAAGCTCAGCTACGTTGTGTCCTGCCATAATGTGGAAAGCTGAATTTGTACAGGATGAACATGGGTATTTACCCAAGGAGATTTCTAAGCAAAGTGTTGAAGGGGTAGCCCAGTTTGACTTGCCGCTTATAGTAAAATGTGAGAACAAGGATATGAAGGAAAGAATCCTTGGGCCTAGAGGAACCAGGAACTGATCCTTTGGGAAGTTCTCAGCCTATCCAGGCTGTAAAACTAGGAGATTCACTGTCGAGAAAGAGTGCTCTGGAAAGAAAGCCAAAGATGTGGCTGAACAAATTTTGCTAGTGCCTGGGAAAATCAAAAGGTTGGAGTATTCTGTTAAATTCAAGGATAGATGGAGACAGCCTTGAAGGTTCCCTCAGCAGACAGACCCAGTTTAGTCATTCAGGTAAAGCTTAATTTAGCTTATTTTGCAAGGTTAACTTGATCTGGATCATTTCTTACCTGTAACTTTGGAAATGCCAAAAAACAAAAAACAAAAAACAAAAAAAAAACCTTGAACTGTTTCTCAAGGTTTATATGAGGTAACCACTGAAAATTGTAATAATGTAACCCATCACTGTGAGGAATAAACAGTCACTGATTTCCCACCTTAATATAAGCTGCTTTATAAAAATATACCACTGAAACTCATCCCATGTTCTGGTTTGAGCACTCCTGGTTTGTGAACTATCTTTTTGGTATATGCACAATAATTTCTTACTAATTACTACTTCAGTGATTCATTGGTTTCACGTTGGCTATTTTGAACTTTTGACAGTTCAGTCATACACATTCATGATCAAAGTATTAGTGAACACTGAAAAGATTAGGCATGTGACTAATGTTCCCCTCAGCCCTGTCAAAAGAAGCCTGGAATGTAAAGGGAATGATCCAGGAAAAATCTGTGGAGGAGCCTCTTACTGATGGAGTCAATCCCTGTGGCATGCATGCAAGTCCCATGATGTTCTTGGGAATTTTTGTCCCAGGATCAATCATACCCAGATTCCTACACTTGATTTAGATGATTTAAATGGTGAGATTTGGGACTTTTGAGCTCAATGAGATTTATATGAGATCTTGGACTTTGTGTTGGTATTTTAATAGGTTGAGATTTTTGTGAATGTTGGGATGAGTGAATATATTTTGCATGTAAGATGGATAGAAATCTTTGGAGGTCAGAGGGAGTACTGTGGTAGGAAGATGTTTCCAAAATGTGTGAATGTGTTACCTTACATTACAAAAAGGACTTTACAGATGTGACTAAGTTAAGGACTTTGAGATGGGAAGATTATCCTGGATTATTTGGGTGAGTTCAACACAATCACTAGGATCCTCATAAGCTAGAGGTAGGAGTATCAGAGTATGAAAAAGAAATCTGAATTCTAGTGACCTTCAGAAAGTGGAAGAAACAAGGAAATGGATTCTCCCCTGGTTCCATCAAAAGGAAAGCAGCCCTGCCAACACCTTGATTGAGGCCAGTAAGGCCTGTTTCAGACTTCTGCTGTCCAGAACTGCAACATTTAAAAATCTGTGTTACTGCCTCTTCCCTACCATATTTTCTGTGAACACTTTCCCATATTCATTATTATAAATGTTTTCATTCTAAGTGTCCCCTTTAACACATACATAATTTAGTGCCACTCTGTATTTCACTTAGAAGAATTTAACCATTTTATATTTATTTTTTATTGTTTTGGTCAGACTAACCATCATTTTTGCAGGGGATAGGAGGTAGAGAAAGAATAATAGAGACATGTTTGCTTTCATGTTTGCCTTGCTACACACACTCTGTTTTTATATGTTGTCTTTATAATAATTTAGAAAGCCCGTATCTATGTTCAAGTCTATTATTAGTAAAAGATGGTGATTTTAAACACACACACACACACATATATATATATATATATATATATATATATATATATATAAAATTGTTGGACAAAAATTTATATCATATTAATGACTTTCTGGAAATAAACTGTTTCCTAGCACCATCCAAATCACATCTTGAATTTCTCAGTTTTATTTCAAATGTGGCATTGACTGACACTGAATCTACACAGAATCACATAACACTGAAATTAAAGCATCCTAAGTCCTCATTTGGGGCTCTAAAGCACAGCCATTGGAAAAGGCAGCCTGGGAGAGGCCATGACACATTCCAGGATGATCACTGAAAACCTGCCTGGGGAAAAAAGCGAAAGTTCCGTTCTAGAGTATTCACCCATGTGCATTCTAGAAATGTCCACAGGTATTTGAATGTGGTACAATGGTGCCATTTTCCCAAAACTACTGAGAAACAACCTATATCACACACACACACACACACACACACACACACACACACACACCTATAAACATATCTATGTGTAGGTATAGCAATCCATCCATCTATCTATATAGATAGATCGGTAGATACATAATAGATATCTGTATATATAGATATATAATAGAGATCTAATAGAGATCTAATATCTATTAGATCTCACACGTGTGTAGGTATGTGTGTGTGTGTGTGTGTGTATATATATATATATATATATATATATATATATATCACACGTGTGTATGTGAGATCTAATCACAAAGAGAAAATAGAGTGATTTCGAGTGAATGCTTTTATTTTGAATATCTGTTTCTACTTTCACATTTCAAATCAGATAAAGAAGTGACACACTTCTAGGTGTTGTGTTATTGGTTTTTTTCTAATAAAAATAATACAGTAAATGCACAAAATACACACTGTAAACTTATTTCGTATTCAGCAAACTCCCATGAGGTGTTATTACTGCGTTTTTCCGCATGAGGTACAGTGTAGTAAACTGAGGCACAGAGAAGCACCCGGAGTTATTCTTCATACTAGACACTGACATTCTCCTGAAACATTTCACTTTTAACTTAATGAAATGTAAGAAAATTCCCCTCCCGAAATGCTCTACGAATTCTAGGTCATAAAGCATGAACTCATTGTAAGTCGGCACCAAAATGTGTCTGTTTGGAAGCCATGCGTGATGCATAATGAATAATGCAAATCCAGGGCTTATTACAACCTATACAGGAGCAGCAAATCGAATTCAGTCCCAACGCTTTAATACGTATGCGTATGTATGGGGAAGAGGCAGAAGAAGCCTTTGTCAGTACACACAATACCCCAAGGCGCCGCCGCCCGCAACAACTTGTGACTATCCGCACTTGAAATCGCGGGGCACTCTCCACAGTCCGGGTCGCGCGCGGTCCGCGGGGCCCAGAGCGCATGCGTGGCCCTGGCTGCCCGGCCGCGCGGTGAGGTCGCGGGGGCGCTTACCTGGTGCGCCTGGAGCTCAGACACAAGACCCCGAGCAGCAGGGCCGCGGCGAGGGCCAGGCCCTGGAAGCTGAGTAGCTGCGGTAGCAAGGGCTCCAGCGAGAAGAGGCCCATGCCCGAGGACAAGTCTTCCGCCGTCTGGTTCCCGCGCGCCGCAGCGGCCAGCCAGGGGTCTCTCTCGGGACGGCGACACTGCTGCCTCCCGCGGCGTCTCTGCGCGGCTCTCCCTCGGTCCGGCCGCCAGAGGCTGGCCTGCTCGCGGCGCTGCCAGGAATGTCACCGCGGGCCCCCGAGGCTGAGTTTCAAAGTTCCTGCACTCCCCTCCCCCGGCCCAGCCCCCACCCACGCGTACCGCCCAGCTCCGCGACCGCCTCCGGCCCGGTGGCTTCTGGAAAACGGCGCCCGGGTTCCTAGGGGCCGGAAGGAGGGCCAGAGAAGAGGGGGAAGGGGTTAGGATTTCCTGGCGAGGAACCTCTGAAGGCCTGGAGGAGGGAGATTTCTGTTCAGTTCTGGAAGTGAGTCGCTTGGGTTCCTCATTCCGTAGCCCGCGCCGCTCAAGCAGAGGGACCCTGCGTGCCCCTGAAAAGGGCTGGGACTGTGCCCGCTGCTCAGCGGCACCGCTGATCTCTTAGGCACGACCCAGAGAACCTGGCGAGCAACAGATACCCGTGGTTCGCGCCGCCTCCGACCTGGTCCTTGCAGCCTTTTTGGCCCTGCACATCCTGTTTGCTTACACGCTTTTGTTGAGAGCCTACTGTGTGCGAAGGCTTGTCGGAGAGACCAGGGCCGTTGAGGCACACGATCCAGGAAGAGAGAAGAGACTAGTCTATTGCAGAACAACGCTGAGGGCCAAAATAGAAGCGGCACAAGCCCCACAGGTGGTCTTAAAAGATAAGGGAGAAGTTTTTTAAATGTCTTTCCCTGAGTGAGGTCCATTCACCAGGGACTTCACATGTATTAATATACTCTCCACACCAAACTTGAGATGTAATTTTTAGCGGTATTTTGGAGAACATATAACGAAACTCAGGTTAAGTAATTTACCCTCCCTGCTCACTTAAGTAACTGTTAACCATTTTAGTAACTATTAGCCTAACTAGTGCAAGACCACGGTGTTTTTTACGTTATGTAAGATTTTTATTTCCACAGTTCTTTGGACTACTACAACAGCTTAGGAACTGATCCTCAGGCCTCTGACCTTTGATCTTTCCAGCCCTTCCCCCAACCATGGCACCTCCCTACTACACAGACCTATCCTGCTTTTACCCTGTTCAGAACTCTTACTGATTGCCTTTCTGATAAAGTCATAAATCTTGGACCTCCAGGGAGATGCCCTTCTGGGTTTGTCTCCATTGTATTACTAGGACAGCTGGTACAGTTCCATATAACTAAATCTGGAGCCACTGCTTCCCTCACAGTCAGACCTTTAACACCTTTGTCTATGATATTTGCTCTGCCTGAAGTTTTCCTGTCTCCCCTAGATGCTAAAATTCTACCTACCTTTCAAGGCCCAGCTCAAATCCTATTTCCTTCTAGAAATTATCCCTAACTCTTCTTTTGTAATTAACCTCTTGGTCCTCCATACTTTTAACACTATCTCAATTTTCCACCTCATCACATTTTCTACCATATCTAAGTTCTTTCTAAGTCTGTCTTTCCTGCTATAGAAGGTGGGTAACCATCTCTCAGACGACCTTGTCTGCACCCACTCTCTAGCCCCACCTACTGATCCCCCACCCAGAGTTGAGATAACATAGCTGTAAGTACTTTGCAGGTGCCTGGCTCTTGGTGCTCTGTTACTGAATTACTACTGTGTTGTTGTCCTTGACCTTGAAGCTGTAAATGGCTGGTCTAGTATTAGAACTCCAATGCTTTTGAATATCTTCAGCTTTGACTTTTATTCCAGGGTCTTACTACTGCCTCTCCTTCCTTCTATTGTAAATTCAAATTTCTAGGAAATCCAATAGGATCCAGTGAGCCAATAGCTACTCTGTCTCCTCTAAGGGAAAACAAATTGGTTTCCATCCCTGCCTGGCCAACAGAGCCAGCTTACAGGGCAGTATCCATGCTGTGCATTTCTATAAACGCTGCAGAAAGCCCCTCTCACTAATTTTCACAAGCATTCTCTACTTTTATACCTTCATTTTCCATTTGATCTCCTGGATGACTCTTCTGTTTGAAAATATAAGTAAAAATATTAAGCATTAATCAATCTATTGAACATTTACTATGTACCAGGCACCATGCTAAACATTTTATTTCATAACAATAATAGCAAGCACCTGCAGTTAATCACACTGTCTTAGGGAAGTGAAAGAAAGAAGACCGCATTGTCACCTCCTAGATTTGTTTAGCAATTGTGTCATATTCCTGTGGTATCTGTATAGTATTTTACTTAGAACACTTTATGGTGTACACTTAATAAATTTTGAGTGTCTGTTTCTCTTGTTTTCCATTGGTGTTAAAAAGGACCTCTATTCTATAAACTGACCCACTTGAAATAAAATTGAAAGATATTTTTTTATTCTTTTGCTTTGTAACCCATCATCAGCATCATTATATTCACTCTAGTTCAAGTTATTTTACCTCCAAAATATGCCTGTATCCCAATCACTTCTCTAACAGAGATGACAAGTTGACACTCTATATCAACTTTCCTCTTGTTCCTCAGTAACAGTCCTTGATTTTTAACTGAACGTGTCCAATTTTTTAAAACCATATATATATATATATATATATATATATATATATATATATATAATTTATTATCAAGTTAGCTAACATACAGGGTATACAGTGTGCTCTTGGTTTTGGGGAAAGATCCCCGTGATTCATCGCTTACATACAACACCCAGTGCTCATCCCAACAAGTGCCTTCCTCAATGCCCATCACCATTTCCCCCTTCTCCTGCCCCCCCCATAAATCCTCAGTTTATTCTCTGTATTTAAGAGTCTCTTATGGTTTGTCTCCCTCTCTGTTTAAAACTATTTTTCCCCTTCCCTCATGGTCTTCTGTTAAGTTTCTCAAGTTCCACATATAAGTGAAAACATATACTGTCTTTCTCTGACTGACTTATTTCACTTAGCATAATACCCTCCAGTTCCATCCATGCTGTTGCAAATGGTAGGATATCATTCATTCTCATTGCTAAGCAGTATTCCATTGTATATATAAACCACATCTTCTTTATCCATTTATCAGTTGATGGACATTTGGGCTTTTTCCATAATCTGGCTATTGTTGAAAGCGCTGCTGTAAACATTGGGGTTCATGTGCCCCTATGAATCAGTACTCCTGTATCCTTTGGATAAATTCCTAGTAGAATTGCTGGGTCGTGGGGTAGTTCTATTTTTAATTTTTTGAAGAATCTCCACACTGTGTTCCAGAGTGGCTGCACCAGTTTGCATTCCCACCAGCAGTGCAAGAGGGTTCCCATTTCTCTACATCCTCACCAACATCTGTTGTTTCTTGAGTTAATTGGAGCCACTCTGACTGGTGTGAGGTGGTATCTCAATGTGGTTCTGATTTCTATTTCCCTGATGATGAGTATCTTTTCATGTGTCTGTTGGCCATCTGGATGTCTTCTTTGGAAAAGTGTCCATTCATATCTTCTGCCCATTTTTTCACTGTATTATTTGTTTTTCAGGTGTTGAGTTTGGTAAGTTCTTTATAGATTTTGGATACTAACCCTTTATCTGATATGTCATTTGCAAATATCTTCTCCCATTCCATCAGTTGCCTTTTAGTTTTGTTGATTGTTTCCTTTGCAGTGCAGAAGCTTTTTATCTTGATGAGCTCCCAATAGTTCATTTTTGCTTTTATTTCCCTTGCCTTTGGAGACATGTCAAGCAAGAAATTGCTGCAGCTGAGGTTAAAGAGGTTATTGCCTGTGTTCTCCTCTAGGGTTTTGACGGTTTCCTGTCTCACATTTAGGTCTTTCATTCATTTTAAGTGTGTGTGTGTGTGTGTGTGTGTGTGTGTGTGTGTGTGTGTGTGTGTATGTGTATGGTGTAAGAAAGTGGTCCAGTTTCATTCTTCTGCATGCTGCTGTCCAGTTCTCCCAGCACCATTTACTAAAGAGACTATCTTTTTTCCATTGGATATTCTTTCCTGCTTTGTCAAAGATGAGCTGACCATACCGTTGTGGGTCTATTTCTGGGTTCTCTATTCTGTTCCATTTATCTATGTATCTGTTTTTGTGCCAGTACTCTACTGTCTTGATGACTACAACTTTGTATTACAGCTTGAAGTCTGGAATTGTGATGCCTCCAACTTTGTTTTTCTTTTTCAACATTACTTTGGTTATCTGGGATCTTTCCTGGTTCTATACAAATTTTAGAATTGTTTGATCTCTGTAAAAAATGCACATGTTATTTTGATAGGGATTGCTTTGAATGTGTAGATTACTTTGGGTAGTATAGACATTTTAACAATATTTATTCGTCCAATCCATGAGCTTGGAATGTTTTTCCATTTCTTTGTGACTTCTTCAATTTCTTTCATAAGCTTTCTGGAGTTTTCAGTGTACAGATCTTTTACCTCTTTGGTTAGGTTTATTTCTAGGTATCTCACGGTTTTGGGTGCAATTGTAAATAGGATCGATTTCTTGATTTCTCTTTCTGGTGCTTCATTATTGGTGTATAAAAATGCAACATATTTCTGTACATTTCTGTAACAATAACTTTGCTGTATTCATATATTAGTTCTAGTAATTTTTTGGTGGAGTCTTTCATGTTCTCCACATACAGTATCATGTGGGCCATGAAGAGTGAAAATTTGACTTCTTTCTTGCTGATTTGGATGCTTTTTATTTCATTTTGTTGTTTGAGTGCTGAGACTAAAACTTCAATACTATGTTGAACAACAGTGGTGAAAGTGGAAATCCCTGTAGTGTTCCTGACCTTAGGGGGAAAGCTCTCAGTTTTTCTACATTGAGGATGATATTAGCTGTGGGCTTTTCATAAATGGCTTTTATGATATTAAGCTATGTTCCCTCTTTCCCAACTTTCTTGAGGGATTTTATTAAGAAAGGATGCTGTATTTTGTCAAATGCTTTTTCTGCATCTATTGACAGGATCATATGGTTCTTATCCTTTATTCTATTAATGTGATGTATTACATTGATTGATTTTCAAGTATTGAACCAGCCCTGAAGCTCAGGAATGAATCCCACTTGATTGTGGTGAATAATTCTTTTGATATACTATTGAATTCGATTTGCTAGTATCTTGTTGAGAATTTTTTGCATCCATGTTTATCAGAGATATCGGCCTGTAATTCTCCTTTTTAATGGGGTCTCTGTCTGGTTTGGGAATCAAGGTAATGCTGGCTTCATAGAACGAGTCCAGAAGCTTTCCTTCTGTTTCTATTTTTTGGAACAGCTTGAGAAGGATAGGTATTAACTCTGCTTTAAATGTCTGGTAGAATTCCCCTGGGAAGCCATCTGGCCCAGGACTCTGATTTATTAGGAGATTTTTGAAAATGGATTTTCTTCGCTGGTTATGGGTCTGCTCAAATTTTCTATTTTTTCCCGTTTGAGTTTTGATAATGTGTGGGTGTCTAGGAATTTGTCCATTTCTTCCAGGTTGTCCAGTTTGTTGGCGTATAATTTTTCATAGTATTCTCTGATAATTGTATTTCTGTGGTATTGGTTGTGATCTGTCCTCTTCCATTTGTGATTTTATCTATTTGGGTCTTATCTCTTTTCCTCTTGAGAAGTCTGGCTACGGGGTTATCAATTTTGCTTATTTTTTCAAAAAACCAGCTCTTAGATTCATTTGATCTGTTCTTTTTTTTTTTTTTGGATTCTATATTGTTTGTTTCTGCTCTAATCTTTATTATTTCTCTTCTGCTGGCTTTGGGGTTTCTTTGCTGTTCTGCTTCTAGTTTCTTGAAGTGTACTGTTAGATTTTCTTTTGGGATTTTTCTTGTTTTTTGAGATAGGCCTGGATTGCAATGTATTTTCCTCTTAGGGTCTGCCTTTGCTGTATCCCAAAGGGTTTGGACAGTCATGTTTTCATTTTAATTTGCTTCCGTATATTTTTAAATTTCTTCCTTAATTGCCTGGTTGACCCATTCATTCCTTAGTAGGATGTTCTTTAACCTCCATGTATTTGGAGGTTTTCCAAACATTTTCTTGCAGTTCATTTCAAGTTTCATAGCATTGTGATCACAAAAATATGCATGGTATGATCTCAATTCTTTTATAATTATTGAGGGCTGTTTGGTGACCCAGTATGTGATCTCAGAGAATGTTTCATGTGTGCTCAAAAAGTATGTGTATTCTGCTGCTTTGGGATGAAAAGTTCTGAATAGATCTGTCAAGTCCATCTAGTCCAGTGTGTCATTCAAGGCCGTTGTTTCTTTATTGATTTTTTTGCCTAGATGATCTGTCCATTGATTTAAGTGGGGTATTTAAGTCCCCTGTAATTACACTATCCCTATCAATAAGATTGCTTATGTTTGTGATTAATTGATTTACATATTTGGGTGCTACAAGTTGGGAGCATAAACATTTATAATTGTTAGCTCTTCTTGAGGTATAGACCCCATAATTATGATATAATGCCCTTCTTCATATCTTGTTACAGCCTTTAGCTTAAAATCTAGTTTGTCTTATATAAGTATCTCTACTCCAGCATTCTTTTGACTTCCAGTAACATGATAGATGGTTCTCCATCCCCTCACTTTCAATCTGAAAGTCTCCTCAGGTCTAAAATGGGTCTCTTGTAGATAGCATATAGATGAATCTTGTGTTTTTATTGTTCTGATACCCTATGTCTTTTGATTGGAGCATTGAGTACATTTACCTTCAGAGTCATTAGATATGGATTTAGTGTCATTGTGTTATGTGGAGGTTTCATGCTTGTGGTGATGTCTCTGGTCCTTTGTAGTCTTTGCAGCATTCCACTCACAAAGTCCCCCTTAGGATCTCTTGCTGGGCTGGTTTAGTGGTCATGAACTCCTTCAGTTTTTGTTTGGGAAAGCCTTTATCTCTCCTTCTATTCTGAATGAGAGCCTGGCTGGATAAAGGATTCTTGGCTGCATATTTTTCCTATTCAACACATTGAATATTTCCTGCTGCTCCCGTCTGGCTTGCCAAGTTTCAGTGGACAGGTCTTCTACTATCTTTATGTGTCTATCCTTGTAGGTTAAGGCCCATTTGTCCCTAGGAGCTTTCAGAATTTTCTCTTTATCTTTGTATTTTGCCAGTTTCACTATGATGTGTTGTGGAGGATATCTATTCTTATTAAATCTGAAGGGAGTTCTCTGTGCCTCCTGTATTTGGATGTCTGTTTTCTTCCCAAATTAGGGAAGTTCTCAGCTGTAATGTGTTCAAGTAAACCTTCTGCCCCCTTTCTCTGTCTCTTCTTTTGGAACTTCTATGATACAGATATTATGTTTCATTGAATCACTTTGTTCTCTAATTCTCCCCTCGTGGTCTAGTATCTTCTTGTCTCTCTTTTTCTCAGCTTCATCATTTTCCATAATTTTATCTTTTATTTCACTTATTCTCTTCTTTGTCTCCTCCATCTTTGCTGTCACTGCATCTAGTTTATTTTGCATCTCATTTACAGCATTTCTTAATTTGTCGTGACTGTTTCTTAGTTCCTTGATCTCTCCAGCAATAGATTCTCTGCTGTCTTCTATACTTTTTTCAAGCCTAGCTATTAATCTTATGATGATTATTCTAAATTCTTGCTCAGTTATATTTTTTATACCTGTTTTTAGCAATTCTCTAGCTGCCATTTCTTTCTGGAACTTCTTTTGAGGAGAATTCTTCCATTTCATAATATTGGATAGATTCCTGTACCTTATGCCTTTTAATAGCTTGTTATGATGAACATGTCCAATTTTTAACTGAAGTGTCCATTTAAAAGACTGCTTTCCCAGTTTTTCTTGTAGTTAGATGTGACATGTGACTAAATTCTCACGACTAAGCTATAAGGTATTAGTTCAGGAAAGTGCCCTTAACAGGCATGGACAGACCCTGCTGCTTCCCTCCTTCGCTTTTACATGGTTTGAATGTGGATACGATGCCTGGAATTCAAGCAGCCTTCATAGCACGTATAAGCATGTTCCAAATACTGCATTCAATATTATTTGTTGTTTATATGAAATTCAAATTTAACTGGGGATCCTATGTTTTTATTACTAAATCTGGTAAGTAGCTTAATTCCAAAGTACGTTGTCATAAGGTATATAGGAGAGACAACTGTAAAGTTCTGTCTGCCTCGCAGTCCCCTTTGGAAACCAGCCACAAATTGTTCGTTCAACATTGGTTACCAACGTTAGTGTCTTGTGTAGCATGGCTGCGCTAAGTAGACCAGGGTTAACAGATCTAAAAGAGTCATGGGGTGGCCCTTAGCCTTTGAGATATGCAGATGTGGAAGTATGTTAAGTATAGAGAACATCTGGCCTTGTCATCTTTCTTCAGACAATAATTCATTGTCAGACACATGGAGAGAGAAATACAAGGGAAAAAACAGAGGGAGAAAAGGGAGAAGTAAGAGCCATGAATATTGAGATGAAGGGTCATCCTCCAAAATTTCCCCCCACCTGCCTGGGTGACCCTCATTTCCAGGTGGTCAGAGCTGCCAGCCTCTTTTTCTGTTCTCTTTCTAATCTAATCTATTTCCCTTGATGACTTTTTTCATTTTAAAGAGCCTGTGGGAAGTCAGCAAAACTTGAATTTTGATATATCTCTCTGCTTTCAATACATTCTCCTGCTCTGACTTTGATAATACTAATACACTGGATAGAGACCTCCAAGTCCTCCTACTTAGTCAACAACTTTTTGTTAAGTGCAAATTTTGTCCATGGCTCTATGTTTAGTCTGCTGTAGCTACAAAATGAATGAGATGACCCTTCCTTCAAAGAACTGGGACTAAGAGATCAAAAAGGATTGACATCAGAAAGGAGAACAAAAAGCCAGTCCACATAAGATTGTGGAGTGACAATAGGGAGATTTAAGCACACACACTCATATGGCTTCAATTTTGTGAATTCCTGGGAGGCAAAATAATGTGCTAGGGAAAGAGTAAATTACATTCTGGCTTCAGTTGTTGGGAAACATTTGAAAGTACCGCTGTGAAAATGTCAAAGTGGTATCCACATATTTTTCCCCCAATATCAGAAAGCTCCTAAAATCTATTTGATTACTCAAGCTTGAAAAGTCCTGTCAACTTTTGACATAAAACATAGATTGGGTTTTGAGTCATATCTATAACTAAACAATGACTGTGGTTATTTTTTTCCCCCTTCTTTGTCTTGACTTTGATTTCTTATCCCCTTCTGTAGAATTAAGACCAACTCTGGGCAAAATAGTGAAGCAAAGGAAGGAAAGAAAAGGGAAGAAGAAAGGAACATGGATTGAGAAGGCCTGCCGTGTTCCAGGTACTGCTTCAGGGTTTTACATGCATTGTTTCATCTAATCTTCAAAACCAATCTCAGATACAGGTATTATTTCCTTTTACATAACATAAAGACAAGACTCAAAGAGTTTCAGAGCATCTGTGATTACCCTGCCCCTTCATTCCACTGTGAAGTTGCCCTTCCTGTTGCTGTATCATCTTGCCTTCCTTAGAGTTTTCTTTCACAAACTTTTTACCATATCTGTTCAGTCATCCTTGCCTCCATTTTTATGGATCCTGTTTTTACCTCAAGCTGCCCGTAACCAAGATGGCCCATTGCGACAAATGGGCCTCTGCTTTGTACCTTGGCCTCCTGCAGCCCTTGTTTAGCTCTGAGGCTAACCTCAGTTTTCCCATCTGTAAAATGATACAAGACTACCTTTCCTATATGTTTATGAGGCTTAAATTATGAGGACTAAATATATGACAATAGAAATGCCTGGAGCTTCTCCCTTTTTTACATTTGAACACCTTCTGCTCCACTGACATAGGGTTTAAGTAGAAATGAGTCTGTTAGGCAAATTCAGCCCAGCTGAGGTGTTAGCTTGTTGCTATATAACCTCTGCCCAATTGGAATATAAAATGTGCCACTTTTCTGTTTCCTTAATGTGGCTATTCTGATTGTGGCTGAGATAGCAATAATGGTATACACTGAGACCTGAAACAACTATAAGCCTGAAAGTTATTGTTTAGTTGGCACATTGTAAATAGTGAGGCAACTTAGATACCAGTCCTGACCTGACTACAAACATCTTCAATTACAACTCCTTCCTCTTATTCTGGCTTTCTTAACAATTTAAACAATTGCATTTATTTTTTCTTTAGTTTTCCTTTCTCCTGAAAAGCCAGTTTATAGAGTTAACCTAGCACTCAGGTTACACATGTAGACATGGCAGGCAAAAATGTTATTAAATAAGGGGCGCCTGGGTGGCGCAGTCGTTAAGCGTCCGACTTCAGCCAGGTCACGATCTCGCGGTCCGTGAGTTCGAGCCCCGCGTCAGGCTCTGGGCTGATGGCTCAGAGCCTGGAGCCTCTTTCCGATTCTGTGTCTCCCTCTCTCTCTGCCCCTCCCCCATTCATGCTCTGTCTCTCTCTGTCCCAAAAATAAATAAATGTTGAAAAAAAAAATTAAAAAAAAAATGTTATTAAATAAAATGCTATTGAGTGAACAGAGTGACCCAACCATAGACAGTGTTATCACATTGAAAACTTTCTTATAAAGTACAATTTTAGGTAAGACCTAAATGTAATTATTTTGAAGCAGCTTTAAAAATGGTGGAGCAGATGGCTCTGATTATCTCCAAGAGGCAAGGAATAGATTTGATAGTTTCATCATTTCTTGTTTAATAGTCTTGGCATTACTTTTATACACTTGAGCTTTGAATATTCTGGCTTACAAATTCATAATCCCATGTTAAACTTTAGTTCATTCTCATGATCTGACCCTACCTCCTGTGCCAGGATTTAAGATTCATTGTCTCTCTGTCTCTGACTCACTTACTGGCTTTTCTAACATTTTGTTTCCCAATTAGCCCTTGAAATCCGATTCCTGAGGAAAAAAAGCATAAGGATGTCTCTGAGCATTCCTTTACACAAGAACCATACCCCCTGCCCTCACTCCCCAACTACAGAGCTCTGTTTACTAATGGAAAGTTCTTTTTTTTTTTTTAAATTTTTTTTTCAACGTTTTTATTTATTTTTGGGACAGAGAGAGACAGAGCATGAACGGGGGAGGGGCAGAGAGAGAGGGAGACACAGAATCGGAAACAGGCTCCAGACTCCGAGCCATCAGCCCAGAGCCTGACGCGGGGCTCGAACTCACGGACCGCGAGATCGTGACCTGGCTGAAGTCGGACGCTTAACCGACTGCGCCACCCAGGCGCCCCTACTAATGGAAAGTTCTATAGATTCAAAAACTTTTTTTCTTGGTGGCAGGGGGTGGTGGTGGCAGGGATTGAGCCAGTTTAGTTCTTGGAGAAGCAACAAAGAGTCCTGGTATGAAATAAAATCTACCCATGCTACCTCTCTCCTACCAGGTTCTGCTATTTCTACCTGTTACAAGAGAGGTCCTGGGAAACAGACAGAGAAGGAGGCCAGTGCAGGAGTTTATTAGGGCAGGCTCTCAGAATCAGCATGGGAAGTGGGAGAGTGAAGCAAATACGTAGACAGAAGGAGAGTTTGGCCTGGAATACAGTTTCAACAAGACTCAGCCCCTAAGGATATCTAGAACCCAGATGGCCCTTCAGAACTGTCCCAAAATTACGTGAAGGTTTAGAACTTTAGAGCACAATTGCAACATGCCATTGCTTGTGGACTGCCCTCAGGAAGGTGGGAAGAGTGACCTTAGACAAGGATGTTCTCTTTAGCTGAAGACAGTTTCTGAAGCAGCTGGTGACACACTCCCAGAAGGCTGGGAGCCCAGGTCTTGTCACACTGACAGAGAACCTGAGAAATACAACACAGTGCCCACTAAATACACAGAGTCTACTATGGTGCCACAGAAATATATCAGGGGCAAGGGTGCCTAATGGGCTCAGTTGGTAGAGCACTCTACTCTTGATCTTAGGGGTGTGAGTTAGAGCTCCACACTGGGTGTAGAGATTGCTTAAAAATAAAATCTTTAAAAAGAAAGAAATATTTCCGGGGCAGATAGCACATAGATGGTGATCATTCCTGGATTCATTCATTTTGGAGTTGTTTCTTTTTTACTAGCAGAACCAGCCTCTCAGCTTCTGAGATGCTACAGCAACCATGTTTATTAAATGATTCTAATCTTAAAGAAAAAAAACGTGTATGCTATTTATGAGTCAGTTTTAGTACAATGTTGTAACAAGGAAAGCCTCTAGGAGGTCGGCTCAAATATTTGCTCTGATCAGGAAAGATCAGGGAAGTACAAATCAAAACCACAATGAGATTCTATCTCACACCAATCAGAATGGCTAAAATTAACAACCCAAGAAACAGCAGATGTTGGTGAGGATGTGGAGAAAGGGAAACACTTTGGTGGGAATGCAAACTGGTTGCAGCTACTCTGGAAAACAGTATGGAGTTTCTTCAAATTTAAAGATAGAACTGTGTGACCCATTAATTGCATGAATAGGTATTTATCCAAAGATACAAAAATATTGATTCAAAGGGGTACATGCACCCCAATGTTTATAGCCAAATTATGGAAAGAGCCCAAATGTCCAAAAATTGATGAATGGATCAAGATGTGGTATACACACGCGCGCGCGCACGCACACACACACACACACACACACACACACACACACACAGGAGTATAACTCAGCCATCAAAAAAATGAAATCTTGCCATTTGCAATGACATGGATGAAACCAGAGTGTATTATGCTAAGCAAAATAAGTCAGAGAAAGACAAATACCGTATGATTTCACTCATATGTGGAATTTAAGAAACAAAACAAGGGCTCCTGGGTGGCTCAATCAGTTGAGTGTCCAACTCTTGATTTCAGCTCAGGTCATGACCCCAGAGTCTTGGGATCGAGACCCGCATTGCTCTCCACACTGAGCATGGAGCCTGCTTAAGACTCCCTCCCATTCTCTCTCTCTCTCTCTCTCTCTCTCTCTCTCTCTCCCTCTTCCCCGCTTGTGCTCTCCCTCTGTTTTTCTCTTTAAAAAAAAGAAAAGAAAAATAAACAAAACAAATGAACATAAGTGAGAGAAGGAAAAATAAAATAAGATAAAAACAGAGAGGGAGGGGAACCATAAGAGACTATAACTATAGAGAAGAGCAAAGTGAGGGTTGTTGGAGGGGATTGGTTAAAAGTGTGATGGGCATTAAGGAGGGCACTTGTGATGAGCACCAGGAGTTATATGTATGTGATGAATCCCTAAATTCTACTCCTGAAACTAATACTACACTGTATATTAACAAATGAATTTAAATAAAATCTTGGTAAAAGAACTTTATTATGAGATATAATTGATATACAATATTAGTTTTTGGTGTACAACATAATGATTTGATATTTGTAAAGAATTTTTAAGTTGAAAATTAAGGTTTTGTATTACTAACTTAAGTGGTTGCAAGAAGATAACTGTAAGTATATATTATAAACATATAACTTTAAAGATGAAACTGTTCTTTCACTTTAAAGTGTATCTAGTGGAATTTAAATACCACAGTGATTTGATATCCACCACAATCCATTTGCTAAAAAGCTTTTCTAGTAAAACATTTTACATTGTTCCTTAAAAAAATAGAATGATATTACCATAAAAACAGATGCAGAGATCAACTGAACAGAATAAAGCTCAGAAATAAAGCCACACATATGGGACCAATTAATTTATGATAAAGGAACCAAAAATGTAGAATGGGAAATGGATAGTTTCTTCAATAAATATTAGGAAAAGAGTTATATGTAAAAGAATGAAACTGTACCATTATATTATACCATACACAAAAATAAACTCCAAATGGATTAAAGACTTGAACGTAAGACCTGAAACCATTAAACCCCTGGAAGAAAACATAGGTGATAAACTCCTTAACATTAGTCTTAGTGATGTTTTTTTGGATCTGACATCAAAAGCAAAGGCCATAAAAACAAAAATAAACAAGTGGGGCCACATCAAACTAAAAAGGTTCTGCACAGCAAAGGAAACCATTAACAAAATGAAAAGGCAACCTACTAACTGAATGGTAAAAATATTTGCCTATCTGGTAAGGAGTTAATATCCATATATAAAAACCCATACCGTTTAATAGCAAAACAAACACACAATCCAATTTAAAAATCGACAAAAGATCTGAATAAACATTTTTTCAAGGAAGACAGACAGATGGCCAATAGGTACATAAAAAGATATTCAACATCACTAATCATCAGTGAAATGTAAATCAAAACCACAAGGAGATACTAGCTTATACCTGTTAGAATGGCTATTATCAGACAAATGTTGGCAAGGAAGTGGGTAAAAGGGAAGCTCTGTACTACTGGTGGGAATGTAAACTGGTGGAGCCACTGTGGAAGACAGTATAGGGGTTCCTCTAAAATCAATCAGTCGATCTACCATATGATTCAGCAATTCCACTTCTGGGCATTTATCTGAAGAAAATGAAAATACTAGTTTGAAAAGACATATGCACTCCCATGTTCATTTAATTCTTATTTACAATAGCCAAGATATAAAAACAACCTAAGTGTCCATCAATGGATGAATGGATAAAGAAAATGTATCATATATATACAATAGAAAATTGTATATACAGGGGCACCTGGGTGGCTCAGTCAGTTAAGCATCCTACTCTTGATTTTAGCTCAGGTCATGATCTCATGTTCATGAGATTGAGCTCCACGTCAGGCTCTGTAATGGGTATGGAGCCTGCTTAAGATTCTCTCTCTCTCTCTCTCTCTCTCTCTCTCTCTCTCTCTCTTTCTCTTTCTCTTCTCCCCCCCAAAAAAAAGAGAGACAGAGAAAAGAAAAGAAAATCATATACATGCACAATAAAATCTTGTCATTTGTGACAATGTGGATGGACCTTGAGGACTTTACGCTAAGTGAAGTAAGTCAGACAGAGAAAGATAGGTACAATATAATCTCACTAACATGTGGAATCTTAAAAAAAAATAAAAACAAAACCAAGCTCATAGATACAAAAAACATATTGGTAAGAACAGATTGGTGGTTGCAGAGGCATGGGTAGGAGGTAGGTGAAATGGATAAAGAGTGAGCCAAAAAGGCCCAAAAGGTAGGAGGAGGCAGACCCCTAAAAATTCCATCAAGGTGGTATACATGTGTCTAATGATGTCTAGAGAGGCTTTATTTCCTCTTTACAAGATTCAGTCAGCATGATAACATCACTGTAGTGGACCAATATGTTATCTTATGAATGAAGAAACAGTGAAGGTCTCTTTGACTGGATTATGATTATGACAAGGGCTGGAGATTTGGTATAGCTAATACAGTTAATATTTATTGCTGGCCCTTCTAGGTGAAAGCAAACTGCATTTGTGAGATTAATAGCTACTGTGCCAGGGGATGTGTTGATGTGCTGCAATAATTAAACCACATGTAGAACAACAGCTGTAATTTAAATCATCACCGAATTAAGCTTGCAATACGTATTTTTTGTTCTTTAATATTTATCTGTCCTCTGCACAGTCCGTATAGGCAAATTAAATGGAGTTATTGTAGGAACACTGTACTGTTGCATTTCTTATTTTCTTGATTAAGTATTAATATCTGCTAATATTCCCCTATAAATGTGGCAGTAGTTGTTAGATAGAGGCAGTGCTAGAGATTTCATTTAAACTTTCCTACCATAATAACCCTCAGTCTCCAGATCAAGGAGACAATGTGTAGTATTCTGCCAATTACTGAATATGTTTATTCTAATTATGCATTCGGTAAGTGAGGAAACAACCACTGGGTTCATTTATTTAGGGATCTAAGCCAAAACTTCATTAATCTTTTGATTTTTGTGATTGTCTAGTAATTTCTTTCTCACCAAGCACAATGGCTGTATGTCTTTTTGAAAAAAAGGCTTGGAAGAAGATTTAAAATATAAACTTTTGGCAGTGTACCAGGCCTTTCCTTCAGGGGATTTGGCCTATTCATCATTAAATGGGTTTGGATCTGTGAACTGGTTCAAGTAAAATAATTGGTTGAGGAAACATAATTTGTGGTGAATCAAGTGAAACTTTTAGATTTAGAACTTTTCTGCTTACAAAAATCAACTAAGACTTTTAATAGCTTACCCATCTATATTTTGTAGGAATACCATAAGCACTTACCTGACACCAAAGATCTCTGTGCATCAAAATATTCTGGTTTGATATTAGGATAATTCTGACTTCATAGAATGAATTAGAAAGCATTCCCTCTGCTATATTTTAAAAGAAATTATAGAAAATTGGCATAATTTCTTCCTTAAATGTTTCGGAGACTTCACCAATAAACCCATCAGGGCCTGGTGCTATCTGTTTTGGAAGATTATTAATTATTGATTCAATTTCTTTAATTGGTATAGGCCTATCAGATTTTCTGTTTCATCTGTTTAAATTTTGATAGATTCTGTCCTGCAAAGATTTCGTACATCCATTAAAGTTATTGAATTTGTGGGCATAGAGTTAAATTCATGAGATCTGTAGTAATGTCTTCTCTGTCACTTTTGGTATTAGTAATTTTTATCCTCTTTCTTTTTGATTTAGTTAACCTGGCTAGAGGCTTATCAATTTTATTGATTTCTTCAAAGCACCGGATGTGATTTCATTGATTTTCTCTATTGATTTTCTATTTTCAATTTCATTGATTTCTACTCTAAATTTTACTTAATTTCTTCTGCTTACTTAGGATTTACTTTGCTCTTCTTTGTCTACTTTCCTAAGGTGGAAGCTTAGATTATGATTTTAGATCTTTCTTCTTTTCTAATATATGCATTCAATTCTGTAAGTTCCCCTCTAAACAATGTTTTTGCCACATCATGCAATTTTGATATCTGTGTTTCCATTTTCATTTACTTCAAAATATTTTCAAATTTCTCTTGAGATTTCTTTTTTGAACCATGTGTTATTTAGAAGTGTTTTGTTTAATCTCCAAATATTTGGGCATTTTCCAGCTATCATTCTGTTATTGATCTAGTTTAATTCCACTGTGATCTGAGTGCTGACATTGTAATATTTCTATTTTTTAATTGTTAAGGTATATTTTAATTATATCACTTTTAATTAATATGTGTCTTTGTATTTAAAGTGAGTTTGGCATAACCAACATACAGTTGAGTCTTGTTTTCTGATCCACCCTGACAATATCTGTCTTTCAATTGGTGTGTTTAGATCATTATTTATAATTGTCTAAAGTGATTATTTACATAGATGGATGAATTTCTACCATATTTTTTACTGTTTTCTATTTGTTGCCTTTGTTCCTTTATGCTGTTTTGTTCTCCATTCTCTCTCCACATTTTGAGGTTTTAGCTGAGCATTTTATATGATCCCATTTTTCTCTTCTCTCTTAGCATAGCAGTTATACCTCTTTTCTTATTTTATTCAGCAGTTACTCTATAATTTGCAATATACATTTACAACAATTCAAGTCTACATTCAAGTAACACTATACCACTTCAAAAGTAGTGTACATGGTTTATAATAAAATAATCTTAATTCTCTCTGACATCCCTTGGTGTGTATGGTTCATCCTCATGGGTCATACTTTGTAGGTGGACCCTTGGAGCCATTTGGGAATTTGAATCTGTTTATAGAACTCGAAGTAATGAGAGGTAATGGGAGTCGGTCCTAAGGAAGATCAGCAGTGCTGACAATAATTGTGTCAGTGAAGAAGCAGAGCCATCGTGCATATTACAAGAATAAAAGATTTATTATAGGTATTAAACTTTACACAATTGTGGGAAGACGTAGGAAAGAGAAAGTACAGAAGGAAATTTGAAGGACAAGAGAAGGAAGCACTAACCCCCCTCCTGAAACACTGTGGCAGGGGGACATGTTGGAGCTTACAGAGAAATCACGAAGCCACACACATGTAGCGAAATGGACTGAGAAGGGAGAGTTAATGCAGAAGTATATGGGAAGCTGTGGCCTCTCTGCAGTTATTGCCTTTGTGAATCGGCAGCCAAGCAGCTTGTGGTGATCTTGAGGCCCTTGTGGATCAGTCCAGCCAATGAGCTGGACAAGAAGTGAACTGGAGTGACGAAAATCTGGGAAAGTGAAGGTGCAGTGAGAAATTTAGAGGATCAGAGTCACAGACCCTTCTAGTTTAATCACTTACTATTGTGACCTTGTTAACATTAATTAATTTTTGTGAATTTCTATTTTTCTAGTTGTAAGCATATATGAAATATTGACCTTTAGGGGTTGCTTACATGCCTCTAGCATTTTTTGGAAACTAGTTTTACTTTCTTGTCCGTGAGTTTTTTTCATCATAAGTTAAATTAATTTCAAAATATGTGACTTTTGGCATACCTTAATTATTGACATTTGATATAAAAATTGTAATATTCTTTTCAACATATCTATTCAATATAATTTAAGTACTGTAGTGATATAGTATATCTCTCCAATATAATTTAAATAGTATACTTTATACCCACCATCATCAATTTTTAAAAATCCATGAATAAGCTTTTCTTTAACAACCAGAAATTTTACATGGTTCCATTTTCTCCTTGAACTCATATTTCCATTCCATTTCTCCCACAGAATTTTATCCTAACATAATATATTTTTATGCTTGGAGGTCTTTTATTGATCACAATTTATATCTTTCTGCTATAAAAATATGTATATAAATTTAAAATATTTTCTCATGTTCTCTGTGACCAGAAGACTTAAGTGTTATTTTCCCTTCATCTGGATTAAGTTATCATTACAATTATTATTGGAACATCATTGATCAAATAAACTTAAATATATTATAGAAATTGATAGTTAAACCTAAAAAGTAAAGTTTAATTAGAAATGCACATTTTACTATGTATAATACATATGAATGTATATGCATATATAAGTCTGATAATGAGAAACTTGGATACCATCATCCTCAATCTATTTACTCCTTTGATCGATCCCACCTATATGCAAATAAACTCCAATTACCAACACCAACATTGCCCCACTCCCACAACCTTCTCACATACCTCTTAGCTCTGACAACCCACACATGGCCATTGCACAGATGACTTCTTCACCTTGCTTGGACACTCAGTGCTGGGATGGTACTCCTACTTGCCCTATTTGTGTTATTTTGCTCTGTCATACCTACTGGGTTTTGTACTAAATCATTCAGAAAGGAAAGATAGGGTAGGGAAAGATTTTTACAAATCTTTTTATTCTGAGATGATAGATGATGGATAGATAGATAGATAGATAGATAGATAGATAGATAGATAGGAAGGACGGTCTGTCTATGAGGTTTTCGCCTAGGTGAAATAACCTACAATGCCTTTCAGTATTTACCAGTGACACAATTTTGTTGCCTTTTTCTCAGCATTTTCCTCAGCATCAACAATTTTTTTGGCAAGAATTAAGGAGACAGAATTAGGGAGACAGAAGAAGATAGATATTTGGAAGAAAATGGTCACTTTAACCAACTCTACAAATACATCTGATATTAGAATATTTAACCTAACTCTACAAATATATCTAATATTAGAATATTCCAATACAGGCAAAATACCCCATTTCTAATGCCCCACTTTGTCTAGAACAGAAAAATGAGAAAAAAAACACCTTATCAAAAGCTTATGGTGACTTGGTTAAAAAAGATTTCAGACACCTTTTGATAAGAGTTGGAATGTTTCTGTTGTAATATGAAGGAAGTTTGTGAAAAGCAAAGATGGAAAATATAAACTAAATTGATGCCTTGACCACAGCCCTATTCTCAGGCAGATCAATTTTAGCAAAAAGCAGAAGTTGAGAATATGAAAATAGATTTTCTTAAGTTTTTCACTGCCTACAAAGTTCTTGGAAAAACTTTGTGGATCCTGAGAGACATATATATTTTGCCTTAGTTTGGGTTGTTGTAACAAAGTACAACAGTCTGGGTAGCTTTTAAACAACCAAAATGTGTATATCACAGTTCTGGAGGCTGAAAGTCCAAGATCAGGGTGCCAGTGTTGTTGGATTCTGATGTCACAGACTGCCAAACTTTGCTGTATTCTCACGTGATGGAAAAGGGGTTCTCTGTCCTCTTCTTATAAAAGCACAAATCCCATTCATTAAGGCTGTGTTCTCATGACCTAATTACCTCCCAAATGCCCCACTTCCAAATACTATCATATTGGGAATTTGATTTCAACATATGAATGGGGGGGGGGCGGAATCAAACATTCAGTTCACAACAGTACTGAAAAAAATTTAAAGTAGCAGTTAATTTTAGAGAATTGATGGCTTTGTGAAAACAAAATAACTCATGCAAATAATCTAATAATGTGCACAGGTGAGGATGAAAAGTGTGTTAAAATGTTATTCATCAATGCGAATAAGTAGGAATTGGGCATAAATTACACTTATATAAAATAGAACATGTAATGGAAACTGCAAAAGTCATTTTTTAAAATTTTTGTCTAATATTTTTGCCTTTTAAAATTCAACTTTTTATATTAATACTCTGCTCATTCCTGTTACTATTTGGGATATTTAATGAAAATTACCTCAACTATTTATATTTAAAATGTAAATTACTCTTTAAATCTTAAAAGCAGGAAGTATTTTTAGGAGTTGAGATATGCTTATTCACTCATGCTGTTTCAACATTTAGCGAGTGGTTAAATGCCTACCAAGAACTCAATGCAGAGCCAAGCACAGAACATGTAATAATTAGTGACATTAGATATGGCCCCTGCATCCATGGAAATATAGTCTAAAACCCTTTGACTAAAGCAAAAGCAACCACAGATCTTTCTGCAGAATATACATTAGCTTGCCAAAATAGAAGATGGGATCTAGAGTTTCTCTGTGGGTTTCAGCTCCAGGAGCTTGAGAGCCCTCTCTTTGAGATGACTCCATTGAATCATCCAGCCATAAACATCTGCACCTGTAGATATTTGCTCTAATTTAAATCCCTCAGGAGGTGAATATGGTTGGTTGATGTAGCTTGCAGTTTCCACTTCTGGGAATAGTTGTGTAACTGTAATTGGTAGCTATGCCATAATCACAAAGAATGAAGTTTCTTAAAGGTTAAAAAAGCATGGGGAGGAGGGTACCAGGGTGGCTCAGTCAGATAAGCTACTGACTCTTGATTTTGGCTCAGGTCATGATCTCACAGTTCAATTTGTGGGTTCTAGCCCCAAGTCAGGCTCCATGCTGACAGTATGACAGTATGGAGCCTGCTTGGGATTCTCTTTTTCCCTCTCTGTGCCCCTTCTCTGCTTGCATACATGCATGTGCTTTCTCTCTCTCTCTCTCTCTCTCTCTCTCTCTCTCTCTCTCTCAAAACAAACAAATAGAGGAGTGCCTGGGTGGCTCAGTCAGTTAAGTACCTGACTCTTAGTTTCAGCTCACGTCATGATCTCATGGTTCATGAGATCATCCTCCATGCTGACGACATGGAACTTGCTTGGGATTCTCTCTCTCTCTCTCTCTCTCTCTCTCTCTCTCTCTCTCTCTCTTTATGCCCCTCCTCTGCTTGTTCTCTCTCTCAAAATAAATAAATAAACTTAAAAAAATAAATAAGTAAAAACCGTAAAAAAAAAAAGATGTTTGGGGTCTACCTGGAGAGGGAGAAAGTATATTGAAGGTAGGAATGTCCACTCCAGTTTTCCATCATGAACCAAAATCTGATTAATCTTCCTTTATAAAAGTCACCTTATTAGTTTCTATTAGTTTAAAATTTTAAAATCTGATTCAGCATCTACAGTGCTGTTCTTCTCCCCTCCCCCTTCCTCTTCTTTTCTTCTCTCCTGTTTCTTTCTGTTTCTGTCTTTATATAGCCATATTGTCCAGCTTTCCTTAGAGCTTTACCTTTTTATAAATCTTATTTAAAAGTCAAGATTGTAGTATTTGTCTACAACTATAATAAAATAGAGTTATACTAATTTACAGCTTTGTAAAAAAGTCTTTTTCATCGATATACATACATTTGCTGTACGATGCACATATGAATGTGATTCTCTTTGTGAAGTACATTACATAGAGAAGCAGCTCAATCACCAACCAGTGCCTGCACTTTGTAACATGTACACTTGTGGCCTGTTAATGTCTAGGGTGAAAGAGACGCTCCATGGGAACTGTAGAGGTTTAAAAACATGAGAATGGTCCAAGGGAAGGAGTGGGATCCCTCATGCAAAATACTAGTTTCCTTTCACTGCACCCTGTGGCCATAAAGTATTTGTTTTACCTCGATGTCATAAAAAAAAATTTGGTGGATTTTGATTGTGCGCTATTAATAACCATCCCAGTGGCTGTGGAGGCTAATTAATTGACCTTAACTTGGAGCCTTTCACTGATCTTTTACTTTTACTGTTTACCCATAATGATGAATTTTGGATATTGATTTGATATTACATTCCTTGGTTTTAGGCTCACATTTAAAACCATTGTTTGTTTTCTCTGTCCATGGGATCTTAATATGCATGGCATGTTTCTCCTGAGTGGCGGCCAAATTTCCCTCAGGCTGGACTTTTAACTATCGGTGGCAAGCCTGTCCGGATTTGCAGTCACATGGGCATCTGGTCATGCCTCAGTTTCAGCTGTTCTAGAATAGATGCCTGTTTGTTGGTTGTCAGCCATTCCTCACATTGTGCATCAGTCTCAGGTGTCCTTGACAGAACATGCCTCCTCTGGGTGTCCTCAAGAGGTTATCCTTTTCAGGCAACCTTTGGACTCACTTAAAATTCTCATTTTTTGTTTCTAGGCTTTTGATGATGTGAAACTAAGATTTGCTAATTTTTGAGGTTGCCTTTTGTTTGGTATAACAAACAATGGCTGTGGCCAAAGGAACATTGAAATTAATCATATTAGGAAATTAAAGAACATTTGGAGCCCTCTGCATTTATAATGTAAAGCATTTTTTCAAAATATGGAGTATGTAGCTAATTGAAGTCTTTAAAATTATGCTCTTACCCCCATATGTAAGTTGCATAATTGTGCATAGTATATAGTCTATATTTTAAACCAGAACGATTCCAAACATATTCTCAAAGTCTGGTGAAAAATCCATCTATTTATTTTCGAAGGATATGGTTTAAAAGAGTCAAACAGCACATTTATTTATAGAAATTAACACCACACTGATGACACAGAAGACAAAACCAGTTTCTTGCTGAAATCCATGATGAGTTCTCTGTACACGGGAACTGATAGTGTGTTGCTGGATATTTCCTTGGTAAAGCTGGCTTCTCTCCCCAACTCTCTATTACCCAACATTCCCAGAGGAGCCCAGGGTACCTACAGGTTTAGAGCAAAACTGTTAATATGGTTAGAGTGACAAAGGAATACTTGGAAGTTATTCTGTTTTAAGAGCACAGCACAACGGAGGGAATGCTTGATTACTGTGGAAAAGGAGTGTGAAAAGTGAGATATGCCAAGGAAATGGCTTGGCTTTTCTGCATATAGCGCCAACTTTTTTTAAAGACTTTGTAAAAACAGTCATTCTTAAAGGATGTTTTGCTTTTTTCCCTCATTTTTTGTGAAATTCTGCACTGTCAATTAAATATAAATAAATAAAAGGTAAACATGACATGTAACTGTTGTCTCCAGATCATTGGTTCTCACAGTGTCATATTCATAGACTCTAATTGATTTAAGAGATGTTATTTTAAAGAATTACTGATAGGATACCATTATGCAACCTGCAAGATGAATTCACGAAGTAAGTCTCATTCATTGTGACTATGGCTTTCTGGTTGTCAGGAAGGTATTTCGTTTGCCCTCTGTGTGCCTTCATTTTTCCCTTTACTCTTTTGTTAGAGCCTTTGAGGAAATTTACCAAAATTCTGTTAAGAGAAAAGTAATTGGTAGGAGCTTATCAGTAGCTTGGGTGGGTGGAGTGGCCCTCATCACATATGATCTAGGACAGGCTGACATAGCAGTCCAGCCAGAATACTAGCGTCAGTAACCTGCATTGTTTTAGGCAACAGTGTGGTGACTAGTTTTCTTTGCTAAACTTATTTAAATTATGAGAGCTGGTAGTTATTACTTGAGAGTAGAATTAAAAGTGACTATTATTTTCTTCTTTATAAGTTTTTTTGCATTTTGTAAATGTCCTCAATGAGTTTGAATTTTTTTAAGTCATAAAAAAATAATTTAAAAATTAAGATAATAATTTCTAAGGTTAGTGGTCTATATGTCAAGGGTTAATAGCTTAATTTAACTCATATGAGTTAAGGAGGAGAAAATATTTTAGGAATTAGCGTATTCAGAGTAAGAAAGATTAGAAAAAATATACAAAATATGAACAGTGACTAGTGGCGTTTAAAGTGGTTAAAATGTTTTTTATACTTGTCTGTATTCTCCAAAATTTCTCATTAGCATGTAATACTTTTATATTAGAGAAAGAGGTCCTTAAAGGCGCTACTGAGGACCGTCTGCATTCCATAGGTCTTCAATTCTGCTTTCATCAACCCTATGATGCCTTCCTGTTTGCACCACAGAAATAAATAAAACGCTTGGCACTCTCACTAAATCGTGTTGCTATACTAGAGCAAAATGCAGAAAAATTTTTAGCTTTACAGACGGTACTTAAGAATGTAGAAAAACCACTTGTGTCAAGTCACTTGCCAACCTGCCTATTCATGCCTCTTTCACTGGAAATAAAATTCTGCCCCTACAGCCTGCAATCTCACATTTCAAACTGTTACTTTAAAAATGCAACTAGCTGTCATTTCTTTATCTGAATATGGCTAATCATTGTTGCTTTTCTCCTACCACTTAAATTATTTCAGTTCACAGAAACACTAGTGACATGGGTATGGGCTGGGGACGGTATGATCATTCTGGAACATGGAGTATTCCAATGGAGGAAGCTAAATCTGAATGGAGCCCTGCTGGGTGGCTGGGGGTTTGTGATTGTGCTCTGGGCGCCTAGAAGTGAAGAGGAAAGCCTGAGAAAGTACAAAAGATTTGTAGAATGAAGAGGGCACAAAGAAGCAAACCTCACTGATTTTATAGTTAATTTGCCAGGTGATACAAACTTGGGGACACAATAGATAATATTGTGTGGGTGTATAGGGTCTTATTTCAGAAATACCAAGAGAGTCCAAATAAACAAACACCTTCCCTTTAAAATCCTTTAGATTCTGTTGTCTGACCATTGAATTGACTTTAATACTTTAACCAAAGCAAAATACCTTCAGTAGAAGGAATGCCTTTAAAGATAAAAGCAAGGAATGAGGAGTGACTGCTAATGGGTATGAAGTTTCTTTTTGGGGTGATACAAATGTCCTAAAATTAGATAGTGGTGGTGTTTGCACAACACTGTGAGTATACTAAAAACCACTGAATTGTAAGGGTGAATTTTTGATGTATGAGTTAAGCCTCAGTGAAACTGTTATTAAAAATGCCCTTCCCTTCTCCCTCCAAAATGATGCAAGCAGTCATTTTAAGTTTTAATGAAGAATAAATAAATTAATAGCAGAGTTCAGGAAAGAAAGCAATTTGATCATCTGATTAGAAGATAGGAATGAGACTCCTCAAGGGGCAAAGTTGAAACTAACTAGAAAGCAGTGATGACTGACACTTGACTTCCACCCACCCTGGCAAAGCGGAGAAGGACATGGTGGTTGCCATGTGGGGCAACGGGAACACTCCTGACTAGACCTGTGATGGAAAACTCCAGGGGCTAGATAGCCCCGGCAAGCAGTGTAAATGTGTGTAGTAGTTCTGTGGTGAACTGGGGTATGTGCCCTGTAAGTGGGGGCAGCACTGCTGAGCTGTAAATTATTATCACCATGTGAGAGTGCAGGCTCATTTTTATTGCAGATTTTTCAAGAAAACAAATGGCCATCTAGAGTTTTATGTCACATCATCTTATATTTGAATTTTGGAAAACAATTAAAAATGGAACAAATTAAAAAATGAGGTCAAAAAACACTTGGCTGGGAATTCTGGAAAGGTCACATGCAGGTGTCCCCAACCCTGGAGTTAAGCACCTGGACTGGTTGAGGAATTGAGAGGATGATTTGAAGACCAGAGGAACATTTCCAGAATTCCTACCTGAATGTCCAATTGTCCCAGCACCATTTATCGAATAAACCTTCCTTCCCCTATGATCTGTTAGGCAATTCTGCCACATATCAAAGTTCCATATATGCAAAGGTCCTTTTCTGGGCACTCATTTCTATTTCATTGGTTAGTATGTCTATCCCTGAGCTACTATAAAGTGTACTAATTTCTACTGCTGCATAATATCTCCTGTTACCTAGCAGGTGAGTATAGTCTTTTCTTTTAGAAGCACCCTGGCAATCTTAATGCTTTATTTCCTGATGTTTGTGTGTGTATGTGTGTATGTATATGTATGTGTATGCATATGTGTGTATATATATATGTGTGTGTATACACACATATGTATATATATACATATTTATATATATAGTATTTTTAAAACAATCTCAAATTTATAGAAAATTGCAAGTACACTACAAAAAAACATGTTTTGTTCCTGAATAATTTGAGAAAAACTTTAAAACTTTATGTTTCATCATACCCAAACCTTGAGTGTCTATCTCCAACAATAACATTTTCCCATGTAATCTCATACAAGTATTGAAATTAGGAAATTAACATTGATACATTACTGACAGTCTTGTGATTAGATTCAGGTTATTGTTTGGCAGGAATATTGCAGAAATGATGCTGCACTATTCTCATTGCATCCTCTCAGGTGGTGCATGATTTTTATTATTTTTTAGATGTTGTTTTCCAGTTAGTGTTCATTTTACAGATGGTATTTATATCGTTCAGTTGATTAATACAGGCTTCTCTCTGTAAAAGTAATCCTTTTAGTTTTGTAATAAGGAGTACATTGTTGAGAGGAACTTGAAAATCATGTAAATATCATGTTTTCATCTATTCATTCATTTATTTATATCAGTGTAGACTCATGATTTCTATTTTGTTGGAAGGTACACTCCATTACTAGCATTCTTTGTTTTGATACCCAAATTATCCAACATTTGGGCAGTGGAAGGTAAATCATGATGGATCCCTTGTTCTTTTGATACCTTCTTATCATTTTTTGAACATTTCTTTGCTTTCTAGCACACAAGATGTTCCAGGCCTATCTCGTACATTCTCTGCCTCAGTCCTCCAAGAAGCTCTAGTCTCTTTTGAGGGGAGGATAGTATTTGGGAGCCAAGTTGTGATTGCTAAGTGCCCATTGCTGTTGGGAAGTTGCTGCTCTCAGAACATCTGAGAGAACCGCACTAGGTATGAATATTGAACACCTTGAGTTCACACCAATATCATTCCAATCCAGTACTGCAGAATTCTGTCTACCTTTCTGCCTTTCTATATATCTATCCCCATCTTGGAACTCTGAGGAACATGGCTCCCATTATCCTTAATATGTTTACTTATTTGATCAATTCTCCTGTATGCAACCATTTCTCATTGCTGCTGCCACAACATCCACAGATGTTTTCTTGGCCACCACCTGAGCTTCCTCTGTCGAGCTACTATATTGCCCCACGACAACACCTTTCTCCCTTTGTTCATGCTCTAGACACCACCTGCAGGACCACGCTACAGAGTAGGAGCCTTCCTGTCTCCAATGCTTCATTTGGTTACACACTTCATTTCTCTAGGGTTTTAACACTCTGTGTCCAAGCTGTCTCCATGGGGAATATTTAGTTTACATCTTCCCCCTTAAGTCTTATATAATATTGTTATTATATTATATTATATTATATTATATTATATTATATTATATTATACCTGGCTGAATATTTCATTTGTTTTTTGTTTAACCCCATACATTAGACGTTATTGTTTTATATTAGAAATGTTTATTTGAATTTACATACATGTTTATCATTCTATTTTTACCATCACTTCTTATGTTGCAGACCATCCTTCTAGCATGATTATTTTTATAAAGCAGATTCTTTCACAGTTTACCTAGAGCAGGTTTCTTGGTGGAAAAATGCTTCAGTTTTGTACACATCTAATTTCTTTAAAATTTTGCCCTTATGATGATTATCTGATTTTTGAGCAATAATCTTGCTAGGTACACAATAGATTGACAATAGTTTTCTTTCAAAAGTTTGTAGTTACACTTTACTGTCCTCCAGTTTCCAGTGGTGTTAAAAAGTTTGAGGTCATTTAACTATTGTAGTTTTTATAATCTATCTTTGCTTTCAGGCAGCTTAAAAGATCTTCTTTTAATCTTTCATGTTCTAGGGTTTCAGTGGGATACATAAAGATGTGAGTTTCTCTTTACTTAACCTGTTGGTATCTGGAATCATGTTTATTTCATTTTGGAAAATTTTATGTAAATATATTTTCTCTTCTGTTCTCCAGGTTTTATCCTTCTGAGACTTTGAGTAGGTAGGTATTAGTTTTTCTATTCTGTCTAATGTATGTCTCACTTTCCTTTTATATTTTTCATCACCTTAATTATCTTATCTACACTCTGGATAAATTTTTCAGATATATTTTACAGTTCATTAATTTTCTTTTCAATTAAGTCTGATCTACTATTTAACCAACCATTAAGTTATTTCTTTCAATGATTATTTTTCATTTCCAAATATTCCATTTCTTTAAATGTCTGTTCACTTTTTCAGGTTTTTCCCTGGGGTATGTAAACTCATCTTTGCAATTTCATCATGCATTTCTTTTAGCATTTTTTGTTATTTCTACCCTTATATTTGTTACCTTATTTTAAATCACACTTTTGCTGAGTATACAATTCTAGATCAATAGTTGTTTTCTCTCAACACATTGTAGATATTATTCCATTGCCTTTGATTTATTATTCATCTGGTTGTAATTACATGTTGCACATGACAATTTCCACGTCTGTTGTCCTTGTGTCTGAAATTGTTTTTTCTTGACTGCGATTCATAACTTGCCTGTTCATGTGTTTGGCAAATTTTGTTTATGAGGTCATATTTGCTTTTAATTTTTGGTAGTCCAATAGTCCCAACGTGGGAGGCTTTTCTTCAAAGACAGCCTGGTATAGCCCCCATCCTAGAAACACTTAGCTCTCTCAGAAAAGAGTCCCAGACTGTTGCTGTTTCAAAGATCTTGTGTTGCCAATACTGTGACTTCAGGTCAACACTACTCCTTCGGCTGCCCACAGGTCTAGGTGACTTCTCTGTCACTCTTACTCCCAACTGTTTTGACCTTTGGTTTCTCTGCCCTGGCTCCTTGCCTCTATGACTTTGCTCTTCACTTCTTTGAGACTGCTTGTGATGGTCACAGTTTCTTTCTAGTGTTCTAGAGGGGCCCTTTCATTCCTGTTGACTCTAGAAAGTAGAAGCATAGGATCTCTACACCAGGTGCTGCCCCCTTTCTGCTTGACTCCATTCCCATTTTTCCCTTGTTTGCTGGACACAGGAGGTCCACAGACCTCTTCTAACATCCTATAAGATAAGCGATGCATCCAAGAGCCCATTACATCTATTGCCTAAGTGATTAATTGTTAATTGGGAAGGTTGTTCATGATTGGAAAAGGACTCCAGATAACTAACTTTCATTTTACAGATCTTTTTTTAACTCATTGATGGTGTTTTTCTTTACCTCCTAATGACTAACTCTTTCTGTGCTTACTGATGTAGCAATACACACACACACACACACACACACACACACACACAATACATGGTATATTTATATTCCTTTAAAACTAAGATAAAATGGAATATTTGGGGCTGCTATGTTTAAATTATTATTAAAATTTCAAATAAAGTTGTTTTTCACTCGCCCTTTATTCTTACTTTTGTAAATTATATATAAAAAGGGCCAGTCATATCCAGATGGTAAATGGTGATGATTTTTTCCTATTATGTTAAGGTTAAACATTCTTTTTTTATCCCTTAGAGATTTCAAGGTTTTTTTTAATTCCTATTGTTCCACATACAACGTTTATTGGAACAGAATATGCCTTTATTTGGTCCTTCCTTTATTTTTCTATTTGTTGGTTTTTTGTTCTTCAGGTGCCAATTACCCCTTGGTCCATCATTGTCCTCCATTTCTGTATACCTCAGTCTCTTGTTTTCCAACCCTCCTCCCAATCAGCAGCACCTGGGTTCACTAAGATGCTCTCAAGCCTTTCACTATAGCACTAATGAAATTTTTAGCAATCTATTTTCTTCTTTTTTGTTACTATTTTAGTTTTATTTGACAATATTTTAGTTTCAAATGGAGATACAGTAAAACCTTGGTTTGTAAGCATAATTTGTTCCAAAAATATGCTTGTAATCCAAAGCACTTATATGTCAAAGTGAATTTCCCCATAGGAAATAATGGAAACTCAGATGATTTCATTCTACAACCCAAAAATATTCATATAAAATTATTACAATACTTTAATATAATACAAAATAATAAAGAAAATACAAAATATAAAGAAAAATACATTTAACCTGCACTTACCCTTGAAAACCTATGTGGCTAGTGTGAGGGAGATAAGAGAGAGGAGGGTTATTGTGTAGGACGATTTTCACTATCACTAAAGGAATCACTGTTATCTTTTGGCTCAATGGAATCTTTTTCTTTTCTGCAGCTCTAACAAGGAACCTCTCCAAAGACTCTTGCTTTTGCCTTCTTTTGAGGCTTTTGCAGAAATGTGACATTGCATTGTCATTAAACAGATTCATCACTCACACTACTACAACTTTATTCAGGTGGTGCTTTTCTACAAAATTCTGCACTGTTTCCCACTTTTTACACATCTCCCCATCGCGTTTGAAGGCAGGGATTCCTCCGCCTTTTCCTCCTCCTCCTCTGCAGGTGAGATGCAGACTTAGATTTCTTACAAAATCTTGCAATTTCAGCCACTCACATCCCTCTTTCGTACTTCTCAATGATTTCCTTCTTAACTTACACTGTAATCATCTCCTTCTTACCACCTTTCTTTTCAACCTTGTTTTTGCATGGGGGCCATTGTATGTGCTCTCATGGATGTTGACTACAGTACAGTATTGATAAATTCTTGTCATATACTGTATTTAACGTAACTGGCAATAAGGCAGCAGGGGAAAGGGTCTATATCTGCAGGCAGCCTGGCCTAGAATGAAGCAGAGCATTCCTAAGCTTACTCTTGTATGGAACATCAAAGGACTGTCCACAGGTGTGAAGTGACAAAACATACACTAGTGCCAGCTGTGGGCACCTTCCAGTGTTCTGAAAAATCACTGATTTCTGCCAAACACTGTGGCCTAAGACCAAGTATCTAAGCATGGGAGACCATCATCCACAATCCCACAGTGACACACACACACACACACACACACACACACACACATACACACACACACAGAGAGAGAGAGAGAGAGAGAGAGAGAGAGAACCATTGGCTCAGTGGTGATCATGTGACATTTGGGATCATGTACTTCTCATATTGCAAGACATCGCTTGCTTGTCAAGTTAAAATTTATTAGAAATGTTTGCTCGTCTTGTGGAACACTTGCAGAACAAGTTACTTGCAATCCAAGGCTTTATTGTGTTTTGGTCCTTAATTCTTTATGTTTATTTAGCTCTGGAATTTCATTTTGTGTCAATGTGCTATTTTATCATTTCACATATTTGATTTATTCCTTCATAGAGTTAATGTTCTGTTTAGGAGCTAGTAATTGTAGGAATTTTCCTTTGTTTTCTGAATGTTTGTATTATTTCTGAATAAATAACACTTAATTTTTGCTGATTTTTTCTCTATTTAATGTTTTTGTTGTAGGAATTTTACTTATTGCCATGCTGTTTTTTCAATCACATGAGCAATTGACTGTATCTTTTTCCAAGATTTAATTGTTTAAATAAGAAAATACAAGATTTTTAATCTATTACTTATAAAAAGTTTAAGACATGCTTATGTTTTATAAAATAAAACAGACATCTCAAATATTAAATAATAGATTTGAAGTAGGTGGAGTGTATATTTTTATTAATTTTAACATTCATTTTTCTCCATCTTCATTTATCTTCCTGAGTCTTTTGCACAGAATTCCTTACCAGTATAGTACCTAATGGCCCTGAGCAGTAATGGCTCTAGAATCCTATCATGTCAACTATAAAATTTGGCGACCACTGTGGCAGCTAAAAGGCTTGCCATGCTAATGCTCTTTGTGATGACTTTTTAGTCTTCTTAGAAGCTAAAGTCTTACTTTTTATGTATTTTCAAGGTCACTGACTTTGACTTCAGCTTTTAAAGCATCAACTCAAACATATAGCTTGAAAATGTAAAAAGCTCCAACTTAATTTATGAGTAAATTAACAACACTAGTGTATTTGAGGAAGATTATTTTGAAAACAATTGTATATACATTTTAAATAAATATAAACATAAAGTGAAAGGTTTGTTTATATTTGTGAGTATGTGTGTATATACTTATGTAAAAGGAGGAATTCTGATTTTGCTTAAGACAATTCTTGGCACATAGTTGGTATAAGTATTTGATGATGTCTCTCTCTCATTAATTCATTATGGACAGCAGCAGAAATAAACAGAAGCTATTTTGAGGTTCTGAAATACTTGTTCCAAATATGACTAAAACTAGCTAAATAAAGTCAAGGATTTTTCAAAAGTTAACCTTTTTATTTTGTGATAATTATCATTTCACATGGAGTTATGAAAAATAGTATAAAGAGATCCTCTATATCCTTTACCCAGTTTCTCTCAATGATAACGTATTGCATACCATAGTACAGTATTACATCCAAGACTTTGGCATTGATACAGTCAAGATATAGAACAATTACATTGCCACAAGGATCTGTCACCCTTTTATAGCCTTACCCACTTCCCTCCCACCCCCAACCTTTCCTAATTCTTTTTTTTAAATTTTTTGTAACGTTTATTTATTTTTGAGACAGAGAGAGACAGAGCATGAACAGGGGAGGGTCAGAGAGAGGGAGACACAGAATCTGAAACAGGCTCCAGGCTCTGAGCTGTCAGCACAGAACTCGACGGGGGCTCGAACCCACAGACCGCGAGACCACGACCTGAGCTGAAGTCGGACACTTAACCAACTGAGCTACCCAGGAGCCCCTACCTTTCCTAATTCTGAACCATTAATCTGAAAGCAGAGAAAATCTAGCTTTCTCAAGACCTTTTTAAGGGCACCAATCCCATTCATGAAGGCTCCACCTGTATAATTTCATCTAATCCTACTTACTTCCTAAAGGCTCTACCTCTTAATAACATCATCACATTGGGAAGGCGGGTAAGGTTTCAGTGTATGAATTTTGGGGAGGGCACAAACATTCAGTCCCTAATAAGACATGAAGGGAAATTTCGCCAAAATAGACATGCAGAAAACAAATAATCACATGAAAAGAGGTTCAACTTCACTAGATCTCAGGGAAACATACATTAAAACTACAGTAAGATATCATTGCACACTTATCAGAATGAATAAAATAAAAAAATAGGGACAAAGCCAAATGCTAACAAAGATATGGAATAAATGGAACACTCATATTTCTTGTGGGAATGTAAAATGGTATAGCCAACCTGGAAAACAGTTTGGCACTTTCTTTAAAAAAAAATGTAACTACCTTATGACTCAGAAATTGTGCTCCTGAGCATTTTTCATAGAAAAATTAAAACTTAAGTTCACACAAAAGTTTGTATAGATCCCTAAACTGGAAACAATTCAGATGCCTTTTAATGGCTGAACAGATAAGCAAACTGGTACAACCATACTATGAAAAACTATTCAGCAATAAAAATGAATGAACTCAATATACACGATCTGAATGAACTCTGGAGAATTAGGCTGAGCATAAAAAGCCAATTCCAAAAGATTACATACTATGTGATTCCACTTAACCTTCTTAAACTTTTTCTAAGGATGTGGCTGCTCCATACTTCTTGTTCTGTCTTGGGAGGGAATTCTTAAGATGGTATGGCTTCTTTTGATCCTGCAAATCCAGGACAGGTGCTGACCACTTCCCATTTGCTTTCCCAAGGTAATGCTGAATGCTCAAGTTTGTGTGCTTTCTCCCAATCCTGCATAGACAGGCCAAGTTTCTGCATGAGCTTACTAATCATCTGCAAATGTTCATCATACCGGCTGCCTTCAAGGGCATATACAGGGAGCTAGCCAGCTATGGTGTGTGTGTATGTGGCGGGGGTGTTGACTGGTTAAGACACACAGATTATTAGGGGGTGACTATGGGCCAGTTTGGGGGACCTGCAGGCAAGGTACCCCCACTGGCTCGTGGTTGGGCTTCCTGATGGAGTCTGTGAAGTCATTAGAATCCCCGTACATTTGATCATCCAAGAACCCTGGTAGTGTTTTTCCAGCTCCTTCCTACCCCCCAGTCATGCAGCACAGCTCAGTATTCTGAATAGGGTGAGAAAGAAGTGGGCCTCTGTGGCAATATTCTGCACAGCTGGAGCAGCTGGGCATTCACCCACTCACTATCCTCTATGGAAGAAATCAGGGGCTAAGAATGTCTCTTCACACTGAGCTGTGCTGCCTTGAAGGAGGAGTAATGCAGGTAAATGAAATTCTTCCTTCTACCCTCTTCAGTGCATCTGCTCTCAGATATTGTTCCAAGAGTGTGCTGGCACTTCTCTGCTGGACTCCTAGATGTCTACAAAGTCACTCTTGTTTGTGGATGATTGCCAATATCAGTGTTCTTTGATAAAAGATACCAGAAAACTCTTGCTATCATGCTAACTTTAAAAGTTCTTTCCTTTCAATATTTTAAAAATGTTTGCCACTTCTTTTTCGTCTCCATATTTTCTAATGAGAAATCTGCCGTCAAATTGTTTTCCCTTATAAGCAAAGTGTCTTTTCTCTCTTGACGCATTTAAGATTTTTTTCTTTATTTTTTAGTTTTTCAGATGTGTCGCTTTGATGTGATATTTGCCTAGTGTGAATTTCTTTAGGTTCACTCTGTGAGTGTCATTCAGCTTCTTGAATCTCTAGGTTTATGTCTCTTGCCAAACTTGGGAAGTTTTCAGGCATGATTTCTTCAAGTATTTTTCAGTTCCACACTCTTCCCTCTCTCCTGGGGATTTGGTGACATGAACGTTAGATCTTTTGTTATAGGCTCACAGGTTTAGTAAGTAATGCTTATTCCTTCTATGTTTTCTCCCCCTCTGTTGTTCAAATTGGATAATTTCTATAGTTTTTGCTTCCAGTTCTCTAAATTTCTCTTTTTCCTCTAATTTGCTGTTGAGCCCATCCACTAGGTTTTTAAAATTTTTGCCATTGTGTTTTTCGATTCTAAAATTTTCATTTGGTTCTCCTTTAAATCTTCAGTTTCTTTGCTGAGATTCTGTTTTTTTCATTTATTTCAAGTGTGTTTTTAAGTACTTGATATATTTACATGATGGCTGATAATTCTAACACCTCTGTCATCTTGATGTTGGTATTTATTGACTGTGTTTTTTATTTAGTTTAAGATCATCTTGGATCTTGTTATAATTATTTATTTTCAATGGATGCCTGGTCATTTGGGGTATTATGCTATGAGACTCTGGATTTCATTTAAACTTTCTGTTTTAGCTTGTTTCCTTTCTCATTGCTCCTGTGGAGGAAGAAGAAGGTTCTGCTTTATTACTGCCACTTGAGAGCAGAAGTTCAAATTTCCTACCTGGCCTCCATTGACAGTTGAGGAGTAATGGCTTCTTATTACTTCTGGTCTGGGATGAGAGTACTGGTTCCCTTGTACTGAAACCTTCCTGACTAGAAGGAGTAGGAGTGTTTTGTTACTGCTTCCTCCAAGTCTTTTTTTTATATATAAGTAGTTTTGCTTTTGATAATACATGTTTTTTTTTAATTTTTTTAATGTTTATTCATTTTTGAAAGACAGAGAGAGACAGAGCACAAGCAGGGATGGGGCGGAGAGAGAGGGGGACACAGAATCTGAAACAGGCTCCAGGCTCTGAGCTGTCAGCACAGAGCCCGACACGGGGCTCGAACTCAGGAATGCGAGATCATGACCTGAGCCAAAGTTGGATGCTCAACCGACTGAGCCACCCAGGTGCCCCAAGATATCTACTAACACTATCCTAATAAGAAGGGGAAACAGAAGTCTAGGATACTCAGTGGTATCTCCTGATTCTCAGTGTTATCTCCTGATTCCATTCCCTAATGGAGGGCGAAATCCTGTGCACCTACTCAATTTTTTGGCACTATCCTGGTGATAACATTGAGGTACCTCACGGGAACCTGGAAAAGGTTTAAATCCTGGCTTTTAACTCAACCTTTAGTGACATGGATGTAGTAGAGCTATCATTTTTCCTGTGTTATTTGCCTATAATAGAATAGTTATTGTGTTAAATTGTTCTGTCTTGCTAGACTGCCTCTTTCCTGGTCCCTTGGCTAGAAAGAGCAGATTTATTTTGGTGTTTTTTTGGTCTGTGCCTATTGACATTTCCAGATTGCTCTCAAGAAGAAAACTCAGGAAATTCATCACTATGTTGTTCTTTGAGTGCTTAGCCAGGCTACTTTCTTTTACCTTCCTTGTACATAGAAATAGGAAGAGGAAAAAGTATGTCTACTCCATCTTTCTGCAAGTGGAAGTCTTTGAATATATTGTTTGGGGGTATTTTTTGTTGTTTGTATTTTTGTTTTTTACTTTATAAAACACACTTACTTTTCTTCATATTTTTCTTGTTAAAGATAAGTCCTTCAAAACATACCAGCCCTATAGACTTCTTAAAAATGCATCAATACATTGCATCAAACTTGCTTCAACACATATATAATGATAGATTACTGAATGTGTGCAAGTATTCTTTAATAAATAAAACACCTATTCAATTCTATCTTAATTTGCTTTGCTACAATAATACTACATAAAAACTCCACCCCAAAACTTAGTGACTTAAAACATTCTCATGTTCATAGATCTTCAGGTTGGCTGCAAGTGGGCTGGGCTGGCTCCAGATTTCGGGTCCCAGGCTGCTCTTTGTTTTCCTGTCAGACGCATGCGTCTCTCATCCTCCTTGAACCAGCAGCTCCTAGGGCATGTGAATTGCTCATGTTTCTCATTCTAAAGTTCAGGCTGAGACGGCAGGAACTATCTTAGGCACATTCTTTTCATGGGGGATCACTGGGTCACCAAACCCCATAAGACATTCAAAGCCTCTGCTTGCGTGTTGTTTACTAACATTCCATTTGCCAAGTTCAGTACCACTGAGACAGAGATGTGTACCTCACACACAATGGGAAGTGAGAGGGATCACTGTTTGTTCAGTGTTTATACAAACTGTCACAATCTTCTTTAATAATCTTGTTCCAATGATGAAGGGGACAAAAAGCTAACTCATATGCCAACTGTCACTTTACAAATGTACCAGAGTCTTTTCCTTTTTTAGCCAGTTATTTAGAATGTTGGAGCCAATATCCCCATGTTGGCTCCTAAATTAACCACTTACTATCCCTTCCATGGTTTTTCTCCTCATGTATGATCTCAAAATGACTTCTCCAAGTTTGACCTTCTCCAGTTTCTATAGTCCTTTCAAAGAAAAAGCTATTTTGTCTACCTTTCTTTGCATTAAAATATAAAAAATCATATCCTTAGTGGGTATAAATGTGTGTGTGTGTGTATTTAAGTATTGTCTATGGCAATGCCTTCTCTCCAAACTTTTCCTTTCTGTTTTAACTGCTATGGAAATATAGCAATTAGGATTTCATAACTGTTCTTTGAAGAACTTTGCCAGTCACATCAAATTAATATGTATAAATCTGTCTTAATATTCTGTGTCACATCACATTTATCTACATATTTGAACTAGAAGGCTTGGAACATGAGGAATTATATGTTGTTTTTGGTGTGTGTGTGGTTTTGTTGGAGTTTTTGATATGGCAACAAAAAGAGTTCCTCCAGAATCATTACCCACAAATTTGGTTATTTCTTTTTCTTGCCTTGTGTGCATTTCCATATACTTTAATTCTAAATCTCAAAAATTGTTTTCCTAATTTGAGATGCTATGAAAACTTACAGGATTAACCAATTGTGGGAAAGCAAGAAAAAAAACCTGCTGTTTAATTCACCACTGTTACTTCCCACATGTTTCATCTTGGGCTAGTCAGGAGCCATGCAGAGGCTGTTTTCCCACCTATACAGTGGAACTAATGATGTTTACCTTACTGGATTATTCTGAAGGTTGCATGAGATGGTGCATTCTACATTCCTCTGGAAACAAGCTGTTCAATTATAGATTATTTACATATATAAATTGAGTTGAAGGGGAGCTGCTCATGTATTTTCAGACCACCTTCCAACTTCCTGTATGTGGTAGACAGAAAAATGGCCCAAAGATGTCCATATCCTATTCCCTGTAACCTGTGAATATGTTCCTTACATGGCAAAAGAGACCTTGAAGATGCAATTAAATTAAGAATCTTGAGAATGAGAGATTATCCTGGATTATTCAGATAGGCCCAATGTAACCACAAAGATCCTTATAATGGAAGGAGGGGCACAGGAGAGTCAGAGAAGAGATGTGACAATGGAAGCCTAGGTCAGGGTACTGTCATTACTGGATTTGAAAATGGAAGAGGGCTGCAAGCCAAGGAATGTAGCAGCCTCTAGAAGCTGGAAAAGATAAAGAATACATTCTCTTGGAGAGTCTCCAGAAGGAGCTCTGTGCTGCTGAGAGCCTGATTGTGCTCAGTGAGATACGGGTAGGATAATATACTTGTATGTTTTAAGTCATTGAATTCGTGTTCCTTGGTTAAAGCAGGAATAGGAAACTGATAAGGGCTTGTGTCATTCACTCTGTAGCTTTTATTCTTTTCTCTTGATCACAGATTCTGTTTACCTTAGATCCAAATTCCTTAGACCCAGATTCCGGGGGGAATGCTTCCTACACTGCCCTATGGATCCTCCATGCACAAGTTCCTCTTCTCTTCTCTCTTCTACACATGATCTGTCCTTGTCTTCTCTCTAACATGTGCTTCATAGCCTTTCCTACCAAAGCACCTGTATCTAACACAGAACAGAAAGTTTACTACGTTTGTAGTCTGCTGCTGGCCCTGAACCTCCCTGCTGAAACAATGATAGCTCTTTTTCATGCTTTAACTTCAAAGTCCAGAAAAAATTTAATACTATTATATATAAATAATGTTTTGACTATCTTAGCCCATATGATTGTTTGTCCCCATCTGTCCTTTCGAGTAGAACTGATGCTCTGTGTAGGTGTGTCTTATTCATCTTGGACCTTCCTTTCTTCCTGACATAACAGCTGAATTTCTTGGGGGAGACTCATACTTGAAGAGTCAGACCTTAACCACATCTGGATTTCCTTTAGTGTATTACATTTGTTAATCAAGACAACTGCATTTTAGTCTCCATTCCGTCATTGCCTTCACACATGAACCTGGGCAGTTACTGAAATGGCCCTCAAGTTCAAGCTGGTCAGGAAGACTTTTGAGCCAGAAGAAGGGATGTTGGGAGATTCGAACCCTTGTGAAGAATAGGTAGAAAAGAAATGAGGGTCTGGAAGGTGGTGGGCAAAGAAAGAATAAACAGAGAAGATACTTTACAAATTTGAGTTCTCAAAGGTTAAGCAGTTTGAGTGATATTCAGGTGGCAGGTATGGCCAATGGGGGGGCAAGTTGTGTGAAAGAGTAATGAAGGCTGCCAGAGTTCTGACGTTCGAGGCTGCTGGGAAACAGAATCCATGGGTGATAGTCCATATATTGAAAGACAATTCCATTTGATTTTAGCCAATTTGTGATGACAGCTTTTGCACAGCTCTTAGTCAGTTGCATGAAATTATTTCAATGACTCTAATGCCTAGAGTGTATTGTGATTTTGTCCCAAGGTATTTCTTCTCATTTCTCACCATTGCCTATCTTCATATAATAGGGAGGTTATAAGAATAAGATAGGAAATCCAATCCTTTGAAAGTAGATTGGTATAAAGACAACTTATCTCCATCTGGCATGCAAATATCTGAAATAGCCATTTGGAAGCAAATATACCCAGCTTATTGAAGAGTGGTAACTCAATGAGGTGCAAACAGTAAATGGTTTCATTTTTCTCCAATCACTGCCTTCAGTAGTGCTGTTGTGAAACTCTTTCAGGTCTTTTAATGGCATCTGACACAAATTTTATAGTTTGTGTGTCACTTTAAAGCATAAAAGTTCTAAACCAGTTTAATCCAGTTTAAACCTTTGGTCTTATATTCAATTTTATGCTCCCTTCCTCCCCTCTCCCCAGGGCCCACTACACTTCCACAGAGGGAAATCAGCACGATGGGCAAGCTCTGCTCCTGAAACACCTCTTCTTTTCTCCTACCCCTCCCCACCAAGTTCCTTACTTCTCCCTCATGTTTAGGCAGGAAAAGGGCAGAACCAGTGGAAAGCACACAAGTATCATGAGACTCTGGTATTATATGCTTGCATTCAATTAAGCATGGCATAGAAGTGCCATCAGTACCCTCTATGTGGAAAACAGTGCTGATCTGTTCCTTCTGTGGGGTTCTTATGTGTGTCTCTCTATGGGGGTGGGGGGAGGAGGGCAGGTGGCCAAGGTCTCCCTTCCGCTTAGCTCCTGGGGCAGGAAATATATTCTAAAAAGACCTCTGGCCTCTCTGCCCCCTTTTCTAGTAGTCTACCTCACAGATTTTGCTCCTGTAGGTCTTCTCTGGGTGACTGGCCCTCTTAGATGGAATAGAGGACTCGTAAGGTGGCCCAAGCATGACACCTGAGCTGTGTCCATTTAACTAACAAGAAACTCATATACCCTTGTCACACAAAGATGTTAGTGCAGCCTGTTTCATCTTGCTCAGTTTCCAGTTCTCTGTCTTCCCATGTCCCTGTCCTCTTGAAAAAGCACAAAAGCAGATCAGTTGGGCATGAACTATGACTCTTTTTTTTTTTGCAAGTATCACATATTTCCATGATTGATTTTTTGGTGTCTTGTTTTAGGGTAAGGGGGCACATTTCCCTGCACTGTCCCACAATACTGGGAATGGAAACAAAGAAGCAGTCTTGCCAAATACTTCCTCCCTGTCTTGTTGGCTTTCAGGGTATAAAGCTGCATGAAGAGTGAGTCCTGGGGTAACATAGATAAGTATAACAAAGCCAGTTTAGTCACTTCAAGCAAGACTGTGAAGAAGGAAGCCTAGGCCCTCAATTCTTTGATAATTGGGTTGAGATCTTTGCCTTCAGCTTTTGTTGCCAATCCCCAGTTTCAGGGTCACAGGAAAAGTCCCCTCGATGTCCTGTTACAATGACAGAAAGAGCTAAAATAATTGTGATAGGTTGAGCTCTCTAGAAGCAGATGCTGGGATACAGTTTGGGATACAAGATATTTATTAGAGATCAACATCTATGAAAGAAAGGGGGAGGGAGCAAATTTGGGCAGAAGTCCAACTGCAAGGTAAGACCAACAGAGTCTTGGTCATCCCACTGGGAACTGTGGATTACAAATCGCCAATCAGTGTGTCCCTTGTTGGGTCAAATTATCCAGGCCCTTATATCCCTATTTCACATAGTTACTGAGTGTGAATAACTGTGGAAGTTGCCAAAAGTGTGCTCTTTGGTAAGACCCTCTCTGAAGCTGAGACAGACCTTAAGGCAGCTGAGATCTGGAGGCTGTCACCGACCACATTCCCCGCAGCTAGGCACCAGATGCTCCTTGAAGGGATGCTCTGGGTGGGGCTCTGTGTGGCTCTGTCTCTGCCACAAAAAAACAAGTAAAATCTTTCTGCTCTGCCCCAAATTTTGCTGATATGTATATGAAGCACCAAAACTCAAGAGTATTCACTAAAAAAATTATTAGGATAACTCTGACGCCTTCTCTTGCTATTTGTGATAAAGTAAATTTACAAATTAAACACGGTAAGAAGTTAAGAAGCAAGGAGCATGGTCAGTGTGACTAAGGAGAAGATTGCCCCTAACCTAAAATGGTGAGGTAAAAGAGCCACAGTAAATTCTCTGGAACATGGGAAGTTACCTGAATTTAAATAAACATCACATAGCACATCTTTTATGAATTCTCAAAACAGTCATTCTTTCAGTCTTCTAGGGCATGACTAGCAATCATGAAAGTGATAAAAGTCATCTCCAAACAAGTCTGCAGTGGTGGTCATTGGGGGAATAAAATAAGCATATTTCTTTCAGGTTCATCAATTAGAATGTAGATCCCTGCCAGGTAATATTGAGGAGAGGAAGATATGAAGACTGTTTATATCATGCTGTTGATGATCATTCAAAGACTTCATGTGATTTTTCATGTATTTCTTCCTTGGGTTTTCTTGGATTTCCACAAAGCACTGGATAATCAGTAGAGGAAGGCATTTTTGAACAAAGAAATTTAAATCCTTTCCAACATGATTTTTGAATCACAATCATTCTATATAGATTTGATCAAATGTGATGTTTTTACATGCCTTTATGTACTGTGTATTTAAACTGCTTATAGAATCACTTGTTGTTTATACATACTTTGTACATTTGTAGATAAAATGAAATAAACTGAGATATAAGGATTCTTATTTTTATATTTGTCTTATGAGCATCTTCAAATAAATTTTTCACCTAATAACTGAAAAGTGGTCAGTTTTTATAAGCAGTGGTTACTTTGAGGGAATGGAAAGGGGGAAGGTGGTAAATGACGATGTGCATTTATACACATCACATGCCTCAGGACATGAAGAATGTATTAGATTTTTGACAGATTAATGGAAATAAATGAAAGAAAATAAGGAAGAATAATAAAAAATGGTCAGTTTACTGAACCCATATGAGAAGTGATGCCATACAGCAAAACCAAGCAAACAGAAATGTAACTTAACATTCTGAGGCCTCATTAAAAAATGAGTTGCATCTGACAGATGTGTAGTTGTATTCATTTTGAATCTCAGCCATATGGAGGCAGAAATCCTACTAAAACAATTCTGTTTCAAGCAGTTTTATCTATGGAAATGCATCAGAAATAATGAGTCTCATTCAAAATTGAGAGGTAAAATGGGCAACTAGAGTGTTCCTATAAGTTTAAGTGAGATGCCCAACAAAGAATTGGCAGTAGGAGATAACTGTGTAGATCTTCAGCATATCATTAGGATTTCTTGTGATTTTCTACTTAGTTTTAATGAAAGTTGTGTCACTGCACATTGACATTGTAGTAACTTGCTAAAATTTTCAGTTTTTTAAAAAGAAAGACATAACCCCGAATAGATTATGAGTAATGAATTTTTTATTATTGGGTACATTAGACCCAGGGATATCCCCTACCTTTCACCAAACTAATATCAACCTAATACCAACCATCTTGACCAAGGGAAGAATTCTAAGAGCTTACAAATATCAGACAGATCTGCTTCTCAGGTTTCATTCAAACATGTAGAGGTTAAGATTTATAAGAGCACTGAGAACATTATTTCCAATAGATTTTATTTATTTACTATGAAGAAGTAACTAGTTTAATCAGATGTTCTGCTAAATTGAACTGCTATAAAATGGCTGCTCTTTCTTCTCAAATTAACATGGCATAAATCATTATATTAAGGAGGTTAACCTTCCTAAGACCATAGGTTACCTCTGATGAAGGGATAACAGAATTTTTGTTTCCAATCTTTTTTTGTAAACATCAACAAATAAAGCTAAATTTCTAATTAGCTAAATTTACTTTGGGGTTTTACAGACTCTTTTTAAGTTTTCAAATATATTATGATTTATAGGTTCTTTGTAAGTCATTAAATATTTTCTATATAATATGGTATGCAGAATATATATTTATATATAAATTATGTAGTTACATTTAATGTGCATATAAAATAGAAACCACACTAAATGCTGACACTGGCACTGTAGACATAAAATAATTTTGTAGAAAAATTCTTATTTTCTTAAGTAGTGCATATGGTTTGCAAATAAGAAAAAATATAAAGTGTGGTAGTCTGTGGAGAAATAATTAAATAAATAGGGCCATTTAGCATCTACCACCGGCCAAATAGCTTATAACAAGTTCTTCAGGTTTTCTATAGTTTTGGGTTTTTATCTGTAAAAGATTGAAAATAATAGAACCCATGTACTTGTGAAATATGCATATGAAGCATTTAACACAATGCCTAGCAACAGTAAGAACTCAATAAATGTAAATGTTTAATCAAATAAATCAAATAAATAAATCAAATCCATACCAGTATGTGGAATATAAGGAGACAATGACTACATCCTATATTGAATAGACAACTTAGAGCAGTAAGATTTTTTGGTAGTTTAAATGGGCAGTTTTCTATAGAATTTTCCTCTGCTTTATAAGAAAAATGATACTTAAGGGGACCTGGGTGGCTCAGTCAGTTTTAAAACTCTTGATTTCAGATTAGGTCATGATCTCACAGCTCGTGAGATCGAGCCCCATGTAGGGCTCTGTGCTGACAGCACAGAGCCTGCATGGGATTCTCTCTCTCTCTCTTTCTCTCTCTCTGTCCCTCCCTCACTCACGTGCTGTCTCATTCTCCCTCTCAAAATAAATCAATGAACATTAAAAAAAGAAAAATGATACTTAATGTTGAAACTCCAAGAGTCTTAGGTTGAAGTAAGATAAAAATGGCATAGATAATTAGTTGATTCCTGATATGGCACCTGACATGGAGGTAGTTTGTTAGTGGGGTCACTGCGTTCTGATTTTGTAAGTGGAGAAATTTTATTTTATATAGGTGAGAATAAATCATAGTTTCTAGAATAAATTCACATTAAATAAAGTGACAAGAGATAGATATGTGAATCAAAATGCCAACGTGTTAATTTTCCTTTTCAAGCAAGAAAGACTTCAACTATCTGTCGAGGGTATCAGTAGTGAATCAAATGTGTGATTTGGCAGGGGAAGAATAAAAGGCATTAGGAAATGGGTAGTTTTAAGGAGGGACATCCTTTAGACCAGGGGAAAAAAAATCTCATGAACTTTTCATGTAACACAGTAAAAGCCAACTTTCTAATTAATGGGGCACTACTTCCTGCTAAAATCAGGGTCTTTTCCCCTTACTCAGGATATGTGAAGATTGCTAAATTTGTGTTCCTTAATCTCATAGTTCATTCCTCTTTGAATACCATTGGGGCAGACTGCATTTTTCAAAGATAGATGCAATAATCTCTCCATCTCATTCGCTATTCTTGGTATTCTGCCATTAAGAGGTAGAGTCTATGTCTTTATCCCCTTTAATCTGGATGAGTCCTGTGACTGCTCCAGCCAATGGAATATAGTAGAAATGATGCTGAGCTAGTTCTGGATGTAGCCCTTCATAGGCTTGGCAGTTTCTTCTTCCTGACTCTTGGAACACTGGCTTTGGGATACTTCTCTCAGAACCCAGCTACCATGCATGGGTGCTCTAGTTGCAGTCCCAGCTGAACTCCCAGCCAAGAGCCAGCATTAAATGCCAGTCCTGTGAGTGAGCTACCTTGAATGTCCCAAGTTAGATAACTAGCCCCATTTTCCACCTGACCACAAGTACTTGAAAGACCCCAATCAAGAGCTGTCCAGCTGAGGAGAGTGAAACCACAGAACTGTGAGAAATAACAATAAACTGTTGTTTTAAGTCAATAATTTTGGAATGGTATGTTATGCAGCAATAGAATTAGAAAGAATCATCTACTGTCCCTTGGTCCATCTTTTGCCTCAACTAGGTGAGGATATTGAATATGCTTTTTATTCTTTTGATTCAGTTATACATTGATTACTTTTTTATGTTTACCTTTTGATAGAGAGAGAGAGAGAGAGAGAGAGAGAGAGAGAGAGAGAAGTAGAGAGAGAGAGGAGGGGCAGAGAGAGGGGGAGATAGAAGATATGAAACAGACTCTGTGCTGACAGCAGAAAGCCCGATGCAGGGCTCAATCCCACAAACCATGAAATTATGACCTGAGCTGCAGTCAGATGCTTAACCAACTAAGCCACCTAGGTACCCCTTCACTGATAACTTTCATAAGCCCTCTTCATTCATACATACAACATATATGTTTTGCTACTATGTATCAGGTACTATCATGTTATAGATGTTGAAAATATAGAAGTGAAATATTCCTTTCCTTCACAGATCTTATATCTTTACCTTCATGAGAGACCTAGAAAATAAACAAAATAAGTAAGTAGGACTAAGAAGTAAATAAAACACAGAAGGAGAACACAAAGCATTGAGGGACAAGTGGAGTTGTGGAAGCTTTATAGGCAGGGAAATATTTCCTGAGAAAGTGAGTAAATACCTGCAGGAAGTGAGGAACTAACCTAGTGAACAACTGAGGAACAGTGGAGTGTGTGCCTGGTGGAAAGAGGACAGTTCAGATAGAACACAGATGAAATTAAAAAGAGATGAAGTCAAGGGAGAGCTAATGTTGGGCCTTTTGGCTCATAGAAAGATTTTGCCTTTCATTCTGAGTGAGATAAGAATCCACTGAAGAGTTTTACATGGAGGAATGACATAGTTAGAATTATGGTAAATAGAATCATTCTGAGTATTGTGTTGAGAATAGACAGCAAAAGGGCACAAGCAGGGAGAGCAATGAGGAAACTCTTGCAATCATCCAGGTAAGAGATGATGGTGTCTTGGGTTAGGGTGGTATTTGATGAATGTTAGGGGCCTGGGATTTGATTTTACACTACTTATACAGAAATATACTAAACTGCAACTGTTTCATAGATCCTGGCAGAAGACATGAGACTCTTGGGTCAGAGACAAAGAACTTTATTACTCATGGCATAACAAGCAGCATGAGCTTCATGTTTGTGTTGGTTTGCCTTGTCCTGCCAAGTCCCTTGAAGGCATTATGGATGGGCCCAGATGAATGCTACATAATTGGTGGGCATGTGTTGCAGCTGAGAACCATTGAGCTTAGGAAATCCGTATCTTTTATACTAGTAGGCAGTAAGCAAACCTGCTCTTTGTCCTGGAGGGTGACACTGTCCCTTCCCTTTAGGTTGCTCACTCCAAATACAACCCTAAAAAATGACTCTAGTGAGGAGTGCTCAGGGCCTTGCATTCTTGGCAGACTAGGTAAGTTATACAGAGACTCTCAGGTGGGTTGCCTGGCAGGTTGAGGTGAGAAATGGTCAATTCTGGATACGTTTTTAAGATAAAGTTAACAAGATTTTCTGGGACTTTGATTTGTAAGATATTTTTCTAAATAACCAAGCTTTTATCTTGTTTGAGAACAATTTTATCCACAAGTATTGAGAGTACCTTTTATTCACTTTCAGTACACTGCATACACCTCATCCTACCCAACTCTACACTTCAACATAATATAACCAGGTCACAACATGATTGAATATCCTCAGATAAAAGAACAGATTAAATATCTAAATAATTTACTTTCTGTCAAAGTTACCAACTGATAAGATAATGCACTAGGTAATAAAGTTGATAAAATATGGAGAAATTATAATTTAATTTTTTTCTAACTAAAGAAAACATTCTCTAAAGAAAACTTAAGGAAATTTTTGCAAATTCTATGACTGGTACAATCAGCTTCTAGAAAGTATCCACTTTCAAACTGTGTTTTTCATTTGTGCAAGTTTCCAATTATACTCTTCTTTAGCTTTACCAGAGACTTAAACATCTGAATTTACAAGATAACACTTGTATTAGCAGGAAAAATCTTTACTTTATTAAAGAACCAAATGCACAAACTTCTGTTATATAATATACCTTCCCTTTTTTATACAATAAGAGTAATTAAAATAATGTTCAAGTTGTTGCAAGCAACATTTCAGCCAACCAAGGTTTGTTTGGATTTCCTAAATTATTTTCTCAATCTAAGTAAGTTTTTTAGTTCTCCAGATTACAATTACACATAATCAATAAAGAATAATTAATGCTCAAACTACTAGAGTATGATCAGTAGAAAGCCTAATTAATATGCTTCACTGAAACTTGTGGTACTGACAGAGAACTGTTCTCAATACTAACATTAGGGGTATTCAATGCTTGGAATATAGCACAAAGAATACTAATGTTCAGACCCTTGTCCTTGAAATTCTGATTCCAAAATTGGTTTGTTTTTTTTTAAGTGCTGTAGGTAGATATAAAGTTCTACCAGGACTGAGAACCACTACTCTATTGAGTTCCAAAATACCACTCTCCAAATCCAGTGTTTGCTGCCCAGTGTACTATGTCATTAGAAATATTGGAAATAAAATGGTTCTCACAGAGAGGTAATTCTTAAATATCCCTAGTTTTTACTTCTTTGTCTTTCTACATAAAACTTTAATTGTTTTAAATGTTTATTTATTTTTTGAGAGAGAGAGAGAGAATGCAAACAGGGAAGGGGCAGAGAGAGAGGGGGACAGAGGATCTGTGCTGACAACAGAGAGTTCAACTCTGGGCTCCATCTCATGAACCGTGAGATCATGACCTAAGCTGAAGCTGGATGCTTAATTGGCTGAGCCACCCAGGCACCCCTCTTCATAAAACTTTAATCATTTGTTTGCTTTTCTTGTTTTTTCCCTCAGGATGCCCTAAAACTTCCAAATCTAAAAACTCCCATCCATGCCAAGTGCAATATCTTCCAAATGTGAATAATCGGACCCAGACTCCATCTAGCTGGAGGAATGCCTCCAACATCTCAATTCCCTGACCTGTATAATCCAAAGCCACCTTCAAGTTTTCTGCAAATTCTCAGATGCATTCATTCTTCTAGCCACTTCAGCTTCTTGGCTTTGGTGGCCTCTGCCTGAACTATGTGGATTGTGACCTGAAATTCAGTCCTTCTTTGGTGCTCACATTCACTACAATCCCTTGCATGGAGTGTATACCTTACTGACCATTTTGGTAACAAAAGGAGAGAGCAAGGAGTATCACTCCTTTCCTTCCTTTTGGTAATTTACCACTCACTTCCCCCATAAAGAATGTCTTTGTTTGGAAGGACATTTCTATTCCTAAAAAAAAAAAATTCTGATGACAGTTGCTGTAAGAATATAAACTACATAAAAATAAATTTGAGGAAGAATTATTATCCCCTTATAGGTATCAAACAATTATTTTCTTTAAAATATTTTGTTGTGGGGCATCTTGGTGGCTCAGTTGGTTACATGTCTGACAGTTGGTTTTGACTCAGGTCATGATCTTGTAGTTCTTGAGATAGAGCCCTGTGTTAGACTCTGGGCTGACAGCACAGAGCCTGCTTGGGATTTTCCCTCTCTCTCTGCCCCTCCCCTGCTCTCTTTCTTTCTCTCAAAATAAATAAATAAACATTAAAATTTTTTTTTTGCTAAGACAAAATCTTCTCTGTCTAAAAATACCTTTCAGAATTTGAAACTAGAATAATAAGTGGCAAAAAAAAAAAAACCCAAACGTGGAATTTGACCACCTTCTATATAAGCAACCTAGAAGTCTTTGGAATTTTATATTTTTTTATTTCAAGGTTAACAAATTTTGATACAATCACTGTTGCCATTTGTGTAAGACTAACTACTATGACCTGGCACCAGTTACAGATATCTTTGATCTCAGTGTTTTCTGTTTCCATGATTGCTCAGGTTCTTTTAAAATTGAAATTTGATGGTTGAGTAAGTAAGCTTCTAGCTTATGAATGATGGTAGAATTGAGTGGCCTGGTAAATAAGAGATCCTGTTTTACCAGAAAGAGCTCATTTATGCATGGAAGAATAAACCATTGTTAAAGAGTTAGAGTGTACAAAAATGTACTCCTGTGATAGAGAGAGAGAGAAGAGGAGGGGCAGAGAGAGGGGTACAGAGGATCTGAAGTGGGCTCTGAGCTGATAGCAGTGAGCACAGTGTGGGGCTCAAACTTGGAAACTATGAGATCATGACCTGAGCAAAAGTCAGATGCTTAACCAACTGAGCCACCAGCTTACCCAGAAACCAGATCCCTTGGGTTCAAATCTCAGTTCTGCCACTTAACATCTGTATGATACTGGACAACTTGCTCAACCTGCTCATACTATTCTTTATCTGTAATATGAGGACAATGATAGTTCCCACCTCACAGAGGTATTATGAAGATTAAGTTGATACATGTAGCAATACTGAGTGTATTTTAAGAGCTAAATAATACATGTAGTATACTTACCATATTTTATGTATTATTTGACTATTATCACCAAGAAATTTCACTAATCAGGGTTGGTACCAACTGAAATTTCTGTTTATGTGGGCAGTCTGATACATCACATCCTGTCACCTCTGCAACTAATAATACCAATTAACAAAAGTGACACATTTTATTATCTAAGAAATGAAATACAATCCAATTTGTCATAGAAAATTCCCTTTTACCCATACTTTCTACGGGGAATTCACCTACTTTAAATGAAGTGGACTTTTAAACAATACAAAGAACTTGCTAAAATCAAGTGCTGCATAAGAGTAAATGGTCTTTGAGTGAGGAAAGGAGGTTTACAGATCAGCAAAGTGAATGAACTCCTCTGCTCTTTGAAAATCTTGAAGAAGACATGTTTTGTCTTATATGTTTTATATGTCTTTATATTCACAATGGTAGCATGTACTTTTTGTGTTTTCTAACCACATGTACAACAGATAATGTTAGTCATATTTTACTCTATATTAAACATCTGGTATGAACAGAGGAAGCAAGAAAAAATGATGACTGTACTCTCAGAGTTAATTCAAGAATATTAATCCACTCTTATAATCATCTATATGTATCATGTATAATTGGCCCTTGTGCCACCAAGTGAATTCAATAACTAGCATTAAGAAAAAAAAAAACACAAAAAACCTAAAGCAAACATTTAGTCTGGTACACGGTTATCACTTATCTCTGATGCTTTTTTGTTTGTTTGTTTGTTTGTTTTGTTTTTAAAGTGAGGTGGTTGCTTTGAATTTTTTATTATTTAGATTCAAGTTAGTTAACATATAGTGTAATATTAGTTTCAGGAGTAGAATTTAGTGATTCATCATTTACATACAACACCCAGTGCTCATCCCAAGTGCCCTCCTTAATACCCATAACTCATTGAGCCCATCCACCCACCTCCCCTCCATCAACCCTCAGTTTGTTCTCTATATTTAAGAGTCTCTTATGGTTTGCCTCCCTCTCTGTTTTTATCTTATTTTATTTTTCCTTCCCTTTTCCTATGCTGCTTTGTAGAAACTGGTTTCACGGACTTAAGAAAAAAGCTGATCAACACCCTCATTGAACTGGTGTTGAACATCAGCTTAATGGCAAATGACCAATGACAACACAATAATGCCCTCGAAGATGGGAGCGTTCCAGGGACATTGGACATGAGCTGTCAGAAGAGATACGCAGCAGTTTCAGCATTTGAGGGGAGGTGTATTAATACGTCACTGTATAAATGGCCTTTGTCAAAGAGTATCTGTGGTAGGAAAAGGGGTAATCTCTAACCAGCTATTGTGGTGGAAGGCAACCACTGCCCTGTAAACCCCACTGCACCCAGGAATAAGATACAACAGTGTTGGAAGTTTAATACCGTTTCAGACTTACAGCCACCCTTTTGTTTAAAACCAATTCTAACTTTCGGCTTCTGCCTGCTGCATTTCATGTTCCACACGGTAATTTTCTTTATTTTGCAGAACAGCATTAACTTCTATTACACTGTCACATTTTACTATGCATTAAGCATCTGGTATCAATAGACTAAACAACACAGAAAGCAGGATTATGCTGTCAGACTTAATAATTCAGAAATATTAACCAGCTTTCATAATTATCAGTAGTTCTTCACATGTAATTGGCCCTCAATGTACATTTCGTACTTCGGCATAACTCTCTGCATACCAGTATGAGATAATAGTGCCTAATCTCTCATGTAACTAACAGAGTTAATTTGGTTAAATGAAATCAATTCATCAGCAATAACAGTTTCTTGCCACGAAAGAATTAGTTAATCACACACACAAACATACGTATACACACCCTACCAAACAGCTATTTTAAAATAACACAACACACTTATTCCGTATAGTAACAGATGAGGTAAGCTATTTAGCCTTAAGCAAACTTGAGAAAGGAAGAAAGTAAACCATGTTCAAGAAGACCTTGCCTGTGAAGTTAATGTCTAGGGCTAGGTTTGTTGCAAGCTTCCGTGTAAGACCATTTGCTTCCTTTAATTAAAACATATTTGTCATCTGCAAATATGTGACTCCTTACCTGTAATATTGTAAGACTGTTCAAGATCTCCTCTATACTTTGTCTTAAACAGCTTCGCTGCAATTTCGACATGTCATTAACCATGGAGGACTGAGCTGAAGCCGTAAGTACTGATCAGAAGTTCTTGTTCTCATAACACCCTTATTGGAACATTTCAACTTGGAAGTTGATCTAATGTGTTGATCCTGGACACATCTTAACACTTCGCTAATTGATATGATTTTACATGCTTCGGCACTTTCCAGGTGTCTTACCTTGCTCTCAACTGCTATTTCTTGTGATTGTCAGTATATCTGAGAGGAGCTTTTCTCTCTGGTGATTTTCTGCTATTTATGTGAAGTGGACTTTGAAACAATATTGCTAAAGAACTTGCTAAAATCAAGTGCTGCATGGGAGTAAATATTTTGTGAGTGAGGAAAGGAGGTTTACAGACCAGCAAAGTGAATGAACTCCAGTACACTGTGTTCTGTTTACTCTGTCCCTAAACAGGTTCAAAGCACTTTTGGTTGCTCTCTGTTTCTTAACTATGTTTCAGATGGATAAATCTTGCTGATGTTTGAGTTCCATTAGGGCATATGGAATGTTTTCAGTGAAGGAAGACTTCATGTGTTGAAGGAAGGATCCACTGAGTGAATTATTCAAGAGTGACTATTGTAGTGATTACTGCTCAGAGTCTAGAATCATTGTGGATCTGCCTGTCATTCACAAGGGTATACTTAGAGGGAACTAGTATAACAAATGCTATTTCCTATCTGATTTCTCAATAGTTGGTTGCATAAACTAGCCTTTCCATCTCTACAATAAAGTTCCTAGTGAAAAGAAAAAGAGGGAAGTCTTACAGTGCAGAAGGTATGGCTTCAGACGTAAGAATGAGGAAGTAGAAGATATTTATGAGCAAGTTCTTTATTTTGGCAAATCTAATTACTAAAGCAAAGCAGAATAGTACTTTATTAAGAGAGTTACTTAACCTTTTTGAGACTCAGTTTCCTCACTTGTAAAATTAGAATAATGGCACTCAACTAACTGAGGGTTAAGTTTGTTGTGGAAAGCACTAAGCATGATACATAGAAATTGCTTAATACATTTTCAGTTTATAAACTCCTACTTTACTCGAATCCATTGAACTTTAGTGCCCAAATTAGAGGTAATTCTTTTTAACGTGCGGTGGCTAAATTAAATGATGAAGTATCACTGTCTAATATGAAATATTATGAATATTGAATTCAAAAGATTGATTTTCCTTTAAACAGGGCTTTACAAATCTTTTTGTTTTATGAAAAGCAATTTGATTGCAGCTTAACTACATACGTAATATTTCCCCAAAGAATTTAATCAACAGGGAAACATTTTAAGATGTGATTTAGAGGAAGAAACTTCAGGAATATATGTTGTAAAATAATACAGTCTTAAGACTTCAGATGTAGTTCCCAGTTCATCAATGAGATGTGGTTCCTGGTGCGTCAGTGGCAACAGAACTCCTAAAAAGAAACAATAAACTTGGATGACTTATTTTAAAAATATCTTTGTTTCTGTTTCTTTCTTTAGGTTAAAAGGAACTCTTCTGAGCTCTTTCTATATGCCAGACACTGTGCTAGGGACAGAGAATACAAATACAAAATAAAGCATAGCCACTGACCTCGAGTTGATAGACATTACAGCATCTGTTTATAAAAACAATCTAAATGCAGTAATAGAAATACAGACAAGTCTTAACAGACTCAGATAAAATTAGCCTGACTTGACCAGTGCAGAAGAGGACAAGTGGATGGGAGAGGCTTCCTGACAGAGGTACTGCCTCCGTTGACTCTAACAGGGGAAATGGGTAGAGATGGGGAAGGCTTTCCAGACAGAGCAGAGACTTGAGCAGAGACATGGCATATGCAAGGTGGATGTGTGCAGGGAACTACACGTACAGGTACAGTACTCTACAAGTAGAGCATGACACTGAGAGCTAGAGCAAGACACAGGGTCACACCAAGTAGAGTTTTGTATGCCACCTCAGGAGCTTAAGTTAACCCGATAGACAGGTGAGTATTTAAGGGTTTCATCAGGGTATTCAATCAGTCAGATTTGTGTTTCAAATAAACCACTCTGACTTTTGTGTGCAGACCAAATTGGGGATAGGATAGTGGAAGGGATACCATGTATTAACCTCAGGTGATGACAAATAAAGACAAAGACCTGATGGGGACAGTGGTAAGTTAATATCCTACCAATATACCTTCATGCACACATAGCACACATGAAAAGACATACATACACTTAGTTATTGCAGCATTATTTGTAAGCCTGGAAACAACTCTAGTGTTTTTGTTTATGTTTAATGCCCATATTTGAATATATAGGATCTTAGCAACTGCAGTGAGGATGTCTGAGAGTAGATGAAGGAATCAGATAAATTGATTTCTTCGGGTTTTTTTCTAATCATCTCATGTTGAGTTCCCTCTTTCTTAACGAAAATAATGTTGCTTTGTAAAGCAAATTCGGTTAGGATGTAGTCAGAGGAAAAGGACAATACCCCTTAGCAAATTAGCCTCACATCATTATTTTAGCCTGTTGTAATAATCACATTATCTTGTGATAATCAGTAGAATCATTTACTATAAATTAAGAATAAGGCAATATAAATTAAGAATAAGGCAATATTGACTGTCAACACTATTGGTAAACTTTGCTGTGAAAATTCTATCCAATATAATAAGGCAAGAAAAAATGTATAATGGGTATAGATACTGCAAGTTAACTGATAAATATCTTAGTTATTTTTCTTTTTGTTAAACATAAGGGAATCAACTCTAAGAACTATTAGAACTAATATGGATGTTTGATAATGTGGCAGATTATGAAGTAATATAAAAATATTCAATTTACTGTTTATTAGTAATAATCACCCAAAAATAATAGGTAACAATTTGATTCCTAACAACAATCAAAATGTAAAATATTTAGGAATAAGTTAAAAAAATGTGTAGGAAATGTGTGAGAAAAACTGAAATTTCTTACTATACATGGTAAAAACAGAGTTGAATAAATTGAGTGAAATATGAAGTTTCTGAATTAGAGGATTTACTATTTTAATATTTCACCCCCAAATTAATCACGGTCATGTGAACATAATGAGGATACTAATGGGGGAGATTTTAGAATGTAACACAATTATTATAATTTTTTGGTAAGCAAAACCATGCTTGAAACTGCCAAGCAATCTTAAAATAAGGTGCATTAGGAGTACTTTTCCTAAAACATAGTAGCATTTACTATGAAGCAGTGATAATTCCACTGCTTATTTTTCCTTGCTGGTATTGCAATAGGGAGACAAATCAATCGAGCAGTATTTATAGGTGTGTGTCAATGAACTCCAGCACTGTAAGTTGGGTAAAGGTATTAGGATGTTCAAGATGTGTAATTTACTGATACACATTGTGAATTTCTTAAGAAGTTGCTTTACACACTCATTCTCAGGCTTATTAGACCTCAGAATTCTTTTCAAAATACATCTTGCAAGATAAAGCTTCTTACAAATTTGAGGAAAGCTGAAAGAGAAACAGATGTATATTTGTACAGTTAAGCCTTGAACCATGTGGGGGGTTAAGGATGCCAATTCCCATGCAGTAAAAAAATCCATGTATAGCTTCTGACTCCCCCAAAACTACTAATAGCCTACTATTGACCAGAAACCTTACTGATAACATAAAGTCAGCTAACACATATTTTGTATGTTATGTGTATTGTATACTGTAGTCTTACAGTCAAGTAAATGAAAGAAAATGTTATTAAGAAAATCCTAAGGAAGAAAAAATACATTTATAGTACTTTACTATATATACTGAAAAAATTCATGCATAAGTGGACCCTCACAGTTTAAACCCATTGTTGTTCAAGGGTCAACTATATAATACTTTAAAGTTCCATAAGGGATACCTCAATTCATTTTGGAAAGGATAGAATCAATAAATGGAATTTAGACAAATGGGTAAAATTTGGAAATAAATTTCTGATGTTTTACATTCAAATTTAAAATCTGAAACCCTGGGGCACCTGGGTGGCTCAGTTGGTTAAGCATCTGACTCTTGATTTTGGCTTAGGTCATGATCTCACAGTCATGAAGTCAAGCCCTGTGTCAGGCTCCACACTGGGCATATAGCCTACTTAAGATTCTCTCTCTCTCTCTCTCTCTCTCTCTCTCTCTCTCTCTCTCTCTCTCCCTCTGCCCCTTCTCAGCTTGTGCATGCATGTACATGAACACGTGCTCTCAGTCTCTCTTAAAAAAAAAAAACTAAAATCACAGAAGTAGTAGAACACACTAAGATGAATATGTATTGCCAGTAAGCATCGGAACAAAGGTTCTGTTTCATTACCATCCTCAGTTATCAAAGAAACTAAATCAATTCATAATTTTTGGTTTATAAGATTGGCCAAAATTAAACACATATTTTGTATTTGCAATTATAATTTGCAGTCAAATTAGTGTAGCAAGAACCGCCATGTTGCTTGAGCGCAGGAAATCCAGTCTTCCACCAGGGTTGTCATGCCATGTATCTTTAGTAATCCCCAGGGAATGTGTAAATGTTCCAAAAATTGGTTCTGTGAGTCACCTACCCCCAGCCAGTGTCTCACTCTGGACCACTGCTCCATACCACTGCTGGCCTTCTCCTGCTCCCTTTAAGTCACTTTATCCTAAATGAGGAAACAAATTACTGTTAATTCATCTCAGACTACATGAGAACCAACTATACTACTTAACAAGATATACTTGAGGCTGGGGAATGCCAAGTGGGTATTGCAATGCGGAAAACATGCAAACATTACCTATTAGATAGGACTCTCAAGATTCAGAAGCTTGGCTTCTCTACCAGGAGTAGCCTACTGGCAGCTTTTCTCTTTTTTTATTTTATTTTTTATTTTTAAAAATTTATATCCAAATTAGTTAGCATATAGTGAAACAATGATTTCAGGAGGAGATTTCTTAATGCCCCTTACCCATTTAGCCCATCCCCCTTCCCACAATCCCTCCAGTAACCCTCAGTTTGTTCTCCATATTTATGAGTCTCTTCCGTTTTGTCCCCCTCCCTCTTTTTATATTATTTTTGTTTCCCTTCCCTTATGTGCATCTGTTTTGTCTCTTAAAGTTCTCATAGGAGTGAAGTCATATGATTTTTGTCTTTTCTCTGACTAATTTCACTTAGCATAATACCCTCTCCTGTATCCCATGGATAAATGCCTAGTAGTGCAATTGCTGGGTTGTAGGGTAGTTCTACTTTTAGTTTTTTGAGTAACCTCCATACTGCTTTCCAGAGTGGCTGCACCAGCTTGCATTCTGACCAACAATGCAAAAGAGATCCTCTTTCTCCACATCCTCGCCAACATCTATTGTTGCCTGAGTTGTTCATGTTAGCCATTCTGACAGGTGTAAGGTGTATCTCATGGTGGTTTTGATTTGTATTTCCCTGATGATGAGTGATGTTGAGCATTTTTTCACGTGTCGGTTGGCCATCTGGATGTCTTCCTTGGCGAAGTGTCTATTCATGTCTTTTCTGGCAGCTTTTCTCCTTAATCTTAGGTGTCACCATGTCTCTAAGTTCTGGGTCACTGCGTAGCAGCAGTATTCTTGAGCATAACTCTCCTATCCAAGGCCCATTCTCTAAAGACAAGGAGAATAGAATTGTTCTTACTTTGCATAATCAAAGGGTCAATTAATTTTTTCTTCTTGAAACAAAAGAACATTCTGTTCTCAAAGGCATTTTATGCCATGCTTTAATTAACTTGTCTGTGTTTGCATCTATATTATTTATGGAAAGAAGTGTAGTACAGTGGCCAAGAGTGTGGGTTTGAATCTCGTCTTTGCCTCTTCTTACCTAAATGGCCTTGAGCAGGTGACATAATTTCTCTGAGCTTTCGTTTGTTTTTTTTATAACACAGAATTAATAACATCTACCTTTTGGTTGTTATAAGGATTAAATAAAATAAGGTACATAGAATGTTTCAATAAATGGCAAGTATCATAACAACACTATTTATTTATTCATTCATTCATTCATTCATTCATTCATTCATTTAAATTTAAGTCCAAGTTAGTTAATATATAGTGTAATAATGATTTTAGGAGTAGAATTTAGTGACTCATCACTTATGTATAATACCCAGTGCTCATCCCAACAAGTGCCCTCCTTAATGCCAATCACCCATTTAACCCATTCTTCTACCCATTACACCTCCAGGAACCCTCAGTTTGTTCTCTGTATTTAAGAGTCTCTTGTGGTTTGCTTCCCTCTCTGTTTCTATCTTATTTTTCCTTCCCTTCCCCTATATTCATCTTTTTAGTTTCTTAAATTCCACATATGAGTGAAATCATATATTTATTTTTCTCTGATTTCACTAACCATAATACATTCTAGTTCCAAACATGTTGTTGCAAATGGCAAGGTTTCATAATTTTTGATCACTGAGTAATATTCCATTGTGTGTGTGTGTGTGTGTGTGTTACATCTTCTTTATCTATTCATTAGTCGATGGACATTTGGGCTCTTTCCATAATTTGGCTATTGTCAATAGTGCTGCTATAAACATTGGCAGGGCTCTTTAAATGAGCATACACTGACAAGCAGCACATTTGAGTTTGAACATGAATCAAGTTGGAGCATGAATTCTGATTCTAGAGGTAGGAAAAGGATAATTCAATAATTTATTAATTCAACAAATCTTCACCTTATTTTGTACTTTTTTTCTCTAAACACTAAATACAGGCTAAGTGGGGAAAAATTAGAAAACTTTCAGAACAAGAGCACAAGCAGAGACTAACTTACAAATATTACCTGTATTTTTGCCCCACCAAAATAACCACTGAGAACATTTTAGTGACTCCTTTTTTCTTTTTCTCTATCTTTATGCTTCTGTTGCTATCTCTACCTATCAATCAGTCAGGTTGTCAGCAGAAAATAGACAGCACACTCACATTGGGACAATTTGAGGAGAGTTCCTAAAGAGGTTATTTACAAAGATGATGTAGGTTGGCTGTAAGGAAAACAGAATGGGCAGCACAGACAGCAGGAACTTGTTAGTGCCTGGAAGCCTAAGGTGGTAATGGGAGCAAGAGGTTCCTGTGACCTGAAGGTGGAGAACTGTGTGAAGATAGATGGTTGGCCTTTTGGTGGAAAGATACAACAGGCCCAGAATGGCTTTACAAGGATGAACATGGGGGATTAAACTCTTACACCTCCTTGGCCTCCCACTACTGTCAACTACCTGCCAGTGCTCCTCTTGGATCAACCCAGCTGGAAGCCAGACTGTCACTATTCACACCACAGAGCCTCCTGGATGGATACAGAGCTAGAGGGTGACTTTAAAATATTGAGAGAATAAGGATCCTTTTGGGGAATGAGGAGTGAATTACTAATAATGCCGATAATCCCATGACACTAAGCATAAACTGAGTGTCACAGGCAAACCAGACTATATTGTCACCCTGTGGAGTAAAGTCAAAAATACATCTGGAGGGGAAATGGAAGATATGAAGCTTTTCCTCTCTGTGTGTGTCTTTCTCCCCCTCCCTTCCTCCCTCTTTTTCTCACACATGCACACACTCTTCTCTGTAATTTTATCTTAGTACACAAATTTTATATACTCTTAAATTTAGGTGTCCATTATGAATCACTATCTGTATAATGCATGATTTTCTAAAATATAATTTTAACTGTACAATATTCTGTATCATGGTTGTACCAAAATTTACCTCATCTTTGGAGCTTAGGCAATTTCTGATTTTTCCATCATAATGCTGTGATGAACATCACTGAACATAAATCATTGTATACCTCGAATTATTTGATAAATATTACTTGAGCACCTAGTACTATGTGCTACCCACTGAAGATACAAAGATGAGTACAACATAGTTCCTGTAGGTTATAGTCTATTGGTGGAGACAACTTCCAACAGCAGGCTCACCAGAGAAAATACAGGACTTTATACTAAGCAAAGCTGCCATCTCCTGTGAGGTGGAGAGCAAGAACAGAGTCACAGACATCGTCTTTGCCTCTACTAGCATGTATTATCCTTCCTAGGCTTCATGTGGTTCTGGATTCTATTCTATGGGAGCCATTCTTCCTGCCCATAGCTCCTTCATTCCATCCAGGGGTCACCAGACTATAGTGGGAGTTGGGGTGTCTTCCTTTTTCCAGTTCCCTTCCCTGAGTGGAGAAGGAAGCTGAGTGGACAGGCTTGGCTATCCTGGTCCCTTCTGGCCCTGCACTAAGGAAAGGAGTATTTCTTCCCACCATCCCAGCAGATGGTGTTTGGAATCAGAAACCCAGAACAAAATAGTGTCCAAGGAAACACTGTTGCTTGAAGCTAGATGTGACAGGGAGTTGGGGAGGGTGGGTGTGTGAATTACAGAGTGGTAGACCAGGGGCTGAGGGGATCAACTGGACAAATTTGAGGACAAGCATGTAGAAAAAGGTGAATAGGGCCATTGTTTTGGTAAGTTTGAGAGACCTTGGGTTGGGCTTATTGTCAGGCTGTTTGTGAATGAGGCGAACTGAATTCAACTTGCAGAGCCCCAGAGGGAGGCCTGGAGCCAGACTCTACACATCGATAGTGCTGCCTAGTGATACAATGTTTGTTAGCCTAAAGAGATTTGCTTTCATTTCTTACTTCCCTCCCTGACTTCATTGCATCATTTCTTGCCCTTGTTCACTCATTTCCCTCTGATTTTCCTCTAACTTGCTGCCTGCCCCCCATCTTCCAATCTGGATTTGTGCTCTGCTTCTGCCTAGAGTGCTCTTCCTCCAGATCCTGGCATAGCTGGCTCTTTACCCTACAGGTCCAACTCGAACCCTATTTCTAAGAGAGACATAGCTCTTTCCCTATGTCTCAATTCAGTTTAGTTTCCCCTAGACACTCTATCCCAGTACCTTGTGTCATTTTCCAAGTAGAACCTGTCAGCTACTGAAATTTCCTTGCTTACCTGAGGACTTGTTTATCAGGTATCTTCCCTAATGTATATCTCAGCCCTACTGAGGGCTCACCTATCTTGCTGTTGCTCTCTCTCTCATGCATGGAAGGTGGCCTGGTGCATACATACATCATGCTCAGTATCTATCTCTAGATAGATGAATATGTAGTGATTTTGCTGCTGAGTCCCTTGGTCTCAGAGCCAGTTATTTTGTTTCCAACTTAGAAATATATAGGTCTTCTACAGAAGGATTTCTTTAATTAGGTAAGCATGTCTTTTAATGATGTTAGCGTAACACAAAATTTTCTTTATATGGTGTAATTAATTCCAAAGGAAAGCTAATAAATAGAAAACTGTCCTATTTTCTTCAGGATATTGATTTATTGTCTTTCCATGTATAAAATAATGACACTTTTCGGGAACCAGGATAACTTCTCCCAGACACACTATTTGCCTTGGAAGTGTAGCTTGGGTCAATCCAATATGGGTATAATTTCAAATATAAATTTTCTAATTTATGAGGAAATTTTTTATTTTAAATATTAAGGGTTTTTGGCATCTTTTCCCCCCATCCTTCCTATTTCATAGCAAGTGGAACAAGGCAAGCAGCCAAAAGCAAGATGATTTAAAAACATCCTGAGTTGAGTTTACATGGTTAGTTTTTCTTAGTCCAAAAATAATGTGAAATGTTATTCTGAAAGCAGAAGTCACTCAGAGACCATTTATTTATCGATTCTATACAGATGTTCATACTTCCAGATAGATAAGTATTGGACAGAATTTATATAATTAGCAATTATAAAAAATTGAGAATTTTAATAAAAATATAACTCCTAGAATAATTTCATAGCAATATGAAACAGAATGGACTTTTTCCCCTTGCCACCTTGTCTTATTTCAGCTAGAGGTTGATTGTTTAGAGACCAATGATGAGTTGTGTCCTTGCCTTAATTCTTAACTAATTGAATTCCAGAAAAACATAATATAATATATAAATATGGGATGAATACTTCAGCCTGCCATATTTATAGGTAAGTATATCTTCAGTTTTTGAAGGACAGATGCTTTTGATGCTTTTATAAAGGGAGTTGGGGTGTTCTGTTCTAATGCACTCAAACTCGATCTCATCATGGGTCTTTGTGCCATTCTCTAAGGCCACTGCACATCTGGACGATGGTGATGAGGAGTGCTGACATATCTCGGACTCTTTTCTATCTTTCCCCTTTTATATACCTTTTCATGTTTTTAAGAACCATGCAGATGTAACTGTAAAATCTTTACTCTAACGAGAGAGCCGAGAGCTTGGGAGAATCCACCTGGAAAATCCTCTTATTTTTAATATCTTTCCTGCTTTCTTTATAGAAAGCTTATAGGTTAGGGAGAACTTAGTGAAAGTGATAGAGAACTATAAAAATAGAGAAAATAAGGCAGCAACAAATCATAATAAAAATACCAAGTGGGAAGGAAGAAGGAGTAAAAAATCTAAGAATACTATGCATATCTCTGTTGGGAAATGTTAGTACATTCAGAAGAATCAGTGACCTATTTTTAAAATCACTAGATGGTGAGATTTGTTCTCTTAGGTGTTAGGAACTTTGGCCTTGGTAATGACAGGACAGACTTTTGTTTCTAAGAACAGGAGCACATGAGAAAACCTTTAGGGAAGTTACTGTTGTTCAAAATCTATAGACTAAGGTAAGCTGAGATTTCATGGCATTCTTTCTTCATTTTTCTCCTTAGCTATTGAAAGGTGTAAATTCTTTTCTTGTGAATTCAAACTGTAGGGAGTCTTAGTTATGATCCCCTAGCTAAGTTTAAGTAAGTACGTAAGAAGAACCTGAAGAAAGATACAACCTAAACCTTAGTCTACTAGGTTTAAGACACCTGGAAAGGATTTTAATTATTAAATTCATTCATTTCTTCCCTAACATAGCTGCTAAGAACACCAGCCTTGGCGTCAGAATGTCTAGGCATGAATCTTTATCATTTCCAAGCTCGTGCCAAGAAGTTACCCAGCCTTTCTGACCTGTTTCCTTGTCTGTAAAAGGGAGATCATAAAATCCACTTCAAAAGCTGCTGTGAAGATTCAATTAGCTGCACTTTGCTTAGAAAAAAATTTGCAGTTAGAAAGCACTTAATAAATGCTAGATGACAAATATCAGATGATATTATATTTATTATTTAGTTAGTATTTACACATTATTATAAATATAATATAATATAATATATTAATTATAATAACATAATAATACATAATAATATAATATATATTATTACTATTATTAACATTAATGCTATTAATATTAATAATATGATAATAAAATAATATATAAAATAATATAAATATAAATATAAATGAAATATTATTACATCTAATCTTATTTATTTTTTTAATCAGAGGTAAATATCACCATTCCTTTCTGCTATTTGTTAAAAATGTTTTTGGTCAGACTCTCTACCAGAAGATGGGAATAAAAGATGAAGATGATGGTATCTTTCATCTGTTCCCTACCTTCTGGGAGTTCAATGTAGAACAGGGGTTCTTAAATCCGATTCCATAGATGGGTATCAGGGTACATAAATTCTATGTAGAAATTTGGAGGAAAAAATTTTTCTTCCAACCCTAGGCAAAAATTGGGATGAGATTTTTTTTTTTTTCACCTGGGGAGAGGATTTCCAGCTTCACCAGATTATTGTGGAGCCAGTGATCCCAAACAAAGGAAAGACCATCGGTCTGTAAAAATGATTTCATTACGGATTAGAGGGGCCTGCAAGCCTTCTCCCAGACCAAGATTGAGGCGGCAGCTGATGGGCTTGGAGGCATCATGGAAAATTAGGGATTCTTTAGAGCTCATGTACTATTTTATCACAAAATTCTTTCATTTCTTGACTTTCTTCAGAAAACCCCTAACATATTTTTAACCAGGTATACCTACACCAATGAAAGAGGAATTGAGACTAAAAAATTCAGCAGAAGTGTTTTCAGTTCATAAGAAAGATTTTTCTGAGTCTTCTGCAGAGCATCATCTAACGTCCTTCCTGCTCTGTGCATGATCTGATGACCTGTTGTTGTCACCCCCTACTAGGTTGTGAGTTCCCCGAGAATGGAGCAGTAATATCCTTCAAGGCCCAGTATCGGTGATTGGACAGAATTTATATAATTAGCAGTTATAAAAAATTGAGAATTTTAATAAAAATATAACTCCTAGAATAATTTCAAGTCCCCTGAATGGTGAATGGTCAATAAAAATTTGGGTCTCAACTGTACTCTAACTGAACTAAGGTGTATATGCAGATCCATATATGTATTTCTTGTGAAAGAAGCACGATTAAATCTAGGAAATATTTTGCTTTCTGTGTCACCAGAACCAAACCCACTGAGACAAAGTTAGTTTAAAGAGACTCCTTAATAGCTAATGATTTTGACATTTTTAAAAAAATTCTCCAGTCTCCATTTGACTGTATGCAATGAGTGATAGACTGAAAGCAGGACTAGGCAGTATGTGAAAGGAAAAGGATGGGTCTCAATGCCTTGTGAGAAAAGAGGAGTAATCAAAGGGAGAGGGAGGGAGTCAGAGAGGAGAAACTGCCATTTAAGGAGCTGTGTCACTGTCCTCAGCAGTCTGTTGCTGAAAGAAGTTTGCAACTCAGGATTTTTGTGGTTTCAGTCTGTGCACGACACTGGCTTTCTAGTGAAATATTTGTTCATGGAAATGATTAATATTGCATTTTATGTGTTTACTTTGAAAGCATAATCATAATGACAGAACATGTCCTGGATAACTTCACAGTGGTCTTCACTTGCCCTAGGGTTTCAACCTCCCAAGGAATTTTTAGATGTCCCGGGAGAGTACTTCCTAAAACACAAACAAACAAACAAAATTTAATTCTCTTTTAAAATGCAACGCAAAAGATAGAGATAGAAAATAAACAACTGAAACCTTTCTACAACCCCGAACTGGGGGTTGGGGGGGTGATGGAAGGTCCTCTGTGGGGTGTTTAGGCCTGGACGAGGAGAATCAGCTTCTCTTCAGCTGGATAGGAGTGTTAGGTATCATCTGTCAATGCTGTGTCTGCAACACACTTCCCATTGCAGCCAAACACACATTAGACCTCACAGGGAGAAACATCTGGTTTAAAAGATCCAGATGATCGGGAACCAATGTTCTCCTTGATCCTGCCTAATGTAAAGACCACAATATGGTGTTTGGAAGTTCCCTCAGATCTGATGGTATGATATCTTCATTCTCACTTCCTTAATTCAGGCCACTGGTATTTCTTGCCTGGTTCAGGCCTAGAACTCCAAATTAGTCTCCTTCTCCGGCCCCAAGTGATCTGCTGTCTTTTTATACTGCACTGGCAAATTCCCTAGCTACACAAAACTGCCTTTAGTTTCCTTGATCTCTCTGTCCCCAGGGCCTGTGTGTACGCTGTTCTTTGTCTGAAAACCTCTTCATCCCCCTTCTTTCTTCTCCATTTTACAGACCATCCCTGTAGACCATATTCACTTGAATATGAAATCATCATTAAGTTCTTGCTTCTCCTGGAAGCTGACCCCAAACACTCCCTTACCCCATGTCTGAGGTTGGTGCTCTCCCTAGGTTTTGCCATGGCACTGTAAGCCATCCTCAAACTTATATCCACATTTCTAACTGTCTGCTCACCAGACAATAGATTCACAAGGCAGTGAAGTGTGGGTCTTACTAATCAATACATCCCAAGTCCAGTAAGTTCTCAATAATTATCTCATAAGGGAACGGGGGAACAGGTGACTGTGTCAAGGTTTAAGAATGTGTTTGTTATAATTATCTTTTGCAGTCTTTGTGTTCATGGATCAAAATGCACATAGCTCCCAAACACATTTCTCTCTCTCTTCTCACCTTCTCTATATATGATATTATATATATTATTATATATTATATTATATATTACAATATCAAATATATTATAGATTTTATATATATAATTTTCAAATGGGGACTGAGGAGAAAAACCTTTAATTCAATCAAGATGCTGTCAGAGGAGTTTATAAATCATTTTCTACAGTTATGATAAGAGAAAGATGAACACAAAGTGCTCTGTAAATAGAGTAATATCTGTTGCCCTAGAATAATTCTTAGCAACACCCTTTTTTATTTTCAAAAGTTTCCTAAGTTTTACAATAAATTATAAGGTTATTCTCTTTCTAAATATTTTGGTAATAAAGAGGAGAGAAAGAAGAATTACACACACACACACACACACACACACACACACACGCACGCACAGAGAACATTTGGAGCTTTTTCTGTATTTCTGAAAATAGAACATGCAAAGAAAGTCACTGACACACCCCAATCCTAGTTTGTCAATGATAAAAATTTAAATTTACTCAGAACTTTGCACAGTCACGATTGATAATAAAAGGGAAGGAAGTGATTATGTTAGAACTTCTGAAGAAGTTACTCTTAGTCTTTATTAGTTACTCAGTGATAAACACTTATGAATTCCTTTTACTTGGGGAAGTAAGATTATTTTTAATTAACAGTAGAGACTAATGTTTCCCACAGTTCTTTTCAAGAGCCTAAAAATTAAGTCTTGTTATCTTAGATTGCCTTTTGTTTCTCATCCTTTCTTTTGATTGCAGTTGATTGTTAATTAGAAAGAAAATAAACTGATACAACACAATGAATGTATAATAACTAAGTGGCTTTTTGAGAATGTCCTTGCTGGTATACATATTAAAACACAATTCTGAGAATGCCACATTCCCTTACCAAAACTGTTTGAATTCATTAAATAGTAGAAATGCAGGAGGATTAATTTAAGTCAAGAACCAAAACACTGACTTTTTGGAAACATGAAAGGTTTCATTTCTATAAGGTCTATTAACCCTTTGCAATGTGCTCCTTTGTTGTATCTTTAATTAAAAATTATTCCATTTGAAGAGAGCATCTGTCTTTATAATATGGCTAAAAAGTACTCTAAATTGGGGGCTTTTTTCATAGAGGAAGTTAACTATGTAATAGATAGCTCAAGCTGAGTAAGATTAACCCAAGGAGAATTAAAGACTATGTTTTATCTTGCTTGAATTATCCCCTAGTCTTGAAATTGCCATCCAGATCTTGACCAATGAAGCCATGAACACTACATGGTTCTCTCTTCCTAGGACCAACAATGTGGCCGTCCCATTTCTCTCTCTTTCACTTCTCCCTCTTAACCAACAGTTGAGCCACAGTATAAACAATCTTGTCCACAAACTATTAGTTGTTTCCTCTGCTAACCTGTCTTGTATTCTTCTACTGCCCCTCCATATTGCTCTAATTGGAAGAGGTATAAGACCAAATCCATACTTTCCTCTATGAACTACATACATTAGCCATTGCCTTCCTTAGCTTCCCTCATTGTTTTGCAGGTGGAACCTGTTTCACCTAGCTCTTGAGCTGGTCAGAATCAGTGTCAATGGCATATTACCAGGCTGTTATACCCATGTAAACCTGGTGCCTGTTAAGCTGGGGTGAATCCCAGTTACCCACGAATTCACCAAGTTTGATCATCCCCAAATCTTGCGGTATTTGTCCAGACTGGGATTCTTCCTGTGTTTCCTGGTTACCATTCTATTTCCTTGATTGGGATTTGAACTTGAACAGTAGTTTTGCCAGGCTGAAACTCTGATATTCTGCCTAACTCATGCCACTTTCTCCCCCAGGTCCCCTTAAAATCCTGATCCTTTGTTGGCATCCTGCCCCATATGACAAGCATCAGCCACCATGGTATGATGTTGAGCAGTGCCCCCACTTTGGAACTTCTGTTCCCATGCTCCACTCACAGTTGCCAATCTTTTGAATAATATGTTTGCTTGATCGCAATCAAACTTGGTTTTGTCATGCTAATGAGACCCCTTCTTGAGGGTCAATTTTATACGCAGCTCAGCTCTAAAAAGATAGACCCTACTTCCTCCTCATCCCATCTGGCTCTCTACTGATGTCCTAGCATGTTCTTCTGCCAAGGCCTCTTAGGTTAGGACCCCAATAAAACTGTACATCTTGTTCAATTCAACACATCATTGATTACTTCCCGTGTTTGAGCATATTGAGAAGAGGGATATGGGGATGAAAAATGACAGTCTCAGCCCTCCAAAAATTTATGGCACGTGTGCAAAACAGACACTTAAAGAGGTAATTTTAATGTATTTCAAATAAGAAAGAGATTTACCTACCAACTTGCCAACTGCAGTGTAAGCACTTGAGTAATGCTTATTAAATTGTACTTTGACATGAACAGTCTTTGTTCCTTCTCTAAACATCACTCCCAATCCCCTCTCTACACCATATCCTTTTCCCAGTTAATATCCCTTACGTATTTATTTAGTCATCAGAAAGCCACACCCTGATTTCTGCATTTTTTCCACAATTGTATCTAGGTAACATAATCTCTTTGAGAGGGATAATTTCCTCTTCCTTCTATAAAATCTTTCAATGTTTAATTAGTGGAAAATAACCAAATAAATTGCTGTTTAGTGAGGGCATTTCTATTAGATGACATAAGAGTCATTTATTTTTTTATCAGCAAGGAAAGTTTTTAATTAGGTGACATTCACTATTGTTAACATTTATCAAGTACCCACAGAGTACTACGAAGTCTCAGAACAAATGCAAAGGCAGGGTTCCTTCCTGTCATATTTACAATGAGATAAGAAGTATATGTAATGATTCTCAAATTTTAGATCTTAAGCTCTTTCCTCCCTTTATTATGATTATATTTCAAAGACTGATTTCCTTCATACCTTAAAATCATTCATGATATCCATCTCTTAGCATTATAGCTTGTTCAAGGAGGGGTTGTATCCCTCGTGCCAAATATGACCAAGAAATAGTTGTATAATTTATGTTACTGAGAATTGGTATTCTCCTACATTTCCAAAGTTCTTTTATTTATATTATCTTCTTTTTAATTTTTTTTAAATCTATTTTTGAGAGAGAGAAGCAGACACACAGAGTGTGAGCGGGGGCGGGGGCAGAGAGAGAGGGAGATGCAGAATCTGAAGCAGGTTCTAGGCTCTTAGCTGACAGCACAGAGCCCAACACGGGGCTCAAACTCACAAACCATGAGATTATGGCCTGAGCTGAAGTTGGACACTTGACCAACTGAGCCACCCAGGTGCCCTTATTTTTATTATCTTTTTAAGCAACATTTCTACATACTTATGTAGCTCTTAGTATATGCTGGACACTATTCTAGAGCTTTGCAACTTGTTTAATCCTCACTGCAAACCCATGAGGGAGGCAGTCCCCAGTTTATAAGCCAGGAAAGCAAAGTACTGAGGTTAAATTGTATGGCGAGTGCTGGAGCCATTTCCAGTTGGTGGTGATGTGGAGTCCATGTTCTCAACCACAACACCAAGCTGCCTCTCCACAGGTGACTTTAGACACTGCAGTCCTCATTAGCACCTCCAGGAAAGAGTTATGTAAGAGACACTTACTGCAATGCATTCCCTGTCCACAACCTCATTTCTGAGAGCAGTGTACTCCACATAACTCCTAATGAAGCAACAGGCTTCTCCTTGATGCCATCTCTATGTGGTGATGGCCCCATTAACCACAGCTGAATAGATCAGTGTTGAACACACGACTCCACCTGGACCAATCAGGTTCTCCCTCCTTGGAATCTGGAATCAGAACACCATCTGCACCAGAGACTGAAGCTGTGTAGAGACAAGGTTGGCATAGCCATTTCCTGCAGTGCATGGCCATGTCTTCTCTTCATATCACATGCACAGCTGCCGAGAAAAGCAAAGACTTCGTGGTCTCATAGAGATGGAGAGAATGACTTTGATTTCTGTTTTCTAGTGCCTGGCTTGAGTTCACTTTAAGATCGGTCTGCTCCTCCTGCCTTGGCTCTATTGGGTATTACTGTGTCAGGATTTCTATTCATTAGAACCAAGGTTGTCAAGTTGTGGGAAGCTACAAGTCACAGTGGTCTTGGTACTTGTTGGAAGAGCCAAGCTGTAGACAAGGTTACTCATCATTTATTACCATTATCACTTTCATCCTCACCATTCTTCCTTCCCAAGTTTACCTATAAAAATAAAACTATTTCTGGAAAGGGGGGGGTACTTTAATGTTATTAGTGAACGTTTCAGTAAAGTTTTATTAACAAGTAGTTAAAAGTGAAGTTATTGGGTGTAACTCAAAAGATTGATGACCTCGGGGGGGGGGGGGTAAAAAAAGGGGAAAGAAGGGTTCAGCTGCAGAGCGGGCCAAAAATGAAGTTGGATAAAGTCACGTTTCTGTGCAGGATTGGCGTGACTTAGCTTTTGAAACACACAATTCCCTAATGTAGAAGGTAACCAAGGTTAAGGATTTGAATTCTGCACATACTGACATCCCATCTTTTTTCTCCTTTTCAGTTGTGTCATTAGTCCAGAGATGGTTTTATAATTTTATGTGTGAGTTCACAGATGGAAAATATGAATAATCTCGTAATTAGTGTGGTCATAACTGAATAGTTTCTCACTAGGTTGTTCTGGAATCTGTATGAGCAACCAGCCCCCATATAGACATATTCCTTACTTTCTTTGAAAATGAAATCAGGAGATTTAAGGCCTTCTTCAGTTGAGGCCCTCGTGGTGCTCTGACATCGTAATGAAAGATTCAATTCAGGAAAATCTTTTTTCTTAGCATTTATCATAGCATCAAAGAAATCTTTAAAGACTAATACTTCTGCCTGTGGAGAAGAAAGCACAGACTTCTTTGAGTAATCATTAGGTGCTATTATAGAATCACATTACTGGGGAAGGGTTTTAGAGACAAATAGGACTAAAGGTTGTCATTTTTGGAACTGGGGAACTGGGTGAAAACTGAGACATAGCATTTCAATGTTTTTTAGTGTTATTTAAAAAATATTCATTACCCATGAAAAAATTATAAGACAATGCATTAGGTTATCAGTGTCAATAAACTATTTTTAGGCCTTTAGGGAACAAGTGAGGTATCTTTTGCAGGGATTTAAGGTCTGTGCTAACAAGGATATAAATGAGAACCAATATGCATTGGACTATATGTTTCTTTAAACTTTGTGTTTTTTAAAAAATAAACTGAAGACACAGTTTTATTTTCTATTTTCTTTTAAAAAAGTATAATAGGCTGAGTTAAGGGAACCAAGACAAAAGTTAAACAGTGAAGACTATTTTGTAATTTAAGAAAATATTTGGTAGCCTGTAGTTTTTCCATAATGTCACATATTACTTAGGGGCTATAGGCCCGATTTGCTTCTGTCCATAGCTAATATTAATCAACATTTTAACAGAATACTCTCTTTGTGAAATAATCTTATGGCACTACTTTCAACATCAGCGTCTATCACAAAATACATTTCAACTGTTTTGCAAACAAACTTTCTTCCAATTAATAATTAAACAGAGGAACAGCTTGCAGTATATGCTTGGAACTAACTTTACTATATATAGTTGGAAATGACAAGCACACATGAAGATGCGACTGAAGCCGGGTAACATTTAAATATTCAGTTTTTCCTCTGTTACCTTGACTAGAGTAAAGTTAGTTCCCAAGGTAAAAACTAAGTGGTCTGCCGGCATATGGTATAACCTCCATTTGAGTGCTAAAAGCTGGATACTGTTTTTGTGAAACAGATGTTGTTGAGTGCAGCAATGCACAACTGACTCTAGCTAACAGCTGGGAATCCTTCGTGACCCATATAGCGAGAAATAAACATGGTCCTATGCTTGGCAAAAGTGTAAGAAAGCAAATTTCCATTTGTTAAGAGCTTATCAAAATGAAGAATAAATGTTTTTAGCCATAAACTGATTTTATTCACCAGAGTAATCTTTCCAGCAGCTTATGTGATGGCCTCATAATATTACAGGCACCCTTTGCCAGATGAAGGCTGCAGTTGCACTGACATATAGTACAGATGGAAAATAAACATCTGCCTCAATCAGGAGAGAAGACCAAGGACAAGGTTGACGAATATTATCTGGCATGACTATCTTTGCAGGGAAGCATATAAATGCTACAGGACCCAAACCACTGGCATCGTCTGGTGTTGTCCTTATGTGGTTACTGACCATGAAGAGAGATGATTAGTATGCACTCTCCAAGGAGGAGCAGTGCAGATGCTCAGGATGATATGATTCCAACTCTCTAGGATCTGCCTTGCTGTAGCCACACCATGCGAGTCACAGAGCGATTCCATTTTCTTTCTTTTTTTTTTTTTTTTTTCATGCTTCGGCTGCATTTATTGACTACAAAGTTTCCATTCTTGTTGTTGAATGCTCTGAATAAGGGGAGGAAGGGAATAAGAAGAGGAACTAATTTGGAAAAGATAAAAAACATCTTTTTTTTTTCTTATAGTTGTGGGAAAATGTCAACAAAGCCTCCGATTCCAAGTCCAATTCAAATACTTTTCTTCAGAAGAGGAATAAACCTCAACATTTTGATTGTGTAACACTACATTTTATTACACGGTCCAACTTCACCTTTGGCAAAATCCGAGTGGGGTAACATATGTTCTGTGAGAAAGGCGTGCACACACAAACGGATACACACACGTCCCGCACTCCTAGCACTGAGTTCCTTTTGTCCTCATTGCAACCAAATGATTCATGTGGCACAAATAATATGACAGATGTAGCTTTAAAAATTCAGTTTTACTGCGAGTGTCTTTTTGACTGAACCTTCTTTCATTTTCTGGTATCTCTTGCGACCATATGGAGTTTAGATGGCAGTGAATCCCCTTCTACTAACTCAAATCCTTTTCTGCACCTGGCCACAATTTGGGATAAGGAGGTGAAGAAAAGGGAAAAAGTGTCAGGCTTAATATACAGGATTATATTATGAGTAAAGAATACTTTTATCTTTTTGTGAAAAGACAATTACAGTACTATGGTTTTGTTAAAGTTTTATTTCTTAAAATGACATGGTAGAGAATTCTATTTAGGGATTTTTTTATTTTTCTTTTCCTTGAATAATAAAGAAAAAGAGTCTTGCTTAGATTCTGATAATCTAATTGAAACAATTATGATCTTAATTCTCTTTACTTCAGTTTCTAAGAGTTAAAATTTCGGACTTGACTACTAATAACAACATTTATTGAGTGTTTACTATATACCAGGTGCTATACTTCACTGTCTGTGATTAAACTAACACATTTAATCTTCACAAAAATCCTGAGTTAGACAATGTTATTATTATCCCCATTTTATAGAAGATATTGAGACACAGAGAGGTTAAGCAATTTGCCTAAAGTCACACAGCTCATAATAGTTGAATAGCATTTGAACTGAAGGTACTGGCTCAACAGTCCATGCTCTTGACCGTGATACCTAGTAGTCTAATAGTTAAAGCTCACTGTACCAAGGTGTACAAAAGCTTACTTCATCAAGATGTGTTGACTTCATTAATATGAACTCTATTTGGTATGATATTCAAAAAGATGTTCCATTTAATTATCATTACTGGGGTGCCTGGGTGGCTCAGTTGGTTAAGCGTCCGACTTCGGCCCAGGTCATGATCTCATGGTTCATGAGTTCGAGCCCTGCATTGGGGTCTGTGCTGATAGCTCGGAGCCTGCTTGGGATTCTGTGTCTCCCTCTCTTTCTGCCCCTCCCCTGTTAATGCTCTGTCTCTCTCTCTCAAAAATAAATAAACATTAATTTTTTTAAAAAAATTATCATTACTAAGTTAGATTTATTCATTTACAAAAGCAATTTATGATAATTATAAAGTGAAATATACAGAAATGTATATAAAAGTTAATAATCCCCTCATCTTCTTTCAAATCAACCCTCCTGAGGTGACAAATGTTATTAGGTATATATTTCATACCTTTTTTCTATGCTAATAATTTCTCTCCCTCTCTCTCTCTCTTTTTATTCTCTTTTGTTCTTTCTTTCATAACTCCCCAAAGGGATCCTTACTGTATACATTACTCTGCAACTTAACAGCACAATATTCCGTATGTAGTATATATTCCGTATATAGTGTATAGTATGCATATAGTGTGTATATACTATGTATGTATCCCCTAACAGTTGTCAGTTAGTCCTTTACTTTTAATACATTCCTTTGGTAATTTTTCCTCATCCAAAGTGATATAATAGACATGCTTATACTTATATCTCCATGTGTTGCTAGTTAATACACACACACACACACATTTGTGTGTGTGTGTGTGTATATATATATATATATATTTCCCAAAGGTGGGAATTATAGTCAAGAATGTGTATACTTTTTTATTATGTGAATTAAAATTTTTTTCAGTACAAAGAATTTGGCCTATAGGTATACACTTATTTGTAATGAACTGCACAGTTACTGAATTTTTTCAGTCAGCTTTATTACATTATAATCTACGTTAGTAAAATTCACTTGTTAAAGTGTACAATACTATGAGTTTTGATGTGTGTATATGTTGCTCGGTTATCACCACAATCAAGGTTGTTCCATCCACCCGCAACTTCTCTCATGCCCCTTTGAGGTCGACCCCTTTCCCTCCTCCAGATATCTGTCCCTATCGTTTTGCCATTTCCAGAACATCACATAAATGGACTCAACCATTATGTAGCTTACGGATTTAGCATAATGCATTTGAAATTCATTCATGCTGTTGCTCATATTAATAGTTTTCTCCTTTTTATTGCTGAGTAATATGCAATGTTATGGTAGTGTGGTATGTTGGTATTCACCACCAAAGGTCATTTGGGTTGTCCTCAGAGTTAGTGTTTATGAATAAAGCTGCTATATTTGCCTAAAGGGTTCTGCATGAGCATAAGTGTTCATTTCTCTTGGGAAAATACTTATGAATGGAATTTCTCAATCATATAGTAAATATACGTTTTACTTCATGTGAAAGTGTCAAATTGTATTCTAAAGTGGCTGTATAATTTTGCGTTCCCAATAGCACTGATTGAGAGTTTTAGTTGCTGTATATTCTCATAGGTACTTGATATTGTCAGCTATTGTTGTTATTCATTTAAAAATTTTCATCATTCTAATAGGTGGATAATGGGATCTCACTGTGATTTTAATATGCATTTCCTAATAACTAATGATGTTAAACATCTTTTCAGGTGTATTTCTGCCACTTCTTTGGTAATACATCTGTTTAAGTCTTCTATCATTTTTTAAATTACATCATTTTGTTTTTTTTGGTGATTGAGCCTTTTTATATATTCTGACACCAGTCTATCAGATAATGTTATTTATAAATACATTCTTCCTATCTGTGACTTATCTTTCTATTCTTTCAAAGTAGTGAAGTTGTTAGTTTTGATAAAATCAAATGTATCAATTTTTCTTTTTTGGATTATGATTTTAGTGATTTATCTAAGAAATATTTGCCTAAATCAAAGGTTTTCTTCTATGTTTTTTCTAAAATGTTTATAATTTTAGATTTAGTTTAGTTTAGATATAGTTTAGATTACATCTAAATTTTATATTTAGGTCTATGACCCATTATGAGTTAATTTTTGTTTATGGTGGAAGGCATACATTCTATGTATCTGTTGAAATAAATAGGCTGTGACATGGTGAATTACACTGACTGACTTTTTGAATGGTGAACCAGCCTTGCATTCCTGAGATAAATTCCACTTGATTATGATGTGTTACCCTTTTTTTTTATAGATTCAGTGTAACAACATAGTTTGAGAATTTTTGTATCAGTATTTACAAAGGATATTGGTGTACAATTTTGTTATTGTTGTTTTCATAATACCTTTGTCTGGGTTTAATATCAGAGGAATGCTGGCTTAATAAAATGAGCTGGGAAGTGTTCCTACCACTTCTATTGTATGGTACAATTTGTAGAATATTGACATTGTTTTTTCTTTAATTATTTCATAGAATTCACCAGTGAAGTTATCTGGGCCTGAAATTTTCTTTGTTGGAAGATATAGGACTATTCGTATTATCTATTTTTTTCCTGAATGAGCTTTGGTAATTTTAGGAATTTTTAGGAAATTTGTTCATTTCACCTAGGTTTTTGAACTAATGGGCATGCAATTTTATGTAATATTTTATTATTGCCCTTATAGTATCCATAGGTTTATAGAGATATCTCCATTTTCATTCCTCAAATTGGCAATTTGTATTTTCTCTTTTTGTCTTGGCAGGTTAGGCTATATGTGTCTCAATTTTGTTGATCTTTTCAAAGAACCAGTTCTTGATTGCATTAATTTTTCCCTATTTACTTTCTATTACCAGTTTTATTTATTTTTTCTTTTATCTTTATTTTTCCTTGGACTGTTTTGGGTTAACTTTCCCTTTTTCTGCTTCCTCAAGGTGGAAACTCAGATACTGATTTGAGAACCTTCTTAGCGGTTCTCACTCAGCATCTCCATGCAGGGTAAGTCCTTTGCAGAAAATATGAGAATATATGGCTGAAAGACATGACTAATCATAGATTTTATAGTAAACACATATTTTCAAATTCCAAAGCTTAAATTAAATCACCAAATAGTAGGTTCTTGATCTTTAATATAATTTTTAAAGAGTTAGTGTATGTTTTTGAGCATGAAATGTGACTAACCTGGGCAGTAAACATAGGAAATAGTAATCAGTGTGTATAATTAGGTGAAGGAATGGGGCATAACAAATTCACTACCTTAGCGTTACATAATGGGTTTGACTAGGTTACAACTCCACATAATCCTCATTTATACTGAGTCCAATATTACACGAAATAATTTAGGACTTAAAGCACTAAACTAATATGACCAGAAGTCTAGGAATAGCCTAGAATAGAACAAAGTAGTATTATTATATTAAAGCTGGAAGGAACAGTAAAATTATCCAGTTTAACTCCTTTGTTCTAATTATGGAGAAATTGAGGGCAAGAAAGGATAACAAACTTGGCCATCCTAATCTAGATAACAAGGGCAGAGGTCCCCCTGAAAGCTTATGTTGTTACCAAATTCTTATCTCTCTGAAGGCAAGGACCATGCATGTCTTTGTTTCTTCAGATTCCCCATAATGAAGAACATGATATTGTGTACATTTTGTAAATAATGAGAAATGTTTAACATATAAGAACAGAAAACATGACAAGGAGAATTTACTTTATTTCTTGAAAAAAAAAAGGTCCTCTTACTTGTACCTGTGATGAACCAGTAAATAAAACAGAGCAGCTGGAAAAAATTCAATAATTTCTCTCATCATTCTTCCTGAGATGAAGGAGGACACTCCTTTGTTCTCTATTTTTCTCCTATCAGGTTTTCTTCAGTCTGGAGTAGTCTTTCCTGGGTAAGACTGAGTGATGCCAAGACCTTTTATGTTCCTTCCAACCAAACCAGTCTGTGGGCAATTAAATAATGAAGAAAAAAGATCCTTCTTAAGTGTGCAGCATAAACTTTGCATGTAAACAAAGTGGAGTAATTACTTCTGAAAATTAGTAGACTCATTGTAAATGCCTCTTAGGCATCCCTTAGAATTCCACAAGTGTTAAATATTTATCATTAGTATGTTCCCTAACTTTGAGCCAAAAGGAGAATATTTTCCAACTTGTGCTCATTGTGATAATATGTCAGATGAAAATTCTATATATTGTTCTTTAATGAGAAAACATTAGTGGTGCTTTACAAACCAAACTCCTCATAGCTTTCTTCTTTCCTTAGGCTTTCTGTGAAACAACCTACTTAATTAAGAAAAAAACAAAAACAAAAACAAAAATCAAGTAAACACACACACACACACACACACACACACACACACAATCAGCTTTCATTTCTGTAGATCAGAAGTCTAGCTGTGTTCAGGGAATCAGCTCTACCAAGGTGTTCTGTCTTCTGCTTTTCTTATCCAAGAATTTTACTTAATTGAGATATTCTCATAATCCTAATCTTCTTAAAAATGTTAAATGTCTAAAAACCATAAGAAACATAAATCCTAAAAATTGTTAAAAATAGAAAAATGTCATCTTTCTAACTCTATCTTGCTAGCCTGAGTCTCCACTAAAGGTGTAACATTCTACCACTGCAAGATAATTACATTCATCCAGGAGAATAACCTCTAATAAATTATTCATGCTTTGGGGATGGGCGAGACATTCTACTTTTTTTGGTCATCAGCATGTTTATATGAACAGATTTAATCAGTTTTCCTCCCTGTGTTAATGTAGTTAGAGAGTAAGGTCCTCTTCAGGACCAAGATGCCACTGAGACTTCCCTCGTAGGAGGAAATATGGAAACATAGGACCATGATTCAGAGTTATATCTAGGCCTGTGCAGAGCCACAGTAAAGGAGCCTCAGTAGCCAGGGTCATGTGATAGCACTGGGCATTCCAGTGGTAAGAAATGACAGGTAAGGGTGAGGATTATGAAGAAGGAGGCCACTGGAGATGACTAATTTTGCTTTTGTCACAGTTTTTCATAAGACCAACCCTGAAGATTAACATTTAAATTGAAGTTTTCTTGTAAAAAGTAGAGATATATAGTGCCAAATATTTACAAATATTATTTTCTTTGATGTCATTTTTAGTGACAAAGTTTGCATCTTTTAGAAATCACAATACATCACTTAAATGCATTGTGATTAATTTAGAGGCCCCAATCCCACTGGGGGGATGGGGAATATTATTGAGAGATTTGCAAACAAAAAATGGCACTGTAATTTTTCAAGGGCAGAATAAGAGGATTCAAAAGAGAATTTGCAATGACTTTCTTTTCAATGGACATACTAGGTTGAGGTGTAAACCACTCTACCTCACATATTATTCTCTCTAGCCCTATCTAACTTCTTTCTTCCACACTAAGCCTCCTCAAAGAGCAGTCTTGCACTCATATTAGTTTCCATATTCTATTTGACTTCTATCATCCATTAAAATATGCGTTTTTGTTTTGTTTTGCTTTGTTATGTTTTTGCCTTCATCCCTCTACTGTAACTGCTCTAACCAAGGAAGAACCTTCAAACTGGTAAATCAATGGACACCAGGAACCCCCTCACTAGACTTTTCTGGTACATTAAACCTGTTGGCTAGCCAGGTGTTGGTGGACAGGGAGAATTCTCTATAGCCCGGTTGAAACTCCACCTTAGGCAGATATGTACCTTGGGCAGGTAGGTGTACCTGAGTCTTACAGTGTGGGCCCTCTCAGGATCCTGCTCCTTCTCCAGTGAGAGTTCTCTAATGATTTGAACTCATGATGTTTTCCTGCCTTTCCCTCAGTAGTAGAGGAGTTTTATTTTCTGTTCCCTTCTTCTAGTTTTCATGGGTATTCACATGTGTCAGTGACATGTGTTCTCTCAGTGGCTTAAAGATTTTTTTTTCTAGAGGGAAGAAAGGATAGAAGAAAGGGAAGAAAGAAGAAGAAGGCAGCTTTGAGCCTTTTCCACAGAAGTTTCTATTCTCCCCTAGACCTCTACACAGAGGCTTTCTCTGGTTTCTTGCTCTGTTTCCAATCTTATAAGTACCTGGTGAAGTCTATGAGGGAAGAGTCTGCCAATAAGTTTATCTGTTCCATGTGTCTATGGCTCCCACAGGTTCCATACTTTCATACTAACCCTCACTCAGCATTTAGCAATTTGTTAACAATTTTACCTAAATTCTTATTTCCAGTGTGTATAGTCCCCAGTGTGTTTTCTAGATAAGCATGTCTTTCATCTCATATTTTACTCCATGAAACTTTCTCCTTAGACCTCAGGCTAGTTCATTGTCCTGTGACCTCAGCTCTCTAATATGTTCTAAGAAAAAAATTATGTTTTGTATGTTTTGTAAAAAATTATGTCTTTTTCATATTTTAAAGATGGGACTGACATTCTTTTCAGCTTTCTACATCCAAAGTAGAAGCCAGAAGTCTTTCCTTCATTTCTGAAAGGCATTTTTGATGGGTATAGAGATCTAGATTGACAGATTTTGTCGTTCCTATTTTAAAGGTGTTGATCCATTGTCTTCAGGCCTATCTGGTTTCTGATGTAAATTCTGCTGCCATTCTTATGTTCCTTTGTAAATAATGAGTCTTTTTTCCATTTCTGATTGTTTTTAAGATTTTTCTCTTTATCACTGACGTTCTGCAATTTGATTATGGTATGTTTTGGGGTAGTTATGTTAATCTTTATTTTGCTTGGACTTTGTTGAGTTTCTTGGATCTGTAAGTTTACAATTTTCATCACATTTTGAAAATTATCTACCATTATTTCTTGATTTTTTTTCTGTCTTCCCTTTTCTTTGCCTTTGGGATTTAAAGTATATACATATTAATCACTTGGCATTTTTGACTTCACATTTTTCACATTTCTCTGATGTTCATTTTTTTGGTTGACTTTTTTCAGTCATATTTTTCTGAGTCTCATTTTATGTAGTTTCTACTGCTGTGTTTTCTAAATCATTAATCAATTCTTCTACAGTGTCTAATCTGCTTTTAATCTCAGTCAGTGAATTTTTAATTTCGTGTTACTTTATTTTTCACTCTCAGAGTCTCTTTTATATACTTTATTGTTCTCATGTTTATTTTTCTATTTGTTTAAAGTTTATTCATTTATTTATTTATTTAGAGAGAGAGGGAGAGCACATGCACATGGGGCAGAGAGTAAGTGAGGGAGACAGAGAGAGAGAGAGAGAGAGAAAGAGAATCCCAAGAAGGCTCCACACCATCAGCACAGAGTCCAATGTAGGGCTCAAACCCATGAACAGTGAGATCATGACCTGAACTGAATTTAAGAATCGGGTGCCTAATTGATTGAGCCACCCAGGCACCCCATCTGTTTTTTTTAAATATAGACAGCATATCTGAGATAGTGGATTTGACACTGCGAGTGTTAAATAGTGTTTGATAATGCTTTCAATCTGCCATTTTTTGTCTGTTTATATTGATTAACTTGTCTCCTGGTTTTGAGTTCTATTTTTCTGCTTCTTTGCATGAATAAGGCTTCTTTTATTAGATATTAGTCATTGTAAATTTTATAATTTTTTTAAAATATTGTTGGGCTTTGTTCCGGGACATAGTTAAGTTACTTAGAATCAGTTTGTTTCTTTTAAGGTTTATTTTTAAGCTTTTTTGAGGCATAGTCTGAGCCCCGCTACTGAGGCAATATCCCTCTAGACACGACTTGATTTTTTTTTATGTTTTGAGGTCTTTTCACTCTGGCTGATTGGAACACAAATTGTTCCCAACCCATGTTAACTCCAGATGTTGTTGCACTTATTCCCTTTTTTCTTTATACTTTTTTTTCACCAACCTCTGGTACTATTGTCCCATGCATGTGCAGAGCAGTTCTAAGTCAAACACTCAAGAGAAACCCATTATAGATCTTGAAAGCTATCACAATGCAGTTTTTCCTCTAAGTTCCCCCCTCCCAACAAATTTTGGCAATTTTGGCCTTCCTGAAATTCCACCTGTGTCTCCTCTATTCAGCCAGACCTCTGGGTTTTGACTGGGTTTCTCTTTTGTACTGAGGCCTGGGAAGTTAGCTTGGACAACTGTAGCTTGGACAACTCACCTTATTTGTTTCCTTTTCTCAAGTATCACTGTTTTGGGCTGTTATCAATTGTCTGAAAATTACTATTCCATGTATTCTGTTTACATTTGTAGTTGTTGAAGTTGTGAAGACAAATCCAGTCCCTGTTAGCACATCATGGCCAGAAGTGAAAGCCTCCCTGAGCCTGTTCCGTGTTATACTGCAATTCAGAATCTTGGTTTAGTCCAAACATCTGCCTTCTCTACTTCTATTTCTGAGATGCTAGGGGGCTGCTGGAGGAAATCACATAAATGTGAGCAATGGTGACATTATATTTTTATGGCTCTCAATTTCAGCTGCCTTCTCAGCACCATTTCCCATTACAGCTATTTCAGATGCTTGCCAACCTCTTCAAGTCCCCAACCCCAACATCTAGAATCTTTCTCTAAGCAAATTAACCTCTTTTATATGTTACAGAGGAGATTAAGGGTATCTTAATGGAAATTCCTCAAATTTCCCATCACTATGCCTAAAACCACATCTATTTCTACTTCTATTTTTAATTCCAATCTTTTAAGTAGATGTGTTCTTTTCATGATCAGACCAAGTCCTTTTTCAGTACCCATCATATGTTGTTGTTTTTTATGCTTTTCTATAACCTTGATCATTGCTTCTTTTCTATGTTGCATTTTTCTTTTACTATATTTTTCTTATTTTTGTACCTTTATTATTTTATCTGATTTTGTCTGATTATTTCAAAAGATTAAAACCCTATGGGAGAGTAAAATTCATTCTCCACACATACCAAAAATTAATCATTTATTTTGAAAGTTAGCTACTGCTATGGTTTTCTGCTTCTGTATAGTGGTCTCTTGAAGGACATCCTCCATAACCTTCTGAATGTGGCTAATAGAGGCCACTGTGCAGACAACTGTTGTCCTTTGAATATCACTCCCAGTGCAGACATCAGCCAAATGTTCTCCTATACTCAGAATCCTCCAATGACTTCTCCTTTGCAGAGTAAAAGCCAAAATTCTAAAAGTGGCATAGGATACCCTGCATGGATTGGCCTTTCCTAATTCTTATCTCCTATTACCCACTTCTCTTCAATTCATCCTAGTCTTACTGGATTCTTTATGTCCCTTGAATAAGAAACACACGTCCTGGATATTTGGCTCTGCCATTCTCCCAGTCTGGAATCCTCTTCCCCAGATATCCATATGGCTTCTTTTTTGTTTTCTTTTTTTTTTTTTAACTTGTTTTGGGTGCCTCCTCAAAATTCAACTTCCCAGGCCTTCAGTGACTACTTTGCATAAAATAGCAATACTCCTACTTTGACCCTACAATCTAAGTATTTCACCAAGTAGACCTTCGTGTAACCAATATAACAAGTTTATTTGTTTTTGATTATTTTACTCCTCTAGACTTCAAGCTCCATGGAGGCATGGATGTTTGTATTTTTGGTTCACTGTTGAATGAAAGGTAACTTGAATAGTACTGCCATAGAGGAAGTACTCAAAAAATGTTTGTTGAATAAATGCTTTGTATCTCTCTTCTATCTACGTTCCAGGGTTTCTTGGAAACCAAGCACTTATATGGTGAGGTCTCAATTTGTTTCCATGGTCAGCTAAAAGCTCTGCTAGGACAATCCTCCACAAATCTTGGGATTCTTGCTTTCAGCCTGGCTCACAACCCCATGTTCACTATTTTCTTGAGGTAATTTTATGTCAGGAGTTTTCCCTGATGTAGGCTTTGATGAGGCAACTCTGGGCCATCTCATTAGGTCTAGGTACCTTTAGATCTCAGGGAACAGATCTGAATTTTGTGCAGCTGATGACCTAAGATACAGCTATCTTTGTCTATCAGGAAATGATAACCATTTTTTTCAATGTTTATTTATTCTGAGAGAGAGAGAGAGAGAGAGAGAGAGAGAGCAAGTGGGGGAGGAGCAGAGAAAGAGAGAGAGAGTCCCCATCTCTGCTGATAGTGCAGAGCCCAACATAGGACCTGATCCCATGCACCAGGAGGTCAAAACCTGAGCTGAAATGAAGAGTCGGGTGCTTAATCAACTGAGCCATCCAGTTGCCCTGGGAAAAGACAACCCTAGTTGAATTACAAAAGCTCCATATTTTCCTAAGAGACATTTAAGCAACTCCCCAAATAAAAGTAGGTTCTTTTAATATAGAAAAAAAAGTATTATCTGCTACACATATGCATATGTAAATTTTTAATTGATATAAGTGGGATTATTATTTACTATTATTCACTCAACCTGCTTTCCTTAATCTATCATTATCATTGTTTTATGTCAGTACATAAATATTTGATTTATTCTCTTAATGTTTGCAAAGCTGTCATTTTACTTCTAAACTCCCTCATTGATTTCAATTTACGACTCTTTTAGCATCACTGAAGAAAACATCCTCGTACGTTCACCTTTAAACTTTATTTCCTGAAGGAATTATCAGTAGTGGAAGCTCTTGACCAAAATGTATGTAAATTTAGGTTTTTTTGCCAGATTTTCTCCAAAATCTATACTAATTTATACTCACACCAGTAATGTAAGTTACTTTATAGTTTCCCATATTCTCATCATCACTGGGCATTATTGTTTTTCAATCTTTTCAGATCTAATAGGGAAGATATGGTATCTTGTTTTTATTTTGCACCTCTTTGATTAATAAAGTTTAACATGTTTCTTATTTACATTATCCATTTATATTTCATGAAAAAATTCTTTAATGTTTATTTTTGAGAGAGAGAGAGCATGAGTGGGGGAGGGTCAGAGAGAGAGGGAGACACAGAATACAGAGCAGGGTCCAGGCACTAAGTTGTCAGCACACAGACTGATGCATGGCTTGAACTCATGAACCGTGATATCATGACCTGAGACCAAGTCAGGTACTTAACCGACTGAGCCACCCAGGTGCCCCTCCATTTATATTTCTTATATAAATAAATTTCATCTTCCTGATTCTTATTTTTCTGATAAGATGATTCACTTTTGGTACATGATTAAATTTTGTAATATTTCATGTGTATAAAATCAAGCTTGTTATTCAGATCATTTGAATGTTTATTTATTTGTTGATTTTTGACCTGCCAAATTCTAGAAGAATTTTTAAAAGTGTTCCACTACCACCGTGGCCTTGTTTAATTCTCCGTATACTTTTAACATCTTTTGCTTTAGGATTAAAATGCAGTGTTGTTGGATATACAAAGGTTAATGACTTTTGTATGCATTTGATGGGTTTTAATTCCTTAGCTGAATAATTTCTACTTAGTTGTTAAACATTTTTGTTCCTAAACGTGATATATCTTGCAGTTTATCTCCAGAAGTTGGGGCTTTGCTAAGGTGTTAGCTTAAATATAAGTTTTTTTTTAATTTGCTTTTTTAATTTAATTTCCTTGTTACCATGGAGGGGAATTCTATAAAGTATGTTTTTTTCTTTCTTGAATTTTCTGTCTTCCGTTTTCTGTCTTCCATTATTAACTAGTTCTTTCTAATAATCTTGCTAAAGTTAATTTTAATTAAATAAAAAGAGCAAGCAAACAGAAACCAACAAATAATTCCCCTCCCCCAATTTCTTTCTTAAACTTGAACACTCTTCTAGTCCTTACTTTGAAGTATTTTTTTTGTCTTTTCCTAGTTAAGTAACCCAAAAGATAGTCTTTAATGTTTATTTTTGAGAGAGAGAGAGACAGAGAGAGAGAGAGAGAGAGAACGCGCACAAGTTGGGGAGGGGCAGGGAGAGAGGGGGACAGAGGATCTGAAGCAGGCTCCAGGCTCCAAGCTGTCAGCACAGAGCCCAACACAGGGCTTGAACCCATGAACCGTGGGTTCATTCTTAAATGAACCGTGATATCATGACCTGAACCTAAGTTGGCCACTTAACCGACTGAGCCACCTGAGTGCCCTGAGAGGTAGTCTTTAAATCTACCAGTTTCTCACACTCACCTCTTTTTCTATACTTTATAAAATCTAGGCTCCTTCCTCACCTCGCTACGGAATCTGCTCAGGCAAAAGTTACCAATGGTACCTAAATTGCTACACCCCACCCATTCTTTGTTAAGCCTTGTATTATTTGATATCTTCTACGTTTAAAATTATTTAACTCACTTACAGAAATAATTACATCCTTTGACTTTTACAACATATTCACTTCTTAGGCACTCCTTTGCCATCTTTTTTGTTTTTGCTCTGTATGCTCTTTACACACACAAGTTTATCTGTATTCATAGCTCCAACATCTACCTATATATGGATGTTCCTGCGATCTGTATGTCTAATGTAAATTTGTCTCCTGAATTCAGATATCTAAATGCTGGATAGTCTGTGTTGATATCCCAAAAGAATCTAAGAGAACGCATGCAAAACTGAATTCAATGCCTTCCTTCAACTGTGTTTGATTACAAATTCTAAATAGCACCTAATTGTCTTTGTTATATCTATTAGATTCTAGGTTGGTTTCCTTCTATTAGATCATTGATATTCAAATGAGAATCTAGAGGATATGAGGGCCCAGAGTGTGCGAGACTCTTAAGAAAGTGATACCTCTAGGTTAGAATTCATTTCTGGAATTTCTTGCCTGTGTGACGAATGCAGAAGCAGGAAAAAATGTGGAAATTGTGTCTTGGATTGTAAATCCTTAAAGGTAGGGACTGAATGTTATTCACCTTTTGAAACCAGCATGGTATCTGAAGCATATTAAATAGCCAGTATATGATATTAAATTAATGTGAACCCACTTTTGGTTGAGACTTACTTATAGTTGGAGACTTGGTTAAATGAATGGTAGAAGAAAGAGACCAACATTTGTCATGGATAATCCTAACTCTACAACTTAGTAAACTGTAAGTTTTCTACAAAATTGAAATTTTTATGCTAACTTGGGTAACTGCAGGACAAAAATATTGAAATCCAAGGAAAAGTTAAAATTTCCATTAATTTATATAATTTTTCTTTGGCAAAGAATCAAATTTATTGGCACACTTAACTTGTAGATATGTTAACTTTATTATTTGGCATGCAAAAATATGTCATGTTTTTGACCCTAGTGTTTCTGCTTCCTCTTTAAACACTGTTGATTCTTTTATTGAATGCCCTAAAAGGTTCTGCCAGTTTTAAACCCAGGAGGCTGGTACCCCATCTGTTTAACTGGAAACCATCTAATCCAAACAGACACTTCTCTTCTTAGGAGGTATTTCCAATGCTCTATGAAACCAAAACTTCCCATTCTGTGATGCATATATATATCTCGATCTGACAATGTGTTGAACACATTGAGGTAAATGCCCAGATGTCCTTGCCACCATGGAGTTTGGCTAAATTCCGGCCAAGCCCCAACAATGGAATTCTAGAAAAGAGCAAGTCACCCACAAAGAAAGAGGCTATCTGGAATCTAATTTGGTCCAAATCCACAACATCACTCACATCTTACTGTGAAGCTAAAGGGAATCTTATGGGTTTAGATTACATACAACCCAGCCTATAATATGAGACTAAATCAGACTTGTTTCAGAGCCCTAGGCTCTTAAATGTAGTATTCACAATCAAGAATGAACCTGCAGAATGATACAGAGCTGGATTGATTTTTCAGAATTGCAATCACCTTGGATATTCTCCTTGCCACATAAAACTTCCTGGAGAATTTCTGCTTTAAGAGTAAGGGTATTAGTTTAATCCACTAATATTCACAGATTACCAAAAATTATCTACTTTTTGTAAATATTATGATTATTGCATATAAGAGTTTTATTTTTTTTTTAATTTTTTTTTCAACGTTTATTTATTTTTGGGACAGAGAGAGACAGAGCATGAACGGGGGAGGGGCAGAGAGAGAGGGAGACACAGAATCGGAAACAGGCTCCAGGCTCCGAGCCATCAGCCCAGAGCCTGACGCGGGGCTCGAACTCACGGACCGCGAGATCGTGACCTGGCTGAAGTCGGACGCTTAACTGACTGCGCCACCCAGGCGCCTCTATTTTTTTCTTTTAATAGATTATTTCTGGTGTCTGACATTGCTCCATTATTTTTAGACTGAATATCATACGCCAAGATATACTATGGCTGAATGCTCCAGGTCCTCTGAAAGTCTGCCTCAACTTAATTCAGTTCCTTGGTTTGTGATTTGTTACTGGAGAAGAGAACAGTGATTAGTCATTACTAATTTCACAAATATGACTTTTTATTGTTGAAGCATACTTGCTTCCTGTTCATTTTTATTGCTCCCTACCATTACATTAATCTTCTCCTTCTCCATAGAATCACTGTTTTTTATAAATGGAAAGAGCCCCAAAATAATCTCCTGAACTTTTCCTCCTTTATTTTTCTTAATACATTCTATATCCTTTGTGTTTTTCTATAGCCTTCATTTTATGCAATTCTAAAATCCATCTTTGGTCTCTCAACGCTTGTTTCAGCCAAGACTCCATTTAGCACATTTCCTAAACATTGTCACCTTAAAAATGACTTTTCAAATACCTTGATTTTCACTTTTCTTCTCTAGGTCTCCTTTTCTGTGACACCTTTATTTTTGCTCTATGGTTTTCAATTTTTTTGCCCAGTAAGTGGTACATTAGATTCCTTGGAACCCAAGTAAGTTTTTATTTTTAAAGCCACTTATTTTAATAAGTAAGATCTATGAATTTCCAGCTCATGCTACTGTTTTTTTCACCTTTGATTCAAGTGTCACCTGAATGTCACATTAGTTTAGGTAACTTGCCTTACCATCTGGAATTCCCAAACTTGTGATCTTTTGATTAGAAAGATGTGTGAATTCTAAAGTGAAGAACAGTACCACCTTCACCAAGACATAAGCAGTTGGGTATTTCTGAATAGAGGCATAATAGGTGGAGTAAAACAGCAATGTATATAGACCTGCCTTCTCTTCACCACTGTACTGCTTAGAAGTTTGATATCCTGTCATTAAGCTCTCTAACATTGAATTGTGTCCACCATAGATCATGCCTAAAAATCCAAGCTTCTCTTGTTTTTGTCTTTTTGTTTTGTTCAACTCTCAGGGCACCATTAATTTTAAAAATATAATTCTTAACAAACTCTGGTAGCTTTATCAGTAATAAAATTCAATTTTACTAGTTGACAAATAACCTGTATAAAAAAGAATTAAGCACAAGTATTTGGATACCAACAGTCGTTTCCTTCTTTCTCTCAATGTCTCTCTCAAGCACACACACACACACACACACACACACACACACACAGAAAAATTAAATTATCTCCAAGTATATGACTTACTCATTCACCTTTTTCAAAAATGGAGCATCTTCATTTGTTCAGCACTGTTTATGTGTTGAGCACAAAATGATAAATATAACTGAGAGTAAGCACATTATCTATGTGTCTATATCCACATTTTTCTTTAAATTAAAAAAATTCATCAGTATAATTTGTAATATTTCATCTTATCTATTCTTATATAAATTTAATTAAATTACACTAATTAAATCAATAACATTAATTTAATTTAACAGGGATCTTGCCTGGAAAACAAACCCAAAATTTTAATTTAATAAAACTACTAAAATGTAGTTGAACATTAAAAGTGAGTAAAGAATAAAATAGTGTGAGAAAAAGAACCTATCATTGTTCTTGATGCAGAGAAAGCAGTTAATAAATACCTAGTTTTTCTATTATATTATTGTACTTAATATAAAACCTAAGCTTTTTAAAACTTTTTTTTAAAAAAAGTTTAGCAACTACATTTTGTTATTCATTAATAAAAGGTTAATCTTCTCTTTTTCCTGAGATATTTAAAAATCTTAATTATAGGGAAAGGAATTAAGATTTACTGAATTTAATGCCTACTTATTCTACTAAAATAGTCATATGTGGGTGTACAAGTTTTGAAAATTTTGGAACTGCATAACATAGTTTGAAGCAGCTGACATCTTGAATAACTCTGTTTCAGAGGTTTGGATGAGATTGTAATTCACAAGATGTAGAAATGACTATTCTAGAATGTTTCATGACTCTCTAAACTCCACATCATTCTTAAATTATCTGCATTTAAAATATTTTCATCACATTAAAAAAAATGGCCTTATATGGCCACTTAAATCTTCTGAACCCTTTCATATGCTTTCATAGAACCCAGTATTGTTTTCAAGCACTTATCACATTTGTTGAATTATATATTGGTATGATTATCAGATTAATATCTGAATCTGCATAAGACTATGAACTCGGGGTAGGATCCAAATCTGTCTTTTAATCACTATTATCTTCATGTTTAATGCATGACATCTAGTATGTTTTATATAAATACTTATTGAATGACAACGTTATAGGTCTTATTTCTTATACCATGCATTAGACATTGATGGCAAATGACTACTTCTAAAGACAAGCGATCCCTTAAGGACCTGCAGCGGCTGAAGGAATTACTGGCAGAATTAAGATATTCTTTTACCGACTTCCATTACTTCAATCCTTAGTCATTTAATCATTCATTCAACAGCTATTTTTTTTGAGTGCTTATTATGTGCCAGGTGCTGTTTTAGGAGCTGGGAATAGTCAGTGAACAAAAGACAGGTGCATGACTTCGAGGACTTTACATTCTGTAGACAGCTAGCTTTGTGGACTGACGCCTTTAAACACCAAGATGTAGTAATACTTTATTATAAGGCTTAAGTATCTTTTAGTTGTCTTAGTTTTTATAGGGCTTGTTGCCCAAAATAAGAATTTACGTCTTCCTAATGGTTCACACCCAGCACCACCACCTGCCTCTGAAGCATCCCCCCAGCCTAGTTCTCCCCTCGAAACTCTCCTAATTAAACCTGACCCAAGGAAGAAGCAGCCCCCACACTTTATGCGCCATCTCAGGACTTGCAATTTGGAAAACAATTCTACAGTATAAGGATTTTTCTGCAGACTTGTTCAGTGCTCTTTCAGACTTGGTTTCTGTTTGTGTTTACTCTGTGGTAACTTCACTCTGTACCTCAGGCTACTGGCAGGAATAAGCATCACTTAAAAAGTAATTTAGGAAATAAGTGTACTTCCCCAAGGGTGCAAATAAAAGGAAAAGTTGTGGTAAATAGCTAATGTAAGCAAAAGGTGCCTTGGGGGAACCCTAAGAGTCACTTCTTTCAAACCAGCAATAACTTCTGGTGCTATCGGTCCTGAGGCAGCAGCCGTCAACATTGTTTAAAAAAGCTCCCTTATGGTGTTCTCATTAATTAACTGCACTGTTTGTTGATTCTAGATTGATTCGGTTTGTTCTCTGGAGAGTGTTTTTGGAAACTCAGTAATGCCTTGATGCAGAATTTCATCTTCAGGCCCTAAATTCCCAGGATGGTGGTTTACTGGGACATATAGAAGATGAAGTGAAAAAGAGAATTTGTTAGATAAAAATGATAATCAAAATATTTTAAATTCAGATGTAATTTTTGAAGATTTTCCCTACAGAGCAAAAAAATTACCTGAAGCAAAGTTTGACTGACAGGCGGGTTTAACAAACACAAAACAAATGGCATGCAAAACAGATAGGGAAGTATTTGTTGCTAATTACTTGAGAAAGCATTTTAATTAAGTTGTTTGCCAATTAATGCCTCATTTTTAACATTCCATAAATATTTAAACATGTTTCATAAACTTTCTTCTTATGGAAACATTTGCAAATGTTATTATGGAGTTTCTTTGGGAATCTCATAAGAAAAAACTGTACAGTTTAGAAGATTCTACTTGCCATTTTCATAAGTAAATAAGTAAATTGTTGTCTTTTTTATCTTGGTAGCTATTATACTTTAAAATGCTCTATCTGCATAAACTTTTCTTTCACGATCTGCCGTGAAGAGTGAATAAATACAAGCTACATATTATTTTGATCTGCCATAAAAATTGAAAATAACATAGAGCATAGAGGATAGTATGTTTAATTTCAATCTTTCAGTTAAATGCAAGAAAATGATTTTGGGTGATTTAAAGAAATTCAACAACTAGAAATTGTTAACGTGTCAATCATCTTCAACCTAAAACCTCCAAAATGCTACCTGCCCAGCTAAAATAAAACAGAAGATAATACACATAAACAAAACAGAATGTTTCACTGTTACCAAGTTGGGTGTAATTTGTAGTATAAACTATCATGAACTTAACCAAAAATATTTCAAGCACGTAGCTTCTCCTTCCCCATTTAGTCATTCATTAGAACAATCAGGCTTGTGCCTGTTACCTACTTTAAAAGGTTTTAATGAAACTAAGAGATAAGAAGAGATTACATTTGGAATTTAGCTAGAGGACCAAGGACACTCACTTCTTCACCAGTACATGGCATTTTCTCATTTAAATGAAACATTGGTGTTAGTGTTCTTGGACCCAAATTCGACGTGGGGAGTGGAGGACATTTCCTCACTGTAGTGTTCATAAGCAACGCTACAGACACCAACTGGTGTCCTACAACTTAGCTCAATTCTGACACTATCTGCCTGGATATAGCATCAGTTCCATAGGTTAAGGGTTCGGTCCTACAAGATTGCCTCCCTAACTCCATTCCAACTTCAGAGGCCAACTGCAAACACCAATTGTTACCTGTGCTTTTGGCCAACTGGCTATACATCAGAGGTTCCGAATCTCCTCCTTGGGTTTAATTAATTTGCTAGGGCTGCTCAGAGCTCAAAGAAACATTTTTCTTACTGGATTGCTGGTTTATTATAAAAGGATATAACTCAGGAACAGCCAGATGGAAGAGATCTATAGGACAAGGTATGGGGAGAGGGCCCAGGGCTCCACGCACCTCCTTCTACAGGTATGTCACCCTTCCCTGTTCTTGAACTCTGTACTTTTAGGTTTTTATGAAGACTTCATTACATAGTCATGATTGATTAAGTCAATAGCCATTAATGATGAATTCAACATTTGGCCACTCTCCCCTCACAGGAGGTCTGGGGATAGGACTGAAAGTTCCACCCCTCTTGTCACAGGGTTGGTTCCCCTGGCAATTAGACCCATCTTTAGGTAGGGTCCAAAATTTACCTCGTTAACATAACAATAGACACTTTTGTCAGTGTCCAAACAAAATAAATTCCAAGGGTTTGGGGAACTATGAGCCAGGAACTGTGGCCAAAGACCAAATATATATGAAAAATATATATTTGGTCACCGGAATGACCAAATATATATATTTCTTATAAATCATTAAATCACAATTGACCATGTAGTAAATCATCAAAAGGAAAGGTCTGACCTGTCTTTAACGCTGGCCATAAGCACATTTGCTAACTGGCCTGCTGTGACATAATGTGCTAGACAGAAGCAAAGGAAGAATCTCCCTATGTTGGTGTCTTCTATTCAGTAGAAATTAGAAGTGAGGGAAAGAAGCTTCAAGGAGGTTTTCCTAATTATGAAGCATTTGATCCTTCAGGTGCCATGAGAGTAGGTAAGGCTGGTGGAGGGAGGTGAGTGGAGGCAGTTATGGAGCACCCACTGGGAAATTTGCATTTGTGTGAGTATTCACAGTAGCTAGCATGAAAGGGCCCATGAATAGAGTACTACCAAGCATGAGGAAAGCCAAATTATACCTGTCCCAAATGAGAGAGTGGAACAGTAATAACAGAATGGCTATGGTACTATAGGACTTCAGCTGTGAAAAATATAGTAACTTAACTTGCTTCGATAGTTCTATGACCATGTAAGTCTTTTTGTTGCTATCTAGATTAAAACTAGAAGTAAAGATAATTGTGAGCATGATCTCATGGAGAAGATTATCACTTGCTACCACTTGTGACTTGGGGAGGGAATCACATAATTGGGGGGGGGGAGGAAGGAATTTTGAGGCCACAGTATTACTACCACAGTCCTCCCAGAATTTCTATTTGCTTTGTTGGTGGTGATGAAAGTAGGTCTTTCGTGTTATGTTAACAGACATCAACACCATACTCATCTTAATGAGTTAAATGGCATTATCTCCTACTTTGGGTTTGTTTAGTGTCTACATTTTAAATATTTCTGTCATCCTGGACTTACGGTTTAACTAGAGTATACTTAGAAATCAAATTTCAAATTGTTTTGAAACTATGAGGGAAAAAATGAGAAAGAAGAAAAAAGGAAAGGCTCACATGAGGGGCATTTTCACATTCAAATAGTGAATGGGAAGAAAATGCTAAAATTATATGCATCATATTGCTGCTTCTAGCTATGAAGTAGTAATTGGTATTGGACTTGCCTTCCTGATGTAAATAACTAAAAACTGGAGAAAAATATCTGGGACTGTTTTCAGACTTTCACAACAGGACCGTGTGATCCCTGAGAATGGCTGCCCTGGCTTTCTGCCTAGAGACATTTTCCTGACCAGCGTGCAGAGCAGGGATCCCATAAGGGACTAGCTGGGTCAGGGTGACAGAGGCTGGAGTTAGAGAAGGCTCAAGCAGCTGGAATCTGGGGAGCAGAGAACCAGAGGAGGCAGGGGGCAGGCCACAGAGAAAGAGCTCCAGAGATTCATAGGGTTGTTTTTGGTTGTTGAACACTAATCTGGGCACAGGGAGAGCCAACCTCTGCTGGGTGGGCAAATAATGACAGGAGCTATAAAAGGAACAATCTCCAGAGCTCCCACAGGGCTCGGGGAAACTGAAAGACAGAAGTCTTCATGGGGTGTCAGGCTTTGGGAAGAGACATTGTGATGCAGAACAAACTAAAACTCAGGCAGGCAGTGGGCTCTTAAAATAACCATGTACAATGACATAGTCTGAATATTTTGGAATTTCCATTATGATTTTTCCTCCTAAACTCTGAATTATTTAGATTTGCTTTGGTTTCCAAATATATAAATTTGGGGGAATCCATTTTCATTATAGATTTCTCATTTTTTAGAATTTTTGACATCCTTGTGGGGCCTAATACATGGTCAATTTTTGTGATTATTCCAACTCTCCGTGAAGAATAAAAGTGTTACCTCTATTTTGGGAATGCAGCAGTGTCTTTAGAATAATCTGTTGGACTACATTTGCTAATTAGGCTGTTTAAATCTATACCCTCACTGATTCTGGCTCTAGATATATGTTAAAATCTACCACTCTGATTGTAGGTTCTGCTGATCTCCATATTTGAAAATTTTGCCTTGTATATGAGGCAAGGTTGCAATGAATGCAGGTTATGATTGTCATATTTTATTGGTGAAATATTCTTTATCATATTACATTAAGTTCTATTAGTTCTGATATTATTGAGCTATCCAGGTTTCTTTTTAAATATATCTGACTTGTCCTATCACTTTTCTTTCAAACATCCCATGTATTTATTTATGTTTAATGCATATTATAAAAATTTATAGATAAATTTGAGCTTCTTTTTTATATTTCTATCTGAGTCTATACTTCTAACAGGTATTTACTCATACCTTTTCCTAAGGTTATCTATTAACCCTGGTTTTTCTTTGCTTCCACTTTTCTTGCCTTCTATTAGACTAATGGAATGTTTTATATTCTATTTATTTTCCTCTCCTAGAAAGCTTCCTTCTCTTTTCAAGTTATACATTACTTTCATTCTGTCAGTAGTTGCCTTTAAATTTTAAAATGCATACCAAGGACAGTCTGAAGTTGATCCACATTTCAGGGCATCTAGGTGGCTGAGTCATTAAGTGTCTGACTTTTGATTTTGGCTCAGGTCATGATCTCACAGTTCATGAATTTGAGACTCATGTCGGGCTCTGTGCTGACAGTGCAGGGCCTGCTGGGATTCTCTGTCTGTCTGTCTCTCTCAAAAATAAACATTTTTTAAAAAAGTTGATCAGCATTTTTATTCTTTTAAATAATTATTCCACATTCATCTGTTGATAAATGTTTCAGGGCATTTAATGATCTATTTTATTCTTAACACATCTCCATCCTAACCCACTCCCCTATAATAACCAGTTTCTTTACCATTTCCCAAATTTCTAGTGGCATTTCCTTGTCCCTTATTTGCAGACCATATGGTCTTTTGTGGCTCCTGACAATTCAGGAAGTTCAGCTTCACCTCTGTGCTTCACACAGGCTGATGACTTGCATATTCTTTTATGGGAATTAAAACTGTAGGTCCCAACCGTAAGGCCATGATTGTTAGGATGGCTATTATCTCACTGTGATTTTGATTTTTCATTTCCCTGATGATTAGTGACTTTGATACATTTTCATATACCTGCTGGCCATAGGTCTGTCTTTTGGAGAAATGTCTTTTCATGTCCTTTTCCCATTTTTAACCAGGTTATTACTTTCTTTGCTATTGAGTTGTAGTAGTTTCTTATATATTTTGTACATTAACTTTATCAGATATATGATTTGCTAATATTTTATCCCCTCTTATATGTTGACATTTTACTTATTGATTTTTTTTCTGTGCCAAAGGTTTTTTGTTTGATGTAGTTCTATTTGTCTCTTTTCCCTTTGTTGTGTGTGCTTTGGTATTAAATTCATGAATTCATTGCCAAGTCCAATGTCATAGTTTTTTCTTATGTGTTTTTCGAGGACTTTTTAATAATTTCAGATCTTACGTTTAAGTCTTTAATCCATTTTTAGTTGATTTTTGTGAACAGTATAAAATAAGGGTACAATTTCATTATTTTGCATGTGAATATCTAGTTTTCAACACCATTTCTACAAGAGATTATCCTTTCTTCTATTGTGTATTCTTGGTGATCTTGTCAAAGATTAATTAGTTGGCCATATACTAATTGATTTATTTCCAGGCTGTCTGTTCTGTTTCATTGGTCTCTATCTGTCTTTACACCAATACCACAATGTTTTCATTACTATTGTTTGTAATAAGTTTTAAAATCAGGAAGTGTGAATCCTCCAGCTTCATTCTTCTTTCTCAAAATTGACTGGACTATTTGAGATCTTTTGTGATTCCATATGATTTTTGGAAAGTTTTTTCTATTTCTATAAATAATGCCATTAATATTTTGATAGGGATTGAATTGAATCTGTAGATCACTTTGGGTAGTATGGAAATCTTAACATTAAATATTTCAGTCCATGAACATGGGATATCTTTCCATTTGTTTGTATCTTTAGTTTCTTTCATTAATATTTTGTAGTTTTTAGTGTAAAAGTCTTTGATCTCCTTAGTTTGTCCCTAACCATTTATTTGTTTGTTTGTTTATTCATTTATTTATATTTGAGTAGAGTTGACACACAATATTACATTGGTTTCAGGTGTACAACATGGTGGCCCTACAAATCTATACATTAAGCTACACTAACCACAAGTGTGCTACCATCTGTCACCATACATTACCATTGACTATATTCCCTATGATTTGCCTTTTATTTTCATGACCTAATCATTGTATAACTGGCAGTTTGTATTTCCCACTCCCCAATGGCAACCATCAGTTTCTTTTCTGTAACTACAGGTCTGATTCTGCTTTTTGTTTGTTTATTCATTTGTTTTGTTCTATTTCTCATTTAAGTCAAATCATATATTTGTCTTTCTCTGACTTATTTCATTTAATATAATACCCTCTAAGTCCATCCATGTTGTCACAAATGGCAAGATCTCATCCTTTTTTATGGCTGAGTAATATTCCATATATGTACCCCTTTTCTTTTATCCATTGATCTATTGATAGACACTTGAGTTGCTTCCATATCTTGGCTAGTGTAAATAATGCTGTTATAAACATAAGGTTGCATATATCTTTTTGAATTAGTGTTTCATTTTCTTTGAGTAGCAGTGGACTTATTGGATCACATGGTATTTCTATTTTTTATTTTTGAAGAACCTTCATACGATTTTCCACAGTGGCTGTACCAATTTACATTCTCACCAACAGTGCACAAGGGTTCCTTTTCTTCACATCTTCACCAACACTTGTTACTTTTTGTCTTTTTGATTCCAGCCATTCTGATAGGCATGAGGTGATATCTCATTGTGGTTTTGATTTAAACTTCCCTGATTATTAGTAATGCTGAGCCTCTATTCCTAAGAATTTTAACTTTTTTAATTCTATTCTAGATGGGATTGTTTTCCTAATTTCCTTTTTCAGATAGTCTGTTATTAGTATTTTGTAGGATTAAAACTGATTTTTGTATGTTGATTTTGTATCCTGTAACTTTGCTGCATTCTTTTAATAGCTCTAATAGTTTTGTTTTGTTTTTTGGTTTGTTTTGATTTGTTTTTAGTAATGTCTTTAAGGTTTATATGCAGGGATAATTTTCTTCGCTTTCAATTTGGTTCCCTTTTATTTCTTTTTCATGCCCAATTTCTCTGGTGAGGACTTCCAGTACTACATTAAATAAAAGTGGGAAGAGTGAGCTTCCTTGTTTTGTTCTTAATCTTAATGGAAAGCTTTCAGTCATTCACTGTTGAGTATGGGGTTAACCTTGGGCTTTTCATATATAGCTTTTATTGCATTGAGCTGATTTCTCTCTATTCCCAACCTGTTGAGAATTTTTATTATGAAAACATGTTGGATTTTTGTCAAATGCTTTTTCTGAGTTCATACTTCTCATTGATTTTTGCAAAGAACCTGTGTGCATTTAAAAATCTGTATCCTCAGGTCTTTTATGAGCTCACCAAAATGTTCTGAAATTTTGTCTTTGGATGCTTGCTTTTGTTACAGTTGTTTTGATTTATTCCTTAAGCAGTAGTATAATTTTGAGGCTATGTTGCAATTTCTGGTCCACCACCACCTCTCATTTGTTTTAATTCTTCATTATTTTATCTTTCTTTGCAAGGGAAAATCTTAAGTTTGTCCTCCTTATTGCTGATTTGATTTTATGTAGTGTCAACTGTACTTTTCATTGTAATTTTGTGATGTGTTTTAGCTTAGTTTTAGTTTTCCTTAACATACTCATATCATTTTTATTTCACTGTTTTTTCTTTCCTCTGTCTTCTCTACATATGAATTCCCATTTCATAAAGGTTATATTTTATTATGTCCTACTGAGTTTTCAAGAAGTTTTATGATTTTTTTGAGTTACAGTAAATCACTTTTGGAGTTCTCTTCTTCGTCAAAGTCTTTCCATTCCCCTTGTTCTATGGAGTTATTTTCAACTTCTTGCCTTTTATTCTTCTTGTCTGTTTATTCTTCTTGTCTGTTTATTCCATGTTAGTGTGTGTTTGTATGTGTGTGTGTGTGTGTGTGTGATTTTTTTTCTTTTTCACGTATGTTAGAGATTGCTATTCAGATCTGATTCTTTACCAATAAAGAATTGATTAGCTAAGTTTGCAATTGTTTTATTCCCTGTCCATTTGGAGGTCTATTAAATCCAATTCCCAGCTCTATTGTTGGAAACAGATTCATCTGTTCAGCCTCTAGATCACCTAGCTTCAAAACTTCCCACGCTTTCCTCTATTATGGTTCTGTTGCTTTGAGATAGGACCTTGTATTCTACTCTGTTGGCTCTCATGCTTTCAAAAGATAGGCCATATGAAAAGACAGACCTTAAGTAAAGCAGAAAGCCCTCCAACTCTTCCTGCTTTTGGTCCCCCAGCACATAAAAGACCCAAAGTCCAATATGTACCACACTACCTAGGGGTCTTCTTTCTCTTCTCCTAAGTCTTTGTGTGGAATAAATTCCCTTGGGTTAAAGACAGATCACCTATAATGCCTAATTCCTGCTTCTTGTATGATTGTTTTATAGAAGTCAGCAATCTACTTCTGTTATAGAAAAAGAAGTATTGGGGCGCCTGGGTGGCTCAGTCGGTTAAGCGTCTGACTTCGGCTCAGGTCATGATCTCACACTCCCTGAGTTTCAGCCCCGCATTGGGCTCTGTGCTGACAGCTCAGAGCCTGGAATCCGCTTCGGATTCTGTGTCTCCCTCTCTCTGCCCCTCCCCTGCTCATGCTCTGTCTCTCTCTGTCTCAAAATAAATAAAAAACATTTAAAAAAAGAGAAAGAAGTATTGACAGTGACAAGGGGAGGGGGAAGTTTTCAGGCTGACTCCTAAAGTGGCATTCACTCAGTAGATGTATAGCCACTCACTCTCCTGACTGGATCACACTTTGCATTCGTAAGTCTCCAAGTAAAGGAATTGTGGAGCACTTTCTGCTTAATTCCAATGGGCTGCCCATTGTATTTTTAAAATCCATATTCTCTAACCTTATACAATAAGATTGGAGTCACTCTGATAGATTCCACCAAAATATGGGTTCAGAGGTGTGGGAAAATGGTTAGTGCTTCTGAGGGAAACATTTTAGATTAGTTGAAAAACATTTGGGAAGTTTTCTCTGGTAGGAAAACAGTTGTATGTCCTCTTTCCTGGGAGAGTGTGGGTAAGGAAAGGAGGCAGAGGGTGTCCACATTTGCTATTCAAGAGAGCTAACGGGCCTGTGGAAGCAGAAAGGGATAGCATATTTCTTAATTTCCTGACATCTTACAAACTGCACTAGCCATATGAATGTCTTATAGTCCCCTAAACATGCCAAATGCTCTCTTCTTAAAGTCTTCACATATATTCTGCTTTTGCCTAAAATACCCTTGCTCCTCTCTCTCCTGTCCTGGGTAATCCTACTTATTATTCAGTTCTCATATTAGATATTCCCTTCCCAGGAAGATATTCCTGACTCTTATCTTAATGGTTAGAATGGACACCTTTTCACTTTTCTCCTAAAGCATCTTGGCATACTTTTATCATAGTACTCATTCTCTTTAATTGTTATTCCTTGTCTATGCCATCTTGGAAAACCAACCAAGGTTTAACCAACTTGATTAACTATAGTATTCCTAGGATCATGCAAGTGGCACACAGTAAATGTTTGAGAAATATCTAATAAGTTAATATATGGGCAAATCATGAATGAAATTGAATAGAATGAAAGAGAATGAAATGAAGGTAATAGAACAAGGACTTTTATTTTACTCTTCCCCTTCCCCATTGTGCTCCTGTATTAAGGAAATAGATTTGTATTACCTGGTCATTTTTTATCAAATATCTGAAAAAATCTCCCATGTAATTTACTAGAATGGCTGCAATTCCCTGCAATTCTGCATCTACACTTACATGATGAGATTTGACAAATAGCTGGAAGATGCTTACCTAGAAACACCTCTGCACCTGCCGTAATACTCAAGATTCCAAATTGTTAGTTTTTGTTTTTTTAACCTATGTAAAATATTGTCCAAAAAAATCCCCTCCTGTTTTTTCAATGTGCAAATACCCCTAATTTGGGTCTGTGATTCAGCTGTTCTTTTCTCTGGGGCAATAAGAAAGAAGAGGGGAAAAAATCATATGTTAAACATTCCACATGCCAGTGTGGTACTATCATGTCATTCTTTTCAATCTATAACAACTGTTACAGATTATCACCTCTTTGAAGTAAAGAGTATTGAGGCTCAGAAAATCACAAAGCAATCTAGCCAAGGTTACTGGATTGAAAAGAATATATTGAGATTTGAACCCTGATCTTGCTATTGTGCTATTGAAATTGTAATGTGACTCTTTACCTCTAATCTACCAAACACTACCACCTAATGCTGTGTCCCATAAATAATATTTGTTTTTAAGATACTTCTTGATCTGAGCTGAAGTATGGATTCTTTAAGAGCATGGGTGCTTCTGGGAGGATAAGCCTAAGAAGAAGAGTAGATGGGAGAATAAAGAAAGGGAAGTGAAAGATTTGGCCTCTATTAAATCCAGCTTCAGAATCCAAGGAAAGCAGAGACTCTGGCTGTGAGATGCTGGCAACGAAAAGAATTTGGCCAGATGCAATATCATCAAGTGGGACCAGGTTCTCTCTGCATGCCTTTGGGATAACCCACTTCTCCTCATACAGGAGGAGTAAAAAGTGAGAGTTAAAAAAATAAATAAGTGATGAGTTTTACATTCCTTTTACAACCCTGGACATACAATTCTGCCTAAAGCAGTATGGGGTTGGGCAAGTCATGAGCATTTCTGAGCCTCAGTTTTCTCACTCACATGTGGGAAAAATAGTCCTCCTTGCCATCACTACCTCTGAAGACTGTAAAGGGGAAAAAGGCAATGGACACAGAAAGCATTCCCCAAAATTCCTATAAATAAGGTCCTTCAAAGATGTCCACATTCTAATCCCCTGAACCTATTACTACCTTTATTTATTAAGCAAAGGAGATTTTGCAGATGTGATTAAAGGTTTTTGGATGAGGAGATTATCCAGATGGGCCCAGGATAATCACAGGAATCCTTAAAAGGGAGAGAGAGAGAGGCAGGAGTGTTAGAGTTAGAGAGGAGTGTCAAAAATTGCTGATTTTGAAGATAAAGGAAGGGGCCACAAGCCAAAGTATGCAGGTGGCCTCTAGAAAATGGAAAGGCAAGGAACAGATCCCGCTCTAAAGCCTCCAGAAAAAAACATAATTCTTCTGACACCTTGACTTTAGGTGAGTACATCTCAATTTTGTACTCTGATCTTTAGAACTATAAGGTAATAGATTTGTATTGCTTAAATAAAGACACTAAATTGTAAAAATTTGGGGGTAAATGTCAACAGCAGCAATAGGAATTAGGAACAGGCCTGAGAAAAGTAAGCCATTCAATGGAAACTTTGGTGTTTGCAGTCCATTTGTTTTTTGGGAGGGGCTCCAGAAACATGCTAATTTGCATGGCTGCCCTAAAGCCTATGTCTGCCAGCAGCTAGACAGCTGCTGGTGATTTCCTTCAGCTATTTATTGGCTGGAAGCTACCAAAAGACTCAATTAAGGCAGTTTCACTGAAAGTGAAAGTCACCCACAGTATCACCCCTGCTTTGATACACACAAGCCTGTTAGAACTCACCTCACATAAATTTTCTAGGTTGAGCCAACATTAGTTGCCAAATGCCCAAGAGCCAATCACAACAAATGATTCTGTGAATTTGTGGTCTCTGGAATACACGCATATATTTATACTCATAGGAACATGTTTGGAATTGTTATTAATGGGAATGTGCTTCTGAAGTAAGTTTAGTAAAAATCTTTTGGTATACGTCAGAGACTAGTGATAATATTCACCTTGTTCTTCTTTTCTTTTTTTTTCCTTTTTTTCTTTTTTTTTTTTTTTTGGAAAATTAGAGTGTAAAACAAACAAACAAAACCCTGTTTTTCTTGATAGTTTTAGATTCCCAGAGCAGTTAGGCTAGAGAGAAGAGGTTGAAAGCCTAGATTCCCAAGCTCACTAAATACTTTTGACCATACTTTGCTCTGAAGCAGAAGTAGAAATGCTGGACACACACAATCTATGATTCTAGACATAAAGTGAAGTGAAAATCACAGAATTAGATACTGGCATGGTTGTAGGTTGATAATCAACTGCCAGGGTCTTGGATACATAATCAAAAGAACAAGTGCATTGGATATTTGAAGATATCGTTGTGCTGAATGCTTTCTTCCCACCTGAGTTGCAAAGAATTAAACTATTATGGATTGTTTCCTCGTTAGCCATTTAAACAAGGAACCCAAAGGATCACGTTAGTGAAAGAGAAGAGACACAGAACAGCTTCACCACACTTATTGAAGAAAATGAAACTCTGTCCTCTTTTCAAAAACAAATGTGTAATGACTGATAAAGTTGATAATGACTCATAAGGTGCTTGATTTCTGTAGAAATATCAGCTTTGGAAGTTGCCCATGGACTTTTGAGAGATTTATCAGATGAAAAATGATGACCTTCTTAGCCAGGGGAGGAAAAATTATATCAGTTATTTATTTTTCTTTAGATTTGACTGAATATTGTTTCTAGACCTGTAGATAGCATGGTTTAGGGCAACAATTCTAGGGAAAGAGCAGCCAAGTATATACTCTTATTCATAATAAATGGTATGCTGCTTTCTGAAATGCCACCAAAACTTGATATAGAATTTTCCATCAAAGAGGCTGAAATTCCACATGTTACCTAAGCAAAGCCATTTGTACTTTACTCGTGAGACATCATAATATCTCGCCTAGTAGCAATTTTTTAAGGGAGGGAGAATTCAGTGTACTGAACCAACTGAGAAGAATAAATATAGAAATTAACTCCTGGCACATCTTTTGTTCTGGGCCATTATACATTGTGTTGCAATTGCCCCTATTGAATCACTTCTGAAAGAATCTCTTGCATAATGGCATTTTAGTCATCCCTGTAATGTCAACAAACAAGGCAGATTAATGCTTCCAGTCCTGAGATGTCTTGCACTCTGCTTATTAGAATTGTAGTCAGATTTTCATTAGAATGAATGGCATCTGATTCCATAAGGCAGTCACAACAGAGGCACCTTCTTGCTATAGTGTCACCCTGCAGATGACAATGTAGGCCATTATGAATGACACTCCACAATTCGTTACTTCCTGCCTCAAATTGTAGTTAATCTTTCATCCAAACTGTACACATGTGCAGCTTTAAGTGGCCTATCACAGCGAGTACCCAGTAATGCTGCAAGCACATGGAGACTGACAGAAGGTAAATTGCTTGTCAGGAGGTCTGTATTTCAATTCACAGCATATTCCAAACACGTTGTGGTGAAAGCACGCCACAACAGCTGCTTTCATTGCTAACTATTTTTGATGTAAATGTCAATAAAGCTCCAGGCCCTTTCATATTTTTGGCCAAGAATGTCCATCTTGCCCTATGCAGGCTGGCAGGTGGAGTTCCATTTATCTACTCTTAGGAACATGTCCTATAATAATGATGGCCTCTGGAGGCCGTTTAGGGTGATTGAGAGCAGTGATTGGGACAATAGGCTGCTGAATTTCATTGCTGGAGTGAGTTGACAGGTGACTGCTTTTATACCCTCTCATCTGGTGGGGAAGGAAATAAAACACACACTTCCATCCAGTCCACAGACAATCACCTGCAGGTTGAAGATCCACACCTATACGTCATTCCATTCATCGAGAAAAAAAATTGAGATCCATGGTTATTAAACAATCAAAAATTCCCCATCAGATCTAGGATTTTTAAAGAGACAACAGCATTTATTCTCTATAGGATTACAGATAGGAGAAATAAGCAAACAATTTGAATGGATTATGTATGCCTTTGAGGATCTTCTTCCTTCTCTTTGCAAATGTCCCTTTTGGGATACCAGCTGTTCATGCTATATAGCAAACTCTCTTTTAACTAATGCTCTGAGGAAGATGACTGAAGCTTGACCCTTAGCAGCTGAAAGCTAGCAGATATATTAAAAATCAATTCAAGGATGCTGCTTTTGAGCACGTTTGCATTCAAATATGTCAGTATGTTACAACACTGAGTATATGGTATAACAGCATAGAGTAAAACTTCATAATATTTTATTCACAACCTTTATTGAGTATCTGCTATAGGCAAAATAATATATTTTACACTAGAGTAAGGACTATAAATTAGAATTAGACAAACACAGACAGATAACAAGAATAATAATCTGAAGTCAGAGAAAGTTTAGTATAACTTGTATTTCTATTTTTATAACCCTTCTTTGATTTTTTTTGTTTATTATCTGAAATGTACATAACATATTATTAGAGTATTTCAGATAAAATTTATAATAAATATTTGTAGCACATGATCTATTTTCTCCTATTGGTATGAGTATGTAACTAAAAGTTTAGGTACAGTTTTTCTCAAGAAAGGAGCATAGCTCTAAGGCTGGAGTTAGGCTGATTTGTTTTCAATCATTACGTCCAGCACTTATTAACCTACTAGCTTTGGCAGGGTTAAATAAACTTTATTTAAACTTTATTAGACTTCCAGGGAAAATAGAATAGGAGGACCCGAATCTCACCTCATCCCACAGATACAACTAGATAACGCCCACATCAATTCCCAAAAAACCCAAAGACTGGCAGAACAGACTCTCTACAGATAAATGTAGAGAAAAGTCCACTGAAGAGGGCAGGAAGTGCAGAAATGTTAGCCAAATAGACCCTTGGGACTATCTTCTGGAGGGAGAGATGCAGGTATACAGAAGGAGAGAAATAGACCCTCACACCATGCACCCCAGACACAAGGAATCCACACAGGGAAGATGAATTCTCATAACACTTGGATCTGAAAAACAGAGGGACCTAATTTCATGAGTTCTTACAATCAGTGGAGCATAACACCTGGAACTTTAAAAATCAGCAGGCCTGGCTTTGGGAGAGCCAGGAGAGCAGAGTCTCAGCTTTTAAAGAGGTAACACAACAAACACCCTGCAGAGACACAGAATTGAAGCAGCAGTTTGAAAAAATCTTGGGGTATAAAGGAGGGAGATTTGTTTACTTACCTCAGCATGCACTGTGGGGGCACAGATCTTTGGGAGACTTCTCCAAGAAAAAAAGATCTGGCAAGTAGCATTTTCCTCCCCCACCTCCCAACCTAGACACATAGACACCTGCAGGAATCAACACAGAGCCAGTATTGGCTACCAAACTTGTTAACAGCACATGCCTACCCTAGGCTCTCCTGCAAACATGGGTCTTCCAGCCAGGACTTGGTTCCAGGTCTCCTCCCACAGAAAAATTGCCCAACCCTTGCTAACATCCCATACACTGTCCTGTGATCCCCTGCAGGCCTCTCCCCTCCAATACACCATTGGCCAGAGCCCATCAAAAGAGGTCCACAAGCCTGATGATATCCAAGAAACTCTGACAGGGACCAGAACCATTCCAAAGTGATTCTGCCCCAGGGAGAGAGAAGGTAACCACACATATCAGTCCAACTGTGGCTCCAGGAGCGGGCAGGGGGCAGACATCTTGTCTGACTACAGGACCCGTGCACTAAATAAAGCTTCTCAAGGGACAAAACAGGGAAATTGCCCTGAAGTTCAGCGATACCACATCTTTGGCAAATGCCTGGTCTGACTCAGCTCAAGCCCAAGGCAGCCCCAGACTTGCCCACTAACAACACAGGGACCAAACCCTGTCTACAACAGGCAAAGAGAGTCATTAGAGATGATTGGATTGAAGGTAAAAGTGGCTTATACAAAACAGTAGGGCACAAACAACATGCATAGAAGATACCTCTTCAGATGCCAGGTTCTGGTGAACAAGGGATATTGAACTACAGGGCACCATAAGAATTTTCTTCATAAGGCCAGTACTTTCAAGAGCAGGAGACTTAGATGACTTTCCTAATACATAGAAACAGACACAAAGAGTTAGAAAAAAATTAGGAGACAGAGGGATATGTCCCAAATGAAAGAACAGAACAAAAATCACAGGAATAGAGCTAAAAGAAATGGATATACTTGATAGAGAACTTAAAGTAATGGTCATAAAGATATTCACTGGACTTGACAAAAGAGTGGAAGAACCTCAAGGAGATCCTTACCAAAGAGATATAAAACATAAAAAAGAACCCATCAGAGATGAAGAACTCAGTAACTGATATTAAAAATACACTAGGTGGAAAAAAATACACTAGATGGGAGTGCCTGGGTGGCTCAGTCAGTTAAGTGCCCAACTCTTGATTTCGGCTCAGGTCATGATCTCATGGTTTGTGGGTTTGAGCCCCTCATCAACTTGGGATTCTCTCTCTCCCTCTCTCTTTCTGCCTTTTCCCTGCTCTCTATCTCAAATAAATAAATAAATAAACAAACTAAAAAAACACACTAGGTGGAATAAATAGTAGACTAGAGGAAGCAGAAGAATGGATCAGCAACCTGGAAAGCAAAATAATGGAAAGCAATCAAACTGAACAGGATTAGAAAGAAGGAATAACAAAAAATGAAAATAGACTAAGGGAACTCAGTGACACCATCAAGCATAATAACATTCACATTATAGGGATCCCAGAAGGAGAAGAGAGAGAAAAGGGGGCAGAAAATTTATTTGAAGAAATAATAGCTGAAAAGTTCCTGAATGTGGAGAAGAAAATAGAAACCCAGATCCAGGAAGCACAGAGCCCCCAATAGAATCCACCCAACAGGTCCACACCAAGACACATAGCAATAGAAAAGAAAACACTTATATAGAAGGGAAACCCCATAAGGCTATCAGCTGATTTTTGAGCAGAAACTTTGCAGGCCAGAAGGGAGTGTCAAGATATATTCAAAGTGCTAGAAGGAAAAAACCTGCAACAAAGAACACTATATCCAGCAAGACTGCCATTCAAAATAGGAGAGGTAAAGTTCCTCAGACAAACAAAAGTTAAAGGAATTCATAACTATTAAACCATCCCTATAAGAAATGTTAACGGGGACTCTTTGAGTGGAAAGGAAAGACTGTAAGCAGGAGTAAGAAAAGTAGGAAGGACAAAAGAAGTAAAATTAAGGAAATCTATTTAAAAAAAGTCAAGGGATTCACAAAATAAAAGGATATAAACCATGACACCATATACATAAGACACAGGGTGGGGGAGAGGAGTAAAAAATGGGTTCAAACCTAAGCAACCATCAACTTAATGTAGACTACTATATGCATAAGATATTATATACGACCCTAATGATAACCGTAGATTAAATCAGGAATAAATATGAAAAAAAAACCAGATAAAGGAATCCAAATACATCACTAAAGAAAACCAGAAAACTGTAAGAGAGCAAGAGAAAAAGGGGAACAGAAAACAACTACAAAAGAGACCATAAAACAAGTAACACAATGGCAATAAGTACATTTCCAATAAATACACTAGTTGCTTTGAACATAAATGGATAGACCCTCCAATCAAAAGACATAGGGTGATAGAATAGATAAAAAGGCAAGACCCCTCTATATGCTGCATACAACAGACTCATTTCAGACCTAAAGACAAATGCAAATTGAAAGTGAAGGGATGGAAAAGCATTTATCATGCATATGAAAGCAAAAAGAAAGTTAGGGTAGTAATACTTATATTGGAAAAAAATAGACTTTAAAACAAAGACTGTAACATGAGACAAAGAAGGACATTATCTAAATATATGGGAAACAATCCAACAAGAAGATATATCAATTATAAATATTCATGCACCCAACATGAAAGCACCCAAATACATAAAGCAGTTAATAACAAACATAAAGGAGGTAATACAATAATAGTAGAGGATTTTAACACCCCATTTACATCAATGGATAGATCATCCAACAAAAAAATCAACAAGGAAACAATGGGTTTGAATTTAACATTGGACCAGATAGACTTAATGGATATATTCAGAACATTACATACTAAAATAGAAGAATACATATTCTTTTCAAGTGCAAATGGAACATTCTCCAGGATATATCACATATTAGGCCAAGTCTCAACAAATTCAAAAATATTGAAGCCATACCATGTTCTGACCACAGCACTATTAAACTAGAAATAAACCACAGGAAAAATATCTGGAAAGAATACCAATACATGAAGATTAAATAACATGTTACTAAATAATGAATGGACCAACCAAGAAATCAAAGGGGAAATCCAAAAATACATGGAGACAAATGAAAATGAAAACACAATGGTCCAAAATCTTTGGGATACAGCAAAAGCTGTTCTTTTTTTTTTTTTTTTTAATTTTTTTTTTCAATGTTTATTTATTTTTGGGACAGAGAGAGACAGAGCATGAACGGGGGTGGGGCAGAGAGAGAGGGAGACACAGAATTGGAAACAGGCTCCAGGCTCCGAGCCATCAGCCCAGAGCCCGACGCGGGGCTCGAACTCATGGACCGCGAGATCGTGACCTGGCTGAAGTCGGACGCTCAACCAACTGCGCCACCCAGGCGCCCCCAGCAAAAGCTGTTCTAACAGGGAAGTTTATACCAATACAGGTCTACCTCAAGAAGCAAGAAAAATCTCAAACAACCTAAACTTACACCTAAAAGAGCTAGAAGAAGGACAAACAAACCCCAAAAACAGTAGAAGGAAGGAAATAATAAAGATCAGAGGAGAAATAAACAAAATATAAACTTAAAAAAACCAACAACAAATCAATGAAACTACGAGCTAGCTGTTTGATAAGATCAACAAAATTGATAAACCTTTAGCCAGACTCGTTAAAAATAAATAAAGACAGAGGACCTTGTTAAAACCAGGAATGAAGAGGATAAATAACAACTAACACCACAGAATTACAAAGGATGATAAGAGAATATTATGAAAAATTATATACCAACAAATCAGAAAACCTAGAAGAAATGGATAAATTCCTAGAAACATAAACCTCCCATAACTGAATCAGGAAGAAAGAGATCATCTGAATAGACTGATTTCCAGCAAAGAAATTGAAACAGTAATCATAGAACTCCCAAGAAATGAAAGTCCAGAACAAATATTAGCAAGCCAAATCCAACAATACATTTAAAAAAGTCTTTCACCATGATAAAGTGGGTTTATTCCCATTATTCAAGGGTGGTTCAATATTTGTAAATCATCAGTGTGATATATCACATCAACAAGAGAAAGGATAAAAATCACATTATCATTCCAATAGATGTAGAAAATTATTTGACAAAGTACAACTTCCACTTGTGATTTTAAAAACTCTCAACAAAGTAGGTTTAGCCCTATGTGAAAAACCCACAGTTAACATCATTGGTGAAAAACAGCTTTTCCTCTAAGATCAGGAACAAGTCAAAGATGTTCAGTCTCACCACTTTTATTCAACATAGTACTAGAAATCCTAGCCACAGCAATCACAAAAGAAAAAGAAATAAAATGCATCCTAATTGTTAAGGAAGAAGTAAAACTTTCACTGTTTTCAGATGACAGGATATTCTACATAGAAAACCCTAAAGACTCCACCAAAAAACGACTAGAACTGATAAATGAATTCAGTAAGGTCACAGTATACAAAACCAATTAACTGGGGTTAATTTTGGAAAAAGATAAAAATGTTGGTGAGGGTTTCTAGAAAGGGAGTCCTAAAAAAAGAAAAAATATATACATTTTCTTATATCTTCTTTGAAAAGTATTATGGATTTCCTTTTCACATCGACTACTTTTATACATGGTATGAGAAGGGAATCCCTCCCACCCCATCCAAACTTGGATAGACACTTTTACCTGAACTTTATTTTTTTTAATTTTTAAAAAAAATATTTATTTATTTTTGAGAGAGAGAGAGAGAGACAGAGAGAGGGAGAGAGAGCAAGAGAGAGAGAGAATGAGTGGGGAGGGCAGAAGGAGAGGGAAACAGAATCTGAAGCAGGTTCCAGGCTCTGAGTTGTCAGTGTAGAGCCTGATGTGGGGCTCGAACTCAAACTCTGAGATCATGACCTGAGCCAAAATTGGGCTCTCAACCAACTGGGCCAACCAGGCATCCCTACTAGAACTTTATTTTAATCTGATTTGTAAACTACCTCTGTCATAGTTTCCATATATTCCTGGGTCTGTATCTGTGTCCTCAACTCTGTTTAGTCAGCTCTACCTATGAGATTTCTCTTAAGTGGATGGTGACCATCTAATTTATCATCCACACTGGGATACTTCTGAGAGTGAAAGTGAGACTACTAACAATCATAATAGAATGATGAACATAAACGGAGACATGGCAGGTAAGCTGAGACAAATGCTCACTCTATTTATGCCGCTCCAGAGCCTCATGTTCTCATCTGCCTGGGAAACTTTATCCACTTTTATCTACTGCTGCCGCTGGGGTGACTAGCTCTACAAAGACTCTGAACAGCTTCATTCAGGCAAATCTAATAGCACCTCATTTCTTGCCCACACTGCACATCTGTCACCTCTGGGGCTTCCTTTTTGATGCTGTAACCTGAAATGCCATTGGATTTCCCCAACTTTTCACAATCTGGGAGTGCAATTCATGCCCTGTGGGACATTGGTCAGTAAGACTGGGACCTCAGGATAAATTCTTCCTCCTCCTCTGAAGAGATTATCTTGAGACACAATAATTCATTCAGCCTCTTCAAAGACAGTTCTGCAAATTTGCACTTTCCTCGAGTAATCAGCTCAGCAACGCATCTTGCAGTGACTCTCTCTTTCCTTGCTTCTCTCCCTTTTCAGTCACTGCTGCTTTTTTGGGGTTACCCTCCTTCACAAGCAGTTAAAATAATCGTTTGCCTGTGATACTGCTGCCCAAGGAACCCAAGCTAAATCAGGTTGTTTACCTGTTCTTAAGCCAATACCATACTGTTTTGATTATTATAGCTTTGTGATATCTCAGGGAACATAATCCTTTTGCTATATCCTCCCTCAAAATGTTCTTGGTTATTCTTCATTCTTTGTTCTTCCATATAAATATTGGCATCTGATTGTCAAGTTCCAAAAAGTTTCCTACTGGGATTTTGATTGGAGTTGGAGTAAATGTATAGATTACTTGAGAATAATTGACTTAAATATCAAATCTTCCTACTCATGAGCTAGATCTCTCTCTACTTCTAAGTCTTCTTAATGCTTTTCAATAAAGTTTATAACTTTTCCATAAATATCTTATACATCTTTGTTAGAACTTGCCCCAGATGTCTTTTATTTTTATGCTAAAATTTCAAATGATATTTTTTAACAGTAAAAGTAGCTAGCATTTTTTTGAATCACTGGCAGTTTCCAGGTCTTTAGCTACATATTTTATTTAGTATTTGTAACATTCTTTTGAGTTAGAAATGTTTATTTATTTGTTTATTTTCAGATGCACTCACTGTGATTTACCATCAAGTCAGCAAACAAGAAGTGCAATTAACATATGTGATAAAGACACAAATAAAGAAATGGATTCAGGCCTCTGATGCCTCCCATTTCTTCCTGAGGACTTACCTATTAAAAAAAATGAATCTGCCAGGTTAAGAGAAACCCAGAGCTATGGGCTCACTGATTTTGAAACTATTAGACTGGTAGAGGGGCCTTATTAACATTAAAGGCCTACCAACTACTCTAGAAGGTAATTCTTTCTAGACTACAATAATGTACTTTTTTGTACTATTTCCTACAGGGCAACCAGGCCCCTAGGCCATGGTTACCACATGGGCACCCAGTAGTCCCTACACCCTCTACATACATGAGCTAATATTTTTGCTTTTTGTATAAGCTACTTATCAGAATTAATGGTAATAGGGAATGGTGTCAATGATATATTTCCCTTTCATTTCTCTAGGTCTGGATTTCTCAACCTCAGGACAGTTGACATTTGGGGCCAGATAATTCTTTCTTATAAGAGACTGTCCTGTGCATTGCAGGGTTTTAAGAAGCATCATTGTCCTCTACCCACTAGAAGCCAGTAGAATCTCCTGTCCTCCAATTTGTGACAAACAAAAATGTCTCCAGACATTGTTAAATGTACTCTGGGGGCAAAATTAACCCCAGTTGAGAACTACTGCTATAAAGCCTCTAAATTTTATTCTTGGATTAAACTAGAATTATCAGAAAGCAACATAATTAAATGATAAGAGTCTAAAAAATAAAAGCTATATTAAGATATAATTCACATGCCATATAATTTACCCATTTGAAGTACACAGTTCAATGGATTTCAGTATACTCATATAGTTGTACAACAATCACTGCAAGCTAATTTTAGGACAGTTTCACCATCTCCAAAAGAAACCTTATGCCCTTAAGCTTCCATTCCTTCCAGACATCCCATTCTCTCATACTTTCTCAGACCTAGGCAGCCATGAATCTACTTTCTCTCTTTGTAGATTTGCTTATTTGGAACATTTCACGTAAGTAAATTCATACACTATGTTTGGGTTATGACTGGCTTCTTTCTCTTAGAATCTTTCCAAGCTTCCATCCTATAGCATGTATCAGTACTTTATTTTTAAAATTGCTAAATAGAATTTCATTGTATGGATATACCTCGTTTTATTTACCCATTCATCAGTTGAAAGACATTTCAGTTGTTTCTACTCTTTGGCTATTATGAACAATGCTGCTATGAACATTAATGCACCAGTTTTTGTGTAGACATGTGTCTTTATTTTTCAAGCATATATTGCTGGATCATATGGGAACTTTATGTTTAACCATTTGAGGAAGTGCCAGACTATTTGCAAATTCCCCCAGCAATGAATGAAGTTTCCAATTTCTCTATATCCTCAACACTCATTATTTTTTTCTTTTTCATTATAGTCCTCCTTATGGGTGTGAATTTAGTATCTTATTGTGGTTTTGATTTGCATTTCTCTAATGACTAATAACGTTAAGCACGTTTTTATTGGCTTTTTAGCTATTTGTGCATCTTTTGGGAGAATTGTGTATCAAATCTTTTACCCATTTTAAAATTTGATGATTTTATTTATTTAATTGAAAGGGTCTTTTATGTTCTGGATAAAAGACTTATCATATATAATATTTGTAAATATTATTTCTTATTCTGTCAGTTGTCTTTTCATTTTCTTGATAATATTTTAGCAGCACAAACTTATAACTTTTTGAGAAGTCCAGTTGATCAAACGTTTCCCTTGTCACTTATGATTTTGGTGTTTTATCTAAGAATACTTTTCCTAATCCAACTGCCTAAAGATTTGCTCCTATGTTTTTCTCTAAAAGTTTTATACTTTTACCTCTTACATTTAGGTCCATGAAACATTTTCCCCCTTTTTAGCCAAAACTAAGGTGAAAATCGCATAACATAACAGTAAATATTTAAAAGTATTCAGTGGCATTGAGTACATTTGAAATGTTGTGTAGTCATTACTTCTGTGTCAAAACATTTTTAATAGCACCAAAGGAAACTCACTACCTTTTAAGCAGTCATTCCCCACTCCCCTTCAAGTCCCTGGCAACTACTAACCTGCTTTCTATCTCTGTGGATTTACCAATTCTGTATATTTATATAAAAGTAATTGTATAATAGGTGAGCTTTTGCATCTGGCTTTTTTCACTTACAACATTGTTTTTGAGGTTTATCTATGTTGTAACATATGTTAGTATTTCATTTCTCTTCATGGCTGGATAATATTTTATTGTATTCAATTTATGTACATTAAATTATTTCCACTTTTTGATGATTATGGATAATGCTGATATGAATATTTATATGCAAGTTTTGTCTGGGTGTATGTTTTCCTTTCACTTTGGTATATAACTAGAAGGGGAAATTACCAGGTCATGTGGTGATTCTATGTTTAACATTTTTATGGTACTGCCAAACTGTTTACCATGGTGGCTGTACCATTTTATACCCCCAGCAGCAATGTGCAAGGGGCCCAATTTCTTCATATACTTGCTACCACTTGTAATTTTAAAAAAACACTTTTAGAACATTAGAGACATTCTACTGGTTGTGAAGTGGTATCTCCTTGTGGTTTTGATTTGCATTTTTGTGATAACTAAAGATGTTGGATATCTTTTCATGCACTTGCTAGACTTTTGTATATTTTCTTTGGAGACATGTTTACTCAACTCTATTGCCCATTTGTTAAGTGGGTTTTTGACTTTTTGCTCTTGCAGTGTAGGAGCTCCTTATGTATTCTGAATATTAGACTCTTATCAGATACATAATTCACAAATGTTCTCTCCTACTTTGTAAATTTTTATTTCACTGTCTTGTTTGTGTCCTTTGCACAAAAGTTTTAAATTTTAATAAGTCCAATATATCTATTTTTCTTTCATCATTTACCAAATCCAAGGTCACAAATTTTACTCCTATGTTTTTCCAAGGATTTTATGCTTTTACCTCTTTTATTTAGGTATTTGATTCATTTTGAGTTAATTTTGTTATATGGTGTGATATGAGAGTCCAAATTCATTCTTTTGCATGTGGCTATCTAGTTGACCCACCAGCATTGTTGAAGAGACTATTCTTTCCCTTTCTGAATGGTCTTATCACCCTTGTTGACAATAAACGAAACATAGATTTATAGGTTTATTTCTGGATACTCAAATCTACTCCATTGGTCTACATGCCTATATTTATGCTAGCACCACACTGTTTTGATTATGGAAGGTTTGTGGCAGGTTATGAAATCAGGAATTATGAGTCCAACTTTATTTTTTTTTCAAGAGTGTTTTGGCTATTTGGGATCCCTTATAATTTCAGATGAATTTTAGGATCAGTTTATTAATCTATAAAGAACCAGATGGGATTTTGACAAGGAATGTGTGTGATAAGAGAGTCTGTAGATTTATTTGGGAAATACTGCCATCTAAAAAAATACCAGGCATTTCAATCCATGAACATGAGATATCTTTCCATTTACTTAAATCTTCTTTATTTCAGTAATGTTTTGTAGTTTTCAGAGTGTAAGTTTTTTACTTTTTAATTAAAATTATTCCTAAGTATTATTCATTGTGATGCTATTATACATAAAATTTTTCTTAATAATCATATTCAGATAATTTTCTCCTAGTGTATAGGAATACAATGAATTTTTATATATTGATCTTGTATCCTACTACTTTGCAAAGTCATTTATTTGTTCTAATAATTTTTAGTGGGTTCCTTAAGACTTTCTATATACAATGTCATATCATATTTAAATAAAAATAGTTTAAGTCTTTCTTTCCAATCTGGATGATCTTTACTTCTTCTTTTCCAATTGCCCTGGGTAGAACCTTCAGTATAATAGTGAATAGAAGTAGTGAGAGTGAGCATCCTTGTCTTGTTCCTGATCTTAGGTAGAAAGTTTTCAGTCTTTCATTACTAAGTATGGTGTTAGCTATGCATTTCTCAGAGATGCTGTTTATCAAGTTGAGGATATTTCTTTATATTCCTAGTTTATTGAGTGTTTTCAAAACGAAAGAGTATTAGATGTTGTCAAAGCTTTTTCTGTTTCTACTGAGATGATAATGTGGAGTTTTCCCCTTCATTTTATAAATATGGCATATCACATTAACGGATTATTGTATATTAAACCAAAATTGCACTTCTGGTTGGCCATAGTGTGTAATTTTTTTATATATGTTGCTCGATTCAGTGTGCTAGTATTTGTTGAGGTTTCTTTTTTTTGCATCCATATCCTTTAAGAATATTGTCCTTACTTTTCTTGTGATGTCTTTGTTTAGTTTTAGTATCAAGGTTTACTGTTGGTGTTGTATATGCTATGGGTTTTGACAAATGTATAATGACATGTATCCACCATTATGGTATCATACAGAATAACTTCACTGCTTTAAAAATATTCTTTGCTCTGTCTATTCATCCCTCGCTCTCCCATAAGCTCTGACAACCACTTATCTCTTTATAGTCTCCATACTGTAACTTTTCCAGAATGTCATACAGTATGTAGCCTTTTCTGATTGGTTTCTTTCACTTAGTAAGAAGCATTTAAACTTCCTCCACATATTTTCATGTTTGGATAACTCATTTCTTTTTAGCAGTGAATAATATTTCATTGTATGGATGTACCATCCATTTATCCATCTACCTATTGAAGGACATCTGACTGCTTGCAAATTTTGGCAATCACTATCAAAGCTGTTATAAACATCCATGTGCAGGTTTTTGTGTGGACATAACTTTTCAACTCATTTGGGTAAGTACCAAGAAGCATGATTGCTGGATCATATGGTTTGTTTAGTTTTGTAAGAAGCTGTCAAACTGTTTTCCAAAGTGACTATACTATTTTGCATTCCCACTATAAAAGAATGGGAATTCCTGTTGCTCCACATCGTCACCAGCATTTGGTAAGTCAGTGTTTTGGACGTTAGCCATTTTAAAGATATTCTAATTACCTCTCTAATGACTTTTTATTGTTTTAACTTGTAATTTTCTGATGACATATCATGTGGAACATCCTTTCATATGTGTGTTTGCCATCTGTATATCTTTTTTGATGAGGTGTCTGATCAGATCTTTAGCCCATTTTTAAATCATGTTGTTCATTTAGATATTGCTGAGTTTAAAGCATTCTTTGTATGTTTTGAATACCAGCCCTTTATCAGTTATGTCTTTTGCAAATATTTTCTCCAAGTTTGTGGTCTGTCTTCTCATTCTCTTGACAATGCCTTTTACAAAACAGATATTTTTGTTCATTGGTTTTTTAATGAAGTCCAACTTGCTGATTATTTTTTCATGGATTCTGCCTTTGGTGCTTTATTTAAAATGCCATAACCAAACCCAGGACCCTCTAGATTTTGTCCTATATTATCTTCCAGGAGTTTTATGATTTTTGTGTTTAGGTATGTAATCCATTTTGAGTTAGTTTTTGTGAAAGGAGTAAAGTCTTTGTCTAAATTCATTTTTTTTAACCCTTGTGGATATCCAGTTGTACCAGCACCTTGTGGATATCCAGTTGTACCAGCACCATTTTCAAAAAAGACTATCTTCTCCATTGTATTGCCTTTGCTCATTTGTCAAAGACCAGTTAACTATATTTGTGTGGGTCTATTTCTGAGCTCTCTATTCTGTTCCATTGATCTATTTGTCTCTTCTTTCACTAATTCCACACTGATTATTGGAGTTTTATAGGAAGTCTTAAAGTTGGGTCATGTTATTCCTCCAACTTTGTCCTTCTCCTTCAATATTGTGTTGGTTATGTTGAGTCTTTTGTCGCCTATGTAGACTTTAGGATCAGTTTTCAATGTCCACAAAATAATGTACTGAGATTTTTATTGGGATTGTGTTGAATCCATAGATCAAATTGGAAAGAACTGGTATTTTGACAATGTTGAATCTTCCTATCCATGAACATGGAATATTTCTTCACTTATTTAGTTCTTTGATGACTTTCATCAGAGTTTTATACTTTTCCTAATCTAAATCTTGTACATATTTTGTTAGATTTACACTTGAGTATTTCATTTTTGGAGTACTAATGTAAATAATATTTTACTCTTTTTTTTTACATTTTAATTTCACTTATTTATTGCTGATATGTAAGAAAGTATTTGACTTTTGTATATTAACTTTGTATCCTACAACTTTGTTATAGTTCCTTAGTCCTAGGACTTTTTCATTTTTCCAAATTCTTTTGGATGTTCTATATAGATAATCATGTTATCTGCAAACAGTGTTATTGTTTCCTTCTTTCCCTATTTTGCTGAGAATTTTTTTTATCATGAATGCGTGTTGATTCAGTCAAAATTTTTTTTTGCATTTATGGATGTGATTATATGATTATTCTATAGTTTATAGTCAATGGATGTGTGGATTATTATAACTACTCCAGCTTTCTTTTGATTAGTGTTAACATGGCTTATCTTTCTCTAGTCCTTTCTTTTTTAATCTATATGTCTTTATACTTAAAGAAAGTTTCTTTTAAACAAACATATGGTTGGGTCTTTTGTTTTTTATCCACTCTGACAATCTCTACTCTTTTGTTGGTGGATTTAGATAATTGATATTTAGAATGATTTTTTTATATAGTAGCATTAATGTCTAACATATTTGTTACCCATTTTTTTATTTGTTGCCCTTGTTCTTTATTCCTGATATTGTCTTTCAGTCTTTTTCTGCCTTTTTTCTGTTTTAAATGAGCATGTGAAATGATTCTATTTCTCCCTTGCTTAGCATATTATGCTTTTTTAAAAGTTTTTTAAGTAGTTGCTCTATAGTTTGCTATATATATGTATTACTAATTCAATTCTAGTTTTAAATGTCACTATAACATTTCACTGGTAGTATAAATGTCATTATAATAACAAAGTGTTCCTAATTTCTCCCTCCCACCCCTTACATCACTGCTGTCATCCATTTTAATGATTCATAAGCCATAATCATTGTATAATATAGTATATTGTATAGCTTATATAAAATATAGCAACATATTTTATTATAGAATATTATTGCTTCATAATTTTGAACAAACTATTAATTCTCAGACCATTAAAATAATAAAAATAGAAGTTCTTACTTTATCTTCACTTATTCCTTCATAATTCTTTTCCTTTTTTAAATACATATCTGAGTTTCTGTAATATAATTTTTCTTCTCTCTGGCAAACATCATTTAATATTTCTTGCAAGCCAAGTCTACTGACAACAAATTCCTTCCAGTTTTGTTTGAGAAGTCTTTCTTTCTCCTACACTTTTGAAGGATAATTTTGTAGGATATAAAATTTTAGTGTTTTTTTTCTTTCAACACTTTAAATATTTCACTCAACACTCTTCCCTCTTCCTGCATGCATGTTTTATGAGGAGACATCCAATTCTTATTCTTCCATAGGTAAGCTGCTTGTTTTTTTGTGTTGTTGGTTTTGTGTGTGTGTGTGTGTGCGCACGTGTGCGTGTGTGTGTGTGTGTGTGTGTGTTTAAATATTCTGGTTACTTTCAAGACTTTTTATCTCTTATTTTCTGCAATTTTACAGGATATGCCTAGGTATAGATTTTTTTAGACTTTATCCTGCTTGGATAAAGTGCTCCCTGAACTTCCTACACCTGTGGTTTAAAGGCTGACATTAATTTTGGGATATTCTCAGTTATGGCTTCAAATAGTTCTTTCTTTTCTTTCTGGTATTCCTACTATGCCTAGGTTACATCTTCTGTAATTGTCCCACAGCTATTATATGTTTTGTTCCATTTTTTTGGTTCCATTTTGTATAAGTCTTTTTTCCTCTTTGCTTTTCAGTTGTAAGAATTTCTATTGACATGTTCTCAAGTTCACTGTTCTTTTCTCAGCCATGTCCAGTCTATTAATGAGCCCACCAAAAGTATTCTTCATTTTTATTATTGTATTGTTTTTTACTCTAACATTCCTTTTTGGTCTATTATTAGAATTTCCATTTCTCTACTTACATTGGCCAATATTTTTCTTTTGTAATTTGTGTACTATTTCCATTAGAGCCCTTAGCATATGAATCATAGTTATTTTAAATTCCCAGTCTGATAATTCCAATATCTAAGAAAGGTTGTTGATTTTCAGTTTGTTCAGCTTTTTTACTTGTTGCTAAGATGCACTGACAACTTTCAAGCTCCTTACGTGCTGGCCCAGAAATTGGAAGTAAATTCCTTCTGTTTTAGATTTCTAATTTTATTCTATCATGGTAAGAGAAAATACTTTGTATGCCTTCAATCATTTTAAATTTAATGAGATATATTTTATCCCTATCATATGTTCTATTCTGGATAATGTTATATGTGCATTTGAGAAGATTCAGAAGAATGTGTATTCTGCTATTGTTAGATAAGGTACTCTATAGAAGTTTGTTAGATGTAGTTGATTTATAGTGTTGTTCAAGTCTTCTAGATTGGTATTGGTGCTATACCTAGTTGTCTTACTTATTATCAAGAATGCAGTATTGAATTTCTATTATTGTTGAAATATCTGTTTCTCCCTTTATTGTATTATATTTTGCCTCATGTATTTGAGGCTGTTTTTAGGTGCATCTGTTTATATTGTTATATCTTCTTGATGAATGCACACTTTTATCATTACACAGTGTATGTCTTGAGCTCTTGTAACATTTTTATTAAAGATTTTTTATATTACTATTGTCAATGTAGCTCTCTTGTGTTGTTGTTCACATCTTTTTCCATCCTTTCAAACCTATTTGTATATTTGCATCTACAATGTATTTCTTGTAGGGGCGCCTGGGTGGCTCAGTCGGTTAAGTGTCCGACTGCGGCTCAGATCATGATCTTGCCATCTGTGGATCTGAGTCCTGCGTCAGGCTCTGTGCTGACAGCTCAGAGCCTGGAGCCTGCTTCAGATTCTGTGTCTCCCTCTCTCTCTGCCCCTCCCCCACTTGTACTCTGTCTTTCTCTCTTCAAAAATGCATAAACATTAAAAAATTTTTAAATATATTTCTTGTAGACAGTGTATGGCTGGATCTTGCTTTTTAAAGTTCAGTATAACAATTTATACCTTTTGATAATATTGCTTAATTCATTCACATTTAATGTTGTCATTGATATTGTTGGATTTTTATCTGCCATTTTATTTTTTTTGTTTCATTCTTTTTTAATTTCTTTTGGTCTTCTCTTCCTACTTTATTATTTTATTTTACATTAAGTAAATGTTTTAAAGATTTCTTTAAAGATTATTTATTATATCTTTTTACATTTTTCTTAACACACAATAACTTACAATAACTTGCATCCTAACTTACTAGAATTTACTTCAAGTTTATAATAACTTATCTCCAATAAGACATAGAAATGTTACTCTTACTTAGCTCTCTACCCTCCTTACCTTCTTTGTACTATTATTGTTATACGTATTATGCCTGTGTGTTATAAACCCAGTAGAATAGAATAGAATAGAATATTGTTACAATTATTATTTTAAATATTGTTATATTTTTTAAAGAACCTGAAAAAGAAAGAAGAGCAAGTATATATTTACAGTTTTTAAAATTAATTTTCTTACTACAGGCAGGTAGCCCGTCCCATTTGGGCTTCAATTTCTTATTTGTGAAATGTGAAGAGTGGTGGTACCTAAGTCAAATAGATAGTCTGAAGACTGAGAAATAGGCACAAAATGCTTAGTCATTTTGGACCACAAAATGGAATCGTCCCTAGAACATATGCTTTTAATGAATTTTAATAATTGTTGCAAATATTGTTTAACAAAAGCAATAAAAATATAGTTTAAAAACAAAATAAGATTAACTTTCTTATTTACCAGTTTTTGTTTTTGTTTTTTTTATTTGTGTCTATGGATTTAAATTACCAATAATATAGCTTCCGTAGTTCAAGCCTGCTTTGCTCCACCCACTTCCCTTGTAGGGCTATAATATATTTTAACATATATTACTTTTCTATGTGTTATAGTTCCAGCAGTAAATATAATTACATGCATTGTATATTATATATTGTCTTATGTAATTTATTTTAAATCATTCAAGAGAAGGAGTAGAAATATGCATTTATACCTTCTTATAATTATGTAATTATCTTTGCTAGTGCTCTTTGTTTTCTATGCTTTTTATTTTCTGTTTTATGTGAATTGGAATTGCTGTCTGCTATAACTTGTTGTCAGTCTAAAGAACTTCCTTTTGTATATCCTGTAAGGTGAGTCTGCTAACAATGAAACATCTCAGTTTTTGTTTATTTGGTAATGTCTTTATTTTTTCTTCTTTTCCAAGTTAGTTTTGCTGAATATGTAATTCTTAATTAACAGGACTTTTTCTTTCAGCACTTTGAACTTGTCTTGCTACTGCCTCAGTCTTCCATTGTTCAGCTCTTGATCTTATTGAGGTTTTCTTGTACATGATTAAGTGTTCTCTTGGCCTTTCAAGATTTTCTTTGTCTCTGAGTCTGATGGTGAAGACAGATACCTCTGCTGTACAAGTGTTGTACTGAGTTGCAGTAGTGGCCTCTGGGCTTCTCTGCTTGGCTTTCCTGGCATTGAGCCTAAGCCCAATGAGTAAGCCAGGACAGGTGCTATCAAGGCCCAGTATTCTTCTGCCAAACCTAGAGTAGAGCTTCTGTCCTACAAATGGGGACCAGGTGGAGAAGAAAGCCCCAGACATTTCAACCATGCTTGTCTACTTTACAGTTTCTGCAAGATGGAGTCTGAGGAATGAGAAATACTGTTGGCCTACCCCTCCTGGGGAGAAATTACTGTGCTGGTCTGGGAACTGCAACAGAACACAACCCTATCTTCTTGGCCACATTAGTGAGGAGTAGATATTACATCATTTTGAGTTGTAAGAGTTGGGAAGAGGGGAAGGTCATGGCTCATGTGCCATAAACTCTCACTGCTCTTATTGAGATTCAGTACTTTTTCTTAGATAACTTTATCTCCATTTGCTATATACCCTTAGGATAATTTCTAGAGACTAAATTAGTGTGTGTGTGTGTGTGTGTGTGTGTGTGTGTGTGTGTTTAATATAGTTTGTACCAGTTATAGTTATTTTGCTACAGAGAGGATCCATGGAGCTCCTCACATTGCTATTCTGAAATTACATCTAAATAGTATTTTATATAATAAAATACAACATGCAGACAGCAAACTACATCAAAATACGCTCTTAGATAACAATTTTAGAACATTTCCATAAGCCTAGAAATTTCCCCTATGCACTCATTTCTGGCATATTCTTCATTTGTAGCTCTCAGCAATCACTGTTCTGCCTTTGGTCACTTGGTTTTGACTGTGATCGAATTTCATAAAAATGGAACCCATAATGTATTTTTTACACTATTCTCATAAAATGAGATATATTTGTGTATTCCTTGAACATTTAGTGGAAAACATTCATGGAACTATTGGAGTCAGTGTATTTTTTTAGTGAAAGTTTAACCACAAATTCAATTTTTTAATGGTTATAAAATTATTCTGGCCTTTTTTCTTGAGTCAGAAAATGTTATATTTTTCAAAAAAGTTTCCCATTTTGCCCACATTTTCTTGTCTTATTCTACTTATTCTACCAAAGCTCCAAAGCTTTGGTGTAATGCCAAATAGGAGATTTAATAACAGTTATCTTTGTTCACTACAAAGTGTGCTGTCATTTTGCATACTACTTTTTTCTGTCATTTTCTCCACTGTCTTTGCCTAGAAATCCCAGGGGAATATATGTTGTATCTTCTGGAGTTTATTCTACATGTATTTAACTAGTCTATTACATTTTTAATCTCATTTTTCTCCCTATATTGTATTATGGGTGAATTTCTTAATATTATCTCTCTTCAACTGTTCCCAATAAAAGTTTATTGCATTTATTGATTTTTTTATTTCAAAAAGTTTAACTGGCTCTATTCCATATCTACTTATTTGTTTTATTTATATAAATTTTGGTTTTCTAACTCTTAATTTTTTAAATGATTACTGACCCCATTATAACTTTTTAAAATTCTATGCATTTGAAAGTTTTTTTTATACACATACTGTTATTATTTTTATTTGTGTAGTGTATTCTTCCAAGGTCACATTTGGTTAGGCTACCTTTTTAAGCATGACTTTTAGGACAAATAATTATTTGGAGATTCTTCTTGAGTTGGCAATTTTGATTCCCTTTCTTCCCCAGTGAACTTTTCTTTTTCCAGAGGTTTTGTGGTAATGCCCACTTGGCTTCTAAGGTTTCACTTCATAAATAGATCTTATCATGGCTGCTCATGGCTTCTACCTTGTGTCAGTATTACATATAATCATGATCCATCCAATCAACATATTAGTGAATACATGGCCTATTTGCTGGTGTCAAGGTTGTCAAAGAATAAAGCTTCATATATAAATAATAGCCCTAGGTAGTAGTCAGTAGCAGCTCCCTGATACATGCTCCTCTTCCCAATATTGACCTCTGCTTAAAAGCAGGAAAACTTCACCCTACTGTCACAGACTATGAGTCTGGAGTTCTCTCTTGCCCAGCAAGAGAGTGGATGCAGAATTGAATATGAGAGAGGCTAATGTCCAGGAGGAGACAAGAGCCGCAAATAGAGGTTTTTGTCTCTGTATTTATTGAACTCACAAAATATTACTCACATGGTGAACGTGATGAAAACAAGATCTTACACACATGGACGTGGAGAAAACAATCAGACAGTAATCATTAACTCGTGTAAGAAGCAAAGGACCTGGGGGGCAAGTGGTGTTTGTAATCAAAGTACAGTAGTATATTGGTGTCAGATGGAAAGTAATTTCCTGCAGGTGATATAACAAGTAACTTGTGATCCCATTACAATATTTTGCTAGCTAATCTTGGGCACTTTCACTCCATGGTGGTGGCTTTCTGCTCTAAGCTTTTTTTCTAACCCATTTATGTTAAGTAGAACCTATTTCCCCACACCCTCCTTCCTGATTTTGAGCAGTAGGCATGGCTTTAATTCCCTGTCTCATGTAGTTTACTATTTTACTCAATAGAAAATAGAAGGTCTGGTCTACAACCCAGACTTCCCCACTCCCCAGTTTCAGTCCTATTTGCTGCTTTCTGTAGCTGTTTTATTCCTGGTCTACAAAATTTTGTTATTTTAAGAGCAATGATTTTTAAAAAGTTATGTTTATCTGCTATTGATAGATATTTATATGGTGGATTTTGAGGATTTAAGGTATGAATTTAAAATGCCATTAAAAATTTTTAACAGTTTTATTGATGTAATTTATATGCCATAAAATTTACTCATTTTAAGTGTGCAGTTGATGAGTTTTGATAAATGTATACCACTGTGTAATTATCACCACAATCTGGTTTTAGGACATTTCCATCACCCCCAAAAGTTTTCTCATGCCCAGTTCCATTAATCTGTGCTCCTATTTCCCTCACCCCCAAACCAAGTAACTAATGATCCAATTTCCATCTCAAAATTTTAGCTTTTTAAGAAGTGTCATATTAGTAAAATAATTAAAATGCAGTTTGGGGGTCCTTTTTTTCATTTAGCATAATACTTTGACATTAATAAATTTTTTTTGCATATATTGAGTTTGTTTCTTTTTATTGTGGATTCTATTGTAATGGATATATTGCATTTTGTTTATCCACTCACTAGTTGATGGATGTTTATGTTATTTTCAGTTTTTGGCTATTATAAATAATGCTGTAATGGATGTTCTTATATATAAGCATTTTGTGTGAACCAAATGTTCTTATTCTGAGTAGATACCTACGAATGGAATTGCTGTGTCCTATGCAAAGTGTACAGGTCATTTTAAGAAACTTTAGTCTGCTTTCTAAAATGGCTGTGCCATTTTACATTAACACCAGCAATGTATGAGAGTTTCTGTTTCTCTACATTCTCATCAACATTTGTTACTGTATGTAACAGTATTATAGCTTTTCTAGTGTGTATTAAATGATATCTAATTTCCTAATAATTAATGATGTTGCAAATCTTTTCAGATGCTTATATGACACCATATATCTTCTTGAAGTGCCTAAATTTTTGGCCTATTCTTTTATTGTCTGTCTTCTTATTATTGAGTACAACACCATCTTGGCTAGAAAGTTCTTCTCAATTTTCTCGTAGATTATTGTTCTCAGCTAGATCATGCACACTATTTTCTTCAAGCTATATTGATTCCCTATTTTCTTATTCAGGAGTGTTATCCTCATTCAAAGGTAAATTCATTAACTGAAACTCCTGGATGACCCAAGTAGTGAACCTGTGTTCATTAAATACAGGATGTTGGTTTTGCCAGTAATTTTTTTTGTGGGAAGACCCTTGCTTTTATTAGTTTTAGAAGGTACAGAATTGGATAGTAATACAGTTTTCAGGGAAATATGAACCAATTTCAAATTTAATTCATTGTTTGGGTTAGTTTTACTTCTTTTCCAGTCCCAATGACTTTTGTTTCTTTTCCTTGCTTAATTGTCCCATCTACAATCTCCAGTACAATATTGAGTAAGAACCCTGAAGGTGCTACCCTTTCCTTTTCTTGATCCTTTTCTCCTTAGGGAGAAAGCGTTCAGTCTTTAACCATGAGTGTGTTGTTAGTTGTGGGTTTTTCCTACATAATCTTTATTAAGTTGATGACTTCCCTTCCATTTATAGTTTGCTTAATGTTTTTATCATGGAGGGATATTGAATTATTTTTTCAAATTATTTTTCTGTGCCTATTGAGATAATCATGTGCATTTTGTCCTTTATTAATTTAGTGTATGGCATTAATTAATTTTCATTATAATCACTTTTTATGATGCTGGCTCAGAACTTCTGACTTTAAAGATTTGGTCAAGAAACAAATTATTTGAACCTCATGTCTTACTCAAAAATAAAATGTCTATTTTGTAATTTATTTCAACTGAACACAAACTTCCTTGTTTCTTTTTTTAGGTTCATTTATTTATTTTGAGAGAGAGAGCATGCACACAAGCAGGGGAGGGGCAGAAAGAGAGGGAGAGAGAATCCCAAGCAGGCTCTGCACTGTCAGATTCATAAGATCAAGCTCCATGTAAAGCTCTGTGCTGACAGTGCAGAGCCTGCTTGGGATTCTCTCTCTTCCTCTCTCTCTCCTCCCACCCCCAACCCCTGGCTCATGCTCTCTCTCTCTCTCTCTCTCTCTCTAAATAAACAAATATTTTAAAATAAAAATAAAAATACTTTATTTAAAAAAAGGGTAAACCATAATCTTACATAAAGAATCCCCAAAAAATGCCCAGAATTAGAAACTATTACTGTTTTTTATTTTTTTAGAGTTTCAAATTTTATTGAATTTCTAGTTAGTTAACGTATAGTATAATATTGATTTCTGGAGTAGAGTTTATTGATATAATAATAAAACATAAAACACCCAGTGCTCAACATGACAAGTGTCCTCCTTAATACCTATCACCCATTTAGCCCACTTCCTCCACCCACCTCCTTCCATCAACACCCAGTTTGTTCTCTAGCATTAAGTCTCTAGTGGTTTGTTTCCCTCTCTCTCTTTTTTCCCCTTTCCCATATGTTCATCATTTTGTTTCTTAAATTCCACATATGAGTTAAATCATGTGATATTTGTTCTTCTCTTACTGACTTAGCATAATACACTCTACCTCTATCACATTATTGCAAATGGCAAGATTTCATTCTTTTTGGTGGTTGACTAATATTCCACTGTATATATATACACCATATCTTCTTTATCCATTCATCAGTTGATGAATAATTTGGCTATTGTTTCTATAGTTTGGCTATTGTTGATAATCCTGCTATAAACATCGGGGTACATGTACCCCTTTGAATCTATATTTTTGCATTCTTTGTGTAAATACCTAATAGTGCAATTACTTGATGGTAGGTAGTTTTATTTTTGACTTTTTGATGAACCTCCATCCTGTTTTCCAGAGTGGCTGTACCAGTTTGCATTTCCACCAGCAGTGCAAAAGTGTTCCCCTTTCTCTGCACCTTTTCCAACACTTGTTTCTTGTGTTGTTAATTTTAGCCATTCTGACAGGAATGAGGTGGTATCTCATCATGGTTTTCCTTTGTGTTTCCCTGATAATGAGTGAGGTTGAGTTTTTGTTTTTGTTTTTTTTTTTCATGTGTCTGTTAGTCATCTGGATGTCTTCTTTGGAAAAATGTCTATTCATGTCTTGCCCATTTCTTCATTGGATTATTTGTTTTTTGGGGGTTGAGTTTGATAAATTTTTTATAGATTTTGGATACTAACCCTTTATCTGGTATGTCATTTGCAAATATCTTCTCCCATTTGTAGGCTGCCTTTTAGTTTTGTTGATTGTTTCCTTTGCGATGCAGAAGCTTTTTATCTTGAAGTCTCAATAGTTCATTTTTATTTTTATTTCCCTTGCCTCCAGCAACATGTCAGTAAGAAGTTGCTACAACCAAGGTACAGGAAGTTGCTGTCTGTATCCTCCTCTAGGATTTTCATGGTTTCTATCCCATATTTAGTTGTTTCATCCATTTTGAATTTATTTTTGTATATGGTGTAAGATAGTGGTTCAATTTCATTCTCTAGCATGTTGCTGTCCAGTTTTCCCAGCACCATTTGTTGAAGAGACTGTCTTTTTTCCATTGGATATTCTTTTTTGTTTGTCAAAGATGAGTTAACAATATAGTTGTGGGTTCATTTCTGGGTTTTCTTTTTCTAGCACTTTTTTAAATGTTTCTTTATTATTTATTTTAAGAGTGTCTGAGCAAGTGGGGAAGGGGCAGAGAGAGAAGGAGAGAGAAAATCCCAAGCAGGCTTCTCACTGTCAGAGGAGCACTATTAAAGTGCAGCAGAAAGTTTTCAGCCAGTTTCCCTGTTCCTATTGGTGAATCGGACAGCTCAGTGGCACCCCTCTCCCAGTCTTTTGTCCCCCAAGAGGCCATTTATTCTACCTGTGCCAAATGTACTCCAAGCAGCGGAACTGTGACCCAGGGGAACATCAGACCATGCTGCCTGCTCCCAGGTCTCCACCCTTCTTCCCCACTGGAACACTACCAAGCCCATGAGGCACAACCCTGGTGATGACATGGACATTTGTTTATAAAAACTGGCAGTATACAGCCCCTCTCCATTTCCCAGCCACTGGTTTTAGGAAAGAGTTTTTCTTTTGTAATTCCCCATATGCACTTTCACTCTTTCTCTATTTCTTTCTTTATTTCTCTCTCTCTCATCTCTTCATGGTCAGGGCTCCCTCTTCATTGCAGCACCCAACTCTTCTCTCCCCCAAATCAACTCTGTAGCTCCTACCTTACATGATATGGAGGTTTTTTCACCTCTTGTTTTGCATTTTTGCTCTCTCAGCCCTCAGACTGATTTCTTGGGTGTTCAAAATGATTTGATATTTATCTGTGTTTAAGGGACAAAGCAAATTCCTCTGCCGTCTTAACTCCTCCCCTAGAGTTTCCTATAAAGGAACTATTATTTAGATTATATATAACTTATTTAAATTATATATTTAAATATATAAATATATAGTACATATACACATTTATATATATGTGTGTATATATGTGTGTGTGTGTGTGTGTGTGTGTGTGTGTGTGTGTATAATTGGCCATATAAAATGAGTTTGGAAGTTTTTCCTCTTCAGTTTTTGGGATTAGTTTGAGAAGACTGGTATTAATTTTCCTCTGAATGTTTGGTAGAATTCACCTATAGAACCATGAGGTCCTAGGCTTTAATTTGCTGGGAGGTTTTTTAAGATTTTCTACTTGTTTATGATTCAGTCTTGGTAGATTGTAATTTTCTAGGAATTTATCCACTTCTTCCAGGTTATCCAGTTGGCATATAATTGTTCATAGTAGTCACCTATGATCTTTTCCATTTATAAAGTATCATTTGTAATATCTCCTTTTCTATTTCTAATTTAATATATTTGACACTTCTCTTTTTTTTTCTTAGTCTAGCTGAAGATTTGCGAATTTTATGTTTTTAGAAACTAACTCTTAGCTTTGTTGATCATTTCTATTATTTAAGTCTCTATTTCATTAATTTCTGCTCTAAACCTTTCTTATTTCCTTTCTTCTGCTAAGTTTGGGCTCACGTTGTTTTTTTTCCTAATTCTTTGAGGTGTAAAGTTATGTTATTTATTTGAGATGTTTTTTCTTAATGTAGATGTTTTTCACTAGACAACTTTCTTTTAGAACCATGATTATGGCATCCCATAAGTTTTGGTATGTCTTGTTTCAATATTTATTTGTCTCAAGATATTTTTTTATTTCTCTTTTGATTTCTTCTTTAACCTATGCGTTTTTCAGTGTTGTTTAATGTTCACGTAGTTGCGAATTTTTCAGTTTTCCTCCTGTTATTGATATCTACTTTTATGCTATTGTGGTTATAAAAGATACTTGATATGATTTCAAATTTCTTAAAGTTATTAAGACTTGTTTTGTTACCTAACATACAATCTATCCTAGAGATATTCTGTATGTGCTTTAGAAATGTGTATAGTACTACTGTTGGGTGGAATGTTCTCTAATGTCTGTTAGGTGCATTTAATCTGTAGTGTTCTTCAAGTCCTCTGTTTCTTTATTGATTTTTTGCCTATATCTTCTATCCATTGTTGAAAGTAGGACTTTGAATTCTCCTACTATTGCTGCAGTGGTGTCTATTTCTCCCTTCAGATCTGTTAGTATTTGATTAATATATTTAGGTTATCCAATGTTGAGTATGTATATATTTACAATTGCTGTGTCCTCCTGATGAGATGATCTATTTGTCATTATACAATTACTTTATTTGTCTCTTATTACAGTTTTTGACCTGGTTTATTTTTTTCTGATATAAGTTTAGCCCCCCTATTCTCTGTTTGGTTACCATTTGCATGGAAATCTTTTCACATCCCTTCAATTTCAGTCTACATGTGTTCTTTTTTTAAAGTTTATTTATTTATTTTTAACAGAGCATGCGTGCGAGAGTGGTGGAGCGGTAGAGAGAGAGAGAGAGAGGGAGAGAGAGAGAGAATCCAAACCAGGCTCCACACTAACAGTGTGGGGCTTGAACTCATGAACTGCAAGATCATGACCTGAACTGAAGTCAGACGCTTAACTGACTGAACCACCCAGGGATCCCCATCTATGTGTGTTCTTAAATCCAAAGTGAATTTCTTATAAGCAGCATATAGTTGGGTCCTGATATTTTTATCTGTTCAGCAATTGTATGCCTTTTGATTAGAGAAAGTAATCTATTTACATTTAAAGTAATGATTGGTAGGTAAGGATTTACTATTAGGCTGTTATTCATTGTTTTCTGGCTATTTTGTAGTTTTTTGTTCCTTTCTTTATCCCTTGTTGTCTTCCTTTGTGATTTGATTTTTTTTTTATAGTGGTATGTCCTGATTTTTTTATCTTTTGTGTATCTACTGCAGGATTTTTCTTTATGTTTACCAAAAGGCTTACATAAAACATCTTGTAGTTATAACAGTCTATTTTAAGCTGATATCCATTTAAATTTGATTTCAAACAAAGCTCTGCCCTTTTATTTCTCCCCTCCCTGCATTGTGTATTATTGATATAACAATTTTCATATTTTTATTCTGCATATCCGTTAACAAACTATAGTAGTTATATTTTTAACACCTCTATCTTTTATCTTTTATACTAGAGTTAAAGGTGATTTATTTGCCACCTTTACAATAGAGTGTTCTGTATTTGTCTGTATACTTACATTTACAAGTGAGTTTTATACTTTTATAAGTTTCATGGTGCTAGTGTCTTTTTGTTTTAACTTAAGGAAGCCTTTTTAGCGTTTTTTATAAGGCAGGTCGTGTGGTGATGAATTCCCTCATCTGTGTGCATGTTTATTACTTCTTAATTTATGAAAGTCAACTTTTCCAGGGATAGTATTCTTAGTTGGTATTTTTTTCCTTCAGCACTTTGACTACATTTTCTCACTCTGTTTTAGCCTGCAAAGTTTCTGCTGAAAAATCTGCCTATAGTCTTCTGGGGATTTCCTTATATATGATGAGTTGCTTTTCTCTTGCCACCTTCCCAATTTTTTGTTCTTGACTTTTAATTTTAATGAGTTTTGGTGACAACCTCCTGATGCAGCCTATTTGGGATTTGGGGGAGCATGATGGATCTGAGTGTTCATTTCCCATTTCAGTTCTCTTTCTCCCTCTCTTTCTGCCCCTTCCCCACTCACTTGTTCTGTCTCAAAATAAATAAATAAATAAATAACCAGTGCTCATCACAAGTGCACTCCTTAATCCCCATCACCTATTATCTCCCCACTTACCTCCCCTCTGGTAACCATCAGTTTATTCTCTATAGTTTAAAATCTGTTTCTTGGTTTCCCTCTCTCTGTTTTTCTCCCTGTGATCATTTGTTTTGTTCCTTAAATTCCACATATGAGTGAAATCATATCTTATTTGTCTCTCTGAGTGACTTATTTTGCTTAGCATAATGCTATCTAGCTCTATCCAGATCACTGCACATGGCAATGAATAAAAAATATTTCATTCTTTTTTATGGCTGAATAATATTCCATTGTGGGTATATGTGTATGTGTGTGTGTGTGTGTACCACACTGATGAATGTATTGTATTTTAAATTTTGGTCCAAGTGTTTAATGCTGCCATATAGAAATATAATAGATTTTTGTATGTTTGTTTTATATCTCATGACCTTACTGTGTTTGCTTATTAGTTCTAGAGTTTTTGGATAAATTTTCAGGATTTCCTTTGTAGACAATTATGTCACCTGCAAATTTAGATTCAGAATAATATCTACAGTTTTTAAAATAGATACTCTTTATCAAATTGAGGAAGTTCTCCTTAATTTATATTTTCTGGGGCTTTTTATTAAGAATTGGGGTAAAATGTTGCCAAATGCTTTTTCTGTATAATTGATATATTTCTTTTTTAGCTGTTAATAAATATGATAGATTAAAAAAATCATTATAATGTTGAACCAGCATTACATACCTGGAATAAACTCCACTTGGTCATGGTATATTGTTAAAATATATGTACTGGTGAATTCTATTTGTTAATATTTTGTTAAGGTTTTTTTCCTGTCCATATTCACAAGAGATATTTGTCTGTAGTTTTCTTTTTGTGTATTGTCTTTGGTTTTTATACCAGGATAATACTAATTCATATAATGAAATAGGAAGGGTTCCTTCCTCTAATTTTCAGGAATAGATTTATAGAATTAATTTTATTTCATCTTAACTCATTCAATCGTTCCTCTCAGGAACATGCCCTACATTGTTTGTTACTCTTTTGTTCAGCAAGTAAGTTATTAGTGGTTGTGATAAACATAGCTGACATTCCCCCAGCATCTGTATCTCTTTCTTTCTTTCTGTATATAGAAAGCATATAGGTTTCTATACTTCCCAGTCCCCTTTCAAATAATAAAGTCCATGTGACTATTTCTGGCCAAGGAAATGTGAGCAGAAATGATCTATAATATTTCTGAGCTGAGCTAGTGGAAAACTCCTGCATATTCTTCGGTTTATTTTGCCTCTTGTAGGATAAACTTAGAGTGCATGTTTTGAAGTAACAGAGCCCCAAATTGAAATGTGTTTGTTCACGGAGTGATTGCCCAATCTATAGCAGATTGAGTAAGAAATAAACTCTTGCTGGGTGAAGGCCCTGATATTTAGTAGCTGTTTATTACTTCAGCATATCCTATCCTATCTTGACTAATGCAATGTTTAAAACCATGATGTCTGGGGCGCCTGGGTGGCGCAGTCGGTTAAGCGTCTGACTTCAGCCAGGTCACGATCTCGCGGCCCGGTCCGTGGGTTCGAGCCCCGAGTCGGGCTCTGGGCTGATGGCTCAGAGCCTGGAGCCTGTTTCCGATTCTGTGTCTCCCTCTCTCTCTGCCCCTCCCCCGTTCATCATCTGTCTCTCTCTGTCCCAAAAATAAATAAAAAACGTTGAAAAAAAAATTAAAAAAAAAAAAACATGATGTCTAACGTAGACAATACTGAGTTACAACCCTGGTTTGACATTTCCTTTGTTATTTCTTGTCACTCCCCAAGCCAATACAGTCAGCAGTTTCTTATGTTTCAGTAAAGTGGTATAACAACAGGTAGAATTAAAGTATTCTATCCCTGAAAAGTCTTTAAGATTTTGTGGGAAAGTCTTATGAATAAGAGCAAGACTATTCTTCCCTCTGAGGCTTAAAAGCTGTAGGCTGCAGGATAGAAAAAGGGAGAATGATGGAAATGATGAATAGAACTAGATAGTGTATGAACAAGAGAACAGACCAGTCTGGGGTTTGTGGCAAGCAGTTAAATCAATAAAAACCCCTAAGTAGCACAGTAGGAACCAAGGTTGTCTTTTTTTTCTGACCACCCAATATCTGTTAGCTTGAGTAAATATTTTCAATTAGCAGTATTAAAAAACTGAGAGTCCACAGACTGACAAGTTTCCATTTGATCAGGTACATAAACAGCCTGAACCCAGAGGTTATGATAACTGTCCTTCTTCATGACTTTGAGAACAGTTAGTAGGTGTGATGCCCACTTGTTCTCTGATATTTTGCTAGGTACTACTTTATCTTCACAAATTTTGACATGTTGTGCTTTCACTAGCATTTAGTTCAGAATAATTTTAGTTTCTCATATGCTCTATATTTTGAGGTATAGTATTTAATCTTCAAATATTTGATCATATTTTTTAATATTGTTAGTGACTTATAATTTAATACTGCTAGAGAAGATAATGTGTGGAATTTAATCCTTTGCTATTTAGTGAAACTCATTTTACGGCCCAACATATGGTCCATTTTTTTTTTATTTTGCATGTAATTTTGTAACAAATGTGTATTAGGTATTGTTGGGTAGACTATGCTCTAAATGCCAATTAGTTCAAGGCAGTTGTTGGGGTTATTCAGATTTTCCATATCCTTTACTAATTTTGGGGGGGGGTTACTTGTTCTATCAACTACTGAAAAGAGTACTAAAATATCAAATTATGGTTATTAATTTTGTTTCTCAAATTAGTTTTCAATTTTTGCTTAAATGTATTTTGAAACTCTATATTAGTGGTATCCATACTTTGGACTGTTTGACTTCTGTATAAATTGTGTTCTGTTGTTATTATGTTATTTTTCTCCTTATCTCTTATGATATTCTTCATCTAAAGTCCATTTTTCTTGATATTATCATAGCCATATTACCTTTTATAAATTTCTTAGTTTTTTATTATTATTTAAATTTTAGCTAGTTAATATACAGTACCATATTAGATTCAGAAGTAGAATTCAGTGACGCATCACTTACACACAACACCCAGTCCTCATCACAACAAATGCCCTTCCTTAATACCCATCACCCATCTAGCCTATCTCTCACCAACCTCCCTCCATCAACCCTCAGTTTGTTCTCTATCATTAAGAGTCTCTGGTGGTTTATTTCTCTCTCTTCTACTTTTATCCCTGACTTCTCATATGTTCATCTGTTTTGTTTCTTAAATTCCACAAATGAGTGAAATCATATGGTATTTGTCTTTCTCTGACTGACTTATTTCACTTAGCATAATACTTTCTAGCTCCATCCACATCTTTGCAGAAGGCAAGATTTCATTCATTTTGATGGCTGAGTAATATTCCAGTGTGTGTGTGTGTGTGTGTGTGTGTGTGTGTGTGTGTGTATACCACATCTTCTTTATTCATTCATCAGTCGATAGACATTTGGGCTCTCTCCATAGTTTGGCTATTGTTGATAATGCTGCTATAAACATTGAGGTGCATGTATCCCTTCGAATCTGTACTTTTGTATCCTTTGGGTAAATACCTAATAGTGAAATTGCTGGATTGTACAGTAGTGCTATTTTCAGTTTTTTGAGGAATCTCCATACTGTTCTCAGTCATGCTACCTTTGTTATGTTTAAGTTTGCACAGTATATATTCTTCTGCCCTTTTATATTCTGTTTTCATATTTAAAGTGTAGCTCTTTTAAATAATATATAAGATGATATTAATTTGTTATTTTATCATCTCTGTCTTTTAACTAGGCCATTTCATCCATTTACATTTAATATTATTTTCAATATATTGGGTTTAAGTCTACCATTTGGTACTTATTTTCTAAATTTTTTTAACGTTTATTCACTTTTTGAGAGACAGAGAGCATGAGCAGGGGATGGGGGGTACGGAGAGAGAAGGAGACACAGAATCCGAAGCAGGTTCTAGGCTCCGAGCTGTCAGCACAGAGCCTGACGTGGGGCTTGAACTCACAAACTGCGAGAACATGACCTGAGCCAAAGCCAGACGTTTAACCCACTGAGCCACCCAGGAGCCCCGGTACTTACTTTCTATTTGTCCCATTTGTTTTTTATTCCTTTGTTCCTACTTTCTTTTGTTGAGTGGTAAGTTTTTAGTATTAATGGTTATCTTCTATCGTGAATTTTTTGCTATATTTCTTTGTCTTTCTTTTGGTCACGCTAGACATTAAATTATCGAAATATACCTTAGACGTTATATCAGCAATTGTGTGTGTGTGTGTGTGTGTGTGTGTGTGTGTGTGTGTATGGGTGTGAGTGCATGCATGTATTCAGACCCTTTTTATTTTGGGGAAAGTTTTTGTGTGTAGATTATAGTTTTATATTTTGGTTTTAGTTCATTGTTTTTTCTTCTTTAGAGATTCCAGAAATACATAGATTAATATGTGGAATTTTTGTTGCCTAGCTCTTTTATCTAATCATTTTCTTTCTGGCCATTTTACCTCTTTCTTATTTTGTTTTCATTTTTTTGGCTATTTTTATTCCTACTGTAAGTGTTCTTTATTATACTTTTGGTGAGTCCATTCTGCTTGTGATTTCAAATTAATCTTCATTCATGAAATGATTTGCCTTCATTTGCTTATTTTTCTTCCTAAGCTTAGTAAACTCTCATTTCATATTTTCCTTTTTTGTCTATTTATTGTCAGAGTTTTAAATTTATGATCTATGATCTTTTATATCCAAACATTTTGTTTAATAGTATTTAATTTATTTTGGAGTGTTATGTTTTCCTGAACCTCATGGCTTTTATTATTGAGGACCATTTTCTTAAACTGAAAGATTTTGATTCTAACTTTCTGATTTCTTCTTATAGTAGATTCATATGGATGCTGATTGTTATTTTCTACTCATTTAAGCTGTATTGTGTTCCACCAGAAATATAAGTGAGAAGTTTGGATAACTTACTCAACTTCATAATTCCGAATGTCTTCTTTTGTTGAATTTAGTACAGAGTTTACTCTCTAACAAAAAGCACCTCTTGGTAATGGGTTTGTGTGTCTTCCCATGTTGTAATAGTCTTTTGTTTCCATAGGACCCTATAGGCTGTGTTTTACTTATTTATTACACTTTAAATCTCCAAAAGATTCCTCTTCTTTCCAAGTTGTCCTCCTCTATCCAAGAAGCACAGCCATCTCTGCTCTTGCACACTTTCAAAAACCTTCTCCTTAATTTTCCAGTTATCAGTTTGCTATATAGTTGCCATAGCAAAGTACCACAAACTGAGTGGCTGAAACAACAGAAATCTACTTTCTCACACTTATGGAGGCTAGAAATCAGCAGGGACACACTACCTCTGGAGGCACTAGGGAAAGATCTGTTCCGGGTCTTTTTCCTAGTTTCTGATAGTTACTTGGCTTGTGACAACATAGCCCTAATCTTCACATGGTATTCTCCGTTTATGCTTTTCTCATCCCAATTTCCCCTTATTATATCCCAATTAGATTGGATTAGGGTCCAATCTAATGACATCTTAATAATCTACAAAGACCCTATTTCCAAATAAAATCATATTCATAGGTAGTAGAAGTCAAGACTTCCACATCTTTTGGTGGGGGGGGGGGGCGGGGTACAAAATTTAACCCATAACTCCAGTAGACAGTATTCACAATACCTCACATTTTGAGGGAAGGAGGGGAGTGTTATTTCTCCACTCATAATAGAAGACTTTCCTTCTAGATGATCTTCAGATAACATTGTCTGCATTGCACTCTTGCTATTAATATACTGGACTCTCTTATCTTTGATATAATGTTATGTTCCAAGCTGGAGTTTCTGATTTCTGAAAATTTCCCCATATGTATAGAAACTGAAGTTTACTGTACTGTTTTCTAGTTGTGCTGCAGGCACGAATTGTGGTTGGTCCTCTTTGCTCTTTTTATTGATCTGCGTGATTTTTGAAGGATGTATGGAGAAATTAAAATTTGAGTGCCCACTGTTATCTTAAGGGATTGAGAAATCTCTATTGTAATGTATACTAAGATTACTATAAAGATTCCAAACTTCTTTTAAAATTTATTTCAGCCAGATAATATTGAACCACTGAATTCTGTTCAATAAGCTGAGTATTTGTTTTCATTTGAAATGTAGTAGCTGTAGTAACAAATTATAAAGCATTTGGTAGTCAGATTGAAGTCAACACAGATAACTCAGGTAGCCCAATTAAACACATTTCTAGCATGTAATTGGTTTCTAGCTTTTTTTATTTATTGGAAACCCAAGTGTGTATATTATTAATTATTCACTTTCCTATCCATTCAGATATGGCAATGTATTCAGAGGAATAGGACATGGGAGATGATTTCACAATGACTGGGGATTTAAAAATTTATAAGTTGACTAAAATAGCATCACTTACAGGTTATCCCACTGCTTAATCTGAACTGAATATTGGACTAACTAAATTGTTGGGAGATCAGTGGAGATAGTATCCGTTTTCCTCATGGCTCTTTTTGGTGCCTGGATCAGACTTTCTCTTGGACCAACAGACTCTAACACCTCTTCTGGAATTGGTTCCAACCGATGATGAGCTACATCTGGCCTGTGAAATGAAAATAGCAAAACCTTTGATTGAGTCCAAGTTAAGTGGATCTACATCATCTGCTCAGTCAACTTTTGCCAAGATGAATGATGCTGTGTCAGTGTTCCATAATTTCAGAGGTGGATTTCCCCTTTTTAAAAACAAAGTGTTTTCCTTTACATAGGCAATGAAAGAAAAAAAAAAACCTGCTGTGTGTGAAAATGCATTTTGGCTCCTCTATATATTTGGAAACAAAACCCCTAAAGTAATCCTATTTTAGCCTTTTTTTTCCCCTCTTGGATCTCTGCCATCCTGGCCCTTATCAAGTTGCACAAGGGGGCACTGTAGCCATGAAAGTTCTGGAGTAGTGATTCATTTCCTTGCTTCCTAGTATCAGAAGAGTCTAAACAGGAGCAAGTATGTCATAAAAGAGAGAGAGAGAGTGCCAATAACTTTCAGAGGCTATGAGTGTTTCCCAATTGTTTTAACTCCCAGCTCAGATACTGAAATATTTACTCCAAAAAGGAGATAAATGAGAGAAAGACAAAAAACTTGAAGTTTACAAAGTTGTCCAGTTTCCCACAAAGAAGAGCAATAACTATAGGAAAGAGAATGAACTGAAAATAGACATTTTCTAAACTAGTCCCAGCTGTGGGACTAGTGGATATGATAGAGGCAGCAATTCACACCTCAGTGTCTAAAGCCCAATCCAGGTTTAGCTGATCTCCATGGAGAGAGACGGAAGTTTGGAATTTTTATGTTAGAGTGGCTAAAGAAAGCATCATAGTAAGTAAGAGTATTTGAAATAATTCAGTAGAATGGGTTGTAGTATCAGGATTACTGATATAACCCCTAAAACCTTAGGTCCTGCCAACCTATGATACAAGTGATGTCATATTTACATTAATTTTCAAGTTCTGACTGCATGGTGACCCATCAGGCTAACTTTAGGTTTCCATCTCTGTAGAGTTTTTCTAGATTATTTACGAGATATTGGGCATACCCACACCAATTTTCTATTGCCAAGGCATGATCTAGGTCTTTACTTTTTGATTTGTGTTATTGTACAGTTCTTTAAAAACTTCTGATGCCATTTTTCTCTCCTCTTCAATTAACTTTACCAGTAGCCAGAATACAAAAGATTCTTCAGTTGTCATGTAAAGACCGAGTGGTCACAATAGCATTTAACTCTAGCTTCTTCTGTCATTTGCATTAATTTAACTGAGTTCACTTGAATCCATTTTCTTAATTCCTACCTGTACTGCAATACATTATCTAATAATAAATAAGTAAATGTAGACCTAAGAAGTCAATGAGCTGAGCTTCAAAGGAAATTAGCTAATTAGCTACAAGCTGAGATTAATCAGGGCTTGCAAAATTTTTAAAAATAACTTAAAATGTATAAATTTTCTGTATGTAACTATAACATATTGCTAAATTCATATACAAATTGTATAAATTTATTTTTAAGTAATAATTAATTTGAAGACTTGCAGAATCATCATTGGTGCCAATAAAGAGCAGAATTATCAGTGCAGAAAATAGACCCAGTAATATGGAGGATAGACCTGAAAAGCTTCCTCAGAACTAAGAGTAAAAGCAAAAAAATAAAAATGATGGAACAATTTCTGATATACTTTGGAGATTCAATATAAAATAGTGTTTTTGAAGAAGAAAAAATGAACTAAGTATCAGTAATTGTGGCATAATACTAGAAGTTTCCTGAGAAGTAATACTAGAAGTTTCCTGAGAAGTAATGAAATAAGTATCAGTAATTGTGGCATAATACTAGAAGTTTCCTGAGAAGTAATACTAGAAGCTTCCTGAGAAGTAATACTAGAAGTTTCCTGAGAAGTATCAGTAATTGTGGCATAATACTAGGAATTTCCTGAGAAGAAATATGCACATTCCTGACAAGAGTATGCACATTAAATGTCCAAATCATGAAAACAGGTAAAATTAATGAGAAGTGACATGTTTTGAACCTCAAGGAAAGTAAAAATATTCTCTAACTATTCTTTACTCATGCAGTAAAATCGACTTATCTATAAAACAAATCAGGTTAGTCTCAAAAACTCACCAACATATGAGTGGGAAGAAATCAATAGATATTTATAGAGTGTTGGTTGGTAAAAATCAACTGCAAAAATTGAATAAACATATAGCAACAAAGATTTTGTCAGGTGTACATGAATTCAGAAAATAAACATCCATGTACTCTTCTTAAAAATATTATGTGAAAGTATCCTCTAACTTACCCAAATATTAATAAAAATTAAATAAGAAAAATAGGGGCATCATGTCAAATAAAAAAGCCTCAAAATTGAATATAAAAACAAGTTAAGCAGGTTGTATTAATAATTATTGTAAATATAACTTAAAACTTGATTCAAATGTTAAATGTATACTTAAGAGATACAATATGTGACTTTTAAAAAAATGAATAATTACTGGGGCTCCTGGGTGGCTCAGTCAGTTAAGCATCCAGCTTTGGCTCAGGTCCTGATCTCAAGGTTTGTGGGTTTAAGCCCCTCTGTGCTGACAGCTCAGAGCCTGAAGCTTGCTTTGGATTCTATATCTCCCTCTGCCCCGACCTTTGCCCCTCCCTACTCACACTCTGTCTTTCTCTGTCTCTCAAAAATAAATAAATGTTTTTAAAAATTTTATAAGTGACTAATTTCTGGCTTTAATAAGTCTCAGATTAAATCTACAAGAAATTAGAAGCAGATAAATGTGGTGGGGTAAATTGATAGGGAAAGTATTCTCTTTACATTGACATTTATTTTTAAAATATAAGTGTAAATGTATTTTTAATTATCAAAAGGTGAATCTAGTTTAATTCAAGACAATTTATTTCTTACAAAGTGTAAGACAAAAACAAATTAAAGATGAAAAGATCAAAGAAAACATAATCAAACCAACTCAAACAAATATCTGGAAAAATTAATTTAGCAAAAGACAGACCAGAAAAGCAATAAAAGGCAAGCACACGTGCATGCACTAGTACACACAACACACACACACAAAGAACAAAAAGTGAAAGTAAAAAATATTAGTGACAAAATATTTTGTAACAAAAATAAAACCAAAGTTGCCTACTACTATAAAAAATATAAACAGGCTAAATTCTCTTTTTAAAATACAAAATTTATAAATTGAGTAAAACAAATCATGTTCAAAATATAAACTCTAAGTTTAGACAGTTCTTTTGTACCTCAAGTTCTCATATATAATGTGAGAATTAAGAAGTAAGTAAATCATAGGATTCGTTTCTAGAGTATGATCAGTAAAGATTCATTAGTATTTTTATCAATGATTATTATAATTATTACATATTTTACAAGAGAATCACATAAATTGAGAGTAAAATTATTTATATTGTGTATTATTTTATATATCAGACAAATAAATATACAGAGTACTTACTGGTAGCTGGGAATTGCAAATTAAAACAATAAGATACCACTAACCACCTTTTTAATGGCCAAAATCCAGAACACTGACAACACCAAATGCTGGCAAGGATGTGGAAGAATAGGAATTCTCATACATTGCTGGTGGAAATAAGAAAAACAGGATGCAGCCAATTTGGAACACAATTTGGTGGTTTCTTACAAAACTAAACAACTCTTACCATGTTTAGCAATGGTGCTCCTTGGTATTTACTCAAAGGAGTTGAAAACTTATGTCCACACAAAAAGCTGCACGAGGATGTTTATAGCAGCTTTATTTATAATTGCCAAAACTTGGAGGCAACCAAGATGTCCCTCAGTTAGTGAATGAATAAATAAACTGTGGTACATCCAGATAATGGATATTATTCAGCACTAAAAAGAAATGAGCTGTCAAGCATAAAAAGACATGCAGGAATCTTAAATGCATATTACTAAGTAAAAGAAGCCAATCTGAAAATGCTACATACTGGATGATAACAGTTATATGACATTCTGGAAAAGACAAAACTATGGAAATAATAAAAAAAGATCAGTGGTTGCCAGGGAGAAATGGAGGGTAAAGATGAATAAGCAAATCACAAAGCATTTTTAGGGCATAAATACTCTGTATGATATTATAATGGTGTATACATGTCCTTATGCATTTGTCCCAGCCTGTGGAATATACAACACCAAGAATGATGGACTCTAGGTGATTATGATGTGTAGCTTCATCCTTGGTGAAAAATGCACCATTCTGGAGAATGATGTTGATAATGCTTGTCTGGGGACAAGGGATATGTGGGAAATCTTTCTCTCTCTCTCTCTCTCTCTCTCTCTCTCTCTCTCTCTCTCTCTCTCTCAATTTTGTGCTAAACCTAAAACTACTCTAAAAAATTAAACCTTGAAAACAAATTTTAAGAGTAGTGGTAGAAATACTTTTATTAGAGAAGCAGAAAGGCCTGGTATAGTGGTTTTCAATTCTGCTCCTTGGAGCCCACCTTGGGGTTTCATAGGGCCCACTCTGAGACAATTTTGGACTGGAAAAACAAAGGGGTATAGAACATATAGGCATAGAACTCAACACCTGATAGCTAAGCAATACAATAATCCAAAAACAAAAGAAAATACCTCATTGACAAAATGCCTGAAAAGTAGCAGAAGTAAATTAACTGACCTTTCTGAGAATCATTTTTCTCACGTACAAAATAGGTTAATATTACCTAGGGTTATCTTGTGGATTTTCTTAAATATCAAATTTAAAATGTGTGCTATAACTTAGATGTCTAATAACTACTGGCATCCTTATCTTCCCTATGTCAAAGATTAAATACTTTACTTTAACACTGACCAGATTATATGCTTTAAATCATCCTCCTTCAACCTGTTATTCATATGCATCTTTCCTGTATGCTCAAGAAATGGTGCATTTTCATTTTTGCCTAAACTAAAGGAAAAATGTCTGGCAAAACTAAATCACAAAAGCATATCAATGCCAAGCACAAATGGCTGTTAGATCATCCACAGTTTGTGATAGTCTGCATCATCCATTGGCACAGAGGTTTGGTAATTGACTCTTTGCATATTGTTGTCTAATGCATACAAATTCTCTTTAGTTTTGGAGTTCTGTGCCAGTAAAGTGTCTGAATACTCTTTTTCTCCAGAACAATATTCAAGTACACTATAAAATTTCCCATTTCATCTGGTTTAATTGATGGGGAAAAATTCACACACAAATGCATATGTTGATCCTTAATATACTGGTACCAAAAAAAAAAAAATTTGCACATGACAGCAAGCACTGAGAAGTGATGAGGAGACCTCTCATCCTCTGCCACTAGTAACACACCTGACATTCTTGTATTGTGCATGTAGCATGCTTTGTGGTAGAAAGGATGAGAAAAGGGAGAGATAGACATAAGGGAAGGATAAGAAAGGAATTTTACTATTTTTTTTCTAGAACTTCCCTTTTTTCCCCTAAAAGAAAACCTCACTCCTTCAAATATAGGGTTGCCAGCCCTAATATTCATGCATATGTATGTTAAGCTTGGAACATTAAAGTGGGACCAGCCATTCTTTGTACATTCATTTATATATATAAATGTTCTTTTTTTACAGTCCTTGTCAGTAAATTATAGTTATTTTACTATTTATGCTTCACTAAAAAAGAAACTCCATTTTTACAGAAGTCTTCTATGCAAGCCTCTACATAAATGGCTGATTATTCAATCTGCATTTGGAATTTATTTGATTAACAAATATACACAGTAATAGTATATTTTAAGTAGCAGTGAAATAGGAATACCAAATATTCAAAGAAGATTCATCAGTGCAGGAAAAGCCCAACCAAGAGTTAAAAATGATGTCAACAGGTGCATACTGGGGTCTTGACTTGGAAGTTTCCTCATGGTATTTATCTGTAAAACAAAGATTAAAAGCCCTTCACCATTTCTTCAGTGAGTTGCTGCTTTGCTTTTCAATTTGCTAATATGATAGTCTTTAGATTGAGTATTTATCTACATGACACCAAACATACAGATGAAAACCAAAACATTCAGTCAATCACTCAGCTATTTGTTAATATACATTTGGCATCACTTACAAAAGAGTAATTAGAAATCATTAACTAGATTTTTCTATTTTTATTTGTATATTTGGCAATATTTAGGTAGAGTCATATTTACAAGTAAAGCTTGGTCTGATTAGTCATTGCCTTTTCTTCTATTTGGTTTTTGTATTCTGTTAACAAAAGCTTTTTGGTCTGATGTATTTATTTTTCCCTGATTGTTAAATTACAAACTTCATTTCTCTTTGACTGTTGGGCTCTGACCTAAATTTATTTCCATCAGTGTTTTGACTTTTCTTACTCTCATTTCAATTTTCCAAAATAGGAAGCATAAATATATTTTTCTATACATTTTATGACTTTCATATCTATTTAATTCATTCTTATATAAAAGGAACTTATGTGATTTAAATTCCTTGAATAAAAATGAAATAAAACAGTCCAAAATCTTAAATTTCAATTAAGATTAAGATACCTTAGAAAAAGGAGAAAGAGAAATGAACCAGGGATCTGGGATGACTGTGTTACTATGCCTGGGCACCAAGTTTCCTAAGAATGAAAAATATAAACAAAGAATTAATTGAGGGTCAAAAATTGAGTGAAACTGTCTGAAAAAAAAATATCATGCAAGTACATTTAAGACAGTGGTACTTCACCTTTTTTTTAATCCAACAAAGGGCATCAACACCAGTTACTGTGCCCTTTCCTTGTTACAGAAGGATTGGGGTCCTCCCCGCACTCCTCTAACCTCACCACGTGAAAGACTCATGGGTCAGCAAAAAAAGTTATCTGGACAATCACTTCTCTATGGAATTCAATGCATACATTAGTACTGTCCAAATATGTTTTCTATGCTTCCTGATGATTTTAATTCAATACAAGGATAAAGCTTAAAGAAGCTAATACTTATCATATATCAGACATTTCTCTGTGCCCAGATTCATTGAGAATTTTCCATGTCTCATTTAATTACTACAGTGTTTGTGAGTGATTAGCCCCATTTTATAGGTGAGGAAACAGATTTTAAGGAGATCAAGGAACAGGATTAAGGTTACAGGCCAGAAGCAGGTAAACGGCAGAGTGGGTACATAAATCCTGGGTGGCTAAATGTGCATAAGCACTGCTGTCAGTATGAACCTCCTGGGCTCCACCACCAGAGATTCTGACCCTTGAGGCTTGAGATAGAGCCTTGAAATCTGCATTTCGTAGCATCTCTGGTGACTCTTGAGTGTGATAGAAGTGGGGCCAATATTCAAGCTTATTGACTTCCAAGCTCTTGCTTTTTCTCAACTTTGGAAAGATCACTTTTCACCCAGAGGACCCCAGAATTGTTTCATTGGGTTTCCTAAGTCAGATACGAATAATCTTCCATGTAGACATCATGGCTTTTATTGAGCTTACTGAGCTTTTAAAAATTATTTGATAATAATACTAGTGGCTGCTCTTATAGCGCTCTCTTCAGTACATTCTAATTATTTTACATCTATTATATCTTCAAACAACCTATCATTTAGGTACTATTGTTATATCCACTTCTCAGATTAGGAAACTGGAGAAGAACTAGAATTTGGAGCATAATTTGGCTTCCAAGGCTATGCTCTTATATCAGTACATGATACTGTTTCTGGGAGTCCTTTGGCTGAAAAACAGGTAGACTTTCAGGACTTAATGCAACTGATATGCTTTCCTTTGGCATACACTTAGTAATGCAATTGATAGCTACCTGAATGGGCCACCAGACATTGGACAGAGAGGTGTTCAGAGGCTGCTTCAAGGCTGAGTTCAAGGGGAACAACAGGGATGTAGTTCAGCAGCCTGAAGAAGACTGTAAGTATCAAAAACTCTAACTTACCCATGAATTTTGTGAGTAGTTAGGGTCAGGTACTACTTCACAGTCTTAGCTGTGAAGGTTATTCTTTTGCAGGGTGGAATAAAATACCTGGGACTTTTACTAAGTTTGAAAAGACCAATAAGGGAAAATTTTCCATAAAATTAGTAGAGTCAGCACATTAAGGTTTTAATTTCCATTGAAACAGATAAATAATAAAATACATTATACTATTAAGTGGGTTGCCAATCTATATTTTATATGAACTTTGCTAAAATTTCCTCTGGAGTTTCCCTCTTTTTTTTTGTTATATTAATTTCTTCATCCTGCCAACATTCAACCACTGGATCTGTAAAAGAATGCCTAATTTGTCTTTGCATTCCCAGAAACAAAAAGGTGTTGGTGTAGAACAAACACTCCATAAGTGTTTATTGAATTGTAGTAAGTGTCTGCAGCACAGTTTATCTCATGACAAAAATATATATGCAGGGTAATCAAATGTGCATTATCTGTTCTCAAGTTGTTTACAAGCAACCTTGATTCCAAACATTTTTGTCAGGCAATGTTGCATAATGCTGCATTATCAATTTTCAAATGAAGTTTGATTATGAGAATAAATGGATAAATGGCTAAATTGTTGCATCTAAAATGGAATTTGGTGATGGGCTAAATTGGTAAGGGGCATTAAAGAATCTACTCCTGAAATCACTGTTGCACTATACGCTAACTAACTTGGATATAAATTTTAAAAAATAAATTAAATAAAATTTTTAAAAAATAAAATAAAATGGAATTTGGTGACCTTCTAGTTAAGAAGCTCGCAAACTCTTTTAGTGACCAAGCCTCTTCTCAAGCGAAATTTTATACAGAAGTCCAAAATGTTACTCAGCTAAATCTGGCCAAGGAATACATGGGAGCCATTCTTTCCCTGGGTCTCTGAGGAATGTCACTGCTCAAGCTGAATATCCTCATTGTACACTTGAAAAGAGTGAGGCCAAGAGAGATTAAGAAATTGACTTCCCAGGGCACCTGGGTGGCTCAGTCAGTTGAGCATCGGACTTCGGCTTAGGTCATGATCTTGAGGTTCATGAGTTCGAGCCCTGCGTCAGCTCGCTGCTGTCAGCCTGTCAGCATAAGGCCCACTTTGGATCCTCTGTCCCCTTCTCTCTGCCCCTCCCCTGCTTGCGGTCTCCCATAGATAAATAAATATAAAAAAAAAAAGGAAAGAAAAAGAAATTGACTTCCCAAGTTTACATTACGAGTTAGGTACTGAGTTGAAAACAGAATCTACATATATTACCTCCCAATTTTTTTTCTGTCAGAACTCAGACTGGCTAGGAGAACAGAAAAGCCTAAAATAAGCTTTGGCCAAACCCAATAATGGCAAATCACCTGGGTCAAGCATGAGAAAGTGAGGGTAACGTCTGGGTAACATAGACCATTAGCATGAAGAGGCCAAACTGATGAAGGGATGATTCCCAGGAGAAGAGGCTCAGGTGACCTGAGAAGAGAGTTGGCCAGGCTTGGAGACTTCTCTCACAACATACAAACATGTGTAGAAGGTCCATGGGTGGTAATCATTGAACATTGCCTTTTATGAATGGTCTGATTCCATGGCCAGGCTGTTGGTCATAGAATTACATTAAATCCAACAACCAATACTACTTTTTAGATTGTGTACTTCAGGGGTACAAGTCCTAAGATGTATAAGTTTCTAAATTACAAGTTATAAAACAGCTCCAGACAGGTGCCCTTCCTTTTGGTTTGCATGTGGGAATCTAATTTTGCAATTTCTGCTAACGATCTGTGACCTTGAGTCTGTTCTTTCTGACATCTTTTCACCCATATGCTCCTTTTGGCCTTTAACCTCATATGTGTCTTCCAAATGCCTTCAGTTTCTACCTTTGCTCTGTATCTTCCTGACTTTCACACATCAAAAGGGGTTTACTATTTAACATTGCAAAATCATCCAAACTCATACCTTGCTGGATTTTTTTTCAGAATAAAGTTGATCTCAGAAAAAATTATTTAATAATAAAGATTAGAGCTGGAAAATCTGAAAGTGTTCAATCTGTTATGAGCTGGTGATAAGAGATCTGCTGCAGAAGTAGCCCCTGATAAACAACAGTTTGTTTAATGACAGTGATATTTAGGAGAAGCCCAAGACTGCTCCAGAATCACTGAAGTCTTTTCTTTCTGTAATTGATTGAGTTGTCCTTCCAAATCAGGGTAAGGCCAGTGGCATGGCAATTTCAGAAAAAGAGCATCTGCTTGCAATATACCTGGCTGGTGGATGTATTCTGGAATTTAATTTCTGCTGCTGCCAATCTCTTGACCTTCAAAACACAAACATTGATCCTGGAAAAAAAGAGTTTTATGGTTCAGTTACATGACTTTAATCTCCCAAATGGGCCACTGATTAGGGAATCTTATTTACATTATATACATTGAAGGTTTTAAAACATAATCCAAGCATCTAGAGAGACAGAGACCCCCTTAATGAAATTATAGGCGTCTAGTCTTTTTATGTGCAGAAAATATTTCTCATCTCTGTCCAACATTGATTCTCTTTCTTCATTCTTTGCTGCTGGCTACTGTGACAAAGTCTTATTTTTCTCATAACAAGTACTACCTCCCTTCCCCCTTCCTGCATATATACGATCATTTCAACCCCTTTCTGCAGGCCACTGCCTGATTTTCTTTTAAGTACACAAACTAGGAGAGGGTGGCATGAAGTACACCTATTCAAATTAGCTACTGCAAATACAAACAGAGAGGTTCTAAATATTGCATTTGATCATTTTTTTCTGTAATTTGCTGTTCATACCGATGTTTTGCGTATGTTGATTAAATATGCACTTTCCACTGCCTGGGGAGCCACAGCCCCTCACAGCAGACCAGTGTTATCTTGGTCCCGGGAGACTGCAGCACTCCAGAGGGGCACTGTCACACGGACTACCTGCTTCAGCTTGTCTTAGCAACAATGATCGCCATATGTGAAGCTGCAGGAAAACAGATGCTGTTTTTCCATTTGTGAAATCAAGTTGTTGGAAAGTAGTCAGGTTTCCAATGTACGAAAGCTCATCTAATCAACCTACGGAGACTGTGTGAGCTTTCTCAGAAATATTTGACAACATTCTCCTGCTATTGGTGAATAGAAACATATATGAAATCGTACTTCCACAATGATAATCCTTTCGCATACTTGTGTTGATAGTATCTGTTTTGATGGATAAAAATGGAGTCCCTAACTTTCTTAAACAAAGCAAATATGTAGCCCAGTTTTCAGTTGCAAAAAAGGGCTTCAAGGAACAGTCTTTAGGTGTTGGGTAGATTTACTATGGCATTTTGTTTTATTATATAAGTCATAAATATCAATGATTATTTCTCCCCTGGTGACCAGAACAAGAATATAATCCTCTTCTTAACAATTCAAAAGTAAAATCTCCACAAAAACCCACTAAATGTTCTATTATCCTCCCCCATTTCACTCTTGCCCATATAGCAAGGACTTAAATTATCTGCCATTTGTGTAACAAAATATTTTACTCTTGTTGTTTGGAAAGCACCTTTTATTTAAAAAATGTGACCTGCTTCTCAGAGTCACTGCCTTTAGCAAAGTACAGTTTGAAACTGATTAGCTAGAATACATACCATGCCATGTCAGAGAGGAAAGAAATGTTGGAGAAATATAGTTATTTGCAAACCAGATCAACTGTGGATATTAATTTATGTGCAATTATTACTATCTCGTAAGTTTTTTTCAACTTCTAGGAAGAAATGTAGACAAAATCTGAATATGAACGGTACAAAGTTCACATCCAAGGAACTTGGTTTGTAATCCTGTTTCTATCATTACTACCTGATTTTATTACAGCCTGACTTTTAACTTTTCTGTATATGAAATTTAAGTAATGATATATCAAAAAGTTGTCATAAGAAGAAATACAACAAGCTTTAAGAAATAAAACTCTATAGAATACTCAGGTATTAATAACCTCTGCTTTTCTTCATCCATGAGTTTTTCCTGGACACCTGCATCCTGACCCAGGAGACACAACTTCCTAGAATAGTCATCTCCTTGACAAGACTGAGAAACCAATGAATAATGAGTTCATAATAGTAAAAATTGCTGTTTGTTAAAAAGACAAAGACATTTTGTGCCTACTTAGATTAATTTAGGAGTTACCACTTGAGCTGGGCTTTGAAATGTAGAGATTCAATAGGATGGGTGTTTCTACAGGAAAGAAACAGCAGGAGCAGGACAAACTTACTGGCAGGAAAACATGGGACATTTGCAGGAGTGAGGGGTTTTAAGTTCATTTGGTCAGAAAAAGTTGAAATTTGGTGAAGAGCAAGGAGAAAAAGACAAGTAAGTTAAGGTCAGACAACGACGGGTCCTAAATGATGGTTTAAGGGATTCGGATGTGACAGGGAGCAGTGGAGGAGTTAGATGGCTCTTTGCAGCTGATGATCAAGGTCAGAGCTGCACTTTGTGTGGATCAACTTGGGGTTTTGGTGTGTAGCATAGTTTGAGCTTATTATATAGGCTAGCACTCTCTTTATTAAAAAGGAAATGAACTATGGTGAAAAAAAAAAACCCTTGCAGTTCAGGAGGAAAGAGCAGAAATATGAGGCAGTTATAAATAAGTGCCAGGAGATAATTAAAACTGTGTGGTAACAATTGTCACTGAACTTTATAGTCTGCAAATCACTTACACAGTAATCTCAGCCCCTCAATAAACACTTCATGAATGAATGAACAATCACTCTTTGAGGTAAATAGGAAAGGTAAGGAATCTGAGAATTGAAGTCACATGGGCTATAGGTGTTGCTCTGGGGCTCAAAGCCAAATCTCATGGTACCTAATTTTCTGCTTTTTATAGACTGATGTACAGGAGTTAGTTCTTCTACATGTAGGTTCATCACTGAGTTCTTCTACATGTAGGTTTACTAAGTACTACTGAATGAAGGAAGAGAAAATATAGGTTATGCTAGGCTGTTAGCCCATGAGTAATAGTTAAATATTTCTGTGAACGAAGCATTCCTTAAGTGGACATTTAATGACCAGGTAGTGTGACTACTAATGCATATGACAGAAATCTCATCAAAGATTTTTAGCACATACATTGGACCATTTCTCAGTCCTATTGGCAATTCCAAAAACTATGCAAGGACATTTGAATAAATTGGATTTCTGCTTAAATCAACCAAAACTGATTTGGTCTACCTAGAATCTTGACTGATACAGTAAAAAATTATTGTAAATAGATGTTACAAAGTCTTGCAAAATTTCTGTGCATACTCAAGTATGAGTGCTCACATCAGATCCTGGCTCATTACATACTATGCATTTGGGGATATGTCACTTAGCCTGGACAAGCATATTTTATATCTATAAAATTTCAGAAACAATTCCTATCCAATCCACCTTTATCAAATAAATGCATGTAAAATTACTTTATCAAAGGCAAAGTGCTTTATGTTAAAGAAGTGAAAGATATTGCTTGCCCAAAGTATCATATTATTTTTATTTCATATTTCACCAATCAATGAGAAACAAATAAATATATTATTTTGGATGTTATTCTAAAGGGATGTTATTTATTCCTGTTTTTTATATTCTGCCCTTCTGTATTTTCAAGACACAGTGACTAAATACTGTTCAAGGAAAGGCAGAGAACGCTCTCTCTTTATTCCTTTCAGGTTTTTCAGATTATTTATTAATTTTTAGAGAGAGAGAGGTGGAGGGGAAAGGCAGAGAGAAAGGCAGAGAGAATCCCAAGCAGGGATTCGAACTCACAGACAGTGAGAACATGACCTGAGCCAAAACCAAGAGTCAGATGTTTAACCAGCTGAGCCACCCAGGTGCCTCATCAGTTTTTCTGAGTCTCTGAGGTTCTCAAGAAATTACTCAGCCATTCCACTTTGTGATGGAGAAGCTGAAGTGCTCCTGGAAGCTTGAAAGTCAATATAGAAGAACATCAGAGGTTGGGATGTCAGTATGGGTAACAAGGAGCAGAAAACCTACAACTCAGCAGTCTGATTCCAGTTGGAAGACTGGTCAGTTAGCCAGAGATACACATGTGTGGCAGTCAAGTTCAGGACTACTCCCCTCATGTCATTAAGGGAAGATGTTCCCCTTCCTTTAGTAAATCTTTCTAGTCTATCATCTCTCCAGCGGTTACAATCTCCTGCTCTTCACTGTTGACAGATGACCAGGATTATTATAATGGAAACCATGTGCTAGAGATGTTTGTTGCATGGAGGGTTCAAGTCACTCTGTGGGCAAGTGTCACTTGCAGTTGGCTTTTGGCCACAATGAGAGACATGGAAACTAGGCATCCAAGTTGATTGGCAATAGTTCCAAATTGTGCAAGCATCCAGACTATAATATGACAGAAGGATGTTCTGTTGAGAAGAGTAAAACATTTTGTAACTGTGGCTGGTAAATGGCAATTTCCTCAAGTCTCACAATGACCCAAAATCTTGCTCATAGAAGCTACATATTTGGAAGTTGTGATAAGCTATTCCTAAAAAGCCCTTATACCTTTCATTTGTGTTCATTCCAATAAACATTAAATGACCATCTAGGGTGAAGTAGGTCCTGATGATATAAAGAAGAAAAACACACAGTCTTGTCCTTTTGTAATTTATAACAGGGAAGATTATCCTCTGTTGGTGTGAAAACTCCACTCAGTTGGTCTGACTTCTTATTTCTACCTGAGTAGTAGAGAAGAGTAGTCTACCATCATGTTTATTTCATGACATTGCCTCTGTTTTTAGATGGCTGCTTTTTTGTTGTTGTTGTTCAGAGTCCCACATCGTGTGCGTGTGTGAGTGTGTGTGTAAGTAAATCCCTGTAGGGACTTCTCAAATATTTCATTGTACTTTAACAAAGGCGGAGGATTTCTACACCTTTATCCCAAGGTGGCATTGTGATAAGTCCTGTGTGATATCCAGCCATGCTGTTGCCTCTCTTGAGAAGGCTTGCTTGTTTGCTGCTTTTCTGAAACTATTTGTTTTTTTTTATTGGTTTATTTTGTCATACAGTGACCTTAACTAAATATATTCTTTATTTGTTTAGTTTGTTCAAGAGAAACAGGATCCAATACTTCAGCACATCCTGTCAGTTCTACCTTCCAAATATGTCCTGCATCTGACACCTTTTATCTCCTCCATCCTTTTTTTTTAACGTCTATTTATTTTTGAGAGAGACAGGGAGACACAGTGCAAGCAGGGGAGGGGCACAGAGAGAGAGGGAGACACAGAATCCGAAGCAGTCTCCAGCTCTGAGCTGTCAGCACAGAGCCCAACACGGGGCTCAAGCTCACAAACCATGAGATCATGACCTGAGCTGAAGTTCGACGCTTAACTGACTGAGCCACCAAGGGGCCCCTCTCCTCTGTCCTTACTACCACGATCCTTGCCACTTTAATATCTTGCCTAGAAAACAGCAACCATCTCTTCCATCTTTCTTATTCCCCCTGCCTTGTGACAGTCTGTGCTGCACATAGCAGCCAGAGTAATGTTTGTAAAAAGAAACCCAGATTTTGTCACTTCCCCACCATCAGGCCTTCAGTGGCATCCCATCCCAGAGTCACACAAAAGCCTTCAGGCTCCCGTGAATTCTAAGAGGGTTGGTGGTTTGAAATGGTGAGAAAGTCAACCCAGAGCCAGGTCTGGTGTTTTTCATTTCCTTGCATTCAAGCCTCCCCCTCTCCTGGCCTGGCTATTACTTCATTAAGTAAAAGCAGGAATTTGAGTCCACTGCTCCCTCTACCTGGAACTCTCTTCTCCCATAATTCTCAGGCTTTGCTTTCTCATTTCATTCTAGTCTGCCCAAATGTCACTTTCTTGGAGAGACCTCTGTCCAGCTCCAGGTGCATATCACCTTCCCACTGCCACCACCCTTTATCCTCTTAATCTGTGGTGTCAACCTGACATAGACTCCCTTCATCTACTCCTGTTTTCTCCATTAGAATGTAAGCCCCATGAAGGCAGGGACATTACTTTGTTCCCTATTGCCTATCAGAGGGACTGGAATAAAGAAGGTATCTCATAAGTATTTAGTGAATGAATGAATCATCATATTTCACCCTCACCAAAAAAAAAAAAAATGAGATTCTCTTAGCAGACGGGGAGCCTAAAGTTCAGAAAGGTTAAATTATTTGCAATTCAGAATGAAACAGATACAAAATATAAATTCAGTACTTCTGATGTCAAGGCCTTACTCGTTCCTCCAGAGTTCTTTTCACATACATTCTTTGACATAGTTCTTTGGATAGTTTGGATGCTTATTCAAATATTTATTAGAGAACAGATTTAAATTTTTTTTAACACTTATTTATTTTTGAGAGACAGAGAGAGACAGAGCATGAGTGGGAGAGGGGCAGAGAGAGAGGGAGACACAGAATCCGAAGCAGGCTCCAGGTTCTGAGCTGTCAGCACAGAGCCTGATATGAGGCTCGAACCCACGAACCGTGACATCATGACCTGAGCCAAAGTCGGATGCTTAACCGATGGAGCCACCCAGGAGCCCCGAGAATAGATTTTAAATGCATTTGAGAAAAAATATCTCTACCAAATTTAATTCTATCCTTTAAAGTCAAAGGCAAAGAAATAACTTTTACGAATCATCAGCATCTTTCATGGAATTTCTTCAGGATCATGGGGACCAGGGGTGCTGCCTCAGCAGCCAGCTCCCTCTTTAGCTGCATATCCCTCCATCTACACTAGTCTCACCACCCACTGCCCCATGCTCCTGCCCTACACCATAGGCTTGCATCATAATTGGAAGTGGATATTTTAAGATAAAAGCTGTACCTGGCAAATAAAGAAACATATTTGTTCTAAGTTTAATTAAATAAGTCTGGGCAGCCTTTTTGCAATATGGAGATTAACTGTCAAATTTATGTTAATATGATCTCAGAGAACGAAGCTGCTATAAAAAGTTTCTCCCCTCACCCCTCGCTTAAGCTCCTCATGTTGCCTCATTGAAGTTTCCTTAAATTGGTAGTGTTTTATTAAAATATCACCAGGTCAGTTGTGCAAGAACAAGGTAGTTAAAAATATCGAATAAATTCCAAATGTTAATTTAAAGACATCAATACAAATAAACTGAAATCATATCAATTATACAGAGAGAAAACTGTCACAATGGTTGAATTTTCAGCATCTCTTTGGAATCATTCAATGCCAAGCTCTTCTTTATGTGATTAACACAGGATTATAAAGATCTTCTGAGCACTCTCAGTATTATACAAAGAGCCTTTCATTTCCCCCTCCTTTTTTTTTTGCGTGTGAAAAAGATGTGCCACCCAATTTTTTTATTTTGTGATTTAAGGAAAAAAAATGCTAACAGTTTGAATCATGAATCCTGTTGTGGGGACTGAGTTAATTAAAAACCTGATGTATACATACAGCTGATCCTACTCACCCTAATGAAGAACATTAATTCTAGGACATGTGTGGCTGTAGTCACATTGCTACAAATTACTGGACTCTTTCCTTTATCTGTTTCCAAGAAAGTCTCCCCCTGTTAGTTAGGAAAAAAGAAAAATATGACGCCTTAGTTCTGGGTAGCATAAATTACACGCATCAATCAGAGAAAGCTTAAATTAAAATACACATTTGGCAAACAAATATGAATATGTTGATCTCATCTGTGAATCACAATGATTTAGTGCCAGTGCTGACCCCCCACTGTTCAACATGAAGGTCACCGTGAGCAGCTTCTTTCTCATTGAGAAATGTTTTTGTGTCTTTTAAGGACACAATTTTATGTGTGCCCTAATGTTCAGTCTAACTAGTGATTCCCATGTAGAGAGACTGATTTATTTTATAAAGAAAATACAGGCTCATTTTTATTTATGTAATCCAAAACAGATAGCTAAATTAAAATGTGGGGGGAAAAATACAGTGGTTTATGGTTTCTGGGCTGAGGACTCTCCAACGTGTTTATGATATTTTCTAATCTAGCAGAATACTATTTGTGAAATGGAATGCTACACCTTTCCGATATTGAGTGATCATAAATCAGTCTATTCTTATCACCTACTGCATACATTCTTGGGGCAGGGATAACTACTTGAGAGATGCCCATTATATGGCAAACCTTAAGTAGAGATGATCTTGGGTCTTTCAGGTTGCCATGTCTCGAAAATATCTGTAGGCAAAGCAGACAGATTGAATAAGGCAGTGATCTCCCTGGACAGAAGCAGGTTTTATGTTATGACATTTATTTTGAATATTCATGTTATATTTTCTTGCTAAGATTTCATTCTCATAGCTACAAACCAGTATAATGATCCTATCTGCATTAAAGAGGGCGGGGGAGGGGTATGCCATGCATGCCTTTGATAGAGTGCAACTCAATATTGAGAACCTTCACAACTAAATGGAAGAAAGCAAATAACAAAACCAAGAACTGTAAACTGTACAACATGCACACTCTAGTCTGCAAAATCACTGGAGGAACTTGCTAAAGTATAGGTTCCCAGGCCCTACTCCAAATTCCATTTCATAGGTCTGGAATGACGTATGAGATCTGCATTTCTCACTAGTTTTCCAGGTATTCCTTATTAAATGTTTCTCAGAAGAAACTTTGAGTAAACTGCTGGCAAGATGAATAGGCAAAAAGAAGACCGAGTAATTCAAAATCTGTTTGTTTTAGCAATTTGACGAAAGATCATATCAAGAGATTAAACCCTGAGTTGGGATGAGCAATTTCTGCACAAACTGTCACTTTAGCCAGCAGAAAGCAGGATTCTAGTAACAGTTGTTTTAGATTCAGGTGTGTTTTTGTTGTTGTTGTTGTTGTTGTTTTGTTTTGTTTTGTTTTGTTTTTTTGCTGGAGGCAGGAGGGAAGACAAAGTAAAGGGTATCAGAGAAGAGAACTACCAGAATTAGGCAACTTTTAGCTATAACAGCCAAACCTGTCAGATATTTTTTTTAGCAAATTCCAGTTTGAAATATTCAGTTGCATTATCCCCATACTATGTGTACCAATTTCTGATTCAGGAAATATGATCACTATGTTTCTTGGGCAAATTCTCAGACAGACTTAGGTTACTTAGAGTACTAATAAATAAGCATGGAAACCTCTAAAAGGAAGAAATCCACTGAGGCAGGGTGAAAGAATTATCATTATCATTCCGAATCTTACCATTTTCGGAAATGGATGGAAAATAGTTTCGTCTATTCCTTCTATGATGCAACAGAGAACACTGAAGTCTTCAGAAAAGCAAAACGATGTGACAAAAAAAAAGGTTGATTGAGGAATATTGCGTCTTGGGGAGGAAAAAGAAAACCTAGTCAATTTTGCATAGATGGCCAAGATGAATGGATTGGTTGTGCCACAGTCTGTTCATTTGGCTCAGATAGGCACTGCCAAGAGTAACTTGGGTACAATTTTGCTCTGTGCTAATTAGAGTTGGTCAAATGGTCCTCTGATGAATTTCCTCCCCAAAGAGGGAAGAGAGAATTTGAAAGGACATACAACAACAAAGTAATTCTCAGGGTACCAGTTATCTATAGGGGCATCTATCGTGGATCCAGGGATGTAGAACCTTGTCTCAAGTTCTTAGAAAATTCTACACCCCAACTAATGCAACCCCATTAAAAGTTCTTTTTTTAGTGGGCACACAACCAATGCTGCATATGCTGATGGCATTTTCACATACAAATCTGATAGTTAGGCACGCCATTACCCAATTTACACATGCAAATGCAGTAATTGTGTGCACTGGGTGCTCAGGGAAACCTGGCACACACCCAAAATGGAGGCCTTTTCAAAGCATGGCCAACCCACCGAATTCTTTTTCCACAGCAACTCACGGTACTGTCTTACCTCTATTATACAAAATTATGTGGGATTCTGGGAAAAAGGGTATATGCTTTGTGGATGACTGAAACTTTTTATCTCTATTTGATTTGGACATGATTTAAGTTCTCTTTCTTTTTCTTCAATTAATTGACTATAGACTTTCTCCCCTTTGTAGTAATTCGCTATTTCATTTCTCTGCTTTAAAGAATCAACTTTAATTAGAAAATACAAATTTCTCTCATTATGACTTATTCTCATCTAGACCTTGAAATGAGAATGATTATGAATTGTTGTAATAAATGATTTGTGCTTTTAAAAGAATGGAGATTACTGTTTACAGCTATGTGCACATGAGTTTACTCCAAGATGCATTTGATTATTCTAATTTACTGAGCTGCTGCAGAAGCAGCCATTAACTATTTCCTGTTTCTTTGTTTATGTATATCACATATTCTGAGGCCTCTTGACTACTCAGGCAGTACAATGCAGGCAAAGTAATTTAAGAAATATAAATAGGATTGAATATATTTGCTTTTCCAGTGTTTCTCAGAGAGGGAAGTCTGAGTCTGACATCAATCATGGCAAGATTTTTAGATTAACCATTTGTAGCAGAAAAATCACAGTAGAGGAAAATTTTACCTCTATATACCAAAATACACCAAAAGTAGAGAAATAAGGGATATTTTGAAAGGAAAATTACAATTGTAAATTATAACCCATTATTAATTCAGAAAATATTTACTGTGTGCTTATTCATTTGATATATTGTTTTAAGTATCCTTTTATCTCCTTGCTCTCATCTGGTTTCTCTGTACATTATATCTCATCCCAACTCCCCCTGAACTAATGGGAATTTCCAGAGTTCTAGATTTCAGTCCTCAACCTTCTACTCATTTTACTCCGTCTTCATGAGAAGACGCATTTTCATTTCTGACCGTCGTATCTTTCTCCAGACTAGACTTCTTTTCTGAATTCCAAATTTATGTTTCCCAAAGCCTTTTTCTATTCCCATAGGAATGTTCCAATGTGCAGCAATCTTAACAAGTCCAAATAGGATTTATATCTTTCCTCTACTTCATGCTAGAATCATCTTTAGGTTCTCTCTGGATCTTCAATCCACATATCTTATTGGTCACTGAATGCAGCGGTACTGCAGTTCAAAATATTTCATCTTGAATCTGTCCCCTCAGCTCTCTTCCTACTGCCTGCTTGAGTTTAGGACACTTGCAATGGTTTTATAACTGTCATCAGTCTCTACCCTAGGCAACTCTATTCTCTCACTCTCTCACCAGAGTTGTTTCCTTAAAGTGTACTGTGATTATATGCTGTTTTGCTTAGTTCCTTTAGTTCCTCCCACAATATACATGCTAGAGTCTGAATTCCATTGTTTCCTGTTCCAGGTTCCACTTCATTGCACCTATTTGCTGTCACTGAAAAAAACAAGTTTCACACTGTAATGTCACTGCTCATGCCATTCCCATCTATCAATATGTTTCTCCCTTTTTACAAGCATTATCTTTCATTCTGTTGCTTTCATTCTCTTCATCCTTCAAAGTTCACCTCAAATGCTTTCTTCTTTATGTAACTCTTACAGCACCTACTCCAGCAATGAAACAAGATATGCTTTCTTCTCTGTAATGACACTACTTTTTTTTTTTTTTTAAATTTTTTTTTAATGTTTATTTATTTTTGGGACAGAGAGAGACAGAGCATGAACGGGGGAGGGGCAGAGAGAGAGGGAGACACAGAATCGGAAGCAGGCTCCAGGCTCTGAGCCATCAGCCCAGAGCCCGACGCGGGGCTCGAACTCCTGGACCGCGAGATCGTGACCTGGCTGAAGTCGGACGCTTAACCGACTGCGCCACCCAGGCGCCCCATGTAATGACACTACTTTTTAACATATCAATTACCTACCACTTCACAAAATAATACTGACAAATAGTTACCTGTTTCCACATGGGATTGTACTCTTCTTAAATCAGGAATTTTATTTTATTGATTGACCGTCAATGGCCTCCAACCAAAGATCATAAAGAACACACTTATTGTTGAAGTTGGGTTCCAAAGAGGAAGAATATTAACCACGGGGCATGTTACAATGTTAGAAAGGTCTGATTATATATAGTATCTGAGTTCATATTGGGTGCTTTTAGGGAGTATTTAGGGAAGCAGAGGTTTGTTTTTGGATTTGATGCTGACTTAAGTGGAAGGATCGGCAGTCTCAAAAAGTCTAAACTAGAAATAAGAAAATATAGAAGTTAAACCTGTAATTGCCAAAGAATCAGTAGTCACATATATTAGCCATGATAGGGGTGCTTCATAATTGTTGTGGCTTAATAATGTTCATGTTTTGTTTGTGTTTGGATAGGATTATGGTGTGCTCTTGCTTTTGTCTCGATCTTGGTCGCGGTCAGATAAGTGACATTATTTGATATTGGTGTTCTGCAAAAAGTTTTATGTTTAACTGGAGAACAGCTATACCTGGCTGTGAACACCAGGACAGCTTCTAGCAACACCACAGCCTGATAATGCCAGGACAGTTTTTAGCTGGCAGGTCCTGATTTTCTTCTTCAGTCCTTCTATTTGACCAAGAGAAGACAAAGACAGACCATGGGATATTAATCCATGATATTCACATTTTCTTCATTGTCGGGATTTTGCTGATCAATATCAGAAGGGTATACAGAGAACAGAGTCAATTGTTGTACAAGGGTTAATCCATTCTTTTCCTTTTCTTGAAGGATGAGTTATTGAATCAACCTATTTAAAAATAGCTATGCTGTAGTGCTTAAGATTCTGAATAAGATCCATCAGCTCACTGTAACTGTTACCACGGGAAAATGATTACTAGTCCTTCTAACAAGTCTTGAAGCCAGGAGTATAAAAATTGTAAAACCTAAGAAAACATGTACCAGAATCCAACGGTGTGTGTTGTTTTTTCTTAGTCATAGTTGTTTTACTTGCCTTGTAACATAAAGTTCAGCAAAGATGTATTTACATTAGGATTCCTCTTCCTTAGCTAGCTAAAATAAAACCAATGGCTGTGAGTTGTCTGTGACAATGCTGGGTAATAAATTTAAAACAGTTGAGTTTCCAGGGCAGATTAATGTCATTTAAGATGTTTGCCAAAATCAGAGACAAGTTTTAGACTATCTATTACAGTCATATTATTTTCTTTCTGTGGGATAATTATAATTCACAAGGTAGCTAATAATTAGAATGAGTGCATAGAATAAGTCAGTGTATAGCAAATGCATAAGTTTCATATTCATATCAGAAGTAATGTCCTACTGGGGCATGGACTATATTGAAAGTAAGGATAATGTTTAGGATAACAGCAATGAGCCATTTGTTTTTCTCAAGCATGTAAGCTTTCTCAAGTGGAGTTAAATATACCTTTAAAGCAGGCTGGAGAGTCTCTGAAGAGAACAGGCAAACTATTATACTAAGGATAGTCCTAATATTAATCTTCATTTCTGATGGGCTAGATTTTGCTGATAGGATTTTAATAACTTCAGGATGCCTGGGTGGCTCAGCCTGTTGAACTCTTGATTTTGGCTTAGGTCATGATCTCACCATTTGTGAGTTTGAGCCTCACGTCTGCACTGTCAGCACAGAGCCTGGTTGGGAGTCTCTGTCTCCCTCTCTCTCTGCCCTTCCCCTGCTCACATTTCATCTCTCTCCCTCCCAAAATAAATAAGTAAACATTTAAAAAAATAACTTCAATAGGAGCCTTTAGTTGACATGAGGTTAAGGTTCAATATTTATACCACTAAAAGGTTAGAATTAAATGATGTGAGGTATACTTAAGTATTGGGAGGGGGTGGTAAAAGAGAATCTATTTTCTAAACTGTTTAATAATTAACTAATAATTATTAATTTTGTTGACAATAAGCCAAATTAGAACAGTAGCTATTTTTTCATTCCTTTTATTATTAAAAAAATTTTTTTTAATGTTTATTTATTTTTTTAGAGAGATGGAGACAGAATGTGAGTGGGTTAGGGGCAGAGCAAGAGGGAGACACAGAATCCAAAGCAGGCTCCAGGCTTTCAGCTGTCAGCACAGCTGACAAATTCACGAGCTGTGAGATCATAACCTGATCATAACCTGAACCTGAGATCATAACCTGAGATTGAATTCTCAACTGACTGAGCCCCCCAGGTTCCCCTATTTATTTTTTAAATTTAAATCCAAGTTATTTAACATATAGTGTAATAAAATTTCAGGAATACAATTTAATGATTAATCACTTACATATAACACCCAGTGCTCATTCCAACAAGTGTCCTCCTTATTACCCCTCATACCTTTAGTCCTTCCCCTCACCCAACACCCCGCCAGCAACCCTCAGTTTGTCCTCTGTATTTAAGAGTCTCTTATGGTTTGTCTCCCTCTCTGTTTTTATCTTATTTGGGCTTCCCTTCCCTTATATTCATCTGTTTAGTATTTTAAATTCCACAAAAGAGTGAAATCATATGATATTTGTCTTTCTCTGACTTATTTTGCTTAGCAGAATATACTCTAGTTCCACCCATGTTGTGGCAAATGGCAAGATTTCATTCTTTTTGATTGCCATGTAATATTCCACATACATATATACATATATACACCATATATATATATATACCATATATATATACACACCATATATATACACCATATATATACATACATGTATACATATATGTATATATATATACACACCATATATATACATATATATACACCATATATACATATATGTATATATACATATATGTATATATACGTATATATACATATATGTATATATACATGTGTGTATATATATGTATATATACATATATGTATATGTACATATACATATATGTATATATATGTATATATATGTGTGTATATATATATATATATATACCACATCTTCTTTATGCATTCATCAGTCGATGGACATTTGGGCTTTTTCCATACTTTGGCCATTGCTGATAGTGCTGCTATAAACATTGAGGTACATGTGCCCCTTTGAATCAGCACACCTGTATCCTTTGGATAAATACCTAGTAGTGTAATTGCTGGGTCGTAGGATAGTTCTATTTGTAATTTTTTGAGGAACCTCCATACTGTTTTCCAGAGTGACTGAACCAGTTTGCATTTCCACCAGCAGTGCAAAAGGGTTCCTATTTACATCCTCATCAACATCTGTTGTTGCCTGATTTGTTAACTTTAGCCATTCTGACAGGTGTGAGGTGGTATCTCATTGTGGTTTTGATTTGTATTTCCCTGATGATGAGTGACGTTGAGCACTTTTTCATGTATCTATTAGCCACCTGGATGTCTTCTTTGGAAAAGTGTTTATTCATGTCTTTTGCCCATTTCTTCACTGGATTATTTGTTTTTTGGGTGTTGAGTTTGACAAGTTCTTTAGAGATTTTGAATACTAACTCTTTATCTGATATGTCATTTGCAAATATCTTCTCCCATTTTTTTGGTTGCTTTTTAGTTTTGCTGATTGTTTTCTTCACTGTGCAGAAGCTTTGTATTTTGATGAGGTCCCAGTAGTTCATTTTTGCTTTTGTTTCCCTTGCCTCTGGAGACATGTCAAGTAAGAAGCTTCTGCAGCTGAAGTGAAAGAGGTTTTTTCCTCTTTTTCCTCTAGGATTTTGATGGCTTCCTGTCTTATGTTTAGGTCTTTTGAGTTTATTTTTTTGGATGGTGTAAGAAAGTGGTCCAGGTTCATTCTTCTGCATGTTGCTGTCCAGTTTCCCCAACTGGACCATTTGCTGAAGAGACTGTGTTTTTCCATTGGATATTCTTTCCTGCTTTGTCAAAGATTAGTTGGCCATATGTTTGTGAGTCCATTTCTGCATTCTCTATTCTGTTCCATTGATCTATGTGTCTGTGCTTCTCCCAGTACCATACCATCTTGATGATTACAGCTTTGTAATACAGCTTGAAGTCCAGAATTATGATGCCTCCAGCTTGGTTTACTTTTTCAGGATTGCTTTGGCTATTCATGATATTTTCTGGTTCCATAAAAATTTTAGGGTTCTTTGTTCTAGCTCTGTGAAGGATGCTAGAACAAACATTTTGATATCCTATTTTGATAGGGATTCCATTGAATACGTCGATTGCTTTAGGTAGTATCAACATTTTAACAATATTTGTTCTTCCAAGTCATGAGCATGGAATGTTTTTCCATTTCTTTGTGTCTTCTTCAATTCCTTTCATAAGCTTTCTATAGTTCTCATTGTATAGATTTTTCACCTCTTTGGCTAGATTTATTCCCAGGTATTTCATGGGTTTTTGGTGCAATTGTAAATGGGATAAATTCCTTGATTTCTCTTTCTGCTGTTTCATTATTAGTGTGTAGAAATGCAACCAATTTCTGTACACTGATTTTATATCCTGAGATTTTGATGAATTCATGTATTAGTTCTAGAAGTTTTTTGGTGGAGTCTTCTGAGTCTTCCACATCAAGTATCATGTTGTCTGAGAAGAGTGAAAGTTTGACTTCCTCTTTGCTGAATTCGCTGGCTTTTATTTCTTTGTGTTGTCTGATTGCTGAGGCTAGGACTTCCCAACATTATGTTGAATAACAGTAGTGAGAGTGGACATCCTTGTCGTGTTCCTGATCTTAGGAGGAAAACTCTCAGTTTTCCCCATTGAGGATGATATTAGTGGTGGGTCTTTCATATATGGTCTTTATGATCTTGAGGTATGATCTTTCTATCCCTACTCTCTTGAGGGTTTTTATCAAGAAAGAATGCTGTATTTTGTCAAATGAACAGTAGCTATTAATTTAGAAAAACATGCCAGAGAGTTTGGTTATGATTTAAGTGGCAAAAGAACATAGGAAATTAAAAGTAGTGGGACAAAGATAAGGAAGATATTTTTGAGAAATTTCTCAGTTAGTTAATAAATGATGTCAAAGTATACTAATAGGCAACACTAGTGGTAGAGGAAAAACAGTGCTGAAGAATCAGAGAATTAATTTTATTTCATTATTTTGCATGGAAGCTATCTACATTTGCAATCACTACCTCGTTCCAAAGTTTTGGTGAAAGTTGTCTACTTATGAGTTGTCATTATAGAGAATTCTCTGTTTAAGATCCCCTTATGGCATGGATGTCCAATAGTAAGAAAGAAGTAATGTTTCTTTAAGTTGGTAAACATTACCCTGATGACCAACACATTGGAGTTTCACTATTGCATGAGTTGTTAACAGTACATGCTAATTTCTTTTTCGTTTAAGTTCAAGTACAGTTCTTCTCTGGTGACTTTTTCAAAAGATGAAATCTGTAGACTTCAGATTATGCAGAGACTACTTAGATGGATGTTTTAGAAATGTATCTAATACCTTTGGTGACAGTACCTTAGGTATTATATAAGTCTATTGCATTTATTAGTCATATCAGCCTGAAGTAGGGTAGAATCTACAATTGCAAATAATTCTTAAAATAATAAGATAACCTGTTATTAGCCTAAAAGATAACTTGTGGTTCCTAGAGAGGCTTGATCTTAGTACCATCAAAGCTAATGACAGGACTCTGGGCCTTGGAAGTTTAGTATATTATTCAATGTAATCTGTAGTATAATATAAACAAATGTATCATGTAACATTTTAAAGTAAAAAAACAAAATCCATAACTTTATGTACATATTTCTATACTTCTATAACTATTATACCCACTTCAAGTAACCATGTATATACATTTTTATCTTTAATCAAAGCAACCATTTAGTTAAAAAAAGTAATCATTTTTTTTCTCTCTAGACACAAGAGAAAATCAGAGAACAGGAAAATCTTGAATTTTCTTTGTTATTTTTTTCACATGAATACTTATTTAAGGAGGAAAAACTAAACATATATAATGTCATTCAAAATCATTTGCATATTTTATTAATCTATTGCCATTTTAAGAAGTAAGAGTAAATTAAATTTAGGTTCAGCTAACCAGTGTTTGTATCTGTTGCTTATTTAGAAGTTGTGCAAGCTTCCAAAGATTATTTATTAATTTAATCATTTGACTAAGCTCTTAAATTCAGTTAAGTATCTAGAAATTACTGACTTCAGTTAACACATTAAATAATAGTTTGTAGGATGCAAGAATTTCATAAAATTGAATCTTTAAAAAGCAACCTAGTGTCCATCAATAGATGAATGGATAAGGAAGATATATACATGTGTATATATGTATGTGTATACACACACACACACTGGAATGTTATTTAGCCATAAAAAATAATTATATTTTGCCATTTGCAACAACATGGATGAACCTAGAGGTATAATGCTAAGTGAAATAAGTCAGATAAAGACATATGCAATATAATTTTACTCATTGTGGAATTTAAGAAACAAAACAAACAAATGAAGGAAAAAAAAAGATGGTCAAACAAGCAAAAATCTGAGACTCTTAAATACAGAGAACAAACTTGTGGTTGCCAGAGAGGAGGAAGGTGACAGAATGGGTGGAATAGTTAAAGGGGATTAAAAATACATTTATTGTGATGATGGAGTGCCTGGGTGGCTCAGTCGGTTAAGCATCTGATTCTTGATTTTGGCTCGGGTCATAATCATGGTCCATGGGATCAAGTCCCGTGTCTGTTTGGGATTCTCTCTCTCCCTCTCCCTCTGCTCCTGCCCTGCTTATGCTCTCTCTCTCTCTCTCTCTCTCTCTCTCTCTCTCTCTCTCAAAATGAATAAGTTAACTTAAAAAAAATACACTTATTATAATGAGCACCAAGTAATGTATAGAATCACTGAATATTGTACACCTAAAACACCTAAAACTAATATAACACTGTACATTGACTTAACTTCAATAGAAATTTATCCATCATTATCTTTCTATCTAGTTAAATATAATTTTATACATATAATTGTTAAGTGTTGAACAAGTTATGGAAACAGTGACACTCTACTTAATTCACCAAACTAATGTAGGATATTTAAAAAGGTTAAATCATGAGAAATTTACTGTAATGACATCATGCCTCTACAGTAAACTAGTTTTTTTAAGTCTTTGAATTATGCTAAAAGACATATTTTATCTTAAAACTAAAGCTTTCCCTTCTTATCTTATATCTATAGTTACAAAGGCTACTATATGAATACACATAAAGGGAAACACAAAACATAACACAAAGAGAAACACAGCCTAAAAATAATTTTTACTTTCCTTTGGACATTTTAGAATATTTATCTGGACTAAATATTGGGTGGACACCTAAATGATTTTTCAAAATAAGTTCATCTTTAATGTTTCCTGAGAGAAGACAAAAAAGGGGAAGAGGCATAGAAAATAAGTAAGAGGGGGTCAGCTTCATAAAAATATGAAATTATTGCTGTAAAAATACTTATATGACATGATTATCTATGTAGAAAAAAAAACAAAAGAATTAACAACAGCAAAAGCTCCTGGAACTCACCAGCAATTATAGCAAAGTTGCAAGATAGACGATTAATATACAAAAGTAAGTATGCTTTCTCTGTAAGAAGAAGGAAGAAAGTTTAAATGTCGAAAACAACCTGACATACAAACACACAAAAGAGAGTGTCATATAGCTGATTTAGACATAGTTTGGACTTTTGACAATTTTATCAACACTTACAATTCAAAAGTCAGCATTTATTTTTCCCAGAAATAAAAAAAAAATACTGAGAAGGGTATGTCTCCCCTGTTAAACAAAGTAATCTTTCAGACAAATAAAACAACTTCCTCATTAAGGTGTCTTTGCTTTTTGTTCTAAGCAAATTTCAATTTAATAATCTTTCTCCTGTCAACCCCCCCCCCAAATGGCCCCTGAAATTCAAAATTATCCCCAGTGCTATAGTGTCCCTTAGAGATAGAAGCCTACCAGTTAGCATCACTGTGAGAAAATATGGAGCTAGCAGGTGTTTGATCTGAAAGCAGAGTTTTAGATTGAGAGGACCCATCAGAAATGTAATGGTTCAAAAGATCATGTAATGGAAACTCTACCTCCAGATTTGACCAGAGTCCTGTCATCACTGATCAGGGGCTGGACAAAACCTGTCTAGTCACATGAAACTATAAAAGCAGTTCTCAGGGACACAAAGATAAGACTGAGGGAAAAGCTCAAAGGGGTTTTGAGATGGTGACCCACAGCAAAGTTTGCCCAGTGGTCTCTGATCTGAGGAAAACTTCTGAAATCCTCAGGCCCTAAGGATGACTCAAGAACAGACTTTTCGGGTATCTGCTAATCTTCTCCTACAGATTATTGTCTTATAGATAAACAACACCCAAAACACTAAACAAGCATACCACAGGAGCAAATGTTAGAAAACTAGAAAAAAATTTTCTTAGGAAATAGTATGACTCTGATCACATAATAAAAACAAGAGCAAGAAGTCCCAAGGGTCCTTGTTCCTAAGAAAACTAAGTAAACTAATTGTTAAAAGGCTTCAACAAATATCAGAACTCAATTTAGTGTCAAAATTCCAAGCCACGGACAGATTGGCATTTCCGGCAGGTATCTTAGGTGTGCACACTGTGCTCCAGTGCAAAACAGTGAAGTCTTCAGCTGATTCTCAATGGAGCCGCTATTTCATTTCATTAACATTCTCTAGTGTATATACAGTATCATGCTTGGCACCTGAGATAGCAAGGTTTCAAAAATAGAAGATAGAAGTTCTTCCCTCAAGAGTTTGCATTCCAATTGAGAAAACACAAGCATACCATATTAAGTTGTATCATTATTCTGGTTTGAAGTTGGCTTTCTTTTTGGTACACTGTATTGCAGTTGGCATCACTTTGCTCCTCAGGTTGTTCTCAGCATTTAACACAATGCTTTGTACATAGTGGGTGGTCATCAAACAGCTGTGAATTTGATTTGATGAGACAAATAGTGAGCTGAGAATTAAAGTTATGAAATAGTGAAGTTATGTTCTTTTTCTTCTTAACTGTTTAAATGTATTTGTCAGGACTTACTCAAATCTTACAAGAAAACTCAAGATCTTCATCTCTACTACCCCTGAGAAATAACTGAAAAGTTAATTAAATGAATAGAATATTGCCAGCCACACAAGTTCTTTGAAGACATAGAAGAAAATTATTTTGCTCATTGAGCTCTAGCCTAGAGGGGCAATATCTTGCTCACACCTTCTTATCAGTAGCTATGAATTGGCAGCCTCAACCCATTATGATTCTCTTGGGCGGGTACTATTTCACATTCAGTGCTTGGATGCAAGTTTCTTCCAAGGAAGTGGAACTAGAGAACTGAGCTGTTGTATCAGGCTGAAAATGTAGAGTTTCTCTTCAGAGATTTTCACTGGGTCATTTCATTTTGACAAATATATCAGGGAAAACTGAAGCTAATAGAAAAGAAAAAAATTGTATTTAAAAAAATAATAACTGCAATGGGACTCATACCGGTGGCATAGATGCTTAAGGATCATAGAGTGAGAAGGACAGCATTACTTTTCTTTCTTGAGCCTGAGACATGATGTGCCGTTGAGGCATGCTTGGACAGATATAGACAGTGAATGAAGCTCCCTGGAATTGAACAGGTTTGGTAGATGACTATGGAGGGTCTACTAAGTGGCAAAAGAAAGCATCCAAGGATAAGACAAGTTTAGTAGTAATGCAGGCACCAAGTAACATTGTAGTTTGTGGAATTGGTAGCAAGGTCACAAAAAGGAAGTGTGGCCTATGGATAAGAATCATGAGGGAGCAGTCACCATCTGTATTCATCCATAGAGTAGCATACTCAATGAATGCACAAGGACAAGCCCTGAGATGTTCAAACACAAGTGAAACCAAAGCTGAAAGCCTCACTATTGGGTTTCTGTGGGTGGCGGTAAATGGACTAAAAAGGCAGTGAAAAGATGACTGGTCAGCACTGGGATACCGTGATTTGGTGGCTTCTCTCTACCCTACTGTGGAGAACTCAGGTTATTTGAATATGATTCTCTGTACATCATGATTGCCTCTTGACATGGACAGAGCTGCACATTCTCATTGGAAGCAGAGGCTTGGGAAATGAGGTAGGGACTGACGTAATGTAGGTCATGTGGCTAGAATGCTACCTATCTAATAAGAAAGATCTAACTTTCTATGTAACTCACTGGCCTCCTCACCCTCCCACAGCACCACCAGTGTTCCTATGTGAGTGAAATGAGAAAACGGAAACATATCATTATTATTTAGTATCTTCAGTGTTCAAAAACATAATCCTATGATACATACATCCTTTAAAACATGTACCCTAGGGGCACCTGGGTGGCTCAGTCAGTTAAGTGTCCAATTTCAGCTCTGGTCATGATCTCACAGTTCATGAATTCGAGCCCCATGTTGGGTTCTGTGCTGACAGCTTGTAGACTGGAACCTGTTTCGGATTCTGTGTCTTCCTCTCTCTCTGACCCTCCCCTGCTCATGGTCTCTTTCTCTCTCTCTCTCTCTCTCTCTCTCTCTCTCTCTCTCTCCCCCCCTCTCTCTCCCTCTCTCTCTCTCTCTCTTTCTCTCTAAAAAATAAATAAACATAAAAAACCCCATGTGTCCTAAAAGGTAGAGATTGGTTTTTGTATCTCTAGAGCATTAATTATATGTCATTTGTTCTTAAGCTATGAAAGACCAACTAGTTGATAGAGAAGATTAGTGGTAGTGTAGTACCACTTGGTCTTAAGAATCAAGAACCCTAGTTTTTGAGTTGAACTTCTCTACTCATTTTGTGATGTTAAGTAAATTATCCATATCCAACTAGATAGTGAACCAGCCACTAAGATCAACAGTGCTGCTAGAAAAAATGACATATAAGATTTACACATTTCATGTAGTTTTAAGATGTTGGGTACATTTTGACCTATCCAAAACCTGCAAAGCTTTTTTGATTAATTTACTAGACCTGTGAAAATCAGGTATCTTATAGATACAGTGTTTATTTCTTAATACCTTAATCTATCATTGGCAATGAACTTCAATGTCAGTCTTAACAAATGTGTTCTTTCCTGTCAATACACCATTACTCCTTGATAAGATGGTGATGCCAGATGGAAAGAGCCCCAATTTTGGTGTTATGTGTCTGGATTTGAAATCTTGTTTTGCAAAAACAACATGGAAGAGTAGGGAAAAAATTGTAAGTAAGTTCTAGGTTAAACTCTGACCTCAGCACTCAGTAGTTTAAAGAATTTAAGTCCACTGAACGTTGGTGTACTTATATTAAAAATGGAGATAATAATAGCTACCTTACAGGGTTTTTTTTCATTTAAACAATGTAGTTGGCATAGTGTGTATCATGTAGAAGTCACTAAATAAGTGATCATTACAATTGGCATTATTAATATTATATTAGGCCTCCCAATGGAAGCGCAGGTAGAACACATTCACAGTGACTTGCTAACTAAAAAGTAAGGTTACCCTATTTTACATGCCTCATTTGACCTTATTTCTCTGTTTTGGTTTCCTTGTTTTATCCTTATTTTTCACAGATTAAATATATATGATATGAAAAGCTAAAAGTTATTTTTAAAATTATGTTGAATCCAACTTGCAGACATCAATTTAGTAAATTGAGCTAAGTAGTTCTGATTTCTTCTTATTTGCTTTTTTTTTAAAGCAGGTTGTGCTTTGGCTTCAGAAAGCGAGATCCTACAATTGAGACAGTATAGAAAAACCCTTTAAAAGCTAAATGAAATGAATAGTCTTGCAAAAGGGAAAAAAAAGGGAATTTTTCACAAGTCCCTGGAAACCAGCAAAAAAGCGTTAGAACTGTTGTTTTCAGTAATAATTGTGATTACTTGGTTAAAATACCCTGCACAAGAAGCTTTCTATGTTTTTTGTGTGTCTACAAGGAAAATTAAAACAGAATACACAGCATTGGGGCCAATTTGTTTCCAAGGAAGTCAATTATTAATACAGTATTTAGTATTTAATGAACTAAGCCTATTTATGTGGAACACTGAAAAGAGATCTTCATACCAGCAGAGAACAGGTGTTGGTATAAGCTTTGCCCGTATGTTTACCAGCTGATTAGTACCTATTAAAATGATAATAATGTAATAAAAATTACTTTATATCTAGTGAAAGTAGAAAGCCCCCTGTGTATTGGAAAATGACTTTATTCCTATTGCCATGGCAGTGATAGGACTGTAGTGACAAGAATCCACACCCAAGGCAGCCTGAATATTCTGAATTTCTATACCTCAGACTTCTCTCTTTAAGTATCCGTTTCTCCAAAAACCTGGCTCAGGCAGTCAAGACAGTTCACTTTTTTTCATGGCTTAAAGGGAAGAAATGACAGTGACCTACTCCCAACACCTTATTTGGCAATGGGAAGAGAAATCAGAACCTTAGTAAATAATGCTGCTTTGTCTGCATAAGGAGACTCAATGTAGCTATGAATGTCCTGAAGGACCATCCTGGGCTTTACTCACCCCAGAGAGCCCTGTGTAATTGCTAAGAGAGCTCTGAGCCTTCCCTGAACTGGCAGTTTCCTGGGAAATTCCTTATGTCAGGCCAGTTATAGTCAAAATTGTGATGAATGTGAAGTCACGTATCTCTGGCCTCACAGTTCCTACCACTTCTCCTCCTGGCACGGTCTACTCATTCTTTCTCAACTGAGCCCAACATACTTCACTTTTGGTCTTCTCCCAAAAGCTGAGTTCAGGGGTTTTTTAGGTATTTAGTTACGCTATAGGGTAGAGATTGAGCTAAGAGAATAAGTTAGGGTGTTTGCATTATAATCAGGATCTAGTCCCTCACATCTAACCAAATAAAAGTCCTCTAGAGGAACACCTGGGTGGCTCGGTCCATTAAGCGTCCGACTTCATATCAGGTCATGATCTCACGGTTCATGAATTCAAGACCTTTGTCAGGCTCTGTACTGACAGCTCAGAGCCTGGAGCCTGCTTCAGATTCTGTGTCTCCCTTTCTCTCCACCTCCTCCCTGCTCACTCTCTCTCTCTCTTATAAATAAACATTAAAAAAATTGAAATAATAATAATAAAGTTCCTCTAGAAGAAATTTAGGCATGTGGCCAAGTGTAGGTCACATATACTCATGTGCTTTCACCTGCCTCATTTATTTCTCAAGTTCTCAGGGCTCAAAATACTATACAATGGGGTCTATGTCATTATGCTTACTGCCTTCTTCTCAAAAGTATTGATAGAAACATAGTAAAAAGAATGAATTTTTGAGGTAGAAATGTATTTTTAACTGATTTATTTTAATAGTGACAGAGTCCCTATTGAAATTTGGGGTATAGAAAGGAGGCATAAGAAGAAAATCCAGATGATTTTTGGAAATAAGGATTTTATAGAAACTGAACAAGAAAGAAGCATCTCAATACTAATGTCAAAGTCTGTCCTTTGTTTATATGCTCTGCAGTATTGAAACTGTGCAGTATTTTACATTGTCTTATACCCCTGATTGACATGAGGCCAGAATGACTTAAGGACTGTTTTGATAAATGGTAAGTTCTACATTTAAAATAAAATTTTACCTCGAATTGATTGGTGCAGAATAGCGTTCTTTTCAAAAAATATTTGAAATGAAAGCAAAGAGCACACTGGTTATGGAAGGGGAAGTCAGCAGAATTATTTGTTTATCTATTCTCTGCTTTTCTGAGCTGCTACCGGAAACAAACATGAAGGAAGAGGTTATAAGATCACTTGGGGCTCTGGGGTTTGAGGCACCCATGCAAAAACCTCATGGCCTCAGACTCTCACAAAAGACACACTGTGAGTTAGCCCCCATATGTGTGTGGACTTGTACCTCAGTCACTATGCTGGCAGAGAAGCATTGCCATTATTTCTATAAAGAACACTTTGAATTGTCATGATCTTCTTTGCCATGGCAGGTTACTCTTAACATTCAGTGAAGATCTCTTCTTCTAACCAGTGAGCTTAGAAATTAGAGACTTGGTTTGGGAACCAAAAAAATAAATCCCGTGACTGTCTATTGGCCACTTTTGGAAAAGCACACTTTAGAAAGTGTGACTAATGATTCTTTTGTTTCATGTTTCTTTATCTTTAATCCAAAGGACAAGTTAACAGTTCTTATAATGAACTTCCACCTGATCTCAGAATAGCAGCCTAAGCAGAAGGAAGAGGAAATCTGGGGTGAATGGCTATAATAGCAGGAATTGTGATGTAAAATCTGATCCTATCTTTTCAGTACACAAAAAATTCAAGTCTGAACTTTTATCTATAACTTGTGATTTATTTGGCAAATTCACACAAATAAGTCCCTAGGTTATCTCTCTATTCTTCTTTGCTATCTGTCCAGTACATCGGAGTGAAAATACAATGGTATCCCAACAGTGAGCATGCCTCAAAATCTCACTAAAAATAGACTCTGCTTTCCTTCAGAAAATCGGGAAAGAGGAGAAGAATTCAGTATATATACACTGAGTTTAAGGTACCTAAGATTGTTCAGGGAACTAGTGTGAACATGTGCTTTATGGATAATATATAGAAAAGAATAAAGAGGGGCTTTTATCTTTATTATAATATCCCCAGATATGTTGGAGAGGTCACCAGTCCAAAGAGGTTATAGGAGGAATAAGGAACAGGGAGCATCCCTCCTAACTGTAGGGGCTCTCCTCAAGCCTAGGGAGAGCCAGTGTTTCTGTGCTCTTTCTCAGTGCATAGTAAGGGATCTGGCTGGCTGGCTACAAGTGAAACATTGTAGGGCATCATTGACTATGTGTTGCTGGCCCTTTATTGAAGGCCAACCCACCCACAGGCTATACCATGGTGGAATCATAAAGGAATATATAACTGTGAATCCTAGGAAGTGAACACTTTGGGGACCCATATTACTAACTTCAGTGACCTGACTTACTACTAACGACTGGATCTCTTGACCTTCATAATGTGTGGACACCACTTCTGATTTCTTGGACCTTAACATCTCTGCCCAATTTTTTCTCGTTCACTTCTTTGGTACTAATGTCCTTCGTAGTTTTAGGTAGGCTCACCCTACTCCAGCCTCAGAATCCAGCCATTTCTGGAGAAGAAGGATTGCACAGCTATGACCCAAATTGTCCTCCAATTTTGACAAGGCTTTGGGCAAGTTCTGGAGATAAGTTGAGTAACACAATGGCTGTCATTAATGCTGATTATCACATTTTTCATAATTTGGCTTCTAGAGATGATAGAAGAGGGACCCTGGAATTTCCAGGAACCAAGAGTAGTTCTAAAAGGCAAGACTTTAAGGGACAATCTCTTCTTTGGCCCTATCAGCCAACTGGAGCTGTCACTGGGACTAGCAGATTATCATGATGGTGAGTCCTTTCTGTTAGAAGGTTTGGCTGTTTTCACTATCTTAGTGAAACTTAGAAGTCAGTTGTCCCCTCAACCAGACTCTTTGGGATAGAAGTTTGCAGCTCTGTGCACTTTCTGTAAAGAATTTACCAATCCACAAATCAGTAATGAGTAATGTGGAATTTTCTGGAGATTTTATCAGAGAGATAGTAGAGGGGACTTACATGAGACATCTAACACTATTATCATTTAAAAATGCTCATTGGGCATGTTTGTTTTCCAAACCTTCATCTCCCTACCTAGAGCCCACAGTATTTCCCTTTTTGTTTTTCCATCATATAGGGTCCAGGCCTTCTGCTGGGTTCCCATCTCGCCTGTTTATTGGTGCCATTACCAAGACCAATTCCCCTTAGAAGGCACTGGTGAATCATACAACAACAGCAACAAAACATTTATACTATACCAGAATAAAAGCCTTAAGGAGAGATGATCAGTTTCATGTTCATGATGTTGTTTCCTCCTCTTTGCAGCACTGGAAAGCAGGCTTTCTTCTCCATGGTTGGTAGATAAGGGAACTGAAGTCCAGAGAGCTTTACAGTTAGTTTGCAAAATGAGGTGAAATAAAACCCAAATCATATGACTCCAAGTCAGGGTTATTTCTGTACCCCACAGGGAACCAGGCATTCTTGGACCCTTAACATCAAAGGGGAGAGAAGAGATTTTTGGCCTTTCATTATAATCCTAGTCACAGAAAGGTAATAAATTTTGATGAGAATGAGTTTAGAGGCCTTGATTTGATCCAGCTATCAGCTTTTCTGGAAAGGGTATGTTCTAAGAAAGGAAGTGATCAAGCCAAAGGAAATCAGGGACTCTTGATTAAGAAAGAAAAGGAGAGCCCTCCCACAGGGTATTTTTCTACAGCTTTTTTATATTTTTAACTCATTTTTGTCAGCAGGGGTTCTTTTTGACTATGAAACAGAAGAAGAAAATCTTTTCTTAACAATAATATACACGTGCCATGAGAGAGATGAAGCAGAAGATTAAGCAAGAAACCCAGCTATTTTATTGCCCTAAGGCATTACTCATTTTCCTGACACATTATGTTTTTAATTAAAATTGCATGTGAGTTAATTAAAGTATTCACTCGGGCACTTTCTTCCCTGTTCTTGCATGGGTTCCTTGTTACTCTTTTAGCTTTTTGGTAAAACTCAGTTTCATTTTAACTCTGCTACAGCTTTAACAAAGAATCTGTATGCTAAGCTAACTAAAAAAATAATAATAAATAAATGAATAAATAAATAAATAAGAATCTAATTTTAAAAACTCATCCTTAAACTGACAAGGGGAAAGGGAAATACCCAGGGTTGTAATCATTTTGGCTACTGCATTCTTCCCTGCTTATTCAACAAAAAACATGAATTCTTCTTATAACATGGATGTGTTTTTCTTATGATAGACATATTTATCCATCTACAGTCCTTTGTTCTGGAAAGGATCATTGCTCATGGCACCTATGGTTGGTTATGTAACCCCAGCTTTCCCTGATTACAGCTGATTGATTAGCCTTTGGCAAACATCTATCTAGTTCAACCTATTGATTGATAGCCAGTAATCCTAAAGGACAGAATCCTTCTTGAAAATGTTTATATGGAATCACAGAGCCCTTGGTCACTGGTCAGGCCTCTATTAGACCTATGAGGGCAAATAAACCAGGGCTATAGGCCATGTTGGTTCATTTGAAAGGCCATGTTGGTTCATTTGAAATAGACCAGGGCTGTAGGCCATGTTGGTTCATTGAAAAGAAGAATAGATCAGAAGAAGCGTTGATGGTTGTGGTCACATGGCCTGTGAGACGGACAAGAGAGAACCTTCAGTTTCAATGTCTTCCCATCCCACCGCCCATGAGAACTGCCTGAGTCCTTGCTATGTCCCTGAGATGGCGCTTTTTTTTTTGACAATATATTCTTTTTTTTTCAAAGTTACCTAAAATAAATTTTGGATCCTTGTAAACAATGAACTCTGGCTAAAATATCCGTGTTTCAAGACTTCATATAACCCTAAGCATCCCTGATAGAAATAATTTTAAAAAAGAGAATCATAAAATAAATAGTGAGAAACCAATTACAGCAATTCAGGAATATACAGGCTGAAGCTGCATGGGCAAAGTGAAGTCCAGGGTTGAGAAGAATACTTTAAACAACCACATTAGAACCCCTCTGTGAAGAGTTTGGAGAAATTTTTTCCCCACTTTATTTTTTTACATCTCCAGTGATGTTTTAGTACCTCAATAATATGTTAATGCATTTGAGAAACTAGTACCTGGGCAGCCACCTGACTGACCCTTTTGTTTATTTTTCTCTGCGACCTAGATTAAGGGCTGCCATATCTTTCTCTCCAGATCAGAATTCTAAAGTATCAGCATTAGCCCTAATGTATCAGTATCAGATGGATGTGGTATTCACCCAAATTTGACTTTGTGCCTTGGCTGGACAGCTCCTTGCATGGGACATGGAATCAGTTAATCCTCCAAACTCTTGAACTTCCTTCCCTGCTTAAATTCCATGGTCTAGCATTATAGTTCCATCCCAACTCCTTGTGGCCAAACCATGGCTAAGAGTTAAATATCACTATCCATATCATTACCTAGCACTTGCCCACATTTAGACAATGTATAAATGGAGAAAAACTTACAACTTCCCTTACTGGCCTTCCTTTAAATTTATTATTGTGACCCTCAGGTGCATCCATACTATTGCCTGGCAGTCAAGCCATTTTCCCTAGACCATCCATTCTCTCACTTTCCTCTACTACCCTTTTATCTCTCCTCAACCTCCATACCCCTCCTAAATACACTCTTATTCTTGGAGGCTGTGTAAATTGTCTTCTAATAACTCCAATATTTCTCAGTTAAAGGAGAAGCAAAGTCATCAGCTGAGAGTGAGGATGGTAAAGATAAGAGCACATATCAGAGATTTAGGGCATAGAATTCCCTGTCATATTTACTTTCTTACTTGCATTGTACCCTGCATATACCTGCATATATTGTTTATATGGATGAACTGTCAATGGTTCTATAGTTAAACTCTTCACTTATGTAGTAGGTAGATCTCATCCTCTATATGTGAGGATATTGCTCCAAATCTCCTTTTCTTCTACATTATCAGTTTGCCCTTCCTTCTGCAGCTTCATAATCAATATCACATCTTACTGTTATTTTTCTTATCTTAAAATCCTTTTTTTATTCTCCTTTCCCCTTCAGGTACTATCCCTTCATTCTCCCTACTAATCAATGAACTTCTTGATGAAATTTACTGAACTAGTATTTCCTGTTCCTCTGCTCTCATTTCTTCTTCAGTCAACTCCAGTCAGGCTCTAACCCTCACTCATTCCATGAAAACTCCTCTTATTACTTCTCCAGTGCCCTTTACATTGCTAAACCAAATGATCAGTCCTCACATGACAAACCAGTAGCATTTAGCAGAGTGGAGCACTTTCCCTCTGTGATACACTGTCATCATTCAACTTCCAGGAGATCATACTCTCTGGGTTTTACCATTTCACTAGATACTTCTTCTCAGTCTCCTTTGCTATTTCTTCTTCTTCTTTTTGACCTCCTAATGTCATTGTTCCCCCAAACTTGGTTCTTTTATTTCTTCTTATTTTATCCACAGTTTTACCCCCTGATGATATCATCGAATCTTATGTTTTTAAATAGAATTTCTATGCAAATTTATATCTCTAGCTCAGACATTTCTTGTGAAATCCAGACTCTTATATTCACCTATCTACTTGATATCTTCATTTGAATACCTACCAGGAATCTACTATTTCAATTAAAAACTCAACTCTTGGTATCATTTCTGCTAATCTGCCTTGTTAATAGCTTTCTCTATCTCACTGGAGGGCAGCTCTATCCTTCTAGTTTCTCAACCTAAAATCTTTGCGTTTTTAAAGATTTCTCTCTATTTCTTTTTCATGCTCACAATCATTACTTTATGAGATTCTAAATCCTTTACTTGAAAATATTTATCCATAATCTGACTACTTTATGCTATCTCCATTTCTACCACACTTGTCCATTGAACATGTTTATCGCAAGAATCTTATATCTGATTTCTCTGATTCCTTGTTAGTGCCTCTACTGACTGTTTAGAAGGCAGCAGAAAGAGTACTTCTTTAAAATGTAAATCAAGGGGGTGGGAGGGAGGGGAGGGTGGGTGATGGGTATTGAGGAAGGCACCTGTTGGGATGAGCACTGGGTGTTGTATGGAAACCAATTTGACAATAAATTTCATATTTAAAAAATAAATTAATTAATTTAAAAAAATAAAATGTAAATCAAATCATATAATGCATTTGTTAAAAGACTGCAACAACTCCCTGTTTTACTGAGAGTAGAAGCCTAAGTCCTTATAATGGATAACAAGGATCTTATAAGTTCACTCAATTCTAGACACAGTGACATCTTTGTTGATCCTTCAAAACTCCAAGAACACTCCTCTGTTGTGTCATCTTTCCTCTTAGATATCCACATACTAATTCCCTTATCATATTTAAGTCATTATTCAAAAGTCACATTTTTAATGCAATCTAACCCTGACCACCTATTTAAAATTTCAATCTCCCGTATACTGATGCCTTGCAATCTGCTCTTTACTTTTTCTATAGAGGTTATTATATTCTAACATACTATATGATTTACATTTTTATTATTTGTTTATTGCTTTCATTCTATTGGTTGTCTCCCACATGTGCAAATGTAATCTGCCTCTAAAATTAGGGATCTTATATGTTATTAGGGATCTTAATATTTCCAAGCATCTGGAACAGTATGCCTGGCATACAATAGGTGTACAATCAATATTTGTTGGATGGATGAATTAATGCTTCTTGGCTGAGAAGGCAGATCAAAGATTGGATAAGCAAAGATAACTAGAATTTGCATGAAAGAATATAAGACAAAGAGTTCCAAAAAACCTGAATAGGGGTACTCTTAAATCTTTTGCCAAATACTAAACTGTGACATGTATAAGGTGAGATTCTATCAAGCTAGGGAAACAACAGACACCAAAGAAAGAACAACTACTTGAGAGCCATAGCTAGAAAATTACTCAACCCTGCACATAATTGTCCTGATCAACCAAAGTAGAAGAGATCTTCTTAAATACCAGGTATACTCAGTAGATCCTCTATAAAGGTCATGCCTAGGAGTAGTGCCAAACTAGTGCCAATGGCTACTCTAGACTTGCCTAAACAGCTTGAAAATAAGCCTCAAAAGTGACAAGCTAAATAAATTCACACCCTGGTAGACAAATCTTAACAGTATTTTAAGGAACACAACAGAATCCAGACACAAAATCCAGACAACAAATATCTAAACACTGTACATTGTAATATTTACAATTGCAATTTTTTAGGGGTGCCTGGGTGGCTCAGTTGGTTAACGGCCGACTTTGGCTCAGGTCATGATCTCACGGTTTGTGGGTTCAAGCCTCACATCAGGCTCTGTGCTGACAGCTCAGAGCCCGGAGCCTGCTTCAGATTCTGTGTCTCCCTCTCTGTGTCTGCCCCTCCCCTGCTCGAGCTTTGTTTCTCTGTCTCTCAAAAATAAATAAACGTTAAAAAAAAGTTACAATTGTAATTTTTTTAAAGTACTGTATTTTCAAAGAAGTAGGAAAATATGACCCATAACCGTGAGAAAAATCAGCTACTTCGAGGCAAATGTGTAAAAGAGAAAAGCACATTGGTGCTTTCTTCCTGCACATTTGATGAAATCCCATATCTCAAAGTCTTCCATTTTGCAGCATATTCCCTAGTCTTGTAGTGTTCAGAACTCCCAACAGTGTTCTGTCTTCTTTCTCTTCCTCTGTACCCAACTGAACTCACTTGATCTGACTTTATTTATTCTTTTTTTACTTTTTTTCTCTCCTGTGTATATCAAGATTGCAACAAGCTAATCTGATAATTCAATGTATTATAATAAAGAAAGACTAGAGCTACACAATTTGCCACTCTTATTATTGCATGTGCCTTCTCTTTACTACTCCATGGTATTGCCATCTTGCTTTAAATTATAGGAACTTCTTGAATAGAAAACGAGGTAATTGGGAAAAACCTCACTTTGAATGTTGGCAACTTATGGAACCACCTATTGGTAGGGTATAGGCAGACATCCACTTTGAGTTTCATATCTGAGAGCCAAACCAATCATGGTTTTGTACAGGCAAACCTAGTAAATTGTTACTGGGGCATGAGATCAGGGATGGACAGGTGTGATGGTGATGGGATGCAAAATCACCAAGTGTTGGCCAGATTCCCTTAAATTCCCCTGCTTTAGAGTGGGATTGTGGTACTTGAGACTAAAGTGGGGTGCACCTGGATATCAAGACTGACATGGGGTGCACAAGAAGATATCAGTGACCCCAAATGGGGAATAGAGTGGATAAAAGATTCAAAGAGTTAGAGCCTAATAGGAAAACATAGTATTGCTAACAAAAAAGAATAGAAAACTCTTCAATGGGCAATGGTTGTTCTGTTTATTTTAAGATCTCATAGATATTTATACTTAGAGACTCAGCCTCTGCAGCTCAACTTTTGGCTTGTGTTTGTAATGATCATTCTGTTTGGAAATATTGATTATTCTAACTAGACATTTACCAAAATGCTTAGTTTAACCTAAAATATGTTAATGTATTTCTTTCACAGAATCAGAGAACTAACTCCCTAATTTTGCAGAAAAATTACTAGTGTTTCTTTATTTTTTTAATGATTTAAACTCAGCAGGCATCTCACCTCAGAAATAGAAAGGCATTATTTAATTTTAAAAGTGCTTTAGTGTGACATTTTAGCCATTTTGAAAAGTGCATAAAAGATAAGGTTACCTGACAGTACGGCTGTTTCACAACATCATTACACTGATAACTACCAGAGCCATTTCATTTGCATGAAACCATTTGATTATGGCATTAGGAATCAAGTGATATTGTGTTTGGAACCATTTGTGTATGCTATTTATTTTAGCATAATACATATTTATTGGCGTTTTATTCACAATATAAGTCACATGTTAATAACAGTTTAACAGGACTTAGAGAATTGCCTTTTCACATGTTCAGTAACAAGTTCATGAGCAATTTCACAAGGTACACACATCCATAATCTTATATACATAGCAGCATTTCTTCCACAATTGAGCAGATACTTGTATGATATAATTCCCTTTCTAGGGTTGCTAGATTCAGAAAATTAAAATACGAGACACTAAGTTAAATATGAATTTCAGATAGACAATGAATAAACTTTTAGTATAAGTATGTCTCATGCAATATTGAGTACATACTTATACTAAACACTATTTATTGTTTATCTAAATTTTAAATTTAATTGGGTATACTCTATTTTATCTGGTAACTCTACTCTTTGTGCTAGTAAGATAAACTTATCACCTTTAAAAATATTCAACTACATATATTTAAAACTAGTACAAGCTATATAGAAATTTCACTTCAGTAACATGACATTTAGAGATGCCTTAAGTTATCAACTCCCCACCCCCAACAAATCCCCTGCCGTTTGGGTCTTGGATGTTGCTAAAGAAAGCTGGGTGGTATCTATGTCTCATAAATTAAATCTACTGAACTGTATTGTGCCAAGGAGCCTATTTGGTGTAAAAGGATTGAGATCACAATTTTAAACTTCATTAGCCCTAGGGGAAATTTAATTATTTTTTTAAGTGATTGGCAAGGGTGACCCAGCCCATCATTGGGTTGTAGAAAAACACAACTGATCCCCAATAGGAAACTCACCATCAATACTGATGGAATCTAGCCTGATGATCTGGCCCCACTGACAAAGACAAGTTACAAGAGAGACATAGGTACAGGTTCTGGATTGTCTTAACACACTCCCTCATGAACTGTGTGAATTTTCAGGATCTTCACCAGTGGTGGCAAAAGCTGTATTTAGCATAACTCCTTGTTGGGGCTTCAGCTGGTGCTCAACAACACCAGTTGGCTGCCACTAATAGCCAATTGATGGTGCTAATGGCAATTCAAGACCTCTAGGGGGACTGACGGGAAACTAGTCTCAACTTTTTACCTTTTATTCCCGTGCCCAACGTTCTGTCCCAGTGCTCATCCCGATCCTTTATTTTTGTTGAGAGTATATGGAAGGGAGTTATGGATAACGAACATGACCAAATCAAATCTGTATCACATTTGCATTATGTGGCTAAACAAGTGATATAGAAGCTGATGCTGATTCAGAACTACTGCCAATGAATGAACAGCCCTACATGTCAGGAGCTGTCAACACCATGTACCTTTGTGTGTGATTTGTGGATGATTTGTATGCCTCTTGCCAATTGAGTTCATAAACTAAAGATTAATGAGAGGAAGAGGCAACCCATTAGGGGCAAGGCATTAGTAAAGCAGGAAGGTCTTTTGCTGTGTGGAGCTGGAATAGCCAGGAGAATTCATCATTGTTTCAGCTGACTTTGGTGTCTAGCCAAGCCAGAGGCACTGACTGCAAGCACATTTGGATCCATCTCCTCTTCTACCACCCCCAGTGTCCCAGCAATCCTGCCACCACTGCACAAGTTGTTGACAGACTGAAAAACAGTAGTAGTTCTCCTTCTTCCTCCTTCTTCTTTGCTATTTTAGAGAAATTTGAATAATAACCTATTCCCCTCATTTATTATTCTTGATGAATAGTAAATTATTCTAATAGCATTGACTGTTCTATTCATTTATTATTTGAGGATGATTAGAAGTGAATAGCTATTATAAAGCTTCACGAGTTCCAAAAATTAGACCTTAGAATTTTGTGTTTCCCTTTCTTTATGGCTCTGAGCAATTTTCTCTATTGCTTCCTCTAATTCTGTCACACACACACACACACACACACACACACACACCTTTTTCTTTTTTCTTCATCGTGGTCTGTTTTGACTCCAAAATTAGGATGCCCAGTACTTAAAAGTTTATCCAGAGAGGTGATGAATGAGCCTCTGGAATGTGATCCCCCTCAGACATAAAGGGTTTTAAAAATGTTTTTAAGATAAGGTTTCATAACTTTCTCATAACTGTGTTATGTGAGGGTATGGGATACTAAGACATGGCTTACAGATGACAACAGAAGTGTATGCCAGGATAAATCACACTGATATTTATAAAATAGACTGGGAGTTTCTAACCTGAGGGTAAAAGAAGATGTAGAGTAAAAACAAATTATTTTTTGATAATAAGACTTGTCATATAACTCTCTAATATGGGTATTTGAGGCCTTAACCTGCTTCCTCAGCCTTATCTCCCTTACCACTCTAAACACTGTTCACCCAAGTCAAAGTGGAGCCATTACTTTTCCCAAATATTATGTCAGCTTTACCATAATCTAAATTTTCTGCTTTTCTTGACCTGTAATAGGTTTTCAATTTCTCCATATCACATCCCTGCCTATGAAAATACAATTCTGCTATGAAGACTCATTTTAAATCTCTCTTTAATCCCTTCATCTCAAAATGTCTTATCCATTTGGGATGCCTGGGTGGCTCAGCCGGTTAAGCATCCAACTTCGGCTGAGGTCATGATCTCAAGGTCCGTGGGTTGGAGTCTTATGGCAGGCTCTGTGCTGACAGCTCAGAGTCTGGAGCCTATTTTGGATTCTGTCTCTCCCTTTCTCTCTCTGCCTCTCCCCTGCTCATTCTCTGTCACTCTGTCTCTCTCTCTCTCAAAAATAAGTCCCTTCTATAAAACTGTCTCCTTCCTCTGAAGGATTCCATTCACAATTGCTCACCGTAATGTATAAGGATAGATTCAGCCTTTATTGGGCTTCATGTTTATATAATTTGGGAGATCTCCAAAAAATATGAAATTACAAATACAAATATAGTTATAAAAGAGGATGTTTGGGGGGAGTATCAGTGTAAATGGTTAAGTAAGGAACTCCAAAAGTTCACCTTTTCATAAGAGTAACAACAACCAAAAAACTGGAAAAAATGATAAAATTAACTTTTCAAACATTAGAAACTAATCAAGAGCTTGTAGAAAACCAGAGAGTGCTTTATTCGAGAAAATGGCTGATTTTTGAACAATGAACTTTTTGTCATGTTAATTTATACTAGTTCCATTCCCCTGCTCCTCAAATCAGCAGTAGACTTCAAAATAACAGCCAGCATTCTCAGTACTGGTACAAGAGGGAGAAGAATATTCCTTATTTGCAAAGATTATTTTTTTTTTTACCAAAAAAATGTCTGTCTCTAAAGGCTTGTCTTTAACTTACTTAACCACAACATGCCCCACGTTAAAGCTGCCATTGGTGGTAGGGAGGGGTAGTAGGTTAAGGATGGCTCATTTTTTACAGGGAAATATTGATGAAATTGTCAGAGGCAATAGATAACCTTTGGAGCAAACAATAGAACAACCAAAAAGCTTAGAAGGAAAGGCTAAGAAATGAGATGCTTTTGGAGGTAACAACTTTGAAGAACTCTAAAATATTCTTAAGAATCTTAAAGACCGCATACATGCCCAAGACTGTATGCATGTTCATGAAAGATCTGAGAAGATCCTCAACTCTTACCTCTGGCTAACTTTGAAACTATGTGCAAGGAGAAAGTGAAGGTTAAGGCAGATTTGTCAGCTGTCCAGAGAAGTTTTGAACGTATACCCCAATTAATACAGACACTCTCTGCAAATACTAGGACAGTTTTTTTGTTCAGAGAATTTAAGGAAATCTCTGTCTAATCATTAGCTGACCACTAAGCAAATGGAACACAGTCCCGTGGCCACAGAGGACAAAGAATACAGACTACAAAATTAGTTCAGAGAAAATAATGAAACAATAAAAAGAAGAACTGCAACAGATAGAAACAACAAATCTTGGAGAGGGAGTAGAATCAAATTTCCAAAGTTTCAACACTACACTATTCAAATGTCCAGTTTCATCAAAAAATTATGAAGCATAAAAAGAAACAAGAAAGTATAACCTAGAGAGGATAAAAAGCAACCGATAGAAATTTTCCCTTAGGAACTACAGGTGTTAGATTTATTAGACAAAAACGTTAAATCACCTATTGTGAGTACCTTCAAAGAGCTGGAGGAAATCTATCTAAATAATTAAAAGAAAGGATGAGAATGATATCTCATCAAATAAAGAATATCAATAAAGAGACAGGAATTATAAAAAGGACCAAATAGAAATTCTGAAGTTGACAAGTGAAATAACTGAAATAAGAAATTCACTACACCTCAACAGCAGATTTGAACAGAAGAAATCATCAGCAAGCTCAAACCTACATCAATTGAGATTTGTCTGGGAAATCTTGAAAGCTGTGTGAGAAAAGTTGACTCATCACATATGAGGAAAATCCAAAATGATTAACAGCTGATTTCTCACCAGAAACCATCGAAGCCAAAAGCCAATGGATGGCATATTCAAAGTGTTGGAAGGAAAAAAAAAAAAAAATATATATATATATATATATATATATATATATATACACACACACACATACCTGTCAGCCAAGAATTCTATATCTGGCAAAACTACCCTTCAAAAATGAAGGCAAAAATAAAACTTACCCAGATAACCAAACTAGCAAATATGCCCTACAAAATAAAATGCTAAAAGAAGGCCCTCAGGCTAGCATGACAGGACATTAGTCAAAAACAGGAATCTACATGAAGGAATAAAAAACACCATTAAAGGTAACTTTATAGGTGAATATAAAAAATAGTATTAATGGATTTTTCTTTGCTTCTTTGTAACTTCTCTTTTTTCCTATCTGACTTAAAAGACAAATGCATAATGCAGCAATTATAAATCTATGTTGATAGGCACTCAGTGTACACAGATGTAATTTGTAATCTTAATAGCACCAAGAGGGGAGAGAATGAGCTATAATATACAGCCAATGTTTTTGTATACTATTGAAATTAACTTGGTATTAATCTGAACTCAATTTTTATAAATTAAAATGTCAATTATAATCCTCAGAGTAGCCACTAAGAATATAATGTTAAAATGTACAATAAAAGAAATAATGAAGGTATTAAAAATGGCGCATGAAAATATTTAACACAAAAGGAGGCAGCAATGGAAAAATTGAGGAACAAAAAGTTTAGAAAACAAATAGCTACATGTCAGATTTAAGACCTTCCTTGTCAGTTAAATACAAATAGTTTGTATTTAACAAATAGTTAACAAATAGTTAATACAAATGTATTAACTATTAATTAAATATAAATATAAATGTATTAAATTAAATATAACTGTATTAAACTCTTTAACTAAAAAGTAGAGGTTGGCAGAATGAATTTTTTAAATATTTTAACTATATGTTTCCAATATGAGCCATGATTTAGATTCAAAAATACAAATAGTTTGAAAGTAAAAGAATGAAAACAATATTCAACACAAACAGTAATCAAGAGAAAGAGTGGCAGTACAAATATTAGACAAAAGAGACTTTAAGAGAAAAATTATTAGGACAGACAAAAAAGACATTATGTGATAATAAAAGGATCAATCAATAAGATACAATTATAAACATGTATGAATCTAATAACAGAGACTCAAAATACATGAAGCAAAAACTAATACATGAAGAAAAACTATCTGTTTTCTTTCTCTAATGGCTTCCAGTACTATATTTTAAAACACTACATACCTCAATGAAAACATAAGATATTTATTAAAATTTGAAGGCAAATAACATAACTTCAAAAGATTTAGACCTATGTCAGGCGTGATACAGTATGAATACTTTCTTGAAATTCAAAATCAGGGCGCCTGGGTGGCTCAGTCAGTTGGGCATCCAACTTCGGCTCAGGTCATGATGTCACAGTTCATGAGTTTGAGCTGTGTCGGGCTCTGTTCTGACAGCTCAGAGCCTGGAGCCTGCTTCAGATTCTGTGTCTCCCTCTCTCTCTGACCCTTCCTGGCTCACACTTTGTCTATTTCTCTCTCAAAAATAAATAAATGGTAAAAATTTTTTAAAAACAATTAGATCCAAGAGTATCACTTTCAGAATGTTCTAATACATTGAGTTTACTTTTAGTTGTCTTGGATGAAACAGTCACTATTCTACTTCCTTTCTTGACAGAAATGTGTTTTTTCAAAGATTCACTTTTAATTGGTTCACTAAGCAAAGAAAAATAGAATGGAAAAATAGAATGTTCAACAGTAATAATTGGAGAATTCAAGGCCCTACTTTCAATAATGCATAGAACAAGACAGAAGATAAGCAAGAAAATAGAGGCATCACTATAAACCAAGTAGAACTAAAAGGCTTCAATGGAACACTACACCCAACAACAGTAGAATACTCTTTCTTTGTATACATTTTTTTGAATGCATGTGGAATATTTTCCAGAATAGACCATGTGTTAGGCACAAAACAGGTCTTAATAAACTTAAAAACATTGAAATTATACAAATTATGTTCTCAGATCACAATGGGATGAAATTAGAAACAAATAGAAAAATTAGTTTGGAAATTAGAAAATTATTTGAGGTAAACAAATATGAAAATACAATATACCAAAACTTAAGAATGCAGTGAAAACATTGCAGAAAGAGGAATTGATAGCCGTAAACACCAAAATTAAAGAAGAAAGATCTCAAATCAATAACCTGTCTACCTTAAGAAACTGTGAAAAAGAAAAAAACCCAAAGCCAGAAAAATAATAATTAATAATAATAATAATTAATAATAAAGATTAGAGCAGAGAGAAGTAAAATAGAGAATAAAAAAATAAAAGAGAAAATTCATCAAATTAAAAGTTGGTTTCTTAAAAACAACTAATTGATAAATCTTTAGTTAGAAGGAAGAATGAAAAAGAGAAGACTCAAATTACTAAAGTTAGGAATAAAAACAGGATATCACTATTGACTTTACAGAAATAAAAAAAAAGATGATTAAAGAATGCTATGAACTATTGTAAGTCAACAAATAAGATAACCTAAAAATTCCTAGCAAGACACAATCCACCAAAACGGAGTCTAGAATAAATAGAAAATAAAATAGACATAACAAGCCAAAAGCCTCAATTAGTCAGGATTTTTTTTTAAATTTCAACAAAGAAAAATCCACAACCAGATGGTTCCACTGATGAAATTTACCAAATGTTTAAAGAATTTACACCAATTCTTGTCCAACTGTTCCAGAAGTTAAAAGAATAGAGAATACTTCCTAATTCATTTTATGAAGTCAGTATTGCCTTGGTATCAAAGCCACATAAGGACATTACTAGAAAAGGAAATTACAGACAATATACTGTATGAATATTGGCACAAAAATCCTCAACAAAATATTAGCAACCCAAATTCAGCAGTACATTAAAAGGATTATACACCACAACCAAATGAGATTTATCCCAGGAATGTAAAGTTGGTCCAAAATACAAAAGTCAATGCATGTAATATACCATAATAATAGACTAAAAGGAAAAAATCTACATGATCATCTCAAATGCTGCAGAAAATAGACTTGACAAAATCAGACACTCTTTTTTGTAAAAACATTCTATCAAATAGGAATAGAAAGGAACTTTCTTGACCTGAAAAAGTGCACCACAACTAACATCATTCTTAATCACGAAGGAATGAAAATGCCCCACATTAAGAGCAGAAAAAAATTAGGGTGTCTACTCTTGCCACTTCTGTTCAACATTGTGCCAGGAGTTTTTGACAGAGAAATTAGTTAACAAATGAAATAAAAAAGTATCCAGATTGGAAAGGAAAAGTAAAATAATTTCTATTTGCAGCTGACATGATGGTATTTACAAAACTCTAAAGCATACACACACACACACACACACACACACACACACTTATTAGAGCTAATAAATCAGTTCAGAAAAGTTGAAATACATAAATTAATATTGATAAATCAGTTGTATTTCTATGCATTTGCAATAAACAACTCAAAAAAATGAAATTAAGGAAAACAATTCTATTTATGAGCATCCAAAAGAATAAAATACTTAGAAATATTTAACCAATGGAAGTGCAAGTCTCATACAATGAAAACCATAAACGTTGAAAGAAATTAAAGAAGACCTAAATAAATTGAAAGCCATCTTACGTTCATGGATTGGAACACTTAATATTGTTAGGATGGCAGTATTCCCTCAAATTGATGTACAGATTTAACATAATCCCTGTCAAAATGCCAGCTGACTTTTGATAGGAATTGAGAAACTTATCTTAAAATTAGAATGGAAATAGAAGGGATACATAGTAACCTAAATAATATTGCAAAAAACTCACAAAGTTAGAAAAGCTATACTATTATAGTACTACAGTAGTCAGTAAGTACAATATATATTTAATAGGGAAAACAAAATTGTAAAAAAGGCTAAAGTTGGAGGACTCACTCTTTCCAATTTCAAAACTTACTACAAAGCTACAATTATCAAAACAGTGTGATACTGGCATGAAAATGGACATATAGATCAATGGAGTATAATTGAGAGCTGAAATAGTCCCCTACAACTATGTAAATTCAAAGATGTAAAGCCATTGAATAGGGAAAGAATAATCTTTTCAACAAATGGTACTGGGACAATTGGATATCCACATGCAGAAGAATGATTGTGGACCCCTACCTCATATTGTATACAAAAATTAACTCCAAAATGTATCACAGACCTATACTAAGAGCTAAAACTATAAAACTTTTGAAGGGAACAAAGGTGAATTTGATTAAACCTAATTTTGCCAAAGAATATATACAAATGTCAAATAAGCACATGAAAAGACCCTAGATATCATTAGACATTAGGGAAATGCAAATTGAAACAACAAGTTACCATTTCATACTCACAAGGATGGCTATCCTTTTTTTTTTAATGGAAAATAGCAAGTGTTGCCAAGGACGTGAAGAAATTTGAACCCTCAAACACTTTGGGTGGACTATAAAATGTTGCAGACACTGTGGAAACAGTTTCACTGTTTCTTAAAAAGTTTGACATAGAGTTACCATATGACTAACTGGACTCCTAGGTATACACTCCAGACAAGTGAAAACATATATTCACACAAAAACTTATAAACCAATTATTCATAACACAATTATTCATAATAGCTAAAACATGGCAAAACTCAAACATCTATCAGTTGATGAATGAATAAGCAACATTTACTACAGCTATACAATAAACTATTATTTAGCCATGAAAAGGAATAAAGTATTGATACATGCCACAGTATGTATGAACCTTTAAAACATTATGCTAAATAAAAGATGTCAGACACAAAAGACCACATATTATATGATTCTAATTATAGGAAATACCTAGAACAGGCAAATGCCTAGTGACACAAAGTAGATTTCCAGGGGATCAAGGAGGAAGAACTCGGAAATAGAGGGTTTCTTTTTCGGGTGAAGGGAATGTTCCAGAATTAGATAGTGGAGATGATTTCACAGCATTGCAGACATTCTAAACATCACTGAATCCTACACCTTAAAATGCCTAAAATAGCCAATTTTATGGTATGTGAATAGTATCTAAAAATTAAATAAGTGAATTGATAATTGAATATTTTAGAATTAGAAAATTAATAAAAAGTAATAAATTTAAATAATTTATAATCATATTTTTAAGTTGCCAGATATTGTAAGCTTCACAACATCCAGAAAAATAATTAAATGTTTATTTTATTAAAATATGTTATTTTTTATATTATAATTGTTTGTTATATCATTTACACATAAAACTATATAATATTTACATTAATATATCATATACTTACTACATTAGACCTCTAAAACATCATTTTCCTTTATTTTTAGATGCATACTCTTTGATTAACTCTTCATACAGTAGCAATTTTATATTATTTTCCACAGTAAGAACAGAAATAAGTCAGTCTTTCCAGTATGATTGATCAAATGTGTTTTATTATTGATATTTGGGGTGAATCAAACATGCAACTTCATATGCAACATACCATTTACAGTACTGCTTCAGGTTTTTGCCCTACAAACACAGAATTTCTTTTTTTTTTTTACAGAATTTCTGTTAAATTACACTTCAAATGATTCCCCCATTAAAAAGGACAGAATGTATGGCGTGTTTATAGTTGTAATCACTGAATTTTGAGCGTATTCCTATTAGAAAAGAAAATTCTAGTTTTGACAGGCAATAGTGAAGAATAAATACTCCACTTACAAATTTACACGTCTGATATTTGTGTTTCTCACAGACTATCTCCTTGTTCTATGTATTTCAAGTTTTATTCATCTGTCGTGACCCACATTTGTGTTGTCCTCAACACATTTATATCTTAATGGGCCTGCACATTCATACCACAACACCACATGATTTGGCACAGGAATGTATGTCCTGGGAAGTTCTTCCTATAATAAGACAGGTAGGAATAATTTAAGCTTTATTTTATTTGTTTATATATTTATATATATATTTTTTGATGTTTATTTGTTTTTGAGAGAGAGACAGAGCATGAATAGGGGAGGGGCTGAGACAGAGGGAGACACTGAATGGGAAGCAGGCTCCAGGCTCTGAGCTGTCAGCACAGAGCCCAAGGTGGGGCCCAAACCCACAGACCAGGAGATCATGACCTCAGCCAAAATCAGACACTTAACTGACTGAGCCACCCAGATGCCCCTTTAATTAGAAATAATAAATAAATAAATAAAATGTAAATATATTCCACTAAATCCAACTTAAAAGCATTTCTTTTTTTTTTTAACATTTATTTATTTTTGATACAGAGAGAGACAGAGCATGAACAGGGGAGGGTCAGAGAGAGGGAGACACAGAATCTGAAACAGACTCCAGGCTCTGAGCTGTCAGCACAGAGCCCAACATGGGGCTCGAACTCACAGACCATGAGATCATGACCTGAGCTGAAGTCAGAGGCTTAACCGACCAAGCCACCCAGGCGCCCCTTAAAAGCATTTCTAATTCAACCCCTCTTTAGCTCTATCCCTCAGATTTCTGTGGCCCTTCCGGCTACAAAGCAGAAGGGGAAGTCCAGGAGGAGAAATTGCAGTGAAAGAGACCGTGGTCTTAACAGATTGTGTTAAGGGTCTTAACCCGGCTTGCTTTGGCAAAGTTTACAAAAACATATCACATGACCTCAGGAACAAACTGCTGGGGGCCCCTCAGAGCCTAGAAAGGGGCCCGTAGAAGAGCAAGGCCCTGACATTTATGCAATACTAGCTTATCACTAAATTTGTGTCTGGTATGTTTCATTTTCTCTATTGTAGACTGCCATATATACAAGTAACAAATCTTGCATGCCTGTTACTTGGCTGATATGATATCTAAGTGAATGTCTCCTTTTTTCCAAAAGGGCTACATGGTTTCTTTTGGGAGTTGCCCACTCCATTAAAAGAGTATGTATGGAGGGGCGCTTGGGGTGCCTCAGCAGGCTTAACTGGGGGACTTCAGCTCAGGTCATAATCTCACAATTCATGAGGTAGAGCCCCATATGGGGCTCTCTGCTCTTAGTGCAGAGCCTGGTTTGGATTCTGTCCCTCCCTCTCTCTCTGCCCCTTGCCTGCTCACGCTCTCCCTCTCTCTCTCAAAAATAAATAAACATTAAAAAAAAATTTTTTTAAAAGAGTATGGAATTTTCAGACAAATAAGGATCATTTGGTCACGGGCATGAGAATAGCTTCACTTCTCTGCTAGAACTTCCTCACAAGCTCTCAAGATCCATTTGTATCCTGCCTGGTGTTCAAATTCTGGCTCAGTCATTTACTACCTCTGTGGAGTTGACCCAAGTTACTTTAACCTACCTGAGTCTTATTTCCTCATCTGTAAACCAGGAACTGTTTTATCTAGACCATATACCAAAACATTGCTATGAAGACCACATGAAATAAATTATGTTAAGGACCAAGCATAATGCCTTGATCATAGCAGGTACTGGGTAAATGGCAGCTATTGTTGTTCTTATCCTTATGGTTACTTCTTATTTGTCAGAGGCTCCTAATTGATTTACTCAAAAACTGAAACTTTGAGCTCTAAAAGTAGAGTGTATCAAATGATTTCATCTTCGTGTCCTCTATACTTAGTGTTCCTTACATATAGTAGGTGCATAGTAAATATTATGGAATTAAATTGAAAGATTTTGGACAAAACCCTCATATGCCCAGCTACAAACTCCAGACAAAAGCAGTGGCACACTTTTCGCCACCAGTTGCTGCACAGAAAGCCTTCCCTCTCAGTGAATTACTATACATTGGCCACCACCTATTCTTCATTACTAATCCCTTACTGGTTGCACTGCCTTGGACAGTTGACTTTGCAACCCTCTCCCTCAATCTTCTCATCTGTAAGGTGGGGATAATGAGTTTCTATGTAAGAGTTTTTATAAAGATAAAAGTGAGTCAATACACACAAAGTTCTTAGAAAAAATGCTCGATAGAGAAAATGTCTAATAAATGTAACTATTATTAGTCATCACCAAAATATGCTAGGCTCTGCTAGAATTTGGGGTCTCAGAGCTCAGCGAAAATGCTACCAAGCACCATTCTCTGGTGGGCCTTTGTGGGACAGTCTTTCTCATTGTGGTTTTCATACTTCTTACTTTTCAACCTTTGTTGACTATTTTTCTCCTCCAACCTCCGCATGGAACACATGAGGCTTCTGGCTGGTTCTCATGTTTTAATGACAGCTCTTGAGGGTATTTACTTGCTTTTGAAATTCTTTAATCTCAACACCTGAATAAACTTCAGATTTGGTAGGATAAGCTGGATAGGCTTCCGTCCAAGGAATTTAATGAGAGGACTTCACAAAAGCTAACAGACCACTTCAGATTAATGCTCACCATATGTAAATGTGTGCCTTTCCTCTAGTGACTAAAAATAGAAACATGAAGAAGAAAACTTGAAGGATGCCTGGGTGGGGGTAAGCATCTGACTTCGGCTCAGGTCATGGTCTCACAGTTTCTGGGTTGGAGCCCCGAGGCGGGCTCTGTGCTGACAGCTCAGAGCCTGGAGCCTGCTTCGGATTCTGTGTCTCTCTCTCTCTGCCCCTCCCGCACTCGCTCTGTCTCTCTCTCTCTCTCAAAAATAAATAAAGACATTTAAAAATTTACAAGAAAAGAAGAAAAAACTTGATTATCTGTGCAGAAGATGTCTGCAATGTGGGTTCAATTTTAATAAACATTTTAGTATCTTATTATGATTTTAATAAACCAATAGTTCTTAAGAGTAGGGCATCACATTAGTTTACAAAGTGACTATTTTCATATTTTGCAGCACCAGGTTATATTTCCAAGCACAGTAAATCTTGTCCCTTGGGTTTTTTTCCCCCTGTGGCTTGAGATGATCATTGATCTACATAATCTTTTAAAACTCATTTCACTTAATCCACTTTTGATTTTAGGATCTCTATTAACTACTAGTTCTTTTCAGTTTTTGTATTTGTTTCCATTAAACTTCAGTGGAAATAGCTAAAACCAAACCTGTCTGTACCTCTCATTCTTAGAATTATTTCATTGATTGGTTCATTTTATTCATCTCTTTATGTGTTTATTTAAGCACTGAAATCACATTGTATCAGAACACGTAGTCCTACCACCTCTAGTGAGACATCAACTGAAAGGGTGGCAATCATTTGACAAGTGCAGTGATCTCTAAGCCAGGGTGATCTAAGTCATGCGCAAATTTGGTGCTCCAATGTAGTCATGCCCCCAAATTCATTTATTGACTTACCATGGGGAAATCTCTAGCTTTACTGAGCTGGGGCATCATTTATTAGAAAGATAAATGAGAGTGATTAAGCTTCAAGGCCGTAAGTGTTGAAAGTTTTGGGAATTAGTGAGCTATTAAAATGACGAAGTACCTGGCTCTTCCTAGGTAAGCCATGGTTTCTCTCCTGCTCTACTTGGAGTGACCTCCGTAGGCTCTTCTAACAGCACATGTTGTTTCCATGAAGCCAGATATAATCTTGCAGGCAGCCGATTGGATAGGTGGCCAGTTTGTTTTTAAAGGTCATTTTGGCTACATTATTTAGTGCTAAACTAGACAGATGATAAGCATTACCCTTTAGTTAATGTTTGTTAATCCGTTCAATTAAATAGACCAACCTCTGATCAACCATCTATTCAATAAGAATAGATAGCAGTTACCTCTTTTCACAAAGTAGAGCCAGGTTTATGTGACTTTTTGGGGTTTTTTTTCTTGAAAATAAAACAAAATTTTAACTTTTCAAGCCTTTTAACTTTCTTAAGAGAGAAAAGATCTTGGCCAGAATCAATAAGTATGAACAGACGTGACAGAAATACACTTGACTTGTATTTTCCTTTCTAAATGTACTCCTAAATTCTTGTGTAGTTTAGAAGATTCTGGGTGTGAAGATACGATAGAGTTACTGGGAATTTGGGAATTATTCTCATTTGCTTTTTTAAATTTTTTGAAGTCCCACAATACATCAGAAGACTTTGCTAAGCATGGTGTTTTACACTATTTCCCTGGCCAGTGCCCTTCCAGTCTAAACTACATAGGTGTTTCACATTTCAGGTCTTTCTCATTATGAAACGTCTATTTTGGCGTGCACAAAACACTTTCCTTCCAATGAAGTAACAAACATTTTTATGATGCTATTTTTTTCAAAACGTGAGTGGTTTGCAAATGTGAAGAAAATGTCATTATAACATCCTTTAGGTGGGTTAAAAGAGGTAGAATTTCAACAAAGCAAACAACCATATTAAAGAAGCATCATTATTGCTTAAATAAGATGTTCTAATTATGACCTCAGTGCTTTTATTCTTTGATGAAAAGGTAATTTTAATATTATCTGTAGTCATAAATACTCCCTTAGAGTCTAATACTTCTTGGATTTAACCAAAGATCCAGCACAAATTTAAAAACATAAATCATAGGGGCACCTGGGTGGCTCAGTCGGTTAGGCATCTGACTTTAGCTCAGGTCATGATCTCAGCTCTTGAGAGTTCCAGCACCACATCAGTCTCTGCGCTGACAGCTGGAGCCTGCTTCTGATTCTGTGTCTCCCTCTCTCTTTGCCTCTCCCCCTCTATACTCTCTCTCTCTCTCTCTCTCACTCGTTTGCTCTCTCTCTCAAAAATAAATGAACATTTAAAAATGTAAATCATGAAAACATTGAATGGATGAACTTGAAAAAATATTAAAGATAGTGTTCAAGTAAACCATTTCCATGCTACTAAGTTTTCTGTTTCTCAAAGGCATGGCATGATTTCTCTATCTAACTCTTCATTATCTTTCCAAATAATTTCCTTTCCAACTGTCTTCTATCCATTGTCACACACAAGCATGTCAGCAAAAAATCTTCCCATCTGATTGACCACATATTTGAGAAAGGAAATGCATATTTTCTATTATTTATAATATTTAATATTTGATCACTTTTGGAAATATTGAAAAAGAAGTTATTTCAGAAAACCAGCATATTGTGCATTCTACATATCAAAACAAGTCCCCCCCCCACAATAATAGTATTCAAATGAGAATGTAAATTTCAGGGGCAGGGGCAGGAATTCTTGTCTGTTACCTATTGTAAATGCATCCAAAAAATTGTAAATTAATGAACAATAATTTACAGGTTAGTGGTTAATATCACTCATAGGTCCTGTCTCTGTGAATATTACCCCTAACCTGATGCTCACTCAACAGGTCATTTAGTTGGAACAGAAATTTTCTTTCAGTAAACATTACTCCTTACCTAGAGCACAGTCAATAAGATGCATTAGGGGGGCCAGTCAGAAGCCCAGTTTTGTAGAATTTGATGAATCTGCAAATGTAACTCTCAGAAATAGAAAATCATATGCTCAATACCAAATATAAGATGGCAATTCTCTTTTAGAAAAAGTACATTCTAAAAAATGATGAGATAAGGATTGCTTCTTATTCTATCAGTTATGTTCTTTCCCGTCTGTGTATTCAACATTTTTCTCCCTGCTAACATTTTTTTAATCAGCAAACAAATATGCTCAAACTTCACCACCCTATAAAGCCCATTGTGCAACCCCCAAACTAATAGTCTAAATTTCTTACTTTCACCACCAACCTTCTTGAAAAACTATCCTAAAAATTACTACCTTGACGTCTTTACTCCACCCACCTTTCTACTAATTACCATGTGACTTTTGGTCTCACCACTCAAAAAACAACTGAGGACTTCCTGGTTGTTGCATACAATAGACATTTCTCTGGGTTCTCTTCTTATTTAGCCACATTGTAGTATGTGACCTCAAAAAAAAACTTTTTGAAGAGTTTTTAAAGAAAACTCTTCCTTTAGTGAAAATTCTTTCTGATTCATCTTATGTGGCATTATTTCTTCCTGATTTTTCTTCTGTCTCTCTGGCCACCCTTTTCTCAGTTTCCTTTATGGGTTCCTCTTCGTCCATCTGCCTCTTAAATGTGTGCCATCAAGTTCTACACATTATCTTCTCCTCCTCCCATTATACACATAATTTCCTGGCAAATTCCAACCCCAGACATAAAAATGGGTATAGTAATGATTTCCAAATCTGCCTCTCTAGCCTAAATCTCTTCTAAGAAGATACTTTCTGGTTCCCTCCAGGTAGATCGCTCATACTTAGCCCTGACTTGACATGTCCAAAGCAAGAAATCTAAAAATCAGCCTCACCTCCCACATGTAATCCGTCTCTGTATACTATTGCCTACCTCTTAAATAACACTCAAATCTGCCCTTCGTTTTCTTCCCCAAGTGTAGACTCTTATTTCAAGCTATTTCTCATTGGTACTGCTGTATTTCCTTCTAACCCAACTGCTGTTAGGCAAAAGCTTCACGATTTCAGCATAGTCTAGGGCAGAAGTAGAGCACCCTTAGAATGAAAAAGAGTAATTTATCTAGAAAAAAATATACCCCAAGACAACCGACACATTTGTCCCTAACTCTAGGATTATGAAACAATGTTTAGATTTGTAATTTGATCTCCTAATTGTAGCTACCTACTTAGAAGATATGTTTGGGGTATTATTTATCACTTAAGTTGGTATCTGTTGCAAACTGTAAATTTTAGCGTGTAATTTCTTGTGATTTTGGTTAGCAAGAGTCTATTTCCTATAACCTGAGAAATTGATACCATTAAACTTTTGAATATGCAAAGCTTAGAACCAGATCTTAATGGGTGATGACTTATGTTAACTATAGCGACCTCTACTGGCAACTTTCAGTGTGCAAATGTCTACTAACTCTACCTTGTCAGCTGGTCTTGGGCATATTGTGACTGTGGCATTAATTACAATATGCCCTTTTAAGGAGCAATGAAAAACACCCTGTTCAAGAATATTAACTCCATAATTTTCCCAGTTCTGAAACTCATAAATATTTCATTTTGTTGAAATCAAGTGGATAAGTGTTGTAAGTGAGCTTGCTAGCATGATTCTTGGAATAATCTGGAAACAGACCCTGTTCTGATCCTATAGTACTAGGCTCAGGAATTTATTTGGCACAGCCTCCATTAGCTTGAAGCCTGAGCATGATGGACAACGTACTGTGCTTTCCTAAGGGCATGTACTTTACTCTGTAATCATATCATCACTGACAGCTATGTAAATCCAAAGGTTGACAAAGTGCATCAGAAACGGATAACATAGCCCCTTTTATATCCAGCCTACTCTATGTATGGAATCACTCCAGCCTGGAGTTGAGAAAGAACATGTTTTGCTACCAAAAGGTCTCTTGAACTTTGAGTTTCTCCTTTTCATTATTTGAGTAACCACAGAAGCCGTTACTCTTCCTGCAGATTCTATCCTCAAAATGTCACTTAAATTCATTAGCCTCTTCCCATTCCCAGACTGTTGCCTTGCATGGATTCCTTAAAAAGAGAGAGTAACAGGAAGACATCATTCACTTTGGAATCAAAGATAACTAGGCTCAAGTTCCAGCTCCATCTCTTCCTGACTCTTTCTGTGACTTGAGTGAACTGCATAACCGGTTTGAGATTCAGTTTCCTCATGTATAAAGTCAGAATAATAATTTTCACCTCAAGTCTTGCTACTTGGATAAAAGATAAAAACAAGTACCATATATCCAGTGCTTTAGATGTAATCTAATATTTAATCTTTACAATAGTCCCAATATATGTATATTATTATCACCACTTTAGAGACAAAGAAAACTGTGGCAAGTAACTTGCATATTCACCAGACTAGTAAAGAAGGAGTCAGGATTTGAATCTAGCCAGACTGGCTCTAGAGACACTCAACAACTGAACCCACAATCACTATGCTTTCCTGCATATGGCTAAACAGTTAGTAGAGTTTCTGGCATGCAGGAGATGCTAAATAAATGTTTCTTTAGGACAACTGCAATAGCTCCTAGTGGGTTTCTTTGACTTAGGTGTGGCTCGCTTCCAATTTATCCTGCAAGTTCTCCTAGAATCAACTCTTTAAAGTGCAAATCTGATTTTGTCTCTCATTAAAACAGAAACACAAAAATAATTATAATAGTTTCCCGCTGTCTAATGAAAAAAAGTCTGAACTTTTAAAGATACCATGAAAAAGCCCTCCACAATACGGTTGCTACCTCCCTTTTGAGAATCATCTTCTGACATTCTGCATGCCTGTCACACATCATCTTGTGTTCTTGCCATAGGAGATTACTGACTATTTCTCAATACCTTTCTATAATTTGTTACCTCTGCTTGCTGATTTTGCCCCTTCATTTGCTTATGGCAACCTCTTGCTTATGGCAACCTCTTATTCAGCCCTCCAGGTCAAACTCAGATTCTATTCTTTTGCAAGTTATCCTTAGTCCCCTGACACTGCTCCTCACCTGAAGGCAGTCCATTGCTCCTTCCTCTGGACTCCATAGAAATTTTAGTTATACATATTAACTCTTCAACCACAACCACATGAAGTCTGAACATAAACATGATCTGTCAGATTCTCAGGGACCTGACAATTAAATTATGGTTTGTTTTGCATTACTTCTGCTGAAAAGTAAGGAAATTCACATTTCTGATTTTGAGGGAAGCAGAGGTAGAAATGTGGATGTTTGGGAAGACATAAGATGTAAAGTAAACAGCCTTTTAATGTTTTTATATATTTTTAATGACTGGAGGCTTCCTGAAAGGAAATCAAGCTTTTCGTAGAAGGAAGTTACTGAATGAGCCTTTTGTGTTTTGTGGATTGATAAAGGAAGGCAGCCAACTCCCTGGGCGGCTGCCAGGATTTGGCAAAAGGGTTAGTGTTTGCTTGCTCCTCAAAGGACAGATGCCTAAATTCACTCGGGCCAAGCAGGTTTTAATTGGCAGAACTTTGGAGGAGAATGGGAGTACATATACCTGAAAGTTCCAGGCGTTGAGAGTGATGGGGTCCAAGTGACCAAGCTTAGTAGAGAGGAATGGACTCCCAAAGACTCCCTCAAGCAAGAACTAGCAGGGCTGGATTTGTCAGAGAGCACGTTGGGTGCAATGTGAAGCTAAGATGGCCATGGCAACATCAAATCCCCCATTCGAACGTGGCTGACTAATGTACCTCCTTTTGGGCCTGTGTGAGGCCTGGGGTTTTTCAGCGATCCAGGTAAATCCAAGAGTGCAATAATAAGCTTCTTGTCAACAGGCTTCTGGGGTTCTCATTTTTTACTGAATTTGATAAATAAAACATGTTACAGTTTATATCATAAAGTACGAAACCATTAAGATTTTTATTCTGAATGTATTTCGGTATTTAAGATGCCTTCATTCCTGTGGGCTTAATCTCCTGAATATCTCCGGAACACATCCATGTCGAAGATACTATCCTCTCTCACGTGGATTTTTGCAACAAACTTTGTCAGTGTTTTTCTCTTGTACTCCTCCAGTCCATTCTCAATACAGGAGCACTCATTTTAAAACAAAATTCCTATCAGACCACCTCTTCTTTTAAAATTCTTTGATGGCTTTCACTGGTCTTTGGATAAAGACAGACACCCATAGTTCTCAACCTGATCTAGTCTCTGCCCACCCCTAGAGCCTTACCTCCTACCACTGCACTTGCCCTCTAGGCTCCAGCCATGTCAGCCTTGCAGTTCCTCCCAGGGATCAGGCTCACCTCCCAGGGGTCCAGGTCACCCTAGGAACCATGCACACACTTTCTCTGTATGGGGTGTGCTTGCCTGGGAAAGAATTAAAACCCATTCATCCTTCAGATCACAGATCAAATGTCAGGGATGTTTTCCAAGAATCCTGACAACTTCACATACCCATACACACACATAATCAGACAGGGTTAGACTATGATATTACTTGCTCCCATAGCTGATTACATCATAGCATTTACTACAGCTTTCACACATAGATTAATTTTGTGATGGCTTGTTCAGAGACTATCTCTCCAATAAATGTTAAGCCTTATGAAAGCAGAGCTTTTTAAAATTTATTTTAAGCAGCAGTTTGTTCTCCACAACACTTAGTGCTTGATGGAAGGTATTTGTAAAATCAGGCTCCATTTTGGATAATTATAAACACTTAAAAGTGGTATTGGCATGGGAGAAGGACGTAAACTGGGGATAAAAGGAAGAAGATATTTTTGTGGTGATGTATTGGAAAAGATGAAACCACATGAGAAAAGATGAAGCTCATGGTGGAACAGTTCTTCAGTGGAGTCTGGGATGTATGAAGCTGCAACATGGGTGCTAGTGCTGAGATGGGATCCGGGAGATGGAACATAGGGGAAATGACCTGTGGTGTTAAGAAATGACGTTCCGGATACAGGAAGTAGCTCCCAAGGGCATAAAATGGATCCTTCCCCGAAGAAAGGGACAACTCCTAGGTCATAAACTCAGAAATGCTTTCAACATTTGGATGGGAGACCAGATGCAAGGGTAAATAACTGAGTATATAACTGATAATAAAGTAATACTAAGCTAAAAATAAACAGTTTACTGAGACCATAGATGAAGATTTGAATAGTTCCCACTCAATGGTACCTGTGAGTAGAAATTAATATTATTGAGTACAGAATTACCAATCATGCTAATAGTAGTTACATTGCCTTTATTTAATGCAACATTTTTATTTGGTTGCTAGAGATAATCACTTGTAGGAATTTTCATATATACTCTCTTATAAGAGAGTATACTCTCTTATACTCCTTATTCTTGTTTTAATCAGGTCTTAAGCTTTTCAAATGAGTATTCTCCTCCTATTTTCTGGAATACAATGCTAGCATTCATGGAGCACAGCAGCCTTGGTCCATCGCCTGTGTGTATCCCTTCCAGCCTTCTAGTTGTAGTTGAACTGGCCAACTGCCAGCTGTCAGCTTCCGTGCCTCTTTGCCTGAGGGCCTTCTCTGCATTCAAGCTGCCCCGCCTGGGAAGGCTGAAGTACTAGACAATTAACTCCTCCTTCAACCAACGACTGATAGAAGGTGGTGTGTACATATACCAGTTTCCTCCTTCTGTGGTTGGTGTCACTGTAAGGCTCATGTTCTGCCCTGGCTCCAAGAGTTGCCCAGTGGGAATAAGTCCCAATTATTCACAATGGAAATTTGTTAACTCACCCATTATTGGCTGCTTTTGCTTTCCCTGTCTCACTTCACTCCCCTTCTGCTGTTTCCTACTATGTCCTCCAAAATAAGCTACTTACATTCCCTTCTTTGTCTTCAAAATAAGCCACTTACAGTCACTTCTTTGTCTCCGGGTCTGCTCCGGAGAGAATTCAAATTAAGACAGTGCAGAAATAATATGGAAGCTTGTGCTTACCTGTGTCATTGTTCTAGATGCCTTTCTCCTTAATTTAAGTTACTTGTGGAGAGAGAGCATTTGCATCTCTAACACTCACACCCAGCACCTAGAGTAGCCTGTACAATATTGTTTATGAAATAATTAAATTACAATACTGATAATAGCTGACACTTGCATAGCACATTTGTGCTAGACACCATTCTTTTTTTTTAATATTTATTTATTTTGGAACGTGTGCAAGTGGGGGAGGGGCAGAGAGAGGGGGACAGAGGATCTGAAGCCAGCTGACAGCAGTGAACCTGATGTGGGGCCCGAACTCACAAACCACAAACAAGATCATGACCCGAGCCAAAGTTGGACACTCAACTGACCGAGGCACCCAAGTGCCCTGCTAGACACCATTCTAAGAGCTTTTCATATATTAATTCATTTACTCCTTGCAATAGTTCTATGAGGAAATGCACAGACCCAAACAAAATCACATCAAATACAAGCCTTCCCCAACACTGAGCTTTACTAACAACCACCAGTGAAAGAGATGAGAAAGGCCAACTATCTGATACAGCACCAGTATCTGGAGCCCCTGAACTATGGGATGGAACTTCCTATTTCTGGACTGAGACACACTTTGGTTATGAATTAACAGATAATTACTATGTGTGAAGTAGAAGTCAGCCCATGGAAGCTGCATGTTTTCAAAATATCCCCATTTTTATATCTCCTTACTCACTTAGCTTCATGTTAACTACATAGTCCATGTTAGTTTCCAATTTTTATTCTCCAGTAGAACTGTGATTCATAAATCTACAATCTACATACAGATCAATTCATGATAAGAAATCTACACAGATCAGGTATACCCTCCCCAAAGCCTTCTTAGATAAGAACTCAGAAGACAGTAGCTGCTAATGGCTCCTCCTGTTGTCTTTGAATTATAAAAAACCATTTGTATGTTTTATATGGTTAGGTATGGATTGCCTGAGGCATCTCTGAAGGAAGGAGAAATTGAGTTACATACCTACTGTTAATCCCTTTCTTCCCTGGCATTGTAGCTATTATCACCCTCATTTTAGAAATGGAGAAACTGAGGCTCAAAGAGGTTAATGGACTTGCCCAAAGTCACACAGGTGGTTGGGCCTGGAAATGAACCCAGATCTGTGGGTTCAGAATTCACACTCTCAACTACTCTGGAAGATAGGTAGCAGGTAATGGTGTCACCAAGCTATGGGTGATATAACCTGGGTTTTGTGTTTTCTTTTCACCATTTGAGCCAGGAAAGAAAAAATTCGATTCATTGTTAAAGTGTAGTAGCGATTACAGCTTTCAGATTAGAGGGGAGAAAGAAAGCTGCAGTGTGATGCAAACAAAGAGACCCTCAGGTGGGACAATCCAATGGAGAGGCCATTTTGCAGAGTACGTTAAAGGAAAGGAAATCACAATCATTGCACAAATCCGCTTGTTATTAGAGTTCATGAAGACTCAGAAATTTGAGCAAATGCAGGCTGAGTCTGAAAATTTTCTCAAGTTAATAATAAAGACCCTGTTATATGGAAGTGATTATCCCATCACAAATGGGACAGAGTACATATGGCATGGAGATCAGTGAACGTGGACAACAAAAGGGCTGGAAAGCCTCTTAGAGAAATTTCTCTAACAGAAAGGTATCTTAGCCACACCTGGGGAAGGGTTTTTATAATCACTTAGTGGGAAGACAGTTAATATCAGAATCATATTTAGAGAAGTTTGTTTGATATAACATGTGCATATACCATTTTAAAGCTGAGTTATTAAATTGTATATAGTCCTTATTTGAAAATGTTGATTCCATTCTCTTTATGAACTCATCTTTGTTTGAATTTGAATATAAACACATTCATTCAAGTACTGGTTCTGATAAATATCTGAACTCCAAACAGCAAGTATAATAAACATTCTGGTTCCCAAAATTATTCAGCCATGTAAACAGTGCCCTTACAGTATGCTTTTTAAGCAAATCTTATTCTTGGCTGGGCCCATTATGTTCCCTGAAATGCCATTTCTATAGGAGGCACTCAGTGGACTTTTCTCGGAGGAAAGTATTGTTTCACGGATATCTTTTAAAATTTACCCTACCAAAACATCCTGCTCCAGAAAAATATATGATTTGAGGAAGGATGGTCCTGTTGGGAAATTGAAATAGTCACAGATGTCTCAATTATATTTCTATATACAAACCCTGCTAAAAAACAGAATTTTTATCCCTTCGCTCTATAAGAAACCAAGGACTAAAAATTTACATTTGCCATCTCACCTCCGGGTCACCTTCCTGGGCTTTGATGTAATGCAACAGAATGACAGCTCCTATTTAATTAAACAGATATCTGGATTAGCTCCAGCTGTGAGCCATGCAATCAGTCCTTGTGTGAGCAAAAAGGGGTGTAATCCCTGGCCCATAGATCATTTCTGCATGGAAATCTGCTCTCACTCAAAGCCATCCACAGGCCGCTGAAAATGATTTTTTTTCCTGTATGAATTACTTAGAATGTGCAGCTGTCCACCCGCCCCCCACCTCCACCATCCTCACCTTATGAAAAGAACCAGAAAGACTGAGCTTGATTTGTCCTCTTTTTGTAAGCACTTTTTAATAAAAAAAGACCCTGCCTGTTGATACACCCAGCATTTCTTTGTTTGCTGCAAGAAGCGCTATAGATGTGGTTTGCTGTTTAATGCAGTTTTTTTTTTTCACATGCGTCTCTCCAGATGGGTGTAATTTGATTCTTTGATACATATTGAACAGATTTTTTAGAAATAGCTTCTTTAGAAGCAGATTTTTGTTGCAATATGACTTCATCTTTCTTCCAAAAGGAGGTATCTTGATCTTTTTGAATGGGTTTACTCACAAAACCCATCCTTTTAATACAGAAGGCTGTAAGAGCCTGTCTCTCACAGATTTAGACCAGCTAGAGTCAATGGAGAGTAAAGGCTTGTCTGTTTTGCTGGACTTCATGAGAGTGGACAAAGATTCATCAGTCCGGAGGCATAAAGAAAGACTTGAAGCTATTCAGGGGAAGGAGTGAGTGAATGTACACAAATGGGGAGGCTCAATTATTATGTATAACTTAGAAGAGGATAAACTGAACTCATAAGATGTCTTTATTGTTTCTACCCCAGGTAGGTATAAGAGCATCTTCTTGCCAGAGAGAAAGGGGGCGGGCGGAAAAGTTTCCAAAGACTTCTTGGATTTATACAGTTATTCTTGACAGCATCTTAAAAAAAAAAAAAATTAAAGTCTCAGTCTTTCTCCAGTGTGTTTCTGGTACATATAATTCTGCAAGCCAAGTCAAAATTTCTGTTACACACGGAAGGTTTTGCAACTCTGAGTGTTTTGCAGCTCTAAGCACTGAGAATACAGATGGGTTTGCTTTTCTAAAAATTAATTAATTAATTGAAAGTCCACTTGGCCTGGATTCTTTTCTGATTGCTGAAACTCACCTGCCAAAACAAATCGGAATCTCAAAGCCAGCACTATAGTAACACGGAGTCAGCTTTGAGGTGAAACTCCCTATGGTCACACTACTGCAGCTTCCAGTCCCTTGGAATGGCACTGAGAGGAAAGGCAGTGGAGTCCTTCTCCTAAAGCAGTAGTTCTGAGCCCTGACAGCACACATGGGGTGCTTTAACAAGACAACAGGTGCCTGCCTGGGCCTCAGCTCCAAAGATTGTGATTCAATAGGTCTTAGTAGGACCTGGTCCTCAGGAGTTTTTAATAGGTCCCCATCTGATTCTAATGTGCAACCAGGTTGAGTCTCACTGTTCCAGAGACACTTTTTAAATATTTGACCCTGTATTTCTCGATTAATATGTCATTGTCAAAACAGAACTTCACTGTTCCAGCTGCAGACTTTATGCCAACAGCAAACCTTAAAACAGATTAAAAAAATTTTAAGTCTTGTTCACAGTGAGAAGTGATTACCCTCTTCTCAGTTGCGGCAAATAGCAAAGTGAAGCTTAGTTCTTATGTTAGCAGATCCTGAGTCTTGTGCGATTCATTATGAGACAGTGGTACAGAGATAGTTCTATATCAGCTCATCACCATGAACTACAATGTCCATGGCACTGGCCCACAAGTAGCTGGGCCAAATGTACTTTCAGGGACATCATTTAGGGTAGTACTTTCTTTAGGAAAGGGACAACTAGTGACTCATTATTATGAGGTAAAGGTACAATTGGTTACTTGAGCCCCCAAATAGAACCCTGAAGTTTCACCCAGTAGTCCAAGGGTTTCTTAATGGATTAAATCAATCAGAGGACGCTTTAGGCCACAGTTGTGTCTCAGAAAAATGTGAATGTGTCAAGTCCTATGGTCTCATCAACTAAGACTGTATTTTCAAAGACATTTGTTTTGACCCAAAGTTGTACAATGAAAAGAACATTGGTTTGGAAATCATTAAGCTAGATTCTTGTCCTAGCCCAATCACTCACCAGTTGTGTGGTGCCAGAGAAATTAAATAACAGTAGTAAAAACAATAATGGTAGTGATCAATTAATGAGCACAGACTAAGGGTAGATAGGCGCTAAGGGCTTGTGTGCTGTATTTCATTAAACTTTTACCAAAAAAAACCCATGAAATAAGTATTATTATCCCATTTTTTTTTAATTTTTTTTTCAACGTTTTTTTATTTATTTTTGGGACAGAGAGAGACAGAGCATGAATGGGGGAGGGGCAGAGAGAGAGGGAGACACAGAATTGGAAGCAGGCTCCAGGCTCCGAGCCATCAGCCCAGAGCCTGACGCGGGGCTCGAACTCACGGACCGCGAGATCGTGACCTGGCTGAAGTCGGACGCTTAACCGACTGCGCCACCCAGGCGCCCCTATTATCCCATTTTTAAGATGAGATTTGGAGATTTGGGGTGTATTGTTCAAGATCATCCAGCTCTTACTTGGCAGAACCAGGGTTAAAACCTATGTCTGCCTGGGGCACCTGGGTGGCTCAGTAGGTTGAGCATCCGACTTCCGCTCGGGTCATGGTCTCGCGGTCCGTGAGTTTGAGCCCCGCATCGGGCTCTGTGCTGACAGCTCAGAGCCTGGAGCTTGTTTCGGATTCTGCGTCTCCCTCTCTCTGACCCTCCCCTGTTCATGCTCTATCTCTCCCTGTCTCAAAAATAAATAAAACGTTAAAAAATAAAAATAAAAAGTAAAAAAATAAAACCTATGTCTGCCTGGCTCCCAAGCCAATGCTCCTGACTATTATGTGATGCTTGACATGGCCTTATTGTACACTACCTCAAAAACTTAAGAGTTCTTTCTTTTTTTTTTTAATGTTTATTTATTTTTGAAAGAGAGAGACAGAGACAGTGCGCGAGCAGGCGAGGAGCAGAGAGAGGGAGACACAGAATCCAAAGCGGGCTCCAGGCTCTGAGCTATTAGCACAGAGCCTGACACGGGGCTCAAACCCACGAACTGTGAGATCATGACCTGAGCCGAAGTCAGACGCTCAACCGACTGAGCCACCCAGGCCCCCAGGAGTTATTTCTGAGTGATCTTCTGCTGACAGTACCATCTAATACTGTTTTAAATTTAACTGTGAGATCACTCCCTTAACCCTAAACAGAATTTGCTAAGTAATTAGTGCTGTATAAATAACAGAAGTGTTTAGGTATTTCACATGTTCGTTTCCACAAATGTTTGCCGAGTATCTGATCTAAGTGAGGGGTTAGATGATAGAAATAAAAAATAGACGAGATGATCCCCACACCTTACGTTGCAGGAGAAACAACTGCAGGAAATTGCATATTGAATATTTATGGTGTAAGGAGTGCCATTAAAGAGGCAATGTTTTGTAAAGCACAGAAATTTTTCGTAGTGAGTAGAAACATGCTTTAGCCAGGTTCATAAATTTGTGTTTTCCTGTATCAGGTGTGCTAGTCAATAACTTTAACAAGATTTTCTTGAATAAACATAACTCACACAATGATACTTGAACTATGCATTTCATTATGCTCTCCGGTTTCCCATTTGACTCACACATTTGGGGATTTGTTTCTTGCAGAAGGGTGTTGGCAGGGCAAGTTCCCCATGTCAGCAGCATTGATGTCAGCCTCTTTGACAGGAATTGGAGGGAGCCCAAATTCCTACCAGTGGACTCACTGCTTTGGGTTAAGGCTTTGATAAAATATCAGCATGATATATCAAGTGCCATAAATCAGATAGCCTATCAATACCATTTAAGCACATGCTTAAAGGACATTCTATCCAGAGAATTCAGGATCCCTAAGGGAATGACACAAAAACAAGATAGAGAAGTTTCTGTAAGGTGTGAAATTTTCGGCAAAGTCCAGAACGGGGGGGGGGGGAGGGGATGACTAAAGATAGCCCAAACTCACGGTGGTCAAGGGATGCTAATCACATTTGGTGATACATACTCCTAAAGAGAATATAAAAGGGAATGGGGCACCTAAGACACACTTCCTATCTTAGGCTAGGTTCTCCCAAAAGCAGAGCCTGAAATAAAGTCTTGGATACAAGTAGTTCATTTGAATTTGATCCCAGGAGGTGGTAATGAGGTAGTGGGGACAATAAGACAGGGAATGGCAAAAAGCCAATAAAGGGTATGCTAATGAACCAGTTACTGCTCAGAGTAACTGGAGCTCAATACTTCTGGGGCCTTGTGAGGAAGCATGGAGAATGCGCCTCAAGACTGTCACACTTAAGGACAGGAAGACTGGAGCATTTACCCACCCACTCCCATGTCCCCACTATTTGAGAGTTGCACCCAAGGCATTAACTGTGCTCCTAGGTTTCATTGGTGATTAGGCTTTGGAGAAAATTCAAAACATGCAAAGCAGAGAGACCAAGTGTTATGTTCGATATGAGACCCTGCGCGTGAAGCTATCTGCACTCTTGTGCTGAAATGAAGCAGCCCGAAGAGAGGGGGCGTGGGGATCCACAGGAGCATGCCAGACTGCCCACTTAACAGTTTTGTCAAGGACTTGGCCTGAGTTTTGTCATCCCCATTTTCATTTCATACTAATAACAGATATCACGATTTTAGTAGACCATGAAAAATAGATTAATGGCCTTGCAATTCTCTTTCCTATCTATGAAGACTGAATAGAATGTTCTACTCAAAATAGCCACTTAAAAAACAGACAAGACTATTCCAAAGGAAGGCAAATTCTTTTTAAACAGTGTAGTTGATACAATCTGTTACTTTTATACCCACTATGCTCTTAGGCTGCAAATGTCAATAATTAAAACCATCTTCTTTTTGCCCAAAGATACTAAGACTCAGTTCACCAAGAGTTCGCATTTGTGAAAAGTATAGATCACATCATGATAGGCCTCCTCTACCCTTAGAGAAAGGTGCTTGGTCGCGCTTTCTGTTTCTAGCTTCACCATAGTAATCCTGTTAAAGTGATTTGCTCTTGAAAATTCATCTCTGACTTGTAACAGAATATGGTGGTCAGCTTGCTGACACATGGGAGGAAAGCCAGTTTTACCACATAAAATATAGCTGCTGTTTTCCGCAGTTCATTTTCATTTTAAATTCCACTGAATTTTTTTTTAAAAAGTGCACACACACACACGCACACACACACCCACCTTATTTCTGCTTGGTGGTGGTTTCAAAGGGAGGATTGGGATGAGAGGCATTGGGAAAAGATAAAATGTCCTTGCACAAAAAGAGTACAGTTAAAATTGTATCAATATTCCTGTGATAAACGCTAAACCCCGAGCTCAGTGCGGTCAAGTTTTACATGCCTGAGCTGACATGCCAATCTGCCAGCAGTCATATGGTTCTCATATGGCGACACTCCACAGATGCCAGCAGAATGTGAGAAGTTTCTGGCTCATTTCCTTTGATTTTCTTAAGTGCCATGTTGCCTGTATACATGCACGCTCACATGCATGTGCACACGCATGCACACACACACTTAGACACAGACACACACCTACCTTTGTCATGTTATAAAAGCATTGCTATAATCCACTTAATCCCAGTAGATCCGTTAAAAAGACCTTATTCCTGCCTCTGCAGATTCATAGTAATTCATCAATTAACATTTAACATTTGAGGTTTTTCTTTTCAAAAGTTCAAACTGAATAAGAGTTTTCTTGTGAATCCACATAGATTCTTTTGAACAAAAAAAATTTTTTTTGGAATATTTTATATTATGACTCATTTTTCATTCTTGTCGTTATTTTAAAAAAAATACGGTGTCCCTGAAATGGATTTTGCAGCAAATCTTTTATACTGAAAAGTAACATCTCTACAAATGATTGAAAGCATACAAATGCTAAAAATTAAACAATTTTGTTTTTCCCATTTTGAAACCGATATGTGTCACTGTGTTTAAAGAATCTATTGCTTTAGCTATTGTGTAATAATTACATAATTTCACATAATAAAAAATTAATTCTTTAAATGTTTAAAAAATTGATTACATGTGTTTCCTCATTAGATCTATTGAGTCATTGAGTTTACACTATGCATATTTCAACAGTGCACTCTTTTAAATCAACTTGATTTATACAGTGATTCTTTTTTATTACTTTGCAAGTGGTACTGAGCAAAGTAAATGGAAAATGAAATCAAAGTGACACATTCAAATAGTTATGACACATGCAGTTGTATACACAAATGAACCACACTTCTAGCCAAACTATCCTCAACTCCCAGCTTTGATCAAGAAAGGCATGTCTGTTTCAACTCTGTATTTCCTTTATTCAAACCTTAATGGCACATAAATATTTGTAATTTAATGCATGCAGTATTTACAAATATAAATACAATATGGTCTACCTTTACCTTCTAGACCCTTATATGAAGTGAGTTCTTTAGGCATACTGTATATAAAATGGATGGCAGATGGCAATTGAATAAAACTAATATACTGTCTGGCTCACAAATGAAGAAAAGTATCTAATGAGTACTATCTTCCATCCCCTCCCTAAGGATGTTGCCATTACAGAAGATATGGTTTCAATAAATATAATGAATTATTTTCATTATAAACATACCATTGCCAATTTTTTTCACAAAGCAATGTTTACATAAATATATCCCAAAGCAGAGAGAAATACATTCAAATGTAAATTCAAGTCATTCTGAAGCCTAAATCACAACAATCTTTTAGGAAACTTTCCTTCAATATTCAAATAAATGAGCATACAAAATTAGGTCAAAATATATACAATCTTTTGAGAGACAAGAAAAGACTCTAACCCCCTTTTTTTGGTATTGATCATAATTTTGACAGAATCTCAAACTCTCTCCAGTTTCTGAGTAACCCAGATTAAAATACAACAATAATAAAACCATGGAGTATTAAATTATTATGAAAATTCTTATATCTTAGAAGAATTTAGATGTGTTGCCATTTCCTAACCAAGAGAAGGAAGGATATCATGGCTTATCTACACCTCATTCCTACACTCAGTTTTAAGTTTGTCCTCTACCACACAGTTTATAAACATCTTTTGGGGCGCCTGGGTGGCTCAGCCGGTTGAGGGCTCGACTTCAGCTCAGGTCATGATCTCTCAGTCTATGGGTTTGGGTCCCACTTTGGGGTCTGTGCTGATAGCTCAGAGCCTGGAGCCTGCTGCGATTCTGTGTGTCTCTTTCCTGCCCCTCCCTCGCACACGCGCGCTCTCTCTCTCTCAAAAATAAATAAACATTAAAAAATTATAAACAACATCTTTTGAGAAGTGTTCTCTTCAGGCTGATTAGTAAAGGGTAAGGTGGTGATGCGGACATTAAAGAAATTGCTATCAGCTAAATTTAATTTAGTGAAAAAATACTGAGTACTAGATACTAAGCAATTGTTAGATATTGAAATACAAAGATAAATAAGACACAAAGATCTTGTTCTCAAGGAACTCATACGTATCTACTTTTGAAATTGTTGATGAACGATGCTTGGATAAAGAATAGAGTGCAGGAGGGGCAGTAAACAAAGGAGAACTCTCTGGTGCATACATATTAAAACCAGTTCTTAATCTTTTTTAGAGAAGAACTATATTGCACACAGATGTTTAGAACATCCTTTGACTCACACATTCTCATTTGTCAATTATTATATCTCAGGTAACATTTCATAAAACCATTCTCAAGTAATTCAGACTATTTGGAATTTTATATAAAGTCTAGACTGAGATTAAATTTATCACACACTGTCTTTAAGATATAGTATTGTAAATTCTATAAACAAAATTACGATAAGTTTATTTTTTTAAGTGCATTTATTTATTTTGAGAGACAGAGACAGAGATAGAGAGGGAGGAGCAGAGAAAGGGAGAGACAGAATCCCAAGCAGGCTCTGCCCTGTCAGTGAGGAACCCAAAGTGGTGCTCAAACTCATGAACCAAACCGTGAGATCATGACTTGAGCCGAGATCAAAAGTCAGAACTTCACTGACTGAGCCACCCAGGTGCCCCTATAATGAGTTTAGTAACAAATTCTTAGAGGACAAGCTGATTTCAAGCACATAAGTAACATTTGACTTTCAGGCAATTGATAAATTCATTCCCAAGTGTTATTATTCAACAAAACAAATTTTCTTAAGGGTATACATTATATAAGAATTGTTAGTCTGGACCTTAATGAATAAATGAAAATGTCATTTTCTGAAAAATCCAGTAATTTCCCCCCTTATTTGTGGGGACATGGGGTGGAGGGGAGCTTTGGTTTATCTAAATGAATGAGGCTTTCTGTAATTGAAGATTAAGACTGTCCTCTAATCTACATTAAATGGCCAATTAAATAAGACTGTCTCAGTATTTCTAAAGGTAAATCCTTTGGGAGAAAGGGCCCTTGGTACCATGTAGGAAGAAGCTACTCATGGGATTTTGACCGCAATTCCATTATTTATGATTGGTGTCTTCTGGGCCAAATTATTTAATCTCTCTAATCCTTGACTTTCTTACCCATAAAATAGGGCAGTGACAATTCTTATCAAATACATTTGTTTTGAGGATTAAATGAGAGCATGCGTGTAAATTCCTAGAAGACTGTCTGATAATTAGTAGGCACATAACACTAGCAATTAAGATTAGTTTTTATTCTGTTTTAGGTTGGTTGGGTTTTATACTTAACATTTCTTCTGGGAACAAAAATAATGTGTTATCCTGGAAAAGTAAGAAGAGTACAATTAAAAAAGTAAACCACACTTTTAGCCAAATTTTATATATCATTACCTTAAAATACTTTTAAAATATATTGCTCCAATTTTCAGCACTATTAATAAAATAATATCAATTCCTTTGTATGAAATGGAAAATATCATCCTCTCTAATTCAAACAGCAATAGATAATCATATTTAACAATGCTGTCAATATATTTTTAGATTATTTCCTGGGAAAATAGTTTTATTATAAAATTATTTATTATATGGTGCTTATTCTTTTTAAACAAATATGTTTCATTAAGAGTTTCTTATATTAATCTTCCAATATGATTTTCAGTGGCTACATAGTATTTATAAAAATACCAACTGATTTTTTCAAATTGCTATTAAAAGAAATTTAAATTGTTTGCACATTTGTCCTGTAAATATCACTTATATTTAACCATAGAATTTATACATTTGCATTTTCTTGATTGTTAGAGTCAATATATTATACTTCTCACTTGAGTTTCATTTTTCTGTAAATATTTGTTAGTGTTCTCTGTTCATTTTTCTATTTAGACACTAATTTTTATTGTTAATAATTTGTAAAAGTTCTTGACATACTAACCTCTTAATTCTTCCATATATATACTGCGAACACTTTCCTCATTTTGGTCTATTGATTCTTGAACCATATCACACTATTAAAGCAGGTGCATTTTTACAAAACAAGTGTATTTTAAAATTATGGCACAAAAAAACCTTCCCTTTTTTTTTCTTTTTCAAAATTTCTCAATTATTCAAAAAATGGTGTTTATAATCATTTTGCACATATAATAATAGGAAAATGTGTGATGTATTGTAATTACATTAAATGTATCATTTATATGTGGATAATTAATATATTTACAATATTGAGTTTTTTCAGAGTATATTTTTGTTTTTTGGTATATAATTTTCTTTTATGTGTCTCAGTTACTATTTTAAAGTTTCCTTTAGAGAAGATTGGAATATTCATTGTTTAAATTTTTTGCAGGTATTTATTTTTTAAGTTTATTTATGTATTTTAAGAGAGAAAGAGCACAAGCAGGGGAGGGGCAGAGAGAGAGAGAATCCTAATCTGTGCTGCAGAGCCTGTCATGGGGCTCGATCTCACCAACTGTGAGATCATTACCTGAGCCAAAATCAAGATTCAGATGCTCAACCAAGTGAGCCACCCAGGTGCCTCATTTGCTAGATATGTGAATGGGGGTCTTACCCTCTATACTGCTGTCATCTGTATATGTTGAAATGTATGGAATTAGCTGATGTGTGTGTGTATGCATATACATATGCATATACATGTATTTTTTCTATCTGATCATTATATTGAATTTATTGAATGAATTATATTAAATTTCCTTTTAAATGCTATTAGTGTTTTCAATAACTTTTTGACTCTCCTAGTAGTTCAGATGTATCATCTATAATTAATGACAGTATATGCTTCTTGTTTATTCTGTTATCTTTTTGGATTTATCAGAGCATCTAGAATAATATTATATGATAGTGGTGATGGTGGATATTATTGATTTTTCCAGCTTTAATATTTCAAACTGATTATAATTTTGCTATTGAATTAAGATAGATTTTCAAAAAGTTAAATAAGTGCCTTTCTATTCCTTCTTCACTGAAGAATTTTCAACACAAATAACAACAGCTTTTATCCAATGAATTTTTATTATCTATCATAATGGTGATAAATTTTCACTATCTTTTTAAATTTGACCTGTAGGTCTAATTTTCTCCTTTGACCTATTGATGTTATTAAATATAACAGATATCATAATACCGAAATATTTTTACATGTTTAAAATAAATCTGACTTGATCGTGTGATCATGGTAAATTGTTTTCTTAATTTATTATTGAATTTGTTTGATGTTATCATTTTCCTGATTCATAATGTCTACTTGTATATTTATTAATTACTTCTTCTTGACCTCTATCTATCTCCATACCTACACTAATGTAGATAAATGGAATATATGTTTATCTATTTAGCTAATATTTCACTTAAATGATAAATTCATTTATTTTAATTCTTTTCTCTTTATCAATGTTATGGAATTACCTCTAAATGCATTTTTAATCATCTTCTATGAGATCTGTAAGTATGACTCTGATTTAAATTATTTCTAAGAAAACCATAACTGCAAAAGTTTTTACTTCTACTTTGATCTATGAATGAGAATGTTTTAAAATCACCATGCGTTTGTAAGTTTACTATTCAGTTCTGGTTTTACAGCTGAGTTATTAAAAATTGTACACTTTTTTACTTTTAGAAGTTTTTACATTTCATGTGGCTTAACATATAATCAACTTTTGCAAACTGTAAAGAAAATGTATATTCTCATTTTGTGTGGTTCAAAACTACATATATTCTATAAAACCAGCATTCTTAACTACTTTATTCCATTTCTCCACATTTCTATTTACTTATTTATTAATTACCTGGCAACTAGTGAAGGGTATCAAAATTCCTCATAATTTTTGTTTTTCAGGTACTTTGGATTACATTTACAACTATTTTTAGTATATGTTGATAATACTTTTCATCGTAAAAAGTTTCAAGACGTTTATTGATTACGCTTTCACCAATCTAAAAGAAAAATACTCTCATTACTTAATGTTTCCCTTGAATTATACTTGACATAATATTAGCATTTTGAGCACTGGGGAATTTTGAACACATTTTCCTGATGAATATTTGCCCATGATTTTAACAGTTGGAATCACTGAATCTTAGATGAATCTCTGGTATATTGCACATAGATGGTTTTGTTTTTCTCCCACAATATGAACTCAGCTGGCCTCTGCAAGAGTTTGCCCTGTTTACATTCACAGACAATTTTACTTCAACAATATTACTTTATGACTTCTAGATATTTTTAGCTCATCGATTTCACTTGTTTTCTATCATTTTCTACATGATACTTTAAGAATCTTTTTCTTTTCTAGTAATTAGGAAAAACACAGGCTGTTTTAAATTACATTAATACACACCATTACTTTAAAATATTGGAACATATATCACTGTAATTTTCAATATCAATAGTAAAATATTAGTCCTATATAACAAAAAATTAGCCTATTGTTCTTTTCCTTTCTTCCATGTCTCCTTTTCATGCTACTTGATATGTTTGGCATATTGAAATTTAAGGCTCAGGTATTATTGCCAAATTGTTCTCTACATTATGTATCTTCTCTTCAAGATCCATTTATGGTAACTATATTCTACTTTCTAAACATATTTATGACATTTTTGGAGTAATTAATATTTAAATGTTTTCAGTGCTATCAACCATGTCTTTCCTGCCATGATTTCTTCAAGTGTGATTTATATCTTGGTTGCAGGAATATATCTTAAAATAATATAAGTGGCATATTTTCTGAGCCCTTGAATATCTAAAGATGTCCATTAAGTACCACTGCACATAAATTACGACATGCTGAATATAGAATTCTTGGATAACAGATATTTACCTGAAATGTAAAGATATTACTCTTTACATTTACAAGCCTGTCATCTTCTGCTTTTTCATATTGCAGAAGAGAATTTCTGTTGGCCAGAGCCATTTCTTTTTGGTAAGCATCATGTATTTTTTGGTGTGTAATTATTTTTTAATAATTCAACTTCTTTGTCTTTAAGAGCCTGAACAGTATGCTTTAATATATTTAGGCACTAGCTTTTTGCACAGTATGGAATCAGCCCTGTCAGCCTTTAGGGTTAGGACATTTTTTTGTTCTCAAGGACACTTTTTCTATTATAGATGGCTGATAGTTTGCTGGCTTCTAATCATTTGTCCTCCATATTGAGTGTCTCCTTGTCTTCATTTTCATCTCTTTTCCTTCTTCTTCTCTATTCTGGAAGACTTAATCAAGCTGAACTTCATCATTGACAAAATATTAGGGAGGGTCAGTTCTGCTCCTCAGTACATCAACTATGGTATTATTTCTTCTATTTCCTCTTCAGTTTCAATGCAGTCCTTCCTTGCCATCGCCTTCTGATGTAGTCATCCCTTGCTATTTCCACTTACTCTAGTCAGTCTGCATTTTCATATCAGTTGTCTGTACTAACATCTCATCTTCCATTTCTTGTTTTAAAAGGATCGTATTGTCTTCACTATTAGTATGTGAACAAAGTAGATGTACTCTAAATGTTACATATTTCTCATTGTGCATCTATTTGAAAGTGTTCTCCTTTTGAATGCTGTTTTCTTTTGTGTGTGTTGCCGAATCTTTTTATAGACCCAGTTTCTCGGGGTATAATTGTATGTGTGTGCATACATTTAGCAGATTGTTGTTTGGTTTTGAATGATGAGCATATGATGAGCATTCTAATGTGGTCTGGAATTACCTAGGAAGAGGGTGGGTGAATTGCTTTTAGATCACCTTACTCCCTCTTGGAATGCTAGTGGAATCCTTGTCTCAAATCTCAAGCCAGAAGCCAACTCAAAGTAACTTTCCATTATCTGTTTAGTGATCTAACAATTTGAGATGAGTCATAAAAAGGGTCATGTATATAAACCTTGCAGGGAAGCTCTTACTTTCTATATATTCGTGCATTGTGTAACAGCTGATTAGATGCATGGATCATTTTTCCGTGTCTGAGATATATCTTACGTGGAGGAGCAGACCTTATCAAGGCATACAGTTTGAGCATATCTTTCCCTTTTTCAGAGTCCTGACTGCCATTCCTAAGAGAAGCCTCACAGAACTGTGCCCCACAGAACTGTGTTTTTTGACTACAGGCAAGTTACTTAACATCTTTGTGTTAAAATAATACTAATTATATCATCGGGTTATTGTAATAATTATGCAGTTCAATACAGACAAAGTTCTTAGAACCATGCCTGACACATAGCACACATTCAATAACGATTTAACTGAGTGGGGAGACCAGTCTTCCCATGCCAACGGTAACAAGGCATCCAAAGCCCTAGCTGAAGGCTGAATGGGAAGCCAGGACTGTCATCATCACAATGTGGTAACAAGTTCATCCCCACAATGTCAGAGAAGATCATGTGGGGAGCCTGAATTTTGGTTCCACCCAACATTAATGAGATCCTCTCCTTCTACCCACTGGGATGGTGTCAGAAGAGGCCTAAAGGAGAATCAGAACTTTCACCACCACCCTCTTCCCACGGTGTCTAATGGAACCTATGTAGGGAGCAATGATGAGGTACTCCAACCCCTCCTTGCCAGGAAGGTATCAGTGGAGACCTGATGAGACCTAGAACTCTCATCCCAACTCAGCAGTAAGAAGAAGACTACACCCTTGGGCATCAGTAAAGGCTAAGTGGAGAACCTGGACTTCTAGCCCTACATGGCAATCATGAGACAGCACCCCCCCACACTTTCCCTGCTGGAGAAGTGATGGAGGATGCAAGTTAAAACAGATTTAAATAAGACCCAGAACCTTAAAATATATTACCCCAAATGTCCACATTTCAATCAGAAAATCAGTGGTCATATCAAAAACCAGGAAGATCTCAAACTGAATGAAAAAAGACAATCAATAAATGTCATATAAGATGACAGAGATGTTAGAATTGAGATGTTAAAATTACCTGACAAAGATTTCAAAGCAGCCATGATAAATATGCTTCATCAAGTAATTAGGAGCATGATTGAAACAAATGAAAATACAGAGTCTCAGCTAAGAGCTAGAAAATTGCAGCAAAGAATAGTAGATATAAAAATGAACCAAATGGAAATTTTAGGACATCAAAATAAAAAACCTCAGAGGATGGATACAATTGCAGAATGGAGGGGACAGAGCAAAAAGAAAAAGAAAAATCAATGAACTGGAAGATAGAAAATAGAAATATTCCAGTCTGAACAGGAAGAGACTGAAAAAAAATGAACAGGAGGGGCACCTAGGTGGCTCAGTCAGTTAAGCCTTTGGCTCTTGATTTCAGGTCAGGTCATGATCTCATGGATCATGGGTTTGAGGCCTGCTTGGGGCTATGTGCTAGCAGTGTGGAGCCTGCTTGGAATTCCCTCTCTCTCTCTCTCTCTCTCTCTCCCTCTCTCTGCCCCTCCCCCACTCACACAAGCACACACACTCTCTCTCAAAATAAAGAAATAAAGAAATAAAAAGAAACAAATACTTTTTAAAAAATGAATCACTGAGACTATAACAAAAGATCTAACACTCTAGTCATTAAAGTCCTGGAAAGACAGGATAAAGCATATAGGATGAAAAAATATATAGCAAAGATACAATAGATGAAACCTTTCAAATTTAGAAAAAAATATATAAACCCAGAGATTCAGAAATCTGAGAAAATCCCCAAGCAGGATGAATCTAAGCAATCCACACCAACACACAGCATAGTCAAATATTTGAAAACTAAAGACAAAGAAAAAAATCTTGATGGCAGCAAGATAGAAATGAAAACTTATCTACAAGAGAAAAGTAATTAAATGAGAAAAAAAACTCTCATCAAAAACCATAGAGATCAGAAGGAAGTGGCACATTTTTCAAGTGCTGAAACAACAGAATTGTCAACACCCAATCCAAGAGAAGGTAAATTTCAGGAATGATAAAGGAAATCTGAGATAATTTGTTGTCAGGATACCTACCCTAAAAGAAGGGCTAGGAAAAGCTCTTTAAACAGAATGTTATTGAAAAGTAAGAAATATTGGAATGTGATCAGAAAAAAATAAAACATGGTAAACAAAAATATGAGTAAATAAAGTAGACTTGCCTTCTTCCCATAAGTATTCTGAATTATGTTTGGTGGTTGATGCAAAAATTATAATACTGTCTGATATGGTTATAATTGTGTTTACAGGAAATACTTTAAACATTTATATTCTGAACGGGAGAAAGTAAAGTTACACACATGGAAGTAAGATTTCTACACTCCACTCGAACTGGTAAAATTATGGCACTAATAGATTTCGATAAGTTATTCATAAATAATATAACATCTAGAGTAATCACTTAAAAGAGCTATATGAATAGATATACTCAAAAAACACTATTAATAAATAAATATAGAATTCCAAAAAATGTTTAAGTAACACAATGGAAAGGCAAGAAAAAGAAAAGAGAAATGAAAAACAGAGAGAAAAAAAAACAGAAACAAAGAAATTCACTGACTTAAGCCTAATATGTCATTATTTATATTCAATATAAGTGGTCTAAATACGCCAACTAAAAGACAGATATTAGTAGTGTGGATTAAAATCATGACTCAACTCTATACTACCTACAAGAAATTCACTTTGAACAAGTGAATAAATTTGAAATGTTTCCAGCAAGACTGACAAGGAAAGAAAGATGAGACACACATATACCAATGTATTGTTTTACCCACGTATTGTATGTACTAATATTGGGAACAAAATAGGAGCTATCACTAAGAATGTGCACATATCAAAAGGGCTACAAGGAAAAATTATGAACAACTTTACACACATAAATTTGACAACTTAGATGAAATGGACCATTCCTAAAAAACAGCAATAAAAACAACACTAACATAACTCACCCAATTTGAAATTGATAATTTGAAAAACTTTGTAACTATTCAGGAAATTGATTTATAATTTAAAATATCCCAGGAAAGAAATCTCCAGATACAGATGGTTTAGCCAGAGAATTCTAACAAACATTTAAAGAAGAATTAATGCCAATTTTACACAATTTCTTCTATAAAATAGAAATTTATAGATGAAATTATTGCCTTAGGGAAAAAAACAAGAAAAGACAGTACAAAAAAAGAAAACCACAAGCCAATATTATTCATGAATATAGACATAGATATCCTTTAAAACTATTAGCAAATAGAATTCAGTAATTTACAAAAAGAATTATATACCATGGGAAAGTAGGGTTTATTCCAAAGATGCCAGGCTGTTTTAGTATTTGAAAAGCAATCAATATAATCCAATATATTAACAGGCTAAAGAAAAACATCTTGGGCCCCTTGGTGGTTTGGTCACTTAAGCATCTGACTCTTGATTTCAACTCAAGTCACAATCTCACCAGTCATGAGTTCGAGTTTGTGTGGATCTACTTCTGGGTTTTCTGTTCTTTTCCATTAATGAGCATCTGGCTCATGCTCACAGTGCAGATCTTTCTTGGGATTCTCTCCCTCTCTCTCTGCCCCTCCACATACATGCATGTTCTATCTCTCTCTCTCTCAAAGTAAATAAATAAGCTTAAAAAAAAAAAAAAGAAAAAATCTCATGATCATATCAACTGATGCAAATAATTTGACAAAATCTAAATCTAATTATGATAAAAACTCTCAGAAAAATAGAAATAGTGGGGAACTTTCTCATCTTTATTAAGAGCATCTATAAGATGCATCCAGCTAACATTGTACTTAATGGTAAAAGATTGGCTGCTTTCTTCCTAAGATTAGGAACAAGCCTCTCTCTTTTTCAGCATAATGCTGGAATTTCTAGCCAGTGCATTAAAAGAAATAAAAGAAAAGGCACACAATCAAGAAAAAGAAAGAAAGAAAGAAAGAAAGAAAGAAAGAAAGAAAGAAAGAAAACTATTTGCAGATGACATTATTGTCCACATAGAGAATTCCAAGGTATCCACAAAAGACCTCTTAAAACTAGTAAGTGACTTCAAAGGTCATAGATAAAAGATCAACATATAACAATCAATTGTATCTGCATATACTAACAATGAACATGTGGACACTAAAATTAAAAGTATGATACCATTTTTAATTGCTAATAAAAATGAGACATTTAGATATAAATCTACCAAAACATATACAGGACTCAAATGCTGAAAATTATACAACACTGATGAAGGAAATCGAAGATCTAAAGAATAGACCATGTTCATGGAGTGGAAGACTCAACATAGTAAAGATGTCAATTATACTCAAATTGATATAAAGATTTAATGTAATTCCTACCAATATCTGAGCAAGATTTTTGTAGATATAGATAATATTACTCTTAAATTTATATGAAAAGGCAAAGGAACTAAAACACCTCAAAGAATTTGAAAAGAAGAAAAAAGTGGGAGGAGTCAATCGACTTAATTTTAAAACATTATTTAGGTACAGTAATTAAGACTATGTTGTGTTGGTGGAGGAATAGACACATAGATTAATGGAAAAGAACAGAAAACTCAGAAGTAGATCCTTACAAATATGCCAACTTATTTTTGACAAACATGTGAAAGTAATGCAATGGAAGAAGACCTTTCAATATCAGTAGTGGAGCAAATGAATACCAACAGGTTAAAAAAATAAAGAACTTCAACCTAAGTCTGACAGCTTAATAAAAATTAATTCACAATGAATCTTGAAATTTAATATGTAACATAAAGCCTTCAATCTTTAAGGAAATAATATTGGAGAACATCTTTGATCCATTTGGAACTAAAGAAAGAGTTTGTAGATTGACACCAAAGCACAATCCACAAAAGGAAAAAAATGATAAACTGGACTTCACTAAAACTAAAAATTTGTGTTCTATAAAACATCTTGTTAAGAGAATGAAAAGGTAAGCAAAATATGGCAGAAAATATTTGCAAACCATGTCCAAAAAATACTAGAATTTGGAATACATTAAAAACTGAAAACTCGGGGCGCCTGGGTGGCGCAGTCGGTTAAGCGTCTGACTTCAGCCAGGTCACGATCTCGCGGTCCGTGAGTTCGAGCCCCGCATCAGGCTCTGGGCTGATGGCTCGGAGCCTGGAGCCTGTTTCCGATTCTGTGTCTCCCTCTCTCTCTGCCCCTCGCCCGTTCATGCTCTGTCTCTCTCTGTCCCAAAAATAAATAAAAAACGTTGAAAAAAAAAAAACCTGAAAACTCAACAGTAAAATAAAAATAATCTAAGTACAAAACAAACAACTCACATGAAGAGACATTTCACCAAAGAGGATTACAAATAGAAAATTAGCACATGATAAGGTGTTCAAAATTAAAACCACATTGAAATATTACTACACACTCATCAAAATGGATGTCACAAATAATGACAATACTGAATGCTAGAAAGAATATGGAGAACTGAAGAAACATTGCTGGAGTGAATGTAAAATGGATTAGTCATTCCAGGAAACAGTTTGGCAGTTTTGTAAAAAAAAAAAAAAAACAAAAAAACAAAAAAAAACCAAAAAAAACAGAAAAAAAGAAAAGAAACGTGTAGCTACCATATGACCTAGCAACTACAATCCTGGATGTATTTCAAAAAAAAAAAAAAAAGAAGAAGACTTACACTCACGCAAAAACCTATACATGAATGTTTATAGCAATTTTATCCCTAATAGCCCCAAACTGCAAATAATCCAGATGTACTCAACAACTGAATGGCTGTAGTTTATCTACAGCCATGGAAGACTACTTAGCAAAAAGGAATGGACTATGGATACACACAACAACCTGAATGAATCTCCAGAGCATTATGCTCAATGAAAAAAGTCGATTTCAGTTAAAGACTGTGTGATTCCATTTATATAACATTCTTCAAATGACAGACCTACAGACATCAACAGATTAGGGGTGACCCAGTTAAAGAGAGAGTGAAAAGGAAATGGATGTGGCTAAAAAAAAAGGCAACATGTGGAATCCTGTGGCGATGAAATTGTTCTGTACCTTGACTGCATCAATGTCAATATCCTGGTTGTTTTGTATTATAGTTTTCCAAGTGTTACCATTGGGGGAAACTGCGTAAGGGATACACAGGATATCCCTACAGTATTTCTTACAACTGCAAGTGAATCTGCACTTAACCTCAAAAGTTTATTTAAGAAAACAAACTAGAGGCGTCTGGGTGGCTCAGTCTGTTAGGCATCTGAATCTTGATTTCAGCTCAAGTCCTGAACTAATGGTTAATGAGTTCAAGCCCCAAGTCAGGGACAGTGTGGAGCCTGCTTGGATTCTCTCTCTCTCTCTCTCTCTCTCTCTCTCTCTCTCTCATTCTCTCTCTGTATATACAATTTTATCCAAGCACTAATAAATATTCACCACCTCAATTCAAGGCCACTATCCTGAAATGTCTTTGAGTCCATGCAGTTATGAGGTGCTAGAAAATGTGTATTTGTTTTAATTGGGGGGCAATTATTTAGAGATCTCCATTCTAAATTTTTTTTGAGCCAGTATTCCATCCATTAGGTTAGATAATTGGCCAAGTCATGATATCAAATGAATATAAAGTAGTTCAGGTATAATCGTGTGTTAAATATACATATATGGATCTCCTTCAGCAAATGTCACTGTGTACACAAGTGTATGACCACATAATTTGCACTTTTATTTGATGTATAAAACTGTCATCATTACAATTCTCCATACCTTTTAAAATAAAAAGACATATTTTGCAGCTATAAAACCATATAAATTCTGGAACTAAATTTATCAATCAATTTTGGTACTGGTAGGAAAAGTAGAAAGAACTACAAGTGGTCCAGCAGTATCATTTCCCAAAAATTACCTTTTTAATTTTGTGAGGAGCAATGATAAGTGATACACTGAAGGGCACTTTGTTTCAAATTTTAATTTTACTCAGAAAGCAGAATGCATGGGGATTTAATTCTGGCAAATAACATGGAGAAACAAATGGATGTTTCAAATTGTGTGAAAAGCAATATAGAAGAGAAATCACAATTGGGAATTCTCAAAATAAAAAATCAGGATTTTAAGAGAAGTATGAAGCAAATAGTTAAAAACCTTGGTGCCATTGCCAGAAAAAGGAAAGAAAGACGAAAGATAAACTGTCTTTAAGAAACATGTCAGGGGGCACCTGGGTGGCTCAGTAGGTTGAGCAACTGACTCTTGATTTCGACTCAGGTCATGATCTCATGATTCATGAGTTCGAGCTCTGAGTTGGGCTTCACATGGACAGTGCAGCCTGCTTGGGATTCTCTCTCTTCCTCTCTCATGTCCTTTCTCTCTCTGTCCTTCCCCTGCTCACAAGCATGCTCACATGTATGCTCTCTCTCTCAAAAATAAACAAATAAACTTAAAAATTGTTTCAATTTCTCAAAAAAGAAACACTTCAGGAACTTTAACATTTATCAATTCTGAAAACAAGAAAAAAAATCACATTTAAAAGAAAAAAAAGAGGTAACAGTTAAATATATATCTTCCTTAAATCTTGTTTTATTTAACCTTTTGAAAATTAAAAAAATAAATAAGTAATAAATAAAATTAAAAGTTATAAGTAGTAATACATTGTAGATACAAATATTTCCATGAGAAGTTGTATATATAATCTTATGCAAGTATTTCCATTAAAAGTCTCTTGTTCAAGAAAACAGTTAACTGCATCATGTGTTCATAAAGCACACCACTTATTTTTAGAAAAAGTATTGTCCATTGACAAGCACTATCATAAGGCATTTCATAATCATCAGTTAATTAGAAGTATGTAATGACCACCTAAATTAGATACATAGTTTCGGTGGGAATTAATCAGTTTAGAGCCATCACACTTTTCCAATTGAAATATTAGATGAACTCTTAGCATGTGTCTCAAAGTTGCGTCTCATACAATCCTATCTGTATTCATATTTATGTTTTGCCTTTTCTCCTCTCTCATAAAAGGTAATGGAGAAAGCAACATATCCTATTTCTATCATATTCTCTCTTTCCTTTGCATTATCATTTTCCTCCTAAATACAAATGTATACAGCTTTTCCTTCTAAATTGTGCATTTCATTTATGACATTACTTTTCTATCCTCTGGCAGAATCCTGCAAATAAAGGGTAATGATGGTATTTATAGACATCCAGGTTAAAATGGAACCATGCCTGAAACATTTCTGCTCAACTTCCCATTAAAATACCCATGAAGATATCAAAAAAGACAAAAACTGGCAACTGCATCAGACACTAGCTATAAGAGAAAATGACGTGTCAAAGTCCAGGTGGAATGCACACTAATTGCATGTTGATTAAGATGACTTTATCAACACAGTCCTGGACTGTAGACCATCACGTACTCTAGCCTCTGAATCAAGCAGAACAATTCACTTTGAAGAGATTGGAGGAAACCATTTTGACATGTCTCCATAGCTGAATCAGAGTTCAGAGTTTGGATCCAAACTCAATCCAAGAGACTTGCATTAGAAGAATGCCAACTAGCCATTGTAAATTCCACCAACTTGGAACCTGAGGTTTAAATCTGGGAGGGAAAAATTCTAGCCCGAGTTTATAGAAAAGGAATTTAGATTATTCTACTCTGTTGGAAACTTCAGGAATAAATAAAGCTCTTCCCTTTCAATATGTATAAACACAAAAGAAAAATTATCCACTTTGTAGGGGCTTAAGTCAAAGGAATCATTTCTCTGAAGGTTAAGAGAATCATATTTCTGATTCTTATTTTCTTTTTAAAAAGAAGAAAATTTTAGAAGACATCTTATTAATGTCCTCCATAAACTATAGAAGAATATGAACCATGCAAAAAAAAAAAAAACCAACCAAGAAACCATAAATGAAAAAAAAAAAAACATGTCATGAAAAAGAGAGTTTAAGTGAGCTGAAGTATAAATGAAGATTTTAAGATATAATAGCAGTAAAAGACTTAGGATACATAAAAATATGATACATAGGTTTTAATTCATAAAGTTTTTTAAATAACTGGGAAAATTTGATGATGTATTAAGTATTGGATGATGTTAAGAAATAATGTAACGCGTGCATTATGAATGTGTAATACACTTGTCATATTTTTAAGAAATGTAACAAAGTACAAAGAGATAAAATGACAGAATGCCTGGGATTTGTTTTAAAATACTTGAGCAAAGAAATGAAAATCAGAGAGTGGGCACCTGACGTGAATGCAGTGAACTCTAAATTTTTGCTGACGAGTGGCGGGTCATGCAGAGGCAGATGCTGAGGTAGAGTTGGGAGATGTAATCCATGTGAAAGATAAAGGGAGCTGAAGCAAGATTAGTCAGGGAAGGCCTGTGGATGGGCCATGATACACATCTGACAGCGAGGAGAACATAGGCAGAAGGAGGCAGAATTGGGGAGGGGAGTCTCAGAATGTGATGCACATCTGACAGTGTTGGCCAACCCAGTGGGTGAGCTCATTCAGGAGGCCCACACTGGGTAGAAACGGCAGACCCTCATACCCCTGTTGTGGTCACTCACTGGCTGGACACTACCCTGGAGAAGAGGGATCTGGCCATGGATGCTGTTGCTGAAGCCCAAGGCCCCTCTTGATGAGAAATCCAGGCAGCTCACCTCCCCTGGCTACGTCACTGGTACACAAGCCGCTACACATTATTGTGCTATTCTTTTTTGTTAATATTTTGGAAATTTTATTTAAAATGTTCAAAAGCGGGAGTGGCTGGGTGGCTCAGAGGGTTGAGTGTCCAACTTCAGCTCAGGTCATGATCTCCCAGTTTGTGAGTTCAAGCCTCGCATAGGGCTTGGTGCTGACAGCTCAGAGACTGGAGCCTGCTTCAGATTCTGTGTCCCTCTCTCTCTGCCCCTCACCCGCTCACCCTCTGTGTGTGTGTGTGTGTGTGTCTCCAAAATAAACATTTTTTTAGTGTTCAAAAGAAATAGCAGGATTAAAATATACTTTGGAGGCAAGAAAGTGTACAATTGATGCTGCAGAAAAATGAAATCTATGATAGAAGACAAATAGGGGAGACTCACCCAGAATATAGAAGAAAACAAGGGAATAAAAAGGAACGTCTGAGAGAGAAGTCAATTGCATTAAAGGACAGAAAACCACCAGAGAAAGGATATCAACACTTGGCACAGAGATGATCATCAGAGATATTTATAGACTGCATATTTTATTGGGAGAACTCACAAGCCAAAGAGCAATCTGAGCCCCTCAAAAAATGAATGAAAAAAAGCACACTCAGAATGTAGGGAAACTTGCCTTTTGATGTTAGTTTTACAAAGATACAGCACATGCATTCCTTTAAAAGTATCTTCCATTTCTTACAATTTGCTGTGGAGTAAATTTAGTCCAATCTGGCAAAAAACCGAATCTGATTCACCAAGTTGAACAGTCTTTTAAGTTTAATTCAGTTACTTTGGAACAGATTCTTTTCAGATTCTTCCCCTGCCCACCCCTCCACCTGCTACCTCAACAGGGACTTCCTCTATTCCCAAGGCTGAGAAGGGCTTTTGGGATCCACTTGGTTTCCTTCCTGTCATTCCTTCAAGCTCTGGAGTGATAGACTTTGCTTGGTCGTTTTTTCCCTCTTGGTACCATGGCTGAAGTTTGGGGCCAAAGAATGCACAAGCCCCTTGGTTCTCTCTGGCTGCCTATGCCTCACCTAAGCAAGAGACTCTCCGAAATTCCCCAGCCTGCTGCTAGGGCCAGTCCTTTCTGCAGGTCCCCTCACCCATTGCCACAGCAGACCCCAAGGCCTCAGCTCAGTTACACTGCCCCCTTCAACCTGGCCCCAAGGACTTGTGGGAACCCTAGTTTCCATTCACACTGTGCAAAGCTCTAGCCTGCCTAAAATGTACTGCTGACTTCTCTGTGATGCTGAAGTGCCTACTTTGGACTGATGGCCTGTGAGGCAGCATCTTGCCAGGGTCCCCAGGAATGCCCCTGTCTTTTGCATGCTCCTCACTCAGTACATCACACCCCCTGGGATAGTCCCCTATGTGTCTTTCTCCTCGCTGCCTTACTTCCCTGTCCTTGAACAAGGAGAAATCCTGACAGCACCATGTTGGACAATTTACAAAAGAACCAAAATAAGGCTCTCTTCAGACATCTCCTTCTCAACACAAATAGAGGCAAACTTGATTAAAACAAAATTAGATATTAAGCCAAGCCATCACATGTGCAAATTACAACGTGGCCATGTTCAGTTAAGGAAGGACTGAGAAAATGAACCCCCCTCAGACAACCAGAAGAAGATACATATACCTGCACATCCAAAAGAGGTCTAGCAATCACAATGGCCAAGTCGATTATGTAAGAGGAGAATGAATAAAATGTACACCATAAATTATAAATAGCTATTGTAAATATATAACACAATGAAATACAAACTTTAGTCTTTCTTCAAAATAAGATCTGTATAATAAGGTGATGAAACTCTAATCCCAGAAAAGATTTTAAGTTTGTGAAGGGTTAATGGGGAGAGGAGCCAAATTGCCTCATAAACTATGAGGAAAGTTTTTATTTCTGTGAAAAGAAATTCAGGCAACTTTTACATTCCCAAGAAAGAAATCAAATTAAGAAGCAAGTGGTTAAGGGTAACTGGATCAGTGCACAGGAATATCTTAGATGTATTTATATATATTCACAGGGCAGCTTGCACAAGCCTATTCACTAGTGTAAATTGGTGTTGATTGGGTGGACAGCTTTCACACTGATTTTGGTGGCTGTGACCGCAAAACAGTCTTCTCCTAAGTTTGTGGGAACTGTTCTCTTTTGGTTCCCCTCTTGGTCTTCATTTGAGCAAAACTGCATGGCAGATTATCAGTGACTGGTCAGGTCTTCACTACAGGTGAAGAATTCTTAAAAATGAAGTTTTGTTGATAGATATCTGGTTTTTGGTTTGAGAGTTGGTCAGGGTGATTTTATTTTGCTTTTGCTTGAATCATTTGTAGAATCACCTGTCAGGACAACGCCTAGAAGCATTTAAGATTCTATGTAACAGGCGTTGAACCGAGTGAGACAAATAAATAGAAGTTTTATATTTAAAAAGGCGGGGAGATCAATCCCAATAACTACCTTTGCCTATATGAAATATCCAGATTGTCTTTTCTTCAGCCTAGCTACAGTTTTTTTTTTTCTTATGAGTAGTGTTAATTCAGGGAGCAACGGCATGATTCTTCCCTGGTTGACCAAAAGAAAATCTATGACTATTTTGTAACCCATGACTACTTTAGTTAAGGAATTTAAACTGCTCTGTTTTATCCTCAGGCTGTACTATTTACTGTCATCCAATATGAGGGAACCAGTTTTTGATGGTCACCTCAAATTGTTTGATTTCTAAGGATGGAGTCACTATTAACAAGAGTCTTTCAAAAAAAAAAGGAGGAGGTGGGGGAGGTTTTCCTTTCGCTTTTGGTTTCTGTAAAGAGATATAGTCCATCAATGGTGTTGTCTAGTCACACCTCTTGAATGACTTGCCCCAAAGGGTTGACAAAGTGTGGCCTGCATGTCAAATCCAGACCACAAGCCAAGAATGGTTTTTACATTTTTAAAAGACTATTAAAAAGAAGAATACATGACAGAAACTGTATGTAACTCAGAATGCTTAAAATACTTACTGTTCTATCCCTTTACAGAAAATAGTTGCCAACTCCTGCCCAACAAGAGCCATGTTAATGCAAAGACATTTTACCTAAAGCGTACACTTAGGCGAGTCATTGTTATCAGTAAGGGGAATATGGTGGACTAAGTCAGAAGTGCAGTAACTTTAAACTGGTAAAGTAGTATAACAGGTGCGCCTGTGTGGCTCAATGAGTTGGAGCCCATGTTGGACTCTGAGCTGACAGCTCAGAGCCTGGAGCCCGCTTCGGCTTCTGCATCTCCCTCTCTCTCTCTCTGCCCCTCCCCAACTCATGCACTGTCTCTCTCTCTCTCTCAAAAATACATAAACATTTAAAAAATTTTAAAAAAAGAAGTAGAATAAAAATAATAATAAACAAGAGTATACATGATTAAGTGTAACATGTAGAAGAGTCTTGTTCCAATGGTCTTGGGCAGAAGTTTCCTACTTCACGTGATCATCAGCTTGTTCTGAGGTTCTTGGGTCAGCCATCAACCACTGAAGATGATCTACCTCTGGAGAACTTCTGTTTAGGCTCTGTGATGGTTGTAACTTCCCATAGCTGCTAAATTCCTTGCATTTCCCGGAAGATTGAGAGTAGCAGAGACAGATTTCTGAGTAAGGAGCAAAGCCTTGCATCATTTAGATACATGAATAGCTATAACTATTTCATGTTTTATGTTAGATGTGTCCCATCGGAATGGATCAGTAAAACGGAACTTCTAAGTAGGAAATACAAAAGCCAATAGCATTTTAGCCATGGTTTTCAATAGAAAATTGCTGGGATTCATTCAGAAGAAACAAACAAACAAACAAACCAAAACCAAGTCTACTATTATTAGTACATATTCAGAACCCATAGAGGAGAGCAACTGTATGAAGTCTATTTGGAAGTATGTGAAGAGTGCTTTAGGCATGGAACCAGTCCATGCTCTACCTCCATAGCTTTTCCAGATTAATTTAGCAACTTATATAAAAAACTATGTCCCATGCTACCCTGAAAAGTGATCCCAGTGTTTAATATTGTAGCAAATTTGTCCTCACATGATGTTGTGTTTCATGAAAGACTTTTTGCAAGTGTATGTTTGAGATTTTATTTGAGGCTTCTGGTGGCTATTCAAGTTTTGCAAAATCTTATTCTTATAAATAATACAACCTGATCATTTCTAAAATGTCCTTTCAGAATTTAGCAGGCCATATTCTATGTGTGTCTGATGGAATAATCCTTGAATTTCTCCAGGAACTCATTATTTTTGTTGTTTGAAATGAAGCCCTTGTATAGAGACTTCATTCAAAACAGTTTGTTTGGCTTATGGTTATTAAAGTATTTATATACTATTTGTAAAGTATTTAAATAGTATTTACAAGTATTTTTATGAGATCTACTCTCTCTTTACTTTCTCTCTTTACTTTAAAAACAGCTTTATTTTTTATTCACAAAAATTCATTCATTTTAAGTATACAATTCAATGGCTTTAAGTACATGTATTGAGTTTGCAGCTATTACCATAATCTAGTTTGGGAACACTTCTGATAAGTCACTTTTGACAGCAAACATTTTAGGTAGCATCATGACATCTATTAATTATTCATTAATAGATATGTTGTTTTTGAAAAGTACCTAAAGAAATTTTTAAGAACTATTTTTTCTGTAGAATTTTAAAATAAGGGGATTATTTTAAAATACACCAGCTATTAGTTTTATATTTACTACTTTATTTTAGTAGTTTCATATGCCATAAAGAATGCCAGATAGGTCAGACATTTGAACAACTTGGCTTCTGGTAAGGACTTAGATTTTACAAGAGAAACTGGACTACTTCTTAAAACGAAGCCTAATATTTCTTTCTTTTATTGTAAATAAAAGAACCATCAAATCACCATTTGGTGTTGGAGTGCCCAAAAATTCTGTTCTAGACATGAATACTCCCCGAATTAAAGAAATACAATGGATTCTTCTCCATTGAGTAAGGGGTTTCGGGGTTTCTAGATTAAAAGTGCTAACACCAGCAGATGGTAACAATAATTCATAGTTACTCAACTACTATGAAGATGTTGGATAGTTTCTAATCGCAATAAGGATTTCCTATCTGTAGTTATAGTAGATTTAAAGGTCTAGTCTAAATTCTACAGGTGCTTTCATTAGTTTAGTTGATGCCTGTATTTGTCCTGAGGCAGGGGCTCTGAGCACTGGCTAAGGAATTAAGGATAGATTTCATAGTTGTGGATTCTTTGATGTGTACCATGTTATTAAGTCAATTACTCTGGAGCATGACTTAACCTTTTCGTGTTGTACAGAAAGAAAGGCTTATATAAGTCAGGAAGAATCCATTTGGATTCTTAAAAATTCCGATGCAATTAACCTGCCATTGTCCTATGGTGTCTTTTGCCCATAGGAATTCTGAGACCATAACTATTTTTTGGTAATTTCTTGAATCACATATAGTTAAAGTATATTAATGTTCATATTCTATAGTCATATCATGTATACAAACTTCAGAACATTTGGTCTGGAAGCAGATTCCACCATTTAAATGTGTAAGTGTTGTTTTGCAAAGAATAAGTAAAGTGTTCCTTTGATAATTTCAAATGTCTGTCTCAGGTTAGGTCATAGAATTGTTAGAGAGTTTAACTACTGGATTGATTCAAACCAACTAAGATAAATTAAAGTTTATTTTCCCATAAGTCTTCTGCAATTTACTACTCAAATTTGTCTTTTATTATCTTTTCCACCATCTGGCACAAGCAGTCATTTTCACTTCAAGAGAACATTTTTCTCTTAAAAAAAATATTTTTGCTTATTACACATCAATTTGCTTCTCTTTTTTCAGACAACTTTAAGACTTTACTTTGAAGGCTCTGATGTTCTATAGCAATGAAATTGATGGTAGATATTGTGAAACCTATCTAAAAAAGAAAGTGGTATTAATGCATAGGTAAATACAATACCTCTTAGGAGTTTAAGAGAAAGATGGAAATATTTGTAATGTACCACAAAGAGTGGCATCAATGATTAGATTCAGATAGTATCCTTTTATTTATTAGCCAATATCAAGCATTGGTTTCTGCAATGGCCCTTCTGCTTATAATATCTGCGTGTATTCTCTTCTATAGGTTCTAAAGTTTTAGGAAACAGGAAGCAACCATTTGGGTTGTTTTACCTAGAGAGCCGTTAGCTGTATTGATTTATAGCTTGCTTATTTTTAAGGCTATCTAGAAATGCCTACCCACCTTTTGGATATATTTTAAGTTGGCAATTTCAGACTTTAATTTACTTTTTTCTTATTAAATCCCCTGATTCAGATTTGAAAGCATTTACCAAAATAGAGGAAAAGGCTATTTTTATTCAGGGCTTGGGTCTACAGAATGAAAGTTTTCTTAAATCTATTATTAATCTTTATTTGATTCAATGTTTGAATCTTAGTTTGATCTTTTATTGAAAGAAAGAGTTAGGGAATTTCCTACTTTTATTTTTAAAATTTTACACACTGGTATTCTTTAAGTCTTCTCTTTTCTACTCTGTTTCTCTTAAATATTTTACCAACTGAGGAGTTAAAAATTAACTGATTAGTTAGTATAGATCTTCAGTTCAGAAAAACAAGTAGCTAGCAAAGTCCTGAATTCTATAGGAAACTTTGCCTATGCTTTTGAGGTTTAGGAAACACCTTAATTATAGCTATTAATTCTAGAAAAGGTTTTAATTCAGCTTCTATAGATCTACATTCATTTTGTCAATCAATTTCACAATGTGAGTATTCTTTCCTTAGGAAACCCTGAAGAAAATATATCTCAAATAGAACATTAGGTAGAGCTGATAGAAAAAGAGAGGGATGCAAGGATGCAAGAAGGTTTCAAAGTGTTTGAGAAAATACTGGAGTCAGGATTTTGTTTAGAAGGTTTACTGTATCTATTGAAAAGCTAACTATTGACTACTTAGTGTTCAGAAATCCTCTTAAACATTAATTTACTGATTTTTGACATTTGAATGTCAAATGTTATTTTGACATTGTTATTTGAAGTCACTTCTTTTACATTAAAAAATTAAGTGCAACAGTTGGGTTTATAATACCCCTGTATGTGGAAAGTAGAAGTTCTTCTAGGAGAAGTTTGAGACTTTAGCATAAATAGATCTAACTAGCATAAATAGGACAAACTAGAAAGAGGAGCCATGATAGCTGGTCAACAATATGTGCTTATTCATGATAATTCAGGTCCACAGACCAAGCAGAGGTGAGGAAGGGGCTATAGGATTAATAAAGGATTACAAATTAAAGAAAATTACCATCTTTCAAAAATTCACAAGACAAGGAGTACATGCATTACAGGTTTGTAGAAGAGCTGCATAGCTTGGACACTCTTTTCTGCAAATGTGTTGCCAGTTTAATGAACCTCTAAACACAGGATCTACTTGGATTGGATTGGAGATTTATCAGACAGATGTCTCAATCCACTCTCTTACACATATGAAAACAAGACATTGCACAAAAAAACAAACCCCTTGAGGGGCCCCTGGGTGGCTCAGTATGTTAAGCATCTGACTTCAGCTCAGGTCATGATCTCACGGCTGGTGAGTTCGAGCCCTGCTGTCCAGCTCTGTGCTGACAGCTCAGAGCCTGTAACCTGCTTTCGATTCTGTGTCTCCTTCTCTCTTTCTGCCCCTCCCCCAGCTCACACTCTGTCTTTCTCAAAAATAAATAAACATTAAAAAAATTAAAATAAAAAAAACAAACCCTTTGAAAGAAACTTTGCATATATATGCAAAAGCAAAGAAGCAACAGAAGAACAGCAGGGAAATGGAAAATAGATTTTTGAAACGGTATAACTCCACAATAAAAAGTCTAGTTACCTTGTTCTCAATGGTGCTCTTCAAATCAAAGAATTACTGAATAAAGAAAAAACTGAGACCCAATTACCTAACACAAAGAACTAAGTCTAATGGCCATATCCAAAGATCTACCTGGCTACAAGTCCCAGGATAACACAACTAATTCATCAGGAAGAGCTCAGTGAAACTAGTCAGAATTCAGATCATTGATGGATTCACATCCCTGGCAGCAGCTATGAAGGATGAGTGGAGTTTGGGCACAAGGGCCCCAGTAAGGTTTGCATAGAATGCTGCCATGCAGGGCTCTTCAAAATTATGTCAGTGGCACTTTCTGAATTGTTAAAGAATGAGACCATCATTTAACTCCTAAAATAAACAAAGCTGAATTTATTGCTTACTGTAGTAAGGAAGAACAATGTTGGTCTGCACATTCTCTCTGAGCAGAATGCTAATCTTACTTGGGTTTTGGAGAAGCACAGAATTTAGGGACTGGTGGACTTTCAGAGGCATAAGTGGGTTGGAATTATCAGTAGAAGTGTGGTTACTCATGCATGGCAGTGGTTGACTGATTAGCACTCAGTGGTTTGTTTTGTAGGCTAAGACTATCTCTAACTAAATCACAGAAGCAAGAGATTGATACTGAATTGACTTGCAAAAGCATGTTCACTGAATTGAGTTATCACTGATTAATTGAATAGACTTAAAATACATTCCTATGGCTACTTATTAGCATGGCCACAGAGCAATCAGCTTTTTTTTCTAAGTTTTGGGGAACTTTTAAATCCTTGTTTTGAGGGAAGATTATACTGAGCATGATTCCTGGCTCTGTCATGTAACTTGCTCTGTATTTTGGAAGGTGACTAGATCACTCTAAACCCCCAAGAAAAATGAAATAACAAATTCTACCTTGTGTGATTAGAAAGCAGCATATTAAAGCACCTTATATTTAGTTCATATTCAAGAAATAATGAATTTTATTTTGTAATCTAAAATAGACAAAAATAAAAACATGTAATACTAGACAGAGCTTATTATGTGCTAGTCACTTTTTCCAAGGTTTTTACATATTTTACTCATTTGAACTATAAGCCACTCTTTGGTATAGGTGCTATTATATCATTTTCCATATGAGAAAATAGAGGCACAGTGCCAGTAAGTAAAATGCTTTGTCACACAGTTAGTAGGTGGTGGCTGTGAGATTCAAACCTAGGCAATCTGGCTGCAGAAATTTTTGTGCACAACCACTAACCAAACTTTCAATGTAATGCACAATGAAGAAACATATGATAAATATATAAATTTTTATTAAAAAAATATACATACATATAGGGGTGCCTAGGTGGCTCAGTAGGTTAAGCGTCCGACTTCAGGTCATAATCTCACGGTTTGTGAGTTCAAGCCCCACATTAGGCTCTGTGCTGACAGCTCAGAGCCTGGAGCCTGCTTCAGATTCTGTGTCTCATTCTCTCTCTGCCCCTCCCCCACTTGTTCTCTGTCTCTCTGTCTCTCAAAAATAAATAAATGTAAATATATATAATATGATAATATAGGTAAATTTGGCTATTGTTGAAAGCGCTGCTATAAACATTGGGGTGCATGTGCCCCTATGAATCAGTACTCCTGTATCCTTTGGATAAATTCCTAGTAGAATTGCTGAGTCATGGGGTAGTTCTATTTTTAATTTTTTGAAGAATCTCCACACTGTGTTCCAGAGTGGCTACACCAGTTTGCATTCCCACCAGCAGTGCAAGAGGCTTTCCACTTCTCTACATCGTCACCAACATCTGTTGTTTCCTGAGTTGTTAATTGGAGCCATTCTGACTGGTGTGAGGTGAGATCTCAATGTGGTTCTGATTTCTATTTCCCTGATGATGAGTATCTTTTCATGTGTCTGTTGGCCATCTGGATGTCTTCTTTGGAAAAGTGTCCATTCATATCTTCTGCCCATTTTTTCACTGTATTATTTGTTTTTCAGGTGTTGAGTTTGGTAAGTTCTTTATAGATTTTGGATACTAACCCTTTATCTGATATGTCATTTGCAAATATCTTCTCCCATTCCATCAGCTGCCTTTTAGTTTTGTTGATTGTTTCCTTTGCAGTGCAGAAGCTTTTTATCTTGATGAGGTCCCAATAGTTCTCTTGCCTCTGGAGACATATCTAGCAAGAAGCTGCTGTGGCTGAGGATGAAGAGGTTGTTGACTGTTTTCTTCTCTAGGGTTTTGTTGGTTTCTTGTCTCACATTTAGGTCTTTCATCCACTTTGAGTTTATTTTTGTGTATAGTATAAGAAAGTGGCTTAGTTTCATTCTTCTGCATGTTGCTATCCAGGTCTCCCAGCACCATGTGTTAAAGAGACTGTCTTTTTTCCATTGGATACTATTTCCTGCTTTGTCAAAGATTATTTGGCCATGCATTTGTGGGTATAGTTCTGAGTTCTCTATTCTATTCCAATGGTCTAGGTGTCTGTTTTTGTGCCAATACCATATTGTCTTGATGGTAACAGCTTTGCAGTACATGCTAAAGTCCAGGATTGTGATGCCTCTGGATCACAATGCTATGAAACTTGAAATCAACCACAAGGAAAAATTTGGAAAGCCTCCAAATGCATGGAGGTTAAAGAATACCCTACTAAAGAATGAATGAGTCAACAAGGCAATTAAAAAAGAAATTAAAAAATATATGGAAGCAAATTAAAATGAAAACATGACTGTCCAAACCCTTTGGGATGCAGCAAAGGCAGTCCTAAGAGGAAAATACATTGCAATCCAGGCCTATTTCAAGAAACAAGAAAAACCCCAAATACAAAACCTAACCTTACACCTAGAAGAACTAGAAGCAGTGCAACAAAGAAACCCCAAAGCCAGTAGAAGAAGAGAAATAATTAAGGTTAGAGCAGAAATAAATAATATAAATTAAAAAAAAAAGTAGAACAGATCAATGAATCTAAGAGCTGATTTTTTTAAAGATAATACCCCTAGCCAGACTTCTCAAAAAGAAGAGAGAACCCAAATAGATAAAATCACGAATGAAAGAGGAGAGATCACAACCATGGAAAACTTTTAAAAGTAGTGAAAAGCCACTGGGTTAATATCTAGGGCAAGACCAATTTTAGGGAATAGTCTTAGCACTTAGGGTCATGTTTCGATGGGACCACTTGCTAGTAAGCAGAATAATATAATAAGTAATATATAATTATTTCAGCACTTATGAATTTCCATCTGCTAGTATTTCAGTATCATTTCAATAGCATAAAAAAGTGATGAAATGCCACTTATTGTATCATTTCGTTATTTAAATGGGAAAATACTATAATTTATCTCAGATGCAGTGTTGGTATAGCCTGAAAGCAAATACATTGGAAGCAGGTGGTCTTTATTTGTTAGCCACATAGGAAGATAAAACATTTTATTAAGTGTAATGCACATTCCAGTCTCATGAGCAAGAAAAGAGTTCTACAAATGTATATATTTAGAGCTTAGGATACAATTTCTGATTTTAAGAACAAATTTTGTGAGAAAGTTTAAAGAAATTACTTGAAATTAAATTGCAACTTTTTATTGTGTAGCTCTGAGTAAATATAGTTATGAATCCAAATAAATAAAATAAGCCCAATTTTACAGTGAAAAGCTATTAATGGGTAGCTTTTTGTCTGTATCAGTTTAAACTTTTTTCCCAGCATTCAATTTAAATCTAAAAAATCCCCTATATCCTTTGATGGACATGCCAAAAGGACATGATGAGCTCCTACCACTGAAGTATAAAACAAACCTAGCTACCTTTAAAAGTAAGAGATCAGATTATCTGAAGTCAGTGACAGTCATGAACCTAATCATAATTCTTAAATGAAGTAGTTCACTGTCCAGAAAATTGTTTCTATAGAAAAAAAATAAGTAGAAAACTAAAGCATGTGATTAAGGAAAAGGAAAAAATAAATAAAAATATCCTCCTTTTCCCCAACTACTTGGTTTTTTTTTTCTTCTTCTTCTCCTCAATTGTTAACAAGATGGAATGTTCAACTCTGTCACTTTAATAAAGTAGAAGGTCAAGTCATTCCACAATTTTATTTAACCTACCAGAGATCAAATAATCCCATTTCCAAAATTTTCCAGTGAAAATTACAATAACTTCTCTTGGCTCTTGTGCCTTTTGAAAAAAGTGAAGTAAATAATGATATAAGATTTTTAAAGAGCTAGCATGTGGAAGAGCTCTTAGAGCAGATTTATCCTGTAAGCCATGCACACCCACCATGGGAGCATCCAGATACATACTTTCATCATGACTGAGAAAGGGGGGGGAACCCAAGAATTCTTGAAGAGGTCCATGGTCACTCTCTTCTGTAGGACAGAAATTACAGTGGGGCCTTCTACTCTAAATGAGAACCCTAAATGCAGTGGAGATAATTGAGGTCCCAGGATGGCAGGGGCCATGTTGTGGCCCTTAATCATGACAGACAAGGTTGGCAGAATAGTCTGACTTGCAGAGACTTACAGTGTTGACTAGTTGATCAAGGTGTTCCCTAAAAAATATAGAGTTGACAGCCTACTAATTTCTAACTTGATCTATATAAACAGAAGAGTTCTGGGTTTAATGCACAAAAGTCTAACTTGAATCACCAAAACAGAGTCATGACCCCTCAGTCAATTCTCAGACTTAAAACAGTTTACAAACCCAGTTTCAGAGCCAACAAAGTAGAAAAATGTTGCAGTTCCAGAGCAAGGTTCTCCAGGAGGCTGCATATGCTCTAAATCTGTATCCAATACATAGTGCTCTATCTCCCATAGCCAGGATTCATCGGTCTAGGAATCAAGGGGTGGAAATGGGAGTTTCCTCCTATCCATCCCATTGATCCACTAGCAAAATTTGTGCTTCGTGTCACTACAACTTCAGACTCTGGTTATCTAGAGGCCTTATTTCCCCAGGGAAGAGTGCTTCCCCTGGGAGATGCAACAATGATTCTACTAAACTGGGAACTAAGACTGCCACCTGGCTACTTTGGGCTATTCATGCCTTTGAATGGGTCAAGAAGGAGGTTACTGTACTGGTTTGAATGACAGTCCTCCTTACCAAGGAGACATTGGGTGGCTACTACACAACAGAGGTAGGGAAGAGTATGTCTAAGAATATAGGAGATCCCTTAGGGTGTGGAAAACTACACCTTAGGATGGAAAATGACAACAATTCAGGCAGAACTAATAATGACTCAGAGGATTCAAGAATGAAGGTCTGAGTCACCTCACCAGGCAAAAAACCATGGCCAGCTGAGGTATTTCCTAAGGGCAAAGGGAATGGGTGATAGAAGGTAGTTGTAAATTCCAGCTACAACTGTATGTTGAGTTGCAGAAATAAGAACTATAATAGTTATAAATATCTCTTCCTTACTTATTATAAATATATTTGTGCATATATATGTATATATACTAAATATTTTTGTTTTCTTCCCTCTCTTATACCCTTATCATCTAACATAAGCTATATTAATAACAGTTAACTTTATATCACAGTGTTTAAGTTACGGAATATCAAAGAAGAGTAAAATACTTTACAGCCTCTTCGGAGTAAAGGGTAACCACATTTTTGGTTTGACAGGTGATAGTTATATTATGTTAGGCAGAAGTATGACTTTTTATTGTCTTTATTTGTAGATTAAGTATGGCTTAAAGAGATGTGAATGGACAGCATGTTGACAAGGGATAAAATGCTTTAAATATCAACTTGGCTCGGTTACACTCCTCAAGTTATCCAATCAAATACCAATCTGGGTGTTGCTATGAAAGTATTTTATAGATGCAACTAAAGTCCATAATCAGGGGCACCTGGGTGGCTCGGTCGTTTAAGGGTCTGACTTCGGCTCAGGTCATGATCTCACAGTTCATGAGTTTGAGCCCCGCATTGGGCTCTGTGCTGACAGCTCAGAGCCTGGAGCCTGCTTCAGATTCTGTGTCTCCCTCTCTCTCTGCCCCTCTCCTGCTCACACTCTGTGTGTCTGTCTGTCTCTCTCACACAAATAAACATTAAAAAAAATTTTTTTAAGTCCATAATCCGTTGACTTTAATAAGGAAAGCTACCCTAGAGAATCTGTATAGGCCTGACTCACTCAATTGAAAGGTCTTAAGAGCAGAGTTGAGGCTTCCCTGAAGAAGAAGAAATTCTGCCTATAACAGCAACTATAGCCCATGCCTAAGGATTCCATCCTGCCTTTCTGACAGCCTGCTCTCTGGATTTTAGACTTGTTTAGCCAGACCCCACATTATGTGAGCCAACATTTCACAATAAATCTCTTAATGTATATCTCCTACAGGTCTGTTTCTCTGGTTAAACTCTGACTGATACACCTATTGTATTCTCAGTATCAAAGCACTAAGCCTAAGGCCCAACATGTATTAAGGGCAACCTCAAAAGCTACTTTATTTAAATAGCTTTATTTTACATTTAAGTAAAATAGTTTAACAAAAGTCCCTTCAATTATTTTTTCTTTGTAACCCACTACCTAGGTACAGTGCTTGGTGAATTAATGACTAATAAATGTTTACCAAAAAACACAAATAAATGAGGGAATTAATTAATAAATTATGATTACAGCTGCAGGGATTTATAAACAGTACGTCATGGCAGAGAATTTTTACGAATCACCGCATTTTGTAGATTTGAAACAATTAAACAGATGCTAGCATTTAGTTAACTGCAATTTCACTTTGTTTCTCTGAAAACGATGCTCTTAAGAACTATAATGAAATGACTTGGGGATAAGGATAATTTACTCCTTAATAAACATCTCTGTGAAAGGGTAGGCTATTACTTTTTTGACTATTACACAACCTCCCTACGACTCTTGACTCACAGGGCAGGAAAGCTCCTGGGAGGTCTCCAGTCCAGCCATTTGCTTCCCAAATGCCTCCCGATTTCACTCTAATAAATGAGAGAAATCTTGGGGAGAACACACTGCTAAAAATTGGCACAGCCTTTCGGTGGCACATATTTTAATGGTGGTGAAGGATATATGATACAGAATCATTGTTTTACAATAAGAACGAGACAAGCAAAAATAGAAAGATGTAAGGAGAAGAGAAAGGAACATAAGAGGTGCTTTGAACTTTTAAAAGTAGGCTGGGGGATGTTGATGATGGTACTGTCGATGATTATGTGTCTAAGATAATGAAAAAAAGGAAATAAATAGGGAAAGGAGAAACCAAAGAAGGTAGAAGTTCTAGCAACTTCTTTCTCAGAAAAAAATGCTATCATTAGAATAGCCTTAATGCTATGACCAATATCAAGAGAGAAAATAGATTCATGCAGTACATTTGGGTGGGTAAACAATCAGGGTAGACGTTACTGAATTACATCTGCTCGAATCAGGTTTGAGAAATGATAGAAAAACACTTAAAAGATTATCTTGAACTCTGAGGATTGTGAAATCTCCTTCTAAGGGTTACAGACTTGGAGGTTTCTATTTTCAAAGCAACTATAAAATGGTCCCAGTGTTCCCATTTGGGTGGGAGAATGGTTGTTCTGGATATCTGCAGTCTAAGTTCTCATTTTTCCATCAAAAAGATCTGGCAGAATGGGGAATTTTTTTAATAGCTACAAATTCTTTTACATTCCTATCATTAAGAGATGGGTGTCTATCACTCTTTCCCTTGAACCTAGGCAGGGATGTGACTGCTTCGACCAATGGAATACCACAAACTGATGTTATGTGATGTTTGAGGTTAGATTGTAAATAACCACACAGTTCCCACCTGACTCCTTTGGGGTGCTTACTCCCCCTCAGGATGTTTCTGCCCAGAACTGGGCTGCTATGCCATGCTTTAAAGAAGCCCAAGCCACATGAAGGGGCCATGTGTAGGTACTCTGATCAACCATCGCAGCTGAACCCTGCCTGTGAGTGACCCCAGACCAGACTCAAACATGAGATTGAACATTCCTCCAGGTGATTCCTGCCTCCAGCCATTCCTGTCCTCAGAACTGAGGTCTCAGACCTTGTGATTCTATGGAACAGAAATAAGCCATCCCCTGACCAACAGAATCAGGGAGTGTAGTAAAATGGCTGTTTCATATCAGTAAGTTGAAGGGTAGTTTGCTACCCAACATAGGTAACTGAAATCCAGAAAAACCTCTACTCATTTTGCAGGTGCAAAATTTCTTCTGGGATGGTAACTCTCCCAGTTTGGGGATACTTTACCTTTTTTGAAAAGATAAAACTATTGCCTTAGTACATATTTCCAACCTTAAAAAGATTTAGAAGAAAATAGTTGATGAAATTAAACCAACATATATATGACAATTCTGTTTTAAATTCAGCATTAATACATTCAAAATTGTTAAACATTCTGCATACTGAAATTCTGACAGATTTACCTTTCACTTCTATTTTAAAGTAGGTAATTGAATAATTGGTTTAAAATATGTCATCTTGAAGTAAAAGGTACATAGTTTAAATGTTTCAGGAAATTTAAGTAACTAAGTTATAAATTAGACTCTGTTTATGGGAGTTTAATCTCAAACTTTAGTTCATTGTTCACTGAATTTTTTTTTTAGAGAGAGAAAGTGTGAGCCAGGGAGAGAGGCAGAGGGAAAGAGAGAGAGTCCCAAGCAGGCTCCATAGTCAGCGCAGACCCTGACATGGGGCTTGATTCCATGAACCTGGGATATGGCCTGAGCTGAAATCAAGAGTTGGACCCTCACCTGACTGAGCCACCCAGGTGCCCCTTTTCAATTTTTTGTCTTAATTTATGTAATACAAAAATAATGACTTTTAAGATGATAGGAAAACATACAACAGGAAGTTGCCTTACAATCCACTACCAGTAGGTCAATGTGATTGCCTCACTTTAAGAGTGGGACAGAAAGGCAATGCAGAAAGAAGCTCAAGTTAGAACCCAAAACGTCTCAGCTGGGCTCGGTTTGTGTGGTCAACATAAATAGAGTGACCATATAAATTTGTCATGTAAAGTAGGACAGAATGACAAGGGAATTACTAAAATTTGAACAAGAATAAAAATACAATCTGGGACTTCCTGGCAAACAAGGACTTATATCAGAATCATTCACCTGCAGCCGGCACCTCATCTGGGTGAACCACGAAGCTTATAAACTATAAACTTCAGGTCCCTCCATTGCTTGGGTCCTTGCTGTCCATTGAATTTTAATCAGATAAAAAGTATGGGTGACTGCTCTCTGTTTATTATGAAAATGCAAATGTTAAGTTAATAAACACTGAATAGTAATTCAGAGCCTGAGTTGAGCATCAGACTCTTGATTTCAGCTCAAGTCATGATCTCATGGTCTAGGAATCAAGCCTCCACGTCAGGCTCCGTGCTAAGCATGGAGCCTGCTTAAGATTCTCTCTTCCTCTGCCCTGCTGCCCTCACTTGCACACAATCTCTATCCAATAAAAAAATACTATAAGATATAATCATTCTAAATAAAATAAATAATTCTAAATAATCTTTATGTGCACAAAAATATATCCTTCCCATGGACATTAAAAATTGATATGAGGAAAGAGCATAAAAAAGTAGAAAAAGAAATAGACTAAAGGACAGAAGCCTAACAATTTTATCTGTAAGACAAACACTTGAGTCAGAGCAGCAGGGAAAGGCCAGTTTTCTGCCATATAGAAGAGGCCATTTGCAGCTTTGGAGAAACACCCTGAATGGCTCACACAGATTTCTTCCAGAAACATGATGACCCCATTCTAATACTGAACAAACATATCTATTAGTAATTCCACACTGTATAAAACCAAAATATTTTAGGCTGCAGTGTAGAGTAATTTCCTCTTATTTATTTATGAGTACAAACTAAAAACATCTGGTTATCAGCCTTTTCTCAATATAAAAACATTTGAGCCATTATTTATTCATTTGTTCATGTAAACTGCAAACTCCGTACCCAAGACAAATATAATATTGGACACATATGTTCTAGTGTTAACATAAATAAGGACAGAGTAATAACAGTTTCTAAAAGAGAGGTTCTGAGAATAGTTCTAACCAGGATTCTTAGGAAAAGTGTTCCAAATGCAGATACATTTCTTGAGAAATGGAGACCAAAATGTGAAGCACAATGGATTAAACAAATCTTTCGTGTGTATTTTACGAATATGATCTCACCCCCTAGACTCTTTCAGTAGAGTTCTTACTTCCTCACCCCATAATCATTTTTATATTTTTCTAGATGAAAAAAAAATTCATTTTAAGTTGGGGACCCCCAAACTGAATACTATGGAGCAATCACCAGAGTTTTGAACTTTCACATAAAAATTAAATTAGGAAAACCCTCTGGGAGTAAAGGACGAAACAGAACAAAGTGACATGCAGACAAACTGCGTTGTTCTTTTTTATTGCTTTTAATTTTATTTAAATCCACGTTAGTTAACATACAGCGTCATAATGGTTTCAGGAGTAGAATCTAGTGATTTCCCACGTCCACATAGCACCCAGTGCTCATCCCAACAATGCCCTCCTTACTGCCCATTGCCCATTTAGCCCATCCCCCCACCTCCCTCTCCTCCAGCAACCCTCAGTTTGTTCTCTGTATTTAAGAGTCTCTTATGGTTTGCCTCCCTCTCTGTTTTTATCTTAGTTTTCCTTCCCTTCCCCTATTCTGAAATTAGAACACGTTACAAAGCAAAATGTTCAATGAGGGGGTAAAAATAGAAACCATAGAAATCTTAAGGTGATACCAAAATTGTAACCGCAATTTTAAGATACTATTACTCTTTTTTAAAAAAATTAATGCTGGAAGGTAAAACAGGGAAAAACGTCCCCAAATGCCCAGAGATGAAGAGATAACATGTTAACAACTTTTTCTAAGCTCACTATAGGCACACGCAGCATGGAGGTGGATGTTACCTAGATGTGTACTTCCCTTCGCGGCTGCTTACTCACCCTCCCACTCTCAAGGCCGCTACAGTGCAGACCTTGGTCCTGTCTCTACAGTCCACAGAAATGTTATCTCAGGAAACATTTAATTTTTATTTCTCTGGGGGCACCTGGGTGGCACAGTCAGTTGAGCAAACGACTTTGGCTCAGGTCGTGATCTCACGGTTTAAGAGTTCGAGCCCCCAAGTCCGGCTCTTTGCTGACAGCTCAGAGCCTAGAGCCTGCTTCAGATTCTGTCTCCCTCCCTCTCTGGCCCTCCCCTCTCGCACTTTGTCACTCATCCTCAAAAATAAATAAACATTAAAAATTTTTTAATTGTTATTTCTCTGGACTAAAAGAAGATTTGGCAGTGTATAAGAAGAGATTACATCACACCCCATCCATCACATGACCTCAGTCAAAGCCCAAATTCCCATGACATTTTTCCATACAGATGTCTTCCAGTCCGGCTATTTTCCAGCCTTCCTTACACTGTGCCCAGTTTTACTGTCACTCGTTTTCTTGCATATCTATCCCTCACAACTCAGTTGTGAAGGCAATGCAGCCCTGTGTTTGGATCTACCTCCAATTACTATTAGAAAGTAAGCTCCATAATGGAGGACTTGAATATGTTTTGTTTTTGCTGCATCACCAGCACCTAGGGAAATATAAGGCATATAATAGACACTCAACAAGTGATTGTTGAATGAATGCATTATTGAGAAAGTGAATCAATGCCCATGTGGCCCCACACAACTAATTGTGCTTTTTAAATCAGCTACTTGGTCACCCCCCCTCAAACACACACACACACACACACACACACACACACACACACAGATCCAGAAAGCAGTAAGATTAAAAACACATTTCTCTCTGGTTCACCTGGCCTGAGAAAAGTATTCACAATCCCTTCTAATCTATTTTGCTGGTTCCTTCCCTCTTGAAGAGAAGACACACCAATTTTCTTCCAAGATTTATATTGACACTGGCAATACCCAAGTCCACTGTATTGCTGGGCTATAGGGATAGTTTCTTATTTTTTCTGTGGAAAACTTTTCTCAGACAGCCAAGGTAGCAGAATTCTCTAATAAAGTTGGTAGTAGGAGGGATGGGAGGTTCTCTCCAAGAAATTTGTAACTGGCAATGATTAGATGTGATAGCACATTATTAGGATTTAACGGTGACCCCCTCCCAAAAGGATGGACTTCCCAGACTGCCTTCTCCTATAGAGTTTCTTCTAGGCAGGAGCACCATCTATAGAGTGCTTGACAGCTTGCTCCAGCCCCTCTCCTCAAGAGGAGACAGAGGATTTGCATGCCTCTTTACTTTTCTCATAGTATGAAAATACCTCTCTGTTTTTTCAAACCTAATTTTTGGAGGGCCAGGATTAGACTCTCCTCATGGCTAATGTCTATCACAAATGTCCATTTCTTCACAACGGTAACAACAAAATCTACAGGCATTTCTGTTCCACAGAGTCCTAGGAAAGATAACGTTGCTTTGTTAGATTTTACCTGAATCTTGCCTAAATATAACAAGTTAGATTCCAGAAGATGCACTCTCGCAGTAACTTACTTCAAATCATATGTAAAGGTCTTTTCTCTTTTCTATGAGCAGAAGTGCTCCATCAAAGAACATAAGGTAAAAGCTTCAATATATATTGCAAATTAACTTCTAAATAATTGTATCTGTTTTAAATCCCACCTACATTATATGAGTAAACATTTTTCCACACCTTTACCTTTGAAAAAAAAATAAAAATGGAAAAGACAAAGGTAACAATAACCATCATGTTAGAATAACATGTCAATTTTTCTTTGTTTTCAAAAGTGTCTGTACTCTTATGTTATTTCAGTAAAATTTGAAATAAATATAGGTATGTGTTTCACTTCAAGGGAACATGCTCCTAAGACACTGAGGTTACCTTCAGAAGAACAGATGGATTAATTCAGAGGAGAGAATAATGATGGTGGTGATGGAGGAGTGAGTTATGAGAAATGATTAAAGATAAAGATTATGTCTGGTGTTGCTAAGTAATGGCTGAGGGGGGACCAATAATTGACTACAAAAATCTGACAGGAGAAATACTGAACCGGCAGTAAGAATTATTTAATCAGGTTTAGGACAGGATAGCTAGAAGTGTAAGGAAGGAAAGAAAATTTTACCCTGAATAGGAGAGAAAACTTTCTGACAGTAAAAATTATTATTTAAGAAAAATATTGCAAGAAAAGTGATGAAAACGCATCCCTAGGGATATTTAAAATAAGGTTGGATGGAAACCAAGAGAGTGTATATGACAGAGAACCACAGGGCTATGATTCGGGGCTAGTTTCCTTCTCTGATTTTATAGCAGCTTTGGGAAAAAAAATAGGTTAGTCAGTCATGGTGGAGGATTAAAACGTGGCTGAGGCACGTTTACACAGTTCTGTGTAACACTGTGATTACACAGTTCCGGGGTGTCCTGCTTCCATACTAGGCACTAAACTAAGCTGAGCCAATGTCTTTGTCTGGAACGTGACCTGCTGTGTGTGACTGGGAACTCTTACCAGTGCATGGCTACCACATATGTGGTGGAGGCAGGGTGTCAGCAGATTATCCGAGCCAAAATTTGGATGCCAGCAGCCAGCTCCTGGATCACAGAATACTACCACTCATAGGGAACTGATCTAACCACTTCCTTTGAAAATAATGAAGAGCTGTACTTACTGGGTATGTGCTATGTAACAAGCACTGTGTTAGATGTTTTACCAATATAATCTCATTGGATTCTCCCAACCACTTTGGAGCATAGCTATTGACATCCACATTTAAAAGGTGAGGATGTCTCAAGGTCATGTGGCTAGTAAGAGCTGAAATGAGGATTTCAACCTAGGTATATGTATTTCTCCAAGCCTGCGCTACTCAATAGACAAGGCTGCTATCTCAATAGACAAAGAAGACAATGGCTCACACAAGACTGGACAGTCCAATTTAGAATTTAGAGCCCAGTCTAGAACTTACAATTCTTGCTCTTGGTCACTGTCCTTTACCAAGATTAGTTCTCATCTCTATCTTCTTCAGTCCCCACTCCACCCTCGTATCCTCTTCTTGTGATAAGGAGCAGAGGAAGAAAGAAAACTATATTTCTGATGTTATAAAACTGGGGATTGTTGGAAAGAATGTTCATATGTAAATTTAGCCTTTTGATTCTTTAAGTTATTTTATATGATTCCAAAATTCATTGTGTTATTCAAGTGGTTAATTTGATATTCTATATTTTTAAATTGTCTGAATCAGAAAAGTAATATAGTCCTTTCATAATAAAGTAAGATTCATGGTATGTATAGGTCAGATATGAACTTTTTAGTCTAATCATCTAAAATAAGTTGAGGAGTGCCTGGGCGGCTCAGTCAGTTAAGCATCTGACTTTGGCTCAGGTCATGATCTCACAGTTCATGCGTTCAAGCCCCGTGTCGGTCTCTGTGCTGACAGTTCAAAGCCTGGAGCCTGCTTCAGATTCTGTGTCCCCTTCTTTCTCTGCCCCTTCCCTGCTCGCGCCCTGTCTCTCTCTCTTTCTCACAAAAATAAATAAAATGGTACTTGGCAACCAAAAAGAATGAAATCTTGCCATTTGCAACTACCAGTTCCAGTGGATGGAACTGGGGGGTATTATGCTAAATGAAATTAGTCAGAGAAAGACAAAAATCATATGACTTCATTCATATGAGGACTTTAAGAGACAAAACAGATGAACATTAGGGAAGGGAAACAAAAATAATATAAAAACAGGGAGGGGGACAAAACAGAAGAGACTTTTAAATATGGAGAAGAAACTGAGGGTTACTGGAGGGGTTGTCGGAGGGGGATGGGCTAAATAGGTAAGGGGCACTAAGGAATCTACTCCTGAAATCATTGTTGCACTATATGCTAACTAATTTGAATGTAAATTTAAAAAGTAAAAATGAAATGTTAAAAAAAATTTTAATAAAATAAGTTGAATAATTAAAATAGGAATAATATGTGTCAGTAAGATGCTTCATTCTTATATTTCCCTACTTATATTTATAATATTGCTTAATTATTGTTTGTAAGACAAAGGAACTCTATTAAGGACATAAAATGTGTGACATACTATATAAGCTATGAATTTATTAAGGCCATTATCTACTTTTGTTTTAATATTTATCTTAATGCATTGCATTCTTTCTGGTGCGTGTTCCTCATTCTAATAGTTAACCAGGAGCAACCAGGAGCTAACCACATAGCAGTAAGATGAAAGATTTGTACACCTAGAAACATTTGGGCTAGACTTAACTCACTAGAAATGACTCATCATGTATTATTCAAACTTTTCTTCTTTGTACCATCCTCCTGTATACGAAGTTAACTATGTCTGAAAAAGGAAAGCCAAATGCCTTACAGACTTCGGACATCCATTCCTCCAATCCTAAGAAACATTTTGAATAAAGTAAAATCTTATGAAACAAGTTAGTTGCTAATAGTGCTTAATGTGTTGAAAGAGGAAATGGAGTGACACTGGGGAGAATGGAGGTTGGAGAAAATAGTGTTTTTAATCCTCTTTATGCTGCTCTATTGCTTGGTTCACCCCTGGAGACAGACGGAAATGGCCATCTGGATGATGTGCTCACAAAAGGATGCTCTGCTGGAGAAAACGCCTTTTATTGCACAAAGGGGTATTTCTTCTCCGCCACACTGTGGCTGGGGTACAAATGACTCAACAGTCCCTACCTGCATTGGCCACTGGAAGAAACTGTAGAAACAGTGAAACCTTATTCAGAGGAGCTGAATATGCTATAGACCTAAATATTTTAAGTAGGGGCATGCTATTGTTGTTGTGGCTTTTCTGGCAGCCTTTACAAATTTTAGTTGTGCACCTTGAGTTGTCACATCTAGCCACAACCGACATAAGAAAAGTCTTTGGAGGCCAGGATACCTGCAGTCCCTTGCCTAAGGCTCTGCGTCTGTAGGCAGAGAAAGCCTGAGAAATCCTTTCTAAAAATTGAGTCTGACCTATTGAATCTAGACCCACTGGCTTCTTCTCCTGTGTTTGTGTGTCTTCACACTTTTCTCGTTATTTGCAAAACAGACAAGAAGGCTACCTTTCCTTTGACAAGATAAAAATAAAAAGTAAATAATTTCCTCAGGAAACCCACAAATTTCATTATTCTGCTACTCAACAGTCCGATGTAAAACCCAGTCATCAACTGAAAATATAAAACCAACTGTTCATATTCTTAAGCCCAACATTGGAGTTTTACTTTTATAAATTTTAATAATTGATTCTATATCTAAGGTTTCTATAAATACCTCCCTATATCTCCTGACCACATAGCATATCTTCAGATAATGAAGTCTCCAAAGAATTATAGAAATTATAGCCTTCTCGGGGCGCCTGGGTGGCGCAGTCGGTTAAGCGTCCGACTTCAGCCAGGTCACGATCTCGCGGCCCGTGAGTTCGAGCCCCGCGTCAGGCTCTGGGCTGATGGCTCAGAGCCTGGAGCCTGTTTCTGATTCTGTGTCTCCCTCTCTCTCTGCCCCTCCCCCGTTCATGCTCTGTCTCTCTCTGTCCCAAAAATAAATAAACGTTGAAAAAAAAAATAAAAAAAAATTAGTTTATTTAATACCTGTCACAGCCCTCTGAGATGGTTGCTATTAATTACCCTGTCTTACAGATGAGGAGGGTAAGGTGTGGAAAGGATGGGTAAGGGGCGCCTGGGTGGCGCAGTCGGTTGGGCGTCCGACTTCAGCCAGGTCACGATCTCGAGGTCTGTGAGTTCCAGCCCCGCATCGGGCTCTGGGCTGATGGCTTGGAGCCTGGAGCTTGTTTCCGATTCTGTGCCTCCCTCTCTCTCTGCCCCTCCCCCGTTCATGCTCGGTCTCTCTCTGTTCCAAACATAAATAAAAACGTTGAAAAAAAAATTAAAAAAAAATAAAAGAAAAGAAATTATAGCCTTCCAATAAAATACTTACTGACTATCATTTTGTTCCAACATAGCAATCAGAATAAATAAAATTTAAGTTGTATCTTGAAACTGTCTAGTCATCTGCAAAATAGAGTCTGGATCAGTAATTTTTTTTTTGCAATTATTGTCAAATTTAAGAAACATAAAACAAAAAACAAATGTGAGATAATGTAAAATAGCCAAAATACAGATCTCACTTTGTTCATCGAATTCAGCCCTTAATAACTGTTCCTGCATATTGTTCAGAGTTTCAAACCCTTTGTGTGCTTGACAGCTTCTTACTAGTAATGGATTATTTCAAAGTTGAATTGTCAGAATAATATGTAATGTAAAATCGTGCCCAACTACCACCCACACGCAAATCCATTATTCCAATAGTCTTGTGGGATAGTAATCCCTTACGTTAAATAATTTTCCAATCCTTTCATGGTAAAAATAATAGATAAGTAGGAAATGAATCCAAACCTGCATTCTGGATGTCTGATTCTTTATTAGCTTTGTTGCAGTATAGCTAACACTTCTTATATCATAGAACTGGCAATACTACTATTAACTGGGAAGGAAACCTAGAGCCCCAGAGAAGTTACTTGGCCAGAGAATTGGCTAGGAAAGGTTCTGAAGGTGTACTTTCTTCATTTTTTTGTGTGTGTGGTGATTTTTTTTTAAAAACAAATGCTGTTTAAACCAAATGCTGTTCTTAGGACTCAAAAAGATCATAGAACAACAACTTACTTCATTTTAAGTATGTTTTCTCCTTTTCCCCAAAACCTGTTAATTAATTTGAACTAGTTTGAGTTTTTCTATTGTTCCCTGTTGCTAGCCAGGAAACGGGAGAGAACAGAGCAGGAGCCCTAGAAAACGGATAGCAAAGGTCTCCAGATTCTAGATGTTCAGGGATGGATTGCATTCACCATGTATGTAGTAGAAAACAGAGTGATTATGCTTTAAATGTTTCAAAGTGTTGCTTCTAAGTTTTTGAAGGAAAGAAAGAAAGAAAAGGATAGAAAAAAAGAAAATATTGACATAACCACATCTTATTGATTCCAATTTTAATCTTGGTAAAAACAAGCTGATTTGGTCACATACAGAGGTGAGCCAGTTAGACCACTTCCACACTGGCCCAGATCTTGGCTGTGGGGGGAAGTGGAAGGAGGGGTCAAGGTGGATCCAGTGATGCAAATGAACCTTCCCTTGGGAATAGCTATTTGTGAATGCAAGTGATGTCTGCCTCATTTCGTGAAACAACGAATTCGCTCTAAATATTGTTTGTAGGAAAGTGCCAAACTGAAAATTTCTGATATTTCTGATATGGCTCAGTTTTCTTTAGCCAATGTTGATGCTCTGCAAAATGCATGAAAAACGACAACCAGATCAACAGAAATGACCACTGTGACATGCTGGCTCCACGGGAGTAATCTTTTCTACAGAAAGCTTTGTACCCATCTATGTGTTAGACGATGTTGTCCTAAAGCTTAGGTCAGTATGGTTACATTGACCACTCTTCAACAAATAACCCTGTTAACATATACTTGCCCCCTGTCTATTCACACATCACTAATTTGCCTGCTGTATCTTCTATTCAGGTCTTCTAAAGTAATTAATTATACATGTATAATGTGTTAAACATGTGATGTGAAAATATACACATAACAACTGCACAGTTTAATAGCTAAGCCTGCATTTAGACTTTACTAGGTGCAGGCAGGTACTGTGCTAAGCACTTTACACGTGTTATTTTATTTGAATGCTCACTAATCCCATGTGATTGACAGATTAAAATTATCCCAAATTTATATATAAAGAAGCTGAAGCTTAAGCAGGCTAAGTAAATTACAGAAGATCACATGGCCTGTAAGTAGCAAAGTCAGGAAAAGGTAGCGGGAGAAGCCAGGTACACAGGAATGCAAAGTTCATGGAAAGGGTACTCGGATGTTCATAAAGTGATGGAGGGGGGCAGGGGAGGGGCACCTGGGTGGCTTAGTTAAGCGTCTGACTTCGGCTCAGGTCATGATCTCGAGGTTCGTGAGTTCGAGCCCCACATCTGACTCTGGGCTGACAGCTCAGAGCCTGGAGCCTGCTTCAGACTCTGTGTCTCCCTTTCTGTTCCTCCCCTGCTCGCAGTCTGTCTCTCAAAAATAAATAAAGATTTAAAATTTTTTAAAAAATAGTTTATAAAGTGATGGGAAGACAGAGGAGGTTTCTAAGCAAAAGAATGGCATGATCTGATCCGTGTGTGTGTGTGTGTGTGTGTGTGTATGTATGGTAAAATATACATAATACAAAATACAGTTTTAATCTTTAAAAACAATTCAGTGGTATTAAGAACATTCATATTATTGTGCAACCATCACCCACCATCCATCTCCAGAATTTTTCTTCTTCCCAAACTGAAACCCTGTACCCATTAAACACTAACTTCCCATTTCTCCTCCACCCCCCCCCCCCATCCCCGTCTCTGGTTACTACATTTCTACTTTCTGTCTTGATTTTTGACAACTCTAGATACTTCATATGGGATCATACAATTTGTACTTTTGCATCTGGCCGATTTTATTCAGCATAATGTTTTCTAGGTCCATCCATGTTGTATCATGGATCAGAATTCCATTCCTTTTGTGACTAAAAAATATTCTACTGTATGGATACAATACATTTTGTTTATCTGATGGATTAAATAACATCTATTATCAAAATTAATTTAATTTGCTTTTTACTTTTTAAAAATATGGCTCTTAGAAAAGGAACGATTACTTACGTGACTCCCATTTGTAGATGACATCCTACGTCTCTTGGACATTGCTGCTTTAGAGTCTTCATACACTTATGGAGAAGCATGGAAAAAATGACCTTAATAATTTTTTAAGTGTCACGGGGAAGAATGGAAAGTGGGCTGTTTCTGATTATAAGAACCCCCAAGAACAGAACTATGCCCTACACCAGCACAAAATGCGCCAGAAATAGCATTTCTGTGTGGAGGATAAATGGTTTTATGGCCAAAGAAAGCATTTGTTATAGTGAATTGTTCACCAAAGAGAATTCATTGAAATCAAACCAACAGCTCATTCGTTATGGAGGGTGGAGGAATCTAATGGGAAACAGGAACCATTCGCTCACTGCTAGCCTGAGGAAGATTAAAATGAGTGTCAAGCAATCAGTAGAACGAAACATGAATGTGTTCTGTAAAACGTTTATTAACCTTTCTAAGCACAACATCATACTATAACAAATATTTTGATGAGAGTTTTTTTTAAGTCACAAACTGGTATAAAAAATCATGAAAGCTGAACCAAAACACACCAGCAGCTTGAGAAACATTTGAGGTACAGGGTGGCATCCTCATTCACCATCATTCTTGTTCAGAGAAGCATGGACAGAAAAATGCAGACATTGAGGGTTTGATTTGAAATCTGACCAAAAGATGTAGTAGCCTCCAAATACCCAATTTAGAGCTGGTGTGAGCTCATATGATGACATCCTACACACACAAAACCACATTCCATTTCTTTGTTCCCAAATCAGTAGAGCTATGTCTGAGCTGTTTTACTGGTAGCAAGCCATCTACTCCCTCTTTTGAAAGAAGACAGCATTGTCCTCTTGAGAAGTCCAAACGGCTTGGTGCACAGAGAACTTGGGAAATCACCATTCATTATTACTGTTACCCCAAGGCCATTTCAGGCCAATGGCATGCTTTCAAAATCTGAGTTTTTAATAGATTGCTTATCTTCTTGTGTGCACCTTTTAAAATTTCTGTGTAGCCTCTCCTTTCAGCATTGTGTCAATCTTTCAAAACATTAAAATAAAAAGCACTCTCCATGATTAAAAATTATTCAGTCCATGTTGCAGCTACTGTCCATATTCTGACCACAAGCCATCCTCCTTGTGAGTTTCAGAGCCTGTGGGATCTGAAGATCTGCATATCTTCTTACCTGCCGCACCCACGGGCCGAGAGAGCAAGGGTATATGTGCAGCATTATAAAGGAAAAGCTCTGCTTTCAGACTCACATTTGCAAATTACCACAAGAAACTTTCTCTAAGCAATTTATTATTTAGGAATGATAGGACATAAAAGAGAGTAATGATATATGGTTACACAATTTGCATACGATCAGGTGACACTGCATGCCAGAGAGAACTTGAACGTAATTATCTGAATTTAGGCCAAGCTCTGATTACTAAATTTCCTGCTGGTTGCCTTGCAACATTCGTGTTCCAGTGTAGGCTACTTCAACCTTCTGGCCCCTGCTGAATTTCCCCATATGATTATGGGGCCTTTCCTTAAGGAAAGGATTAGACCCATTTGCCTTTCTGAAGCATAACTCCATGTGAGCAGCTGGAGTCTGGGGGGAAGAAACTGCTACCGATAGACAGAAATGACCCATCCTGCCACCCCTCCTTGTGGCCGTGTTGATGAACATGTCTATTACAGAGCCTGTCATTCCAGAGAGCCAAAGGCCAGGATGGAGAATACACACAGCGTCTCCAGGGACAGGACAGCATGCTCCCACCAGCCCACACGTCTGGGTCCTGTGTTCCACAAGAGCTATTATTGATGAGAATGCAAACGGGCTCAGCAGAGAGCCAGCCCAAGGGGAGACTGCCCATAAAAGTGCTGTGTGATACCTACTTTTCTTTATGAAGTTTTATTTCTCAGCTCCTGACACAGCCTATACCTAATAGGTGTTCAGCACTCCATAGATATTTCCTCCTGAATAAATTTAGTCCCTGGCTCCCAGGAGACCACATGGAACTGTGACACATAACAAGTCAGCTACACTTACATGCTCTGTGAAAAGACAGTCCTTATATGAAGTTCTTGCTATTTCTGTTACTCAAAATATGAGCCCCTTTTCATAGTTTCTCTCGCTTTGTGTACACAGATTAGAGCTGAAGTCCTTCAGTTGTTTGTATATCTCTACAGCAGGACATTAGCATTCAGAAGCAACTATGAGGGAAAAGAAAGCCATTATGAGAATCCAGGACCTAATAGTAAGATATTTCTCAGCTGTCAAGCAAATAATTTACAACATGGAGTATGGGGACAGGGGCAGGAGCAGGATTTGGATTTTAAATAAAGCAAGTATGCAAACTAGAAGATTATGGTCTCGAGTAGGAAAATCAATGGGATGTTGGAATTGTGAGATCTCCTCACAGGCTTAATAATATAAAACACCAGGATCAAAGAACAGATACAGGGTTCTGGGGAAACCACAAGGTTGGGAAAGTCGACTTTTGCTTGAAATGTACATTTCCTGGAGCTTGGGAGGAAGAACAACAGTGGAACTCTGCCAAGGGAGGAGGAGGGAGAGGGAGGGGGAGAGTCCTTTCATTAAGATCCATCATCTTTGACCTGAAATCACTGCCCTTACCTCTCAAAAAGACAGTACAGTATTTTTCTCCCACTACAGGTAACTTTTACTCATCCCCCTCTAGTTTTATGAGCAGTTGGACCTTTCAAAAATGTTTCAGCTGTGGAAGGAAGGGGGTCAAAAACGGAAATTTGTCTGAACTCGTTGACCTCTACAAATTCTATACAATTTGTTTAGGACAAAATGTTACACCTGTATTTCACTGATCTTATGTCCCAGGCTTCAAGTTCACAGCAATCTATATTCGATAAACATGCACAGAAAAGGAAATGGATAGCGAATCTATCATCAAGGCAGCCTGCTGTCAAAATACATGGAAGCAACAACACGGAGACTTCGTCTCTTTCCTTCTTCCTCCCTTCCTCCTTTTCCTTTCAAGCATGTGTTTATTCTACACACATTTATTGGACATCTAATACCCTTCACGTATCCATTGCCAGCTGATCTTTTCAGGCCAGGCACATATTTGCATTTTATTTTCATATCCAAAAATCTGCCTAAAGTTGAGCAAACTTGGGCGGAAGACACGGGGATCTACTCTCAGCGCTTGGGTGTCCCAGCACCTGCCAGTCGCGCGTCCCCGGAATTGAGGACATCGTGTTTTCAATTTTCTTCAATAAAGCAATGAATCTGGCAATTTGCTGGCCTGCTTCAGCTAAACAGAAAGGACAATTTGAGAAAGATCATAGTTCAGGCCCAGTCAGACGGAAACGATTGAAAACAGAGAGCTGGCCGCTATGTTTCCCCAATGCAGCTTGCTGTCGCAGTTTGACTGACAAACTGACTTTTTTGAGGTGCTCATGCCCATTTCAGTCAGAGTTTATTGAAGGTGATTTTGATCTTCTCCATGAGGCCACAGCAGTGGCCATGCCATCTGTCACCTTGATTGCATCGTGGATTCTCTGGAGAGAGCGCCATGGCTCCTGATCATTTACAGATTGTGCTGCTTTCCCCTCCATAAGGACCACATGCACAGAGCCAGATGGTGAACATGCACGCTTATTATAAGTCTTTATCTCCGTGCAGGAAGGAGAGGAACCATTAGGTCTCCCTCAGGAGCTCTGCTCCTCTCTACCATCATGCTGCTCCTCAGCAAATACAGTCTTCTTCAGCTGTCATCAGCCTACCTCTGAAAATTAAAAAAATAAACAATAATTCCATCAGCCAAGGCCGGGAAACCAAGACTGTACAGCAAAGCAATCCCCTTGCCTGGCCTTCCCTTCTTTTCTCTAACCTCCCACTTGCCTGACTGTCAGCACAAGGTAAAAACAAGTTGTTTGCGAATGCATCATTAATGTGTTGCTTTTTTAAGAGGTCAGGAGGGCCAGCTGCTCAGAAATAAAGCGACATGATCCTATTTTCTGTTATTGGGATCATGGCTTCCATTGTATTGGCCTCATTCTTTTTCATTTAAGGATTTCTGGTTCGTTTTACATATTTTACAATTCGACATTGTTTTTCTACAATAATCGCAGGAAGGGGACCACCTGTGTGTCAAACATAAGGGACCGAGGCACTGTTTACCAAGAATGGAAAACCCCAAGTAAGATGGAACTCTAGACAAATTTCTTTTAGCAAACTCTCCATTGCGAAAGAGACATAATGTGGAAGGCTGGGGACACGTCTGAAGAGCTGAGCAAGCGCAGCTCAGAGATCCAACTGATGGCTGTTAAAAATGTGCATCTTCTCCCAAACCACCATTGTCACTTACTGTTAGGAATTCCGAGAGGGTCCAAAAGAAAACTAAGTGAAACTGCAACACGTGCAAAAATTAATACTGACAAAATAACACGTTATTTGTAAATGAAGTGAGTCTCAACTTTTTGATTACATAGGTGTAACTTACATATAGTAGAGCACTTACATCTTAAATGTATATTTTGGTTTTTACCTATAAATACTTACCCAGGGCCGGATATAGGACATTTCCAAAACTCCAGCAGCAGCAGGCTTATGATAAATAAATAGATAAATAAATAAATACTTATAAGCAGATTCACTAAGAAGCCCACGTCCCCTGTCTTCACTGCGCTTTCCACAAACAGTACACCTGAGATGAGAAGTCTCTTCTCACATGGACACACACATTCTCTCTCTCTCTCTCTCACACATACACACATGCACACACACACACACACACACACACACAGAAGAGAGAGGGAAAGAGAGAAGAGCTTAGCCTTTGCCACCAGGAGACCCCAGCAATGTAGGAAAGCCCGATCAGTGAGCAGCTGTATGCAGAATCTAGGAAAAGCTTTTCAGTGACCCATAACCTTGAAGGCTCACCTACATGAGTCATTCATTTCGAATAACTGCCATGTTAACCCAATGGTTGCAATTACTGAGATCCAATATCTTCGCTCACACACTAAATATAAGTGATCCCAGAGCCCACTAAGTCACATAATCTCTTTGGTTTATGTTGAAATGGCACAGGATTTCTCTCTCTATGAAATGCTAAGTCCACAATCTCATACACACCATTTCTCAAGGATCTGGCTCTTCCAGAAGTATTAGCCTTTATTGGGAGTGCAGAATAAGCTACAACAGAGTAGTTGTAAAAAAAAGTGACTATGAGAAATCACACACACACACACACACACACACACAAGCTGCTTACATCTCCTCAAAAAGTAATTGCATCCAAATAACTTCCTACACCAAGCCCAAAGTTATTCCACTGTTATTCCATTCCATGTTAGTTGACATATTAGGGACCTTTCCAGTGGATAGTTGAATAAAGACAATAATGTATCAAACAGACCAACTTCATTTTTGTAAGTTCATTTATAAAACCCATCAACTTCCATGATGGTACGGCTTTATTTACATTTTCTGTGAAATAAAACAACTGCTCTTAACAGAATAAAGTCACTACCAAATATTTTTAGAGGAAGAAATTTAGTGTGGTTTTAATCCAATGCAAATGTTTTTTCAGAGAAGAGGTTTATTCTTAAACCAGTTTTTTTTTTTTTTCACTTTGGGGCATGGAGGAAATGTGTGCCCATAACACTGTGTGAAGGTGTGGATATGTGCAGGAAATGTGTGTATTTGAGAGGCTCTTGTGCTCACTATACTTGAGATATTTTGCAAATGATAGTTAAACACAAGAAAAAATTAGTCATGCCTGTCTAAAATAATTCCTGGTCCCTGAACATAGCACATGGATTTTTAAAAATACCAGCATTCTCCCCAATGTTTATCCTTTTTCTACCCAGCACAGATAGGAATAAGTTTGGGATTAGCTCTACCCTAGTTAAACAGATGATCTTGATCTTTGTAACATCACATTGTTCTGTGCTTTTGGAGCAAAAACCATTTACAGGGATGCAAATTGAAAACCAAATGCGGTTCACCCTCTCCAAAAGGAAAGAAGAGAATCAGAAATAATATAGTGCATTTGATTAAAAATAAAAATGTAGTTTTATAAAGTGAAAAAGATTACTAGGGCCCAGGAAAAGGAAAGGGAAACTGGGCTTGATTACTTAGTGTTAATGAAACATGCTAAGAGAGAGGAGGCTTCCTGGCCCCCATGTGGGGAGAAGGTAATCCTGCAAATCTGGAATGTTTTTATTTTGTGTGCTGGTTCTGTCCCTTCTAGCAAGGCTAGGCTGAAAAGCTCAGTGCGCTGCCCCCACCCCCCCCCCCGCCCCCAACTGCGGCCTCATGTTCAGGTGCAGGGAGAGGCCAAGAGGGCATGGAATCAGGCTGGGGTTGAATTGCAGCCTTTTTACTTGGCCTTGTACTTCGGCAGGTTGCTTACTTTCTCCCAGTTTCACATTCTCTATCTGCCAATGAGCAAAACAATTCCAATCTCCCAAGTGAGGATTAACTGAGATGAATGAGAAAACATCTCACATGTATCTGGTGCGGACTAAGCCCTTAAAGCATGCTATGACTGAAATGAAACCAGAACAGGCGTCACCATTTCTGGTAAAAGGACTACAAATACATACACAGTGCAACAATGAAGATTACTAGGTGTCAGTGTAGAAATCATATTTTGTAAAGCAGCCAGAACTGTAAATGCATATTTGATGGCAGGGAAGTGGGCACGGTGATGAAGAACAGACATCCTGTGTCCAGCTGTAGGCTCCACCTGCCACTTGGTAACCCTGAGACCTTGTGCACGTTACTTAAATTCTGTGTTCCTGTTTCTCCACCTGAAAAAGGGATGACAACGAGGAACGTACCTCAGGATTAGATGAGATAATATAGGTTATGTGCATCGCAAATTGTAAACACTGTAAAAGTTAGCCAGCGTTCTGACTGCTCCGATGAGCAGTGAAATAGTGGCTTGTGATTTCATCCTTTGCTAACTTTTGGCTGTGGCGTAGCCATAAAATCTCATTGCAGCTCAAAAGCCCAGGAAACTGACCAAAATTCATTGTTCACTTTTATTGGCTGTTTTTGGTTTCCAGTGTTTGCTAAGTTGGAACTATTGTTTATTTTATTTCATTGCTGCAAACCATACCTATAAACTTACTAAGCTGTGTCCCATCACACACACACACACACACACACACACACACACACATATTCTTTGGGCAGGGTAGGTGTTGCTGGAGCCATCCAAACCCACAGCCATTACTGAGACAACACCTCCACAACAGGAGAAAGAGTGGCATTATTTTGGACTCAAAACTAAAAGACTTGGATATTGGCCCTAATTCTATTGCTTAACCTTGGATAAAGCACTTTTTCTCTCTGTAGCTATAAAATAGGTATTGCAATGCTTTGTTATTTCATGGGGTTGCTGTAATCTGTGAAAGGACTTCAAAACATCGGAGACACAATACAAGCTTAAATATCAGGTATTCATATTCTATATTGAGACAGCATCACCAGCAAACATTAATGAGCATTATACAGATTAATGAAGATTTCATAATAATTGCATAACCGTCAGAGATAAGATTCTAGTTGGGAAGCAAGAACATCAAAATCCACAGCCTTCTGAACCACTATGCCAATATGGAGCAATAACTAAATTCTGCTCCCAGGGTCTCAGGAGTTCCTAGATCAGGTGATTTTGATTAATAGAGTGGACGCATAGGGCTCACATTTTAATTTTGCTTCTTCCTATCTTTGAGAATACTTCCAATATTACATTTTCTATCCTCCAAATAGCATAAGACCCAAATGAAAGTAAATCCAACAAAATCTGCTTAACTCAGGCTGCTTTAAAATAAGAGTTCCTACAATGGGACAGTTGGTCCCATCCTGGTCTAATATGTCTGCAGTACAAAGGGTCTTTGCTGCCTCCTGTTCCTGCAGAAAAAGGAGCTTATTAAAATAAATGTAGAATAGAATTTAAGCTCCTAATAGGAATGGAAAAACAATAATTATTATTGTTTATTAATAACAAATAAATCTATTTTTCAGGTTATTTTTTATTCTCACACTGTAACTTAATTCAGTAATATTCAGATTTCAAGGGTTACTTCCTATGGATGTAAAAAATGGAAATAATTATTTTTCCTTAAAAAGTTCCAGAGATTCTTTTAAAGAATGATATGACAATAAATAGGCAGTTATAAAAATAAATTCAACCTATAATGAACAAAGTAATTCAAATCTAAATAGCATTAGAAAATATAGAGGCACATAACCTTTTTTTTTTCTTTCTCTCATTAGATAAAGTAAGCATTAGAAGCTAATTGATTATGATTAAAAAACAAGTATTTTGGGGGTACCTGGCTGGCTCAGTTGGTTAAGCCTCCAACTTTGGCTCAGGTCATGTTCTCACAGTTGGTGGGTTCGAGCCCTGCCTCCGGCTCTGTGCTGACAGCTCAGAGCCTGGAGCCTGCTTCAAATTCTGTGTCTCCCTCTCTCTGCCTCTCCCCCACTCATGCTCTGTCTCTCTCTCTCTCTCTCAAAAATAAACATTGAAAAAAAACTTTTTTAAAAACAAGTATTTTTAAATAATATTATCATAGTGTGTAAAATGTCAATGTATGTGTTTGTGTGTACATGAGTGTATGCGTGTGCGTGCGTGTGTGTGTGTGTGTGTGTGTGCCTGCTCAAGCCAAGTTCAACTAGCAGGCAGTGATCACGCGTCTCATCTTGTGAATGGCATTAGATATCTTGTTCAAAATCTCTGATTAATCTGATTAAGCTAGTGAGTGAATAATCCTTTAATCCTCTCAAGAATACAGTTTATGTCTGCTGAGTGTCAAATTTAAGACTGGTAAGCTGTAAATACTGAAATTTAAGTGAGAGAAAAGGAGAAAAAAAAAAGGCAGCCACCCAAAGTCAAACTGTGTCGCCTCTTTTCTGGATTCTGTCTTTTGTGGGTGACCTTCTCGGCTGAAACGAGAATGAGGAACATTAGGAAAAATAATAAATCATCCTCCAGCAGTGGCTCTGTGGCAGGGAGCGTATCAGTCACCGAGGACCAATCTGCTAGCATGTGCTTCCCTTTCCCAACCAGTTTAATTATAAATTAATGGATACTGCCTTTCGCTTCTCATTTCATTCTGAAGCAGAAATGCTTGACACCAGATATTTATTTTATAGTTGGAAAACTATCTCAGAAGCTGAAAATGGCTAAATATTTTCACAGAATCACACAAACAAACAAATAAAAAAAAAACAGGAAAAGGAACATCCTTTCATTAAAATCCCAGTCAGAGGACTACATGTTGGAAACTGCTACTGCATTTAGAATACCAGGGAGTTTTAAGTCAAATGAATTGAGGTGCCTTGATGATGCTTTATCATTATGTATCAAATTTAAATAATAACAAGACAGTGTGGCAAGGTGGTCAGGGGAGGACGGTGGTCATTCTTTTGCTGCCCAAGGAAAATGAAAAGTAAAAATAATAATAATATTTTGAACTAATGGGCTTATTTGCTTAGGGCATTTGATCACTTACCTTTTATTATTATTATTCTTAAATATGGTTTAATACTCTTCTCCATTTCTGTATGGAACAACACCAAGATTCTGCTTAGGATCTCTCTGTAGAGGGTATAGAGAAGGCAAAGGCTATGGTTTTCACTCCCTCTTATTTATGTATCTGTATGTGTAAGGGTAATACATATCGGCATATACTGATACATACATTAACATATAATGCAATATATTGACGACACACTTTTTTTTAAGAAAAGTTTATTTATTTTAAGAGAGACAGAGAGAGTGAGTGGGGGAGGGACAGAGAGAGAGGGGAAAGAGGATCTGAAGTGGGCTCTGTGCTAACAGCAGAGAGCCCTAGCAGGGCTCTTACTCAAGTACTGTGAGATCATAACCTGAGCCAAAGTCAGCCACTCAGGAGCCCCTTGACCACATACTTTTAACTGGAGAACAGACATTATCCCGATCATAAGTTTATAATGTCTGTAGCCCAAAATTTGCTGTGAATTTGTTTGCCAGAAACATTTTTTGGGTCAGTTGCTTATGAAAATCACCCCCAGCAGGCTAGAGCCTGCTTTGGATTCTGTGTCTCCCTCTCTCTCTGCCTCTCTCCCATTCATACTCTGTCTCTCTCTCAAAAATAAATAAATATTAAAAGAAAAAAAAAATTTTAAAGAAAATCATCTGTTGCCCCTAAAACCCTTAACTAATATCTGCTAGAAGGGCAAAACTGCTACAAGAGATTAATTTGCCCCTCAACTACTTTTTCATTTACTAATTTAACAAGAGTAAAAGGGATCTGATCTCATTAAAGTATTGGCCAACCCATAAAAGTGGAAAGTCCATATTATCCTTTAATTCCTCACGATGTGAGGAAATGAGGCAAAGGAAGAATATCCCTCCCGGCCTGAGTGCAGCTCCAGGATCAGTGCCACAGTCTGGGAAGGGATAAAAAGACCAGATCAGCTCATTCTGCTCTTTGCTGTTTGGGCTCTACTGTAGCCTCTACTTGTTGACTTTTCCAATGAAAATTGGGAAACCTGGAGAAACTGGGTGCTCAGCAATCAGATAATGGAAGGGAAGCATGCAAAACAACCTTCTGGCCTTCTCTATTTTTGCCTGAATGGAGGTGGGATGGTTCTAGGTTTGCCCAAAATATCTGGAGGTAAGACAAGTGGCCAAGAGCTTCTAGCCTCAGCACAACTAGCCACACCCTCAGCCATCTGGATCTCTCATCCCAGAATCTGCCAACCTTTGTGAGCAAAGCGTGTTGTGGTGCTAACTTCAGCATCTTTCTGATGTAATGTCAAACATCTGGCAGAATCTAGTATTGTTGGTCCTTTATTTTTACTAAGGTAGGCAAATGTCTCACATCTCTGGTCCATGTGCTTAGCTCTACCTCTTTCTTCCTGAATACTCAGTGGTAACGACTTCTGCAATTTTGACTTGCTACATTATCTATTGTCTTCATAGGTTTTTAGACTCTTATTAGCTTTAACCAATCTACCTTTGACTGTGGAATTTCTCTCAGCACCCTAAGCTGGAGATGAGCTAATGCCTGATTTTGAAGGGCAGGACCAAAGCTTAGGCCTTGAGAAGCACACACCCCATTACAGCTTCTGAACTGAGAGTGATCCAAAGTCGGAAGGGAAGGTTTAGAATTTTTTGCAAGGTCTCTTGTAAGGCGTTAAAGAATGGACTGGAAAACTGACAGTAGTTCTCAGTCAGTGAGTTGTGCAGTTGGGAAGTGAGTGCACGAAGATGAATCTCATACTGGTAACAAATTATGGAATGACCTTGTACTTTTGTTCAAATGGTAAGGACTTTCTTAAAACTCCAAAGAGTAGTGTTTACCAACTGTGTAAGATAATTTCTGAAATTATTTTACAATGAACCTAATTATGAATAAATATCTAAGAGAATATGTGTATAAATTGTGCTATTTGTAATTTTTTCATTTTGTACATATCCTCTAATTTACTGTCTTTAGATCCTGTTCTCACCTTCCCATAATCACTGTCACTCATATTACAGAGTAACAGACACACTCTTTTGCCTTTACATGGCATGCAAGTTAATAGCCCTCTATTTTGCCATTCATTTACTCATTTATTCACTCAACAAATGTTTACTGAAAGTTTGTTAAGTGCATGGACATAAGGAAGCTATTTAAAATGATGAATGAGAAGTGGGATTCAAGATGGCAACATGAGAAGATTCTGAACTCATTTCTTCCCATGGACATATCAAATCTACAGCTACATACTGATCATTTCCCTCTGAAAACTAATTCAACTGCTTCTCCACAAGAGGATAAAAGGACTACTACATTGAGATGAGTAGGAGAGGTAGAGACACAGTTCCACCAAAAACCCTACCCCTGTGCCTCGATGCAGAGTAAAGAGGGATCTCACATGTCTGGCACTTCTCCCAGCGGAGTGAGGGATTGGTCCCCCAAATCAGACACCAGAACCCTTGGGATCTACATCAGAGATAGAAGCCCCCAAAAATGTCTGGCTTAGAAAATCAATGGGGCTAATGTCCAAGGGATGCAAAATGCTATAAAAACAGATTCTCTTGTTAAATAGCTTGTGGGCAGTCTCTCTCACCCTAGGATCTGGTGAAAAAGCACTGATTTGAAAAGTGCCTCAACTGTATATAAAGAAGATTCATTTTCTGGCCTGGGGGAATCTGCTGGAGGGGCAGGGGGCAGTTGGGAGTGCTCTCCAGAGATGGAAGTACTGGTGGATTCCATTTGTGTGCTCTCCACCTATCCCACTAGTGCTGGTGGTATATTCGGGCACAGCATCCTCCCACTGCCTCGCTGAGTCAGGAAGGGGTAAGTGGTCATGACACTGTCTCGCTGCCTTGCCAAGGCCAGAGAGTGGAGGCAGCTGCAGTGATGCCCTGCTCCCTGGCTGGGGCAAGTGAGCACCAATGATTGTAATAGCATTCTTCCAGTCCCTTGCTAACATTGGTGAGCATGGGCAGTTGCAACACTCACCCTGCCTGGCTGGGGTTGGCAAATAGGAGCAGTCATGGCATTCTTCAACCTCTATCCTGGGGCAAGCATATACCCATAGTCAAGGCATTCTCCTCCAGCATTGCTGAAGCCAAACAGTCAAGACATTTTCCCACTGCCTTTTCTGAAGCCGGTGAATGTGCCCCAGCCCCTATATTTCCAGCTGCCCTACTGAAGATGGCTGGTCCACATAAACCACACAGGGGATGCCATGTTTGCCTGGCCCTTGTGGCCAAGGGGGCTGGAGTTCCTGAGCTCCAAGAGATTGTAACAATCAGAAGGATAGTCTTGGCAGCCCCTCCCCCCTGCCCAGGGCTCTGCACAGACAGCAAACTGAAACACAACCCCAGTCTTCCCTTGAAAAAGGCCTATTCTTTTATCCTGTACCTTCAGCCTAAGGAGCAAGGATTCTGTTTTCTCACACATCTAGAGGTTATGGAGGTACTCCTAGGAATGTGAGCAGAGTGACACCATCATGGCACACTCCCTTGGTGAATACCTCTCAGAAAGGAGCTTACACACACATCTGGAGTTCCAATTTTTGCAACCATCACCCAGGGGCAACCTCCAGATCTCCTGGTCTGGAGGCCAATAGGGTTTACAATTGTGGTCCCACAGGACTGTATATATTTGCATATTTTAAAAGCTGCTGCCTGAGGCTCTGGCTTCTCATCAGCCTGAAACTAGGTGCTAAATGAGATTCCTCCCCTAGGAACACAGACAGGTCTTGGCATACCCTCAACAACAGGGACACATCAAGAACAAACCAGGCTGTTGATTAAGAGGTAAAATGTGACATCAAAAATATAAAATATGAGGATGGGGTGAGTAAAAATGTAGAGTTTGGAATGTGTTCAAATTTAAGTTGCTATCAATTTAAATAGACTGTTATATACATAGGATGTTACATGTGAACCTCACAGTAGCCACAAATCAAAAACATATAGTAAATGCACAAAAGAAATTGAGAAAGGAATCTTAACAAAACACTGAACAAACTCATCATACCATAAGGGAAGAGAGAGAAGAAGAAAGGAACAGAGAGGAACTACAAAAACAGCCATAAAACAATTTTTAAAAATGTCAATAAGTACAGGGCACCTGGGTGGCTCAGTCAGTTAAGCATCCATCTTTGGCTCAGGTCATGATCTCATGGCTCATGAGTTTGAGCCCTGCATCAGAATCTGTGCTGACAGCTCAGAGCCTGGAGCCTGCTTCAGATTCTGTGTGTGTGTCTCTCTCTACCCCTCACCTGATCTCTCTCTCTCTCTCTCTCTCTCTCTCTCTCTCAAAAATAAATAAACATTAAAAAAAATTTTGTAATGTCAATAAGTTAATGTTAATAAGTTAAGTTAATAAGTTAAGTTAAATGACATACCTACCACTAACTACTAACTACTTTAAATGTAAATGGACTAAATTTTCCAGTCAAAGGCTGTGACTGAATGGATAAAAAAAGAGACTGCTGCCTACAAGAGACTCACTTCAGATTTAAAGACACACAGAGACTGAAAGTTAAGGGATGAAAAAAATATATTCCATGCAAAGAAAACTAAAAGAAAGCTGATGTAGCCATACTTATATCAGACAAAATAAACTTTAAAACAAAGACTGTAATAAAAGACAATGGATGGCATTAAATAATGATAAAGGGGCCAATCTAGCAAGAAGATTCACATTTATAAATATATATTCACCCAACATAGAACCATCAAAATTAGAAAGGAAATATTAACAGACCTAAATGGGGACAGAAGAAAACTGGAAAAAACACAAAAACCTGAATATTAAACAACATGCAACTGCACAGCCACTCGATCATCAAGTAAATAAAAGGAGAAATTTAAAAATATTTAGAAACAGAAATATGGCATACCAAAATCTGTGGGATACAGCAAAGGCCATTCTAAGAGGGACGTTCAGAGCAATAAATAAGAGAAATCTAACTAGCTCAATAAATAAGAGAAATCCAAAACAAATAATCTAAATTTACACCTAAAGGAACTAGAAAAGGAATAAATGAAGCCCAAAGTTAGTAGAAGGAAGGAAACAATACAGATCAGAATAGAAATAAGAGACTAAAAAGACAATAGAAAAGATCAATGAAACTAAAAGCTGGTTCTTTGAATAGATCAACTAAAATGACAAACTTTTAGGTAGACTCACCAAGGGGGAAAAAAAAAAGAGGGGGGAAAAAAAAGAGAGAGAGAAGGCTCAAATAAAATCAAAATGAAAGCGGAGAAGTTACAATTGATATCACAGACATGCAAAGGATCATAAGCAAACAATTTTATGCCAACAAACTGAACAGCCTAGAAAAAATGGATAAATTCCTAGAAATATACAATACTCCAGGACTGAGTCAGGAAGAAATAGAAAATTTAAATAGACTGATTACTAGTAAGAGATCGAATTAGTCATTAAAAACCTCCCAAGAAACAAAATCCAGGATCAGACTAGTGAATTCTACCAAACATTCAAAGATTTAACACCTACCCTTTTCAAAATCTGCCAAAAAATTAAAGAGGAGGGAACACTTCCAAATTCATTTTACAAGGCCAGCATTACCCTGATACCAAAACCAGACAAAACACCACAAAAATTACAGGCCAATATCCCTGATGAACACAGATGCAAAAATCCTCAACAAAATATTAGCAAACTGAATTCAATAATACATTAAATTAAAACGATCATACAGTATGATCAAGTGGAACTTAATTCAGAGATACAAGGATGGTTTAACATCTGCAAATCAATCCACACAATACACCAAATTAACAAAATGAAAGATAAAAAATCATGTGATCATCTCAGTAGATGCAGAAAAAGCATTAGACAATATTCAGTATCTATTTGTGATAAAAAATTCTCAACAAAGTAGGTATAAACAGAATGTATCACAGCATAATAAAGCCCATTTATGACATATCCACAGCTGATACCATAGTTAACGGTGAAAAGCTTCAAGCTTTTCCTCTAAGATCAGAAACAAAACAAGGATTCCCACTCTCGCTACTTTTATTAAGCATAGTGACTTGTCTCTAGGCCTGTATCAACCAGCACACGGTCAAATGTTTTTCAAAAAGAATAGAAAACTGGATTTTATCACCTCGGTTTGCTTCCCAATTTTATGTTTTATCATACACTTTGACATGATAGCATAAAAAAGTTTAAGAAACTCATTAGGTTGATTAAAATTGAAAAGCTGAATAATGCCATTATTGTTGAGCATATGGCTATATGAAAACCTTCATATGCCTCATGATTTAAGCAGAGACCAGTGCAGACATTCTGGAAGCAACTTGGTAGTACTTAGTTAAATTAAATATTCCCTATGACAAATAGTACTCTTCCTGGATACAATTCTCAAAAATATTCTCATACAGTGGTGGGGGGGTGGGGGGGGAAAAGGGCAGGGAAGGGGGGCATCCTCCATGATATTTATCACAGTGCTGTTTGTCATGGTGTGAGGCAATCATGGAGCCTATTGCTGGTGGACAGGTAAAACATGGTAGATGCCAACTATGAAGTATTCTGCAGTAATTAGAAACAAATAGCTGAATGTTTACATAGCTATATGGATAGGTCTTAGAATCAATAGGCTATAATGATAAAAAGAAAATAGAATGATCTGTCTAACATAATGACACTTGTATAAACTAGAATGCATGAACAAATGTCTTATAAAAACATGAAAACAAAAAGATATCATTAAACATATTAATATGACTGTTTGTGATAAGAGAAAGAACCAGAATGACAGAAGTTGAAAAATGGGAGTCAAATGAGATGGACTGATAAAAAGATGGATGGACAGTTGATAGAGAGATAGGTGACATATAAGTGAATCAGTCAGTTGGTTGACAGAAACCTGTGCAAACCAATGATATGGTGTCATGAATTATATGATATATAATTATCAACTTTCTGAACTTGAAATCCAGAAATGAATGAAAACAGTTCAAGAAAGCTGGTATGTTTCTAAGTCAATAATATATTATTGAGGGGCGCCTGGGTGGCTCAGTCGGTTAAGCGTCCGACTTCAGCCAGGTCACGATCTCGCGGTCCGTGAGTTCGAGCCCCGCGTCGGGCTCTGGGCTGATGGCTCAGAGCCTGGAGCCTGTTTCCGATTCTGTGTCTCCCTCTCTTTCTGCCCCTCCCCCGTTCATGCTCTGTCTCTCTCTGTCCCAAAAATAAATAAACGTTGAAAAAAAAATAAAAAAAAAATAATATATTATTGATGTGTAGCACTCCAGATTGAGATTAAGTCTAAACACTGAGTCACGGTATTGCTCAACCTTCACTCTGCCTATGAGACTCACATTTGCCATGAACACCACGTCTGGCTCCTTGAGATCTCTGTCCAGTTACTAGCCAATAGTGAAAGCCTAGAATGAGACCAGTCCACTGGCTCAGCATCTTTGGCAGAGGAGGCATAAGCAGTTGCTAGATAGCAAGCTGCAGTGAGACAGCCACTAGCAGAGAGTAAAGACATCTTAAAGTATCATCCAACAGTCCAACAGTCCAGCACAGCCATAGCACATTGCAATTTGCAGTGTCTGTCTGACAGCCCAACCTAGTAAATGCAGCAACTGAACAAGTAACAGTGCTGGAAAAGGTCAGCCTCTGCAGCCTGGGAAAACCCAAGGGTAACTTTCAAATACATCAACAGAAAGCACATTTCCCACTGTCACTCCTGGTCATTCACTGACACATACTCATCTTAAGATCACATGGAAATGACAACATTTTACAGCCTTTGAAATAATTCATCCTTCAAAAGAGTCCCTCTTAGAGAACTAATACATGGATGGAAGATTAACAGTCCAGGGCTAAATTGTCCAATATGGCAGCCACTACCCACATGTGGCCATTGAACACTTGAAACTTGGCTAATTCAAAGTGACATGTGAAGACCTAGTATGATGAAAGAATGTCAAATATCTCATTAACGATCTTTATAGTCATTAAATGTTAAAATGATATTCTGGAAATAACGGGTTAAATAAAATATTAAATTACTCTCACCTGTCTCTCTCTACTTTTTTTGAAGTAGGTAGCAGTACATTTTAAATTGTATCTGTGGCTCACCTTCTATTTCTATTACACATTGTTGATCTGGCGACTTACATGTTGATTTACAGCTTGTCTTTCAGTTTAGTAATGTGAAATTGAAACCTGACTGTTTTCCTACAAAGGTGTTAGAGTCTCTCTCCAAGATGTTATTGTTCAATAGAAGACTCAAAATCATGTTTGGTCCTCTAACATTTCTTATCGGTGGTGATTCCCAATAGAAGTTTCTGGCCTTTTCTGTGTTTTTGATTCTACCTTTTAGTCTAAATAGAGCATGATCAAATCACAATAGAACAAGAAGTCCACATAGTTTGGGGACCACCTGCAACACCCCGATGATAGTTGCTCAGGTCTTTTGTGCCAAGACATCTTAGAGCACCCAGAAAGTCTCTTCTGGGCTCTTACCTGCAACCCTGGCATGAAATCTCACTGAAAATCTAGGATGGAAAAGAAATGAAAATAATTCATACCCAAATATGTCTCTCTCCACCATAAGGGAAAATCAGGAAACGTAATTCATTCACCTCGTATTCCCAAGAGTCAATGCGATAGGAATTCAAGATTTTTAAAAACAAGATACTCCTTTGAAGTTAGGGGGTGGGGGAAGAAGCTTTACTTAGTGAAAATATAGCTTGTGTAACTGAAAAACCGAAATGTCGCTAAAGGCCTTTACTAACTTGGGAATAGGGCACATTTTCTACTTTGATTATTACCACATAAGTATATCACCGCTCTTTTATTATTATTATTATTATTATTTCCTTCATTTGAGCCTGATCCCTGGAGTCAACCCTTGGTTGTCAGGGGACTTGTTGTAAGTAATGGTCATTTGTGTTTCATAATTATCTTGAATCAACACAATTAGTTCCACATTCTGCTGTTTTCTTCCTAAGGCATCTGTAAACATTTTTATATAATTCCAGCAAACAGCTTTTGGCAATAATTAAATTTTTCTAATTAAAAAAATAGTAAAGTGATCCAGGATAGTTATTTTAAATGTGCTTTACAGACCCCTCTAAGAGTATTAGAAAATATTCTTCAAGATGCCAAGAGATTTTCTCTTTCAATTATCAACCACAGTTCCACAATTTAGAATGTCTTTGGTCACAGTTTTAACATGGTTAAATCAACATAAAGCCTGAAGGACATTTAATTCTTTTTTAAACAGTACTATATTTGAATAATTTTTTAAATTTCCTTGGAATATTTTTATTCCCTTCACACACACACACACACACACACACACACACAAATATATTGAACACCAGCTATGTACAGGGCAATGGATGTGATGCTCTCAAATTTTTCATATGCATCAGAATTACCCCAATACTACCTTAGTGGCTCTGATTCAGTGAGTTAGAAGTGAATCCCAGCAATGTGCACTTGTAACTTCTACCCAAGATGATTCTGAAGTCAGTAAAACTCCAACCCCCCACTTTTAAGAAATACTAAGAGATTCAGATTCTCTCTCTTACCCTTGAGAGAGGTGTGGAATATAAATGTTCACCTCTGAAAATCAAAGGCGAGTCTATGTCTCACATAATTTCAGTAAAACTAAAATGATCTAAATGCAGTGGTCCTTACTCACCTGCAGCTGGGAAAGCATGTTTAGAAGGTGGAGGGGCACCTGGTGGCTCAGTCGGTTAAGCATCCAACTTGGACTCAGGTCATGATCTCACAGTTAGTGAGTTTCAGCCCTGTGTTGGGCTCTCTACTCTCACGTGGAGCCTGCTTCAGATCCTCTGCTCCCCTTTCTCTCTGCCCCTCCCCTACTTACTCTCTCTCTCTCTCAAAAATAAATAAGCATTTAAAAAAAAGAAGAAGAAGGTGGAAAAGTATGTGTCATTTTGCTAAAAAGTCCACTTTGGATTTCTAAGAAGGCTTTCTTCAAGAATTGTTCCAGCAATGATATTTTCTAATAAATTCATCATAAACAGGCAAATACTCTGCTGAGTGATAAAATCTGAAGACAGGGAGTAAGCATGGAAAATGCATTCTCTTCAGGCAACTTCCTGAAGCACTTAGGGCCATCTGGAGGGTGTGGCCACCAAAACAGGGTTACTGAACACAAAGCTGTGGGTCCCTTCACCGATGCCACATTCAGATATGTGCTTTGTTTTGTCTTGTTTCGTTGTGCGGTTTCCCCCCAGGAAAAGGTTTGGTACATTGTAAATAGTGTAATTACAGGCTGACAAGGAGTTTTTCTGGTGTTCTGAGGCCTGAAGACATACGTGCTGCCTGACCATGTTCTATAGACATAGGGAGGAAGAGAACCTGGCCTCCTCTCACAGAGGTGAGGGCAAAGGGCTGTGGCATTGAAGGCTCATCCTTGTGACATTAAATTATGGATTGAAAGTCCTTCTATATTTGTCACTCCTAGTTCTAACAGGATCCTAACCAGCGAGAGATGAAAATCAGAGCATACCAATAAAATCCCAAAGTGTATCAGTCTCAGTAACGGTGTATCTTAGGGGTGCCTGAGTGTCTCAGTTGGTTGAGTGTCTGACTCTTGATTTTGGCTCAGGTTGTGATCCCAGGGTCGTGGGATCAAGCCCTTTATCAGGCTGTGCACTGAGCATGGAGCCTGTTTAAGATTTTCCCTCTCTCTCTCTCTCTCTCTCTCTCTCTCTCTGTGCCCCTCTCCTCCACTCGCCCTCTCTTTCTCCAAAACAAGGAGGGGAGTGGGTATTATTAAGTACTGTAGACCACTAAAGGATATCAACAAAACTTGAAAAATTAAAATTAGTGAGCCCCACCCTTGCCATAAAGAAGAACACCACCAATCCCACCTAAGGAATAGAAATCAGTGGCCCCAGCCATTCAGGATGCATTTCCCACAGTGTATTTAGCATCCTGTTTTAAATTATTGTATTATTTTCTTTAATTTCTCCCCAGATTAATATCCAGTAATAAAAGGTAATTTCCCTATCCACATTTGGCAATTGGGAGAACATTTAGCCACTTTAAAGTCAGGTGTCGGCGCTGTAAGGAAAAGACACGAGGTAGTTAAAAATTTGAAGAATATGTCAATTGGTAAAATTAGATAAAAAGTTACGCTGTGTTCTGCCCTACATTTGGACTATCGCAAGTGAGGCAAACTTTTCTAGGCAAACTGCTGAGGACTGCCAATTTAACAAGCTGTTCCATGCTGCAAGGGACATATTTATGGACATACTTTCAACAAGACGTACCTAGTGCTACCAAGCTGTGCTGTACTAAAGAGCAGAAAGAATCAGAACGATAGATGAAAAAAAAAATAAAGGATTTCACACATGGATCCTATTAAAATCAGATCAAGTATTCTGAAATTTACAGGCAAAAATATTTAAAATAATGACAGGGTTGTTGCAGAATCTCAGAAGAAAACACCCAGGAAATGTAAAAGAGAAGATTGACACAGCATGTTTAGCTCAGGCTGTTGGACAACAAGGCTCATGAAGCAAGAGAGGAAAAGCCAACTACATTGTGAATCTTCTCATTTTTAATTAGTTGGGTCAACATGACTCTAGTGCTTTTCTCGTGAATGTTTTTCAATATAAAGATTACCGTTCACAAAATCTTCCAAAAAAGTTTGATTTCATGTCTCTTTATCTTTTAGTAGTCCAAAAGGCACCTGACGTGACTACTACTACTCCGAGTACGAGCACTTATTTATTTTGAGAAGCCATTGGCTGTTCCCTATGATAGCATTTCCTATCCCTGGGCGTGTGTTTGGGATACTGATGAGTCAGGCTGTTCTCTATTTAAAACTTGGTACCTATTTCTATTTCTGGAAGTGGAGATCTCAAATCAACTTAGAGCTCATCTTCTTTGTTCTGGGGGAAAAAATCATTGCGGCTGGGGACAGAGTATAAAAGAATTGCCGATGGTGGTTTGACAAGAACCTGGAGTGTAGCTGCTTTGATGATTGGCGCTATCCCTCACACATGCACTCATTTACATCCTTCCATTTATTTGACTACAGAACCTTGTAGAAGAACATTTTACTGCCATAATCAATGTCACTATGACACTTTTGATGGTCACGGGTGTCTGAACACATTTTTTCCACAAAGGGCCAGGTAGTGGACATTTTAGGCTTTGTAGGCCACAGCGTGTCACCATAGGTCCTCCACTCCGCGGTATGAAAGCAGCCATAGAAGATATGTAAGCAAATGAGCATAGCTGTGTTCCAATAAAACTTTATTTACAAAAACAGCAGCAGGCTGATGTGGCCCACAGGCTGTAGTTTGAGGACCCTTGCACTAGGCTGCAGGAGAAACAAAAGGACCCTGAGGAGGAAAGTCATTAGAAGGAAAGGAGAGTCCCAAAGCGGTGACTAAACCCTGGTACCAGGATTGCTGGAGAGGAGGACTGGTCTTAGGCTCCCCGAAGTGGCCAAGGTTCAACTCCTTTCTGATGGTGGCTCTGGAACTATTGCAGCCCCAGGGCAGTGCTGTGGGCGTGAGGACTCAGACTGCTGCTCGCATGGGGCTCTCACCCTGGAGGCTCAGGAATCCTGGGGCAGGAAGGGGCTCTCCTCCCTTCCCGGATCCTCACGCTGACAAACCACCAGTGACCCCATTACAATCTTGACAGAGCAGCTTGTCAATAGGCAGGATATCGGCTCCTCAACTTGCAGGGTTTGCTGTGGATGGCAACAACAGCAGCAGAGAAAGGGGCTCTTCTGCCATTTGACCAGATGTTCTACTTTCTTCCTTTGTCAAGTGATGTATCTATGGAGACTAAGCTCTTTGGACTGAGTAAATTTCTAAGGGTCTTGGTTTTTTCATGGAACCCCATGGGGAAAGAGGAAACTGGATGAAACACAGCTACTATAATTTGAATAACAAAATGAATGTGACCTTATCCTATATCCTATACCCTGGTGAGGGGGCCACATTGACTAAAGTTATCAGTTAATGTTACAAACCAGGAAAGTGTCCCCTCTTGTTTTCTTTGGACAAAGGTGTTAAGTTGATGAGACCTGTGGGTTCAGATTCTCTCCTAAAATGAGGAATGTGATGCAATCATTAAAAGACGTGGAAGTGAAAATAATTCCATGGATTCAAAAATCAAGGTGCGTTAATAGAAGGGTGGTGTCCAGAGATCTAATCTGGGTTCAGTTACAGAAACAAATTATTTCCACTCGTCATTCTAGACAACTAGACAAATCAGGATTTTATTTGATATTAAAAATGGTTGGAGGCCTTTGGTGCTTCCTATTTATATACAATGTAGAGTCTTCACATTGCATATTCATACACTGCTTTATTTTATCCTGAGAACAATGTGTGAGGCAGGTGGGAAAATGCTCATATTACTCCCAGTTTTTTTCAAACATAGCAATTCAGACATAGCATAGACCCCCCTCAAAATGTCAATGATTTGCTTAGGGTTCCGGAAGAGCAAGTGCCCATGGCTGCACTGGTCTTCATCCCAGCTCTATTTACTTCAAATCCCATGATCTCCCCACCCCAGCTGCCCCAGCACCTTCACTTGTGCAGCCTCTCTGCTAAGCCATGTCTCTCCTGGTCACAGGGAGCCTGGAAAGTGTGCAACAGAGCAATTCAAATACTCGCGGCTGTTGTCTCCTTGTGAGGTGAGCTGCCCGGTGTCGCAGACACCTATTGACGACCTGTTCACCTCGGGCTGGTTCTTATTCGGTTTGGAACAAGGTGGAAGGAATCATAGAAGAGAAACTGGAGGTCACGGAGCATGCAACCAGGGGATGCATAATTTCATGGGAACAGTGCCAAACAGAGGTCCAGCACATGCTAAGAAACCTTGGGCAAGTCACTTGCCTTCCCTGTCCCCACCCGCTTACCTGTAGGTTAACAAAAGTACCAACTTCAAGGAAATGCAGTACAGGTTAGTTGACTTAAAATGTATAATGTACTTGAAGCAATGCCTAGTATACTGAAAATGTTAGGCAAAAGACACATAGGATAGTTTCAAGGAAAGAAGTCGTGAACAAGAATCAGAAAAAGGAAGGAATCTGGTCCGGCTACTAAAAGTGTGACCGGAAACAAGTTATTTTCTTCTTGGGCTTCTATTTTCTCCTCTATTAATAGGAGACAACAATATCTATTGAAACTGTTGTAGAGAAGAGGTAATAGTGCTTTGTAATGTACTGGTCAAATTGTAAACTATCTTGGTAATTACCTTCTTTGCAAGCGACTTGTACCACACAGTGCAATTTTAGGACTATGAAGCAGAAAATGTCAGAAAGTGATTTATATAAAATGTAAATACAACCTGCTTACCCCTTCTTAAAATTCTTTCCATCACACTTGGAAGAAAAAAAAAAGGAAAAGAAAAGAAAAGAAAGACAGAAATGTCATCATCTGCCCCATCTCTAGCTGTCAAAATCCCAAGCATGCAGAGTATTCCAACAATTGCCACCATTTTTTGAGTCCTCACTCTGTCTAGTCCCCATGAGTTACATGGATTATCTCATTTAATCCCCATGGAAATGCAGTAAGTATAACAAACTTAGTTTTACAGATGAGGAATCTAAAACTTAGGTTAAATAATTTGTCCAATAGCAACAGCCACCAAATAATGAAGCTGATTCAGCTCAAGTCCCTGTGATACCAAGGACCATGACTTTAACCAACCACTCTATATGTTCCTTCCATTAAAAGGAATCTCTCCCTACTCTGAAATGATACAGTACTTAGCTCATATTCTTTTCAGAGGACTACAATTCTACCTTGAATTATGATTCTGGGGGTACATACCACAGCTTAACTGCTGGCTTACAGGTTTCCCCCAAATAGATGATAAGCTTTGTACATCTGTGAACATGCCCTAGTTGCCAGGCAAGCAGCAGCATGACAACGGGGGGAAGAGAAAATTCATAACTTTCTTGAGCTTTAGCTGCCTCATCTGAGAAGGATGTTGAAAATCCCTACTTCACGGGATTGCTATGAAGGTTGTCAAATAACAAAAGTAATACAATTTAATAACAAGTCTGATACTCATTATCCAAGGGAAAATAATTAATGAATTGGAGTAGTACATTGCCTCACAAACAGTGGGCCACTCTTCTCGAGGGATTTTGGGCAAGAGCAAGTTTCAAAGAGCATCAGAAGCAGAACACGGATACAAAGCGGAATTGGCTAGGCGGCCGGGGATTTCCTTATAGAACCAGCAGGGCCTACTTTCTTTTTCTTTTTTATTTATTTTTTTAAAGGTTTATTTATTTTTTGAGAGAGAGACAGAATGTGAGTGGGGGAGGGGCAGAGAGAGAGGGAGATACAGAATCCAAAGCAGGCTCCAGGCTCTTAGCTATCAGCACAGAGCTCGACTCAGGGCTTGAACCCACTGAGTGATCATGACCTCAGTCATCAGTCATGGATACCCAACCAACTGAGACACCCAGGCACCCCATGAGGGCCTACTTTCTAGGGTAAGTTAAACTAGCTAGAGCTGAGTTGGAGAATTGTGATTGGTGGGTGCTAGGTTTCCCCAAGAGCAAAATATTCCCCATAAGTGCAGGCTGACTTAGGTTTAGATGTGTGACATGGGCCGGGCTACTGGGGTGGCCTCCGTTTTGTGGGTCCAGATAAACAAATTACTGCTGTCAGGGTCTATTAAGACAACAAAGTTAAAACCACTGTGTAAACATAAACAGAGTGCTACCAATGTGGTCACAATTCAAGTTCATTAAGTCCTACTGAAATCACAGGGGTTCGTGGGACCGACTGGCTCTTAACCAAGAAGAGATAGAATCAATAGGGATATGAACACACAGCAAGGAGAATGACCCAGAATACCTGCCTCATTTCCTGAAAAGTAGCATTTTAAGGAAAGTAATTAACAAATACGTAATGGTGAATAAAGAGAAAAATGTGTCAAAGGAAGATGGAAACATATAGAGAAGGGGTTACATGCTACCATTACTTGCAACCCTAAGGGGGCAGCAAGTTGGAGGTCTCCCTATCACTTCCTTGTGGCCCACCTGATCGGCATGTTCTACCTTCCCGCCGGGTTACAGGGGAGCAAAGTTGATAGTTCCTTTGAAAGGGCTCTTGAACCAGGAAACGCTACACAGGTGTGAGGGGCTAGTGCTCTTGTTCCTATTCCAGAGCAGCACAAGGGCATCCACCACGTGAAAGCCCCACCTGGTTCAGCCCCCTTCCACCAGGCCTTTCAGAAAACCAGGGTCATTCATCCAGCCGGGATTCACTTTCAGGGATTCATCAAGCTCTCCGTATAGTGGAGATCTAGAAACAGCTCCAGGTGACTTCTGTGAGAGACTGACTATATTCATCAATTCTTAATAAAGTTTCTAACCAGGTTTACCAAGGGAGCCTTAAATGGGGAGAACAGCTTGTTTCCTTGACAGCAAAAATCGACAGTTTTTTTTTTTAATCTTTTGTTGTCTGTCAAGAATTCCATAGAAATAATAGATGCCTAAAAACACAAGGAAACAGCATGCATTTTTTTTTTCCAACTTCAGGGTTTGCTTCCAAGGAGACTGACAAGAGAGGAGGAGGGCTTCTGAAATACAGCAGTGGGCAACAAAGACCCTCAGAGCCAATGGGGGACAAGTTACCACTCAAAATTTGCCTTTCCCCAAGTCAAGGAAGTCTTTGCAGTCTTAGGACCGGCAGGCTGCTGGGGAAGCAGGAAGGCAGCATTTCAAAACAAAAACAAACAACAAACACTGCGGAAAGGGACGACTCGGTTTGCATCGCTAAGCTCGGTCCAGGCAGGCAGCCCCGGACCTGGCCTGCTTTCGTGGATCTGCGGGTCTAGGCGCAGCCTCCAGATCAGCGGCCCCGCCGCGCCAGCCTCGGCCCGGGGGCTTCCTCCAGGCCGGGGTCTCCCACGTGGCGCGGCGTCTGCGGCTGCCTCGCCCCGGAGCTGTGAACCCCTAGCGTTCGCCAGGCCCATCGATTATTAATGAGCATCGTTAAAAGACTTGCTGAGGGAGGGTCCGATTTACTTGCCTACTCTATAGAGAAAACAAAGAGGATAGAGGTGGAGGGGGGAGAGGGGGGCACTGGGGAACTAAGCGAAAATGCAGCTTTCAAGTTCAAAAAGCTTATTTTGCATGAGAAAACACATGGGGACGTGAGGATTGGTGGTAGCCATCCCCCCTCCCCCATCTTTAATATCTGCTCAGCAAAAAGTCTGGATTAAAACCATCGGCCTCTGGGACACCTTAAAAAATCCCTTTCTTCTGTGTCCTTATGTACAAGGGTAAAGACCAGCTTTCTCTGTCCAAGTCGGGAGTGCTGAAGGGAGAGCTAGCAGTGGGAGGCCCAGCCGGAGCCTCTGTCCTCTGCCTGTTCCCGATTCCATGGCCCGAGGCGATGGTTTGCATTTTTAGGACAACAGCCGGCTATCGGCAAGCAGGAGACCTCTCGTCAGGCTTCATTACTGCGTACAAAATGACACGAGCGAGCCTGTGGCCACAACTGCGCTTATGAAGTGCTGCGAAGCCATTGCCTGTCCCTGCAAACCCAACCCTCTTCTTCTGCCCACTCACCCACCGATTGCCCCAAACCTGAGCTCAGTTTCTGTGTGCAGTGTCTTACCTCGGGACACATTGCTCCCACTGGAAATCCGGCTTTGCCACCTTGCTTGCTAGCTGGCTTACAAATTTCCAGAGAGACAGAGAAGAGCTGTGTTTGCCAACTGAACTTTGTAGTTCAAACCACCCTTTCCCTTCCTTCCCCTCTGATATGCTTTCCAAGGCTGGGGTGTTGCACCATCTCCAGATCTAGACAGGATGCTTAGCCGGCATTGGGAGCGCAGCTGGGAATAGAGACCCCTCTCCCTACAAGGTCATTTAAACCTTTTTAGTTACCTCCCTAATTGCAATAGTCTTATGTGTCTGGCCTAAATCATAACTGCGCTCTTAAAAAGAAATCCCACAGCCGACAGCTGCAGATACTACCATTAAATCCTATCTATTAAGAGCTAATGCCACTCAGTGTATTTTTTACAAGGGTGAATCTGTTTGCATCAGCCAGAAAACAGGTCATGACGGTTTGTTCAGCGCTGATACACCAACCATTCTAAACCAATATATCAGAATAAGGACATGTAAAGACAAGATTACTGATTATGAGATTACTGATTATTCCGAAGAAATTATCGTAATAGAAAACATTTGTATCATCAGCCAGGTAGACTGAATTTGACCTTGAACTTTTCTGAAGCCTCTGGGGCTCAAGTTATGTGGAAGATTGTTAGGTGAACCTAACATCTGAATCTTTAAACAGCCACTAGGAAAGACATAATGTGGGAGACTACAAACAAATTGCAGACCACTGGCTAACAGGTGTGGGAAGGGAGATCAGCGTATTACCTAGCAGCTTCTTACCTGTTAGGGTAAAAACAAATGGTGAAATAACCATTAGTTAGGGTACGGGCTCGGCTGCTGTAACAATGAGACCCCACATACATGTGGGTCACTTAGGACACAGCTAATTCTTCCTTTGCCTAGCAGTCCTGAGATAAACTGGCCATACTGACGAGCAAGTCTACTCCACAAAATTATTTGAATCTAAGTTCCTCCCATCTCATTGATTTAGCAGCTCCTCCGACAGTAGTTCTGACACTTCCATGTAGAGGTTGGTAACATTTTTCTGTAAAGGACCACAGAGTAAATATCGTAGTTTTTGCAGCCCACATGTAGTCTCAATTAAAGATTCCTTGTTTTTATTTGTCGCTCTTCTTGTGGCAACTCTTCAAAAATATGGAAACCATTCTTAGCTCACCAGCTGTACCAAATCAGGCTGCCCCAGTGATTTTGGCCCACAGGCCATAGTTTGTCAGTCCCTGCTTTAGGACATCAGAATCACCTGGAGGGCTTTCTGAGCCCACCTGAGTTTCTGATTCATTAGGTAAAGGGTTGACCCAAGAATCTGCACTTCTGGGGCTCCTGGGTGGCTCAGTCAGTTAAGTGTCCAACTTCGGCTCAGGTCATGATTTCTCGGTTCATGAGTTCGAGCCCCACATCGGACTCTGTGCTGAGCGCTCAGAGCCTGGAGCCTGCTTCAGATTCTGTGTTTTCCTGTCTTTCTGCCCCTCCCCCGCTCACACTCTGTCTCTCAAAAATAAACATTAAAAAAACCTGCATTTCTAACAAGTTCTCATGGGATGTTTATGCTGATGGTTTGGAGACAGCACAATGAGATCCAAAGCCCTACAGTGTTGCCTTTGCCTTTATGGGCAAAGCGAATCTCTTGCACATGCATGTTCCGGCACAAAAGAAAATGAAAAAAGCATCAAGAAAAAGTCTCTTTAAGTATGTAAGCAGGAAATTGTACACATAACTTTCACTCACATCCCTTGGCCTAATCTTAGTCATATGGCCATGAATGGCTGCAAGGGAAGTTGGGAAATGTAGACTATAAATGGTTGTTCATGAATTCTGCTACAACTCAAGAGGTTTTGTTGTTAAGAGGAAGGAGGGGAGAGGGGCGCCTGGGTGCTCAGTCGGTTAAACATTCAACTTTGGTTAAACATGGTTAAAAATCCCAAGGTCCTTTGGGATTTTTAGTCTTTTATAAGCTTCTAGAAATTTACCAACCATTTGTGATAAATAATAATAATAATGAATTTATTTCATATATCAGATAGATTAAATGTAAATGAAAAAATAATCATGAGATTACCTTACAATTTTGTTTTTAATATTTTAGAATATTTCTGTAATCCTGGGGCAGGAAAACACTCTATGTGGTGGTAATGAAATACCAAGAAGGTAAAGAATGTCTGATTTAACTACAATGCAATAAGTCATATTCCTAAATATTCCCTCCCCAAAAAACAAAGATCAACAGACATATGGGAGAAAAATACTTGCAACAAGTATAACAATAAACAATGTTAATATTCTACCCAGGGGACATGGAAGGAAACAGAAATGTACACATACCCAAAGAACATAGGACTATACATTTATTTTCAATTATAAACAAATATATTCAAATAAAAATGTATCACAATTTCTATCAAATTGGTGATTTCTTTTTTTTTAATGATGCTATAGAAATTAACCAATGTGACAGAAAAAAGGTCACACTAATTCTGTGCTAATACAGATATATTTCAGTTTGGTTATATTCAACAAAAGTTTTAAACATGTACTATAGTGGACAAATAGATAGGATGACCCCCATGACCCTGCTTCTGGGTGTTCATGCCCTTATGTCATGCCCTCCCCCGGAGAATCATGGGACCTGTAATTTATGTCCAGCCAATAGAATGAATACAGAAAAAAAAAAAGAGGGGGAGGATACATGTGATTACATGATTATGTTACATAAGATTTTAACATGTGTCTTGCTGGAGTATGTTTCTCTTGTTGGCTTGAAGGAGCGAACTGCCATGCTGGGGGCTGCCTCTGTTAGGAGGCCAAATGGCAGTGAACTTTCAGCTATCTCTAGGAGCTGAAGGCATCCTCTAGCCTATAGCCAACAGGGGCTTTTGGTCCTAAAACAGTAAGGAAATGGATTCTTTCAACAATCTGAGTGAGTTTGGAAGTGGATACTTCCAAGCACAGCCTCTGGTGAGACCACAACCTGCACTGATGACTGATACCTTCACTGGTGCCTTGAAGATACACTAGCTAAGTCACATCCAAACTGTTGACCCATAGCAACTGAGCTCATGAAAGTGTGTTGTTTTGAGCTAAGTCTGAGATAATTTGTTATGCAGCAATTGATACTAATATGTGTATATTAACCTAAAAATTCTACATTTAAAATTTTATCTAGGGGCACCTGGGTGGCTCAGTCGGTTGGGTGTCCGACTCCAGCTCAGGTCATGATCTCGCGGTTTGTGAGTTCGAGCCCTGCGTCAGGCTCTGTGCTGACAGCTCGGAGCCTGGAGCCTGCTTCGGATTCTGTGTCTCCCTCTCTCTCTGCCCTCCCCCGCTCATGCTCTGTCTCAAAAATAAATAAAGCATTAAAATTTTTTTTTAATTTTATCTAAAGAAACTTAGCCACAAGGATGTTACTCATTACAGTATCTTATAGTTATGAAAAATTAGAAACAAACAATATATGCAAAAATAGAACATCTGTTAAATTATGGAAAAGCCACACAAAGAAATATTCAGCTAACAAAAACTGCAATGGAAATAAAAACATATTTTTAAAGAAAAATGTTTTAAATACAGCTATAAATGAAAATATAGCTTTTAAACCAGCTTGCATAATCAATTCCCACTTTAATTTTTTAAATGTTTATGCATGTATAGAATATAGTGCTTAAAGTAACATACCCAGGTGTTAATAACAGTTATCCTCGAGAGGCAGGATTATAGATTTTTAATTATAAGACATAAATTTTTACAGTTTTCTACACTATACATTTCATGTCTTTGCAAAACAACCAGAACCTAAAACTGAATTTTAAATGCAAAATGAAGGGAAGAAAAGAGTCCCAGCTTCATGAAAAAGAAAAGGCTAACGTCCAATGCAAATGTTAGTTATTTTTATGGTTATTAAATGTAAGATGCAAATGTCCCCAGAGGCTAATAAACTGCTAACAATAATGGCTACCATTTCTTGAGCATTTACAATGAGCCAGGCACACGCTAAAAATTTGGAGTGCGTTCGTTTGTTTAATCATGGATAAAAAGTTAGATTTATGCCCTGTGTTCACAGAGAAGGGCAGCCCATATGCCTGGACATCCTGCTATTCGTACCTTCACTTTCCCCCTTGATGTAAGGCAGATAACTAGTGAGACACATCACTAGGGGGCAATGAGATCCTGGTCACCCAGGACCTGGATCAACTCCCTTAAATGTGGTCTGGGCACTGGTCCCAAACCAATCAACTAGTTTTGCCATTGCACAGCAGTTCTCAAAACCTTGCAGTTTTGGTTCCAAGGAGCCAGAGAGACGTTCTTTATTTGTTGTGGAGTCTACCACAAAAATAGAAGAGGCCCTTACCGCACACTTTCCCGTTGAATGACTGAAAACAACAGTTGCTCTTACAGATGCATGGAAAGAGCAAAGATATTTCAGTAGGCTTGAGGACAAGCTAAAAATTACCAGTTCCTCAGGAATTACTCATTCTGCTAGAGAACAATTGAAGGTTAGCTCTTCCCAAATATCTACCTCACTCTGCAAACTGAGGTTAATCTTGGTTTAATGGACTCAGGCAAGTCATGTAATGTCTAGGACCTCAGTTTTCCTCCCTGTAAAATGAATTTCTGTTACTTTCCCTAATCAGAGGCTAGTCAGGGTGATCCCTTGGTTCTTATCAAACTGATGGAATGTGATTCTGAGACAGATTCCCTCATCCAGGTGTTTTATTAGTCAAAACTTTTTAAAAAAGAAGTCTACAAGATATATCTATAACACTGACTCAATGAATGAGTAAAGCCTTCAGAAAGATCAATATATAGAAACTTTGGGCTTCCTGAAAACACCTTTAGGGGATTTTCTCTTAATGAACTCTACATGCTTCTAGTATAGTGCCTTCAAATGACATTCCAGTAGAGTTCCACAGTCCTGTGAAGGCAAGTTCCTCACTCTTCCACGGGGGGCAAGAAAACCAATAACACGTCCTCTTTGATAGACTGACCACAGAGAATCACTTCTTGGAAGGTCACTTTTATTGCTTTAAGTCGGTCTAAAGATTTTCTGTCTGAGAAAGTACAGCAATGACATCTGTTCATTCTTCAACACAGACCAGCCCTTTACCCATGATTTTTCAATATTTAAACAAACAGCCAAAACAAAGCTGTGCATCAGTGTTAACCTTGTAAACTTAAAAGTCTGCACCTGTACAATTACTAATTAACATGTTCAGTAACAAAGCTGGTAGGTAACGGGTGACATTCACACCTCTTAATTGGTGCGATTAGCGGTCCTTTTGTTGTCAACTGTTAGCAGCTCTCCTCAAGTGTAAAATGCCACAGGTAAAGGGACATTGGCCATGGGTGGAGTGAAGGGGGGAAGGTGGGAGTGAACAAAAGTTTGTAAAACAGATTAGGCTGAGTTACAGGGAAGCAAAAATATGGTCACTGCAAGAAACTGGCTAAAACTGCCAAATGATTAGGAGCATCAGAGACTGTATCTTTTTTTGTTCTTTACTGGTGGTGTAAATCTTGACTGTTTAAAAAATCTACTCCCCCATTACATTGCAAAATGGAAAGACCCCACTTTCAGTAAATTTAACCGTGAATGGGAAAATCCAAATCAATTTTGTTTTTAAATGAAGGAAGGTATGTCTGGGTAGCTTTTGCGCTCCTAGCAATACACTATAATATTTACTATGAGATTCTTGACAAGAAATATCCTAAGGTTTTTAAGATAGAGCCCAGGATATAGAGGATATACAGGATATACAGAGCCCTGTATTCCTTCAAAAATACAGGAATCAAGACACATTTCTGTATTTCTTATTTAATCCTCTCTTCTCTTTTTTTAAAAAAAGTAATACCAGGCTCCCCTTCAGCTCATTGAGTAACTTCCTTATGATAGTATCCAATGTTGAACTCTCATCATCAATTACCAATAAACTTTAACTTAGGTTTCCTAAAAGGCATGACCCTGTATTAGGATCATTCCAATTGTCAGGATTTAGCTTCCAGGCTTGGCTTTTCTACAGCTCCCTCATAGGTCAGTCTTCTTAAGGATATGGCTTCATATTAACCATGCAGAAATGTTACTATTCTCTACCAACTAGAGGTTCCAATATTTCTTCATAATGGGAGGGGTTACTGTGTTGTCATTTAGGACAAAAATTTGATGTAATATGTTTGTGAGCTCTATGAAGGCAAGAATTATGTCTCTTCCACCTATAAACCACCAACTTCTAGTGCATATGCACCTTCAATAGATAGACGTTACTTATCGAATGGGAACATTGGTGTCAATGAGATTTTTCTTTCTTTCTCCTAGCTTCCCTTTCATATTACACATTTTTGGTTTTTACACAATTCTTCTGGGGTGAGTATGACCAGATTTTTTGCAATGTGAGTCGAATTCTCCCTCTTCCTGAGACTCTTATTTTCCTTTTGGGAGTGTCTTTCTTTATGTTAACATACTTTTCTTAGACAGTTCTTCTACTTTGTCTTTATGGATCCGGCTCTCTATCACCTGGCCTTCTCGTTTATTGAAATTCAGCTTCATACCAAAGACTTCACAGCTTTCTACATTCTTTTGAATCCTTCAACCTTATTTTACCTCTTGCTTATCTTCCATCCCCCTTTCCCCGTATTATATTCTTTCTTTAACCTACTTTTTCAGTTATCTATTTATGCCACTTAGGGATTTAAGGGATTTAAGGATTAATTTAAGGGATTAAGACACTAATTTTATTTTACTCAACAATTTTGTGGGTCAGGAATGTGAGAAGGGTGTGGCTGGATGGTTTATCTTGATCCATGTGGTCTCAGCTGGGGTGGGTGGTCTGGAGGATCCATTTCTAAGAAGGCTTCCTCATGCACATAGTCAGTCCCTCATTCCCCACCCAGAATCTGCTCCTCCAGGACCTCTGCACAGAGCTTGGGCTTTTCACAGCATGGTGGTCACAGGACAGTCACACTTCTTACATCTGTTCTCCTCCTAATAAGCCTTTCAAAAGCAAGCATTCCCAAGGCCCAGGTAGAACCTGCCAGGTTTCATTCAGTGATCAAGCAGGTCCCTAAGTCCAACCCAGATCCAATGGGGAGGAAGGAACAGACTCCACCCCTCCATGAAGGGATGGTTTGATCCTACAGGGAGGGAAGGAATTGATGGCAGCAGCCATCTGGAAGACAAACTGCCACACCTACAATTCTCATTTTAATGTTTTACATTTCTTCCCCATTTGAAAATTCTAATAGCGCTTACCTAATCTGTAGGGTGTTACATATGTGCGAGCGCTATGTTCAAGCAGGAAAGTGACCCCCACCTTACCTCATGAAAAACTATTTAAGGGCACTATGAGGCCCTGACACTCCAAAGTCATGTCCCATAACCAGCCTCCCCAGTCTCTGATTTGAGTCACTAACACCTTTCTGGTGGGCACAAGCCTAGGCACAAGCTTACACATGACCTGAGAGAGAGAGATATGACCAATCAAACATGAGTACTTCTTTATCCAGAATTGCCAATTTATTTATAAGATGTTTGGTTTTTCCCCGGGGGGGAAACAGAGAGTATGAAGTGGAAGAAAATGGTGTTGGAACAGCAATTGTCCTTTGAAGTGAGCAGAGCTTGGTGACACCAGGCACCTGGGATAGCATCAGGGCATGATGTTCATCGGTCTAGAAGAAGGAGGGGTGCCACGGAGGGTGGTGGTTGGTGAGTGAGTGTTGGCAAGGGTGTTAGGTGATGTAATAATATAAAATATTTAACACCAAAAGAATATAAATCACCAATCATCTCTCTTTTCCCCAAAGAACACAAATAATTTAAGAGTTCTCCATCTGTATATATATATAGAAGGAAGGAATTTATGGCAGCCATCTTGGAGACAAACTGCCATACCAACCCACTGTCATTTTTTTAGAAAAATATATGCCATATATATAAGCAAGATGAGAAAGTTGGAACAGTTAAACCATTCAGTTCCCAATCTCCCAGCTGATGTATCTCCTAGGCAGTTTGTATCCAAACTACCAAGAATTTTTTTTTTTTTTGTAATTATGGAACTGGTCACCAAATGATCATTTGGATTACTAAAGCAATTAATTTTGGCCCTGCTTTGTTTTCACACTCGGTCCTATGTCCCTTTCCAGCAGAGACTGCTAGTTACCTTTTAATACATATTGTCTCATCTTCCTTATAGACTCTCCAATTTTTAGTCAAAACGATGCAATCTAGAATAATGATTATATTTTTCACCAACCTTGCTACACGCATGAGATCTGAGAAGTCCTTCAAGAGGTCCATTTGTCTACATTCTTTCCTCCTTCCTACTGGTAAAGGAGAAAATGATACTTGGAGCACTAGCAGCTATCTTGAATCATGTAGTGGTCGTCATGGACTAAGGATGACAGAGCAGTAAGATAGAAGGAGCCTCAGTTTCTGATGACCGCTCTATCTACTCCCAGCTTTGTGTTAACATATCATATTTATTTATCTAGGAGACGAAATTCTATCCACTTTAGCCATTGTTATTTGAATTTTCTGTCACTCGTAGTGAAACCTGATTCTAATACACCCCTTTGCCAGTAAGGTCGGTTGGACAATTTAGTCAGGTTAAAGCAACAGCTTAATTTAAAATATTTTTCCAACAGACACAGTATATAAACTTGCAAAGGCTGATTAAATTTCGCTAGGGCATATCTTTATAAAAAGAATAAGTAACATATGTAAATACCATATCCGAATTTAAATACAGTATTTAACTGCCCTAGATTTCACAATGTATTCATAGCCTTGAGAGGGAATAAGAAACCACTTTATAATCCATTGATCCTTGTAAATTCTGTTTACATGTGTTTTTAAAATACATGTGTTTTGTGTTACCGGTGTTGATGGTCAGGAGCTCTGTATTGTAAAATATTCTTCATGTACCGTTCTGGAGAATAAACTAAGACTTGGTCTGTGACCTGGAAGCCCTTGCTGGGGTAGGGGGCAGTGCTTTGGGAAAGAATACCCGTTTATAAAAGCCAATGGCTTCTTTTTCTGAAATGGCTGCTAGCATTGCTTTAATTCAATGTTCACTATCTCTTGAAGTTTCCTCTCCCCTTTCCTTCTACAAAGCCTCCCGCACTGAGTCTGCACCTGCCCAATACCTGCTAGAATTATCCCTTTATTTTTTTAAAATTGTTTAATGTTTACTATTTATTTTTGAGACAGATAGAGACAGAGTGTGAGCAGGGGAGGGGCAGAGAGAGAGGGAGACACAGAACCTGAAGCAGGCTCCAGGCTCTGAGCTGTCAGCACAGAGCCTGACGCAGGGCTCGAACTCATGAACGGTGAGATCATGATTTGAGCCAAAGTCAGACACTTAACCGACCGAGACACCAGGCGTCCCTAGAATTATCCCTTTATAAATAACACCTGATCATGTCATTTCACCAGGAAGACACTTGCTGATTTCTTGTCACCTCTAGCTTGGTAGAAAACAGCTTGCACTTTTTCTGTCTTATCTTCTATGCACTTTCCCAGTCCTTTATCACACTTGCTCTCTATTTAAACATGATGAAATTTTCACCTTTTTTTCCAATTATGCCATGCCTTTCACACCCCTGCATTTGGAACAGGCTATTTTCTATGACTGAAATACTCTCCCAACCCCCAAACTTGCTTTTTATTTTTTAGAACCTTCAGGATGCATCTTGTGGGTCAAAAAGCCTTTGTTCAAAAAGGTGCAAAAACCTTTTTTGTCACTACTACAGATGAGATTAACCACTTCTTCCCTTGCCCATATTCTGCATTTTGTACTACCTTCTGTGACAGCACTTACCAGGTAATACTAGAATGGATCTGTCTTGAAGTCTGATTCCTCCTATGTGACATGTTGGAGCTTTTCTAGTACTGAGCTCAATGTCCATAACCGAGTGGGAACTTGCTGTGTCTTGCAGCATGTATCCATGGCTAAGACAAGGTCATTCCAACAAAAAGGCATTTGTGTCTAAAAGTAGTTTTTAGGTTTGTATGATAAGGGGGGGAAATTAGGTAAATTACAGAATGTAAATACATGTTTTCAACTTCTTGGAAAAGATATTCATAGGAATATACAGGAACATGTATGCATATCCTACAAACCACAATATTTTTCTTCCCACCTTGATGACAAATTTAGCATTTCTTACAGCTGAATTTTTCTAGAATTAAATTATGGAGTCATAGAATTGTAAAGCTAAAAAAGACTTTAAAAATTATTGACTCCAACTTCATAATTTATAAATGAGAAAACTAAGGCCCAGAGAGATTAAAAGATTTGTCAAAGGACACCCAGCTAGTTAGTGTCAATCAGATCTGAAATCCTGGTCTCTTGACTCCACTGTTCTTCAAACATTTCAGTTGTAAGTCCCTGGTTAAGGGCAGCCAGCAGCTGTGAAGCACACGGACTTTAATTTCAAGTTAAATCAGAGCTAAAGCACAGATAAACCCAAGGGTTTCAGCTACAAATTAAACAGGTGAGAGAAGATAAGTGAGATTATTTGATGAAAGTTTTTAAATCATACACTGTTTGAGTGTAAAAGTCCAAGCCCCCAGTTTTCATAAATGAAAATAAGAAGAAAATTAAATGACTTCCTCCACCCCAATCAGAAAGCCAGAGACAAAGACAAAACTAGAACTTTGAAAGCAGTTGTGATATGGACTTCACAAAACTGTGGATAAAATGAGTTATCACATAGAATAATCGTCCTGTCACTCAAAAAAAAAAAAAAAAAAACTGGAGCCTGTGGTTGGTCAATTAACCAAAAAGTTGGGTAAATTGGAAATTGTTAAAAAGTGATACGTACACACTATAATGATTTAATTTTAATTTCAAACATGAATGTACACTTATTATACATATGTGGATAAACAATTATCAAAAAATTATGTGAATTAATTTCTTATTGCTGCTGTAACAAGTTACCACAAGCACAGTGGCTTAAAAGGATAAAAAATTGTTCTTCTAATTCCGGAGGTCAGAAGTCCAAAATGGATCTCACTGGGCTAAAAGCAAGGTGTCTGTAGGGCTGCAGGGCTACAGGGAAGCCTCCCATGGGGGCTGCAGGGAAGAATCTGTTCCTTGCCTTCTCCAGCTTCTAGAGGTCCCTCACATTCCTTGGCTCATGGTACCTTCCCAGCTTCAAAGCCAGCAATCACCCCTCCAGCCTCTGTTTCCCTCATTACATCTCCTTCTCGGACTGTGACTCTACTATCTCTCTTCCACTTACAAGGACCATTGGGATTACATTGGATTAAACTGGATAAACCAGGATAATCTCTCCATCCCAAGATCCTTAATTTAATCACATCTGGAAGACCCCCTTTGGCCATACGAGGTAACATACTCACAGGGTTGGAGGATTAGGATGTGGATAACTTTGATGATAGGGGTGGGAATATTATTCTGCCAACCGTAGCCTGGCTGTGTCATTGAAGATGAATCTTCTTTCCTTGGTGAAACATTCATAAAGTGTATTGTCTATGATTTCTATTGTGTGTCTTTAAAGTTAAAGTAACAATTTAAAGCATTCGAAAAGCGACCTGGGAAGAATTCTTCCAGATTTGTCTCTCAATTTTTTTTATGACGTCTGTTCCACAACCAATTTCAAGTTGATTTTTAAAAAAATTTTAATGTTTTTTATTTATTATTGAGAGAGAGAGTGTGTGTGTGAGCAGGGGAGGGGCAAAGAGAGCAGGAGTCACAGAATCTGAAAGCAAGCTCCAGGCTCTGAGCTGTCAGCACAGAGCCTGATGCAGGGCTCGAACTCATGACCTGTGAGACCATGACCTGAACTGAAGTCGGATGCTTAACCAACTGAGCCACCCAGGCACACCTCAGATTGATTTTTGATGTGATTTGTCTTTTGTGGTCCTTCTGAAGATTTAGATTTTATAGACACAATTCTCTTTTTTGCACTCCTATGTCACTGATTTATATAACATTTATCTAAATCATACAATTACAATAACAAGTACTCCTCACTTAAACAGTTTTGAGGGCACAGAGAACTTGGTACAAATTCCTCCACTGTGGGGCACAAAGGTGACCAGGTTGCTGACAAGGGGCCTACTAGTCCCTGGTCCTCAGTGTGCCCAGAAATAAATGAAAAGTTTTCTTCATCTAGTAGACTGTATATGTGAAAGTGGTTTAGGAAAGCTTCTGTTATATAAAGTGCCTTGTGTACCGGAAGGCATTCTATAGATATAAACAATCACCATTATTTTTGCTTTTAATTCAAGATCTGGTATTGATGCCTGCAAGGTGGAAAAAAGCAGTCTAGAAGTTAGCCTGATGACTAGGGAAAGTCAGAACAATTTGAGAAAACATTCTGCTCAAGCCACAATAAAATCTATAATTAAGTTAACAATATAAGTCAAGTTTCAATCAATAAAGTCTTTAATTATAATGAATGGTTTATTTGCTTTATTAATCTGCTTTTAAGCTTACTATTTCTCTGAAAATTTAGGTTAAACTGCCTAACTAAAGAGCTATTTTCAAAAATATTTAATTGGTTGGGGCGCCTGGGTGGCGCAGTCGGTTAAGCGTCCGACTTCAGCCAGGTCACGATCTCGCGGTCCGTGAGTTCGAGCCCCGCGTCGGGCTCTGGGCTGATGGCTCAGAGCCTGGAGCGGGTTTCTGATTCTGTGTCTCCCTCTCTCTCTGCCCCTCCCCCGTTCATGCTCTGTCTCTCTCTGTCCCAAAAATAAATAAACGTTGGGAAAAAAAATATTTAATTGGCTGGAAAGAGTGTATTGAACTCTTCTTTCAGTTGACCTACCTTTAGAAAACAAAGCTATTTGGCTCACTAAACTATAAATGTATCCAGGCATCTTTGTGAAAGCGTATTTTAGACTGAGTAGTGAAGGGGAAAGAGTCACTCACCAATGCCCTGAGTTTGTAAACACAGATATGTAAAATACGACAGTACATAGAACAGAAAATCAGTGCTAAATCTAGAGTTTAACAGAAAATCAGTGCTAAATCATAGAGTTGGGAACTCTATGCTGCCCTTGAACTCTATTGTTTTTGACCACTGAGTCAAGAACTGTCTCCATGTACCAGGTGGTTGAGGAGCACTAGAGAGATTCTAAATGACCCTGTGAGGACCAGCTCCTAAGCCTAAGGTATACTCATCAGCCAAAGGCATGGGTTTCTTTATCCCCACCCAGAGTGCAAGCAGTACACTTTCTTATCCTGAAGCTGCCACAATGAGGTCAAACTAGCTGCCACAAACTAGGTGACTTAAACAGTGGAAACTTGCTGTCTCATACTTTGTGAAGCCAGAGTTCTGAGATCAAGGTGTTGACAGAGTCATGCTCTCTGTGAAAGTTCGAGGGAAGACCTCTCTCCTAGCTTCTGGTACTTCCTTGATTGTTTTTTTTTTTTTTTTTTAATTTTTTTTCAACGTTTTTTTATTTATTTTTGGGACAGAGAGAGACAGAGCATGAACGGGGGAGGGGCAGAGAGAGAGGGAGACACAGAATCGGAAACAGGCTCCAGGCTCCGAGCCATCAGCCCAGAGCCCGACGCGGGGCCCGACGCGGGGCTCGAACTCACGGACCGCGAGATCGTGACCTGGCTGAAGTCGGACGCTTAACCGACTGCGCCACCCAGGCGCCCCAGGTACTTCCTTGATTGTGATAACATAACTCCACTCGTTTCATGACATTCCCCCTATGTGCATATCTATATCCAAATTTCTCTTTTAAGGGCATCAGTCACATTGTATTAGGGGTCCATCCTATTCCAGATGACCTCATCTTAACTAATGACATCTGCAATAACCCTATTTCCAAGTAAGTTAACATTCTGAAGTATGGAGGGTTAGAATTTCAGCATGTTAACTTTTGGTGGACATAGTTCTACCCATGACACTCTCAGTGGAGGAAACCATCATCACCATATGGTTCATACTAATTCTCCAAATAATTTTAACTTTAATAACCAGTATATGGTCAAATTTAACCACATACTTCAGTAATAATCATAATCATAAAAATTATGGTATGTGCCAGTAGAAATAATAAACACATAAACAGATGAACAAAACAAAAATTGATAAAAAATTGGTGAGGTTTGTTGTTAGCTATGAATAGGAACACTACCAGTAAGAAAGAAGAAACTGAGGACATGCGAATATGAGAAGCAGAGAAAAGATTTTAAAAACAAAAAGCAGGGGTGCCTGTATGGCTCAGTCAGTTAAGCGTCCAACTCTTGATTTGGGCTCAAGTCATGATCTTAGTTTCTTGAGTTTGAGCCCCACATCGCACTCTGCATGCTCATTATGCAGAGTCTGCTTGGGATTCTCTGTCTCCCTCTTTCTCTGCCCCTCTCCCCCCTCAAAATAAATAAATAATTAAAAAAAAAGAAAAATCAGGGGAAATAGATCAACTATAAGAGAGATCAGGAACCAGACAAGGATGTCTACTCTCACTACTGTTACTCAACATAGTACTAGAAGTTCTACCCACAGCAGACAAGAAAAAGAAATAAAAGACATCCTAACTGGCAAGAGAGAAGTAAAACTGTCACTCTCTGCAGATGACATGATGCTATATATAGAAAACCCTAAAGACCCCACCAAAAAACTGGTAGAACTGATAAATGAATTCAGTAAGGTTGCAGGATACAAAATCAATACACAAAAATTGTTGCATTTCTATATACTAATACTGAAGTAGCAAAAAGAGAAATTAAGAAAATAACCCTGGGGTGCCTGGGTGACTCAGGTGGTTAAGCGTCCAACTCTTGATTTTGGCTCAGGTCATGATCTCATTGTTTGTAAGATAAAGCCCTGTGTCGGGATATGCACTGACAGCATGGAGTCTGCTTGGGATTCCCTTTCCCTCCCCTTCTGCCTCTTCTCTCTCTCTCTCTCAAAATAAACAAATAAACTTAAAAAAAAAGAAAAGAATCCCATTTACAATTGCACTGAAAATACCCGGAAATAAACTTAACCAAGGAGATGAAAAACCCAAACTTTGAAAACCATAAACCATTAATGAAAGAAATTGAAGAGGACCCAAATAAATGGAAAGATACCCCATGCTCATGAATTGAGAGAACAAATATTGTTAAAATGTCCCTACTACCCAAAGAAATCTACAGATTTAATGCGATCCCTGTCAAAATACCAACAGCAGCTTTCATAGAGCTAGAACAAATAATCCTAAAATTTGTGTGGAACCACAAAGACCCCAAATAATCAAAGCAATCTTGAAAAAGAAGAACAAGGGGCACCTGGGTGGCTCAGCAGTTTAAGTGTCTGACTTCAGCTTGGGTCGTGATCTCACAGTTTGTTGAGTTCAAGCCCAGTGCCAGGCTCTGTGCTGACAGCTTGGAGCCTGAGCCTGCTTCGGATTCTGTGTCTCCCTCTCTCTCTACGCCTCCCCCACTTGTGAGCATGCACTCTTTCTCTCTCTCAAAAATAAATAAACAGTTTTTTAAAAAAAGAATGTGACAAGCTGAAGCACTTGATAAGTACACGTGTCTTAAAAAAAAAAAAAAAGGAAAAGAAAAAGAACAGAACTGGAGTTATCATAATCTCAGATCTCAAGATATACTTCAAAGTTGTAGTAATCAAAATAGAATGATACTGGCACAAAAATAGGTATCATAGATCAACGGGACAGAATTGGGAGCCCAGAAATAAACCCACGATTTTATGGTCAATCTTTGATAAAGGAGGCAAGAATATGTAATGGGAAAAAGGCAGTCTCTTCAACAAATGGTGTTGGGAAAACTGGACAGCTACATGCAAAAGAATTAAAGTGGACTACTTTCTTATACTATACACAAAAATAAACTCAAAATGGATCAAATACCTAAATGTGAGACCTAAAACCATAAAAATCCTAGAAGAGAGCACAGGCAGTAATTTCTCTGACATTGGCAGTGGCAACATTTTTCTAGACATGTCTCCTGAAGCAAGGGAAGCGAAAGCAAAAATAAACTATCAGGACTATACCAAAATAAAAAAGCTTCTGCACAGCAGAGGAAACCATCAACAAAACAAAAAGGAAACTTACTGAATGGGAGAAGGCATTTGCCTTCAAATGATATGTCCAATACAGGGTTAGTATTTAAAATATGTAAAATTTCTCCCGTGTCTCATCCCAACCATGCCTGGGTCCATGACCACCTACCCTTGTTGTCCTTCCGTCCCGCCCTGCCAGAGGTGTAGTGCTGACAGATCAGAGCTTTACCAGAGGGTTCCCAGAGGGTTGACAAAGATAGGAGCCAACTGATACTGGACAATGAACTTCAGCAAGCACTATCCAATGGCACATGGACTCCACTGAATTCAGTGACTGTCAGGTCAATGATATCTCTGTTTGACCAAGAGAACAAGGCTGGTGTGACCTTCAGCGAATTCACTGTTATCTGGAAATACATCACAGACTGGCAGAATGTCTTCCACACTTACGGACAGGGACCACTCTAGGATGGTTGACAAGAAAGAGCTCAAGCAAGCACTTTCAGTGTATGGGCCCTCTGACCAGTTTCACGACATCTTCATCCACAAGCGTGACATACAAGTATGGGGGCCCTTGATGACTTCATCAAGGGCTGCATCATCTTGCAGGGGTTGACAGATATATTCAGGTGTTATGCTATGGATCAGGATGGCTGGATTCAGGTGTCATATGAGCAGTATCCATCCATGGTCTTCAGCACTGTATAACATTGGCCTTTGCAAGTAGCAACATGACTCATGGAAGGAGGACTAAAAATGCCAAATCTCCCTTTAAAGAAATGGAACACAGATGCAGGTAGATACTATTCTTCCTTTAGATTTTATATAATTAACATTTGGGGACCGGACTGTACATATGTGGATAAGCTGATTAAGGTTTTGCAAATAACAACAATAGTTATAATCGTTATTCACATACAAACATTTGATTTGAGACTGTTCAATTGTGTCATGAGGTAAGATATAATAATATTTCAGGTATCCTGCATGCAAAGTTTATCATGTGCATTTCTAGATAGCTCCAGTTCTGTAGTGGGAATATCTTTATTAGCCAACAGAAATTTAAAGAATAAGATAGACCTTGGACAGAGACTTTTATGTGCCTTACGTTTTTAAAATGAGGTTTATTGGGGCGCCTGGGTGGCGCAGTCGGTTAAGCGTCCAACTTCAGCCAGGTCACGATCTCGCGGTCCGGGAGTTCGAGCCCCGCGTCGGGCTCTGGGCTGATGGCTCAGAGCCTGGAGCCTGTTTCCGATTCTGTGTCTCCCTCTCTCTCTGACCCTCCCCCATTCATGCTCTGTCTCTCTGTGTCCCAAAAATAAATAAACGTTGAAAAAAAAATTTTTTTTTAAATAAAATGAGGTTTATTGTATTTGTTTGAATATGCAACATAAGCAATGAATAAAATGCAAATGAAAAAAGAACTTATACAACTCAACCCCCCCCAAAAAAATTTAAAACAGGCAGAAGAGATAAACAGACATTTCTCCAAAAACATCCAAAGATGACCAACAGACACATGAAAAGATGCTCAACATCACTCATCATCAGGGAAATGCAAATCGAAACCACAGTGAAATATTACCTCACACCTGTCAGAAGGGCTAAAATAAAAAAAAAAAAAAACACAAGAAACAACAAGTGTTGGCAAAGATGTGGAGGAAAAGGAACGCCTGTGCTCTTTTGGTGGGAATGCAAACTGGTACAGTCACTGTGGGAAACAGTATGGAGGTTCTTCAAAAAATTAAAAATAGAACTACCCTATGGTCCAGTAATTCTACCACTGGGTATTTACTCAAAGAACACAGAAACACTAATTCGAAGGGATACATGTATGCCTATGCTTATTGCGGCATTATTTACAATAGCCAAATTATGGTAGCAACCCAAATATCCATCAACAGATGAGTGGATAAAGAAGATGTGGTATGTATATACAATAAAATGTTACTCAGCCATAAAAAAGAATGAAATCTTGCCATTTGCAATAACATGGATGGATCTAAAGGGTATAATGCTAAATAATATGTGGAACTTAAAAAACAAAACAAACAAACAAAGAAAAAAGGACAAACAAAAAAGTTCTTAGCTATGGAGAACAAAATGATGGTTACTATAAGGGAAGTGGGGAGCGAGGATGGTAAGAGAGGTGACGGGATTAAGAGGATACTTATCCTGATGAGCTCTGAGTAATATATAGAATCACTATATTGTACACCTGAGACTAATGTAACATTGTATGTTAAACTGGCATGTAAAAAGAAAAAGAAAAAAAATCAGAAAAAAGAAAATGCAGTCTCCTGTAGGAAAGCATGCTTATCAGGTAAGAAGAAATTGTCCAACGACTGAGTACTGGAATCTGTAAGTGGCTCCCTATCATATCTCAAATATCTGAGCACCTTTTATCTTATCTTTGGTGCCAGAGATTAACCTATGGTGGCGATGGTTTAGAAGTGAATGCTTAGAGGTAAAGTTTGGTATGGAAAACAAAGTCCATTTATCAGTAAGGTACAAAGTAGAAGTATGTCTCATTTATAGTAAGCATTTAAATAAAGTACAAGTACAAACTTTCATTCAATGACACAGGTGTCAGGAAACAATGGGCTAAAATGTTGACTGCGTTTGCCTCAGGTATGCGAGAGACAATAAACCAGAAGGAAACATGTCTTTAAACTCCAGGGATTCTACAATCTTTCCCACATATCAAATGTCTTTTTCTTGCTTAAAGATCATTAAAATTTGTCATCTTTCTGCAAGGCCTCAGTTATCTAGAATTATTCAATAATTTTATGGATAGTTTAGTGCTCCAATTTTTTTCAAAAAATGTTTATGTTTATTAATTTTTGAGAGTGAGAAAGAGTGTGAGCAGAGCAGGAGCAGAGAGAGAGAGAGGGAAACACAGAGTCCGAAGCAGGCTCCAGGCTCTGAGCTGTCACTACAGAGTCCAACACGGGGCTTGAACTCACGAACCGTGAGATCATGACCTGAGCCGCAGTTGGACCCTCAACTGACTGAGCCACCCAGGCGCCCCTAGTGCTCCAAATCTTTAAATTTCCTTTTTTTATAGCAACATTCCCCAGACGTATAATATACAGTTCTATGTGTTAGTTAACAGAACTTACTGAACTTATGGTCATCTGTGTTATAAAGGCAGAAGGTTTGGGACATCAGGTTGACTCTATTAAACACAATAAACCACCATAATACATTTTACAGGGAATTCTCCTCATTTGTCTTTTTCTTCTAAAGAGGGTTTGCAGAATGTGCTATGGCAGAGCCTCCTATACCATATGAGTACAAAAGTAGTTATTAAATTAAAGGCATAAAAACTTTATCTTAGTTTGTTATTTTGCCTTCAGTAAAACTGTTATCAGCCCTAACCCGCTTTCTAATTGAACCCACCTTCAATTCATAAGAAATATCATTTTATCAAAACTTATAATATTGCTACTAAAGATCATGACTAATAGACAACATTGTGTTACATTTTTATTCTCTCATAACCACAAATAGAACTTTGCACTGTTTTTTTTCAACACCTGATATATAATTTGGGACTTTTGGCTACAATTGCCAGAAATAAAACACAACGTAACATAAGTTTTAAAAAAAGAAATTTATTGGTGAATAAATATGGAAAGTCTAAAGTTGCATGTAGCATGGCTGGATCTAAGAATTCAAATGATGTTATCAGGTCTCCGTCTCTCCATTCTGTAATTATGTCTTCTTTTGCTCATTGCCTATCCTCTCTTGCCTGACAAACAGCACACCATCTGAATCCCCCAAAATACCCAGTATCATAAGTGGACAATCATTTTGTTTTCCTGTTTTTGTTTTTGACTTTTCCCCCAAGGATTTCCCTCAAGAATTCTATCTCGTTATGCTGATACTGTAGCCTCTAAGCCAGGTATAACGCAAACAAAAGATTATTATGTAGTGGCCAACAAGTATACTGATTACAGTCATCTTTATCTCCTCTATATAATAAGGAAGAGAAACGTGTCCATTTACTTAAGAATGGATTTTCTATGGCTATCTTTATGCTGTAAAACATCTGGAAGGAAACCAAAAAAATCAACCAAACAGCAACAGCAACAATAGCATCATCAACAAAAGTCCCAGCAGTCTGTATTTCCAAGTGCCTAGGCTATAAAATTAAAATACTGATTTGTTAATTGAATTTTTAATTTTCCTGAAGATATTTCAGCTTCATGTAGGCAAAATTCAAAACATACTTATGAAAAACAAGCAACTAATTGTGTGTACAGAAGAGTTGGTTTTATGGCCATTGGGCTCTTACTCCAAAGACACAAACTTAGTCTTAGTAACAAGTATTTTATAATGAATCTTGAGTTATATTTCCAAGATGCCAGGAAATCATGGCAATATTGACCAGTGCAATTCAGTCTCAAAGCAGCATTTTATAAATTTGATACTTTTAAAAAATCCTGTCTAAGCCAAACAATACATTATGTTTACACAATAAACTACTTTGGAGGAAAACAAGAAGCTGGTTTTCAATAAAAGTAACACAATCTTAAAATCCTGGGTATTAGTAAGACAAGAATTTTCCATATTGGACTATCAACCTGAAATTAATACACCGTAGATTTTCATCTGTGTGTTATAAAGAATCACCTGATATTTTTACTCCTTTGCCTTACATATAGCATTTTTACTAGACAACATTTAAATATCAACATAATAGAATTAATAGAATTGCAGTTTCTATACCAGATTCAGAGCTGAAAGTATATTCAGAAAGTCAAAACATTCATTACTACTCTGTGATTTGAATCAACAATCTTCAGAAATAAAAATGTGGTATTTAAACTGAAAACGTGGGGAACCCCTGGGTGGCTCAGCTGGTTAAGCTTCCACTCTGGATTTCAGCTCAGGTCATGATTTCATGGTTGTGATGTGGCACCCCAATCGGGCTCCACACTGGGAATGGCACCTGCTTAAGATTCTTCCCCTCCCTCTCCCTCTGCCCCTCTCCCCGCCCCCCCAAATGAAAATTTGTGATACATCCCAACAGTAATTCTCATTTACAAAAGAAGCATTGTAATACCACTGTTTCACATATTACTGAATGGCCACACTGAAACAGTAATAGAAAAGTGGATAGAAAGTCTTCTATTCTTGTGAATGCAAGTGACAGAACATCTTCTGATTCCATCTTTTCTGATAATTCAAATTGCATGTGAGAGAAACGACAAAGGCAAGTTTTATCTATTTGATTAAATTGACTAAATTGCAAAGCTCTTTACAAGCACACAGCACCAGCATCTAACTCTATATGCATGAGCTTGACTTCGCCATTGTTAAGTGCTGAAGGTAGTAAAATCAGCAATCCCTTGGTTCTAGGAATTCGGTTTTTGAGATCAGGAAACAGCTTCACCTCTCAGTTTAAGTAAACATTCGGGAGATGTATGAAGATAGAATAAACACCAGTGATGGGGGTGTTTCCTCAAGATCTCTTTCCATGATGTTCTTATACTTACATGATCTGGCCAGTTTGCTTCTCTGGTCATCAGTGGAGTGTGGTCTATCTTGGACTCGTTCTCAAGTTTGTCATCTCCTACTGGACATTCAGTTGTATCTCACATGCGTGAAAACACCAATGGGTAAGTAGTTAAGGCTCTCTTGATGACACTAGCTCTCCTAATCATTCCTCAAGCAGTCTATATTCCCCTTTGTAGTAATCATGTGTCTATGTAATTCTAATTTATTAATTGTGTTCCCTATAACACCATAAATTCCATGAATCCAGAGGCTTTATCTGACTATACTTCTCTGTATACTTACTGCCTAGAAGCATGGTATCTAGAACAGAATAAATGTAAAATAAATATTTGCTGAATGAATAAATGAGGCAATTGCAAGAGTATCCTCCCTGTTCTAATACAAATTTATGTGATTTTCACAGATGAGTGGGAGATGTAGAGTAAATTGATGTTTCCCAATTTCCTTGCTTTTGAAAATACAGATTATTAGGCCCTTCCCTGGAGCTACTGATTCAGAAAGTTTGGGGTGGAACTCGAACATCTGTGTTTTAAACAAGTTCCCCCAGATAATTCTTATAGTGGAGTAAGTTTAGGAGACAGCATATTCAGGATTTCACCTTAGCTTCATAATTCTAGGATGTTCTTCTTTGTTCCATGATCTGAAGGTCTCTGGAATCCTCATAATTCCCATGCTTTTTAAGAGAAATACTGATATTATTACATTTCTTTGTTCTGCCGACCTGGAGTTTCTTGATCTATTTGTAATTCTGACTAAATATGAGTAAACCTGCCCATCTCCTGGGTGCAACACTCTGTGTCAGGCATGAAATTTCACCTTATGAACTATGTGCCTCGTCTTCAGAAAAAAAACAAAACAAAACAAAAAACAAACAAACAAACAAACAAAAAACCTTTAAGCCAGTGTGTGAGTCTGGCTGACCACTCAACATGTACAGATAATATGATTTGACTGCTTTGCATTGCAAATTGCTCTTTTACTCTAGGAAATTGTGTTTTAACGGTATGTACAAACCCAGAGACTTATAGTAGACATTTGATATTTCATTCTTTCCAGCATCCTTCCCCTCCCTAATTTTGTTTTGGAGGAACCATTTTTACTCACATGGCATGGCATAGATATGATTGACCTCACCCCAAATTTTAAAGTGGGACCTAATTGGTTGATGACAAGACACAGAACCCAAGCAGAACCAATGAAGCAGAAGAAAGGTTTGCTAGGGTTTCTGGTACTGAAATTACTTCTTTCATGGATGCTACCGAAAGAAATCTTTCTTTTCCTTGCCAGTGAGGAGTAAAGATGAAAGGTCTAGAACTGCTAGGGCCATTTTGAGAGGCTGAAGGTAACTGAGGGCTATCCACGGCCCTGTGTGGAATCTGAGGATGAAGTCAACACAAAGGACAGGGAAACTTGAGACAAAACCAGTCCTGGACAACATTATATGAGTTTCCAAGTTAAGCCTCAATTACAGCCAGCCCTGACTTACCTTTTCAAGTATATGACCTAATAAATCTCCCGTATTTTTATGTCAGTTTAAGCTGGTGTCTCTATTACTTGAAACCCAAAATTTCTTAACAGATGTTAAGATCCATGGCTATATCAGAATACAGCCTTTAATGTTCCTTGCAGGGGAAACGGAAGAGCTGGGAAGTCTTCAGTGGAGCCAAAGGTTTACATAGGTGCTAGAACACCCTCCTGAAAGAGCATCGTTTTTGTTCAAGAAGTAAAAATAAGGATCACCATGACCTACCCAGTAACCACATTTTCCAAAGAAATCCATACATGTAATCTAGCAAAATATTTTTTCCTGATATGCCAATTCATTATATGAAGTCTCAGAATAATATAAAAAAATTGAAATCACATTTCATTATGTATTTCACTAATTGCCTTTATTGTAATGAAAATAAAATTACATGAAATCAAGATTAGCCCAGAAAATTCAGGGCATATGGTGTCCATATCTAGGGAACATCCACCTTGTTTTATTGGAATAAATTATTGTTAAAATGAACACACTGCTAGAAATGCTGTTACCAGTCTGCAGGTCATAAAGATAAAAAGGGCTAAACCAACCTCTCAGTGCTGAATTGGCAAGTGAAACGCTACGTTCTGCACACAATAGGTATGCAGTGAATATATCTGACTGACAAGAACCCTGCTAGGACTAGCAGTGAGCTATTTAAGCCCTGCTGTTTCTTGTGGACTTTGCCAGGCTTGGCTGCAGAGTGAGGATGCGGGAGTCATTAACAAGAGCCCCAAGCTACAGCTCCTCTTCCTCCACTTCAAACTTTCATAAGCCCTATCGTCAGGTGCTGGGCTCTCATCAGTGACTGATAGGCACACAGGGTCTGAAGAAAACACTTTTGTACTGGATTATTTGTTGAGGATAATAATTTCACTGTGCCAGTGTCAACAGGCTTGTTACTATGGAATTTGTAAATATATTCACTAAACTGTAAAATGATAGTCTTGAGTTGAAACTGACCTGCTTTTAACCTCTGTGTTTTAGACATCTGGCATCCAAAAATTCTGCTGCATAACACAAATCAAAGTAGATGAAACCAGTTAGCTGAAAATAAAAATGAGAGTGATCAAGTCTTTCTGTTTCTGGAAGAAACTAAGAGAAACAAAGCAGAGACTATCTTTGAAAATCCAAATTACAGGAGTCTTTTTAATATCAGGAACTATATATACCTATGTATTCAAATATGTAATACACACACACACACACACATTTCAAATTGACCTCAAGCATTAATCAAACAAAGGTAGCAAATCTCAGCCTTCATAAAATATTCCAGTTCAATAGAGAAGGAATTATATTTCCAGAAATGGAACCGTGTGCTGTGGTTTCATAGAATATTTGCCAAAGAATCGGTGGTGTGTGTAATCTTTATATTTAGGCTTCATCATCATATGATAACAAAAGATCACATTTTCTCAACTAAGCAAATTTAACATCTCATGCCCCTACCTGCCCATGAAAGAACTCAGTGCCCCATCCACCACAAACTGTCCATGGTCATTTTCCTGCGTTTTCCTTCCCACTCCCCATGAAGCTTTTATCATCTGTTCCCTCCAGACTTTTCAATAGCAATAGGTACAACTATCATTAATTGAGCATTTATTATGTACTAAACAATGTGCTGGTGATTTACATATATGTTCTCACTTTATCCTAACAACAGTGAGGTAGGTGCTCTTCTTGGCCATCTTACAAATAGAGAAACTGGGGCTCAAGTTCATAAGTTAAAAATGGCAGAGTCAAAAGTGGAGCTGAATTTTAACCCAGTCCATCTGATTCCAAAGCCCACGCTCTAAATCATTACTAATTGATCATTAACTATTCCCTTTGGAGGTCTCAAAAGGATTTTAAATTTCTCTCAACAATTGTCAGGCAATATACCCCAATTACATAATCTGGTTCTGACATATTCAACTGAAATTCTTCCGATAGACCATCTAAGTTTGAAGGAAAAGGTAAAACGCAACAAATAATATTTGCGTGTCTTGCGGCTTTTAGAATTAATCAATTATATTTAGACAGAATCTGGTGGTTCAGACGCTAAGAGAACACACTGAACTTGTATTTTGCCCATTTTAGTAATGATTCACCAGGCTTTATATCTGACTCCATCTGAAATTCATCAGTGCTATATCCAGGACATTTTTTTCTTTATCTGCCAATTTCATTTCATGTTCTCACTTTGTGCTTTTCCTGTAGTAATATTAATGATTTTGGAACACAGAGGATGTGATGGTGGTCTTCCGAATACTAGCGTGACAGCATTATTTCAGATTGCTTCTCTAGTCCTCTCTATACGTACCCAGTTTTTTCTTCCCTCCATTTTCATCCTCCTATTTCTTCTCTCCTTCTTCTTCTCCCATAAATTTCCCATACCATAATTTTTCTTACGGTCTCCAGGTCATTTTTCTTTTGTTCTTAGAGTCAGACATATGCTCACAGTATGGAAGACTGAGATACCATACTTTGATCAATTTGGGGAGAGATACAGATATGGATGTGGATTTAGAATTACATATACATATATAGATAGAGATATCGAACTTCTCATTGTTTTTAAGACATAATTTTTTTTTCAACTTTCAGCATTCATGAGATCGGGTCCAATACAATTGGTGGTTCCTTTGATCTGATGAAGTACAGTAAATACAATCACTTTCATGACCGTAGTGTGTTTTCTAATAACTCAAGCATTTCTCTTTTTTTAATCTCTCAAACACAAATACACATGTATAAAACTCTCAGACACCTTTTCCTATTTCTCCTTTCATGCTCCATGCAAAAAGACATGGGATCTGAGCTCTGTTGTTATGGAAGTTTTCTCCTATGCCCTCATTCAATAATTTTTAGGAAATATATATCAACCCTCCTCTTCAAGTCAAATTCTAAAATGCGCTGTTGATTTTTTTCAGGCATTTTCCAAATATGCTTGCTTCTTTCTTCCTTCCTCCCCTCCCCCCTCGTCCTCTGGTACGTGACAAGGTGCTACATACTGTAGGTCTAGGCTGGGGAGGAGTGCTAGTGGGCTCCAGCATCGAGATGTGCACTAGATGTATGTATTTTATTATTACCTTTCTTCCACAGCCAAGACTGTCAGAAGAAACATGGCATTCTTTACAGCTTTCTGCTAAGTGTCAGGCTTTGCATTGCAGAAATATTTGATAAGTGGAGCATAAGTTGCAGGAGCACATCCATGCAAAAGGCAGATACACAATGTAACTTTAACTCTCCTATTAACTTTTTCATTTCCCTGCAGAAGTTGTTTCTGTCCATATTTTTACTTCAGCTGGGCTGAGTGGGAGAAAGAACTCAAAGGGAGGTCGAAGCAGATGGTTGTCACAAACTGCATACGGCAATTGAGAATTAGTGTGCAAGCATATGCAACCTGGTACAGTATGAAACATTCCAGCATATGAGTGCCGAAATAAATCAAGCCTGGAGAAGATCGGGATGATAAAACGATGAGCTCTTCTTTCCCTGTTACATATATATATATAGGCCTTCTGAATTCATTAGGGTATGTTCTCTGTTTTCAGCAGGCAAGTTAACACCTAAATTGAGCAGATTCATGTAGATTCTGGTATCTTGCCTTTTTCTCCCATCCACAGTGTGCTTTCTGAAAAGAAATACTTCTGAAGAGGTGTGCATCCTCTGCACATGAGAAGGATTGGAGATGTGCCATCAATTTACCTGGACAAATCTAATCATCATAATAATCACCAGTCAGATACCAAAATTTACATTTGTTCCCCAATTTATTCACAACAGCTATGCACCACGCACTAGCAATTTATATAGAATCTCCGTGTACATTTTTGACTATTCATGACCCTACTGGTGACCAATTTGTTCACAGCAATTCATTCATCAAACATGCTGAAGTGTTCTTCCAGTAAGAACGGTAATAAAGAGACACACAGCAACGGTGGTTAACAGGAAGTGGAGCCAAACTCACAGCCCAGAAGTCCTTACGGTGGTAGTAGTGAGGAGACTAGCACTGCCACGTTGCCTTTTACAGTAATAACTAACTGGAAGTCTCCCTCGGTGCTCTCAGGAGTCTCAGGAAAGGGGATAGAGCCTTTCCCTCCATCACAGATGAAGGAACAGAAGAGGAGGGTTTAATTGTCAGTCACCTCTCCTCTCAGAAGAGCAAAGATCAGTTCTGCAGTCAGGGTTGGTTTGGGCCTCGTGGGCCTGTCTGCCGCTCCACCCACTAAGCCGCGGATTTTTGTGTCCCTACGTGAGGCCAGGGCTGGTGAAGACAGGTCCACGTGGGCCTCTGTTCCTGCAGTCAGGGCACCTCCACCCTTCCCTCAGCTTGCTCCCGATGAATTTTTAAGAAGCTACAGTTGTTTTCAACAAGGTCCTTCCTGCCTTCCCGCCATTGACTTTCTGCTTTGTTCCCTTCCCATCTGTCCTTCCTTGTGAGAGGTGAAAGAAATGTAAGACGCAAAAGAAATGGAAAAGGGGGAAAGTGATGGGTATTGGCTCAAGAATAGATATTGAATTACATATTGGTAGACCAAAACACAAATCAACTCTGAACTACAGGAGTCCACCAACATGCACATAAATCATTTATAACGATAATCCAAGACTAGGTCCAAATCTCATTAAAGTATATGAATCCTTAATCTATTTTGGCAAAAAAGCGCCAATACACATTTTTTCTTTTTATCATAAATTACAGTTCTGTGGCACTGTGCAAATATTACCAAGCTGTAAGACAGCTGTGCTCCATTAAAATGTGTAATGGTCGCTGATTTCTTACAGCACATGGTCATCAGGCTGAATCTACAGCCAGTAATTAGGAAGATGAAATGTTTAATTGTGCCTTAATTTTGATAAAATTTATCTGTCACACATCCCGCAGCCGAGCATTATGCTCACAAATCAATGTCATCGGGCCGAGCAGGAACTCAAGCACCAGACTCTTGTCCCTGACAGATTCATTTGAATATGTAACTGCTCATCATGAGCAACCAGGCTAAGGAAGAAAGTAAAAACTTTCCTTGTTGACATTGTCCCGGTGAGGTGCGTCCTGTTACTTCCTTTATGGAAAAGAAACGCTCAAAAATAGTTCCGCTGTTCCCTCCTAATGACCGTGTCCACCTCTAGCTCTGGTCATGTAAAGAAAGACAACCCCTCAGGGTCTGTTCTTTCATCTTGAAATCTATTAGTGCAGGGAGAAGAGAGAGATGGAAGAAGGAAGAGAAAAAAATAGAGAAGTGAATTCAGTAATGCACTTTTTAATCCCATATCCTAAGATCCTTATTTTGGGATAGGTTAGTGAGGTAGGCAAGCCATCACTTTTAAGCCGGGTAGCTAAACATTCATCCGCTCACAGAAATGTTAGACTGCTGGAGATGAAACTCATCTTGATTTATCCATAGGAAAATGGAAGACCAGAGAGGTTGCCCAACGACCTGAGCTCCGTCGGAGACAGTTTGAGTTACCACCACTATGCAGTCACACTTGAGATAGCCTACATTTCATAGAAAGTTTTATAATTCTTATAAGCAATATTTACAAATCAAAATATTGAATTCATTTTTCAAATGGCAAGAAATATTATTTTAAGCACAGGGAAGTGTAAGTACAAATACCTGCCAATACTGAAAATTAATTTGTATCATGTTTCCCCCACAAAATGAATCAGTGATCATCTTTCTCACCCACAATAACGATGGCTCATTATCCAAGAGAACTTAAAGAACATATGTAGGAAAGTACTTTACATTTTTATTTCATAGGCTTGGAAATAAAAACAACAGAGTGGGGTCACGGCAAAGATTGTGGGAAGTGAGCGGAAGGCCAGTGAGAAGAAGGGTAGCAACTTGAGATCAAGCTGGATTGGGTCACGGAGGACACAAAACAGTGCAACCACTGGAAAACGGGGAGTGAAGAGTGGGGGGTCAATTTTCCCAGGCCAGCAAGTTAGATTCTGAATGTGGTTTTCAGAATGTTTTTAATAGCCCCAAATTTTGCCAAACGACACCAGCCAAGTTTTCTCGGTCACTCATTCCAATTAATAAACCAGCACAAGACTCAGAGCATGTCCGCTTACTTTAAAGTAAAATAAGTCCCAAGATCAGGAATAATTTTAGAAGAGTCTTCAGGGAGAGCCAAATGGCATTAAGCTATAGCCTGCTAACAAGAAGACTCATTAAAACGCTTTTCTAAACTTAGCCATGGAAATAAGTCCAAGCTAAAGATATCATATTCCCCATTCCCTTTTGTACTATTTTCATGGGCAGATATATTCAGGGATTGAATAAGTGAGTGATATTCTAGTAAGATAGTTGTATTTCATCCCACTAGCATGCCACATAGGCTAAAAGAAGTAGGAATAACTAGGAGGGCACAACGGCCTGGGGAATGACACGAAATAACTGGCATTTTGCAAGTCTTTGTGACAAACTGCTTTCATATCCATCGTCTTATTTGGGGGTCACAGAGGTTAAATTCGTCCCATCATCATCCAAGAAAGATTAAAACCAGTGTGGGCCTCTCTTTCATACTAAAACACCATTTCCCAGACTCCTATGGAGCAAAGATTCTGCATATGATTTAGGTACTGCTGTTCGGATGCTCTGGTGTGAGCCAATCCCCAGCAGGATTTTGGAGCCAGCAGTCACGGTGGCAACTTCCTGATTTGTCAAGCAGTTTTCTAACTCAGCAGCTTCCTGTTCAGAGCAGAGGTGGCTTCCGAATTCTGCAGCTCCCAATCCACAGCAGAGGCGGCATCTGCCTTATAGGTGCCATTCTACAATGTTTTGGGGCTGCAACAAAAAACCTCCATCAACATATCCAAGTTAGGTGATCCTAATCTAGTTTTCTTTTCACTGCTTCTCATCATGAGAAAAATGCAAATGATAGATCTGGTTTAGAATTTTGGAAGACCTACTGACTTTTGAAAACTGTGTTTAAATTACTATATTATGGCATAGTAGAGATAGCAATAAACTCATTGGGCAGGAGGGCTGGATTCCAGTCCCAGGTTTGACTGTATGATTTGGGGCAAATCAATACCTCTACAGGCATACATACACCTGTCCTCATCTTAAAAGTAACACACACACTGGGGCCCCTGGGTGGTTCAGTCGGTTAACTTCCGACTTCGGCTCAGGTCATGATCTCACGGTTTGTTGAGTTCGAGCCCTGTGTGGGGCTCTGTGCTGACAGCTTGCTCAGAGCCTGGAGGCTGCTTCGGATTTTGTGTCTCTCTTTTTCTCTGCCTCTCCCCCACTCACACTCTCTCTGTCTCAAATAAATTTAAACATTCAAAAAATTTTTAAAAAGTAACACACAGTAAAATCAATGATTTCTGTAGTCCTCACAGTTTCAATATTCTGAGAGTCTACAGAGATCATATATATATTATATATTTATATATTATATAATACCTTATGTAAACATAAAATAAATTAAAATATATTTAATATATAAATATATATTTAAAATATGTGTGTATATAAACATAAATAAATACATATGTATAAATAAATACATCTATGCGTGTGTGTGTATGTGTGTATATACACACAGATGTATATATATACATATACATATATATATATATATATATATATATATATATATATATACACCTCCTTTGTCAGAGTTCCTAAGTAGAAACTATATGACCTACTGACACTGCTTTCAGAAGGATATTGATGCATATTTGTCCCATTTGGCCAGAACCACAAATTCAGGTGCCAATGTATGATCTGATCCACATGATTCTACCCCCAAAATACAGAAAATATTTTACATATTTCTGTTTTTATAATATCGACACTGATAAGTGAAAAACTCTCCCCATTTTCTCACTATGCCTCACACTTTATGGAATGTGCATGTGTCAAAATTTGTGATGTTAGAAAAGTTAGTGAAATTAGTAAACTCACTGGTAAAGGAAACTTCATCCATTTAGTCAGCACACAATTGTTGAGTGAGCCTTTACTGATTCGCACACATCTAGTGAACACCAACTCTGGGGTGGGTAGAATGTTACATGTTACAATCTAAAGGACACGCACGGTTCCTACCCTTATGGAGCACACAACCTAGGGGAGAAGAGGGACCAGAAAATAAGTAGTTGTAAATCAGATGATGAGTGATAGCTGAAGGGGCCGTGTATGTGGAGGTCACGTGGGAAGGGCTTACAGAAACTTCCCTGAGACAGGGATTCCCTGGGTAATTTGGAAGGCTAAGAAAGTGCTATCAGCGAGGGAAAGAGTTACTAGAGATTTCAGAGGATAGGAACCAGCACAGATGAGAGAGATGGACATTTAAACAATTTTTTTATTTATTCTTGAGAGAGAGAGAGAGAGAGAGAGTGGGGGAGAAGCAGAGAGAGAAAGGGAGACACAGAATCCGAAGTAGGCTCCGGGATCTAAGCTGTTCAGCATGGAGCCCTATGTGGGGCTCGAACTCATGAGCCACGAGATGATGACTTGAGCCGAAATTGGACACTTAACCGGCTAAGCAACCCAGGCGCCCTGACAGATGGACATTTTAGAGGGTGCAGCATATTAAGAACAATGTATCAGTCTAAGCAGGAATGTGAAATTGAGTAAACGTGTGTTTTCTGTTTTTAACATTTTCATCTTCCATAAACAAAAAAGCTTGCAGAAGGGGAGAAGTGTCAGAACAGAATGAAGTAAATTCTACCAGTTTCAGTTGCTTTATCCTGGGGTGTGAAGAGTATGCTGACCAAACCAACTGTCTCTCCACCCCTGACCTGCCACAGTCTTCCACAATACCACCACAAGGGATCAGAGTCAGGAGATTTTGGAGGTGACAACTTGATAAAACTTTGTAATTTCTGTGAAAATATAATTTGTTTTTATTAAAATTCTTTAATTCTTTAAAATAAAGCAAACAGCATCAATAAAAATAAATGTTTTGTACATATTTTAAGACATTTTTATGAAGAAAGCATCATAGATTTAGTACAGAAATTAAATAGAGAAGGCTGTGGTGGGCTGGACAACATCTCCCCAAAATATGTAGGTCCTAATTCCTAGAACCTATGAATGCATAGGGACCTTATATGGCAAAAACAGACTTTCGCAGGCATGATTAAATTAAGAATTCTGACATGAGATTATTATGGGTTATCTCAATGGGCCATAAATGCAATCACATGTTTTCTTGAAGTAGAAGGTAGAGGGAGATTTGCATAAAGAAGAAGAAGGCAATGCAATAACAGAAGCAAGATGCTGCATTGCTAGCTGGGTAGGTGAAGGAAGGACAGGAATCAGGAATGCAGGCAGCCTCTAGAAGCTGGAAGAGGCAAGGAATAGATTCTCTCCAGAAGGAACTAGCCCCAGGACACCTCGACCTTAGCCCAGTGAAAATGATTGTGAACTATAGACCTCCAGAACTACAAGAAAATAAATATGCATTGTTTTCAGCCACTAAGTTTGTGGTAATTTGTTACAGTGTCAGCAGCAGACTAATGCAAAGAGAAAATGGGTAATTTTATAAAATTTCCCAACATGAGAACTGGCATATATTATAGGAAAAGCATTATTCATAGGCTAGAATTATTAGGTAAAGCTGTAATTTGAATTTTAACCAAGCTTCACAATTTTTTCTTAGAGAAATTATTAAATGTTGAAGTTTGTGGAAAAGCATACCAAATCAGTGCACAAAGTTCCAAAAAGAAGACAGAAAACCATGGATGGGAAAATTAAAGTTGAATACTATAATTTATTAAACAGGCTGGTCTCATTCAGTAAATCTGTCAAGAAATTACTTTAAAAGCTAGCAATAAGGTATTGTTTAAATATTTATCATTATTGCCTTGTAAGAATATTCTTTTAAAGTGATTCTTTCAATAAACATTTATTGAGTTAGACTTTGGGGATAAAACAGTGATCTAAACAGTCTCGAACTTCTTTAAAAAGTTCACATTCTGGAAAACTGGACCAAAAAAGTCAATAAATTTCAAGGACATGAATGCTATGTAAAGGCATATACAGTGAGAATAAACAGAGAAACCTACGATACTGACCTGTTTATATTATACTAAGATTTCAAATATTTAACTCCACAATGGAGAATTCCTGGAAAGTGAAAATATATTGGAAAAATTGGTCCATCCATTCAGAATAGTTCTTTTTAAGTAAAGCAATTTAACCAATGATGCAATTACGCTGGTGTCACATCATCTTCCAAGCTAATATGCATGGTAGTTTGGAAAATGGCACATACAAAATGAGTAAAAAGGTGTCTTGGTGTTATTTATATACACATTATGGAGAACATCAGTAAAAATGTTTTAGAGAATATTATTTTTAAAATCCTGAGATTTACAACTATTACTTCAGACTCTATGGAAATTTGAGGCATGCCTAACTGGCACTGAGAAGTATCTGAAATGCATGACATGATTTACCAAGCATGGTGCTCAATGAATATTGTCCCATTCCTCCCTTAATAATAAATATTAATGATAGAATATGGTGGTAAATATCACACAAAATGATCTGAGTTCATAAATCAGCAGTAAACATATTAACCAACATATATTTGTTGATTTAAGGAAAAATTAAGGACTTTTCACTTTTCTTGGATGGTCTTGATATCCTCCATATGTCATTTTTCCTATTCACTTAATTGAGGAAGGGTAATAATGTCTTGGGGGGGGGGGATTGTAAACCAGGTATTATATAAATTGTCCATATTACAAAGATAAGGAATTTACCAATCTACTCTGGGGAGTAAACCAACTAGTACTCAAGTAAAGATGGATACTTAATGACCACCAGATTTCACCTACACTGGTGTACATGTGTAGAAATAATTTATGACATAATGAAGACATATATTTTGACCATCTACAGTTGATCATCTGGAGTTAAGGTCTTGACAAGCACGTAAAAGTATAAAAGATGAGTAAAAGAATAATATGAAGTGAAATAGAATAGAAACATCCTTTTTTTTAAATTTCAGAGCTTATGGGTGTCTTCAGACATATCAACCAGAGAAGAAAATACAAGTGTCTATTCCACAGTTCATCCTGATTGTTTCCATTTAATGAAGTTTTGTTATTCCAAACCTGTGTTCAGAATTTACACTCTCAATTAATGGGTTTTGTTCATACAACAAAGCCTATCTCTCCTCATGTTCATGGAAATGATCAGTGAGTGGAAAATGGCTCAAAAATTTTAAAAGACAATATTAGAAGCTCTCCAGCTCCGTTCCTTCCCTCTTCCTCACTCTTGGATCTTATTATGTAATGTAATGTTAATCAGAAGTTGGGCGTGTTCGAAAGGTCCTGACGCCATGGTTGGGATGTCTGAGGTGGGGAGGAAGAAAGAAGGTGAAAAATAATGATTCTTTACTGTAGCATGAAACTTTAAACTCAATTCCCCTTCTCTTCTTACAAAGCAAATAACACCAAGTCAAGTTGTTTAGTCAAAGTCACATTTAAATGGTGCCTAAGGATAGTTTCTGTGGCACTGAGTTATTTATTGCCCAGAATTGATATTTTCAACCAATCAGTAGGTGGCAGGAGCTAGCTGAGTCAGGTGGCTAAGACACTGACCCTGGACCAGCCCAACAAAGGGAGGAACGGACTATAGCAAGGCATCCAGCTAAGTCCTTACTCATGTCAAAGGCAGGACCAGAGGACCCCCTTAGCCTCCTGCATTTCTCTAGCTCGATCTTTAAGTTAATTTTTCTTTTTCAACATTATGTTTAAAGTTTGAAAGAAAACTTTAATAAAGTTGCTGCTCCAATAAAGAAATGATGTCAAAATTTAAAACTAATAATTCTCTGTGATATAACTCTAGAAACGAAATTAAATTGCCATACCAATTGAAGTCTCTTTAGAGTGGAGTACAAAATATCTAATAGGAGTCTTAAAGAGCCACAAGTTAAGAGAGAGCTGAGATCTGAGAAACAATGCTATAGATACACTGCAAAATAAGACACCATTTAGTTTTAACTAAATCTGGCTAGTAATGGAATTAAATTCATACTTTATCTTATATCCACAGAATGTACATTTATGTCTCTACATAACTTTATGATTCATGTGGGCCTAAATGAAAGCATTCAGTGACCCCAGTGGCAATGAACAGTGGAGAAAGGAAGTGAGTTATATCGATTTATATTTTCATTACTGAGAGAACTAACAGAGTAGTATATGAAAATGATATAGATAGGCACTTGGAAGACAGTCCATGAAGTAGCAATACATTGATATAGTAACCCCCATCCCAGTGTCTAATCCTCAGCTTTGCTGGTTCTCAAACGCAATTTGGTCAAAAAACCTACAGTCAATTGGTTTCCTAGGCCCAATGTACATTTATTAAACTCACAAGTGACATCAGAACACCAATTTATAAAATAAATATTCTTCTACTGTTGCAGTATTTGCCTTCTCTAGAGTACCGATTTTCTTTTTTCAAGACATTTTGGGGGCTAATTTCATAACCAGAAGGTTCTTCCTGTAACCAGAGAAGTTGCATGGTCAATAGGGGTTATTTTATTGTAAACTTTGAGGAATGATCTTTGGTCATCAATGGAATAACTAGATATTTTTCTTTCCCCTTTTGGTAATGCTGGATAAACAAGGATAAATTCTTGTTAGATTTTCCTATTCTAGATATATTGTAGGTTACTCTTGTCTCTCTCCCTCCCCCACCCAATGCATAATTTAATTTGTTTCCTTTTACAAAGAATCATATTTTCCTAGGACCCGTCACCCTCGCGAACCCACTAACAAGCAACATGTATGTGTATTTCTGCTCTGAATAGCTTTTAGGTTCCTTATTACTAGTGATGCTCTAAGACCATCTTACCTCCAAATTATTAGGAAAACTCATTTCACTCATGTACACTGACTACATGGAGAACAAAGGCAGGGAAACTAAACTTGGCTATAGAGATGATGCATCAAATGGTGTCTCAGCATGATATCCAAGCTAGTTCAATCTGGGAGTTATATTAAGGAAAGAAAAATTGTAGCCAACGGAGATACTAGAAGACAAGCAGGAAGCAATCAATGTATACCAGGTCCAGTGCTCCCAAGCAACAGGTGAAGGTGAAAAACAATGGAAAGAAGAAAGCAGGTCAGACACAACATCCAACAAAATGAGCTGAAATTCAGGGTGAAGTTCCAATCTCAACAGGAGGAATCGAGAGCCAATTGGCCACAGCAGAATCTCAATCACACTTTATAAGCTAACACAATGGAAAATAATGGAAGAATTTGATTAGATTGGTATACGTGTGTCCAGTGACACCAGACACTGAATTTATCTAGGCAGAGTTACATGATGGTTAAGACATGGGCTTTGGAGTTAGAGAAACAAACAGGCTATCCTGGCTCCACCACCTACCAGCTAAGTGCTAATAGGAAGCCTCAGCTTTTTCACCTGTAAAATAGAAATTATATATTTCAACAGTAAAGCACTTGGCACAATGCCTAGCACTTGAAGATGCTCAATGAATGATAGATATTATTATTCTAGCTTCCAGTTGAGAGGCTGTTGACAGATTGCCTGCTGTGGTAAGGATCTGTGAGTGTTTCTGAGTTAGCAGGATGAAGACCATGTCTGACACCCAGAGGGTCTGAGGAAGGCAAGAACCAACTGGCCGATTCCTCAACATGTGAAAAAAAAATCATGATGAAGTGTGATGCAAAGGAGAGAGTAGGGGCTTTGGAGGACAACAACCAGAGTTCAAATCATGTCCCTTGCTCTTCCACTTACTAGATATATAAGCAAAATATTTTATCTTTTGAATCATTAACAATTTTTCATTTGTAAAACAGAAGTAATAGTTACCTCACAGTGTCAAAATAAGAAAGAAATGAGATAATGGCTTTTGAAAGTGCTTAAAACATAGTAGATATTTAAATGTATTTCCCTTTCCTCTCTCTTTCCAACTTGTTCATATATGAAAGAAAAAAGGACATTGTCAGATTTGTCAATGATTGGAAAGTATATCACCTCATGTGCAAAAATTACTCTTCATATGGTTCACATCATTGAAGGATGACTGGAGGAAGTCATAATTGAGGGAGATTTAATAGAACAGGCTGTAAATACTAAAGTAGGAGAGAAGTATTACAAATAGTATCAGGAAAATGTTGACGTCAGAGCGGCAGATGTAGAATATAAAATTTCTAAAATAAGATGCTTAATCAAATGTATGGAGTTTTTTAGTTACAGACTGATGAACACTGGGAGAGGAAGGATATCCAGGGGAACAACTGACTTCGTAGTATACATATAAGTTTCCTCCATGTCTTTTCATGGTTTAATAGCTTATTTATTTTAAGTCCTAGATAATGTTTCATTATTTGGATGTACCACAGTTTATTTATCCATTCATCTGCTAGAGGACATCTTGGTTGCTTCCAAGTTTGGGCAATTATGAAGAAAACTGCTATAAATATCTGTGTGCAGGATTTTGTGTGGATATAAATTTTCAACTCCTTTAAGTAAATACAAAGGAGCGCAATTGCTGGATCATATGGTAAGAGTAGAATTTTGCTAGAAACTGCCAAACTGTCTTCCAAGGTGGCTGTACGATTTTGCATTCCCACCAGGAATGCATGAGAGTTCCTGTTGCTCCGCATCCTTGCCAGCATTTGGTGTTGTCAGTGTCCCGGATTTTGGACATTCCAATAGCTTGTGTAGCAGCATCTCGTCGTCATTTTAGTTATCTCACACTGTTAACAGGCAGTCACCATGGTTAGATTCAAAGCGTTATTTCTGCCTTTATCTTCTGTAGGCAATAGTGTGCATTTCAGTTCAGTTCTCTAACCCTTTGCTGCACTGGTTTGGCTTCAACTCAGATGAGCATTATTCAGGGACTAACTGGAGACTTGTGTGAATATTTCAAGTTTCATTTCTGCTCCTTAAGCCTTTGCTGTGTTGCTTGTCTCTGTCTCCTGCTTGTATCACTCAGGGGTTTGACTATGTCTTGTGTGGTTTCATAAACAATTGGAGACCCATTCTTCAGCTTTCTCCCCTCCTATGTACTCCTCCACTCTCCTGCCTGGTTCCTCTGGCCAGAAAGATGGGTTTCTCTTGGAGTTTTAGCTGCCTGTGGGGCTCCTGTGCTGATCCATGGCTAGGACACACCCTTGGGGAAAACTGCTACAGAAGAAACCCAGCCTGAAGATTGATTTCCTTTCACAATAATGCTTTTGTTTACTTTTCAGAGGTCACAGGTGGTTCGTTTTGTGTTTTGTTCTGTGTTTTAGTTGTAATCAGCTGAAGGAGTAGGCTGTAGTGGGTTTACTCCACCATATTGGAACCAGAACCAAAACCTTTCTGGGAACTTTTAAAATAACACTAATAGAACTAAGGCAAGAGTTGCTGCCTATTCCAATTGTTCCAGAGCAACAAAAAAGACGTAATTTTCACAGCAAAAGACAGAATTTTTTTTTAGGTTTATTTATTTATTTTGAAAGAGAGAGAGAGTGAGTGAGAGCAGGGGAGGAGCAGAAAGAGAGGGAGAGAGAGAGAATCCCAAGCAGGCTCTGCACTGTCATTGTGGAGTCTGATGAGGGGTTTGATCTCCCAAACTGTGAGATCAAGACCTGAGCTGAAATCGAGTCAGACACTTAACTGACTAAGCCACCCAGGCACCCTAAAATGATAGAAATTTTTTAAATGCATGACATAATATACAATGACAGAACTTCTATCAACTGGAAAAGTATGGGGTGCCTGTGTGCCTCAGTCGGTTAAGCGTACAACTTTAGCTCAAGTCATGATCTCACAAGTCATGAGTTTGAGCCCCATATCAGGCTCTCAGGCACATCAGGCTCACATCAGTGCAGAACCCCTCTCAGATCCTCTGTCTTCTTCTCTCTCCCTCCCACATGCATGTTCTCTCTCTCTCTCAAAAATAAACAAACATTTAAAAAATTGGAAAAGTATGAAAACGAATATGAATTTATACATATAAAACTAGGGGCACCTGGGTGGCTCAGTCAGTTAAGCGTCCGACTTTGGCTCAGGTCATGATCTCGCGGTTCGTGGGTTTGAGCCCCACGTTGGGCTCTGTGCTGACAGCTCAGAGCCTGGAGCCTACTTCAGATTCTGTGTTTCCCTATCTCTCTGCCCCTCCCCCACACATGCTCTGTCTCTCTCAAAAATAAACATTAAAAAAATATTTTTAAAATACGTATAAAAATAAATGGTTGGACAAAGATACTTAATGAACAACAACAAATCAGAAACAGCAATAATGTTAGCCATGTAGAATTAATTTATTTTTTCACAGCTTTATTGAGATATAATTCACATGCCATACAATTCACCTTTTTAATATGTACAATTCAATAGTTTTTAATATATTCCAAGGTATGTGCAACCATGACCACAGTCAATTTTAGAACTTTTTCATCATCTCAAAAAAAAAATCCCATACTCTTTAGCTATCATTTCACCCAACCCTCCAAATCTTCCACCTCCACCCCAGCTACCATTAATCTACTTTCTCTATAGACAGATTTCCATGTTTGGCACATTTAATATGAAATAAATCATATAATAGGTGGTCTTTTGTGACTGGCTTCTTTTACTTAGCATAATGTTTTCAAGGTTCATCCATGTTGTAACATGCATCAGTATTTGATTACTTTTGAAGGTCAAATCATATTCCCTTGTATGTATACACCACATAATTATTATTTTTTTTTTACCCAATTGATGGATACCCAGTTGGGCTATTGCCACCATTTGGCTGTTATGAATAATGCTGTCATAAACATTTATGTCCACGAATCTATAAATATCTCCATTTGTGTAGATATGTTTTCATTTCTCTTGAATATATAACTAGGAGTGGAACTGCTGTGTCATGTAGTAAACTGTGTCAGTTTGAGCAACTGCCAGAGTGTTTTCCACAGTGGTTGCACCATTTTACATTCCCACCAGCAGCACATGAGGGTTCTGGTTTCCCACATTCTTGTCAACACTTGTTTTCTGACTTTTTGATTATAACCATCCTAGTGCATATGAAGTAGTACTTACTGCAGTTTGACTTGCCTTTCCTTGATGACTAATGAGAATATTTTCATGTACTTACTAGCCATTTGTATATCTTCCTTGGAGATATATCTATTTAGATCTTTGTCCGTGTTTTAATTGGGTTGTCATTTTACCGTTGAGTTATATAAGTTCTTTATATATTCTGGAGAGAAGTCCCTTATCAGATATATGATTTGCAAATATTTTTTCACATTTTATGGATATGTTTTCACTTTCTTGGTGATGTCCTTTGAAACAAAGAAGTTTTTACATTTTTAAGTCCAATTTATCTTCTTTCTTTTGTTGCTCATATTTTTGGCATCATATCTAATACATGACAAGTACAAGGTCATGAAGATTTACCCCTATGTTTTCTTTTAAGAGCTTGAGAATTGTAGCTCTTACATTTACATTTTTGACCCATTTTGAGTTAATTACTGCAAAAGCCAAGTAGAATTAAACCAAAAATATTACATGAGATAAACAGTCCATTGAAAATATTTTAAGAGTTAATACAGATATAATAACATTGAATTTTTTTGGACAAATTCTGTAGCAATTAAATGCAGTTGTTAAAAGGTTAAAACTATACAGATAAGTTTACATAAATATAATCCTATTGATAAATTTTAGCATATAAATGTTACTCTGTGCCATCAAAGGAAAATAAGAATATAGAGGATAGAAACACTATATATAACGGGTCAAAATTAATATATAAATACCAAATTTTACAACTTAGGGAAAACATAACTTTCCTATATTTGACTGTACACAAAATATTTATAAATATTTATTTAAATTTTCAACCATTGGAGGATCCTGGGAAGATGGCGGCGTAGGAGGACGCTGGGCTCACCGCGCATCCTGCTGATCACTTAGATTCCACCTACACCTGCCTAAATAACCCATAAAACCGCCAGAAGACTAGCAGAACGGAGTCTCCGGAGCCAAGCGCAGATGAGAGGCCCACGGAAGAGGGTAGGAAGGGCAGAGAGGCAGTGCACACTCCACGGACTGGCGGGAGGGAGCTGGGGCGGTGGGGCAGCCCTCCGGCCAAGGAGAGCCCCAAGTCTGGCTTGCAAAAGTGGAGGGGCCAGACGGAGTGTGTTCCAACAGTAAGCGTGACTTAGTATCTGGGAGGTCATAAGTTAACAGCTCTGCTGGGAAAGCGGGAAGGCTGGAGGACAACGGGAGGGAGAGTTGTTGAGACCTCATCTTGGCGGGGAACAAAGGCGCTCGCCAGCGCCATCTCCCTTGCCCATCCCCCAGCCAAAATCCCAAAGGGAACCAGTTCCTGCCAGGGAACTTGCTTGCACGCGCAAACACCCAAAGCTGTGCTTCTTAGGATCCATCCCTCCGGTGGGTCTGACTCCCGCCCGGTGCCGCAAGGCCCCTCCTGAAGCGGACCTCCAAAGGAAAAGCAAGCTGAGCCTGCCCCTCCCGCCCCTGTGCACCTTGCTGATCCACCCCAGCTAATAACCAGATCCCCAGCACCACAAGCCTGGCAGTGTGCAAGTAGCCCAGATGGGCCATGCCATCCCACAGTGAATCCTGCCCCTAGGAGAGGGGAAGAGAAGGCACACACCAGTCTGACTGTGGCCCCAGCTGTGGGCTGGGGGCACACATCAGGTCTGACTGTGGCCCCGCCCAACTCCAGTTATACACCACAGCACAGGGGAAGTGCCCTGCAGGTCCGCACCACTCCAGGGACTATCCAAAATGACCAAACGGAAGAATTCCCCTCAAAAGAATCTCCAGGAAATAACAACAGCTAATGAACTGATCAAAAAGGATTTAAATAATATAACAGAAAATGAATTTAGAATAATAGTCATAAAATTAATCACTGGGCTTGAAAACAGTATAGAGGACAGCAGAGAATGTCTTGCTACAGAGATCAAGGGACTGAGGAACAGCCAGGAGGAGCTAAAAAATGCTATCAATGAACTGCAAAATAAAATGGAGACAACTACGGCTCAGGTTGAAGAGGCAGAGGAGAGAATAGGTGAACTAGAAGATAAAATTATGGAAAAAGAAGAAGCTGAGAAAAAGAGAGATAAAAAAATCCAGGAGTATGAGGGGAAAATTAGAGAACTAAGTGATGCACTAAAGAGAAATAATCTACGCATAATTGGTATTCCAGAGGAGGAAGAGAGAGGGAAAGGTGCTGAAGGTGTACTTGAAGAAATAATAGCTGAGAAATTCCCGAATCTGGGGAAGGAAAAAGGCATTGAAATCCAAGAGACACAGAGAACTCCCTTCAGACATAACTTGAATCGATCTTCTGCACGACATATCATAGTGAAACTGGCAAAATACAAGGATAAAGAGAAAATTCTGAAAGCAGCAAGGGGTAAATGTGCTCTAACATATAAAGGGAGACCTATAAGACTCATGACTGATCTCTCTACTGAAACTTGGCAGGCCAGAAAGGAATGGCAGGAGATCTTCAATGTGATGAACAGAAAAAACATGCAGCCGAGAATCCTTTATCCAGCAAGTCTGTCATTTAGAATAGAAGGAGAGATAAAGGTCTTCCCAAACAAAAACTGAAGGAATTCGTCACCACTAAACCAGCCCGACAAGAGATCCTAAGGGGGATCCTGTGAGACAAAGTACCAGAGACATCGCTACAAGCATGAAACCTACGGACATCACAATGACTCTAAACCCATATCTTTCTATAATAACACTGAATGTAAATGTACTAAATGTGCCAACCAAAAGACATAGGGTATCAGAATGGATAAAGAAACAAGACCCATCTATTTGCTGTCTACAAGAGACTCATTTTAGAACTGAGGACACCTTCAGATTGAGAGTGAGGGGATGGAGAACTATTTATCATGCCACTGGAATTCAAAAGAAAGCTGGAGTAGCCATACTTATATCAGACAAACTAGACTTTAAATTAAAGGCTGTAACAAGAGATGAAGAAAGGCATTATATAATAATCACAGGGTCTATCCATCAGGAAGAGCTAACAATTATAAATGTCTATGCGCCAAATAACGGAGCCCCCAAATATATAAAACAATTACTCACAAACATAAGCAACCTTATTGATAAGAATGTGGTAATTGCAGGGGACTTTAACACTCCACTTACAGAAATGGATAGATCATCTAGACACACGGTCAATAAAGAAACAAGGGCCCTGAATGATACATTGGATCAGATGGACTTGACAGATATATTTAGAACTCTGCATCCCAAAGCAACAGAATATACTTTCTTCTCGAGTGCACATGGAACATTCTCCAAGATAGATCACATACTGGGTCACAAAACAGCCCTTCATAAGTATACAAGAATTGAAATTATACCATGCATACTTTCAGACCACAATGCTATGAAGCTTGAAATCAACCACAGGAAAAAGTCTGGAAAACCTCCAAAGGCATGGAGGTTAAAGAACACCCTACTAACGAATGAGTGGGTCAACCAGGCAATTAGAGAAGAAATTTAAAAATATATGGAAACAAATGAAAATGAAAATACAACAATCCAAACACTTTGGGATGCAGCGAAGGCAGTCCTCAGAGGAAAATACATTGCAATCCAGGCCTATCTCAAGAAACAAGAAAAATCCCAAATGCAAAATCTAACAGCACACCTAAGGAAATAGAAGCAGAACAGCAAAGACAGCCTAAACCCAGCCAAAGAAGAGAAATAATAAAGATCAGAGCAGAAATAAACAATATAGAATCTAAAAAAACTGTAGAGCAGATCAACGAAACCAAGAGTTGGTTTTTTGAAAAAGGAAAATTGATAAACCTCTAGCCAGGCTTCTCAAAAAGAAAAGGGAGATGACCCAAATAGATAAAATCATGAATGAAAATGGAATTATTACAACCAATCCCTCAGAGACACAAGCAATTATCAGGGAATACTATGAAAACTTATATGCCAACAAACTGGACAACCTGGAAGAAATGGACAAATTCCTAAACACCCACATGCTTCCAAAACTCAATCAGGAGGAAATAGAAAGCTTGAACAGACCCATAACCAGCGAAGAAATTGAATCGGTTATCAAAAATCTCCCAACAAATAAGAGTCCAGGACCAGATGGCTTCCCAGGGGAGTTCTACCAGATGTTTAAAGCAGAGATAATACCTATCCTTCTCAAGCTATTCCAAAAAATAGAAAGGGAAGGAAAACTTCCAGACTCATTCTATGAAGCCAGTATTACTTTGATTCCTAAACCAGACAGAGACCCAGTCAAAAAAGAGAACTACAGGCCAATATCCCTGATGAATATGGATGCAAAAATTCTCAATAAGATACTAGCAAATCGAATTCAACAGCATATAAAAAGAATTACCCACCACGATCAAGTGGGATTCATTCCTGGGATGCAGGGCTGGTTCAACATTTGCAAATCAATCAACGTGATACATCACAGTAATAACAGAAAAGAGAAGAACCATATGATCCTGTCAATTGACGCAGAAAAGGCCTTTGACAAAATCCAGCACCCTTTCTTAATAAAAACCCTTGAGAAAGTCGGGATAGAAGGAACATACTTAAAGATCATAAAAGCCATTTATGAAAAGCCCACAGCTAACATCATCCTCAATGGGGAAAAACTGAGAGCTTTTTCCCTGAGACCAGGAATGCGACAGGGATGCCCACTCTCACCGCTGCTGTTTAACATAGTGTTGGAAGTTCTAGCATCAGCAATCAGACAACAAAAGGAAATCAAAGGCATCAAAATTGGCAAAGATGAAGTCAAGCTTTCACTTTTTGCAGATGACATGATACTATACATGGGAAATCCGATAGACTCCACCAAAAGTCTGCTAGAACTAATACATGAATTCAGCAAAGTTGCAGGATACAAAATCAATGTACAGAAATCAGTTGCATTCTTATACACTAACAATGAAGCAACAGAAAGACAAATAAAGAAACTGATCCCATGCACAATTGCACCAAGAAGCATAAAATACCTAGGAATAACTCTAACCAAAGATGTAAAAGATCTGTATGCTGAAAACTATAGAAAGCTTATGAAGGTAATTGAAGAAGATATGAAGAAATGGAAAGACATTCCGTGCTCATGGATTGGAAGAATAAATATTGTCAAAATGTCAATACTACCCAAAGCTATCTACACATTCAATGCAATCCCAATCAAAATTGCACCAGCATTCTTCTCGAAACTAGAACAAGCAATCCTAAAATTCATATGGAACCACAAAAGGCCCCGAATAGCCAAAGGAATTTTGAAGAAGACCAAAGCAGGAGGCATCACAATCCCAGACTTTAGCCTCTACTACAAAGCTGTAATCATCAAGACAGCATGGCATTGGCACAAAAACAGACACACAGACCAATGGAATAGAATAGAAACCCCAGAACTAGACCCACAAACGTATGGCCAACTAATCTTTGACAAAGCAGGAAAGAACATCCAATGGAAAAAAGACAGTCTCTTTAACAAATGGTGCTGGGAGAACTGGACAGCAACATGCAGAAGATTGAAACTAGACCACTTTCTCACACCATTCACAAAAATAAACTCAAAATGGAAAGGACCTGAATGTGAGACAGGAAACCATCTAAACCCTAGAGGAGAAAGCAGGAAAAGACCTCTCTGACCTCAGCCGTAGCAATTTCTTACTTGACACATCCCCAAAGGCAAGGGAATTAAAAGCAAAAATGAACTACTGGGATCTTATGAAGATGAAAAGCTTCTGCACAGCAAAGGAAACAACCAACAAAACTAAAAGGCAACCAACGTAATGGGAAAAGATATTCGCAAATGACATATCGGACAAAGGGCTAGTATCCAAAATCTATAAAGAGCTCACCAAACTCCACACCTGAAAAACAAATAACCCAGTGAAGAAATGGACAGAAAACATGAATAGACACTTCTCTAAAGAAGACATCCGGATGGCCAACAGGTACATGAAAAGATGCTCAATGTCGCTCCTCATCAGGGAAATACAAATCAAAACCACACTCAGATATCACCTCACGCCAGTCAGAGTGGCCGAAATGAACCATCAGGAGCCTATAGATGCTGGAGAGGATGTGGAGAAACAGGAACCCTCTTGCACTGTTGGTGGGAATGCAAACTGGTGCAGCCACTCTGGAAAACAGTGTGGAGGTTCCTCAAAAAATTAAAAATAGACCTACCCTATGACCCAGCAATAGCACTGCTAGGAATTTATCCAAGGGATACAGGAGTACTGATGCATAGGGGCACTTGTACCCCAATGTTTATAGCAGCATCTCAACAATAGCCAAATTATGGAAAGAGCTGAAATGTCCATCAACTGACGAATGGATAAAGAAATTGTGGTTTATATACACAATGGAGTACTACGTGGCAATGAGAAAGAATGAAATATGGCCCTTTGTAGCAACATGGATGGAACTGGAGAGTGTGATGCTGAGTGAAATAAGCCATACAGAGAAAGACAGATACCATATGGTTTCACTCTTATGTGGATCCTGAGAAACTTAACAGAAACCCATGGGGGAGGGGAAGGAAAAAAAAAAAAAAAGAGGTTAGAGTGGGAGAGAGCCAAAGCATAAGAGACTGTTAAAAACTGAGAACAAACTGAGGGTTGATGGGGGGTGGGAGGGAGGGGAGGGTGGGTGATGGGTATTGAGGAGGGCACCTTTTGGGATGAGCACTGGGTGTTGTATGGAAACCAATTTGACAATAAACTTCATATATTGAAAAAAAATAAAAAAGAAAAAATAAATTTTCAACCATTAAAAAAACTGTAAAAGCAGAACTTTTATATCTTACTTTTTGAAATAATTCAACAAAATAAACACTATAAATTTTCAATATCTTTGAAAGGTTTAACCCTCTCTTAAATAAAATCACTGAAAGAAAATGAAAAACACACTACATCACAAAATAAGAAAGTTCAAAGTTAACGCTGTTGGGATGGGTCAAAAATGCTCACAAAGGTAAATTCATACCTGTAAATCCTTTCATTGGTCACAAATGAGAAAGTTAATTCAAATTAAACTGAAGCTTTAAGCAAAGAGAAATAACCAAATCTCTAAGGAAAAATGGCAAAAGTAATTAGAAAATAAACAATGAAATTGATTATTACTGCCAATTAATTTAAAATTCATAACTAATACATTACATAAGCCTCTGTTAAATCTAAATAGAAAAAATACAAATTTTAAAAAGCTATACATAGGAAATTGCAAAATATCATACATAAAAATTTTTATTACAGGCGAATACACAACTGTATGCTAGTAACACTGAAAACTTCTAAAAAACATACAACTTTCCATAATAAGTAATTAAGTTAAAAAAGGACATACAAAACAGATATTATGAAGAATTAAGGAAGTCATCAATAAGTGACCTCCATAAAATGGCTGCTGCCTGTAATGCATATACTATTGAACTTTTTTGAAATTTAAAGAGATAATTTTCATTTAACAAAAAAGGTGACAAACTTTGTAACTTATTATGTAAAGTAGATAATACTGATTCTAGGAATTCCAATATTGACAAATCCAATATAAGAAGAGCCAAAAGTAGAGAACAGAGCAAACAGAGAAGAGGAAATTATTACTGAATATAAAAAGGCTTCCTAAAACTGAAGAGCATAAATTCTCAGGAAAATAAAAGTACTGCTAAGCTCTGGGTGATAAAAGTTCCATGCATCCTCATAAAAATTTTAAATACCAAAGTTTTAAAGAATAGTATGAATAGTTGCAGGTAACATTTATTGAGCATTAGCTATACCAGCTACTCTTCTAAACACTTCACAATATTAACTTATTTAATCCCCATAACAACCTTTTCAATTAAATAGGACTTTCTCCTATTTACAAATGGAGAATGGGAAACACAGAGGACTTAAGTAACTTGCCAACTTCATACTGATAGTTAGCGGTGAAGCTGGGATTCAAACCTAAGGCAGTGTGACACTGGAGGCCAAACTCTTGGCCATTAAGTCCAAAAGAAACAACAGGTCCTTCTTAAAGGGTTGGGAATCATATCTGCATCAGGTTTCTCATTATCACTGGCTTTTTAAAAGACACTTATGGTAGTAGTACAATTCTAATGCTCTAAGGGAAAACTATTTTTAATTGTGTAAAAATACAATTTAGCTGTCTACCCAGCTAAACCATCACCATTTCTGATAACAGAATGACATTTTTAAGCATAAAAAAGACACAGAAATTTTCTTGCCATGCACATTCTCGTTACTTAAGGGTGTTTGCCAGAAAAATGAAAAAAAAAATTCATGGAAAGGGAGAATTTATCCCAAGAGACCCAACCCAGGATTTAACACAATACCCCAACACCACAACAAGTCAGTAGAGCGAGTAGGTCACTACAGAACAAGATAACTGATGGTTGTAAGGAAGAAACATCTAGGAAAAAAAAGTGCATGATTCAGTAATAGCATGATTAAGAAGATGGAAAGACTTGAGTGCATTACAGATATTTTATTACAGAAAAAGAAAGTCCAGAAGAACAAATAAAAAAACAATACACAAAGTCATCATCTAAATGTGAAACAAATCAGAATGTGGCATAATTTAAAGCAAATAATAAAATGTAAGAATATTCTATCCATGTTACCAACAATAGGATCTTTCTCCTTAAAATGGACATTGCTTCAATTTACATGAGAGTTGATATACTGGTCAAAGCTGATAGAAAGTGAAATTAAATGGTTAAAATTTGCAAAGGCAATCAATTGAAAAACAAAAATAATAATACAGTTGTCTGAACTTGGAAGGATAAGGGCAAGAGAGAGGGTGAAACTAGAGGAATCTATCACAGAGCAAATATTTTCTACCAGCAATTAACCAATGAAAAGAGAGTACCTTGTAGAATTATAAAAATAAATGTTAAAGGTGTGGGAAGTAAAACCGACAATTGGGGTGGGGAACAACATCCTCTTGCTAATACTGCTTTAATTGAGAAGGACTTCATTAGTGAAACACTTCCCCCTCTCTCCACTCTGGTTCCTGTGTTTCTGAAGAAGTGGACACTAGCCTAGCTTTGCCCTCTTTTGTCTTTTCTCTCTAAGCAAAAGCTATACACTGAGAGCTTGCATTCCTCTGCATTCTCCTCCTGTTCTACGGAAAGGTAGAGACCTTTGGTGGTCGAGCACTGCTTATGACTGAGTGGGGAACTGTCTAGTTCTGGGGAGCAGTGTTAGGAAGACCATTTGCCCACAGATGTAAGCCACATTTCCTACATCAGTTTTAACACTTATTGAGGCGTTACTTTAGTCCTATTTTACTAGGTAGATCTGTTTCTCAGTTGCTTAATAACTCAGACAAGTGTAAGGGTGTTATTTATGGTCTCCTTTTAAACCCTAACCATTGGTATCTCCAAGGAGCTACACTATTATCTGTGGGTGGTGAGATTTAGATTTCTGTAAAAATGTTCTAAGGACACCACAATGGCAGAGAAATCTGAAACTTCGTTTAGTGTTCTCATTAGTGATAATATTAGCATCTTCGTATTGCAAAGAATCTTTATTTGTTTTGTCAGATAATGAAAATAAGAAACCATGCTAACGGTGTTAGGAACCAATAGCTTTTACTGAAAAAAGATCCAAGCATAAGACCCAAGAAGTTAAAATTCATATACTTTTTAATTGATATTAGAAATATTGAAAAGAACTCATTTTATCTTTTCAAAAATTCATATTTTGTTACTTTCCTTCTTGTCTCTGTCCATTGAAAAGACCCAGAAGCAAAGACTGGCAATGTCTTTTCTCAAGAAAGTAGGCTTTGGTTATGGAGAGCACTCTGAGCTTATTTCACTCTCATCGTTCTTGCCTTCCCCCTGCCAGGCTCCCAGGAGTTTCTTACTCTCAAGCTAGTTCACCTCAGCCGGCAGCAGTTAATCAAAATTATGATTTGAGTGTTCCTACCCATTAATGGCTCTGGCAGCTTCAGCTCCAGATATGTAGATCATGTGGATGTTACTCTGGATGCCCCTCTCTCTCCAGGTTTCAGCATGGCAATTTGCTCTGCAACCCAGTTCTCTGATGAGTCCAAGGAAACTCATTCATATTGTTTGTCCAGTTTTCTTCTTGTTGTGAGGATGGGACTGACAACTTCTAAGCCCTTCACACGTTGGAACTGAAGCCACATGTGACTGCACTATTTGCTTTTGTGTGTTTGAAATCTGTCATCTTTAAAACTTAGCAAGAATAAGATGGAGGCGCGCGTGGGTGGTTCGGTCGGTTAAGTGCGCAACTCCTGATTTCAGCCCAGATCATGATCTCATGGTTTGTGAGTTTGAGCCCTGCATCGGGCTCCTCGCTGACAGTAGAGAGCCTGCTTGGGATTCACTGTCTCCGCCCCACGCTCCTTCTCTCTCTCTCTCTCAAAATAAATAAACTTAGAGAAAAGAAAGATTGAGGAAGAAGATATAAGAAATTTCTCTGAAAATAACCCCAGTGCCTGAGAAGCAGTATAACAATATAGTACATTGATTAAGGTTGTTCTATCTTTTAAAACAAGCATGCAGATTCATGTAATATTGATTATTATGTGATATAAAGTCTTAATACGGTATCCAAGTATATACGAGCTATAGTCATGCCTGTGTAAACTATGTGCACATATAGGAAGACAACTGAAAGAAAAGACACAAAGTATATTGATAGGCTTCCTATATGGAGTGTGTGTCTCATTTAACATTCCTTATTCAGCAAGTGCTACTGATCAGAGTGCTTCCTGTCCTTCAGGTGCGTGTTATTGGGGGGAAACACTTTAGAAATACCCATCTAGAGCCACTGCTGCTTTCTTTGGCATATGATTGAGACTTCGGTGGTTTTACTACCTTTGGCTGTCCTGAGCACAGTTTCATTCATATCTTCTCGGCAGTACAAATAGGGATAGTCAACCTGTTTACCCCAATAAGTGTAACTGTAGCTGTAATTAGATTTATTAACGAAGGGCCCCCGCCCCTGTAAGTCTGTGTTCTTAAAATTTTAAAATTTCCCACCATTTCAAATATAATTCCTTTTTCTTCGATTCAACTGAACACATATTTGCATCACGACTGTGTGACAAGCTCAGTGACTGGATTCTGGGAGAAATGAAAAGATGAAGAAGCAATGTCTGCCCACAAAGGCTTCATAATGTAACAGGTTAAGAGAGAACTAGGCAAATCGCTAGCAAACAAGGTTGGATAATACTTAAAACGCAGGAAGCGATTACATCCGGAAAGTCTCTGGGAAAAGCAGTGACATTTGTCATGGGCCTTGACTAATGGACAGAATGTGAGCAGACAAAGATGTGGAAGGGTAGGATTTCTGAGAGAGAGCCCTGAGCACAGACACAGAACCAGCACAGTCTGAATAAGCTTGGAAAGCTAAAGTGATTATTCTTTTTATTGATCGAATTTAATGACTGAGATTATTTTATATCAAAATCCCAAAGCAGCCACTTGAAGAAGGTTTAACAATTTAGTCACTTTGAAATAAACTTTACCCTGAGCTCCAAAAACTAAATACGTTTCTCAATTCCATCCTGAATGGAATCACACAAATTCAATCTGAGGTATATTATAGAAACAAATGAAGAAGAATTCAGATTAAAGTTCCCAAATCCTGATCCTTATTCCTTCGTTCAAATGACACCTACCGTTTCAAACAATGTGTTCTCTAAATGCATTGTATTATGTTACCACAGACCTAATAATTCTTGCTTAGAGTATGAACACCTTGCAGAATCTGAAAAACACCAAGAGTATCTTGGAGCTGGGGTCAGTGAGGATATGGAATGGCTGGAGATAGGCAGACTTGGGCAAAAATCTGTTGTCACATTTTCCACACTTCAATTGCTAATAAAAACTTGGTAATGATGGCAGAAGTCTTTTCTGGAAACACTTACGACATCGGTAATGACCCATACTGGGGAGATAAATCCAGTATGTAGCCATGCTTAAGTAAAAGAAATTCTTATTACCTCATTTGTCTACTAATAAGTGTGTCTTTGGAGGGTTCTTTAAATATTATTGATATAGTGAGTGATAAAAGAAGACTGTTATTGCCTGAAAACATTGAATAACTTACCTTCATTATAGCACATCCACTGGAGGTTTTTCAGTTTGCATGAAAGATAGAGTTCAGAAAAGTCTGCTTTTATTATGAAGAAGAAAATCATGTCCTTGATAATTTTTTAAAATCATCATTATTAAAATATTTCAGCTGCCTTCTTTTGTGTAGTTGTGATGTCAGCTTCCAACATCTAATTTAATACAATCTGTGTCTCTTCCACCCTCTTCTTAGACTTTGAGGGATGACGTACCTTGACTTAGAATTTATTCATTTGTCACATATTTGCTAAATCCTAATGTATGTCCTGCAGTATGCTGGATGACAGGGACTCAGCTGGAAACAGTTCCGACAAGAGCCCTGCCTGCTGTCAAGTTCTCATCCCAGCACTACCAGTATGACTCCAATATCTCTCCTAAAGTATAAGCTCCAGCACCTTTTCATACTGTCTTCTCTCCGGTGTTAGCACAAGGCCTTAATGCAGGTGCTTGCTACATATTTACTAAGTAGAATTTCAACTTACATTTTCTATCTCACATTAGAGTTGACTGTGTCCTAGTATCCTTCCTAAGCTAGTGACTGAGGAGAGACAGGGTGGCAGAGAAGAGCTACTCTTCTGCTGAGACACACAGATAGACTACATTTTCCAGCTTCCTTTGCAGTTGTGACCACATGACTAAATTCTAGTCAGTAATGTGTGAGAAGGGACACTCTCGAAATGTACCACCTGTGAAGCTAGACATAAAATCCTCTCGTAAGATACCCTCCATGCTGTTGGATGCTGACTCCCTCAAAGTCGTCAGGAGCCAGACGAGGACACAGAATTAATGTGTGGAGCAGAACCCTCCTACTCACCTGAATCTGTCTTGGACTGTTGATAGAAACGAGAAATAAACCTCTATTATGTGTATGCCATTAGTTGTTTTTAGTCAATTTGTTAGAACAGCAAGGTTATCCAAATTAATAAATGTCTTTGCACATTGTACAAACTTTAGAATGCTAAGTGATGGGACTGAATTTAGAAAAAAAGTCTCCTCCTCTGGTGTCAGAAACCACTATTGTCTACAGTTGACATATGACTGCTTTGGCTAGAAAACATCAAGCCCCAGAAGTCACAGGTTTCACCTTTGTTTAGATGTTTAATAGTCAAGTAAGTGATAGCAAAGGTGAATGATGATTTATATGAAGTACTTTTTTTTCTCTGTATTATAAATTCACAGTTGGGAGAGAAAACTGAATGTATGTATAATCTTCCCAAGCTACCATAGGCTCCCTGTTGACACTGAAGTTTGTCTCGACCTAACCAAGATACTTGTCAAAGTTTATCAACATATCTATTTACTTCCCTTTTTACCTATAGTTCTCTTCACCTTCTACTAGTTTACCTCAAAAGACTAGGAAGATGCCTTTCAGAGTCCCTTTCACTCTATCCAAAATACAATTAAATGTATTTTGCTAGAAGTAAAGATAAAGCGGACATATCACACATGCACACACATGCACGTGCGCGCACACACACACACACACACACACACACACACACACACACACAGGATAGCCCTATGCTAGCTCACCAATAAATGACATATTACTCTCTAAACAGAGAAAAACATTTATTTCGGAAAAGACTGCATATTTTTTTCTATCACTTTGTGATTTCATAGTAAGTGGATATGATTTAGCTAGAACACTTGGACCAGAAAATAAATGACTCCTGCTCATCCTGTGGGTGCCAACTACGTTCAAGCATGAGGGGTTGCTGGCCCGCAGTGCCAACATACAGCACCTTCGCAGGGAGGCCAAGGCCCTCATGCTCCAGCAATACCAGACGGCGCTCCGATGAGGCGGGCTGCTTCTGGCAGGTGGTAGCACAGGAGGTAGTAAGTGAAAGCAGCTCAGCATAAATAGTTCCAGTGAAATACAAGAATAATATTCTGGCGTCCTCAACTCATTTTCTCTCATTCATGACTCACAATAAACGCATATTCTGATGGGCAAATGGCTAAACTACCCCAAAGAAATGAAGATTCATCTCTAACCTCTAAATGGAAACTCTCCACTGATCTGGAAACCTTTCCCCCTCAAGTTAAGCAAAGTTTGAACAGATACGATTCTCTCCTCATTGACCTTGGAAATTTGTCCCAGGCTGTCAGCCATTCTGGTCATCTCCTCTAGACCAGCTGCTGTCTTCCTATCAAGGGGGATTTGGAGCATTCCATGGGTCAGAAGAAGGTAATGTGTTCTGGGCCATTTCTAATCCCTGGAAAGCCCCCGGTGTATAAGATTGCACCAGCCAACAAGAGAAAGAGGGGAAGACACAGAGAGGCAGAGACAAAGACAGTATTTGACCCGGGGGCGGGGGTGGGGGGGTGGAATGAAAAAAAAATAGACAACAAACAAATTAAAAGTGTAACAACTCTAAGAATTAAGACATTTCTTTTCATGGGCGAAAAATGTAATTTCAGGGTTTTATTTCAGGGAGATAAAAACGAAAATTTACAGAGGCCCTTCACATTTAAAATACATTGTGTTGAAACTTGATGATGGGTGAGAAAGAATTATACTATCTGCTCTCTAATTTTTCACAGATTTGAAAATTCCCCCATGAAAATTACAAAAATAAAAAAAAAACTACTTAAATAGTCCACACCGATTAACAAGTATTTCTCACCCATTTACCATGTTTGTAATTCTATTTCTACTAAGTTTCATTTTTCAAAAATATTCCTATTTCCACAGACATAATTACAAAGAGGTTATATAACTCAGCAACAATAAAATCCCTTGGTAAGCGAGAAGGGGGAAAATTTAAAAACTTGGAAGACATTAAAAGTTTCTGGAGTGACTAATCATGAGCTGTAGGAATTGCTGGGAGTGGAGTTGTTTCATTTAGAGCTCCAAAATTTGTCAAGAATTCACAATTTGTATCCGTGTGACAGACTAAATGATACAGGGCTAGGCACTGAAAACAACTGCATGGAATGGAAAACTCTGCCTTTTAATCTACACTGCAAAATGTACCGGGTCTGTTCAGGTAAATAGGCTGCAAAATGATAAGCAGTGCAAACATCATCAGAGGTTTTAAACCTCGTTCTGTTTAATATAGGTCAGAATTTCAAGTTTGATTAAATTTTGCACTCCCCTGTGGCCTGATTTCTGTTCAGCCTAGACTAATTACTTTCAGGACCTTGCTAATTGGGATGACTATCAAAGACAATTTATCGTGTGGCTCATTTTTCGTAATATTTTCAATATTTAGTGTTCAATATTTATCAAGTTATAGTAAATTAGATTAGTATTCACAAAAAGTCAACATGCGGTTCCCACAACATAGCATTTCAAGGTCATCATTGACCCTCCAATCTTCAAAAAACCATTTGAGATTATGTTACTAAATTCTGTATGTAATTATAACTTGGCCATAGAGAAGTTTTTCTCCATAGGGATTCCTGGTAAATTGCTCTTTCTTGGCATTCTTTTTGCCCATGAAATGAGGAAAGCTGAAGTAATTCTTCCTTTAAATTGAGATGCCCCTTGAGGTGGCAAAAATCTTAACAATGTGGGCATAGCAATCAGTAGGAAAAAAAAATGACCGATAAGGGACTTTGGTCTCAAAAGTTGAGAAAACATATTTCTACACAAACCTACCACTGAAATCAGACTTCGAACTTCCTAGGTGATGCCCCTCAAGTACAGGGGGATGCTGCCACCATCCGTCACTCTTAACTAAACATCACGGTATCCCAGGGCTTCAGAACCTGAGACCCAAAGCCTGAAATTGTTGGAATATTTATGCTACTCTGTGATAGTCCTCCTGGAAAAGCAGGTAATTGATAAGTGAATGACCTCCTCAGGCAATTAATGAAATACACACATCAAACACTGGTTTAGTAAGATCATATGACTCCTGAGGCTTCACTATATGCCTAGAAATTTATATCCAGGATCCCATTTGATCCTACCAGCACTGTAAAGCAGATGTTCTTATCTCCAATTTTATAATAAGAAACTGAAACACCGAGATATTAACTAACTGGTCCAAAGTCATAAGCGGCAGAGCCAGGATTCAAACTTAGATGTAGTAAATGCTGTTGGTGCCTTGCTGATATCCTCTTAACCCGATCATTAACTTCCAATTCTCAGTACAGAACTGCATTTCTTTTCCTGGTGATTTCTCCTATGTCTGTTGTCTGCTTTGCCAGCTCTTGAAGAAAGCAGAAATGTCTAGGAAATAACTACCCTCAATGACTGACGGGAGCTAGTGTACAAATACCCCAGCTCTCCCTCCTCAGGGGGAAGAACACTGGCTCCTGTTTCCCTAACGTCATCAAGCTCATTTCCTATACTGATAACTTATTTGATAGCATGCCCTTTACTACCCAAACGTGTACCCCCACACTTCCACCAGGGTCTCCTGGGATCACCTTGCAAATAAACTAGTGATCCAAGAGTCTACTTCAGAAGTAACCTAAAATACGACACAGAGTCTGTCTGATTCTAAGTCCTTATGATTATTCTTTACTCTTTACTCTTCCACACTGGGAATATGGCAATTCAGGAGAGTGACAAATGCCCAGGATCTGGCATTGTTAGTAATGGAGAAAAATGGTTGTTTAATACACATAGTCTTTCTTATTGGATAGTAGGCTGCTTAATGCAACGGCCTGATCTGTTACACCATTTGCACCTCTGTAGTCTGGCATATCGCTAGTGGGTCCAAAGTATTTGTCACTCTTTTTATTTCCAAGGTTGATTATACACACCAGAGTTGGGGGAAAAACAGACATCCCCTTTCCTCCTCGATTATTTCTAGCCCTTTCACTGTTGACACTACATATTTTATCAGAGAGGTGATTATTCCCAGGGGTTAGAAGACCATTTTTTCATTCTGGTAGTGTGAGGAATTAGGCTTCCCTGTTACACCTCTAGATTAGGAACTCACTAAATATGTGTTAGGCTTGAATATAAAGTACAAACTGATAACAGACACATGAAAAGATGCTCAACATCATTCAATCATCAGGGAAATACAAATCAAAACCATGATGAGATACCACCTCACACCTGTCAGGATGGTTAAATTAACAACACAAGAAACAACAGGTGTTGGTAACAATATGGAGAAAGGGGAACCCTCTTGCACTGTTGGTGGGAATGCAAACTGGTGCAGCCACTCTGGAAAACAGTATGGCGGTTCCTCAAAAAGTTAAGAAATAGGGGGCACCTGGGTGGCTCAGTGGGTTAAGTGTCTAAGTCTTGGTTTTGGCTCAGGTCATGATCTCACGTTTTGTGAGTTTGAGCCCCATGTCCTGAGTTTGAGCCTGTCTGGGATTCTTCCTCTCCCTCTCTCTCTCCCTGCGCCTTCCCCCCCACCTGTCAAAATAAATAAATAAACATTTTTTAAGTTAAAAAATAGAACTGCCTATGATCTAGCAACTGCACCGCTAGGTATTTATCCAAAGGATACAAAAATACAGATTTGAAGGGGTACATGCACCCCAGTGTTTATAGTAGCATTATCAACAATAGCCAAGCTATGGAGTGATGAATGGATAAAGAAGATGTTTGTGTTTGTGTGTGTGTGTGTCTGTGTGTGCAGACACAATCACAATAGAATATTAGCCATCAAAAAGAATGAAATCTTACCATTTGCAATAATGTGAATGAAGCCAGAGAATATTATGCTAAGTGAAATAAGTCAGAGAAAGACATACCATATGATTTCACTCACGTAGAATTTAAGAAACAAAACAGATGAACATATGTGGGGGCGGGGGGAAGAGAGAGGGAAACAAACCATAGAACACTCTTAAAGACAGAGAACAAACTGAGGGTTGATGGGTTGATAGAGGGAGGTGGGTGGGGCATGGGCTAGATGGGTGATAGATCACTGAATTCTATTCCTAACACCAATTTTGCACTGTATGTTAATTAACTGGAATTTAAATTAAAATGTTGAAAAGAAAAAATATATACACAAGCTGAGATTAATCAAAGAAAGATGATTTGGGGTCAAGAGAAATTTATTAGAGCTGCAGTGGTCTCACAGAGAAAGAGAGAATCCCAGGTAGGCTCCGTGCTGCCAGCACAGGGCCTGACTCGGGGCTGGATCTTATGACCTGTGAGATCATGACCTGAGCCGGTTTGAAGAGTCAGATGCTTAACCGACTGAGTCACACAGGTGCCCCTAAATCTTTAGGAACTTAATTGTGCCCTTATTTTGTGTTACTTAGTCTGTTCTGCCTTGAGGACTCATAGGTGGGCACCACACAAGCTGTGGCTCTTAGAGTCCCCATTCCATTGGTGATGGCAGATTATAAACCAACAGTGATGAGAAGTACACCTGGAGAAATACAAGAAAAGTGAAGTGTTGAAAGTGTTCTGTGATTGGGAGAGGGTGGGAAGCATTCTTTCTGTGGTTTATGGGGAAGTGGAAGGGTCTGAGAGTCTTCACAGAAGGTGACAGTTGAGCTGGATTTTGAAAGACTACAAAAGTAATTTATGAACAGAAAAAGATGAAATAGTATGGGTGGTTTTGAGGAGAGAGGTTTAACCCAACATTTGGCCTCTAAGGAGGAAAAAAAAATGTTTCCCCTCAAAAGTCAAATGTTTGGAGATGCAAAGTTACTTGTTTTCCTTCTCTTAGCTTGATTCGTAACTTTTTTAAAGGTGGGCAAGAAGATGCTAGATGTCTAAGACATGCCTCGGTGACCATAAATGCTTTTATCTAATCATTCATTCACGAGACACATATATATCAGCACCTGCTATGTGTCCAGCACAAGGCCAAAGACAGTGAAAAGAATGCTACACTTAGCCTCAGAAGTTTCCTGGAGTTCCATTTGTTAGCTCTGTGACCTTCAGCAAATCATTTGGCCTTTCTATGAGGTAAGAAGATTGGACTAGATCACATTACTGGGATTATAAAAGTCCTGTCTAATTCTAAATGCTATTGATTCCTTGAGTCAGCCTGTATTTCCTGGGAGACTGAAGCTCGAGGCCCCTCTTCTTCACTGTGTGTTTGCCAACTCTCTCGTGAGTCTTCCCTCAGCTCCTTCTCAAACACCCCTCCTCGTTCCATAAATCTGCATACGAAAGGACCAGACAGCTGTAGCTCTCAACAGCTTTGGTTTTCATCACTGCCTGTGTCATCCTGCTTGCTGAAGCTGCTTTTTAAAGGGGCCAAGCCTCCTTTAAACAATTCTAAATATTTTTGAAGTTACGAACCAGAACACAACAAGCTTACAAATAGATAAAACAGTAGCATTTTCCCACAGGTGGTTATACTAACAAGAGGACCTCTCTGTGGGAGCTATTCTGTGATGTTGACTGGTCGTGGAGGGGGCCAGAACAACACTGGAGAAGCTACGGGAGAATCAGAGAAGCTTCAGGGAGAAAGTCAGCATCATGATAGGAAGCAAGAGAAAGGGAAGGAAACCCACCTTAAGAGAGGACATCCTGCCTGCCACGCACTCTGCCAGTTGTGCTATTTATATCAATTTAAATTTTCCCGCACGACCGCAAGAGTCACAATTGTGGTAAGCAATGATACTTAACTGAAAAGAGATCACTGCTAGAACAGCAAAACTACTCTGGTCTTGCTAAATATAAGGCAAAGGCAGAGGAATAGATATTCACACACTCACACTCTGTTACTCCCTGTTATAAATCTTCTTCTGCTAGCCTTACTCCCATGTCCCATCTTAGGTTATGTCACTGATTTAGAAATGATGAATTGTTCTCTGGCAGCTGAGGTAAGCATACAGGCGCCAGGCGTTGCAAAGAAATAGCAAGACAATAGAAACAAAACCGCAAAATACATCAACGTTTTGCTTAAGATTAATACGAGATTTACATTTCAAAGTCTAAAACGCACGGTTCAAGAATGATCATTGTCTTTGACAGGACCTTGAGACACCACTGCCAGAGACTCAGTCCTGCAACTTATACCTCCGCCTCTTCCAATTGCTCTGAATAAATGGTATTTTCCTTTTGTGATGGTGAAATCAGAACACCTCCAAACTCTAGGCACTTCATTCATTCATTCATTCATTCATTCATTCATTCATTTTTACCAGCAAAGAATTTTATTTGGGAACAGCAGAGAATTACAATCTAGGACACTCAAGCTACATCAAAACCATAGGTAAGTCCACAGAACAAAGGAGAGGAGACTCTTTTATTTACAAAGAAGGGAGGTAGTTGAAAGAAATTCTTGTGAACTAAGAGTCCATAGAGTAAACTGGGAGTTTGAAGTATAGTGACTTCTCATTGGCTGGCCTGTGTCTGTATCTCATTGGCTGGGCTGTTGCCAGGGCAAGAGAAAACCTTCCTTCCTACACCTGGGGTTGTAAAGGAGTATCCCCTTGCATCTCTTCCGGTTGGGTCTGCAGCTGACCAGGCGTGCTGGTCATGAGAGCTCCCCCTGCTGGCTTCCCAACTCCATTCTAAGGAGGTCTTTGATTATTTTTCATACAGGTCTGGTATCATTGCAATGTATTCTAAAGAAAAAATTCTGACACCTTTTCTTGATTGATTTCCTGCCACAGAAGACAATTTGGGTTTATTTGCCACCTATAAAAACAAACACCTAATGTCACAGGACGACAGGAGTAAAAAGGGAGGCTGAGATTTTACTAAGTGAAGGTGGCACCTATTGCAGTGTGCAGAAAGGAAGGGGACCAGCACCTTCCTTGTTCAGGGACACAGTATGGATGATGCCAAGGCTCAGCAAGCCAGCTGCCGAAGTAGCAGGTGGCAGGGCATGGCGTAGCCACAGGGAATAGGCATCAAATGCCTGGTGGGCATGGGTAGGTTCACATTTTCTTCCTTGGCATCTTGTTCTGGGGGGAAGGGACTGTCTCTTCTGCAAGGGCATGATGTTGATGAAAGAGTAGGGGTTGACTCTTCTTGGGACCCCAAGTGTAGTGGGCTCCACTAGTGTGTCTGTGTCTGTTCTCATCCTGATTTCACCTCCCACTGCCATCCCTCCAAGCCCCTAATCCTGCTCCACCTCTGCAGCCCCAGGATGTGCCCCAGACCCCAAACAAGGGGCACTTTATATTTCCGACACTGATATATTGTGATGTCTCACCTCTTGTTGATAACTAAATTTCACTTTTTAGTCCTTTTCATCTTGTTGTTATGCTCACTGACCTATCTCCTAAAAGAGCTGAGCCTTAGTGGAAGAAATAGTGCCATCATATTTTTTTTTAAGGAAAAGATACAGAACTTTATCAAGAGTTCAGCATTTAGAGCTATTTTTTTTAACGTTTATTCATTTTTGAGAGATGGAAAGAGACAGAGCATGAGTGGGGGAAGGGCAGAGAGAGAGGGAAACACAGAATCTGAAGCAGGTTCTAGGCTCTGAGCTGTCAGTACAGAGCCTAACACGGGGCTCGAACCCATGGACCATGAGATCATGACCTGAGCTAAAGTCATACACTTAACCGACTAAGCCACCCAGGTGCCCCAGCACTTAGAGCTTTTAAGAGTGATCAAGTTCAGACTCTGTTCACAGGTAAATAAAAAATATGGTCAGTCACCTATATACTTTGCTTGTATGATAACAGATATTCATGAAGGTTATAGGCTGAATGTTTCTGTCATCATTTTGTTAATGGACATCCCGTAGAATAGGACCCATGGGACAGTAGAAAAAGTATAATCTTTGGAATCTAGAGAGCTGGTTTTTAGCCCCAGCTTATCCACTTAAAAGTTGTGTAGCTTTAGTCAAATGAATTGATCTGTAGGGGCCTCAGATTTCCTTGTCTATTATCAAAAAGAAAGAGGAAGGGGTGCCTGGGTGGCTCAGTCAGTTAGGCTTCAGACTTCAGCTCAGGTCATGGTCTCACAGTTCATGGGTTCAATACCCATGTCAGGCTCTGCACTGACAGCTTGGAGCCTGGAGCCTGCTTCAGATTCTGTGCCCCTCCCCCTCAAAAATAAGCATTTTTTTTAAAAAAGGAGGAAAAGAGAAGGTAGAAAAGGAAGGAGGAAAAGAGAAGGTAGAAAAGGAAGAAGGAGAAGAAAAGAACAAGGCAAGGAAGGAAAGGAAGAAAAATAATGGGAACTAATAATATATACTCATATAATCTATAGGGTTACAACTCACAACTCATTGAAGGCAGTATATACAATGTAAAATGTTAATAAATACAGCATTATTGGTAAAAATTATACTTTAGATATTGTTAAAGTCTTCTGCATATTGAAAAAAGTCCAAGAAATAAGCGATGCTTCCTAGAATAGTTAAATCATCACCTTCAGATAACAGCAGAATCTCCATCCTAGCACAACTGCAGTTTGCATTTGTTGGTGGCAGTGTAGGTCTGGCTTTCTGGAGCACTAAGCTCAAACCCACCCCCTCTAAAGAATGTCTTTTTTCATCAGCATCTTTCACAGATTACAGACTTCTAAGTTTGACTCTTCAGACTTCCTGTATCTTGAAGTCCTGCATGGGTTAGAACACTAGCCATCAGACTGTACTGTAAGTACAGTCCCATTGACAACAGCCCCTGAACTGAAATAGTACCTGGTGAGTGTATGGTGACTGTCTCACTGCACACTAGAGCTGTTAGTTCTGGTTTGGTATTTGGTAAAGAGAATATGAATCAGGACATGGAGTCTTGCAATAAAGAGGAACTAATGGAGGTAATTAGGAAAGAACACCTGTCGGTGAGAAATTGCAACCTCTACATTGGCCATAGCCAGCCATTGCTCCCAATTGTTATTCACAACAATGGAGAGCCTCTGGACTGTGAATGTGAGCAATGATGGACGGCAATAAAATTTGCAAATGAGTTTTCACATTGTCTAATAAAATTCTATGACTTTGTCAATCTGTGTTGACACAGACCTACACAGGACTAGATGATAAAACGTTGTAATGGGAAGCTAATTGTTTCCTCGGGTTTATGCATTTGTCTTTTATTTCTATGGTTCTAGATGCAAATTCTGGCTTTCTTATAAATGACCATGAGGATAGAAGTCAATTCTGAGTCCCTAGTGGTCAAATACCCTATTGCCCAAACCATTTCAAGACAAACAGGGCTACAAATGGGCAGCAAAATGAAAGCCCCAACACATAAATCTGAATTTAGGGGTATGTGGAATCAGGGTAGCCTCAAACATGGCTCAAAATTGTGCATTTTATTTTCTTCCCTGTTTTTCAATTCAAGTATCATTAACATACAGTGTTTTATATTGATTTCAAGTGTACAAGAGAATGATTCAACAATTCTATACATTTCTCAGTGCTCATTGAGATAAATATACTCTTAACCCCCTTCATCTATTCCCCCCACCCACCCACCTTCCCTCTGGCAACCACCAGTTTGTTCTCTCTATATAAGAGTCTGTTGCATTTCTATACACTAATGATGAAGTAGCAGGAAATGAAATAAGAAAACAATGCCATTTATAATTGCACCAAAAATAGTATCTGGGGCACCTGGTGGCTCAGTTGGTTGAGCGTCTGACTCTTGATTTTGGCTCAGGTCATGATCTCACACTTTTGAGATGGAGCCCTGTGTAGGTCTCTGTGCTGACAGCCAGAGCCTGCTTGGGATTCTCTCTCCCTCTCTCTCTGCCCATCCCCATTCATGCTTGTTCTCTCTTTCTCTAAATAAATACATAAACATTTTAAAAAAATACCTAAGAGGGGTGCCAGGGTAGCCCAGTCAGTTAAGCGTCTGACTTCAATTCAAGTCATGATCTCACAGCTTGTGGGTTTGAGCCCTGTGTCGGGCTCTGTGCTGACAGCTCAGAGCCTGGATCCTGCTTCAGATTCTGAATTTCCCTGCCCTTCCACCACTCACACTCTGTCTCTCTCTCCTTAAAAAGTAAATAAACATTAAAAAAATTAAAAAAAATACCTAGGAATAAACTTAACCAATAAAGTGAATGTTCTGTTCTGAAAACTATTTAAAAAAAAAATGATGAAAGACATTGAAGATGACAAATTGGAAAAATATTCCATGCACATGGATTAGGAGAACAAATATTGTTAAAATATTCATATGACCCAAAGCAATTTACAGATTTAATGCCATCCCTATCAAAATACCAGCAACATTTTTCACAGAACTAAAACAAATTATCCTAACATTGGTATGGAACCACAAAAGATCCCTAATTGCCAAAGCAACCCTGAAAAGGAATAAAGCTGGAGGTAACACAATCCCAGATTTCAATATATACTACAAAGCTATAGTCGTCAAAACAGTATGATACTGACATAAAAAGAGACACAGATCAATAGAATAGAATTGAGAGTTCCAAAATAAACCTATGTTTTTATGGTCAATTAACAACTAAGGAAGCAAGAACATACAATGGGAAAAAGATAGTCTCTTCAACAAATGGTGTTAGGAAAACTGGACAGCTACATGCCAAAGAATGAAATTGGACCACTTTCCTACCCATAAACAAAAATAAACTCAAAATGGATTAACGACTCGAATGTGAGAACAGTGCATTGTAAGTAAGCTAATAAACAAAAATTGGATACTGTCACAGAAGTTTTAGATTAAGGATTGCTTTATACCTGTTCCAAAGATGCCATCTTAAAAAAAAAATAAATAAGAGCAAAGAACATTTTACGCTTAAATTAGCCTCAGAAAATAACATTTTAAAAGTTTATTTCAATTCACAAATAGCTTTGGAAGTTGTAACCTGGGAAATGGAAGTGGGGAATAAAAGCGAAAATTCACAAAAGAAGACTGTTTTTGCAGATATACCTCATATTTATTTGCCTTTACATGTTCAGCAAGAAACAGCTGAAACAAACAAATAATTGTGGAGGGAAAGGGGAGCAAGGGGAAAAGGAAATTATATCTATATACACATAAGCTCTATGTGGTGAAAAAAATTTGTTTAGTTTACTTGATGGTTACCAGAAGGGAAGTGGGTGGGAGGGATGAGTTAAATAGGTGACAGGGATTAAGGAGTGCACTTGCTGTGATGAGCACCAGGTGTTGTAGGGAAGTACTGAAAAATTATATTGCACATCTGAAACTAATATTATACTGTATGTTAACTAACTGGAATGTAAATAAACTTAAAAAAATTTTGTTTAGTTTGCTACTCTACTCCCATTGGCTAGAACAGGGCAAGCTTATAATAAATGTTTGGTAAATATTTCCTAAATAAAAACAGCATATCAAGTTTTGTCTTGTTGATTAGTAGACAAGATGTTCATCTAAGTTATCATTTTTAATGCAGCCTCAAAAACTATAAAATTGACAACTCTCTTAAGTGTTCATTCATTGAACATCCCACAAGCATGGACACACACATATAGTATAGCTACCTAGTCATTTTCTATATTAAAGGTGAGAGGAAACATTATCTATTGAAACAACTACCTACTAATGTCTGCTTACTAAGTATGTATCTATTGCACTTTACTTGGAAAAGTCCTTTATTGATCTTTGCTCCATTTCTCTGAGATAGTAATTGAGGGTTAATTATACTTTCTTCTAGACTGTCTCATAGAGGCTTGTGGAATTAAAGCTAGTAGCATATTTTGGATTTCTGGAAATAAATTAACATAATAATGATTTTAGAAATAAAAATTTAAAAATTGAGAGAAAAATCACGCTCAGATTTCACAGACACTTAAATCTCATTAGCATCAGTTTTGAAAGCATTTTAACCAATGGAACCATAGTTCACAAGTAAATATAAATCAAGTGTGGAAGCCAAAATTACTTCTAATTTCTTATTCTCCTTTTGTGCCAAAATATATTCAAAATCAAAGGATAAATTTATGGGATACTTAAGTCTTTCCTGACTACACAGATTCAAAGTTCTTGAGTAAATTAACTATGTTGTAGGACAGAAGAATATTTTGTGTAGGATTTTCACAGAGGATTTTTAAAAACATTTAACAATTAAGATAACAAAAAACATATGACAAATTATCTTAAGTAAAAATAAATATGCTAATACTATAACAAGACATGAATGCATATGATATATATAATATATAATTTTCACTGTGGTTGGAATTTATAAAAGTGAAAATTTGGAAAATTTATACACAGACTCTCATTAAGGGAGGTTAAGTGATGACAGGTTCTTGGAAAGAAAGAACTGGCAAAAGTTCTCAGCCCAGCCCCCTTCCAGATTATAAAAGACAATGAGGTGCCCCCTGAATCAAAGAGGAAAAGTAAGTCTCTTGAATCCAATCAGCACTTAGAGAAATCTCTCAGCACTTCTGAGGACCTCTCTTTGTGGGTTCCTTTCCAATTTCTCTGGACAGGCAGATGAACATTAAATTATGGAGAAAGGGAGAAATACATTCAGTATGTTGGCCTGGAAGACAGTCGCCACATGAGTGCTTACAGAAGGCAGGTCAGGAATATGAAAAGAGTGCCCCACCTGGGCATGGTGGGGGCTGGCCCAGACCAAAATTGCCCAGACTGTAAATCCAACAGGATTTGCCTGGCCTCTACTCTTTGGCAGCCCTGCCTTGAAATGCAGTATCCAGTCAAAGATAAGGCGACTCTTTATTCCTATGAAGAGAGATTCCAAAATGGTGGAGATATATATTCAGAGCAGCTAGAAGAACACCGCCTTGAGAACAAAGTCCCTCCTCATCCTACCCAACTAACAAGATGCCACTTGCATGTTTCTCCTCTATGCCTACAAGGTGACCAGTGCTTTCTATGAAGGCTCTAAAACTTCATCATCACACATAAGAATAAAGTTCACAAGCATTTGTCTTTTCTAGCATCTCAAAAAGCTCTTACTCAGGCACAAAACTTACTCTCTAAACATAGCTATGATCATGTAACCCTCTTATGTAAAAACCACAGGAATACTTGCCACTCGTTGAGGAATCATATGCCTTCATACATGCAGGCTTTCGCACAGGATGTATCTCCTGACTGAGACACCTTTCTCAATCTCAAGGCAGCCCAAATGGCCTCTCTTCCTGAGATCTTCATCAACACACATTTCCTCCCCTGCCCAGGTTCAGCAATGCCTCATCCTGAGTGTACATATAGCACTTTGCATCTATCCCTATCCTATCTGAATTCTATCTGAATTCAAAAATTTATTTATGTGTTTAAATAATAGCTCTATTGGGGCGCTTGGGTGGCTCAGTCGGTTGAGCGTCCGACTTCGGCTCAGGTCATGATCTCACGGTTCGTGAGTTCGAGCCCCACATCTGGCTCTGTGCTGATGGCTCAGAGCCTGGAGCCTGCTTCGGATTCTGTGTCTCCCTCTCTCTCTCTCTCTCTCTCTCTCTCTCTCTCTCTCTCTCTCTCTGCCCCTCTGCCGTGCACGCTCTGACTCTCTCAAAAATAAACAAACATTAAAAAAATTAAAATAATAGCTCTACTTACTAACTTGATATGACCTTGAGCAAGTTATTTTACCTCTCTTGGTCTCAGTTTTCTGATTGTAAAATTAGGAGGTGGAATAGTTAGTCACAGTTATATTTTGATGCATTGTTCTTGGTCCTACGTTAGACTTTTAGAATAAAGTGGTGAACAAGACTAGAGTTTTTCCCTCCTCATCTTAGATCCTACTAAAATGGAGAAGATGACTAAACACATAACAAACATGAAACTTCAGATACCATTGGGAAGTGCCACGATGAAAACAAAAGAAGGTGATGCTATAGATGGTGACAGGGAGGGAGCGTCTCTTGCCAAGGTGGAAGGGGAAGGCCTCTCAGAGGAAGGGAAACTTGAGTTGAGAATGGAACTGGGAATAGATGGAGCCTTTGTACCCACATTCCAAGTAGAAGACACATCAAAGAAAGACCCCATAGCAGGCATGATCTGCATGTGTGCAAAGAAGATGAAGCCGACAGCAGTGACTGTGGTCAGTTAAACATGGGGGTGGGGAAAGGTGAGGTCAGACACATGAGCAAGTGGCAGATCACATGGGACCTTGAAGGAGTTTGAGACTGATTCTGCTACAACAGTAAAACATCAGACAATTTTAAGCAGTTGACATAATTTGCTTTATACTTTAGAATGATCAATCTGGCTACTATAAGGTGGAAGGATTTTGTGGGAACAGGTAGAAGATGAAAAGCAATTTAGGAAGATATTTCGATAATATAGGTGAGTGATGCAGCAGCTTGGGCAGTGTTGCAGCAGTGAAATTATAGAAGAGTTAAAATGAATCTCCAAGCTACTAGAGTAAAGGGTGAAAAAAATAAATTAATCAAGAACGATTGCTAAGAGTCGAGCCTGAGCAGCTGGATGAACATGGAGGTGGGGAAGGCCTGGGCAAAAGAGTATATTTGACTGTAGAGGTTTCAGCCTTGTTAAGACTGAGGAATCACTGGACACCTGAATGAGGATGCAAAATGGGCTATGGACTAGATGAGTTTAGAGCTCACAGGAGAGGAACTGGGAGTTGGCTCTTGAATCCGTAGTCTCTTCTTGAGAACCATCAGAATGTTGACAGAAAAAGCCATGGAATTAAATGAATTTGCCTAGAAAAGAGTGAATGTAGAGAAAATGTAAGAGCTGAAGAGAAAATGCTAGGGCCTGCCAATATGTTGATCGAGAAGAAAGCATCAGTAAAAGATGCAGAGTAAGTGGAGAGGAAGTGAGGTAGGAAAAAAGGAACAGGCATATGTGGTGTCCTAGCTCTGGATTAAGAATGTGGTCCAAGAAGAGAGGCAAACATTTGCTGTTGAATGAATGAGAGACTACTGAACATTGGCTTTGACAAGAGGTAGGTCATTGTTTTATTAGTCTTCTTAGGAACTATAATGTCTGACAGTTCCGAGAGTCTAGTTGATATTCGTGGTCATAAAATGAGTTTCAACTATCCTGATGGTGTCATTTTCTCCATCAATGTTCAGCTACCCTGGTTAAGGTAAGGCAGGATGAACTGTTGAGTTTGATCAGGATATAGGCTTGCTTGGCAGAAAGTCAGAATAGGTTAAAGTTTCTGCTGATATCTAAAGATTCACAAAATAATACTTAAGTTTTATTTTATTTGAATCTAAAATATCAAATGAACTTTTTAAACTACCCTTTCATAAAATTATCCAAATTAAGGTAATTTATGACTGCATACAAAATTTTGACAAGGAAGCAATGAGAAGAGAGAGGGATTTTTAGCTATCTTGCATGTTACTAAAATTACAAATATTGGACTAAGAATATGGATTATTAATCCAAAACAAACAGCATGGTTATTCTTTCAATATTTTCCACTTATATTTGGCTTCCCTTCCTTTTCCAGTTTCAATCCTTGGGAAATTTAACAGAATGGATTCTGGGGGAGGTGGGTGACAGGATGAGCTAAACAGGTGATGGACATTAAGGAGGGCACTTATTGGGATGAGTGCTGGGTATTATATGTAAGTGATGGACTACTGGGTTCTACTCCTGAAACTAATACTACACAGTATGTTAACTAACTTGAATAAATAAAATTTTTAAAAAAGAATAGATAACAGGAAAAAAAATAAAAAGAATGGACAGGACTTGATGTCCTGCCAAGTGTGGCCAAGAAATATCCGATGTCACAGTTAGAGTTGCCATAAACATTCTTTTAAAATAAGACAAACGCAAGGAATTTATATATTAATAGAAATTATTTATCCCAGTGAATAATTCAAAGATTAGCTATTCCCCTAAACTCTGACATCTTATAGAAGGCAGCATTTGTCTTTTTTTTGTTTCATTTTAGGAAAATCTAAAATTAAAACCTACTTTAAATTCTAAAAATAAGTGGTTTAACTCCTGAAAATTTATTCACTCACATTTTAAACTCCAACATACATATTTCTAGACTTGTAAACATATTTGCATTCTTTTAAATTTAAATAGAAATAGATTTGTTAAAATCCGGTTCTCTGAAATGTTCAGGAGAATATCATCTGGCTTGATTTTTATAAATTACATGTAATGTTTTTAATAAAATACTATGGAATACATGCTACTTTGGAACAAGAATTAATGATTGAACTCTTTTCTCACAGACCATTAATTTTTTCACAGTGTCCACGCAGTGGACAAAAATAAATAGCTGTCAGTTTCAGTATGAAGCAGTGTTTAACTCTTGCTGAATTCATTTTGTCATAATAAAGAAAACCAACTTGAATCCCAAACATTACAAGTGACAAAACATTTTAAGGAGTGTTCATTTTGTATGTAGACTGCACCTGAAGTACTCTGCTTTAATCTAAATGAAAAAGCCAAAGTGGAGTCAAAAGTTATTTACTGTTGCTTCTTCCTTGACATTTCTAACAGGACGTAACAAGCTGGTAAAAAGGGAAGTCTGGACAGACAGGCCTCCCTATGCGTGCGTTCAGTGAGCTCCAGCAGTATTCCTCACACAGGGCCAACAGCAGCAGCATCTCAACAAGAATAGCAGCAATGCCTTGCATTTATACAATGCTTTCTAGTTTACAAAGTGCTTTTCATATTGGGTTTGTTTCTTTTAATGAGAGGGAAAGTTATGTGGAGGATTTTATTCCCTTAGAATACAGGAGACTTTTGGCAAGATTTTGAATCTTTCCTCTGTGGCCAATTAGTGACAATTCCACTTTTGCAAGACAGCCGTCTCCCTGTCCAATTTGACAAGGCAAAGCAAGAAGACTGGCACTGAATTCGATGCCAACAGTAGTTCAAAATCTCACCACCATCAAAATAGGAATTCGGATGCAAAATTCCAGGGCTTGCTTACTAGGCTCTGGCCGCCACAGAGGCTGAACCATAACCAGAGTCCGCTTCTGAAAGAAGCAGGTCGATGGCAGAGTAATTGGTATAATATCTCTGCAGAGGAAGTCTGGCAACACGGTTCTGATGAACGCAAAATTGCACAATTGTGTAATCACGTACATACCATTATGTTTGCTTCAACCTTGTTTATAGCAGGAAAAAAATAGAAATGATGATATTAATCAATAGGCAGTGAGTTGACAATAGTTAACTGGAGTACTAGGTAACCAATAATGAAAATACAACAGAATGCCATCTGGGGATGGATAGAGTAGACCAGAGAGTGTAGGACCTTGTAGGCTATGATAATGCAGAATTTGGACTTTTTCTCAATGTAAATTAGAAAGCCACTGGAGATTTTTGAACATAGGAGGGACAGGATTTGACTTACATCTTCAAAAGATCGCTCTGACTCAGGGTTGGAAAGAGACCAGCAGGACTGTGGGAGGAAGAGACGAGGATGTGCCAGGGGAGGGTTATCATGACTTAGAGCAGGTACTACCAGCAGGGAAAGTGGGGAAAAGAACCTAAAGTCTACAAACAGTGAAGGTCAGGAAAACAGGATTCTCTAATACACTGGACATTGGGTGTGTGAAAAATTAGAGTCAAGGAGGACCCTCAGGCTCTGATTAAAGAGATGTGTTTATGCACAAGTAAACCAAAGCACAGGAAAACGCACCCTCAAAATAACAGGGTTGTTGCTGAGTAATTGGTTTAGAGAAGATCTTTATTTTCATCTTTATACTTTTGTTTGGGATTATGCAAGGAACATGTGTTACTTCAATAATTTAAAAGCTATTTAAAAAAAAATAAACTAATGCCAAAGAGAATGAGAAAAAATTTGCCCTGGTATGTATTTCTTTGGTCAGCCACCCCTTGATGCATGACAACCAAACCCCACAGAGTAGCAAGCAACAATTCTGGAATATGAAACAATATCTGACCCCCAACCTGCCCAGTTTTAGGATTCATAGCAAGTTGCATCTCTTTATCTGTGTCTTTTCTAACTGAAGGAGAGAATTCACTAGGGCCTCCCACACAATGAACCTGAAGATTAACACCACGGAGTCAGCACACCTGCCAACCAAACCACATAAGTAAACCTCCATCTGTGTAGTGAAATGACTCATTCTTATTCTCATTAACCCTCAGAGTTAGCATATTTGAGCCTACCTCTCTTTCAAAATTTTTATTTTGTTTATATTTTCATAGGCCTATGACATACATACTTTTTTTTTTGGTAAACCACTTTGAATACTTTTTTAAACATGTGGGGTAAAAATAAATGCATACATAAACACTTGGATGTTTTTTTCTGCACCCCCCCCCTCCGTTCCAGGTATATGTGCATGATTTCTGTCTTATTCAAAATCATGCTCTTCATTCCCCTAACTGCCTCCCTCCTTACTGCATGGTTGTCAGAAGTCATGAGCAGACCCATGCAGTTAAGAAAAATACTCATGTAAAGATCTGTATACAGCGCTGAGCCATTTGGAGAAAAGGTACAGGCACATCTAACACACAAATAACGCACTGGCCCTGAGGAGCCATGTATGAACGTGGACAGATACTTCTTCAGCAGACACTCAGCACAATGAGCATGGGTGTACCTCTGCATGCGAATCTCTTCATTCAGCGGTGGAAATTAACAAAACGTGATCGTTCCCCCCATATTGTGACACAACGCACTACGAGATGAACAAAATTGCTTTCGTGGCAGTGGCAGGTCTTCAAGCACTATATAGGAAGACTCCTGATGTCTTGCATAACACCAGATCCCTCCTGTTTCCTCACACATTCCTTCTCCACTGCAGCTGCACTGTTCACTTTCTGTCCTTCAACATGTGCGTGCCTGGAACCCAATGAATCGATGGTGACTGCAAGCTGTGTTTCTCCCCAGCTACTTATGATGGGGACTTTTGCATTTCTAGCTCATCTCATGGCGAATATTCGAACACTTGGAATTTAAGCGTGCAGTCTGTGCATGTACTAAGCATGTGGCTTTCTGCATATGTCTGCACATCATTTTTCAGGAAACTCTATTTCACACTACACCAGCTTGATGAGTAGCTGTTGTTCACACCCACTGAGAAATAACTCCATGTGAGAATAATACCTTTACAACTTTGAAATGTCCTCAGACAGACTTCTCATCTCCAGGCCATCAACCTGCTGTGAACTCTCATCTTGACTTTTCACACTTACAGGCAACAGTCATGCAACATACTGTCAAACAATATGAAGGTTTGAGGAAACGTGAAGGAGTGCAAAATTAAATCAGAGCCTCAACATCTTTTTAGTTCAGTGTGATTTTTATAATTAAAAGAAGTCTGCTACATATACAACTATATTCGAACCCAGGGTCAACTTAAAATTTCCACTCTGTCTTCGAAGCGTGTTTACATTTCTGATCCTCATCTATATTCTGTTTGTTGAAAGTTGGTGTATGAACTCAGCATCTGAAGTCCCTGTCCTCAAGATGCTTTCTACCTACATCTTCCTTGAAGTAAGTATTCCTGGTCAAAAATCTCAATCTTTACTTTAAGCCACAATTACTATGATACCAAGGAAACTGAAAGCCAGTGTGTGTATGGTTCCAACGAACTGAATTTTCTCTTTGAGAACCATCCAGAAATAATTTTACCAATCCTGTTTGTTAAAAACCCAGCAAAATGTAGGCATTCAATAAATATGTTATAGGAAAATATAAATAAGCAACTCTTTCATTCCACAAATAATCACTGAGCCCCTGAGATGTACCAGACTGTGTTGTGTTGCATATTCAAAAGTGAATCTAATGTGAATCTGGACCTAAAAGAAATCTACTCATGCTCAGTAGAAGAGCTGACAGGTTGATTATACTTTCCCTAATTCAGCAGGAACATTTTTTAAGAAGGGCTAAAATATACACATCAAACCTCTCATTAATTTTTAGTTAACCAGAAAGTTCAGCCTAGTGAAAACCAGCTCACTCTTAGTGCTTAATTCTTTCAGGAATGCCCAACTTGCTCAACATCTGGAACTCAGTTCAATCCAACAGATGTATTGAGTGAATATCTAGACTGCACAGGCCAGGCCCTGGGGATGCAAGATGGGAAGAAAGAGGCTGGGAGGAAGAAGAATGAGTTAATGATAGTCCACCCCCAATCCTGGGATGGAAAAGTGAGCTAAGAAGTGCAAGAGGAACAATAGAAGAATATATGAGATATGGGAGCTGATCGTGGGGGTGACAGAAAGTGACAGGGCACAGGGGAGTGCATTGGGGAGGCTTCTTCCATATGGGGATGCAAACTTAGAAGGTCTGAATGGGCTGGGCCACTGGGAGACTGAGTTGGTTAAGCTTTTGGCTCTTGGTTTCGGCTCAGATCATGATCTCACGGTTTGTGAGTTTGAGCACCACATCAGGATCTGTGCTGTCAGTGTGGAGCCTGCTTGAGATTCTCTCTCTCCCTCTCTCTCTCTCTCTCTTTGTCCTTCTGCTGCTCACCCTCTTTGTCTCTCGCTCTCAAAAATAAATAAATAAAAATTTTTTAATTAAAAAAAGAAGAAGGTCTGAATGGGTACTAACCCAAGACATCTTCTAGAAGTTGTTCTTAAAATTCCCAGTGTCAGTTTGTTTCCTTTTCATTTGCCCCTATCCTAAAAGGTCAGTAAAAGGAAAATATAATAAGCCAAATCTTCTGAGTAGCTTTATTCTCTTTAGTAAAAGTTGTCATAATTATACATCTTTCATCTCTGTATTTACAAGATGTTTTTGATGTAAATTATAGTTTGGATGGGAAACTAAAAGAATTGTGTGTGTATGTGTATACATAAAATACACATCCTTGACTAGATAGGAACATCCTTGACTAGATATTTGCTTATATTTGCTGTTAAACATTTAAATAATTATCGATGCCAAATATTAATAAGAATAGTTTCACCTCTAATTTAGAATTTGTACATAAAGTTTAAGAAATGGCATATGGAAACATATAGCCTTGGGACATATGTGGTCAACAAATGAATGGAATAAGCCTCATGGCACAATCACTATAAGACTTGCTTCTAGATAATGTTTCTTTCAAATTTCTCAAGAGGAGTGACATTTTCTTCCCCAGCTTAGCTTGGGAAAATGTTTTAACGTACTTTATGATACATGAGTAGACACGTATCTCAGGAAAATGAAACTAGTTATCATCATTTATGAGTTTAAGAAAGCCATGTAAGGTAAAGAGAACCAAATTTCCCAATTAAAAATTAAACCAGTGAAATTTCATAATAGTAAAAACTGAGACACTGTATGAAATGGTCATAATGTAGTCTACAAGTCTTACGAAACTCAGCATGTGTGCTGTTTTACCTGTGAAAGATTTCCAAACGAACTCTGCACACCAGGATGGAAAGTGAGCCAGGAACCATGATGCCATTTGCCTGTTGCCTCTCCACTAGTATTGCCAGCCTCAGCACAGCCAGAGAGACAAGAAATGGTAGGTGTCTAAGACATCCCTATTAACTGACTAATAAACTCTTTGACTAAGTTCACCAATAGTTATGTCCCCTAAAAAAAAGCAACAAAATGTGGGGCTCCTGGGTGGCTCAGTCAGTTAAATGTCCGACTCTTGATTTCAGCTCAGGTCATGATCTCATGGTTCATAGTATCGAACCCCACATCGGGCTCTGTGCTGATGGTGTGGAGCCTGCTTGGGATTCTCTCTCTCACTGTCTCTCTGCCCCTCCCCCGCTCATGTGCACACACTTGCTCTCTCTCTCTCTCTCTTTCTCTCTCTCAAAAATAAATAAGTAAACTTAAAAAATAAAATAAAAATAAAACAACAAAATGAAAATACAAACTTTCCCATTAGAAATATAGAGATACCAGGTACTTCATGAAACAAGTGATTCTACTAAACAGATTCTCCTCTTGTACTTAGATCTATTGACCCCCAAAGGCATGAAGGAAATAATTATGAGACAATAATTCTCTTAAAATTCTCAATGCTCCTTATTAGTCCTTCTGTGGTAGGAGTGAATTATCAATTTTTCTCAAAGGAGACATAGAAAAATCTCCAGTAAAAAATTTTTTGAGAACTCAGAGTGGGTCAGGTAGAAGTAAAGGGCAGTATTGGCTGGTTTCAGTTTCTGAGTTACTTATCTACAATTGATGGTTGTGATAAAGCCTGTCCATTAGAGCAGGATGTCAACATGATCCTCTTTTCTAATATTTAGGTTTTAACAAAGATTGATCACAAATTTTTCTTTAGACAGTTTTGTAAAATAATCCAGAAATTTTTAGCTAATAGACACTCACTAAGAAACTTCTCTTGCTCAGCACTGTGTGGGGTGGTGGGATATACAGCAGTGAGTGGGTTGATTGGCACTCTGCTCTCAGCAAGCATCCGATGGGACTGCTAGGCACTCATGGCCACCACTAGATCTTTACTGTATTAGTATTTAGAAAAAATATCCTTGCTTGTAAACGAAGGGTTTGACTTACCTGTCACCTCTTTCCAGCTCTAAGTTCCTTTTATTCCTTTGACACTAGGAATGTGCACAGTGCTGGAGATATAGATGATTAGCTCATCAAATGATTAGCTTGCCTTCAGGGAGTTGAAGAACCAGGAAGACCAGAAAATATGTATCAATCCAAGAAAGTATCTGTTCTATTCCATAATTTGGAAAATGAGAAATTCCCTCTCTCTTTCCAATCTGTCATTCATCTCTGCTTACCCCTTCTTTTATTCTGATTGATTATAAAACCTGCACTTTGGTTATAGGGACATAAATTAATAGAATTACTGTGCTAAAGATTACTCCCAGTAAATGATTCTTGCATCTGCAGGGTTTTTCTCCCTATCTATTCCTATGAGTTATTTCAATGATTCTCAGATTTTTCCACAATTAATTTGCTCATAAAGGGACATAATTCCAGCTAACACTTAGCACCTCCTAAAGTATATCACTACTAGAGTTCAAAACAGTGCTAGATGGCCACCTAAGTTTTAGAGATGTCTAGTTTATCAGAACTGAGCTGAAGAAATAAGCTGACCCTGCCAAATGATGCTTTCAAATGATAGAGGCATAACTTTGCAACTTTTTCCTTTGGTATTGGTTGAGTCCCCTCCTCCGTCACTTGAAAATGACAATTATAAGAGACTATAGATCCAAATGATAAACACCCAGCACTGGGGAAGTAGCAAATCTCAAGTAGGGACCAACCCAGAAACCTTAGGACCATATATACAGATATTGTATTTTTTACCTCAAAGAGAAGCACTATTTGTCCCTCAGTCTATGATTTGCAGCCTTGAAGCCTGTTTCCAAGTACTGCATCAGAATGATGTATTCAGGAAGTGATACACAACCACCAATGGGGGTGGCATCTGTCTCATAGTAGTGTATGTCTCTTCCAGGCCATATCATTTATCTGAAACAGCAGATATGGAGATATGGATTAGAAAACATGTACTATTCTTTGAATGATTAGACTGCAGAGCCACTTGGAGATTAAAACAGCTATCTAAAGTATGGATCAAGTGCTTAATGACAACCAATAATCTGGGAAGTTTTGCAAATGGAACTCTCTAGTGATCCTCAAAAATATCTTTGCTGTAAAGCAAGATTCTTTTCTACAAATTCAATGAGTAACTTTTCCAACAATGATCTTCTGGAAAATACAAGGGGATTTGAATGTTCTAAAGAAATGTTATTGATCAAAAGGATAAAACTTCTCTGTTTTATAGAGTAAGAAGCATTTTATGCCTTCTGAGCTTATAAAGACCACAAATTTATGTGTCCACATTGACAGTTTATAAGTGTACCTGTTTTAATATCTGTGAGATCACACACCAACATTAAAGGATAGCAATATAAGAATATGCCAGCTCTGTGTCTGGCCTCGTTCCTTGTAATAACTCATGACTTTCATGTGCCATTACCCATTAGCAATTCCTTCTTCAGTTCATCCTACATATCTCATCTATATTGGAAACACAGTGATAATTTCATGTTCAAAAGAGGTAGGAGGCCTAACCATCATGCAAGGTTTCAAAACCATTTTTCAAAAAACAGGGATATGACACGTATGAGGCACCCCAAAGAACAGTTTCTTTTGGTGAACACAATGTGTTCAAGATTTTTTAAAGCCCAAGTAACCAGAAAACAAAAAAATAAATAATTCCAAAGAAAAGACAGATTAAAAAAGTAAACTTACCATCCCTCACCATATTTATTCTAGTAGGGAACCAAAGCTCGACATAAGTTGTCATCTTCCTCCATAAAACCCTGCCTTAGGAAAGTTAATTACAAGATCCCACTGAGTCTGACATGTAGTGGGATAATGAAAACACTTTGGTTCTGGAGAATAACAGTACAGTACACAGTGTTCACAAACAGAATGAATAATTGAAATCCAGAGCTTTTATGCTTCAATGAAAAAAAAACAATATTTCATGGCACATAAATTTATTCAGCTTATTTGCATTAAGGTTGAATGATCAAAGCACTGTCCACAGGAAAATAGTGATGGTACCTTGATTTAAGTGTGATAAGCATTCATAAATATTCTTAGGAAGCAAGATGTACCTACATTTAATCAGCACTTATTAAAATTTTATTCCCTATAGTTATTCAACAGGATCTGTGGTATAAAAACATAATTACAAAAATCAGATTTGAGCTCATTTGACAACAGAAGGGTTTTATGGTGACCTATCTCCAAATGTTCCTATTTGTAATTAAATGCAGCGATCAGCAGTAAGGATTTTGAAGCTGTTTTAGTAGTTCCGCTATTCTGCTTAACATGTGGCACCCGTAATAATTAAAATGATACTAACACATGCACAATTTTATGGCCCTTATGGTGCAACCCATTATGCCAAATAAGGGCCTCTGTTTTCACAGCATACTGCACATGGTCTCATTACACCCACTTTTCTTTTCCTGTCTTCACACTAACAACTGTTAAAGTGAATCAACACACGAAACGTACTATAACAGCTTAGTGTTTATGATATGTGTGCTGTTAGTCAGTGAACAGGAAAATCTAAACATTTACTGTTTATGTAAAGAATAGCGTTAGTGTTAGCGAATTGCTCGGGTCTGCTTACTTTATTATCTAGATCACAAACGTAATGATGGGTTTCAATGGCATCTATATTTTCGCTTTGTTTTGTTTTTCAATGCAGATGTCTATAAAAACCAGAACAATTTAGCATTTACATATCTTAGAATATTTCTTCTCAACCATAAGATAATTTAGGGATCACTTAAAAAAAGATAAATAAGTCAGTATGTCATTCCCTTAAAAAAAAAAAAAAGGAAAAAGAAGAAGAAGAAGAAGAGTGAAGTAGTCAAAGGTATTTGGAGATGATTTTCCCGACAACATTCTGAGGCTGGATCTGGTTTACCTAAGGTGTTAAAAAGCTATAAACCATTTTTATGTGGTTCCACACTAAAATTTACAAGAAACTGGGAATTTGAGATCAGTGCCATTTTATCATGAATAATTTTGTAATTAAGAAGCTCCTCAAAGACCTCCTACACTCATTTTACAGTCATCAGTTCCGAATGGCGTTCAGTCTTTTTGTTCTGGGACACAGTCCAAAGTAGGTCCCATCGGCAGAACACCAACGGATTGGGCAAAATCTCATGTCTGCATTTTACACTGCCATTTTTCTGAACATTAGTCGAAACTTCAGATAAAGAATAACAACCTTTCTCCACCTTTTTCTTTTTAAGTCAAACTCAATCCTGTCCATTTAGGAATTTTGCCGTATTGGCGATAAACGCACGTAAGCTGAGCTGAGTAGGCCTTGAATGCTAACGGCTTAATAGCTCAATTGATTGCAAAGATACAAAAGAAAAATGCTCACAGATTGCAGCCTTCACATGGTTTGGCTGCGAGATCTCATCAACAGTGTGACGTCGACCAGCAGAGAACCATGTGGATGCTGTATGAGGACCATGCGCTCGTTACAGAACTGTGAAAATTTGTGGGACCGCAAAATGAAAATTATCAGCCAGGAAAAAAAAAAAACAGCAAGATGAGAAGTGGTGGGGGAAAGCAGCTTGAGAAAGACCTAACACATTCTTCTATACAAGCTCCTTAGTAGAAAGACTAAGAACATTTAATGTTATGTAAATATCACTGTAGGTCCAACAAATCTGTCAGAGCCCTAGCAACCCCAAGCTCGGAGTGTGCCACTCAGACACCACATGGGGAAGATTTCATCCCTGTCAGGGTGCATTCTCCAACCCTACTACTTGCAAAAACAGAAACACACCCTGTTTCAACAATTAAAGAAGGCATAGAGCTTTCTATCTGAACTTGAAGGAAGTTGCATTTCACAAGCCCTATTCTTTGATTAAAATAAGCATTTGTGATCAGCATTAGTGTTTACTACCCTATGATCAAAAACAAATAACCCACTTTGTTTGTTTCTTACTGCAAATGAATTAAATTAGAAGCCATTAGGAGGACTTGCTGTTTATATCCTTGTTTCGGCAGTGGTAGTATTTGAAGTTTCCTGCGGTAAGTTCATTACTCGTATTTTGTCCAGAATTAGTGAAGCGTGCTGAAAATTGCTAATGACAGATGTTTCTCCACTCTGTCACACTTCTTGTATCATTTGATTTGGAAAGCAACATACGGTGTTCTGCTCTATCAGTATGTCACAGACTGTCTGTAAACAGCTGGTCATAACTCAGTTCAGTGAAAACCATTACTTTCCAATGAAGGGCTGGACACCCTCCAAATTGCATTTTGGCATGGCCTCGGCTGCATAATGCACAAAGTTCCTCTGTTCAGAGGTTACCTAAGGAAGAGTTCTTACTTTCCCCGTTTGTTTTTATGTTTCAGAAAATCAAAGTGTTTTCTCAGCAATAGACAGAAATCAAGAGAATATGAAAAAACATATAATGATTATATGAAGCTCTCAAAAAAATCTGTGAATGGTACATTGCAAAAGACAACAAAAGTGTATCTTATCAGTTCTAGTTATGTCTCCAATTAAAGGGAGCACAGATTATCAGGGTCAAGGTCCACAAGATGACATATTTAAAAGTCCTCTATAGAATAGTATTTGAACACAACCATGTGGCTCTTTCATGATATCTAGTCACAATGAGAAGTACTAAAATCATCCCTCTGTCATTTATACAGTGGTGAAATTCAGAGAAATTGTTCCTGCTTTTTTTTTCCTGAAACTCATCAAGACGAAACCAAATATAAAAATCATGTAAGTACAGGGCCACACATCCTACTTTTTAACATGATATTCTAAAACATCTAATGCCAACTTATCTGAATAGTCCGTATATATTGAACACCAAGATCATTAGCAACACTTTTCAGAAAGTATGGAATTTTGTCTCCCCATGGAAATAAAATCTCTCATTGAAAGCCTCTGGATAGAGCTGAAAGATAAATAGAGATATTGAATACCTTTAAAGCCACTTGGCACTTCCAGATTCATGGAGGCTTCCTGATATACATGAAGGATCTAAACAAAATGAATGGAGTCCATTTGAGGGACTGGATGATAAAGGAACATGCGCATCTCAGCTCAGCACTCATTCAATCATATATCCATCAACAAAAATCAAGGACTTACACATGCCAGATAATTGCTGGAGATACTCTTAGGGGACTCTTCTCTATGCATGAGGGCAAAGGCTAATCCACACTGAACTCTAAAAGTATGCTTTTTCCACCTGGGATACCACACTTCCTTGTAGATCAGGCTTCCATATCACCTCTCTGAAGCCTTCTCTGACTCCCCCAGGCAAAAGGGGCCACATGTGGATCTTCTCCACACATTTCTGGTAACTCTACTATAGTTTTACACATAAGGTAAAACTGGAGCCCATGAGAGAAAGCAATTCATCCTGTGAGAGAGTCAGGGGACACCTCAGATTAGGTGACATTTTGTCTGCGTCTTGCAGAATGACTCACATGTGCAAAATAAACATTTTAGAACATTCCTATTAAGAGATACACACACACACACACACACACACACACACACACACACACACACACAGAGGTGTCCTTAACTAGTAAAAAAAAAAAAGTAACACTTTTTGAAGATCAATTGCCACCAGGGTAGAAGACAAATTCATGAGAAAATTCCAAGAAATAAAAAGTATATGCACCGTGATGAATCTCTTTAAAACAAGATATTTTACCTGGATTTATTTTTCTGTCTTCTAGGCCAGAGGTTTATTAGGTATCCTTTTCTCTCATGGATAAAATCAGTATATCCTGTCCATGAAAGGATGAAGGATTCAACAACTGGCCAATCTTAAGTGAAAACACATGTACTTGAAGAGTCATATGACTTAAAAAATAAAAATGTAAAAAAAAAAGTCATATCATTAATTAGACCACTGAATACAATTGGTTTCCCAAAGCATTAGTATTGCAAAGTAATAAGTAAAGGGTATTTCCATATGGTTCTTAACATGAAACCATTCCTGAAAAGTACTTTACATTAGTCTTGCTTATATTAAAAAAAGAAAAAAGGGGGGGGGGGGGAAGCTGCCTTACTGTGGGATGTGGCATTCCTTTTGAATAACAGGCTCTTCACAGTTGTTATATTGTAAGTTTCCTGGCTTAGCTTTACCTGCCCAAGTGAACTAGGCTGCACCATTAAAAAGTTTTATCATCTGTAAACACAGTAGCAGGAGTTAAAAATGGCATTTCCCCCTGCCAGTAGCAAAGGGCTTATTACCTTATTAAGGAATGTAACCAGCTAAGAAAACCTGATTGATTCCTTTAGCTGCTCAAAGCTGATGAAAGAAAATAAAAGGGAGAAATGTTTTCGTTGTTATCCTTTTTCCTAACCCTCTCTGCTCTCTTTTTTCCTTCGAATATTTCCCTCTATTTATGGTGAATCCCCCCCCCCCACCCTATAGAGCAACTCACTCCTTTGCCTCTGCTAACGTACTTAATGAAGGGCTATTGCTTTCTTATCACAGAGAAATACTCTCACATACCATTAAAAGTAAGTGCCTGGTCGTTTTTTCAAAAGATGGCACAGGAATCTCTGTAGACTGATTATGCCAGGTGGCAATAATACAAAAATTAGGACTTTTGCATGAATATTACAAAGTGATTTGTCTTCTTTTTTATCATTGGATTTGTTTTGTTATTTCAATGATGGCCTTTTATTCTTCTTTTTTAACTTCCATTGATGGTCTTTTTTTTCTTCACTGTAAGTAGTGCTACTTCTAAATATGAGCTATGGCTCCTAGAGCAGATGGGTGAGAAGAGAAATAATTTCCACCCTATAACTTGTTAGAAGAGCTCAGTGCCTTGCCAGTTGGCCAGGAGTTTCAGTACTCAAATACAAAATACACAGATTCTCAAAGGTTGGTCCTCTATGTGGTTCTTATTTGAGTCTCTTGAAATCCGTATAGGGCCAAAAAATTATTCATTGAATTTTTGACTAATGAAAGTTTCAAGTTATGGCCAACATCCTATTGGTGGTCCCCTGTTGTCCTTCTCATCAAAACCTTGGCCAGAAAAAAAAAATGCTAACATTTCTGTCCAATATATCTGAAGAAATCAAGGCCACCAGTGGACATTTTGCCTTAATGAACATATCTTTTTAACCATTTCAGAAAAGAAATGCTTTGTAACAATACACAACTAGAGCTTTACAAGAAATAGTAGTAGCAAGGATGAGGAGGCATAAAAAATTATTTAGTGTGAAATATGTAAAATTTGTAGTGGCATACTGGCACCTCCCAGTTTGTGGATCAGAAGATAAACCAACACAGATTATCCCTGATGGGACAACTTAATTTGATTGCATTTTATCCAATTCCATTGAACCAATATTTATTGAGTGTCTAGTAAGTGCAAAACTGTTTGCAAGGCATTAAAAGAAATTAAAGATTAGTATATTCTCATGTGTGGAAGAGTATTCCTAAGGAGGCTAATGGAAATACTTGAATAAATTATTTAAATTGTTACTCAAATTATTCAAATAAATAATTAGAATACAAGGCAGTACTATAGAAGTGTTTTGTGTGTGTGTGTGTGTGTGTGTGTGTGTGTGTGTGTGTGTGCATGTATATAAAATCTTTAAAAAAGTGTTAGTATATTTTATAAGTTCCAATTTAGGTAGCTATATCCCCATTTTCCACCAAAACAATACAAATACCCTAAGTCCCTGCAATTAAATTGCAAATAGCTTTTGATTATTTAGGGCCTGATTAATAGAGTGCCTATATAATTTATCATCCAAACAAGGACACTTTGAGAGTGAAAAGTGATGCTATTAATAATTATGCCAAGTCAGTAGGAATAAACTAGGATTATCCCAGACAAATAGAGACATATCACCCTATTGATTACCTAATTTTAGTGTGACCAAGACTATACTGTTCTACTTTTTCTGCTTCTTCCTGCTACCTGCCTTTAGTATTCCACAAAAGTTTAGCCAGGAGTAAATTACAATATTGGAAAATCTTATATATTCATAAAATTTTTAAATATTTAAAAATAATTTTTAAATATTTTATATTATTTTGAAGTATTTAAAAATTGTTATATTTCTACAAATAAATGTTTTTAAAACATTGAAGTATATATGGTAAGATAAGGAGAAAAAGTAGTAGTGAAATAATTCTTTTGTAAATGCCTTTAATTCAATTTCCCCCACTTAGGAGTTATGATAAATTCATCCAGAATGTCCCTTCCTACTTCTCCTTTTCTCATTCCCACTTCTCTTTTTAGTTTTTTCCTCCAATTCTAACATAAAAGATTATTGGTTGAGATAGGACATAAGCCATGCATGCAAGATTACAAGGGCATGGCAAAGGTTTGTGGCAGAGAGGTGCCTGGGTGGCTCAGTTAAGCATCCAACTCTTAATCTTGGCTCAGGTCTTGATCTCAGGTTCTTGAGTTCAAGGCCCGCATTGGGCCTTCACTGGGCATGAAGCCTACTAAAAAAAGGGGGGGGAAAGAAAGAAAAATGGTGTGTGGCAGAGGGAGCAGTCCAATGTTTTTGTGTCCAATCTGAAATCCAGGTTTAAATGGCAAAAATATACGCAACAAGGTAAGTCAAACTGAAAAAAGACACAAGATCAGTTCCTTAGGAAACACTTAAGGAGAGCTTTTAAACTGTACCTATAATGAGAAGGAACTATTCTGTCAAAAACAGAAAAAGCAGAAGGGCAGAGCTCTAGGGAGGCAACAAGTCATGGGGGAAGTGGGGAGCATATATGGAACATGGATGGCAAACTCAAGTGCCTACAGAAATGGGCAAGTGATCCAGGCACAAGATGGTCAGGAACACATTATGGAACGGTATGGACTGTGGCAAATTGTGGAGTTATGGTCTAACAGTGGCAATAGCTACTCAGCAACAGCCAATTATTATGTGAAACTGCAGATCCAGTGTAGCCAATTCTGCCAACTTTCAAGAAAAACTAGAAAACCAAAATTAAAAAAAAAACAAAACTTTTTATTTAATGTGGCAATGAAATCAAATGGAAGCCCTGTGAAGCACACCTGGTCCTCAAGCCTGCCACTCTGGGACTTCTGCAAGAACATTTTTTACTGGCACATGGCTGCAGAAAAACAGGACTTTCCCTCCCATATACAGGCATATTTACTTTTGTCCTTTCACAAAGGAAATCTTTTAAGAAGAATGTTTGTGTGGATGTGATATACAGGCTTTGGAATATTGTAAGTATTTGAAATGCATGTTCACTATGTATTTTTTTAAATGTATTCTATCATCTAAATGTGAAAAACTGTCATATGGACAATTAAAATCAAGTTGAATAGTACTTAAATGTGAAGTTCCCTTCAAGGAGTCAACAGTTCTATGAATCTTAGTCCACTTTACTTTCTGTTAACAAAGTCCATTTCTATTCGTTCGTTCATTCATTCATTCATTCATTCAACAAACATTTATGGCACATACATCCTAGATACTTGGCTCTATTTGAGGTGTTATGCATACAACAAAGCACACAAAATTCCCTGCCTTCATAAAACTTACATTCTAGTGGGGAAGAGAAACAATAATTAAGCTTAAAAAGCAAATTATACCACATATATAGGGAAGGAATATAGTTTTCACTGGACTGTAGGTGGGATTCAGGTTCAGAAGTTTCTGTTCAAGTGTCTAAAACTAAAATATGATCTGGCTGGTGTTTTGACATATTTTTAAATGTTAAAACATTAAAATAATATTGTATCACAATCTCCAATATTCTTTAGGAAGTGACATAAAATGTTTAGAGCACTGGAAGATAAATAAGGAAGTGAATTATTAAATAAATGATTTAGGAATAAGAGTAGAAAGACTACAATCATGATATTACTATCGTTGTTATATTACAATACATCATTCAATCATTTTCTAAAGTTGATAAAAATATTGCTTAAGTTCAATCAGTACAGAAAAGTATCAAGAAAAAAAATCATCCAGAAATAGGTATCGTTAGTATTCTACGAATTTCATCTCTGTTTATATAGAAGGATGGATGGATAGATGGATGCTTGGATGGATGGATGGATGGATGGATGGATGGATGGATGGATGGATGGAAGGAAATACTGGATTTTAATAACTCTGATCCAACATACATAGTGATGTAGATATGTCTGGGGTTAAAATCTTGCCTCTGCCACTTTCTAGTGAGTTTATGTGACTTAACCACACTGAGTCTCAGTTTCCTCAACTGATAATGAAGAAACTACTTACTCATAGTATTTTTATGAGTATTAAAGAAAGTAATCAATACATAACACTTAGGACAGTGTCGAACTTACTAAATGCTCAATAAATGGTAGCTGCTTTTATTATCTGCTTCGTTAGCTCGTTAATGATACTGGGTTGATCCTAAAACTATTAAGTCTGCTATTTCCCTTTCCTTCTTATTCTGTGTTTCATCATCATCTTTAAGCTATTTATTTTCTAATTAGGTTGTTTTAAAGTAGGAAATGCTCATGAAGAATTATTTTTAGTTCCTTGCCAGATCGCATTCAGTGATCATTTCCTCCCTCCTCTCCCTCCTCCTCTTTGGAGCACTCTTGCCCTAGCTGCCTTGCTATCCCTTTTCATGCGGCCCATGCTTAGGTCCTCATTTCTGTTTTCTATTTTCTCTGCTATGGCATGAATGATTCCCCTTTGATGTGTCTTCTGTTCTTTTTCCTCACACTAGGATTGGAATGCTGAGTGTTCAGTGTTCTGTGTATCCTTTCATAGCCCAAGCAGGGTATGGAGGGAAGAGGAGGGAGGAACAGAGGCTCTGTGCAGACCTGGCTGGGGCACTTGCTCTCTGCTCTTCCTTCTTAGATTTCAGGAAATGATCTGCTGTACTTGGGCTCACTCTACCTATACGGACTGGAGAGAAGGAAGAATCTCATTGCTGCAGGGATGCTCTCTTACTTCAGATTATCTCCCCATTCAGTATGGAGTCTGGGGGTTTCACCACCATCTGATTCTGGTCCCATTTTTCATCCCTCATTTTTCCAGGCTTTACCCACAGCCATTTCTCTTAATGCTTCTTCCTCCCCAGAGTATGTCAGCTCAGTTAGCACTATCGCTGTAAAATTCTAAATTATGCCTTAACTGATCAAGGGTACCCTTGTTTGCTTTTCTAACAAACAGTGCCATCTTCTGCAAAGAACATTCATGCAAGAAAAAGGATTATTTGTCTTACTTGTCAGTGACAGAAAAACAAACTTAGAAACCAAATGCCCAATAATAGGGAATAGTTAACAATGAAAGGAACATCCTCTCAATAGAATACAAGGAACTATTAAGAATTATATTGACAACAAAACCTTTAACAATATGATGTCAATTTTGTAAAATTTATTTATACATTTACTTATTTATTGACAGTGTGGAAAAATATATTAAAATATTTAGATTGTGGGATGATGGGACATTTTTGTCTCTTCCATGTTTTATATAATTTTCAAAATTCCTAGATCATATGACTTAGAAAATCAGTAAGAAGGATCCATAAAACATTATTTAAAGAAAAAAAGTAATTTTGTCCAGTGTGGCATTTTCAAACACAAATTAAGACAGAAATATATAACTAGAAAAGAAGCACCCTCTCACACCAAGCCTGAATCTCATTTATTTTTCTTACAACACATACACTTAAACATTTACTTGTTACTGACCTAGGCATCATAACCCACCGAATATGAATAAGAAAAGCCCTTTGTATGACAAAAGTTTCAACTCTGTGAAACCGATGATGACTTTTAGTAAGAACTAACAGATCTCTGCCAATATAACCTCCTCTCCATTTGTCATGCAGCTAGCTATTTGTGCTTTCAGAGGACTGTTTTTACCCTGAGGGCCAATTCCATTTAAAAAAAGAAGGAGAAGAAAATATGCAGATGAATTTTATGATTTTCCTGCCTTTTTCTACCTCCTGAAAATCAAGTCATGCAATGCCAAGGCTCTACCTTTTAGGGGTAGACATAGATGGCCCCCACACATATGAAATATCTCAGACTCTGCCCAGTCATGAAGAAAGCTCCTGCTTGTCCAAAGAAAGGCATGAAATCAGGAGTTGACAGAGATTCTCATTCAGGAAAGAATTGTCACCATTTTTGCTGTGCTCCGGCCAGAACAACATATGGCAGCCCAGCTGACAAATATAATCTTTTCCTCTTTTTTTCCCATTCCACATGCACATTTCATTTGTGGAATATTAAAACTTCACACAAAGTGCCTGTTAACCCCTTGGCACCACAGCATCCCTCGTCTGGGATGTGCTATTTCCCAGAATCCTCCCATCCAGCTGTGAGAGGGTTAAGGCCAATAGAAAGAGAACGTGTGGTCAGAGGCCTTCTGACTTCCCTGCTTACAACAGGAAGGGATGGCTCTCAGCATTTGCAGGCGGGGTTGTCTTTATGTTAGGAAATTTAGAGCTTCCTGGCTTCAATATAAACTGCCTCATTGCCCTGCATCCCAGATTTCCATTTCCCAAACCAAGGTATTTTCAGACACAGCTGTGCTTGCATCTTGCTGTCCATGGGGGGCCCCAGGCAGGCCCACTGTCCATTCCATGAGCACACTGCTGGCCGAGGTCCTAAAGGAAGAAAGCCTGCACATGGGATTTAAATAGAAAAAGTGACTTTGTTCACTTCACTACCTCCCCAGATACAAGCACTGGGTTCAGGTTTAGATATCTTTGTTGACAGAGGCAGGGTAAGAGGGCTGTTCACACTCACTCATTACACTGCAGAACTCCCCAGGCAGCATAAACACACTTCCAACAAAACGTTTCTACGTATGTGTCAATGTATGATTTCTCTTTCCACTCACATCTTTATATTTTGTTTTCCTTCTTTTTATTATTTTATTTCATTATTTTTTAAATTTACATCCAAATTAGTTAGCATATAGTGCAACAATGATTTACTCACTTAGCCCATTCCTCCTCCCACAATCCCTCCAGTAACCCTCTGTTTGTTCTCCATATTTAAGAGTCTCTTATGTTTTGTCCCCCTCCCTGTCTTTATATTATTTTTGCTTCCCTTCCCTTGTGTTCATCTGTTCTGTGTCTTAAAGTCCTCATATGAATGAAGTCATATGACATTTGTCTTTCTCTGACTAATTTCGCTTAGCGTAATATCCTCTAGTTCCATCCACATAGCTGCAAATGGCAAGATTTCATTCTTTTGATTGCCGAGTAAGACTCCATTGTGTAGATATACCACATCTTCTTTATCCATTCATCCATCGATGGACATTTGGGCTCTTTCCATACTTTGGCTATTGTTGATAGTGCTGCTATAAACATGGGGGTGCATGTGTCCCTCCGAAACGGCACACCTGTATCCCTTGGATGAACACCTAATAATGCAATTGCTGGGGCCTGGGTAGTTCTAGTTTTAATTTTTTGACAAACCTCCATACTGTTTTCCAGATTGGCTGCACCAGCTTGCATTCCCACCAACAATGCAAAAGAGATCCTCTTTCTCCGCATCCTCCCCAACATCTGTTGTGGCCTGAGTTGTTAATGTTAGCCATTCTGACAGGTGTGAGGTGGTATCTCATTGTGGTTTTGATTTGTATTTCCCTGATGATGAGTGATGTTGAGCATTTTTTTCATGTGTCGGTTGGCCATCTGGATGTCTTCTTTGGAGAAGTGTCTATTCATGTCTTTTGCCCATTTCTTCACTGGATTATTTGTTTTTGGGGTGTTGAACTTGATATGTTCTTTATAGATTTTGGATACTAACCCTTTATCTGATATGTCATTTGCAAATACCTTCTCCCATTCTGTTGGTTGCCTTTTAGTTTTGTTGATGGTTTCCTTCGCTGTGCAGAAGCTTTTATTTTGATGAGGTCTCAATAGTTCACTTTTGCTTTTGTTTGCCTTGCCTCCAGAGACGTGTTGAGTAAGAAGTTGCTGCGGCCAAGATCAAAGAGGTTTTTGCCTGCTTTCTCCTTGAGGATTTTGATGGCTTCCTGTCCTACATTGAGGTCTTTCATCCATTTTGAGTTTATTTTTGTGTAGGGTGTAAGAAAGTGGTCCAGGTTCATTCTTCTGCATGTCTCTGTCCAGTTTTCCCAGCACCACTTGCTGAAGAGACTGTCTTTATTCCATTGGATACTCTTTCTTGCTTTGTCAAAGATTAGTTGGCCATACGTTTGTGGGTCCATTTCTGGGTTCTCTGTTCTGTTCCATTGATCTGAGTGTCTATTTTTGTGTCATATATTTTGTTTTTCACTTAGTAAAATTGCCTAGCATAAAATAAGGCACTCATCTATTTGTTAAAAAGTTTCAAATATACAAAAATGCAGAAAGTAACACATGACCTATATCCATGGATTCACCAATGAATCCATTATATTTGCATCAAATGACTCTCTCCTTTTTAAAAACTAAGTTAAAATGTTTCAGGAACATCTGACCCCACTCCACGTCCCTCCTTGACAAGGTTAACAACTACTCTGAAACTGGTATGTATCATCCCGTTGCAAATGTGCTAATATAGATGCATGTATCAATAATACATGCATATGAATAGTTTGTTTCTCCAGTATTTGCCATGAGTAGTATCATGCCATATATAATATTTACATATATTTTGCACTTAACATGTTTCTTTGTGCAATTTATTCATGCTAATACTGCAAATCTAGGTCACAATTTTAATTGCTCTATATTTTCCCATAATTTCAATAAACAATACTTTATACTTTCCCCTAATAAGAGACAGATTATTCCATGTGTTTGCTATTACCCACAATCCTGCTTTGGCCATCCTCAATCACATCTCTTACAGACGGATGCCATATATTCTCTAGGGTAGACACCAGGAGATAGAACTACTGAGTCGTAAACTCAGCTTCTTCAGTTTTACTAGATTGACAAATTATTTTCCAAAGCAGTTATATCAGTTCTTGTTTTCATCATAAACTATAAAGTTCCTGTTTCTCCACATTCTTGCCAAAGTTTGGTGCTATCAAGCTTCTTCGTTCTTCCCAAACTGGTATGTAGATAGTAGCCTGTTGTTGAATTAGTTTTTAGCTCCCTTTTTAGTGGGGCAAAGCAGCTCTTCTTATACTTATTGGACATTTGTTTTATCTTCTTTGTAAATTGTCTTTGTTTATTTTTCTTTCAGACTGTTTGCCTTTTTCTTAAGGATTTGTAGAAGTTGTTTATAAATAAAATCATTATCATCATTTTCTCCAAGCCAGTCAATAGCTTATCTTTTTACTTCATTTTTGTATCATTTCTGCTATATGTGAAGTTTATTATTATTATTATTGAATAATAATAGTCAAATTCACCCATGCCTTATACTTCAAACTTCTTTTGCCTTATTTAGGAAAATTTTTCCCTACCACAATGCTAAAAAAATATACTATCCTATTTCTTATACAGTCGGCTTGGCTATAGTATTTGTTTTGAATATGCAAATTTGTTCCAAGACAATTGGTATAATTAGAAAAAATATGAGCATAACACAAAACTCCAATTTGCTTATGGCAATTTTGTCAGCAAAAACACTAGGTGAATGCAGCGAAAGACATGCAGTTAAATCAAGCTGTGTTGGAATACACATAATATACACACACGCGTACCTCAAACATCTACCAGCTACCTCAGTTCACAGGTTTGCTACATGCCACACCTATCCATGCTTGGTGTTACAACTTTCCATGAAATTTCAGATAACCTACTTCACAATAACTCATCAGTGGAACTCTTCTGACGTCCATTTCACAAGCAACCTATCCATTTATTTCAAGGTAAAGTTCCACATTTATTGTAGTATTTATGTATTTTGTAACTATTTGACACAGGAAAAACTATGCTTCCAGTTTTTTCCTTTTTTTTTTTTTGTCAGTTTTTGAGTATTGCCTTTCCATCCCATTTCTCCCTAAGTCCTATACTTTTAATTGTGAGATTTTGCATTGTGGGGTGGTTTTTAGGAACACATATGTTGTGGTATAACAGAACTGATTTATGAGATCTGTAGTCTTGCACATTAAAGTCTTCAGTCCATCTGGAATTTCCTTTTATGAAAATTGTACTGTACTATTGAGATCCATTTTTTCCCATAAGGAAAACCACATAACTTCCATTTTAATTATTACATGTTTCTTTTACTTTTCTTGTCTCATTTCACTAGCTAGGACCTCCAGTAAAATTTTGAATTGAGACTAAGATTAATAATAACAGTGAATTTGAATGTTTCTCAAGCTTCATGATTTAAAATATTTGCTGTAGGTTTTGAGGATATGTTTTCTCAGGATAATGAAACCCTCTTTTATGCATGGTTTACTAAACAAGATTATCATGAACCATGGTTGAATTTTATCAGATACTCTTTCTGTATCTATTGAGATGATCATATGGTTTTCTCCTGTAACTTCTTAATATAGTGACTTAAAATAATGGATTTAATGTTAAACTATCCGTTTTCTTTTCATAAAATATTAACTATGAGATAGATATTTGTGATATATATATATACATATATGTTTGAGTATGTGTATTACACATGTATTTTTTCCATAGTTTTATTTCAATATAGTTTACAAAAATAAAATTCACTCATTTTAATTGTACATGTTGAGGAGTTTGGAGATATGTATATAAGTCATGTGACCACCAATTTAATCAAAACATTCCAAATCCCCAAGTTTTTATCTTCTACAATGTTGCTACAAGGTGTCTAGCTCTGATTTTTCTTAAATTTTATCCTACATGAAGTTCATTGAACTTCTTGGAACTATAAGTTAATGTTCTTGACAAAACTTGGGACATTTTCAGCCTTTATTTCATCATATGATTTTTCTACACAATTCTCTCTTCTCCTTCTGGATCTCTAATAACATGTGTTGGAATTATTAATATTGCTTCACAGTTCTTGGATATGCTTGTTTTTCTTTATATATATTTTTAAAGTTTTTAATGTTTATTTATTACTGAGAGACAGAGTGAGACTGAGCATGAGCATGGGAGGGGCAGAGACAGGAGGAGACACAGAATCTGAAGCAGGCTCCAGATTCTGAGCTGTCAGCACAGAGCCCAACGTGGGGCTTGAACCTACCAACTGCAAGATCATGACCTGAGCCGAAGTCAGACACCCAACCAACTGAGCCACCCAGGCACCCCTTTCAGCGAATACATTTTTTTTCTGTTTTTTGCATTGGATAATTTCTATTAAACTACCTTCAGTTTCATTGATTCTTTTCTGTGATATTTCAAATATGTTTTTAGTCCATTTGGTGTGTTTTTATTTCAGTTATTACAGTCTTCAGCTCTAAAATTTCCAATTGGTTCTTTTCAGTTTCTATTTTGCTTGTTGTAATTCCCTACTTATTCTCTTATTTTATCATGTTTTGTTTCAATTACTTGAATGTATTTCAATCTACATCTTTAAATGTAAGATTTGCTTTGAAGGTTTCATCTGCTAAATCCAATATCTGGACCCACTCAAAGCAAGTTTCTATTAACTATAATTTTTTTCCCTTGAATAAGGCTCCTAATTTCCTATTTCTTTGGATGTCTAGTAAGTTGGTCAAACTTGAAAGTGTACATAATATACTGGAAGGACTATGGATTCTGTTTTGTTTTTCTGACAACTGGAAATTAAATTCCTGGATTCTAACTGAAGAATTTGTCCCTCTGTTGTATATAGTCATTGATGCTTTTGCTTAGGTTTTTCCCCCAGTTTCTAATTTTTAGCCTTGCCCCCTAGCCTCCCTTCTTGAGTAGTTTAGTGATCATCCAAGGATTTAGGAAGAGATATACTGAGCCTCAGCTTTGTGCTGGTAGGGAACTCAATTTGTAGAAGTCTAAACTTACACCCTCACCAAGAGCATTTTGTTTTTCGAAGATAGACCTCTATCTTTGTGTGCTTCTTCTCTGGGCTCTTGGGAAGTTTCTCATTTACATCCATAATTTAACAGTCAACTAGATATTTGGGAAGAGTTTTTTTTTTTTTTCTTTTTTAGGTCTTTGATCTATATTTGAGATATGTGTTAAATTCTAAATTGACAGGAATTTTTACAGTATTTTGAAGGTGATATTCCATTGTTTTCTGCATTACACTGTTTCTAATTAGAAATCTACTCTCAGTTTAACTTTTTTTTTTTTTTTGCTTTTAGAAAAATCTATCTTTTCTCTCTGGCTACTTTTATAATCTTCTCATTGTCTTTGGGGTTCTGCAGATTCACTATGATACATTTATGTGGTGGTATTTTTATTTACCTTGCTTGGAATATGTTGTGTTTCTTGAACTGCTATTTCAAGTCTATAATCAGTTCTCAAAAATTCTCAGCCATTGTCTTTTTGATAATTGCCTCTTTTGTTTTAGTCTCATTTTTGGAACTATTACTAACTATATGCTGATCTTTCTAATTCTATTCTCCATATTTTTGAAACTTTCTTTTACATTTGTATCTGTTTATCTTTCCAAACCATATTCTGGATAACTAAATTAATTATTTGATTTCTATTTTAGATATGTCTTTTAGTTCACTAATTTTTTCTTCAATTTTCCTTAGTTATTCTAATAACTTATCCATTAATTAACTGATTAATTTTGTTTTTCTGGTGATTTGAATCATGCCAATCATGCTCCACCACACTACAGGCTCCAAGAAAGTGAAAGTCTCACAATTATATCTCCATTATGTAGCACAGAGCTACCCATTTGCAGATGCAAACTAACAAACCAGCAATTGAATCTTAAACAAACTCATTTTCATTTATAGAAATGCTATTTGATTTTCTGTTTATTTACCAGAGTATTTTATTCTTATCTTATGTTCTTGATTCTTCTTTTATATCTTTAATAAATATGCAGTCACTATTAGATTATTCTATGAAGGCTCTAATCTTCCTGGTTTGTGTGTGTGTGTGTATGCATGTTTGTTGGCCGACTTTTGTTCAAGATGGCTTCTTTTATTTTCTTTTTTTTTTTTTTAATGTTTATTTTTGAAAGAGAGAGAGAGACAGAATGTGAGCAGGGGAAGGGCACAGTGAGAGAGGAAGACACAGAATCTGAAGCAGGCTCTAGGCTCTGAGCTATCAGCACAGAGCCTGATGCGGGGCTAAGAACTCGCAAACCATGAGATAACAACCTGAGCTGAAATCAGACGCTTAACCGACTGAGCCACCCAGGCACCCCTGGCTTGTTTTCTTATATGTCTTTCAATTTGAATTATGAGCTCATCCACTTCGAAATGTTATCTATGGAAATTCTGTGTGATATGGGTTGAGGAAATGTTCCTCAAGAGTTTAATGCTTGCTTCATCCTGGTACCAAATTTCATGTTGATTTTTTGGCTTCCTAAATAATGCCAATAGTATAACTATAAACTCCAACCCTTCATGAAGTTCAGTTTTGGGGTTTTAGGTTCTTATCAATTTATTATTATTACTATTACTATGACTATTTCTAGACTGAAAACTAGTTCTTTTTGGTTTCCTGATTGCAAGCATAAAACTCTTCCATAAGGTAATGCTCCCTACTGGAAAAATTGGTTAAGCTGGAAAAATGTGTGCTTTATGACTTTGAGAAGTTGAAAGCACATGACACATTCTTCTGATTGTCATCTTTGTGGGCACTTACTGTTTCTATTGAAGTTCATTAGTGTGCTATATTAGCTTGTGCCTAGACATGAGGTACAGCAACGAAACAAACTTGTGAAAGAAACATTTCTAACATTCTAAACATTTCTTGGCTAAACCTCCCATTTATTTATAACTTGCATATATTTTCTAAGGTCTTGATATTATTCATTTTATAGATGTCTCAGCTGTTGAAATAGCTGAAGAAGTTACAAGATATTTGATGAAAAGGCTCATAAAATTTTGACATTGTGTGAAGCAAAGCCTTTGGTTTAAAAAAAAAGTCTTTGATTAAAAAAAAAGCTAGAATGGTAAAACAAGAAGATATGTCATGCCTTGTTCAAGGCCAGCCATATTCCATATTTTTCATAACTAACAATACAAATTTAGTTAAAAACTAGATCCAATTTCAGCAAACTGGGCAGTTTATTTATTTGAACATATTTGATCTCTACTGTTTATTAACTTCTTATATGAGAGAAAAAAAGGAAAAAGAAAATTTAGTTCAAAACCAATGATAATAGGGGCACCTGGGTGTCTCAGTCAGTTAAGCATCCAACTCTTGATTTTGACTCAGGTTATGATCTCGTGCTTTCATGGGTTTGAGCCCTGCATCGGGCTCTGCAATGGCAGTGTGGAGCCTGCTTGGGATTCTCTCTCTCTCTGCCCCTGCCCAATTCACGCTGTCTCTGTCTCTCTCAAAAAATAAATAAACTTAAAGTATTTAAAAAAAAAAAAAACAACAATTATAATGATCACAAATCTGTTCAAGTACCTTGACTGCTGAATCAGTACTTCCCATCAGTATACTTATCAAGACTCTTGAGTAACAAAATCACGTTTGCTGGTACTTTTTACCCATTAAACATTTTGCAAGTGTTTGAATTCTGGGGTAATTGGGGCCTGTTGCACACAGAGAAGTCTATGAAGGAGCCAGTCCTGCATTACCCTCAACACATACCTATCACCACTCAGGGAATGTGTAGATCCACACACAGGATCACGAAACATCTCTGCCTTCTGCCTCCAACAGTCTTGGTTTAAACCTGTTGTCCCAGTATAATTATTCGTGTCCCCTTTCACACTCAAAATTATCCCAATTTGGACAGTAGTTTGTGTAGAAACCCACACATCCCATCTTAGAAACTATGTTCTAACACAGTGCCTGGTGAGGAAAACTTAAAAGTTTTCTGGTAAGAAAGCTACCAATCAATGCTAGTCCTTCACAAAAGCAGAAAGTCACCTGGGAGCTGATCCTCTTTAACTTATCTGCACAGATGAATGGCCTCTCTTCTTTGAACACATATTGAATATGAAGTCACCCAAAACCTTGTAGGAAAAGCAAAATGGGACTCTGTAGCTTGTCAAAGACTGTCCCTCAGGCTACCCCTTTGTAGAGAGGGCTGGATACCAAGACAGCAGGTAAGTTCATATAAAGATCAAGGGGTATTTCAAGGGGAAAGAGATTAAAATTCTGGCCTTTTCCTTTTTTAGACTCAATCACATTGTATTTGTCTGATGGGTTAGAATGTTTCTAGCTGACTTTGCCTGGCAAGAAAGGAAACCAAGGGCCCCAAAGAGGGACACTCCATACAGGGACAAGTAGTCTAAATTGGGGACCTAGAATCCAAGCCAAGTCCTATACTATAAGTGCAAAGGTAGATGCCATACAGCAGCATGATATTTGTATTTTGGGGATGATGACAAATCATGTAATATGTAAATTCAGACCTTTAACCTCAAAAGCCTAAAAGAGAAGTGGATAAGGATGGACTAAGCTGCATCAGCTTTTGGCTTTCAGCAGCCTGAAATCAAAAGCCATCTTAGAACTGGAACACACCGAAGGACTGATATGAATTCTTAATTCTCTCCTTGCCCAGTATTTGGAAGTGCAAGTCACGTCTTAAGACTAAGTAAATGCCTAGAGGCCTTGGGTAATTTAGAGTCACAGAAAAGGACAAGAGGCAGAAAATGGACGCCCTGTTAGTATAAACAGATGAAAGGGATTTAATAATCAATTGGGAAAATAAAAGGGATATGACAGTACTCTTGCCAAGAAAAAAAGATATCACTCCAAATCAACATAGTTCATATATGACACAGTCAGAGCATTTTCTAATGTTTAAAGAATAATCAGTTCATTCTGAGGAATGGAGGAAGCCTCTCATCCATGGTACCTGGAGCAGAAGGGACACTGCTCTAACCAGCGTCTTTAACGCCTAGCTCTCCCTATCAAAGTCCATGAACAATGTGACTTAGAGGCAGCCATATGGACAGAGATAGGCATTTATAGAGACATTTTCAACTCTTGACAAGAAATCTGCTTGTGAAAGAAAATAAGCAAGCAAGGGCTAATTAGTAAGTGTAACACTGGCTCCTTAATTAAAATCTCCCTTTAGATTCAATCTATTCCATGGAATGACATTTAATAATACTGAGCTATAGTTATGAATGAGTTTCCCCAAATGTCTTCATCTTTGATTAAGATAAGCATTGCCCATAGAGAAACAACCTTCCCAAGTTAAGTCATCTATAAATGGAGCTTTAGCAAATCTTCTCTTTATTCTGGAGCTCTGGAGTCCCAGATATCCTGGGACTACTGCCTAACACAGGGTATTCTGAGTGTACATTTTGCAAAATGCCACCAAGCAAGACTAGGTATCCAACACCATTGCCATACACTTTAACAGTGAGAATATGCATACATGCACATATTGGCATGTACACATGCGTATAAAGCAACAAAAACCATCCCTTCCCTTAGAGAGCTACAACAGGATGACAAAAAATAAGTCCTTATTGTACCTTCAAGATAAGACTGACATTTTCCCATGACATCCTCTGAAACCATGATGATCGATATGGCCTTGCTTCCACTAAAACATTTTGTTGAGGGTGGGTAACAGAGTAAAGGAAGAAAAGAAACAGTAACAAAGCTTTGGGTCAAAATGATTTCCTTTATCTGGAATTGGTTGCTTTTGAAAAATAACATTAATGCCCAGATATTTTTTTCTATACCTCTATTGCACATCACTTCCATTGTTGTTCCTGGTGAGCCACTTCCCTGAGGAACCATGGAATTTCTGGGACAACAGAGACAACTGTATTTGCTATTTGCAATATGTGTCCAAGGGTATTCTGCCTTCTGATTTCTGACACATTCAAGACTGGTCAGGCTTTATGCTTTTGGGCTGAAATATGGCATCAAGGATGATTTTATTTTGCTGGGATTATAGTTAGTTGTGAATGTGTCTAGTTAATGAGATCTTTAGGATCAAAATCTATGTTTTATTAATTATTACATCTCAAAATAAACATCTGTGGAACTCAAACTGGACCATTTTCACCATGATCTTCTAACTAGTCTTCAGTTACAAGTGACAGAAAACCTAACCCAAATGGTTTATGCAAAGAGGCAATTTATTGGTTCATAAAATTGGTAAGTCTGGTAATAGGATTAGCTTCAAGCATGGCTGAACTCAGGAGCTCGAATGAGTCATCAGAACTTGATTTCTTAGTTTAGTTCTCTTTTCCTTTGTGTTTTGGGCGTTATTGTCTGGCAAATTCTAACCTTTTGAATGCAAGATGGCTCCTGAGTCTTTATATTCCTGCCTTCTCAAATTGAATTACAGCAAAATAGAGGAAGCCTGTTTTCTAGTGTCCCATGAAAAACCTTGAGACTTATTCTAATTGGATAAGTTTAGGACAAATGTTCACCCCTGAATTCTTCCAAATAGCCAGAGATGAGTACGTCCACTAGCTGGAGCCAGGACAACACTCTACACAGAGGTGTCAGGTTATGTGTCAGCAATATGGCACCATTTTCCCTCTTTTATGGTTTCCCCCACCACAGATTTGGAAGCTTCGGAGCTACATTGCCTGCAAGGCTCCAAGTTAGGTCCTGACAGTGAGAGAGAACTAGCCTGAGATTAAAAGCCAAAGGAAATACAAAAGCCATCATTTCTCCCAGGCAGCAACAGGTGGGTGTGTGGGCTTTGGCAGTGGGTGGTTGTGAGATTCTGATGGCTGCTTCCAGGCAGCTTCCTGCAAATCATCAAACTTTGACATGGCAACTAGCTGAGATCATTGCCAGAACTTGTGTGATTGTGGCATTTCTTTATTTCCTGCCCATGAGTGACAGTTTTCCCTGACACTCACTCCCCCCTTCTTTCACTGGTTTCATAAACCTCTAATTCCTGTATTAAGTCCTTCCTGCTTGAAGTGCCTAGACTGGTTTCCAATTTCTGATACCTCTGTTCAGATGAGCTGAGAGTAGAGCGTTGGTACATCTGCAAACCAAATCCTGACTTGTAAATAGGTGGGAGAATGAGTGGCAAGGAAATGGAAATAAAAGTTCACTCCATTTCCCTTCAGTAGCATAATCCTGAGATTCTAGAAATCATAGGGATTGCTTTTACAAAACACCTCAGTCATATGGATTAAAAAACTATGGTAGTTTCCATCGTTTACCTAATTTGAAAGAGAGATCTCAGCCTGTTTTTCCTGGCCCCTCATAATCATGTCACACTTCTCTTTCTTACCCTAGCATTCACCATCCTTCCACATGTCCTACAGAAGAAAGTAAAGAGACTAGATGCTACTCTTGGAACATACCCTAAGTTTCCCTGCTTCCATGCCTTCCTTCCTATCATTCTTTCCTTCTAGCCTCTTGGTTTAAGATTTCCACAAACCCCGTATCTTCTTTTTACATGTCCCTCAAACCTCAAATTATCCTTTCAAATCCTCCTCCTTGTCTTTTTCTTCCTCTTCCCATTCATCACCAGCAAGGTGAACATTTTAAAAGCACTTACCATGTGCCAGACAGCGTACTAGCTCTTCACATCCCATAAACTGAGTTAATCCCACGTGATAAGGGCTCTTGTTAGACCCAGCCTATAAGTGAGGAGCTTGAGGATTAGAGAGGTTGTATCCTTGCTGCAAAGTCTGATGACAAGTGGTAAGACTACTACTCAAATCTAGGTCCATAGCTCCTAGTCAGAGAAATTCCCATCTTCCCTGAAGGGCCGTGTAGAATTTATATTCTACCTTGAATATGAAAAAAATTAATGAGTCAGTTTATTTGCCAAGGTATTTTGCCCAAAGGGAGTGATGAGAGGCCCTCAAGCCGCAAGGCTCAATGCTCGGCCACCTGCCACTCTTACCTCGCTATCACTAAGCAGCTTTTGAGACTTTTCAGCCGGCTTTGTATCTCCAAAGCACCCATCTCCTCTACACCCAGGCCTCTTCTCCCTCTATGTCCATTGTCCCAGCACCCAATAACACTTTCTTCAGATAACCTCACCTGTGCCTGACACATGAATTTTTTATGCCAAATGAATGGAATAGCAGTTTATTATTAACTATTTAACAGACTGCATATCTGAGCTAAATATTGTCAGGTCAATTTGCTGTTTTGATATTTGACCAAGGACTTCCTTTCAACATAGTTATCATGTCAGATGTTTGGCTGTAACCTCCTTAGATCTAAAAATCCAAAGCAAGTTTTAAGAATAGATCAATAATACATTAAGTCTATCTATCAGCTTCACTCTTTTTTTTTTAATTTAATTTCTTAAATTTACATCCAAGTTAGTTAGCATATAGTGCAACAATGATTTCAGGAGTAGATTCCTTAATGCCCCTTACCCATTTAACCCACCCCGCCCTCACAAACCCTCCAGTAACCCTCTGTTTGTTCTCCATATTTAAGAGTCTCTTATGTTTTGTCCCCCTCCCTGTCTTTATATTATTTTTGTTTCCCTTCCCTTGTGTTCGTCTGTTCTGTGTCTTAAAGTCCTCATATGAGTGAAGTCATATGACATTTGTCTTTCTCTGACTAATTTCGCTTAGCGTAATATCCTCTAGTTCCATCCACATAGCTGCAAATGGCAAGATTTCATTCTTTTGATTGCCGAGTAAGACTCCATTGTGTAGATATACCACATCTTCTTTATCCATTCATCCATCGATGGACATTTGGGCTCTTTCCATACTTTGGCTATTGTTGATAGTGCTGCTATAAACATGGGGGTGCATGTGTCCCTTAGAAACGGCACATCTGTATCCCTTGGATGAACACTTAATAGTGCAATTGCTGGGTCCTGGGTAGTTCTAGTTTTAATTTTTTGACGAACCTCCATACTGTTTTCCAGATTGGCTGCACCAGCTTGCATTCCCACCAACAATGCAAAAGAGATCCTCTTTCTCCGCATCCTCCCCAACATCTGTTGTTGCCTGAGTTGTTAATGTTAGCCATTCTGACAGGTGTGAGGTGGTATCTCACTGTGGTTTTGATTTGTATTTCCCTGATGATGAATGATGTTGAGCATTTTTTTCATGTGTCGGTTGGCCATCTGGATGTCTTCTTTGGAGAAGTGTCTATTCATGTCTTTTGCCCATTTCTTCACTAGATTATTTGTTTTTGGGTGTTGAGCTTGATATGTTCTTTACAGATTTTAGATACTAGCCCTTTATCTGATATGTCATTTGCAAATACCTTCTCCCATTCTGTCGGTTGCCTTTTAGTTTTGCTGATGCTCAATAGTTCACTTTTGCTTTTGTTTGCCTTGCCTCCAGAGATGTGTTGAGTAAGAAGTTGCTGCAGCCAAGATCAAAGAGGTTTTTGCCTGCTTTCTCCTCGAGGATTTTGATGCTTTCCTGTCCTACATTGAAGTCTTTCATCCATTTTGAGTTTATTTTTGTGTATGGTGTAAGAAAGTGGTCCAGGTTCATTCTTCTGCATGTCTCTGTCCAGTTTTCCCAGCACCACTTGCTGAAGAGACTGTCTTTATTCCTTTGGATATTCTTTCCTGCTTTGTCAAAGATTAGTTGGCCATACGTTTGTGGGTCCATTTCTGGGTTCTCTATTCTGTTGCATTGATCTGAGTGTCTGTTTTTGTTTCACATCAGCTTCACTCTTGTACTGCAATTGATGCCTTATGGCTTTAAAATGAAGGATATCGGGGCACCTGGGTGGCTCAGTTGGTTAAGCGTCCGACTTCAGCTCAGGTCATGATCTCACAGTTCATGGGTTTGAGCCCCATGTCAGGCTCTGTGCTGACAGCTTGGAGCCTGGAGCTTGCTTCTAATTCTGTGTCTCCCTCTCTCGCTCTCTGCCCCTCCCCTGCTTGCACTCTCTCGCTCTCTCTCAAAAATAAACAATCATTAAAAAAATAAAAAATAAAATAAAATGAATGATATCATTGAGTGTAGTTAATGCAATACAGTGTTATTCTTATAGAGTAGGACCACTAAAATCTATTTGACACTTCTGCCTGGACCTGTGATTTCCCCATGAGAAGTGCATTTTCCAGCCTGCATTGGTAAATTAGAATCTGAGCAGAAGTGATGTGTGCAACACCTGTATCACTTTCTTAAGAAGGGATCTTTGCCCTGCATTTATTTTCTTTATCTTCCCTGAGCTGAAACACAGATGTGCCACCTGCAACCTGATGAGGGCAAGCCATTTACTCCACCCAGGAGAGCCCGCTTTGGGGCATTTGTATGGTCCCATAAGAGAGAAAAATAAGCCTCTAGTTTCTTTCAGCCACTTTAATTTCTATCTTCTTTGTTTAGAGATTTGTTTAGAGACTAGGCATCACCGTAACAAACAGTAATCTACATGGGCTTCAAACAAAGCAGAGAATCGTGTTCCCTCAAACTGAAACCCACTGTGATCTCATATAGCATAGGGTTGATCCTCATTTTTTTTGCAGGTTCTGTATTCGAAAATTTACCTGTTCACTGAAATTTGTGTGTAACCACAAAATCAATACTGTGGCTCTCGGACAACCATTCAAAGACATAAGCGGCATGGAGCAGAATCTGAGTTGTCCAACTTGCACACTTCCCACTGAGGTTGAACAAGGTGATGCTCTGCCTTCTTATTTCAGCTCTCAGCTACAAACAAGTAGCACTCATGGTGTGTGGAGTGCCACTTTTTTCACATTTTGCGCTTTTCAGTGGGAATTCCACTGTTTAAAATTGAAATTAAAATTCCATTGCCTACAAACGTAGTGCTGCAGCATGTGTCTAGTGCTTCTAAGAACAGAAAGGTTGGATGTACCTCACAGAGACAATGCTTCTGTTGGATCGGCTTCCAGTAGACATGGGTCTTGAGCTCAATGTCAATGAATCAACAACATGTATTAAATATATATGTCTTTGAACAGAAACACACATAAACAAAGTTGCAAATGACTGACTGATGAAAAGTTGTAACCAGAGGCTTGAGGGAACCTAACCCTCTATTTCCCCTAAGAGTAATCGTTCACTATTCAGTAATTCAGCATTCATGGCTGCTTAGAACCTAACTACCATGAAAAACAAGAACTATGTTTAATAGCCTTGCCCCCTGTATCTGTAGTGATCATGAGATTCCATTCTCAGTGACATTTGCAGGTAAAGGAAAACAAAACCAAAACAAAAAGCTGGTACAAAAAGTACCAGCTTTACTTCTACATGTGGGAGCAAAGGGGAGGGATGCTAATTAACAGCAAATAAAAAACTCGCTTGCCTGCATTATAGACTTTTTTGAGCAGTAAAATTGAGAATATAAATTAGGCACAGCCATCCTACCGTCTTCAACATACTCGTGATAGAGAAATATAATCGAGAAGAAACACCAAGAGGCATCTGGCTCAATCCTTTCTTAACTCAGAAGAGGAAACCAATGCCCAGGTGCCCAGGACCACACCACTGATTAGCTGGTACTAATGCAGAGCAAAAACCCAGGTCTCCCAGCTCCCAAAAAAAGGTCTGCACAAGGCTTGCTAGCTATGGTCACAGGAAGAGAATGGATTCTTTTGGTGCAATGAAAGGAAGCAGACAAACTGAGCACTGGAAGGAGGGAAAGTTGGATGGAGAGCCAGGACCATTTGACTCAAAGTTCTTATGTTCCTGACTTGGGGTTTATGTTCCTGGCAGTCAAGCTCTCACCTCCTATTTGAAAGCAAGACAAGAAATACTCCTGGCCATGGCAAGACCCTGAACTAGTGCTGAATCCCTGCGTTTGACTGTTTCTTGGCCGATGGGTTTATTTCTCTGCAGAACAAGAGCTGTATTGAGTCAGACGCCTGACCCTGAGCTCTTCTCACCACCCTTTTCTGATCATATAATGTTGGCCGTCATAAGTGGCCTAGTTTTAAGGACCCAAACCTCTTCCTCCAACATTATCACTTGCCCCATCATCATTAAGTACTTATTACATCTAAATAGTAATTTCTTGATTATAAAACATTCTATGGGTTTTTTTAACTTCTGAAGCATAGTTATTTGATATACAGATTTTTCCAAAATGACTCCCTGTCAGGATGTTTAAGGATACTCATCTCGTGGAAGGAAAAAGATGTGTGTTCCTGAAGATCAAACCAAAGCCTCCCAACAGCATTACCTGTCATGGTAATTACCTGTGGGTCAGGAGGCCTGAGAAGGTAAGTTCCCAGAGGCCAAGAACCTACACACTGAGCACTTGACTACACACAATTGATATCGTGTGGGGATTTTTTTTTTAATACTAGGCTGTATTGTGACTTCAGCATTCTGAAACAATGTCTGTGCAATGCCAAAAACATCCAGATGGAAGTGGAGAACTCAGCCGCCACCACATGCTTCATCTGCACCGATGTCTTATGGAAACAGCCAGCACAGATCTCTGGGGCCTGGAACAGTTGCTGGGCAAGAAGCCAGAGGGGAGAAATATTGCCAATATATGTTTAAATTAAATTAATTAACATTTATATAACTCTCTACATTGTATAAGGAACTTTTATCAAATATAGTGTCTCATTGAATCAGAACAACCACCTTATAAATTAGCTATTACTATTTGCTGTATTTTACAGATAAAAAAAATTTAAGCCTCAAAAAAATTTAGAACACACAGTTGCTAAAGAGTGGAGCCATGACTCGAACCCTACCCATGGAGTCTATGATAACGATTGAGGACCTACTAAATGCCAAGAGATTCTGACAACAATGAAATCATACACTTGTCCCATAATTAATACCTTCTACCTAGCTATGCTGTCAGACAGGGAAGGCAGGCATAAATGTTTCATGTTGCATTATAAACCTGGATTTTATATATCTGGATGTCTGTCTATATACATATTGATATCCATATCAATCTATATCCATCTATAATATACGTGTGTGTATATATACTTTATATTCCTACAAAGTGGCAGGAAACAAAAAAGGAATGCAACAGAAATGGAAGGATAACTTGGATCTATTTGAAATTCAGTGGATTTGTTCTGTGAGGCCCTAATACAGCAAACACAAGCCCAGACAGGTTTCCCACACCTTCTTAGACTATCCACACCTAACAAGGCATATGTTCGGTGAAGACAGACAATAATAATCCAACATGTTTGTACAATTCGCAAGTTGACAACGTGGGGCAAGTTGCCAATTTTGCATTCCTGAAGATTATTCTAAGTAATGGCCCTACTTTGATTGTATTGCTCCAGAAAGAGAGTTCTGGGTTTATTCTTGTTTCTAGAATCACCCAGATCAACACAATTCTGTTTGCACTTTTTTTCACCAATATATTTCTATTCACCTCTCGGTCCTCATCTTGGCCATATGTATCCATGAGAGTTGCTTGATTTCAGGGGCGAAAAATAAAAAAAGAAATGCACAGCAATGCAGCACTGAATTTGGAATCACCAGTTTCTACAGATTGAAAAGAGGAGGACCAAAGGTCCCTTTAGAAAATAAAGGGAAGTGATATCACATGAGAGACAGACACCACAGCCATGTGCAATGAGTCTCTGGAGTTTCCTTTTGAATAGGAGATAAAAACAGGTGAATTCGTGAAGGATGCAGCCATTTACATGGGTCCTAGGCAAATGCAACTTCCTGAAGCCTCATATCACACTCAGATCTCATATTCAGGGCAGACGGGTTTTTCTAGGTCGTTAGTCTCCACAAGTTACACTTCCACCCACTGTGAGATAAGTTTTGATGCCAATCAGATATTCACAGATGTCTACACTCAAACCCCTGCCTGGACTTCCAAATTCTACCTATTCAACAGATTCGGTGGCGGGGGGGGGGGGGGGGGGGGGGGGGGAGGAGCAAGATTGTAAGTTACATCTAAGCAGACAGATTTGGGGATTATTATGCCCTTCCTATGCTGCAAACTATATAACTCAATAAGAACATATGATTCATGCCCTATTTACACAAGCATTGTATTTTCAGTATCCAACATAACATGAATTATGCATGTTGGGATTTCATAACTTTATATAATCCTGCACATGAAATAGGTGCCCTAGGTCCTTCTTGGAGTTACATCTACAAAAGATTTCAATGGTAAACACTACAATCATCTTTATATACTGTAAAACACAGTGTTTTACATCAGAGGTCAGCAAACTATGGCCAATGAACCAAAGACAGCCTGCAGTTCATTTTTGTGTGGCTCAGGAGCTAAGAATAGTTTTTATAGTTTTAAATAATTGTTTTTAAAAATCCAGAAGAACAAAACAAAAAAGTAAACATAATCAAATAAAACCATACAACAAAAGACCATATCTGGCCTGTAAAGCCAAAAATATTTATTATCCAGTCCTTTACAGAAAAAGCCTGGTAACCTGTTTTAAATGATAAGTTGCAAATAAAGCTATTTCATTTAGAGGGGCGCCTGCCTGGGTGGCTCAGTCAGTTAAGTGTCTGACTTCGGCTCAGGTCATGATCTCGCAGTTCGTGGGTTCGAGGCCCCGTGTTGGGCTCTGGGCTGACGGCTCAGAGCCTGGAGCCTGCTTCAGATTCTGTGTCTCCTTCTCTCTCTGCCCCTCCCGTGCTCACGCTCTGTCTCTCTCTCTCTCTCAAAAATAAAGATTAAAAAAATTATTTCATTTATTTACCTTCTTTTATTTAGTTTTTACTGGATTTGATTTGTTTTATTTTACTTATTTGGTTTAATGAGGTATAATAATACTACATAGCTGAGCTTTGATCTCTTGCTTTTGACAGTGGCCGCATGAGGGGCTCTGGAGAGGACTCTGAAGTAGCCCTCCAACATGGTGGCAGACAGTATGCTATTATCAATTAGTGAAGCCTCCATAGATGTAGGAGGCCGAAATGGGGGTATTAATTCCACAAATTGCCCTCCCTGCCTTAGGCGAGATTTTTAAAGCGTAGTTATATTTATATATGCAATTAAATACGCAGGGGTAAGAAACAAATACATTTAACAATGCAAGACTACATAAGCAAAGCCAGCCCTAGCCTGGAATACATCGTGCCACATGTTCACTGCGTGACTGAAATTAGCTTTGCAGAGCTGCATAAATTAAATGCTTGCACCCAGAAAATTCAGGTCATTTTTTTCAATAGGGCATCTCCACAAGTGTGGGTTGTAGCTTAGGTACTCTAGAACCCCAGAGACTCTACATTTGAGCTTTACAATCAAGTGCTTAGATCATTTTAGCAAATATTCATAAATACTGGAGGAGTGTTACAATAGCCAAGGATGGCCTGGCTGGCTGTTTCCTTATAGCAGATTACACATTTCCATGTGCCAACTCTCTTCCTCCACCTATGGAGGAAGGGAAACCAAACTCCAAAGAGGAAGGCCACTTCTAGAGTGTGCAGTTATAGGTGGAGGCCAGTAAATAAATCCCCTTTCACTATGACAAACACATAAGCCAGAAACACAACCTCACTGTCATACTTCAGTTTCAAAAGCACAACATGGTATATTTCTGTGGCATTGCTTCAAAATGTATTACCTCATCAATTCATTTCTGAAAAAGTCAAAATAGTGGAGGCAGTCTATTTTGCCAACATTTTGAATCAAAGCTGTTTTGAGTTCTTCAGGCACCAGAAAGCAGCCTTACTTAATGAGCTGCATCCTCACCCAGCATTGGTGCAGTTTTTGGGTTCAGAACTGAACATAACCGATCTATTCATTTCTTCATTCATTTACCAAATACTAATTAAGAATGGGCTAGCTGTCAGATACTCTATTCAGCTTCTGGAGACACAAAAACAATCAGAACACAGCCCCTGGACTCAAAATCTAGGAGGAGAGGTAGATAAGCAAGCCATTAAGGGGCAGGCTACGTGTTGTGAGGGGAAAAGCTTAAGTTTCTGTAAGAACACATGGGAGGGAGGAGCCCTTAGCCCAGGCCCATGGGGACAGGGAGTCAGGAAAGGCTTTCTGGAGGAATGGAGATCTCTGCTGAACTCTGAAAGTCAAGAAATGGAACAATAGGACTTGACTTGTACCAGTACCACGTGTTCCCGGTGCGAAACACATAGGACACTCCAGGTCTCTGGAGAGTAGCAGGAACCACAAGAGGAGCATGACACACATGACATGACTCAGGGTAGGACAGCTATGGAGCAGGGACTGGGCCATGTCTTAATGGCCCAGTCGATTTTACTGCCAATTAACTTAAGGGCACACTGTGTTCTCTCCTCAAGAAACCTATTCTTAGGGCTGGGACATAAAGACTGTAGCATAAAGATGTAAAACTAGACTATCACAAGTTCTGGGGAGAGTATATGTTCCAAAGACCTCCCCCCTCCCACATTAGTTTGCTAGGGTGTCCATGATAAAGTATCACACATTTGGTGGCTTAAACAACGGAAATGTCTTATCTCACAGTTCTGAAGGCTAGAAACCCAAAATTGAGATGGTGGCAGGCATGGTCCCTTCTGAGGGCTGTGAGGGAGAATCTGTTCCATGCCTCTGCACTCACTTCTGGTGTTTGCCAACAATCCTTGGCATTCCTTATAGATGTTCTCCTTTGTCTCCACATGACTTTCTCTCTGTACGTGTCTCTTTCTCTTGGCTTGACATTCTTTTTATAAAGACACCAGTCATAGTGGATCAGGGGCCCACCCTACTCCACTATGACTTCATTTTAAGTAACCACATATGCAATAACCCTATTGCCAAATAAGGTCACAATCTGAGGTACTGGAGGTGAGAACACCCATATATGAATGGGGGGCGGGGTACAATTTGACTCCTAACACCCTCATTTAGGAGAATAAGGGAACTTCCTTTCTGCCTCTCTCCACAAAGTAGCATCAACAGTGACAATCCAGTGCCTACAAGTGTAAGGGATGGGGTCCAGACCTCAAAGCTGGGACCTCAGAGTTTCAGGGAACTATAGGGAAAAGGCCTGGATAAGGATAAAAATCTCTGTCTTTCAGCTTCAAGCCCCTAAGTAACCATTTTTTCCTCCTTGGCATTTTACCTGCCCTAGTCATGAGATCACAAAAAAACATCATGAGGCCCCTTGGAAGTGAGTAGCTTCTCAATGTATCCTGTACCCAGCAATGAGGTCAGGTAGCCCTCCTTCACCATGCAAAGCAGGCTCTTAGCTGTTGTCGGGTCAGGAGGCACAAGGCTGGCCTCTGGAAGCAGAACCTCCAGGCTATGTGAGGATGGGAAAGGAGGACAAAGGAGAAGGAAGAAGAGCGGAGGTCATCCCGTTGTGTCCTGTTTGCGATGCTGGAGCCCACGGCCGAATGTTATTTTAGAATTTGGTGAGTCACAGCGGCACAGCATTGCCTGCCTGCAGCCACCCTCCTACCAGTGGGGGAATTAGGCTAATTATGTCTCCAGGCAGGTATTCCCCTAGTTTTAGGGAAACATAGGCATAAGTATGAAAGTTGCTGTGGAAAGGAAACTGTGGGCCATGACAGGATGGCAGGTTAGTAATGAAGGACTACCCCAAAGGCCTGTGCTCCACAGAGCCCCTGCATGCCCACCTCTGAATGAGCTGTAGGAGCAGGACACAGGAGACCTCAGATGGGGTCACTTAGGAGGCTTGCATGTTACAGCATTGGCTCACCTAATCCCAACCTCCTTATTTAACAGATGGGGAAACTGAGGACTCAACACACAGAGACTTGACTGCAATCCCCCGGTAGGAGAATAACAATAAGGCCTATCACCAAACTTTCCATTCCAAGCTCTTTTCACAACATCATTCCACCTCAAACTGCTGGCCAGCCTGTGTTAGTTCACTATGGCTACCATAAAAAGCACCACAGACCACGTAGCTTAAATGCCCAGAACTTTATTTTCTCAAAATTCTGGACACCAAATGTCTGAAATTAAGGTGTCAGTGGAGTTGGTCCCTTCTGGGCCCACTCTCCAAGGCTTGTAGACAGCCTCTTCTCCCTCCGTCTTCACATGATCTTTCCTCTGTGCCTACCTATGACCAAATTTCCTCTTCTTATAAAGACACCTATCATACTGGATTAGGGCCCAATGCAATGACCTCACATTTTTATTATTAAAGTTAAAAAAAAATTAATGCTTCTTTATTTATTTTTGAGTGAGAGAGAGACAGAGCGTGAGCAGTGGGGAGGGGCAGAGAGAAGGAGACACAGAATCCGAAGCAGGCTCCAGGCTCTGAGCTATCAGCACAGAGCCAGAGGCGGGGCTCAAACCCACAAACCACAGGATCATGACTGAGCCAAAGTCAGACACTTAATTTAGACACTTAATTTGGCTCAAGACTGAGCCAAAGTCAGCCATCCAGGTGCCCCACGATGGCCGCATTTTAATTTAATTACCTTTTTAAGGTCCTGTCTCTGACAACAGTCATGTTCTGAGATACTGGGAGTTAGGGTCTCAACATATGAACTTGGAGGTGGACACAATTCAACTTGTAACCCTCCACCAGAGCCTTTCTCCCAGGAGTTCCCGCTCCATAACTAGCCCTGCTGGTGCCACATGACCCTGCCCCTGACAAAAGCTGACGGGACCAGGGCCACTGAGCTCCTGGTTCCATCTCCTAAATGTGTTTATTGTGACAGCTCTGCCAGTGGAGACAATGGGCTGGACTAATTCAGGCTCTTTGGGGCAGTCTGAGCTCAAGACATGGGGAGAAACAGAGCAAGATCCTAGTGAGGCAAAAGCAAAAGGAGCAGGCACAGAGAAGTAAGCCTACAAAATGGTGAGCTGTAGGGGAGAACCACATCTCCTGCCGCTGATAAAGAGAAAACAACAACAACAACAACAACTCTGGACACCAGAACCAGGCTGGACTCTAGATGAACTTCCAATAAATTGGTAAGGTCTCCAAGCTGTGCTTGAGTTTTGAAACTGCCGGCACATGATATTCCTTATTTCGAGGGGTAACGACATGAAAAGCAATCAACAAGTCAACATAACCAATACCTGAAACACCATGGTAAACCAAAAGAATCCTACCCTTTTTTTTCTTCTTTGCCTAGGAATGCATGTTACCTACAGATGAGAAAGGAAGAAAGCAAGCAAGCAAGCAAGCAAGCAAAAACAAAACCTTGAACATATGTTTTCTTTTTTCTCAGAGATTGTGGAAATCATCAAGGGTTGGAGCATAGCTGAAATGGTCCTTAAAACAAGAATAAATGCAAAGCAAGAGCCTGGGGCAACGGTTTACAATGGCCTCACAGTAGGGGACTACATTCTTTCTATTGGTGTCCTGAGTTGTGTATAAGATAAATCTGATTTCAAATGTAATGGAAAGAAGAAGGAACGGTGAATCCATTAAAACAAACCTACCAGGAATGTCCTCACAGTTACATTCCTCACTGCCCTTTTGAGAACATTTCAAGACCGAGAAATTTCAAGAGTCTTATGGCATTTATCTCATTTTTTCTCGGTCACCCCTTTACACAGCAGTTTGACCCTTTTCATGATAGGTTTTTAAGCACTTAAGATTCCACCCTTTGCTATTACATTGGAAAGAAGGATTTTTTTTTAACTTTTTAATATTTTTCCCTTTTGTTTATTTGTTTGTTTGTTTGTTTATTTATTTATTTATTTATTTATTTATTTATTTATTTATTTTTGAGAAAGAGAGCAGGGGGGAGCCAGAGAGAGACAGGGAGAAAGAATCTTAAGCAGGCTCCACGCTCAGTCTGATGTGGGGCTCAATCTCATGACCCTGAGATCATAACCTGAGCCGAAATCAAGAGTTGGATGCTTAACTGACTGAGTCACCCAGATGGCCCAATATATTTTTCCCTTTTAGATTAAGCTCCCTGTTTCTTTGGCTATATCTGTTATTCCACTCTAAACTTACTTCAATTTGTCTTTATCTTTCCAATAGCCACGATCCCCAAAACACTACAAGATTTCAGAGTCATTAGTTGCAAGCCCCCGTGGGGCAGAAATTAAGCTCCTGATTTTTGTTCTATTTTCCCACTGTGTCTGTGCAGCCCCCCTCACACAGGAGGCAGAAGACAAATGTTCCCTGACTCATCCTTTCATTCGGGCTGTTTCTCCCCCAGGACAGTGGGAGTGTTCACATACCTTGCAAGCAAAGACTAAGATTCGGGACCTCTCTTACCTTCTAAATAACAGTTAGTTACATCATATTTTTGTAATATTCCCCTGCTGACCTGAAGCCAATTTACTTCTCATGCCTGTGTTTCTCCATCAGCTCTGGAAAAAATCCAGATATGTAACATAAACTCTTCTCTGACCCTAAATTTGCTTGATTGCCAATGGAAGGATTGGAAGCTGGTCGGAAAAGGCATCTTAACCTTGGCACTATTTCCTCCAGCAACTTAGACATTCCTTTTTAAAATTAACAGTTTCTTGCCATAAGATGCCCAGAAGGTTTCAGTAGCAAAACCACGCTGACAATAGCTGCAGGGTTAGCTAAGCAAATACATACTGTATCTCCTATGGGAAACGGGTATGGGAAGGGGAAGAAGTCTGTGTGGATTTAAAAAAAAAAAAAAGGTGACTTTTTCTAATCATGCCTAACTATCCCTTTTTTGTAAAACAGTTGAGCTGTTAACTTCTATGCTAAGGCACGTATGCACTTTGGAAAGGTAATTTGAAAGCGAGTTGAGCCATGACAAATAGGGACAGCTGGCCTAATTGAATCATTTGATCTAAGACAGCTCAACTTGGTTATCCTCACTGCAGCCCACACTGATATTAGCGAGTGAATCATTAGCCATGAAATCATGTCGACTTTCCCGACTGCAGCGTTCTTGACATGACAGCGATCGCAGTCTGCCTTTCATTATAGCCCCAGTAAGTTCTTTCTTCTGTCAGGAAAACAACAAAGCAGCTTGGAAAACTTTTAGGCTCGGCTTCAGAAAGTCATTTGCTCCAACATGCCACATAGAGCATTTCAAAGAAAGACAGGGCGTGAGTTAGCTACAGGAGCAAGCTAGGTGCACCTAAGCAAGTTCAGCCAGGCTGGACGCCCTGAAGCCTCTCCAGCATCCATACCTGCAGGTAAAAGGCAAGAGCAGCTTTCTTTTGTAAGCACCAGTTTATGGTCACTTGGGAAAGTGGACTCTAAATGGAGTAATGATAAATACTATAACACTTGACCTACAGACATCCCTAATGGGAGTCTTCATGTAGAGAGGACATTCCTGTCATCTTTAATTTAGTTTTTGCAAAAGGAAGGAAAGGGGCGAGTCCCTCTTTTCACTCTATTTGTCAAAGGTGGTGAGGCATCTAAGAGAGCTCAAATGGAGGCACCAGTCCACTGAAATGTGGAACAAATCTTGGGTCTTCCCAGCACTCAAGCTGTATCTCTCTAACTTGCCCCCTCACAACTAGACTCCTTCTTAGGTCCTCCTCTCAAGACTGCACCTGAGGGTGCATTGGCCTCAATTCCCACTACAGACAGAGACTGAGACAAAGGCTTGTGAAAATCCAGAGGGGCGAGACAAAGGAGAGAAAGCCAACACAGGATGCATCAGCCTTTGCTTCGAGCAACTCTGCTTGATCCTCTGGAGCCTTCTGAGAGGTCAGTGAAAGGCACTTGAGAACTGCCTGCAAGGGGAGGAAAGGAGGAAGCACTTACTTGCTCCTGCTCCCTGTTGCAAAGATGACCCCACAGAAATTAACTCCTTGCATTCCCAGGTTACACACGTGTGAGCTATGAGCGCTTTCCTTGGCTGTCCCCCACGAAGCATCAGCAACATCCAGTACAGCCAACCAAAGCACCATCCAGCTGCAGCTCCACAAGCCTTGCAAAAGTCTGCCTAAAACTGGCCTATCAGCTTAAGAGGTGGGCCAATGAGACTTTGAAGAAACTGTATTGATAAGAATTATCAGAAACAGAAGTGTAGCTCAGACGCAGCTCATGGCAGGTAAAATGTGGACAAATTGATACATTCAAAGATCTACAAGCAGTGTCCGGATGGCTGAGTGGTCTAAGGCACCAGACTCAAAGATCTATCAAAAGTCTGAGTAAACAATGACATTTGCAGATAACTTTGATGCTGAAAATGACATTAGATTTAGAATGGAATACCAAGACCAAGAAACAACTGATATGGCTCACTTTTACAGCTGTCTAAACAGTAGGTGAATCCAAAAAGCAATGGCAGAAATTTTGTAAAATGAATATTGAGTTGGAAAGCACCCCACACTGTAGGTGTTCATGTACATGTAATGGGTACAATAATAAATCTGAATCACAAAATTTCAGAGACAGAAAGCAACTTGGAAATCATGTCCTCAAACCTTCTTTTATTACAGGAAAGAAAATCAAGCAACTTCAGCAGCAAATACACTGCTAGGTGGTGGCAGAGTAGATTCCTGAACTTAGACCTTGCTCCACTTGCCTGTGAACTTGGCCCTTGAGATCAGTTTCACCATCTCGTGGCACACCAAGAGTGACTGGACATCTAGAGTGGGCCATTTTGTAAACCCTACCCCCAAAATATTTTCATAGTAACTGTAACATGAAACAAAGATAACAGCCAGAAAAGAACTGAAGACAATTAAACAAATTTTAATGTACTACATAAACGTAATTTTGCCAGGAAAAAAAAAATTTTAATTTTAATTAAAATAGGGGCGCCTGGGTGGCGCAGTCGGTTAAGCGTCCAACTTCAGCCAGGTCACGATCTCACGGTCCGTGAGTTCGAGCCCCGCGTCAGGCTCTGGGCTGATGGCTCGGAGCCTGGAGCCTGTTTCCGATTCTGTGTCTCCCTCTCTCTCTGCCCCTCCCCCGTTCATGCTCTGTCTCTCTCTGTCCCAAAAATGAATAAACGTTAAAAAAAAAAATTAAAAAAAAATAAATAAAATAAATACAGTACAAAAAAAGGAAAAAAGCACAACTATTTATTCAATGGTTTTAAAAACATTTCTAATGTTTATTTATTTTTGAGAGACAGAGCGTGAGTGGCAGAGGGGCAGAGAGAGAGGGAGACACAGAATCTGAAGCAGGCACCAGGCTCTGAGCTGTCAGCACAGAGCCCGACATGGGGCTGCAACTCATGAACCATGAGATCATGACCTGAGCAGAAGTCAGATGCTTAACCGACTGAGCCACCCAGGTGCCCCTCAATGGTTTTTAAATATTCCTAACAGTTTTAACTTTGATCCATTGGCTACAGTTTCATATAATAATATTTTATGAAAATCACTGTTCAGTAGGTAATTTATAAATTTTAATGAAATTAAAATATCTGGGATGCCTGGCTGGCTCAGGCATAAGAGCATGTGTCTCTTGACCATAGGGTTGTGAGTTTGAGTTCCACGTTGGGTGTAGAGATTACAAAAAAAAATAATAATAAACTAAAAAAATAAATAAACAATATGTCTGTAAAAGGTACAATATAAGAATTATTAAACAGTGCCACTTATATAACTTTTTATTTTCTTGATTTTTTAAATAACCTTAAAGTAATTAATTTTAAAATATTTTAATTTAAAATGCATATTCGGATTCAGTTACATATTTCATGCAAGCTAAATTTGTCTTTATCAACAAAAACCTATGCTTGCCATTTGCACTCAGTTTTACTCTTTTAAATTATAAATACCAATAAAAACACCAAATTGTTTTTAGATGATAGAATTGAAGAAACGCAAGTTTTTTTCTATATCTTGACAATCACTTCACTATTATTTATTTCTAATCTACTGTTTAAACTCAGGAATATGTCAAATCCTGGGGACCCACATACCTTCTATACCCACAGCAAGCTGGGACAACTCTGAACCAAAGGAACATTTGCCTGAGATGAACACGTATATAGATGATTCCACATGTTTTGCAGTAAACTACATAACCAGAAATTCTTTAAAAAAAATTTTTTTAATGTTTCTTTATTATTGAAAGGCAGAGACAGAGCATGAGCATGGGAGGGGCAGAGAGAGGAGGAGACACAGAATCTGAAGCAGGCTTCAGGCTCCAAGCTGTCAGCACAGAGCCCGATGCGGGGCTTGAGCTCATAAACCCCGAGATCATGACCTGCCTGAGCCGAAGTCAGATGCTTAACGGACTGAGCCACCCAGGCGCCCCAGAATTCTTTAAATTAAGTTTCGTGTAGAATACTGCTTGTTAAAGGATAAGTAATAGCAATATACTAATTTAATTATTATTTAAATTCAACAGTAATCTCAACAATTGTTAGAACTCAGATCATAAGTTTTTTTTCAGAGAGTATTTTGTCACCGACATTTAGAATTGCTGGCAAATGATGACAATAAAAATACCAGCTTTTGGTCAGTTTTATAATTGTTCTTGAATCTGAACAGATGAGTCACCCCTTACTGTGTGCCCTGAATGACCACTCTGTATTGTGAGCGCAGTTTTTGCTCAATGTTCTTGACGAGAATGACAACAGGTTGGCTCTGGTTTAAGAGCACAGGATCCAGTCGAGTACACGCCAGGAGTCTGTTGTCAGGACAGCCCCTTTTTCCTCTCCTGCAGTCTCTCTTCTTTGTACCCATGTTCTGAGATCATGATAGAGCTTTATTTCCCTGTCATCCATTTCTGAGCTTTCACTTTAGCCACTTTTTCTATCAAAAAATTTCTTCCATAAAGGGTTTTGATCCTTCAGCATGTTCACAATGTAAAGACAAAGATAAAGAAGACAACCAGGACTTAAGACTTCAGTATTCAGGGCTTCTGGGTGGCTCAGTCGGCTAAGCGTTTGACTTCGGCTCAGGTCATCATCTTGCAGTTCGTGGGTTCGAGTCCCACACTGGGCTCTGTGTTGACAGATCGGAGCCTGGAGCCTGCTTCAGATTCTGTGTCTCCCTCTCTCTCTACCCCTCCCCCACTTGTGCTCTGTCTCTCTCTGTTTCTCAAAAATAAATAAATGTAGAAAAAAAAAAGACTTCAGCATATAAACCATGACTTTTTAAAAATCCCATGCATGCACACATGTGTAGAAACTACACTTCAATGTTCCAGAGCACTGCTCATGTTTAAAAATTAATTAGATTTAATCAGGTCAACTCAACCATGTCCATCAAGTAATGGACTAGGTGAGGCATAGCAAAATAATACTTTCTAATGATTAAAGTACCTGCGAATACATGAGGAATCCAAGAAACAGAGAGGATAAAAGATTCCCCTATAGTCACACAGCAACCAGTTGTAGACTCAGTTTCCTCATCCCCTGCTAGATCCTTTTCAACTTAAAAGCCATGTTCCCTACACACATTACCTACAATCCAGAGTGGGAAATACCATTGCAATACATGAAGCTATTCAGACGCGTAACAGTGTGTGGTCAAAGGCTACAGTGAGATCCCTGGAAATCTAGGGAGGTAAAACCTGGCTGGAGATATCTCAAGAAAGGGCCAGTAAAGAAGATGAGGCTTGAGTTGGCCTTAGAAGCTCTTCAAGTTGAAAGAACAGGGAAGAAGAATGGGTTGCTCCAATGGGTTGTCAGCAAAGACAGAGGAACTCCAGCATATGAGTGAACCATGGCCAGCAAGCAAGTCACCTCACCCCTTTGAGCCCATTTTATTCCATCTTAAATGAGGAAGGGGTGCAGTTATAATGGTATGGAAAAGTGTTATTCACCAGAATTCCTCATGAGATGAGCCTGTATTTATTAGAAAGAAATTCTTTGATAAGCAAGAACAGACTCACATATCAAAGACATTTCCATTAACTGCTATGTGTAAAATAAAAAGAATTTATGTATTTTTCCTTTTTCTTGAGAGAGAGAGAGAGAGAGAGAGAGAGAGACAGAGACAGAGACAGAGAGAGAGAAGGAACAGGGGAGGGGCAGAGAGGCAGGGAGACACAGAATCTGAAGCAGGCTCCAGGCTCTGAACTGTCAGCACAGAGCCCGATGCAGGTTCAAACCCACGAACTGTGAGATCATGAACTGAGCCAAAGTTGGATGCTTAACTGATTGTGCCACCCAGGCACCTCTGTATTTTTTTTTCCTGAAATGAAAAGGGTAGGAAAGTGAGAAGAAGAGAAAACAGGGAGAAGGTCAACACGATAGAATGTGGTTATGGCACATAATGTGACCGACCCCTTTCTAATGACCTCTCAAAAGCTCATCAAAGCATACCAAAAAATTATGAAGCGCTAAGTGTGATGGGGTTTCTTATAGAAAGTGGCAGGTGATAGAGTTCTGCCCAAGGGGTCATGGGTAGAAAAAGATGTAGCATCAAGGATGTGGGAGTCAATTGGCTTCTATGCTACACTCTGTGAGTCGTCCGTATTCACCATCTAGGGCTGCCATAACAAATTACCACAAACTGAGTAGCTAAAACCAACAGAAATTTATTCTTTCACAGTTTTGGGAGCTAGACGTACAAAATCAAGGTACTAGCAGGGCCATGCTGCTTCTGGTAAGAAGAATCTTTCTTGCCTCTTCCTGCTTCTGGTAATGACAATTAATTCTTGGCTTTCCCTGGCTTATAAATGCCTGATTCTAATCCCTGCCTCTGAAATCACATGGCCTGCTTTCCTGTGTGTCTCTAGAGGTCTCCAACTCTCTTTGCCCTTATAAGAACACCAGTCATTGAATTTAGGGCCCATTCTAATCCAGTATGACCTCATCTTAACTGCATCTTAACTGCAGCATTTCAGCTGAAAGACCCTATTTCCAAATAAGATCACATTTCCAGGTACCACGGTTAGAATTTCAAAGTATCATTTTGAAGGACACAGTCAACCCACAATAGACCCAGATATATCCCTGAATACTTTGTATGTGCTTTACTACGAGAAGCTCAAAATAGCTGTATAATTGGCTCATTAACTGAGCCTTCGGCTTCTCTTTGCTGGCCCAGAACAGTGGATCTGTGGAGAGCTGAAGGACAGATTTGATGGATCCTTACAATTTACCTATTCTGACAGTATTTAGAGAAGCATTAATTTCAGGTGATAGTTTTCAAGGAAGATTCATCTGTATGTGGGCACATAATGAATAGGCAAATAGTGCTTGGCCTTGCCTTAGAACTTTCCAGATATCTCTCTGGGCACATAGCATACAGGAAGGCTTTTCCACTCCGTTTCACTTCTTGCCTTTCTTTCTCCCATACCCACGTGGTTGAGGTCAGCTCATCCCAAGTATAGTTGGTACATTAGTATTAGTGCTATAAAATCATCCACCTCATTATTATACAATTATGAATGGATGGCAAAGTTGATCATAGTTTTATTTATCAGCTGTAATTATTACAGATCCTAATCAAAGCCTTTCATAAACTCCAAATTTAATATATTGTCTGGTGGCTTTAGGTCATATGCCTTTCTCCTTGGCCTTAAAATTCTTCCAATGTCCCTCTTCTGGCCTTGGGAGAGTCTGATGAATTTTAAATGGTCTTAGATGGCTTGTCTATTTTCCCACATTGCCTTCCACCACTATTACTAATACTCTTTACGTATCCACCACTCTTGTCCACTTCTATTTAAACCAGCCTAGATGCCCTTATTTGGCATTCCTTTGTACTCCTGTAATTTGGTGTTTCAGCCTGTGCCATTAACCTAATCACACACTCACATTAACTGGCCTGTCAACCTCTTGAGGGCCCTTGTTCTTCTCTGCATATTTTATAACATTTAGCACAGTGTCTAACATGTGGTAACTGCTCAAAAAGTCTGCGTATCATTAAACTGAAATTGGGAGGATTATTTTCCATCTTTTTAGGCCTGTGCTCTCCTGAATCTCAACATTCTAAAGGCAGTGAAGTTCACAAAAAAGACATACATTTTATGTCTGGCTTATTTAGATGCGTAAGTATAGCATCCTATTCATCTCAAAAGAAGAAAGTATGGGGGTGCGTCGGTGGCTCAATCGGTTAAGCATCCGACCCTTGATTTTGGCTCTGGTCATGATCTCATGGTTTGGTTCATGAGTTCGAGAACACTGCCAGAAGATGCTATGAACCTGAATTGACCAGAATCTTGATCTTGGACTCTCCAGCCTCCAGAACTGTAAGCATTAAATTTCTACTGAAACAGTAGAAAGCTAACCTGTGGTAATTTGTTAGAGCCAAATGGACTAAGATACAAGGAGAGCAATAAGGCTTCCAAACAAGCCCCTTTAAATGCCATGTCACTAATCAAAAGTTAGGAGTAATGGAATCCTTGGCAATGGGATCAGTTGCTTGCAAATTTGTGGTTTTGTTTCCATTTTCCAAAATGCAAATATCTCTCTGATTTTTCAGGGTTAATTGAACAATTTGGAAGAGAATATGCCCACCTTTTCAAAGACGTCCAATGTTTTCCCCCAAATATTTCCATTCTTTATTCTTCCCTGATTTACACATCATTTTCTCCTGAACAGAGAGCATGCTGTGTGCCAGCTGGACCTGGACTGCAGTAGGTTTGTTTCCAAAGAAGGTTCATGTCCAGAGCATTGATAAAAGACCAAAGAAATTTGACCAGAATTAGGTTTTTAAGGAATATTTGGAGTAAAACAGTCCAAATCTGGATTTTCATCATTATATTCTGGGAGGTGGAAAAATTGTTTTAAGGGTCAACTGCAACTATCCCATATCTACAAATTTGTTGCCACCTAGAATTTCTATACCTCACATCTTTACCTACTACAATTACAAGAGAGAGAGAGAGAGAGAGAGAGAGAGAGAGAAAGAAAGAGAGAAAGAAAGAGTTAATTTGCAATAATTTGTTTTAAATAAGACTGAGTAGTTCTAGTCAATCTTCACAGCATGTTATTATAAACATCACTAATGCTTTGTGATTAATAATGTAAGAATTTACCCTCAGTCAACAACACAAAATACTCCAGGCATTGTCAGTGAGTCACTTTTAAGTTATCTGCTACCCAGCTCCTATTAAAAATCCTGCTGTTAAAAGTTACATAAACAGGCAAACAAAAAATCATCTCAAGGTTACACAGCAGCTTACCTCCTCTTACTTTATCCTTCAACCTCTGTGAATTATATTTAAGTCGCTCATAGACTTGCTTTCCCTGAGCTGCAGTTTTACAAGAAGGGAAATCCATCCGTGCATCTGTTATGAAAATCATGCTGAGGTGAAGAACATTGTCTGTTGTCATGTGTCGCTTCTCTGCCTATACAGTAGTCCCTCCTTATCCATGGTTTTGCTTTCTGAGGTTTTAGTCTCTCGCGGTTAACCGCAGTCTGGAAGCAGATGGTCTTCCTGACATAACAGAAAGTCACAACAGCCTCACACGATGTCACAGTGCCTACCTAGATCATTTACCTCACTTCATCTCATCATGCAGGCATTTTATCATCTCACATCATCACAGGAAGAAGGTTGAGTACAGCACCATATAATATTTTAAGAGAGAGACCACATTCAAATAACTTTTATTATATCATATTGTTATAATTGTTCTGTTTTATTATTAGTTATTGCTGTTGATCTCTTACTCTGCCTAACTTAAAAATTAAACATTACTATAAGTATGAATGCATAGGAAAAAAAAACATAGAACAATATGTACTTTCTACAGTTTCAGGCATCCACTGGGAGGGTCTTAGACTGTATCCCCTGAGGCTCCTAAGTGGGGGCCACAGTATTCTCCCATTAGCGATTTGCTTCAGAATTCAAGGGAAAGAACAGCTTTGTTTCAGGTGAGGAAGTGGACTGGCCACTGTACTGCGAAGTCGAACTCCAGTGTTGATCTTTGTTGGCGGACAGCTTTTAAGCCTCTCCCATCTCCCTCTGTCCCTTGTGCCCATATTTGAACAAGCTGATAACAAAGCCCCTTCTTTGGTGCCTGTGGGAGATGCAGACCACCACAAGCACTCAGGAACCTTCACCCAGGCTCAACCCCTAACGATAAAAACTCAAGCCAGGCCCCTGCCCTCACTCACCAGCCATTTCAGTCTGCTTGAGAGGAGGCCCCTGCTCTCCACTACACCTCAGTGATGTAAGTAACAAATCATTTCAGACTCTCATGGATTGTATGTGGTGTCATCAGTCTCAACATCCCAAACAGATTTCAGGAGGGGGGGCGGGGGGGAGGGTCCCTCCTGCTTTGGCAGCATGACCATAACAACTACCCTCTTTCTGAAGTGAGAACTAGATAATATACATCTCCCTTTTGATCTTGACCAATATAAATACCAAGTAATTATGGCAGACTAGTGTGCTGTACATCTGTGGACCCCTCCAAGGCAGGCAGATGGGCATCTCATGGTTTGGACTTGACCTCCGAGACCCAGGTAGGAGCCCCATCTTTGTGCCTTCCTGGAACCCAATACAAGGGAGTATTTACCAGCCTGACTCTCCACTGGGCTGGAGACTCTGCAGGGCAGTTCTTTGCCCATGGTGTTCATCACAGTATTCCCAGCAGGTAGCACAGGGTAGGCACTGAGCAAATACCTGATCAATCAACGACTGAAAGAATGAAGTTTAGGTAGAGAAGCAATTTGCAAGAAAGCAGGGCAAACATTAGTAAGTGTCACAGGAAAAATAAAAATGCTTCTTCTGTGGCTTCAAAAATGAGAACTACCCAGCAGAAATCCTAACCTACAGCATTCTGCTACACTGAGCTGCAAGTGTGGCATCTAATTGCTCAGGCCCTACGCCATGACAGCCACCTGCATTGAAATACTAGCACAAATCACAATTTACTTCCCAAAAGTTAAACTTCATTAAATATTAGTTTAATTTAATGTTTTCCAGATTAATTTAAGATTAATTTATAGCCACACATTTGCACAGCCCAAGCAGTATCTCTCCTTTCTGTCATTTCTATCATCTTACAGACAGTAGGAAAAGGGAAAATGTATGGTTAAGAAGCGCCGTGATAGAGTAAGTAGGGGGAGATTTAATTAAACTATTACATATCTTTTCCTCGAATGTGGGGAAAAAAACATAAATTTGCCAGTGAGTACAGTAGTATGCATATCAGGAAGCCTGATAAACAAAAACTTTGCAGACAGGAAAAGTGGTTCTTACAAAATGACTTGGGCTCAAAATCTGACATTGTATTTAACCCTACGTTCTCTTCCTAAGTCTAAAATTGTATATTAATGCCAATTTATTCTTTGTAGAATTTGTTCGCAAAGAAAATTAAAAAAATTTGGTTCATTAATATTCAACATCTCTTTTTGTGCATGACTATCTTTTCCAGAATCATAGGATCTTAGTGCTCAAAAAAGCCCTGGGGAATATCTAGTCCTGTGGAGTTCATATCATTTTAACAGGTGTCCTTCACTTAAATGGCATCTTATATATGGAAATCATGGCTTAAAGAAGCTCAAAGCACAACTGCTTTGGTGAAATTGGGAGTGAGGAATCTGAACCTTCCCCAAGCCCCTTCATTCTTAGGAGCTGTCCCCGCCAAGTACTTCATCTTCAATTCCAGAGCTCTGCAAACAGTCTGAAATTCACTAATTTAATGCAACTTCCCCATTTTACAAATAAAAAAAAAAAAAACTGAAGCAGGCAGGGCCAAGACACTAGTCAAATTACACTGATAAGCTGTAGCAAAACCAAGTTAGACCCCCTCCTTCCCCTCCTCACTGCTCTTCCGGCTGCCTTCATGGCACTCAGAGCTCCTTGTCCTGGAAGATGTGGCAGCCAAACTCACCATGCAGGTCTGGGAGAGAGTCTAATGGTGGGTGGGGGAATGTCACAAAACAGGACTCTGTGAGCAGAATGGCTGAGCCCCTGTGTAATGAGACTGTGTGCCTGTGACTCTTAATCACTAAGATCTGCGGATGGTTTTAAGAAAAATCAAATCTTACAGAACTCTAAAAGTAAGTAAAAGTGCCCCTTCCTCCCACCCCACAGGTTCCACATCTCAGAGATAATCACTTTCCTCTTCACTGAACAGATGCAGAATTCTATTTCTAAACCGATCAATATTAGATCGAAAGATGAAGAATTTCATACTGATACTACATTCCATGTATGCTCCCTTCATAGACTTAGTTTTGCATTTTCAACATATTTTTTTAGTGATTTTCTCTTTTCTTTTTTTTTTAAATTTTATTTTAGAGAGGGTGAGAGAGCATGCACATGAACGGGGGAGGGGCAGGGAGAAAGACAGAGAGAGAGAGAGAGAGAGAGAGAGAGAGAGAGAAAGAGAGAGAATCCCAAGCAGGCTCCATGCTCTGCTTGGAGCCCAACACAGGGATCCCCCTCACTACCCTGGGATCACAACCAGAGCTGATATCTAGAGTCCAACGCTGAACCGACTGAGCCACCCAGGTGCCCCACATTGTCAAGGTTTTTAACATTTATTTCTGTAATGAATGTACATCCTCAGTGTTTCGTTGATTCTCACACATTTTCAGGGAAACGGGAGTTGTTCTGATTTTCGGTTGGTTGGTTTTCTTTTTTCCCTTCCTCTCTGGAAGCATTCAGAATGTTTTCTGTACCTTCTGTGTTCTCAAATTTTACAGCTTAGAGTCAATGGTAGAATATGTATGTATGTATGTATGTATGAATGTATTTTCATTTATCCTGCTCAGAATTCAACGTCACTTTTAACCAGCAAACTTATGTTTTTCTTGAGTTCAGTTGAAATGGTCTGCAATTATCTTAGGTATTAAGTCTCAATTTGGTGACATGGGCTTAGCACAAGTGACTCCATTTTGGATTTATTCTCTCTCTCTTTTTTTAAACTGTAATATAAAATATATTTAGTCTCCAGCCCCGTTCCCAGCACAAAGCTCCTAAAATCATTGGAATTTCCTAAGTGATTAAGAGTGATAAAAGTGTCATTTATCATTCATAACAAGCTGCTTTCAACCACACCTAAGATTATGTTAATGAGATGACTTTTGGAAAACCCCTCTGGATGGGGTCTGGTTGCCAGAAGAACAACAAAATTAGATGGTTGGAACTTGCAACCCCACATCCCCTCAAATCCCCTTACAACACCTCTGGGGAGGGGAGAAGAGATAGAGGTTGAATCAATCACCAATGGCCAATGAGTTCATCAATCATGCCTATGTAATGAAGCCTCCATAAAAACCCAAAAGGACAGAACTCAAAGAGGTAATAGTGAACAAGAATAAATGCACATTCTAGAAGGATGACTAAACTCCACAGGGACAAAAGCTTCTGTCTTCAGAACCTGACAGACCTTGCTCTATGTATCTCAACATCTGGTTGTTAGTGTCCTTGAACATCTTTTGTAATAAACCTGTAATCTAGTAAGTAAATTGTTTTTCTGAAGATCTGTGCAAATTGATCAAACCCAAGGAGGGGCTCAGGAGGAGGGTGGCAGTCTTATGGGAGTGACCCCTTATCCTGTGGGATCTAATGCCATCTCCAGGTAGACAGCGTCAAAATAAATTGTAAGACACTCATTTAGTGTCACAGAATTGCTTGCTGTGTGAAAACCCACATATCTGGTGTCACAGATGTTGTGAGAGTTCTGAGGGTGAGTGTAATAGTTGAGAATAGAAAATGGTTGTCTGGTAGCTCAGTTAGTAGAGTGTGTACTCTTAATTTCTGGGTCATGAGGTTAAGCCCTACATTTGGCATAGAGACTACAAACAAAACAAAATAAAATAAAATAAAATAAAATAAAATAAAATAAAATAAATAAAATTAAATTAATTAAAGAAATAAAATTAAATTAAAATTAAGTTAAATTAATAAAATTAATTAAATAAAATTAAAATAAAATAATAAAATAAAATAAAATAAAATAAAATAAAATAAAATAAAATAAAATAAAATAAAATAAAAAAGAGGACAAACACAGGAGCGTTTTCTTTTACACCTCAGTCATGATTTTTCTAATTATTCATCATGACCCTATTTGACAACAGTAATTTTAATTAAAAGTACAGTGATCCTCTGTTGTCTATTCATATTTACAGTGTCAAGATCTAGGTAGACTATTCAGAAAGACCACAACAACTGTGTAGGTTGGTTTTCCCAGCAGGCCCCTTCCCTGAATGGAAAGGCAAGTTGCAGAAGCATAAGTGGGTGACTATGGCCCAGAACGGCTTCCCTGAGATGTCTGCACAGGCACCCAAATGAGGACTTTAAGAGAACCTTAGAGTATTTCACTTGTAGGCAGAGCTGCCTTTTTTTTTTTTTTCCTAGCATCTGGTGTAGCTGCCGGAATTTGCCTCAAATCTGCTCTAATTCCATCTCAAGCCCCCTTCCTGACTTCCAGATTATTCTCAGATTATATAGTGTATTTATGGTATGTTACTTGTACTAACCATATACTCAGTAAATGTCACAAACTTAGGGTAATCCCATAGGCTCAGCGGTTTGAGAAATGAGTTCTTTCAGGAAGTACCCTGATGACGTCCCCATGCTTCACACTCCATTCCTGGTCTTACTTCTGAGTTTCACTCTTCCCTGGGATGTTCTTGTTGACTACAGCTCTTACCTCCAATAAACAGATTTTTCTTGATATTGTTTCTCAATCTGACCCCATCCATTTTTCATCTTACAGTATTTCCTCAAATGTTCTGGTCTGCTATCAGTTCCCTTTCCTTGGTTTTCAATACTGTCATGGTTTTGTTTGTTGGTTGGTTTATTTATTTATTTTAAGAGAGAGAGAGAGAGAGAGAGAGAGAGAGAGAGAGAGAGCGTGCGCATGAGTGAGGCAGGGGCAGAGAGAGAGAGGGAGGGAGAAAATCCCTAGCAGGCTCTGCATGGTCAGTGCAGAGCCGGACACAGGGCTCATGGGAGATCATGACCTGAGCCAAAATCAAGAGCCAGAGGCTGAACTGATTGAGCCACCCAGTTGCCCCATGACTTTATTTTTATTCATTATTTTTCAATGTCTTTTCAGTCAGGATATAGGAAAACAGGGGAAATGATGTCTATCAAACACCTGTGCATCTTGAACTATGTTCTAGTATTTTGAAAACTTCAACTGGAACACTGAAAGCTTCCACAGTTGAATGTAAAAATAACAAATGTGTCCACATACATGAAGCCATGTACCCAGTGACTTGCCAGCTCTAAGGACAGTGAGGCAGACCACCTACAAGCTATCATTAAGCAGGTCAACTCTGCTCACTCAGCCATTCCTCTACTTCCATACAAGTTTTCACATACATCCCCCTACATAAATAAGAAAACCTAGCAAAAAGAAGAAAAAGACCTAGAGTCTACAGTCCTGACCAAGGCTCACAAAGATCAATAAACAATCACAAGGGGAGTACAGATGCAGGGAAACTCAGTGATCATCTAGATCAATATCTTATGTTGGCCCACAGGCTACATGAAGCTCTAAGACTTGAAGCTATTCTCCCAAGGGTATCCAGTTACTAGTGATACACTTAGAACTTGAATCCTGATCTTTTTATATCTAGATTATGGCTTTCTACACCTCTGATTGTCTTCTCTTTGTTCCTCTTTTTTCCTTTATGTTTTATTTTTACTGAACAAAAAAGCATAACAGATACCCTCACCAATAAATGCCTCTCCTTCTATCCACCCCTCTTGCCACACACCCTTCTCCATTTAACATTCAACAATGGAATTCACTGTGTGTGTGATGTCTATGATGTCAGTCTTACTTTGCATATCAGAGGCACCAATATGACCCACTGACTACTGTTGGGGTGAATTCAATGAATATTCAGCATCTAAGGCACAGAAAGCGCTGTACTAAATGTTGCAGGAAATACTAGGATAAGTAGAAACTATTAAGAGAATAGAGAGATAAAGAAAAATGGCCCATTCTAGCGTATTCAATTCATTCAGAGGGCAGGTGGAAAAAGAGAAGTAGACATTGCAAGTGTCCAATGGTGTCTGGTGCTTCCCCCACTCCAGGCACTTCTCAGGGACCTTGCAGTTAGGTAGGTCCAGGTGACTCAATCTGGCCAATGGAGAGTATAAACAGCATGTGTCACTTCAAGAAGAAAAACACACAAATGATATTCCAGATTCCTTTTCCTGCTGTGGGAACTAAGGTAACCATGTTGTCCAATGGTGCATCTACAAGATGGGGGGAGTGTCTCTACGCCTGGGGCCCCAAGTGACTATGCAGAGACTCCTGACAACCCATATAGGACATGTAGCATGAACCAGAAATAAATGTTTGTCTTGCTAAGCCATTGTAATTTTTGTTACAGTAAAATTTGTTAGAGCAAAATCTAGTCCGTCTAGTGTCCTAATGAGAGGACCCAGTTAAAGAAACCAAGAAGGAGCAGTGAGCAAAATGAGAGGACAGCAAGGAAGAGAAAATCATGTGATCATGAAAATTAAAGAAGCCATGGGGAATTTGTCACTAATAAAACAACAAAAATTCAGTAAAACTTTTATCCTCATTGATAATCATTCTATCAACCCTTTGTTCTTTAATACAGCTTCACTCTGCTTCAATAATTTCCTTGGATCGAAAAAGCACATGCAAAAATACCTCACTGCAAAAGTATAAACCTGAAATGTGAAAAACAAATGTATATTACAATCAGACCAAAATATTTACATGATGTAAAACATTAAATAAATAAACCACTAGAATAATCCTATTGAACTAAGCAAATGGAATCCAATAGAACAGCTGTTAATATTATCTTCCTCCATAAAGAGAAACCTTGATGACTCATTTAGAGCTTCATAAATTGTATCTTTTCCCTGCTTGGTATAAATAGGGTTTTTCCATTTAGTATGTTGTTTGGTATATATTGCTAGACTTGATATGCATAACAACATAAGATCCTATCCATCCATTGTGTCTCCTACACCTGGAAACTCCCTGTCCATCCAAGTACCATGCACCTCAACTAGGCAAATTCACTCAAATAAGCTGGAAAAAATGCACACAGATTAATGGTAATCTACTTCCTCCTATTTATTTCTTCATAAACTCAATTCCAGCATAGCATACTTTTAAAATATGTATATATTATGCATTACAGAAGAATCCTAAGTGATTCTTAAAAAAATAAAGTGTCACCAAAACAATTTAAAACTTTTGTGTATTCCCCTGAAATTGCATCCTTCTCCTTTTGTGCGCCTAACCCCCTTGTCCTGATGACAATTCAGAACACCTCTGGCCTTGTTCTCCAGCACTGTAAACATTTCACTGGACCCCTCGAGTGAGCAGTCCTGGTTCAGACTTCCCAAGGAGCTTAACTGAGAGAACCCTTGTCCTAGTCGCAGATCTAGGCACCCTGTGAAGAAGAAAGGCAGGATTTGTCCACTGTCTTTCCCTTTACAACATAGGGGATATTGTAAAGGATAGAGAGCAGTAATATTTCTGAGCATCTTAGTCTGAAATTGGGCAAAAGAAAGGAGAAAAGAAAGACCCTTATGGCACGTCCACCGCACCGTCCTTACTAAAAGCACTAATAATTCTCAATTATCAAAGCATATATTATTTAGTTTAGAGCATGCAGACAGGCACCATGAGCACCTGACAAACTCAGCTCCCGACACAAAACCATGAGCAATGTTTACTACTTCTTAGTTTTCAGGAGAAATTAATCTTCACCAATGATCAGAGAAGCTGAAGGCAATACTAATAAGTGGAAGGTGAGATGTTACAGTTCTCAAGTTGAGGCTTCCACATACAGATCTTTAAAACCAAGTTCAAGCCCTTCATTTTAACCATGTACAGGCAAAGCAAGAACAGGATTCTCTGAGAAGGCTTGAACCAGATTAATGCAAACAGAATTGTACCACTCCCAACCTCCCATGTTTTCTTGGTAATGTGTGTAATAATCTAGTGAAAATCAATGAAATCAGAATTTCTTATATTTTGATGCCTGATACAACCATATTGGGGAAAAATTGGTATCACCTAGTAAATCTGAACTTGCATATACAACCCAGTAATTCTACACATAGGTATATACCCTAGTGTATAGCCTAAATACATATGCATAACTTTTTCACAACTATGAGCTATGTTACAGAAATGTTCGTGGAAGTATTGTTTGTGAGAGGAAAACCTGAAACTACTGAAGTCCACAAACAGGAAACTGGATAATTTTGGAATATTCATACCTGGATTACAATATACATAAATGAATAAGCCACAGGTATACATAGCAACATGGATGAATCTTATAAACTTACCCAAAAAGGGGCAGGTTACAAAGCAATACATAGAGCATAGTTCCGTTTTGCCTAACCTTGGCAAAATCAAACAATGCACTAAGTTTATATACAATCGTACAGAATAAAACTCGAAAGAGAATGATTCACACAGGATTCAGTATAATGGCTACTTTGGGAATGAGGAAAGAGAAGTATGTGATTTGGGAGGGGCAAATGATAGGCTTCAAAGAACCTAGTAATTTTCTATTAAGTTGGGTAGTGGGTAAACGGGTTATTAGTCCTTGAAGCACATATGTTACACATACTCCTTTGTATATAAAATAATTTCATATAAAAATTATTAAATTTAGTGTACATAAGAATTCATGTTTAAAACGTATTTTCACAGACCCAACACTCAGGGAATCTGTTTCAGTATGTTTAGGGAGCAAGGGGATACCTCAGGTTCAGCTTTTTAAAATAAACATCCAAGGTACAACTGGAAATGGTCCATGAGGTGTATGTACCACCCCGTGAAAAATACTAGATTAGTTTTCCAGAGTTACCAAGTTTTTTTTTTTTTAAGCTTATTTATTTTGAGAGAGGGAGAGCGTGCGTGAGCAGGGAGAGGAAGAAAAAGAGTCAGAGAGAGAATCCCAAGCAGGCTCCATCAGTGCAGAGCATGATGCAGGGCTTAATCTCACAAACTATGAGATCATGACCTGAGCCAAAATCTAGAGGTGGATGCTTAGCTGACTAAGCCACCCAGGCACCCCCTAAATTATTAAGTTTTTTTTTAACGTTTATTTATTTCTGAGAAACAGAGACAGAGCATGACCAGGGGAGGGGCAGAGAGAGAGGCAGACACAGAATCCAAAGCAGGCTCCAGTCTCCTAGCTATCAGCATGGAGAATGACATGGGGCTCGAACTCACGAACTGCGAGATCATGACCTGAGCCGAAGTCAGACACTTAGCCAACTGAGCCACCCAGGGACCTCCTAAGTTATCAAGTTTTATAACAAAGTTTACAGACTTTCTTTTTTAAGTGAAATCTTGTTTGAAAAAAACAAACACAAACAAACAAGCCAAAAAAAAACCCCAAAAAACAAAAACCAAAAACCCAGTTTGTAAAAAGGATCAAAATAGAGGGGTTCTGGTTAGAGTTGGGGAGGAGGCCCCAAGTCTTGTTCATTGGGCATTCCTTTCTCCCACTACAACTGCAGCCGTGAAGGCAGCTCTAGAAGTCCACAATTTCATGACCAATGGCAAAGAAACTCCCAATATCAATCCCATTCAATATATTTCAAAATAAAAAGAAGGAATTATGCAAGTTTGGCTGTGAGACAAAGGCAAGGTGAAAAACAAACCTTGGGAATATTTTAACCAGAATTTATAAAATGTGTATGCTCGTTTGGTTTGATTACACACACACAATTCACACAATCTGCATATGTGAAGGCACAATGTCTGGCACATAGTAGGTATGTGTACAGTTTAAATGGATCAATACCTTGATTCAATCCTGAACTTTGGATGAAATAGGAGTGAAAGCAAGAGACTTGTTATTCTGTGATTCTGACTTTTGGATGTAATTTACAACATAGTACTAGCCACAACTTCTTCCACTGGAATGCTTCCAGGCAACAAAAGTAATGGATTTGTTAAGTTACCCACAGCAAACCACAGCACCCCGAACACCTGCTGAAAGAAAGAGTTTCCTAGCTACAAATGTAGTTTGAACATGCTGTCTAGAACAGATCTACTCTGCACGAAACATGTAGCCAAAGTGAGAAAGGAATGGAATGGAATATTCAAATAGGAAAAAATAGGTGGGTGGCTACATATTGGTGTAAATGGAACATCATGTAGGGAAATGTGTTCTTTCTTTCTGAATTTACATTTTATACACAAATTGTATAATTAATACTTGGCCATAAGCAAAACTTCATGAAATGGCTTTGAGAACAATTTGTGAAATAGCGGCCACATACAGAGCCCCTCCCCACCAAGTATTGGTTAAGACTCATACACCATCTATAATGGCAAAAAGAACACAGAAGTTAGTATTCTAGGTGAAAACCTTTCTTATAAGCCCATTGGTTTCTGTTGATTCTCTTGGCCTTCATTCAAGAGAAGCTGGCATGGGCTGTTGCCTAGCAACAGCATGCAGTGCACTTTTCTACCAGCCCATGAAAACGCTGTCTCTGGACCTCATGCCATTTAGCACCGTGGTTTTGTAAATGATGACAATCTCTCAGGAACTTTTCTTTCCTCCCTTCAAATGAGTGCCTGAAGACTATTTTAATATTCATTCCTTCATTATAAACATTGCATTTGGCTTAACAAAGACCAGAAAATTAAGAAGGTACATCAATTGGCAACTCCCGTTTCTCTGACACTGACAGAGAAACCAGTAGGAACACATATCTTATTGAGAATTGCAATATATTTTCTTTGAATGAACTATAGACTGTTTAATACCATCCATACTAATATTTAATTAATGCCTCCTATGTGTTTTGGATATCATATCTCAACAACACAGACACTGTTCCTATTCTCATGGAACTTACTTGCCTATCCTTGAATCTCCCTAAAGGCTAAATGTTCACCCATAAGAACACATTCCAAATTCATGTGTATTCCAGCTAAAAAGGAGGTCCTACTTTTTTAAAACCAAGAAATATTTTCAAGCCTAATTCAGATAACTGAAACCCTAGTTGGTCAGGGCCAGCCGAATCCAAGTTAGGAACTCCAGAAAAATCAAGTCAGCAGACAGGAACCCTAGCTGTGTGAGGTACCGTGCCCCACAGAAATGGTAACAGGACTTTTGAGACTCATGTCACATGATCGAGATTCTTAAATCAAAAACAATGGATGAAAGTTTTCAAAGAAAGTATCTCTGAAAGGCCAAACACTAACTTACCAACAGCTAGGAGAGCATCAAAGGACCCATGTCCATCCTGTATCCCAGCATACAGGTTCAAGGTCACCTAGAAAATATAATGGAAGCTTCATTAAAAACATCCTGTAAGCCATTCAGTGAGAAATACTCTAAAATCCTTAACAGAGAGGACCAAGAAAGTATGACAATTCTTTGGGAACCCAAAAGAAATCTGGCTATGTAACTCTCCTTTGAAGACTCATATCACTTAGGAAGAAAATTCCTCCAATTTGAGGAAAAACAGAACAAAGCTACCAGCAAATATTTGGGAGTAGAAAATAAAAACAATATTAAGGAGTCACAATTATTCAGCAAAGCATGAGTTACTAAGACTTGTAGGAAAGGGATAGGGCCACTCAGGTGGGTAGAAAAGTATTAGGCTAAATACCTAGTGATTGTCACAGAAGTTTATATGACATTATTTTCATTGGAAATACACAAACAGATCTTGAGAAAGTAGTATGGCCTTCAAGTTGATTTAAATATGAACCATCACTATTCAAATTTGTCACAATGTAAACCTAAATCCAAAGAGCCTACCTGTTCACAAAAGACTGGAAGGCATCCTTAGGTTTAGAGCCCTTTGACTGCATCAGGCCAGAAACAGATTAAATACTTTTTTAAAGTTTCAGGAAAGGAAGAAAAGAGAAGAGAAGAGAAGAGAAGAGAAGAGAAGAGAAGAGAAGAGAAGAGAAGAGAAGAGAAGAGAAGAGAAGAGAAGAGAGAGACAAAGGGAGAAAATTTCAACAGAAGATTGTGTTATGAAGAAAGTTTTGGAACTGTTCTAGCCTGATTTTCACTTTATTTAATGCCAGCTAAATGCTTTCTCTCCAAAAATTTTTAACTAAAAAATAAAAGAGGCAATACAAAGTTCTCTGAAACCTTTTTCCCCTTCAGACACAAAACATAATAATGGGAAAGTAATCCTATCATTATGCTTACATGATAAGCAATTTCTTTTTTTTTTTTTGAAGTTATTTATTTATTTTGAGAGAGAGAGAGCGTGCACAGGAGAGGCAGAGAGAGAGGGAGAGAAAGTCTCCAAGCAGGCTCTATGCTGTCAACACAGACCCCAATGCGGGGCTCGAACTCAAGAACCACGAGATCATGACCTGAGCTGAAATCAAGAGTTGGACACTTAACCAATTGAGCCACTCAGGTGCCCCAAGTAATTTCTTAAAAAGAGAAAAATAGGGGCGCCTGGGTGGCTCAGTCGGTTAAGCGTCCAACTTCAGCTCAGGTCACAATCTCACAGTCCGTGAGTTCGAGCCCCGCATCGGGCTCTGTGCTGACAGCTCAGAGCCTGGAGCCTGCTTCAGATTCTGTGTCTCCCTCTCTCTCTGACCCTCCCCCGTTCATGCTCTGTCTCTCTCTGTCTCAAAAATAAATAAACATTAAAAAAGAGAGAGAGAGAGAGAGAGAGAGAGAGAGAGAGAGAGAGAAAGAGATTGAAAGACAGCCTATGTCAATTAAGTTCCATGTTCTTGGTTGACAGAAATTACTTTAGTGACATCTCTCCATGTACATACACATACTACTTTTAATAGCAAAAACAACATATAATAAAGGCTCTGTATGCTCATTTTTTTAATGGCACTGTCTGCCTATGTAAACCCACATTTACCTGGGTCCTCTAAGCTTAAATTATTGACTACCCCTACAAATATTTCAGAATCCCTCCCTAACACACCTCACAACTCTTGCCTTTTCCAAACTGTAAGATGTGCTAGTGATTTCCTCCTTTTTAGGACCCCTGTGCAAATTTATCTCTTTCCTCCACATACTGATAGAATAGTTATGCTGGAGTGCCTGAAACCACAGAGCCTCCTCGGGGTAAGTCAGCCAAATAGCTCTTGTGATGGAAGGTAAGAAGTCTTCCTAGGGGAGGGGACATTTGAGTGGGACTCCTAAAGCCACATTAGCTCTAACACTCTTTGTCAGCTGTGCTAAGTGATAGAGCTGAGCCCACAGGTGTTCTTCATTCACTCAGGAATTTGTGGATTCTCTCACATAATCATAATGGCTATTATATTTTTTAAAAAACACTTCCCTATTGATGTGACTTGACTAGTGAGGCATTTTCTCCCCAAGAGCCCATTCCCCAAGAGGTTGGGTGAAGAAGAGGCTGTGACTCAGGAGTCACCTCCCAAGAGAATTAGTGAAAGGGGATCCCACCCCTTCTGGCCAAGGTGGGTAGTAGAAAGAGGGAGATGGGGAGAGGAGCCTGGAGAAGGGCCGGGGGATTCCAGGGTACCCAGATTCACTCCCTATGCCACCTCTATTATAAAAGGAGAAAATCAAACACAGCCAGTATTTCCCTGTTTTCCATCTAAGACTCTGAGAAGAGATTGCCCCACAAGGTAAGCACAAAATCAGGAAGGAAGGACCCGGTTTGGCACCCATAGTTGCCCTCAGCTCCTGTGTGCCATTTGGAGGCAGCATTGTCAGCAGAAGTCACTGCCTGATGAGCTTTCTAGGACTGGAGAAAGGTGACCAGGCCAGGGACCAAAGACAAGTCTCAGGCAAACCTCAGGAGCAGAGAAAAAGGGACGGTAGGCCTGAGTCAGCAGGGAGAAGCCCCAAGCCTGACCAACAAGGAACAGACCTCAAGTTCAGCAGCTAGTGCCAGAGGGTTCCCTTTCCCCAGAGGCCTGAACAAAGGCACATACATGTAGGCACACACACACGTTCATCTTGTTCACATGATAAATTTATTCTATGAGACCTAACCCTAGCGTCTGAAAAGACTCACCAGTCCCTCAGGCCAAGACTATCACTCACTATCTTGTCTCCACTGCATCTTGTCTACTCTGTGGTAGGACTCATCAGGTATGCGTATTTGACTTTACCTTCCCCACAAGCCTGTAAACTATACCTTCTTCATCTCTGCATCCCCAGCTGTAATGATAGCACCTGACTAAGAGTAGGTCCTCAAAGTTTTGTTTGCCAAGTGAATTTATAGAAATGGACATAATAGAACCTATCAGGAAAAAAAAAAAAAAAGGTGCTTTTGTTAAGACCTACTTTATGCCAGGCTCTGTAACATGCACTTTTATGTAGACAATTTCATTTGACCCACTCTCCAACCTGCAGAATAAGTGTTATCATTGTCCTTGTATGAATGAGCACTCTGAGGCTCTGGAAGGATGAAGGGACTCCCCCAAGAATACATAACTAGGAAGTAAAGGGTCAGGGTTAAACTCCATGTCTTCCATCTCCAACAGGAAGACTTCACAAGGTCAAAGTTTCTAAATAGCTTTCCACACTGCACTCTAGTAGAGTAGAAACGTCGATATAACACTAAAAAATAACACACATGAACTATGGCTCACACGGAAACTTTGATATCTCTTCGTATGATTATAATTTAACAGCATCAATTCGCATTAGTCGCTTAAATTTTCTGTCCTGGTGGGTAGCCGATAGGGTGAGGAGGAGACTGGAAGGCATGGTGCCAATATCCCCCACCTTGTCACAGGCAGCCGATATCTTACAATAGTTGTTGGGTCTCCATGAGACTAGGATCAAACAAAGAATGAATGTTGTTGGAATCAACTGTGAGGCCACAGCTGCACAGAATAAGAACTGGAGGGTGACTTCAACAAAACCAAGTGAACTGTTTTAATGATGGATACATTTTTCAATGAGATGAGCTTTTCCCAGGCCCTACTGGGCGTTCCTCTGAGCTATCATGGTGAGTCACAGGTTTGACAAAGCTTTCCTCCACAACTTTGAGGCATTAGGAGGTTGTCAGAAAACTCACACTTGTGGTGGAGATCTGTTTTTGAAGTTGTACAGAATTACCAATTAATGAGTTCTCGTATTATTCTTTTATAGCTGGGTGCATCTGGATGAGACTCAACCACAAAGGGGCCCAGGTTTGTATATCATGAATTCTAACTTCCAGAGACATATCTGGTCTCACTGTTGCCTGCTCTATTTGCCTTTGTGTTCTGGAGACCTGATAACTCCAATTAATAGCATAATTAACAAAATCTTTAATTCTTTTCAAGTAGCTCTTCTTTTAATTACTGCAGATGCACCAGATCCTCTAAGCAGGGCTATAAAGCATTTGGGTTTGTCCGCCTGTGATAAGCTCCACAAGGCAAATGCCCATGTGCCAAGCCATAGGCAGACATGGAACTGTAGAATGGATTACAAATTCTAAAAAGTATTTTATTGGTAGTAAACTCACGCTCAGAAAAGAAAGACAGTTGGTCAATACATAATACTCAAAGGGTCAGCTTGGCAGCTGGCAGGTAATAGATGCTCTTAAAATACTTCTCAAATAAATAATGCTGTTAATAGACCCTCTACCATAACATCAGCTGTAGTATTCTTCAACTTGCTTTCAAGTTCCCATCCGATATAGATTATAGAGAATAGATTTAATTTTATTCAGAATAATTTTTAAATTCACCAAAAAATGCAAAGTATAACAAATATCCATATGCCCACCACTCATATTAATCGATGTTAATAGTGTGTCACATTTAAGACTTTTAATAAAAGAAATAACAACTAACATTTATTGGTATTTAACCATGTATTCCAAGTGCTTTACATACATCAATTTGATTAAATCTTAAAAAAAAAACCTAGGAGATAGGTTAGTTAATATCTCAATTAAAAAAAACTTAATGTTTATTTATTTTTGAGAGAGAGAGAGAGACAGAGACAGAGCATGAGCAGGACAGGGGCAGAAAGAGAGGGAGACAGAATCTGAAGCAGGCTCCCGGCTCCGTGCTGTCAGCACAGAGCTCAATGCGGGGCTGAAACCCACCAACCGGGAGATCATGACCTGAGGCAAAGTCAGGTGCTTCATCAACTGAGCCACCCAGGTGCTCTATCTCAATCTTACAGAGAAGAAACTAAGGTATGAATTTTAAGATTGTGCCAAGTCATACAGATTTAAGAGGCTGTATTAGTTTGCTAGGGCTGCCATAACAAAGTACCAAAGGTGGTATGCCTTAAACCACAGAAATTTATCTTCTCATAGTTCTGGAGGCTAGAAATCTGAGATCAAGGTGTCTACAGCATTTCTTCTCAGGCTTTTCTCCTTGGCCTGTAGACACCTGCCTTCTCCCTGTGTCTTCACATGGTCTTCCCTCTGTGCATATCTGCATCCTAATTTTCTCTTCTTAGAGGAACACCTGTCATATTGGATTAAGACTTAACCTACTAACCTTATTTTAACTTAATTACCTTTTTAAAGGCCCTGTCTCCAAATACAGTCACATTCTTAGTACTGAAGGTTAGGACTTCAACATATCAATTTCAGGGGGACACAATTCAGGCTATACCAGAGGCAGAGCTGGTATGCGTTCCCAGGAAGCTACGACCCAAAGCCATGTCCTTGCTGTCTACAGTAAAGCTGCTTAGTCCTCATCGCACACTTTCTCAAACCCAGTCTCCCCATCCCATCCATTTTCACAGAAGCAACATTCTCACAAAGTTTATGCTACTTTTATAAGTTAACCTACCTAACATGCATCCTTAATATTATGTGTTTCTAACAAGTATTAATTTAAAAATGCCACCCTTGGGGCGCCTGGGTGGCGCAGTCGGTTAAGCGTCCGACTTCAGCCAGGTCACGATCTCGCGGTCTGTGAGTTCGAGCCCCGCATCAGGCTCTGGGCTGATGGCTCAGAGCCTGGAGCCTGTTTCCGATTCTGTGTCTCCCTCTCTCTCTCTGCCCCTCCCCCATTCATGCTCTGTCTCTCTCTATCCCAAAAATAAATAAACATTGAAAAAAAAAATTTAAAAAAAAAAAAAATGCCACCCTTCTCCCAAACAAGACAAGAATCTTAACGTGTTTTAACTTCTCTCCAAACAGCATCACATGCTCACACCTTTCATGTTATTGGTGTCTAGTATCCTAACCATCATTTTAACCACCTTCCCCTACAAATTAGTTACTAGTGCCAACATGTATTTAGGCTTAACAGCAGGTTTGATTGATTTCCTTGGTCAGGATTTCTTCCTGCATTTGGGCTCATTTTCCTTGTTGCTAAAGCACTTGCGTGAGCATTTCTCTCAGTGAGGGTCTGAAGGTAGGAATGTGCTATATCTGTGTATACCTGGAAATGTCTTCATCACTCTTACTTGATATAATTCTAGGTTCAAGTTACTTTCCCTCAGTGCTTTAAGATAAGATTCCATTATTTTCTAACATCTATTGTCCCTGGTAATTAACTCCTATGATTCTAATTGTCATATGTTTCCAAGTTTGAAAGTAACCTGGTTTTTCTCTCTGATATCTTTAAGTCTTTTCCCTCTTTTTCCTTAAAGTTCTACAGTTTTATTATGATGTGTCTAGATGTGAATTTGATTCTATTTACCCTGCTTGAGACAAATATCTTTTTTCCATTCTAGAAAACTCTCAGTCATTACCACTTCAAATACTCTCTCTTCTATTCTTTTCATTTTATCCTTCTAAGTCTCTAACAGAAAAAGTTATAGCTGTTCATTGTACTTTCAATATCTTCCATGTCTCTTAACTTATCTTCATTTTCTCTAAGTCCTCAACTCAGTAGTGAGTTCCAGGTGATTAGCCCAATTCTGTTATCTACTCTACTTGACTAGTTCTGTCTATCCCTGTATCTAGATTATTGTTTAGCCTATAAAACAAACATTTCCTTCAAAGGCACAAGTTCTTTCAAAAATCCTCACTTGCCAGCATTCAGTGATAGCTAGCATTCATTTCAAAGAGCTTTGTTCATAAGGCCCATAACACTGTAGTGAAATGATTTCCCCAGATGCAACAACAGTAAAAAAATCTAAAACCTATAGTTCATAGATTATCTATTGTATGCATTACATTCACGGAGAATCTGTACTAAGAATGGCAGTACAGTCAAGCAATGCGTTTCCAGAAATGGTAATGAAGTGCAGCCAAAATAGAGATAATTATTTTAATTAATGGTAATGATTTTAACGGTTGAACATTTTAACTAATTAATTATGATTGATTGCTTGTTACTAATCAGGAATATGATTTGAAGTTGTAATTGAAAAACCAGGAGCAAGAGGTTCTGCAGAGACCATATTACAAGCCTACTGAGATCAGGGGCATAACTTTTGCCTTGAAAACTACTTCCTGGAGCATTCCAGTCCTTTTTACTTCATATGTTTCTTAAAATAAACTGCTGGAACACGAATTTTAATTCCATGTTTAGGATCCTTTATCAGAAATGGAAAATTGAAGAAATGTATTATGGTATTGTGGCTATAGCTTTTAATATCATATTATTCATCTAAATTTTATTCTTATTAACTTTTGAGTCTAAGTTGTCTTTCTTTAGATAAATACTTTGGATATAAGAAGCTACTCAATTAGTCTACTCAGACAACATGAAACTTTTTTTTATTTTAATAAGCAAATTGACAGAATTAGCTTGCTATATAATTTATATGTAGTACTTTGGACACTGGATTGTTAATCTTTTTAAAATCTGACAAACTAAAAATATCACATAGAGAACAGCCAAAAACAATGAGATAAGCTTCTTTTGACTCTTTCATCTATTATTCTAATGGTTCTGTATAATTTGGCAAGTCACTATCTCCACATGACCTGGGATCTATCTTGAAGTAATTCTATGTGTTACCTTACTATGGTAAGGTGGCTATTTTCATCTAATCCTTTACCATAAGAGAAAAACCATGTTACTCCACTTCTATTTGTTAGATAAGGAGAGGTGGGAAGAGAGAAGGGAGGAATAGTAGAGCGATAATAAGGCATGGTAGGTTTGGAAAAGGGCAGAAGGTCAGTGTAGCTGTGGGGGGTGTGAATACAGAAAGTGGAAAGAAATAAGACTGGAATAAGGTGGAAGCCAACTTGCAAAGTCTCTTGTTTGTCACATTGAAGAGTCCTGTGGGCAAGGAGGAAAGGCTGGAGATCACCAGGGAGAGGATGACATAATCAAATATATTTTAAGGAAGGCCATACTGAAGCACCTATTGGAAGACTGATAGGAATGAGGACAGAAATTAAAAAGGAGGCTGTCCCTATAGTCCAGATGACAGACAATGAAACCTTGGACTAAGGCAATGATAAGGGGCATTCCTAGAATAGGACTGCTTGGATTTGGTTAACAATTAACTGTACGTAACTATCTAAATAATAATTAAATATATGATGACTATGGAGGAGGTTTAAGTTTGAGGGAAAAATTGAGCTCCATTTGGGACATGTTAAAATCAAGGTGCTGAGGACACTCTGGTTACTGCATGTTTAACCACTTCTTTGCACCTATCTATCCCATTCAACAACTGCACCTCAACAACCTATTGTCCACAGCCAAGGTCTCCAGATCATGTATCTACTTTTCAGACTGGACTTTACTCAAAGCCACAGCCAGCTTCTGCAGCCAGAGGAAGCAAGTCTGAGAGCAGGGCCAATGCCATTGATTGGCATGGGAGCAAATGCACAAAACATTGTCAACATTGGACTATTTTTTTTTCCACATCTCATAGTCTAATCACTGACTTTTCAATCACTTAATTTGCACTGCCTCCTCTGGCATTATTTTAATCACAGTCTTTAAAAGCATTGGCTCTGAGTCACTTTCGCAGAATGTGTTCAGAAAGAGTGTCTGATCTCCCTTCTTTTCTCTTAGTAAATTTCAACACCTAATTACCTACAATTGAATCTCTCTCCCATTAGCCAGCACATTCTTATAAGGGTCTGATTCCAGATTACTAGACTCCTCCCCATTTTCTCTACACTTCAGTGGTCCAGTTATGATAAATACCAGAACATTGAGGCCCAGAGGACTAGACTCAAAGTCCCTGTTGTTATTGTTTGATCCATAGTCAGGATGGACTCAGGGCCTCTGTGATCATGGGGTCTGCAGCTGGGCGTCAAGTGACTTAAATGTGAAGAGATGAGAGCTGTGGAATGTGAAAGCCAAGCAATTCCCCAACATGTTTTGATATTAGTAGCATTTGCAAACATTTATCCTTTTCATAATCTTGTACTAAACTCTGGGGGCATAGGAAATATCTTTATTCCTCTCAGGTGTTATCAAGGTTAAAGTGCACTGTTTATATTTCAGCCAATAATTTTTTTTTCAGAATCAAACAGGAAGTGGACACAGAGTTGAAGGAATAATGATAGGTCATCAGCTTTTTTTTTTTTTTTATCTTGCTATAGATCGTCCACTCAGTAATTTACCCTTGGACATTTTTAGTCTCAGGTCAGACTTCCTTCTGCCATTTGGCATTCTCCCAGGCACCATCCTTTTCCATCAGTCAGTGTAAACATTAGCCAAGCATAATTAGGAAGGTAAATCTGCTGTAGAAATGATCATGATTTCATTTAGATTTAACCAATGCTAAACAATGGACAGTCAGTTAATTTTCTTTTCCTGGAAATTCAAAAACAAATAACAGACTCATCATCTAGACACATCTAAACTGTGTAAGTTATCCACTGCAGCTTGTTTTTCTGATGATAATACTTTCAATTATGTTCTCATTTCAGTACTAAGAAATGAGTATTTGGGCAGGAAAAAGGAAGGAGCACAGAGATTGAAGGGAAAAGTAGAAAAGGACAGCAATAGAGAGCACTGTGTATCATTAGACTATCATATAATTTAGGTATTTCAGCTGCAAACAAAACTCACTACTTACACTGGTTTGCAGAACTGACAGTCTGTTTTGCCAGAATGATCAACATTAGCAAGCAGCATCCTACTGTTCAGCTGTGGATTTAGTCTGGAGTCGTAGAAGAGGATAATATGCTTACGAATAGCACCTCTCAGAGTGTGAAGTGTACCTCCTGGGCTGGCAATCTAACCCTGGTTCTGGCAGGGCCCCAAGCAAGGTGAAGGAAAGGGAGGGAGAAATGAATGAATAATATTTCCTCTTTTGCTCAAGATTTGCCAAAACTAGAACCTGGCATTGAATATTCTGAGCTGAAATACTCCACAGATAGTTCCGTTCATGTGCTGGATCAAAATTGATATGGCTTAGTAAAGTAGAAAAATGAGCACTGGGTGCTCCATCCATATGGTAAAAGTAAGAGCCTGACATCTCCCTTTTCTTCCCCATCACCAACTTTTGCACGTTCCTAATGATGTGCCTTCAGAAGAGATCTGAATCTGAGATCCTAATCGTTGAGTTTTTAAAAGTTCTCATGGCAAGGTCTTCAGGATCATGATGTAGGCTGGATGTCTCCAGACAGAGCAAACAGTAATATTCTCTTATGTATGTATATAGCTAGCCATACCCACTAAACCACAATGAGTTAAGCATCTCACAGTAAATAATCTGCTGAAATAAAAGCCTTAATTTTCTCAGCCCCAAATGAATTATAAAGATAATCCATTTACCAATTATAAATATGCCCAGTGGAAGCTATTATGATGCAGCAAATGTGTATCTTATATCCAAAAATGATGTTATTGTTATATTCTGTGATAGGGTTTTCTCTTTGGATCGTCTCTCCAGCAGTGGTAATGAGTTCACACACAGCTACTGACATGCTTTCTTTCCTTGTTGCTGATGACCCAAATCCCCATTTGTTAGATGGTTGGCCAGAATTGGGGCCATCAGAGCAAAACAGTTTAAAGCTTGTAGATTATTGTTACTATCAATGTTAATTTTTTTACTACCAACAAAATTTGCATAGCCTATAGAGTAAGGTTTTTCTGATGATAATACTTTCAGTTAATGTTCTCATATCAGTACTAAGAAATATATCCTACTCTATAAAGCAAGTAAAGCACATCGTATACATTATATCACATACACATTAAATTGGTTAAGGTAAAGTATTGGTTTCAGTGAATAAATTATTATTAAAAGAAGAATGATTGTAAGGAAGAATTCTTTATATGTGAATGATGATTAAATTGAGTTTATAAAGAGAACCAATGCACTCTTTCTCAAGAGGTTTATGATATGACTCTTAATTTTATTGCTTTAGACTAAAACACTTGTATGAAACCTAGAAAACAAAGCATAGGTACAAAGTGATATTTAATTAAGTCACAAAAACTAAATAAAATAAAGTTAGGGTGAACTACTCAGCATTCATTTTGAAAAACAATTAACTATGCAGCTATATCAACGTCTCTTTCGAACTCCAGGTTTCAAATAAATAGCTTAGGTTTTTTAAGAACTCAGTGCAAAGAGTGCCTCCAAATTTAAAATACCATGTCACTGGCAGATAGTAACTTACCATTCCTAATCAAGAGTAAACACTAATTAAAAATATATTTGGTACATTATCCCATGGTTTTAGATAAACAGATAAATGAAAGATGACAAAGTAGGTTCCCTGTCTTGCAAGCCCCAGATACAGGGTCACCAGCTTAAGAGGTAATATTTGACTAGAACAATATAACATTATGAGGATAGAGGATGTGCATTCGGTAATCTGAGGAGGTTCCTTCCAGCTCTTGACTATATATTTGGATAATAATCATTAGAAGAAATGTATTATCTTTTCAATTTGACATTATTATTTCCCTCTTCTTGGATTGACAAGACATGTGCTTTGAAGCAGCATGATGTAATAGACTAAGGCAATGAATCTGTAGTTAGAAAATACAGAGCCTTTGCTCTCTCATTTAGAAATTCAGTTTCTTTATAATTATAATGAAAATGATAATGATACTTTACCACATACCTCACAGGGGGAATTTCAAACATACAGGATTATATGAGCAGTGTGTAAAACTTAAAGTCCTATATAAAGGTTAAAGTTGTACATTTATTTAGCTTTTTTTTTTAGAATTATCATAATGATAAACATTAAATCAGACCTTACAGAGATTGAGGAAATGCATTTTCTCAATACATAGCCATGATTTAGAAATGCAATCTGACATTGAAAGAGTTTAGAATTATTTAAAACTAAGAGATGAAAATACAATATCTGTAACTAAAAGCTCAGTAGGTAAGTTCATCATCAGACTGGACATGTCAGAAGGCAGGGTTAGTACACTCAAAGACAGAAAAATATAAAATATTCCAATTGAAGTTCAGGTTAAAAAAAGAGTAAAGGGGAAAATTATAGTAAATATACTAGAAGCATGCTCAAAAATTCTAACATGTATGCAGTTAGAGTCCTAAAACAATAGAAGAGAGAAAAAGGAGAAGAAATATTGCCAGAAATAATTGCTGAGAATATTCCAAGGACATCAAGAGTCTCAAGGAAGCTCAAGCAGGATTAACACAAAAGAAACTACAGATAGTCATATCCTAGTCAAACTCTGGAAAACAAGATAAACAGAAACATCTTAAAAACAGAAAATTATTCAAGGAGCCTGCAAAAGAGCAGCACTATGGCTTATAACTGACTTTTTTTTTCAGAAACTATGAAATCCAAAGAATAATGGAACATCCTTAAAGTTCAGAAAGAAAAATCCATCAACTTAAAATTTTACACCAACTAAAAAAAAATCTTTTTAAAAATAAAGGTAAAATAAATATTTTGCATAAAAAATGAAAATATACAATTAACAGCCAGCAGTCATGTTACCAAAAAATATACTAAAAAGGTAACAGAAAATAATTCCAGATAGAAATACACCAGTAAGGATTTTGTTGCATGAATACAGAATGTATAGAACTTGTTCAGCCATCCAGCAGCATGAAAGATATATTCCTGATAAAGAAGATGGTCAAGCTAAAATATAGAAGTCCTTAAGTTATTGTTGAACTACTGAACCATTCTGGAGCAGACTATTACAGACTTTTTAAGTTAGATAATAAATTTCTTGTTGTTTAATAAAAGAAATATTTTATTTAAAAACACATTTCTTGGGGCGCCTGGGTGGCTCAGTCGGTTAAGCATCTGACTTCAGCTCAGGTCACGATCTCATGGTCCGTGAGTTTGAGCCCCACGTCGGGCTCTGGGCTGACAGCTCAGAGCCTGGAGCCTGCTTCCGATTCTGTGTCTCCCTCTCTCTCTGCCCCTCCCCCGTTCATGCTCTATCTCTCTCTGTCTCAAATAAACGTTAAAAAAAATAAATAAATAAAAACTTAAAAAAAATAAAAAAAATAAAAACACATTTCTTTTAAAAAGCCTAAAATTTTTGCTTCTAGCATTATGGCATGTTAGATGCTCTGAGAGATACTCCTTTGGCAGAAAGAATATATTCTGGATAGGACACAATTTTTTTGCATTGCTTTTCTTGCAGGAAGTATGTGAAGACTCCAAGGAACACTTTTCTCTCCTTCCTCCCAAAATAATCACCTGTCAGCTAGTGGGTTAGGGTTTCCCCTGTGTGTACATATTAATATCACCACCGTTTTGTGGATACTAAGATGTGGTTCAATGTTAACATGGAAAAACTAAGCCTGGGATCCTGTGCTAGTGAAGACCAAGGAGAAAGGCTGAAAGAAAAAGTCTTCTATGGAGAACTATTCTAATTTAGATACATATGACTCATACAGGTTAAAATTAAGCAATGAGTGTATGAATTTTTAAAAATCACCAAGCATTTAAGAATGCAAACCACTGTACGTAAAAGTCACAAGAAGTTGTAAACAACAGAATTGGCTATCCAAGAAACTGCAGATACAGGGTATAGAATATGATAGCATATATGAAAATAATTTTTTAACTGCTTAAAGAAATAAAATGCACATGGGGCACCTGGGTGGCTTAGTCAGTTAAGCATCTGACTCTTGATTTTGGCTCAGGTCATGATCTCACAGTTCATGAGATCAACCCCATGTTGGGCTCTGTGCTGACAGCACGAAGCCAAGCTTGCTTGGGATTCTGTCTCTCCTTCTCTCTCTGCCCTCTCCTGCTCTCTCACCCTCTCTCTCTCTCTCTCTCTCTCTCTCTCTCTCTCTCTCAAAATAAATTAAATAAGTGTTTAAAAATATATTTAAAAAAAATAAAATGCACAATAATGAATATGAGCAAATAACAAGAAACTATCCAAATGAACTGGCAGATTTGAAAAATAATGCAATATATATATATAATATAAATATATATATATAACTTTTTAATTAAAAAAAGTTAATGAACAGGATAAACAGCAAATCAGACACTGCTATGCATAAAATAAGAGCAATCTGATAAAAATATCCATAAAGTAGCACAGTGAGATAATAAAATATAAAATATTAGGAGGATAAGAAATATGAAGGGTAAAATGAGGATATAACTGATCAGAGACACAAGAGGAAATAATGGGAGAATAGAAGGTAAGGCAATATTTGAAAAATAATGGCTAGAAAGTTTTCCAAAACTAGTACAAATATGGATTCATCGATCCAGGAAGTGTACAGTATCTCAAGCAAAATAAATAAAAATAAATTCATATCTATACAGTGAAACTACAGCGCACCAAAGATCTTTAAGGGAACATGAGATAAAATACACATTGTCTACAAAGAAAGGAAAATTCAAATGACAGAGATTTCTCAGCAGTAACAATAGAAGCCAGCGAAAAACAGAATATCTTAAAAGATGTTGAAAAAAGTAGCTTAGCCTGATTGAGCTGCTACAACAAAATACCATAGATTGAGTGGCTCTAATAACAGACATTTATTTTTTACAATTACAAAGGCTGGGAAATCTGAGATTAGATAGTTGAGGTATAGATTAGATAGTTGAGCCAACATAGTTGAGTTCTGGTGAGAATGCCTTTCCTTGCTTATAAATGCTGTCTTCTTGCTGTGTCCTCACATGGCAAAGAGAAAGCTCTGGTACTTCTTCTTATAAGAGCACTAATACCATCATGTGGGCTCCATCTTTATGGCCTCATCTAAATCTAATTATCTCCCAAAGTCCCCACCTCCTAATACTATCTCATATTGGGGGCTAAGACTACAATACATGAATTTTGGGGTGGGGGGAGACACAAACATTCAGTCCAGGCTGACAACAAATATCAACCTTGAACTGTTTACCCAGTTAAATTCTTTAATTAAGATAAAATAAATACACTCAGAAGGCAAAGAAAAACTGGGAGTTTACCACCACGAAATTTATACCACAAGAATTTAAGTATTTTGAAAGAGGCAAATGATTTCAGAAGACTATTTTAAGATTCAAGAAGAATGATAACACATAAAATTACACACATAGGAAAACCTAAACAAATATTTATATAAAAGAATATTCCTAAGTTAGAAGACTGAAAAAGAGCAAAACTAAAATTCTAGGTACCAATTACATTTGATTTGGAGAGGATGATCAAATCTAAATTGTTGTAAAGGCTTGATGTTAAAACTGTGGTCTGCTGATCACCAGCATCAGCATCGCCTATAACTTAGTGTGAAATTCAGACTCTCAGGCCACTTTAACAAGAGTCCCAGGTAATTACGTGCACACTCAAGTTTAAGAACTGTCTAAAGTTCTACAATTGTTTTTAGATAGGATTAAAATATTGTGCAAATGTAAATTTAGTTTAGTTTATACGTGATAAAATGTCAAGGGTAATCACCTAAAAATAAAATAAAATAAAATAAAATAAAATAAAATAAAATAAAATAAAATAAACAAAAAGAAATTTTTAAAGTACTGAACCCTAGGTCCCACTCCAGAGATTATGATTTAATTGTCAATGGTATGGGACTAAGATCATGATTTTCTAAAGCCTCCTGAGATACCTGTGATGTATAGTCAAAGTTGAGAACCACTGCACCAAGTAATTAAGCTAACAGAAATATTTTCTTATTATCTGAAACTTGATGGGGCTAAATATAAAATAAATACTCTTCAATATGTCCTAAAGAAAACAAAGTATACCCAACTAAATAGCAAACACATATGCTTAAGAAGGAGTAGCTTTTCTGTTTTGAGTAATATCTTTTCTTTTCATAATGGAAAAAGAACTTCTGTCCCAAAGAGAAGAAAGGGAATTATGGAAGGTTAGTATCACTGCAATAAAATAGAACAGCTTTTTGGATATTTAGAGATCTGGTGTTTTGGAGCTTAAAAGCACCTTATAGATGAATGATATAGTTTTCTGAATCTGACTATGTCCTTACTTTTACCAGTATATTGTACATTTTCATAATTTTTATGTTAATGTCTTTCCACTTTGGCCTGAAGAGCTTCTGTCAGCATTTCATTTAAGGTAGGCTTAGTGGTCACGACTTCCTTCAGCTTTCATTTTTGGGAAAATCTTTATCTTGCCTTTATTTCTGAAGGACAGCTGTACTGAGTAAAATATTCTGGATGGCACTTTTTTTTCTTTCAGCACTTTGACTATATCATCCACTCTCTCTTAATCTGCAAAATTTGTGCTGAGAAATCTGTTGATAGCCTTATGGAGGTTCCCTTGTATAAGAGAAATGTTTTTCTCTTGCTGCTTTTAAAATTCTCTTTGAATTTCAACAGTTTCATTATGAAGTCTCTTGAAGAACATTGAAATTACAGAATGACCTACTAGTTTCATGAACTTGGTTATTCTTTCCAGGTTTGGGGAGTTCTCAGCCTTTTTTTTTTTTAATTTTTTATTTATTTTGAGAGAGAGAGCAGGGGAGGGGCAGAAATAGAGGAGAGAATCCCAAGCAGGCTCCACTCTGGCAGTTGGATGCCCAATTGACTGAGCGCCCCCCCCCCACATCCAGGGACCCCTCAACCATTATTTCTTTAAGCAAGCTCTCTGGCCCCTTCTTCCTCTGTTCTCTTTCTGGGACTCCAACAATGTATAGATTGTTTCTCTTAATGGTGTCTCACAACTCCCATAGGCTTTCTTCATTTGTTTTTATTCTTTTTCTTTTTGCTCCTCTGACTGGATTTTATTTTATTTTTATAATGTTTATTTGTTTTTGAGAGAGAGAGATCATGAGAAGGGAAGGGGCAGAGAGAGAGGAAGACAGAACCCGAAGCGAGCTCCAGGCTCTGCACTGTCTGCACAAAGCCCAACGCGGGGCTTTAACTCACAAACTGTGAGATCACAACCAGAGGCGAAGTCGGACACTCAAGCGACTGAGCCACCCGGGCACCCCTCTGACTGGATAATTTTAAATGATCTGTTTTCAAGCTCACTGCTTCTTCTTCTGTTTGGTCTAGTCTTATGATAAAACTCTCTACTGAAATCTTTCATTCAGTCATTGTATTCTTGAGCTCCAAAATTTCAGTTTAGGTCTTTTTTTTTTTATGTTCTCTTTCTCTTGATTAAACTTCTCACTTTGTTCTTGTATTGTTTTCCTGATTTCATTAAATTGTTTACCTGTGCTACAAGACTATCTCTCTGAGCACCTTTAGAACAATTATTTTTAATTCTTTGTCAGACCATTCACGCCATTTCTTTGGATTAGTTACTTGAAGTTCACTATGTTCCTTTGGTAGTGTCATGTTTTCCTGATTCCTTATTATTCCTGTAGACTTGTGTAGGTGTCTACACATTTGAAGAAGCAGTCACCTCTTCGAGATTTTATGGACTAATTTTGGTAAGGAAATACGTTCACCTGTAGGTGGGGGCATGCTGGAGCATGCTGTTATCCTGGGTCTAGTGGTAGAGCACCAAATGCAGGGATTTGTGGCATCTCCAGGTGCAGAGTCATGTGATTCTTCATTGGCTCAGGACACTGGGGCCCACAACATTGACAACTATGTGGTCTTTGGCAAGTCCTACGGGAGGTGGCAGTGGCTTAAGGACTTTTGGGGTTTTCAGTGGCACCTCCAGATCCACTGGATAGCACAAGGGTAGGCAGCAGTGGTGGCCAGAGCCAGTGATGTGCACACACTTAACTATAAAGACCAGCTGCAGGTGCCTGTGTAGTGGCAGGAGCTGGATGCAGACATGCACACAGTGGTGGGAGTTAAGGTCAGCAGCAAGGGCCAGGGCCAACTTCAGGCACCCTGGCAGCTGCAAGGGCCCTGGCGGTAAGTGTGCACTCTTGTGGCTGCAAAGTCTCACCCTGGACATGTGCCCAGCACTGGAGGCCAGTGACAGGAGTTGGATCAGCAAGGTATGGGGGCATAGCTGAAGAGGCTAGCTCAGGTGAGCCCATTAATTCAGGCCAGTGACAGAACACGGAGTTGGATCTGGGCTCACAAGCAGCTATGGGACCCTGGCTGTTGACAGGCACTCCTGTGATCTCCCCACTAGCATGTACACAGCACTGAAGTCCAGTGACAGGGGTGGGCCAGGGGCATACAGGTGCACAGCTAGGAGGGCTAGCTGAAGGTGAGCCCAGTAGTACAGGCCAGTAACTGGAGATAGGGCCAAATTTTGGCCTACAAGCAACTATGGGGGCCTTGGCTGTTGCCACGAACTTCTGTGGCACGTGTCCCCAAAGGCACGTACATGGTAAGAACGGCCATGGCAAGTCAGGCTGGCAACGTGCAAGTGTACAGTCTAGCCTTAAGCATGCACATGGCAGAAGTCAGCATGTTGCACTCACATAGCCACAGAGGCCTGAGCTGGCTGCCAGTGTGCATCTCAGACTCCAGTTGGGGCAAGAGAGATGAGGCAGTGGTGAAGGAATCAGGCAGCTGGTATTGGTGAAGAATACATGTGGGGCAAAACCCCGTGAAATCTGGTGGTGGTCTGTGGCGCCTTATGAGCCACTGGTTTCTTCAGTGGTAGAACTGCTGGGATCCTCTTCAGAGCAAGTCACGGGGAACCATGGTCACTCCCACTGCATGGCTGACTGGTAGCCCCTGATCTTCCTTGTTCCTAGCCATCTCTGTATGTCTTGGCTTTGCCAGTTTCTGGGTGGGGTATGTGATGCCCCAAAAGGCTGGGGAAGCTGGTTGCTCACCATACTCTCCCTTTTCTGGCAAGGGGAACGCTTTCTAGCTGGTTAAGTTCCCTCTTGGTGTTAAGTTGGTCAATGGGATGATGCCAGCAAAATACACCTGTTCTTCCTTCTCTTTTTGTGCAGTTATTCTCAGGTGTTTTATTCCATTATCTTATGGAAGTTTCTCTCTTTTTTAAAGAATTTTATTTATTTATTTTGAGAGAGAGAGCACAAGCAGGGCAGGGGCAGAAACAGAGAATCCCAAGCAGGCCCTATGCTGTCAGAGCAGAGCTGACGTGGGGCTCAAACCTATGAACCATGAGATCTGACCTGAGCCGAAATGAAGAGTCGGACACTTAACTGACTGAGCCACCCAGGTACCCCCTGCTGAAGTTTCTTATGTAGACACCCGAGCTCACCCAGAGCTGTTTTTGATTGTGAATAGCTGTCCAATTGTTGATCTTTGTGGTAGGGATGGAAGCTACTTCACCATCTTGGTAATATCACTCTAAATATTTCTAAATATAGTCACTGTTGATAAGGAGTTCTCTGGGCAAACTTTCATTATTAAATGGTTGTTCATAATATTCTCTAGAGCAGCACTGTCCAATAGAATTTTCCACAAAGGGAAATCCACTAGCCACATGTGTCTTCTGAGCACTTGAGAAGTGTTTAGTGCGGTTGAGGCACTGAGTTTTTAATTTTATTTAATTTTAACACACTTAAACTTAAATAGCCACAAGTGGCTACCATATTGTTCAGCACACTGTGGGGAATAAGCTTAGAAATTTCCTGAGCTTACACCAATGGGTTAACAAGGCATGAAGAACTACAAAGCCATAGGATGCTCACACCCAAGTTTGGGTAAACAAGATTAGGTAAATAAGTATAGAGAAGGTGGGGCAAAGCCCCCAATATAGGACATACGTATATGAAATACACAAGATTAGGTATTCTATTCAGGGCAGAAGCGCCCCCCAAATTAGTACTGTAGCAGAAAACTGCTTTCACAGGAAGGGAGGACCAAGTTAGGTAAACAGGTAAATTGGACCGCAGACCGCTGAGCTAGCTGCAGGTGAAGCTGCTCGGAGTGGAACTGATTAACAAAAGAAAAGGCGCCTTGTTAACCCTGAGGTTACTTGCTCTGTCTCAGCCCCTAGGCTAGCTAAGATAAACAAAGGTGGTGCCTCTTGTCTGATGTAAACAACTTCCACCTGGCTGCCCTGTGTCAGGATTTTTGTTTTATATTAGCCCAAACCCCAACCCCGAATATCTTCAAGACCCCTTTCCCTTACGTTCATGAATTAATGTCCACAGATTTATTGTCTCTTTGTGTACGTCCACCACTATGTTTGTAAGCCTTCTGATCCTAATAAAAACAGGGCAAGGACCCTTATTCGGGGCTCTTGTCTTTTCCCGGACATTAGCCACCTCTCACATTTGAATCCTGCATCCTGCTTTCTTGCTAGACAAGAAAGAACTTTAGGCATAGAGTCTATGACAGTACACCTTGCTACTCAAGGTGCGGTCTCAAAGCCCAGCAGTTTCTATCACCTGGGAACTTATTAGAAGCTTGGACCCCACACCAACTGACTTTGGAAGGTACATTCTGATATGATCGCTGTGATAATTCATATATATACTGAGGTTGATAAGCCCTGTTTTGGAGATTTTGTTCCTTAAAAGAGGCTATATTAATTGGCTGGAGTTTTGGTTGTTTGTTTTGTTTTGTTTTAGTGTTTTCTCATTCTGAAAGAATAAATCAAATGACTGTCTTGGCCTGAATCCAAGGAGTATAAGACCTTAAACACACAATGTCTTTGTGTCCCAGTTTCCATACATCTCATATACAAATCTCAGTTCCATAGCAACCTATGTCACAAGATTGTGCATGCGATTTTTTTTAGCACCATGCAATTATAAAGTATAATTTGCAATAGGAAATAAGCAACATTTGAACTAGATAATGTTACCTCTGGAAGGGCCCATGCTAATAACATTTAATAATAAGAAAAGTCAGGCCTTCAAAATTCATTTTACTTGATTTCATCCTTCCTGGCATCTCATCTTCTCTCATGCCCCCAACCCCACCTCTGCTCCTTCAAATGCCCCTTTACATTTAGACCGACACATGGACAACATACAGACAGCCACAGATCAACAACTTGGTTGTAATTGGCTGTTCAGGGCCAGTGTCTGTGACATTGCATGTGTTCTCCTTGACCAGAATTCTCTTTCCTGCCCCCAACTGGCAAAATTCAACTCATCTTTCATGATGCTGGTCATGTTTTTTCTCTGCCCCTGAGCCAAGTGAATGAATCACTGCCTCCTCTACACCTTCATGGTAACCTGTATCTGCTGCCATATGGCACATATCACACAATGTCACAAGGGTTTATCTATCTGTCTCTCCCCCTCACTATGCTATTAGCTCCTTGAAGAAAGAGAAACTACATCTAATTCATCTTTATAACCCTTGTGACCGGCACAATATTGGCGCATAGCTGGAGTTCAATGAATATACAATAAAATAAAAAGAATGGATGTTTCTCCAAGGTCACATGGCTTTGGTCAGAACTGGAACTAGAACCTAGATTTTCCCAATTCCCATCTAGGCCAATGCTATTTCTACTACAGCCTGTTTTAGCACAAATAGCAATCTTGGAACATTTGGGGAAACAACTGTGAGAAAGAGAATGCCATCTTCCAAAGTGACACAGGTCAAAAGGGAAACAAAGCAATGCCACTTTAAAATTCATCCAATTTATCAGAGGCTTCCTGAGAGATTGTGTGTCACTTACATACTTGGTGAAATTAAGTAATGAAAATCCAAAAACGGGATCAGGAAAACAACAAACCCAGAAAATTTGTATTTAGAAATACCAATTTATGCCCATTGGGCTTTGTGAAAAGATGACAGGCAGTTCTAGGTAGTGAGGAAAGTACAAGTTTCATCTGCTGTTCTTTTTTTTTTTTTCTTAATGTTTTTATTTATTTTTGAGAGAGAGAGAGAGAGAGAGAGAGAGAGAGAGAGAGAGAGAGAGAGAGAATGCCAGCAGGGGAGGGGCAGGGAGAAAGGGAGACACAGAATCCAAAGCAGGCTCCAGGCTCTGAGCTGTCAACACAGAGCCTAATGTGGGGCTCGAACTCATGAACCATGAGATCACGACCTGAGCCGAAGTTAGATGCTTAACCAAGTGAGCCACCCAGGTGCCCCTTTCATCTGCTGTTCTGACTGTTAGTGTGTTAACTGGTTACACTTAAAGGTTATCTGGGTAAATGGCCCAATAGTAATGAAAAATGAGCATGTGAGTAAGACTGGACAAGGGAGAAGAGGAAACACTCAAAGATGGAGGGAGGGAATGTATGCAAGTGGTAAGAAAAGGCAGAGGGACAGAAGGAAGGAGTTTGGATGAATAGCTAAAGATTTTAAAACTAAAGTAATGGCAAAACTGATTTCATATACACATATTAACAAAGGGAAGCTATCCCCCCCACCTTTCTTTCATCAACTATGAAGGGTTCTCTTCCTTCTATCCTTATTTCCTTTTGCTTAAGAATAGGTGAAGAGGCACCTGAGGTGGCTCAGTCAGTTAAGTGTCCGACTTCAGCTCAGGTCATCATCTCACAGTTTGTGAGTTCAAACCCCGCAGCAAGCTCTGCTGTCAGCACAGAGCCTGCTTAGATCCTGTCTCCCTGTCTCTGCCCTTCCCTCACTTGCACGCTCTCTCTCTCTCTCTCTCTCTCTCTCTCAAAAAAATAAACATTTAAAAAAATAAAAAGAATAAGTGAAGACAATGAGGTAATCACACATTCTAAAATATTTCCAAACTCTATTCCAGTTTTCAATTGCTACTGTATCAAATTACTACAAACCTAATCGCTTAGAACAACACAAAGTTATTATCTTATAGTTCTGTAAGTCAGAATTCCAACACAGATCTCACCTGGATAAAATCAAGGTGTCAACAGCACTATGCCCCTTTCTGGAGGCTCTACCTGAAAGAATCCATTTCCTACTCATTTGGGTTGTTGGCAGAATCCAGTTCCTTGCATTTGCAGGTCTGAGGTCCCCATTTTCTTTCTGGCTGTCAGCTGAGGTCTGTTCCCAGTTCTAGAAGCTGCCTATATTCCTTGGATCATAGTTCACTTCCCCTATCTTCAATCCAGCAAGAGTGGGTCAACCATCTCCCACTTAAATCTCTCCTGCCTGTTTTTCCCATTGCATCTGTCTCCCTTCTGCCTCCCACATCCTTTAGTAAGGATACTTGTGCTTACACTAGATACAAACAGATCCAGATACTCTAGAATTATCTCTTTGTTTTAAGGTTCATAACCTTAATTCCATCTCAAAGATCCTTCTGACATGTGAGACAACAAGTATTCAAAGGTTCTAGAAATTGGGGCATGCAAATTCTCCCAACCACACCTTTCTTCACTAGACAAATGTGCGTCCCAGAGGGCACTTGGCTCTGTCTGCTGCAAAGACATCAGCTAGGAAACAACTTCAGGCAAGATTAGGGGTGAATTCAACAGTAACTGAATGTACATGCTATCAAAACGTCTCAGGCATTCACTCACATGGTTATTTAACAAAAATTTATTTAACAACCACTGTGGCCAAAAATCCTATGGTAAATATAAATAAAAGACGGTCAAGTACCAATCCCTGCCCTGCAGGAGTTGACAGTGAGGTAACAGGCAAGAAAGTCAAGCAACTGCAATGCCATGTGGTAAGCTGTGTGGTGAAGATATGTATGACGGCAGGGATGAGGAAGAAGCCACATGGAGAAGGGGATTCAGAGGAGGTTTCTAGAAGGAAGTTCATCCTGAATAATAGGGGTGGTACATATAAAAGCTGTGAGCTGTCTGGTGTGACAAAGCGTGGGACATATTTGGGGAAATGATGGGCGATGGGCATGGGAGGAAGGCAGGAGACAGTTCTCCAACATCATGTATGTGCATCATAGAAAGGAGTCTGGATGAGGCAGATGAAGCAATAAGAATCCATTAAAGGAGTTAAGTAGACATGTAATCAGATTTTCTTTTTTAAAAGATCATTCATGAAGCAGATAGGGATAGTAAATTTGAAAATAATTTCCAACCCATTCGCTCAGGGAGAAAAGTATTTATATAGCCATGTAGAACATACATAGGAGCAGGTATGAAAAGCTGTTAAATGCTACTTCCTCTGTCAGTCTCCATTTGTGAATTCTTTGTGGTAATCATACAGGAACACTGTGAAGGCACATTTTTTTCTCAGGTAAGCTGCTGTGGCCATGTTCCAGGGAGATCTGGAAACTGGCACAGCAGATCTCAAACTACTTCACCACCCACAAACAGAGGATTTCCTTCCCCACACACTCATCTCTGCTACCTCCAAAGCACTATCTGCCATAGGGCACCTGAGTGGCTCAGTCGGTTAGGTGTCCAACTTCGACTCGGGTCATGATCTCGTGGTTTGTGACTTTAAGCCCCGCATCAGGCTCTGTGATGACAGCTCAGATTCTGCTTTGGATTCTGCGTTTCCCTCTCTCTCTGCACTTCCCCCACTCACACTCTGTCTCTCTCTCAAAAATAAACACTCAAAAATAAAAAATAAAAAGCACTACCTTCCCTTCCCATAGACCTACTCAATTTCCTGAGAAATGACATCACATTTTAAATCCAGCAAAAGATATTTCTATTCAAAGAAATCCTATACTTCTATAACATATTTTCTGAATATAAAAGTAATATGTTTTATAGTCTAAAATTTGGAAAACTATAAAGAAGTTTGATGTAAATCCTTTCATCTTTTTCCTATAAGAAGGAATACGTCTAAAAATGTGATTAGGCTCTAATGCTTTTTTACCTCCTTTTTTTCTTAACATATTAGAATTATTTTATCCTTATATTTCACTCTACAACATTGTTTTAATGTCTGAATAGAAGTTTTCTGTATGAAATCACCATAATTTACCTAACTGCAATTTATTATCTCCTAGAATTTTCTTTCTTCTTTTCTTTTTTTTTTGATACTATAATTAATACTATAATAAAACTATTCTAAGCACCTGTGATTTTCTGAACACAAATAGACTCCTTTTGAATTCTTTCTTCTTTCATGTGCATCCAGAATTTAATTTTTTAAAAAACTCATTAAGGTATATCTGGAGCCAACTGTTTGATACTCCCCTCTTAAGAAAAACAAAGGGAAAATGACATGTAAATACTGCCACAATTCTTTTTGGTGAAAGGATAGCCAGGACACAGGCAATGACTGAAATCTGCAGGGAGAGAACATTTTAGAACAAGGGATTAGCAATACAGAGAGGGATACAAATGTTTATTAAGCACCTAGCATAGAACAGCCTCTGTTCTAAGCACTGGGGATATAGACATAGTAAGACAGACACAACCTCACCCTGGCAGAGTTCAGTCTAACCAGGTAGAAACACTTAGGAAAATGACACTAGAGAATGATGTTAAAACCAATGCAAAAATTGCACCTATAAATAATTTTTTCAGGGCTACTGATTTTTAAGCCTCATTGTCTACTATTAATCCTCATCCTTCACAAATATTAATCAAAGTTACCTGCACATCTATACTAGTTTCTTTCATTAGGTCTTAGACCCTTATGCATCAGAGAACATTTTGCCTTCGTTAGGACTGTAATATCTTGTCTTGAATTTTGAAAAATGGCTCCTTTCTCTGATAGAAGGTCATTCAGCATCTATTAGCCATACCCTAGTGGTATTTTTAGATCCCGATTTGCAGGATGGGTGTTTGAGGAACACAGAACTCTTAGTCCCCTGTTGGCATCCTCCAGGCAACCACAATCTTCTATTTGTCTTTTGAAAGATTCCCAAATTCATGTTTCTTAGTGTAAAACATACTGCAAATGAACTAGATGATCTGGTTATCATTTAAGAGTTAAATACAATCATCTCTCTCCCTCTTTGCACCACCCTCGGCACTTTTGAACTCAAAAGGCTCCATCTGCAAAGAATGTTTGCAAAACAAAGAAGGACAAATGGTGGGGTGGGGGGTGTAAACTTTTTCTGAAGAATGTGCTAAACTCTTTCACTATTTAATAGATAAGAATGAATACTGCTGTTTAACTAGATCCAGCCTCTGAAATATCTAATTAAAACTGATGTGCTTATTTAGTTTCCAATTCATCACAGGTGGGCCCACATTAATGTGAAAATGAGAGTAAATTACCAGCATTTGGCAATCTCACTGAATGTCATTCACATTATTAGCTCAAACCTCAAAATGCATTTTAAAATGTGGTTCACAGGTAGGGCACTGTCTCTCCACACAAACAAAATTCTTCACTGGAGAGTTGATAGAATTTCACTCTAGTGTAAGGAGTTCCCAATGGCAAAAATCCACCTACTCAAAACACTTACCTCCGACCCATAGAAGGTGCACCTCAGAGAAGGTGGTAGCTATGAAGCAAAGCTCCCTCTCTTCCCAGTCATAAATAATCTAGCAAATTTTATGTTATGTGTATTTTATCACAATTTTTAAATGTAATAACATAATAATGGGAACGACTGGGTAGTTTGGCCCAGCTCTCTTCTAGCTTGTCAACCAGAACTTCATATAAAATTCAGTTCATTTAACTTACAGAGGACTTCTTTCCTTGTCGTCCTCATGCAGGATGAGAAAAGGATCACAGCTTCCATACCATCCCAGCAGACGGCCACCTCCCTCCTGCAAGGAGGCCCTGAGACCATCATCCTTTCTCTTTTCCCATCTACAAAATGTAAAGTCATCTTCCATTGAATTGATTTTTGAAAGGCTCTTTACAACAGTATGCTGAAATGCGTTCTGGAAATGCACAGATTAGAATCTTACTTGACAAAAGGACAACACTCAATGGCACACACAGTGATTCATTTGTATCTCAAAATCGCTTTTATTTCCCACTTATTCGACAGCTTCAAAATCCACATAGAAGATAATTTATTTCATCATTAAAGCACCCCACTGTTAGAGGCTAATTTATAAGCAGAATAAATTATTTCAGGGGCATAGAACAGAGGCCAAGGAAGCTCCCACTTTAAACATATACACACACATCCATATCCCCTTGGGGGGAAAGCCCTAAATGGAAATTTGTTTTTTTTTTATCTCAAAGTTCTGAGCCCTTGGACTGAAAATTCATATTTCCTGGCAAAGAACAAATACATGATATGGTGCTCAATCTCACGAGAAGTCTGGGAAATACAAATTAAAGCAACAATGAAGTATCCATATTCAACTACCAGCTTGATCAAAGTTTACAGACCAGGAACATGCTGTGCAAGTGCGGAAGTGGAAAACCCCTTCTCATTCATTGGTGATGAGAGTTTGAACTGCTACAAACTTTTCATAAAAATGATCTAGAAAATTTTATGTTAAGTGTATTTTATCACAATTCTTAAATGTGACAATAATAACAACAAAGTAATTTAGCAGTAGTTATTATAATTAAATATATCCAAACACATTGGCTCATCTCCACCTCTCCATCTTTGGGGATCTAACAAATATAGAAATCAATACACTAGTACATAACAACACATGTTTTGAAAAAACCTTAACTGCAGCATTGTATGTGACAGGGTGGTAGGAGGCTAGCCAAATACACTGAGGTATATCTACACTATGGAAAAGTTATGTTGCTCGTTAACCTGGAAAAATATCCATGAAATACATAGTTAAGTGAGAAAAATGAGTGCAGAGTGTCTTATAAACCACTGTGCTCAGTGGCTCAGAGCACAGACTTTGGAGCTAGGCTGAGGGACTTTGCAGCCTACATTTTTAGCAGGTTCGACCATACATAAGGTTCTTAATCTCTCCAAGGCTCAGTATCCTCATGTATAAAATGGATAGAAAAAAATGGGGACGATACCATCCATATTACAGGGTTTGAGTAAATACTGACTAAAAAAGGATGTAAATCGAGTATACAGAAAGCCACAAAGAAGGCATTCAGTTAATGCTAGTTCCCTTCTCCCTGTGCCTGTAAAGTGAATCAGTTTTAGAGTTCTGCTTGACAGCCCTCACAAAGAGAAAGCCTGGGGACCATCAACAATAACTTGATTCAAAAGAAATGAGCAGTCTTGAGGTTAGAAGACATGGCTTCAAACCTCTGGCCACTTGGTGAGTGTGCTACCTTCAGTAAGCTTGTGATTGTTTTGAGCCTCATTCCCTACCTCCTAGTGGTTTGTGTGAGAATTAAATCAGATGCATGCATGTGCACATACGTGTGTGTGTGCATGTGCACATGCATGTGCTCCTTGCCCCAGAGGTGGTATTCAAAACGTTAACACCTGGTATTGCACAGATACCACCCCCCCCCCCAAACTGGAATGATTCCTGACTGCTGGCATGCCATAGGTGCTCAGTAAGTATGTTTTAGTTACTTTCTTTTTGTCATTTATTTTTAAAAAAATGTTTGAATATTTAACATAAGCCCAGTACTATGCTTTCCTTGATGGGAAAGGATAATTTGGATACTGAACTAAGTAAAAGGTAAATAATTTTTATGGAAAATTGCAATTATTCCAAGTCAGTGCCCCACACCCATCCACAGAAAAATCAAACTGGAACAAAACTCTCAAGTTCTTTTTTTTTTTAAATTTTTTTTTCCAACGTTTTTATTTATTTTTGGGACAGAGAGAGACAGAGCATGAACGGGGGAGGGGCAGAGAGAGAGGGAGACACAGAATCAGAAACAGGCTCCAGGCTCCGAGCCATCAGCCCAGAGCCTGACGCGGGGCTCGAACTCACGGACCGCGAGATCGTGACCTGGCTGAAGTCGGACGCTTAACCAACTGCGCCACCCAGGCGCCCCAAAACTCTCAAGTTCTTAATAGCAGCATTATTTTAGCTGTGAAGTTCCTGTCATAAGATGCCACTGCAACACAAACACAGAAATCCGGAAAGAGGGGCTGTATGCTAAGTTCACAGTCAAAGGATGAGGAGGGGAATGCTAGGATGAGCTCACTGTGATTGGCAATGGGAATGACACGCCGGCAGCTGCAGGCTCAGAGAGGCAGCCTCTACAACAAAGAGAGCAAATGGACTCAGGTTTCCACATCCCTTCTTTTCACTGGGCCTCTGTTTCCTCCTCACAGTAAATGAGGGCACCAGGGGGCCACATCACCTGCAAGGGCCCTTCTCTCCAGACACTGAGCTGGTCTGAGTTCCAGTCAAATCTGTCTCAGAGTTCTTTTGAGGGTACGTTTTAAAGGGGTGAGGGCTGAGAACAATGAAATTCAGTGTGAAGTCACAGGAAGAGAGAGTCTGGAGTCTGACAGACCTGGATTTGAACCATTTTCACAATGTTCAAACCATCTCTCTCCAAAGAATTAGAAGTTCTGCAGTCAGAAGGGAAAGTCTGCCACTCCATGTGGGCGTAACAGGGCTCCTGAACTAAGCTAACATTAATGGAATGTGCGGTGGCTGAAAAAGAACCACTCACTCCAAAAAATATTGTTTCACTAAATTGGGAGTGATTTTTTTCTTTATGTACTGAGAAGTCTAGGGCAGTTGCAATGGAATCAAACTCCTGTTATCCTTTTGGCCAGTCACCCTTAGGATGAGTTTGTCACCTCATGGTCATGACATAGCTGCTAGAACTTCAACCAGCATGCATATATTGTGCTGGAAGAAAGGGAGGCAGGGTGATCAACTAACCCAGTGTGCCTAGAACTATCTGGGCTTTAAGACTGAAATGCCCATGCCTCTGGAACCCTGACAATCCCAGGCAAACCAAGACAGGTGGTCACCCCAAAGAGAGAACAAAAGCTAAAAAAGAAGCTGCCAGCTGGGTCTGTCCTGCCATTTTAAAGATCTTTCACAAAAGTGCTACTCAAACAACTTCTGCTCATTGGCCAGAACAAGTGCACATGGCCACCCACCTAAAGTGTTTCCTGGTAGGAAAAGAAAAGACGAATATTGAACAGGCAGTCTCACACCTAGTTAGCCTGGAATGGCACAGACCATGGAACCCCATATTGTTCCTTAATCCTAAAACTGTGAGCCCAAGAGCATTCTTAGAGTTCTGTTGTAAGTACCTGCCATAAGAGGCAATGATGACTCAAGAATTTAGCAAATCAGACCACAATTTAGTTGAGAATAGTTGGGGTGGGCCATTCCAACTGTAACTGCCTGGAGGCTCCCTGTGGGCTCTAGATCTCATGGCCTCATGTAAAATGGCCCCAGCAAGGCAGTAGGAGCTGCTTTCCAATGACTCCCCTCCAATGATTGTGCATCTCTGTCTTGCATCTAAGCTCCAGCAAGCAGAAGAAGGAAGAAAGATGCACACTACTACCAGCACTGACAGGGCCCTGATTAGGGATTAAGCTTTCTCCAATCCCATCTCCACCCAACCACAGAGTGTCGTTTTGAAGAATCATTTGTGGTAAATGAAGAGAGAGGAGCTATAAGGGCAAGAAATTGGTAGAAAATAATAGGAAAGAAGTGCTATCGTTTGATGAGGGTAATAACCTTTCTAAACTAGTGTCCTACTGCATTAGATTTTCCATGAAATTATTTAAAACAGCAGGGAATCAAACATCCCCACATTATTAACCTCTAGTGTGTGCTTACTGAAGAAAATCCAAAGGATATTTATGCGTCTCGTGCAGAGGTTGAACCTTAATGTCACAGACTGAAGCAATGAAGCTATGGAATCCTGCCTGCATTGCCTTTTGTCGATAACAGGAACCACAGCTGTATTTCTTGCATTGTGAACATGCAAAATTGTTCTTCAGCCTATTGCGATAAGCAGAATGTCAGTCATCACTTTCTAGCTTTTGGCAGCTTATTACATAAAAGAATAGGTCTTATTTGCAGCTGCTCCTCCCTTTTCAGGGAGCCTTGGTTGGGAGAAACACTAAAAAGTTGATACACAAAGTACTGTATTTTTTTTTTTTTTGAGACTCTTTCCTATGAGGAAACACAATGGCAGGAAAGCTTCACCACCAGAGCCGTGATATTGTTATAATAAACCATTACACCACATACACGAATGAGAACATTCAGCCCCAGCTCATCACATTACCTGGGAGTAAATCTGTCACAATGTGAGTCACTGGAGAAGGGCTATGGCCAAACATGTTGAATTATAGCTAGGTTTTAGCATTAATTATAATAATTATACTGTAACCACCATTTCATCATAAAAACTAGTTTCATTATGACATTTTATTCTTTGTTCCAGGACTTGCAAAATTCCCAAACTGCAACAGGAGTTTAAAAATAATGTTTGATCAAGGTTACAAAATGTAGGTTTTTACAGATTTATGGTTTTTTAAAACAGCATTCAAATAAATGGTAATTAATATACAGGAAAGCTTGCTAAAACTGATTGGATTCCATACTCCCTATAAGTTAGAAGGATTTAATTTTTGCATTTTTTGAAGAACTATGCATGTATAAATTATAGGTAGTTGTGAATTCCAAAGCTATAAATATACTGGAGGACCCTGGTGGTATCATACTGAACAGCTGTTTGCAGAGAAAAAGTCTCTCCAGTACCCTGAGGAAGGCACAGAATACTGAAATGTTGGCTAAATGTTCAAATTGTTCGAAGAATGAATACCTCTGAAAACAAAAGGAAAATATGAATGATGTCCCTGGGTTCGTGGCTTGGTCTGAGTAAGTTCTGTCAAAAGCCACTTCCAGGCTTTCTTTCCCCACTCTTCCTTTCTCTACCCTTCTCCTTCTTTCCTTCCCCTCCCCTCTCCTTTCCCTCCTCCTTCCCCCTTCCTTTTCTTCCAGGCAATTTAGTTCAAAAGCTAATAGCTAGAGCTGAGCAAGGCATGTATCAGCAGAGGGAAAGCAAGGCACAGACCATAGTGGCACTAGGTAAGGTATTAGAGCCAAGCCCAGTGAGAATGGCACCCATGAGGAGGAAGGTGACCCAGCACAGGGTGCTGGAGTCCGACGAAGGTGAGGAGGGTATCCATGTAGATAGCAGTGGCCTAATGCAGAGCATCAGACCCCATGCAGGTAAAAGGAGGTGTGACAATTCAGAACAGACTGTCCAAGCTGGCACAGAGTGTGCCAGGCATCCTGTGGGTCTGGGAGCTGGAGTGGGTTGGGAGGGAATCCTTGCAGGGAAGGGACAGTGAGGGTGCTATGGTGTCCAGGCCTCAGAAGGTGAGGAGGGCACCCACATTAAGTGTTCAGTGCTATAGCGTGTAGTTCTGAGTCCCAGAAGGGTATGGAGAATGTCCTCATGGAGGGGTGGTGGGGCACAAGTGAGGGCAGGAGGGTGCCTGTGAGTGAAGGCTGCACACATAATAGGGTGGAGCCTGAAGGGCCTGATGAAGCCTTCATTCATGGAGGAGAAGGCAGCAGTGGCCTGGCATAGGGTGTCAGAGCCCAAGAGGGAAGGGGTAGCTAGCATGGAAAGGGCATCTGAGGCCAGGTGACTGAGTCCAAGCTAGGTGAGGAGGATGTTTAGGTAGGAGGGTCCCAAAATGGGGTGTCAATATCTGAGTGGGATGAGAAGAGTGCCCAAATTGGGAAGTAAGCAGCCCAGCAGCAGAGTTAGCACTAAGCAAAAGTTAAGGTTCACAAGAAAGGGTGGCCTAGTACAGCGTATCAGAGCCCTCAAGGGAGGGGGGGGGGGGCATTTATAGATAAGATATAGGGGGCTGGGAAATGGTGGTGGTGAACATCATAGAATATCAGAGCCCAAGTAAAGAGGGTGTCCAATACTGGAGTTTCCCGGAGCCAATTATCTGAGCCCAAACAGGGGGAGGAGACTAGACCCACAAAAGAAAGTCTTAGTGCAGTCTGTCAGAACCTGAGCAGGGTGAAGGGGTGAGGAGGAGAGTCTGTCGAGTGGGGAGGCAACAGTGACAGTGGTAAAGCATAGAATTTTGGAGCCCAAGTGGGATGAGGTGGGTGTACTAGAGAAAGGTAGCCTCATACTGGAATTTGAAACTGAGCTGAATAAGTATGATGCTCATGGAGGGGTTGGGGGACGCCCATAATAGGGAGGCAGGTGGAGCAGGGATGGGAAGGGAGGAGGTGTTGTGGCAGCAGTAATATGAGTTTGGCTACAGAAACAGATTGATCAGTAAGTGAATATGTTAAGGACAATGGGAATCATATTTCTCACTGTCCAAGAAGAAAATTTCAAATATGAAAAGGGAGAAAACAAGAATGAAATGTGACATTAGATTGGAAATTGAAATATTGGTATGAATTCATGGTTTTAAATATATTTAGATAGATCTAGAAATACACATGGATGCAAACGTGTGTGTGAGTGTGTATATACCTACACGTATTACCTAGCTGATTCCACTGGGAAGGCCTAGAAATGACACCCCAATAACAATGAGCACACCTAGTACCCGATTTTGATTTGTAAACACAATGTTCTAATTGAAAAAAATCAGAACTCCTTGAAGAAATGGCTGATTCCATATCTGGGACAGGGATATTAAAGAATGAGCTGAAACATGTTTGTGTGTCAGAAAGAACATGCCCAAAAAGTGCTAGAGACATGTCAAAGGGAAACAGTGCCAGCTGGGGTTCCTGCTGGTCAAATCTGAGACAATTTGAGTATCAAAACAAACAATGATAGTCATTTTTAAGTCATTAAATAATAACAGGAATCCATGAATCCATACCTGTATAAATAAATAAACAACAAATAAATGTATAAGTAAGAAGTTTAACCAGGTGGGGGAGATATGCCTGACAGATACCACCTTAATCAAGTGATCAAAATGAACACCTATGATGAAATAAATCAAAATTATGTGCCACCAGATAAAATGCAATAAGAATGGCACAGCATTACTTCTATATTTCCACCAAAGATGTATAGTTTGAGTCTAATCATCAAGGAATAGACAATCCTAAGTTGAAGGATATTTAACAAAATACTTGGACTGTAATTCTCAAAAGTCACATGGATTTGTAAGTCAAGGAAAGGCTGAGGAACTAGTCCAAACTGAAAGAGAATCAAGACACAAAATAACCAAATGTAATGCATGATTTTAGACTGAATTATTTTGCCTACAAAGCTGTTATAGAGCCAAAATGCATGTGCCAAAAGAAAGGCACCTGAAACACATTCTTGGAATTCTTTGAACTGAAATGAGCTTGATTTTACTACATCAGAGGAGTCATCATGACAAAAATAAATGGACAAATTCTGTCCATTTATTTGTTCTAAAATTACTTTTATACCCAGCTATTTGTAACACTTGCTATTAATGACTCTTTAAGATACAACATAGTAGAAAATAACTAACTAGGGGCGCCTGGGTGACTCAGTCGGTTAAGCGGCCGACTTCGGCTCAGGTCATGATCTCACAGTCCGTGAGTTTGAGCCCCGTGTTGGGCTTTGTGCTGACAGCTCAGAGCCTGGAGCCTGTTTCAGATTCTGTGTCTCCCTCTCTCTCTGACCCTCCCCCGTTCATGCTCTGTCTCTCTCTGTCTCAAAAATAAACGTTAAAAAAATTTTTTAATAAAAAAAAAAGAAAATAACTAACTAGACACAAACACACATAATCACCATGCCTGTTATGCATAACTTGTTGTCCTCTGAATAATTCATCTGAATATTAAAAAACTCTCTTACATAATTCACGTGCTATATCACAAAATGTTTTCTAACTTTTTATCTTTAACTCTCCATTTTGAAATAGAGATTTATAGAAAGTTGCAAAAATAATACAGAATTATCTTATGTAACCTTTACCCCATTTCCCACACTAGTCACATTTTCTATAACTGTAGTACAATATCAAAACCTGAAAATTGACATTGGTAAAATGTGTGTGTAATTCTATGCCATTTTGTCACATGCAAGTTTGTGCAACCACCAACACAGTCAAGATATGAGACAATTCTATCACCACAAAGATCTCACACCCCCACACCACAAAGATCTCACACACCCACACCCCAAAAATCCTCCCTAACCCCTGTTATCCTTATTTTTAACTTTATCATTTCGAGAATGTTATATAAATCACATTATAGTGTATGTGATTGGCTTTTTTTTAAACTCAGCATAATACCCTTGAGATCTATCTTATTTATTGTCACATGTATCACTAATTCATTAAAATAAATCATTATAATTCACATAATAATAACTGAGCAGTAATTCATGGTATAAATGTACCACAGTTTAACCATTTACAACAATTTTACTATTTTGGTTGCCTCCAGTTTTGACTATTACAAATAAAGCTCCTATGAACATTCATCTATAGAAGGGAGGTAGGGGAAAGAACTCTCCAGTGAAGAAAAAAGTCATTATAAAGAACATTGTTGGGAAAGTTGGAAAATTTGAATATGGACTGTGGATTAGATGTCAGTATCAATGTGAACTTTCCTAATGTTGATAAGTATACTGTGATTATGTAAGACAATGTTCTTACTCTCAGAAAATACACACTAAAAGACTTAGGGATGATGAGACACTTTACCTCTTAGTTTCAAATGATTCCAGAAAAATGAGGTAAAATTTAAACAATTCATAAACCTGGATAAAGGTATACAACAGTTCTTAGTACTATCCTTTAAATTTTTAAGTTTGAAACTATATTAAAATTAAAAGTTAACAAAGAAAAGTACTGCCAGAATTGCAATCTGGTTTGCGTATTTTATTCAAAGATTCTTGAAAAGTTGAAAAATGATATTAGATGTGTGTCCAGTACAGAGAATCTTCATCTGTCCTGAATCTAAACAAGTGAAATGTAGTACTAGATGTCTCTTTCTTGCCCTCCACTCTTTTGAAATATTACTACAAAGAAAACAATCTGATCAAAGAGATTTTAAAATTGACGTTTAGGATAAAAGAGTAGCATAGGCTCAGCCAACTCTCTCTTTGGTAACAACACTATCAAAAAGACTATGTGGTACAAGGCTTGGGGGTCTGGCCTCTAGAGCCATGAGACTTCTGTTTGAATCCCGGCTTTGCTACTTACTCATTGTGTAAACTTAGGTAAGTTGGTTAACCTCTCTGTGCTTCAGTTTTTGCCTAAAAGAAAGTAGAAATAAAAATAAGACCTACTTCTAAGGGGTTTCTTGAGTTTTAAAAGTGTTTACATCTAAAGCGGCTAAGAGAGTACCTGGCATATAGTGAGTTTTTGTTGTTTTTGCTGTTGCTGTTGTTGTTGTTTTGAGAGAGAGACAGAGAGAGAGACAGAGAGAAAGCATGGGCACATGCAAAAGCAGGGGAGGTGCCGAGGGGGAGGGAGAAAGACAATCTTAAGCAGGCTCCATGCTCAGCACAGAGCCTGACACGGGGCTTGATCTTGCAATCCTGGGATCACAAACTGAGCCAAAACCAAGAGTTGAATGCTCAACGGACTAAGCCACCCAGATGCCACTATAGTGATTTTTATAGAGGAGTTTACTGCTACTAGATGAAGGGATTAAAATTAAGTTCCTGGACAGATACAAACACTGCATGTTACTTTTTTTCTAGAAATTTTTTTCTTTGCCTCATACACCCCCTTAAATTTGTATCAAACTCCATCTTCTTTTAGGGTATTTTTATTTTCCTGCTCTTTGACAAAATGTTTCTTAATCTTCAGCAGTAATATATCAATATGGAGTGACAGTTTGACAATATGGTTCTCACTTTTCATAGTATAAATTCAAAGACAAATTGTGAACGAGTCAAGTGAAACTTGTAATTCACAGCTGTGAGGTCACACTAGTGAATTATAAGCTTTTCATTATGTCAGAACTGTGAATTACAGAGATTTTTTTTCTGTATTTCCTGTCAAATAATTTATTAGCTACCCCTTTATCACAGGATTTTGCAGCATGCCAGTACCAGAGAACACAAGGACTGTATTGCAGAATTTCCAGATAGAACAATAAGAATTCAGACATATAAGAGGAATATTAAAAAGGAAACAGCAATGATTTTAACCTGTATTCTTCTCAAGTTTAGGGTCACTCCTGATGAGCAGTTAGTTTTCTCTAAATTGGAGCCATCACCATCCGGACTTGAGGGAAGTTATCTTTTTACTGTCTCCTCCTTATTAACACCATCAACTATCATTTCTGGAAAGCCACTAAGAATACTATTCTATACTGTTTAAAAATTAAAAGGTATTCTTGTTAACATGAACATCACTATTATTACTACTATCATGTAACTCTGGGTAACTCTTTATAATTTGCATAGCACTTTCATGTCTTATTTATTACTCACATTGACACAATGAAGTACTATATCATATGAGTGTAATACAATGAAGTGTATACATATATATGTATATATATATATATATATATATCCCCATTCACCAAGAAAATTGAGGTGTAGAAAGGCTCCAAGAAGTAATAGAGGCTTATCCAAAATCATGCCACAACTAAATGTCCAAAGCAGGAATTCTATATTCTAGTTCCAAATCCAGAGATTATTTCCCATGTTGCACTAAACCTCCTTCTCTGTATAAGCATGCATGTATAGTGCAACCCAATTATTTTTTTTTTAAACGTTTATTTATTTTTGAGACAGAGAGAGACAGAGCATGAACAGGGGAGGGACAGAGAGAGAGGGAGATACAGAATCTGAAACAGGCTCCAGGCTCTGAGCTGTCAGCACAGAGCCCGATGCGGGGCTTGAACTCACGGACCGCGAGATCGTGACCTAAGCCGAAGTCGGCCGCTTAACTGGCTGAGCCACCCAGGCGCCCCTAGTGCAACCCAATTAAATCCTGGTGCTTCCACAGCCAGTTCTCTCTTCTGTTTCACATTTGAAGGAGTCTAGTATTTTAAGGTCATTTTTAAAAGAATTCCAAAACCTGCACTTGCAAATCTTAAAGAAAATTTACTAAGTTTCGATTTATACTGTACAGCCACATCAACTTCTGTTTTCTCTTGTGTCCTCAAAACTCTCCCTGCCATGGGTCAATATGGCTTTTGCCATTTGTTCCCTTTCCCCTTCCCTTTGGTCTCTTCATTCCTGATCCTCTCTCAGTAGTCTCCTGATTCTGCACCATAAGAGCCCATGAACCAAACACATACAACCACATTCTCCTTGAAGTTCAGGGAGGTGGACAAAGGAAACAAAATCAAAATTATCCTTCATAAATGGTGTTGGGATAGTAAAAGCTTATAACACTCTTTCAGTAATAAATCTTATCCCGGGGTACCTGGGTGGCTCAGTTGGTTGAGTGCCCATCTCTTGATTTCGGCTTAGGTTATGATCCCAGGGTTGTGGGATCAAGCCCATGTCGGGCTCCCCACTGAGCATGGAGCCTGCTTGGGATTCTGTCTCTCTCTCCCTCTGCCCCCCTCCCCCACTTGCACATGCTCTCTCTTTCTCTGTCTCAAATCAATCAACCAATCAATAATCCATCATATCCCTATTCCTGTCGTTCTTGATCTTGCTAGCTTGAAGATTATATTGATGACAATGTTGTTATGTATGCAGTTAAGTGTGATGGGTAAAACCAATACTTGGCCAGCATCTCTTTCCTTCGACCTCATATAGGCCAACATTTGTGCAATTCCCTAAGTGTACCATACACTTTCTAGCTTCCAAACCACAGCTTCCCACCTTTTTAACATTATGACGTGTTGTGATAAACAGTGGAAGTCGCTGCAAGCACAGGGAGGCATCAGTATCTTTGCAGAGGAATAACCTATTCAAAGCACTCCAATGTATTGAGACTCATTGATTGAAGCACTTAGTTCGATGTCTTCAAGCAGGCTGCTTTTCTATTTGAATAATCTTCTTCTTCTCTCCCTCTCACTGCTCTTTCTAGTTAGCTCCTCCTCAACCTTCAAGAAACCACTTATGTTACATCTCCCAGAAGGTCTCCCCACTGCTCTCCAAAGGCAAGGAAGGTCATAGGCCCACAGCTTTTCTGTGCTCATCCTCATCTTAGTGCCCCACATTGACTTTGCATTTAGTTCTACCTCCCACTAGACTGTAAGCATCTTCACAGTAGGAATTTAATTTTATACATTTTATATTTTTAGCACTTATATGGTACCTAGCAAATGTTTGCCACTAAAAAAACTATTATTTAATGAATTAATGAACTCTTCATAGATATGTGATTCTACTTGTCATTGCTGGCCTTGCAATCTTACTCCTAAAAAGAACTCACATCTATCTGATAGTTCTTGCAGGGAATATTCTGATAAAGTCTCTAGGTGCTTGCCCCTTGGAATGAGCCAAATCTAGTCAGGACATCATGTGCCATGTCATTCTTTCTCATAGCACCCTGTTCTTTGCCTGAATTAAAATTCGTTTTACTATTTTATTTTATTTTATTTTATTTTATTTTATTTTATTTTAGAGACAGAGAGAATGGGGGAGGCAGCAGGGGGAGGGGGGTAGAATCCTAAGCAGGCTCCATGTTCAGCACGGAGCCAGATGAGGGGCTTGATCCCAGTACAACGGGATCATAACCTGAGCCAAAATCAAGAGTTGAACTCCGAATCAAATGAGACACCCAGGCACCCCTATAATTTGTAGTAATTTGTGTATTTATTTGTTTAATGTCTACCTCTCCCACTAGACTGTAATCTCAGGACAGTAACTATTTAGATTTGCTCATACATCATGCCCAGCTCTTGTAAGAATAACTAACTTATGGAAATGAATGAATGAATGAATGAATGGACAAATTAAGTCACTCTTTCCTTAAGTACTGAGATTGCTTGTTGTCACCTTTTTTGATGGGTGGTTCCTAAACTCTATGCTCCTCCAGAACAGGTGCTATGTATATTCTAGTAAATAAAATGGATAGTTTTCATTTGGTTCAGAATCTCCCTTAAAGCACCAAAGCTGAGAACAATGTAAGATAAGCAATGCCAGGCACTTTAAAAGATGCCAAATACATCCACACAGGATTTGGTAAAAGACAGTAAAATTGGTCCACAGACCAATACCTCATTAATCTATATAAGCAAAAAACTAGGGTTCTTTGGAAGAATCTTGTAGTATTACTGTGTTGTGAGTTTAGTGGGAAGTGCTATGACTTTTCTTTTCTCTTTTCTATGAAAGAGGTAATGAGGGTGTTTCTCCTTTCTTTTGCTGAAGCCAATTCAAGAATGTTTCAAGAGAACAAGACATACAGATAAAAGGGTACCTGCAAGGAGAGGACAGCAGCATCTCACTCTCCAAATGGATAATTACTAAGATGTGTATTCAAAGCTCCCAATGTTATGAAGACACTCAAGTGAAGCAGGCTGAGAGAAGCCTTGGATAAAACTGATATATTACTCCTGGAACTGGGGAATGTATATATACATAGAGGCTGACATCTGTGTCTTCCTGGAGAGCTCTCTGAAAGGGGAATTCTGAAGACAAGCAATTTCAGGGACTGGCCTAAGAAAATAGAGAAAAGAAAAAAGCAACAGTAAGGCAAGACTAGACTGCTCACAATTGTTTGTCATGACAAATATGCATGAGTTTCCCAAGAATCAGTCTTGCTGGGACCCCATCAGCCAGTAGGAAGCCAGTTAGGATTGAGGGGGGAGGGGGGGACCACATTATTAAGTGGCTATAGGGTAGATCACTGGGGGCAGGAGTTACAGAAATTCCCCAGCAGAGCGCATTACTCACATCAAAGAACGATGCCATGAGGGAGTTCCCTTGGCATCCTCTAATGAAAGAGAGTTCCCTCTCTAATGAAACCACAAATATACCCCAAAGAGTCAGCATTTTGAACTACAAATATCATAAACTAAGCAAAAATATCTTTGACCCTTTTTATTCTGTGTACCCTTCCTCTCTAAACTGCATCCCAGAAGAGGGAAGAAAGAGGATTAGAAGTGTCCAAAGTGTGAAAAGGCAGCACATACCCCCTTTCCCTGTGTTATAGGTCATGTTGCAGGCAGGAGAGTATCCCTGAACTAGACGAAAGACTGAAGTTTTAAACTGGACTGGACTAAGTCTAATATCAGAAATTGACCAGAAAGCTATTAGATCTTCCTGAAGTGTGGAGATGTTGACAAAGGCAGGAAAAGGAAGAGTCAATGGAGATATTAGAGACAATGATTAGAGAAAAAGTAAGCCATTTCCTGATTGTACATCACTGAGTGCAGCTCAACCAATAAACCAATCATAAGTGTTAGAGCCCATCTTGCTATCCAGAAGCTTAAGTTTGGTTTATAAATGACTAGCATACTTTTGAAAAAACAGTAAAATAAATCTTAAATTTGTGGTCAGAATGGACACATATTTATGCCCAATTTGCCATTCAAGCCCCTACTCCATTCCTGTCCACCTCCTTCCCACATCCAAGTTACCACCACAACCCATTCTCCTTCCTACTACATGGAATCCAAGGGGTGGAGTCAGGCAGAGTACAAGGAAAATTACCTGCAGATCATTTTATAAGCAAAGGGCTACAGAAATGGTGATGTGACCTCAGGCACATCAGCCTGTGACTGTGACTATAGGATTCCTGTAGATGTATATTAATCCTTCAGGTAATTTTAAGAGATTTATTTTCATAAAACAAAGCTGATCTCATCACTTGCCTGCTCAGAACTTTTAATTAATAATCTATTGCCTACCATACTACTATAAGTATTAAGCCTTTCATACTCAAATACCTTAGGGATCTAATGCCAAATTATCTTCCCAACATAATCACCCATTACTCCCCCTATATAATATACATTTTAATTAAATAAATAAATAAAAACTTAATGTGTTTTCATTCATTCAACAATCTCAGTTATGAATGGCAAACCATTCACTCCACAATTATTTACTGAGCACCCGCTACATGGCAGGAACCGTGCTCAGTATAGAATGGTAAACAATCAAATGGGTCCTTATCCTTCACAAAACTCAATAGATTTGCAATGAAGACAGACATTAAAACAGTAATTAGATGAATAATTCATTATTGCCATTGTGGTATGTGCTTCAAGTTTCTCAAAAGTGTTGTGAGGATAATGACAAATCTAACTGGGTTATGACAGCCAATTGACATCCTGTCTCCCCATCTCTTGTCAGTCACGGTTGCTTCCAAAGGGCATTCTTGACAGGACCGTGAGGCTCTGGGCAAGAGCTGAAGGGAAAATACTGTCTTTCTTCAAATAATTCATCTGCCAGAGTCTCCATGTATGGAAAATGGTCCCCATGTAAGACCTACCCAAGAACTCAAGTCACTCAAGAAAACCTGTGGTTTTCTCACTTTAATTGAATATATACTTATTTTATTTCTTAAAATATTTTTTGGGGCCCCTGGGTGGTTCAGTCAGTTGAGAGTCTGACTCTTGATTTCAGCTCAGGTCATGATCCCAGGGTCATGAGATTGAGCCCTGTGTTGGGCTACATGATGAGCATGAAGCTTGCTTAAGATTCTCTCTCTGAAATAAATAAATAAATAAATAAATAAATAAATAAATAAATAAATAAATAATCTCTCCCTCTGCCCCCTTCCATTCTCTCTCTCCCTCTCTCTCTAAAAAAAAGTATAAAGTATTTTTTACTCACTTATCAAATACTTAAACAACATACCACATACACATGCTAGAAACCCTCCTCTGATCTCTGTGTGTCTAAATCATCCAATTTGATGCCACCTCATTCAGCAGGTCCCCTTGATTTCCCCTAAACCAGGTGTGTCTTCTGACCTCCCATAGTACCGAGTTGTAACTCTTGTACAGTCTACCATTTTCTACTGTATATTATCTTCATTTATATCCCAATTTTTAATAAAGAGAGAGGGAGGAGAGAAACTGGAAGGGGAAGAGAGTTACCAAGGCCTGACGGCCTAAAAGACAGCCTGTCAAACCACTAATGCTGAGTAGTATCTTCTAGGTAGTCAATATGATTATAAACAGAATGGGGAGCACAAGGGACACTTAAGATGCAGTCACGGCCTCCAGTAGGTCTCTTGAGAAAGGGGGGTGGGAAATAGTATTGCAATTCTTTCAGACATTATTTATTAAAAACATAAGAATACCAAGATAATTGAGCCATCTCTAAAATGGAAAGTCAGTGCATATACCTGATTCATAGGAAATTTGAAATGGTTAAATATATGTTATGGTATATGGTCCAACTTAGTATTTTTAAATTGGACAGTATTGACTTTAAAGCATTTTTCTCCTAGTTTTCAAAATAGTCAATGCTGAAATAGCACCCGTAAAACGTGTCCCATGACTGTTATAACAAGCTTGTCCTAGATACAAGAGAACTAATTGCAGAGTCTGTTTTTCTCCCTTTTCTATAAATACATTCTAAACAAAGGGTTATGACTTTAATTTAAAAAATATTAATATATGCTGTCAAAAAATAAATGCCTTTCATAAGATTTCATTGTCTTGGTGCTATTTCTACAATAGTCGGAGTAATAAAGGATTTAATCTTGTCCAAAGTAGGAATTTTTAGTGATACTGGGATTTCTGGAAAGCAGTCATTACACACCAGCATGTTGAAGGAATGTCTTTTACCCAAGAATTTGACTGAGTCTTCTCATGAAAAAGTTATACATGCTTATATTTGTGCATTTAGTGGTAAACTGATCTTTTGAGCTGCTAAATTACAATCGTTTCATTTTTAAATCTTAAGATCAACCAACTGTTAAGAAAACTGAAAAAGTTTAATTAGACTCACAGTACTAACCCCATTACAAAGGCAAATAATTTTGAGCCAGCTAGAAAGATACTTCCAGTTCTAAATTTGAATATTTTTTTATCACTAGATTTGCTTGTCACGGTAGAGCTGAAATTAGATCAAAGAAATCACTTTGCAATCTCTTTCCTGAGTATTCTCACCATATTTTGACAACCAGTTGAAATTATATAAGGCAATCTATGGTTCAGCAGGTAAGAACATGGATTCTGGGGTCACAATGACACGGGTTCAAGTCTTAGCCTTGCCACCCACTGGCTCTGTGACCTTGAGAGAGTAACTTAATCTCTCCAAGCTAAGTTCCTGATCTATAAAATGGTGATAATAACTGAACTATATTATAATAATGTCATGAAGATTAAATGAAGATGTGTGGAGTGCTTACTGCAGTGCCTGACATACATTAAGTGTTTAGCAAATATTAACTATTTACTTTATTGTTATTTATTATAGCGTATACAATATACTACTCTTTATTATTTTCAGTGTTATCCATTGTCCATGATCCAGACTACCTTTCATTACCAACTTCCTCCCCAACCCTACTTGCCCGCACACTTTGTGAGAGACTCAAGCCAATAGATCCACATGGATGAAGGTCAGGTGAGGTTGTTGTAGTAATAAAAGAAAAGAGTAGATCAAGAGATGACCTCAGTGGAATCTTCTGGAAAAGTAAAAATATGTATTATGTTGTCAAACCTTCTATCCATCCACAAAACTATAGTAATATATGCATGCCCTCAAAAGGCTTTTTTAAAACTTAGAGAATTAAGTCATTAAATAAACATGTGTTAGGTGCCTACTACACGCTCACCATGAATAAGACTGACACAGTCTCAACCCTCAGGGAGCTTATATTCAAGTTGGAGACACAAACTTTACACAATGGATTATTTCCTCACAATTATGATTATATATTACAGAGAAGAAAGGTACGCAAAAAAAAAAAAAAAAAAAAAAAAAGAGCCTTAATGGAGAAAATGACATCCCCAAACCAGGGGAGTCAGAGAAGGCTTCTGTGAGGATATGGTGCTTAGACTAACAGTTCTGGGATGAACTGTCAATAACTTGGGTTTGAAGAAGGAAGTTTTAGCAGGGAAAACAACATGTGTACAGTCCCTGAAGCTACCAGGTATATAATGCATTTGAAAACTGAAAGAAGGCCTGTCCAGAGCAAAGGCCAGGCATGTTTACTGCCCATTAGAAAAGTTTGGGGCCCCAATCTCAGTATTTCTCCCCTTTAATACAAAATACTGCTTATGCAGGTATTAGCTGGCCCTTTATGTACACCTGAGGGTACTGGGGCTTGGGATATGCATATTGAGAGAAAAAGAGAGAAATTAAGAGGAAAGTCAACAAAGAATTATAATCAAAAGCACAGATTTTGGAGCCAGCCTGCATCATCTGAATACCAGTTTTTCTGCTTATTAAAGATCTGCCTTTTTTTTTTCAGAAAATAGAAAGAAGGGGAAAGCTTGCCAACGTGTTTTATAGGAATAGAATAACCTTGACACAAAACTTGACAAGGACGTTATAAGAAAGAAAAATTACAGATCACTATCTCTCACGATGACATAGAAAAAATCCTGATGAAATACTAGAAAACTGAATCCAGATATGTAAAACAAGATAATTCATAATGATTAAGTTGGATTTATTCTAGGAATACAAAGTTGGTTTATTTTTTTTCAAAACAAATCATCATAATTCAACATGTTAACAAAGTAAAGTAAAAGAATCATAATAATTCAAATAGATGCAGAAAGAACTTTGATAAAATGCAATTTCTATTCATGTTAAAAGCTATCAGCAAACTAGGAATAGAAGATGACTTTAAAACTTCCTTAAAATGATATGGGGTACCTTGAAAAAACATCACATACCTACAACAAATATCATAGTCAATGGTGAAATGTTGAAAGCTTTCCCCTTTGAAACTGGAAATGAAACAAAGATGTCTGCTATCACTATAATTGAGATAACTATCAAGATTCTAGCCCAGACTCCCAACCTCCAGAAACTATGAGTTAATAAATGTTATTGTTACAAGCCACTAAGTTTTAGGGTAGTTGTGGTAAATTTGATTTTAAAATTAACTTACAGATCCAACAAGTTCAATGAACCTTAAGTATGGTAGGTACAAAGAAAACCACACCTCATCACATCAAAATCAAAGATAAGAGAAAATTGACATGTCATATATGGGACAGCAACAATAGTGATGACTGACTTCTGAACAAAATCAGTGGAGGCCAGGTGCAATCAATGTAAGGACATCTTTTAAATTGTCAGCTATAATTCTACATCTAGTGAAAGTCCTTCAAAATTAGGATACAGACACTTTCAGATAAAAGCTGAGAAAATTTTTCAAAGTAGACCTGCACTATTGGAAACACTAAAACAGCAAGCAAACAAACAAAGAAATACATAAATAAATAAATCTCCAGGTTCAAGGGAATGATAGCAGATGGAAACTTGGATCTATATGAAGACATAAGATGTACCCCATATGGTAAATATATGGGTAAATATAAAGATCTACATTTTTTTTCCTTTTTTTAATTCCCTTAAAGGACAACATACTGTTCAAAACAAAATAATAACATAATAATGTGGGGGCTTATAACATATGTAAAGCAAAATATATAGCAAAAACAGCAAAGAAGAAAAAGAGGTGTAAGTGGTTTTACAATATTGAAGGTTCTCACATTTATGTGAAATGATTCACTCTTCATTCTAAATAGACTACAGTAAGTTAAGGGTGTATATTGTAATTCTTGGAGCATCCACCAATAAATAAACTTAAAAACCAATGGAAAATATAAAACATAATATTGAATAAAAATACTTGATTAAACAAAAAGGGAGGAAAAGAAGAACCAAAAATAGATAGGACAAATAGAAAACAAATAGTAAGATGGTAGATATAAACTAAGCCATACCAGTAAGTACATTCAATGTAAACGGACTAAACTCTCCAGTTAAGAGGAAGAGACTCAAAATGACTAAAAATCAAGACCTAATTATGTGCTATAGACAAAACACACACTTTAAAGATAAAGATACGAATCAGTTGAGAGTTAAAAAAAAGAACAGAAAGTAACAATACAAACAGTGATTTAAAATGGCTAAATTAATATCAAAGTGGACTTCAAAACAGTATGTCCAGAGACAAGTAGTAGTATCTCATAATAAAAAAGAGTCAGTTCATCAGGAAGACATTATAATCCTGTGTATATGCACCTACAAATACGTAGAGCAAATATTTACAAAACTAAAAAGAGAAAGACACAAATCCACAATCATGATTAAATATTTTATCATTTATCTCTCAGTAATTGATAGGACAAAGAGATCTTTAAAAAGTAATAAGGATATGGAAGATCTGAATACTATCAATAACTTGACCTAATATCTAGCAATACCCAACAAGTTCAGAATTCACATTCTTTTCAAATGCACATATAATATTCACCAAATAGACTACATGTTAAGCCATAAAATAAGTCTCAATAAATTTCAAAAGGTTAATATATTAGTGTTCTCAGAATAAGAAAAATTAATTAAAAAATAATAACAATAGGACATCAGGGAAAAAAATCCCAAGAAATTGAAAATCAAACAATACACTTCTAAACAATGCATGGTCCAAAGAAAAATGACAAGGAAAACCAGAAAATACTTCTAATTGAACAATAATGAAACACAACATATCAAACAAACTTTGTAGGATGCAACAAAAGCAGTGTTTAAAGGGAAGTTTATCATTTTAAATGGCTTCATTAGGAACAACTGTCACTGAGAAAAAATCTAATAAAAGCTAACTAAATTGAAAGATATAATAGTTCATGATTTGGAAGAATTAAAAGTATTAAAATATCATCTTCCCCTACCTGATCTACAGATACAATGCAATTCAAATAAAATCTGAGTGGGTTGGGTTTTTTTTTTAATTGGGAAGGTAATTTTAAAATTTAGGTGGAAATGTAAATTACCAACAGTAGCCAAAACAATTTTGAAAAATAAGAACAGTGTTGAATAACTTAAACTACCTGATTTCAATACCTACCACATACCTATAGTAATCAAGACAATGGGGTATTGGTACAAACATAGAACAAGACATAACAGAACAAGACAGGAAATTCACCAATAGACTCACACTTATATAGCCAGTTGATTTTGATAAAAGCACCAGATATCAATGCAGAAATTATCAGGGTTTTTTCTTTTTCAACTATGTATTCATGTGAGAAAAAAATTCATCTCAACTCCTGTCTCTCATTTACACATAAATTAATTCAAAATGAATTATCAACCTAAACGTAAAAATTAAAACTCTAATACTGGTAGAAGAAAACAGAAAAAAGTATCTTTTTTATCTGAAATTAAGCAATTATTTCTTAGGACACAAAAAACATTAACCATTTTTTTAAAAAAATAATTGGACTTGATGAAAATTAAAATTTATGCTCAACAAGAGATACAAGAAAAGAAAAGAAAAAAAGAAAAGAAAAGAAAAGAAAAGGAAAAGAAAAAAGAAAAGAAAAGATCTCCTAAGGCTGTTCGAATGTCCCAAAGAATTGAGCACCATGATCCAAGCAGACACTACTCACTAGCACCACCTTGCATTGGTTTTCCCTTTTTCCAAGTTCCTCACTCCTGCTCTCTGAAATCATGTTCCAAAATATCCCACACACAGTCTTTCACTTCAAGCTCTGCTTCCAATGGATCCCAGGCCAAAACAATGTTGTAGTTCAAAAACTACAGATGAAGTCCCTTGTCCAGGAAGAAAGAGAAACTAACACTTCCTGAACTATCAATATATGCCAGGCTCTGTGCCAGGTACTCCACATTAGCTACTGCACTTGATACTCACCAGAACTACCAACTGGCTCCATTTGGAAACTGGGGTCCAAGCTATTTGAAATTACACAGCTTTGCCAGGGCAAAAATATAGGTTCCTCTTACCTCAGTTTATATTTTCTCTTATTCTCCATGCTGCCTCCAGTGATACCTACCTTTGTGTTCTTCGATGTATTTTTGGAAGTGAACTGTCATGATAAATAATAAGAATAGTAGCTATTATGCCTTGAGTGCCTATTTGTGTCAGACAATTGGCTAAGCACTTACAATTAATCCTCACTGTACCTCTACAAGCTATTACTATCTCCAATTTATTCAATTGAAAACGGAGGCTTGCTGAGGTTAACTTTCTGAAGGTCCTCTACTAACAAAATAAGAGCTGATATTTGTGTTCAGTATGTGCCCCTAACATCTATAATTTTATTTAATCTTCACGTTCACTCATGAGAGGATTCTTTATCACATTATAGAGCCAGTGACTCAAAAACCCATGGGTACATTTTCCCCTCCCATGTTGCCTCTCATTACAAGAAAGAGGAAAGGAAAGTAATACACGACCAGAAAAAAAGATAGTACTGCCATAATTTTTCTATATAACATGTGTTGATAAGAGACTTCGATAAAACGCTTTGAACAGAGCGCCAGTCTTACCAATAAGCACCTACTAAAAATACAACCTATCGTTATTTTAAGGAAGTGTTTCTTAACTTCAGCACTATTGAAATGTTGAGCTGGGTAATTTCGTTATAGTGGGAGACTGTCCTGCATATTACTGGATGTTTGGCAGTATGCCTGGCCTCTGACTATTGAACGCCAATAGCACCCCACCTCAAGACAACCAAAAGTGTCTTCATACTTTGCCAAAATTGTACCTAGTTGAGAACGACTGGTTTGTGGTATTTTAACCAAATCATTTTAATTCTGAAGTGGAACAAAGCATATCGGGACAATGGTTCTTAGGAGAATTCCACTTTTTCCTGGAATTGAATTGTGAATATATGACAGAGCTTTAATCCAGATTCACATCTTCTCCTCCCCTATTCTTATTCCCTCCCTTCCTCTGTCTTGTCTCCAACTCCCAGGGATGCCACCCACCCAGTAACAACAGATGGGAGCACTGGAAGAGATCTTGTTCCTGGCCCATGAGGGCCTTCTTAGTTTTCACCAGATATTTCTCCTTCGATTCAAGATTTGTCTAGCCCTGATTAGCATACTGTCATCTCCAGGCTTAGAACAAAACCTATGTAATTGGCTCTGCTTCTAAATGAAAGCACACCAGGTTAAGAACATTGTTTCTATATTCACGAATCCAAGACATGATTAAAAGCGTCATGCTCTCAGTGTAGGAACAATATCCCCGTAATCAAACATCCAAAGCAAATTGTATGATTATTTGTATTATCCAGGATTTCAAGGCTCTGTTTAGGGCAGAGAAGCCAAGTAGAAATATGCTGACTTTTTCAGCAACCCCTTTTCTCCTTCAGACATAAATAAAACTATTGTGTGCATTATTTTGCCCAAAATTTTCACACAAATTCCCCTAAACATTCTGAATTTATGATCATAAATAAATATTGAGTCAAAACTATAAGAGACATGAGTAGCCTAAAAAATGATCCTAGAACATTTTTAAATATTTTCCCAAACTATCAGTTCTTTTTCAAACATACCGTGAAACAGTAAGTGCAGGTGTATGTGTGTGTGTGTGAGTAATACGTAAGGCTGAGTGTGTTCTCTCTTGGAAATGTGGCCAAATAAAACACCCTTCCACAAAGCTATTCTATGAATAACTTCTATAAAGTTCTATGATATTCCTTTCATGTCTTTTAAATAAGTCTTTCAGATATAGTTAAAATGATAAACTTAGAGACAAATTCAAAATTAGTCCCATAATGAAATTTATCCACATAAGGAGTATTTTACATTTATATTTACCTCTTCTAGAGCTAGTCTTTCCTAAGCCATTCTTCCTAAAATATGTGTTTGAAATATTGAGAGCCACATAACAGGCATCAAGGCCATTCCTAATAAATAGGTTTTATTAGATCTGCAACTCTGTAAAAGCAGAGAGAAAAATATTCTTGTCGATTTACAAAATCCTTCATCTAATGATCTAGTCTAATCATTCAAAAGAAGAGATAACTGCGTAAGTTAAAGAACTGACTTAATAGAAGTTAAAAAGCAATTGGTACTAAAGTTAATTAAACTCTGGATCTTCATTCTTTTGTTCCAATCTCTTTCTAAAATTTGGTGCTTGGTGATAAAGTAAAAATAACTTCCATTAGGTAAATAATTGCAATGAAGATTCCATTTGTGAAAGTAGCAATGTGCATAAAAACCAATATACATCAAATATATAAATACCTATACACATTTTCATACTAAATGAAAATTTAAATTAAATTTTGTTCTAAGTGAAAATCTGTTTCTTACAGAGTTGTGAGAAACAAGATTATACATGTAAAAGTACTTTGTAAATCTTTACGTGCTATATGAAATGTGGCATTTGTTCAATTTTGACACAAACTTCTTCAAGTATTAGCTTAGTGAAATATTTCCAGTGATATGTGCCATCTCCCTGGTGGTCCCCTCCCGGCATTATCTCGTCTTCCCCACTATTGATGAGAATAAGTACCTTACCATAAAGTTGCATTATATTAAGAAGTTAAAAAACAGAAATTATACAGCTACAAATCAGTGAGCAGATCACAAGTAAACATGAATTTCTCAATTGCATACCTCAATTATAAAACCCATTTGACTCACCTACCTTGGCATTTTGGTCCATTCCCTGAGTTAGAAGTTGCAGCTTAGGGGTGCCTGGGTGGCTCACTCAGTTAAGCGACTGACTTCAGCTCAGGTCATGATCTCACAGTTTGTGGGTTCGAGTCCTGCATCGGGCTCTGTGCTGACAGCTCAGAGCCTGGAGCCTGCTTCAGATTCTGTGTCTCCCATTCTCCCTGCCCCTCCCCAACTTGTTTTTGTTCTCGTGTACCTAGCTTTCCTTGGATTCCTGTGAAGCTGCTAAGCCTTGAAAACAGCAGAGAAGCCTCTTCATCTAGGCCCACAGACCCCATCTCTGCTCTACTGGTTACTTGGTCTATGATCCCTAAACTTTCCACTTCCTGGGAAACTGCACACTGGTGATGTCAGAGTCAGTCTAGCCCATCCTACACCAGAAACTCTCCTGGTGCTGTCAATGCCAGGGAAGAAGGAGCTGTAACTCCTTTTTCTTATTGTTTTCTTTTTTTCTTAAAAGTTTGTTTCCCTCCTCCATTGGATCCTCCAAAGTTCTATTTGCCATTGCCTCCACATACCCTTTTACCCCTTTCCATGTTATAATTCAGTATTACAATGTTTCTATAAGGGTTGCTAATATTTGACTCTTATTTGTAAGGGTTTGAAACATCGTGGGATATGAAACAAATAGTCCTTAGGCTAAGCCTGTTCACTTTCAGGTCAATGTTGCATTTAAAGATTAGAAAGAAACCAGTCTTACCTAAAAGGGAAAGTACCTTCACTATGAAGAACATCCCAGAGAACAAGATTAAACAGTTAGCAGCTAACATGAATAACAATAATAATAACTGAATTTTTAAATTCTGTACCAAGCGTATGCTAAGTGTTTTGTGTCCATTATGCATTTGATTCTCACAATAACTCAATGAAGCAGAGTATATCATATCAGCCCAAGGTACAAAAGCGAGCGAGTAAAAGAGCCAAGGATGGAGAAAGCCTGCCAGCTGTGTGGATGGGAAGTCCTTGCTTTGCAAACAGTGCCTGACAGTGAGTGAGCAGTGGAAGGCAGAAACCAGGTGAGAAGGAAGGGGAGTTCCAAAAAGTTCTGTCTTCTTAAGAAATAGTGATTCTTGTGGATGGAACCTGAAGCCATTATGCTAAGCGAGGTCAGATAAAGACAAATACTAGATGATCTCATTTATATGTGGAATCTTTAAATGGTGGGGGGGGGGGGGGGGGAAGGGGAAGAAGGAGAAGAAGCCGCAGTTGCTTTGGCCTAACTCACAGATACAGAGCATAGATTGGTTGTTTTCAGAGGCTGAATATTGGGGGAGGGGAAGTGGACAAAATGAGTGAAAGAGGTCAAAGATAAAATAAGTCCTGCGATGTAATGTACAGCATGGTGATTATAGTAAATAATACTGCATTGTGTATTTGACAGTTACTAAGAGAGTAGATTTTTTAAATTGTCATCATTAAAAAAAATTGCAATTATTTACCATGACATATCTCAACTAGACTGTGTCATTTCACAACATATACAAATATCAAGTAATTATGTTGTGCACCTGAAACTAATATAATGTTATATGTCAATTATGTCTCTATTTTGAAAAGAAAGAAAAAATAAAGGAAGGGAAGGGAAAGGAAGGGGAAGAGAGAGAAGAGAAGAGAAGAGAAGAGAAGAGAAGAGAAGAGAAGAGAAGAGAAGAGAGAAAAGAAAAGAAGAAAAGAAAAGAAAAGAAAAGAAAAGAAAAGAAAAGAAAAGAAAAGAAAAGAAAAGAAAGAAAAGAAAAGAAAAGAAAAAAATGATTCTTGAAGCACCAGCTTAAGAAGGGGGAAGTAGTTGGGAAAAGAGTCAAGGAAAAAGGAAGTGGGGGAAGCTTCTTCTTTAGTTAAGCTTACATTTCTGCCTGCCCTGGCAAAAACAATCCTTTTCACTGAAAGCCTTCCCAATACCCTCAAGGAATCTCTCATTACAAGCAAGGTGACCTATAGAAGGGGTGGGGGGTTGAGGGTGGGAGAAAGGTAAGGAAAAGCATTAATTATTTCTTCCCCAAATGGGAGCAAAGTAGAACAGATTAAGAGTGGTATATGAGGCATATTTATATTGACTGAAATCCATGAGACAAGAACTTAGATTTAAGCAATTACCTTGGCAGGCACTATTTTTGAGGAGAAAAATACAGAAAGGTGTCAGCCAGAGCAGGAGTTTTTTATTTTCCCCCAAATTACAGAATTGTTAAACCTCACTACAGAAGTCTCCAGTGTATTGCTTTCTTTTGCATTATGCTGAGTTGTAAACGTTACCAAAAATTCCAGTAATATAAAATTTTCTAAATTTTATAGTCTCTTTTCTTGGTCTCTTGAAAATTTTCACTTAGCTCCATTCACATCAAAATATCCTCAACCAAAAGCTACAGTAAACCATAGAGAAGGAAATAAACTCTCTGTTAAAACATAGAAGGCTAGGGGCGCCTGGGTGGCGCAGTCAGTTAAGCGTCCGACTTCAGCCAGGTCACGATCTCGCGGTCCGTGAGTTCGAACCCCGCGTCAGGCTCTGGGCTGATGGCTCAGAGCCTGGAACCTGTTTCCGATTCTGTGTCTCCCTCTCTCTCTGCCCCTCCCCCGTTCATGCTCTGTCTCTCTCTGTCCCAAAAATAAATAAACGTTGAAAAAAAAAAAATTAAAAAAAACATAGAAGGCTTGGGGTGCCTGGGTGCCTCAGTTGGCTGAACATCTGACTCTTGATTTTGGCTCAGGTCACGATCACAGGGTCATGGGATAGAGCCCATAGGATTCTCTCTCCCTCTGCCCTTCTCCCTCGCTCACATGCTTACTCTCTCTCTCTCTCTCAAAAACAACAACAACAAAAACAAAAACAGACATAGAAAGCTCAACCACAAAGGCCCCTATGACATAGCAAATGCAAGCAAAGCTGAGTTCCCAAAGGCTAAGAAGGCTCCAGATAGATGGTCTCCAAATGATAAACATACACTTAGATTTCCATGAGTACCATTCTGCTGATCCAAAGATATATGGGCATGCTAAACAAAGTACTTATAAATGATAAGTCCACATTTGTGACCTGTGATAACTAGGATAATTAATAACGAGGCCCACAAAACTTAGGGCAGATGGTGATCCTCTCACAATTATTCTGAAAACTACAGGCATTTGGCATTGCATCCTGTCCTCCCCATTAACACACATCCTTTATTTATTTTTTTTTTTGAGTGGGGGACGCAAGTGAGTGAGGGGCAGAAAGAGAGAGAGAGAGAGAGAGAGAGAGAGAGGGAGAGAGAAAGAGAGACGCAGGGCTCACCTGAATCAGGGCTTGTGCTCACCCAAAGTGGGGCATGAGCTCACCCAGTGCAGGAATAAAACTCACAAACCATGATATATGACCTGAGCCAAAGTCAGATGCTTAACCAACTGAGCCACCCAGGTCCCCTAATATTTTCAAAGTCTAACAAAAAATTCACTTTCTTAAAAACAAAATCTTCCCTAAATAACCATAATTGTCTTTGTTCATTACTTTCCAAAACCCTTTCAAAACTTTGTATGTTTAATCTGTGCTCTCTCCATGTATAATGCCAATTTGGGGCACCTGGCTGGCTCAGTCAGTAAAGCATGTGATGCTTGATTTCAGGGCTGTGAGTTCAAGCTCCACATTGGGTATGCGGCCTACTAGAAAAAAAAAAAAAAGCAAAGCAAAGCAAATCCATATGTAGTGCCAATTTAGGGCTAAGTATGTATGTGTGTCTCAGCCTGCAAATGTTCTCACTGTAGCCTAACAAAAGAAGATACTTCATCCCCTAGGTTGCTTACAACAAACATTTATTGAACATTTACTTTGCACTTTGTCCCATGTAACATGCTATCGCTTTGTGTATTAATTCATTTGTTCCTCACATCAATAAAAAAGGCACACAGTGACACATAAGCTGTGGTTCAAAACCCTAGTAAGTAGAAGAGACATCCCAATATGTCTCTCAGACCTGTCCCTTATTTTATGTTCTTTCTGCTACCATTATCATCCCTAATAGTGGGCTGTGCCTAGTGGGAAGACAAAAGGTGTTATTTCAACTTAATTCAACCAACATTAATTGACAAAAAGCTCTGATAGACATTGTAAAGCAGGGGTCTCAACCCAGGGTGACTTTTCTCCCAGAAAACACTTGTCAATGTCTAGAGACATTTTTTGTTTTCACAACTGGGGAGAAGTTACTATTGGTACCTAGTGGGTACAGATCACTGATACTACTAGGAATCCTACAATGTACGGGATGGCCCCCACATAACAAGAAATTATCTGGCCCAAAATGTTAATAGTGGCTAAGGTTGACCCACTCTAGAGGGTAACTTCAGAGGTTAATTTTACATCTAGAATGTTCAATTCTGTGAGGAGAGGGATTCTATCTGTCTTATTCAGAGTGGAGTAACCAGGCCCAATCCAGTACCTGACACATAATGGGAACTCAGCAAATATCTCTTACATTAATTCATGCGATAGTGAAATAAAAACAGGTAAATATACACATGACTCTAAGAGAAAATGGAAAATAGAAGGTCCCATGAATAGAGTACAAAGTGCTTTGGGGCTTTCAAGTAGAAGAAGTCACATCCAATTAAACAGAAAAAGAAAGACCATCCAGAGGGCAGCGTCTAAGGTGGAAGGGCATTTGAGGTTCCAGCAGTGGGAGATGGGTAAGGAAATCATGGGAATCCAGGGAAACCACTTGAGGAAAACACTGAGGCTAGCTGACAAGCAGTTCAGTTGGGGTGGTAGACAGGGTATAAACAGGAAAGCAAAGAGAAATAAGCTTGGGAAGATAGATGAGGGCTTATAGTTGCAGCATGCCATGAAAACTCAAATACAGAATTCATACTGAATTTGATATATAATGAGGAGCTGGCACCAGCTAAACTTAACTATGATTAATAAGAAAGCAGAGTCAGAAGGAATTAGAGTGGAAAGAAATTAGACGCAGGAAGATTAGTTGAAAGTATTTTACAATCGTGCAATTGAGATAGAAGGAGGTGGCACTAGGAGTTGTGTTTACAAAATATTTGGAATATAAAACCCACATTTCTTGCCAACTAACTATGTGGAATCAATATATGGAGTGAATAAGCCAAAAATGATTACCTAGTTTTGATTCTCCATAGAAAAAGGAAACTCAGTTTGCAAGGTTTGGGGCTGGAAGGATTATAAATTATTTTTGGACATAATGAGGTGCAAGTGAGCGATGGTAAATAGTTGCACATTTTGGAGCACAGGATTCTGCAACACAGAATAAAAAATAAGGCTTAGGAGGGAGATTCGCTAAAAACTAGATGTTAATGGTATGCCTATGAACATAAACTCAGAAAGAAACAAGAGAGACACCCAAGGTCAGAATATGGGGAGAATTCCTCCATTTAGCCAATGAGTAGAAGAGAAGCAAACAAAGACGATGGAAGGGAACTGGGAAGAGAATCAAAACAGTGCTGTGTTAGGACAAGAGGTAAGGGTTGAAGAAAAGAAGTGATAAGACCTATGGAATACTACAGAGAAGCTGAGAAAGAAGACGTGTGAAAAGAAGTCATTGACCTTGACAATTAACACGTAGCTGATGGCTCTGAGTGGGCAGTTCATGTAATGTGATCAGGACATAAGACAAATTACAGGGGTGCAAAGGAGTTGAGAAGAAAATGGTATGGCTTGCTATGATGGAGTATTAAGTTAACTCTTTAATGTATAGATTCTTGATCTTCCTTCTCTTTGTGGGAGCTACTCCAGTGCAGCTTCACAGCAACTTTTGAATGTGAACCATAATCACATTTCTCCGTATCCACTGGAGAAAACACACTACCTAAAGAACAAATTACCTAAATTATAAACAGGTTACCTTCCAATTACCAGTTTAACTTGTATAAACTTAAAAATGTTTTCTTAAAAAAAAAAATGTTTTCTTATAGGTGAAAAAAAAAGTGAGTAACTTTCTAGACCTGAAGAGTCCCCCAAACTTATTAAGCCATAATGTACTAAAAACAGAAGTCTATTTCAAATATATCTAGAGCATTATTTGTTAAATAAAGATATAATGAGTTTGTATTATCTTCTCTGTGGTAATTATCTTCTCTGTGGTAATTTCTCTCCAGCTGCTTTTGGGGAAGGGTGCTTTTCCCATATGCTCCCCCCCTCCCCAGTCTCCATCCTCTCTCCACCCACAAAAGGGGTTCCCTACCTTTCAGGGTTTCTTGGTCCCCAAGTTCAGCTCTTTGTGTCGCATACCTGGTGAATTCTGTGGTTCAGGTTGTGCAGATTGTTGTGTTAATCTTCCAATGAGTTTTCTAGGTGTGTAGGATGGTTTAGTGTTGATCTGGCTGTATTCCATGGACCCGAGACACACAAAAAGCTTCCATGCTGTTCCGCCATCTTGGCTCCTCCTATAACTGCAATATCAAGTTTGAAGGTTGAGTATAGGTAGTGTCAGGACATCAATAGCTTTTACATTAGAGAAACCAGCCCACTACATTGGTTTAAAGAAAAATATTTTACTATATTTGCTTAAGAGGGTAACTCTGTAGCCCAGTCCTTTCCCAGTATACTAAATGGGGCCCAAAGACTCTTGTTATGAATCCCAAAGAACTGCCCTTCCCCAACACTGTTCCTCCCCGTTTTATGTACTCAGTCATGAATCATGGTCATAAGTTGAGGAATGTTTATATTACACACTCAGCCTCATGAGGATTTTAATTGATTCAATAAATATTTATTACATGCTGACAGGTAAAGGTGACCTTGTCCTAAAGGCTAACTGACCAGAACAAGTTAGTCTTCTACAAAGTTTAACAGCTATTGACCATGGCCCAGCACTTAAGACAATCATGTCTAGTCAAACACAATGCTTGGACCACGTCCCCCACTGGCACCCCAGGAAGGAGTCTTGCATTTCCAATCTTGAAGGCTTACATGGCAAATCGTGCTAGGCCTTGTCACAGCATAGAGCTACAACTATGGCACCTGACTGGCAGCCTCCTTCTCTGAGCTAAGAAAGAGCTAGCTATTACCCCAAACACAAAAAGAGTTGTCAGGACAGGACTGGAGCCATAGTTCTACCACTTTGAAAATGGAAGTGGATGATGCTTATCTAATCATGAAGCTTAAAAAGCCTATAGCCTAAGTGTCAGGAACCCTTTTCCCCAAGTCTAACACTTGTACTTGCTAGATCTCTTTGAAATGCCCCATAATGCAATGAGCAACAAAGTGATCTGTTATTGCTCCTGTCTCCATGAGTTTTCCCCATCAACACTGCTTCAACATTGCCCTTGACACACAAATATCAACAATAAATCAGGCAATAAACAAAAGTTCCTGCCCTCAAACTTATATTCTCCTGGGAAAAGAGAAAGCCAACAAACAAAAGATAAGTAGGTAATGTACCAAGTGATGACAAGTTATATGAGGCATAAGGAATAATAAAGTAGTAGAAGGAGATGGAACGATCATGAGAGCACACAGGTGGTCAGCAAAAGTGACATCTGAGGAGTGACCTAAAAGGAAACAAGGGATTGAGCCACATGTGTGTGCAAAGAGAACTCAGTTCAAAGACCTTGAGGCAGGAGAAAATTTTGTGTGTTTGAGGAAGAGCAAGAGTCTCTTCCTGTTCCAGGAGATGCAGACAAGAGTGGAAGGAAATGAAGTCCTACAGGCCATGGCAGGGGCTTTAGATTTTACTTTTGATGAGGGAGAATAAGGCAAGATGAAGGCAAAGTACAAACTAGCATAACCCCCACCCATGTGGGATGTGTGTGATATTCCTCAGGTACTGCTGGCTGCCCAAAACAAAGGAAAGGAAAGAAAACAAAAGGTTAACTGATAGAGATTACACTCATACAGGACAGGAGTCTCCATTCGTTTACAAATATCTTGAGTTTGAACTGTCTCTTAGACCAAGAGTAGACGCTAAATAGTAAATTACAAGAAAAAGGCAATCTTATCAACAGCCTAATCTCCAGAAACTTATAGACTCAGTTTCCTGTAGCCCCTAATATCACCCTCCCCTCCACAGTGATGTGGGGAACAAAGGCAAGAAAGAAATGGCATGTAAAATTAAATTTCTTTATAACCTGCAGCCCATTGACAAATACTTGGGGCAAATAGAGATTATAACATTTCTCCAGGAATCCCCTACCATCCTAATGTTAATGTCTTGCTAGAGGAAATACAACCTTAGACCAACAATAGCAAGTCCTCAGGCATCCTAGGAGTCCTCTTTAGCATATCAATGTCCTTCTAGAGGCCTCCCTTTTCACTTTACCTCCCTAACTCCATAGTATATAACCAGTCATTCTTCACAACCCCAGTGCAACTCTTTCTGCCCACAGATCCTATCTCTGTGCTTTAATAAAATCACCTTTTTGCACCAAAGACATCGTCAAGAATTCTTTCTTGGCCATCAGCTCTGAACCCCACCATCACCCCAAAACCTCATCACTTTGATTCAGAAAGTCATTAAAAGAAGCTGACTCCCATGGAGAAGTGGCCAGATAGGAAGAACTATGTGAAATGTAAAGGCAGGAGGGTGGTTAGGGGTTGATTACAATAACCTTGGCAAGAGATCTGGTAGCTTAGAGTAGGATGAGCAGTGACAGAGATCATGAGAAGAGGTTGTATTTGAAACATATTTCCAAGATAGAGCTAGTAGGATTTGCTAATGAATCTGATGTGGAATATGAAAGAAAAAAGTTAAGAATGACATGATCTTTTTTTGGCCCCCACAATTGGAATTCATTTATGGGCATGGGGAACAGTGGGATGATCAAGTTTGTGTGGGGAAACTGAGTTCAGGTTGAGACATGTTAGGTTTGAACTGTCTCTTAGACCAAGAGCCGATGTTAAATAGAAATTTGATTATACATCGCCTGGCATTCACAGAAGTCATCTGGAATGAGATGCAAAACTTTCAAAAGCACCAGCAGAGAGATAGCATTTGAGGACACAGGTGAGGTCACCTAGGAAAACTATGCACAAAACATGGTCGGGGACCTCTACAGATCTCCAAGATTCTTTTACAAGGTTCACCTGGTCAGCACTATTTTCACAACAACACTAAGATAACATGTACCTTTTTCATTCCTTTTCTCTCACAAAAATATAGTAGAGTTTTCTAGGGGTTACATCAGATGTGTTGTGGCAGTAGATTAAATGCAGAGGCAGATGTGAAAATCCACCTGTCTTCTATTAACCCAGACATTAAAGAGATTAGCAAAATGTAAAACTATGCCACTCTTCTCATGAAATGTTTGTGTTTGGGAAAAAATAGTTATTCTTTATAAAAACATGTTATTTATATTAATATGTAATGGGTTGGTTATTGTTGTTTTTAAACAAAGTTAATAATTTTTTTTAATTTCTAAGTTTCAATTTCTTTTTTTTAAATTTTTTTTAACATTTATTTATTATTGAGAGACAGAGAGACAGAGAGACAGAGCATGAGCATGGGAGGGGCAGAGAGAGGGGAGACACAGAATCTGAAGCAGGCTCCAGGCTCTGAGCTGTCTGCACAGAGCCCAACGCAGGGCTCGGACTCACAAACCGCGAGATCATGACCTGAGCTGAAGTCAGACGCTTAACTGACTGAGCCACCCAGGCGCCCCTCTAAGTTTCAATTTCTAATACGATAATTAACAATAGAAATAATCCACATAGGTAAAAACTCTTTGGGATCCTCAATAGTTCTTAAGAGTGTAAAGAAGTCTAAGACCAAAGAGTTTAAGAACTGCTAACTTGGGAACTAAGTATAGAGGGAAGAGAAATGAAGTCTAAGGAAGAAGGCAAGGTGGATAAGGAGAAACCAGGAGAGAGAGTGAAAAGAGCAAATGAGAAAAACTTTTTCAAGAAGGGAGCAATCACCTGCATCACATGATACAGAAATACCAAATAAAATGAGGATTCTTAGATTTGACAAGACAGAAGTCAACAGTCACTGTGATAAGAGAATCTGTCAGAGTGGCAAAGACAAAAGACTGACTAGAGGGAATTTAAGAAATAATAGAAAGACAGGAGAGAAAAAGTAGGTGCACCCAGGTGGCTCAATAGGTTGAGCATCTGACTCTTAATTTCGGCTCAGGTCGTGGTCCTAGGATTGTGAGATCGAGCCCCGTGTCAGGCTCAGCACTAAGCATGAAGCCTGTTTGAGATTCTTTCTCAAGATGGTTTGTTATATACTCACAGATCCAGAGGGGTACACATAATGCCGTGAGGGAACCACACTGAGAAGCATGGTGGTCAGTTGTGAGACAGAGGAGAGAGAGACCTTCATTGTGATTTCTGCAAGAAAGAAAGTATCAGGCAAGGCAAGAAGGCTTAGGATTGGTTAGTTTAAGTACTTTCAGTGGGCTCCAGGGCATAGGGGCTACCCATTATTGTCTGATACCTGACCCTGGAGTCATGAGGGCAGGTATACAGTGGCCCAGAGTATGAGAGTCTCATATAGGAGGTGGTTGTGGGTGTGGATTCCAGATTGACTGGTTTGTATTTGATTGATTGATTGGTTCCTGGAAGGCAGCGGGGTGTAAACATGGAAGGCAGGAGGCCAAAGCAAGATGACTCAGGCATATTATCAGTTGTCCAGAATGAGGTACGTCCAGAATGAGATATTAAAGGATCAAGTTTACAGAAGCTAGAAACATGATAAATACAAAGGACTACAATAGTATATTTGTGTGATAATGGGAATTATCCAGAAATCAAGGGTGATTAGTAATTTAAGAGAGAGGACTGCTTGGGATTCTCTCTCTCCCTCTCTCTCTGCCCTTCCCCTGCTCATGCATGCATGTGCTGTCTCTCTCAAAATAAATAAACTTAAAAAAATTTTAAGAGACAGGAGGCACACTAGAGGTGCCATGTCTTGAGTTGGCAAGAAGGGGTGGGATACAATGCATTTTTCTAAAAGTGTGGATAGTTCTTTTATTATTATAGGCCAAAAGGAAGAGGATGTGGGTACAAGTGCAAGTAGGTTGGTAGATTTGAGAGTGGGAGTGTATGAAAGCTCTCTTCAGATTTCTTCTATGTTTCCCAATGATGGGAAATTATCAGTAGACAGTAATGCAAGGAGAGGTTATGTTGGAGATCTGTTGGAGAGGAGAAGGTGTGAAATAATCGTGTAGGAGATCAAGAACATGAATTGAGGGGCGCCTGGGTGGCTCAGTCGGTTAAGCAGCCGACTTCGGCTAAGGTCATGATCTCACGGTCCGTGAGTTCGAGCCCCGCGTCGTGCTCTGTGCTGACAGCTCAGAGCCTGGATCCTGTTTCAGATTCTGTGTCTCCCTCTCTCTGACCCTCCCCCGTTCATGCTCTGTCTTTCTCTGTCTCAAAAATAAATAAACGTTAAAAAAAAATTAAAAAAAAAAAAGAACATGAATTGATTAGGGAAATGTAGTAAGATCACAGGGTAGCACTAAGGGCCCACTTGGTTCAGGGGTCATAAATTTAAAGCGAGACCAAACAGCAGACTTGTGTGTTTTCCTCCAGCCATACTCAACCAGCAACATTCAATTATGAGCACACATCCTAAAATACTTCTCAACCCTGAAGTGAGCTCTGAGATTTAGGATAATGATATTTGGCCTATTTTTTTGGCACAAATTTCATGATTTATCTTTCTTTCTATTTATCCTTTAAAGCAACTAACATTTAGCCCTAGATAAATGATGACCACATTTAGGTTTAATCATTCAAGCTACACTCTCTCTTTCAGAACAATGGACTTAATAAGGAACAGAACCTAAGTACTATTAACAGGTGCTCAACAAATTCTGATTGGATGAAATCTAGTATCTTTATTTCCCTAGGAAACCCCCACCATCACCACCACCAAATCAAATCAGCATAATACAAACAATACATCATCAATATTATTACCATGAACAATTATGCCTAGTTAAGTCACTTGTTCTGCTTTCTGGGTATTATGCACAGCACTGATGATAATTATAATAACAAAGGTCATATCTATATTCTAGCAGCTTCTCCTCACCCATTTTATTACCATAATTGACAGTCTTTGCCAGAATCACATTTGTTAAGAGCCATCTTTTTTTTTAATTTTTTTTTAACGTTTATTCATTTTTGAGACAGAGAGAGACAGAGTATGAACGGGGGAGGGGCAGAGAGAGGGAGACACAGAATCGGAAGTAGGCTCCAGGCTCTGAGCCATCAGCCCAGAGCCTGACGCGGGGCTCGAACTCACGGACCTCAAGATCGTGACCTGAGTCGAAGTCGGACGCTTAACCAACCGAGCCACCCAGGCGCCCCTGTTAAGAGCCATCTACATGCTGTCAGGCCATGTCTAAGAGAAAGAACATGTGTCTAATCTTTCCTTCTTTGTCCATTTCCTACTATCATGATCTATTTGAGAGTTTTCTGTAATCATCTGGAGTCCAGACCTAATAAAGATCTTCACACCACAGTGCTAGCGGTAATCAAGAATTTTGTCAATTTGAAAAACAAACATAATCTGAAGCTCCCTGAAAAAAGAAGATGGTATGATTACCATACACTGGCTTGGTCTGAAATGTGAAATAGTCTCTGTCAAGCCCTGGCCGATGAGACAGTGGCACGGTTTCTGAAAAAATTCTCTCTGTTCAAAACCAGAAACAGCAACTACTGTATATTGCTTAGGATCTACTAGTCACTGTGACCTTTTGCTGTGGCTCAAGACTCAGTCCCTGGTGCTCTGCACTTCTTCTCTTCCATACCCTCAATTTTATAACAATCGTGAAGAATAAGAAACACTCAATGTGAATCATTTTCTGCAATCAATTTAGTGTAAACCACCACTTACCTGGGATATAATGAGCATTTGTCATATTTCTACCTGCCTAACACCTCCACAACAAACTCTCTATATTTGGGGGTTTCCCCACCACATAAGCTTTGCCTTCCCAAGAGAGAAGCCAGAAAATGTGTTTTTCTTGCACCAACACATCAGGCTCCAATAGATACACTCATGGGAGACTTCAATTTGGAATTAAGCAACCTGAGGAAGCCAGATTGTGGTAGAATCCATTTTCTGAGTAGGGTGACAAAGGATGTGTCTGGCTTTAGTGGAAAATAATAGTGGAGGGGTGCTTGGGTGGCTCAGTCGGTTGAGCATCTGACTTTGGCTCAAGTCATGATCTCACGGTTCGTGGGTTCAGGCCCCACATCAGGCCCCACGTGGAGCTGACGGCTCAGAGCCTGGGGACTGCTTCGGATTCTGTGTCTCCCTCTCTCTCTGTCCCTTTCCCACTCATGCTCTATCCCTCTCTGTCTCTCAAAAAATAGATAAGTGTTAAAAAAAATTTTTTTTAAGAAAATAATAGTGGAGTTTCTAGGATTTGGTGTTCCATATCAAGGATATGAGCCCAGGTGGTAGAAGCAACAGTGACTCACTCAAGCTGAACCATGGCATGCCTTTAGCACTGTGACTGGCTGTATCACATACAACCTCACTCTCCAATCCCAGAAATTCCAGAGCCACCTGACAATCCTTAATAGGGTGTTTTTTAAACCATTGTTCACAACCAATTAGTAAGATGTAAAATCAATTTAGGCAATCACATCCGGAAATTTCTTAAGATAAAGTAGAACGGAACAGGAAGAATGTTCAAATCTCATAAAGCAAGAAGTATTGCTGCACTCATACTTTGTTTTATGTAGATATAAAAACATGCACGGATATGTGAACACCACACGGCAAAGTGTACTTCTTATTGAGAGTACCGGTCAAAATTCTTTTGACAAATTCTTTTTCTGCTTTAACCAGCAGAAGTAAGGATTTTGTCGTTTGCAACTAAGAATCCCCAGTAGTGTCTAACAGGAACAGACTAAGGATAGAGCCTCATTCACTTCTCCCCATTGTGCTCTGATACCTGCTGATTCATCACCTAGTGGCTTTAATTTAATCCTTATCCTATACCACACAGAAAGTTAGCTCATTCCTAACACACGTGTCACAGTCTGTTTGAAGGGCATCCAGGAAGAAGTTTTGCATAAAACTAGAATAACTAAAACTATGGTTTATGTAAACATGTTTGCGATATTAGTTACATTTGCCTTAAAATTTTCTCAAATGGACATGTTACATGAAGTTGAAATTGGCGGCCATGATCACCACTTATTTAATGCTTTTTTTTCTTTTTTTAATGTTTATTTATTTTTGAGAGAGAGAGAGAGAGAGAGAGAGAGAGAGAGAGAGAGAGAGCACGAGCATAGGAGGGTCAGAGAGAGAGGGAGACACAGAATCCAAAGCAGGCTCCAGGCTCTGAACTGTCAGCCCAGAGCCCGACATGGGGCTCAAACACACGGATGGCGAGATCATGACCTGAGCCAAAGTTGGATGCTTAACCAACTGAGCCACCCAGGCACCCCAGTGCATTTTTTTTTTCTAATGAGAATCTTTATCCTTCCCAAGCATACTCTTGACTCCCCTGTGAGTGGTGGTCTACCCAGGCATATCTCCTTTCTCCAAAGGAGATGTCAAAAACAATCCTACCCAGCTTGACTTTAATTAAGGAATATGTTTCTGATTTTCATCTACAGAAAGAACAGTCCTGTTACTTGAACATACTGCCATGCAATATTTATCAAAATTTGTGCAAGTTTTGGATTGCCCGAAGAGTATGAAGCCCCCAAAATTCCTCTACACACTTTAAAATTCACCCCTGCATTAAGCCAGTGGGACAGAGTTGTATTCCTGGAATACATAGATTTGTTCCCTTACTGAATGAATTACTTTGTAGATGAGAAGAATGTTTTCCACATCAGAAATGCACTGGCCTTGGTTCTATCTCATAACCTTTGTTTTTATGTTTTTCCCCACGCCACTCTTCTGCATTCTTCTGCTGTACTTCATAGATTCTTGCAAACTATCTTAAAGTCTTCTTTGGAATGAGACAAGGTATAAACAAACAAACTCCCTTTCTTTTCTTTTCCACAGCCCCCACACACAGAAGGTTTAATTCAACTTATGCCTCAATTACTGTAAAACCTTCTGGCTGGTTTCCCTGCCTCTATTTTCTCCTCTCATAAATGTTGGATTCCTCTTCTTCAATATTGTTTTCATCACTTTAACCAGCTGCTCAAAATCTGCAGTTGCTTGGTAATATCGCTGTTGTAGATAGAGTCTTCAGGCTTACATGCAGAACCCTCCACCAATTGCCCACACACTTCCAATTTTATCTCTCATGCTCACTAACAAGGTGCTTCTGTTCCAGATAATGCAAAATGATTGCCATTGTCTACTTACCACTTGCAATCGTGCAAAGCCCACCGCCAACAACTACTATCTGTATTGCCTTCTGAAAACCGTATCAGTTGGGAAAATGGGAATAATACTTTGTATGGTTTTGTGAGAAGAGATAGCATGTAAAAGTGTCTAGCTTAACTAATTACATAATAAGTAAAAATGTCTATCTTTTAAAGCATGTGGCACATAGCTGGCACCCAATAAAACGTATTTTGGAATAGATTATTTTTTGCTTCTGTTCACACTATTCGCACAACCTTGAAAAGCTCTACTTCCTCATCAGCCATTAGTTGCTAAAGAGCAGGTAATGGTTGTACAGACCTTGAATTCAGAAAAGGGAGGTTTGAATCCTGACACACTCCACTTAACTGCTGCATCACCCTGGGCAGGTGGCATCAGTGTCCTCCTGTGTGATCCTTTCCTGGCTTTGCTGAAGAACTGGACCCGGGAGCACAAGGGAAGGATGTCCAAGACACGACCCGTACAGTCTTGGGAACACAATCTGTACTGTGTCTTCTATTACTGTTCCCTCCATATTAACAATCAATAAATGTCTTCTTTAGTTTGGTTTCATTTGTTGATAAGGTGATTGAGTTGTTCCTTTTACACATGGCACTCAGGAAAGGTAATTGCTAAGGTAAAACAACAAATAATTGGACCCTAAGGGGAAATCTTCATCTTTCATCTTCTAGCTGCTAGTAAGCTGAGAAAAATCCAGCAGTAACTGTATCATCTCCTCAAAGCGTCCCGGACTAAGAAATAAGAATGGTGATATAATGAGACTCCTGATAAAATAGGTATTTTAATTCACCACAATTATACCTATTCCCAAACCATTCTGGTTAGATTTCTTTCACTGCATGTATTTCATATTACTTTTGTATATTCAAAATATAGAACTTGACACTGAACATGTGCTTTGTATTTACTTTTGACTGAACACAGGCTTTGTTACCTCTAAAACTACATGACGCAGTACACAAAGCCACTTTCATTGTGTGACAGAGCATTCTCACAGAGTTTTTCTGATGCATCAGACCCAAAGACCATCTACGGTGCCAACAAATTTTGTCTCGGCATAGCCTTCATTTAGAAACCTTGCTCGTTCTAATACTGCGCCTTTCTATAGTTCCTGATATCTCTAAGTATTAAATTTCTGCCTGCAGTCGGTTCTGCCAAATCCCACACCAGCACCCCCATCGCTTAGTCCAATTCCTAACCAACTTTAGACCTAACATGAAATGAAGAGTTAGAGGGTTCAATTCCCACTGGGCTCATTTCTTAACTCCCCTTCAGTCTACACTTCTTTATTTTATGCTGTGTGCTAGTGGTTGAATTGTGTCCCCCCCCCCAAAAAGCTAAGTTAAAGTCCTAACACCTACCTCGCACCTCAGAATGTGACCTTACTTGGAAATGGGGTAGGTTCCCGATGCAATTAGTTAAGAGGCAGTCGCACTGAAAGAGAGTGGACTGTTCATCCAATGTGACTGTGCCCTTATGAGAAAAAAGAGACAAAGAAAAGGAAGACAGCCATGTGAAGACACAGAGACACGAGGAGAAGGCCATGTGAAGACAGAAGCAGAGACTGGAGATATGCTGCCACAAGCCAGGGAACATGTGAGGCTCCGAGAAGCTGGAAGAGGCAAGGAAGGATCCTCCCTGGGAGGCTTCAGAAGGGGCATAACCCTGGTAACACCTTGATTTTAGACTTCTAGCCTCTAGAACAGTGAGACAATAAATTTCTGTTGTTTTAAGCCACCCTTTTTTAGTACTTTGTTCTGGTGGCCTTGGGAAACGAACACACTCTTAGTCTGTGCTTATTTTTCAGCCTCAGAATGTAAACTCTCCCCTAGACAGTGCTAGGCAAAAGGTGTGCTGATCTGCCCTGCACTATTTTGCATTGTCTTCAGTTCTTTCTTCTTGAAACTCAATGACGCTCTTGGGTACCAGTTGACTAATGGCTGCCTCTTCTTTAAGGTCTCTGCAGTTTCTTTCCCAGCGGCAAAGAAGTGACAGGGCAGTGCAATGATATTTAAAGAGTAGGACCTCTGATTCGACAGTTAAAAGCCCACACAACGCACACATAAGCTACAACAAACACTATTCTCACTGTTTCTAGACATCACATATTTCAAGCAGCTCGGGCTAATACTCTCTACGCTGTCAGAAAAACTATCCCAGGCTCCAGAGAGCTGACCTCTCTTTATCTGGCCAACGAATGGCAGCATTGGTCAACTGCACCATCTGCAAAACAAAAGCTGAGCATTTTAAACGCAATCAAGGACCTGTTTGACCTTAGCTGGGGTGAAAGTCCCACGAATGGAAACTGTCTACCTGATTTCTCTCATTTTTCCTGTTTATGTTCTTAATTAAATGAAAAACTCCAAGTATAGAGCACAGATTTGACTTTTAAAAACCAGATGTCTGATGTTTTGGGTCCTCCTTTTAAATTAACATAGGCAAACAATGTTATCTCCGTGTTAACAAAGAAAACCATCTCCTCCGGCCCTTTGTGTTCCTTTCAGAGACTCTGGGTAAATGAAGGCCACACTTGTTCAGCCGGGCACATTTGCCGAGGACAGAACCGGCGCCAATTCAGCCTGTTCTTTATAGGAAATGACACCCAGCAGCCGGGCCTGGATCCCCCATAAGCTCCACATATTGTTGAGGCAGCTCGGAGGACGTGCTCGGATCAGTCAGATGGTGCCCACAGCTGCTAACAGCAGCCTTGCACCACTCTGACCCCTTGTGCACAGTTTTCCTTTGGCTTCCGGAAACTTCCCTCCTCCCGCACTCTCTACCCGCTCCGCCCACAGCATGGAGATGCTTGTGGTGAACCCACAAATCCTTGTCAGGATAATAATAAAATAATAATAACAACAACAACAACAACAACCATAATAATGAGCTTCAGGGGAGCTGACTAACAGAAATGAGGTATACGCTGCAGTTTTCTTGGAAGGTAGGATTTTCTCCCCTTTAAAACGTGAACGTTCTGCTTTCCTGAAAGAGCAGCCTCCAGTTCTATGATTAGCACCAGGAACTGGAGAGGCTCCATGAGACTGAATCTTTGATTTCAAGGCAGCTTTGTTTCTCAAACCTGGTAAGCAGGCTCTTGAGAAGGTTCGGGCATAGCTGGGAAGAGCAATTTGGTAGGTGCTGCACAGACTTCAGAGAAAGCAAGCAAGCACATAGTTTACATTTTTCTCGTTGTAAGAAGTAGGGACAGCACATAGGTGGGGAGAGGGATGTGGGTGGGGTTAACTTATACACAGTTATTTTATACTGTGCCATCTTGCAGCAGATTTTCTGAGGACTTTGTGTGGGTTTGTTAGGGAAGTAAAAATTGGGTCAGAATAGTTTCACACTCTACTACAACGTTCTTTGCGTTGTTTTTTTTATAGCCTCAATTTAGGCAAATCATATTCATGTATCATTGCTAATTTTCAAAACAATGACACAAGAAGGCTTTGGCTAAAAAGGAGTAACATATTTTAATCTATTCCTGCTTTTCCCTAATTTATCAGTTCAACATTATAACAAGGGACTCAAAAATTGTTCTGTAAATATCATTCCTATTTTGCCAGGAAGATGATTACAGTGTTTTGTGTTGAAAAAGTTTATCAAGACTGGATATATTTTTTTCCGAAAAAGAAATAGAATTTTCTTAAATGGACACAGGATTTTCCATATTTATTTAGATGGCATGATTATCAAATTTATGACTGCAAGGAAATTTAGAGTGTCATAAAATGAATTGAATGACAGAGTCAGGATTCAAAACTATTTCAATGTAGTAAAATTATGGGAAGATCTAACATGATTATATAGCACAATTGCAACATTTGTTATAAATGGAAAGTCTGGTACTTGATCTCAAAATAACAATTATGTAAGTAAGGATGAGGTGGCTATAGTTAAAGAGTGACATTTGGGGGAATGACCATATCAGTTTTGTTCAGTACAAACTCAATGGGAAGTGGCTTGCCAAAAAAGCTAACATACTCTAGATAGCCTCCTAATGCCAAAACAAAGTCACACAAGATTCCTGCTCTTCTAATCACAGTCCAGCCACACCAGGAATCTGAATCTTATTCGCCTCTGGGTAGTGCTCATTAACAGCCCACATGATCCAGACTGGTTATTCTGAAAATTTGAAGAGTTCTAAACCGTTTAATAATCTGATCAAAGTTATGGACCTTCTGCCCAGAGAAAGGCATATACCTACAATTTTGTGTCCCATTTCTAGGTGGTGTTCACAGATTCCTTAAAGGATCTATAAGTAATAACCCTAAACTCTAGGATTTGGAATCCATGGAAACCATGGATTCCAGATCCAGAGCAACCAGAATCAGAAGTGCTCTGGAACTAATATTCATCCTGAATCTCATACTGAAATGTCTGCTTTGCTCATTCCTGCTTAAACCCAAGACTGAGTTGGGAAGCCAAGAGGCCACCATTGACTTACCTATACAATACTAATTTTCTCCCACCACAAAATCACAGGTGCAGTCAATTCAAACATTTTGGCAAACATCAGCCAAATATCTGATGATGTTTCACATGAATAGACATTTAACTAATTGATTTTTTTCTGTTTTAGCTTCCTATATGTAATAGTCGTAATATTAGCTAAGATTTACTAAGCACTTACTACATGCCAGATACAATGCTAAGCCCTTATATGAACATTCTCAGTATATCCTCACAACAGTCCTATGAGGCACATACTCTTTCTACCCCAGTTCAGATGAGGAAACTGAGGCAGAGAGAAGGTGAGTAATTTATTAGAAGTCACATCCATATGAAGTGGTGCCCACATGGGTCTGCTCCCAACCTCGCGACTAAGCTGTGTTGCCTCCTGGCACAATGAATGAACAAGCTATCTTTCTTCACAACATACTACTAAGCATCCAAGATGTTAGCATCGGTTGCCAGGTCATAGTCACCTCTAAGGACGAAGCAGCACACTCATACTTACAGGTTTACAGGCTTTGTTCAGTTGCCACCCTTTTAGATTTTCAGTCTTAATTTTCATTTCACATTTCCTTAATGTTTGTGGAAGAGCCCTAACCTTCGGCCTTCTTGTGTCTATATGTCCTCTCTATCAATCTTGAGTTACAAATCTTCAGTTTTGGGGTTTATATTTTAAGCACATTACTTTTCAGAGTTATCAACTTTTTTTGTTATTCAGTATCGTAGCCCTGGCCTGATTCAAGCACCTTTCATAAACAGGTATGAACAAATCTGGGAGTACCTCCTAGCTCTAGCTCCAGATACTGAATTAATAAAACTCACCGTGTTGAATACTAGCTCTCAAAGGAATTCTAGGTTATATAATGTCTTTGTCTCATAGAGTTTCAGTGACACCAGCCATGATATAAACAAGAGAAGCACTGTATCTGGTCCTTCTCTGACAGCTCCTTCCAACTATTTTCTGATGAGCAAGATAACACTTGACAGTCTTTCCCCCTGTTCTCTTACCCCCTCTGTTTTTCTCTTATGTTCTTTAGCCTTTAGATCCCAAGAATAACCCTCTTTTTCCTCTCTGAATTTTTGGATCAGAGAATGCTGGATATCCATAACATAGTTTCATTTTTGTGCTCACTCTACCAAAAACAAAAAACAAAAAACAAAAAATGATGCCAAATGATTACTAGAATCATTATAAGTTAACAGTATATAAAATAATCAGGTCGTGCAGTACAATCTCCTCTGATATGAGTCTTGTGCCATGGAACTCTGATTTTGTTTTTAAAAATATGAGAACCCACAACTTAAATAGGAGCAGGTAGGAAGGGAGGAGGTGCCCCCTCCGATCCCATAAGGATCACGTTTCTAGCACACATACCCACAGTTCAGCTTCTTGCATTAATGTGCCTCACAAATAATCTCACTAAACATCAAGCTGGGAAATGAACACTGGCAGAGTCCTGGTAAATTCTCTTAAACTGGCCCCTGGCGGGAGCAAAACATCTCAAGATGTGTGTATTATGTATCAGGATAGTACTTCTAAAGGTTGTCCATCGCATATGTAACAAAGTCTCCTAATAAACACATCTGACAAATCATGACGATAGCCTCCATATTTCCTTGTTTAATTCTCAGTTTTCTTCTAAGACCTTCTCGAAGTTTGGTTGTAATGGATCATTACGTCCATAATGTGCTCAATGTTGGAGTGAATTTTGAACAGTTTTTAGGCTGCATACTGTTTTCTTCCAGATAATTTACTGGATTAAAATTAGCAGTGTGAAAAGCTGTAGAGAAATCTAAATGCCTGCCAAATCAAAGAAATAATCACATTTTTATGAATATTTAATATCATAGTCATGGCAAATAAGGCAAGTAATTAGTACTTACCATAAATTTGCAAAGTATTATTTTATGTAAATGTTACATTCTACTAGTTTGATATGAATTATTCATTGTATAACCAGACACTGACACAAACCAGTAAACATTTAAATCTATGTGCTATTAGTTTACTTACCTTCAATGATTTTGTGCAGAATATATACATATTTTTGTCCATGAATCCATGTTTTCCCTCTTGCCCCAAAAAGGGACAAAAGACTATGAGAAGAATGTTATTTAAAGCCATCTACTATATATTCAATAGTAAAGAAACTTAAGATGCAAATGTGAAAAATGTGGTTCCCTCATGTGTACAGATGAAGAGCTCCCTGGCTCTGCTTCTGCCTCTTCACCTATCATGTGGATTTTTAACGAACAGCAGTAACGAGTGATGTTATAAAAGCAAAAAAAGTTGGAAAAAAATAACGGTGTATTACAAACTGTATGGTGAAGAATTAGCCTTATCCAAAAGTGAGGTCTGGCCTTTGCCCTTAGCTACTGATAGGTGATCTCTCAGGTCCTGAAATGCCATGCCTAACAGGAAGCCCCCAGGCAGTCTAAAATGTGATTTGTGTTAGGCCACGTAGTATCTGCTGCTCCCTGGAGGAACTGGAGACTAAGGGTGTCAACCTAATATGCAGAAGGGCTGGAGACTAAAGGACAGCCATGTGGCCAATACGTGACTGAATGTCAATAAAAACTCTGGACACCCAGGCTCAGGTGAGCTTCCCCTGTTGGCAATGCTCCGTGCAACGCTGCCACACGTGGATGCCGGGAGAAGTTAATGCTGTCTGTGTATCCATGGGGTGAGGACTGGAAGCTCAGCGTTTGGACGCCTCTGGAGTCTGCCCTATGCATCACTTCCCTTAGCTGACTTTCATCTGTTATAAGCCATAACCACGAGTATAACAGTTTTCAGGGAGTTCTGTGAGTGAATTTTCGGTGAATTTTCAAACCTGTTGGTGGTCTGAGGAACCCCCAAATTTGCACTTGGCATCAAAACTGAGGGGAGGCCTATGCGAACTGTACACCGTCTCACGTTAGAGTTGGCTAAAGTTTGCATAAATAGTCAACTCAAGGATACACAGGATTCTATACCTGAGAAACAAAACAGAATAGCAGCTCCTTGGGAGTGAAAGGTAGGTCTTTAAACCCATCACCAGTCTACAGTGAAGAATTTTTTCCTCTCCACCATTTTTTTTTTCCTGAAAGTCCCACTGCCTCTGCCCTCACTTTGAGAGGTCAGTTGAGTTCTGAACTGATTCCAGAGAGGATCAAGCCAAAGGAGTCCTCTCTAGCAGCAGATCTCCTAAAAGTCATGATGTTTCCAGGACCTTCCCCAATCTCTACACAGCTCAAATATCATCTTACCGGTAAGTCCTCCTTAATATTCTTACTTGAAATTAAACCACCATCCCCCACCCCAGCATTTATAGCCCCACTTCCTGTTTATTTTTCTCCATAGCAAGTATCTTTAACACACAATGTATGTTACTAATTTATTTTGTTCATTTTCTGATTCCACTCATGAGACTATAAGCTCAATTAAAGCAGGGATTTTGTTTCGTTTTGTTCACTGTACCCCCATACCTAGAAAAGTGACTGAGACATAGTAGATGCTCAACAAATATTTATTGAACAAAGGAGAGAATAAATCATTCCATATAGGAAATTCTTAAGGGAAGCCATATGTCCATAGGAGGTCTGGGGGACTTATCCTGAATCTGACACACTGGTTTCTCTCGGATTATATTTAACACAACAATAAAATGGCATGGTTTTCCAAAGATCTTTCCATCTATTTACAATGGTCATAAGATTTATAAGATATTGAGAAAATTTAAAATTTTAGGTGGCTCAGGGCAGAAAGGGAGAAAAGGCCACCACTAACCTGGAAAGTCTATCTTGGTCTACTTTAAAATCATTCTCATTTCAGGAAATTCATAAGAAGCCAGAGTACTTTTAGAGCAAAGGTGCTCAAAATGACAAAAGTGATGTGGTGAGAATGGGTCTCAGTACAACCTAGAGAACATCTTAAAGCATGAGATGGGAGGGTGGCGAAAGGCAGTGTAGTTTGTTTAGTTCCTTCTAGAGGCAAAAGCCACAGGAATCAGTGTCCCCACATTGGCTCCATATTCACATTGCCCAAATGTTTCCACTCATGCATCCTTTGTCATACTCAGTCTGCTGTTTCACTATGGTTTCTGAAACTCACACATACAATCAGCCAGCAAGATTCTTAACTTGTCTGGTTAAGAATCACTGTGAAAGTTGGGGCACCTGGTGGCTCAGTCAGTTAAGCATCTGACTTTGGCTCAGGTCATGATCTCACGGTTCATGAGTTCAAGCCCTGCTTAGGGCTTTGTGCTGACAGCTCAGAGCCTAGAGCCTGCTTCAGATTCTGTCTCCCTCTCTCTCTCTCTCTCTCTGTTCCTCCTCTGCTCTCACTCTGTCTCTCTCTCTCTCTCTCTCTCTCTCAAAAGTAAATAAAGATCAAAAACAAAATTTAAAAAGAAAAAAAAAAAAAAGAATCGCTGTGAAAGATATAACCTGACCTAAACACATCTTTCCTTATTCAGGAGGGAAAGGGGTACAGACTAAGTCAAAGCTATCCCATTCATAGGCCTGTGAAGAAAAAGACCATCATTAATGTCCACTGTGTATTGGTCCACTTAAGTTTTCTGTGTGGTCAGTTTCAGACACGTCCCCTCCCTTTATTTAGGAAGCCAACAAAACAGGACTACGACATTGCCCATCCCATGTTTTAAATATCAACTTAAGAAATCCTTGACGTTCAAAAAAAAAAATAACCATCAGCCAGTCAGTCAGTAGCAATGAAATGGCACTCAACACTTTTCATTGAAAGAAATGCACTAAATGGAAGTTTCTTAAAGGTTGACGAAAGGAGCAAAGGAAGTTCACAGGAGGCCCTTTAGCAACTATTGTTATAAAACTTCCTCATTTGGCTGCGGGGAGAGGGAAATGTAGGGGTGATGGTCAAAGTTTCAGTTACGCAAGATAAATAAGTTCTGAAGATCTATTATATACATAATGCCTATAGCTAACAACACTATATCGTATTCTGAAAATATGCCAACAGAGTAGATCTTGTGTTAAGTGTTCTTACCACCAAATAAATAAATAAATAACAAAGAGGCCTAGAGGAAATTTAGGAGGTGATAAATACATCTATGGCATTGAAGGTGGTGATGGTTTCAGAGATGTATACTTATCCACAAAATCATCAAGTTGTATACATTTAATATGTACAGCTTTTTACATGTCAATCATACCTCAATAAAGTAGTTAAAAAAAAAAAACTTGCCTTTTGTCCTGATACTTCCGTGCGTATAGAAACAGACCGTATTCAGTGGGCAAGATTATTTAAAATAAGTAAATTCAATGAAATGGTTGAACTTAAGTGAAGTCAAGGGAATATGACAGTATATAAAACTCTAGAACCCCCTGTTTTACAGGAAGTTTCTTTTCAGAACTCCAATCACTCCTAATTCTGTTTTCTATTTTTCTAAGAAAATATGCTATGAAGTTAGATTTCCTGGACTGAAGTCTATATGAACTTGGGCAAGTTATTAAAACTCCATCAAATGAGAGTAATAACGTGCACCTCACATAGGTTGTTGTGAGGGGCTGAAAGCCAAACTCCTCAAAGAACTTAGCCCAGCATCTGAAACAGCATGAATGTTCCATAAGTATTGGCCATCTAATTATTGCTTGTGTTGTTAATATCACCTCTTCCATTGTGAATACTCTTCCACCTTGCTGTTGAAGATCATGTTATTAGAAAAAGGGGTCAAAACTATTCAATAATTCTTCTGTCTACATCTTAATGCTATTTAAGGGTTTCCTCACAATATCATCTAGTTAGAAATGGACAATAGAACTTCTCTACTTTGGGAAGATTTTGTTTCCCCTGTGAACTCTTCATTCAAATGCACATGTAATTAAAGAGGAAGCAGAAGAGAAACTTTAAATTTTAAGTTGTTCAACTGAGGGGATAGATATTCACATATCTATACGATTATAACACTGGATTTTCAAATTCAAACTTTGATTTAATGTAACCAGATGCTAAATAAACCATTTTGACTTTAATTTCAGCAGAGGCCCCAAAACAATAAATATCATATCTCAGAGTGAGATACACAAGACCACCTGTCAGAACATGCATGGGACTTGGTTAAGAACTGTTATTTAACACTGCTGACTACCTATCCTCAGCCCAGGAAGGATTGGGGGACTGAAAAAAGAATTTTGATTATAAGAGGACTTTCTGGAGATCTGCTCGGCTGTATGCTGTGAGTGCCAACCCTCCCCCAAGGAACTTGGGAATGTAAATCAGTGTGTGCCCCTCTCTTTAAGTTTAAGGAAAGGACTTCAGTGGGATCCCTCTGAAAGCCTGACATACATTCTTTAGGGCTGGGAGACACCATGACCTGGTGTCTGACTCTGGATTTCCAAAGGGAGGAAGATGATGGCCAGCTGCCCTGACGGTGAAGTAAAGATGGTTGTCAAAGCCTGCATATGCTCCCAGGGTTTGGTGGGGCAAAGGATTCCTGAGTGCCCCCAGATGTGGCCTGCCATTTAAGAAAAACCAGCACGATACTAATGTAGGACCTACCTAGATAGCTGAAGAGACCCCATCAGGGTATGAACTGCTGAACTCCCAGGGCTGAGGACCATATATATGTGACCAACCAGGGGAGACACATTAGCAGGTAAGAAATCCCCAGTCATTTTGTGTGTGTGTTTGTGTGTGCATGTCCTATAAGAGAAATGTAGTTTTACAAATCTCCCAAATCCCAAATCCATGCCAACAGCGAGACCTTCCTGTCTCTCTCTCTCTTCTTCCACATCCTCTCCAACTCCAGCCCTGGAGCGGCAGAGCACTGTATGGGGCAAGTGGCAAAAGACCAGCACCAGCACGCCAGTAGCCCCCACAAGCCTGCAGGGGGGTGGTCCGCAGCTGGCTCGAGCTGAAGGAAAAAGTTTACCATTAAATGGAAACAGGTGTTTTACTCATTACCTTACTCTACCCTGGTCTGATATATTAATTACTGAACTGTAATCAATCACTGATGATAATCAGAGGGTCTTTTGCTATCTGGAGGTAACCGGAAAATCATGAGCTGGCCCTTAGGACAGGAGAAAAGCAAGCAATAGGGGAGATGAACAAAGGTATTTTCAGAGTACACCTCAGGAGCCCACTTGCCCAACATGATGACTAAGTTATTAAATAGCATCCTTGCCAAGCTTACTAAATTGGCTCTGCCATATGCTTTCCACCCTTGGTAAGGCAGGAGCACCTGCCCACAGTGACACCTGGAGTGGCACCATCTGAGGGGAACATGAGGACTACTGAGAGCCCCCCAGTTCTACATATACTAGTCTCCCCCTTCCCCATCCCCAAGACTTCTAGGCCACCCTGAAAGAAGAGAGAAGAGGCCACAGAGATATCTCAATGCCCATGTTTCCTTACCAAGCCTCTTTTCCAGTCCACACCCAAATGTGCAGCCAAGAGCTAAATGAGGAAAGTAATGACAGGAATGACTACTGCCCATTTCAAATGGAATGGCTAATGAGATCCAAGAATGCCCCAAAGCAATTCCATCAAACAATTTTTCAGTATGCCATTACCAGTATATTTTACAATAAATGAAAGGGCCCCTCCCTCAGAGATTCCCATATAGTTGTGATGGATGGAGAAGCGGTCATTCCGGGTAATACTCAGGGTCCCCCCATCCCTAGCCCAGCCCAGCCCAGCCCAGCCTTGTTTCTAGCAATGAGAGAGGGGATGTTGTCAAATTTAGAACTGACTTGAAAAAGTGTTATTTCTAAACCTAGAATAAAACTCGAAACATTTGGAATTTGTATTTCATTTGGCTCTGGAAAAGATGAATTTGAAGCTGCTGCAGATTTTGTGATCCTTTTCCCCGGGGAGTCTTAGAGGCTAGAGAAGTAAACTTTAGTGTCCTACTAGTAGAGGATGGAGGCCATGATATTTCAAAACACGTGGACTAAAAAGGCTGTGCTTCTGAGTGCTGACTCAGTTTGTGGTAAGCATTTCATACTCTCTCCTGTAAGCTGAGAAATCGTGAACTGGTTTATAGTCCTGGGAACAATTGCCCTCAATAGCCAGTAATTCCTTCGTAGGATACCAGAACAAAAAGTTCCGTTTTTGCCTTTGTCGCGTTAACAGCGGGAATGGTTCTGATCCTTTTATCTACCCTGAAGTGACACGCACAGAAACACATACACTGATACACACCACAAAAGTCCACGCATGGGAGAATGTGTCTGACAAGCACAACGAGCAGAAGAGAGCTGGAAAGGGGAGCCCTGTGCTCTGTAGGACTCTTCTTGGCTTGAAGGGTTTGGTCTGTGCTTGCAAGCCACATGCTGCAAATGAGGAAGTCCACTGCGGCGTTGACAGGTAAGATACAGTAAGTGCCTATCAAAAGTCAACTCACAAAACCAAGCTTTTGACAACACACTGTGACGCTCAGTGGGACACGTAAAATTTGCCAGTTGGCCCAGCAACAAGGAGAAGCGCGTCCAGGAAGCTCAGCTTTCTCTCTCCTACAGCAAGGGGACGGCCCCTTTTGATTTCAGGTTGGCATGCAGAAAGCACAAGAAAAAGAGACAATAATTGCTTATGATCAAAAGATTGTGAAGAAGAAAATAAAACAGTGGAAGTCACTCAGTTCATCATGCTCCTTCTGGAACCTCATCGATACACAGTGAATGTAAAAGACAGAATCCAGGACCAGAGAATATTGCAGCAGGAAACAGGAGTCTACCCACACAGACAAAAAGATGGGGCTCGTGTAAATGTTTGCCTTTCATTTATTTTGAGCAAACATTTCCTTCCACGTAACAGACTCATCCTGATCAGCCACTTCCACCTGGTGTTCTTTAAACCAGATGGAAGTGTAAATTATTTAAATACATGATCTTCCATTAGCTGTTGAGCTTAAGTGCCTCAAAAAAAAATTTTTTAAGTGCTTTCCAGGATTCTAGAAAGCATTTGCACTAAGACAGATAAACATATTTTCAAGACACGACTCCAGTGACAGCAATTTTTAGATTTTAAAGTACAGTCAGCATTAGCATCTATAAGTAATGATGACTTCTGCAAAAGACTGTTTATACTGTAAAAGTAAAATCAGAGCTAATGAGCTAATTAAGTAAGGGTCTCTTCCCCTCCACACGATACTTTCCACAAAATCCAAACATGTTCATCATGACACACTGAGGAACTATAATGACCTGTCTTCAATTGCTTCTCCCATTCATGGTTTTGAAGCATTTGTTTGAAAATATGTTTTTAAGTAAAAAATTTGATGGTAGATTTTTAGTTTCATCAGTTTTGTGAGGGGAAATGATGTTAGCACTCATAATAATCACTGTGTTCATGTGTGGGGGCAGTATGTAATGGATAGACTCATAAGAGTGGAGACATCATAGTTAACTTCCAAAACTGTAATTACTCACTTGATTACAAAATTATAACATTCGAAATTCATAACATTTCAGAAATTGGAAAGATCATACAGATCAGCTGGATGGGTACTTATAAACTTGATCTTGTTAAAATACATATTCTAGGGGCGCCTGGGTGGCTCAGTTGGTTAAGCGTCCATGACCTCACGGTCCGTGAGTTCGAGCCCCGCGTCGGGCTCTGTGCTGACAGCTCAGAGCCTGGAGCCTGCTTCGGATTCTGTGTCTCCCTCTCTCTCTGACCCTCCCCTGTTCATGCTCTGTCTCTCTCTGTCTCAAAAATAAATAAACATTAAAAAAAATTTTTTTTAATAAATAAAATAAAATAAAATACATATTCTAAATCTAGGGTTCTGGAGTGGGTCCTGAGATTCTCCACTGCTAACAAGCTGTTGGATGTTGATGGAGTTGGGCTGTGGCTCATCCTTTAAATAATAAAACCCTATTTGTTAAGTATGCCTTCCTTAGCCTCTTTGGAGATGCTACATGTTAGCAGGAAAAATGCAGAAAAGGTATCAGATTTCACAAGATAAGCAAAAATCTTCTTTGCCCTTAGTGTAGTGTTAATAAGTTTTACATCTAGCAGTCAAGCAGATATCAAAAAAAGGGTACCACACTGTGGTACAGTAGTTCTCTAAACTTATTTGAATGCAAGGAACCACTCATTCCAAGACACTTTACTCAGAAATCTAGTCTGTAAAGAACATAAAGGTGTTCAGTCAGTTAAGGTGGCTCAGTCAGTTCAGCATCCAACTTCAGCTCAGGTCATGATTTCACGGTTCATGAGTTCAAGCCCCGCATCAGGCTCTGCACTGATGGCACAGAGCCTGCTTTAGATCCTCTGTCTCCCTCTCTCTCCACCCCTCCCCAACTCTCACTCTCCCTCTCTCAGAAATAAACAAACATTTTTTAAAAAGTGGAATTGTGGAGCACCTGGGTGGCGCAGTCGGTTAAGCGTCCGACTTCAGCCAGGTCACGATCTCGCGGTCCGTGAGTTCGAGCCCCGCGTCAGGCTCTGGGCTGATGGCTCAGAGCCTGGAGCCTGTTTCCGATTTTGTGTCTCCCTCTCTCTCTGCCCCTCCCCCATTCATGCTCTGTCTCTCTCTGTCCCAAAAATAAATAAAAAACGTTGAAAAAAAATACAATTTATAAAAAAAGTGGAATTGCTTAAATCAAGTGTGTATGTACATGTATGTGTACATGTGTATGTGTGTAGTGTATATGTGTGTGTACATGAATATGCGGTACGTGTGTGGTGTACCTGCATGTGTGGTATAGGAGCAGGTGTGAGCATGTATATGCATGTATGTGGTGTTGATGTGTAGGTATGTGTGCATGTGCACGGTGTGTGGTATACATGTGTATCTTGTGTGGTGTGTATGTGTGCATGTGCAGTATGTGCACATCTGTGCTTGTATATGTGGAAGTGTATATGCATGTGTGCTGTGTGTGGGTGTCATCACTCATTTGGCCTCTCCAACCTTAACTCTGACTCTCCCAATCTCCACCCAAGGTCCAGAGGGTAGAAGTCCTCGACTTTGCCAAAAGAGTCTGAAAAGAGCTGTGACCTTGAAGAACTATCTTTTGGGACCTCACTTCTCTTCTCTGAGTTATAAAAAGTCTTGATTCCAAACTACTCAAAAGAATGATCCCAACCTAATATTGGTGGTATGTCTATATTCAAGTCTTATTTCAAACTCCACTTCCCATTTTCTCCCATGAACTTAATTTTTCTTAATTGCTCTTTGACAGTGAATATTTGATATCCGTCCTCCTTTTCTCATTCTGCCGATACTGTTCTTTATTCCCATAACTTTGTTTACATGGATTGATTCCTTGTTTGACTTGTCCACCTTCTCTTTATTCCTCCCACCAGTGGTGGATGGCAAAAGGGAAATCATGCCCTTTGAGCTCTAATGATCTTCTTTCCCATTACCAGCCTCAACCATGCAGAATCCATTACAGAATCAGATCATCAGAGTGAACAGGTACCAGAGAGGTTTCCCACTCCACCAACCCATCCAAGGTTTCTGTTTTAGATAAAATTGACTTACCCAACCCAGCTCTTAAGAACTCCTGCCTTTTTCCAAAGTTAATTGCTACCACTGGGGTGCCTGGGTGGCTCAGTCGGTTAAGCGTCCGACTTTGGCTCAGGTCATGATCTCACAGTTTGTGAGTTCAAGCCCCGCATCAGGTTCTGTGCTGACAGCTCAGAACCTGGAGTCTGCTTCAGATTCTGTGTCTCATTCTCTCTCTGCCCCTCCCCCACTTGTTCTCTGTCTCTCTGTCTCTCAAAAATAAATAAATGTAAAAAAAAATTTAATTGCTACTATTAATGGAACTAATTCTAAAATACACTTTCTTTACATGCTTAAGGATTGAAAGGCTTATAAATAACACACTTCTTTTCTCCAACTAAGTTCAGAATTGACACACAGAGCCAGGAAGATGAAAATAAAATATCACCTTTGCTCCTGAAAAAGCTGTTAAAGAGTATGCCTCAGATGGAAGGATGAAATAGGCTTGCTAACGATGCGTGGCAGAATTAAAATTATGCACTGTGTCAAGGAAGTACTGGAGTTCTGCAATCACCCCCACCGCACACACTGGGCAGAAACAGTCCTGCTAAGTTACTAATATCCAAGAGCACACAAGTACACATGTTCCCTGCAAGTCAGGGAAACTGAGACTGAGATTGAGAAATGAGCATGCCCCATTCCTTCTTCTCAAACTTATCTGCCAAATTCCTCTTGCTCTGCTCACATCTCCTCCCTCCAGAACAAGTGAGTAAGAACAGGGGGAGAAGTAAGAAGTGGTAGGATGTCACTTCACAAGGAAACAAGAGGAGTGGAAATACTGTGTTTCCCCTAAAGATGGGCTTTTATAAGAATTTAATATATTAAATTTGCCAATTCTCTCGTTACATACAGATATACTCTCTAGAATTGGCAGAAAGGAAGCTATTATGCTCACCATTAATTACCAAGTCTCCAATTTCCATTAATTAGCACAAATTTATCACACAAGGCCCTATGTCAACACTGGTGAGGGATACAAAGTATGACACTGTTTATGCCCTCAGGATGCTTAAAAATCTAGTTGGAGATATCAGACTTGAACAAGTAAAATTAAACAATTAAGTATCTTAATAGCATTTCAAGACAATATCTGAAAGATGTCACAGGTCAGCACATAATTAACTTCTACCTTAATTAATAGTAAAATAAGAATCCAGAAGAGGAAGAAATCTTGATAGGTTGGGGTGGCAGAACAATGCTTTACTAAGTATAACCTGGGTGTCCAAAAATGGGCAAGATTTGGATATATGAAGAATAGAGAAAAGGAAATAATGTCAAGGTGGTAGAATCCAGAGGAAAAATCATAGCCCATGGTATGGCTGTTTCACAAGAGAAAGATTACAGCACAATACAAGAAGTTTCTACCAGAGAACCAGGTGCCAACACTCACTACCTAACTCGCTCACAGTGTGCTCCACACTCATGCTCCCCTGTGGATACACCCTCTCCAGCCACACCTCAACTCCAGGTCCCTCACACAGCAGACCTGCTCAAACCCTGCTAACACCAAGCTCGTCTCCACCCCTGCACTTCTGTGGATCTGCCCCCTCCAACACAAACTTGGCCCAAGCCCACCCAAAGTGGAGTAGGGACGGCTGGGTGGCTCAGTTGGTTAAGTGACTGATTCCTGATCTTAGCTCAGGTGTTGATCTCAGGGATGTGTGTTCAAGCCCCACATTGGGCTCCACACCAGGCATGGAGCCCACTTAAAAAATAGAATAATAAATAATTTAAAAAAAGAAAAAATGTGCCCAAAGTGGTATCACAAGTCTAGCAGTGTGCAAGCAGCCTTGACAGGGGCTAGTACCACTCCAAAGCGACTCCTGTCCCAGGAAGAGGGAAAGATAATCACACACCACAATCAGCCTGTGGCCTCAGCAGTGACTGGGGGTTGAAGCTGGTCTGACTGCAGGCCTCGCCCACCAACAAAAGCCTCTCAGAGGACAAAATGCGAAAAACACCCTGCAGTTTGGCGCTACTGGCAAATGCCTGGTCTCACTCAGCTCAAGCCCAAGACAGCCCCAGACTGCCCAACTAACAACACAAGGGCCAAACCCAACCCACAATAAGCCAAGAGAGCCATTGCAAATGACTAGACTGAAGGAAAAAGTGACTTGGTCCTAACAGCAGGGTGTTTGCAACACATGTAAGAGACACCCCTGAAGTGCCAGGTTCTGGTGAACACGGGACATTGCACTACAGGACACTACAGGACCTTTTCTTCTTAAGACCACTACTTTCAAGAGCAGGAGATACAGCTGATTTTCCTAACACACAGACACAGACGCAGACAGATAAAATAAGGATACAGAGGAACGTGTCCCAAATGAAAGAAGATGACAAAATCACAGTAAGAGATCTAAGTGAAACAGATATAAGTAACATACCTGATAGAAAATTTAAAGTAATGGTCATAAAGATACAAGACTTAAAGAGTGTAGAATATCAGTAAAACCCTTAACAAAGAGATAGAAAACATAAAAAAGAACCAATCAAAGATGAAGAACTCAATAAATGAAACTAAAAATACACTAGAAGAAATAGACTAGAGAAAGCAGAAGAATGGATCAGTGACCTGGAGGACAGAGTAATTGAAAGCAATCAAGCTGAATGGGTGAGAGAAAAAATACAAAATAAAAATAGACTTAGGAAATTCTGTGACATGATAACATTTGCATTATAGGGATCTCAGAAGAAGAGAGAGAAAAGGGGGCAGAAAATTTATTTGAAGAAATAATAGCTGAAAACTTCCTGAATCTGGTGAAACAAATGGAAATACAGATCCAGGAGGTACAGACAGCCCCAACAAAATCAACCCAAGGAGGTCAACAACAAGACACATAATTAAAATGGCAAAAAAATAGTGACAACACAATTTTAGGGGTGCAAACTAAGGTGGATCAGTCAGTTAAGCATCTGACTCTTGATTTCAGCTCAGATCATGATCTCACAGTTCATGAATCAAGCCCCATGTCAGGCTCTGTGCTGACAGCGAGGAGCCTGCTTGAGATTCTCTCTCTACCTCTCTCTCTGCCCCCCCCCCACTCATTCTTGTTCTCTCTCTCTCTCTCTCTCTCTCTCAAAATAAATATATAAACTTAAAAAATGAGAGAGAGGGGGCACCTGGGTGGCTCAGTCGGTTAAGTGTCTCTTAATCTCAGCTCAGGTCATGATTTCATAGTCTGTGAGATCAAGCCCTGTGTCAGGCTACAGGCTTACAGTGCAGAGCCTGCTTGGGATTCTCCCCACCCCACCCCCCACCTCTGCCCTCCCTCTCTATCTCTCTTAAAATAACTAAATAAACTTTAAAAGAAAGAGAGAGAGGGAATTTTAAAAGCAGCAAAAGGAAAGTCACATACAAGGGAAAACCCATATAGCTATCAGCTGATTGTTCAGCAGAAACTCTGCAGGCCAGAAGGGAGTGGCATGATACATTCAAAGTGCTAGAAGAAAAAAATCAGCAACCAAGAATACTCTATCCAGCAAGGCTACCATTTAGAATAGAAGGAGAGGGGAAGACTTTCTCATACAAACAAAAGTTCAAAGGAATTTATGACCACTAAACCAGCCCTACAAGAAATGTTAAAGGGGACTCTGAGTGGAAAGAGACCATAAGTAGGAATGAGAAAAGCAGGAAGCACATACAGAACATACAGAAGATGTCACATACTAATCAAATGGTAACTACAAATCAAAAACCAGTAACAGATATACAAAAAATAAAGAGAGAGGAATCCAAGTATATCACTAAAGAAAGCCAACTAACTAACCATAAGGGAAGAGAGCAAGAGAAGCAAGGAATAGAGAAGAACTACAAAAACAACCATAGAAGGAGTAACAAAATAGCAATAAGTACATACTTATCAATAATTATTTTTAATGTAAATGGACTAAATGCTCCAATAAAAAGACATAGAGTGACAGAATGGATAAAAAAGCAAGACCTGTCTTGCTATCTACGAGAAACTCATTTCAGGTGTAAATCCGTATGCAGATTGAAAGTAAAGGGATGGAGAAGCAGTTATCGTGCAGATAGATGTCAAAAGAAAGCTGGGGAAGCAATATTTATTTTGGACAATTAGACTTTAAAACAAAGATTGTAACAAGAGACACAGAAGAACAATATATAATTATAAAGGGAACAATCCAACAAGAAGATGTAACAATTATAAATATTTATGCACCCAACGAGAAAGCACCCAAATACATAAAGCAGTTAATAACAAACATAAAGTAAATAATTGATAGTAATACAATAATACTAGGGGACTTTAACACTTCATCGACACCAATGGAAAAATCATCCAAACAGAGAATCAATAAGGATACAGTGGCTTTCAGTGACACACTGGACCAGAGGGATCTAACAGACATATTCGGAACATCCCATCCTGAAACAGCAGAGTACATATTCTTTTCAAATGCACATGGAACATTCTCTAGAATAGATCATATATTGGGCCACTAAACAAGTCTCAACAAATTGAAAAAGATTAAATGGTATCCATGTCATACCATGCATCTTTTCTGACCATAATACTATGAAACTAGAAATTAACAGGAAAAAAATCTAGAAAGAGCAAAAATACATGAAGGTTAAATAACATACTACTAAACAATGAATGGGTCAACCAAGAAATAAAAAAAAAAAATACATGGAGACAATGAAAATGAAAGCACAACAGTCCAAAATCTTTGGGATGCAGCAAAAGCTCTTCTAAGAGGGGGGTTTATAGCAATACTGGCCTACCTCAAGAAGCAAGAAAAATCTCAAGTTAACAACCTAACCTTTTATCTAAAGGAGCTAGGGAAAAAAAACAGTAGAAGGAAGGAAATAATAAAGATTAGGAAAGAAATAAACAAAATAGAAACTAAAAAATAATAATGAAATAAAATAGGTCAATGAAACAAGGTGCTGCTTCTCTGAAAAGATCAACAAAATTGATAAACCTTTAGCCAGACTCATCAGAAAAAAAGAGAGAGAAAAGGAGAGTATTCAAATAAGCAAAATCAGAAATTAAAGAGGAGAAATAACAACCAACACCACAGAAATACAAAGGATTATAAGAATATTATGAAAAATTATATGCCAAAAACGAACTGGACAAACTATAAGAAATGGATAAATTTCTACAAACATATAACCTCCCAAACTGAATGAGGAAAAAATAGAAAATTTGAACAGACCAATTACCAGCAATGAAATTGAGTCAATAATCAAAAACCTCCCCCCAAAAAAGTCCAAGACCAAATGGCTCCACAGGTGAACTCTATCAAACATTCAAAGAAGAGGTAATACTATACTCTTCTAAATATTATTTAAAAAAAAAGAAAGAAAGAAAAAAGAAAGAAGAGGAAGGAAAGCTTCCAAATTCATTCTATGAGGCCAGGTTTTGATACCAAAACCACATAAATATAACACAAAAAAAAGAGAACTACTCTAGTGGGCACAGATGCAAAAATCCTCAACAAAATTTAGTAAACTGAACCCAACACTACATTTAAAAAAATCATTCACCATGATAGGGGGAATTAATTCCTGGTTTGTAAGCATGGTTCAATATTTGCAAATCAATCAACATGATACAACACATCAAAACGAGAAAGCATAAAAACCATAGGATCATTCTAATACATACAGAAAATATATTTGACAATGTACAATATCCATTCATAATTTAAACCCTCAACAAAGTAGATTTAGAGGGAACATACCACAACATAATAAGGGCCATATATAAAAAACCCACAGATAGCAGCACACTCACTAGTGAAAAACTGAAAGCTTTTCCCCTAAGGTCAGGACCAAGAAGAGAAAGATGTCCATTGTCACCACATTTATTCAACATAGTACCAGAAGTTCTATACACAGGAATCAGATAAGAAAAGGAAATAAAATGTATCCTAATTGGTAAGGAAGAAATAAAACTTTCACTATTTGCAGATGACATGATACATAGAAACAAAGATACATAGATACATAGAAAACCTTAGAGTCCACCAAAAAACTGATGGAACTGATAAATGAATTAGGTAAGTTTGCAGGATACCAAATCAATATACAAAGATCCTTGGCATTTCCATACACTAATAATGAAGTAACAGAGAAAGAAATTTAAAAACCAGTCCCATTTACAATTGCACCAAAAATAATAAAACACGTAGGAATAAACTTAAGCAAGGAGGTGAATTACCTGTACTCCAAAAACAATAAAACACTGATGAAAGAAATTAAAGATGACACAAACAAATGGAAAGTTATTAGAAGAACGACCTTCTGTTGATGCTCTCTCTCTCTCAAAATAAATAAACTTAAAAAGAAAAAAAAGAACATACTTTCAGTCCACTGTAGCTATTATCCTTATTGATAAAACTGTCACATTGTTTGCCAATGGAGGCCTCTTCATGTTGACCCTAGAATCCTCTGGACACATTCCCGGGAGTCTGATACATTCCGTGCTCTGCAGTATGGTGAAATATTACAGGTTCATCTTGAACATTTCCTGCCCCAGACCTGCCATTTTTCTGAGGAACCTGGCTCCTTCAGGAAAGAAATTATACTCATAGACCAGTATTCTGGTAAGAAGTTTGCTGATTGCTACGGGGTTGGCCCTTGCTTCCAGGCCTTTTCAGTAAACAGGGCTAGAAATACGTTGTTATTTTGTTGTTGTTTTAATGTAAGATATATCATTAATTAAAATTTATATTTCTAGTGTAAATTTAGGACTACAAAGTTTTTTAGCTTTCCTCATTTATGTAATATCTTTTGTCTTTTCTCCTATCCCAAAATCCTGTTTCCCAATAATATAAACATAACTCTTCACTTCATCCACACAATACACACTCAACACTCTTAAAATTAAAATTCCAACACTACCACCTACAATATGATCACTGGAAAGAGGTCAACATTTTTTCAGTTCTATTTTCTTTAAAGCATATTCCACTCTGGAAATATGGTCAAAGTAGCTTGTTGCAAAGCCACTTAAAATAGTTTCTTTATATACGGTTGTGACACAAATTCAATACTCTGATGATTCATATCTTTCATTTTACCTTTAATTTCTAGAATTAATTTAATTTTGCTTTATAAGTATGTGAATATTTACATTATTCCAAAATCAAATCTACAAAACAATGTTTATTCATAGAAACATACATTTCTACCCTTGTAGAAATTCTACCCCTCCATCATACACACACAGACATTTGTATATGCTCTGTTCTGGGTTGAATTGTGTCCCCCAAAAAGATACGTCAAGGTCCTAACTTCAGGTACCTGTGAATACGAACTTATTTGGAAATAAGATCCTTGTAGACATAAGCAAGTTAAGACGAGGTCATACTGGCTTAAAACGGACTCTAATTCAGTGACCAATACATTTATAAGAGGACAGAGAGGGAGATTTGGAATCAGAGACAAACACACACAAGGGAAGATGGTCATGTGAATACAGAGGCAGAGATTGGAGTGAAGCAGCTACAAGCCAAGGAACACCAGGACAGCCAGCACCACCAGAGCTAGAACAGAGCAAGTAAAAAATGTTCTGTAGAGCCTCCAGAGGGAGCATAGCCTTGCCAACACCTTGATTTCAGATTTCTAGCTTCCAGCACTGTGAAAGAACAAATTTCTGTTGTCTAAGTCACCCAGTCTTACTTACTGGTACTTTGTATGGTAGTCCTAGGAAACATATACATCCCTATCCCCAATGCCCTTAGATGAGTGGTAACATATTGCACACATTTTTCTCCATCTTGCTTTTTTTTCTTTTACCTGAAATATGTATCCTGAAGATTATTTCATAAGTGTATATAAAGATGTTTTTCATACCTTTCTATAGCTGCACAAGCACTCCAGTTTGTACATGCATCTTTGTTTACTCAACTAGTTTTTTTGATCATGAGGTGGGATTTTTCTAATGTTTTGCTATTATCAATAGTCCTTTTTTAAAAAGTTTAGTTATTTTGAGGTAGAAAGAGAGCGTGTGCACGTGTGCAGGAGCAAGGGAGGGGCAGAGAGAGAGGGAGAGAGGGAGAGAGAATTCCTCTGCGCTCTGTGCTATCAGCACAGACCCCAAAGCAGGGCTCCATCTCATGATTCTTGAGATCATGACCTGAACTGAAATTAAGAGGCCGAGGCTTAACTGGCTGAGTGATCCAGGCACCCCACCGACAGTACTTTGAATAGGCTTCAAAATGACCTTTCTATATTTTTCCCAGATCCTTTTGTGTTGGTTTTTAGGACTAGTATTGCTGGGTCAGAGGGTAAAGGGTAAATATAATGTTGCTGAATATTACCAAATTTCCCTCATGAAAGTTTTCCCAATTTGCATTTATACAAGCCATGTGTGACTGTCTATTTCTCTAGAGTCACCAACAACGTACATTATCAAGTTTTGTATTTTTGCCAATATGATAGGTGAGAAATTGTTTCTCCATGTGGTCTATATGTGAATTTCTCTTATTATGAGAATGAACATCACTCATCGAGAAGTATGCAAAATAAAACAAACATATGCTAAAAGATCCTTTTCCCACTGCTTCCCTCCTTGGACAGGCTATAAGATACTAATATATCTCATACCTCCCTTTTCCTCTTTTCATGTTCAATATCAAACACATTTCAGATCAAAAACTATCTGTGTGATATTATTTATAGAATTCTAAGAAGTCATCCCACGTCATTAAAACTATATTAAACTTAAGTTCAGCAAATGTTAACTTAGTACCTATTAAGAATCAGGCACGTATAAGATTAAAGGAGTGTACAAAAATGAAATAAACAAGGAATCTCTCTCTTAAAATCTTACTACCTAGAAATAAATGTATAAAACTATAGGTAGGTATGTAAAGTTCCATATAACTATATAAAGCTAGGATAGGTGATACTAACATAAGCATGTACACATACACACATACACATAACAGGAAAATAAGGTATTAATAGAGTTGAAAAAGGACGGAGAAGAACAACTGGTACATAGGATTATCTCAAAATTTAATTTTTAGGGCACATTTCTTTAAGGTGATATACAACTCTACAAAAATAAATATTTCGGAAAAGATATTTGCAAATGACATATCGGACAAAGGGCTAGTATCCAAAATCTATAAAGAGCTCACCAAACTCCACACCCGAAAAACAAATAACCCAGTGAAGAAATGGGCAGAAAACATGAATAGACACTTCTCTAAAGAAGACATCCGGATGGCCAACAGGCACATGAAAAGATGTTCAGCGTCGCTCCTTATCAGGGAAATACAAATCAAAACCACACTCAGGTATCACCTCACGCCAGTCAGAGTGGCCAAAATGAACAAATCAGGAGACTATAGATGCTGGAGAGGATGTGGAGAAACGGGAACCCTCTTGCACTGTTGGTGGGAATGCAAATTGGTGCAGCCGCTCTGGAAAGCAGTGTGGAGGTTCCTCAGAAAATTAAAAATAGACCTACCCTATGACCCAGCAATAGCACTGCTAGGAATTTATCCAAGGAATACAGGAGTACTGATGCATAGGGCCACTTGTACCCCAATGTTCATAGCAGCACTCTCAACAATAGCCAAATTATGGAAAGAGCCTAAATGTCCATCAACTGATGAATGGATAAAGAAATTGTGGTTTATATACACAATGGAATATTACGTGGCAATGAGAAAAAATGAAATATGGCCTTTTGTAGCAACGTGGATGGAACTGGAGAGTGTGATGCTAAGTGAAATAAGCCATACAGAGAAAGACAGATACCATATGGTTTCACTCTTATGTGGATCCTGAGAAACTTAACAGGAACCCATGGGGGAGGGGAAGGAAAAAAAAAAAGAGGTTAGAGTGGGAGAGAGCCAAAGCATAAGAGACTGTTAAAAACTGAGAACAAACTGAGGGTTGATGGGGGGTGGGAGGGAGGAGAGGGTGGGTGATGGGTATTGAAGAAGGCACCTTTTGGGATGAGCACTAGGTGTTGTATGGAAACCAATTTGACAATAAATATCATATATAAAATAAAAAATAATAATAATAAATAAATAAATAAATAAATAAATAAATAAATATTTCTGGAAATGACATTTGGCCATATAATCATTCACAAGTTAGTATAAATTAACTAACCCTACTGTTTTTCTCTTTACAATCACCTGAGATCTGTTGGCTTTCTGGATGAGGAATCTCCGTAAAAATAAAAAAACCCGGACATGGTGTAAAATGAGAGCATTTGACAACCGGAAAATAACAGGAGACTATGAGTTGAACTAGAAAGATTGTATAATATTGTACCCCAGAATGTGACTGTAGTGGAGATAGGGTTTCTAGAAGAGTAATTAAAATGCAGCTGTTATGGTAGGCCTTAATCCAATCTGACCAATGTCTTTATAAGAAGAAAAGATTAGGACACGCAGAGAGACACCAGGGACACATGTGCACAGAGATAAAACCATGTGAAGGAGCAGCGAGAGAGTGGCTATTTGCAGACCACGGAGAGAAGCCTCAAAGGAAACCAACCCTGATGGCACCTTGATCTTGAACGTCCAGCCTCCAGAACTGTGATAAAATAAATTCCTCCTGGGGTGCCCGGCTGGCTCACTTGGTAGAGCATGAAACTCTTGACCTTGAGGTTGTAAGTGTGAGCTCTAAGTTGGGTGTAGAGAATATTAAAAAAAATAAAATCTTTAGAAATAATAATAAAATTAATTTAAAGTAAATAAATAAATAAATTTTTGGTTGTTTAACCACCCAATCTATGGCATTTTGTTACGGCAGCTTAAGCAGACTAAGACAGTGGGTAAGTCTAAATGAATATTGACTGTTCAAAACAAATTGAGAATGTTCTATGGGGGTTAAAATGTGTTTGGAATTAAAATGCATGACGACAATAGTACAAAGTAAGAGGTAAATGGGTACAAAGGGTTTTAAGATTCTAGCATTATTATGGAAGTGATAAAATTAATCTTTGTATTAGGCTGAATAACATAAGAATACATGCTTATTCTGTAGTAACTTTTTAAAAAATGATAATAAAATACAGCCAACAACTAACGATGCAGGGAAAACATGCTATAATAAAAAATACTTAGGGGCGCCTGGGTGGCGCAGTCGGTTAAGCATCCGACTTCAGCCAGGTCACGATCTCGCGGTCCGTGAGTTCGAGCCCCACGTAGGGCTCTGGGCTGATGGCTCAGAGCCTGGAGCCTGTTTCCGATTCTGTGTCTCCCTCTCTCTCTGCCCCTCGCCCGTTCATGCTCTGTCTCCCTCTGTCCCAAAAATAAATAAACGTTGAAAAAAAATTAAAAAAAAATACTTGATTAATCCAAAGAAAGGCAATAAATGAGATAAAAGGACACATCCAACAGGTGGGTCAACTAGAAAACAAATGATAAGATGGTAGCTATAAACCCAAGTATATCAGCAATTATATCAAATACAAATGGACAAAATATGCCAATTAAAACAGTGTCAGAATGGATTTTTTTAAACTCTATGTTTACAAAGAAATGTACCTTAAATATAAAATGCTTAGCATGATGCCTGGCATATGGTGTCCCTAAAAAGGAGCTGGTGGTAAAAGCTGTAATTAATACGATTGTGAGTGTAATTACCAGTTTCCTGAGGAACCAGGATGAAAGCTCATCAGAAGATGTATAAAAGGGGACGTGGCTAGTTCACAATTGTGCCAATTACTGGTCCACAGAATGGACATTAAAAGTTCTTTCCATGAAGGCACAATAAGAGTTGAAACCATATATTACATGATCTGCTTTACAAAAATCCCCCTTAGTAAGATATGGTGTTATATCAATAGAATTTTACACTGTGTTCAAACAACTGACAGATATAATCAGAATTTGGAGGAAGTTCTTTATCCCATGGTGACCATTTATGGATTCTAATTACTCCATCAAAACAAGAAGATTTTCTTTTCATATTTAGCTAACTTTAAAGCACTCAGACACCAACATGGTGATAGTTCAAAGTAAACTACTGCTCCAGATATTTGAGTCCAATTTTGTAATCCAATATTAATACTTCAAAGGTAATCTACATGAATTGGTAAACAGTCTTTCTCCAATACAAATCCAGCTTTAATTATAAAAAGTTTCTATTTTTTCTTCAGGAAATTTTAGAATTAAATGCTTAAACTTTTGAGAGGAGAGTCTTTAGTTTTTTATTTTGAAACAAGAAACATACAGAAAAGTGGCACAAATAAAATAAGTACACTCTTCACTGTTTCTCCAATTTCTGATATTTGCCACAGTTGCTGTATATTCTCTCTCTCTCTCTAACACACACACACACACACACACACACACACGCACACACGCACACACGCACACACATATGTACACATGCATGTAGCAATTATTACTTTGCTGAGCCTTTTGAGAATAAGTTATGGACAACATTACTATTTACCCCTAAATATGTCAGTCTGTATCTCCTAAAAACAATAAGAAATTTTCTTATATATCCACAATATAATTATCAAATTCTGGAAATTTAAAGTTGATACACTAATGTTGTACTCCACATATGTTGTATATTTGAAAGTTGCTAACAGAGTAGATCTCAAAAGTTCTCAAAACAAGAAAAAACTTTGTAACAGTGTATGGTAATAACTAGACGTATTGTAGTGATCAAATCACTATGTTGTATACCTGAAAGTAATACGTTGTTACATGTCACTCATATCTCAATCTTTAAATAAGTTAAAAACTGATACACTACTGTTAACTAATGGAGTTAATATTTAAATTTTTGCAATCCAGCTCATATGTGATGTCTTCAGGGAAACCTTTCCTGTCTCCCCTTCCTTCCTGATCATTTTATTGGGTCTTCTTCCTACCTTTTTACTTCCCACATAATTTTAGTGTCATGCTTGTTACAGTCCAGTTAATTTCCTTTCCATCTTCTCTCCCACCAGACCATAGTATTCTGGAGTCCAGAAACTAAGTTTATTTATTTTTGTGTCCCCAGAGCCTACCAGAGCGCCAAGCACCAGCAGACACTCGAAAAATATTTTCTGAATGAATGATATGAATGCATTACATATGCTTGGTTTGCTGCTTTGTTTCTTTATCCAAAGCACTATTATCACAGGTTTCTGTTTAGATTATGGTCAACTTAAAACTCTTATTTCTTGTCTACTGTATCAGTTAGACATGCTACATTACTACACGCTTACCACAGAATTTCAGTCTGTTGGTTTATTTTTAGTTAAAATTTGATCCTTCCAGCTTCTGCCCAATCACCTCCTACTGCCACGCACCAGTTACATTCTAAAACTAATAATATTTTAAGGCATATCTATGATAAGAATACATTCTCATAAGAATTATAAAACACATGATTATATAACAAGTAAGTAAAACAGAGGTCAAAATTAATATTGTGGTATGTTAGGCTTCAAATTTTAAATAATTCATCCTTCCCTATCCTTTTCATGCAATCAGAAATGGGACGGGAGAAGGCACTGGAAGGGGAGAGGAGAGGAAAAGAGGTTGCCACGATTTAGTAATAAAAGCTGGACTGTGTCAACGTAGACGTCATTTAGAAGAGAGCAGTCCCAACTCTGCATGACAAAAGAAAAAATAAGTATTAAACAGTGGCTTCCCTTTACCCCAATATCTTCTGGATCTAAAGACTCTATCAAAAAAACCTTCACTGAATGACGCCTACTGTCCAATTCTCTGATAAGCTCAATAACATACTGTTTTACCTTCACAATAAACCTGCAGCATCTTTGCCATTATCGTCCCATTCTATAAATAGAACAGGATCAGAAATGCTACCTGACTTGCATGCAGCCACACAAGTATTATAGCATTTTATTAAATCTAAGTCAACTCTCATCACTCACCATTATTTTATGTTCCGCTGAGAAAGAAAAAAGGCTGAAAGTTAAACTATGACAATATGCAAAAATGTTATTGATTTTAGAATACATCTCAATTTTAGATGAGTTGAAAATGTGTCTTCAAATTGGTGAAAAAAGAGAAGTGGTGGAGCTGGGGCTTGAACATTGGTCCATTCCTCTTTCAGCTCAGTGCAAAGACAGCTCCCATCCTGCACAGAACCACCGAGTTTGCGTCCAGGCAGGTTGATAGGTACTGCTGATGCCTAAGGCTGGGTGGCTTTGAAGAAAAAGTGACATTTTCAACCATCCACCCAGATGAGGAAGATTAGGGGTTTTACATGCCTAACAGTTGAAAGGCTTGAAAGAAGAGATAGAGAAAGGCACACTGGATAGATTTTATTCTCTCACAACCACAACATGACTGAGAGCTGCAGGCAATGGATCTCGCACCTGAAGGCCTTGACACAGAAAGGTGCAGAGACCTTGCCCAGTAGCGCAATGCATCAGGGCAGAATCTAAATTAAAATGTGGAGTGTCTCACTCCCAGGCCTGTGTGGGTCCACTTTGGCATGCCGCTTTCCCTGCACAACTGTGATTCTCGCTAAATAATTGAAGCCCAGGCTTTGTCCATATCAGGGATATTACTGTTTGATTTTGTGGTCCCGAAGGGACAGCTGCAAACAGCTGATGCCTCTGCTGGTACTGAAATTGCTACAGAATGTGGGAATTTTTCTAGTTTTCTATTGGAAAAATCTCGAAGCATTGCACTTGGGAAACAGGGGCTTCTTGAGGTTTAAAAAAAAAAAGTGTAGGAGTATATGGGTGGGAAGGGTGAGAGGTTAGTGAGATGCTTTTCTATAAGACAAAACTGCATTTAAGCAATGAATTGTTAAAAGAAAAAATTAATTATAAATGGAATAACCCAGCTCCTAAGGAACAGAGAAAATGCAGAATAAGTTCCTGCTAATGGAAAGATGTGAACTGTAAATACATACACCATACGAGGGTAATATTGCTCACATACAAGTCCTACAAAACATGTTCCATTCCCCTCCTGTCTCACTCCAAACAAAAACAAAAACAAAAAAAAAAAAAAAAAAGAAAAGAAAAAAGAAGAAAGAAAAGAATCACAAAGGCTGGGTTACAAAAGATAACTTCTCCAAATAGAAATCGTCAGATGTGAATTCACAGATGAAGAAGACTGGTTGTAGTGCCATCATATGAGTAAGACCTGTGACCTCAGCCTAACAAATCCTTACATGGGTCACAGAGCATAGGACAGTGTCATGTCCAACAAGAGAGCTTGTGGTCTTTGCCAGGTGTGTCTGCAAACTCCCTTCCAAAATGTTTAGTAGTTATTTCTCACAGAAATGCTGTTAATCAAATATCTATGCTATTATCATATCCAAAAAAAGTTTGAAAGAGAGGCACAGAAAGAGTTAATGACTTGCCTTCACCAAAATATATACATCTGAGTTTGTCAGAATTCCCAGGTTGAGGCAGGAGAATATAAGCAAAACATGCAACAAAGAAGTTGGTGAGAAAATAACATTCTAGACCCAAATTTATAAAAAGGCACAAGCACCCGAGACGCCAAAGCCAAAATAAAGCTTGTCATCAGTCACAACTGCCTTTTTCTCTTTATTATCTCATGGCCATAAATGAAGTACATAATTACATACAAACATTGTGTATGTAACCAAAAAAAAAAAAAAAAAAAGGAAGCTTTAATTCGTCTTCTAAAAGAGAATAGCGGGGCTCCTGTGTGGCTCAGTTACTTAAGTGCCCGACTCTTGATTTCGGCTTAGGTCATCATCTCATGGTTCATGAGTTCAAGCCCCCGAGTTGGGCTCTGTGCTGATAGCACAGAGCCTGCCTGGGATTCTCTCTCTCCCTCTCTCTGCCCCTCTCCTGGCTCATGCTCTCTACCTAAATAAATAAGTAAATTAAATAAATAAATAAAACTTAAAAACAATTTTTTTTAAATAAATAAGAGTAGCTACATAGAGTTAATAAATGTGAGAATTAGTGAGAAATTTGATGAATAAATCAAATGAAAAAACAAGAGTGCAGAGATTCTACCACTGTCTGAAGTTCTGCTCTCCGTAAAGCGAGGAGGCCTGGGTCCCATCTCTATCACTTCCAGCTGTGTGAGGCCTGGCACCTCATTTACCCTCTCTGTGCCTTAACACCCCCATTTTATGGCAGAGTAAACAATAACCACAGCACATTCCTGCAGAGAGAGAAAAGGCAGTGATAAAAGCTCCAAGCATCACAGCTGGACTCCGGAAAGGTGAGGGGAACATTAACCTGATAGCTGAAGAGAAATGTATTTTGCAGACAGCAAAAAGCGCAGTCTGAGGGGCGGTTTTGAATAAGAGTCCTTTATCCCAAAATATCGTCATCAAGAAAAAAGTCTTCCTCATTGGCCAGACGGCAAAGAATGAGTAACTTGAAGGCAAAGGCTACTTTTATTTCATCTCATTTCATTTTAATTCATTTTAAAATGTATGTGTCTGTTGTTTGGTTTGAATTTTGGTTTTGGGGGTTGTTTTTATTTTTGTTGATTGGTTGGTTTGGTTTAGTTTTTCTTGTGTGTGGAGGAACTACCCTATGTTAAGTGCTCGGTAAGTATTTGTTGAAAGGAATTTAAAAAGGGAGAAATTTGGTCAGGGACCTTGTCTTCCCTATAATATAGTCTATTCCTAGGACTCATCACAATGCCATGCATATATTACATTTTCAATGAATATTTGTTGTATGAGCAAATATTAGCTTTTAAAATAAGAACTTTTCAAGTTCCTTCCCTATTACATTTTCATATTACCTTTCTGAATTTCATTTTCACTACCAGGCCTCTCTTCCTTTTTGGCAGTTATGGCCTCTCTGTAGCGAAACAAAAAATCCAGACTCTATCTGACTTTCAGTATTTTATAAAACTTTATTGTCTTGCCAATACCATGAAAATATTTTGTCCAACTGTCTCCCTATTTGTCTCTCAACTCTTTTCAGTGTAACAACCCACCTCCCTGAGCTCCTACCACATTATGAAGTAGCCCTGTAAAAGTTCCAAGGGCATCTGAGGCCTCGCAAATTCTTGACCCAAGTCCATGACTTAAATTTGTTTCCTCACCCAGCATCCATCTGCACACTTAAATAACAGAAATGCCATGTAGCAAAGAGGAAGAAAGAACTCCCATCTTTAATTTTGCCTCAGTCACAGAAGAGGCTATCAGAATTCTCTGGGTCTAAAGGGAATGGCAAATGCCTGAGGTGGGTTTTCCTTCCAGGAGGAAATGGAGCGCATCAGAGAAAAGCAATCACAGGTCACGTACTAGCTGTGTAAGTGTAAGCAAGTTACTGAACTTCTCTGTCTCAAGTTCCTCATATTAAAATCAAGATGGTGGGGCCCTGGGTGGCTCAGTTGGTTAAGCGTCGACTCTTGATCTCAGCTCAGGTCATATCTCACGCAGTTCCTGAGATCAAGTCCTGCATTGAGCTCCATGCTGACAGCAAGGAGCCTGCTTGGGATTTTCTCTTTCCCTCTCTCTCTGCCCCTCCCCCACTTGTGCTCTCTCTCTCTCTCTCTCTCTCTCTCTCTCTCTCTCTCTCTCTCTCTCAAAATAAATAAATAAACATTTAAAAAAATAAAATATAATAAAGATGGTAATAGTACCTACCTCATAGGGTTCTTATGAGGATAAAGTGACAGTTATATTTTAAGACACCTAGAACAAGGCATTCAGTAAGTTCTATCAAGTATATGTTTTGTTGTTTTTTTTTAATGTCAGAGAAGGCTGACATAATCAATGAGAAAGTGGTGAAAGGTCTTGGTTGCCTCCTAAGGCACAATGTTCACAACTGCATATAAACAATGCTCATGAAAATAAATATCAGACAAAGTTCCTCTGCAGATGCAGGGGAACAAGGCAGAGACAAAGACTGTCCAAGGCCATGTGTGAGATGAGACAGAGACAAGGATACTAAACATCCCTTATCCTGTGACTAAATGAGTACCTTCTGCTGCCTTAACAGTGACAGCTCTCGTCCCATTTTAATCACCCTGCTTTCTGGGTAAAAAGATGCAAGGTTATCCAGTCATCAAACTACCAGCACCCATCCAACACTGGCCTCTGTTTTTTGTTTTGTTTTGTATTTTTTAGACAGAGCACACACACAGCTGGGGACCAACAGAGAGAGAGGGAGAGAGAATCTTCACGTTGTCAGAGCACAGCCTGACTCAGGGCTCGAACCCACGAACTGTGAGATCATGACCTGAGCTGCATCAAGAGCCAGATGCTTGGCTGACTGAGCCACCCAGGCACCCCTGGTTTCCGCTTCTTCAAACACTCCTTAGACTTACCCGGTGCAAGCCCAAATCCTACAATAAGCTCCTCTGAGTAGCTCTCAGCAACTCGCCCTAGAGTTCCCTAAGGTGCCTCATCCCCGGCTGCAGCAAATAAGCAAACCTGACTTTGGTTTGGCTCTAGGTGTGTTCCTGGGGTTCTCTGTTAGGTGGACCACAGAATAACACTTCTCACAACAAAACCAACAGCATTACTTACTGAGTGTTTGCTCTGAGCCAGAGACCTTCTAAAGTGCTACACACATGTTGACTTTTAATCCTCACAACAGTCTGTGTTCTGGACTAGGCAAAAGTAAAATAACATTAAAAAGAGTTCAAACCCAGTCTGACAGCTGATGCTCTCCATCTCTGTATTCCACTGCTTCCCTGAATAAAGGGCAATTGTCTAGGCAGGCTTGATATCCTGCCTCTTAACTTGGAATGGAGCACAGCACACCCTAATTCTGTTTAATTATTTCCAAGCTTGTGTTTATTGTTAAAGAGAAGAGAAAGAGAAAAAGGAAATGCATCATCCCTCCAAATGGAGTACAGTCTCACGTTGCATTTGCAAACACATAAACTTGAAAACGGGCCTACTGGTTTTAAATTTGGAGCTTAGAACAGCTTCTCAGATGAGGAAGCAGGATGGTATACAGGAAGGAGACAGTGTGGGCTGTGAAATCTAGGAGACCAGAGATCAGTCTGGCTGCAACCCTTCTAATAATGTGGACTTTAGATGAGTTACTTAACTCCTCTCATGCTTGGCTTCTTATTCTGTAAAATGGACACAGTAAAGCCTACCTCAGTGTTGGGGCGGGGGGGGGGGGGGGCAGGTACCCGATCCACAAAGCAATTGGCTCTATGACAGCTGTGATTTCTACTGTGTCATGGAAAGTGGGAAATTTCAGTACTTGCAAAGAGGGCTTGCAATGGTTCACACATCCTGAGAAATTGTAAAGGGCCCAGAGGGATTCTTTTTGTGGTCTCTGAGGGTCACAAAAGCCATCAGAATCAGGATGAGAACAAGAAAGGCAAGGCAAGGAAAAAGGATCCATTTTAAATGAGGCAAGATCTTGCTTGAGATCCTGTGCCTACTCTTCCTAGAAGCCAATGGCACAGAGAAACAAAATAATGTTCTAGTCTCAGGACATTCTAATTTTTTAGGAACCATAAGAATTCAGACCCAGAAGGACTTCAATTCATACCCACTGGACAACACATTTTCATCTTTGTGATAATCCTGGACACTATATAGATGGGCTTCCGAAAGAGAATGGAAAAATATACATATCCATACATATATATGTCTACCTGAAAAGACAGCTGTGATTATTATCAATAAATGAACAATTCCCTGTATTTGCCACAAATCTCTCTTTAATGAGCTGCAACCTATTCATTAAATGGGAGGAAAAAATATGAGGACAGGAAATGGGAGGGGGTGGGGAATGGAGGCAGGAGAGAGGGTGGAAGAAATCACTTTATTTCGAACAGGAGGCCCTAAGACACAAATACAATCAAAGGGGTTAATCTAATCCCTTTGTGAAGCATTGAGTCAGAGAACAAGACAAAAACAAACCTGTGATCTGGAACTTCCCAAGCCCCCACTTGGGGGGATTAATGAGGAGTACACGGCTGTGAAATTACGTGCCCTCTGAGTCAGGAAAATGGTCCTACTGGTGCATGACCTTGAAATGAGGGGACGCAAACTTCACCTGATCCACAATTACCAAGCCCTGGGAGGAGGGGCTCAGGGAGAAGAGAGAGGACGTGAGGCTGTGTGAATGTTCGGAATATGAAAACCCACAAATCTCAACCAACCTGAGGCTTGAAGGGGGATCTAAACACAACATAAAATATTCAGAGGACTTTAAAAGGACGTTGGCATGTGTGTGGAAGCGTTAGGAGGCAAGCCTGTCCTCTTTATTTACATGAAGTAGATATTTTGTGGCTGTTGTTATGGACTTAGTGATGTTTGTCTCTGTTCAATTTTCCCTTTGCAATGAAAAATTGTTGCGAGATGATTTCTAGTCTTAGCTGCTTTACATGACAGTATTATCAAGGATTCATCAAGAGGCCATCTGTCGAATTTATGAAAAAAATATGCAAAAACAAAACAGATGAAAAGGAAAGAGCAAGACAGACTGGTCCAGGGGAAGATAGATGTGGCAGCATGTGCCTCCGTGTGAAAATTACAACATTTAAATACTGCGGAATAAATTACTGTGCCGAAAAATTAGTGATGCTCTCCCACTTTAGACGCTACCCTTACCATAAGAACATAATGAAATATATCACATATCAAATCACCCTTTCCTCAGACTATTATTATATTCTAATGAAAAATTAGGAGAGGAGAGACACATAAACCTCAAATGGGAGGCATGAAAATGAGCCAGAGTGGATTTGCTCTAGTATTGAGCCATGAGAAGCTTCTCCAAAATGCACAGTCCATATGGAAATAAGAGCTTTGCCCCCCTATTTATTAGAAAGTCAATAAAATAAATTACAGATTGTGTGAAAAGCTGAAATAATATATATTAAAATGACAACGAGGCTGGCCAAGCTTACACCCAAATTAGATGGGCTGTAAAAACAATGTGTTTCAGAAAGGAAATGGGAGGGAGCGTGAGGATACAGACAAATGACCAGAGCTGCAGTGTTGCCTCCTATAGGTGAGACACAGAACCACATGCACATACTGTCCACTTGCTCCTGGAGAAGGAAGGACCCAGGGAACAGCTCTGCCAGATCTGAGCACTGTGGGGACAGACTCCTTACAGAGCACACAACAAGGGGGTAGCTCCCTTTGGAATCTGTTTCTAGCCCCTAACTCTCCTAGCAGCTTCCCCTCCCCTTGGGGGCCATCTTCCTCCTCGGTCTCCTCCATTTCCCCCACCCCTCCTAGAGTTTAATCAATAGGAAAACTTCTATTTTAGTGTCTTAAGGAGATGTTTAGCAATGCTGCTAAATAATGTATTAAACAATAATGCTCCAAACACACAATGAAGATAATAGCTGGCACAGGCCCCTAAATTTCAAAGCAATGAGAGAAAAAAGCCAAGCCCTATCTCACCAAGAGCCAGTGACAGTAATGAATTCACAATGAAACACTGTGAACAATAATAGTATTAGCTAACACTAGTCAGTGCTATGCATTAAATAACTAGTTTAACCCTTGCACTAACCCTATGAGATAACTTACCATTTATTACTGTTCCTTATTTTACAGATGGAGAGACTGAAGCCCAGAGAGATGTAGGTATCCCATCCAAAAATCACACAGCTGTGGTATAGAGATTCAAACCCAAGCTATCAGGTTCAGAGCACATGCTCCATTCCACCAAGGTGTAATGCCTCCCATTAGGAAGGCAGCAGAGGTACTTCATTAATTTTGTTTGAAATGTTACAAATTCTTCAATCAAGAAATACAAGAATAAAAAAGATCCCTATGACATTAGGTTAGACCATATCATCCCTCAGGCTGTTACTAAGCACAATCCTATGAAAGACATAAATGTAAGACAGGAAACCATCAAAACCCTAGAGAAGAAAACAGGCAACAACCTCTTTGACCTCAGCTACAGCAAGTTTTTACTAGAAATGTCTCTGGACGCAAAGGAAACAAAAACAAGAATGAACGGTCTCATCAAGATAAAAAGCTTCTGCACAACGAAGGAAACAATCAACAAAACTAAAAGGCAACCAACGGAATGGGAGAAGATATTTGCAAATGACATATCAGATAAAGGGTTGGTATCCAAAATCTATAAATAACTGAGCAAACTCAACACCCAAAAAACAAATAATCCAATGAAGAAATGGGCAAAAGACATGAACAGTTTTCTAAAGAAGACATCCAGATGACTAACAGACATACGAAAAGATGCTCAATATCACTCATCATCAGGGAAATACAAACCAACACCACAATGAGATACCACCTCACACCTGTCAGAATGGCTAAAACAGATGGCAACAACAGATGTTCACGAGGATGCAGAGAAAGAGAAACCCTCTTGCACTGCTGGTGCAACTGCAAACTGGTGCAGCCACTCTGGAGAACAGTATGGAGGTTCCTCAAAAAATTAAAAATAGAGCTACACTATGACCCATCAATTGCTCTGCTAGGTATTTATCCAAAGGATACAAAAATGCTGATTCAAAGGGGCAGATGCATCCCAATGTTTATAGCAGCACTATCAACAATAGCCAAAGTATGAAAAAAGCCCAAGTGTCCATCAACAGATGAATGAAGATGTGGGGTGTGTGTGTGTGTGTGTGTGTGTGTGTGTGTGTAGGAATATTACTCAGTAATCAAAAAGAATGTAAGCAAAATAAGTCAGTCAGAGAAAGATGAATATCATGATTTCACTGATGTGGAATTTAAGAAACAAAACAGTTGAACATAGGGAAAGGAAAGGAAAAATAATATAGAAACAGAGAAGGAGGCAAATCATAAGAGACTTTTAAATACAGAGAACAAACTGTGGATTGTTAGAGAAGAGGTGGTTGGGGGATAGACTAAATGGGTGATGCTTATTAAGGAGGGCACTTGCTGTGATGAGCACTGGGTGTTACATGTAAGTGATGAATCACTAAATTCTATTCCTAAAACCATTATTACACTATATGTTAACTAACTTGGATTTAAATTTTTAAAAATTTATTAAAATTAATCAAAAACTAATAAAAACACAATCCTAAAACACAATCCTGGCTCTCTCTCCTACTTAATTCTCTTTCTGATAAGTGGAGGATACCTATTTAGAAGTATATATGGGATTATATAAAATAGAGTAATGATAATAAAGGTAAAGACATTTTTAAAAATAAGGACAAAGAATACTATGTCAACAAAAGGTGGAAGGTGAAAAGGGAAGCCCAAAGGTCTGGTATAAGGGAACTGCTTGCAACTAAATTAGGTCTTCCCAGGATGTTTTCTGCTTTTACTTTCCATACTAGGAAATTCTGAAACACATCATATCTATGATATATGAGTATATAAACATTTTACCAATATAACCAAAAAGTCTCTAATCTACATTGAACATCTGATGAAAGATTTCACATCTGGACCAAGAGCCATGTGTATTTATTAAACCAAAGACTTCCAAGAGACAAAATATTATTATCTTGAAAATATAAAATAATTTCAGCATGCAAGTATGCAAATAATATCTCAGACCCTTATAAGCCTATATTAACTGTGCTTGTCCTTGTAAGACATTCAAGTTGAAGTTTTCTTCTACTTAGACTTTCAACATTAACAGAAATTTGACCAACTTTAATTCAGCATCTTATTTTATTTTCAACTTTACTTTCACCTTTTATGGAATTATGATTATTTATAAATAAACACTGGAGTATATCAATTCAGGAAGGTTTCTTATCTCAACTCAGCTACTACACGTAGTAATGAGGTTAACCACTGTTTTTGAAAAACACCGACTGGATAATAGAATGGGTCCGCCTATGGAAGCATCTCACCCACAGCAAGACTGAGTGATACCATCAGTCACCTGTTCCTCCCTTCTTTCATTCTCTCTTACAATGTCTTGCACAACAGTTATTGACAACATTTCCTATACACATAAAAACCAGTTTTTATATATTATTTTTTAAATTACAAGTACAGTGGCATCATACTCATTGGGCATCTCATGTAGCACAGCCCTTAACCCTAAATTAATGTCTACCTAAAATGACCCCCAAACTGGGAACAAGATGACAGACCCTCTCACACCTGCTGCTATCAAGTCCTTTGGCCTCATAACTCGAAATATCTAGCTTAGACTGAGCCAAATCTTCCCAGTGTGTGAATTAGCCTAGGACATAGCAAAATTACTGAGGCTAGCCAGTGGCCTCAGACGAATTTTTAAATGGACAGGCAAAAAAATATTGTATTTATCAAGAGTGTGTATCCAAATACTTTTACCCTTAATTCTCCTGTCCCGACTAGCTCACCAGAGTGGGAGGCACCCCAGTGGCCAAACACAAGCCATGCATAGACATCTTTATAAACATTTGTAGAGAGCTGGCCTCTGGCTATCCACGATCCCAGTACCTGGGATTACTCTCCATCCAGAAATCCTTTGGTAATTTAAATTTGATCAATTTGTATATGTGTGTAAGAGTAAGTGTGCTCACTGAAGTGCAACCTGACTTAACTTGCCTATCCTTGACTCACAGTCCCTGATAGACCTTAAGAAGCATCTAGTATATATGAATTCACAGAGACATCACTCTACGCAGCGATTGCGAAGATACGAGCTCTTCTTGCTCTTCCATTATTTCCATTTTGATTTACTTCTGTCTCTACTCACCATCTACTTATACAGTACTCTTATTAAATCAAAAATTCACATTTTGATAGGCCTCCATTCAGAGGCATATTTGAAATAGTTCCTGGTGGTATTTGTCCCTCTGAAACACCCTTTTATCTCCCTCCATCAACCTATCTTCCTTAGTCTCTTTCTAAATTAACCTCCCCCAGGAAGCATTCTAAGATTACCCTAACTCACAATGATCACTACTCTTTACTGTTGTATTTTTTTTCTCCCAAGGTGAGGCTATTTATGTATTCTTTATATACAGGGCCTTACACATCGATGTGTTTACTGGATTTAAGCAACTCCTTGATTTATTTTTTGTACTTTATCCATTGAAAATTCATGTATAACATTTGCAAGTTAGTTAATTTATAACATTTCTCCTATGTGCACGTAAAAGTAAGTCACTCAAGGATACTATCCTTAAACTTATAGCAGGAAAAGACATAACATAATAGGCATTTCAAACATGATCTGTCCTAAACAGAACTCTTATTTTTTATTCCCAGAAACTGTCCCTTTCCCAGCATTCATTATCTCTAAAAATGTCACCATTATTCACCCAGTTTCTTAAGCCAGAAATCCTGGATCATCCTTGCCTCTACTCTCTCTCTTGCTGACTCACTACTGGCATTTCCCAATGCCCTTGTTATACCACCATCTGTAAAACAAGAAGGGCGATATTCACTAGCTTCAATTTTAGGGAAGGCCGAGATGCCTCTTCTGCACATACAGCTTTTACACAGATACACCCCCAAGAGAAATTCATAAAATAAAAAATAGGTGATTATTGTAACAGTAAGAACTAAAAAGAGACCTAAGATAACTATTTCCAAAATATTTAAAGTTACCATATTTCATTGATGGGTATTTTTATAGAACATACTTCAAACACTGAGGTATCTGAGTTAAGGCTCCTGCGATAATATCTAAAAAATGTAGACATAATAAACCCTTACATCTGCATGGGGCTAAATATGTGTCAGTTCTATTCTTAGTTTAACATCAATACTTTATGTCTGTATTGGAGTTTACAATGGCTTTCATGCCCATCATGTCATTTCTCCCTTTCCACAGCACCATGACAACTATCACTGCCATTTTACAGATGGAGATGCTGGCTAACCTGACTAAAGTCACTTAGTGTGTCACTGCTGAACTTCATCCCAGAACCTCAATTTCCCAATGCCTGGTACAGTGCTCATACTATTAGAACTTTCTCTGTGCAATTCTTACCCTATGAAATCAGTAGAAGGTCCCAAACATGTATGTATTCACACATACACACACACACACACACACACACACACACTATGCATGCATACACCTATACACGTGTGCACACACATACACGCACACACACACACTGAGTTTCTTTATGGTCACCCAAGAGTCAGGCTCTTTGAGGGGATCCATAGTCACCCCTGAATTCAGCGAATTGCCTGCTTACTCCCTGAGACTAGGGTATTTCATGAGAAAGCTGAAAGGTATCACCTAAGACCCTATTAACGCACATTAAATTAGTTTCTCAGTGCATGACACCAGCCCACAATGGAGTCACTGACACCAATAAGGGAGGCCACCCAGCTCCCTTGGCTGGGCTCATGGAAGAGAGAGCTCTCAGCCTCAAGCAGAGCAAGGCATGAAGCTAGAGCTAGGAGGCAAATATCCTGAGGGGTAGCCCCAGCCTCTGGTTGTACTTGGGTCCATTTTGTTCGTTGTAAAGCTACTGCCTTTAATAGAACAAATCTCCTTTGATCTGTGCCTGCTCAGCATGTGGAGAAGAGGCAGAGAGAGTTTGTGTTATCTTAGTTTAATAACTGTTACACCGAATAAACACTATGCACACCACTCAGCCTTTTAGAAATGGAAAATAAATCATCACCAAAAAGCTTATTTTACAAACCCACAAATCATCAGAAATATAAATGCTTTCCTTTCTATTCCCATGTTTTAATAAAGACTCCCCCCTCCTTTTTTTCAGACTCACTCAATTACAATATCACTATCAGTTCACATTACAGGTCAGAGATATGGCGCTTAATGTATGTAGAGCCACTTCTCCTCTCCTAATAACCTGTCATTCCGGGGATTTGAATGTCAGAATACAGCCTGCCGCGGTAATGCTACTCGGCAGCCCGATGATGAAAACTTTGGACAAATCATGAAGAACATTCCAGATCCACATCACTGGAAGGTTACCGGGGAGAGCCTTTCATTCTGCTTTGACCCCTTGATCTGACAAGTGACACCTACAAAATGAACAGCTCTCCAACTTAAATTGTTTAACTGTAGCCTGATCAGTTTTATTATCTTGCTAATCCGGATATCAGCCGTTTCATCAGAATGGAAGATATGCATATCATGAATTATTTTGACACGGGGACCTTTTAATTTTTGCCAGCAATATTTCACTGCCCCAATCAGGGCCTGCAGTCACTGATGCCGTTCGCCTCCTGGGATGTCAGAGGACAGCGCACTCCTGACAGCCCCAAATCATCCGGGAGCTGTAACGAGCCATTGCTGCAATTATTATTATCTCCCGTAGTCATGCATTTCATTACAGCGCAGGCAGCCAGGGCCTTGGGGTTCAGGGCAGTCTTCTTCAGGAATCTCTGCCATTTTATGGGCTTGCCAAGCTCTGGGGTGTAATTTCCCTTTTCTTTCCCCTTAGTAGACAAGGCGAGGTGAATTTCTAATAAAAACAAAACACTAGGTAGGCACTGCAGGAAGAGCAAGCTCAGTACAGGACATTAAGCAGCGGTAAGGCAGCTTGAATGGCCCACTTGAAGTTTATAAAAGCAGTGGTTAATCAGCAATACGGTTTGCTACAGAGAGAAATAAAGAACAATTTATCCCGGAAAAAAATGCTCCTTTCTAAATTGCAAAGTGCTGCGAACGCTTTCTTAAGGAAAACTCCCCTTTCCCTTAGATGTGTTTTTTAATTTCTCTCTCCCCTGCTAACCATTTTCTTCTTTTGAATTTTCATCCAAAGAGGATCCAGCCCCACTCCAAGCCCAGACTGCACGGTCTGCATCAGTGACCTGTGCTTTGGCATCGTGTCATCAGCTGCCCCGAACAGCCTCTGGAAACACACTGTTATCGTCACTCTAAGGCTATTATAGATCCTGTCCTTCATCAAAATACAGAGCAACTTCTTTATAAGTACCCATGGGAGAAAGTTCTTTCTAGTCTCACAAACAACTGATCCGTGTTTACCTTGAGGATACTGTGAATCATATAATTTATTACGTTTCCTTTCTAGAGAAGACTGCTAGAAACCTCAAAACTACATTTGTTATTCCTCAAAATATTAAACATAGAACTGCCATATGATCTAGCGTTTCCACTTCTGGGTTTATATCCAAAGAAGTAAGAGCAAGGACTCACACAGATAATTGTTCACCCATGTTCACAGCAGTATTATTCATAACAGCCAAGAGGTGGAAACAACCCAAGTGTCCATTGATAGATGAATGAATAAACAAAGTGTGGCATATTCATACAATTGAATGTTATTCAGCCTTGAAAAGGAGGGAAATTCGAACACGTGCGACAACATGGATGAACCTTGAGGACATGCTAAGTGAAACAAGCCCGTCACAAAAGGACACAAATACTGTAGGATATCTAAAGTAGTCGAATTCATAGAGAAAAGTAGGAGTTACCAGAGGCTGGAGGAGAGAGAAATGAGAAGTTATTGCTCAATGGGTACAGCGTTTCAGTTTGGGATGGTGAAGAAGTTCTGGACAAGGATGGTGGTGATGGTTGCACAACAATGTGAATGTCCTTAGTGTCACAGAACTATACAATGAAAAACAGTTAAAATGGGGGGCTTCTGGCTGGCTCAGTGGTGGAGTATGCAATTCTTGATTTCAGGATTGTGAATTTGAGCCCCATGTTCAGTGTAGAGATTACTTAAAAATAAAAAAAAAAAAAGTTGGGGCACCTGGGTGCCTCAGTCGGTTAACAGCAGATTCTTGGGTTTCAGTTCAGGTCATGATCTCACGGTTCATGGGTTCGAGCCCCACGGCAGGCTCAGCGCTGACAGCACAGGGCCTGCTTAAGATTCTCTCTTCCTATCTCTCTGCGCCCCCACCCCCTCTCTTTCTCAAAATAAATAAATAAACTTTAAAAAAATTTAAAAATTAAATAAGTCTTTAAAATAAAAAAACAGTTAAAATGGTACATTTTATGGTATGTATATTTTACTACAATTAAAAAAATTAAATTTGCAGCCAATTTTTAGCATATGTATAGAATCTCATAGTAGGCATACTTATCTCATTACTGCCTTTATTAACTCTTCCTACCCTTACATTATCTTTGCTTTATTTCCCTCACTGGCTCTTTTAAAATATTATTTTATTGAGTGTTAATTTTTGTAGTACAATGACTTAGGACTTTTTTTTTTTTTTTTTTTTTTTGGCAGAACAAGAAAGGATTTCCATATTAAAGTACACTCAGTCTGGCAAGACAATGCTGTTGGTGATTGTGTCCCAGAGAAAGAGTGAGAAATATATATTTCTGAAGTCCATCAGTGACACTGAGATAAGAAAGGAAACTGAGAGGGAAGACTGCTTTCTCACCCCTTCTTGAGCTGGGGAAACCCCTCCCTCCCCAGTGCCACCAGAAGACTCTGTACAGAGCGCTCCTGGGCCCCCTCCCCCAGCCCTGTAGCAATATGCATCAATTCTCTCCCCCACTCCCGGCCAGCCTCATGGGCCTTCTACCTGTGCAGTGTGACAGAAGGCTACCTGGCTTAGTGTTCTACTGTCAAATAGTGAGTTTCTTAATAACTTTTCAGCAAAGAGCGCTGAATTTTCATTTTGTACCTCACAAATTGTGCAAACTTGAAAATTATGTAGTGAGTCTTACCTCCACTAGACAGTAAGCATCTTAGGGGGAAAAAATCCATCTTACTTCTCTTTGTGTAGCCAGTCCCAACCCCAGTGCCTGACAGGCAATTCCACAGGAGACAATCAATAAATACTTGTTGCACAAACAAGGATGCAAACTACAGGAAACCCTTTATATCATAGTACTAAGTATTCCTTCTTTATCATCGGATATCAAACCCACTCCAGAAAAAGCCTGCAAACACAGGAAAGTCCGGCTTCCTGGAGGAAAAGGAAGGCTTATGGGTGAGACCAAGAGTGAAGGAGACACCGTGTCTCGTCTTCTTTCCTAGGCTGGAATCCACAGGTGGAATTCATCTTTGATGTGAGGAATGGGGTGAGTGTTGCACCCACAGCTCGAATGGTTGTAACTCAAGCTCCAGCCTCTTCAAGACAGATCATTACATACATTCATCTCATATTGACACTCCTTTTTAAACTCTCCAGAGATGGGATTTTCATGGCTTCCCTAGATAACACAGCTTAGCCATGCATCATTCTTCACAACTTCCCAGAGACAGAAGGTTTTAATAGCTCTCCCATAACAAGACAGAAATGCAGAGAAAGGGAATAGAGCTGGAAGAAAATCATGATAAAAGGAAGGAGAAAGCTAAGGGAGGCAGAAAGACATGCAGACAGAAAGAAAAGCAGACGTAGCGGATCACGGCTCATGACTCACAGCTCACTTCAAGGGCCAGGCCTTTCCGATATCCACCTTCTAGAGAAGGCTGTCCGGAAGCTGGGGGTTCCAGATCATTTCTTGAAAAACCTAAGAAAATATAAAGAAATTTCAAGCACAGAATGGCCATTTGGGATCTTTGAAATTTGTCAGATACTTTCTATCTACATGAGGACTAGAGGTCAGGGTACATCAAAGACATCAATTTGAGGCGCGAAAGGGGAAACACAGAAAACTGGGTGTGGAGGGTGAAGAGGGGAATGGAGACGAAATGGCGTCCAGGGCAGCATTTTCTAATTTGCACACTTTCCCTAAGCCATCCCCCACCCACATGCTCACTCGGTTCCTAACAGCATCTTCATCAATTAAGATTCTATGAGATTGGCAGACTCCAAGATCAACAGTACCATCCACATATTCACTATTCCACTGGCAAGGCGAACAATTCCGAATATTAAAAGTAAAGCAACACGTTCTGCCATGTCTTTTGTATACAGACAGCTGAAGCTGCGTGAAAGTTTGGCACCAAAAGGCCAAGTACCATATTTTCAGCCACCCACACGCCAAACCCCATAATAACTACAGACTCTAGATGTGAAATTTTCAGACATTTGCAGTGAAGGAAAACTAATAGTCATGTTTCTTCATGTGCTTCCTTTCCTAACAGGGCAGTTTCTCAACTTTAAAACCTCGTCAATATAAGCTAAAGAGAACAAAGGGTGCTGCGGAGATATTTTCACCAGATGTCAAATGGTGCTTATTTATTTAAACAGAAAACCCCACTTTGTACATTTGGTTCACTTAGTGGTATGTGCTCTGTAACAAGTATTTTTTATGAGTAAAAAGCTGCCACCAGTGCGCTTAAGTTACAATAGGGCTTCAGAAAAGTCTGTTAGCTGAGACTAAATATTGCTCTTTTTGCTTTTGGTTGAAATGTAAATTCCACTCCCATCCTCTCTCTATAATAGGAGAAACATTGTTGCTAATGTCATACCTGGACTTATACCTACTTCTTCTGTGGTCAAACCTAGAAGCAAAGATGCTCGGTTCCCTGTGCTTTTTAAGATAGGTATATATATGCTACAGAGCACTGATTTTTCTCAAACATTAACAACAGAAAACAATAAATTCCCTCCTGTGTGACTATCTGGTCTCTTGTGACCTGAATGAGCCCTCAAAACCCACAGGCTGAGAGCTTGTGTTGCCCACTCAGTGAGGATAACAAAATGGGTAGACGGACATCCTCTGAGTCTCTGCAAATAAGGAGCATGTTAACTTGTTCTATGAAGAAGGGCCTCTATGTCCTTCATTCTGCCAGATAGAAAATGTAATTTTAGGTCAGACCCCTCCCTGTCAAGGAGTCTCTCCACCTGTCACAGATGAGGTGTTTCAGATGCCCCTCCTACCTACAAGGTGAGAGACAGTCGGAGATCACAACTTGCAAAGATTTGAAAAAGACAAAAAAGCTTCACAGATAAGCAAATATATGAGGCATGTATTCCCAGATTATCAACCCAAGCATAGGGCAGAATGCCAACCCCCTTAGATTTACAATGGGTAAAGAGCATTTAAAAGGAGAACTCTGAACAAGTACAAAAAGAATCTGAGTATTTTCTGATGCCTTCAGGTCCCTGGTTTAAGAAGTAATCTCCCAGCACAAAAGGGGCTGAGGCATAAATGAGGGGGAAAACTTCGGAAACAGTCAACTATGCATGGACAGTGAAAGAAGGGGAGCCCTGGCTGAGTTTGAACAGAGTATTCACTTACTTACATTTGGTAGAGGGTTTTCACCAATTCCTTGATGAGGAGAAACTGGCAGGTTAAACCAACATCACTGTATGTATGTATTGTATATTATAATATAGATATTAGATATATAATATCTAGTACATAATATAGTATCCACATAGGATAACAGAGTGGACATAATTTTATTTAATATAACTTTTCAGTAAAGTGTACATAGTTCTCATCTCATTCTATGCTTTATCTATTTTTAACTTTTCTTTTTCAAACCCAGGGTTAAATAATTCATTCAACTTTATGTTATACTTAGAAATTTCGATAAACAGGGTGAAAATAACATTGTAGTGAAGAATTAAACTTATTAGATATTATTTATCAGATATCCTTAGATGATATATCATAGCTATCCCTTGGTGATGTAGCATCTCATACAGAATGCTATCTTAACTTCCTTCTCTATCAGTATAGTGGCTTACTTACATTGCCTAAGAAAACCCACCACTATAAAACACCTGGAAATATGGATCTTTTTTTAAAGGATTTTAAATGAATAACCAATCTCACCAAAAATGTAAGCAAAATTTCTGGGAGCCAAAAATAAAGAGGAAACTGAAAAACAGAGTGGTGAGCCATCTCTGAGCTTTTTACTGCTTTGAAAATATTCGTTATTCATCAAAACTAAGAGGCTGTATTTTAATGGCCAAATAAGGACAAGACACATGGCCTTGGGAGTCCCCTTATATCAGAAATTTTTGATAATTTCAGGGAAAGAGGAAGCAAAAAATATCAAATCTCCAGCTTTTAAGAGTATGATATATTTTCAATCCCAGTCTATATTTCAGGTTTAAAAAACAAAACACAGGGGCGCCTGGGTGGCTCAGTCGGTTGAGCGTCCAACTTCAGCTCAGGTCATAATCTTGCTGTCTGTGGGTTCGAGCCCTGCATCAGGCTCTGTGCTGACAGCTCAGAGCCTGGAGCCTGCTTTGGATTCTGCGTCTCCCTCTCTTTCTGCCCCTCCCCCGCTCATGCTCTGTCTCTCTCTCCCTCTCTCTCTGTCAAAAATAAACATTTAAAAAATTTTTTAAATAATAATAAAATAAAATAAAAAACACAATACCAGCTCTAATGTTGGAGAATATGGAAATACAGGTCTCCATCACAGTCCAGAAATTTGAGATATCAACACAAAAAGTACCATCTGACTTGTAATACTACTCTAGAACACCTAAAAGAACCAAACATAAAATCTCTCTCAAGAAATAAGGCCTCAACTCTGACAATAAAGGGTCACATGGTAACTCTATGTATCATATTTTGAGGAATTGCCAAGCTGTTTTCCAAAGTGGCTACAAAATTTAACCTTCTCACCAGCAATGCATGTAAGTGCCAATTTCTCCACATCCTTATCAACATTTGCGACAATCCTAGTGGGTGTGAACTGGTCTCTCATTGTGGCTTTATCTTTCTCTAATGACTAATGATATGGAGCAGCTTTTAATGTGCTTATTGGCCATTTGTATATCTCCTGTGGATAAATGTCTACTCAAATCATGGGCCCATTTTTAAATTGGGTTATTTGTATTGGTTTTGTTGTTCATTTGTAAGAGTTCTTTATATATTCTGAACACAATCCTTTGATCAAATGTATTACTTATAAATATTTTCTTCCATTTGTGGATTATATTTTCACTTTTTTATAATGTCTGGTGAGGCCCAAAAGTTTTTAAATTTTTAAATAGATTTTACTTTTTAGAGCAATTTTAGGTTTGCAGCAGCAAAACTGACTAGAAGGTACAGAGATTTTTTCCATGCTGCCCCAACTCATGCATGGCTTTCCCCATTATTAACATCCCCCCTTCAGACTGGCACATTTAGTACAATTGATGAACTTACTAAGACACCATTATCTCCAGAAATCCACAGTTTACATTACAGTTTACTTTTGGTGTTATATACATTCTGTTGGTTTGGGCAAATGTATAATGACATGTAGTCACCATTACAGTATCATACAGAGTAGTTTTGCCACCCTGAAAATCCTCGGTGCTCCAACTATTCATCCTTCCTTCCCCTTAAACCCTGGCAACCACTGATCTTTTTACTGTCTCCATAGTTCTGCCTTTTCCAGAACATCATATAGTTGGAATCATGCAATATATAGTCTTTCCAGATTGGCTTCTCTCACTTAGTAGTATGCATGTAAGTTTCCTCCATGTCTTTTCGTGGCTTGATAGCTCATTTCTTTTTAGTGTTGAATAACAGTCCACTGTCTGACTGTACCACAGCTTATTTACCCATTCGCCTATTGAAGGGCATCTTGACTCTTTCAAGTTTTGACAATTACAAACAGGTGCTATAAACATCCATGTTCAGACTGTCGTGTGGACATAAGTTTTCAAGTCCTTTGATTAAATACCAATGCACATGATTGCTTGGTTGTATGGTAAGAGTTTACTTTTGAAAGAAACTGCCACATTATCTTGCAAAGTGGCTATACCATTTTGTGTTCCCACCAGCAATGAGTAAGAGTTCTTGTCTTCACTCATCAGTTAATACTGACGAAGTTAGAGGACTAAAATTCCTTGACTTCAAGACTTACTATAAAGAGGGGCACTTGGGCAGCTCAGTCGGTTAGACATCCAACTTCAGCTCAGGTCATTTCTCATGGTCCCTATGTTCAAGCCCCGCGTCGGGCTCTGTGCTAACAGCTCGGAGCCTGGAGCCTGCTTCAGATTCTCTATCTCCCTCTCTCTCTGCCCCTTCCCTATTGACGCTGTCTCTCTCTCTCTCTCTCTCAGAAATAAATAAATGTTAAAAAAAAAAACTTACTATAAAGAGACAGTAATTAAGACAGTATGGTACTGGTAAAATCCAAATCCTCACCAGCATTTGGTGTTTTCAGTGTTCTGGGTTTTGGCCATTCTAATAGGTGTGCAGTGATATTTCATTGTTGTGCTAATTTGCATTTCCTGATGACATATGGCTGTGAAGCATCTTTTCATGTGCTTACTTGGCATCTATATATCTCTGGGAGGTATAAAATATCTTTAGTCAATTTTTTAGATGAATTGTTTTCTTACTGTTGAATGTTAAGGGTTCTTGGTGTATTTTGGATAACAGTCCTTTATCAGACATGTCTTTTGCAAATATTTTCTCCCACTCTGTGGCTTGTCTTCTCACTCTTTTGACATTGGTTTTTACAGAGAAGTTTGTAATTTTAATAAAGTCCAGATTATCAATTATTTCCCTCACGGATCACGTCTTTGGTGCTTTATCTAAAAAGTTATCACCATAACCAAGGTCATCTAAGTTCTATGCTATGTTATCTTTTAGTAGTTTCATAGTTTTGTATTTTACATTTAGGCTTATGATCCATTTTGAGTTAATTTTTTTCAAGGATATAGGTCTGTGTCTAGATTTTTTGTGTGTGTGCATGTGGATGTCCAGTTGTGAGCATTTGTTGAAAAGACTATATTTGTGGGGCACCTGGGTGCTCAGTCAGTTGAACATCTGACTCTTGATTCCTGCTCAGTTCATTATCCCAGGGTGATGGGATCAAGCACCACATCAGGCTATGCACTGAGCATGCAGCCTGCTTGAGATTCTCTCTCTCCCTTTGCCCCTCTACCCCACTTGTGCACTCTCTCTCTCTCTCTCTCTCTCAAATAGAAAAGAAAAGAAAAGAAAAGAAAAGAAAAGAAAAGAAAAGAAAAGAAAAGAAAAGAAAAGAAAGGCGGCTATATTTCCTCCATTGTATTGCCGTAGTTCCTTTGTCAAAGATAACTGAATATATATATATGGATCTTCTTCTAGGCTCTCAATTCTGTTCTTTTTATTTGTCTATTATTTTACCAACCCCATGCTGTCATTAATCACTGTATCTTTAGAGTAAGTCCTGAAGTCAGGTAATGTTAGTCCTCCAAATTTGTTCTTCAATGTTCAATATTAGCTATTCTGTGTCTTTTACCTCTCCACATAAACTTTAGAATCAGTTTGTTGAGGGGCAACTGGGTGGCTCAGTCGGTTAAACACCCAACTTCGGTTCACGTCATGATCTCACAGCTTGTGAGTTCGAGCCCTGTGTCGGGCTCTGTGCTGACAGCTCAGAGCCTGGAGCCTGCATTGGATTCTGTGTCTCCCTTTCTCTTCCCCTAACCCACTCACATTCTGTCTCTGTCTCTCTCAAAAATAAATGAACATTAAAAAAAAAAAAAAGAATCAGTTTGTTGATAGCTACAAAATTACTTCCTCATATTTTGATTGGTATGGCACTGAATCTATAGATCAAATTCAGAAAAACTGTTATCTTTACAATATTGACTTCCTGTCCATGAATATGGGGTATCTCTCCACTTGTTTACTTCGACATCATTCATCACAGTTTTGTAATCTTCCTTTTGAAGGTGTGCAGTGATATTTCATGTACATACAGATCTTGTGTATATTGTGTTAGATTTATATCTAAGTATTACATTTTGGGGGGTGCTAATGTAAATTTTTTAATATCAAATTCTATTTTTTTCATTTTTGGTTGATAGGAATTAACTGACTTTTGCATACTGACCTTCTTTCCTGCAATCTTGTTATAATCATTTATTAGTTCCAGTAGTTTTTTGTTGATTATTTCAGATTGTCCACATAGGCAATCATGTCATCTGCAAATAATGGCAGCTTTAATTCTTCCTTCCCAGTCTATACCTTTTATTTCTTTTTCTTGTATTATTGCATTAGCTAGAATTTCCAGTATGATATTGAAAAGCAGTGGTAAAAGGGTTCATTCTTGCCTTGTTCCTGGGATAGCTTTGAGCTTCTCACCATTACATATGATGTTAGCTGCAGGAATTATTTTAGATTATCAAGTTGAGAAAATTCCCCTCTCTTCCTAGTTTAATGGAAGTTTTTATAATGAATAGGTGATGGAATTTGTCAAATGCTTTTTCCACATCTATTTATATGCAATTTTTCTTCTTTAGCACGTTGATGTGATGATTGTGATGATTACACTAACTGATTTTCAAATGTAAAGTCAGCTTTGCATAGTTGGGAGCTTTTGATTTTTGATTAAGTGTAACTTACCTTTTTTCTTTTTTTTAAATTTTTTTAATGTTTTTATTTATTTTTGAGACAGAGAGACAGAGCATGAGCAGGGGAGGGGCAGAGAGAGGGGGAGACACAGAATCTGGAGCAGGCTCCAGGCTCTGAGCTGTCAGCACAGAGCCCAGCACGGGACTTAAACTCACAAAACATGAGATCATGACCTGAGCTGAAGTCAGACGCTAAACTTACCTTTTTTCTTTTGCCACATGTACTTTTCAAGTAATATCTAAGAAACCTTTGCCTAATCCAAGGTCACAAAGATTTACACCTATGTTTTCTTCTAATGGTTTTATAGTTTTAGCTCTTAACATTTAAGTCTATGATCCATTTTGAGTTAAAAATTGTATATAGTTTGAGACAGGGATCTCATAACCTTTTTACTCTTCTCACACATAGGATACATTCACTGCTTCCCCAAAAGGGATAAAACATAGTCCTATTTGATCACTGTATTCATTTCTGACTTTAAGGTCACATACATTCCTCTCAATCAGATGTTGATGTGCTCCTCAAGGCTCAGTGTCCAGTGAACTAAGAACACAAGTGATCTAGATTCCTAACATGCAAAATACAACAGTGGAGTTGGATCAGGATAACCACAGTAAAAACTTCATTTAGAAAGAGGAAGACTAAGAAACAGAAATTGCCAATCATTAAACCCTGCCTCAGAATCCATATAAGTTTTATATACTGATGTGGGATGGAAAATTGAAGATCCTTGATTGAACTACTTTCTGTGCTCTCAAAGTGTTCCTTTGGGAATTTTTCCTTGATCTCAGAGTCCCTCCTTCTGAAAGATGCCTCCATGACCATTGCTCTTGATAGCCATATCCAAAGTGGGCACTGGGAAATATCCCCTGCTTGGCAGTTACAAAGCTTTCACAACAATGAATAAGACTTTCATGGAGAAAATCATAAACCTTTACTGAAAGATACTTTAAAAGAGCTAAATAAATGGAAAAAATATAACATATTCAAAGACTGAAAATCATAATATCATATACATGTCAAACCTTGCTTGCCTAAAATGATATATAGATTTAATACAATTTCTCAAAATCTCAGCATATTTTTGAGTGTATGTGTGTAACCAAAATTTCATAAGGCAATTGCAAAATTCATATGAAAGATTAAGGGGCCAAAATACTTCTTAAGAGGAACAATAAGGGAGGAGGATTTGCCTTAACAGACATCACAACTTAAATATTGAGACCAGGTGGTACTAATGAAGAGACAGACAAGGAATAAACTGAACTGATCAGTAGAATAGAACAGAAAGCCTAGAAGGAAATCTACACATATATGGTTTAGACCTGGCTGTGTGGATTGGTGGAGAATGGCTTTCCAATAAATGGTGCTAAGATAACTGATTATGTATTCTGAAAAAAAAGTAAATATCTACCTTACACCCTACCAAAAAGAAGGACAAAAAAATCAATAAGTAAAACCCAAACAATCCAATAAAGAAAAAGCAAAAAACTTGAAGAGGCATATCACTGCAGTAACCTGAATAGCCAATAAACAAATGAAAAGATGTTCAAACTCTTCAGATATGGGTTGAATACAAACTGAAAGCACAATGAAAAACCACTATACACTCACCAGACTGACAAAGTTTAAAAGTCTGACAATACCGAGTTAACAAGGATATGGAGTTTGAGTTAGTACTACTGCTATAAAAAACACTTTGATATTATCCAATAAAATTGAAGATGAGCATAACCTATGACCTATAATTCCCTTCCTATGCACATACCCTACAGAAATCTTTGTACACAGATAACAAGACCACTATGATTATAAAAAAGAAAAAAAAAAAAGAAGTAGAAGTAACCCAAAAGTCCACCAATAGTAGAATGAACAAATCAATTGTGGTATTAAGTGTGGTATTAACAAATTAACTGTGGTATATATATGTATATATATAGAGAAAGAAATTATATATGTGAAATATATATGAATTTATATATATGAAATTGTAAAGAATTCATATATATGAAAATTGATGGATTTCCATCACATGCAATAACAAGATGAATCTCAAGAGCATGGTGTTAAATGAAAAGAACAAATTGAAGAACACAAAAATAGGATTCCATTCCCATAAAGCACAACAATATTTAAAATCACACAATATCTTATTAAGGGATATAAACATATGTGAGAAAACATAAATGAAAGCAATGAAATGCTAACTAGAAGTTCATGACAATAAGAACTTCTGATTGGGAAGAGGCAAGTAGGGATTTCAAAGTTGATAGTGAAGCTCTTTTGGGGAGTCTGGGATGTGTACACTTTCTACCCCTTTTGTGCAGATACACACACACACACATACACACACACTATTATCTATTGAGTATTAGATGAAAAACTACCCCACCGAAATAAGATGTTATGACAACAATCACTAGTTGTGAGATAGTGTTACTAATCCATCAGCTTCATTTTTTATATTTAAAATGTTTTATTATTTTATTAGAATATATCTTTATGTGAACTTCTCAAAACTGATTTTGCCAAAATGAAATGATGTGTATCTTATGGTTTCTCAGTTTCTGATCATTTAAAAAGTTGGAAGGAGGCAGGGAATAGTAGCAGACTCATCCATAAGAAGTTACTGCAAATTGTGCTCTTGATAATATTCTTTCTTTATATCCTTTGCCTCAAACATTTTACACTTAAAAACATTTCATGGCTGCATTTTACAGCTTACAGATGAAGGTTAGTGGAATTTATAGAGAGATTAGACCTAGAGAGAACATAACAATGAGTTTAAATGTGAGAAAGGTACTATTGGCAATTCTTTGGTAATCTGTAAAGAATATTGGAAAGGACCTAATAATGATAAATGGCATTAAACTATATTCTGCTCTAAGTCAGAGCCCCATTCATATTCATATTTAAGGATGGTTCTGGTGTTAGAGCTCACACAAAATTCTTCTATAGACTATGCTCTTCTTTTCCAGAATTTTCCATGATGAAATAATCTCTTTGCCCATTGATGTCTCAAGTAGTCACGGCAGAATGGCCAAAATTGCTCTGAGCATTCCAGTGGATGACATCAAGAGAGCCAGTCCTGCGTGCTGGGAGTACACGGCTTTTGTGGCAGCCTGGTGGTAGCACCCCACTTTTCCACTTACCATCTGTGTGTCCTTGGGAAACTGCTGCCATCTCTTCTTGCTTTGGTTTCCTTATTTCAGAATGAGAGAGATTATATCATAGAGTTGTTCTGAGGGTTAATGCTTCAATATATAAAGCACCCAGCTCTAGCAGATGTTTTAGAAATGTTAGTTGCCTTACCCGACTACTATCTTTACAGTGGAAATGGAATCCTATATCCCAGTGCTCTGAGCATCTGTTTAGAACTGGCCAAAAGCTAGAATCTGAGATTATTAAAGACAGATCATTAATAGAGCAGGGATGCCTAAATTCCTATTCTTACTGCCTATGTTTATTATATTTCTTCAAAAATGCTTTATGAGCATTTAAAGCAGCTTTCTGTCGAATGACATTTATACTACAAGCAACTCTGCATTTATCTTAAAATTCTTGTAAGAAGCTAGAAATTAAGTCTGAGTATGATTGAGATTACAAATAAACTAATGATAAGACAAGAGCACTAGAAACAATTATGAAATCCCAGAGATTAAGAAACTTTGATTTTTACCTACACATTTTAAAAACCATTCAGAAGATGTTTGGATTTCTTTTTAATTTTGTGTTGTTAAATACAGATAATATTTTGACAATCTGGAAAACAAAGAACTATGCTTTTTAGAATTTTGTGTTGCTAAATATAGATAATATTTTGACAAACTGAAAAACAAAAAACTATTTTAAGCCTCGTTTCAAGAGGCTTGATCATAATTAGCTGGTGTTTATTAGTGTCTCCTGAGTGCATGGGTTTGCATTTTCCTTTGAAGAATATTAAATAACATGAAAATATTAATTCTTGCCCTGTAAGGGTTTACATTCTAGGATATCTCATTCATTTGGGAGAAAATAATTTTTTCATTTTAAAAACAGTAGGCAGATGGTTTAATCCATTGGGTTTAGTTTCAAACAAACAAACAAAAACATTTTTTGAGGTGTAGAAAAGCTAAGTGAAACAGATAAAAACATGTCAAGAGTTTTACATATAATTTGGCTCTATGGAAACATTCAATATTAAGTGTTAAATATGCATAATATTAACACATTTATTCTAAGTCATCAATTTAACATTCTTCTCCAGTTTCCAGGAGATTCCATTGAATTCAGCCAGGATTTTCCCATTACCTATGTGCCTGGTTGCTATGCAGAAAATCTACCATCATTGGTTCACTTACCAATGTTGAACACCTACCACGTGCCACATACAATTCTAAGTCCTAAACACAAGAGGCTTAAGAAATACACACTTTCTATAGTTTCTATATATGTTCATTCGACATTGGTGTTATTGAACTATTTTCTAAATCTCCTAACACCAGTAGAGATGCAAGGAACTTTGAAATGTGTTTCGTCTGACATTTTCCCTTCACAGTGAAGAATACTGAGGCAATGTCAGAGTGTGTATTGTATTCACAAGAAAGCCTATAATATGTATGTCACAAGTGTCCAGAATTATTTGAAGGCAGCCATGAACTAAAGATGAAGATCAATATTATCACAAAAACGCCACTCATAACTTTGGTTCCTAAACACAAATAAATTTCACAGAAGCTGGAATTTGGAATTAACTGATATTTGCTACCTATTTACTACACTTAGCAAAACTTCTATTGTGCAGTAAAATAATAACAAAGAATACCCTTGGAAAGATGGATTCTAAAGCAGCAGAAAGAGATATATCCTGAAAAAGAACCTCTGAATGAATATCACATCTCTTCTTTTGCCCACCTCTGATCAAGTTTACCTACAGTAGCCAGAAATAACTTTTGAAAATGCAAATCCAGGAGTGCCCAGGTGGCTCACTGCACTGAGTGTCCAACTCTCGATTTCAGTTCAGGTCATGTTCTCACAGTTCTTGGGATCAAGGTCTGCATCAGGCTCTGTGCTGACTGCATGGAGCTTGCTTGGGATTCTCTCTCTCCCTCTCCCTCTGCCCTGCCCCTCTCTCTCTCTCAAAATAAATAAATATTTTTTAAAAAAAGAAATAAAATGCAAATCTATTTATGTCTCTTGACTGCCTAAATACCACCTTCATGATCTCTCAGTGCACTGTGATATAACCTGTGATATAAGTTGTGATCGTTAATCTTATGTGTCACCTTGACTGGACCATGGGGTACTCAGATATTTGGCTGAATGTTACTCTGGGTGTGCCTGTGAAGGTGTTTCCAGATGATATCAGTATTTGAATTGGTAGACTGAGTTAAGCAGATTGCCCTTCTCAATTTTGGCGGGCGTCACTGAACCCACTGAAGGCCTAAATAGAACAAAAATGTGGACAAGGGAAGAATGCTCTCTCTCTCTCTCTCTCTCTCTCTCTCTCTCTCTGTCTGTCTGCTTGCCTGATCTCAGACACTGAGCTTCTACTTCCCTCCAACTGGGACTTACACCACCAGTACTTCTGGTTCTCAGGCCTTCATGTTCAGACTGGACTATACCATCAGTTTTCTAGGTCTCTGGCTTACAGTTGGCAGATCATGGGACTTTTCAGCCTCCATAGTTTAGTGATATGTGTGTGTGTGTGTGTGTGTGTGTGTGTGTGTGTGTGTGTACCTTATTGGTTCTGCTTCTCTGAAGAGCCCTAACTAATACAACAGCCTGAGAGTTTCTGCATAATCAGACTCCTGCCTGCCTCACAAACCTCACTTTACACAAATCATCACCTTGCTCTTAGGGCTCAGACACACTGACCTTGTTTTTGATCCTAAGATGCCCAGCACCTTCTCCACTCAGGACTTAATCATACGCTGTCCCCTCTTCAGAGCACGTGCATGTGTGTTCCTTCCCTAAGACACGTATGTGTGCTGTTACTGCCTTTCTCTGGAATATTCCTCCCTTCATCCTATGCTTGCCTAATTGCAAACCATCTCACAGATCTCAGGTTAAATGTTGATTTCTGAGGAAACCTTCCTATCCCCAAATTAAATTAGTCCCTTATTTATTTATTTATTTATTTATTTAGTGGGGGAGGGGCAGAGAGAGAAGGAGTCAGAGGATCCCAAACAGGTTCCACACCATCAGCATGGAGGAACCTCATAATAGGGCTCGAACTCACAAACCGCTGACATTGTGACCTGAGCCGAAACCAAAGTCAGATGCCTAACCGACTGAGCCACCCAGGCGCCCTGATCCCATTTATTTTTTTAAGATTGAGTTTTACTTAATGTAAATTATACTTCAGTAGGTGACTTTTGTTTTTAAGTTTTTATTTTAATCGTCTGGTGTTCATCATGACAAGTGCACTCCTTAATCCCCCATCACCTATTTCACCCATCCCCCACCCACCTCCCCTCTGGTAACCATCAGTTTCTTCTCTATAGTTAAGAGTCTGTTTCTTGATTTGTCTCTATTTTTTTCCTTTGTTCATCTGTTTTGTTTCCTAAATTCTACATGAGTGAAATCATACAGTGTTTGTCTTTCTGACTGACTTATTTCACTCAGTGTTATACTGTCTAGCTCCATCCATGTCATTGCAAATGGCAAGATTTCATTCCTTCTTATAGCTGAGTAATATTCCATCATATATATATATAAAGACCACATCTTCTTTATCCACTCATTAATCAGTGAACATTTGGGCTGCTTCCATATGTTGGCTATTCTAGATAATGCTGCTATAAACATCAGGGTGCATGTATCATTTTGAATTGATGTTTTTGTATTTGTTAGGTAAATACCTATTAGCATGATTACAGAATTGTAGGGTAGTTCTATTTCTAACTTTTATGAGGAAACTCCATACTGTTTTCCACAGTGGCTGCACCAGTTTGCATTCTTACCAATAGTGCACTCAGGTTCCTCTTCCTCCTCATCCTTGCCAACACCTGTTGTTTTGTGTTTTTTATTTTAGCCATTCTGATAAGTGTGAGGTGATATCTCACTGTGGTTTTGATTTGCATTTCCCTGATAATAAGTGGCATTGAGCATCTTTTCATGTCTCTGTTGGCCATCTGGAAATCTTCTTTGGAGAAATGTCTGTTCATGTCTTCTGTTCATTTTTAAATTGGATTATTTGGTGTTTGGGTGTTGAGTTTTATAAGTTCTTTATAGATTTTCAATACTAACCCTTTATCAGATATGTCATTTGCAAGTATCTTCTCCTATTCCATCAGTTGCCTTTTAGTTTGGTTGATTGTTTCCTTCGCTGTGCAGAAGGTTTTTATTTTGATGTAGTCCCGCATCATTTATTTTTGCTTTTGTTTCCTCACCTCAGGGTACCTATTTAGAAAAAAGTTGTTGCAGCCTATGTCAAAGAAATTACTGCCTATGCTCTCTTCTAGGATTTTTATGGTTTCAGGTCTCACATTTAGGTCTTTCATCCATTTTGAAATGTTTTGTGTGTATGGTGTAAGAAAGTGGTCCAGTTTTGTTCTTCTCCATGTTGCCGTCCAGTTTTCCCAACACCATTTGTTGAAAAGGGATTAGTCCTCCCCTTTATATGCTCCCATAGCTCTGGTCTTGCTCTTGCATAGCATTTTTCATAATTGTGATTCAGTAATTAGAGTTGACCCTTTAACAATGTGGAGGTGAAGGGTGCTGACCCCCCCAACACAGTCAAAAATCCATGTATACTTTTGACTCCCCAAAACTTAACTCCTAATAGCCTATTGTTAACCAGAAGCCTTATCGATAACATAAATAGTTGATTAACACATATTTTGCATATGTATTATACTGTATTCTTACAATAAAGTAAGCTAGAAAAAAGAAAATATTATTAAGAAAATCATAAGTCAGAGAAAATATATCTACAGTACTATACTGTAGTATGGGGGGAAAATCTGCATTTAAGTGGACCCATGCAGTTCAAATCTGCTTTGTTAAGGACCAACTGCATTTGTTTAATATCTGATTCTTCTATTAAATTGTTAAGGACTAAAAGGTAAAAAATTGTAAGAACTATGAAAACTAGAACCAGATTTGCTGTACAGGTGGGATCCATGTTTTGCCTTTTTACAACTAAGTCCCCATCACTGAATACGGTGTCTGGTATTTAAGAATAAATACTTAATGTCTGCATAAATCAGTGAGTGAATGAATGAATGAATGAATGAATGAATGAATGAATATGATCCTTAAGCTATCATTTATTAGTATCCCAGACTCATTCATTTGTGGTCAAAGTAGATTTTTCATCAGCAAATACAAATTGAGGATACCTTTGTAATTCTATCACTTATTCTATAAGTACATAATTCTATGTTACCAGGCAACATGTTGCCTGGTACATAATGAGGGTTTTGTAAATGTTGGATGATGGGTGAATGTTAAAAGGATGAATGGATGGATAAAAAACCAAATCCAGTAATTAGGTCTGTCTACAGTTAAACTTAATATGTCTTTTTGTATAGGCATAATAATCATCCTCATCAAATTGTCTAAACAAATATGAACATGTTTGAAAAAGCACAGAGAGTAAAGGATAAAGAAAACAAAAGGGGGAAAAAAAAGACTCATGTTTCTCCTGAGCTCTCAAAAGTCTTATTACCTGTAATACATTTTTGGCACTTACATACTGAACTGTTAGTTAACTTTATAGATATGTATGGTTTATCACCCCAACCACATTATAAACTTCTTAAGATCTAGTAACAGGGGTATCTTGGTAGCTCAGTCAGTTAAATATCTGACTCTTGATTTCAGCTCAGGTCATGATCTCATTGTCCGTGAGATTAAGCCCCACGTTGGGCTCTGTGTTGTCAGCATGGAGCCCACTTCAGATCCTCTGTCTCCCTCTCTCTCTGCCCCTCCCCCATTCTCTCTCTCAAAATAAATAAATAAACTTAAAAAAAAAGAAAAAGATCTAACAACATATCTTATATTGCCCTGTATCTTCCCCTCAACTTCTGGAGTAGCTGGCATAGCGCCTAGCCTATAAGAGGTACTCGTAAATACTTAACTGAATGTACCATGACACAATGTTACTATATTCTGACTGGCTATTCTCATGTGCTGCGAATAATTGCAAATTTTGTCTCTCTGAGGCTTACCCAGACTTTATCCTGAGGTTACAGTCACTAATTGCCAGAATGGTGCTGTTTTGTTATCTAGGTTGCAAACACCAGACATAAAGATAGATAAAGATAAGATACAAGTTGTTGGTTCAGAGCTCAAGGTACTAAAAGTCTAAATTGGACTGGTAACTGTGACAATGGTTAAAACAATAGTAAGTAAAAATAGTCATTGTCACTAACAACAAATTTTCTGGTAAAGAAATAAAGACATTGATCCCAATTACAGAACATCAAAAACAATACTTAGAAGTAAGTTTAACTAAAAAGGTGAAAGATCTCTATTCTAAAAACAAGATACTGATTTTAAAAAATCAAAACAGACACAAATAAATGGAAAAGTATCTTTTGTTCATGGATTAGAAATGTTAATGTTGTTTAAAAAAAGAAATATTAGGGGTGCCTGGGTGGCGCAGTCGGTTAAGCGTCCGACTTCAGCCAGGTCACGATCTCACGGTCCGTGAGTTCGAGCACCGTGTCGGGCTCTTGGCTGATGGCTCAGAGCCTGGAGCCTGTTTCCGATTCTGTGTCTCCCTCTCTCTCTGCCCCTCCCCCGTTCATGCTCTGTCTCTCTCTGTCCCCAAAAAAATAAATAAACGTTGAAAAATAAATAAATAAATAAATAAATAATAAAAAATAAAAAAAAGAAATATTGTTAAAATGTCAATACTGCCAAAAGCCATCTATAGATTTAATGCCATCTCTATCAAGATTTCAATGGCATTTTTTATAGAAGCTAAAAAAAAAATTCCTAAAATTTATACAAAATCACAAAAGACCCTGAATAGTCAGAGAAATCCTGAGAAAGAAGAACAAAGTAGCAGGCATCACACTTCCTGATTTATATACTAGAAAGCTATATTTCTCAAAACAGCATGGTACTGGTATAAAAACGGACAAATAGACCAAGGGGACCAAACCGAGAGCCTAGAATAAAGCCAAGCATAGAGTCAACTAATATTTGACAAGTGAGCCAAAAATACTCAACTGGAAAAAAGACAGTTGTTTCAATAAGTGGTGGTGGAGATAACTGGATACTCACATGTAAAGAACGAAACTGGACCCAAAACTTATGCCACTCACAAAAACTAACTTGAAGTGGATTAAAGACTTACTTACATAGAAGACCTGAAACCATGAAACCCCTACAAGAAAACATGGGAACAAATCTCCTTGACATGCATCTTGGTAATCATTTTTGGATATGACACCTAAAGCACAAGCAACAACAAAAAAAAAAAAAAATGGGACTATGTCAAACTAAAAAGCTTCTGCACAGCAAAAGAAACCATCAACAAAATGAAAAGATAACCTACACAATGGGAAAAAAATTTAAGAACCATATATCTGATAAGGTGTTAATATCCAAAATATGTTAAAATTCAAATAACTCAATAGTAAAAATAAAAAAAACAAGACCAAAAACAAACAAACACAAAAAAACACAAAAACAAATAACCCAATTAAAAAATGGGCAAAAGATGTGGACAGACATTTCTCCAGACAATATATGAAAGGCCAACAAATACATGAAAAGATGTTCAACATCTCTAGTTATTAGAGAAATGTAAATTGAAACCACAATGAGATATCACCCCATGCCTGTTAAAATGACCACGATCAAAAAGATTTAAAAGATTAAAAAATTCTGGCATGGATGTAGAGAAAAGGGAACACTTGTGCACTGTTGGTGGGAATGTAAACTAGCGCAGCCACCATGGAAAACAGTATGGAGGATCCTCAAATAACTAAAAACAGAACTATCACATGTTCCTGCAATTCCACTTCTGGTAATATATCCAAAGGAAACAAGAACACTAACCGGAAAAGATATCTGCACTCTCGTGTTCCTAGCACAATTATTTACAATAGCCATGACATGGAAACAACCCAAGTGTCCATCAACATGTGAATGGATAAAGCAGTTGTGGTATATATATAATGGAATATTATTGAGCCATAAAAAGCGAAGGAAATTCTACTACTTGCAACAACATGAATGGACCCTGAAGGCATTATCCTAAGGGAAATAAGCCAGACAAAGGAAGACAAATACTGTATTATCTTACTTATATGTGGAATCTTAAAAAACAAAAAACAAACAAACAAACTCATATAAAAAAGATCAGCCTTGTGGTTACCAGAGGTGGAGGGTAGGCAGAAGGGGAATTGGAGGAAGTGGGTCAAAAGGTACAAATGTCCAGTTCTAGGATAAGTAACTATTAGGGATGTAATGTACAGTATGATGACTATGGTTAATACTGCTGCATGATATATAGAAAAGTTATTAAGACAGTAAATCCTGGGTTTCTGTTGCAAGAAAAATTTTTTTTCTTTTTTTCTTTCTTTTATTTTTATTGTATCTATACGAGAAGATGGATGTGTTAGCTGAGTCTTCTGTGGTAATCATTTCACAATATATGTAAATCAAACCACCATGCTGTATGCCTTAAATTGACATATACAGTGATGTATGCCAATTTTTCTCAATAAGACTGGGAAAATGGTCGTTGTGAGTTTTTTAGGACAATTGTAATTTAACTATTTGTTTTGTGCTAATAATTAATCCAAAAAAAGATTAAAATGCAGTTCTGAAAAAAAAAGACATCTGAAGAGATTTGTGTATGTCTGATAAGTTGCTAAAATCCAAAAGAATAAAAGATCATGCTATCAAGTTTATAAATGATATTTTTCTAGTTGTTAAAAGTTCTCATTGAAAAATAAAGGAGTAAAGCACTAGATCCTGTCAAGAACAAGTACTTGCAAAAACAGAGAGGGAAGGAGGAAGTGAAGGAAGGAAGTGGGGAGGAAGAAAGGAAGGAAGGAAGGGAGGGAGGAAGGGCTTAAATCAAGAAAACTGTGCATCCTTCTCCGAGTTTGCCAGTCCTTGCTCTACTCACCTCTCAGCACTGACGGAGCAGCCCCATTGGATTTTTGAGCCAACCCTACATACCTGGACAAAGCTGGATTAGCTAATCTCTCTGTATCTAGGCATGAGATGATAACACCCCACTAGCAAAGATTATTAAGCATGCACCCGTGTTTATGTACCCTTATTTACATGTAAATTACATACAAGTTATGTTACAGTACTATATTACCTATATAAGACATATATAAGAGTGTAATTTCTTTCAAAGACTGAGATGGAAACAAATATAAACGGCAGTGCTAGTATTTCTCTTCTTTGCTCCAATGAATCACGTACGCAGTCCCCAGGATGAATGTTCCCAGCTTGGAGACCCCTGGTGAAAGCTCCTCTTAGAAGCCCCAGTTGTGAAGGAACTTCTTCACATCTGCGTGACTGTGCTGTGTGACTGTGAAGTTCTTACAACTTCTTCTCATCTGTGTGACTGTGCTTCTGCCTTCTTGATTTGCCCTCAGGTTCCCTCTTCTTCCCACCGTGAGCAGGCACCCTCATCTGAATCCCAGCCCACTCATCTGGACTCCTGAAACTATGATTTATTTTGTTTCAAATCCCTTCCTTCTGGGAGCATGACACTGCTCTTTAAGCCTCAGTCACAGATGGGGAATGTGATCTGCAAACATACAGAACACCTACAACCGCAAACGTGCCACTCACCTGGCTCAATAACTGTCTCTAGCTGGAAACTCTTGCTGTCGTGTCAAATCCTTCAGGGCACTTGGCTACTACAATGCTGCTCCTTAGGGAGTAAGATGGAAGTTGTTCAAACATAAAGCAACCTTTCAGTGTACGTCTGGTGACAATAGGTACTTTTCTTTCTTTACTCTTGGGTCACATAAAACACAAGCAGGGATATGTCAATCTGACAGACAATAGCAGCACAAATCAGAGTGTTTATTATAATACATGCCTAATATATCTTTGGTGTCAGTTGTATTGACTTTCCTATTAATCATTAGCATACTAATTAAATAAAATTCATTTATTACCACATTTTAGATTACATTGGCTTTTTCCCCTTTATGCCATCTGGTGTGTCTTCTTCTAGTACAGTCTTTCAAATATGCAATCTCAGGGTTATAAAACTCTCTGAAAATGTAATCACCAATACCACAGTTAAACAAATGCCTTCAAAGGACAAGAGAATTGCTTTGTTGAGCCTTCTGATATCAGTGACAGGAGTCAGCTGTGAGTCTGATATCAACAATTAGACCAGTCTGGAATGCTCAGCATCTCTAAAACCACAGGATTCTCTAAAATGAGGGGTGAGGGGCTTAAATTCTGGCTTCCGTTCCTCTTCTCTAAAATCCTGTTATTTTTGAAATTCTCACAGATGACTAAGTTAGCCAATTGTCAAAGGAGAAAATGTAAGAGGAGTTAAGAAAAACCTGTTCCAAAAGTGCTATTTGTAGGGAGTCATAGATGTTTGAATTTGGTTATCTCACAGGAAATACCGTGATAAAAAAAAATAAACAAAAAGCAAAAATAAATATCTTCTTATGTCTACATATAAAAAGAACAACTACAGAACAGTTCTAACACCAAAAACAAAACACAAAGTATCCTAAACGAGATAACTATCACTAAATTGTCACAAAGGACCACTGAGAATGAAAATGTAATGTTGAGAATGAAAACATAATCATACTTAACAATTACTTTATTTTTCACCTTAAACTTGATAAGCCAGAAAAACATCAGGAAAAATTAAGAGTCAGATAACAACATAACCAGAAAAATTAAAAATAAAATAGGAATATTCACCAGCACTTGAGGTCAAGCCCCGCTTTGGATGAGCCCCGCTTTCTTTCTTTCTTTCTCTCTCTCTCTCTCTCTCCCTCTCTCTCTGCCCCTCACTCACTTGTGCCCTCTCTCTTAAAACCAAAACCAAAACCAAAACCAAAACCAAAACCAAAAAGGAAATATTCACCAACACTGCATTATTCACCAATAAAGATGATTTCATTGTTAGCGATATTCGTGGGGAAAAAACACTTCCAGTTTGATTACTATATATTTCAACTTTAGAATTTCTACTGCACTCTCTTTAAAATTTGAAGTATCACTTTTTATAGTTTCCAGTTTCTTCATGAAATATTTAAGACTGAGTTTTATCTCCATAAGCATAATAAAGATGGTTTATGTTGGTCTGCCTCTGGGAATTCCACTATCCAGATGTCCCATGGATCCGTTTTGCTGGTGTGTCTGTTATGTTTATGCTGGTTCTCACTCATGTCTTCTTGTCTCTCTCTGTTATCTTTAACAGTATTGTGAAAAAAAGAAAGACAACCTTACAGGAATAATTTGAGGCTGAGGATGACCTTTGTCCTCCTCTAAGAGAAGGCTCCTTAGCTTCTGCTAGATGCTCAGGTGGATCCTAGATTGCTAGTGCACTTGATCAAACTTCAAGGTTTGGAGTTTGGGAGCCCATGGATACTGGAAGCCTGCCTGGAATCCATACAAGGGATTTTTTTTTTTTTGGTCTGGTTCACTCTCACTCCTAGGGTGCAGCCTTTTGGTGCCATATCCACAATCAGTGTTCCCCTCACTCTTGGTATCATTGAATTCTAGTTTTGGTCCCCCTTGCATCTGAGGCTATCACAAGCAGTGCTCAGACTCTCAGCTACCTGTGCAGGGTTGGCAAATATTCCACACAAAGCAAAAGTGATCCCAAATGCCAGGCTTGTGTTCTGCATTTCTGTCTTCTCACAAGTCTGGGCAAGGTAATTCTTTACTGTTTTGTCACTTATTGGGTGCTTCTTAAAAGATTTTAAAATATTTTGTCAAGCTTTTTCAGTCAATGTCAACAAGAGTGTAGTTTCAAATTACCTAGTCCATCATTAAAGGGGGAAGAAGTCCAACCATAGTTCAAGTTTAAACACCCACTGAAGGCAGAATATCATTGTCCTTTTAAAGTTTCCCATTGAAAAACTAATATATGCCATTGTTTTCTTTACTCACATCTAATTCCAAAATAAAGTATTCAGTGAGTTTCATACAAATTGTGTGATTATTTCATTCAAATATGTATTACATAATTAACCTCCACATAATAAATTTATCAGTCAACAAATATTTATTGAGCATCTACTATGTGCCAGTCTCATTTTTAGGTGCATCAGTGAAAGAAACAAAAACTTCTGTATCCTTATGACGCTTATATTCTAATGATAAGAGGCAAATTCCAAAACTTACATATATAAAAAGGTAAATTACATGGTATATAATATAACAGCACATCATATTGGAGGGTGGGACATATTAGGGAAAACAGCAAAGCTAGGTAGGAGATTTGTAGAGTCAGGACAGGGAGAAGAGTTATAGCTTTCTTCAAAGTAGACAGAGTAGGCTTCATTGAAAAGATGAAACTTCAGCAAAAACAAGAAGGTGGTGAGGGAATTACCCATGTGCATGTCTGGAGGCAGAAGAAGAAGCCAGCAGGAAGACCTTAAGATAAGATTATGTCCATCCTGATCATGGAACATCAGGGAAACCATATGACTAGAGTGGAAATAGAGAAGAAGGAGGAGGGAAGAATGAGTTACGAGAGATGATGAGGGAGTGAGGCAGGGCTTGTCACAGGGTCTTGGGGCCATTGTAAGAATTTGGGGCCAATGTCAAGTTTCCTTCTGAGTGCCCTAGGGAGCACTGCACTGCAGAGAAGGGCTTTGACCCTTCTGGAAGGGGTGCTAAGAATGGGGAGGAAAGAAAAACAGGAGAACAGATAGAAGCCCACTGCAGGAATACAGAAAACAGATTATACTGTCTCAGTATAACTCTGGATGCATTTTCAAGGCAATATCAATGACATTTTGACAGATTATATGTGCAGTATGAGGAAAAAAAAGAGGATACAAGTATATTTCCTATGATTTTTGGCCAGAGCAACCAGAAAGATGGAACTGCCATCTATTGAGAAGAGGAAGGCAATTGGAGAAAATTAGAAATGCAATTTGTGGGGGAGCCTGGGTTGCTCAGTCGGTTGAGCGTCCGACTTCAGCTCAGGTCATGATCTCGCAGTTCACGAGTTTGAGCCCCGTTATCAGGCTCTGTGCTGACAGCTCAGAGCCTGGAGCCTGCCTTGGATTCTGTGTCTCCCTGTCTCTGATCCCCCCCTCCCCCCGCTCATGCTCACACTTGCTCGCTCGCTCTCTCTCTCAGAAATACAGAAACTTTAAAAAATAAAAAGAAAATAAAAAATAAAAAGAAATAAAAAAGAAATGCAATTTGTGTTGCATTTGACATGTCTACTAGACAATGAAGACAGACACCCAAGTCGGATACTTGAATCAGAAGATAAAGGTAAGAAATCTGAAATGGATATATAAGCTTAAGACTCTCAGGCTAATAGTTTATTTTTAAAGCCATGAGATGTGATGAGATTCCCAAGGGATTAAAAACAGAGGAATAAAAGACATCAAGGACTGGCGTGCCTGGGTAGCTCGGCCAATTAAGCATTTCACCCTTGAATTCATGCTCCCAGGATCATAGGATCGAGCCCACATTGGGCATGGAGGCGCCTTAAGATTCTTTCTCCTCTCTGCCCCTCCCCCCTCACTCATGCACACATGTGCATGCTCTCTAAAATTTTTAAAAAGATGTCAAGGACTGAGCACTCAAACATTAAGAGGTCCCAATATCACCATATATATTGATTTTGGAGAGTTAAAAGGAAAAGCTGAGTGGTGGGCGGTAAGAGAACAATTTGAGGACAACAGAAGAGAATATATGAAATCAGGAAAACACAGGAAATGTGTCCAATAATTATTTACCTTTCAAACCACTCCTCGCCAGGTACTTTACCTCTTTCTATTTTCTTGGAGTTAGAAGTAGATGTCATTTTAGCTATTCAGGCTGGACCTATCAGTACACCACACTTCAGAAACTGCTTGTAACACATAGGAGATTTTCAGAATCAGCAGGTACAGAAGCTATAGAAAATAAGTTCTCCTCCTGTGACACTGCAGCCATTGTAAAATCAGCCCTGTGCAAAACTGAGATCAGGCTGAACTTATCTCCAACATCACTCCAGTTCCCTTTCTCTGTCCCATCTTCCATCCAGTGGCTCCAAATCTTCAGTCACAGCATCCTCAAACGGCCAACTGCCTAGAACTTCTGAAGCCCCAAACTCCCAACACATCTCTCCTCTTCGTCAAAACTTCTCTGTTCTCTGTCTTAGGATGTTACAGCCTTACACTCAGCTAGCAAACGAAGGTACTGTTATCTGGTAGTAACTTGCTGGACAATTTCTCTTTGAAACATTCACACTTAAAAGCTGCTTTCAAAGCAACCAAACTGACTAATGTGAATGAAGTAGGGCATTTTTTGAACAGTGACAAAGCTTCAGCATAGAAATGAAAGGAGGGGTAAGCACACTCCCACCTCAAGAGATCCTGCTCCAACTGTTCACAAAAAATACTACTAGTCGCCCTGGCCAGCAGCAGCTGGGCTGTTTCCCTACTTGATGTATCTGGGGGTCATTTTAACTTGTAATTTCCTAAGGGCAAAGTAAGACTACCTGATAAGCACCGAGCTTGCATTACAAAATACTGTAATCTACAGATTAACAGTTAACGTAGACACTCATTTCCTATAAATATTAGGTTGAACAATGTGAAATAGCCTTTCTGTAAGTCAAAAATCATCAAATATTGGCCTTTTCATTTGGTTCAATCTACTACACAGGTACATATTTAATACACAGACATAACTACTCTGTGGTTTTGTTAATAAAATCTACCCATTTCTTTCACCATTTGTGACTGCATAATTTTGTTGTTACTGTTAACAAAAATTATCCATTTCTCTTACCATTTGTGATTGAATTATCATTGGAGACACGTGTCTCCTTGTGAATGAACTTAGCCAAATGCTCTCTATAAAATGCCTTCTGCCACAAATACAGCAAGGAGTCTTAGGTCATTATTTAAGGCAGGAAGTCTATCCCAGGCTGACTGTAGCCTGTCAGATTCTTGGTGACACTAAAAAGCCCTTCTTAAAATCCTGTTTGACCTTTTCAAGCCCATTTCAGAGAAGCAATTAATGTTCTCATCATAGTAGCAGTAAATTTAACCTACAGATTTAGGTCCCTTTCTTAGTTCAAATTATAACATAAACCTTAAGCTCAACAATGTAATGTTCCTCCTTCACTAGAAGGATATTTGCTTTATGAATCCTTGTAGCATGTTTTCCTAAAGAGGGAGGCACTGAGTTTGCATGTCAGCCCTACTCCTTAGCAGATATATGACCTTGGTCCAATCTCTTGTGACAGACCCTGCCTAGATGGTCATCATACCTGTGTCCTCTTCTGCCTAGAACCACCTAAGTGCCAGGCTTCCTTGAAGTTAGGTGCGGCCATATTACCAAGTCCTTGCCCATGAAATATGAGTGAAAGTGATGTGTGTCATCCCCAGACACAGAAGTTAAAAAGAAGCACTCCTCCTCTACATATTCACTAATCTCAGCTCCCACCAGGGGCAGAGGATCCAGGGGTGGACCCTGGACCCCTAAGGATGGCAGAGCTACTAGATGGAAAGAACCTGTACTCAAAAGGCTGCACGCAGCAGACCATCCTCTCCTGGGCCCTCATTTCACTGGAGAGAAATAGACCTTGACGGTGTTAGACAACAACAAATGTTGAAGTATTAAAAGCAGTTAGCCTACCCTGTCAAACTCCCTAACCTTTTATTTCCTCATCTGTACAAAGGAAAATAATAAAACCCACCTCATAGAGTTGACGTTAGAATTAATTGAGGTAACAAATGTAAAGTGCTTAGCACAGTTTTTGGCATGGAGTAAGGCTACATAAATGCTGGTCGCCTTATGTTACCATCATCATCATCACCGCAACATTTTCTATACCCCTGAAAACAGCCCAGGGTTCCAAAAATAATTTTTTGGCAGTGCTCACCGGGCAGCATACTTCCAAGAGCCAATATCTGACCCATGCAGTCTAATAGCAGAGCTCGTGGGATATTGATAGTTTTTTTTTCTGGCTCCAAACAACGTTCATTGGATAAGGTTAGACTTTTTAATGCCTATCATTTACTGAATAATTAAAGTCATTATTTCCAGTTGCTCTTGGGCATGCAAATGTAGAAAATCCTCTTAGAGATACCATCTGATATAACCTATTTGCTATAAATCACATGTATAGCAAGAAAGTCCTTACGTACCATGCATGCTCTCTCTCTATATAAGTGCTTATTGGAATAAGGCAATTTTTTTCAGTCTCAAGTGACCTAATAATTCCCAGAAAATTTTGCTTACCAGCTTTTTTCAATGAAACACTATTTGTCACTTTGATTAGCATCGACAGAACACATCTACTTTTCCAACTGCAGTTTCCTCGAAATCCTGAGACCGCAAACTTGAACTTACAATAGTATAGACTATAGCACTGGTAGGCACGTCTTAGAAAATCCATACATATATGCCAACTTCAAAAGCAAATGTGGGTATTGGTCATCAAATACAACTTTATAAGTTATATAACTAGTTTTTCCAAAGGAAAGTATCATTTAAAGCAGATTTTAAAAGAAAAAAATATAAAAATCAAAGCTCCATATAGAAACAAACAGCCTTCTTACACACTCTCCAAAAATTCTCTAAAATCACCTTAAATAAATAATATCATTTTACACTTAAAATGTCTTCTCTTTGGCTCTTTGGCCAACATATCTAAGTGCATACCGGAGTCCCATACTTGAGTTGAAGCCACATAGAATGTCAAGAATCACAGGCTTTCTTTACATTTAACTATCTACTTAAATCTAAGCTTAACAAGCAAGTGTGTTTTGTTTTGCTACACCTTTTTCCAAAAGTGAATTAAGATGGTTTATAAACACATGTAGAAAAAATTACTTATGGTGAGATTAAACAAAAATACAGAGGAAATTAGAAGACAAAGGGAAATAGGGAAGAAAAATAAAGGTAAAAGTTGAAAAACGCAGCAAATATTGTGAACTTCTAATCACTTCATCATTAGCCACACATTTTGCTCTGAGTTTCCTGGAAACCAGTGCAAAAAGAGAATCATGATCAATTACATAATTCACAAAGTTGATAACTATAATATTGTGAACAATGCCCCAATAAATATCCTTACACAAAATAAAATATTTTCACAGGGCTTTTTATTTCAACTTCCATAAATATATTTCAAAAAATTTAAGGCAGTGCCTGGGTGGCTCAGTCAGTTAAGGGTCTGACTTCGGCTCAGGTGATGATCTCACCATTCATGAGTTCAAGCCCCGCGTCAGGCTCTGTGCTGACAGCTCAGAGCTGCAGCCTGCTTCAGATTCTGTTTCCCTCTCTCTCTGCCCCTCCCCTGCTCTCTCTCTCTGTCTCTTTCTGTCTCTTTCTGTCTCCCTCTCTCTCTCTCTCTCTCTCTCTCCCTCTCTCTCAAAAATAAACATTAAAAAAACTTTTTAATTAAAAAAAATTTTAAAGACTCAATAGGACAAATGTCAAAATAAAAGGTCATATTACTTCCTAATGAGTCTGTGGAAACTCCTGGACAAGGCCAAGATTATGATGCTTTTATTTGTGGAGGTAGGTAGAACTGTATTAATCAAAGCTTTCTACAGAATTGATTTTGGGTGTTTTTTTGAAGGATGTACAAACTAATGTTTCCAAACGAAGCATGAAGGAAAATATATGAGAATCACTGATCCAAGAGTGGTTCATAAGGAGAAAGCAGGACTTGAAGGGAGAATCTGGCTAAGGGACAGAGGGAAGGAAGAAGGAAATAGAAGGTACATGCTCTTATCGGGATGGGAGGGGTGGGGGAAACATAATGGAAGGTCTTTCTTTTTTTAACATTTATTTATTTTTGAGAGACAGAAAGAGGCAGAGCAGGAGCAGGGTGGGGAGAGAGAGAGAGATGCAGAACCTGAAGCAAGCTCCAGGCTCTGAGCTGTTTGTTAGCACAGAGCCCGACACGGGGCTTGAACTCACAACATGAGAGACCATGACCTGAGCTGAAGTCAGAAGCTCAACAGACTGAGCCACCCAGGCGCCCCATAATGGAAGGTCTTTAAGCACTCATATCAGTACTTGGTGTCTGATTCTCTGGATAACAAGAGCAAAAGAGACCAACAACGAATATAATGTGAGAGCATGTGTGGTGAACCATTCTAACTGAAACCCACAAATAACTGAATGAGTAAAATCAGGGAAAGGAAGACTCAAATGTGAGAAAGATTTTATGGTCCAGCTGAGTTTGGCTGTATCATTGGGACCTCACTTTTCCATTAGTTTGTGAACTCATCAAGAGGACAATGGGGGTAGAGAGGAGAGAGAAGAGGAAGGAAGACTGCCTGAATCTTATAACTTACTTATCTGTATTCACAGTATTCAGCGCAAGAAGGAGATGTAGCTGACATCCAGTTTTAGTTTGTTGTTAGAAAAAAGTACAGCATCCAATTTGTTCAACTGAAATTATTTACGGTGACTTATATTTTACAAATGAGTGGATGGTAAGGTAAGGAAAAGGAGGCATTAAATATCACCCCAAATATTAGCAATGGAAAACAGAATGAGAGTAATGTTCTGAGCTAGGAAGTTTGGTATTGAGCAGCTATAACTACAAAGTTCTTTGCCATATTGTTTTGAGTGGCAGCAATTCAACCAAGAATGAGCATTCTTGTGACAAAAAATGGATACATACTTCAGCAAAAGAATGACATATTAAAAAGCATGATGTCCTCTATGTACATCATAGAGCTTATCAAAAATAAAACTTATTATTTGAAGCTTATTAAAAATAAAGTAAAAAGGTAGAATAACAATAAAATTTAGCTTCATGGAAGGAACACTTACTTGTTTGGAGTCCAAAGACCAGGGATTGGATCTCAATTCCAATGCAAGTTCTTTGCCCGACTTCTGATAAGTCACTTTATGTCTGGGTCCAGGTTTTTACCAACTATAAAGTGGGGTGAGGTGGACAAGCTCAGGGGTTTTCAAACTGTGCTCTGCAGACCCCAGGTGTCCTGAAGGAAAGGTGAGGCCAAATGGGCCAGGTCTGAGCATGTTATCAGCAAATTAGATTCACCCTAACCTTTTAGCTATAGCTATTAAAAAAGACTTCCATACAGGGATTCTTTAGAAAAGAGATCTACTACTTTCAAAAAGCTAGAAAACCGTATGGTACACAATCTCTGGTGTCCCTCACATTTGTCATAAATCCCTCTTAAGTTAGTAACGTACTTGAACAAAAAGTGTAAGCTGATATTGTTGCTTCCATCCTGCAAGGTGGAAACAAGCACAGAAAATCTAAGCAAAGTCTCATTAACAAAAATTCCAAGACTAGCATTCCAGTCAGCTGAATATCAAGCCAGAGTTCATACTTCCAAAAGCCTGAAAGCCCTCTATGTTAGGAGAGAATTCTATCAGGTGATTTGGTTATGTCACAATAAGCATACAGGCACATGATGTGGTCTCGATTGATGAAGTCATTTTACATAAAATGCATACATAAACATTTGCAGCAATGTGTTTATTTTTTTAATATGAAACTTATTGTCAAATTGGTTTCCATACAACACCCAGTGCTCATCCCAACAGGTGCCCTCCTCAGTGCCCATCACCCACCCACCCCTCCCTCCCACCCCCATCAACCCTCAGTTTATTCTCAGTTTTTAAGAGTCTCTTATGGTTTGGCTCTCTCCCTCTCTAATTTTTTTTTTCCTTCCCCTCCCCCACGGTCTTCTGTTAAGTTTCTCAGGATCCACATAAGAGTGAAAACATACGGTATCTTTCTCTGTATGACTTATTTCACTTAGCATAACGCTCTCCAGTTCCATCCGCGTTGATACAAACGGCCATATTTCATTCTTTCTCATTGCCAAGTGTATTCCATTGTGTATATAAACCACAATTTCTTTATCCAACATCAGTTGATGGACATTTAGGCTCTTTCCATAATTTGGCTATTGTCGAAAGTTGCAGCAATATGTTTAGAGTCCAGGGGTTTTTTCCTCTGAGTTTGGCCTTCTCTGAACTGCCCCACCCCCTTCTCAGTTTGGGTTCCTATTGCTATATGAATTCTGCATCTTATAATTACAGTTTGATGAACCACGAACACACACACACACACACACACACACACACACACACACCCTGCTACTTGACAATGAAAACTCAAAAGCCTACAGTTGTGTCAGGGTAAATTATGTAAAATGTAGCTGTTTTACGAAATTAACATTTGATGAATATGTTTATCTTTTTAAGATACCAATTTAAGTAAGATTAGCACTACTGAGCCAAAATGAGCCATAATTTATATAAAGCAATATTGAAAGCCCTGAAGAACAGTTTTGGCATTTAAGGTAGATTACAATTGTGTCTGAATTTGTTTAAAAAGCTAGAGTTATCAGGGCACCTGGGTGGCTCGGTCAGTTAGGCATCTGATTTCAGCTCAGGTCATGATCTCGTGGTTCATGAGTTCAAGTCCTGTGTCGGGCTCTGTGATGACAGCTCAGAGCCTGGAGCCTGCTTCGGATTCTGTGTCTCCCTCTCTCTCTGCCCCTCCCCTACTCACACTCTGTGTGTGTTTCTCTCTCCTCAAAAATAAGTAAGCATTAAAAAAAAATTTTTTAAGCTATTGTTATCAAGATTGCACACTTACATAGGGCACTTATAATACAACCTAACCAATAAACGCTTAGTGTTAGTTTAAAAAATTCTGTCTTGACTTAACCACCATTATTTGGGGTCTCTGCTACACAGAGACAAGCATCCCAATTAGAGCAACCTGCTTACACTAACACGAACATGCTAGAAGTAAATATAACTTATTTTACATTACATGGTAGAGATACCACTTTTCAATGAAAACCAAAGGAAGAATTAGTAACAAGTTCTACAAGCATCAGCTTTAAAAATTAAAAAATTTGAAATTCTTTCTTCCTTCTTTCTTTCCCTCTCTCTCTTTATGAAACATTCAATCTAAAAGCCATTAGACTGAAAAGTGAAAAGTAGAAATCTGAGAGAAGGGAGGGAGATGCTGACTGGCAAAATTTGTACATACAGGGGACGTTGGTCAAATATGTTAGCACATACAGGCTAATGGGAGCCAGGAGAAAAACTATCATCAACACTGTGCTGCTGAATCTGAATTTGAAGTGTTGATATGAACTCAGGATTTGTTTTAATATAATTTATTGTCAAATTGGCTAACATATAGTGTGTGCAGTGCGCTCTTGGTTTTGGGGGTAGATTCCCATGAACTCAAGATTTTCAATATAGATAAATACTTATAGAAACAAGTCTAGTAGCTGTGTGCATGTAGATATATACACATATATATACATACTCCCTAGCTCTATGGACTGAGTCTGACACTTCAGTAGTAACGAGCACACCTAGCACCCAGATCCTGATTGCTGCATACTATTCCTGATTACAAGGAACCCAGGGCTCCTTGCAGAAATGGCTGATTTCAGGGCTGAGTCAGGGAAAATACAGGATGAGCCTGGAGCATTTTGTTGTCTCAGATGGTAAGGAAGTGCTTACAGAGTGATGAGCACATATCAAAAGGACATAGAAGCCAGCTTAAAGAGGCTCCCACTGGCCAATTTAGGACTGTGTGAGTGTCAAAATAAAGATGGCAATAAACTATAAACCATTAAATAAGAAAAGAATCCATGAGTCTATACTGACATACATAACATACATACACGAGAAAGCTTTTCCTTACAATGGAATGCCATCTGATGAATATGGGAGGAATTATAGAATCAGAAAATCATCATTTGGTAACCATGATAGTAATAACTAATTCACCCAAGAAACATCAAAGGATGCTAAAGCTAGTGGGTGAAAGTTTGATGAGGAATGGGATATTTACATAATCTCAGAGTATGTCCCCACAAAATACTTAGTGATTACAAAGGGTAACAGAGGGTTACAGAGTAACTCTATGATGGGTATTTTAATCAATAAATCAAGGTTATCACTGGCAATAGGACAAATAAAATTGTGGGTACTATCTGATAGAATACAATGAGAACACAGCATCAATTCTGTGATATTCCTTCTCAAAATGTATAGCTTGAATATAATCATGAGTAATTGTTAGACAAACACAAATTAATGGACATCCTACAAAATGGCCTAAAATCTTTACAAGTTCAAGATCACAAAACTCAAGAAAAGAATGAGGAACTAATCCAGACTAAAGGAATCTATAAAGACATGACCACTGAATCCAATATATGGTCTTGGATCGAATCAAATCTCTTCACTATAAAGAATGGCAGATGTGTTGGGGCGCCTGGGTGGCGCAGTCGGTTAAGCATCCGACTTCAGCCAGGTCACAATCTTGCGGTCCGTGAGTTCGAGCCCCGCATCAGGCTCTGGGCTGATGGCTCGGAGCCTGGAGCCTGTTTCCGATTCTGTGTCTCCCTCTCTCTCTGCCCCTCCCCCGTTCATGCTCTGTCTCTCTCTGTCCCAAAAATAAATAAAAAACATTGAAAAAAAAATTAAAAAAAAAAAAGAATGGCAGATGTGAATGGGTCTGTGAGTTCCATGGCTATAATGTAGCATGCAAGGCAACTGAGGTCAGGTAATACCCATGGCATGCAGGGTTATGGAGCATCATGTCAGCAACTTGCTCTCAAATGGTTTGAGGAAAAAAAAATTTTTCTTTGTACTACTCTTATAACTTTTCTAGAAGTGTGAAATTATTTCAATTTTTAACACAACCAATTATTTATTATGAAAACAGTAAACACTGAATCTATCTTTAAATTCTACTCATAAAGCTGTTGTGACAATTAAATGAGTTAATACCTACAAAGCATTTATAGCACAATGCCTGGTACAGGGTAAGACCTTAAAAATACAGCTATATATATAGTACAGTATATCACAATATTAAATCACAAACACATTCCTCATCCCACTGGCAACTGAGTATGATCAGCAGAATCAAATGAAAGGACTCAATCTGATGGCTGGAATTGTTCCTGCCATGAAGCAAATGTTAGGACCAGATGACCTTGAGGCACCATTTGTACTTAATTATGTCTGGTCCCATAGTGCTAATTACCATATTTCCTCAGCCCTTTCATAAGCATCCTCCTGATTAAACATCATTTATTAGGCACAGTACAATGTATACCACATAACCAAAACATTATAAGGGCTTGATTAAATATTGCATTTTTCCGGGCTCCTTGTGTACCCCTACCCACTCTGACTTCGTAAATGAAGAACTTGATTTGAAGGGTCTCCTCCAAGGACACCAAGCAGGTTGACAGAAACAAAAGCAAATATCTAGAGAGTGACTGACCTTGCTTCCCATGCTGGTTCCAAATGACCAGCTAAACTTACCAAATTTAAAGATACGGTTCCAACTCAGCCAAGTTTTAATAATAGTAACCCTAGTTCAATTTGTCCCTTTTGAACTTCAACTTTGCACTCAGCTCCATATCCAAAAGTACTGTCCCCTAAGGCTTCATGCAGCATTTCAAAATAATTTTATAAGATTTACTCTGTGTAGAAAGCAAAACCCCTTTATTTTGAAAACTGGCATTGTAAAAAACAAAAGGGTGGGAAGGAAAAGAAAGAAAAATGCAAACTGCTCAGACCTGGTATCTAATTCTGCTCACACTGCCTTATTCCTGGCTCACACAGCTCACTTTGACATCAAGGGGCGCTCTGCCAGGAAAAAGCCACATGGACTGCCGAAGGGAATCGGAACCTGACCCTCTCATCTCCCACTCCTCCCCCTTCTCCAGGGCCCCACTGCCAGCTTAAAAACAGTTAATTGCCTTTTCATACAAAGAGTTTGACAGCCACTCTCCCACAAACCACACTAAAATCTTACCCCCTGTATGGTTTGTGAAAAAAAAAACTGTTTCCATTTTTAGGAGAGCATGAGACCTGGCCCATTTTATTTAGAAATTAATAATAATTCTGAGTGCTCTCTTTTCTCTGTTCTGGAAGAGCAGTGAAGCAGCTCTGAAATGAAGAATTTACCACTGTGCGTGCCAGGACCAAAACAGATGGACCAAAAAAGTTTAGATGATGAATCTGAAAAATTGGACGACCTTTGTTATACCCCAAAAGTTATAAAAAATTAGAAGAGCAAAACTTCCATTTGCCAGCAAGATTCTCTCCAATTTACAAATTCCATACTGTGTCTTCAGGCACAGAAGTAAAAGCTCACACCATTCTCTAGATGGCCAGACCTATCTCCTCAACCATCAGTCGACCTCAGTCTCTTTACATGAAAAGTCTAGAAAACTGCTCCTACCTCCTCACGTCAGTAAGAAGAAGGAAGACTGGGGAACTCAACTCAGGCTCACATGACATCCTGAGATTCCTGAGGCTGGACTAAAGGATCAGTGCATTTCATTAGAACACAATCCAAATGAAACCAAGAACTGATTCATTTTCTCAGGTGGGTGACTAAATTCAGGCTGCTGCCTATTCCCAACTGAAGTTACTCTCCTCACAGATTTACCCATGATCAGAACTGATGTAATAAATTGCAAATTCATAGAGTGTAATCGGATCAGTGCAAATCCAGCTCCAATACAAAATCCATTTAAAGCATCTGCTGTATCAAACATGGGTCAGCGGCACGTAACTGTGTATATGTTTGAGGCAGAGATATGGCATGGCAAATGTTTACTTCATAGATATTCTGAATAATTCCTAGGCAATGTATAAAATGTACTGTTGTGAATTTACAATACAATGTATAAATTAAGAATGGTGAGGCAGAGACATCCAAGATTCACCCAAACCCAGCACTGCTCTACTTCTGCAATATGGGAGAATTACACTTCCATACCACCACTGTATTTGTATGGGGCAATGCAAGTAGTTCTAACCAATGAGCTGTGGGAATGTGTCATTTTGGAGCTAGAGCATTTAATTGCTAGAGTGACACTTTGATCTCTACACTCTGTCAGCCATAGTAAATCTTGAAGCATCGTGCTGATTGGTGGAATCATAAGACAAATGGGATGAAACTAAGAGTACAGCCCCTACAATCCATGAGCAATCTTTTTCTTCCTGATTTAATCTACTGAGGTTTGAGGGATCTTTGTTACTCCTGTCAATGCCTACATTACACACTTGGCCTAAAATACACGGTCCCTAAATATTCTTCAGTCTTACGGCACTTAGCAAAACAGGTACAGGGAATATCAGGTCCCCAAAAGAAGTAAGAAGCGTATGTCAAGCCTTCTATGAGAACCTCATGAGTCTATCATGGATAGGAGGGCAGGGTCACTCATGTGTGGTCATATAGGAAGCCTCTGAAGGCATGGTCACTGCAGTTATGAGTTAGCTACAAAGCCAGTATCAAAAAAAGGAGGCAATTCAAAGTCCAGGGAAAAGAGATGAGTCTTAAACTCAAACGAATATGGTTAGGCACTAAGTTATTCTTTGAAATTCTACCAGCACGTAATGCTGTCTCACATGACTTATATGGGCACCAAAATATACACAGGGACTCTTTCTCTCTCTCACTCTGCCTTATGCTAAAAAACACTACATGAACTGTGACCAAAAAGAAAACATACAAAAAAAAGCTCTTAAATCCTTTTAATTAAAAATTCTTAGAATCCAACTAATCCTACAGATCAATTTTTATTTATTTAATTTTATTTGCTTTCCAAAATAGCATCTGAATAATTTCTTCAGACTTTATCTCCCTTCTGAAATAATTGACCCAAATACCAATCACCAGCCTCACACTATTTAATTCATCTTCTCTCCTACTTTAAACAGGTACCTTGCACATAAGTCATAGAATCACAGAATCATGATTTTTTTTTTTAATCTTAAAGGGGACTTAGAGACTAACATCTATCTCCCCTATGCCTTCAAAAAATAAAAAATAAGCAAGGCTGAACAAAGAAACAACAGCCAAATTTTTAAAAATAGTTTCTCAACCTATAGTTTTGGTCTGTTTTTACCCACCAGATTCTTCTATATCCTGAATAAAATAATGAAGCATCAGAGAGGCCACTATATATTCACATAAACATACCAGGAAAATATCCTAATAATAATTAAATCAGAACACAAGCTGCTGGGATCCCTTAGGTTTTTTTATTATTATTAATAGCAAGATGTTATCATTTGCTCACATTCTTCAGCTTATTAGGAAACTTGGACAGTAATTTTGGATCCTGAGTCAAAAGAACTAATTAAATGATAAATGTCACTTTTTCTCCCAACTTACACAACTAGAATTTTGAATAACACATTCTTCTATTGTGCCAAACCAAGAGAGAAAATATTACTCTTTTGGTCTTTAGAGGACCAAATGGGACTCATAAAAGTAATTAATTTATAAATAAATGGGACATTTTATATTTACTAGAAGTTTACATTCTTGCTTTTTTACAAAAGGCAAAGGCATTCATGTCCTCTAAGCATATCACAAACATGAATTATTCACCATTTTGATAAAATCCTAAATGGCTTTAAAATTATCATTATCCCATTTACAAATGAAGTTCAAAAAGGCAAATTTATGTGTACCAAGCTTGTCTTACTCCAGTAAGACAGTGGTAAAACCTGGTCTGGACTCCAAATCTTTTTTTTTTTTTTCACCTTAAAGATGTATTACAGCCACAGAAGTCAACATTCTTGTTCCCTCCTGCCTTTCCCCTACTTCCTATAGAAAGAGAGAAAGAGAGAAAGAAAGAAAGAAAGAAAGAAAGAAAGAAAGAAAGAAAGAAGAAAAAGAAGAGAAAAGAAAAAAAGATAAGATACCAATAGATCCATCCATCAAGAGAAATTGTCAATGTTTAACAAGTAAAAATATACTAAATAATTCTTTTCTGGTTCATATCTTTGTATCAGTCATATGTCCTTATACCATCCTCAAATTCTCCATCCCCTTAAAAGAACAGATAATATCCCAGGCATTAACAAACTACATCAATTTGCTGTTAACTGGTATTTTCAGGAATGGAGTAACAATAATAACTAATATTTATTAAGTTGACTATGTGCAGGCACTTTCTTTTTTTTTTTTTTTTTTTAATTTTTTTTTCAACGTTTATTTATTTTTGGGACAGAGAGAGACAGAGCATGAACGGGGGAGGGGCAGAGAGAGAGGGAGACACAGAATCGGAAACAGGCTCCAGGCTCCGAGCCATCAGCCCAGAGCCTGACGCGGGGCTCGAACTCACGGACCGCGAGATCGTGACCTGGCTGAAGTCGGACGCTTAACTGACTGCGCCACCCAGGCGCCCCTGTGCAGGCACTTTCTAAAAGTTATAGCCATGTTAGTTTATTGTACCATCAGAACACCTCCATGAAGTAGAGACAGTGAACATTACCCTCACTTAACAAGGAACTACAGCACATAGGGGCTACCTATCTTGCCCTGTGGCAGTCTGGGACTCAGACTCAGTCCTGGAGTCCCACTGTACTCCACACGCCCTCTCTTGTTAATCCAGTAATACGTCTAACAAAGAATTATTGCATGCAATTCTTCAATCATTTTCTAAGTCACAATATAAAAATCACATAGCAGTAGAACTGTAACTAATTCCAATTTTCTCTAGTGATTCAGAAAACATATCAATACTTTCAGGAATTTTAGGATCAGCAATCATAAAATGGAAATAATAATAGTCTACCTCAAGAGACCTCAGAGGATTGAGAAAACTTAGATGAAATGCTTCACCATAGTATATGTTCAATAAATGGTAGTTATTATTAAATTGATTAGATATTTGTACAATTAAATTATAACAATAGAAATTACAATATGAAGAAAGAATACTTGGTTCTTTCTTCTAATAATGTTTTACAATACATTTATATATCCCTTAAAATAATAGATTCCCAAAAATAAGGTGTAAATTGAAATATTCATAAAATAAGTCATACTTTCCCATTTAAAGACATTTTTATTCAGAAATACTTCATTGTCTTTATGTTTAACAAAAAATTTTTTTAATATTTATTTTTTAAAGAGAGAGACAGAGCAGGGGAGGGGCAGAGAGAGAGGGAGAAAGAGGATCCAAAGCAGGCTCCACGCTGACAGCAGAGAGGTTGATGCAGACTCGAACTCACAGACCACAAGATCATGACCTGAGCCGAAGTCAGACACTTAACCGACTGAGCCACCCAGGAGCCCCTAACTATATTTCAATTAACAGTAACTGCTAAATCTTCAGCTTTACAGTTTTTCAACCACGAGTCTGTCAAGGGATTTATAATCAATCAAATATGCAATTACTCTAAAGATCTAAATATTTATAGAATCTTAAAGTAAATTATTTTGTAATCATATAATAGTGTTTTGTAATCAATAATCATGACGATTTTGTAACTTCAGATTTTTATGTCTGAATTTTCTCAAAGTGGGAAAGAAGAAACGCTGAAAAACATTCCACTCCACCTAGCTCTCCTTTTCCCTTGCTATGAAAGGCAAGTCCTTGAGTTTATCAGACTGAACCCAGATTACTGAAGCAGAATGAAGATACTATAAAAGGAACACATTCCTTTTCATTTCTCTCTTAACACAAATTATATCTTGTTTCTTGAGATAGGACACTACAGAAATAAAGAATGAAGAGTCACTCTGAATATGAGTTTCATATAAACCTATTTCTCAGAAAAGAAAAAAACAAAACAAAACAAAACAAAAAAACAGCAATGCAGGAACATGATGAAGCCTACCTAAAGCCAGCAAGGAAACTCCACAGCTATAACTTCCTGACTTTAATTCTCCCCTGTAGGTCTCAGAGTGGATAATTTCATCCCTTAGATGGTCAGGCTTTGAGAAACATCTCTCTATAGGCCACGGCCAGCCAAACACAGGGTGTACACCTAATCAAGGTTAAATAACTAATACATTAAGCACATCAAATTAGTAGTATTGTTTTTTAATTTTTACTGAGGTACAACTTATATACAGTAAAACACACAAGTTCAAAATGTATAGCTCAGTGCAGTTCTACACAATTCCATTCACAAGGAACCACATCCAGATCAAGATATAGATCATTTGGCAGGGAGAGACCAAGAAGGAAACATAGGAGGCCCCTGAACTTCCCTCCTTCCGTGGACACAGCAAATGTACAGATACATATGAAGCAATTCTCTCTAAGACAAAAACCAGGAACGAGTTGGGTGACTTCTACACATTAGCAAATGAAAGTAGGAAAGTCTGAAACAGGCTCTCACCATAAACCCCACCCCAGCACAGCACCATACAATCAGAAGCAAACCTCTAAAGTGACAGCTTCTTCCTGAGGAGTGAAGGGACAGACCCCAAAAAAACAACTATTGCTAAAAGCCAATAGGGCTTGCATTCACAACTCCCACAGGACTGTAGCAAAAAAAAAAAAAAAAAAAAAAAAAAGTAGCAGTTCTTTAACAGACGTGTGAGCATTCCCCATGGCCATCCCCCCAGGGCCCAGTGCAGAAGTAGCACACAAAACACCCATCTCCCCATCTTTCACTGGAAGGAATTTGACTACATACTTTACAAGCTGCGGCCTGAGGGTCTAGCTTCTAATTAACATGCATATAAGGGTTGACTAAGATCTTTGCTGGAGCCTAACAGAGCTGCTGGACACTTCCCCTGCCTTCTCCCTCTGGCTCACTCCAACAATCAACCAAGTCCCCAATGTCTCCCTGGAAGGAGTTTATCCACACATCTAGTGCTCCAACTTTTACAGCTATCACTCAAATGATGGGACTCCAAATCACCTAGCTCTGACAGTCACTGGGACTTGCATTCAAGAGTCTCACAGGACTACAGCAAACAAAGAAGCAGCTTTTAAACTGGCATAGAAGTACCCACCCATCTTGAGGCTATACACTCAGGTTCAGTGCAGAGAGAACAAGCAAAAATGCCCACCTCTCAGTTTTTCCATGAAAGGGGTTTAGCTGCTGCCTCAGGGTCCAGTCTTTAATCTGCCTACAAATGGCTGCTGACTGTGATCCTCCCCTCTAGGATACTGATGGGTCTTAGCACACCCACAACTATTGGGAGCCACTAAGAACAAAGACAGCAAGGTGGACAATCACAAAGATTTGAGAGAACCACCTCAGGCCAAGCTGATTGATGAGGTTCATGTCCTACACAACACCAGTCTGTCAAGACTAAAAGGTGGTCGTTTTACCTAATGTGCATAAGCCAACTCAGGGAATCAAAGAAAATAAACAGGGGAATATGTTATAAACAAAAGAATAAAATACATCTCCAGAATCCAACCTTAATGAAACAGAGATAAGTGATGTACCTGATAGAGATTTGAAATAACAGTCTTAAAGATGCTCCCTGAGGTCAGGAGAGCAATGCACGAACAAAATGAGAATTTCAACAAATAAACAGAAAATACTAAGAAATACAAAACAAAAAATATAGAGCTGTAAAATAGAATAATTGAACTGAAAAATTTTAATAAAGGGGATTCAATAGCAGACTAAATCAAGTAGAAAAAAGGATAGTGAAACTCAAAGACAGGACAGTGGATTTCACCCATTAAAGGAGCAAAACTAAAAAGAGTTGAAAAAAAGTGAAGATAGCTGAAGGGACTTATGGGATACTACCAAGCAGAGCATTACACAACTTTTAGAGGTCCCAGAAGGAAAAGAGAGAAAAAGAGCAGAAGATTCACTGAAAAAATAATGACTGAAAACTTCCTAACCTGGAGGAAGAAACAAATATCCAGATTCAGGAAGCCCAAAGATTCACCAAAAAACGATGAATCTAAAGCGACCAACACCAAGACACATTAATATCAGAGACAAAGTGAGAATCTTAAAAATAGCAAGAGAAGAGCAACTTGTTAGACACAAAGGGAAGCCCCATAAGACAATCAGTGGATTTTTCAGCAGAAACCTTATAAGTAAGAAGGGAGTAGAATGATATATTAAGTGATGACATTTAAAAAACAACAACAATGGGATGACTGGGTGGCTCAGTTTGTTAAACGTCCAACTTTGGCTCAGATCATGATCTCACAGTTTGAGGGTTCAACCCCCATGTTGAGCTCCACAATGATGGTATGAAGCCTCCTTGGGATTCTCTCTCTCTTCCTCTCTCTGCCCCTTCCATGTTCTCTCTCTTTTTTAATGTTTATTTATTTTTGAGAGAGACAGAGAGCACAAGCCAGTGAGGAGCAGATAGAGAGGGAGACACAGAATCTGAAGCAAACTCCAGGCTCTGGGCCATCAGTACAGAGCCCAGTGCGGGACTTGAACTCATGAACTGTGAGATCATGACATGAGCCAAAGTCAGATGCTTAACCGACTGAACCACACAGGCACCCCTCTCTCTCTCTTCCAAAATAAATAAATAAACTTAAATAAATAAATAAATAAATAAATAAATAAATAAATAGCACGACTGCCAACCAAGATACTCTACTATACAATAGGGAAAGGATAACCTCTTCAGTAAATGTTACTGGGAAAACTGGATAGTCACATGCCAAACAATGAACTAGACTCCTATGTGACACCATAAACAAAAATCAATTCAAAATGGATTAAAGATTTGAACATAATACCTGAAACTGTCAGACTCCTATAAGAAAATATAAGGGGTAAGCTCCTCAACATTAGTCCTAACAATTCTTTTTGTATTTGACACCAAAAACAAAGACAACAAAATAAAAACTATACAAATAGGACTACATCAAATTAAAAAGCTTCAGCACAACAAAAGAAATAATCAACTAACTAAATAAATAAGCAACTTATGAAATGGGATAATATTTTGCAAACCACATATCCAATAAGAGATTAATTCCAAAATTTAACAGTAATTCATACAACTCAATAGCAAAAACTAAAAAAATAGAAATAAAATAACCCAAGTTTAAAAATGGGCAAAGTACCTGAAAAGACATTTTTCCAAAGACAACATCCAAATGTCGAACAAGTAAATGAAAAGCTCAATACCACTACTCATAAGGAATCTTCAAATTAAAACCACAATGAGATATCACCTCAAACCTACTACCAAAAATACAAGAGGTAACAAATGCTGGCAAGGATGTGGAGAAAAAGGAATATTTATACATTGCTGGTGGCAATGTAAACTAGTACAGCCACTATGGAAAGCAATATTGAGTTACCTCAAAAAATTAAAAATAGAACTACCATATGATCCAGCAATTCCATGTCTGGAGTATACCCAAAGGAAACAAAATTACTATCTCAAAGAGGTATCTGTACTCCTATGTTTACTCTAGCATTATTTACAATAGCCAAGGTATGGAAATAAGTATCTGTGGATAGATGAATAGATAAGGAAAATGTGGTGTGTACATATATACAATGGAATATTCAGTCTTAAAAAAGGATAAAGCCTGCCATTTGCAATGTGGACGAATCTAGAGGGCATTATGCTGAGTGAAGTAATTCAGATAAAGAACGACAAATGCTGCATGGTATGATTTATATGTGGAATCTAAAAAAAAAAAAAAAAAGTCAAACTCATAGAAATAGAGAGGAGAATGGTGGCTACCAGGGGCTGGGAGTGGGGGAAATAGAGGTTGGTAAGAGAGTAAAAACTTTCAGTTATAGGATGAAGTCTGGGAATCTAATGTATAACATGGTGACTATAGTTGATAACTTGTATTATTCAATTGAAATTTTCTAAGAAAGTCGAACTTAAGTGTTCTCACCAAAAAACAAAAAGACAAAAATAAAAACAAAAGTTAGTATGTGAGGTGATGGCTATACTAATTAACTCTATGGTGGGAATCCTTTCACAATGTATATGTATATCAAATTATCACATTGTACACTTGAAATATATAACAATTTTGTCAATTATACCTCAGTAATGCTGATAAAAGAATACAGAGCATTTCCCACATCCCAATAATATTTTCAGTTATTTTTAAATTTTGTCTAAATTTGCTAGATGGCAGTAATGGTATTCTTACGTTCAACAGTGAGTTGGAGATTCCTCTAGGAAGGTGGAGTGCTTAAAGATGGTGAGGTCATGGGGTTGAAAGCACAGTTTCGGGAATCAGAGACATTTGGCAAGGCATACCTCCCTAGCCTACAGTCCGTTCACTTGTATTATGAGAATTATAGGTGAGTCTTTCGGGGATTGAATGAGTTAATGCATGTAAAGACTCACAAGGTGCTGGGCAGACACATATTAGGTTAAGAAAATGGCAGGTATCAATAATAAGAATTAATCATTCTAATATTCAGTTGAAGCACAGCCTGGGCCAAAACATCTTCCTTCTTCCTGACTGCTACACTTTCATGTGATAATGCCCTCAAGGGCTGAGTGACAATATTTTGTTCCTACCATTTTGATTTAGCTGTTGAAGGAAGATGTATTTCATTTGCACTGTATCAGTATCAAATCTCATTTTAAAAGCAATTGTTAAAAATTCTGAGAATAAACTTATACTGTCTTTGATCAAATAAGCTGCTGCAATCAGAATGAATGTTTTACAATGATCAAGCTATTTATTTTTGAAAGCTTCCAATATTTTGAAGCCTAAAATGGTTTAGTTCTGTCCACCAAGCAATTAATATGTTCTACTAAACAAATCAGAGCTGGAGAACCAAATTAACACCTTTCAAGAGTGATATATCAGTGCCGGCTTCTACAGAATGTTTTATGACCCTTCCACCTAATTTAATGGATACATTCTGAGCATCAGAATGTCCCAGTATGGCTTGAATTCTTTCAGAGGCAAGAAAATATACATTCATATTGAAGTGGAACTTCGTAGAGAAATTAAACTCCTCTGTCATATATGAAATTCTACTTTCAAGTATTTTACCTTAACTCCAAAACTAGACTCAATTTCATTCATTAACTCAGACTTAATTCAGTTAGAAAAGATATTTTGTGTAAATGAGTAAGAGCTGAGACAAATGCACACCAGATCCTTTTCCAGCTTCACATGACTGACAGATCATGTAGGAGGATTACAGACACTCAGACATAATTACCTCACTCTGGTCTTAAATGTGAAGTAACTGATCAGCTTTTCTGCCCACTCAGCTGAACAGTACACCACAGCCCAAAAACCTCAGCCACACTCCAACTAGAACAAATCATGTGGACTTATTATTGCTTTTTCCCAAATCCTGCTGTGAGATAATAGAAAATATATATAATCGTCTTTGCCCCCAGTTTCTGACACAGGGCTTCTAAAACCCTTGTAATTTCCTAAATGATAAGAGCACTCTAATGAGGCAATTTTGTGTGCGTTCCCACATGGAGGCTGGTCACCAGAAATATCAAGCCATGATTATAAGCTGGGAATTTTCAGCCCCACACCCCCACTTCTCTGGAGAGGAGAGAGGGGCTGGAAATGGAGTTAATAATCGATCACACTGACACGATGAAGCCTCTGTAGAATCCCAAAAGTATGGAGTTCAGACAACATCCAGGGTGGTGAACACATCCACACTCTGGGATGGTGACACACTTCAGCTCCACATGGATAGAAGCTTCCATGCTCAGGACCCTCCCAGACTTCACCCTATGTATCTCTTCATCTGGCTATTCATTTAAATACTTTAATAAACTGGTAAATGTAAATAAGTGTTTCCCTGATTTCTGTGAGCTCATATATTCTAGCAAATAATTAAATCCAAGGGGGAGGAAGCCATGGGAACTTGCAATTTGTAGCCACGTCAGAAAGAAGTTGTAGGTAACCTGGAAAACTACTACTTGTGAATGGCATCTGAAATGGGGAGCAATCTCATGGACTGAGCCCTTAATCTGTGGGATCTGACACTATCTCCAGAACTGAGAATAAATTGAGTTACATTATTTAATTCTACCTGGTGTTATAGAATTGCTTGGTGAGGGAAAAAAAACTCAAACCTCTGGTAACCTGACACATCAGAAGTGAAGTGCTCCATGTGAAAGTAAATGAGAAAGACACAGGAGAGAACTGTAGGCTTTTTTCAACTCACCCTCACTCACTGGCCTCCATGCACTTGAAGTTGTCTGAAAGGAAATGGCAAGGATGTTTTTTGTCTCCCAAAACTATCTCCAATATTCATTTTAACCTGACTTTAGGGACTAATGTCCAAAACAATCACACTTCCATACGTGCCCTAGATCAATATGTGAAACAGAAACTGATGTATGCTACTAGAAGTAAATGTTAATAGTACAGCTTGACAGTGGGAAGATCCTAAAGAGCCCCATGGACAATGAAATCATTCAAGGGTGCTTCTTTATTGTCAAATAGAGAAGTTCCAAGTGGTACCATTCCCTTCTCCAGCCCTTCCTCTTATATATTCACCTGGGTAAACAGACTAGGAGGAAACTTCTGTATTTTTTCTTTAATAGGACTTAGGGAATGTGTTGTTTAAAAAGAAAAGAGGATAATAAGGTAAGGAGAAAAGAAGGAATAATAATAATAATGACAATGACAACAGTATGATAATTGTGCCAGAACCAGGACCTTAGCAACAGAGGTCAAGTTTAGCTGCTGATTGTTCTACTTTTTTTAAAGTTTTTTTGTTTTTCTTTTTTGGGTTTAATTTATTTTTTTAATTATTTTTAAATTTTTTTAATTTATTTAAATCTAAGGTAGTTAACACATAGTATAATAATAGTTTCAGGAGTAGAATTTAGTGATTTATCACTTAACATATAACACCCAGTGCTCATCCCAACAAGTGACCTCCTTAATGCCCTTCACCCATTTAGCCCATCACCCTACCCAACACCCCTTCAACAACCCTCAGTTTGTTCTCTGTATTTAATAGTCTCGTGATTCGCCTCCCTCTCTGTTTTTATCTGATTTTTCCTTCCATTCTCCTATGTTCATCTGTTTTGTTTCTTAAATTCCACATGAGTGAAATCATATATTTGTCTTTCTCTGGCTGATATATTTCGCTTAGCATAATACATTCTAGTCTATCCATGTTGTTGCAAATAGCAAGATTTCATACTTTTTGATCACCAAATAATATTCCATTATATACATATATATATTATATAATATATATTTTATTCATCTCTTCTTTATTCATCAGTCGATGGACATTTGGCTCTTTCCATTGTTTGGCTATTGTTGATAGTGCTGTTATAAACATCAGGATGCTTGTACCCCTTTGAATCAGCATTTGTGTATCTTTTGAATAATATACCTAATAGTGCATTTGCTGGGTTGTAAAGTAGCTCTATTTTTAATTTTTTGAGAAACCTCCATACTGTTCTCCAGAGTGGCTACACCAGTTTGCATTCCCACCAACAGAAGAGGGTCTCCCTTTCTCCACATCCTCATCAACATCTGTTGTTTCCAGAGAGGTTAATTTTAGCCATTCTGACAGGTGTGAGGTGGTAGCTCTTTGTGGTTTTGATTTGTAATTCCATGGTGATGAGTGATGTTGAGCATCTTTTCATGTCTGTTAGCCATCTGGATGTCTTCTTTGGGAAAGTGTCTGTTCATGTCTTTTGCCCATTTCTTCACTGGATTATTTGTTTTCTAGGTGTTGAGTTTGCTCAGTTCTTTATAGTTCTTTATCCAATATGACATTTACAAATACCTTCTCTCATTCCATTGGTTGCCTTTTAGTTTTGTTAGTTGTCTTCTAAGATTTTATTTTAAGTAATCTCTACATCCACCCCATAAGCCCAAGGTCAAGAGTCGCATGCTCCACCAACTGAGCCAGCCAGGTGGCCCTAGCTGCTGACTGTTCTGATATGAGCAGAGGAGTAAGAACTCATCATGCTGAAAAATGGGAAGCCAATACACTAATTCATCAGAAAGATGTCAAAATCATGACTGTAAGATAAGAAGTGAAGAGGAAGATCAGGCTGGGGCTGGGGACCTGGAACAAGATTCTAGAAGACTGGATTAGGGAATATGACAAAGAAGAATGATAGGTTAGGTGATAAACATGAGATTATCTGGCTGATTACTAGCAAGTACCAAGGGCTGAGCTGGGATGAGGAACGTTTAAGATGTAGTCCTCATAAGGTAGTTATATCCAGAGTAACATCCTAAATCAGAATCCCTTTACAACTGCATAACCTAGAAACTTCCCTTGTGTCATCCAGGCCAACATTCAAGGGATGGATGAGCTAAAGCAAAAAAGTCTGCATTGACAGAATATAAGGAGCATCAATGAAGGTAAAATAAACACACACACACACACACACGCACACACACACACACACACGCCATAAAATAGCTTGTGATAGCCAGGAAATAGAGTAAGCTCATCCCAGGAAGTCTCTTGGAGTTCTAGAAATCTAGGGCTCTATGATAATGGCTTAAATACTCTTGGGAGTCATAAGAATATATAAATTTAAAAATAATAACAAAAAGAGCCATTCAGTGGTTTAGGAGATAGGTATTGGAGTGACACTGACCTCACTTTGTAACTACCTCTGACTTTGGAAAAGTTTAAACTACCTGTTCCTCAGTTTTGTTATCTGTAAAATGGGGATGATAACACCTACTTAATGTCCTTGGGTTAGTCCAAAGTCAAACTTGTATAAAGTGCATAGTACTTCCCTAGGCATATAATAACATCCAATCAGTGGACACTTTTGTGATAATGGCAAAATATTTTAACATAACTCTGATGTTCAAAGAGTTCATATCATTTTCTTTGTTAGTGCTTCCATTATACCTACAAATCAGATTTTAAAAATCAGCAAAAACAGGAGCCTAACTCTGACAGAATCAGCATTTATTCACTTTACTTTCTTTAATGTTTTTTATTTATTTTTGAGAGACAGAGAGAGCATGAGCGAGAGAGGAGCAGAGAGAGAGAAAGAGAGACAAAGAATCTGAAGCAGGCTCCAAGCTGTCAGCACAGAGCCCAACACGGGTCTTAAACCCACGAACCGTGAGATCATGACCTGAGCTGAAGTCAGACACTTAACCAACTGAGCCACCCAGGCACCCCAGAATTCATCACTTTAAATGCATTATAGTGCATTTGGGCCTGAGGAGGCCCTGACATATAATGAATCAATGTAATAAACAGCATTATCTAGTAAGATTATAGTATTAACATTGTCACAGAAAAAATAAGGTAACAAGAGGTAAAATGATAGCACTCGCATTAATAACTAGGAAGACAAATACTTAAAGGAAGAAAAGTGTTCTCCTACACTAAGATCTATCATTAATTGAATACTTCCATAGTACTTTATATTATTTTATTTATTCATCACAACAACCCAGTGAGGAATATATCATCTCATCTTTACAAATGAGAAAACTGACACTTTGAAGTGGTAAGTAGCTTGCTTGTGATTACTCAAGTAGTAAGGGGAAGAGCTGGAATCTAAATAAAGACTCATCTGCCTCAAAAGCCTGTTTCCTCCATCTCTGGCTTATGGCTGCCTCAGCAGTTACCAAGCCAGTTACTAAATTTGAGACTGGTATTCCAGTAAACTATATTGATGCAAACTTGAATAGCCCTTTCTGTAAAAGAAAACTAAATAAAAAACACAGCATGAGAAAAAATTTTACCTACATCCCAATATATACTTAAAAACCAAGTATTTTTAAGCTATACCAGGCACCTATAAAAAGGTAGATAGGGGCGCCTGGGTGGCTCAGTCGGTTGGGCGTCCGACTTCGGCTCAGGTCATGATCTCACGGTCCGTGAGTTCGAGCCCCGCATCAGGCTCTGTGCTGACAGCTCAGAGCCTGGAGCCTGCTTCAGATTCTGTGTCTCTCTCTCTCTCTGACCCTCCCCCGTTCATGCTCTGTCTCTCTCCGTCTCAAAAATAAATAAAAACATTAAAAAAAATTAAAAAAAAAGGTAGATAAAAAACTTTATTCCTTTTGCAAACAAAACAGAAATCATAGAAATAAAGGAGAGTAAGATAAAACATGAAATTTCATTCACCTCTGGAATACTTGTATAACCAGTGTTCACCATAAAATTGAGATAGAGGGGCGCCTGGGTGGCGCAGTCGGTTAAGCGTCCGACTTCAGCCAGGTCACGATCTCACGGCCCGTGAGTTCGAGCCCCGCGTCAGGCTCTGGGCTGATGGCTCAGAGCCTGGAGCCTGTTTCCGATTCTGTATCTCCCTCTCTCTCTGCCCCTCCCCCGTTCATGCTCTGTCTCTCTCTGCCCCAAAAATAAATAAACGTTGAAAAAAAAATTAAAATTGAGATAGAATATGTGGGAAACAAGGACAGATAGACCTATGATTCTATTTTCAATCATGTTAAATTAGGTATTTATATATATTTGTAAGTATTAGGTATTGTGCATACAAGTATATGCATTTATTCTTAAATTTTTCTGCAGAACTTATCTAACCTATAATTCTATAAACATGTTTATAAATATATTTATAATTAAATTCTTCACCCTGTCGCTACTCATAAAAATTTTTGGGATTTCATTTCTTTAAGTTAAACTGCTTCATCAATTTATCCTTTCCTCCTTCCTTTACCACATATTTACTTCAGCTGTGTACACAGTTTGGCAACAACCATAGAATGAATTGAGAAAACCACACAGTATTCTAACCAAGCCCTCCTTAGGACAAATGAAATGCATGTGAGATAGGACACCCCAAAGATGCCAGTCGATTGTCTCTGCAGACATCCCAAGTCTCATAATCAAATTCACCATAAAAACCATTCATTCGGTGACTTTACTGAGTGACCACAGTGTACTTGGCACTAGGCTAGATTCTGAGGACACTGTACCCACCTAATAGAAGCCCAGAGACTGGTTAGAAGAGACATGTGTAAACCAACATTACAGGACCATTTGATCAGAGCTCTAATTGTAGCATTCATAAGATGCAGTGGGCATGGAAGGGTATTCATACTTGAATACCAAGGACAGTCTTATTTTGATGTATTAACATGTGCTCCATATAAATACTTGCTGCCATAAAGTAAAAATTACAAAGGATGTTGAGATCTAACAAAAACAATTTCTAATTTCATTGAATCCATAGGACCTACCAAAACAATCTTTTCCAGTACTGAACCTTTACTGAACCTTTATTTATCAAGTCTTCATCAGCTCCAATCTGCAGACCACTGGCATTCCTGTGTCTTTTAATTTTTCATCTTTTTTTACCACCTTTAGTTTCCAAAATCAACATAGACTTTATCATCCACCTTCAGTTTGGGGTGAAGGTCATCACCTGGTCATTTATACTGCCGTGTTCTCAACGTAAGAGAGACATATGGCTAATGCATCCCTAATTTTGTTATTTTGTTGTACTCTGCTGCTATTGCACATCTCCTGAATTTTCTTCAGCCAATTATTGTCAAGTGCATTTAATTTCTTCTATTTCATGTTAGTGCATTGCCAATATCCTCATCCCCACTGAGCTGATATTCTGCTGGGGAAATACTGGATTTTTACTTTCCACTGATACAAACAGTCACTCTGTGATAGTTTCTTGAAAGTGAAACTATTCTTTTCTGGAAGGTCCACACAGCCATTGTGAGAGCTGGTTTCTTTGAACCTTTTAGTGTACGTCCATGTTCTTTATTCAGTATGTCACTGCCCCCATGTCCCACTTAATTATGTGATAATGTAGAGAGTGCCACAGCAGTCTGAAAAAACAGGTTAAATTACTCTAGATGTCAACAACAAATGGCAGAGCCCACAGACTGCCATTTACTCACCCGCCAGTCAATAAAAACACAACTGAGATCTTAGTAGAAAGATCTGAAGGCATAAGTGAAAGATCCAAAATATCTATGCTCCTTGAAAATGAAATGTCTTCCCGTAAATGTACCGTATTTACTATAGTTCCAATATTTTCCTGTTAATCCTCAAAAAATGGCGTAGGAATCATTTATAATATCCTTGGTCTCCAATACAATTGAAATACTTCATACAGAAATTGAAAAATACTTTGATTATACTTAGTGTGCAGGACACTTTTCTGATTTCTTATATTACAGTTTCTTTGGGTCTTTTTTTATTACCATAGAAATTAAGCAGGTTCCTTCCTACCTCCAGGATAAAATTAAAATTTCTTTTTATTCCTTTAATTTTTTAATACATTGTTTCCACAAGTTCCAAGAGTTGGTTTCAACATGGAATTTACAAATTGCACCTTTTAGGTTAAATTACATCTATATTTTTTAGTGCATATCCTAAATGTACTAAGTGAAACATTTTTTCAAAACTCGTTATAACAGCTTAGTCTAGATCATAATTTTCATAATTTTAGCTATTTAGAAAAAAACATTAACTTGTTTTTAAAACAACACAACATTTCATCATGAAATTTGCAGTGCCTGGATACCAAATTTCTCCACAAAGATTTTTCAAAGGTATCTGGCACCAAATTTCTCCAGAAAGATTTTAAAGAGGATATTAGAAGTGGACTTAGGATGCTGGGTGGCAGCTGGTGTGACATGACAGGCATGAATAAATGTGCCAACAAAGCCCTTATGGTTTATTGGGTAATTACGGGAAGTGGCACTGGTGCCAGCCAATCAGATTCCTGGGCAGCTACTTCTAAACCCACTTACTCTTAAAGTAGATCATTAAAAATGCACTTCGGTGGAGAAGCTTTTCTCCTACTCGACATAAACAGTCTATTTGCAAAGTTAGTCATTTGGTCAAAATGCAGCACATCAGTGATGGTACAGTGAACAGCCACCTCTATATTACACAAACATCTTCCATTAAAGGCATTTCAGAGTGAAGCTTTCAAACATGAGAGGAATGAATAGGCCTGCAATGGGCATGTGCCCATCTCTTCCCATCCATAAAACCACATATTGACACACAAAAGCGAGTTCATTCCATTTATTTGCAGGTTTCTGAAATGTAACTCTAGAGCTTATGTGTACAGTGCAAATTGAATCACATTTTTTAAATGCCAAACAAAGGACAAATGTTTGTTACTGGAAAAGACAAATCTTAATTCCTGGAAGCTGGTTAAATCCTGCCAAACCACTAAAGAAAAAGGTGATAACTCAACAGCTTTCCAAAACGTACCGAGGAAGATCAGAACTTTTTCTCAATGATGTGGAGGTGACTATTTTTAAATATGTGATCTCCTATTGCCCAAAAACTTCAAAAGTCAAGTTGGTTCCAAATACTGTCTTGGGGGGAAGGATAGCCTAGGTCTGAGAAACTGTTTTAAAACTACTACTGGATTGACATGATTTTGTTTCCTAATATGACATTCACCTTCATTCCTGGAAGGACATTGGTATCTAATCCTGGAAGTCAAGCTTCTCAGCAAAAAAGGTTAGTCTTCAGAAGAGGTATATATGTTTTAAGTTTGGAAAGCTCTGCCAATAAATTCTATCTTACTCATAATCAGGGCAATGATCAAAATAATTATAACTGGTTGGCATAGGGACCAACCAATCAGAATGAATTCCTGGATACCACTGCACTGAAGTAGGGTCTGAAAGTCCCCTTAACAGGGGTTTCCAAGGAATGATTCTAGAGGAGGGGCTAAAGAAGCCAAAACATCTGGGGACTATCCAGGGTCTCAAGAAAGGGGCCATTTCCATACCAGTTCAGACAGATTTCAATATAACAACTGGTGTAGACATACCTGTGCATACTGATTCACAGAAGCCTTGCTCCCACCTATAAGAAACATCTATCATACTAGGCTAGACCTAAAGAAGAAGTAGTTCAAAAAGAGACTGGTGACTTACATTGAAAACACAGATGTTGAACAAATGCCGTCTTCCCATGAGAACACAATGGGACAGGTGGGAGGGAAAGGAAGGAAAGAAAGAAGGGGAAATGAGTCCAAGGATAACTATAACCTATCAGAGCAACTAAAGGGGTCACCAGTGTGGACATTTAAGAAAGAGAAGCAATACTGACTAGCAGGGAGATGTTAAACAAAAAGGGGATTAAGGTGGTAAAAAGTGGCCTTTTCTCCGGCTGACAAGAATGACAAGTGTGTAGGCCACCAGGAGCAATGAGGTAGACACTGGTTTCCATCAGCATCCTAAATCCAATTTGAAACCATCATTCTATCTTCAAAGCAATAGATGAAAAAGTTTATACCAAAGACAAAGCACCTGAAGTTGAATCACATCATCAACCTGCGGCTGATGAGACACTGAATGGATTTTCTATTACATTTCTACAGACTGAACATCTGTCTTAGAGTGAGCTTATTCAGCCTCAGCCAAAAGCTTTCATATCTAGCATACTCATCATCATCTGAGGGCACTGAACTGAAAGATACTGTGAGGAGACAAGACAGACCATTGGGAAATCATTTTAACTCATGAAAGCTTATCCTGAACAAGAAAAAACACCCAGTTGAAGCAGCATGAGAAAGAACCTATGGCCTAACAACCACGTGCTTTTAAAAAAATTAGCTCTCATGCTGTTGCTCTGAGAAAAGTGACCTTCTACTCTCTGAAGAGGCACTAGGTACCAGTGGGTGACTGACTTACTAAAAGCACAAAACACTCTATCACAGAGGCAGAGGAAATTTCATGTATTTCAATTTTCACACATGTCACACATCAATAAATGTCGACCAAAAGAATAAGGGGATAAAAAAAGAAAGATTCACAAAAACGAAGATAATTTTTAAAAAAAAAATAATAAAGGAATGAATACATTCAGCTCAACTCAACATTATTCTGAAGATAGTCAGGATGTAAAATATCTTCTCTGAAAACACTGTTGAGGATAAAATCTGGAGACAATAGAACAACCAGAGATTAAATATCAGCCACAGCCCACCTTCCTTCAAGAAATCTTCAGGGGGAACTCATAGGATCCTGGAACTCAACAGACTGAATTTGGAAAACCATGATAACATACTATGGTATATATATGTCTCTTCCATTTCAATGGGTTGGCCTTTCTCTTAGGCTCTTCTACAAGGAACCAACAATTGAGGATTCTTAACTTCTCCAAGTTTCCCCTCAACCCCAATACAAGTAAGTAAATTAAATCCTGTGTCTTACTTCTCCTACAGAGATATTAAAAAGAAGACCTGTGCATCAAAGAAATAACACTTTGGAGCAAAAGAATAAGTTAAGGCCATCCCTTCTTTCTCTGGGGAAAACTGATACTCAAGCTCCCAGATCCAAAGTTCTGAAATGTATTTGCAAATGGTATGGTTGTAAAGGAAAATTCATCGGGGTTTCTCACCTACCCTTAAATCTCCACTTCCAGCCACTTGATCACAATTGGTCTCCTTGAGTTGCTGACAGACATCTCTCGAAGCAGTGGCATAGTACATTTCACAGAAAGCTTCTCCCTGAAAGGCAGAGCTCCTTTGGAATGGTACCACATTGGCCAGAAACCCCTATTTCCTGCAGTGCAGCATCCATCCAAGAAATCGTCTCTCCAGGACCAATATTGCCAAGAATAATACAGACAAACATGTTGGCATTCACAAACTTTGAAAGTAGCCCAGAAACTGTGATGCTCAGCCCACTCACAGCAGAAAAAGACATGCACCCTCACTTCTTTGTGTGGACTACCTACCACATACCTAAGAGATATAGCTAGCCTACTACTAATGAACAAAGACTAGCTCAAGAAAGAATAAGTCATTGAAAAAAAAAAAGAAGAAGAAGCCTATGCTCAAGAGTTGGAGACTTGGGTAAAATCTGATTCTATTTAGAATAATACCTCCCAGTGATGCTGGATCAGAACCGGCCAGTATCTCTATTCTACTTCATGACTGAAGTTACACACCAGGGACAGGGTCCTCAACAGATCAGCTAAAACTAATTAACTGACCTCAGTCTCTATCCAGTAGAATGCATACATTTGGCAAAGCTAACTTGAAGTTTGTCTTACTGACTTTAAAATGCCCTGAGGCTAGAGAGAGTAGGGATGTGACCACAAGTGATTATCATGGCCCCCTTCCTAGACCTCTATCACTCAGCCTTTTTAATACGGAAAAAAAAACAAGTGTCCAGAAGGTGCAAGAGATTTAAATTTCAGACAGCATTGTTATAGTATACTCCCTTCAATTCAGTGGCAGGAAATCCTGGTCAGAACTTGCTAAACTCCTTTCCGCACTTCTCCGTAGCTACCACCTTGGGTAACATTCTCACAAACTCATTAGTGCCCATAATCCTTTACTATCAAAACAGAGGCTACTCTCTTAAAAGGATAATTTCATTTCAGAACCTTTGCATACTTTAATCTATAAATAATTTCTGAAAAACAAATGTCTTGGCACACCGTACTAATAATTTAACTTATGAAACTATTATTGGCTGAGTTAATATAACTTCATAAGTGGCCAACTTATATTTTAAAAACATTTTACTGTCCTGAACTAATTTAAGACAACCATATTTCCATGCACATCTGAGTTTCATAAGCCAAATTTCCAGATATTTTATATCAAGGTTTGAGCTGAAGAAGAAGACTGGAAAACACTCTGGAAAAAAATAATGTTAGATATTGGAATCACAAGGCCATCAAGAGAGGTAGAGTAAAATTAAGAAAGATGGGCAAGGAAAAAATATCTAAATACTTTTTAAATGAGATTTGAAAAAGAGATGGTGGAGCAATGAGGTGTAAAGAGAAGACAAAGGCAAACTTTCAGATTTCCAGATAAACAAGCAGACATCATTCACACCCAGTGAGCTACATGAAGCAGAGAGGCCATCAAGCCTCACAAGGAACAATGCTCCCATCTCACACGTTAATTACAGGAGGAAGTCTAGTCCTTGTCTGCCATACAGCTAGTTATATTTCTAGTTTTCCATCTCACTGCTCTAAGGAATCATTTATGTTGGCTGAAGCCACCAGAGACTAATGGATATTCCCCACTCCATAAACCAGCAGCCACATTCATGGATTTCTATGGAGAGCTGGGGAGGGAAACTTGTATTTAAGGTTTTCTACATAACCAAAACTATCATTCACCAACAACACTGATGGTAATACACTGACACAAGTAAATCAAGTGAATCTATAGATTTCTAAAGTGCTGGTCACCTTAATACCTAGGTAAATATTTATCAGATCTGGAAATGAGCGTGTACCAAGCTGCACCAAGTATTAGAAAGAAACTCCAAGTTGCACTGGGACTAATCCCTGTGTAATAACAAATGTGAGAAAACCTACCTTGACCTGGTCTGCTAAGGTGCCTAGAACAAAAAAGTATATCTGGCTGCTCAGGACCCAGATCTGATTAGAAAGTTGAATAACATTGCTTGTGACCACTCCTTCCAATCAAAAAACAAAACAAAACACACAAAAAAATACTTTTTACCATTTAACTATTCATCATTTACCCCCGTCAAGGAAAAGTTGTTATTAGTACTCAGGGTTTAACTTAAAAATATTTAAAGTAGCACCCAAGTAATTAGCAGGGAAAAATAGAAGGAAAACAACTGGTTTATTTTTCTCATGTTTAAAAGAGGCAAAAGAATACTGAAATTATAAATAACTTCATTTGACGGACTAAAAATTTTAGTCACTGATTAAAGCTGAATATATCAAGTTTAACCCAAGATATTAGGCACTCAATTATGGCATCTTCTATTCAAGTGAGTAGACTATTCACACTTAAAGAAAAAATAGAAAGCCAAATTATACAATGTTTTTAAAGATTTTATTTGTAAGTAATCTTTACACCCAACATGGGGCTCACACTCACAACCCTGAGATCAAGAGTTGCACGCTCTGCCAGCTGAGCCAGCCAGGTTTCCCCCAAATCATATAATTTTTAATTAAATTCCACGGCCCCATAAAATTAGCACCAGAATAAAATGAATTATTGGTTATTCTGGCTTCATCCCCATAAGGTTCAGATGTTTATGCCTGGGGCTGTTTGTTTATATATTTGCTTGTCTTTTGCAGGTTTTGTTGTTGTCGCTGTTGTTGTTGTCTCCTGAGTGGAGCAAATCCAAGGATGATGCTGACTAAAAATTTTGCCTTGTAGGCTACAGCTTAGAGATTAGCTTAATCAAATTTACTTGGAAATAAAGCCACAATTGTTGTGATCCTCTTACATACTCAGAATTCAGGAATAGAAAATTAGTCTCAGAAAAAATCATTTAACTCATTTATTATAGAACAAACTCAAGTATTTCTATGAAATGGTATGATTCTAGATTCTTCTATGCTTGGGTCAACATGGAGGGAGTTGGATCTCTCTGAACAAGAATTCTCTACAATTCATGGAGACTCAATCACCCAGCACTGTGGAGAAATCAATATCATTTTTGGTGGTGAGTGGAAGTGACAGATGATACTTAACTTTTCTTTAATAAAATCCTTTGTGAACAGGGTAATCATCATTTTTAAAAAGACATAATACCTCTCTTTTATTTTTTCTTCCTTAATAAAATAAATGACAACTTCACTTTTTATCTCCTGTCTAGTTCTTACAGAAAGGTGCAAGCTGGAAACCATGAGAATAAAAGCTCTCCAGCAGCTGTGAAAAATAGCAGTCTAGCAGCCACCAGAAGAAAAAGAATAGGTTTGGAACTCCCCCAAAAGATCTATCCCCACAGAACTGTCACCATTTGATCTGTCTTTCAGCTCACTAAAAAGCTCTGTATAGGGCTTGTCTTTATTTGACAGGATGGAGAACTTGCTCTGTACAAACAGGCTTATCTACAGGGCATTTGTCAAAAACAATCAATGGCAACTGTTTAACATTCATGCCACCTGAGACAGCATTACCAATTTGGGTTAATAAAAGGCTGCCCAAGATACTTAAAGGGAAAAATTGGGGAATAACATGTCTATACACTTTGAAAAGCTCAGTAATATTTTTGGCAAGCAAGAAGATCATGTATATGAACATGGCTGTGTGCACACCCAAGGGTGTGCATATGCTCAGAAAATATTTAAGAAGGTCAAAATCTCATACCCCTGGCTTACCTTGAGGCCTTGCTCAAGAAAAAAGTAAAGGCTAAGGCAGAGTTGTAAATAACCCACCATAGCATTGAAAGTATGCCCCAACACACACACACACACACACACACACACACACACACACACACCTTAGCAAAGGCTGGAAGCCTTACTGAGTCAAGGCATTTAAGGAAATCTCTGTCCATTAGCTGATCATTACCATTAACCAAGAAGAGACATTAGTGACTATACACAATTTTACAGACTTTAGAAAATATGTCAAATATCACTAAATAAACAAGTAAGTGGCAACAACAAAAACTCAGGAGTGGGGAGTAGAGAGGAATGTGATTTCCAGAGTTGCCACATAATATTATATTAAGTGTTGAGATTGCAACAACTGAAAAGAAAAACAAGATATGCAAAGAAAGGGAAAGTATAACCCATACACAGGAAAAACATCAGTTATAGAAACTGTCCTGAAGAAAACCCAGATGTTGAACTTACTAGGCAAAGACTTTAAGGCAGCTATCATAAATGCATTCAAAGAACTAAAAGAAACCATGTGTGGAACACCTGGGTAGCTCAATCAGTAAAGCATCCAACTCTTTATTTTGGCTCAGGTCATGATCTCACAATTCATGAGATCAAAGCCTGCATTGGACTCTGCATTGACAGCATGGACCCTGCTTGGGATTCTCTCTCTCCCTCTCCCTCTGACCATCCCCCACTCACACACATTCTCTCTCTTGCTCGCTCTCTCTCAAATAAATAAACTTTAAAAAAATAAGTAAGAGACCAATAAAATAATAACATGTAATGAAATAAAAGAAATTATGAGAATAATATATCATCTATATATTATTGGTATAATACATAGAAATTATGAGGGATAAGAAGGAAGAGGAGGAAGGAAGGAAGAGAACAAAGAAGGAGGGAGAGGAGGAAAAAGGATATGAAGGAGGAAGAAGAGGAGGAAAAAAGAATGAAATAAATATTCTGGGTGTTTTAAAATACAATAATGGAAATGAAAAATTCACTATAAAGACTCAACAACAGATTTTATCTGGCAGAAGAAAGAATCAAAACTTGAAGACAGATTGATTGAGGTTACACAAGCTGAGGAATAACCAAATGGGTCAAAAAGGAAATTACAAAGGAAATTGGAAAAAATTTTAAATACTGAAAACAAAATACAATATACCAAAACTTATGAATATGGCTAAGGCAGTGGTTAGAGGGAAATTTATAGCTATAAACATCTATATTTAAAAAGGAAAATGATCTCAAACTAGTAAACTAATTTTTCACTTTAAGAAACGATTTTGTTTCTCTTCTCTAGTTTTAGTAAAAAGAAAAGAATATTAACTTTTAAGCAAGCAAGAGATAGGAAACGATAAAGACTAGGGTGAAAATAGATGGAATAGAAGAATGGGAAAACAATACATAAAAGCAACAAAATCAAAAGTTGTTTCTTTGAAAAGATTGTTTTTAACTGGCAAAACTTTAGATACACAGACAAAGCCAAAAAAAAAAAAAAAAAGACTCAAATTACTAAAGCCAGGAATGAAAGTAAATTAGATCACTAACAACCTCACAGAAATAAAAACAACTATAAGGGAATAGTATGAACAAATGTATGCCAATAAATTAGACAAACTAGATGCAACAGACAAATTCCTACCAAGACACAACTACCAAAATTCACTCCAAAAATAATAATGATAATAATAATAGAAAATCTGAATAAACCTACCACAAATAAAGAAATTATATGAGCATGGTAGTCACAATAATGGCACCCCAAGAATGTCCATGTCCCAACCCCCTAAACCTGTGAATATGTTAGGTTACATGGCAAAGGAGTTTAAGGTGGCACAAAAAATTAAGGCTTCTAATAAAACTACCTTAAAATAGGGAGATTATCCTAGATTATCTGGATAGACCCAATTTAATCACAAGAGTCCTTAAAGTGGAAAAGAGGACTAAAGCAGGATGTCAGAGGATGCAATGTGAGGATTCAAACACCTGCTGCTGGTTTTGAAGATGGAAAGAGGAAGCCAAACACCAAGGAGTACAAGCAGCCTCTAGAAGCTGGAAAAAGCAAGCAGTTATGTTCTCCCACAAACCTGGTGACCCCTGATGGCACCTTGATGTTAGCCCAGTGAGATCTGTGTCAGACTTCAAATAAGTTTGCAAGATAAAAGGTTTGTATTGCTTTACACCATGGTAAGTTTTTGCAGCAGTAATGGAAAGCTAATATAGGTGATGGCGATGAGAGTGGGGTACTGATGCAACAAACACCTAAACAGGTGCCCGTCACTTTTGAAATGGACAATTGGCAGAGGCTGAAAAGTTTCTGAGAAGCAAGATAAGAAAAGCCTCGATTGCCTTGAACAGACTGGTAGCAGAAATATGGGTATTAACAACTCTGCTAGTAAAGTCTCAGAAGGAAGTGAGGAAGCGTGGTAAGGAAAACACACATCACCTTAGAGTACCTAAATCATGATGACAGACTGCTGCAAGAATGAGGGGAGAAAGAATTAAGCAAAAAGGAACCAGGACACGATGGTCTGAGGAATTCTCAGCTTTTCCAGATTGCCAAAGATGCTAAAATTTAAGGGAGGTACTGTCAGGAGAGAAAAAGCTGAATGTGTGGCTATATAAGCTTTTGCTAATACCTCAGCTCAATCAAAAGGTCCGAATATTCAGTCCCATATCACGGACAAGGTTCTTTGGAAAGATTAACTTTGTGACTCATAAATCCCTTCTGCTGTCTCAGCAGAGGCCAAAATTAAAGATGGGATTATCTAAGAAATGTCTTGGATGATCTCATCAAAAAAGGAACGAATCCCATGACGGACAGAGAAGATCCACAAGGTTCTTGAGAATTTTACATATTAGCAGAAACACTACCAGCTCGGACCCAAAAGCACAAAAAGAGTACAAAATGAAAGAAGGCTGTTAGACACCCAAAACTCTACAGGCAGGAATCAGACTGACAAAACTACCCAGTTGCAAAGATGTGCTACGTTTCACAAAAAAAGACACGATAATTCTGAGGGCGGAACTGAATGCCCAGAGCGTAGAACCATGATTTACAGTCCCAGCTAGAAAAGTTGTTTGGGACCAGTGGCTCCTTTTTTCACTCCATTTCCTCCCTTTTTGTACAGGACTATCTATGCCTGTTAGGTTATGATTGTCCCACCACCATATTTGTGTGCAGATATGTTGCTTTCTTAGTTTCATAGGTCCACAGATGAAAAATCTGCCCTGGGATGGATTATGATAAGAGCCTCACCCATACCTAATCTGTATGATTTAAATTGATCATATCTGAACTTCTGAGCTAACTCAGAATAGATTGTGAAGTTTTGATGTGATGCTGTAACAGGCTGAGAATTTAAAACACATGCCCATCCAAACACTTGTATAGGGGTGCCTGGGTGGCTCAGTTGTGTAAGTGTCTGACTCTTGATTTCAGCTCAGGTCATGATCTCACAATTCGTGAGTCTGAGCCCCACATTGGGCTCTGTGCTGTTAGCGTGGAGCCTGCTTGGGATTCTCTTTCTCTCTCTGCCTATCTGCCCTTCTCTCAAAATAAATGAATAAACTTTAAAAAAATATATTTTAAAAAACTACTTAAAAAAAAAACTTGTACATAAATGTTCATAGCAACACTACCGATGACAGCCAAAAAGTAGAAGCAATCCAAATGTCCACCAGCTGATGAATGGATAAACAAAACATGGTATACCCATACGATGGAATATTATTTGACCATAAAAAGAAATGAAGTTTTGATACATGTGACAACGCAAATGAACTTTGAAAACGTGCTAAGCGAAAGAAGTCAGGCACAAAGGCCACATGTTGTATGTTTCCATTTTTATGAAATATCCAGAATGTGCAAATCCATAGAAAGAGAAAGTAGACTGTAGTTGCCAATGGCTTGGGAGAGAGAAATGGCTGCTATGGCTATGCAGTTTCGTTTATCCAGCTTTCTTTCTGGAATTAGATAGTGACAAGAGATTTCCTGTGAATATGCTAAAAAACATTCAATTGTACACTTAAAAGAGCGAACTTTATGGTGTATTAATTATATCTCAATAAAGCTGCTAATTTTCAAAAGTTACTTCTTTTAAATTTTTTTTTAATATTTATTTTTGAGAAAGAGAGAGAAAGGCAGAGTGTGAGCGGGCAAGCAGTCGAGAGAGAGGGAGACACAGAATCCAAAGCAGGCTCCAGGCTCCGAGCTGCCAGCACAGAGCCCAACGCGGGGCTCGAACCCATGAACTGCGAGATCGTGACCTGAGCCGAAGTCAGACACCCAACAGGCAAAGCCACCCAGGTGCCCCTAAAAGTCATTTCTTATTAATATTTTCTTAGGTGATAATCATGAAAACTTTTCTCTTGAGAATAAAAATTTCATTGTATCTTCCCAACACTAACTTTCTAACTTTCATGGAGGAAATGAAAAATATTAGGTTCTACTTTGTTTCTTACAATACTTAAAACCTAGTTTTTCATCTATGTGTATTCAAAGCCACAAATGTTGAGTTTTTCACTTTCATTCCTTCATTCAAGGAACGTTTGTTGAGTGATGAGCCCACACACAAAAATGCAATAGTAGGGGGCGCCTGAGTGGCTCAGTCAATTGAGCATCTGACTCCTGGTTTTGGCTCAGGTTGTGCTCTTATGGTGGTGGGATGGAGCCCCAAATCAAGCTCCGCACTGGGCACGGAGCCTGATTAGGATTCTCTCTCTCTCTTTCCCTCTGCCCCTCCCCGCCCCCACCTCTCAAAATAAAAAAATAATTTAAATATGCAGTAGTGGTCCTTGTCTTCAAGGAGGTTCATAAAAGACTCAAAGAAATAACATGAAATGTGTTAAACATGTACAGACTGCCACTTTCTCATCTTCCCACCTGCCTTCAAGTACGTACACACATTCTACCTTTTCTCAGGTTCAATCCAGTCCATCCTTTACAAGGGTATTTCCCCAGCAATTATACTCTGTCCTGAATTATCAATTTTTCCCTTTCTACTAGATTATTCCATTTATCATACAAACCTGCAGGTATTACTCTCATACAATTTTTTTAACTTTCTCCTGACATCACTTCTCTCCTCCAGCTACTACTGTTTTTCTTTCCTTCTTTTTACAGCAAAACTCCTTGAAATGGTACTCAGGTACTTCCAATTTCTCCTCTCCCATTTTCTCGTAAACACATCGGGTTTTTCATCCTGTGTCACAGAAACTCTCTGTTCAAAGTCACCAGTGACCCAAACACCACACACTCCAGCTTTCATCCCTGTTTTCACATGTTCCAAGTTTCTTTTGCTCTTATCTTTTTTTTTTTAATTTTTTTTTAATTTTTTTTAACATTTATTTATTTTTGAGACAGAGAGAGACAGAGCATGAACGGGGGAGGGGCAGAGAGAGAGGGAGACACAGAATCGGAAGCAGGCTCCAGGCTCTGAGCTGATTCAGCCCAGAGCCTGATGCGGGGCTCAAACTCACTGACCGTGAGATCGTGACCTGAGCTGAAGTTGGACGCTTAACCGACTGAGCCACCCAGGCGCCCCTCTTTGGCTCTTATCTTTTCTCTCCAATCTCAAAATGTTGGAAAGCCCTAGAGCTCAGTCATTGGTCCCTTCTATCTACATTCATTCTCTATTTCATCACATGACCTTAAATACACCCTTATGTCCAAGTTTATATCTGTAACCTGAACCTTTCCCCTGAACTCCAAACCTATATGTCCAACTGCCCATTTGATATAGACAGTGAATGCCTATTAAGCATCCCACAGTCAACATGTCTAAAACAAGCTCCTGATACTTTCCCCAAAACAACTCTTCCTAAAATTTTCCACATAATTATATCCTATAGTCACTCTTATTTTCCTTCACTTCCTATATCTGGTCAGTCTATTAGCAAATTCTATCAGCATTACCTTCAAAATACATCAAGAACTTGAATACTTCTCATCACTTTACTGATCTTCACCAAAGAGATCTCTCTTCTAGCCTACTTCAATAACCTCCTAACGAGTCTCTCCCCTTCAGTCCTTTTCAGATAAGTATATTTTAAACCCAGTCAGATCATGTTATTTCTGTGCTCAAATCCTGCAAAGATGACCTAACTCACTCAAAGTCTTTACTATAACATGAAAGGCCCTATGTGATCGGGTTCACCATTGTAACACTCATCTTCTGACATTCTCACCTTCTCCTTACTCCAGCCACACCTTCCTGCAATTCCCTGAACACATCAGGAACACTTCCACACCAGGCCCTCTGTGCTTACTGGACCCTCAGCCAGCCAGTATAAATATCATTGAAAACTAGATAGAAATAGGAAAATATAGACAAACATCAAAAAGTATTCACAGCAGGGGTGCCTGGCTGGCTCAGTCTGTAGAGCATACAACTCTTGATCCTGGGGTTGTAAGTTCGAGCTCCACAATGGGTGTGGAGATTACTTAAAAATAAAATCTTAAAGGGGCACTTGGGTCGCTCAGTTGGTTAAGCGTCTGACCCTTGGTTTCAGCTCAGGTCATGCTCTCACGATTCGTGGGTTCAAACCCCACATCCAGCTCTGTTCTGACAGTGCAGATCCTGTTTGAGATTCTCTACCTCCCTCATCTCTCTCTGCCCCTCCCCTACTTGCAAGCTCTGTCTCTCTGAAAATAAACTTTTAAAAACTAAATAAATAAAATAAAATCTTTTTAAAAAAGTATTCAGAGCAAAATTGGCAAATGACTTTTAAAACTATTCCAAATAGGGGCGCCTGGGTGGCTCAGTCAGTTAAGCGTCCGACTTCGGCTCAGGTCATGCATGATCTCATGGCTTGTGGGTTTGAGCCCCACATGGGGCTCTGTGCTGACAGCTCAGAGTCTGGAGCCTGCTTCAGATTCTGTGTCTCCCCATCTCTCTACACCTCCCCCACTCACATTCTGTCTCACTCTCTTTCAAAAATAAACATTTTTGAAAATTTTTTTAATAAAACTATTCCAAATAAAGCTAAAGATAACTTCCAGTGATTTTACATCATCAAGAAAACTTCAATGCAACAAAGTTTGTTTTCGTTACCCAAAGTTTACTTTATAACTCTATGTGTTGCAAGGACTTCACAGCAAATAATTTTGCACAACAGATGTTTCCCCCCTTATCCTTGTCCATTTAACAGTTGTCCTCTACAAGCAATTGCCTCATTATATGTTCCGAGTATCTGCATGCCAGATAAATGGAGTGAGGCGGCTGAGGCATTGTAACCAAACTCTTTACATCTCCATTGGTCTGCTGGCAAGCAGTATTTTCACTTTAATTCTATTCCTTTCCCTCTCCCTGTAACAGTTTTTAATTCATAAATCGTGTCTTACATACATACACATCAGTTCAGAAAAGACACTGGGAGACGATACTGTCCACCTGATACAAATGTACAGTGCAGTCCACGCCCGCTCAGCGTATCAGATAATACAGCACTTCAGAGCAAAGACTTGCAGTCATGCAGGCTTGGTTCCCAGGCTGGTTTCTACATGCATGCACTGTACAATTCTGAGCTTCAGCTCCAGCCACCGTAAAATGGGGAGCAACAGCAGTGCTTACTCCACGTGAGGTTTGTGAAGATTCAGTGCAATAAACGAATACATAGCGCTAAGTTCTCTGCCTCGTGCGAAGTAAAACGAGTAGTGATAAGCAATACTTACTATTATCATTTTCACGTAACAGAAAGAAAAACAACAGCAGCAGAAACAAAGATGACTCATCACTCCTGAAGTGGGGGGAATACATTTTAAACTGCACCCTTTCACTAGCGAGCTGTGGGTGAGGAAAAGAACTCTGCTTAAGAATTCAAGCCTTTACCAGTTCTTTGTATCACAAATTCTAAAGGCCGGGGATTTCTCCCTTCGTACAGAATAACCCAATGAAAGATGAGGCCAGGAGCTCATGGAGATGGGGAGACTGAAATGTATCTAAATTATGTGATAAAGGAGCAGGAATTTGGGGGAGTTGTCTCTGGGTAGCGCTAAGGTTTCAGGGGCCCTGGAAATTTGGAAAAAAAGGGTGATGAGCTCTCCAGCTATGAAGAGAGGCCAGCAATATTTAAACAGTTTAAGACCCATAAGCGAGCTGTGGCCAGTAAAAGGTGATCTGTGATGGAAAGTGGTTAATAACTTATTTTCGGAAAAATCATTTCTGATGTTGAAGTTATTCCTTATTCTGAGCTGTGATGACCTTATTTTCCTTCAAACCTTCCTAACAGTCTGTTGTGCACAGTACCTTGTCAGTGGTGATTTTGGCAATGAAGAAGCAGGGCTGGGTTACAAGTGGAGTGCTGTGGGGTGGGAAAAGGGCAGGAGCCCGAGGAGAGGAGGCTGGTGAAAGGAAAATAGAACTGAAGAGCTAGTGTGAATTAACAGCAAAAATGTCAGGAAGAATGTAAGTTCTACCAGGGACCCTTGGAAATAACGGTGGGGTGGGGGCAGCGGCGGACCTCTCACATGTGATGTGATGGAGAGCTTCAGTGTCTCTGTTCAAAAGAGATAATAAAGAAAATATGAAAGCTGGAGAACATGGGATACTCTGATGACAATTATCACCTCACATACCCATGACTAACTTAAGATTTTATATAATTGTACACCTGTCCGTGGAGCAATCCAAAGTTAGAAAGAAACCAAAGCTAAGAAGAGAAAGTTAAAATTACAGTTATACTTTACTTAAACTATACAAAAATGGTAATTATCAAAATACCTACAGTTAAATAAGGGCAAAACTACAAACCAGGAACTAAGAAATACCTTAAATATGTCCTGTAACATATTGAAAGCAACACAGACATAGGAATCAGCCAAAGTCAATGTAAAGTCCACTCTGGGTCCTTACTATGTGAGGAGAAAATTCACTCAAGCTCTCAGTGTTTCAGGAGCCTCGTCTGTCTGAGAGGTAAGGGAGCCCTGCTGTGAGAGACTCCACCCTCACGCTCCCACCTCACTATTCATTCAAGGTGGGGGCCCTCCATTCCTGATGCTGTCTGCTCCTCTGGCCTCCTTGGTTTTGAGGGCCCTTCAAAACCCCTCGTTGAATTTGTGGATGTTAACATACCTCAAGAGTTTGGGCTTGGCTCATTCGTTCTGTTTCACCAGCTCCTTCACTCTTCTTGCCTTAGATGTGGACTTTCTGCTCCAGCCACTAAGCCTGTCACTGCTCCTTCTCATACCCACAGCCATGAAGGCCACAGCCCAGCCTCCAAGAAATAGTGGAGATTTTGGCAATAATAATACTGACTACTAGGTTCTCATGATAATCAGATGAGGTCAGCTCTACAAAAGTATTAGTAATCACAGAAATTAACCAAATAACCCATGTCATGGTATTAAATTATCTCCAGCCTGGATTTTTTTTTTAATAAATCTTATGCTTGTCTACATATTGTGCTTTCAGTTGTTATTTCTCTTGTGAGGACTTTGGGATCGGCCCCAAACATGCAAGCAAAAACATCATCTGTCCTTATGAACAAGTCTATCTGCCTGTAGAAGCAAACAGATGCAAATGTAAGAACAGCACGCTTGAAAATGTTACCACGACTATGGGTACTGCAGATGTTTAAAATATGAAAAACCGGGGGTAAACCTCATTTAACCGACTCACATAGTTGAGGATAACTCCCAAAGTGCATCTATGAGTTAGTTTCAAATTCCCTGCATATTTACAGCAGCAATATGTAGACTTGGCTCTACACATCTCCTGAGAGGTCCCAGACTCTCTCCCTGGAGTCCCATTGGCCCTCCTCACACAGGCTGTAGTCTCCTCCCAAGGGGGATGCAGGACAATTCAAATGCCCGGATGCACGCACCTTGCCTCAGCTACCCTTCTCTTCCCAAGGTTGCACTGACCTATCGGCTACCTTTCTCTTCCCAAGGTTGCAACATTCCTTTTTCTCCCCTTCCTTTTCCTTACCTCCACTCCACCTCTTTTATAATTATTCTTCCTGGAAACCTCTTCAACTAAGCTGTTAGCACCTTAGCCCAGACAGAAGTTCTACTAGGTTGTTCCAGGTGCCAATTAATTTGGTGGCTGTAACTGAACAACCGAGGTTTGTGTAGAGTTGACGTGCTGAGAAACTGTAAATAAGAAACAGAATTCTAGCAGCCCCTAAAAGTTAAATCATTATTTTAAAACCGATAAGAAATCTAGTGTTAAATTCATTACCGAAAGAAGAAAGAGTCAACATAGCAGTTGCAGAAGGGAATTGCAAGCACTTCGTGTTGAGTCTATTCTTCTGGACTCTAGTTAGCCAGCTTCTTTAAAGCTGTCGTTCATACCCAGACACGGTCCTATCCATCAGTTACAGTCGCTTGCTGGCTCAGTCACAAAGCCCCCTGTCATCGCTGGACAGGATTTTGACAGCTTCCAGAACATCAGTTCTGTCACTAACACTCATTTCTCTTCAACCTACATAAGATTATATTAATTTAACCAGGCTAGAAACATTCTCTTTCTGTTAAGATCAACCTTGAGGCCAGACCTGTCCTCACTGTGAGTTTTCCTGCAGGGTCCTTTTCAAGGGCTCTCCCCCTTCGCCCTCTCAGTTGCCTTAGTCCGTGACTCGGTTTGTGGTAGCCACACTCAAGAACACAAAAGTGTTTTCCTCAGTTGACACTCCATTAACTTTGCAGGTGAATTACTTTAGAGGTGTGCTTCTGCTAAAAATTATAACTGGCACATTCAGGTCAATTATCCCCCCTCTATCTATCCTGACATATTTCTCTCTCAGGCAGTAAGAACTGCCACTTCTCTTAGAACACCCAGTTCTCAGAGAATGTCTCAGCCAGGTGACTGCCGCGGCTGCTCAAGTGGGGGAGCACCTATCTCCTGGAAGAACGCCCCGCGTGCTTTGCTTTGCTTTCATGCACGTCTCACGTACATCACAAAACTCATACAACACATACAACACTCAAAGTGTACCATGGTTATTTTCCACACGTAGGATATTACAGGACTTCTCGTTGATTTATGTATTAATGATTTGATATGTGTTAGTATTTGATGTCTGCATTTGCTAACATAACTATAAGAGGAAAAAAGAGGGGCGCCTGGGTGGCGTAGTCGGTTAAGCGTCCGACTTCAGCCAGGTCACGATCTCGCGGTCCGTGAGTTCGAGCCCCGCGTCGGGCTCTGGGCTGATGGCTCAGAGCCTGGAGCCTGTTTCCAATTCTGTGTCTCCCTCTCTCTCTGCCCCTCCCCCGTTCACGCTCTGTCTCTCTCTGTCCCAAAAATAAATAAACGTTGAAAAAAAAAATTTAAAAAAAAAAAAAAAAGAGGAAAAAAGATAATAAAATACAGGTGTTCAATAAACCAATTGCTTCTCCATGTTCTCTCCCACTGCTTCCCCTTCTCTTTCCTGGAGTCCAACCAAACAACATTCTCAGATTTTCTCACCAGGCTGGTGTATTAGTCACATTGTAGTAAGCTGTTTAACATAGAGACTCCCAAAAACAACACTGTAGAAGATATTTGTCTCTCTCCCACAACAACCTCTCCCTAGACAATTCTGAGGATCGGTAGCTCTGCTCCATGAAATCATCCAGGCACCCACATTTCTTTTATATTCTTGTCCCGCTGTGTCCAAGGGTGCTGCCCTCATCCCCATTTTTAGAGCTGACTAACCTCACCATGGTCTGCAAGAAGGAGGAAGTCGAATAGCACATGTGACTTCTGTTCACATCCCTTCGGCCACAAGTTGGAGAACGTAGTCCCTACTTGAGCAGCCACTGTACCCACTGAAATTCGTGGATTCTTTAACTGAAGGAAGGAGAACTGAAGGAGGGAATAGATACGGGGTGGGGAACAATTAGCAGCGGTCGATGCCAAATCCAGTTCAGACTTAGGCTTAGAGAATGCCAGGTTCACCCAGTCTAGGCACAAACATAACAGCATTTCTCACACCAGATCCTCGACAAACCTCTGCTACTGGTGCCATGCTGATACTGTCAACTGAATCTTTTTAGGTCTCAAGCATTGTGCTGAATAATCTACGTATACGCACTCATTTAACCCTCACAGCAAACAAATGAAGTGGATACGTAGTCTTCATTTTAGAGAAAAGAGGAACTTAATTTAGAGAAATAAAGCAACTTTCCCAAGCTCAGAGAGCTAAGTGTCAGAATCCGGAGGACAGGGTAGAGGGAGGTGGTCACATGACTTCCACGTAAAGTTGAAGTAAACTAGACCATTGCACAAAGCTCTGAGCTAACAGAGATGAGATTTAAAGCTAGGTTCCCATGAGGAACTAGAGTGAAGACGGAACCAGAAGGAGGGCAAGAAGGCTGTTTCGGACTGGATGATGCCAGAGGTGAATAGACGAGCCATGACCTCTGCTCACCAGGACACTAAGCGAAGAGTTTGTTCTCCCTGGGGCCCACCAAATCCTGAGTGTAGAGGTAACCTGCCATTTTCTGTCCCTGCTCACTGGAGGGGGATCTCCTGCACACTGCCATAATCAGTGTCTATGCTTTAGGGCTTGGAAGGGTCTCTGTCCATATTCAGTCACTAGCCACATACATTTTGTAGCATCCTTTCGTCAGAAACCTCCTAGGCACTGGGAATATAGAGATGAACAGAAAATCATCCCTTCTCTTACAGAACACAAAGTCTAGCAGGGAAAACAGACGTTAGATATTGTGCTCATAATAATGGGTAACAAATGTTGTAGTAGGGAAAGTACTGGCTGGTGAGGACCATGGTCTGCCTGGTATAAAGAGGGAAAGGAGCCATTCACAACCAGGAGGGAGGGAGGAGCCCCATCATAACCAGGAGGAAAGGGCCCATTCTGCCCAGAGAAGTATCTCCGTGTACACTATGGTACACAGGTATTGCTACTTTAAGCCTCTTTCTCATGGTTGCAAAAAGGTGGCATAAGAATTATAGAGAAAAGATAAGAAAAAAAAATAGAATCAGCTTATTTTATCATTGACTTTCTTCTCAGATTCTCATTTCCGAATACTGACTCTTATTTTTTTATTTCTTTTTTAATGTTTATTTAAGAGAGAGAGAGACAAAGAGTGAGAGCAGAGGAGAGGCAGAGAGAGAGGGAGACACAGAATCTGAAGTAGGCTCCAGGCTCTGTGCTGTAGGCACAGAGCCCGATGCGGGGCTCGAACCCACGAACCATGAGATCATGACCTGAGCCAAAATCCGACTTGTAACCAACTGAGCCACCCAGGCGCCCAGGCGCCCCTCCTGACTCTTATGTTAATTTGATCTTTACCAAGGACTATCTTTTCCGGGGGGAGCCCCTTGCCTCCCTGGAATAGCAGTTCCCCCTTATATGTAGGGGATACATGCCAAGAACCCACAGCAGATATCTGAAATGGGGGTAGTACCAAACCCTATATACACCATTTTTTCCTATACATATATACCTGTGATAAAATTTCATTTATAAATTAGGCGCAGTAAGAGATTAACAATAACACTAACACAAATTTCTCATCTGGCTTCACAATTTCACGGAGATTTGTTCTTACCTTTGATCTTTGCAGCCTCAGCATTCGATGGGTTTTCCTTTCCTTACGAAATTGAAAACTTTCACCTTTCCACTTAAGAGAGCTTTGTGGCTTCTCTCTGGCATATCCTAATTGCCACCATCACTGTTCTTGTGCCTTGGGACCATCACTGAGTAAAATGAAGGTTACTTGAACACAGGCACTACAATACCGGAGCAGTAGATCTGAAAACACAGGCGGGCGGGCAGCGTACACAGCTCGCACGCGCTGCAGGCCAGGGACGATTCACTTCCCGGGCAGGATAGAGCAGATAGCGCGAGATTTCCACACGCTGCTCAGAGCCACGCGCGCGTAATTTCAAACTTTCAAATTGTTTAATTCTGGAATTTCCCATGTAATATTTTCGGACCATGGGTCACTGAAGCCACGGAAAACAAAACCGCAGACGAGTGGGGACTACTGTGTTAATGCTTTCATTAATCCTTTCAACTACACCCATCTGACTCCCCTGTCCTAAAGCTTTTCCCTGGGTATTTATGACGGACAACATCGCACAATAACCAGTTGCTACCAAATGTTAGTTACAGTCACTACTACTAATGAAAATAAAACGCCAGAATACTTGTATCACCAACCCAACTAGCGCACCCCTTAAACTCTTATAAGCTAACTTTGGCAAGTGTTCATAGGATCAGAAACGTATACTATCATAAAAGAGAATAATGTGACTGATAATGAACAGTCCTGCTGTCATTATTCACACAAGCCAAGACTGCAACTCTTAGGTAAAAAATAGGGAAGGCTGAAAAAAAAACGAAAGAAAGAAAGAAAGAAAGGAAGGAAGGAAGGAAGGAAGAAAGAAAGAAAGAAAGAAAGAAAGAAAGAAAGAAAGAAAGAAAGAAAGAGAGAGAGAGAGAGAGAGAGAGAGAAAAGAAGGAAGGAAGGAAGAAAGAAAGGAAGAAAGAATAGGGAAGGCTGCTGAGTAGTTGTCCCTATAGTATAGACCCTCATGATTGATTACATCCATAATTAATTCAGCTCAGAGCAACTATAAAAGGTAAATAACCCATTGGCATGGAATAAGAAAGAGTAAAGAATTCAGGAAGTAATGCTGGCATCTTCAGAGGGGTATGGTCTCCTTTTTTTGAGGTACATTGCATCCAGGATTGTGTTGCTGTATAAATCACAAATACTTCAATCATTCCCCCAAATATTTATTGTGTGTGCTAAGTACTAAAAATGTCCAGTAACAGACACAGTCCTTGCCATATGAATCAATGGACATACAAATAAAGCTGTGATTATAAACTGCTATAAATGTTATGGAGCAAAGTTAAAAGAGTTTGATGAACATTTTGAGAGGAGAGTAATTTAAATTAAGGGGCCAAGGAAAGTATTGCTAAAGAAGATATTTAATCCAAAACCAATAGGAATAGGCCATTAAAATGGCAGGAGATGAGAATGGCAACAGACGCTGAATGCAGAGGAGGATGGGATTGGAGAATCAAAGCCATATAAGTGGAAATCAATGCTCCTGTGTAAGCAGGGGCAGTGAAGTTACCTGTGTTCTGCAGTACCCCAGCTCCCCTGGCTAAGGCATGCTAAGAGCATCATAAGATCTCTACCTCTCCACCTGGGTCATTAGACTCTTGGTGTTAGGTTGTCTTCTGTCTTTAGGATCAAGAAAGAACAGAAGTTGCAAACAGTTTGAACTCTGACTACTGAGGTTGTCACTGTGTCAATCCTTGAGCTTTCCAGGTAAAATTAATCACGGGCTCACATACTTTAACCACACTTTAGAGGTTCACGATTGCTGCATTATAATTAAATATATTACAACTTACATTTTTTGTAATTTTATGTAAATTGTAATATTTACAATTTTTCTCTCCTTCTAGCTTGTGAGATTATAGTGTACAGAAATGTTATATTTTTGTTTATATTACTAAAATCTAGCACACTGCCTAGAAAAGGGTAACTCCTCTATATATGTATATTAAAAAAATACGCGAAAAACATAAGTCAATTGATCAATCAGTCATTAGGTTCTGTAGGATTCTGTTGTAATTTAAGGAGATATGGGTGTATATACATTATGTATTTTTATATAGAAGTGTCTAAAGATAGTAATTGATAAGAAATAGTTTCTTTGTTTCATTGCATGATTCTCAAAATCTTAGTGAAAGAAAATAGGTGGAAAAATATGCTGACCCAGACATTAAGTATGCAACTATTTATTTTCTTATGAAAATGTCTGGGGTGCCTGGGTGGCTCAGCTGGTTAGGCGACCGACTGGCTCAGGTCATGATCTCGCAGTCTGTGAGTTCTGGCTCCGCATCAGGCTCTGTGCTGACAGCTCAGAGCCTGGAGCCTACTTCAGATTCTGTGTCTCCTCCTCTCTCTACCCCACCCCTGCTCGCGCTCTGTGTCTGTCTCTCAATAATAAATAAACGTTAAAAAAAAATTTTTTTAAGAAAAAAATGTCAATGCATTATGAAGGCTAGTTAGATGAAGATACAAAGCCTTCTACATCACTACTTGACTTCAAAATGAATGCATTCATCCTCAAAAAATGAGTCAGCACTGGGTTATTTTGTGATCTCATTGAAAATGTGATGTTTTCGACTAAAAAAAGACTTATATTCCAAACTAATGTTATATGAATGCAATTATTCTCAAAATGTCCTATTTGGAATCACTACATCTTGTATAATAATGCCAAGCACCCAAAGTTGCTGAGAATCTTTCACCACTGACAATGGCTAGGTATCAAGTATAATAGGACCAGACGCAGCAAACAAATTAAAATGTGTGTCTTTGTCAAATGACACTGTTTCGAGGAGTGTAAGTGACATGGCAATTAATGTCTGTGAACAGCTGGTTTTAAAGATTAAAGAAAGTGATTATTTTGCCCTGCCAGTGGACAGATCCACCTAAATGTGCTGAAATGTTAGCATTTTAAGATACATTTCCCTGAAACACTATGGATAAGTTGTCCAGAAAAATTTAACCCAGTCTTACAACAGGAGAAGACCATTTTGAAGTATTTCAAGGGTAACCCAGAATTTCAATATATGAACCAGGAACTTTATGTTGCTGTTTCTATGGTCAGAACTGAATCACAGACTTATCAAAGTAGGAAATGATTTGATTACAAAGAATGATTCAGATTCTTCCTGGATATGCTGCCTCTTTTATTCCCATAATATTGGTCTTTAAAAAAAATTTTTTTTAATATTTATTTATTTTTGAAAGAGAGAGACAGAGCATGAGCAGGGGAGGGGCAGAGAGAGAGGGAGACACAGAATCTGAAGCAGGCTCCAGGCTCTGAGCCATCTATGGGGCTCAAAGTCATGAATCATGAGATCATGACCTGAGCAGAAGCTTAACCGACTGAGCCACCCAGGTGCCCCATATTGGTCTTTTAAAAAGAGGGGCAAAGGGAGAACATGTTTCCATGTATTTGGAGAACTATCATGAGTTTTAACAGGAATGTTCCTCAAAATGGCTATACAATCACGAAGTCCCAAGGCCATGAAGATAAAGTATTTATAAAGCCCAAGCATCATTTTTTCTTTAAGCCAAAATATCACCACTGGCTGATTGCCATGCTGAACACTAATTACCAAACCCAACACAGTAGAGGCTTGACATCCATGTGGGATGTGTCCTGTGACCTTCCAGATCTTAAGAATATTCAGGAATAGTAAACACAGAACTGGCAATAGACTGTGTTTTGAAGGATATTTTCACAAAGTAACAACACTCTTATCACTCCAAGAGAGTCATTCCTTGGATGAAGCCAATTCATTCACATAGCAAATGTTTATCGAGGTCTTTCTTTCATAGCTCAGAAACCTCCAAATTAGTTTCACAATGTCCTTGACTTCCATTCTCACTTTAGCAAATCTACAAGTTGAGGAGTTACTTGCACAAAGTCCATATAAAAATGTTAAATCTGCCAGTGCAAATATTATAATTTATTTAATATACACAACATTTTTATAAGATTTTTTTAAAGAGGTGATGACATACTCTAATCTTTCCTGAATTTTATTCCTTATTTGGGAAAAGATGACAAATACATTGCCTTGAGGCCAATCAAGACCAAATCTCAGACAGTGTGTCTCACTTTAACTCCCTAGTTAAGGGAGTTGTCCCTAGGACAACTGCATTTTTTAGTTTTTAAAACAAATCAACTTTGCTTCTTCTCTTTCTACAGACATGTTTATTGGGCTTCTAGTATCTCAGAAGCCCAATAATAAATCCAAAAATTTCTTCAACACATCCCACTAGAGACTTAGGCTCCTTATGGAAATAAGTTTTCTTCTATTTACACAGTTATGTCAGATTTTGTAAGGTACACTTGTGAATGAGGCCCCACCCATGACCCTTGTTGCATAGGAAATTCATAAAAAACGCAAGTAAGTAATAAGTCATATTAAGTATTATAAACTATTTTTTTAATGTTTATTTATTTATTTTGAGAGAGAGTGCATGAGCAAGGGAGGGGCAGAAAGAGAGAGAGGGAGAAGAGAATCCCAAGCAGGCTCCACACCATCAGTGTCGATCCCGATGCAGGGCTTCACCTCATGAACTATGAGATCATGACCTGAGCTGAAACCAAGAGTCTGAGACTTAACCGACTGAGCCACCCAGGTGCCCCGACCTATTTTTTTTTTTAATTACTTATGTGAAGTGAATTAGTTAGGAATTAGGTCTTTGAGACAAAGTTATGACCTGGATCCTGAGGACAGTGTTGTAATACCTTGAAAAAAAGTAGGAACAAGCACCTCTTTATTGTAAGGCTCACCTGGAGAGGCTGTGACTGAGAAGTGGCATGAATAGGTAGAGAGAAGACAAGATGGTTCCTACCCCTTTGTTTTAAGCAAAGGAATTTAGATTTGATTTGGCAGGTACACTTTTTTTTTAAGTTTATTTATTTTGAAAAAGACAGTGCACAGGTGTGTGCACATGAGGAGAGGCAGAGAGAGTGGGAGAGAGAGAATCCCACGCCAGGGTGCTCAACACAGGACTCAATCCCATGAACAAAACTGTGAAACCATGACCTGAGCCGAAATCAAGAGTCAGATGCTTAACCAACTGAGGAGAAGAATAGCAGACTAGTAATTATCTGGGAAAATGTGTCCTTTTAAAAATTGGTAGAAAATAAGTCAGAAAGAAACTGAGCTACCAGATTGTCTCAATAATTCAAATTATTAAATAATTATATTCAATGATGAGGGACAGGATGAGGTCCAGCTGTAGAAGCAATGAAAAAGAACCCAATTTAAGAGGCCCTGTAGATAGTGAATGATAAGGACCAGAGACTGATCAGACAGGAAACTGAAGCAGAATCTAGTATCAAAATAGCTCCAAAATGGTGAGCCTGGCAACATCTAATTGTGAAGTGCTATTTAATTAATGAAGTCAACATATATTAATTGAGCAGCTATTTATATGACAGGCACTATTCTGGGTACTTGGGAACCAAAGAGACAAAACTCCTTGTCCTTAAGGAGTTTACATTCTACTGAGGTAAACACACAAGGAGCTGTGAAATTAGATACAAAAGGAGGTTGAACCAGATAATCTCTAAGGTCCATTCCAACTCTTATTGTTGTGATTCCAAAAAAGATGGAAGAGGACCTCACATTTTTAAGAAACATGTAGGTCATCAAACTTCCTTCATTCTAAAAGTACTTACTGGGCACAAACTATATACAAGGCATTGTCCAAAGCCCTGAAAACACAATAGCAAACAAGACAGCTCCTTGTCTGATTGGGCCTGTATCTAAAGGGGATACATGCAAAAAAGTCACTGAAGGGCTTAAACTGAGATTGATCTGATCCAATTTATGTTTTAAGAAGGTCAGTTTGCTGTCCTACAGAAAATGAGTTGAAGGGGATCACAGGCTAAAGAGGAAAGTTTCCTTCAAAGACAGCTGGGAAGATGAAGGTGGTCTCATTGGACATGTAAAGGAGTTAATGTTAAGATATCCAATAGGGCTCCTGACTGGACTGGATATGTGGTGAGGATAATGGTGGCATCATGGATACTGTTATGTTTCTGGTTTAAGCAATAAGAAGTCTGTGATGCCTTTTATTGTGACATGGGAAATTGGCAGGAGGAATAGAAATTAAAGGGAAAAAACAAAGCTCTTAAGGAAAACTTTCTTATTAGGGAATTTCTGACTGGGGGTGTAAGTAAGAAAAGGTATCTCAAATGTCAAGTAATAGAACTTCATCAGAGATTCCAGATGTATGGAATCCACCAGTGTAGGGTGGATATGAATATTTAGGGCTTTGATCTATTGGCTTTTTTTGCATCCAAGCGCAAGTTTTAGGGGTTTCAGTGGGCAGGGAGAGAGCAAAGCTTGCAGACTGAAGCTGAGTAGATTCTTTGATATACACGCCAGAAAAAAACATTACAAAATATTTACCCATCATCAAGTAGCTTATTAGCACTGTTACACCACATATCACTGACAGTGAAGAGTCTAGGCAGGGATATTCTTTACCATCTTAGTGCCACAGGCAAGACTGAAAGGCAAACAGAAATGCTTTGGGGGGGAAATTAAATGACTTCCCTGTAATAAATGAGACTGAATGGCAAAGTCAACATCCTGTCCCATAGCTCAGGTAATATAAAACCTTTATTTACAATGCTGGTCTCTGTTATTGCGTTAATTGGTATCTAAAAGTCACCATCTCTGCCTTAATCCTTATTTAGAAACATCCAGTTGTGAAATACATTGGTGGTACCCAGAAGCAGCTAATCAATACTGCAGGGATTCTTTCTGACATGGAAAATCAGAACTTGGCAGGTAAATGGACTTTCTGTCCTGGCTCTCAAATCAATAGGTCAATTGGTTCTGGCTCCAAGTATTCAATATATATTTAACCTAAAAATAATAGACTCTTTTGAGCCAGTTCTATGAATCTCTATTAGTAAGTTATAGGTTATTGGGAAAAGACTTAAAAATAATTGACAGGATAATTCAATAGTGTAAAGGTAGGGAATCACTTTTGTATGGGATCTTAGTGATATCTCTGGTTCATTGTTTTTCTCTAAGAGCTACCCCTATAAGATTCTACCCCCATAAGAGCTCTCAGATCTTTCCCATCCTCTCTTCTTACCCACTCTCATGATCTCACCCTCCAATGCTATTTAATTAATGTAGTCAACATATATTAATTGAGCAGCTATTTATATGGCATGCACTATTCTGGGTACTTGTGAACCAAACTTGTGAACCAAACAGACAAAAATCTTTGTCCTTAAGGAGTTTAAGTTCTCCTGAGGTAAACACACAAACAAGAAACATGTATGTAAACAAATTATATAGTATGGTAGCAGGGGGTAAGTGCTATGAAAAAAAAAAGACAAGGTAAAGTAAAGTAAGGAGGAATCAATATGGTAATAAGACAGGGATATCTGGTGAGGAAGTCGTCATGGAGAAGGTAAAATCTGAACAGACATTTGCCTGGTGAAGGAGGAGGAGCTGGTGAGGCAGGATCTGTGGGGAAACTGTTCCAGGCAGAGGAAACAGCCAGAGCAAGAGCCCAAGGCCAAAAATGCAAGGAGCCCTAGTTAGCTAAAATGGGGGAAGCAAGTGGTAGAAGTGACATTGGGTTCTTTTCTCTTCTCCTCAGCAGCAGGACTCAAGTCAGAAATGTAGGAGTTACCACAGACTTCTCTTCTCTTCCCAAGGCCATCAACTCCATCATGGTATCATGTGGCTTTTCCCTCATAAATACCCCTCCAATGTCTCTTCTGACTTATTTTACACTGTCATCATTCCTTATAGAGATAGATGAAGTAGGCCTTAGCTATCTTCCAACCCACTGGTTTTCAAACTGCATACCTGTGTGTATCAGGAATGCCTCAGAAGTGACCCAGGTTGTTCACTTTAGGAAAGTGGGGAGGACCCATTATCTCACTGATGATAAAGATATATCCAAGAATGTTTTCTAAAATGTTAACTGGGATTATCTCTGGGTGATAGGATTTCAAATGTTCTTTACCATTTTTTTTTTTCGAGAGAGAGCGCATGAGCAGGGGGAGAGGGACTGAGGAAGAGAGAGAGAGAGAGAGAGAGAGAGAGAGAGAGAGAGAGAATCCCAAGCAGGCTCCACCCTCAGTTCAGAGCCCAAAGTGGGTCTCAATCTCACAACCCTGAAGCCATGACCCTGAGCCAAAATCAAGAGTGGCATGCTCAACAGACTGAGCCACCCAGGTGCCCCTGGTATTTACTTCTTCTTAGAACTTTTTGTATTACTTACTTTTTCTTTGGAAAAGTATGTATTACATTTATAATAAATTTTTAAAAATTTTTAATGTTTATTCTTATTTTTGAGAGAGAGAGAGAGAGCGCCAGTGGGGCCGGGGCAGAGAGAGAGGGAGACACAGAATCTGAAGCAGACTCCAGGCTCTGAGCTGTCAGCATAGAGCCCGACATGGGGCTCGAACTCACCAACCGTGAGATCATGACTTGGGTCGAAGTCAGATGCTTAACCAATTGAGCCACCCAGACGCCCCAATAACAAAAATTTTTAATAAAAATGTTAATAATAGGGGCACCTTGGTGGCTCAGTCAGTTGAATGTCCAACTTCAGCTCAGGTCATGATCTCACACCTCATGAGTTCAAGCGTGGAGTCAGGCTCTGTGCTGACAGCTCGGAGCCTGGAGCCTGATTCGGATTCTGTGTCTCCCTTTCTCTCTGCCCCTCCCCCACTCATGCTCTGTCTCTCTCTCTCTCCCAAAAATAAATAAACATTCAAAAAAATTTTTTTTAATGTTAATAATAAACTCCTTCTGGGGATTATCTTATTTATTGACATGGGGAAATACATTGTTGAGTAAAAGTCAATATATAAGATGATACTGTAAAAAAGAGAGAGAGAGGCAAACCAAGAAGCCGACTGTTAACTATAGAGAGCCAAATGATAGTTACCAGAGGGGAGGTGGGTGGGAGAATGGGTTAAATTGGTGATGGGGATTAAGTATTTCATGGAAGTACTGAATAACTACATTGTACACCTGTAACTAATATTACACTGTATGTTAACTCGAATTTTAAAAAATTTTTTAAATGCCTATTTATTTTTGAGAGTGAAAGAGAGACAGAGTGCAAGCAGGAGAGAGGTGGAGAGAAAGGGAGACACATAATCCCAATCAAGCTCCAGGCTCTGAGCTGTCAGCACAGAGCCCGTCAAATTCACAAACAGCGAGGTTATGACCTGAGCCAAAGTTGGCCACTCAACCAAGTCACCCAGGTGCCCAAAAGAACTGTAATTTAAATAAAAATAAAATACAAATAAAATGCAAAATAAAATGAAATGAAGTAAAATAAAATAAAATAATAAAATAAAATAAAATAAAATAAAATAAAATAAAATAAAATAAAATAAATAAAAGGATACTGTGTCTCTGTCTTTACAGAATTGAGACTACGAGATACATGCCAGCATGTTAGTGATGGTTTTCTCTGAACACTGATGACAGGTGACTTTCCCTTTGTGTGTTTCTATACTGGTACGTGTTTTATGCATTGAATAAATATATATTACATTTATAATTTTTTTAAATGACAATGTTTTTATTCATTCCATATATTTTAGAAAAACTAGTATCTAGAAACTTGATTGTATATCATATTTACATTGTAACTACTTTTGTTAATGCTAATTAAATCTCTTACCCATTTTCACCTCTTGATATGTATACTACTACCCTACTGACTTACTGCCACCTCTAGAAACCCAGGAAAAGAAGACGATGTTCATGCAATTGTTTCTCTTTGTGCGGCCCTAAGATAAGGGGAAATGACAGACAAATGGCTTTGGAGAGACTGCATAGGAAGAACTGCAGTTCTTCTAAACAGCAAATGGATAAGGGCTGGGACTATAAACACCAACTTGGGAATCCTCATCACATTTGTCTCCAGATTCCCACAACAATAATATTGTGTATTTATCTCAGTTGTTTAATCCCTGTCCTTTAACTTACATTTCTCAGATCTGAAAGCCCATTTTTTCTCATGCTGAAATATGTGCAATATCATTTGAATCTCTCCCCTTCAGAACTGCATTCTCTTGGTCACATTCTAATCAGAAAGGGTTAAACTTATGGACCTTACATTACACTTGTTCCTAGAAATCCTGACCAGAAAAGCTCTCCTCAGTGAGCCCTCAGTGTCTTTATTTTATATATTTTATATCTAAGCCATCTTCCCAGTCAATGAACCTCCCTAAAAGATTAATGTAGTTTGAACTTTTATAGAGGAATATCATTTGTGTGCTGTCATATTTAGCACAAATGGTGCTTCAGTCACAGCTCAGTAATATTCCAGCATATTATTTCCGTGGCATTTGAGAGTTTAAAGAATTATTGAAGGGCACGCTGTACTCATTTGGTAATAAGGCAGAGAGCACTGCCGTCTACATATGATTTCAACAAATGGAATCACTACTAATTTCATTGCACGTAGCAAAATAGTTGTGATAATAATCCAGGTAAAATATCCCACTGGAGGAAATAGAGAAGATAGAGTCTTCTATAAGACCTCCAAGAAGCACTGAAGAGGAAGTCCTAGGAGTTGAGGGCAAAATGTGGAGAAATCATCTTCCCTCATGAATACATACCTTTGATGTTGTGGTTTTATCAGCCCTGGGTGTGAGGCCACGGCCTTCGCTGGCCGTTATTTTTCTGCAGAAGCTGCCACAGACAATATGCAGCATGATGGGATGTTGGAGCCACTGAAGGGGAATGAAGGGGTTAATGTCATTCAGGGGGAAACCCTAACCACACCAAAGCTCAGGTATTTGGTGAGAAAATTCCCTGATTTTTGGAGCTTTGCAAAACACATAGGTGAGACTAGTTTCATCTTTTTTTTTTTTTTAACATTTGAATTGACAGCTAAGTTTTAAGGAAAGGTCTTGCTTACTGTCAGGTGTCAGCAAAAAGTAGTTTAAAGGTTTCTGTATCTATGCTAAATCAGAAATAGAGAAACCTGCTGTCATGAAAGATCCTTTTCATGTATACTATTCCAACCCTATTTGAGGTACTGACCTTTTTTTTATTGAATTATCCTTTCCAAGCAACAACAGTATTTAAATCTCCAACCTGTGAGAATCCTGAGATCAGAGACGGACCTCATCTTCCATTCCCATGCCAAGAAAGGGATAACTTTGCGGTTTGGAGAACTGGCTTATTCACAACACAGTATAGTTTCTTCTGCTTATTAACAGTTATTCTTGGGATGCCTGGGTGGCTCAGTCAGTGAAGTGTCCGACTTCAGCTCAGGTCATGATCTCGTGGTTCGGACCGTGAGTTCAAGCTCCACATTGGGCTCTGTGCTGACAGCTCGGAGCCTGGAGCCTGCTTGGGATTCTGTGTGTGTGTCTCTCTCTCTCTGCCCCTCCCCCACTCATGCGCGTGTGCGTGTGCACACGCTCTCTCTCAAAAATAAACATTTTTTAAAAATGTTATTCTCTGCAATTAGCATTAACTTAATGAGGCATTTTGAGAATACTGTTATTTGTATTAGTTTGAAAAAAATCCAACTGTGAATTTAGACAAAAAATGACTCCCCCTCCAGTTTTCTCCCATTGCTTCCCAGCAACTTCAAGTCCCTCCTTTCCACCTGCCATGTCTTTAAGGAGTTTAAGCCTTTTAGGAAAATGCTCTTGGACTACCCTGAGGGCAGCATCTACCCGTTATTTATTAAGGGAGTGTGAAATTATTTCAACAACCTTTTCGTATCTCTCAACCGTTGGGAATTATACTATCTATAAACTAGATAAAAACCATAAAAAACATACAATGCCAATAAATGGTACATCCAAATATAGCTAGAGTGACCGCATATATGCCAAAATTTTTTAAAATATAAAAAGAAGGTTTTTACAGATTTCCTCAAAAAACAGATTGTAGGACACCTGGGTAACTCAGTCCTTAAGCATCTGACTTGGGCTCAGGTCATGATCTCATGGTTCGTGAGTTCGAGTCCCACATTGGATGAGCTTGAGCCCCACTTTGGGTGAACGCAAGCCCTGCTTAGGGTAAGCCCACTTCTCCCACCACCACCCCCCCCCCCCGCCCCGGGCTCACTTGTGCCCTTTTTCTCTCTCTAAAAAAATAACAAAAAACAAAAACAAAAACCAAACAAAAAACAGAGATTGTATTCACATAGCATTTGGTATCTTGTACATAATATCAGGATTTGTTTCCAAGCATCTTACTCCTCCCCAGGTATCCTATCTTGACGACAACACACCAACACGTTCCATTTCTCTGACTATGTCACTGATCAGCAGTGGCCACGGACCTTACCCACATCCAGTACACATGAAATTCAGCATGTTGACTCAGACCGGCTCTTTCTCCTACTGGATGTGAATGGTAACAGCACACTGTACTGTGAGTTGTTGCAAGTCACCTTACAACCACGAGGGGGCATCAGACCTGGCATAAAGATCACGTATTAGCAGGTAAAGTGGAAAGGAAAAAACTGGCCCTTAATAACATTATTAAGCTCCAAATGAAGTCCCCAAGCCTGGATTACCCAATATTTTTCAGTGACAAAAAAAATCAACCTCTTTTAATTTTAAGGGGGTTTGAGACAAGTTTTCAGTTAGCCACAACAATAAAAAAAGTACTGAAAAAAATGAATTATATTTATTAAAAATCTAAATCAGGAAGCACCAGGTCAAAAACTAAAGTGTTTTGGTCTAGAACTTTATACAATATTCATCACCAGGCCACCCAGGAGCTGTGACAAATGAGCAAGTATGATCAGTTAGAATAAGACACCATACCATTTCTCAGTTCCTGCCTACAAAAGACGTCTTTTACTTTTTATTTTATTTTATTTTATTTTATTTTATTTTATTTTATTTTATTTTACTTATTTATTTATTTATTTATTTGTCTCTGAATAAAACTGGAATTGAAGGTTAGATACAATTTTCTTTTTCATTCAAGGCCCAGATGGCAGCCTGCAAACACTTAACTTCTGGTCTGTTGGTAGAAATTTTAGGACCATCAGCTCTTAAGATTTTAAGTAATTCAGTCAAGTGACTACAGGCACTGTATGTTTGGGAGTTTTGCTGTCTTCAGTTTTTTTGTTTTGTTTTGTTTTTAGTAAGTGTAACATATCTTAATATTCATAACCCATCCTCAGAGAAACCCTGCAGGGTGCCCCCTGTGTCTGACAACATGGATTGTTTACAGGCCAAGGATCCACAAGGAACAAGTTTTGAGCAGCTGGAGCTTCTGAGGACTCCGATGCAATGGAGTTCAGTGAGCATTTGGGAACATTTGGGAATTGCACCATGAGATGTTGCCTTGAGGTAGGGTTGAAAATAGAACAATGACATGTGACAGTCAGACTGGGACAGAAAGGAATTGAGGTTGCCCATGGTACTCTGCAGAAGGCAGAGTTTATGGAGGGGAGGAGTGTAGGTAGGACTCTACGTGGCCCCCAAGATGTCCTGCCTCTTCCCTTCACCCCCACACCCACCCTGCATAATCTTCAGTACTATGAATCTGATGGCTTTTACTCCTGTGATTAGATTATGGTATATGACACAGGTGACTATAAGAAAAGAGTATTATCAAGATGTCCGTAACTTAATGACCTGAAACCTTTAAAAGCTTGGAGTTTTCTCTGGCTGGCAGCAGAAGAGGAAATCAGAGATTTGGAGTATGAGAACCTTTCAACTCACTATTGCTGGCCTGAAGACAGAAGGGCAATATGGGTGGGATATGGTTGCTAAAAGCAGGTGCCAGCTGACATCCAGCAAGTAGGCAGAAATATTTTTTTAATGTTTATTTATTTTTGAGCGAGAGAGACAGACTGTGAAGAGGGGAGGGGCAGAGAGAAAGGGAGACAAAGAATCTGAAGCAGGCTCCAGGCCCCGAGCTGTCTGTACAGACCTTGTTCCAGGGCCCCAACTAACGTGAACCACAAGATCATGACCTGAGCTGAAGTAGGATGCTTAACTAAATGAGCCACCCAGGCGCCCCAGATAGGCAGAAATCTTAGCCCTGCAACTGCAAATATCTGAATTCTGCCAACAATAAGCATGAACTTAGAAGCTGATTTTTTTCAGGGTGCCAGAGTTGCTCAGTCGGTTAAGCATCAGACTTTGGCTCAGATCATGATCTCACAGTTCCTTGGTTTGAGCCCTGCATTGGGCTCTGGGCTGACAGATCAGAGCCTGGAGCCTGCTTTGGATTCTGTGGCTCCCTTTCTCTCTGCCCTTACCCGCTTCTGCTCTGCCTCTCAAAAATAAATAAACATTAAAAAAAAAAGTTGATTTTTCCCGGAGTCTCCAGACAAGAACTCAGTCCAGCTGACACTTGGATTTTAGCTTTGAGTTCACCCCAAACAGAGAACCCAGCTCCACTGTGTTGGACTTCTGACCTATAAAACTGTGGGTTAATTGGGGCATCTGGGTGGCTCAGTCAGTTAAGTGTCCGACTTTGGCTCAGGTCATGATCTCACGGCTCAGGTCATGATCTGCCAGTTCACAGGTTCAAGTCCCATGTTGGGCTCTGTGCTGACAGCTCAGAGCCTGGAGCCTGCTTCAGATTCTGTGTCTCCCTCTCTCTGCACCCCCTCCCCACTCGCACTCTGTCTCTCTCCCAAAAATAAACATTAAAAAAATTTTTTTAGGGGCGCCTGGGTGGCTTGGTCGGTTAAGCGTCCAACTTCGGCTCAGGTCACGATCTCATGGTCCGTGAGTTCAAGCCCCGCGTCGGGCTCTGTGCTGACAGCTCAGAGCCTGGAGCCTGTTTCAGATTCTGTGTCTCCCTCTCTCTCTGCCCCTCCCCTGTTCATGCTCTGTCTCTCTCTGTCTCAAAAATAAATAAACTTAAAAAAAAAAATTTAACTGTGGGTTAATAAATCAGTGCTTTTTGAAGCACATTTTGAAATTTGTGATATTTTGTTACACAGTAGTAGATAACAAGTACATTTGTCAAATCAATTGGTAAGCAGAGAAAATTATTTTGGCAGGAACAGTGAAGAAAGAATGTAAGGAGGTGGAGCTGAATGGAGGAATCCTACTGAAGAAAAGACTATTCACATACTAAAAGCAAGTGGCAAACAGTAACTGAGATTTGGGTAAGACAGATTATCAACACAGAAGATACACGAAAATCACATAGGAATGGACATAGTCTTTATAACTTCTAAAACCCAGTCCTTCTGGAACACTGATAGCAACATTTGGCAATGAATAACTGTAGCGTATAATTACATTTATAACTCAGCTAAGTGAGTATGAATTTATAGGCAACGTATACGATTATGATATATATTTACATGGGACAAATATGTAAGGAGAACCTTATGACTTACTGCCAGAGCCTAGCAGAGCCCTAGCTCAGCAAATGGTCCAATACACGTGGGTTACGAAATCTGAAATTGTAGGATAAGCTAAGTTTTATGTTTCCTGGTTTTCACACTAACATGTATACCAATTGTTTAATATTTTTTAATTTTCATTGAGTGATTTTGAACTATTCTAACAACTAGGGAATTGACAGATTAAATGACAGACAGACAGAGGTAGCTTTGTCATTTACTAAGAGTTGTATCTGCTTATGTACAACTTAATATGTGTGAATAGTGAAGTCCTTATATTAAGGAATAATGTGATTTTTTTTTAAGGGGTGGGGGTTCCTGGCTGGTTCAGTCGGTAGAACATGTGACTCTTAATCTCAGGGTCACAAATTCAAGGCCCATGTTGGGCCTAGAGCTTACAGGAAAGAGAAGGAGAGGAAGGGAAGGGAAGACAAAAGAGAAGGGAACAGAAGGAAGTGTAGGAAGGAAGGGAAGGAGGAAGGGAGGGAGGGAGGAAGGGAGGGAGGGGAGGGAAGAAGGGGGGAGGGGGGAGGGAGGGAGGGAGAAAGGGAGGGAGGAAGAAAGAAAGGAAGAGAGAGAGAGAGGGAGGGAGCAAAGGAGGAAAAAAGAAAGAAAGAAAGATGTGAAGCTATCACTTACAAAAGGTGTTTTTTAATAAACTTTATTTTTTAAAGCAGTTTTGGGTACACAGCAAAATTAAGTAGAAGGTACAGAGTTCCATACTCCCTTTCCTGGTATATACATATCCTCTCCGACTATCAACATCCCCCACAAGAGTGATACATGTGTTACAATTGAAGAATCTACATTGACACATCATTATCACCCAAAGACCAAAGTTATATTAGGGTTCATCCCCTCTTGGTATTGTACATTTTATGGGTTTGGACAAATGTAGTTTCTCTGTGTTCTGCTCATTATCTCACCTCCGCAAACCCCTGGCAACCTCTGATCTTTTTACTGTCTGCATAGTTTTGTTTTCTCCAGAATGTCACATGGTTGGAACCATACAATATGCAGCTTTTTCAGACTGACTACTTTCACTTAGTGATACGCATTTTTAAGTTTCCTCCATGTCTTTTCATAGCTTGATAGCTCATTTCTTTTTAGTGCTGAATAACAGTTCACTGTCTGGTTGTGCCACAATATATTTATTCATTCATCTACTGAAGGACATCTTGGTTGCTTCCAAATTTTGACAATTACGAATACAAGTGTTACAAACATCCATGTTCAGGTTTTTGTATGGACATACGTTTTCAACTCCTTTGGGTATATATCAAAGAGTATAATTACTGGATCATATGATAAGAGTATGTTTAATTTTGCAAGAAACCACCAAACTGTCTTCTAAAGTGGCTGTACCGTGTTGCATTCCTACCAGTAATGAGACTTCCTATTAACTCCACATTCTCACCATCATTTCCTGTTGTTGGTGTACTGGATTTGGGCCGTTCTAATAGGTATGTAGTGGTATCTTATTGTTGTGTTAATTTGCATTCCTGTGATGGCATATGATATGGAGCATCTTTTCATATGCATCATTGCCATCTGTATATCTTCTTTGCTGGGGTGTTTATTAAGGCCTCTGGCCAATTTTTAATTGGGTTATTTGTTTTCCTATTGTTGAGTTTTAAGTGTTCTCTGTATGCTTTGGACAACAGTCTTTGCAAATACTTCCTCCCAGTCTGTGGCTTTTTTTTTTTTTTTCCTTTCTTGACACTGTCTTTTGCAGAGCAGAAATTTTTAATTTTAATGAAATCCAGCTTATCAATTCTTCCATTCATTGATCATGCCTTCAGTGCTTTTATCTATAAAGTCATCACCCAAGGTCATCTAGATTTTTCTCCTATGTTGTGTTCTAGGAGTTTAATAGTTTTGCATTTCACATTTAGGTCCACAATCCATTTTGAGTTACTTTTTATGATTGGATACAAGGTCTGTATCTAGATTCATTTTTTAAACATCTGGATGCCCAGTTTTTTCTGCACCATTGATTGAAACACAAATAGTTTCGTTCCCTTACAAACTTAAAAAAAATTTTTTTTAACATTTATTCATTTTTGAGAGATGGAGAAACAGAGGATGAATTGGGGAGGGGCAGAGAGAGAGGGAGACACAGAATCAGAAGAAGACTCTAGGCTCTGAGCTGTCAGCACAGAGCCTGACACGTGGCTCAAATCGACAGACGAGCAGATCATGACCTGAGCTGAAGTTGGACACTTAACCGACTGAGCCACCCAGGCACTCCATTCCCTACCAACTTTTAGTGACAGGTGCCTGGTAGTATGTTAATGTGCATTTGTTTGTGACCATAATAATAAATCTTGCTAAAAATCTAGGATGCAGGCATTTCATATAAAGACCCAACAATACTGTTGCTTTTATTCATTTCTCTCACAACTGCTCTGTGAGCTGGATTACTGGCATGACCTCATTTTACAGACAGAAAGGATGACATAGAGAGATAGCAGGAAAGCTGACTTACTTGCCCTAAGAAGCCCACAGCAGAGTGAGAATTCACATTGACTGTCTCTAGCTGTGTCCTGCTCACCAGAGTACCTGATGCATGAGCATTGCTCATTTTTACTCTGTCCTTCGTAAAGCAATAAAGAAGATGCACACTGGATTCTCTAAGGAATTCTTTAAGGAGACACCTAAGGGTAACATTTTTCAGAAATGATCTTTCTCTCACATTATAAGATAAATGTGAGGAGAAACCCTGAGTCACCCAATCCGAAGGACTATGAAAACCCCTTCTGATCAGGAAAGGAGGCATCTCACAGTTTCAGTCCTTTTACTACAAAAGTAAAAAATATTAAAACTTGTTCCCTTTCTTCTCTTTGGTAGTAATGCTAACCACAAAAAAACAATTTCCCAATTGTGAGCCTGACTTATGGGTGAAGGGAAACATGAGGAGCCTGCCTTAAAATGTTATGCTCATTTCTCTGCAAATGATTCTTCAGAAAAGTTGTAACAAAATATAATTTGGGGATGTTGGGAAGTTGTGAGGGCCAGAACACATCCGAATAATTTCAGAAGCAGAAAGAAGACACTTATGTCAATCTCCAGCAGTCCTACCTGAAATATTACCCTTCCTAACTGAGCATTGCTACTGATTTTTGTGGTTACTTCACGTGTGAATGGCTGGCGGAAAGAAGTTATATGACAAATTCATTAGTTCCTCACACGAATACTCCAGAATTTTGTGAAACTTTGCACAGACCTTTTTTTCACTTTGGGGTCTAGCCTTCTTATTGACTTGCTTCATTTGCTGGCTGTTCCTGTTGCTCTGAATCAATGCTGCCGTCACAAGAAGATCCCATACTTCTGTCTGACATGCCTCGGGACAACCGTCCACGTGGTCACCAAGCACTTGTGTTTTTCAGAGTTGTTCAGATGTTAACTCTAACAACTGAATTTGAGAAACTATGACTCAGAAAAAGGACTCTTAAAAAAAAAAAAGGCAGTGTTTTTAACACATAGAAAGATTTTTTTTTTAATGTTTATTTATTTTTGAGAGAGAGACAGAGACAGAAACAGAGACAGAGCACGAGTCGGGGAGGGGCAGAGAGAGAGGGAGACACAGAATCTGAAGCAGTCTCCAGGCTCTGAGCTGTCAGCACAGAGCTCGATGTGGGGCTTGAACTCACAGACCACGAGATCACGACCTGAGCCGAAGTCAGATGCTCAACCAACTGAGCCACCCAGGCGCCCCTATAGAAAGATTTTAATTAAAATCCAGATAACTGGATCTCCTGACATAATGTATTTTTTAAGTGTGATATTACTTTTCCCCTTGTTCCTGATTAAGACTCAGTTTCTAATATCTCTATTGTTCTCCTTGCTGGTGGCATTCACTCCTCTTAGGACTTAAACTTCTTTTGCTCAATTGTACACTTTGCTTCTGCCCTAACTCATTGATCTCATACTATGTCAACATCTACATCTTTAGCTACACCCTGAAGAGACAAAAATGGGGTACCTTGGGAGTTAGGAAGATAACCTGTTGTAGTGGGGAGGCTATGGTCTATGGAGACAGTCTTATTTTTGTCACATATGAGCTGAGGGACTTTGGACAAGTTCATTCACATTAATGCCTACCCTGTAGGTTCTGAGGGAGGATTAAATGAGACACTGCATGTAAAACACACAGTACTGTGCAAAGAACAGGAGTGGAATTAATAAGTGTCTATTTCAGTCAAGCCATTTAACTTCTTTGTCTCTGCTTTTTCATCTTTAAAATGGTAGTGGTAATAGAGTAGCAATAAAATGGAAGTAAGACAAAGCATGCAGAGTATGTGGGAAGCAGAGAGCACTCTGGGAATGTCAACCTCCCACCCATGATCAATACGGAAAAGACCATCTGGATGGAAGTTCCATGATTCTGTGACTTAAAATATACACTTTTAAATGGACTCTCTAGGTTAGGAAATACTGTGGCCACTGTTTTTCCTGTGAATTGATGCATCATATGTATGTTTATGATAATTGCAGAGATCCCCACACATAAACTGGTACTTTCTAAATGAGGCAAATGCCATTATTACCTCTGTTTTTCTAGATCAGTGTTTTCTCAAGTGTGTCCTGGAAAGTATTCATGGCACAGCATATTTAATTAAAAGTACATGATGAGGCAGTTCAATGGTCAAGTAAGTTTGGAAAATATGGGTGAAAAAGAGTGCAACAGTTTCTTTTAATCTAGGAAAATCTACATATTTAAAAAAAAAACTTTTAAGTTTATTTATGTGTTTTGAGAGAGAGCAGATGCGAGCTAGGGAGGGGTAGGGAGAGAGGAAAGAGCGAGAATCCCAAGCAGGCTCCACACTGCCAGCCCAGAACCCAATGTGGGGCTTGAACTCACAAACCTGTGAGATCATGACCTGAGCCAAAGTCAGGCAGTTAACCCACTGAGCCATTCAGGTGCCCCAACTTAGAGCTTTTAATGTGCAAATATCCATCATGACCCTCCAGAAAAGTAATGTACTATGCATTGTTTTGCAAAGGTCATCAAACTGGTGTGGGCGTACCATGCTAGAGAACATGTGTTCTCAGGAATACACATTAAAAATGCTGCTCACAGTACGATCACTAGTATGTTGCCCATTTAGGACTGAGTAGTTTTAAGTGCTAACACAACAGCCATGTTCAACATTTTGGGACACCATAGACTTAAGACATAGATTCCCAGCCCTACCCCAGACCTACTGAGTCAAAATCTCCAAGGATGGGGCGCTGGCATCAGTATCTGTAAAAAGCTCCATTAAAGGGTGCAATGCCTGTTCAACATTGCAAAGACCTGTTGTGAAGGTTTGCATGGATCCTGAACACTGGATTTTGACAGGTGGCTTGACATGTAAATTCCCACCTCACAATAAACGGAGTCATATCGTCCTCTGAAGCCCTACACACTCACGAGTCCAAGGCCTTGCTAACCCCAGGAGGTCTTACTGTGACCCCTGTGAGGTCTGACCTGGGGCTCAGCATAGAGCACAATGCTTAGCAGTCACTGACACCCAGTACAAGTTTTTTGAGTGAATGACACTTTTATTTTTAGTTTTATGTTTTTTAAATATTTTTAATGTTTATTTCTGAGACAGAGAGAGACACAGCATGAGCAGGGGAGGGGCAGAGAGAGAGGGAGACACAGAATCGGAAGCAGGCTCCAGGCTCTGAGCTGTCAGCACAGAGCCTGACGCAGGGCTCAAACTCACGAACCGTGAGATCATGACCTAAGCCGAAGTCGGTCGCTCAACCGACTGAGCCACCCAGGCGCCCCAGTGAATGACAGTTTTAAACTCAATGAATTGGTTAAAGATAACTCTATAGCCATCTCATATATTACTGGAATTCTGATACTAACTACACTGTAATTAACAAGATCATCTCCATGCCTCCTTCCCACTTCACCCTTTTGTACTACTAGAAGTAGTGTTGTCTGGAATTGAGCCAAAAAATACATCCAGATAGATTTTCACTTCACTCCACTAAGTGGTCTTAGAAACCTGTTAAAAGCAGTAACCCAACTGTACTGGTTCCCGATTGCTATTACAGCAAAGTACCACAAACGAAGTGGCTTACAACAACATATTTATTGTCTTACAGTTCTGAAGGTCAGGAGTCTAAAATCAAAGTGGACACAGGGCTTCATTCCTTCTGGAGACTTCAGGGGAGAATTTATTTCCTTGACTTTTTCAGCTTGTAGAAACTCCCACATTCCTTGACTTATGGCTCCTTTGTGCCATAAGTCCATCATCAGTTCTTCCATCATCAGTTTCCTGCTACTGACCCTGTTCCTCCTGCCTCCCTCTTACAAAGGCCCTTATGATTACATTGGCCCACTTGGAAGATCCAGGATAACCCCCCTGTCTCAAAATTCTTTTTTCTTTTTTTTTTAATGTTTACTTACTTTTGAGAGAGAGAGAGAGAAAGAGAGAGAAGGTAAGTGGGGGAGAGGCAGAGAGAGAGAGAGAGACAGAGGATCCCAAATGGGCTCTGCACTGACAGCCAGAGAGCCCAATGTAGGGCTTGAACTCACAAACCCCAAGATCATGACCTTAGCCAAAATGAAGTTGGACACCAACCAACTGAGCCACACCCAAGAGCCCCTCAAAATTCTTAATCACCTCTGCAAGCCCCTTTTACTTTGTAAGGTGACATATTCACAGGTTCTAAGGATTGGGATTTAAACATCTTTGGGACAAACATTGTTCTGCCCTACTGCACCAACAATTTCTCAATTCATCTACAATGTATATTGACACACACAATGTCTAAAAAGTATAGGGCATTCCTGGGTGCTATCAGGGATCCCAAAGGTAGTAGACCAAGTCCCCAGTCTTAGGATCCTATTAAGGACCTAATAAGGCAAATAAAATAAATTCATAAATGATTTTCAGTTCAAAGATTTGTAAAAGCAAACGAAAAGGACAGAACAATATGGTCTCTCAGAGCCAAACACAGGAAATTAAGTAGGACACTAAATTCAGAAAGTGCCAAAAGTTAAGGTTGTCATGGCAACATGAACTCAGTAACACAGCAAAACCTGTTTTTCAAAAGTATACACTTAACAGCTTTGCACAATTATGATCTGCTGAAAGAGCAGCTTTCATTCAATGATCCAGAACCTTTACAACTACAGATTAGCTCTTGTTCTGTAGCTATAAGACAAGAATGGCTTGCCTCACCAAATTCAACTTCACAAATATTTAGATGCCATCCACTATGTGTAAGACATATAAGACATTGAGTAAGTGCTGAGGGGATACAAATATGCATAAGACAGGGACGTCTGGGTGGCTCAGTCGGTTAAGCGTCCAACTCTTGATTTCAGCTCACGATTCATGAGTTCAGGCCCCGCATCAGGCTCCACAGAGCCTGCTTGGGATTCTCTCTCTCCCCCTCTGTCTATCCCCTATCCCACTCACACGCTGTCTCTTTCGAAATAAAAAATAAACATTAAACAAAGAAGAAGATGCTAAGGTGGGAACCCCCTAGGGAAAGCTCAGAAGCTGGAAAGAGCAGAGTGTTTAGAGGAACAGTAATTAACAGTCTGGCTGAAATAAAGATTACATGAAAATGGTCTTATAGAGCCAGGGCTGGGAATGATAGGCAATAATGTGGTTAGCAGATATCAGTATTTTCAATAAGTATATTCCACAGATTTAAAAAGTCAAAGGTCTCTTTCAGAACAGCCCTTATCTGATTTTCTCAAACTTCTTACTGATCAAATAAAAAAAAAAAAACTTCTTACTGATCACGCTGTTCTGTGGCCACCTGCCTTGACATATGTTGTTCCCCTGCACCTGAAATACAAGGCAGAAATTGTATCGGTTTTCTAGATAAGGAGGTTGAGAATCAGGAAGTGGTGAAAGAGGGGTTTAAATGTTGTCTATCTGATTTCAAAGACCAACTGATCTACTTACTTTGATTACTGATTGTTTGATGTCTCTGTCCCCAGTGAGACTCCAAATATCTTATGGATAAGGTTCACATCTCATTCAATTTTGTATCCTCAGAATCTAGTTCAATGACAGACACACAGTGGGGCCTATGTAATTTCTGTTGAATGAGTGAATAAATAAATTTTAGGCAAGCAGTTATTGAGGCAAGGTGTTCCTTTCCCTGTGGAGGTGAAATGTTTTTCCACATAGCAGTGATGTTCATTGCATGCCCTGTCACAGCAAATGTTTGGTGGACTTTATTCATCAACTGGTTATTTATAATAATTTTTAAAAATAGGCATGAGCTTCATGGATGTCCCTTCCCTCATCCTAATTTATGCTTGCACCTTTCCCTTCTCCTGTTCCGTCCAAAACTTATTCCCAGGAGTATTGAAAAACACAATCTCCAACCCACAAACGTATGGCCAACTAATCTTTGACAAAGCAGGAAAGAATATCCAATGGAATAGAGACGGTCTCTTCAGCAAGTGGTGCTGGGAAAACTGGACAGCGACATGCAGAATGAACCTGGACCACTTTCTTACACCATACACAAAAATAAGCTCAAAAATGGATGAAAGACCTCAATGTAAGACAGGAAGCCATCAAAATCCTCGAGGAGAAAGCAGGCAAAAACCTCTCTGACCTTGGCCGCAGCAACTTCTTACTCAACACATCTCTGGAGGCAAAGGAAACCAAAGCAAAAATGAACTACTGGGACCTCATCAAAATAAAAAGCTTTTGCACAGTGAAGGAAACCATCAGCAAAACTAAAAGGCAACCGACAGAATGAGAGAAGATATTTGCAAACGATATATCAGATAAAGGGTTAGTATCCAAAATCTGCAAAGAACTTATCAAACTCAACACCCAAAAAACAAATAATCCAGTGAAGAAATGGGCAAAAGACATGAATAGACACTTCTCCAAAGAAGACATCCAGATGGCCAACCGACACATGAAAAAATGCTCAACATCACTCATCATCAGGGAAATACAAATCAAAACCACAATGAGATACCACATCACACCTGTCAGAATGGCTAACATTAACAACTCAGGCAACATAGATGTTGGGGAGGATGCAGACAAAGAGGATCTCTTTTGCATTGTTGGTGGGAATGCAAGCTGGTGCAGCCACTCGGGAAAAAAGTATGGAGGTTCCTCAAAAAACTAAAAGTAGAACTACCCTATGACCCAGCAATTGCAGTACTAGGCATTTATCCACGGGATACAGGTGTGCTGTTTCGAAGGGACACATGCACCCCCATGTTTATAGCAGCACTATCAACAATAGCCAAAGTATGGAAAGAGCCCAAATGTCCATCAATGGATGAATGGATAAAGAAGATGTGGTATATACATACAATGGAGTATTACTCAGCAATCAAAAAGAATGAAATCTTGCCATTTGTAACTACGTGGATGGAACTAGAGGGTATTATGCTAAAGGAAATTAGTCAGAGAAAGACAAATATCATATGACTTCACTCATATGAGGACTTTAAGACACAGAACAGATGAACATAAGGGAAAGGAAGCAAAAATAATATAAAAACAGGGAGGGGGACAAAACATAAGAGACTCTTAAATATGGAGAACAAACAGAGGGTTACTGGAGGGGTTGTGGTGGTGGTGGGGGCGCTAAATGGATAAGGGGCATCAAGGAATCTAATCCTGAAATCATTGTTGCACTATATGCTAACTAATTTGGGTATAAATTAACAAAATAAAATTTATAAATAAATAAATAAATAAATAAATAAATAAATAAATAAATAAATAAATTGAATGAATGAATGAATGAATGAATGAATGAATAAATAAATAAATAAATAGAAAAACACCATCTCCAATCCTTGAAGATGATATTCTAGCATCCTTGCCAATTGGGTTTCTATCTCCCACGGTCCAGAGACCCCACCTAAAACCACTATATAATTTGTGATGTTACTGGGCTTCTCAGAGTCCTATTTGAATGGCTTCCATCGGAGTTTGCCTATTTTCTCTTTCTCCTCTCCTAGACTCCTAGAGCTTTTTTTTTATTTTTTATTTTTTTTTAAGAGAAAAAGCATGTGCAAGCTGGGGAGGGGCAGATGGAGAGAGAGAGAGAGAGAGAGAGAGAGAGCGAGCGAGCATCTCAAGCAGGTTCCACACCCAGTGGGGAGCCCAACTTAGGCTCAATCTCATAACCCTGAAACCATGACCTGAGCCAAAATCAAGAGTCAGACACTTAACCGACTGAGCCACCCAGAAGCCCCATCCTGGAGCTTTTTATCATCTAAAAGCATTTTGGTGATCCTTTCTTTCCTTTTTCTAATTACAATAAAAGAAGATCATTTGTTCTTTGCCTATTATTTCACCTAACCTTGGTAAACCCCCAGTCTACTTTGACCCTGTATTTTCCTCCTCTGACTTTATATACGTTGCCTCCTACTCTTTCTACAAGGTCTGTTTCATTAAACGTTTCTCAAAAGACACGTTATTTACTCTTCACTCATGACCCTTCCCTGGTTCTAATTTCCAAGTATTAGAAAAACTGCTAACATCTCTTCAAAACTACAAACTAAGAAACTTGGAGAAGTACTGAATTTATCTTCTATCCCATACTCTCAACACTAAATCACCAAATTTTGCCAATGTCTTCTGTACCAAAATGTTCATGACATGCCTTCCCTTCTATTTCTTACTCACTACAGGCTTGTTGAATTTATTATAATTTTCTCAACATTCTTTGCCTTTATATTATCCATATTACTACTGACAAAGGTATTTTTGGTGTGTCTTGCTTTAAATGGGACAATTTCACTCTCTAAGCCATAACACAGTCTCACAGGCCTTTGGATCCTGTCAGAAGTCTTCACTGTATCCTTGATCAAGACGCTATGAATTAGCTGAATTCTTTAGCTTCCTTCTGTGTTTCAAAGTCTCCCCTTCTCGCCAGGCTTATCTCCTTAATGATCTCTCCCTACTCTGACCTTCCTGTTTCTTCTTCTGTTCCTCCATTTATTCACATAGTTTCAGAAATTCTCCCTTCCCATGGAGGCTTATTAGTTAGATCCCATACTATTGGGAAATCCTGTCAGCATGACCCTCAAAATATATACAGAATCTCCATGTTCAGTGCCACTGACTGGGGTGGGCCAGCACCCCATTTTCTAAGATTGGGGCAGTCACCTCCAGGATCTCAGCTGTCCCATTGCACTCTGTTCTCAACCAGGAGTTCCTCTGATACTTTTAAAAATATAATCAAATGGGGTGCCTGGGTGGCTCAGTCGGTTAATTGTCTGACTTCAGCTCAGGTCATGATCTCACAGTTCATGAGTTCGAGCCCCACATTGAGCTCTGTGCTGTCAGTGTGGAGCCCGCTTAGGAGTCTCTGTCTCCCTCTCTCTCTGCCTTTTCCCCACTCACACTCGCTCCCTCTATCTCTCTCCAAAATAAAAATAAACATTTATAAATAAATAAATAAATAAATAAATAAATAAATAAATAAATAAATAAATATAAAAATAAAAATAAAAATAAAAATAAAAATATAATCAAATCTCTTCTCTCCTCTGTTTAAAACCCTAAGCAGCTCCCCAAGTCACTCATAGTAAAAGCAAAGTCCTCCGGAGCCTAGACTACAGTTGCCCTCTTCCCTCTCTAACTTCACATCATATTCTCCCCCCCTTGCTGAGTGCTCTCCAGCCATATATTCGCAAGGTTGGCTACTGCTTTGGAGTGTCGGCATGTGCTAACCCTCCTGCTTGGAGCCCTCTTTCCCCATTTATCCTTTCCTTCAAGTCATTGTTCAAATGCCATCTTATTCATCGATTAGCAAGGCACAGCCTGACTTAAAAACACAACCCATTCCCTTTTCCTATTTTGTTTTTCTCCTTGGCACTGATCACTGTCTAATATACTAAGACTGGTTTATTTGCTTATTAGCTGTCTCTAAAAATCCAGTACCTGAGGGCACCTGGGTGGCTCAATTGGTTAGGCATCCCACTTCAGCTTAGGTCATGATCTCACAGCTCATGGGTTCAAGCCCCGCATGGGGCTCTGTGCTGACAGCTCAGAGCCTGGATCCTGCTTCGGATTCTGTATCTTCCTCTCTCTGCTCCTCCCCCTCTCACACTCTCTCTCTCAAAAATAAATAAATAAACATTAAAAAATTTTTGGGGGGCGCCTGGGTGGCTCAGTAGGTTGAGTATCCAACTTGGGCTCAGGTCATAATCTCACAGCTCATGAGTTTGAGCCCTACATCGGGCTCTGTGCTGAAAGCTCAGAGCCTGGAACCTGCCTCAGATTCTGTGTCTCCCTCTCTCTCTGCCCCTAACCCACTTGCATTCTGTCTCTGTCTCTCTCAAAAATAAACATTCAAAAAAAATTTAATTCAGTACCCTGAGGGCAAGAACTTTCGTCTATTTTTTTCACCAAACAGTGACAAGAACGGTGTGCCTGGCCCATAGCAGGCACTCAAAGCAAACTTGTTGAATGAATGAAGTCAAAGCATTAATTCACAGAGATACAGGATATATAAAACACAGGCTGTATGGAGCAGAAGTACACATTCATGGGTTTTTTGCCTTGTTTTTTTTTTAAGGTTTATCTATTTTTGAAAGAGAGAGACAGAGCATGAACAGGGGAGGGGCAGAGAGTGAGGAAAGACCCAGACTCTGAAGCAGGCTCCAGGTTCCATGCTGACACAGAACCCAACGAAGGGCTCTGGTTCACAAACGGTGAGATCACGACCTGAGCCAAAGTCGGACGGTCAACCGACCGAGCCACCCAGGCACCCCGTTGCCTTTTTCATATGTTTCACTCATAAGCAGCAGAGCTGCGCTATTTCGTTTGTAAAGTCACAAACAGCAATGTATTCAGGGCATTCATAACCTAAAAGGGACTCTGAGACACCAGACACACAGTGAGCAGTCCAGAGTATAGAACTAGACACAGTTCAAGAGTTGAACAAGAAGATGAGTTATTGTGCAAAAATAATAATGACAAGATGCTGCCTTACATGCTAAGAAAAAGTTGTTTCTAACGATCTTACTTGCAAATCTTAGAATCGTCTAGTGTCAAGGTCTTTTTCCCCCGTTCATAAGAAACCAGATTTTTTTTTTAAGGCCCTAGATCCTCAGCTTATGAAACTAGTGAGATAAACGATTCAATAAATAATAAAAATAACGATCAGACTTGAAAAAGAGTTCCGAATTTGAAATGTTAAACATCAGCATCTTCGATTTTAGTTCCTATCATTTGTATACAATGTTGATCAAACGCCACGTGGAATAAATAAGAGTCTGGACCCTTTGGCGGAGAAGCCCTATTGTAAAACCGTCTTTGCCAGCATTAGCCCCTCCGTGTGAAGAGGCAAAGATGACAAGAGGATGCTGCTACTCCCCGGGCTGGTGGGTGAGGGGAGCCACCATAAGGCGACCACTCAGAAACATGCCTGAGTAAACAGATGGGTCTTCCGCTGTGCCCTGAAGGCAAACAGACCCGGCTCTGCTGGACCTCGGGAGGGGGTGCATTCCAGGGTCCTGTCTCTCTCCTTGAGAATACCCTGCCCCTGGGTTCCCAGACGTCAAGCCTTCAGCATCTTGATCTCTGGCACCATGGAGGAATCACAGAAAGGAGGGTTCCTGGGGAGAGCACATTTCAGTTTTACCTGGCTGTCTAGATAAAAGCCAGCACCTGCTCCACTAGTTACACGGGGAACCTGCAATGTCAGGGCAGCACAGGTGTAAAGACATTCCAAGGAAAGAGGAGGGCTTTTATAAATATCACTGCTATATAGTACATTTAAAAACTTGGGAAAGCACCTCTTCTGTCCTTTGCTGCCCACGTTCAAGCATGAGCTTCACCTTAAAATTTTAAAAAAGAGGAGACCTTATCAACCTGTTTCTATGTCTATTGCACAGGCTCTGCCCATTCTGGCTACAAGGTAGCTGTAGGATTTTATTACTAATTTCAAAGGTGGTGTTCCAGTTTTGAAAATGTTGTTTGGCCAAAAGTTTAGATTTTAAGGACACAAAGATAAACATATAAAATTGTCATTGTAGCAACAAGAATAACATGGAAAACAACATTCATCAATTGAGGTAGTTTAAGAAATTACAGGGGCACCTGGGTGGCTCAGTCGGTTAAGCTCAGGTCATGATCTCACAGTTCCAGCTCAGAGCCTGGAACCTGCTTCCAATTCTGTCTCCCTCTCTCCTGCCCCTCCTCTTCTCATGCTCTGTCTCTCAAAAATAAGTAAACATTAAAAATTTTTTTTAAAAAATTACATCACCAACATACTTTTGGAATGATATATAGCCTATAAAAAGTCAACATAGAAAGATGCCCATGATAAAGTAAATGTAAAGTGGAAGCTGCAAAATAGTACCAGTGCTGCACAATCTCATTTCATTAAAAATGTAAATGTTTGCTTTTACGTGAAGAAATACCTAGGAGGATATTAACAAACCACCTGAGGGGATTATGGGAGACTTCATTTTCTACGTCACATATTCTCATATGTTTTAAAAGTTTGCAGCAAGCATTTATTATTACTACGAACAAAAACCACATTCATAAGTATGTGTGTGTATGCACGCGTACATGTAGTTAAGTTCTGCAAGCTTTGGACATAATAAAATCCAAAGTAATAAATGGTACAGGGTAATAACAATTAATTTGTTATTAATCACGCCTATAGAACAGATTCACATTATGCCTTTTATCACTTCATAAGAAATACGTGATCCTAGAATGAGAAAACGGAGGTCATTCACAGGAAAACAATTTGCTTCCTTCTGACTCAAAAGCCCCTGCAACCATCTATTCTAACTCCAATTACCCACTCAAACAAATAAGTGAACACGAAGCCAGTAATGTAAACATGAATTTAGTTGAAAGCTGCAGCCGAGATGGAAATACCTTCTTTCCGCAAAGTACTCTCTCTCTTCATGCCCTCCCCACACAATACTCCCCAAGATAAGCTCAGGCCCCAAGACCTGAAAGCCACGTTCTCTCATTGTCTTGCTTGTTCTAATGACAGTGGGTTGTTAATCACCACAAGGAACACAGCAAGATTCCAAAGTATATTGTTCCCAGATTTCCTGAGATTACTTAAGACAATGCTGTGACAGAAACACATTGTCCAGCATGTTGACTGCACCACTTTCAGACCCGACACTGCAAAAGATGGCGAGCATGGTAAACAACTTTAAGATGAATAAAGAAAAGAAAATCCTCAGTATTTCTCTCATAAAAAAACCTGAGAAGTCATTTGGAAACCCTCGCTGGCTACTCTATGCTCAGAAAAAACCACATGACAAAGGTTAGTCTATTTTTTGTTAAAGTGAACTTAGAACAACCTTTCTGTGGATGATAAATTTAAATGAACATTTCTCTGCTGCCATCTTGTGGATTACTGAGGTAATTCAGTCAAAGCTCAGGAACAGGCAAATCTAAAGTCCTTCCCCCAAAGTTATGCCAGATATGAACTTATCGATTGTTTAAGGCCATTTATTTGACAGGACAAATATAATCTAATTTATATGGCATACTAGTTCTAACATATTATATTAAACATCTAAGAGTCAGATTTATTTTTAAGTTTAAGATCTTTTAGCTTTCAAACGTTACCTTGTAGGGAAACAAATGCTTTTGTCACTGCTTAGGCAACAGTTAGTATAAAAGAAATTATATATATCCTATATTAAGGCATTGGTCACTTAAAAAAACTAATTTTTTAATATACACCATTGGCATCATCTCCACCACCTTACACTAAAATTTAGAAAGGGAAGTTAAAATCCCAGGCTGCCTGGCTGTCTCAGTAAGTGGCACATGAGACTCTTGATCTCGTGGTTATGAGTTCGAGCCCCACACTGGGTGTAGAGATTATTTAAATAAATTAAAGTCACTACAAAAAAAGGAGAGAGAGAGAGAGAAATTTAAAATCCCCTTTCTAAAAGATAATATACATGGCATTTTGGCCTCACTCCAAACCCAGTCCCTCCATTGGGAAACTGTAGTTGGGGCACAGAGGTACAAGAGCACCTGGTCCTGGGGATAGAAACAGACCAGGTTCAGTCACTCACCACTGACAAAATCCAAAGACAGAGAAATGAGTGGTGGTGAAAGAAGACAGGAATTTCAGTGAGGCCAACACTGAGAAGACAGTGGACTATCATTTCAAAGACTGTCTCCAAAGTGCCAAAAATACTTCCAGGTTTCTATAAGGAAAATGTGGGACAAAGGTGGGTGGGTACCTTCAGATAGGCAGTGAAGATCAAATAGATCACTGTGTATCACTGTGTTGGAGTCGATCACAGGCAGGGTGTCCTTACTGCTTGGGTTCCCATCAACGGATGCCTTGCCCTCAAGGTCTTCCACTTGAGCTCACCTGGTGATGTGACTATGCAGTAGAGATAGGAACACCCACTGCAAGAACCGCCAGCCTGATTTTGACTAGGTCAACTAGGAGTAGGATAACTTCAGAGGTTTTCCGCTTCACAAAACTGGGAGCAAGGAAAGGAGGAAACAGGGAAAGGAGAAATGGGAATATGATATTGTCATTATAAGAAGTATATACATGGTCTTTGTCTCCATTCCCATCACAAGAGTTCCTAAACCTCTTAGAATTTCCTAAATGATGAAAGCAATAAAGGTATCTTTTGTTATGTTAATGAAGTGACACTGGGTTTCAATAGCCAATGCTTTATTCAACCATGCCTGTGTAAAGAACCCTCCTTAAAAACCCAAAAAGAGGAGCATCTCAGTGGCTCAGTCAGTTGAGCATCAGACTCTTAATTTAGGCTTAGGTTGTGATCCTCGGGTCGTGGGATCTAGCCCCACATCAGGCTCCACACTGAGCATGGAGCCTGCTTAAGATTCTCCCTCTGTGCCTCTCCCCTGCTCATGCTCTCTCTCTCTAACACACACACACACACACACACACACACACACACACACACACACAGATAGAGAGGGTTCAGACAGTTTCCAAGTGAACACATGGAGATTCAGAGAGAATGGCAACTGTGCAGCATTGGTGGTTTAGTGGTGAGCTGCCTTTCAGGGAGAGTGGCAACCCTGGAAAGGGCATGGAAGCCCCACACCCTCTTCCTATACCTTGCCCTGTGCAACGCTTCCATCTAATTGTTCATGAGTTACATCCTTTTATAATAAACCAGTAATCTAGTTATTAAAATGTTTATCTGGGTCCTAGGGGCCACTCTAGCAAATCAATCGCACCCAAGGAAGGGGTCCTTAGAACCTCCAATCTATAGCTGGTCAATCAGAAACACTAGTGACAACCTGGACTTGGGAGTTGTCATCTGAACTATGTGGAGGGGACAGTCTTGTGGGACTGAGCCCTTAGTGTGTGGTAGGAGGCACTATCTCCAGGTAGTGTCAGAACTGAGTTGAATTGTAGGACTCCCAGCTGGTGCCAGAGAATTGCTTGGTGATGTTGGAAAACACACATAATGGAATTGGTGTCGGGACCGTGCGTACCATTCCTCGTCAGATTCTGAGTGCAGTCCTAGAGGGTGAATGCTAATGTGATATGTGGGGATACATTTCTTATATGGCTGCCAAACCCACTGTCAGGTGTTGTTATTGGTTCGTGCTGCAATGTCTCGTACCATTTCTGGACTTGCAGGCATTCCTTGGAGTGCCCAAGTTGTAGGGTCAGCAATAAATCCAGAAAGGGATATAGGGGAAAAAATAGAGATATAGGGGAAAAAATAGAAATTCTTGTTAGTTATAATGTATATATTGGAGAACTGAAGAAGAAACTAGAAAAAATTCTGCTGCCTGGCCCTCCCCAACTTCTTTCCCCAGTAAACCTGAGAAAGTATAGTATTTTCCCACTTGAGAATTTTAAAGAATGTATTAGGAGAACGTTTATGAGACCCTTCAAATTTGTGCTTAGGACTTGTATTTCTACACTCATTGTCAGATCACCACCTTGCAGCAGGTTGGTACTTTGGGCATAATAAATACAGTAAATCAGTTTTAAAGAAAGGTGGGAGAGCAGGTACTAATATGTGTTTTCAGTTGCTATTTTTTACCTCTGGTTGTAATTTAGATAATTCCATAAAAAGATAAAGGTTCTGACCGGACAGGTCATATCTTCTGAGTGTGATCCTGGCTCTAAAATGCCACTTCTCCATTAGGTTCTATGGAATCTATACTTGGGAACTTCAAGATAGAATATTATATTGACCAGGATGAGAGCCTGGGTTGCTAAATTTAGGAAAGAAAATTTAAAAAGGACACCCAGTTAAATTAAAATTTCAGATTTAAAAAAGGAATTGGGACATATTTATGTTAAAAACTTATTCATTGTTTACCTGAAATTCAAATTCCCAACTGGTATCCTGAATTTTATCTAGCAACACTAATCTTCCCCTTCCCCCAAAGGAATATTAAAGAAAATTGACATCTCAACTAGGAAAAAAGAAACTAATTCCTCTTTAATATAAAGCTAATGTTTTTAATTATTAAGATAAAGTAGCATAAGATTACACTGAGTAACAGGTTTTCCAAATATAAGGGGATAAAAAGTAAAGCAAATTACATAAAGATTCTAATTTAAGGTACACTTGAAGGTCACATAGAATTATTCAGTTCTGTAGTTTGGACGCTTAGTACGTACCCCTGAATGCAGGCACCATGCTTGACATTGGGAGAAGCAAGATTAACAAGACACAGCTCCTGTTCCCAAACAACTCATGGTCTAGTAGAAGGAAGAGAAAGCAGAGTTGATACACATGTGAATGTAGAAAGGAATCTAGAGGACTTGCAGATTTCACCTTCTCTTCTGCCCTTGGTAGAACCTGGTCTCATCACTAAAGAAGTGTGACCAACGGGTGAAGAGATTTATTTTAAACAAATGGAGCAGAACTGATTCTTGGTTAATATCAAAACCTACACATTGTCAGATGATAAAATGTCAAAGCTGGAAATAACCTTAGAGATCTCATCCAGCATGTCTATTTGACAAAACGAGTCTACATACAGCCCCGTATCTGTGGCCATCAGAGCAGCTGCCCCCTAACCAGCAGACTTTGTCCAGAGTCTTGTCCTGGTCGTTGCTTTTTCAGGTGAGGTCTGGCCATGAGGAAAGACTGATCCATATCTCAGGTTCCAAATGACAAATAAATTTGTGCTTCCAGACACCAAAGCTGTCAAAGCAGAGAGAATTTTAAAAAGAATTACAAGATGGCCTGCTGCCACACTGTAATAATACTCCAATTAGAACAAAGTGCATGGTAGGTTTAGGAAGGAAAACAGAAAGAGTTATTAAAGTCAAATGTGACGCGTCCAGCTAATTCAGCAGATAAAATCCACTCATTCCATTCTTTGTCCTCATGAGGATGAGTCAAAGGGCTTATCTCTGGACTTAACTGAAACAAACTGGTTAGGAAAATTCACACTGTGTTGACAACTGTTCACAGAGCAGATAGAGTATAGAAATTGACTTATTAATTGCTGATGCTAATTATTTATTGCCTTCTTTCCGCTGCTTGTCACTTTAACTTAGAAAAGTAAGGAGGGGGAAGAAGGAAAAAGAAGAATAGAGCTGAGATTCCGTCTCTAAGAGAGAAGGGTAAAATGACATCAGCATGGTGGAGTACTTGTCTTCCTCTAACTTCTCTTTCTTCAAATACTCCTTTATTTAGGGCATCTTCCTCTCAGAAGTCCTTGATGTGGTGTGGGGAAGTTTTGTCTCCATCTTCCTAGAAATAGTCTATGTTCCTATATATGTGAGTATAGGGTGATCTCTTCTAGAAATAGGAAAACTGATTAGGACATTTCCCATTAAAATGTAAATGATTACTGTTTCTAATCTTCCCAATCCACCCAATATTTCCCTGTTCCTACAAAATTGATGAAACTTCAGGCATAAACACAGAGATATTTTTACTCACTATGGTTTTCTTTCTCTGCCCCCTCCCCCCAACCTGTAACAGTGGGACATAAATATCTCTAGACAGATACTCTGTATGCTACATACTAGCCAGTCCTTGGCTTACTGCCCTCCATTTCAGTAAAATGCCCAACACTCATCTACCTTTGCCCCCACATATTCAAAACTTCTGTATTTTTCCAAGCCATGTGATTGCAAAAAATAGTTGTTATATTTTGTGCCTAGGACCCCTCCTCCTTGTGGTTACCCCATTTTGCTCTGTTGATCTATACCTCACTATACTGAGCTCTCACGTCTCAAATGCGTTTGAGTTCAATCCACAATCTAGGCCTACATTCTATGGTCAGACAGATCATGTGGGAGAAAGACGGCTATAGCTCCCCTAGTGCAAAATTCCTAGGTTCTGCTCCTATAGCCATTGGAGTATGTTTAGGAATGTGCCCAGTCAGAACCAGTGAGGTACCATGAGACAATTACTGGATGCCATGGAAAGAGAACTCCTAGGAACTCCAGGAAAGAGGCCCTCACTCATTCTCATGCAACTTTAACTTAAGTAGGCTGAGCTGCTGCTGTCTCTCTCTACCATAAGCAAAGACTCTGAGAATGGAACTAGAATAAACAAAGGTAAGGTTTAGAAAGATATAAACCAGGTGCTGGTGTTACCATGTAAGCTCCCATAGAAAACTCAAATGCACCCAAAGTCAGCATTACTGCCAACATTTCAGTTTTGTGAGCAGTAAGTTAGCTCCTTCCTTATGCAGCTTAGATTTTCTATCACTTTTAATCAAAAGAACTGAAAGTAATTAGCACACTTAGGAATATCTGAAACAATAAATAAGGGATGCTACTTTTTTAAAAAAGGGGCAGAGAACCAGAAAGTCTTAAAAATCAAAAATAATATATCTTAAATAAAATTTTCAATAAAAGGTCTAGAAGTCAAAGTTGAGAAAATTCCACAGTGCAAACCAAAAACTAAGCAGTGAAAAATATGAGGAAAAGGTTGCAGAATGGAGAATCAATTGAGGAAGTCCAATATTAGTCAAATAGGAGTGGGGGTAGGAGAGAGACAATTAAAAGAAAAAAATTCATAGAGCTGAAAAGACAAAAGTCTACAGGATGAAATGCCATGCAAGATAAATAAAAAGGATTGACACCAAGGTATAGATCTATATATATACCAAGGTATACGTTATGCCAAGGTATATTCTCATAAAACTGCAGAATTTTAAGGAGAAAGTAAGACCATAAAGCTTGTAGAGAGAAAAAACAGGTTCCCTACAAAAAAAATGGGATTCAAAGTAATATTATACTTCTCAACGGAGTGTCCAAATGATATAGTATCAAAAATTTGGAAGAAAAAAATGGTATGGATCTATAATTCTAGCCTACATAGTACCAGACATCCTGGTCAAGGAAAGAAGGTAAGAAAAAGATAAGGATTGGAAGGAAAAAAGATAAAACTGATTATCAGTCAACTCCTAGAAATGAGTTGAGCAAATTTCCCAGGTAAAAGATTAACTTATGAGTAGCATTATTCTACACTCACCAATTAGAAAATATAATTGAAACTAAGATACCATTCTGAGCAGCAACAAAGCCAAGTGTGAAGAAAAATAAAAAAATTTTATATATATGCAAGGACTCCTTGGACACACCCTTCTGGAAAAAACTTCTGTAGAATCTGAAAACAATGAAATTAAGCCAGATTACTATGAAAAGAAATCCGATGATAACAGCTATGTGGCTAAAACAAGACATTAGAAGGTGTAAAGAAAAAATGTCTTCAAACAGAATGTTGGAATGGATTTTATTCAGCAAATCATATGAGTAAGAGCCTCAAAGAACTTACTGATATGGCAAAGAACCGTATATTTTTTTCTCTCAACAAAAACTTAAAAGTCAACTTTGGAATCCCTGAGAAAAATTTTAGAAACCTGCAAAAAAAAATCATGGGCCAAATAGGAAGCATCCTCTTTCAAGTGGCAAAGATTTGATTTGGTGGGTGTATGATGCTTTCTTTATTGGCCCAATTCTACTGGCTCTGTGTTAAATAATATTACATGTACCACTCACAAAAATTAACTCAAAATGGATTAAAGACTTAAATGTAAGATCTAAAATTATCATACTCCTAGAAGAAAACACAGGGGAACACCTGCTTGACATTGGTCTGGGCAATGACTTTTTTTGGATATGACATCAAAAGTACAAGCAACAAAAGCAAAAATAAACAAATGAGACTATATCAAAGTAAAAAGCTTTTACGCAGCAAAAGGAGAAAGCAAAATGAAAAGGCAACCTATGGAATGGAAGAAAATATTTGCAAGCCATATATATGATAAGGGTTTCATATCCAAAATATATAAGGAACTCATACAACTCAATAGCAACAAAAATTAAAAATAAATCCTATTTAAAAGTGGGCAAAGGGGGCACCTGGCTGGCTCAGTTGGAAGAGCATGTGACTTTTGATCTCAGGGTTGTGAGATCAAGCCCCACACTGGGTGCAGAGATTACTTTAAAATAAATAAATAAATAAATAAATAAATAAATAAATAAATAACTTGAAATAAATAAATAAATAAATAAATAAATAAATAAATAAATAAATATTAAAAATTGGGCAAAGGACTTGAAAAGACATTTTCCAAAGAAAATACACAAATGGCCAACAGGTACATTAAAAGGTGCTCAACATCACTAACCATCAGGGAAATCCAAATCAAAACCACAGTGAGATATTACCTCAAACCTGTTAGGATGGCTGTTATCAAAATGATGAAAATAATAAGTACTGGTGAGGATGCTGAGAAAAGGGAACACTGACACACTGTTAGTGGGAATGTAAATTGGTACAGTCGCTATGGAAAATAGTATGGACGTTCCTCAGAAACTTAAAAATAGAAATACCATATGATCCAGCAATTCCCCTCTTGGGTATGTATCCAGAGGAAATGAAATCACTATCTTGAAGAGATATGCTGAAGAGATATCCCCATGTTCGCTGCAGCATTATTCACAATAGCCAAGACATGGAAACAACCTGAGTGTGCACTGTTGGATGAATGGATAAATAAAATGTGGTGTAATCCTTCTTGGCCTTTTGGCTAAGATCAAGTGAAGAAAATGTGGTGTATATATGCAATGGTATGTTATTCAGCCATGAAAAGGAAGGAAATCCTGCCATTTGTGACAACATGAATGGACCTTCAGGGCATTATGCTATGTGACAAAAATCAGACAAATACTATATGATCTCACTTATATATGAAATCTTAAAAAACTGAACTGTAAAGTCAAAAACTGAACTTGTAAAGTCAACTGGTGGTTACCAGGACCACGGGTTAGTGGGGGATATGGATGAATGTGGTCAAACGGCACAAATTTCCAGTTGTATGATGTATAAATTCTGGAGCTATAATATACAGCATGGTGACTATAGCTAACAACGCTGTTTTGAATACTTGAAAGTTGCTAAGGGAGTAAATCTTAAAAGCTCTTACTACAAAAAAAAAAAAAAAAAAAAAAAAAGGTAATTATGTGAGGTGATGGATGTGTTAACAAACCTTACTGTGGTGAGGGCGCCTGGGTGGCTCAGTTGGTTAGGTGTCTGACTTTGGCTCAGGTCATGATTGCACCATTTGTGAGTTTGAGCCCCGCATCAGGCTCTGTGCTGACAGCTCAGAGCCTAGAGCCTACTTCAGATTTTGTGCCTCCCTCTCTCTCTTCCCCTCCCTCACTTGCACTCTGTCTTTCTCTCAAAAAATAAAATAAACATTAAAAAAAAACTTTATTGTGGTAATCATTTATATATATAAAATTATCATATTATACTCCTTAAACTTACACAATATTGTATGTCAATTATTATCTCAATAAAAACTGGAAAAAATAATAAAAAATAAAATGAAGCCTAAAATAATTATATTACAGGGGCATCTGGGTGTTAGTTAAGTGTCTGACTCTTGGTTTCATCTCACAGCTTCAGGGGTTTGAACCCCACATCAGGCTCTGTGCTAGCAGCCTGCACAGAGCCTGTTCGGGATTCTCTCTCTCTGCCTCTCCCCCACTCGTGCTGTCTCTCTCTCTCTCAAAATAAATAAATAAACTTAAAAAAATTAATAATAATTATATTACATGATTTATAATAAGATTATATATTCATATTTCATAAGTATAATAATTTACATCCTATTTTTATTTCTAATTTTAGAACTGACACAAAGCATGAATGATTACATTTTGTGATCATAGTTAAAAACCAATGTAAATATAATAAACCATGTAATGAATTAATGACAAAAGTAGTGAAATAGATGACAGAATTTGGAAGATAAATGAAGGGGTTAGGAAAAGGGTGAAGGTTACTCTGAAAGGGAAAATGACATCATCCTACCTACAAGGTATGTATCATCAGTTACCTATTGCTACATAAGAAACATCCCCCCCAAATTTAGTGGCCTAAAGGCCAATACACATTTCTTATCTCATAGAATGTCTATGGGCAAATCAGTTGAGGGGTTCTGACTTAGGTTTCTCATGAGGTTGTGGTCAAGAAGTTGGCTTCAAGCTGCAGTCATCTAAAGGCTTGACTAAGGCTGGATGATCTGCTTTCAAGATGGCTCATTCACATGGCTGGCAAATTTGGTGCTGACTTTTGTCAGGAAGTCTCAGTTCTCTGCCACATGCACTTCTACTTAAGGCTGCTTGCATGTCCTCATGACAGGACAACTGACTTCCCCCAGAGCAAATGATCAAAAAGACAGTAAGGCAGAAGTTGCAACATCTACGCTGACCTAATCTTGGGAGTCACACACCATTTTTTGGCAGTGGTTACACAGATCAACCCTATTCAATGTCAGAAAGTCCATGAATACAAGGAGGTGAGAATCACTAGGAGCAAGGAATGGCTGGTTCCATAGGGTATTAATGGATACTTTCTGACTAAGGTTGTTGGAATAAAGAATAGATGTTTAAGTATATTATTTAAAGTTCTAAAAGTAACCACCTCCAAAAGAACACAAAATCATATAACTAAGAAACTCAAGGGAAGAGGTGGGAATGGGGAGAAGGGGGGAGTCATCTTCCCCATGAGGACATTGATTAACATAGCCTAAAGTTGATACATCAAGAAACAGAGAAGAGGTGCCTGGGTGACTCAGTCAGTTGAGCCACTCAGACCCTTGATTTCAGCTCAGGTAATGATCCCACACTTCGTGGGATTGCTGAGCTCTGTGCTGACAGCATGGAGCCTGCTTGAGATTCTCTCTCTCCTTTTCTCTCTCTGCCCCTTGCCTGCTTATGCGCACTCTCTCTCTTTCAAAAATAAATAAATAAACACTTTTAAAAATGGAGATATATGAATATTATTTACTCTGGTGATAGCCACCCTTAGAATGAAAAATAGGGGCATGTGGGTGGCTCAGTTGGTTGGGTGTCTGACTTCAGCCCAGGTGGTGATCTCACAGTTCGTGAGTTGGAACCCTGTGTCAGGCTCTGTGCTGACAGCTCAGAGCCTGGAGCCTGATTCAGATTCTGTGTCTCCCTCCCTCTCTGCCCTTCCCCCGCTTGCATACTCTCTCTCAGAATAAATAAATAAACATTAAAAAAAAAAAAGCATTAAAAATAGAACAGTTAAGAAGCGACTACCTCAAAAAAGTGATACTAAGAATAGCATGGGAGATTTTTTTTTTAAACGGTATTATGATACCAATCTATTTCTTAAAACTATGTGTATGTTTATTTAATAATAATGACTTAAAAAGTATAATTTTATCTTCAGGACGTAAGCATGTTTTTTCTATAGTACACATGCTAGGATTAACCCAGAAACAGTATGCTGAAGTCCAAGAATCTGTTAAAATACTTCCCCTGCCCCATAGCTAAATGGTCACACTGACATATGCTTAATACAGCTTTTAATGCTGTAAAATAAAACACTGTGCAAACAGTAAACTTGTTTGGACTTTTTTATGCTCTAGGGTAAAACAACCCTTACAACGATTTGTTTCAGAACTTAAGAATTTGCTTACTTCCCCCAAATGCACACTCACTTTCTTTAAGAAATGTCCTTTTTCATGTTTTGCAAGTTCTAAAATGCAGTTGAAAATAAAAACTTTTAGTGAAAGATTATATTCTTAAACTTGTGGTGCTAGGGGCTATTGACCATTTTAGGACCCGAATAAGAAATAGAAACTAGTTTATTGCAGAAAACCAATGAAAGTATATCGCCCAATAGAAATTTCTCTGTCAAACATATCTTTAACTAAAATTAACCTGGTGAGGGGCGCCTGGGTGGCTCAGTCAATTAAGTGTCCAACTTCAGCTCAGGTCATGATCTCACGGTCTGTGAGTCGAGCCTCGCATTGGGCTCTGTGCCAGCAGCTCAGAGCCTGGAGCCTGGTTCGGATTCTGTCTCCCCCTCTCTGCCCCTTCCCCACTCACACTCTGTATCTCTCTCTCTCAAAAATAAAATAAAAACATTTAATAAAATAAAAATAAAATAATTAAATTAACCTGGTGAGTTGATTTCTTGGGTGGGAGAAGAGTGGATGGGATGATAGGGCAGCCAGCTTACTGGACCTCACCCCAGAGAGAACAGCCCAGCACTGACATGTAGGTATAACAGGGAAGCAGCTGCTTCCAAAATTTAGGATGGGAAAGTAGACACCTGGGAAATATTTTCCATACAATATTTGACCCAATGTGGACAGTAGGAATTACCCAAGCTGCCACAAAGTGTCAGACAAAACAGAAGAAAACTGAGTTAGCCTAACAAGTCTGTTAGGGCCCTAGGATCAATCTGGCATTAAGTTCCAAACAGAGTTAACCATCTAGAGAATGGTTGCTTTTACTCAGGCTTCTTTATGGATTGTAAGCCTGTCACATTCCACTCGTTTCATGAGCATCATCTACAAGCCGCACTAAAAATTAATTAGCAAAACAGATTCATCACTGCGATTATAGGACACAGAGAGTCTAGAGTTGGGAATGTAATGTTTGCCATAGAGCTTTCTGGCTAGAAAGGCCAGAAAGGCAGGAGTGCCTGACCATAATGGGATGATTAATCAAAGTTGCCTGAGCAACTCTTCCATGGTAAGCCCACAGTAAAAGAGGAAGAGCTGCAAGGCATAGTCACAGTAAAGCACAGCTCCAAACAACGTGATAAAACTGTAGAAACAAGGGTAGAGAGGCCAATCTGATACATCAATCAGAAATGGAGCAGCTAATTTTAAACACATGAAAATTTTATAGGCTAAGAGCTTCAACGGCAGACATTGACAGGGCCTAAAAATCTCACATGTTATTCCAAACTAAAGGACACTGTTAGACACAAATTGAGGCAGCTGCCAGTGATCACTCAGGGTCACGTCTGCTCTCCACGGCTCTCTTAACAGCTCTGGCCTCCCGCTGGCCCCAGAGGTAGCACGGAGCTGGCTTACTCACGTAGTTCCTCTCCCACCCTGGCCGTGATGCTGGTCCAGGGTTGGACACTGGCCAAACCTGTAGCTGGGATGCAGACTCCATATTGCCTCTCAGAGTGGCGAGGGGAGGATTCTGGAGTGGCTTGAGCTTTGTTCCCTACCATTCAGGGAAAGGACTTCCGTGGCAGTCTGCAGAGGCAAAAATGAAGTCAGTGTGTGCACAGGTTCCAATGGCATTCAAATCCCCAGATGCAGCCGTACCTGCGGCTGACTCTATATGAACCGATGCATTCTTTTAGCTTTAACTAAAGTTGGGTTTTTGTCGCTTGAAAGAGGCTTACTGTCTATCATCTGTGTAAAATAGTTTATTGAAGAAACACAGCTCTTAAGGGGAATAAATGTAAAACAATTTTTTTAAGTATCGCCTGAAGCTATACTACTTTTAGTCTCTCTCTCTCTCTCTCTCATCTTTTAAAGATATGCACAAATTAAATTCCTTTCAGTTTTTATGGGAGTCAGCAAACTTTTTCTGAAAAGAACCAGATAGTAAATATTTTAGGCCTTGTGGGTCACATGTGATCTCTGTTACATATTCTTATTTTGCAATCCTTTAGAAAAATGTCAAAACCATGGACTGGAGTTGGATTTGACCCATGGATTATTAAAACAGTTCAGCTTTGAGCTTCAATCTCATTTTGGGAGAGGCACGTGCCTGCTGAGTGTGCTGGATGGCCAGTATGTGTGCTCTGACACTGAGCAAATTCTGAAGCTACTCACATAGACAATTAAGTAAGTCGAGGTAGTCCAGCATGACTACCAAAGCCAGGACCAGGGTGAGGAAAGCAAGGTGCCCAGGACATAAAAGTTAAGGGGGTTCCCGTGCTTAGGTGCTAATCCTGCATTTGTACAAACCTAGCACTGAGTGCTTCCCTAAATTTTGCACCATGATGCCATCCCTTGCCTCATCCTTCTCCCACCCAGACTACCACCATCTAACTGCTCAGTCTTAAGAAGAGGGGAACAGGCTGGCTTGCTCTTTTCTACATTTGTGGTTTGCTCAGAAAGCACTGGGCTCTTGGCCCTGGCTTCTCCTGGAGCATAACCCACTCTATATATTCATATTATCTCAGTCCATGAATCACCCCTACCCCGAATGGGACCTGGGGGCAAAGGGAAACCAGCCAATATGCTGAGGCTCATGCTTTTACTGTGTGGTGAGTAACAGATGCAATTTTTTTGACCCAGGAGTCTAATGTCTTCTGCCATCAGACACGGAGGCTAACCTGTTAACTTGCAAGGTAAAATCAGACCCTCCATAGTTCTTAACATTCATATCTGATGCAAAACCCCATTTTTGCATCCCTGCCCCTAAATCCATCTCAATCATGGGCTGGATGGCAACTCCAGAACTTGTAACAGTATCGTCTGTCTTTGTGATACTTTCTCCCTTTCCTTCTTTAAGTCTGGTGTTGGGAGCAAGGAGGAAGAATGAGGGAGGTAGAAATGTGTAACTGCTTGCCTGGTGGTGGTGATAGAAAAGGTCCCTCATTTCTATTGACTGGACTTGGTTCTGTCTCATGCTGGTGGTCTTCTTGGGCTACTGTCAGCTTCACCTCAGCCCCTTAAGGGAGGAGGAGCTTGTCCCTTTGACCCATATGTGATAAATGTCCTCAAAGCCCCTCTTGAGGTGGGTTGTCTTCTCATTTGACTTAGGTAATTGTACAGTTCCTGTCCTTCCTTTAACTTCCAAGTTCCTTCTCAAGGAGCCCAAAGAATCTCTAGAGAACTCTTCCATAGCCTGAGGGCTGTGCAAACCTAGAGCAGGGTGACAGCTCCGACCCTCTTCTATGTAGGCACTCGCTCCACACCCACATCAAGGTCCTTTCATACTCTGCTGACACAGGCTTCTCTTGCCGACCTCTTGCCTTCAGAGACCTGTAGACAGAAGCAGATAGTAGTTTCTACGTACACAGACTGCTCCAAATTCTATAGGATGTATTTCCTGCTCTCTCTAGGCTTTGTTCATGCTCCACTGAAGTGATAATAACAGAAGGACCTGTTAGGACTTTTGGTTTCAGACTGATTGTCTTGAAGCCACCAATCCCACTCCCCAGGCTTGGAAGAAACCACCAGAAGGAGAGGAAGAAGTCCTCTGCTACACTGTCTCCCCTTAAGGTCAAAATTTCACTTCCCCTTCCTCAGACTTCTTTTTACATAAACTTGTGGGTGAAGAAAGTAGTTAATACAATAAATTCAGAATTTGGCAGTGTTGGACAGTAGAATATGGGAGAATTTAGTACCCTTTGTTCTCAGCTTTGGGCCTTGCCAGCAATTCTTGAATAACAGGAAAATTCCTATTGAATATCACACCCACATTCATGGACATGATTAAAGACATGGGTCTTTTTAAAGCAATCTCTACACCCAACATGGGGCTGGAACTTACAACCCCAAGATGGAGTCACATGCTCTACTGACTGAGCCAGCCAGGCACCCCCTAGGATATGGATCTTTTAAACACACTGGAAACGATCATATGTGACAACTTTGCAACATTGTTAGGTTCCATTCTAAAATAAATCCCACAATGGGAAACTTTGTACTATTTTCATAGGCTTTAGTATATATGATGATAGCACAAACAAAAGCTGGTCTCAAATTTAAGGCAAACTTTTTTTCAAGAGAAATTTATAATACATTCAAACATATTAAACAGAAAAGACAACTTCAGAAATTGGGAAAACAAAAATTTCCTTACTAGAATTATAAAACTGTTTTCTGACTTAATAGAGTGCTTATAGTTACTTCAGTATTCAAATTACTTTATTGTCCTGTGCATCAAAGGTGATACTACCAAAAATATCATTTTGTGTAGTTTTAGGGTTGGCCTCAGGAGGGTCTAGATTGTTATAGCAGTGGTTCTTAAATTTCAGCCTGCATGCATCAGAGTCCCCTGGTGGGCTTATTAAAACCCTAATTGCTGGACCCTAGCGAGCCCATTTCTGACCCAGTAGCTCCTGTTGGGTGGTGTCAGCATCTGCATTGCTAACAAGTCTCCAGTGATGTCAATATTGCTGGTCTGGGAATCAAACTTAAAGAACCACTGCCTAGCGCATCATTTTCTAGCTCAGGGCAGCCCAGGGGCCCAATCCGTCCTTTCTTTATACAGTTTTATTATAACACAGACACACTCATTTGTCTACAGACTGTCTATGGCTGCTTTGTTGATACAATTACAGAGCTGTGTAGCTGCAACAAACTTTATGGCCTGCAAAGCCTTTTTTTGGTCCCTTGCAGAATATTCACTCTTGGTGAATCTGGTCCTTTATAGGAAAAGTTTGCTGATCTCTGGTCTAGAGTATCATCTACGAGTGCATAGCCAACTCTGCCACATAGCCTCCTGGATTGGGCAAAGGATTATAGAGGATAACCATACAAGGCTGCTGCCATGACTAGGGCTTATTTCATTAATTATACAATTTGATTAAATTGTACAATAGCCTTGACTTTGTATGGGTCACTTGTAGCTATCTACAAACTTTAAAATATTTGCTCAAAACCTTGCTTTATATTCAGGTCATTATTTTAATTCCTTTAATGAAAAAAAAAATGTAATGTCTCCATACACCTTGGAGGATAAAAAACTGTTGCAATTACCTATGTTATCCTGTAACAGAGGGACACTGGAAGGATGCAACATGTACTATAGCGGAGTTTACTTCTCATACAGAGATGTACATACTAGGAAAAAAAACATCATAAAGTCAAAATTATGCTTGGAAATCTAAGTCACCTTTAAAATACAGTATACAACATTTACAGACCATGTTGGAGGCAGACTCTCAATATGTCCAACACAGCCAATTTTTCCTTCAGCATTCAAACAGATGGCTCATTCTTTGGGTGAGCACCAGATGAAGTAGTTGGCTTGTATTTGAGGCCATCTTGTATAAAAAAACTTATCTTTAAACACTAGAATCACACCCTGCACAGTGAGAAGCTCACACTGTAAGGCAGAGAATCTATGACCAATTGAGGGAGCTATAGATTAACATCTCCCTTTTAACACTCAGTCTAGGGGAATACTCGAGAGAAATGGTAGGCAGAAGTGACTGCATGACTTAAATTCTCATTATTCTCTATTATTCCTCTCTGGCCCAGCACTCCAGTTGGAGTCATAAAATTTGAATGTATGGGACTCCCCTATGTTCATGAAGATTCTGATAATGAAATAAAGGTGTTGAAATGGTGGCTCATATCCCACTCCTGGTACCAATTTCTGTTATTGATCGGCTCAGAATAAGAAACATCCTAGGTAAACTTAAAGGAGAAAGATTTAAGATATATCAGCATCAATAATGGCACTAGTACTTTGGTATTTTTATCTCTGTTTATGTCAGGGCTTGTTAGCTCCAAAAAATCCAAGCTGAAAGTTGACTGGGTCATTTCATCACCATCCATCATCTCTGACCCTCGAAGAGTCATGGCCATGGCTGAGTCAAAACCATGGCAAAATAAAAAAAAGAAGAAGAAGAAAAGAAACAAAGAAAAAGAAAAAGAAACAGAAAAAGAAACAGAAAAAGAAAAAGAAAAAGAAAAAGAAAAAGAAAAAGAAAAAGAAAAAACCATGGCAAAATGAAAACACTCCTATTCCACATAGACAAAGCTGCCTTGGGCTACTTTCCTCTGACAAAGGCAACTTACAGGCTGTCACTTTAAGGCTCCATCCTTATTTAGTACAAATACCAAATACCAAGCACTTCCAAATGATCACAAAGATTATTTGAAGGCATTATTCACTTTTCATGGTAAGTTCACATGAAGTTGTTTTTAGAAAGACAATAAATCCTTGGTTAAAAAATTTTTAAAGATTCTTAAGTCCAAGTTTACTTACATTCCAAATAAAATTAAAATGCTACCTAAGCTGAGCCTCACACAAATCACGTGAAGATATTAACCTTATCTTGCATATGAGAAACTGAAGAGCACAGTTAAGTCACACAGGTTTTAAGCTAGAGCTGGACCCTAAACCGAGATCTCCTGGTACTCTAAGAAACTGAATTAGTAGGTTTCTTGATAGGTAAGTCAACAGTTAATGTTGGTGTAATCATAATGGGAACATGAAAAGAATATAAATTAATTACTTTACAATTATTTTAACTGTTGGATGTGTAAGTCCAAAATAGGATAAGGTAAAACAGTCTGTGACTGGAGCAGCCTCCAGCCTCAGGAAATGTAAATTTTACAGTTTCAACAATTCATATTACAGGGCTAGTGAAAATGAGGAATGCCATCTCTATCTTGCTAAAATAGGATAACGAAAGTTTAAAAGGTTCTTGTACCTAGTAACACTACCTTTCCCTTAGCATATTATTCACCTATGGTCAAGTGAACCAACTGAATTGTACCCTTTTCTTGTTTTTGTATAAAAAATCAGAAATAAAGTTTAAGACAACTTGGGTTCATTAGAAAAATGGATGGCTTAAAATTTTCAAAATTAATGTAAATAATTCAGTATACTTACTCATAAGTCATTATTCATTTGATTCAGTTTAATAAAACGTAATTGTTTCTTAAATTTAGTGCTTATGGGTGGAGATTGTTTAGACTGACCAATCCATCTTCCATTAGAACATGTCAATGATTAAAGAAACATCTCCCCATTAATGATGTAGGACTTCATTATCTTCCAATGGCTACCAGAATTTTGCTTTGGAAGTTAATGAACATATAACATAAAAAATCTTCTGCCCCAATTTGTTTTAAAATCTGAGCCCACTACTGATTCACACTAAAAAAAGTTGTGAAATATCTGATCTAAATTTACATATTTTATTAGTCAGCAAAATTATGGTATCATTGCTTGTATGCATTCAATATATTTATTATCTGTGTTTCTCTACTTGCAGTTTGGACAGAACAATTGTCAACATTTGGGACTGTCCTGAGCACTGGAGGACATGTAGCATCTTTGGCTCCAGTACACTAAGTGCCAATAGTTCACTGCATTTCTATAACCAAAGCAGTGTGTGGGCACAATCCATGAATGTGTCCCCAGATGCTGTGAAAACACTACCTACCACTCCCTTCATCCCTTTCGAGAACCACTGTGACAGACATTATAGTAGACGTGGACAAATCTGGCAAAGAGCCAGTTCTTTGGAAAAGGTCTTGAGGAGACTAGATAGGTTCAATGCAAGCTTTAGCTTACTTTTGACTTGCTGACTTCTTTATTATTGAGCTGCATTTGATTCTTGAATAATACATCCCTATGATATTATGAATAATGAACACTGTTTATTCTAGTAGATACTTGTGTTCATCTAAGCCAAAGAAGGGTTCTGAGTCAGAACTCTAAACTCAGGAATTGTACCCCTCTCTTCCTATCGTGGCTGCTACCTACCCCTAAGCACCATGTAGGATTTGGTCCTCTTTTTAACCTGAAAGAATAAAATACAATGGAAAATCAGGTTATCTCTAGTTATAAATTTCACATATCATCCAAGATTTTTCTTTAAAGCAATTCAGATTTATTAATATTATTGATTTTATAGAGCACATTTATGTATCAATTTCAGACTTACTTTTGTTATGCCTGTACATATCACAAAGATATTACACTACAGAGCCTTTGCACAATTATGTATATGAACTCCAAACCAGAAAGCCTTAACTGAATTAAGACCGCATGGAGGCAACTTTATTACGACGCATGTGAATCTGAAATCTAAAAAGTGGGTACAGAATCAATCTGCTTTCACACTTTTTCTTCAAAAATTCATCTGCCAAAAAAAAAGGGAAGGGAGGCAAAATTTCATTAAAAAATTTTCAAGTCTTCAAATCGAAACCACTCCTTAGCACACAGCCATAGAATCTGTTTCATATAAGCTTGTATCGAAAATAATCCAAAATATCCATTACATTTGTGTATTTGTTACAAATTGCCATGTACATTATAGATCCCTGTGTCTACATATGCACATAAACTGGCTATATTTACTGTAATAATGAGATTGCCTCTATAGAGTAAATGATACAATAAATGTTCAACTATTTTGAATGGTTGCTGTTTCTATTTTATGGTCAGTGATATGTCTTCATTGTTTTGAAAATGTAGACAACCGAAATTAAGTTGTCAATACCATTCTTCTACAGTAAGCACTAATAGGTGTGTTATACATGAATACACCCTATGCATTTCTTTGAATCAGGGGAAGAAAAATAATAGCTATAACTTGCTAAAAAAAAAAGTCATAAAATACCTGCCATTCTTGCTTCTAGTTTTTGATTAATATTTTTAATTTGGAGAATTTAGAAATATATAGGAAATGTGTGATACCCATTAACCAAGACCCATAGACGAACATAATCCCATGTCTATATAATAATTGGAGTTGTAATTTATAACAGATACCAAATACAATGCAAGCTTGTTACAAGTATCAAAAGCTTCCTCATCCTAAAACATTCATGTTTTGAATAGTTGCTAGCTCTAAAATTTTTATATCCATTGTAAGTATTCATTTGTTTAAATTTAAGCTTTCTGTCCATCAGTGCCTTGAGAAATTTTTGAACTATATTCTTGACTTTTTAATATCTTTTTACTTTGATCATGGTCTAGATTGTAGATATCTGGAAAATCCAAATATTTTGGGGTATATGTGTTATTGAAATATTTCAGAACAGGTGATACTATTTGGAGCTAAAATAAATAAAATTTCAAGGTTAAGAAACTCCAAATCTATAAAGAATATTTGCCATCAAATAGGTGGCATGATGCTTGATGCTATTTAGGGAGGCCGGAGTACCCCGACAATTAAAACATGAAACACATGAGACGTAAGTGCAAGGGGAAAATGAGCACACTAAAAAACATAAAAAGCCACGTAACTAGTAAAATAGCAAAGATATTCAACTAACAACTAAAATTTTTGTATGTAAGCTTTCACTGTCGATTTCAGTGTGTGCAGTTTCTGAAACCAATTGGAGAAAGAGGGCTTTCCTAAACTGAGCAAAAGCTTAAGGTAACAGCTCTCACAAGTTCTTCACATCTTAAAAGTACAAGAATGAAGTCCTGATTGTCAGCCTTGAGTGCATATTAGCATTACTACAAAGTTGTTTAAACAAACAAACAACTCCCCTTCCCCAAATAAATCCCCACCCATGCCCTTGCCCTATCCCCAGAGACTCTGGTTCAAGTGTTTGGAGTGGGGACACAAACAATGCTATTTATTACAAGCATGCAGGTGATCCTAATGTACCGACAGGGCTCAGACCCACTGAACTAGAGCAAAAATCAAATGAAAGGATGAGAGAAAGCTGATGGTGATCTTGGAGTCTGAACATCTGTCATGGAAATAAACTCATCCACGACAATACAAAAAATACAAGTGACTAGATTAATAAGACTGAGCACATTCTCATTCCGATTTAATTTTAAATAGACAAGAGAAAATCATTCCCCCTGCCTTTTTAATCCACGAGGAACGTAAGAAGAGTAATAGAAGAAATGTCTTAATGGGTCAGTCCAGTAAGCTTCATTCAGCTGTACAGAAGGACCCAGAGGGGTTCATCTATCAAAGGCCAGTCCTTCCACCCCTACTCTGGATTCTACTTGCTTCTGAACCTATTCTACATTGAATGCTCTCTCTTCCATATCTCATCTCTCTCTTGAATCCACCCCACTAATATTTAAACATTTTAGACTCTCCTGTCTTAAACACACGTGACTGGATCCCTGACATCCTTGCCCATGAATGCATCAGCACAGCTCCTCAAAGCAGCTGCTAACAGTCCTGGGCATCCCCTCTCATAATGAAATCACCAAGTTCTTTGATACTGCCTAAAAAAGTCTCTCAAACAGGTCACCTCTCTCCATGCCTACTGCCACTTACCCAATTCCAAGCCACCATTGCCCCTGTACTGCAAGTATGGAAATAGCCTTGTAATCTGGTATTCTTAGATTCACTTTTCTCCTCCCAGGTCCCTTCTCCACATTGTAGCCGAAGTAAGCTCACTTTGGCAAATTACCAAACCCAAGCTTCAGTTTCGTCAAATGTAACGTCCTTCCCCCCCCCCCCCCGCCCCCAGACTTTATAAGATTATTGTAAAGATCAAATGAATACTAGACAAAAGCAGTTGGCAACTGCAAGCCATAAATGGTAGCTATTATATTTATGAATGTACAAATACTTAATAGCAACTAAACTACTTACATCAGGATATGAAATATAATATTCAGGGACTAAATCAAAAGGCCTACAGAGTCTTGTTTAATCTTGCCCCCACCAACATTCCAGGCTCATCTTAGACTCCACACACCAGCCTCGTAAAGTTGTTTCCTTTGTCTGGAATGCTTTCCTTGCCCCACTTGGCCAACTAACTCCTGCTCATCATTCAAGTTCTGACTTAAACCTTAATTTCTCCAAGAAACCTACCCTGATTGCCCCACCTCCCTTCCCCACGAGTATCAGGTCTCCCAAACCTTCTGTACTACTTCCTGATACATCACATTTGTCATTATCTGTTCCATGCCCTTCCTTCCCACTAGCCTGTGTGCCTCATGAAGGATTATGTCTGTAATCCTTCTAACAAGCACCGTGACTGGGAGAATATAGGTTTTCAAATACTTAGTAACGGACTGTAATGACATAGCTGGAAAACACCCGCAAGTGCTACAAGCTGTGGCTCCCTTCAGCAGGAGTGGGTGATTGCTGGCATTCACTTTGTCTCCTGAGCCTCACCAACCAGAAATAATACACCATGAAGAGTAAGGAACATACCTTCATTTTTTTATTTCTAACATAACTTTTTGAATATAAAAGTTAGATGTCTAACGTAACTTTTTTTTTTTAATTTTTTTTTCAACATTTATTTATTTTTGGGACAGAGAGAGACAGAGCATGAACGGGGGAGGGGCAGAGAGAGAGGGAGACACAGAATCGGAAACAGGCTCCAGGCTCTGAGCCATCAGCCCAGAGCCCGACGCGGGGCTCGAACTCACGGACCGCGATATCGTGACCTGGCTGAAGTCGGACGTGACCTGGCTGAAGTCGGACGCTTAACCGACTGAGCCACCCAGGCGCCCCGATGTCTAACGTAACTTCTGTGGAGGTTAACAACAGCTCCTTGGCCTATTTTGCTATTACAATATTAGGAAATCATATACTGAAGAAAAAACACTGATCTGCTTTCCTATCCTGGATTATTACTAATAGCTTGGTGATCAGGGTCTTAATTTGGAATACATTTTAACTCATTACTTTACACCAGTTCACACTTGTTACTTACTATCCAGTCACAGGGTGAGAAGATTCCCATAGACTGTCATCTCTAAGAATTTTACTACATATTGCTTCCACAAGAAGTTAGTAAGGCTAGTAGTCCCTGTGTCAAGCACTATAAATATCTTCCCATGTGTCTTTAAACATTGCTTTTTGTGCTTAAGCTAGTTTTCTACTGAATTTAACTTAAACTAGTTCTCCTATCTCAGTGGGACCAGAAACACTTGGTTTTGTTCCCACTAGATACACCTTGCTTTAATGCTACGGGTCACATGAATCTAATTTTCAAAAAACAGATTTTTGTTGCCTGGAGGAACGTGATAAATTAAAAAAATAAAATCAAAACTAAAAGTGTAGGTGCCTATGCAAATAGCTTGTTTTACAAACTTATTTATGTTTTTACATACAAATTTTCTTAAAACACTATAATTTTCCTCTGATGTTCTGCACTGAAAAGTAATGATTCCTTTTTCCTTTGAAGTTTCTCTCTTAAAACTGAGTCCTGATTTCTGGCTCAACACTTTCACAGGATGCCTTAGGGTTTTCATCTACATTTGCTCTAACCCTATTATTTTATTCACTGGTAAGGTCGGTATGGCTGATTTTCCATGTATTTCCTCCCTTCTTCCATCTTCATTCATTTCATGCTATCATTTTTAATTCATTCGATGGTACTTTCTTACCGATCAGTCTTCTAATTCACTTATCTTAAGCTAAAATTCCCCTTTTTTTCTTACCAATCGCAAAAATCACTTTTTCCTCTGAAAGTATATTTTATATTGTCCAATTTTCTCCTACTGGATAACTCAAAATATTTGTTTGCACAGACTACACACTGAGTATTATGTGTCCTAATAAATGATCTTCCTACCTGAAATATTTAAACATGGAAAAAATGGGTACCTACACAACTTACATTTTAACATGAAACTCCTTATCAGCAGAGAACAGGTTAGAAAAGGGCTTTTGAGGGGCACCTGGGTGGCTCAGTCAGTTAAGCGTCCTGACTTATGCTCAGGTCATGATCTCACGGTTCATGAGTTCGAGCCCCATATTGGACTCTCTGTGTCAATACAAAGCCCGTTTTGGATCCTCTGTCCTCCTCTCTCGCTCTGCCTCTCCCCCAGTCATTCTCTCTCAAAAAACAAAAACAAAAACTTAAAACAGAAAAGGGCTTCTGGGCCCATTAAAGGGCTGGAAAGAACCTCAGCAAACAGGCTGGTCCCAAAGCCAGCAGTAATGAGGAGACTTGGTTGGCCTTCAGTTTGGGCTTAAGTAAGGGGCAGTGCAAAAGAGGAAGCCTGGGTTTTGAAAGCGATCTCTGCTGTCATAATATACAAAATGAACACATTTGGGAATGAAGAGACAAATGACACAATGAGTGGTCAAGTGTACAGGAGACATCCTAAATGCTGAAAGAATTTAAAGAACTGGGAGACAGAATGGCAAGGGTCAAAGTGGACAAAGAGGGCTCCATGGAATAGCTGGTTCTAGAAAACTAGAAATCTGGTAAATTTAAGAAGAGAATGCAATCCAGATGAGGACAAATTCACAATGCACTGACTGAAGACTAAAAATGTAAAACTGAACTAAAAGCGTCGGGTCCATCAGAAGGGTAGGACCGGTTACAGAGAATCTTGAAAACAAGAATAATTTGGTTTTGACACAATAAGTCACTAAAGATTTATAACCAGAAGAGTAGAAAATAAAAATATCTAACAGTTATTCAGGCAACTATTTGATCACTAAGAAGGAAAATCCCAACCCTGATGCTCATCAATTGTATCTGACTCCACCGATCTATTTTCTCTTGTAAAAGGACTATGAAACACCCTAGCTCACTGGACCACTGTGATGATCAAAGATAACACAAGGACCCAGTGCTGACAGAGCCTGAAACACAGTAAGTGCTCAAGTAATGTTAAATGTTACTAACAAGGAGGTAGCAGTAATCTAGATGTGCAATAATTAAGATCCAAACAAGATCTGAACCAAAGTAACAAATACCCATCCCTTCAACATAGAAATACTACTGTAATCGCTCCACCACCACAACTCATTCGTAAACACTCCCCAAATGCTCGGCACACACAGCATTATGCTGTGTAGTGTGGCAAATACTAAAACATGACACAGACTCCCTCCCCTTAAGGATCTTGATCTCAGTAGGAATATACTTTGGGAAAGTAATGGACCATAAAAGACAGATCCCAAATGAAAAGTGACATAGCAGTTAAGAGGAAGAAGGAGGGGCACCTGGGTGGCTCAATCTGTTAAGCATCTTTTATTTTTTAATTTTTTTTAATGGTTATTTTTGAGAGAGTGCAAGCAGGGGAGGGGCAGAGAGAGAGGGAGACAAAGAATCTGAAGCAGGCTTCAGGCTCTGAGCTGTTAACACAGAGCCTGATGAAGGGCTCAAACCCACAAACAAGATCATGACCTGAGCCGAAGTTGGACAAAGGATCTGACTCTTGATTTCAGCTCAGGTCATGATAGCATGGTTTGTGAGATTGAGCCCTGCATCCAGCTCTGCACTGACAGCGCAGAGCTTGCTTGGGATTCTCGCTCTCTCAAAATAAAAATAAATGAGCATTTTTTAAGAAGAGGAAGAAGGAATCGTGGGGTGAAAACTGTTCACAGGACTTGTATAAGAAATGTTGGGAAATACTGTTACAATGTGTGAACTGCAAATATTTTTATTAAAGAAATGGACAAATCTCTTTAGTATGTTAATGGCCTTCTATAAATCAGGTAAGAAAACTCAAATCTCCCCTCTCCTCTGCCAAAAATGAAAAAAGGACAGTTCACAGAAAAAATACTCAAACAGCTCTTATATATATAAAAAAGCTCTTATTCAGAAGATATCCCTTTTTTTAGACCACAAAGGGCTAAATGTAGGATAATACACTTGGAGAGGCTGAAGAGAACAGAATTCTCATATCATTCTGATGAGAGAAGATACTAGAATAATCTCTAAGGAGGTAGGAACTATCAAAATTAAAGGCACTCTACAGGCTTTAATGTAGCAATTCTACATCTAGTAATCCACTCTACAGATACACTAAATACAGCACTATCTGTAATAGCAAAGGATTACAATCAAACCACTGGTTAAATAAATGGTGTAACATTAATACTGTGAAGCTGGGAAAACAGAAAGCTGCTTCACGCAAGGATATAGAATAATTTCTAAGATAATACTTCAAATGAAAAATCTAAGGTGCATGGCATTTTATTACATGTATGGGGAAAAAAATGAAAAAGTTGGCAAATTTATAGAATATCCTTGATGGGCACACAGAATTAGTAACAATGGCTATCCCTGGTGAGAACTAGGTGACAGTGGTTCAAAGAGAATCACTTTTCACTGTATACCTATTTTGAACACTTAAAAAATTTTAAGTGTTGGGGCATCTGAGTTGCTCACTACGTTGAGCGTCCAACTTCAGCTCAGATCATGATCTCACAGTGGGAGTTCGAGCCCCACCCTGGATTCTGTGCTGACAGTTCAGAGCCCAGAGCCTTCCAATTCTGTGCCTCCCTCTCTCTCTGTCCCTCCATGGCTCATGCTCAGTCTCTCAAAAATAAATAAACATTAAAAAAAGTTTAAAGTGTTGGGGCGCCTGGGTGGCTCAGTCAGTTGAGCAACCAACTTCGGCTCGGGTCATGATCTCACAGTTCATGAGTTCAAGCCCCACATCGGGCTCGCCATTGTCAGCCTGGAGCCTGCTCGGGATCCTTAGTTTGCCCACCCCACCCAAAATAAATAAACAACAAAAAATTTAAAAATTAAAAAAATAAAACTTTAAAGTGTAGTAGTTCCTGGTTGGCTCAGTTGGTAGAATATGTAACTCCTTATCTCAGGGTCATGGTTCAAGCCCTATGCTGGGCATAGAGCTTACTCACAAAAAAAAAAAAAAAAAAAAAAAAGAGAGATGAAAATTCAAGCGTATACTTCTTACTAACTGAAATGGATTAAAAGAAAACAAATGAGATAAATCAAAATGTTTAGTTATTGATATTATTTGTGTTGTAGGATGACAGAGGACTTGTTTTCTTTATGCATTTCTTTATACATACTGAGCTTTTTCATAATAAAATATTTTAAAGGAGAGGATCGTATAAAGGAAGAAATTCCATGGGGCGCCTGGGTGGCTCAGTTGGGTAAGCATCCAACTCCTTTCGTTCAGGTCATGATCTCACAGTTCATGAGTTTGAGCCCCACATAGGGCTCTGTGCTGACTGAGCCTGCTTGGGATTCTCTCTCTTGCTCTCTCTCTGCCCCTCCCCAGCTTGTGCTATCTCTGTCTCTCTCAATATTAGTAAAAAAAAAAAAAAAAAAAAAGAAAGAAAAGAAAAAAAGGAGGAAATTCCAGATAAGAAAGAATCTGAGCAAAGATCTAGAGGGTAGGATGAATACAAAATACTTAGGTTACAATAAATAGACAAGACTAACTAAAGCAGACTTTCTCTAACAGAATAACAACTATGCCTTACGTATAGAAAAATCTGTAATAATGCTATAGAATGTATGAAAGACTAGGTTGGTAGCTAAATTCTCATGGCATTTTTGGTGCTAGCCAAGCAGTCTAAACTAAGCCATGGGCCTTTGTTGACATCACAGCAGAAAATGACAAAAATACTGTTAAGATTAATCTGATAGATTAGAATGTGGCTATTCTAGAAGTAGCCAATTTCTGGCCCAAACATGTTTTATGTGGAACAGGTAGTATTTTAGAGGTCTGGAACAGCCACAAAGTCCAGAAGCTCGGCATTATTAAAAGCCCACAATCCACATGACAAAAATAGTTTCCCTCTTTAGACAGACCAGCTGCTCTACATGTATTTTCCTTTGTTGTGGCCTAACCAGACTTATTTCTTTCATGTACCTAACTTTCCTAGTGTCCAGAGTTTCTGATTGCTAAGACATCCGAGTTAAGTCACTTGACATGATTCAGGCACAAGCGTCTGGATGGGAATGATGGTGGTAGAACGGGAGAGGCACAGCAGCAGGACCCAAGATGCAGGCTGCCCTGCGACAGTGTAGACTCGGGAGCCAGACTGCCTCAGTTGGAGTCCTGGCTTCACCATTTGCCAGCTCTGTCACCTGGGACTAATGAGCTACTTACTATTTCTCTGCCTCACTTTCCCTATCTGTAACATGAACACACCAAAGTACCTACCTCATAGTTGTTCAGGGTTAGAGGACGAAGTATCTGTAAAGCACTTAGCACGGTGGCGGACACAGAATTAGTTTTTAAGTCTACTCCATGCCTACCATGAGCTTGGTTCTAAGAGAAATAAAAATTCAGACTTTACATCTGATAGGGATAGTAAAGGAAAGGGGAGCTATCAAAGATGATACAATGGAGACTCAGAAATTATCGACACAAAGGTAACTGAAATCCTGACAACAGATGAATTCTTCAAGGGACATTCAGAAAAAAATCACGTAGCAGTGAACTAACTCTCAAACATTACCCTCTGATTGGACAGAGAAAGATGAGGAGCCAGAGTGTGTTTAGCAAGGCATAGGGTCTCACTTGGAATTCAGGACAAGAATAGAATCGTGTCAAACTTCTAGAAACAATAATTCCATCTTACAATTTTAAGATTTTAGTTTCATTACACATGATGATCTCACTGCATTCAAATAATGACCCCATAAAGTAGAATTATCTCCATTCCATCAATGAAAAAAAAACCCACAGATAAATTATTACCTAAAATTACAGTCAGTAAGTTATAAAACAGGAAATCAAAACAATAAATAAATAAATAAATAAATAAATAAATAAATAAATATTCTATGAAAATTCTATAAGAATCAGGATATTATAAATTAATCTTAACTTCATTCAAGAGCAAGTATTATGCTTCTCTCCTACTTTTTTGAAAAATGAAAAACAAATGACAAAACAAATGACGAAACTTGCTAATAATAACCAATAAATCAGAAACAAACATGCCAGGAAAAAAAAAAAAGAAAAAAAGAAACAACCTGACATTTTTCCTATCTGACCAACAAGTTAATCACTATCTTTCATTTATTTTTACAGATTCAAAAAAAAAAATCTTGTTCATCCTCCTAAAAAAAATATTTGAGCACTTACTACTAGCCACGTACAGCTACAGACTTTCTCAGTTCTCAAAGAGTTAAGCTGGGGAGAAAGACTGGTAAATATAATTTCAAGCTAATATGATAAATGCTACAATGAATGCATGTACAGGAGCGGCTGATCCAAACCCAGGGAGAGGCAGGTGTGGGGCTGGGAAGGAGCTGAACGAAGATGCATGGGAATTAGTTGGGTAACGCACCTGCAGGGAGCTAGGAGAAGGTGCCAGGCAGTGTGAATACAAACAGGCTCGAGAGTAACAATAATGTTTCCATCACAAAAATGCAATATCCATTCAATTTTAATTGTGTTACCTTTTATTATTTTACAATATATTTCAAAAAAATGCCGTTACAGTTGCCTTAACTGCTCTATAAGACCTGCAATAAAAGAACACTTAGAACACACAGACATCAAGCTGTTAATACCTACTTGTACTGAACCATTGCTACCAAGAGATGTAGTTTTTTAAATAGGCAGATGTGTGGCAATGCAAAATAAAATACAAACTTGTTAGAACAGTAAACTTTGTTTTAATGGCTATAGAAAGGAGGTGGTTTTGTTTTCATTTTTCAACACATCTGGTTCTGGCAGCAAGCTGTATTATGCATTTAAAGCAATCCATGCCCTGAAAGCTTCTATTTGCAGTTGTGTATGTCATCTGAATCAGAGCCCAGATACATGAAAAATATCATTCCAATACCCTCAATACCCCTCCCTCCAGAAGGTCGTGAACTCAAGATTCTTGTTGGTGAAGTATTTTACAAGAATTTTTTTTTTACAGTGACACTGGATGCTTTTAATTTTCTCTAAAAGAGAAGCAATGAAAATGCAAGGAAACCCTCCAGGGTCCAACTTTCACTTCACATTCTCCCCAAGTAGTAAAATAGCAGCTCTACATGTTGATGAAAAAGAATTTCAATTTCTCCATATTAGTTTCTTCTTAATCATATTAGCACTAAAATTTATCTGGATTTAGCTGGATTTCCAAAAGGAAAATTTTATGTGCCAAATATTTCAGGAATTTAATAAAGCATTACATATATGTAATTAGCTCTTATCTACCAAAAAATATATATGTATATATATTTATATTTATTTCTCTTACCTTCACTGAAGTTCTTTTTTTCTGGCTGGATATGAGAAACAAGATTAAGTGGACCAATGCTGGCTTTATTTCTTCATAAGCAATAATTTGAGTCTTTTTTTCATTCAGTACGACTGGATGTTCATAATAAATTCACACAAGGCAATACAAGGAAATACCTACTGAAGAGGCATCTGCCAAGCAATTCACGTTTCAAGGTTAGACTCTATCTACCAAGTGGCACTATGGCATTATATAGGCATTCAACTTTTGTTTTCTTTTTCAAGTTTGTCAGTTCTTTACTATTTTTTTTCTAGCAAGGATGGTATATAATCACAAAGTCAGGCCTAGAGACCATTTATAGTTGCTCCCAATATTACGTTGGACGGAAATCTTAAGAGCTGATATAAACCAAACTAAAGAATAGTCAACTGGAACCACATCTGGTCACATTCACATAGTCTCCAATAGTACTTTGCTAATATACAGGTTTCCTTCTTCTTGACTGATTTTGTGTTAGTCTTATTAAAATTACAACAAATAAGATTGCAAAGTTTTTGTCAGCTTGTATTTTTAGAGAACTCCTACGCTCATATGAATATACTGTAATTCACAAAATGTCTTTATAGTAATGTTCTTTCTATAAACATGGTTGGCAAAATAAAAAAGGCACAAGAGGGGGATAATGAGAAATGTTTTCAACTTTCAGTGAAGAGTACCCAAGCAAGTATCTTTCATGAAGAAAAGCAGAGAAAAATGTTCAGTAATTCATGCACAACTTGAGCCAAAACAAACAAAAACTTCTCTTCAGATAGGTCCTGAGGCTTGAGGAGAAAACAAGTTTTCCTAATCACGTGCTCCATGTAAAATAAAATGTAAAGCTGCACATATATATGTTTGGTTTAACAGTGGACCCATGTTTTTTAAAAAGTGAGGCAATTAAAGGAAAACAAAACCAAAATACCTTCATAAACAAAGGAACTCCACCTGTAGCCTCTGTCCTTTTTACCACTGAGCAGGGCAAAACGTCCAATAAAATGTAAAATGCAGCATACGCAATCATGTAATCTAAAAACTTTTCATGATAACTTATTGCAAATTGCACTTGACAGTTCACCACAACAATGGAAAACTGGCCCCTTGTTAGTTCACACAGTCCTTGAGACCCAAACTGAAGTCACCAGTAGAACGATCTGGATAAAAAGTTTGCCGCTGTGCTCAGCCAGCTAGCTCCACCCTCTGGGTGTGAGCCGACCCGGGACACTGCTTTATCCTGTTCTTTTGTGGGACTCTCATCCTCAGGCAGGTAGTCGGGCAGCTCTGTGTTCTGTTCTACTTCCACAGGCGTATCTTGGAATGGGACCAGCATCTGATATAGACAACACGTTAAGAGTTATTACAAAATCAACCCAATCGACAAAGGTACATGTCCTAAATTAAAGGCCAACTATACACCTCACTCTAATCACTGTATTTATTCTCAGTGACAATAGTCATTTAAAAATTTTCCTCTTATATGAAGGTAGGCCCAACTGTTGAGCACTGCATTAGGCAGAAAGACACATGAAAAGTAAGATGCTTTTCTCCTGAGGCTCCAGAAATAAATGTGCAACCTCTCTGCATTTAAAGAAAACAAAAGCAAGTACCTGGCTACTGTGGGCCCCGAAGGGCCACTGAACCTTTCTATAGGAACACAAATAAGTTAAGGGGATGTAGATTTGTTTTCCCTATCACAAAGCTGGTGGCGAAAGTAGTAAGAGGCAAAGGTTTTCACTGTATTTACCTACCCAATTGTGGGAATAGAGCTTTATTATTTGGATTGACAAAAAGTAACTAAGGTTAGAAAGAAGTATTTAAAAATCAACACAGAGGTGCCTGGGTGGCTCAGTCGGTTGAGCATCTGACTCTTGATTTCAGCTCAGGTCATAATCCCAGGGTCTTGGGATCAAGCCCTGTATCAGGCTATGCGCTAAGCATGGAAACTACTTAAGATTCTCTCTGCCCCTCTACCCTTCTCACTCTCTCTAAAATAACATAACATACATAAAATAAAACCAACACAAGGAACCTATATACCCTTTATTTCCATGTAAAATTAGAAAGACATCTCCACTGAGAAAAAGAATAGACTCTGAAATCCACAAAATTTAAGAACAGACCCTGAAATCTACAATAGATCTCTCTAGAAAAGAGCTGTTAGCCAAGAAACAAGATAATCTGACCCAACCACACTCCTATATATTTGGCAACTAACAGCCTGAAAATACTAGCAATCTGACAGCCATAAAGAATAATCAAGAGTCAGGTATAAAGAAAACTAAATTAAAAAGCATTTACCTCTTCTCCACTTTCACTTTTCACAACTTGCTGAGCCTTCATAACCTTGGTTGATGCTATTGCTGATGCCAAAGCCTAGGCCAGGATAAAAAGGGAAATTTGAACACTGATTTGTTTACCTATAACCTCAAGCATATTCAGCCATTTAAAATACTAACCTCTGCTTTCAAATCTGAACGGATCCGCACCACACATCTTTGAACAGCCATTTGAAAAGTAAAGCTAATAACACCTTTAATTTTTAACAAAGCCTCTTCACAGAGATTTCTCCGAGACTGAAAAGGTAAAAGCAAATTATTATTACAATTGACAAAATGTTAAACAAATCAACTCAAACCACACTGAATTAGTCATTATATGGACGGTGGGGGGGTGGGGTGGGGTTGGGGGAGGGAGCAAATGTCCCTATTTCAGTTCTACCATCTCATATATGAGGGCATACTGGGGGTGCTATTTAGTCAAGCTTACTAAATTTTATAAGATCAACAGAACAGTAATTTCTTCTGGATCTTTTCAAGCTTCATTACTAATACTTAGTTTTAATCCTTTTTATCAGAAATAAGTTAGTCAGTGTTGATTTATATCTCAATGAAAATGGAATGAAGAATAATACAGAAAAAAATGCTGAAAAGCAGAGGTTCCTCTAGCTCAAAGGTAAGCAAATTATAGTCTGCCAACTGTTTTTATAAATAAAGTTTTACTGGAACACAGCTACACACATTTGTTTACATAATGACTGAGGCTAGTTTCATACTATAGCAGAGTTAGTAGTTAGAATAGACTATATGCCCTTCCAAATCTAAAATATTTACGATCTGACCCTTTAACAAAAACATCTGCTGAACCCTGCTCTTAAAAATCTCTAAGGTTAAATTGTGATGTCACAATTAGTATTCAGTATTTGAGTCACTATTTCTTTTTAAATTTTTTTTAATGTTTATTTACTATTGAGAGACAGAGAGACAGAGCATGAGGAAGGTAGGGGCAGAGAGAGAGGGAGACACAGAATCTGAAGCAAGCTCCAGGCTCTGAGCTGTCAGCACAGAGCCCAACACGGGGCTCAAATTCAAAAACCGCGAGATCATGACCTGAGCCGAAGTCGGATGCCTAACCAAATGAGCCACCCAGGTGCCCCGAGTCACTATTTCTTAAAGCACTTGGTATTTATAAACATCACTGTACCCTTTATTTATGGCATTCTCAGTGGTTACCACTGCATTCTCAAGGGTTATTAATACCCTCTTTTTAGTTCTCATTTTCCTCTGATAACACAATATAACATATCCTTCAATGTCTCTTTAATACACTATTAATAATACACTAATAACACACTACTTAGACACTGATTATTCCATCTCTGTCTCATCTTACCTCCAAGGTCCAGTGCCTTAAACTAAGTGATTTTCTTTCTACTTCATCCCTCAGTAGACTATTCTCATCACTTTAGTCATCATTACCATGGAGAAAAGGGACATACATCTCCAGTATGACTTTATTTTCATTTGTTATCAGATATATCCACTTGGATATCAAGTGGTCATCTCAAACACAAGATCCAAAGCAAAAATGGATTAAAAAGTAACTAGTTTCACCATATCCTTCCTTCCACCTCTCGCTCACATATTATCACCATCTCTATATTTTCCTGTGTCTGTATTGAGACCAGGTTCTGTCTGATTCAGTACTTCTTCGTTGACAAGAATCTGCAATTGGCCCAAAGTCTCTGGATCACGCTGAGAAACACTATCTTCAAATTATTTGATTCACTCTTTTCTTCCATTGAATATTATGAGTCTTCAAACTCATTCCCACAATCCTTCAAAAGAACTCTTATCATTGCTTATCTCCCTCCTAGCATTATAGGAGGGTGCTAAAGTCAACTTGCTAATATTGTATTTTAGATTTCAGCAATCACTTCCATACAATATATCAGCCTATATTTTTGTGTGTGCTGTGCTGAGTTTTATTAGTTGGTTTCAGCTAGCTTTCAAAAGCAACTATATTATCCTTATTCATTAAAGTTAAACAGATGGTGGGGCACCTGGGTGGCTCAGTCAGTTAAGTGTCTGACTTCAGCCCAGGTCCTGATCTCACAGGTCCTGAGTTCAAGCCCCACGTCTGGCTCTGCACAGACAGCTCGGAGCCTGCTTCAGATTCTGTGTCTCCCTCTCTCTGCCCCTCCCCAACTTGTGTTCTCTCTCTCAAAAACAAAGAAATGAATCTTTTAAAAAGTAATAAAATTAAATAGATGGCATTGGTGGTATTTTATGTATCTTAGTATCTTACATTTAATCAATTTACATTTACTGAGCTTGCTTTCTAGAAACTTTTCAGGATCTTGTGGCCCCAGTTGCAGTAAGATAGTTGTGAACTATTGGCAATGTCATGGATGATATATGCATATGGAAAACTCCCCGCCCCCTCACCCTTATTTACTGAATCCTAAATCCTGAGACCTAAATGCTGCAACAGCACAACCAGAAAAAGCTGTGGATAATCTAATGTAACCTACCAGGCATAGCTAAAGAGGTAAGTGGTAATTTACCAGTTGCTACCACTAAATATGTAAAGTTATATGACTTATCACTGCTCAAAATAACTTCAGGGAGACTTCTAAATCCAGTCAAGATGGAGAAACTGGGACTGGAATTAGCCTTCAGGCTTAAACAACTACAAAGAGACAAAATAAAATGAATAAAACGATTTCCAAACAGTGGAAAACAAACATCCCTGAAAGAAGGAAAATAAAGTGAGCTCCACAAGGTCATCAACATATTGCCTAGAAAGTTTCCAGGCTATAACTTAGGAAAGGAGAACTCAAGGGGAACCTGCAGTCTCCTTCAATTAAGGACACAGTTGAAAATTCAGGGAGGTCAAGGCAACTATAATTCGCAGGACAAAGCACAGGAGAGGGCAGAGCTGTGCAGAGAGGGTCCACAGAGACAAAGCATGTACTAGAGATCTGCAATGAGATCCCCTCAGGTTTTCAGCTGAATGATGATCTGTACATGCATGTGAACAAAGAACCTGAGGCTGGATGAATAACCAGACTGGAAAGGAATAGAAGGAACAATTCTGCAAGCTCAAACCATGCTGAAAATACTTTATGCCCCCATCAGAGTATAAAAACTTTTATAAACATGGGGTATGAACAAAGAACCCAGAAGAGTATTGCCTCAGTAGTGTAGCAAAATTATCCCTAGGATAAAGGGTGCTATGGTTCTGCCTAACAAAGCTTAAAAGCAAGCCTCAAAAAGATCTGTTAGTAAGTAACTGTGATCTAAAACAAATCTCAAGAGAGGTGCCTGGGTGGCTCAGTCGGTTAAGCGTCCGACTTTGGCTCAGGTCATGATCTCGCGGTCCGTGGGTTCGAGCCCCGTGTCGGGCTCTGTGCTGACAGCTCAGAGCCTGGAGCCTGTTTCAGATTCTGTGTCTCCCTCTTTCTCTGACCCTCCCCTGTTCATGCTCTCTCTCTGTCTCAAAAATAAATAAATGTTAAAATAAAATTTTTTTTTAAATCTCAAGAATATTTTTAAAGGATGTACATACAAATAAATACGTGCTGTACCCAACAAAGTAAAATTTGCAATGCCTGGCATCTAATCAAAAATTACCAAGAATGCAAAGAAGCAAAAAAAAAAAAAATGCAACCAGTAATTATAAAAGTCAATCTGTAATTACAAAAATCAATCTATAGAAACATACTCAAAAGGCAGAGATGATTAAATTAGTACATAAAGACATTATGGTTATTCCACCCCTCTTTTTTTATGTTCCAGTAGATCCATGCTACGGAAATATAAAAAAGACCCAAATCAAACTTCTGGAAATGAAATACAATAATGTCTATGTTAAAAAAAAATACACTGAATGAGATTAACAGGAAATAAATGCCTACAAAAGAAAACTTCAACAAACATAGCAACAGGAACTATCCAAAATGAAACAGAGGGGGAGAAAAAGGAATTGAAAACAAAATGAGCAGAGTATCAGTGAGCTGTGAGACTTTACACGGCTGAATATGTATAACAGGAATCCTTGAAAGACCCAGGGGAAAAGGGGACGGAAAAAATATTTGAAGAAATAATGGAGAAACCTGTCCAAATTTGCTGCATATGATAAACCCAGAGATCCAAGAAGCTGAATGAACATGAATAAAATTATACCAAGGCACATTATAAACGGCTCAAAAACAGTGATAAAAGAGAAACTCTTAGAAGCAGGAAGAGTGGGAAAAATAAGATCTATTAAGAAGAACACAAATAATAGAATCCTAAACAGAAACAATGCAAGGAAGAAGACAGTGGACCAATGCCTTGAAGTATGGTTAAAGAAATTAAGAAAGAAAAGAAATCCTGTCACCTAGAATTTCACATGCACTGAAAATATCTTTCAAAAAAATAAAATAAGGACTCTCACAGACATACAAAATTGAAGGAGTTACACTTCAAGATCTGACTTTCAAAAATGAAAGAATAGCTGGAGCACCTGGGTGGCTCAGTCGGTTAAGCAACTGACTCTTGTCTTCATTTTGGTTCAGGTCATGATTTCACATTTCGTGGGATCGAGCCCTGTATCAGGTTCTGTGCTGACAACAGAGCCTGCTTGGTATTCTGTCTCTCCCTCTCTCTCTGCCACTTCTTCCTCTAGCTCTCTCTCAAATAAATAAATCTTAAAAAAACTGAACAGCATTGCTGGACAGATGAGCATGGAAAAGAAGATTTAATCAACAGTATAAACCAACTAATAGTAATAAACACTTAGAATACTCCCAACAACAGTATATACATTCTCAGGTGCATATGGAACATTCCCCAAGACAGACCATGAAACAAGCCTCAGTAAATAGAAAATGATTGAAATCACACAATATTGTCAAATCACATGAAATGAAATTAGAAATTTGTAACAAGGAAATTTGGAAAGTTCAGAAATACATGGAAATTAAACAACAAACTCCTAAATTACCAATGTATCAAAAAAAGAAATCACACACAAAAAATACTTGGAGATGAATAAAATGAGAATATATCAAATCTTATGGGATATAGAGAAAAGAATGAACAAAAATTTCTAGCTGTAGTAACTACATTAAATAGAAGAAAATTTCAAATCAGTAACCTATATTTCCATTCTAAGAAAGCCCAAAGCAAGCAGATGGAAAGAAACAATAAAGATTAGAGCAGGGAAAAGAAAAATAGAGAAAAGGGGGAACTATAGAAGAACAACTGATGAAGCTAAAAATTGGTTCTCTGAAAAAAATCAACAAAACTGACAAACCTTTTAGCTAGACTGACCATGAAAAAGAGAAAGAAAACTCAAATTACTAAAATCAGGAATAAGACAGGCCATTATGACCAATCTGAAACAAAAGGATTATAAGCAAATACTAAGAACAACTGTATGCCAACACAGTAGATAACCTCAATGAAATGGGAAAATTCCTAGAAAAATAAAATTACCAAAAGTGACTCAAGAAAATAACGGGAGTTTGAATAGACATACAGTAATTAAAGAGATTAAATCAATTATCAGGAAATATCCTACAAAGAAAAGCTCAGGACCAAATGGTTTCACTGGTTAAAACTATCAATGTTTAATGAAGAATCGATAGCAATCTTTCAACAAAGTCATCAAAACACTTCCCAATCCATTTTATTTATTAAGTATTTTTTTTTTAATGTTAATTTATTCTGAGAGAGAAAGAGCACACAAGCAGGGGAGGAGCACAGAAAGAGAGAGAGAAAGAATCCCAAGCAGGCTCAGCACAGAGCCTGACTTGGGTCTCAATCTCAAGAACCATGAGATCATGACCTGAGCCAAAACCAAGAGTCAGAGGCTTAACCAACCGAGCCACCCAGGTGCCCCACCCCAACTCATTTTATGAAGCCAGTATTACCCGGATACCAATATCAGAAAAATACATCACATGAAAGAAAACTATAAATAAAACTATAAAATATCCTGTATGAATACATATGCAAAATGCTTCAACAGAATCCCAGCAAACTGAATCCAGCAGCATATTAAAAAGATTATACACCATGATGAATTGTGATTTATCGTAGGAATGAAAGGTTGATTCGAAGTATGAAAATCATCAATGTAATACATGGTATTAACAGAACTCAACTCAACAATGAAAAGACAAATAATAAGCAATCTAAAAGCAGACAATGAAGGGGGACCCAGGTGGCTGTGGGTGCCTGGGTGGTTCACTCGGTTAAGTGTCCGACTCTTGTTTTCGGCTCAGATCATGATCTCACAGCTCTTGAGTTTGAGCCCTACATCGGGCTCTGTGCTCACAGCCCTACACTCAATTGGAATTCTCTCTCTCCCTCTTTCTCTGACCCTGCCCTGCTCATTTGTTGTCTTAAAATAAATAAAAAAAAATTGTTTTAAATAGACAATGAATAGGATTTTCTCCAAAAGAGATATCTGTGATAAAGATATATACAATAAATCCTGTATCAACCACTGAAAAATGGCCAAAAGCAGATGAAAAGATACTCAACACCGTTAGTCACTAGGGAAATGCAAATTAAAACCACAATATGATACCATTTCACACCAGTACTAAACAACAGATGGCACAAGAACAGATACCCAGATCAATGGAATAGAGAACCCAGAAATGGACCCACAAACGTATGGGCAACTAATCTTTGACAAAGCAGCAAAGAATATCCAATGGAATAAAGACAGTCTCTTCAGCAAGTGGTGCTGGGAAAAGTGGACAGCGACATGCAGAAATATGAACCTGGACCACTTTCTTACACTATACACAAAAATAAACTCAAAATGGATGAAAGACCTCAATGTAAGACAGGAAGCCATCAAAATCCTCGAGGAGAAAGCAGGCAAAAACCTCTCTGATCTTGGCCACAGCAACTTCTTACTCAACACATCTCTGGAGGCAAAGGAAACCAAAGCAAAAATGAACTACTGGGACCTCATCAAAATAAAAAGCTTCTGCACAGCGAAGGAAACCATCAGCAAAACTAAAAGGCAACCAACAGAATGGGAGAAGATATTTGCAAACGACATATCAGATAAAGGGTTAGTATCCAAAATCTACAAAGAACTTATCAAAGTCAACACCCAAAAAACCAATAATCCAGTGAAGAAATGGGCAAAAGACATGAATAGACACTTCTCCAAAGAAGACATCCAGAGGGCCAACCGACACATGAAAAAATGCTCAACATCACTCATCATCAGGGAAATACAAATCAAAACCACAATGAGATACCACCTCACACCTGTCAGAATGGCTAACATTAACAACTCAGGCCACAACAGATGTTGGCGAGGATGCGGAGAAAGAGGATCTCTTTTGCACTGTTGGTGGGAATGCAAGCTGGTGCAGCCCCTCTGGAAAACAGTATGGAGGTTCCTCAAAAAACTAAAAATAGAACTACCCTATGACCCAGCAATTGCACTACTAGGCATTTATCCAAGGGATACAGGTGTGCTGTTTCGAAGGGACACGTGCACCCCCATGTTTATAGCAGCACTATCAACAATAGCCAAAGTATGGAAAGAGCCCAAATGTCCATCAATGGATGAATGGATAAAGAAGAAGTGGTATATATATGTGTGTATATATATATATATATATATATATATATATATATATATACACGCGCACGCGCGCGCACACACACACACACACACACACACACACAAAGGAGTATTACTCAGCAATCAAAAAGAATGAAATCTTGTCATTTGCAACTATGTGGATGGAAGTGGAGGGTATTATGCCAAGTGAAATTAGTCAGAGAAAGACAAAAATCACATGACTTCACTCATATGAGAACTTTACGAGACAAAACAGATGAACATAAGGGAAGGGAAACAAAAATAATATAAAAACAGGGAGGGGGACAAAACAAAAGAGACTCATAAATATGGAGAACAAACAGGGTTGCTGGAGGGGTTGTGGGGGGGGGGATGGGCTAAATGGGTAAGGGGCATTGAGGAATCTACTCCTGAAATCATTGCTTCACTATATACTATCTAATTTGGATGTAAATTTTAAAAAGTAAAAAATAAAGTTAAATTATAAAAACAAACAAACACACAAACAACAACAGAAATGTATGTTGACAATGCTGTGGAGAAACCAGACCCCACATCTGCTGCTGATGGAATATAAAATGATGCAGTCACTGTAGAAAACACTCTAGCAGTTGCTCAAAAAGCTAAACAAAGTTACGGTATCACCCAGCAGCTCTACCCCTCGTAACATACCGGAAAGAACTGAGAATATACATCCACACAAAAACTTATACACAAATCTTCACAGAATTATACATAATAGCCAAAAAGTGGAAACAACCCAAATGTCCATCAACTGATAAATGAATAAACAAATGTAGTAAATCCATACAATGGAATATTATAAGGAGTAATGATGTACTGATACACACTACAATAGGGATGAACTATGAAAACATTATGCAAAGTGAAAGCTAGACATGAAAGGTAACATATCCTATGATTCCATTTATGTGTAATGTCCAGAAGAGGCAAATCCACAGACAGAAAGTAAATTAGTGGCTGTCACGGGCAACCCATTAGTGACTGCTAATGGGTACGAGGCTTCCTTTTGGGGTGATGAAATGTTCAGGAATTAGACAATGGTGATGGCTGCACAACCCTATAAATATACTAAAAGCACTGAACACTTTAAAATGGCAAATTTATAGTATGTGAATTCTATTTCAATTAAAAAAAAAAAACCTGAAAGAATTCAACCTCAGCAGACTTGTACTGCTATAAGAAACGTTAACAGAAGTCCTTGAGACAGGGGCGCCTGGGTGGCTCAGTAGGTTGGGTGTCCAACTTCAGCTCAGGTCATGATATCACGGTTCATGGATTTGAGCCCCATGTCGGGCTCTGTGCTGACAGCTCAGAGCATGGAGCCTGCTTCAGATTCTGTGTCTCCCTCTCTCTGCGCTCCTCCCCTGCTCGCACTCTGTCTCTCTCTCTCTCAAAAATAAACAGTAAAAAAATTTAAAAAAGAAAAAAAAAAGAAGTCCTTGAGACAGAAGGAAAATAGTATCAGATGAAAAAAACAGAATTTACACAAAGGAATAAAGAGCCCTGGAAACGGCAAAAATGTAAATAGACAGAAAATACTTTTTATTTTTAAATGTCTTAAAAGAAACTGACTTTTCAAAATCATAGAGACAGAAAGTAAAACAGTGGTTGCCAGGGGCTGGGGGAAAGGAAGAAAGCGGAGTGACTGTTTAATGAGTACAGAGTTTCAGTTTTACAAAACAAAAAAGTTGTACATTCATAAGAAGTATAGAGGTGATGGTTACACAACATTATGAATGTATTTCATACCACCGAACTATATACCTAACAATGGTTAAAACTGTAAATTTGGGGGCACCTGGGTGACTCAGTTGGTGGAGCGTCTGACTTTGGCTGAGGTCATGATCTCACAGTTCATGGGTTCAAGCCCTGCCTCGGGTTCTGTGCTGACAGCTCAGAGCCTGGAGCCTGCTCCAAGTTCTGTGTCTCCCTCACTCTCTGCCCCTATCCCACTCATGTGCTCTCTCTGGCTCTCTCTCTTTCTCTCAAAAATAAACATCAAAAAAATTTAAAAAAATTTTTTAAAAAGACAGTAAATTTCATGCTATGTGTATTTTACCACAATAAAAAAAATAAAGACTATTTAAAGTAATAATGTATTTGGGGTTTATGACATATGTGGAAGCAAAAACATGTTAACAACCGCATAGAGGCAGAGAAAGGAGAAATGGAAGTATAATGTTTTAAGTGTCCTATACTATGCATGAAGTGATATATTAATTGAAGCTACACTATAGTAAGTTAAAGATATATAAAATAGGGGCAGTGCCTGGGTGGCTCAGTCAGGTAGGCATCCGACTTCCGCTCAGGTCATGATCTAGCCTGACCTGATCAAACTTGTTCGATCCCTATGTTCGAGCCCTATGACGGGCTCTGTACTGACAGCTCAGAGCCTGCAACCTGCTTCAGATTCTGTGTCTCCCTCTCCCTCTCTCGTGCTCTGCTGGTGCTCTCTCTCTCCAAAATAAATAAAAACATTAAAAAAAAAAAAGATACATAAAATAAACCCTACATCAACCAACAAAAAGAAAGGAAGAACTGTACCTAATAAGCCAACAAAGTAAATAAAATGAAATCATAAAAAACATCCAGTAGTCCAAAAGGCAGGAAAAGGGAACAAAGAACTGATTGGACAAATAGTAATTTGCAAGGGCACGGTGCCTAGCTAGTTCAGTCACAGTAGTGTCCAAATGATCTCAGGGTCGTGAGTTCAAACCCCACGCTGGATGCAGAGAGTACTTAAGTAAACTTAAAAAAAAAAAGAAAAGAAAGAAAGAAAGGAATTAGCAAGATGGTTGTTTTAAACACAACCATACAAACAATCATATTAAAGATAACCCCAACACTCCAGTTAAAAGGCAGAAATTTTCAGAATGGATAAAAAGGCAAAGCCCTACTATATGGTGCCTGTAAGAAATCTACTTGAAATACAGACACAAATAGAAGACACACTAATCAGAAGCAAGCAGAAGTAGCTAATATTAAAAGCAGACAAAGTACAATGAGTTCAGAAGAAACTACCCTGTAGGAGTATTGCAGTATTCTATTATTAAAATAGTCTATATTAGAATACATTGAATATATTCACCAGTGAAGCTATCTAGGACAAAAGTTTTCTTTATGGAAAGGTTTTTAATTACAAATTCAATTTCTTTAATACATATTGAGCTATTCATGTTATCCATTTCTTCCTAAACAAATCTTGGCAACCTGTGTTTTTAAAAACATTTTCCTGTTTCATCTACATTATCAAATTTATTGGCATAAAGTTATTTAAAATATTCATTTATTTTCTTTTTAAATTTTTTATTTTTTTATTTTAATGTTTATTTAGTTTTGAGAGAGTGTGTGAGCAGGAGAAGGGCAGAGAGAGGAGACACAGAATCGGAAGCAGGCTCCAGGCTCTGAGCTGTCATCACAGAGCCCAATGTGGGGCTCAAACTCAGGACCCATTAGATCATGACCTGAGCTGAAGTCAGACACTTAACCAACTGAGCCAGCCAGGTGCGCCTCTTTTTAGATTTTTTTAGATGTCTCTTTATTTATTTTGAGAGAGAGAGACAGCAAGCAGGGGAGGGGTAAAGAGTGAGAAAGAGAGAGAGAATCCCAAGCAGTTCCACACCGGCAGCACAGAGTCCAATAGGGGGCTTGAACTCTCAAACCCAGAGATCATGGCCTGAACCAAAATCAAGAGTAGGATGCTTAATTGACTGAGCCACCCAGGCGCTCCCATTTATTGTCTTTTTAATGTCTACAGGATCTATAGTGATATTTTCTCTCTCTTATTTCTGGTATCAATAATTTGTGACTTCTTTTATTCCTGATCAGTTTGGCTACAAATTTATCAATTTTATTGATCATGTCAAAGAATCAGCTTTTGATTTCATTAGTTTTTCTCCATTTTTCATTTCACTGATTTGTTTCTTCTCTTCTGCTTAAGTTAGATTTAATTTGATTTTTCTTTTTTTTATCTAGTTTCTTAAGGTAGAAACTTAAGTCACTGAGACCTTATCTCATATATAAATAATTAGACATTTGGTGCTAATGAATTACCCTCTAAACACCGCTTTGGTGGCTTCCCACAAATTTTGATACTACATTTTCCTTTTTATTCAATTCAAAATGTTTATCATTTCTCTTCTGATTTCCTCATTGACTTAGGGATTTTTTTTTTAATTTGTTTAATGTTTATTTTTGAGAGAGAGAGAGAGAGAGAAAGCGCGAGCGAGTGAGCATGAGCAGGGCAGGGGCGGAGAGAGGGGGAGACCCAGAATCCGAAGCAGGCTCCAGGCTCCAAGCTGTCAGTGCAGAGCCCGATGTGGGACTTGAACTCACGGAACCGTGAGATCATGACCTGAGCTGAAATCAAGAGGCGGACGCTTAACCGACTGAACCACCCAGGCGCCCCCATGACTCAGGGATTATTTTAGAAATAAATTATTTAGTTTCCAAAATATTTGGGGGATTTTCCAAATATCTGTTATTGATTTCTAATTTGCTTTTCACTGTGCTCAGAGAACATACTTTGCATAGTTCTTTTAAATTTATTAAGACTTGTTTTATGACCCACAAGGTCTACCTTGGTAAAAGTTCCATGTGTATGTGAAAAGAATGGATACTACCTTGTGGCTGGAGGGTGTTCCATAAATGCCGATGAAGTTAAGGTGGTTGTTAGTACTATTTGAGTCATCTATATCCTTAACTGATTTTCTGTATACTTGTTCTATTAATTGAGAGTGGTGTTGAAATCTCCAGCTCTACCTGTGGATGTGTCTATTTCTTCTTGTTACATCCTCTGATTAACTGACACCTTTAGAACAAAATGCCCCTCTGGAATTTATTCTTCGAGACTGCTGAAAAAATATATAAATAAATAAAAATAAAAAGATCGCTGGTGGGATGTCTGGGTGGCTCAGTCAGTTGAGCGTCCGACTTCGGCTCAGGTCATGACCTCGCGGTCTGGGAGTTCGAGCCCCGCGTCGGGCTCTGTGCTGACAGCTCAGAGCCTGGAGCCTGCTTCCAATTCTGTGTCTCCTTTTCTCTCTGCCCCTTCCCCACTCATGCTCTGTCTCTCTCTGTCTCTCAAAAATGAATAAACATTAAAAAAAAATTTAAAAAAAAAAAAAGATCGCTGGTGTCTGTGAAGAAACTATTTACAGTAGTTCCCCACCGCCCCCATACCTTATCCATAGGAGATCTGTTCCAAGGCCCCCAGGGGATGCCTGAAACTGCAGAAAGTACCCAAACCTATACATACTATGTTCTTTTCCTGCACATTCATACGATAAGTTTACTTATAAATTAGACACAGGGGTGCTGGGCAGCTCAGTCAGTTGAATGTCCAACTTCAGCTCAAGTCATGATCTTGTGGTTCATGAGTTTGGGCCCCACACTGGGGTCTCTGCTGTCAGTGCAGAGACCACTTCAGATCCTCTGTCCCCTCCCCTACTCATGGTCACTCACTCTCTCTCTCTCTCTCTAAAATAAACATTTAAAAAATAAATAAATTAGGCAGAGTAAGAGATAAGTAATAGAACGATTGTAACAATACATTGTAACAAGTTATATGAATGTGATCTCTCTCAAAATATCCTACTATATTCACCTTCTTCTTGTGATGATGTGAGGTAATAAAATGTCTATGTGATGAGATGAAGTAAAGTAAATGACATATGGATTGTTACATAGCCTTAGGCTACTACAACCTGATGATATGTCAGAAGGGATCATCTGCTTCCTGACCCTACCTTATGAACCATGTGTTTATAAAAGTCTTACCGTATCATCAAGACCATCTATGTGCAAAACCACTGTTTTGGCACGTTTGTTTGTAGTTCCCAGGAAAAACTGAGCTTTCCTTCTACGTGAATTCATTTCATTGTAACTATCACCATCTGCCATACTGGAAGACTGGAGAATGTCATAAATTTCAGAAGCCAGCAGTTTTGTTTCTCCTGGAGTTGTAGACCTTGAAAAGAAACACATATAAATTAATAAACTAGTCCGGTCACCTCTATTGATTCTGTAATTTTATTCAACTTTGCAGAGCCTTGTTTTCTTCATTCTGATGTTTCATTCAATTTAAAGGAAATACCTAGAATAATCAACATTGAAAAAGCAGTTAGTTGATAATAAGGTCTTCTAATTTTAAAACCATGGTTTACTGAGATTCAAAACTCATCACTATAATAGTATAAAACCACATTCAGGGGCACCTGGGTGGCCCAGTCAGTTGACCATCCAACTTCAGCTCAGGTCATGATCTCAGAGTTTGTGAGTTTGAGCCCCACGGCGAGCTCTGTGCTGACAGCTCAGAGCCTGGAGCCTGATTCAGATTCTGTGTCTCCTCTCTCTGCCCCACCCCTGCTAATGTTCAGTCTCTCTCAAAAATAAATAAATGTTAAAAAAATAATAAAAACTTAAAGAAAGTTTTTTAATAAAAAAATAAATAAAAGCACATTTAATCAAAATCATTAAACAGGAAATCAACTAAAAAGATTAGATTAGAACCTGTCCCTGGATTAACATTAATATAATTTGAAGATCCCCTGACCTTCAAGAAAGTACAACACATAAAAAACCAAAAGGAGAAAACAAATTACGAGAGGATCATTCATATTAGAATCATTATAAAAAAGAGATTTCTTAATAAATTCAAATTGTTTCTTAATTTACATTTTTTACGTATCTTTTACAAAGCATGAACATATTATAAAACCACAACTGGGGCACTTGGGTGGCTCAGCTGGTTAAGCGTCTGACTTCAGCTCAGGTCATTATCTCACGGCTCGTGAGTTCGAGCCACGCAATGGGCTCTGTGCTGACAGCTTGGAGCCTGGAGCCTGCTTCAGATTCTGTGTCTCTCCTTCTCTCTGCCCCTCCCCCACTCACACCCTCTCTCTCTCTCTCTCCCTCAAGAATAAATTAACATTAAAAACAAAATTCTTTAAAAAACACACACATAACTAAAAACAAAAGTTTTCATTCTTAAACTTTTTTTAATTTTTAATGTTTATTTTTGAAAGAGAGAGCGTGCAGGCACGCAGGGGAGGGGAAGCGGGGTGGAAGGGGGGACAGAGTGCACAGAGCCCGATGATGGGGGGCTCGGACTCACAAATTGTGACCTGAGCCAAAGTCAGATGCTTAACCCACTGAGCCACCCAGGAGCTCCTCCATTCTTAAACTCTTAAATCCTACTATAGGTCCTCAAATAAACATCTGGTGCCATGCTGTCCAAAACACTTTCTGCACTGATAGAAATGTTTGATAGCTGCACTGTCCACTCACCACATGAGGCTACTGACCAACCACAATTAAAAACATGATTATTTACTTTGAATTAAATTTAAATCGCCATGTGTCGCAAGTGTATACCATACTGGACAGCACAGATCTAACACTTATTAGTTGAATAAACAGTAAATATACATAACTATAAAAAATAACCCTCATTTCACTTACAGATAAGCTTAATTAATCCAAACCTTATAACATACATTCAAGGCTTTTAAATCTGTCCCCATTCAGCTCTGCCAACATCAGCTCATTTTGTCTTTTTATGAACACCTTTTACAGACGCCTTTTCCTCAACCAAAAGACACAAGCTTTTTAACTCTTCCTCCTTCCTTGAAGGTTCGACCTCAACCACCATCTTCTTTGTGAAGCTTTCCCACCCCAACAATCCATTCCACCCTCTGCATTTAAAGTACTATGATTGTGCTTATACTATTGATCATAATTTTCTTTTTTTCTTTTGAAGAATGGATATGTATTCTCTCTTTACCTTCCACAAAGCCTCACAAAACTTTTTGCCATCCGTTTACTGAATGAGCAAGAACACTTCAATTTCTGATATTCAGACTATAAACCTTCTAAGCTATACAGAGCTTCAGTTCTAGGGGTACTAATCTGGCAATTTTCCAAGCACTCAATTTACTATACCAGGTGCTTTTCTGGGCTACCGTTGACCACACAGATCAATTACTTTGAATGATTTTGACTGTGTGCTGCAAGAAGCTATCAAAAAGACTATTTTGAGGTGGGGGGGTGAAATATCTCAGCACTCTTCTGATAGCTGTTTCACAGTACTGAAAAGGTCACTGCAGTTCTGAGATTTTTTTTTTTTAATTTTTTTTTAACGTTTGTTTATCAGCGTGTGCGTGCATGAGCGGGGAAGGGGCAAAGAGAGAGGGAGACACAGAATCCGAAGCAGGCTCCAGGCTCTGAGCTGTCAGCACAGAGCCCGACGCGGGGCTCGAACTCACAGACAGCACGATCATGACCTGAGCCGAAGTCAGACGCTCAACCAACTGAGCCACCCAGGAGCCCCCTTTTATTTTTTTTAGTTCTGAGATATTTTAAATACTAGCCAACCAAAAGTTGTAGAATATGAGAAAAGTGGTTACAGATACTCATGAATTTAAGAGAGAAAAAAACCCCTGTCTTTGCTACCCCTCTTCACCACCAATATTGTTTTCAAGTGTTTGCATCAAATTAAAAAATCATCAAATAGAAGATTCAACTAATGAGCTTCCTATAAAATTTTTGAAATGCACATACACTATTTCAAAAACTTTGTTTCCAGATGAAGCAGTAGGGACATAAAATATTAAAACACAGTAACATCAAATAATTATCTTCCTATTCTGCAGAATAACAACTGTAAGAGTAGTTCTAAACCATACAGGGTTACTAACCCCTTGACAATCTAGTGTAAAATTAGAGAATGTTTCACAAAAAATGCAAATATAAAAATTTTCTACATTTTCCGTGAGTTTATGTACCTACCCAAGCCATCCATCTTATGTCAACCTCAAAGAACAGAGATGGTTTAACATTTTTTTTAAACTGATCTAGAATTGGAGAGAGTAGAATAGGAGAACAGCAATGTAGTGATCCACCCAATGTTTGACAATTTCCAATAAAATGTAAACTACTGGTAAGAATATAATTGGTAATACTGGAAAAATATTGTTTTCCAAATACTCTTTGACTCTGTAATTCTTCTACTGGAACTTGTTAAAAAAATAATCTATGAAATAAAAGTAATCCAAAACAGGGGCACCTGGGCAGCTTCAGTCAGTTCGGCTCAGGTCATGATCTCACAGTCCGTGAGCTCGAGCCCCGCATCCAGCTCTGTGCAGACAGCTCAGAGCCTGGAGCCTGCTTTGGATTCTGTGTCTCCCCCCCTCTCTGCCCCTCTGCCACTCGTGCTCTGTCTCTCTCAAAAACTAAATAAACATTTAAAAAATAAAAAAATAAAAAAGTAATCCAAAACAAAAAAATAGCCTTTTAAACAGTTAGGCAAGGAAGTTTTAGGGATACCTGGGTGGCTCAGCTGGTTGAGGGTCTGACTCTTTTTTTTTTTTTTTTTTTTTTTATGAAATTTATTGACAAATTGGTTTCCATACAACACCCAGTGCTCATCCCAAAAGGTGCCCTCCTCAATACCCATCACCCACCTCTTCTCCTCCCTCCCACCCCCTATCAACCCTCAGCTTGTTCTCAGTTTTTAACAGTCTCTTATGCTTTGGCTCTCTCCCACCCTAACCTCTTTTTTTTTTTTTTCCTTCCCCTCCCCCATGGGTTCCTGTTAAGTTTCTCAGGATCCACATAAGAGTGAGACCATATGGTATCTGTCTTTTTCTGTATGGCTTATTTCACTTAGCATCACACTCTCCAGTTCCATCCACGTTGCTACAAAAGGCCATATTTCATTTTTTCTCATTGCCACGTAATATTCCATTGTGTATATAAACCACAATTTCTTTATCCATTCATCAGTGGATGGACATTTAGGCTCTTTCCATAATTTGGCTATTGTTGAGAGTGCTGCTATGAACATTGGGGTACAAGTGGCCCTATGCATCAGTACTCCTGTATCCCTGAGGGTCTGACTCTTGATCCTGAATCAGGTCATGATCCCAGGGTCATGGGATGGAACCTCCATGCTAAGAGTGGACCCTGCTTGGGATTCTCTCTCTCCCTCCCCCCACCCCCCGCCTTGTGCTCGCTCACTCTCTCTACAATAAAGAATAAATCTTTTTAAATAAACTTAAAAAATATATTTATTTATTTTGAGAGAAAGAAAGCATTAGGGAGGGGCAGAGAAAGAATCCCAAGCAGGCTCCCTGCTGTAAGCACAGAGGCCAGATGCAGGGCTTGACCTCACAAACCGTGAGATCATGACCTGAGCTGAAATCAAGAGTGAGAGGTTTGGGAGCCTGGGTGGTTCAGTCAGTTAAGCACCCAACTTCAGCTCAGGTCATGATCTCATGGTTCATGAGTTTGAGCCCCTGTCAAGCTATGTGCTGAGAGCTCAGAGCCTGGATCCTGCTTCAGATTCTGTGTCTCCCTCTCTCTCCACGACACCCCCACTTGCACTCTTGTCTCTCTCTCTCAAAAACGAATAAATGTTAAAAAAATAAAATTAAAAAAAAAAAAGAGAGAGAGATGTTTAACCAACCGAGCCACCCAGGTGCCCCTAAATAAAAATTTAAAAAAGAAGTTTTGTGACTCCTGGGTAGCTCAGTCGGTTAAGCATCGGACTTCGGCTCAGGTCATGATCTCACGGTTCATGAGCTTGTGCTCCAATCTGAAGTGAGCTCGAGCCCCACTTTGGGTGAACACAAGCTCCGCATTGAGTGAGCCCTGGTTCTCTCTTTTCCTGCCCTCACTCATTTGTGCCCTCTCTCTCTAAAAAAATAAAAAAATAAAAAAAAAAGCAAAAAAAACCCAAAAAGTGTTCACACAATACTGACCAACATAACTTTCTGAGATGATGGAAATGTAGTAAACTAGTCACATGAATATTAAATACTTGGAATAAGGTTGGCACAAGTGAAAAATTGGTTTTTTAATTTAAATTTAAATTGCCACATGTGGCTAACGACTACCATACGAGACAGAATTTTTAGAAAAAAAGGGAAGATTACCTCTGCTGTCAACTTCTTTAAGTTAACCTTCCTTTTCCTGATTATTACTCCCATATGTCTGACAAACCATTTCTTTAACACATTTTCTGACTAAGGTCCTGCAAAAGAAATTAGCTCTACAAAAACTATAAGTGACAATTTTCTCAATTCTCCAAAGGATGGTATAGAGTTAAAACCATTCTAGATTCACAGGAGAGAAGATAATCTGTACATCTATTGGATTCCTTAGGGCTCTGGGGCTTAATTCTCTCATACACCTGTATTACCAGTTTCCACATTAGTAGCAACAGAGTGAGGGAAGAGAATTCCATTTATTCATAAGAACAATTTGCAAAGGTGATACGTGTGCATTTACAATTGCCTGTGCTGCTACAGAGGCTACTCGCACTAACTTTCATTTAGGAAATTAAGGATTTGGGGCACCCGGCTGGCTTAGGTGGTAGAGCACACAATTCCTGATCTTAGGTTTGTGAGTTCGACTCCCACATGGGGTGTAAAGATTGCTTAAAAATAAAATCTTAAAAAAAAAAAAATTACAGATTTACCAAAAAACAGAAAAAAAGAAAATTAAGGATTTACAACAAAACTATAGTTATAGTCACACATCTTATGTTTGCTTAAACAAAGCAATTACAAATAATTAGAAAAATGGTTGTATGAAATAAATACTCCTATGACCACCATTTTTAACTTGTTTCATAATTCTAAAATCTCATCATTTTCACACAGTAATAAATTCCCTTCTGGAAGATTTTCAATTTCTACCTACTTAAAACCAAAAGATTTAAAAATTTTTTTTCAACGTTTATTTATTTTGGGGACAGAGAGAGACAGAGCATGAACAGGGGAGGGGCAGAGAGAGAGGGAGACACAGAATCGGAAACAGGCTCCAGGCTCTGAGCCATCAGCCCAGAGCCCGACGCGGGGCTCGAACTCACAGACCGCGAGATCGTGACCTGGCTGAAGTCGGACGCTTAACCGACTGCGCCACCCAGGCGCCCCAAAACCAAAAGATTTTTAAAAAATAACATAATCAAATCAACATGATGGCCTCACTGTTAAGTATGGTTTTCAGGTGTACCTCATAGGACTAATTTTATTGCTACCCTTCCTATGAAACAGTTAAGGGATCTATTTACAGGCCCAGATCCCTCTCAAAACTAAGTAAAATTTTGTCTTAGGCAAAATTAAATTTACAAAAGCATATAAGCAAATTTAATTACAGTTACTTCATGATCAGGGCACTATGAAGTACCCGTTCAACAAATCAATTATACCTTTTTTTTTTCCCAACAAATCAATTATAAATAATTATTTCCTTACTTTTAAAAAATGCTTTTAAAACCAAAAAGAAAAACCCAAGACCGTCTACAGATTTGGAAGCTAGTCTTTAAAAAAAAAAAATTACTGTTCAAATACTATCATTCAAACCATTCAAAAAGAGAAAGTCTAGAGTTTTATGGTATATTTGGCCATAAATATGAGAGACTGTATAATTAAACAAGAATTAATTGCCCTCATCTTCTTAGGCAATTGCAAATTGAAAGAGCTGATTAATGCCCTGGATTTAGTTCAGTCTTTAAAATGTGACATCAGAAAAAAAGACTATCTTGAAAATTTCTTTCATCTAAGTAATTGGAATTTTGTTCTCAGTAATTTACTATTAAATAATGAAGTATATTGATTCCTCACCACTTTTTCTAATTAGTTATCCATACTGAAAAGGTTCATGTTATTCGTAAAACACAACTACAAGAAACTTGACCTTTATTATATATCAAAAATAATCTTAATTCTGAATATATATCCTTATTGGTCATAAACACCAATTCACTCTAATTCTAGATGCCACTATAAACATTTCATATTGCTCATAAAGGCCAGTTAAAACCTCCACATACTACATAAAATCAATGAATATATCATTTTACTGTTGAAGACTTGCTATCTATCATCTTGAAAAACATCTTAAATTTTCCTTTAGGAGTTGCTTTTGCTTTTCTTTTCGGTGTTGTTTGCTAAGAAGTGTTCTGGTAACATTTATGCAACCCAGAAAATTATCCCACATTTTTCTTTTTTTTTTTTTTATTAATTTTTTTTTCAACGTTTATTTATTTTTGGGACAGAGAGAGACAGAGCATGAACAGGGGAGGGGCAGAGAGAGAGGGAGACACAGAATCGGAAACAGGCTCCAGGCTCTGAGCCATCAGCCCAGAGCCTGACGCGGGACTCGAACTCACAGACCGCGAGATCGTGACCTGGCTGAAGTCGGACGCTTAACCGACTGCACCACCCAGGCGCCCCTATCCCACATTTTTCAATGCAAAAAACAGTCCTAAATTAAAAAGGGTTCTAAGAAGGAAGTCAACAGCTCTGTTTAGGTAACAATGAAATCCAAGGCAGGGAACCTATGATCCTTGAGCCAAAGCCTATTCATTTATATATTAACCATGGCTGTTTTGACCCACCAGGGTAGTTGCAATGGGGACTGTTATGTCTAGCAAAGCCTAAAACATTTACTGGCTTTTCACAGAAAAAAATTTGCCAACCTCTGTTCTAAATAATTACAAAAAAGACACTTTAAAAAAACTACAAAGCATGTGGAATGTAACCACAGCCATTAAGAATGATATTGCAAGGGACACCTGGGTGGCTCAGTCGGTTAAGCATCTGACTTCGGCTCAGGTCACAATCTTATGGTTCGGGAGTCCAAGCCCCACATCAGGCTCTGTGCTGCTAGCTCAGAGCCCGGAGCCTGCTTTGGATTCTGTGTCTCCCTCTCTCTCTGCCCCTCCCCTGCTCATGCTCTTGTCTCTCTCTCTGTCTCTCATAAAAAATAAACATGATAAAAAAAAAGAATGATATTGCAGGTAAATGGTTATATGGAAGAGTGCTCCTGATAATATATATTAACTACCACTACTGCCCTTACCTTTTATAAAATATATTGGCATCGGATTTCTCAAAAAAATAAATAAATAAATAAAAATCAAGGCAAAGCAGAACAACATTTTCTTTTTTTTTTTAATTTTTTTTTCAACGTTTTTTATTTATTTTGGGGACAGAGAGAGACAGAGCATGAACGGGGGAGGGGCAGAGAGAGGGAGACACAGAATCGGAAACAGGCTCCAGGCTCCGAGCCATCAGCCCAGAGCCCAACGCGGGGCTCGAACTCACGGACCGCGAGATCGTGACCTGGCTGAAGTCGGACGCTTAACCGACTGCGCCACCCAGGCGCCCCATACATTTTCAAAAATCTCAAGAAAACAAAAGGTGAGCCATGGATCCAGTCCAGCTGTCCTTTAAGTATTAAAGTTACAGAAAAAGGGTTTTAAACATGAAAGAAGTCAAGGAATATTTGAGCCTTTCTTGAGCAATCTACTAGACAATGAGCTTAAACCAAGAGATGACCAGAAAAATTTTGCCAAAGGACAATGAGCATTTTCTATATTTAACTGTGGATCTAAGTTTAAAACAAAGGTGGGAAAGAGAATGAAAGAACATATCAATGTTTGACAAAGCAGAAATAATCCAACTTAAAAAAGAAAGGAATCACCTGAAACTAATGTAACATGTGTTAACTATACTCAACTTTTTTTTTTTTTTAATTTTTTTTTTTTTTCAACGTTTATCCACTTTTGGGACAGAGAGAGAGCATGAACGGGGGAGGGGCAGAGAGAGAGGGAGACACAGAATTGGAAACAGGCTCCAGGCTCTGAGCCATCAGCCCAGAGCCCGACGCGGGGCTCGAACTCACGGACCGCGAGATCGTAAACTGGCTGAAGTCGGACGCTCAACCGACTGCGCCACCCAGGCGCCTCTCAAACAACTTTTTAAAAAAAGGACAAGGAAGAAGAAAAGACTACAGTAGAAAAAGTTTAGTGACTATGGAACACATAACAGGTGGGAATCAAAAAATTACCATTAAAACTAACAATCAAGATAGTGGAAGTTTAAATAAGAAAACAGACAACTTAGAATATTTTTTTTTCAACGTTTATTTATTTTGGGGACAGAGAGAGACAGAACATGAACGGGGGAGGGGCAGAGAGAGAGGGAGACACAGAATTGGAAACAGGCTCCAGGCTCTGAGCCATCAGCCCAGAGCCCGACGCCGGGCTCGAACTCACAGACCGCGAGATGGTGACCTGGCTGAAGTCGGACGCTTAACCGACTGCGCCACCCAGGTGCCCCGAATATTTTTTAAAAGTATAAGTACAAGAGCAACCACTGTAACAGTAAAACAAACCATTTGAAGTATGAGAAGAAATTTTCAAAGTAAGGATCACCTGGGTGGCTTAGTCAGTTAAGCTTCTGATTCTTGATTTCAGCTTTGGTCATGGTCTCATGGCATGTGAGATCGAGCCCTGCATTGGACTCCATGCTGAACGTGGAGCCTGTTTGGGATTCTCTCTCTCCCTCTCTCTCTGCCCCTTCCCTACCTGTGTGCTCTCTCTCAAAATAAATAAACTCTAAATAAAAAAAAAAGAAATTTTCAAAGTAAAAGAAGAAAACCTCATGCAGGGAAAAAAACACAACTACTACAACATAACATACACAGTAACTATCACAAAAATGAATGAAGATTAAATATATCAATCACTCAGTATAAATGGACTTAGTTCACCAAGTAAAACAAAAAGATTTTCCATTTGGCTCAAAAAAACAAAACACAATTAAAACAAAGTGATTCAGAAATAAAGGAATGGGCAAATGTTGACCAGGCAAATAGAAACAATGAGAACAGGGCTTGCATACTGATCAAACAAAGTAAGGGGTGCCTACGTGGCTCAGTTAGTTGAGCATCTGACTCTTGATTTCAGCTCAGGTCATGGGATCAAGCCCTGCACTATGCTCCGTGCTGAGCATGGAACCTACTTAAGACTCTCTCGCACGCTCTCTCTCTCTCTCCCTCTCTCCCCCACTTGCGCTCTCTAAAATAAAATGAACATTAAATAAATAAATGAAATGAAAGAAATTTTAACTACTTTTTAAAAAGAACACAGAAACAAGAAGTAAAAACCACATAAGGAAATAACACAAAGAAATAAAGCACAAACTTTTCATCCAAGATTTTAGCAAGAAGAACAGATCATTGTTTATTATGGCACTGTTTCAAAATCTAGGATTTTAGGAAGTTCTCCAGATGAAATGAGATATTTTAAAGTTGAGATGCCACATTTTATTGAAGCAGCTCTTACTTATAGTATATTTCATACTAGATATTCACAAGCACTTTTATAAAATGCATCGTATAGCAGAACTATTACTCCTAAAATACAAATTGCAATGTCCTATAAATACCTCTAATGAAATGTTATTTATGGAAGAGATTAAAATTAAAACATAATGCCAGATTTATTCTCAATGACAGAACTGAAAGTAATAGTGACTTTGGAGTCAATTCAACTATCAATCCATAAGCATCAATAAACACAAGGAAACCTGCTGTTAAATAAATGTTAAAATCTCAGCAAAATTCTGTAACAAAACATAAGACAGTGATTAAGGCTCAAAATTTTAGTATGCAGAATTTCTCCTAGTTTATAAAATATTTTTCTCAGCTTCCCATGTGAAGAATAATGTCCACTTTCCACACCTACTTTTGTGGTTTGGTTTCCCTTTCAATCACTGCCAAGTGAAAGGTTTCCCTTCAGTCAAAAGAGCAGCATATTATGTTCCATGGGTCTTTCTGGAATATGGGGAGATTTTTACACTTCCTTAGTTGCAGAGTTCCATAGAATCATAGCTAAAACTCTCCCTAACTCAGTACTCCCAAATAGAAATACTGATTGGAATCACATCCTAACTGGCTGGCTTTCATGGGACAACCATATCAAAGAAAGCAATTAGGGTATATAATATAAATCTCTTGTGCTATGGCCTACCAAAGTGATCTATATAATAATGGGATGCCAATTCGTTCATAAACTAGTTAAGTTAGGATATCAATAGATCAGACATCTGTATATAGTAACACACACGACACAATGCAAAATGTCTAAAGAACACACATTTACCAAAGCAGTTATGCATATATAAAACTCACCCTACCATATATGAGAATTTTTCATTCTTATTTAAAAAAAAATTTTTTTTAATGTTTATTTATTTTTGAGAGACAAAGAGTGTGAGTGGGGGAGGGGCAGAGAGCGAGAGGGAGACACAGAATCTGAAGAAGGCTCCAGGCTCTGAGCTGTCACCATAGAGCCTGACACGGGGCTCGAACCCACAGACCGCAAGATCATAACCTGAGCCAAAGTCAGACACTTAACTGACTGAGCCACCCAGGTGCCCCACGTTCTGATTTTTAATAAAGGTACCCAAAAGAACCAAGTAGATGAAAAGATAAGAAAAATGCCAGACCAACCTAATTTCCTAAAAGAAAATCAAGTCCATGCCATGAGACAGTTCACAACAAGTTAAACATGCTGAGCCAAAACCTGATTCCAATACTTCTCTAATCACAGTCTTAATGTTTACGAGCCAAAACTCAGTTTTTATTAACCTTCTAAAAACATTCAAATATAGCAATAAATTACTAAGATGATCACCACACTGTCCGAAAAAAACACACTTTGAGTTATAAAACTAAGTCACTGTGGCAGCCAAGGAGATACACTGCATGGATCTCCCTTTAAGAAAGAAGCTTGCTTGGGGCTCCTGGGTGGCTCAATTGGTTAAGCTAAGTGTCTGACTTCAGCTCAGGTCACGATCTCACGGTTTGTGAGTTTGTGCCGACAGCTCAGAGCCTGGATCCTGCTTCAGATTCTGTGTCTCCCTCTCTCTCTGCCCCTCCCTGGCTCGCACTCTCTGTCTCTCTCTCTCTCTCAAAAATGAATAAACATTAAATAAAAAGAAAGAAAAGATAGAAGCTTGCTTGCCCTTTGGGTGCAGAAAGTGGAGTAGCAGCTGTCATTGCTTTGAGATCCATCACACCATTCAAGCTTTTATACCAAGGCCTGGCTCTTCACAGGCCCCAGCCAATGACTGAGCAGTGGGGACACTAGGTGGCCATTTCTGCCCAGTGCAAGTCTCATTCACAGGGCAATCCTTGCTGTGAGCTCCCCTTTGAGTTGACTATCAGATCTGCAATGCAATCTGAGACTCTCCTTGCCTCACTCAGTTTCCTCTCCATTATCCTTTTACAGATGACAGATCCACACTGAAGTCTAAAGACTGGAGTCTAATCCTGCTTCATCCTCCTCTATCTTTATAGGCCTTACCCCACAACAAACCTCTTCCATTTCTAACTCCATTTCAAGATCTCTTTTCCAGATGATAAGCCAAGATAATGACCTGAATGGACACACCACTTCTCTTACAAAAATATAAGTAGTCTCCCTACTATTTTATAAACATCTCTCTCACATATACACACACACACACATATACACGTATCTACCAGAAGATTAGCCAATCAAAAAAAATTGTTTTACAGGTTTAATCTATGCAACCTCTAAAACTTGCTCTAAATCTTTAAAGTTCAGATTCAAAGTACATTTTAACATATTAACATTAATTTTTTTTCATGGAATTTCTTACATTTAAATAATTTTTACCACATAAATTTTCAACTTCAATAACTATACCTGTTAAAGGACAACACAATCTTAAGTTCATCATATGAATAAAACTGCACTACAGAAGCATCCATGCTATGCTTAAATCTTTGACTGTTTCCAAAAGAGCTAATATGCCAGTAAAAATAGTTAATTTATATGGGGGTGCCTGGGTGACTCAGTCAGTTGAGTGTCTGACTGGCTCAGGTCATGATCTTGTGGTTCAAGAGTTCAAGCCCTCCATTGGGCTCAATGCTGACAGCAGGGAGCCCGCTTCGCATTCTCTGTTCCCCTCTCTCTCTCCGCCCCTCTCCCGCTTGGCTCTTGCTCTCTCTTGCTCTCCCTCTCTCTCTCAAAAGTAAACATTTAAAACAAAATTGTTACCTATATGGCATCGAAGCATACTAGAAACAATAATGAAACATTTTATACAACTTTTTAGGATATACAAAACGTTTCTACATATATTATCCATTAGATCCTCAACACTTTGCAGGTGTTACTATAGGCTTTAGATAAGGAAACTTAGGGTCAAAGAGATTCTTTGTCTCAAGTAAGAACTAGAATCCAGATTTTTGCTGGTGGAATTGACCTCAAATCATAGAGATAATTAACACAATTGATACAGTTAATACTTTCTATTACTTATTCCTAACTGATCACTTCAATAAAAACAAGAAAAAAACTTCAGCCTCTATCTGGTCATTATCAAAGATCAAGGCACCACAGAACTATCCTATCAGGCAGCTGACCCCATAAGAACAAATATTTTAGAGATTTCTGAAAAATAAGATTAATAAAATAAAATTTATCCAGAAGCTAAGAACACCAAGAAAAAAAGCACACTGCCTTGGAAGTCAGTTTCGATGATTCTTCACTGATATAATTTAACCATTTAGCATTTGGGAATTACAGAAGAACTTTTGTGAGCACTCAAGCCAAAGAAACTCCAAGATTTCTTTCTTGTGGTCACTTACAGTGGATATTTATTATTCTTGACCCTTTTATGCCCTAGAATGCTGTGGGAGTTTCCATGGTGAATCTATGCATAAGCTAAACCATCAGATGTGTCAAAGACGCAATGTGAGATTAGGTTTGCACTAGAACTGTGATGTGAACAGGACACTGACAACTAATGAATTCTTTCAAGGTGAGGTGGAAGGTTGTAAATGGAGACTTCATATCCCACCCTTGTAGCTCAGAAGCTAGCTGTGACTGAGACTGATGTGGGGAGCTGCATCAGACCTTGCAAGAAACTAAAGGTGAATACAGACTCTGAAATGGCACCCAAAGCCTTTTAAAATAAATAGAAAAATTTTAAGCAGAACTATGAAAAAAAGACACAGTTGGGCAGGTGGGTGGGGAGCAAGGGTTTAAAGAGTAACAACTAACTCCTGTATTGTTGTAAAATACCTCATCTGTATACCTTGTACTGGGACACTTTATTTCTCAGTACTGCATGGCAGGAAATGGAATGCCAATAGAAGACAGTTGTGTTGGTGATTACTCACTTTAAATCAGATAAATTAAATGGTTACCCTTCATAGTTTTAAAGGCAGTCATGTCTAGTAGAGGATCAAAATACAAAGTAAACTAATATTAGGCCTCAGAAGCATAGCTTTTTTGCTTTCAGAGAAAGTGGAAATATCAAAACACTTAATCTTCAGTTCCTAGTCTTCTAACAGGAAATCAACAAAGACTAAGAAAGGAGCAAAACCAGACACTCCCAGGGGCAAGAGAGCTGAAGGACTACAGACAAGTAATATGGACTCTTTGTATCTTCCTCACCCATAAAATTGTTATCTGCCAAATCTATCTCAAAAAGTTTTAAGTAACATAAAAAGATAATGGATGTGAAAACCATAGTAAGCTGAAAGGTGCAATTAAAAACCACCCATTTGCTAAAATCCAAACTAAATACCTCTAAGTCTCTGAGAAATGTCTTAATAACGCTCAGAAAATCTTATCAAAAGCCCTTTTTTGCCATGATACTGATGAAGTTTTTTGTTTTGTTTTTTTTTTTTTAATTTAAATTTTAGTTAACATACAGTATTGTTTTCAGGAGTAGAATTTAGTGATTCATCACTTACATACAACAACCAGGGCTCATCACAACAAGTGCCCTCCTTAATACCCATCACCCTTCTAGCATATCCCGCACCCACCTGCCTCCATCAACCCTGTTTGTTCTCTATAGTTAAGTCTCTTATGGTTTGTTACCCTCCCCGTTTTTCCCCACCTTCCCACATGAGTGAAATCATATGGTATCTGTCTTTCTGATTGACTTATTTCACTTATATATTTTAGCTTCATTCACGCTGTTGCAAATGGCACGATTTCATTCTTTTTGATGGCTGAGTAATATTCCCTTATATGTGTGTATATATATATATATATATATATATATATATGCATATATATACATACATATATACATATATACTTTATATATATATACACACACACACACACACACACACACACACATACATACACACACACATCTTTGTCTATTCCTGATGGTTCTTTTGAGTAAGACAGGGATGAAGTAGCAAAAGAACTTTGTAAGGTACTATAATACTGCTTACTTTCAAATGTGATTAGTAACCTATGTTGCTCTGTTTACACATACCTCACAAATCTTAAAGGTAGGATTTTCTCTTTTTAAAAATATGATTCATAAGAACCATGTTTATCAACATTTTAAATAAAATTTGAGCATTTTCATAAATACTATTAATATCAATGTTTAAGAATAATCAGAAGACTGACAATCAGAACACTCCTAGACATAAAACCCATAAAAGTATGCCTTCATATTAGAATAAAAATTTCAGTGAAATGATGTATTACATTTCACTGTATATTACAACATACATTTAACAGGAAGATCCATTTTTCCACTGTCTTAGGAGACACCATCTATTGTACTTACTTCTGTATAACATTTTGCAAGCTTAACATCATCCCCAGTTCTCCTTTCATCTTCTCTCTGTTAGCTCGGCATTCTGCCAAGTACCGAAGAGCCTACAGCAAAAACAGTGACAGGTTAATTTACAACTCCAGACTATTCAAAACTAAACTCATTACTAACTTACTGCAAGAGGAAAAAGATGAAAAATAAGTTTTTGTTTTTAGAATCAATTGGTTTTGAAGTATTTAGAAACTCTTCTTTAAAGGCGGTAATCACAGCAGACCCCTAGGGAAGAAATGATCCTTTTAGCTAAAGTATCTGAATCTGCTCTTTGAAATAATGGTCCCTAACTTATCTGTAAGGTCAAAATTAGGTTGTCCTGGCTTTATTTTCACCACTTCATCTTGACAGACATATATGAAACCACATGCCATTTATTAATTTTAGGGAGTAGTCTCAATAGCTACCATTTCCCCCTAGATACTTTTTACATATTAATTTTTTTTTTCAACGTTTATTTATTTTTGGGACAGAGACAGACAGAGCATGAACGGGAGAGGGGCAGAGAGAGAGGGAGACACAGAATCGGAAACAGGCTCCAGGCTCCGAGCCATCAGCCCAGAGCCTGACGCGGGGCTCGAACTCACGGACCGCGAGATCGTGACCTGGCTGAAGTCGGACGCTTAACCGACTGCGCCACCCAGGCGCCCCTACATATTAATTAAAATAAACTGCTGAGCGAGACAAAACATAAAAATACCTTTACAGAATGAACTGTTTTTAATTTTACAATTCACCTTTAAAGTGTCCTTTTTTGGGGCGCCTGGGTGGCGCAGTCGGTTAAGCGTCCGACTTCAGCCAGGTCACGATCTCACAGTCCGTGGGTTCGAGCCCCACGTCGGGCTCTGGGCTGATGGCTCAGAGCCTGGAGCCTGTTTCCAATTCTGTGTCTCCCTCTCTCTCTGCCCCTCCCCCGTTCATGCTCTCTCTCTGTCCCAAAACTATCCAAAATGAAAAACAGAGAGGGAAAAGACTTAAAAAAAAAAAAAAGAGCAGCGCAACAATGACCCGTAGGACAACATGAAGTACCTAACATGCATGTAACTGGAGTCCCAGAAGAGGAGTGAGGAGGCATTAAAAAAACGCTGAAATTATAATGGATGACAATTTCCCCAAATTAATAAAAACTATAAAACCACAGACCCAACCAAGCAACTCAACAAATCCCACAAGAACAAAACCAAGACACAAAGGAGACCATCCATATCAAGCACATCATAATCATTTGCTGAAAAACAGTAATAAAGTCACCAAAAAAAGCCAGAAAAAAGAATTATGTAGAGGAACAAAGATAAGAATCATAGCAGTCTTATTAGAAATCATATGAAATCACAGAGTATAGCTAATAAGCCAATAGTGAAGATAAAATTTAAAAAACACCACACCTGCTCTTCAACTTCAGTGGGAACTTGCACCCATGTATCCCCCCTCCTACTTTCTCTCTAGCTCTGTCCCTCCATGACTTGACTTCCCTTCCTGTTCAGCCTGGCATCTACAGTCTATCATTTCAACCACTCTCTTGCCAAAATCCTAAACTCCCTTTGCTAGCCTTCTGTGTAACTTACCTGGCCAAGAATCAACCCTGAACAAATCTGACTCTTTGGCTCTCAGGACCTGCAGTGGCCTGAAGGGAGGTGAAAAAGGGATTTTGTGAGCTGTAAGCATCTTACCAATCCAGTGTCACCAAACTAGTCAGGCCCTCAAAACTGCTGAACAATCCCACCTTTCTCCTCAGTCAGCAACCTGTCCCATTTTCTGTAGCAACTCTCAGGGCCTCCTCTTCAAACCTCTTCCACTCTGGCAGCCCCTAGCCTCCTTCTTCTTTAGCCCTTAGCCTTCCAAATTTAAATAGGTCCAAGTCTAGTCCACCAAAACAAAACAAAACAAAACAAAACAAAAAAACACACTTCTTCCTTCTACCCCAAGTCCCTATCTGGAGACCTATCCCAAGACCTATCTGGAGTTGGTCTTATCCTTATTGCTCTCTCTTATCCTTATTGCTATTCATATTGAAATAAAACCAATCTATGAAAAAAAAAATTAAAAAAAAAAAAAAAGGGGGCGCCTAGGTGGCGCAGTCGGTTAAGCGTCCAACTTCAGCCAGGTCATGATCTCGCAGTCCGTGAGTTCGAGCCCCGCGTCAGGCTCTGGGCTGATGGCTCGGAGCCTGGAGCCTGTTTCCGATTCTGTGTCTCCCTCTCTCTCTGCCCCTCCCCTGTTCATGCTCTGTCTCTCTCTGTCCCAAAAATAAAATAAAAACGTTGAAAAAAAAAATTTAAAAAAAAAGAAATAAAACCAATCTAGGGACCATGCAAATTTTCCCATTTGTTACTAATGTTCACTTGTCAATGTCTGTTTTGCCTATTAAACTTCACTCTATGAAGGTAAAACAGAAAATCTGTATTATGAAGTTTGATTTTTGAAAGGGAAAATGCATATATTATTGCTCTGTACAAACTTGTGAAATTAGACTAAATGGGTCTCTAGGTAAAGGGCAAGGAGTTTGTGGGGCACCTGGGGGGCTCAATCGGTTAAGCATCTGACTCTTGGTTTCAGCTCAGGTCATGAGCTCACAGTTGGTGAGTTCCAGCCCCACGTTGGGCTCTGCACTGACAGCGTGGTCCTGCCTGGGATTCGTCTCCCTCTCTCTCTGCTCCTCCCCTGCTCACTCTCTCTCTCTCAGAAAAAAAGGGGAGGAGGGCAAGGAGTTTAAGATTTATTTTACAATAATGTTCTTTTTTAAACATTTTTGTTATGATTTTTTAAAAAAAAATTTTTAAGTTTATATTTATTTTGAGAGAGAGAGCAAGCAGGGGAGGGAGAGAGAGAGAGATACAGAATCCCGAGTCATATGTTTATGGTTGATTTGTTCAAATCAGAATCTAAAAATCAGGTCCACATATTACCCTTGGCTGATCTGTCTCTTCAGTCACTTATAAAAAAAACACGTTTGTTTATTTATTTATTTTGAGAGAGAAAGAGAGAGCATGAGTGGGGGAAGAGCAGAGAGGAGACAGAGAATCCTAAGCGTGGCTCCATCCCACAAATAGTGAGATCGTGACCTGAGCAGAAACCAAGAGTTGGACATTTAACTGACTAGCCACCCAGGCTAAATCACTTTTAATCTTTAACAGTTACCACTATTCCTCTCCTCCAGCCAACTGCCTTTCTTTTTAATGCCATTTACTGTTCACACAACCAGATTATCTGTCCTCGAGAAATGATCACATTCTGGACTTGCCTGATTGCAATGTTCTTTCACACTTCTCTAGCTCCTGCATTTCTCATAACACAGTAGTTCCTTCTACACTATTAGCCATGATCCTGTATGTTTTTCTCTGGTCTTCCCCTTTCCTTACCTTTCCCTCCCATCTTATGCTAAAATAAGTGCTATGTCCATCGACTGAGAAGCAGATAAGGAGAGCGTGGCATTCCCTACAATGCAGTATTATTAGGCCAGTACTATTATATGCTACAATGTAGATGAACTTTGGGAACAGTGAAAGAAGCCAGTCACAAAATCCACATATTCTATGATTCTATTTATGTAAAAAATATATAGGCATTTTTTCCCAAATAGGCAAATATATATACAGTAGCTACTTAGGAAAGGGTTTGGGGGGTGGGGAGCAATAGGTAGAGGAGTTTCTTTCTGAGGTGATGAAAATGTTGTAAAACGGGACTGTAGTGATGGCTGTGCAACTCTGTGAATACATTAAAAACCAATGAATGGTACACTTTAAATAAATGACTTGTATGGCATGTGATTCAGACCTTAATAAAGGTATTACAAAAAAAAAAAAAACCCAAACAGTAAGTTTCCTCTTCATGTGTCTATCCATACTGATATAATCCTCAAGATTTCTTGTTAAGTGAAAGAAGGAAGTTGCAGAACATTTCATGCATATAATATGCTACCATTTGTGTCAAAGGTACATATATGTTTGCATATATAGAAATACAGACTTACTATTTGCTCTATAGTCAATTTTAATTTTTTTACCACATCATCTAACATCTTCAAGATCTCCTCAACTGCAAAATTGTAACACCAAGACTGAAATTACTACAGGCAACTTACCAGCAAAGCCGAGTGGACAACAGGGGGGTTGGGATGGTCCATAAATAAAATAAGGCCAGGCAGACATCCCTGATCCTGAACAATGGCTCTTCTATTTAATGGATCTGCTGCTAGATCCCGTAGCTGGTTAACTACCGAGAGAGCATCAGGTTCTTCATTCATGGTGGAGGAGGAAGAATTCATCTTCTATGCCATACACATGAACAAGATCTTCTTAAATTCTGTAGAAATGGTTTGCAAAATTAGCTCAAGGCTGCTGAGGTATATTATGGCATTTGTTAAATAATCAAGATTACAACACCCTTAGAAAGAAACAGATGAATCTAAATCACACAAAAACTTGAGAATTGGCAATCCCACAGTTTAAGTAAAATGAACATAAGAAGCTAACTAAAAAAAAAAAAAAATAAAGTTATTTATGTGTGCACAATGTTTAAAGAACATATGTCATCTTCAATATTCCAATAAATTCCGTTTAGCAATACATATTTTAACACTAAAGTCGCAATAAACAAGATCTTTACAGTTCAAGCTCATGGCCTTCACTATACTTCTCCAATCATACCACTGCTAGTGCTATTTTCCTCTAGAACATTTCTGGAGCCTAAAACAAGTGCCTCAGGGAAAGGTGGCTAGCTGAAAGCTTTTTTTCTTATTTATCTATGAACAAAACCCAGCATACCGGATTTACAAAAGATAAAATCCCCTAGGAAAAAGGAGTCAAAGAAAGCTGTGAACAAAAAAGCCTCACCCTGTGTCTGAGGCCCAAGGAGTTGGGGAGATCATGGTGAAGCTGAACTGAATCTAAGCACACCTGTGCCATATTTGGAAGAATGACACAGAATTTGAGGTACTTCACTTGACAGATAAGGAAACAGTCACAGAGAAGTTAAACAATTTGCCCCAGGTGACAAAAGTACAGAAGTGGGCTAAAATCTTATCTCCTAAACTAATCAAGTCTTTCCACTTTCCATACAGTTCTTTTAAATTCAAAAACTTTTTCCCACAAAAATAAACAGAGTATTTTAGAAAATATAACATGCTAAACGTACAAAAGTCAAAGAAAAAAAATCAAGAAATAATAGTCATATATGCAGAAAGTTAAAAATAACAACTTCCATTAAGCAAGTTACACAGCATATTCCTTATCAGTAAGAATATAAAGGTGTAAATACTTTCCACAAATCAATCAGTATGTTTATTTTTTTAATATCTATTTTTGAGAGGGAGAGCTAAAGCAGGGGAGAGGCAGACAGCAGAAAGCCCAATGGGGGGCTTGAACCCATGAATCACAAGATTGTGACCTGAGCTGAAGTCAGATGCTTAACCAACTGAGCCACCCATACGTCCCAATCAGTATGTTTAATTCCAATTTCAAAAACGGTAACAAGTAGGGCGGGAGAGGAGGGATAAAATTTTTCTCTAATTCCAAAAAGATTATTAAAGATTATTTGGGGGGGGGGGGAGGCAGGGAAGGTAATAAGGCAGAGTTAGCCTTACCATATGTTGAAATATACAAAGCTATAAACAATAAAGGGGGGGGGGGGGCGCACAGAGCAGTAGAGAGATACTTCTCCCAGGAAAGCTACTTATATACATTCAGTATAAGAAAGTGGGCTCTCAGAGAGTCAGACCAAGGCTCCACTACTTGGTAAACGTGATTTCTGGCAAATCCTTTACTCTCAGTTTCTTCATCTATAAAATAGGGCTAATCATAGCAGCTACCAAATGGTGTACTATCTAAATAAAATAATACACAGAAAAGGGTTTAGACTGGTGCCTGACACTGTAAATGCTCAATAAGTAACAGTTTTAAGTTACATGGAGCCAAAAAAATCCATCAAAAATAGTAAGATTACTCAATAAATGGTGTTGGAATGACTTCTGAGCAATTTAAAACCACTGCTAAGCAAGTAAATTCATACCACATGGCAAAAAGAAATCATTAAATATACATTAAATTTTTTAAGTATGCAAGCAAATGCAAAATTAAAGGACTCAGAGAAAATAGGGCTTTAGCAAAATAGTATTTGGCAGGTTATTTTCAAAAAATGAAAATATTATTGTTACTATGGCAATTAAAAAAAGGATTCAGAAAAAAAGCAACAGACTGAACACACAGATAAGACTAACACGTTTGGAGGCATGTTGCCTCTTAGGTGCCTCTATAGAGATTGGCATCCTGAATATCCCTGTTTACAAACCAGCTTACCATTGAGCTTTATGTGCTGTTACCAGCATGAATCTTATCCAAAACTGGAACCTGAAGAACCAATTACTGGCTGAAAGGCCTAAGAGCCAATCCCATTTAAGAACCAAATACTCTGGATGAGGTCCCTTTGCAGGACCTTAGAACGGGAGAGCTCCATTCTTATTTAAGAAGTTGTTTGAGGGGTGCTTGGGTGTCTCAGTTGGTTAAGCAGATGACTTCCGCTCAGGTCATGATTTCACAGTTCCTGGGTTCAAGCCCCATATCGGGCTCTGTGCTGACAGTTCAGAGCCTGGAGCCTGCTTCAGATTCTGTGACCCCTTTCTCTCTGTTCTTCCACTACTTGCTTTCTGTCTCTCTCTCTCTCTCTCAAAAATAAACATAAAAAAAAAAAAAAGGCATTAGTTAACTATTTAGTGGGAATGATTCTGAAAAAGTTATGGCCTTTCCTGTTCCTTAGAGATGAATAAAAGTCAAAACATTTAAAACTTTCAATCTTCAGAGCTCACAGACCAGGAGAGCGCTCAAATCAGGATCAGCCAAGGAAAGGATCAGGAATACCACAAGGCACCAAAAATCCAGACATAACAGAGGCAGAAATTGTAGTCAAGCACTGCATTTCCTATGGCACTTAACTGAAGGGAAGAAAGGTAGACAGAGCTATGATTTCTCCCCCAACTTAGAAGGGTTTTTATAAAACTTCAAGAGAGAATTCCTCAGGGTTAAAGTTCATTTTTCTTTCCTTATTTAATATTGCCAATATCAAGTTACTCTGAGAATTGCCTGAATCCTGCTAAATGATCAATATTTTTGTGTATTGCAGAATTCACATAGCAGCTTTTGCAAGATAGCTATGAACAGCTAAGAAAATAGAAACAGATAAGTAAAAGTTATAACTTTAACCCCAATTCATGTATTAGATACATTTAGTTTTTCTATATTAATTGTATCATTTTCACACAGGCTGTTTGATAAAAATGTTAGCCTTCATAGGCTGGAAAAGTGTTTTTTAAAGGATGTATTTTGGTATTCATTCTATCCTACCCTCTCTTATTCCCAAATTTGGCAGATCTCAAATAATTTTTAAATAACCTTTTAAATATACTGATCTGAACAATTTTATAGCAACCTATGACCCATAATGTAAGTTAAAAATTCTCCTCCTTTCTTCTACAAATAGTACCACATTAAGTTCAAAAGAAAATAAGCTTGCTTTCTACTTGCATTCTTCATTTAAAATACCAATGCCGGGGCGCCTGGGTGGCGCAGTCGGTTAAGCGTCCGACTTCAGCCCGGTCACGATCTCGCGGTCCGTGAGTTCGAGCCCCACGTCGGGCTCTGGGCTGATGGCTCAGAGTCTGGAGACGGTTTCCGATTCTGTGTCTCCCTCTCTCTCTGGCCCTCCCCCATTCATGCTTTGTCTCTGTCCCAAAAATAAATAAATGTTGAAAAAAAAATTAAAAAAATAAAATAAAATAAAATACCAATGCCAAGAAATGTGGACCCGGATAGCCTACATCAGAATAAACTGGGATTATCATTAAAATGCAGATTCCAAGGCCCATACCCAGCCCTCACCAGGAATCCTTGGAGGCAGGGCTCAAGGCATCATTCCAGGTGATTCCTGGTACAAATAAAAGCAATGAACACTTTACAGTGGTTGATAAGTATATGTCTTTTTAATATGGCTAGAGACATCTGAATGAAACCTTAAACATTAAAATTCTACATACTTTAATTCCTGTGCAACATACAGTAATCCCTGTAAGTGATTTGGGGGCTATGTTTCAGTTTTATTGCCAGATAACCAAATGAATAAACTAAAAAAAACTACTAGCAGTAGCCAACCTACAGGCTCCTTCCAAAGAAAATGACCGAAAAGTTCCTGATCAAAGGAACAAAATTGTGGGGGGGAATTATGGTGGGGAATTTGTGTACTGATGATGTGTGAGTAAACAGAAAGTTCTTGAGATTGTATTAGCAGTAGTATTTAACATCTTTCTTGTCTCATTTCATTTTTTAGACCAGTACCTGACACCTTACAAGTTAGTTTTTAATTGATTTTTAAACATTCTTTTCTAAGTAAGCTAAACTTGACAACACAGACATACTTAAAGAAAAATCAGGGGTGCCTGGGTGGCTCAGTTGGTTGAGCGACTGACTTCGGCTCAGGTCATGATCTCACGGTTTGTGAGTTCGAGCCCCGCGTCGGGCTCTGTGCTGCCAGCTCAGAGCCTGGAGCCTGCTTCTGATTCTGTGTCTCCTTCTCTCTCTGACCCTCCCCCACTCATGCTCTGTCTCTCTCTGCCTCAGAAATAAACATTAAAAACATTTAAAAAAAAAAAAAAAAAAAAGAAAGAAAAATCAAAGTCTCACTAGTAAATGAGAAAAACGTGGAACTTTTTCCTAGTGCATTAAAATACAAATGGATGGGGTGCCCGGATGGCTCAGTCGGTTAAGCATCAGACTTCAGCTCAGGTCATGATCTCGCAGTTCTGAGTTGGAGCCCCGTATCCAGCTCTATGCTGACAGCGCAGAGCCTGGAGCCTGATTCAGATTCTGTGACTCCCTCTCTCTGCCCCTCTACCGCTCATACTCTGTCTCTCGAAAAATAAATAAATGTTAATAACGTATGTATATATATACATATATATACATATATATACATATATATATAAAAGAACACAAATGGATACAATATATACCTTTTTTTCCCTCTTTTGTTTAGTTCAATTTGGACAAACAGATCATTCTAAGATAATACTGCATGCTCCCCAAACTTTAAGGAACTCTGATTACCCAAGGGATATTGTTTAAAAAAATTTGATTCAGTAGATGGAGAGAGGCCTGAGATTCTACACTTCCAGCAAGCTCCCAGATGAGGCCTATCCTGCTGGAACTGGGAACTTAGGTGATAGACGTGAGACTATAATTAGGCAGATGCCTGAAAGATTTTTTCTTTTGCCGAAGCTTACCATTTAACTCAAAGAATGGTTTAGGTCTCAACAACTATGAGCTGCAGAGGGTACACATCCACAACCTAAATCCATATTCAGTTAAGCAAGTTTTTAAAAATATCATAAGCATGGAGTTCCTATCTGGCTTTCCCTTAATTAGCAACTAACTAACTCTTTCAGAAGCTAGTTACCTCACTTGAGCCTCAGTTTCCTCTCGTAATAACCTTGAGTGATGGTTAGGATCAAAAAAACAAAAAACAAAACAAAAAAACCCAAAACTTGAAACGATACAACAGAGCACCAGCAATTACCAAACAAGAACAGAACTTAATCTTGTGGGTACTTATATTCCACCAGCTATCGGGGTATATTCTGCCCTAACACATCAGTACACTATCACGAAAGGAGCTGCAAACTGCACGAAGGTCTCCCAAAAACTTAGGAAAATACAGAGATGTGAATGCTGGTCTCTCTTGAATGGAGACAAACACAACGATGCCCTTCCATTCTTAGCAGCAGACATGCAGGTGTACAAAAGATAAAGTTACCAAAGAACAAGCTGGAGAGATGAAGATGACATCTATTAATACCAGGGTTTGTAAAAATCAGACGTGTGGGGGACGGAGAGGAACTGAACAAAGCTAACATTTTCACAGGGCACATTGGAGCCTGGCGCTATAAAGCGCTTGGTGGGACGCGCTGCTGGGTCGGGAGAAGGCCAGCGGAGCGCCTCGGCCCAGGCCGAGTTGCGGACTTGGTGCAGGGGCCGCTTTCCGCGGCCTTCCGGGCTCCACCGCTTTGTCTGCCGCCCCTGGATCCTTACATACCACGCCAGAGCTTTAGGAGTCCGGAGCCGTCCGCACCATCAGGGCCACACCAACGAATGGAGCACAGGGACCCGGGAGGCGCAAAGACGGTCCCTCCGTTCGCAGCCGCCGGCCTCAGCGACGGCAAACGACCAGGTTAACTCTAGAAGCCAAAGAGCGAGGACGCTGGCGGGGAAAGGCTCTACAGACTCTCCCCCACGACCCTGGAGCATCCGTCAGTCCTGCCCTCTCATTGGCTGAAACCATTCCAACGTGAGGATAAGACATCCAGTACGTGAAGGCCTTCTTAGACTAAAGCGTTCATTGGTGACCTAGGGAAATGCACTCAGTATTGAACGGAAGAGTCCAATGAGAGTCCAGGAACACTTGAATTGGACCAAACGACTCTCCGTTCGCTAAGCATTAGGCACGGAAAGAACCTTGGTTCCGGCCGAGAAACCGTCGTGGTTTCCCAACTACAATTTCCAGCTTTCCGGCGCTGAGGGGAATCTCTCTCTGCTCCTGCGTTCGGAAATTCAAATCGAACTTTTTGTTCTGGCAATTCTTTCAGTTCTAATAAAGGATTTTCATGATATTTCATTCGTTTTTGTGACTCTTAATTCATAATCTTTAAAGTTTCTTGGCGTTTTTGGTAAGAACATATTAGCACATTAGGCGTTTCGTTCATTTCTTGTTAGTGTCCACTGTCTTCCTAACACCGGGAAAGCTGCAAAGTACAGTTTTTTGTTTTAAATAATAACGTCTTTTCTGAAGGATTTTTTTTTTTTTTTTTTTTGGTAAGGGAAAGGGACTTCTAATTAGAACGTTCTCAAATTCGTCATGATGTATTTTTTAAATACTGTCTTCTATTTAGTTTATCATTGTAAAGATTTATACACCTTTAACGATGACAGGCACCGGTTTTAAGTATAAATCTTCGGTTTTGAAGCTATTTCTCTAAATATAAGTGTAATCTAAATTATATAGGCCAGTCTGAGAATAATGCATCCATTGCACGCAATAACTTCACTGAAAGGAATCTAGATTCTTTCAGTTTGATTTTGCCACATAGCTCATGTATTAAAGTCTCAAGGAATTTAAGAGGCCTCTAAGAGGGCAAGTGTGGTTAAGAATAAATGTCGCCGGGCGGGGCGCCTAGGTGGTTCAGTCGTTAAGCCTCCAACTTCAACTCAGGCCATGATCTCAGGGCTCAGGGTTCGTGGACTGGAGACCCTCATGGGCTCTGTGCTGACAGCTCAGAGCCTGGAACCTGCCTGGGATTCTGTGTCTTCCTCTCTCTCTCTCTCTCTGCACCTCCCCGGGGCGCCTGGCTGTCTCAGTGGGTAGAGCCTGCTACTCTTGATCTCCACGTCCTGAGTTCAAGCCCCAGGCTAAGTAAGCATAGAGCTTACTTTAAACAAACACCTCACACTGTGTTCTACGCAATTGTCTCCAATACTTTGATTCCTAAGTGAATTCAAAATCCAGTTACTTCTCAAGTTACTTTGCCTTTTCTTATTCTTAATTTCCTCTTTCTTCTAACAAGCTCAAGAAGAAAACAGGAGCAAAGTAGAATAGAAAAATGTCCCTTTCACACCATTTGATCTATAGCAAAAACAAGTGAGAAATGATGCATAATGTCCAGCAGTAGAAGCACCAGCCTCATTTTAAATAATCAACCAGACCAACCAACTGCTGGAACTGAGGGGGAAAAAGGAAAAGTTAAAAAGGAGATTGTGATACATTTACAGTAAGAAAAAAGGCTGTAAAAAAGTAAATATAGGAAGTCTAAAGGGCACAGACAGGTTAAACATAATCCATTTGATTGAGTAAATGAAATTTTGTTCAGTATTGTTATTAAAAACAATGAAATAGCCCAGGAAAGTAAACCTGCTATTTTTTCTAAAATCAATTTATCAAAAAGAGAGAAGACAATTGGGATTTTCCCAACTAATAATTGAGGACATAGATTTTTGGCAGTGGTCAGAATATATATTACATAGAGTCTTTTTGAGAAGTTCAAAATCTAAAGTTAAATATAATCATGCCTCTGACATTAAAGTAGTGAGAAGACTACTCCTTCGCAAACTGCCATTACAGAGAGTTAGATGACTGGCATTTAAAAACAGGATGTAGTCACAAAAAGTAATTAACAATTTCATAAGCACTTATGGACTACAAGCCCCAGGAAGTTTAAGATTTTAAGAATTTATATTCCTATGTTAAAAATCTATGAACTTGACACCAGTAAAGTTATACTATCTGCCATTATGAGTCGTTGCTAGTTCTGAGCCTCAGATATCTTGCCACAGGACACAGCTGGAATGTTAAGTTTCTCAATAGCTGTGTTGCTTAAGACCCAGGAATCAGATAAAGGTAGTTTCATTTATTCAATTATTTAATTAATTATTTTATTTATTTATTTAATAATTTTAAAGTGTTTATTTATTTTAAAGTGCTTGAGAGTGAGAGAGAACATATGCACATGCAGGTAGTGGCAGAGAGAGAGGAAGAGAGAGAATCCCAAGCAAGCCCCATGTTGTCAACACAGAGCACGATGTGGGGCTCTATTTCACTAAACCGTTTAAGATTATGACCTGAACCAAAACCAAGAGTCAGACACTTAACCAACTGAGCCATCTACGCACCCCATTCACTTATTTTAAAACTATTTTCAGAACACATTCAATGTGCTAGAGACAGTCTTAGCGATGGATTCAAAAATACAAGAAAACATAATCACTGCCCTCAAGTTTATGGTCTAGTGTTATGGTTTCCAAAACTTATTGATCAAGTACTTCTTTCAGTTTAAAAAAATGTTTTGAGCACGCAGCTTGGTTATATGTATATTATTTATTCATAAGTTCTATACACATACTATAAAACTAATATGTAGACTTAAAACATATCAAAATAGAAAATTTTAAAGGATGAGAAATAATTATAAATGTATTTGTATGTATCTGAATGAAAATAAAATTGTGTCCATATACATTTTATACCAAAAAACTGAAATTCCAGATGGATTAAAAACACAAGTATAAAAAATAAAATATTGAAAACCCTTTGAGAAAATCTTGGTGACTACATATAACAATATAGAAGTAGAGGAGACCTTAGACAAGACTAGAAACTCAAAAGTTAAAAAAGAAAGAAATTAGTGGCGCCTGGGTGGCTCAGTTGGTTGAGCGTCTGACTTCGGCTCAGGTCATGATCTCCCGGTCTGAGAGTTCGAGCCCCATGTCAGGCTCTGTGCTGACAACTCAGAGCCTGGAACCTGCTTTGGATTCTGTGTCTCCCTCTCTCTGCCTTCCCCCACTCACGCTCTGTCTCTCTCTCTCTCTGTGTGTGTCTCAAAACTAAATAAACATTAAAAAAATAATTTAAAAAAATCCAGCAAAATCTATTTTTTTTTATTTGTTTAAATGTCTATTTAGTTTTGAAAGAGAGAGAGAGAGGGACAGCATGAGCAGGGGAGGGACAAAGAGAGGGAAATACAGAATCTGAAGCAGGCTCCAGGCTCTGACCTGTCAGTACAGAGTCCTATGCAGGGCTCAAACCCAGGAACCACGAAATCATGACCTGAGCAGAAGTCAGATGCTTAACAGACTGAGACATCCAGGCACCCCCAAGCAAAATGTATTCTAAAAAATAATATATTTTTTGACCCAGCAAATCCTCAAGAATCTAAAACATAAAAAGCATCAGTATATAAAGACGTAAGAACAAAGATGTTTGTTGCAATATTGTTCACATAGGCAAAAAAAAAAAAAAAAGCCAATAAAAAAAACCCTAACATCAAATGAATACATATCAATAGTGGAATGTTTTACTAAATGATGGTATATCTACAGGCCATGGACCATTATGAAAAATATATTAGAAAGAGACATTGAGGAATTTCCACATTGCTAACTGATAAAAGTTGCTTTGAAGTATATATATATATATATATATATATATACATATATATATATTTGTATATATATATGTATATGTTATATATATGTATATATATGTATATATATAACATACATATGTATATATAACACACACAGTATGTGTGTTATATATATAACATATATATGTGTATATATATATAACACACACAGTATGGTCTTATTTTTGGAAACAATAACAAATCATATCCTACACGTTTATATAAATGTGTACCATTATACATTATTCTATGAGCATGGAAAACATAGAGAAAGATACACTCTAAGTTTTCAGCACATATTACCTGAATGGGTGGGATAGGATCTGGGAGACTAGGTGCTCATCACATGCAAAAAAGTTAAAAATAAATTAGCTTTACTGGGGGTGTGTGTAAATATAGTTCTATACATAATTGATAAATGTTCATTAAGTAAAACCATATGTAAATGAAATGAAATGTAATCAACAAAAATCTAGGTGGTATTTTGTAGTTTCAAGGAATTTCTTTTGCAAATAGTAGAGTGATAAACTTGGGGTCACAAACAGTTACATCTGAGGAGGATACATTGTAAGAAGTAAGACAGGAGACTGGTAAAGTTACCAATAAGCCTTACCCAGTGACTCAGTGTCTGTAGGACCTCATTCAGAAAAGCTACATGGTGCCATTTGGGTCAAACAAATCAACTTTGACCACATGCTGGCTCTATGACTTTGTACTAATCACCTGGCTATGAGGACATCAATCTCCTCTAAAAAACAGATCATAGAACCTGCCTTCCACGACTGCTATAGAAATCTACAATTAAATAGTGTGAGAACACCTAGCCCACTGTCTAGAAGATGTTTCATAAATGTACATTTAGTCCCACTTCTCTGTATAAAAACCTGCTCTCCAGAAAAGATCTGATAAGAGCTAATGTGTAATGGTAAAATTCTTGAGTGCTTACTGATACTAGAAAAAATAAAAAAAAAGAAACATCACTTGTCACTTTCAGAGAATTTGAAGGAACCAACTCATTTTTCTGAAAACTGGTGATGATGAGAATCAAACCAAGCATTGAACCTGCCTTTCTTGTATGTATTATATTTCAGGGTAACAAAATAGTTGATGTGTGATAATTATTCTGAAAACTGGTAAATATTAAGAAACAAGCATTCAACTTGCTTTTCTTTACAAATGTGCTTCAAAGTGACCAGCTAGCTAATAAATGACACATACAGCCTTACTTTGTCTTAAAATACCCCTTACATGGGCACTTCACTGTCCTACCCAATGGTCTTTTGCCAGTTAGGTTTTTCTGGATTCTAACTCAGAACCTTCTAAGGCACATTTCAATGTGTTTTATTTTCTATAGACAGGCAATCAGAGCTAGAGAAAATGCAGAACTAGAGAGTCTTGATTTTCAGGGAAGATACTGTTTAAGACTTGCAGATTATTCAACCTATCTCACCAAATGGGATTGTCATTAGACCTAATACAAGATAGGCTGATGGATATATTTTGACATTTGTCTGTCCCCTACTTTACTAGTCACTGGATCACAGACACACAGCTGACTGTCATTCAGGGGTATCATTTATTGGGCCCTTGTGATAAACCAGACATTACCCTTAGTATTTTACAAATATTACACAATTGGTCCTCAGGGCCACTCTGTCAGGTGGCTATTTTCCTTTCCCACTGTGCGGGTCAGGAAATTGAGACCTAGGGAGGCTGACTAACTTGCCCAGGGCCACACAGCTGATAAGTGGCAGAGGATATTTTGAAGATGGGTCTGTCTCACTTGGAAGCCCACATTCCTTCTACAAGAGAAGTCAGTCTCACCATCTACCAATGTGAACAAATGGGAATCTGAAATCTTGTTAAATTTCTCCAAGGAATCTGGCCCACAACTAGCCCTGGTCACCTTTCTCTGGCTGAAAACACACTTAATAATGGATAAATCTCTGCCTAAACAATGGCATTATAATCCTTTAATCTGTTAGGAATCTGAAGGCATAGAAAGGTCGAGGGACTTTTTCAAGTCTGCACAGTAAGAGAGAGCACCGATTCTTTCTCCTCTATTCAATCAATCAACCAATCTGCCAGACAAAGTTTAAGTTATTCTGGATTTTGCCCAGGAAGCTGAGGCATTTATTTGGGTAAAGAACTCCAGGATCAGACACACTAAAAAGAAAAGTCCATTTTCTTCTAAAATCCCCAAATAGATTGTCCTGTAACTTTCTACATTAGTTTCTGAACTTAGCTATGCAAAATAATTATCTAAGATTCTGGGAAGGGGCCTGGACATATGCCCTAAAGTGAAATTTAAGAACCCTCAATCTTGCTGAGATAGAAATTGTATTATTTATTGCTTTCAAACAAATCACTTCAAAACTTAGCAGTTTAACACAATAATCATTTATTATCTCATAGTTTCTTTGCATGCAGAATCCAAGTGTGGCTTAGTTTAGGGTCTCTAGCTCAGGGTCTCTCACAAGGTTGCAATCAAGGTGTCAGTGGGGCTCCAGTCATCTCAAGGCTCAACTGGGAAAGGATCTTTTACCAAATTCACTTACATGGCTATTAGCCGGATTCAATTTCTCAAGGGTGATGAAAAGAGGGCCTCAGTTTCTTGCTGGCTGGTGGCCAGAGGCCTCGCTCAGTTTCTTGCCACATAGGCCTCTCCATAAAGCAGCACACAATATGGCAGCTGGCTTCTCTCAGAGACAGTAAAAGAAAGACCAATAGAAAGCAAGCAAGATGGAAGCCACGCTCTTTTTTAGCCTAATCTTGGAATTGCCACCCTATCTATCTTGTATTCTATTCATTAGAAGGAGGACTCTAGGTCAAACCCACCCTCATCAAGAGGGGATTACACAAGAGTGTGAATATCAGGAGGCAGGGATCACTGGGGGCCATTTTAGAGGTTACTTATCACAGAGATGTAAATAAAGAATTAAAAAACAAGGAGGTGGGGGGCCTGGGTGGTTCAGTCAGTTAAGCATCCAACTTAGGCTCAGGCCATGATCTCATGGTTCGTGAGTTCGAGCCCCTCGTTGGGCTCTGTGCTGACAGCTCAGAGCCTGGAGCCTGCTTTGGCTTCTGTGTCTCCCTCTCTCTACCCCTTGCCTGTTCACACTCTGTCTCTCAAACATAAATAAACATTAAAAAAATTTAAAACAAACAAAAACAACAAGGAGGTAATATATTTCCTCGCTCTGTCCACTAAGCAAGGTTAGATTCAATGACACCCCAGTAGCCACAAGTATACCCAGTGCCCAGATCTTGGTTTCTAAGTATCATTCCAGTGCTCCTTGGAGAAATGGCTGACTCTAATGCTGGGGCAGGAAAAATACAAGATCAGCTTGGAGCCTTTTATAGTTCAAGAAAACAGAAGATGACCAAAAACCAAAAAAACCACAGGAATCAACTGAAAAGAGCTCCCAGTGGCTAAAGCTGGAACAATTTGAACAAAAAATAAAAATCATAATATAAAATATAAACAAAATATAAATATACATGACTCTTTATAAACAAATGATTGAGTATAAATAAATAATAAATCTTACTTAGAGAAGAACTCTAAATTACATAGCTATTCCACTCCAGGAGATGAAGCTTAATCTCTTATGACCCTTCAGGGTGGGTAGGATTTAGTGACTTGCTTCCAAAGAAGAGAATATGGAAAGAAGGTAAAAAATGCAACTTTACAGTGGAGAAACTAGTAAATACTAACCTGGTCAGGTGATCACAGTTAACATCAGCAGAAATAAATCATGCTAATATCATGTACTCTCAGATATGATGTGATGAGAAGGGCATCTCAACGTGTGGTATTTTCCCCAAACCTTATAACCCCAGTCTAATTCTGGGAAAAACAGCAGACCAATTCAAATCAAGGTAAATTGTATACTATATCTGACCACACTCCTCAAAACTGTCATAGCCATATCAAAATTCTGAAAAACAAGGAAAAATGGAGAAACCGTCACAGACCAGGAGTCTAAGTAAGAAGGTATGATGACTGAATGCAAAGTAGCATCTTGGATTGGATCCTGGAACAGAAAAAGGACATAAATAAAACCTGAATAAAGCCTGGAGTGTAGTAAATAGTGAGGTACCAATGTTGGCTCCTTAATTTCATACATGTATCATGCTAATATAAAATGTTAGCATTAGGGCAAACTGGGTGAGGGGTAGGGACTTCTTAACTATCTTTGCAATTTTTCTGTAAATCTAAAATTATTCTAAAATAAAGTTTATTAAAAGCAAAAAGTGAAACAACCTGCTCATAATTTCAAGTGTGATGACTAGAAGATTTTCCTCTACTTTCTGGCTCAGCACATTTTGCATCCTTTCTCCTCCACCAGCCACATACTTCTGGTGCCAGGTGCCATGAGACACAATCATAGGCCCTTTGTCAGTGAGATGGCATATAATATGGCTACATTACAACACCGTGAAAGTTAGCAGTAACTTATCACAGAGGTAGCCTAGCTCAACTCCTCCCCTCACGCAGATCCCCCAAATGCCCAGGTCACTAATGGGCACATAGCATGCAAAGAAGTGTGAAGAGAAGAAAGCTGGAACGGAGAAAAGGTAGGTCTTAACCAGTCTCTGTTTGAAGGGTTCTTTAAGACATCTTATTACAGAGTAGAAAACAACAGATAACCATGTGAACTCAGCGCTAGCATCCCTCCTTGGGTCTTAGAAAGGGCTAGTCCAAGTCAAGGGGCCTGAGCACAAACTTTATTAGATTCTCAGTAAATCTACCCTTTAAATATCTCACAAGAAACAATTAAACTTTGCCAGAAACACCAGTATCCTTTGCCTCCACTCCTTTAGCTCAGGAGCATCAACTTTCATCAAGCCTCAGCTGAAGCACACCTCTGGAATGTGTTTCTTGAGCCCCTGAGCTGGCTTAGTCAGGTCTCCCAGGCTCCCTACATTCCTCCATTATAGCATTAGGCTAAAAAAGTTTGTGTTTCTATCTTTCTGTTAGCCTGTAGGCTCACCAAGGGCATGGTTCAAGGCTTTTAAAGACTGTGCTGTCATAATGGGCCCCCAACAAGCCCTTGTTGACTAAACGAATTAACACCCTTGCTGAGGTTGGGAAGCCCTGGCCAGGAAGAGACTTGGGCACCAGGGCTAAAACCATCATAGCTCTGGTGCCTGCCCAGTGACCTGTGGAATCTATTACAGAGGGAGGGTGAGAGAGACAGCCAATCAGCAACAGCCTTTTGAAAGGCCATACAGAAACAAGATTTTTACTCTACATATGAATTTCTTACGGGGCCTACACACGTTACCATGCTGAATTTATTCTTAGCTACAATGTAATGATAATTTCATGGCAGAATTATTTGAAATCTAGTGTCACAGAATATTCAACTGTTAAAAAGCATGTGTCCCCATGAATCAGACTAAACAGTTGGTGTAACTGAAGACAGTAAAATCCTCATTCATGCTCTTTGTATACCCCGCGCCCTCAACCCCCCTAAACACAAACACCCCAGATATGAAGCTCACGTGGGAAGATCTGCCAGGTAAATACAAGTCCCAACAGCGTGGGATAAAAGGGATAAAAGGGCTCAACATAAGTCAGGTTAACAAGGGCTTAAGACTCCCACCTTCTTTCCAGGTGATACACATTTACGGCTACATTCAGAATGTGGATCTTGCTACACATTTACAGAATGGGGTTTACTAGCAAAGTACTTTCCAGGACAGAGCAGTGAAGACACAAACAAAGCTAGGTCCACGCGATAGCGCCCGCTTCCCTCCCAGCTCCACGCATGCGCACACTGATTGTGAAAGGTAGCTGCAGGCGCGTGGGGCGGTAGTTTCTCTTCCCCTCCCCGTTCTGCCTACCCGCCTCTGGGCCGGAGGAAGCAGCTGATTGGTCAGTCTGGTCCGGACTCGGGGCGGAGATTGGGTGATTGGCAGTAACGCCCGGGGTAGCCAAGCTGGAAGCAGGGGAAGCTCAAGAAGGCTCCTGGCTGCCTCGCGGCCGAGGTAAGTGGGGGCTAGGGACTCGGGAAAGCGGTTGGCGTGGAGTCGAGGAAGCGTCCACAGGCCTGAGGGCGGTGGGAAGCCCTAGTAACAGAGTAGGAGCTGAAGGAGCCGTGGGTTCGGGCATTCGAGGAGGACCGCGGGCTCCATGGGCCGGTTGGGTGTCTGCGCCGCGGCTGAAGAGAGGCGGAGACGTTATCGGGCTGCCGGGGTGGCTGAGGGCTGGAGCACTGGCGGAGCGGAGGGAAGTCGGCCGACTTTGTCCTGAAGGCTGGGACTCACTCACGCACATCTGCCCCCACCCTTCCGCTCCTGGTGCATCCTTCGGGGTCCACAGTAAGAGCGCCAGCCGCCGGTCCCTGGAAGGCCGCCCTTTGCGGTGGTTCCCTTGGGCGTCGCACTTTTTCCTGAGGCTAGACCGGTCGGACTCGCGGGTGCACCTCCGGGCCGGACCTCGGGGATTCTGGGAGGAGGAGCACGCCTGCTGTTCGGCCTGGGAGGTTTAACCAGCCTCACCTGGCTTGTGTTGCTGTTTCACTTTTCGCCTCCCAGAACTTCCCAATGTAGCTTCCTGACCGTAACAAGATTTGCGTTAAGCCCCAAAGAAAAATCATCCTTTGACATTTAAAAACACCCTTTATTTTAGAAGTCTTTAAATACACAGGACGCGAGGTTAGTATAACGAACTTGGCGAACCCATCACCCAGTTGTAACAATTGTCAATACATGATCGGCTTGCCACCCCCTCCCCCCCCCCCAAGTAAATCCCAGACATTTAATTTCTCTTAGAAATTTCTTCAGCTTTGTCATGGTCAGTAATTATAGTTTTTTCTAATCAATTGCCTTCTAGAGGGGTTGAGTAAAACAAGGCAACACTTGAAGGTGTAGACAGCGGAAATTTAGTTTGCACTGCAAGAATGTGGTCAGTTCTCCGACAGAGCACTTTCACTACCCTAAGCTCAGGTTTTCAAAATCACTGAAAACAGAGGTACCAACCAGTGTAGTCTTGGCAGTAACATTATTGCTTTTGAGCAGTAATGTTAATATTGATAATTTCTATTTATATGGCACTTGGTACGTATGAAGCACTGTGAAATTGTTTCCACCTATTCATTTAATTTTTACAACAGCCATGTGAAGTGGGTATTATCCCATTTTACAGATGAGAGAAAAGAGACGCTAAGCAACTTGGCCAAGGTCACACTGATGTAAATAAGGGGGAGGGCAGAGGGGCCTGTGGTTTAGGATGTTAACCCTGGTCAGTGTCAAATTCTTGCTCTTTTAACCATAAGTGAATACCAATTGTGGAATAAATGTAACTGCATGATGTAAATGTAAATACGTAAGGGAAGAAAAAAAACCCTGGAATTTGAGTATAACAGTAAAATAGGTATTTTTGTTTCAAATGGTAAAGGGTTAATGCAATTGATTAAAAAAATTTTTTTTGAACATTTATTTATTTTTGAGAGGCACAGAGCACAAATGGGGGAGGGGCAGAGAGAGAATGAGACACAGAATCTGAAGCAGGCTCCAGGCTCTGAACTGTCAGCTCAAACTCACAAACCACGAGATCATGACCTCAGCTGAAGTTGGACGCTTAACTGACTGAGCCACCCAGGCACCCCTGCAATTGATTTTAAAATCGAAGTATGTAAATACAGATCAATAAATACAAGTGTTTAAAATTTCTATAGTATATGGCCAGTTAAAGGGGAAAAGAAACCAGGGAAAAATACTTCAATGAATAGTCTCTACCTCCTTTGGCATTTAGCACGTACTGGATATTTATATTGAATACTTTAAACTATATCTTTTATCTTCTCAATCTTATGCTATCTTTTGTTTTAATGTTTGTTTATTTTTGAGGGAGAGAGTACCCAAGGGTGGGGGGGCACAGAGAGAGGGGGACAGGGGATCTGATGCGGGCTCTGACAGCAGAGAGCCAGATGTGGGTCTCGAACTCATGAACCGCAAGATCATGACCTGAGCCAAAGTCGGATGCTCAACCAACTGAGCCACCCAGGCACCCTTCAATCTTATACTGTTTCTAAGACAACATCTTTATTCAAATAATGTTAGAGGAATAAGGAACTAGAGACAGCAGGACTTTTTCAGAGGACAGCAGGTTAGACCAGTTAAATTGAAGTTTAGGATTCCTACTGTAGGAAGTCTAGAAGGTAAAGTTAGGCTCACATGTGAAGTAATTTGAGTGCCAAGTTTAAGGAGTTTGAACTTGAGCAAAACAGTGACTCACTGATTGCAACCATCCCTTAGGAAGAGTGAGGTAGCACTATCATGGACAGCTTCACCTGAGATGTGAAAAGATTAGTGACTTGACCCGATGAATATATAGGAAAAAGATGGGGTAACTTGAATTTATGGATATAAAGCAGGAAATAGGAAAAAAAAATAGCCTGAAAAGGGGGGATGGAAAGATAGTTTGGTTCTGAAGTGCTGGTAAATTTCAGTTTCCACAAGTTTATTTTCCTAGGCAGTTTTTAAAAATTTTTCTTATTGGGGCGCCTGGGTGGCGCAGTCGGTTAAGTGTCCGACTTCAGCCAGGTCACGATCGATCTCGCGGTCCGCGAGTTCGAGCCCCGCATCGGGCTCTGGGCTGATGGCTCAGAGCCTGGAGCCTGTTTCCGATTCTGTGTCTCCCTCTCTCTCTGCCACTCCCCCGTTCATGCTGTGTCTCTCTCTGTCTCAAAAATAAACGTTAAAAAAAAAATTTAAAAATTTTTCTTATTGAACTGTAGTTGATATACAATATTATATTAGTTTTAGGTGTACAACATGGTGATTTGATATTTATATGTATTACAAAATGATCACCAAGTAAGTTTAGTTACTATCTGTCACCATACAAAGTTATTGTGGTTTTATTGACTGTATTCCCTATGGTGTACTTTACATCCCCATGACTAATTTTATAACTAGAAGTTTGTACCTCTTGACTTCCTTATTTCACCTCTTTCTCTGGCAACCCCCAATTTGTTCTCTATGAGTCTCTCTTTTGCTTTGCTTGTTTTTTGTTTTGTTTTGTTTTAGATTCCACATACAAGTGAAATGATACATTCTCTGACTTATTTCACTTAGCATACCCTCTAGGTTCATCCATTTGGTTGAAAACGGCAAAATGTCATTCTTTTTATGGTTGAGCAATATTCCACTGTATATACATACCACAGCTTTATCCATTCATTTTTATCAGTGGACACTTAGATTGCTTCCATAGTTTGGCTATTGTAAATAATGCTGTAATGAACTTAGGGGTGTATATATCTTTTTGAATTAGTGTTCTCATTTGTTCAGATAAATACCCAGAAGTAGAATTGCTGCATGATATGGTATTTCTATTTTTAATTTTTAAAGGAACTTTCATACTCTTTTCCTTAGTGGCTGTACAGATTTACATTACCACCAATAGTGTACAAGGGTTCCCTTTTCTCCACATTCTTCCCAACACCTGTTGTTTCATGTCTTTTTTTATGATCATTAATATTTTGTTTAAAATTTTATAGTATAAAATCTTACAGAAAAGAGATAAAACACTGCCTTGTTTTATGAGGCCAGTGTAAATTTAAGAACAAAATTACACACACACATGCACACGAGAAAAATAACTTTACCACCCCAATAAGTAAAGAAAAGCATTTGATACAATTCAGTATCCACTTATGCTAAAACCACTGAATATACTCAGGCATGCTCAGATTAAAAGGGAACTTTTGATCTGATGAAGAGGATTTACATAAAAGTTACAGTATCGTTATGCTTAATGATGATATATATATTTCCCTCCATGAGTTAAGAAATGAGACAAAAATGACTGCTATCAACACTTCTGAACAGTTCAGTAAAGCCAGGAAAAGACAAGGAGGTTCAAAATTTGGAAACAGCTGATACGGTTGTCACAAAAATTTGAAAATATACTTTATTAGAACTAATTAGTACATGTTGCAAATTAGATAGTAAAGTTATACAAACCATAAAACTTGCAGTAGCTTTAAAAAATCTCCTAATATTGAAGAATAAATTTAAATATTTGCAAAGCCTCTACATGGAAAACTACAAAATGTGACAAAAATTAAAGTAGACTCAAATGAAGGTAAATTGGGAGTTTGAGTATTGTTATGGTGTCAATTCTCCCCAAATTTATCTGTAAATTTACTGTGATTCCCATTAAATGTAGGTTTGGTTTTATGGCAATTGAGAGATGATTCTGTAATTTATATGGGAATGTATAAGACCAGAAGCAATGACATTCTAAAGAAAAAGCCAGAGAACTTACACTGCTGGATATCGAAACTTAATACAAAGCTATAATTAAATAGAACAGTGGTACAAAGCAAAGTATTCTGAATTAGATTCTGATGTCCTTCCAGTATACTGTGCTGAGGCAACTGAATATCCATATGGAAAACAACCAACTTCATGCTAATCATAAACGTGCATTTCTGGTGTATCTAAAGCTAAATACCCAACGTGAAACAAAACTTTCTGAAAAAGACACAGGAGAATATCTGCATGATCATGGTATAGACAGAGATTGATTTGTTAAGGACACAAAATACACAAAAACAAATAATGGGGAAGGGGCAGAGAGAGAATTCCAAGCAGGTTTGCACTGTCAGGGCAGAGCCCAGTGTGGGGCTCAAACTGACAAAAGGTGAGATCCAGACCTGAGCCAAGGCCAAGAGCCAGACACTTAACCAAGGGAGCCACCCAGATGCCCTTTAATATGTTAAGTAATCTCTACACCCAATTTGGGGCTCAAACTGGATCATATGGTAATTCTATTTTTAATTTTTTGAGGAACCTCTGTACTGTTTGCCACAGTGGCTGCACCAATTTACATTCCCACCAACAGTGCATGAGGGTTACTTTTTCTCTGCATTCTTGCCAACACTTGCTATTTCTTATCTTGATGCTAGCTATTCTGACTGGTGTAAGGTTGATATTGTTGCTTTGATTTGCATTTCCCTGATGATTAGTGATGTTGAGCATCTTTTCATATGTCTATTGGTCAACTATATGACTTCTTTGGAAAAATATTCAAGTCCTCTGTCCATTTTTTAATCAGATTATGGTTTTTTGGTGTGGGGTTTTATGTATATATTTTGGACATTAACTCCTTTATCAGATACATCATTTGCAGGTACCTACTCCCATTCTACAGATTACCTTTAATAGTTTCCTTTGCTGTGCAAAAGTTTTATAGTTTGATGTAGTTCCAATTATTTGTTTTTGTTTCTGTTGCCTTTGCCTGAGGAGACAGATAGCTGTGCCAAAAAATACTGTTAACACTGATGTCCAAGTTTACTGCCTGTTTTCTTTTAGGAGCTTTATGGTTTCAGGTCTTACATTTAAGACCTTTATTCTGTTTTGAGCTTATTTTTGTATATGGTGTAAGAAAGTGGTCCGGTTTCATTCTTTTGCGTGCAGCTGTCCAGTTTTCCCAACACTGTTTATTGAAGAAACTGTCTCTTCCCCATTTTATTTTCTTGCCTCTTTTGTTGTAGATTGATTGACCATGTATGGTTTATTTCTAAGCTGTCTATTCTGTTCCATTGATCTTTTTGTCTGTTTTTATGCCAATATCATCTGTTTTGATTTTTATAGCTTTGTAGTATAGTTTGAAATCTGGGAGCATGAAATCTCCAGCTTTGTTCCTTTTTTTTTTTTTTAAATTAGTTTTTATTAACATTCTTTTTTTGAGAGAGAGAGAGGGAGACACAGAATCCGAAGCAGACTCCAGGCTCTGAGCTGTCAGCACAGAGCCCAACGCGGAGCTCAAACCCATGAACCACAGGATTATGACCTGAGCTGAAGTCAGATGCTCAACCGACTGAGCCACCCAGGAGCCCCTCTGCTTTGTTCTTTCTCAAGATTGCTTTGGCAATTGGAAGATCATTTGTGGTTCTATAGAAATTTTAGGATTATTTGTTCTTGTATGAAAAATGCTATTGGAATTTTGATAGGGATTGCATTGAATTTATAGATTGCTTTGGGTAATAGAGACATTGTAACAATATTAATTCCTCCGACCCATGAGCATAGTGTATCTTTCCATTTATTTGTGTCATCTTCAGTTTCCTTTTATCAATGTCTTCTAGTTTTCTAAGCACAGCTCTTTTACTCCTTGGTTAAATTTATTCCTAGGTATTTTCTTCTTTTTAATGCAATTGTAAATGGGATTATTAATTTATCTTTCTAATAATTTGTATTCATGTCTGGAAAGCCAACAGATTTCTGTATATTAATTTTGTATCCTGCATCTTTACTGAATTCATTTATTAGTTGTAATAGTTTTTTGGTGGAGTCTTTAGGGTATTCAATATGTAATGTCAAGTCATCTGCAAATAGTGACCGTTTTTTATTTCTTCCTTACCAACTTGGGTGTCTTCTGTTTCTTTTCTGATTGTTGTGGCTAGGATTTGCAGTACTGTGTTGAATAAAAGGCTGGCATAGGCATCCTTGTCTTGTTCCTCACATTAGAGGAAAAGCTTTCAGATTTTCACTGTTAAGTATGATGTTAGTTGTGGGATTATAATATATGGCCTTCATTATGTTGAGGTACATTCCCTTTATAACCATTCTGTTGAGTTTTTTTTTTTATCATGATGAATGTTGATTTTTATCAAATGGTTTTTCTGCATCTATTGAGGTGATCATATGATTTTTACCTTTCATTTTGTTAATGTGCTGTACTGAACTCGTTAATTTGTAGCTGTTGAACCATTCTTGTATCCCCTGAATAAATCCCACTTGATCATGGTGTACGATCCTTTTAATGTATTGTTGAATTTCGTTTTTGCTAATACTTTGTTGACAATTTTTGCACCTGTGTTCCTAAGGCATATTGGCCTGAGTTTTCTTTTTTTTTTTTTTTGTAGTTTTGATAACAAGGCAGTGCTGGACTTGAAGAATGAATTTGGAAGTTTTTCTTTGTATTTTTTAGAATGGTTTCAGAAGGATAGGGATTAACTTTTTAAATGTTGGGTAGAGTTCGCTTGTGAAGTCCTCGGCTTTTGTTTGTTTGGAGTTTTTTGATTGCCAGTTCAAATGAATAGTAATCAGTCTGTTCAGATTTTCTGTTTCTTCCTGAGTTAGTCTTAGAAGAGTGTATGTTTCTAGGAATTTATCCATTTCTTCTAGGTTGTGCAGTTTGACAGCCTACAATTGTTCTACTAATCTTATAATCCTTTGTATTTTTGTGGTATTGGTTGTAACTTCTCTTTCTTTCTGATTATATTTCTTTGACATCTTCCTCATTTTTTCTTGATTAATGTGGCCAAGGCTTTATCAATTTTGTTTATCTTTTAAAAAAATAGCTCTGAGTTTCATTAATCTTTTCTGTTGTTATTTTATTTTATTTTTATATATTTCATTTATTTTTACAGTTGATTCTTGAACAAAGGGGGGCAGTTGAAGTCCTGACATCCCTCCATGCAGTTGGAAATCTCCCTATAACTTTTGATTTCCCGAAAATGTAACTACCAAACTAGAAAAAGAAAGTGTTGTTAAGAAAATTATAAGAGAGGGGCACCTGGCACCTGAGTCTCTCAGTTGGTTAAGCATCTGACTTCAGCTCAGGTCATGATTTCACGGCTTGTGGGTTCGAGTCCCGCATCGGGTTCTGTCCTGACAGGTTGGAGCCTGGAGCCTGCTTCAGATTCTGTCTCCCTCTCTCTGCCCCTCCCATGCTTGTACTCTGTCTTTCTCACTCAAAAAGTAAATAAACACTTAAAAAACATTTATAAGAGGAAATACATATACAATACTGTGCTGGACATATTGAAAAAAATCCACATAAAAGTAGACGTGCACTGTTCAAACACGTGTTCTTCAAGAGTCAGCTATATTTTTTTTCTACCATGGGCTTTGTTTTTCCTTATTTTATTTACTTTAGGTGTAAGATTATATTGTTTATTTGAGATTTTTCTTGTTTCCTGAGATAGGCCTATATTGCTATAAACTTGCCTCTTAGAACTGCTTTTTCTTTGCCCCATATATTTTGGAGTATTTTGTTTTCATTCTCATTCATCACAATGTGTTTTTGATTTCTCTTTGACCCATTGGTTGTTCAGTACCATGTTGTTTAGCCTCCGTATGTTTGTGGTTTTTTCTACTTTTTTTTCTTGTAATTGATTTTGCGTTTCATACTGTTGTGGTTAGAAAAGATGCTTGATATGATTTCAGTCTCCTTATATTTGAGAGAAGTTTTGTGGCTTAGTGTGGTGTTCTGGAAAATGTTCCATAGACACTTGAAAAGAATATGAATTCTGTTTATGGATGGAATACTCTATATGTATCTGTTAAGTCCATCTGGCTTAATGTGTCATTTACTGTTTCCTCATTGATTTGCTGTCTGACTGATCTATTGATGTAAATGGGTGTTAAAGTCCCCTACTGTTGTGTTACTGTACAATTTTTCCTTTTATATATGTTATTTCCTTTTTTATATCTGTTAATATTTGCTTTATATATTTAGGTGCTCTTTGAAATGTTAATTACTGTCAGCTACTCAGCTATTGTTTTGTATGTTTGTTGTGTACCATTTATACAAATACACAGTTTATTATTATTATTTTTTAAAGTTTGTTTATTTTGGGGCGCCTGGGTGGCTCAGTTGGTTAAGTGTCCAACTTCAGCTCAGGCCGTAATCTCACGACTTGTGGGTTTGAGCCCCGTGTCGGGCTCTGTGCTGACAGCTCAGAGTCTGGAGCCTGCTTTGGATTCTGTCTCCTTCTCTCCCTGCAGTGTCAGCACAGAGCCCGATGTGGGGCTTGAATCCATGAACCGTGAGACTATGACCTGAGCTGAAGTCAGACACTTAACCCTCTGAGACACCCAGGCACCTCTAAATTACACAGTTTAGATAAAAAACATAAAATGTCACTGTAATCCCACCATTTAAGGATTTTAGCCTCAAGTTTTAGCCTAAGTCCTAGAGAAGAGGTTGGTAAACTATGGCCCAATAGCATAAACTGGCCTGAGGCCTGTTTTTGTATGTGAGCTAGGAGTGGTTTTTACATTTGTAAGGAGTTAGAAATAAATTTTAAATGGACTATTTTGTGATTGTTGGTTCACAAGCTCCTTAGGAGCTTCCTGGTTGTTCTGAAACCTGACATGGTTCTTGGACAGCTGGGAGAGACTTGAAGAAAGAGGCAAGCCGTTCTGGATGGGTAGGTAGCAGGTTTAATAAACAAGGGAACTCACTAGGCTTATCTTGAGAAGCCGCAGGACAGATCTCCACACCTGCCTGCCAAATCTTAAAAGTTTCATATAGGGGCCTTAACTGGGTTCAATCACATATACTCCTCAGATGGTCTTAACACCGTATCACTATCTCAAGGCTTTGTCTTTAGGGCAACTTCTGGGAGGGGGGGAAGCAATTGGAATGCACACTGCAAGGGTGGGAGAGGGTGAGGAGCCTCCTGTTGCCAAGAGTCCAGCTCACGGGACTTAAAATTCATCTTTTTATGTCTGCTTAGTCTTTCAAGGTATGCATGAGGTACTTTTGTGTATTTAAATAACTCTCTTTTGTTAGACGTTTTGGTTTCTTTTCCAGTTTTTTAAACTATTACAATACTTAGGACAGCTTTTCTATTCAGAATTTTGTCAGTGTCAGGTTATTTCTATAGGATAAATTTTTAGAAGTGAAGTTGCTAGTATGTACGTATTGTCAGGTTGCCCATCAGACATATTGGACAACCTATGCCTCTGCCAATATTGGGTTGTCTCCTTTTTCATCTTTGCCAATTTGATAGGGAAAAAGAGATATTTTAGTTAAGGTTTATTTGATTATTAGGTCATTAACATTTTTTCATGTTGATTGTCCATTTGTATTTCCACTTATAAAATGCTTACTCATGTCCTTTTCCTATTTTTCCATTAGGCTTCTGATCTTTTACTTGTTGATTTACAAACACTATATATACATTTGGGATAGTAATCACTTGTTATATGCAAGTTGCAGATACGTGTCTTTTTTTTTTTTTTTTTGGTCTATTTATTTTAAGACAGTGAGAGAGAGGGGGAGGGGCAGAGAGAGAATTCCAAGCAGGCTTCATACTGTCAGTGCAGAGCCCAATGTGGAGCTCAAACTCACAAACCATGAGATCATGACCTTAGCTGAGATCAAGAGTCAGGTGCTTAACTGACTGAGCCACCCAGGTGCCCCAAGGTAAGATATCTCTTTATCCCAGTCTGTTTCGGTACTGATAGGACGTACAGCCTATAGTGAAATTATTTATTTTTTAAAACTTTACTTATTAGAGAAAGAACATGAGCAAGGGAGGGGCAGAGAGAGAGAGAGGGGGAGAGAGAATTCCAAGCAGGGGCTTGAACCCACAAACCATGAGATCATGACCTGAGCTGAAACCAAGAATCAGATGCTTAACTGACTGAGCCACTCAGTCATCCCTGTAGTGAAGGTTTTTAAGATGAATGTGGAAAAATATCCTGAAATAACAAGCACTGATTGCATAGATATTACTGCTTGGGATGAAATTAAAACTTATTTTATTTTTTTTTTAGTTGATTTAAACTAATATCTATTTTACCATTATTGCTATACTTTTTAAAAAAAGATTTTAAGTAATCTCTACATCCAATGTGGGATGTGAACCTACAACCCCAAGATCAAGAGTCCTATGCTCTACTGACTGAGCCAGCCAGATGCCCCTGTATGCTTTTTTTTTTTTTTTTTAATGGAATCACACACACAAAAAGGAATCACAGGTATATGGTAGTTTGCAACTTCTTTCATGTATTTTTATTATGAACATTTTTTGTATATAACTTTTTGTTTTAATGGCCATAAACTTAGAGTGGATATATTGAATTTATTCTGTTGATGGAGATTGAGTTTGCTTCTAAATTTTCTCTTTTTACACTAATGCTCAGTAAATACCTTTTCCAGTTTTATAAACTAATAATGTTTATTTACAAAGGTCTAATTTACTGAGTTTTGCCCCTCAGGCAATTTTTTATACACATAATATGCAGGGGGCAGTAATTATTACACAACTTATGAAAATCACCTTTAAAAAATTTTTTTATTAAAAAAATTTTTTTTAATGTTCATTTATTTTTGAGAGACAGAGACAGAGTTCGATCAGGGGAAGGGCAGAGAGAGAGGGAGGCACAGAATCTGAAGCAGGCTCCAGGCTCTGAGCTGTCAGCAGAGTCTGATGCGGGGCTGGAATTCATTAACTGTGAGATCATGACCTGAGCCGAAGTTGGACCCTTAACTGACTGAGCCACCCAGGTGCCCCTGAACAGTTTTTTCAAAAGATTGTTTTTAAATTGATGCCAGAAGGGGTGCCTGGGTGGCTCAGTCGGTTGAGCATCCGACTTTGGCTCAGGTCATCATCTCACAGTTCCTGGGTTCGAGCCCTGCATTGGGCTTTCTGCTGTCTGCTTGGAGCCAGCTTTAGATCCTCTGTCTCCCTCCCTCTCTGCACCTCCCCCGGTCCCTCCCTCCCTCTCCCTCTCAAAAATAAATACATATTACAAAATAAAATAAAATTGATGCCATAGTACTTAATTCATTTGCATGGGAGTGCTTAAAATAAAAATAGTTCAAGAAGAAGATATGTAATTATGTCATTCATTATAGTTATATTTCAGAGATCCTCATATGAAAATAGTACACTCTTAGTTCAAATGAATATATAAGACTACTGTAATCTCTTTTATTTTTTATTTAATTTTTTTTAATGTTTATTTTTGAGAGAGAGAGACAGAGTGCGAGCAGGGAGGGGTAGAGAGAGAAGGAGACACAGGATCTGAAGCAGGCTCCAGGCTCTGAGCTGTCAGCACAGAGCCTGATGTGGGGCTCGAACTCACAAACCGTGAGATCATGACCTGAGCCAAAGTTGGACGCTTAACAACTGAGCCACCCAGGCTCCCCCTCTAATCTCTTTTATATCAGAAAAGTTGACCTCTAAAAATGTTACAGAAAATGCCCTTCAGAAATGTAATTTCGTATATAAAATCTGTTTCCTTAAAAGAAATATCATCAAGTTGTAATTTGTCTTATTAAACTTTTTATCTGAACAGGTTTTTTTTTTTTTTTTTTTGGTTGTTGAGAGATGTCATGTGATTTATTCATTTGTGGACTGAAACAAGTGTGACTTATACTTTAGATTCTGTGCTAGGCACTGGGAATATAGCAGTGTATTTAATTTTGCATGAACAGTGTAGAATATTAATCCTGAATAAGTGCCATTAAATTGTACCCAAGGGTCAAATACTATATCATTATTTTATAGTATGGGAAAGTGTTCTGATTTAAAGTCTCAACCAGACTGAAGTATAGCAGTGGTCACTAGATTTTAATTTCAAGTTTAATTTCCAGAAAGTAGGGAGGGCATGGCATTGACATAGGATTGACAACTTTTCATTGTGATGAGTAAGGACATTAAAAAAAAAAAAAAAATCAAGTAACATCCATCTGCTGTCCCCATATCCTAACAGAAAAGGCTTTTTTACACCGAAATGTAAGAAGGATATAGTCTCAAAATAAAGGACAGTAACTTCAAATTGACAAGTTGTTGTTTTTTTTTGTTTTGTTTTAATACTTCATGGTCCTTATTTTTCTTTTGCATCATTGTTTGGTACTAGAATGTAGAGTGTCATTGGGGTGCATTGATTTATCTAATCTTTTAGTATTCTGAGAACAGGAAACCTTATTCTAATAAATTAACCAACTGAATGAGAATGTCCTTTTAATCATTTTAGACTCCTTCCACCTCTGCTATAAAATGGTCATACTCCTCTCTCATATTGTAAAGATAATTAAATGGTCATTCTCTTGAATAGTTCCCAAAGACCTTATAAAAATAAGCTCCAGTGTACTGTTGTAGGTTTTAAAGTTTTTGGCATTTTAAATTTAATGACAACATAAATTAATAACAACTTTGCTATTATTACTAACAGGGTTATTGTGAAACTATTTACTGGTAATGAATTTTTTTTATCATAACTATCTCAAAAGCATACACTGCATTTGTTGAAAGCAGTATTAGTGTTATCTTTGATTTGATTGCCATAAACTTTAATTGGTATAACTGTACACTCTTATATATTTTCATAGTATTTGTAGAGGGAAGAGAAAGTCTGTTTTCAAGATTTATCTGTTTTCATTTAGTCCTGTCTACTGCCCTGCCAATGACCTGTTCTCCTCCTCCCCCAAATAGTTTGCTATTTCTTATAGTCTATGTCAGAGTAGACTAGACTATAAGCTTATATCATCATCATAAAATTCTTGAAGTTAAATTATATATGTATTCATACAGAACCTAGAAAACAAAATACAGTCTGATGCTTAGCCATCTTTTTTTAAGCCTTTTTTATTTTGAAGTATGACACACACAAAATGTAATATAAAATGCACAAACATGAATATGTAACTCAATAAATTCTTACAAAGCAAATGTCCATGTAATCACCGCCCACATTAAGAAATAGAAAGTTGTATGCACTCTAGAAAGCTCCTTTATGCTCTCTACCAACTATTACCCACTCCCATCGAAAGGTAACCACCATTGTAACTTCTTACGTAGCTTTGTTTTGCCTTTATTATTATTTTTTTAAAGATTTTGATTTTAAGTAATCTCTACTCTTTTTTTTCATGTTTTTATTTTTGAGAGAGAGAGAGAGACAGAGTACAAGCAGGGGAGGGACAGAGAGAGGGAGACATGATCCACAAAGCAGGCTCAAGGCTCTGAGCTGTCAGCACAGGGCCCAACACGGGGCTTGAGCCTGTGAACCACTAGATCATGACCTGAGCTGAAGTTGGATGCTTAACCAGTTGAGCCACCCAGGTGCCCCAGGTAATCTCTACACTTAACATGGGGCTTGAAGTTAGAATCCTGAGATCAAGTGTCATATGCTCTACTGACTGAGCCAGCCAGGTGCCTCCTTTTTATTATTGTTTTTTAAAGTTTATTTATTTATTTGAGAGAGCATGAGCAGAGGAGGGGCAGAGAGAGAAGAGAAAATCCCAAGCAGGCTCTGAGCTGTCAGTGTGAAGCCTAACCTGGGACTCAAACTCACGAACTGTGAGATTATGACCTGAGCTGAAACCAAGAGTTGGATGCTTAACCAGCTGAGCCACCCAAGCGCCTCTCCCTTTACTAATATTATTTTTAGCACCTTTGTGATCGATAGTGATGTTTACTTTTTCATTCCTTATACTTGTTATAGGTGCCTTCTCTCAGTAAATTTCATTAGAAGTCAGTCCCTTTTATTTTTTTAATTTTTTATTTTTCCCCAAGGAAATAACTACTGGCCTGGATATACTTCTCTGCCTTGACAGTTCTCTGATGCTTTCAAATAGATGATTTTTATATTTTGTCCAGTTTATTTATCCTCTTGGGAGGATGATTTGTCTGAAATTACCTAGTTCACCTATAAGTAGAAGCAAAATGCTTACATAATCTGTTCACATTTGAGATAATGTAGAAAAGATACTGGCTTGCGTCTTAGATGTCCTTCGTTTAATATTTTAATATTAACTTAGCAACTGTTATATTCCGTATACTGAGTGCTGAGGTCACTGTGGTGAATAAGATAGTTTTTGGTGATTAAAGTGCTGTGGAGATAAACAGTTTAGGTACCTTGTTTTAATGTGGTATATAGGATAATATTTACAGGAGTACCCTAATCCTGGTCCATCAGGAAAAACTTTGGTCCATCAGGAAGAACCTCTTGGAGGAAGTGATAGCTAAGCTGAAATAAAGGACTAGTAGGACCTAGCTTGATATAGGGAAACTATAGGGAGGTGGAATACTGGATAAAAGAAAAGTCTAGAGAGCCTGTTGAGTTTTTAGAATTATCTGTATGACCAGATTGAAGAGTAGAGTATGAAAGATACAGAGGATAGGAAAGCACAGAGACCAGATCATAAAGGACTTATTTCGGTATTGAGAATGAATAGAAAGGGGAGAGCAAAGTTGGTGGCGGGGACTATTAACTAGTAATAGTCTAGTTAATAGATTTTTATGATAGTGTAGGCTTTGGATAACTGGATTGGAATAGAATAGCAATGTAAATGGAATCTGATCTATTTAGGAGGAAACCTACATCTTGATTGTAGAAAATGAAAGAGAAAGAAGGAATGATTGACGATATGGGTGCCATTTTCTGAGGCAGGGAACACATGAGTAGCAGATTTAGGAAGAAAATTAAGGAGTTTGGTTTTGGATCTTTGGTTTGAGAGCAGATGGGAGAAACCAGAAGGTGGCATGTGATCGAAGCTGACATAGGACAGGAGAGAGGATTTATCTATAGAGTGGAGCTGATGTAATGAGACCTGTGAGTTGAGGGGGTGTAATCCTGAGCCCTTAGGTGGAAGGAGGGACAGGAGAGAATGGGGGACAGAATAGGTGCGGATGTAGGTAAGTGTATGGCATGTGGAGTGGCAGGATGTTGAGGGATTTCCTGTTAGATGATTTCTCTATTATTTGAAGTAGTGTGCTTCATTTTTGCTGAGAAATGATGGAGGAAGGGTTGGAGAGATTTGGATAGCATGAAGAATGCTTGAGCAAGCTGCTTGGGGAATGGAAGAGGGGGAAGAGTAAGAAAATATTTGCCTAGAATGCTAGACAGCAGTGAGGGCCCGTTTGATGTCAGAGGTAGCACATTTTTGTAGCAACATCAAAATGTGAGATTTTGTAATTTTTCTAAGGTCCAATTGTAGGAAATGAAGCCTGTTGGATTAATCAAGTTGTGGTTTGTAGAAATAGAGCAGTAGAGTAAGGAGTTGAAAATACACAGAGTGGTTCAAGTGATTTTTGGCTGCATGGGGGTAGAAGAAAGTGAAGGTGGAAAGGGATTGATTAGGTTGATGAAAATTGCAGGGAAGAATAGACTGAAGGTCTCAGTATGGACAGGGTAGGTCAGAGGAGTATCTGAGGGAAAGCTAGAAGGTGAGATTCTTTTTTTCTAGATTTTTTTTTTTTTTAAGTTTATTTCATCTCTATAACCCAAGGTGGCGCTCGAACTCAGCCCCTAGATGAAGAGTCGCATGCTCTTCTGACCGAGCGAGCCAGGTGCTCCTAGATTTTGTTTTTAAATGAAAAGTAAACCATACAAAGAAAAGTCCACTTCTACCTGCTCTGGCCATTTTTAAGAGTTTGATGTGTATCTTTCTATAAATAAAAAGGTTGAGGCTTGGGGCATCTGGGTGGCTCAGTTGGTTGAGCATCTGACTTTAGCACAGGTCATGATCTCACAGTTAGTGAGTTTGAGACCTGCATCAGGCTTGCTGCTGTCAGCGCAGAGCCTGCTTCAGATCCTCTGTCTCCCCTTCTCTGCCCCTCCCTTACTTGGGCTCTCTCAAAAATAAACATTAAAAAAAAATGGTTGAAGATTTTTGTTTTTTACAGAAATAAGATCATACTTAACATGTTCTTCCTAAAAAAACCAAAACATTATTCTTGCTGTATCATGTATATTCCAGCGAGTCATTATATAGACTGTTACTTTTTAAAAAAAATTGAGAATAGTTAACACAACAATGTTACATTACTTTTAGGTGTACAACATAGTGATTCAATAAGTTTATACATTGTGTTATGCTCATCACAGGTGTAATTACCGTCTGGACTTCACTCACTTAATAGATGCATAATATTTTCTAATATGAGTATATTGTAATTTAACAATTGTTTTATTGATGAACATTAAGGTTGACCCCAGTTTTGTGGTTAGAAAAAGCACTGTAGACAATATCTTTACACATGTGTTATTACATACAATGCTTTTGAGAGAAATTCCTGAAAGTTGCATAAGTTGGTCAAAGGCTATGTATGTTTTTAAGGCTTTTATTTGAGGTATAACTTACATTAAGGAAAGTATGTAAGGATACATCTTGATAAGTTTCTGTTGGTAGGTGGAGGAAGGACTACAAAGTATCCTCCAAACTGAGAAGACACTTAAGACTGAAAAGCACAACAGGCAACTCCATACAGTTAACACAGAGTTTTATTCTGGGTAACTTACTGACAGGGTTGGTTGGATGATAATCTGGACATCGGTGCAGCTATTCCCTGAAAAGTCCGGATCTTAGCCTACAGATTTTTATAGAATGTGCAGGAGGGCATTTTAGTCTTAGTGAGATCAGAGGGCTTGCAGGCGCTTAATTGACAGCTAACCTTTAACAGACCTTGTGGTGCCATCTGTACTTCAGGAGAGGGAATGACTGTTACCTCTAACAGATTCATGGGAGGCCAAAGCAAGCCTCCTTGGCGGGCATTTCTGAGGGATGTATATTAATCTCCAAGGGGTCAGGAACACATAGCCCCAAGAGAGATCATTGAGCGAGCAGATATGAGCAAGATGAAAGACTAAAGGTAGAGTCAGTATTTTCAACTCTCCTACAGTTTCATAGAATACACATACCTAAGTGTCTATGTTAAGAGATCAGAGTATTGCCAGCACCCTTAGAAATCCCTCTCAGACCTGCCAGTCAGGACCCCTGTCTTCAACAGCAAAACAGAACAAAACAAAACTTGAAAAAAAAAAATCTGATCTGTGATTAGCTTACTTTTAATTTTACCTGGTTTGGTTCTTTATATGAATGGGCTTACACAGTAGTCTCTGGGATGTGTCATGTCTGAATATTAAAATCACCTAGCACTGGCAAATAGAAGATACATTTATTGATTTACTAGTGCTCAGGGGGCCAAAATGCAGAGAAGTTGTTGATTAGGAATAGCTTTGATATAAAGCGAGAGAGTAAGCAAGGAGGAACCCTTTGAGAAGGCTTTGAAGCAGCATTATAAATAGGGAGAGCCCAGTGTCAGTTCAGGAAAGGAGGGGACATTTACCTTTAAGAAGAGTTCTAGAGAGCACAGTGGAGAGGCTTGGAGGAAAGGTTGGCAGTAGGAGGCTACCAACTGACTATGTGACCTCTTTCCTGTGCGTTTCCGTTTAACAAGGACCATTTCCTTTCTTGAAATTTCCTTTTTGTTTTTTTTTTGCTGACAACACTTCTGTCATTATTTTTCTACTACCCTTTGATGATATTCCCCCCAGGGGTTTTTATTTTTTAATGCTAGCTCCTTAAGTATTTCCTGGGGTTTCTATTCTGGCTTCTTAGTCATTCACTCTTAGATTTCATCTCCTTTATCCAAGCCTGTGCTCTCCAATCCTTGGCTCAGATTGCAAAACATCTCTTCTTGGCAAAAATAATTTTAAAATATTTAAAAAAAAATCCTATCCATTTGAAAAATGAGCAAAAGATACTTTGGAGAAGATACCAAAATGCTCCCAAGACATGTAAAGAGCCCAGCAGAATGGCTAAAATTTAAAATACCAACAATACGGGGCGCCTGGGTGGCTCAGTCGGTTAGGCATCCGACTTCAGCTCAGGTCACGATCTCACGGTCCGTGAGTTCGAGCCCCGCGTCGGGCTCTGGGCTGATGGCTCGGAGCCTGGAGCCTGCTTCCCATTCTGTGTCTCCCTCTCTCTCTGCCCCTCCCCCGTTCATGCTCTGTCTCTCTCTGTCTCGAAAATGAAATAAACGTTAAAAAAAAAATTAAAAAAAATACCAACAGTACGAAGCAAGTATTGACAAAAATTGTAGCACAACTAGAACTCTCTCATTTACTTGCTTCTGAGAGTGTCCTTTGGAAAGACGTTAGTTTCTATTAAAGATGTAGCTGTATATTTTATTTATACAGATCTTCCTGGACTGATGATGGAGTTCTGTCCCAATAAGCCCATTATAAATTGAAGATACCATAAGTCTAAAATGCATTTAGTACACAGAACTTACTGAATGTCATAGCTTACCCTAGCCTACCTTAAATGTGATGAGAACACATTAGCCTACAGATGGGCAAAATCACCTAATACTATTCTAAAAGTGAAAAACAGAATGGTCATATGGTTTCAGAATGGCTGTAAGTCTATGAGTTGTTTACCCTGTGATCACGTGGCTGACTGGGAGCTATAGTTGCTGTTGCCCAGCGTCACGTGAGAGTATCGACCATATATTGAAAGCCCAGGAAAAGATCAAAATTCAGAATTTGAAATGTGTTTTCTACTGAATGTGTATTTGCTTTCACACTATTGTAAAGTCAAAAAATTATGAGTTGAACCATTTGTGAGTTGGGACTGTCTGTATATCTTGTGATGTAGCAGTTTTACTTCTGAGCATATCCTCAAGAGAAATGAGTTTTTATGTGTACCTTTCTATGCTATGTGCAAGAATTATTTTAGCACCTTAATTTGTAATAGATAAAAAATGGAAACAACCCAAATATTCATGAACAGTAAATTGGGTAAGTAAATTGTGGTACAGTACATAACAGCAACGAAAAATAACTGATTTACAAAGGATGTGAATTAATCTCACAGACATTGTTAAATGAAAGAAGTCAGACACAAAAGAATACATCGAGTGGGCAAAACTAATAAATGCTCATAAAAGTTAAAATAATGGTAGAGGCGCCTGGGTGACTCAATCAGCTGGGCGTCTGACTCTTGATTTAGGCTCAGGTCATGATCTTGAGGTTTGTGAGACTGATGATCCCTGCGTTGGGCTCTGTGCTGACAAGGCAGAGCCTGCTTGGGTTTCTCTCTCTTCCTTGTACATGCGAGTGGGGGAGGGACAGAGAGAGGGTGACACAGAATATGAAGCAGGCTCCAGACTCTGAGGTCTGAGCACAGAGCCCGATGCCAGGGCTTGAATCCATGAACCCCAAGATCATGACCTGAGCTGAAGTCAGATGCTTAACTGACTGAGGGACCCAGGCACCTCGTCTCTCTCTCAAAATAAGTAAACATTTTTTTAAAAGTCAGAATAGTGGTTAGAATGGGGGCTTTTGGGGTCCTGGGGCTCTTGATCTGAGTGGTGGCTACACAGGTCTGTATATACATAAAAATTCATCAAGTTGGACACTTAAAATTTGTGTACTTTTCTGTGTAAGTTACATTTTAAAAAAGTGATAGGCTGGGTTGCTTGACTGACTCAGAAGAGTGTGCGACTCTTAATCTTGGGGTTATTAGTTTGAGCCCCACAAAGGGTGTAGAGATAACTTAAACAATAAAACTTTGGGGCGCCTGGGTGGCTCAGTCGGTTGAGCGCCTGACTTCGGCTCAGGTCATGATCTCGCAGTCCGTGAGTTCAAGCCCCGCATCGGGCTCTGCTGACAGCTCAGAGCCTGCAGCCTGTTTCAAATTCTGTGTCTCCCTCTCTTTCTGACCCTCCCCCATTCATGCTGTCTCTCCCTGTCTCAAAAATAAATAAATGTTAAAAAAAATTAAAAAAAAATAAAACTTTAATAGGATTTTTAAAAAGTTTACTTTGAGAGAGTGGATGCATGTGTGTGTGAGCTTGGGAGGGACAGAGAGAGGGAGAGGAAGAACCCTAAGCAGGCTCTGTGCTAACAGCAAGGCTCAATCTCATGAGCTATGAGATCATGACTTGAGCTGAAATCTAGTCTGACACTTTACTGACTGAGCCACCCACACGCCCCAATAAGTAAAACTTAAAAAAATTTCATCTTAGAGACATCTGGCTGGCTTAGTTGGTAGAACATGTGACTCTTCATCTCAGGGTTGTGAGTTCAAACCCCACATTGGGCATGAGGCCTACTTAAAAAAAAAGGTCAAAAAATACGTATGTATATATAAAAGTGATAGGTTTTCAAATCTGACATAAAACCATCTTTTTCAAAGTGTAGACCATAAACTCTTTTTGTGGTCTGTAATGGGATGAGCTTGCATCAGAATGTAAATCAAATATATTACTAAGTCTACTTAGTAATACCAAGTACTTAGTAATAATAAGTACACCGAACTGTTTTGTTCAGCCATTTTGTTTGTTTTTAATTAAGACTGCTTTGATGAGGGAGCAGTACATTGACATAGTTTTGTTCAAACTCTGTTTCACTGGAGACCAACACTTTCAGCAGACTGGTTTAGGCTGTATGACGATTTAACAATTTAATTCTATCAGAGGGGCACCTGGGTGGTTCAGTCAGTTGATTATCAGACTCTGGATTTTGACTCAGGTCAAGATCCCAGAGTTGTAGGATCAAGCCTCGTGCCAGCGTGGAGCCTGCTGAAGATTTTCTCTCTTCTTCTGCCCCTCTCACCCACTCCCATGCTCTCTCTGAAAAATTAATTCTATCAGATATATAGTATATTGACGGGGAAGAAGGAGGTGAGTGGCAGGGGTTATATAGTGCCAGAAGTGTGGAAGGACTTTTGTCATTTTTGACCCTGTAGCATCTGAATTCCTGTTCCATATTTCTGGAATTCCTTTATGGCTTTGGTAGGAGGCAGAATCTGTAACTATAGTCAGGTAGATTTGGCCAAGCAAATGCCATCAGTATGGACAGCAACTCAGGAGCCAGTGAGGCAGAAAAGTGAGAACTGGCAGACTGTTCTATTCTGGGAGGGCGGGGGTGGGGGTGGGGGGCAGTAGCAGTTGCAGTGATGTCTTCTCAGGACCAATTCTGCCCCAGTATTGGATGTCTTTCCTGGCTCTGTGTAGCCTATATATCAGTTATCTGTTATATACATTATTATCTACTATATATCTTTTCATAAAAATATTTTCTACTTAAATTACTCATAGTGGGTTTTTATTGCTTCCAACTAAGAAACCTGGCTGGAAAAAAAAAATCATTAAAAAAATACTGTACTATTTATTTAAAGCTGATCACAACAAAATTTGTTTTCTCTTAAGTAAACTACATGCAAAGTTTTAAAATGTTTTAGACTAGACTTTGTGAGACATGTTGCAGACAGCAAAGATTCTAAATAACAATTATTTCATTTTAGTATTTGCATTTTAAAATTTTAGTGTGCTTATTGGACCATGTGCTGCTATGTATGCCTGGAGTACTTGAAATGCAAATTTGGAGAGACTTTGCCATCTAAATGCTTGGCTGGATTAAGCGCCTAATTAGGATGGTTTTTCAACAGGTTGGAGTAAGCATGCAATCGGTGAGTGCTCCAAATTAATTTTTAAAATCCAGACACTTGTATGTTTTAAGATTTTTTTCTGAGTGAAATAAATCTATATATGACCAACATTTTAAATTCAATATGTTTATTTTAGTCATAGAAGTGAATCTTTACCTAGCATCCTAAGTACTGGAGTAACATTCTGGGTTAAAATGAAAGTTTTATTGAAATTTTATTGAAAATGTACCAATATTCATGTGACTGTTAAGAGCAATGCATTTGTTAGTAGGGAGGAAAGAAATACATATATATATATATGAATAAAATATGTTTGACTAACACTTGACAACCCTGAATGTTGTGTGTAGAACTATTAATATTGAATGCTGTTATAATGTGGTTTATCATACAACTGTTTAAAGTAAAAGGTAAGTCATGTCTCTGAAAATATAACAACTATAGATATGAAGAAAAAATTAGTATAATATTCTATGCCAAAGAGGTTAGTTCTGATCTTGATTTTTGAAGTGTTTTCTACTGATACATATTTTTTATTTTTAGATCCAGTGTAAAGTTATTAGAGCAGTGGTTCTGCTAGGTGTATTTTGTGGAATATTTGTTTTTCATTTTCAAATTCAAAGTTTTTCATCTGTAATGTGAAATTAAATTTTGTTTGTTAAAGATATAGGCAGGTTACATAAATTGATTATGGGTATACTTTTTAATACACTACTTTTGCTCCTGTTTTTATTTTGTGTTTTCTCATGTCTTATTAAGAGAAAGTTAAACTTTAAATCCCCCAACCCCTCAACATTACATCTGTTTTCTTTGGAGATAAAAAGCAAAGAACCAAATAAAAATACCTTTTTTAAATATCTGCATAATTTTAAGATTATTAGTTTGAGGATAAGCAGTAGGAAAATGGTTTGTGAAGTTAATACTATTTTCATCTTTTTCAGTTACATCTTTCTCTGTTTTGGACTTCACTTAAAGTAGCTATATACTGTGTTTCTCATTTGTTATTTACCACCATTTGGCTGTATAGAGTAGATTAACATTTCAGTACCGACAGCAAAATAATTTCTGTTGCTTTCAGAAAGATGGGAGGCTTTCGTAACTTATAATTCCCAAGAAGTCACGCTTTATAATTTATGTTTCTTATTTATTTCCAATTTTAGTAAGAATTACAGTTTAGTGGCGGGGTGCCAGACTGGCTCAGTCAGAAGAGCATGCAGCTCTTGATCTCAGGGTCATGAGTTCAAGCACCACGTTGGGCATAGAGATTACTTAAAAATGATAATTTTTTTAAAAAGTGTAATTTAGAGGAAAGATATAGGTCCTTGATTCAAACAACTCCAGGTCTGAAATTGGTCTCTGCCAGTTACTTTCTTCATCTACAAATTACAGATAGGAACCACTACTCTAGAGTTAGCCTGTGGATTAAAGGACTGTATGTAAGACAGCTACTTCAGTGGCTTGTACATACTATAGCTACATTCAGTAATGGTTAATTTTCCATAGTTTTGCTCTGTCACTCACTCCCATTCCTGGCCCAGGTCAGGTGAATGTGACTAACGCTGATGAAGCCAAAGTGTTTAGTTTCAGGAACAGATAACAAACACACTTTCTTTAGCTTGTTCGTTTAATTTAGCTTTGTTCATTTGAGGGGTAAAATGTGTGCCTTTCATCAAAAAATGGACCAGGTAACAGAACATTAACTTATTCCCTGTATTGTAATCACAGTTAAGGGCTCTTCCTATTAATAGTAACTGAACAAGATTTTATTTTCTAAATGTTTATTTTGAGAGAGAGAGAGTCAGTCAGTCCCTAGCAGGCTCTATGCTGTGAGCGCAGAGCCCGATGTGGGGCTTGATCTCACAAACCGTGAGATCATGACCTGAGCTGAAATCAAGAGTCAGTTGCTTAACTGAGACACCCTGGAGACCCCCAAAATTGTTTTTGTATGTAGTGTATAATCATCAACTTTAATGAGTTAATTGAAAATCTATATAAAAACAAGTCCTTTTTCTAACATAAAGCAGTTTGATCCTTGGGAGTTATTTAGTTTCTAAGACCTCTTAGTGTGCTGCCTAAGTGTAAGGAAGTGTATAGTCTACCAAGATTTTGCTTTTGGACATCTGAAAATAAAACTTTTTAGTTCCCTCTTTTAGTAATAAATACACATTTTCCCATTGGTTGGATAATGAACTTGATACTAATCAAAGTATTCCAAGAGCAGAAACTACCTTCATCTTTACATGTTTTATCTTCTTAAAAAGAAAAAAAGAAGCTTTGAGATTAGGGATTTGTTTTTGCCATTAGAACAACCGGTGATGATTAGCTCTTTGTATTTCACTGTACATATCAGCACCACTGTATGCAATAGCTATCACTGATTGGTTCACTATACCTAGTTCTTTTGCATAAATTATGTACGTTCACCAAACATTTTTTGTTTTACAGGTATAACCACAGTTCTAGCAGATTACTAATTTGCATTAGTAATGTATTTCCAGTAATAACTTAAGAATTATAACCTTGTTTTCCTTTTGTGCTGTGGAGGAAGAAGGTGAATGTGGCTAGGAGTTTAGAGTAAGGAAGAAGAGACTTGAGGAAAGTCTTATCTTTAATTGGGGATTTTGAAATTGTTAATAGAGTTTCATCTTCCTATCTCTACCCCTTCTCCCCAATACACACTTTGGATTTTCCACTGGCTCCCTTGGAGTTAAGGATTTGTACTGTGTTGCATCCTAGACTACTTGAAATTTTGATTAATGATACAGACTTTCTTCCAGAAAAATACTGTGTATGCACAAAATTTTGCATGTAATTTCAGGGATATGTGGCCCTCACAATAATGACCTTTGTGTTAATATGAAATAGCTTATCTTGAGAAAAATCTGTTTGTTTAGAATTAAATTTGTACTTTTTCTGCTAAATGCTACCTCTCAAATAGTAATATAGATTAAACTAGTCTATAACAGATGAATTACCACATAAAATTTGAGTACAGTCATCATGATGAGACAGATGATAGCTTCAGATTCCAAGCTCACACTTCAACACTTCTACAATAGCATTTCACAATGTTAAAAAAGAACAAATTGCTTTCTTGTTGTCATCCTCCTCCTTGCTGTCATCACTTTCAAACACTGTTGCTAAATGTTATGGACTGTCATTACTAGACCCAGACATGCAAACACACATGCACACAGATTCATGATTAGATTATTTGTCAGTAGTCATTACAAATAAAGCAAAGCAGAGCTTTTCTGTTTAATAACTATTTAATAATTTTCTAATGGAATTGAATTTTTATTTCTTAAATCAAAGTATCTAGCAGTGGCAGTTTTCTCCTTCCCCCTCTCTTACATCTGAAAAAATACTAATAGCAATTTATCTTTAGAGGAAGTCTTCCCTTCTCCAGTATACTGACAAGACAACAGTTCAGCCACCAGTTAGGGTAGGAGATACACTTGGGCCTTACAGTCTCCCAGTGCACAGATGGTGACTTTTCAGTACCATCTGTTCATTATTTCTTCACAGCCATTTACAATTTCTCCCACTCCATGAGGGCTGAATAGAAAAAATAAAGTAGGACCTAGTTTTAGAGTTCCTGAAAGTTAGCTGCTCTTTCCCCTCACTTTTTCCTACAGTTGAGTAAAGGTTTTATGACTCTTCTTCTTTCTCAATATTCCAGTCATTAGCTTACATAGACCTTTCTTCATATCTCTGGTGCTACATGCCGTGCAATTCCCAGGTAACAGAAAAGCATTGTTAGTCTACTGCATATACTTGAAAAAAATCACATAAAGCGATCTGTTTTTATTTCCTTTAACTTTGTATAAAAATCCTGAGTAGTCTACTTAGTCCTTATAAGTAAAAGCTGAATCTCTGGCCACCTTCACTTGTAGAAGTCACCTGGTAGTCTTTCCTCCTGATATTAAGCAGATGGGAAGATAATAGTTGAAACTTAGCCCTGAAGCATGCATAGCAAGGAATGCTAAAAGTTGGCAGAAACATTAGTCCCTGACCTTGGCAAATCCTTTTCAAATTTTTCTTTGTGAGCTTTTTGTCCTCTTCATCTCCAGTTAAGATCTTGCTTACTGGAGGCATGGGAGGTTAACTTTAGACTCTTAATTGTCACATTGTGATGCATAAATAGTGTTCCACTGCTCTGGCATCATAGGAGAGTTTTGACTTGTGACTAAATACAAGATTCAAGAGGAGAATGATTGAATGGTATAGTTGCTATTGCCCTGTGGATTTCTTTTTATAAGATTAAGACCTATGAACATGTATAAGGTAGAGTTTGCTTAAATACGGTTTTAGAATTACTTGTCCATGAACTTATTTTTCCTTGGCCTCTTATGTTGAATTTGTAAAACTGTGATGCTTCCCATTTTTCTCCAGTCAGATATTTTTCTTCTCTTAGTCCTCTTGTGTTATTAACACTATTCGTATGATAATCCTCTGTATGATCATTGGTGTGAATGATTCGGATTCCTGAATTCCCTTCTAAGCTTCACAGTAGCTTCGCCTCTTATATTCTTTATTTAATATTCATATTTCAATATCGATCTAGTCTTATCTTTCTACTGACCTATTTTCCAGTCTGTGCCATCTTTTCAGTTTATATTTCCAAGGTAAGAGTTACAGTTTTTACTGGTTGTGGTAGCCAGTGTAGGTTCTAATACTTTCTGGAACTCTCAGGTGATAGTGAAACTCTGAACATATTAGTGGTGAATTATATAAAAGCTGAGGCATATTCTGGAGGTATTATATATACCCCCACGATCCTCACATTGAGTCATACTGTTATCTGTAATTGGATTTGGTTGCTAAAAATCTAAGAAGTCAGGTTACTTCTATGCTCATTTTACAAGTTGTGCGTGCTTTTAGAATGGTTTAAATGTCTAATTTGGGTTATGTGTTGGAGCCAGTGCTGTTTACTTTATTTCTTCCTTGGTCATATTGCATATGTTAAGGTGATTCCATTCTTTAAATTAGAATGGCCATGGAGTGACTTTAAAAAGGGGTCAGTGTCTGTTGCTCAGAATACATGCCAGCCTATTTGGTATTATTTAGTTTAAGGATATGATTGAATGTTAAAATTTAATGAATTAAGTATAATGATCATATCATTCTCATTCTCTTCTTTTTAAATTGCTTTTAATAGCATACCACCTGTCTTTGCCTCTCTGCCCAGGCTTTCAAGTATAGCACTCAAAACGGATAGTTTTTCTCTTTAAGGAAAAATCATATACTTGGGGAGAAGTTTCCAGGTACTTTATAATGATTTAACATTCTACATGTGTGTTTTTTTTTGTTTGCTTTCTGCTTTGGGAGTTTGTTTTTGTTTTTGCATTAAGCATAGCATAATGTCCTGAGTGTATTGTGATTTCACGTGAGAAATTCTGCTCATTACGGTCACTCACTACAAGCCCACCTAGTACCTTTGTGTAAATTGGGAAAAGACACCTTTTCCCTGGGGATAAGGCCTCTCAAGAAGATACAGTGTAGCTGAATTTTAACCCACACTCCCCCTTGACCAGACATTCTTGTGTAGCAAAAAATGAAGCACCCTGAATGGTACAAATTCAGATTCTGAACTTTGTACTGATTTGGATTTGTTTTGAAAAGTCCATTATAACAAACACTCACGGTTTTAAAAAATGTATATGTATTTAAAATTCTAAAACTTTAAAAAATATAGCAGAGATGATAAAAATTGTTTCCTTTGCAGAATAGTATGAAAACATAGTGAAAATGCGAAGTTTTTACTCCAAATGTAATTCTGTTTTACAATTATTATTCTTCTGTATTTTTTATATAATGCCTTAAATTAAACCTTATTGTGTTAATTATAACCAGCTATATATATATATATATGTATTTTTTTTAACTTTTACTTGAGAAATATTAGCTCATTTCCCATAACATTTAAAGCATTCTGATTCCATAATTAATGTGTGAATATTTTGTTAAATTAACTGTCCAGTGCTTTGTAGTAACAGTTTTATTACCTTTGTAATTAAACTTTGGTTTTTCCTATTTCCTCAGGTACTTTGGTCTGGGAAGCCATATGGTTCATCTCGAAGTATCGTAAGGAAAATTGGTACTAATTTATCTCTGATCCAGTGTCCGAGAGTTCAGTTTCAGGTACTATATTTTATATGTTTCAAAACTTAATATGTGCATTAGAAATACAAGTAGGCAAGACAGCTTTAAAAGTATTTTAGAACCTTTCCCCCATTGATGCTGCTACCAATAAAAGACAATAAAACTATAGTAAAGTCTTTCTGATTTTACTTCCTCTGTGAAGTGATTATTCAAGCTTTTTAAAGCTCTTTAAGACATTTATCCTTCTTAAGAATACACATACTAAGATTTAGAAGCATATCATAAGCCAAGTAGTTGTTAATTCCCAGGTGACCTTGGGCATGGCCTTATGTGACTTTAGAGGGGCTTCAGGTACCACCATTGTTTTCTTTAGTTATTATACCTTCTTATCTGGACAGCCACTCTGTTCCCCTAGTTTATTTTTAGATGTATCTGTGGATGCCTTGTAAGGTGCTTTCTCCGTCCTAGGTTTAAAGCTTAGCATTAATTGTAGGAACCATTGCCTGGACAACGACAGTGTCAAGACAAAGAGGTAATTGTGGTTCTCTGAATGAGATAACAGGGAAACCCTGAATTGGGAATACTTTAGAATGCTTAGGTCTTAGTAACCTCTGATAGCACCAAATTGAGAGCAACTCTACTCTTTGCTCGGAGACAAATTGTTATTTTTGTGATTTGGGCTTTGTTCCTTTTTGTTGTTATAGTGTTAGACATGTTCTTGTTTTTCAGTAATTCTTCACAACAGTAATACTACAAAACCTTTCAGTTTGACATTTAAGAATATAGAGTTCAGCAGATATCTACACCAGTTTTAAATAATAATGGATTAGCATGCGAAATGTGGAAGATGTATTTAATTCATAATCCAAAGCTCAGAAGTGCCCCCTGAAAGCTTATTTGATATTGTCTTACTCATAAATCAGCACTCCTGGCAGATAGAGGTAAAAATCTGTTCCTAAGTAAGTGGTAGAAATTAGCATTTGTTCAGGTTGACTAACAAGGTTGTTCATTGTTGTGCTCATTCATAATCCTGCTTGCATATTGACTGGCAAAACTTTTGTGCATCAATCTAGAAATTGACAGATTGGAACTTTCCAAGAAGTAATTTTTTTTTTTTCATCAATTTATAGGCTTTAAAAAAATAAAATGAAGAAATCTCTGGTGGTAATTCTCAGGCACAATTTCTGAGAATTCAGTTAGACACAAATTGCTGATTGCTTCATTTGCCAACTTCCTTCAAATAACTGTTGTGTTAACTGAGGCTTATTAACTTTTTTCTGATTGCTCAGTTCTATTAAAATTTTCTTTTTGTCCATTTATGTGTCTACTTAACCTAGTTGCAGGAGAACTTGGTACAGCATTTGTGTTCATGTAGCTAGAGATATATAGAAGGAGATGAAGATAATTTAGCATTTTTTAGTAACAACCCAAATCTGCCTTGATAGTTACTGGGCTGAAATACCAGAGCCAAGTATAGTTTCTTGGAGAGATTCTTTTTCTCATTGTTATTAGTCGCTTAAAGGGTATGAGCAGGATTAAGAATACTAGATTTAGTACAGGAGCTGAATTTGAGTAAAGGTGGATAAACATAGGAGAGTAAGATCAGAGAAATACTGGTGACCTACTTGAGAATATAATGGAAGACAGAAGACATTTGTTTATAATGAGACTTTAACTTCCAGGTGGTTTTATAGCATACTGAGTCTTTTTAAATTCAAGGTCAATATTAAAGTGAGTGTTTTATGTGCTAGTTAGATATTTTAAATCTGCTATTATTCCTTTGTATCCTCTATTATTTTTTAACTACATCTATCAGAAATGTAAAAATGTGGAATTTTAAAAACCATGCAATTTAGAGTAATAAAGTTGAAAATGCATTTTTGCTATTTTTCTGGCTCATTTGAGGATTTGATAGGGAATATATTTGGACTGTCTAGGAGCCCAGCATGAGTAAATTCTATAGAAAGTGAGGACCACAGTTGGACCCCGGGAGAGTAGACACCATTTTAGGGCCATATTCAGGAGACAAAAATTGAAATGGATTAAACTTGAGAATAGGGCATTCCTGGGTCAATTCAGAAGCAGGAGTTAGGTAGTCAAAACCAGTCCCTCTGACGTTCTGGGTGATTTCAGTCTTTTGGAAGATTTGTCTGAAACTTAGCAATGTATATTCTTTACTTCCTATATTCCTGTTGACTTTGAGTTCCATTTCTTTTCTACCGCCCACACTCATAGGTAACACCTCGACTCTGTCACCCTCAAAACAATTTTACCTCTGAAATCTTAAAGTTCAGTATAGTTCCTTCCAGATCATACCATCTTTTCACTGTTACCAGCTGACCCATATATTTGTAGACAAGTAATGATAGGCAAGATGGGTGCATTACTTTTTGTCGTGAGGGTTAGACAAGATAATCCTTGTAAAGCTCTGAATATAATAACTGGTACATAATTAGGGCACAGAAAAAGCGTGCTAGTGGTGGTGATTTTATTATTATTATTGCCACCTGACAGTTGAATAGCAAATTAACTTGCTTGCTATTCAAATAATTCACCTCCTGATTTTATAAATTAGACTTACAGAGTCACAAATCAGAACAGAGACCAACACATTTATTTACACCTTAATCCAGTTAATAGGCACAATAAATTTTGGGCTGGGAATAAAATATGGTAATAAGTGTAAAAAGCAAAGCGTTGCTTTGCTTTGTTACTTGAAGGAGACTTGCCTGTAACCCCATAGCCTTTCCCAGTCCGTTTTGTGAGTGCTAGACATGAGTTGGCTACTTTAGACTCAAAACAAGATCTCTAGACCCTTCATAATTTAGTTATTTTAAATTAAGCTTTTTATATATTTTTTGATATTTATTTATTTTTGAGAGAGTGTGTGCACAAGCGGGGGAGGGGCAGAGAGAGAGAGAGAGAGAGAGAGGTAGAGAGAGGTAGACACACAATCTGAAGCAAGCTCCAGGCTCTGAGCCATCAGTGCAGAGTCCGATGAAGGTTTCAAACTCACGAACGAATGAGATCATGACCTGAGCCAAAGTCAGACACTTAACACCCCCTGAGCCAAAGTCAGACGCTTAACCCCAGCTGAGCCACCCAGGTGCCCGTCATTGTAATTTTGATTTTCATTTCCCTGGTGATGAGTGATATTGAGCATCTTTGCATGTGTCTATTGGCCATCTGTATATCTTCTTTGGAGGAATGTCTGTTTATATCTTCTGCCCATTTAAAAAAAAATTTTTTTTTTAACATTTATTCATTTTTTGATAGTGTGAGTGGGGGAGGGGCAGAGAGAGAGGGAGACACAGAATCCAAAGCAAGCTCCAGGCTCTGAACCGACAGCACAGAGCCCGATGCAGGGCTTGAACTCACGGACCGTGAGATCATGACCTGAGCTGAAGTCGGACACTTAACTGACTAAGCCACCCAGGCGCCCATCTTCTGCCCATTTTTAATTAGATTATTTGTTTTTTGGTTACTGAGTTGTATCAGCTCTTTACATATTTTGATTGCCCTTTATTGGATATGTCATTTGCAAATCTTCTCCCATTCAGTGGGTTGCCTTTTAGTTTTGTTTCTTTCTTTTTGCTATGCAGAATCTTTTTATTTTATTCTGGTAGACCCTTCACATTTACTTTTAATTGAAGAAAAATAAACTTCCCTTGGCCTTTTTATACCTTTCAGATAAGTACATTTCAACCTTGAGTCACAATTACACACTTCTGGCCATAAGCATTTTGTATATTTGGATATTATAGCCCCCTTGGGGGTAGGAACCCAGATTAAGACAAAGAGAGAGTAGGTTGTTGTTTTTTTTTTTTTTTTTTTTTTTCCTCCTAGTACTTATTCCAGCTTCATGAAACCAAAAGAAAATTCAGATAATGGAGGAACTGGAGAAAGCAGTGAACTCTGGAAGATTGGGAGGAATGGGGTGCAGAAGTTATAACTTGCAGTGGTTCTCGATACTTTTTGCATATTTAAATCACCAGGAGCTTTCAAAATATTCATTCTCCGGCCCCATCTTGCAAAGTAGTTTTGTATGCCCACCTTCCCTGCAAAAACACAGAGCTTTTGAAGAATATAGGTCCTACTCAAAGCTCACTAAATCAGAATTTCATACATTTGTGGGTTTTTTTGTTTTGTTTTATGAGGAGCTTCTTATGCAGCTGAGGTGAAAACTTCAGGCACGTATTGTATTTTAGCATTTTGCTAGGGAAAATTTTCCTTAAAGCAGTAACAGAATTATCTATTGACAGTTACAAAAGTAATCGTTACAAAAGTACTTTGGGGGTGCATTTTTATAAATTTTAAATTGAATGAGTTAAACATGGAACCAAAAGCAGCTTATTGGGGTGGTAAATATTACATATGAAAAAACCTTAAGGCAAAAAAAATTAAAGGTAATCTTGAGTACTACCAGAAAAAGTGGGGTGGGCCACTTGGCAGTGGGTATAGAAGTTGGACTTTCAGCTTTTGTAACTGACAGACTTCTGGGTAATTTAACTTGGACCACCTTTTTTCCTTGTGGAAACCCTGCCCACTCCTGTTTTCTGGGGTTGCTAGGAGTTGTTGGAACTGCAGAGGTAATGTTCTGTAAACAAACAAATAATGAATGGAATTCTACTAAAGTTCACACCCCGTGACAAAATCTGGAAGTAAAATAGCCACTTGTCACAGCCCATCTTTATTTAGCAAATAAACTTGAAATCTACATTATTCTAGGGGCTGTTGATCAATGGTGGACCAAAAAGACATGATCTCTGTCCTTATTGGGATTTGATTCAGTGGGAAAGATATTTAACAAGTAAATATTCTAATAGACATATAGTTTATACTAAATGCTGTGAAGGAAAACATAGTATAGCATGGGGCAGGATAATAATTGGTGGTTTGTCTGGAAGGCGCCTTTGGAGGAATGACAGGTAAAGATTAGAAAGAACCAGCTCTTCACAGTTGGGGTAAGGGGTGGAGTTGGTGGAAGAGAGAATATGTGCATAGATTCTGGAACAGGCAAGACAGAAGTTATAGTTTGAGGAGCCGAGAGAAGGCTGGTGGGACTTCATGTGGTCTGGTGGTCTTTGGTGTCTGAGCCATGTGAAGGTAAGTGCCTGGATTAATACTAAAACTAACTGTTAAACTTAACACATTTTTGTTCAGTTACTCTTCAGTATTCTGGAATATGCTAGCATGTGATGTCATACTCTATGTGATGTTAAAACTTCTTGGTAATTTTCGCTCTCAAATGGCCATTAAGAACGAGATGCAGATACAGTATTATGTTTGATAAATTTGGTAGTGTGGCACTGTAATTTGAAGTGTAACTCTAAACAATGAACGATTGTGATGTTTTATTCATTCTCAGTAATTGATTTCTTAGTTTCTCCAGGGGATCCTGTTACTTACCTTCTTAGGTTATTTTGAGAGAGAGACACATTTCTCTCCCTTTGTCTCTCTGATGTCTTTCCTGTCCCTGTTCCCTCCTCACCTTCTCTTCCTACCCTACCTCAATTTAGGTGCATGAAGAGAAAGCTTTAATAAATGCTTGCTTTTTAAAAAGTGACATTCTACTCAGAAACATGAGTGGCTGAGTCTTGGCCAGAATATTGGATTTAGTGTTCTTTACACAGGTATATTGTGTGGCCTGTTGGTGTCACTGTATGTGACTATATTAAAATATACAAATTTTGCTTTCAGTTTTTCTAACTATGGCAAGAATTAGTAGAAAAAGAATTAAATCTGTTAGTAAAAGTGCAGAGATTTTTATTTTAAAAAGTTAAAGATTATTATTTTGCTGTGCTGCTTTTAATGCATGTTTTGCATTGGAATATAAACAAATGGTGGAAAATAGACTGAGTCTATTTACTATTATACCCTTTTTGGCAAGAAACCGAGAGAATCCTGGTTCCTAGTACCAGTGTATTTATTTTATGAAAAGTCACATTAGGACAAAATTAGCTCTTCTAATATTTTATTCTAAGTATTTCAATTTTTATACAAGCTGTGTATTTTTCTTTCATGCATTTTATTAAATCATTTGTCTTGGTATAGTTGGTATAGTTTTACATTATCAGAATATTTAAAATTATCTAAAGTTACTGTAGTAAAATTTTTGAAATATAATTGAATTTGGGTAATTTAAGTTGTACCAGATGTTGAATTAAACTTAAGATCAGTAAAAATAATAATGCTGCTACTGAATTTTTGCTCTGAATGAAATACTTTTCATACTTTCTGGAAGGAATTTGGATACTTACAAATCAATAAATACTAATTTTAATTTAAAATTTATAATGCCCTTGATTTTGGAAAAAAATTTTTTTCTATTCTTTCTTCACTGTGTGTTTTGTTTTGTTTTGTTTTTCCTCTGTCACAACGATAGCTATGATAGGACAGGACCTTGCTGGAACTTTCAGTAAGTTGGCTTTGTCTTTTTCAAACTTCCCATTGGTCACCCATGCATGTCAGTAGTGCCATCTAAACTGTACTTCCAACAGTTTCATGCCATCAGCCCCCTTGCCTGCACTGATGTTACCTTAACTGGTACTTAATTAAGTGAATTGTCTTTACTATTCCATTCTTTTTTATTTAAAATTTTTTAAAGTATCTATTTATTTTTGGGAGACAGAGTGCAAGCTGGGGAGGGGCAGAGAGAGGAGAGAGAGATACAGAATCTGAAGCAGGGTCCAGGCTCTGAGCTGTCATCACAGAGCTCGACACAGGGCTCGAACCCAGGAAGCGCAGGATCATGACCTGAGCTGAAGTCGGACACTTAACTGACTGAGCCAACCAGGCGCCCCTCCTATTCCATTCTTGTTACTCAGTGCGCATTTCAGCGACAACTTTATTTATTTTTTTTTAACGTTTATTTATTTTTGAGATAGAGCATGAACAGGAGAGGGGCAGAGAGAGAGGGAGACACAGAATCTGAAACAGGCTCCAGGCTCTGAGCGGTCAGCCCAGAGCCCGATGCGGGGCTCGAACTCACGGACTGTGAGATCATGACCTGAGCCGACGTCGGGCGCTTAACCGACCGAGCCACCCAGGCGCCCCTCAGTAACAACTTTAAATCTTTAAAATAAGATTAGTGTTACTGTATTTTCAGTTTTATTTTGTCTTTTGGATGAGTTTGGTTTCCCCAGGGACTTTGTTAGCCTTTTTTTTTGTTTCTTTTTTAATGGCATAAATCACTGTTATGTAGATATGTGAGTTAAATATTAAGATGACTGTTCTGTGGGGCAGGATGTCCATTAGTAATGATACAGATATGATCAATTCTGGAATTGGTTCTTGACAGTATCAGTATTTTCATCTCATTGAACATGTGTTATATAGACAGGGTATTATTTTGGTGATTACCTAGAATAATTTCTTAGTAAGATTGTAAACTAAGTCAATGGAAAATTTTTGTTTTTTTAAGTTTATGCAGAAAGCAACATTTCATGTTTAATATGTTGAAGGTACTACAGATGTAAAATTTAGATACATTGTTTGATCTTTACATTATAAAACACTCTGAAAAGCTGTCAAAAATGGGTTGATTTATGTTTTTAAATATTTGTTTTTAGAAAAGTATCATTTTTCTCCTTTTATAAACAAAAATATCTAGGAAGAAAACCAATTTTTGTAACTTTTGTGGGAAAGTAAGAAGTCTTGAGGTCAAAACTTCATTTTACTTGTCTTAAATCTACGTCACTTCCAACAAACTAGTAACTATTGAAATAAAATTTTATTTACTATCATTTTAAAAAATTAATTAGTTTAAGAGCATGAGCAAGGGAGAGGGGCAGAGAGAGAGAGAGAGAGAGAGAGAGAGAGAGAGAGAGAATGAATCCCAAGCAGGCTCCATGCTCAGGGTGGAGCCTGACATGGGGCTTGATCTCACGAGCATGAGATGATCATGACCTGAGCTAAAATCAAGAGTCATACACTTAACCGACTGAGCCACCCAGGTGCCCCTACAATTTTATTTTCTAAAATAGTTATAAACAGACTGATCTTCATGAACTAGCATCTTGATCATTCAGGTTTTACTTTTATGATCTTTCACTTGTACAGAATAGCCCATTAAATACTGTGTTCCTTCTAGGAGTTTCCACAGGGCTTGGAGACCTTTTTGTTTAAGTATCTCCATGTAATCCACTTGGAATCTCCCTAATACAATGTTATAGGAATGTTAATACATGATTCTGTTTTCTTTTGTCTTTTCTTTTTTTTTAAATTTATTTTTGAGCAAGCACAAGTTGGGGAGGGTCAGAGAGAGGATCTGAAGCAGGCTTTGCACTGACAGGCTAACAGTAGTGAGCCCAATGTGGGGCTCAAACTCACGTGAACTGCGAGATCGTGACCTGAGCTGAACGAAGTTGGACTCTCAACCTACTGAGTCACCTGGGCACCCCCATCATTCTCTTTTCAATAGTGGATAGGAATAATATTGCCAGATTTCTCTGGCTCTTAAGATCAAATGTGATGCCCATTTGAGTTATGTTAATTTAAGTTGTATGAGATACCCATTGACTGAATATCTGTGTGTTTATTGACTTATTTGGATAAATACCTAAAATGTAATGGGGGAGAAGTATAAAAATCCTTTTGATTTTTCTTTGATCGTATCCCTTGGTAATGTACTTCCTAAAGTGTTTACTTTTCTTCTCTTATGGCCAGTTATTCAAGTACATGCTTTAAAACATTTGTATTAAAAAATTTTTTTTTGTTGTTTATTTGTGAGAGAGACAGAGCATGAGCGAGGTAGGGGCAGAGAGGGAGGGAGACACAGAATCCAAACAGGCTCCAGAGCTGTCAGCACAGAGCCCAATGTGGGGCTTGAACCCACGAACCATGAGATCATGATCTGAGCTGAAGTCAGATGTTTAATCAACTGAACAACCCAGGTGCCCCTAAAACATTTGTATTTTGAAAGGCTTTTCATCTTAATTCCATTATTAGTTTTTGTTTATTTTTTGTTCTTGCCTGGGATTAGATTCTTAAATATTTACTCCTTTAATACAACTGTTTTCCCTCTTGACTGTACCTTTGTCCTGCCCAAAAGCTGTAATTTAAGGCATTTCAAATACTTGATATTCTTAGTGTGTTATTAAAATGTCAGTTTTCTAATGCCGCTTTATTAAGTTGATAACGTTAGGTAATTATGGTACCAGAATGGGTGCACATACGAGTAGCCAGTGTGTTCAATTAAAATTTTATTCATAATATTAAAGATATTTAACTGTTTCAGTATTATGTGTTTGTGTGGTATATTTTACCGTTGAGGAAGAAGCATTATTTAAGTGTAGCTTCAAAAGCCTGATCTGGCAACGATAGTATTGAGAAGGTTCAAACAAAGCATGAGTTACAGCACAACTTTTCTGATAAATATGTCAATAAGTAAATCTCTTTGGCCTTTTTAACTTTTTTCTTCATTTAAAAAGTCTGCATTTTCTTTTTTTTTTTTTTATTTTAAAAAAAAATTTTTTTTTCAACTTTTTTAAATTTATTTTTGGGACAGAGAGAGAGACAGAGCATGAACGGGGGAGGGGCAGAGAGAGAGGGAGACACAGAATCAGAAAAAGGCTCCAGGCTCCGAGCCATCAGCCCAGAGCCTGACACGGGGCTCGAACTCATGAACCGCGAGATCGTGACCTGGCTGAAGTCGGACGCTTAACCGACTGCGCCACCCAGGCGCCCCTGCATTTTCTTTTTTATTTAAACCTCAGTGTTACTAACTTTTAGGAAGTATTAATCTGATAACTTTATTTTAAAATCATTAGTCATTGGTCATCTGTCTCTGAGGCATTACACTTATAACAACACTTTAATTATCTTTCCATCTACTTTCCAAGGTAAATTTCAGAACTTGCATGCTTTTTCTTTGTATTTCAGAATATTCTGTCATTTACGTGGTTAAACTTTAGAGAATTCTATTTGTTTTGTTCTTTAATATAGTTAATACTTTAAAAATCATGATTTAAAACAATGTATTTTCAGGGGCACCTGGGTGGCTCAGTTGGTTAAGTGTCTGACTTCAGCTCATGTCATGATCTCATAGGTCATGAGTTCGAGCCCCGCGTCGGGCTTTGTGCTGACAGCCCAGAGCCTGGAGCCTGCTTCGGACTCTGTGTCTCTCTCTCTCTGCCCCTCCCTTGCTCGCGCTCTGTCTCTCTCTCAGAAATAAGTAAACATTAAAAAAAAATCTTTAAAAATGTTATCTTCAGCACTTTAACAGCATCTCTATATACGAATCCATTTAAAAATATTCCCAAATTTAGCACATATATTGCTTGCTTGTTCTTATTATTATACTTTTTTTGACTAAATCTCTTCAGAAAAATTGATTTTTTTAATGCTTAAATTCTAAAAATTTTCATAATATTTTAGGATGAACACAGGTATTTGTTGGCTTTTTTTTTTTTTTTTAAGACTTTTGTTTTGTTTTTAGTTCATTTATTTTGAAAGAGAGAATGCACACACAAGCTGGGAGGGGCATAGAGGGAGAGAGAGGGAATCCCAAACAAGTTCCACACTGTCAACACAGAGCCCCATGCTGGGCTCGAACCCACAAACTGTGAGATCATGACCCGAGCCGGAATCACAAGTAGGATGCTTAACCCACTGAGCCACCCGTGTACCCCTGTTGGCTTGTTTTTAAAGCCAATCTCATTTGACCTGTAAAATAAAAATTGAATAAAGTTAAGTTATAATTCAGAGATTGTCATAAACCTATTAGGCAACAATACAACATAACTGATGTTCTCTTTTGTGGGGACCTTCAATGGAGATGTTAGAAACTGTCCATGTGTTTGTAACACCAGAGCTGATGATTTTCCTTTGGGTGATTAAAAAGTTTTATTCTAACATTTTGGTGACAAACACCTTTCCTGTTTACAACTTATAGCTTACCAGCCCTACAACAGAATGGAGCCCTAGCCATCCAGGAGAGGATGCAGTGGTGTCTTTTGCTGATGTTGGATGGGTAGCCAACGAAGAAGAAGAATGTTCAACAAGACGAAGGTTAGTCTGGAAGGCTCTCAGGGCTTAGATGCAGTATTTATGATTTTAAAGGGTGATACATTTGCAATATTTTCTTTTAGTAGCCTAATTTGATTTCTAGTCACTAACCCAGTTATTTTTCACAAGTAGTCTTCTTTTCTGTTTATTTTAAACACTCAGTATTATAAAGTTCCTAGAGACCTATAACTGTGTCTTAAGTGCTTATGAGTTATAGAATTGCCTGCCCTTCAGAAGCTTAATATGAAACCAGAAGCAACTATCATAAATATGTTTAGATAAGTAATTAAAATGATATTATTGGGGCAGGGGAATCAGTGTGGGTCACATTAGGGACTTTGTGTAATCACTGGAGAATGCTTCCTAAAAGTTGTGTCAAGATGAGTGTGATTCAGAGGACATAATGTGTAAGAGTTAGAGAGGTACTTTCATTTATTTCAAAGAGCCTTGAATAAATTATTGACTACACTTTCAGTCTAATAAACAAGTCATGCAGCATATTTAACTCTTCATTCTTTTTTTTTTTTTTTAATTTTTTTAGTGTTTGTTTATTCTTGAGATCGAGAGAGAGAGAGCGAGCGAGCATGAGCAGGGGAGGGGCAGAGTGAGAGAGGGATGCAGAATCTGAAGCAGGCTCCAGGCTCCGAGCTGTCAGCACAGAGCCTGATGTGGGGCTCGAACCCACAAGCTGACGTTAAACCGACTGAGCCACCCAGGCGCCCCAACTCTTCATTCTTATTAGGCCTCAGAAATACAGATGTAAACTAAGACACTGCTTTCTAGGAATATTTGGTGTGCTAGAGGAGATTAAAAAGGAAATCAATGATGTTGATATTATAAAGTTTACTAAGTAAATCCAGAAGGCCACTGTGGGATGAGAGAGGTTTGGCAAGGCTTCTCAGAGAAGAGAATGCTGGAGCAAGGACAACCAGCAGAGGTAGGAGAATTTCATGGAAGGGGAATAAACTAATTATCAGTGTCAAATACTTAGAGGCTAGGTAAATCAAAAAACTAGCAAGTTTCAATTTTGTTTTGTAGTTGGAAGATTATCATTGACTTTAGCAAGAGTAATTTCATTTGAGTGGTATTAGCTGCATAAAATAAGAATCAAGTAATCCAAGAAACAGTAATGTATTTCCATTGCTTTTGGCAAATTCATTGCTTATGGATGATTTGAATGACAAGTAGAAGTGAGGACATAGTGGTAAATGAACACAGACCATATACTGCAGATTAGCAGGTATAGAGCTTTTAAAGATGTTCATTTTATTTTTTAATTGAACTTTTTATTTTGAGATAATAGATTATTACATACAGTTGTATGAAATAATACAGAAACATTTCCTGTACTCTGTACCCCATTTTCTCCAATGGTAACATCTTGCAAAACTGGTATAATATTAAAACCAGTATGTTGACACTGCTAAAAGTCGAGGTACAGAACATTTCTCTATCGCAGTTATCCCTCATGTGGCTACACCCACTTCCCTTCCCTCTCCAGTCTCTCCTTAATCAGTTGCAGGCACTTAGCTTTTCTCCATTTTCACAATTTTGTCATTTCAAGAATGTTATACAAATTGAATCATACAGTATGTAACCTTTTGGGACAGGCTTTTTTTGCCAAGCATAATTCTCTAGTGATTTGTCCAGATTGTTGTATATACCTGTAGTTTTTTTCATTTTTAGAGCTGAGGTAGTATTCCTTGGTATGGATGGACCATTGTGTTTAACCATGCACCAATTGATGGAACATCTGGATTGATTCCAGTTTTTGGCTGTTACGAATAAAGTCGTTACAAACATTTGTGTACCAAAGTTTGAATGAGCATAAGTTTTTATTTCTCTGGGGTAAATGCCCATGAGTGCAGTTGCTGGGTCATCTCAGTCATGAAATAGTTGCGTGTTTATGTTTTGTGAAACTGGCAAACCATTTTCCAGAGTGGCAATACTATTTGTCAATTCCAGTAGTAATGTATAGCTTATCTAGCTGTATCTTTGCCAGTATTTAGTGTCATCATTCTTTTTTCTTTTCTTACCATTCTAGTAGTTGTGTGGTGATATTGTGGTTTTTAATATGTGTTTCCTTAATGGCTAACGATGTTGAACATCTTTTCAAGAGTTTATTTGCCATCTTTTTTTTAAACTATTTTTTAAAATTGTTTTGTAAGTTTACTTATTTTGAGAAAGGCAGAGTGTGTGAGCAGGGAGGGGCAGAGAGAGAGGATGAGAGAGAATCAGGCTCTGTGCTGTGCTGTCAGGGCAGAGCCTGATGTGGGACTTGAATTCACAAACTGTGAGACCATGACCTGAATTGATATCAAGAGTCAGATGCTCAGCCTACTGAGCCACCCAGACGCCCCTTATTTGCTGTCTTTTGGATAAAGTGTTTCTTCATGTCCAATTTTCTAATTGGAGATATTTTCAAGAGTTCTTTATGTATTTTAGATCGGAGTCCTTGTCAGATAAGTAGTAATAAGTAATATGTAAATCTTTCCTCCCACATATAATGGGACAAGTGAAAGCTTGTCTTTTCATTTAAGTCTTTCAGAAAGCAAAAGTTTTTAATTCTGATGAAATCCAATTTATCAATTTTTTTCTTTTATGGATTGCTTTTGCTGTCAGTGTAGGAACCCTGGACTTAGTGTTATAGCCTGCAGATTTTTGTATTCTATTTTTAAACCTGTCCTTTGTTAATTATTACATGAACCAAAGAACCAAGAAAGGTAGTGGGAAATTTTCCCTCCCGGACACCATCTTCTTTACAGCACAGACCATTACACAGTATAAAGAGAAAACTACCATAAATGATAGTTATTTCCTGTGGAGAGTTACTTTTTTTTTGAGTTCAGATTGCAAGTTAGGTTAAGACAAATGAAGAAAAACCCAGAATGTTAGCTTATTGAGAGAAACAATAATCTATTTTCATTGCTTTTGGCAAATCTTAAGCGAGGTCTGAATTAAGAAAGCATTATTTGAAAAAAATCATAAAGATGGTAAATGGGTGTTTCCATAGCTTTTTTTTTTTTTTTTTTTGTCTGAAATCCTTGTTGGTTAAAGACAGAAACTACTTCATTTCTACAAAGGAATGCTATAAACTTTTAAGACATGTGCTATCACATTTTTTGTGAACTATCAAAGTCAAAAAGGACATTATCATGAAAAAAAATAAAGACAACCAAAGAACTTTAAAGGCATTTAGCTACTTTGCTGTTCTCTATTAGTGTTTTTATATGCTCAGTGATATAAAGGAAGCAGAAGCACGGAGCCTGGGGTGAAACAAGAAAACAAGAGGCACATTATAGTAAGAAGGTGAAGAGATAAAGATCCCACTGTCATCGAGAACCTTACATTGCTTAATTTCAATTTAAGGGGTCACTTAAATGCATGGCATTATGGAAAATAAATGATATGTTATGGTTCATCTGAACTTGTCAGTTGGCCCCAAGCTGCAATAATCACCTTCTCAATGTCAGATCATTTACTCCTCAAAGAATCCTGAAATAGCCATTCTCTCCCCATGAATTTCCCCAGGAATTGGCAGCAATCCAGGATTGTTCTTTCTGTCCTTGTGCTGCTCCTTTCAGTGTTCCCTATCCAGTGAGTTTGACAGCATGTATCTGAAAGCTTTGATATTTTTCTGATTCTTCATTTGTTCTCGTGACATATCTGTATGTCCCTGTCTTATAATGGAAGAAATCCTCATTGACTTGCATTATGGCTTGAACTTGGGCCATTTTGCATGATTTCTTTCATTATCTCAGTGTTATTGGAGGAGACCCTGTGTGGAGGAGAACATTGGTAGATCCTGTTCGATTTCTCGATGTTGTTGGGACATGTTTTTTAAAAAAATTTTATAGTTCTGTTTTACATTTAAGTCTGTGATCCTTTGTCTAGTTTTGGTGTCAAGGTAATACTAGCTTCATAAAATGAATTGGACAGTGCCTCTCTTCTGTGTTCTGAAGAGATTATATAGAACTGGTGTTAATTGTTTTATAAATATTTTATAGTTTTCTCCAGTGAAACCATCTGGGCTTGGAGATTTCTTTTTGTTGTGTCTTAAAATTGTGAATTCAATTTCTTTAATAAAGTTATAGGACTTTTATCAGTTTCATGTTGGGTGAGATGTAGTAGTTTGTGCTTCTCACGGAATTGGTCCATTTCATCTAAGTGGTCAAATTTATGTGTGTAGCATTGTTTGTAGTATTTGTAGTAGTTTATAAGGCTGTAGTGATACCCGTTTCATTTCCTAATATTAGTAATTTGTGTCTTCTCTTTTTTTAAGACTTGTCAATTTTACTAATCTTTTCAAAGAACCAACACTCTTTTCGTTGATTTTTCTGTTTTCAATTTTTCTGTTTGATTGGTTTCTCCTCCTATTATTTTCTTCTATTTGCTTTGAGCTCATTTTGCTCATATTTTTCTAAGCTTTTAAAGTAGGAGCTTACATTATTAATTTTAGGCTTTTCCTTTTTTTCTAATATGATACTCCTCCCCTCTTGCCTGCAGTTTGTCTTTCCATGATTTCATTTACCTACAGTCAACTGCAGTAAGAAGCAAATGATCCTCCTTCTGACATATCGTCAGAAGGTCAGTACTAACTCTTACAGTGCCTACGTCATTCACCTCACTTCATCTCATCATGTAGGTATTTTGTCACAAGGATGAGTATGGTACAGTAAGACATTTTGAGAGAGATCATATTCACATAACTTTTATTACAGTAGATTGTTAGAATTGTTCTATTTTATTGTTAATCTCTTGCTGTGCTTAATTTATAACTTAAACTTTATTGTCAATATGTAGGTATAGGCAGGAACACAGTATATATAGTGTTCAGTATTATCCAAAGTTTCAGGCATCCACTGGAGGTCTTGGCACGTATTCCTCCGTGGATGAGGGGAGACTACTGTTTTTGTTTGTTTATTTGAAAGGGAGAGTACTGTAAAACCATTTTTAGTGCTATAAATTGCCCTCTCAACACTGCTTTAGCTGTACCGTACATGTTTCAGTATAGTGTATTTTTTAAAAATCCAGCTCACTATATTTTTTTATTTCCCTTGAGATATCTTCTTTGATCTATGGATTATTTAGAAGTTTGTTCAGTTTCCAAATATTTGGAAATTTTGCTGTTATCTTTGCATTATTGAGTTCTAGTTTGATTCTATTATGGTCAGAGAACAGATGTTATATATGCTTCTTTTAAACTTGTTGAGTGGGGCGCCTGGGTGGCTCAGTCGGTTAAGCGTCCGACTTCAGCTCAGGTCATGATCTCGCGGTCCGTGAGTTCAAGCCCTGCATCGGGCTCTGTGCTGACAGCTCAGAGCCTGGAGCCTGTTTCAGATTCTGTGTCTCCCTCTCTCTGACCCTCCCCCGTTCATGCTCTGTCTCTCTCTGTCTCAAAAATAAATGTTAAAAAAAAAAAATTTAAACTTGTTATTTTAATGGTCCTTGATATGGACCATTTTGATTTATTTTCTGTGGTTATTTGAAAAAAAGGTGTATCCTATAAATGTCGAAGAGGTTCCATTGTTGAATTTTTCTCCATCCTTTCTGACTGTCTATTCTAACAGTTGTTCAAAAGGGGGTGTTGAGATCTCCAGCTATATTTGTGGATTTGTGTATTTCTCTTTCTATTTGGTGCATACACATTTAGAATTGCTATGTCTGTTTTAACCCACGCTGCCAATTGGTCTTTTACTTGGTGCATATAAAGCATTTACATTTATTAGTTATTGATATGTTAGAGTTCAAATCTACTCTTTTTTCCCCTCTGTTCTCTGTTTTCTTTTTTCTGCTTTACCGTGGATGACTTAAACATTTTTTTTGGATTTCCTTTTTGATTTATCTGTGTTTTTGAGTGTCTTTCTTTGTGAAGTTCTTTTGGTGGTTGACCTAGGTATTACATTATATATATATAGCTTACCACATTCTACTGGTGTCATTTTACCAGTTGAACTTCTTTATGTCCCAATACCCTCCCTGTTTATAATTTTCTTAAAAACCTTCTTTACAGACATTTGGAATCACATCAGTATGATATTTCCTTCAAACATAATTTAGAAACAGGATGAGAGAATAAATCTATTTACCCACATTTTTGCTGTGTTTTTCTTTCTGCTTGATGCAGTTTCTCTTTTTATTGCTTTCTTTCCATTTGGAGAACTCCTTCAGCTATTATTTCAGTATAGGTGTGCTTGCTATAAGTTTTTTGTTTTATTTGAGAATTCTTGATTTCCCCAGTTTTGAGGGAAATATATATATTTGCTAGACATGAGGTTATGAGTTCATAGTTTTTATTTATTTATTTATTTATTTTATTTTATTTTTTAAAGTTTATTTACTTATTTTGAGAGAGAGTGAGAATCCAAAGCAGGCTCCACACTGACAGCATGGAGCCAACGTGGGGCCCCAACTCATGAACCATGAGATCACAAACTGAGCCAAAACCAAGAATCAGACACTTAACCGACAAAGCTACCCAGGCCCCCGTTAGTTCTATTCTTTTAACACTCGAACAGTGTGCCATTTCTTCAAGCCTCCATGGTTTCAGATGAGAAATCCTCTGTCATTCAATGAGTTTTTCCCCTATAGGTAGGGTATCCTTTGTCTGTAGCTACTTTAAAAATTTCTTCTTTGCCTTTGGTTTTCAGAAGTCTGAGCCAGGTGTTTCTTGGCATGGATTTCTTTGGGTTTATCCTGTTTGGAGTTCACTCAGTTTCTTTGAATCTTCAGGTTTATGTCTTTGTTATTATTTCTATAAATATTTTCTTTAAGTAACTTGTCTGCCGTTATTTCTTTAAGTACTTTTCAGTGTGGCCCTCTTTCTCCTCTCCTTCTGGGACCCTGATAGCACAAGTATGAGATCTTTTATAGTCATACAGGTTATTGAGACTGTTGGCTTTTTTTTTTCCCTAGTCTGTTTGCTTTTTGTTTTTCAGATTGAATAATTTCTGTTGTTCTGTCTCCAAAGACAGAACATTCTCCATTCTTGGTTTGATCCTATGTACTGTGTTTTTCAGTTATTTTACTTTTTAGTTCTAAAATTTTCATTTGGGATTCTCCTTTATATTTTCTGTTTCTTTGCTGAGACTATTTTTTTCATTTGTTTCAAGAGTGCTGGTAATTGTTCCCTGAAGCCTTCTGACCATAGCCTCTTTAAAATATGTCAGATAATTTTTAACATCTCTGTCTTCTCAGAGCTGGCATCTATTGTCTTTGTGCATTCAGTTCATCTTCTTTCAGGTTCTTGGTATGAGGAGGGATTTTTGACTAAAACTTAAGATATTTTTGGTATAGAAGACTCTGGATCTAAACCTTTTCTTTTAGATGTTTTCCACTAATAGCACTCTGGCAGGGGAAGAGTGGGTGCCACCTTTTTCTGCCAGGTGGGAGCAGAAATCCAGGTTTCTCATTCAGCCTCCGTGAGCTCCAGCTTCCCACAAGGCCTCTTGTGACATTATCCCAGCAGGTAGGTGTGAGTGCCTCATTACTGCTAGATGGGGTGTAATTTGAGGCTCCCCACATTGTCCCCACTATACCACAAGGAGTGAGGTACCCTTTTAAGTCCCTTCTCCCTGCCTTCTTTGACAGCATCCTGCAGAGTGTGAGGCATCTCTTTATAGCCTAATGAGGATGAGTTAGTCTTTGCTGCATGGTGTAAGTGGGGCCACAGTGCTTTCTGTGCTATTTGGCTGGAGTAGAGTAGTTATTTTACATAAGTTCTCTATCTTGGGAACCTACCCTTTTCTTGGTCCTTTTTGGCTGGGAGAGCTGACTTTTGTTGGGGCTTTTTCCCCCCGCCCTGCATTCGTTGACATTTCTGAGTTTTACCCATTAACTCCAGCAACCAGTCTGAGATATATGAAGCAAAAGAAAAACAGGAAACTCACTCCTATGTCGTTCTTTTGGATCCCAAAGTTCTAGCCATTCTGTCTTGTCCCCACCTTTCAGAGTCCTATTTGTTTTATGTATGTCTAGGGTTTTTAGTTTTAGTTAAGAGGAAGAGTAGGGAAAACTAGTCTGTCCCATCTTCCTGGAAAGAGAAGCCTCTAAAGGACTTTTAACACAAATGCCATGTTTGCAGAGGATATGACATGAGGTAGTTATAAGGGGGATTGTCATGATACTAAATGAATTGACATAATGGATCTGAATAATGGATTTGGTTTGCATTGTTGAAAATAATTGCCTAAAGGGTCTGTGAAAGAGTGTCTGGAAGTACTTTAGGTAAAGATAATCTGAATTGAACAAAGTGAAAGGAAACGGGAAACCCAGTTGAATTTGAGCGGTGCTCTAGAAGGAGGAAGTTGATAGGCAGTGAAGTGCCCCCATAGTTTCAGGGTTAATGATATGCATCACATGATTAGAAAAATTTGGCAGACTTTCTTTTGCAGTATGGTGCCATATTGCTCTTTACGTTGATTTTGACAAATTATAGATGTGCATAAATGTAGATGGTTGGGAAGGGTATTCTCAGTGTTACTTTCCTATGGCCAGTATCCTGATAAACAGGCCGATGCATCTAAATCTCTTCATCTTCCCAGCTCATCATACAAGGGAGTTTTGAGAAAGCCCTCTCATTTTCACATACCAGATACAGTGTATTGTCAGACTGATGAGATATTACCATGTATTTTAAAGAGGGCAGAGTAGAAGAATGAGAGTTGATGCAGTTTTGCTTTATTTTGAATTACTAGTACCCTCACCTGGCAGTTTGAGTTTAATCTGTCATCCTTTTTTTTTTTTTTTTAAGTTTGTTTGTTTTTGAGAGAGAGAGAGCACAAGCAGGGGAGGGGCAGAGAGAGAGAGGGAGACGTGGAATCCCAAGCAGGCTCCAGGCTCTGGGATCTGGGCTGTTAGCACAGAGCCCGATGGTGGGCTCAAACTCATGAACAGTGAGATCATGAGCTGAGCTGAAGTTGGACACTTAACCGACTGAGCCACCCAGGTACCCCTTGATCTGTCACTTTGATAGTAATTGCATTTTTATGGGAATTTTTTGCAGTGTAGACTTACAACTTAAAACTATAACTTCTGGGGTGTCTGGTTGGCTCAGTCTGTAAGAGCATGTGACTCTTGGTCTCGGGGTTGTGAGTTAGAGCCCCACATTGGGCACAGAGATGCCTTAATAAAAATAATTTGAAAAACGATAACTTGAATCTTTTTTTAAGATTTTATTTATTTTTAAATTTTTTAAGTATTTATTTTTAAGAGAAAGACAGAGACAGTGCTGACAGGGCAGAGCCTAATGCAAGACTCGAACTCATGAACCATGAGATCGTCACCTGAGTCGAAACCAAGAGCCAGACACTGAACTAACTGAGCCACACAGGTGCCCTATTGAGATTTTATTTTAAATTTTTATTATTTTTTGAAAGAGAGCGTGTGTGTGTGAGTGGGGGAGGTGCTGGAGGGAGATAGAATCCCAAGAAGGCTCCATGACTCCGGGCTCAGTCCCACAACCATGATGACCATGACCTGAGCCAAAATCAAGAGTCAGACACTTAACTGACTGAGCCATCCAGGTGCTTCTAATTGTATCTTATTCTTAATTCTGAGTGCCCCATACCTATCAAAATGAGTATGTATTAAATACAAATTTATAGGTTCATAGGACTTGAAAATATTTCAGGTAGCCCTTTTTCTTAGACCAGAATGTCTGTAATCTAATGACTAAGATGAATGTGTTTATAAAAAATCTATGATCTAAGGATACCTAAGTAAGACTGAGGTTGACTAAATTCATCCAGTTTAATTTTTCAAAGTTGAATATAAGTGTATAATGGAATGTTCTATTTAGGGAGTGTTGGGGAGGAACCCTGACTTCTTAGAGGACAGTGAGTGAGTAATAAGATTCCAAAGGAGAATCAACACACAACACTTTGGCTTGTCACAGCTCCACAGATGTGAGGGTCGACCAGGAAGCTCAGTGGATTAGAGCAAGACCATTTCCTACTCATGGCGCAGAAAGCAGGTGTTATTTATTCCCATTTTATTTATTTATTTTTTTTTTAATTTTTTAACGTTTATTTTTGAGATAGGGAGAGACAGAGCATGAATGGGGGAGGGTCAGAGAGAGAGGGAGACACAGAATCGGAAACAGGCTCCAGGCTCTGAGCAGTCAGCACAGAGCCCGACGCAGGGCTCGAACTCCCGGACTGCGAGATCATGACCTGAGCCGAAGTCGGACGCTTAACCGACTGAGCCACCCAGGCGCCCCTATTCATTCCCATTTTAATCATAATACACTTTTTTTAGTATTTATTTTTGAGAGAGAGGGAGAGCACACGTGCATGCAAGAGCATGGGGGAGGGCCAGAGAGGGCGACATAGAATCCAAAGTAGGCTCCAGGCTCAGAGTTGTCAGCACAGAGCCCAGTGCAGCTCTCGAACCCGCAGCATGAGATCATGACCTGAGCTGAAGTTGGACGCTTAACTGATGGAGCCACCCAGGCCGCCCCTATTATCATTTTAATCTTAATTATTTGACACTAGACATTAACCCAATAATGTATATCAATAAAACAGTGCAGTCCGTACTGCATAAATACATGGATATGATGTCATTCTCATTAAATCTCACTTTTAGGAAGATCCAGCTTTTAAAATGACAAAACAAGAACCGAGCTTAGAACAGCTAATGAAATGAATCCTACCGGTCTTCTGGGTCTGTAGCCTTACAAAAGTCCCACCTTACTCCCCACTATAAATCCTTCCATGGATTACTTCCCTGTATCAAAGTAATTTCCCGAGTCCAGTTGTCTTTATCCAACTACTTGCTCACTTTGAAAAGACTTAGGTTTTGGGGCGCCTGAGTGGCTCAGTTGGTTGAGATCTGACTTTGGTTCAGGTCGTGATCTCACACTTGTGAGTTCGAGCCCCGCGTTGTACTCTGTACTGACAGCTCAGAGCCTGGAGCCTGCTTTGGATTCTGTTTCCCTCTCTGCCCTCTCCCTCTCGCACTTTGTCTCCCTCCCTCCCTCCCTCCCTCCCTCTCTCTCTCTCTCTCTCTCTCTCTCTCTCTCTCTCTCTCTCTCTCTCTCTCACTTTGTCTTCCTCTCTGTCTCTCTCTCAAAATAAATAAACATAAAAAATAAAAAAAAAAAAGACTTAGGTTTCTACCCAACTTCGTGTTTTCAGGGAACTAAATTGCCGCCTTTTTCCCTCTCTGGATCCTATTGACAATAGAGTATATTTAAAAAAGTTGTTTTTAATGTTTATTTTTGAGAGAGACAGAGCGCAAGTGGGGGAGGGGCAAAAAGAGAGGGAGACACAGAATCAAGAGCAGGCTCCAGGCCCTGGGCTGACAGCACAGAGCCCACATGGGGCTCGAGCCCACAAACTGTGAGATCATGACTTGAACTGAGGTTGGACACTTAACTGACTGAGCCAGGTGCTCCAACAATAGAGTGTATTTTTAAACCTTTCTAGGCTATTTTCTAAACTCAAATGGTGAGGGAGAGTTAGTAAAAATCATCTTGGGAATACCATCTTTCATACAGCATTGAGCTAATTTAAAATGATCTCAAATTTTGAGCTTTTACTGTGTGATCAGGAGAAAAAGGACCTCAGAGGTGCATTATATTTAATTTAGAATTTTCTTTGAAATGGTCAGTGGAGCTTAAAAAGCCCTTCATATTCATCTAAGTTGTACTCCAAAAGTGGCTGCCCTTGATAATATCATTGGGATAAGAAAAAGAGAGAGAAAATTCTTGTGCATTGCCACTCTGAACAGGAGCCTGTTCCTTTTTGCCATAAGGCATTTTGGAGCCCCCATCAAACGAAAACGGTAGAAATCTGACCTGTAAAAGTTGGGATGCAGAAAATGGTTTTTAAGAGACAATCCTGATTTGTCTGTTTTGCTTTTGGGGCATCGATATTTGATGCTTCTTTTGTTTTTGTTTCTTAAAAGTATCTCAGAATTATACATACAGATTTTATAAGGGATTATTTCTCTTTGGATTCATTCTGCCTCTACATTCTAGCTCTTAATAGCCCTCTGAATAAGGCAAAACATAGTGGTTCTGAGAATGATTTGTTGAATGTCTTCTAGAACATGTCTGTGGGAGGGGCACCTGGGTGGCTCAGTCGGTTAAGCGTCTGACTTCAGCTCAGGTCATGATCTCACAGCTTGTGGGTTCCAGCCCCGTGTCAGGCTCTGTGCTGACGGCTCAGAACCTGGAGCCTGCTTTGGATTCTGTGTCTCCCTCTCTCTCTGCCCCTTCCCTGCTTATGCTCTCTCTCTCTCAAAAATAAACAAACATTAAAAAAAATTTTTAAAAGAACATGTCTGTGGGAAAAGGCTGTAATTTTAAAGGAAGGGACATGTCTGAGAATTTCATAAAATGTAAATCTTCCACACACAAGAATATTACAGAGAACTTTTTGTTTTTGTTTTTGATTCTTAAGTTCCTATAAATGTCCAATCTTTCTGTGTCTTTGAGAAGACATGATGACTTCAGGATTACTTTCCTTTTTCAGCTTCTGAAAATCCACATTTAAACTTCCACATTGCCTATAATTACTTTGTTTGAACTTTGTGAATACTGTTAACAGTATTTCACATAAGGAAATGCAGAATCTATATCATCAAATTTATAAAAATAGAACAGACATAAAATACAGATTATCTGACACTGTTATTTTTAAATCATTTTGCTAAAGGCCTAGACTTTTTTTCTCTTATTCTGGCACACTGATTTTCAAGATTAATAGTAATGAGGGCTTTGTCCTTAATTTTCAGTAGATGGAAAATCAAAATGGAAAAATTCATCTCTAGGAGTTATGGGTAGATGTAATAATAACTTAATTCTTTTTTTTAACGTTGTGGTTGCTGTTCAACATTCATTCTCTCTTACAATTTATTTTGGCAGGAAGATATTTTAAAGAAAGTAAGCTGTTCAAAAGTGACTTGTAGTTGATAAATTGATCTCTTAATCCAAATTGCCATATTATCTTGTTCTAATTCTGGATATTGAAGAGTAAATGTTCATGGGATTTGAACTTTGGCTTACTTGAATAACATTTTAAGACAAACTTAGAATAATACTTGTGGATCCTGAGATGTATGGGAGAATTTGAGGTGGGAATATATTCTCTCTCTCTTTTTTTTATCTGCCAAGATTTTTTTTTTTAAATATAATTTAATGTCAAATTAGCTAACATACAATGTGTAAAGTGTGCTCTTGGTTTTTGGGGTAGATTCCCGTGGAGGAATACATTCTCTACTAAAGTTACCTAGCCTGGCTGGCTCAGTCAGAAGAGCATGTGACTCTAATTCTCAGGGTCATGAATTTGAGCCCCAGGATGGGTGTAGAGATTACTTAAATAAAACTTAAAAAAAAAAAAATTCAAAGACACTAGTTCTTCTTCTCTCTTTTTTTTAATGTTTATTTTTGAGAGAGAGAGAGAGAGAGAGAGAGCGAGCGAGCGAGCACACAAGCAGGGGGAAGGGCAGAGAGAGAATCTGAAGCAGGCTCCAAACTATCAGTGCAGAGCCTGACATGGGGCTCGATCTTAACGAACTATGAGATCATGACCTGAGCCAAAACCATGAGTCTGATGCTTAACCAGGTGAACCACCTAGGCACCCCACCACTAGTTCTTGAATAACAGTATTATAATGTCTTTTTTTTATTAGTAGCACTGAATATTCTGGTATCCAAAATTTTACTTTATTTGCTGTTATTGTATCAACTTCCTGAAATGTTTGCACTGGTACATAATAGGACAACAAACCGTTGTCCTTACTTCCACCCCCAGATATGAACATACTCATTCTTTTAGGTTCATTTTATTAAAGCAAAGCTGAACTTTGATAGAAAATGGCAGATATGGGGATAGAGATGAGTCCACAGGCTCTGTGTTTCATATCCTCTCTTCTCAATTCCACTCCAGTTGTCACCCGTTAGATGCCCCTCCCTTGATGCCCATCCCATGGCAGTGGCTTTCTTCCTGTCCTGAGACACTGTGCTTCTGGTCACTCTCTTCCTTTAAACTCAGTCTGTTACTACTACTCTTCGATCTTTCTATACTCTTGTTTTGAACAAGTGTGATACTCGACTTCTACACTTGAGATTTCTTTTATTTAAAAAAAAAATTTTTTTTAAGCATTTATTTTTGAGAGAGCCAGACAGAAAGCAAATGGGGGAGGGGCAGAGAGAGAGAGGGAGACACAGAATCCGAAGCAGGCTCCAGGCTGTCAGCACAGAGCCAGACGTGGGCTCAAACCCATGAACCCTCAGATCATGACCTGAGCCAAAGTCAGATGCTTAACTGACTGGGCCACCCAAGTGCCCCTACATTTGAGATTTCTGTATTTTGTCCAAATCTCTTCCAAGGACTAGAATTCTGTCAGTACCACTCTCTTACCTATCAGCAGTTTCCCTAGTTCTTTCAAGGAGTAGTTTTTTAAAAATTCATTATCGTGTTCTTTTTTATTAAAAACATAAAAAGTTATCAGGAATATAGTTGAGGAAACATATTAAGTTAAATAATCCTGGACATTATACTGGTATTAAATATAATTCCTCCATGTAAGTGTTCCCCCCAAAAGCTTCATTCACTGGATTAATTTCTGTCTACTTGAAACTCTGTTTATTGTATGGAGCTGTTTAACAAAATTATTTGACCTACCTTATGAAAGATAAGCAGAAATCAGAATTTAGCCTGTGGTATCAACAGAAAGCCACAGTGATTTTTAAAAATTTTAATGTCTTAATAAAATTACTTTCTTTATTCCAGGTGATTAGAGCACATGCATCTATCTAATCTGTAACTTCTGTAACATATACTCTTTGAAAGAGCATATTAATCTGTTTAATCAGAACATAGTGTTCCTGAGAGAAGGTTTTACTATTGTTTAACCTTCATGTACTTTTTAAAAAATTTCATCACCTATTTCTTCCCAGTGTGGCAGTAAGAAAGGGAGTGGTAATTGAAGCTTTGTAAGCCACACATTTTCTCTAGCTCATAGATACTCCAAATTAAATAAAATTAATAAAGTTAATATTATTAAAGTTTCTTGCTATCTAAGCTAAGGTGAGGTAACAACTGGAACCTTTATTCTCCAAATATTTTTCTTCAGTAATATTACAGGTAGGGGAGCCTGGGTGGTTCAGTTGGATAAGCGTCCGACTCTTGATTTCGGCTCTGGTCATGTCGTCATGGTTCATGGCTTTGAGCCCGCATCGGGCTCCGCACTGACAGTGTGAAGCCTGCTTGGGATTCTGTCTCCCTCTCTCTCTTTCCTTCTCTCTCTCTCTCTCTCTCTCTCTCTCTCTCTCTCTCTCTCTCTCTCAAAATAAACATTTAAAAAACAAAAAACAGTGTCAGTTCTGGACAATTAAAAAAAAATAATATTACAGGTAAATAATTTATAAGCATTCTCTATATATAGTAAATTTAATTAACAGAGTATGAGCAAAGTTAGATAGGAAGAAAAACATCAGAATTCAGTGAATACCAAAAGGTAAAGGTCCAAGAATTCCTTCATTTATGTTTTTTTTGAGTTTGTTTCTTTATTTTGAGATAGAGTGAGTGAACACAAGTGGGGGAGGGGCAGAGAGAGAGAGAATCCCATTCAAGCAGGCTCCATGCTGTCAGCACAGAGCCTCGATTTCGGCTCAGGTCACAAATGGTGAGATCATGACCTGAGCTGAAATCCAGTCAGACACTTAACTGACTGAGCCACCCAGGCACCCCAAGAATTCCTTCATTTAGAACATAAGGTAGAATGAAGAATTGTAACAGCTCTCCAGCAAAAATAAAATACCAATGTCCAGTCAAAATAGAAGATAAAATGGAGTTTAATGATGGTTGTATAACAGGATTAGGTTCGACTACATTTAACAGAGATGCCCCCCAAAATGGTGACTTCTAGAGGATGGAGGTTTATTTCTCTCAAATCAAACACATCCATAGTAGATAGTCTGAAGCTGACAGTGGCTCTACAGTGTCCACAGGGACCCAGCCAGGCTCCCTGCCGTCATTAGCATTGACTTCTGCATTCAGGTTAGCTTTTGGTTGTCTGTGACTCTCAAGTCCAGCCATCACCTTGTACTCAAGGCTCAGGAGGAGCGAGTGGGTGGAGCTACAGATGAAAGGACTTTCTCCTGGAGTCCTCTCCTTGTAAACAGCTTTCCTAGATGGTTTATCAACATCTGCCGACATCTTGTTCACCAGAACTCAGACATGACCGCGTGAAACTGTGAGGGAAACTGGGATACGCTCATTAACTTGATTGTAGTGATTACTTCCATGTGTGTACATAAGTCATCATGCTGCACACCTTAAATAAATACAGTTGTCAATTTTAGCTCAATGAAGTTGGAAGGAAAAAGGGCTTAGAGGCCCGGAAAATCTAATTGTAGGAAATAGCTAAGTATATAAATTGACAGTTGAAAAGACATCTGAATTTTATTCTTAGCCTCAAAAGACTTAACATTTGGAACTATGGAGAAATGCATATTAAAAACCTTTACACCCAAGTGAAAATGAGGATGTGTGTATAGTTACTGCATGGGTTCAGTTGATTCTACTCCCTCCTTTTGGGTTTCTGCTGCTGTTATTTGGCTCATATTGTTACACGGTGTCTTGCGATTTGTATTGTCATACACGGAAAACAATAACAGTGAAATGCAGAAGCCAAAACCCTGGTGAGAGGCTAATGTATTACTGGTTTGATTTTGTTGTCAAATATAACCAGTAATTAGTTTGCCATTTTTAAAAATAAAGTTTATTTACTTTTGAGAAATAATGAGAGTGCACATGAGCGAGCGGGGGAGGGGCAGAGAAGAAGAGAGAAAATCCCAAGCAGGCGCCATGCTCAGTGAGCTTAATCACCTGAACCACCACTTTTTAAAGAGCATTAAAAGTTTTTTTTACCTTAGTTCAAAACAAAACATGAAGTAGAAAAAACGGAATCTGTGATGCTTCCTGATAGTGTGGGCTTATGCATATTATATAGAGGTTAAGAATGATGGCAGTAAGAAACCTGGCTTGGTATGTATCTACATCAGGTTGACAAGTACTTTGCTGTTTTGAAACTTACAGGAGGGGATTTATGTAGTCAGTCTGAAAAGTATTTCTCAGATACTGTGTGCAGTGATGATTTTTTTGTATTTCCTTGCAAAACCTGTGACAGCCGACCTTCTGTCTTTCTTGCAGGACAGAGGTCAGGTCAAGGCAGCCCCTTCAGGATGGCCTGCCTTTCTTTGAGAAGCCGCCAAGCAGGGAGCTTTCCTTACCAAACCTGTCTCCAGAAGAGCCTCAACTGAAGACAGCACTGGCAAATGAGGAAGCACTACAGAAGATCTGTGCCCTTGAAAATGAACTTGCTGCTCTCAGAGCTCAGATTGCCAAAATTGTGACCCTGCAGGAACAGCAAAATCTCATTGCAGGTCTGTAAATCCTACGTTTGTCTTAACCATTGAGCTGGAAATTAGGAGAATGCCACTAATTTTAAAATCTATTAGCAAATAACAGCCATGGGGTTGTTAGAAAACCAAAGGTCAGTCCTCTCCGTAGTCCAATACAGGACCCAGTCAGGTTTAAGTGTTTTTTGTTGAACAATTTTGATGCTATCAGAAAGGGTGAGTTTGGAAAATACTGAATTTCATACAGTTGAACTAGTGCTCATGTGAATGCACTGGGAAACTTTGTGATAATGGCACCAATTTTATCAGCCATGAAGTAATCTCAAAATGGTGCTGACAGGGTTGAGTGCTGCTTACTTACCTGCATGTCCTGAGGCAAGTTCTTGGCCTAACTCCCTTCCTGCTCTAAAATGGGGTAATAGTATTTATATCTTAGAGTAATTATGGGAGTAAAAGTGGAGATTCTATAAAATGCCTTTAGCACAAAGTAGCTTCTTAATAGTCACTTCTCTTCTCTTGCCCAGAGTAGAAACTCAATACAGGTCCTGTGACTCTTGGTCTAATACTGTTTGCTTTTATTCGTGTGCCTTGTTACTTTGGAGAAGAAACCATAGCCTTGAAATCCTAGCCCATTAACCTGTTGGCAAGTAGTAGTTGTTTTTCCTAGCGTTCTTCCTGAGTCCTGGCTAGACTCCATATTAGCCAACTCTGAAGGTTGAAAGATAAGGACAGTTATTCTGCCTCTGAGCCACTTGTGCTCCCGGAGTTTAATGTAATCCGGCACGGAAACCTCATCCAACCTGGGTACAGCCAAGATAGGCCAAGATGGACAGAGGACGAATGCACTTGGCACTGAGTGCCAATTAAATGAAATTTGCACGTAACTTTAAAAACCAGAAGTCCTGCCTTTTCTTTTAACTTTTATTTTTTCCTTTCAGCTTTTAAATTGCATTTCTCTTTTGCTTTACCTCCCTCTTCTGGCAGACTTGGAAAACTGCTGTAAATAGTGAGATAATTTGGAGATTTATGTTAGATGCTCTATGTATAGTCAAAATTCCTTTTGCATTGAGCCCCCATAATCAGTATAGGTCAGCCAATGAACAACTGTTGTAGTATGCGGAAAGATGAATTCTTAGGTCCTTATTTTGTAACCACTTTAACTCTTAGTTAATGTTTTGGAAATTAAGTACAATGCCGCCTTTTCTCTTTCAGAAATTTGCTGAATAATACATGTAAAACTTTTAATGCTTAATAAGTCCTTTATGTAAATATTCTTAAGGTGAACCACAAATCTGTTGGGTTTTTCAAATAGTTACTATAGTCCTGAACTGTCAGACCGTCTGTATTGAAGGTGTGTAGGTAGGACACACTGTTTCATATTTCGTTTAAAAGTTAAAAGTAGTTACAAACTGTGCAACGGTCAGACTGCAACATTTGATATCACAAAAACACCCCCTGTTAAGTTAAATGGAACTTTTCCATTTGGAGAGTTTGGGATTAGATGTGGGTATTTAAGATTCTAACCAAGTAACTGAAACTTCCTTTACTTACATAATGGAGTTTTTTTTTTTTTTTTTTTAAAGCATATTGATTTCAGGTATACAAAAGTCCTTAACATAATTTTGCTGTTAAAGGTTATTTTATTTGCCTGTTACCATCAAGATTCAATTGATTTTTCCTTATTTCTGTAGGTGATTTAGATTCAACCACATCCGTTACTGCAGCCCCACCCTCTGTCCCACCACCTCCCCCGCCCCCACCTCCTCCACCCCTCCCCACACCAGGGCTCCACCAAAGTGTATCTGCTATTGACCTGATAAAAGAACGAAGAGAGAAAAAAGCCTGTGCTGGAAAGACTCAGGTCAAGAGCAGGCCAAAGAAACCTGATATGCCAAATATGCTAGAGATCCTTAAAGATATGAACAGTGTAAAACTTCGGTCAGTAAAAAGGTGAGGATACATTTACCTTATTTCATACTTCCCTTACTTTTTTATGTCTTGTAAAATGAAGTATTAGACTTTTTGGGAATTTTGTTTTATTTTTATTATTTTTTTAATGTTTATTTTTGAGAGAGCGAGAGCGCCAGCAGGGGAGGGACAGAGAAAGAGGGAGACACAGAATCCGAAGCAGGCTCCAGGATCTGAGCTGTCAGCACAGAGCCCAACACAGGGCTCAAACTCACAACAGGGAGGTCATGACCTGAGCCGAAGTCGGATGCTTAACCGACTGAGCCACCCAGGCGCCCGAGAACTTTGTTTTATAACCTGATTACAATGAATGGTTCCAGTTTTGGTTTAAAAAAGATGAGCCCTATATAACTAAGAAGTTAATAACTAAGAAGTTAATAACTAAGAAGTTAACAACTAAGAAGTTAACAAACATTTTCAGGTTTTTCTCCTATTGCATTTAAAGCCCTTTTATGGGAAGTCTTCATTGTTCATTCATTCATTCAATAAGCTGTGTTGTAGACCTACTGAGGTTAATCACTAGGCTTTGGAAGAAAAATGAAACTGTAGTTGCCCTGACGGAGAGCATGATCAATGCTCCTGTGCTGAATTGAGTGGCTATTCACTGGGCATCTTTGTGTTCTTTTATTGAGCCTTACATTTAGGGTTTCTGTTTCGTGTGTCTCAGTGTTTGTCAGGAACTTTCCTGGGTATCAGTGATGCTAGGCACGCGAAGTACTTCTCTGAGGGATGTCAGCATATTGAAAAGTCCTCTTGGCTTCTATTCATCTCTCTAAGGTCAGAACAGGATCTAAAGCCCAAACCTGTGGATGCTACCGACCCTGCTGCCCTCATAGCAGAGGCTCTGAAAAAGAAATTTGCCTTTCGATATCGAAGCGATAGTCAAGGTGAAGTTGAAAAAGGAATTCCAAAGTCTGAATCAGAGGCCACCTCAGAAACAGTGTTGGTGAGTATTAGGTCACACTTCTGTCTTAGCCCAACATGGTAGTTGATTCCGTTGCTGAGAGCCTGCATTTGGTAAGACATTGAGTTGTGGCTCTGTGAGAAGAATGTGCTACATGATTTAGCCCCTTCCCACAAGTAGATTATAGAAGAACGTAAAAAAAAGGAAGCAAAAGCCAAACCCTGGTCTCACTACTTAATTTATATCTTAAGACAGTATGTATGTGGTGATTGAGAAATTCAAAGTAAAGAAAGATAATTTTCCCTTAGGGTGTCCTGTGAAAGTTCTCTGAAGAGGATGAGATTTGTTTGACCTGGGTCTTAATAAGATGTTTCAGGTCATAGGTGGAGATTGAGCAGATCAGGGAAACTTCCAAATATTAATTTATATATTATTATAAATTATACAGTTAAGTTATACAATTTATACAATTGTATAAATTATCTGGTATACATTATCTAGTATAATGTATAAAAAAATTTACTGTATTTTACCAAATACAGTAAAATGTATTTACTGTCGTGTGGAATATGTGCTTACCTACTCCAGGGAGGCAGGTATCTGAGAAATTGTAGCATCTTTCAGAGTTTTTAGACATTGGAAAAAGGAAACTTTGTACCTCATTCTTTTACTCAGAGAAGTAAAAATGGCCTAAAGCTTATGGTCTTAAGATGATTATAGTTTTCTGTGAAGTAATTTGGTTACCTTTTTGCTTTTCATTCTGTTGATGTGTCATGTTTATAAGACAGTTTGTCAATTCATGAAGGTTTTAATATCATCTAGCTGCTTGGTTTTTCATGCAGAACATGCCCAGGCCTTTGCTCCATGATTAGGAGGGGGACATATCATTACTGTTACCTGAAGCACTATCTTTATTTACGCTTTGTTTCCTTTTTAGTTTGGGCCGCACATGTTGAAGTCTACAGGAAAAATGAAGGCTTTGATTGAAAATGTTTCAACTTAATAGCTGAAGAAAAACTATCCTTGTTCCAGCTGTTGGTTTGTTAAGGCTATTTGGCTAGTAGAAATCAACACTAGTTAGTAAATACCTGAATTTAGTATTCAGTAGTCTCCTTTAGGTCTAATAAAAAAGCACTCTAAGTCTGCCTGTTTTTATGAGAAGGTTCTGAAGTTTTCCATAACAGGTTTTTAATGTGTAGCCAGGATGTTAAGGTTTCTAGTCTTAAGAACAATTATATAGATTTCAGAGGAAAGGACATTGTAGATGTAGAGTTTTTAATTTTTGACACTAATTTATCTGTGCAAATGTTTTATATGCATATATTTGGGTATAAAATAGTGCGTAAAATGTAATAATGACGTCAGTGAAGCTGTCAGTGATTTATTACTCAGTGATGGAACAGCTGGTATAACACAGTTGCTCGAGTGAAATATTTGGGATTGGAACCTTTTTGCCTTGAATAGGACTTCAGGACTTTTACCCTAGATCCCCTCTCACATTTCCTTAGAGATGGGGGTTCAAGTAGGAACCAGATGATGTTTACTGCTGAAAATTCCATAATGCTTTCATTTAAAGGAAAGTCAAAGACCACAAAAGCTGCTTTCACTCCAGTGCTGAGAAAGAAAATGTAGTTTTTAGATAGAAATCAAATTATTGAATCAAATCTATAACAAGTGAAAACCAGAATGTACCCTCTTTCTTTTCCAGTTTAATAAAGGCATCATAAAGATGGCTTGTTACTAAGTTAATACGTAATGTAAATGGCAGCATAATGGAGTTGAAATTTTTTTAAATATTGGTCGAATGTAGTAGCTTTATAATGAAACACTTAATAGGTGAAAGAATTTCCTGTAAGTTATCATCGGTCTGCTATTCTGTTGAATTACACCACGCAGCAACCCTTAGGTGCTCATAGGAGAAAAGCCGTTCTTGTGGAGGGCTTCCGAGGAATGCTGTACATCCTCATTTGGGAATGCTCACTAAAACTTTATGGCTTTCTGTATTTCTGCTAAACTCAGCTGTAGTTAACGCAGAATCTTCTAATCTTCTACCATGAGTAAATACTTGGATTTATTTAAATCTAGTAAAAAGTGGAGATGGGAAGAGTAGACCTGTAAGTTATTGAAAATATGTGCAATGTTCTCAATATTAGGAAATGTTATTCAGCTTAAATTTGAACTGTGGCTTATTTTACACGTTTGTTGATTTACATTACATTGTTTCTAATTGTTTCATATGATTTAAAAATTCTGCCTTTAAAAGAAATTCAGAAAATTTGCCTAAATTATATATTTTGACCTCCTAAGCAATTTATATTTGTATCAGTATTGAATTTTGGCCAGTGCTCCAACTGAAGGAAGTTACTGTATTGAAATAAAGCAAATTTGTATTTTCCTTGGACCATAAGCTCTCGTATATTATTTTAGTGGATAAAATTCTCTAATATTGTACATGTAGCTTCTTTAGAATACTTTGTTTTCTGCATTCTTAGAGTGGAACTCTATTGCCACTTATTCACCACCGGTCTCATTCAGTTTCTCCCACTCAACACAATACCTGAAGTGAAAGATGATAAAAATAAATTTTATAGCTGAGGCGAAGAAGGTGAAGTAACCGGTATGTTTTGTCTCCTATGATTTGAGTGGTCCAGGCACTCGCTACACACACATAGTGAATAGGAGTCAGCACTGGACTTGGGAGTTACACAAATCATACCTCTGTTTTTAAAACGGGAATGATGCTCCGCTCCAAAAATTGCTGAGGATTAAATGAAATAATGATTTCTGAATACATCCTGTGAGTGGTAGAGAGCCAAGTACGTTAGTACTCACATTTTACGTGAGGTCACTGTAGTTTCCAGCAGACTGCTGCTGGATGTCCTCCTGTATACCTACTTGCACAGGCTTGGGGTAGAGCAGGAAAACTGTAGTTCCTGTTGTGTCTCCAGTCACAAGCCCTTCTGTACAAGAAGCCTGTCGTCTTGATGTATTAAATTCCCGAGTCTGTGTCTCATTGGTGAAGACGACAACCCGAGGAAACCACTTCTCCAAAATTAAAAGTTTTCTTCTTGGGGGATAGAATCTGGCAAATACAAGTTTAAATTTTGGGGAGGTAGTCCAGGATGGCGGTGTAGGGAGCTCGCGGAACTAGAACCTACATATAAAGCGATTCCTCTTGAAGAACCGAGGGCTGATTGAACAGCTTCTGTACACGGAGGACAGCAGGACCGCAGAGAGACAGGTGGGAGAGAGACCCAACACAGTAATGACAGGAACCCCACCTCCAGTACAACAGACTACACAGGGAAAGATTTCATGGAGGGGGCTGTGTACAGACTCGCATGCCCTGGGGCACAGCAAAAAAAAAAAAAAAAAAAAAAAAAAAAACCAGTGGTTTAAAGGGCAACTAGCCTATGAGTGAAGGAGACCCGTTTACTCCATTTACCATTTAACCCCAAAGTGTCAGACGAATGGTGAGGCAACTGCTGGGACTCAGGTTGGAAGCACTGGTGATTGCCACTGTTTATGTTCCCCCTCCATCTTGACAGTGCAGACTGGAGCAGCGTCCAGGCACTCTAGCCAGCCTGCTAGGACCACCTCAGTGAGCCTCAGGCCCCCATGAGCTTGAGCCATTCCCCCCACCCCCCGCCCCAAAGGTGACCCTGGCATAGTGTGCACAGGATACCCCTGGCCTATGCCTGCTCCCTTTCTGGCTTACCATCCAAAGTTGTCAAGCATGTGCGGTCTACGCGGGCATTCCTACACGGGGCCACTCATTCCTTCAAGGCTGGGAGAGGAAGCTGTTCTGCCCAATTTATAGAAATAGGCAAAACAAAATGGAGATAAGCAATCTACCTGTAAAAGAGTTCAAAATAATGATAAATATGCTCATCAGACTTGAGAGAAGAGTGGAGAACTTCAGCAAAGAGAAAATATTAAGAACTGGTCAGCTGGAGAATGTAACAAATGAAAAATCCACTAGGAGGAACTAACAACAGATTAGAGGATGCAAAAGAATGGATAGAGATCTGGAAGGGTACAACAAAGAATCCAAGCCAAACAGGGCAAAAAAGGAATTTAAAAAGTGGGGATAGGTTAAGAAACTACTGGGACAACAAACGTACTAACATGCACATGATAGGGGTCCCAGAAGAACGTAGAAGGGAAGAAAACTTATTTGAAGAAATAATACCTGAAAACTTTCCTAATCTGGGTAAGGAAGCAGACACCCAGGAAAAAGTGTGCAACGAGAGCCCCACCACAATGTATTATAATTAAAATAGAAAAAGGTAAAGATAGAAAAATCTTGCAGGCAGCAAAACAGAGCCATATACAAGGGAAACCCCCATAAGACTATCAGTTGATTTTCCAGCAGAAATTTGGCTGGCAAGAAAGGAGTGGCAAGGTAATACTTAAAATGCTGAAAGGGGAGGGGCGCCTGGGTGGCTCAGTCGCTTAAGCAGCCAACTTCAGCTCAGGTCATGATCTCACAGTTCACGGGTTCAAGCCCCTTGTCAGACTCTCTGCTGACAGTTCAGAGCCTGGAGCTTGCTTCAGATTCTGTGTGTCTGTCTCTCTCTCCCCTTCCCCTGCTCATGCGCTCTCAAAAATGAACAAACACTAAAAAAATTTAAAATAAAATCCTGAGAGGGGAAAACTCATAACCAGAATACTTTACCCTGCAAGGGTAACATTCAGAATTAAAGGAAAGATAAGAGTTTCCCAGACAAATAAAAGCAAAAGACGTTCATCACCACTAAACCAGCCTTACAAGAAATGTTAAAGGGTCTTTGTTAAGCAGAAAAGTCCATAACTGGAAATAAAAAATATGTGAAAGGAAAAAAATGTCACTGGTAAAGGCAATTAAGCACTTAAAAAATTAGTATGAAGACTGAAGACAAAACTAGTGAGATTAATTAGAACTACAATAAATAGTATTGTAAGGGATACACAAAAATGTCAGTTGAGGTCAAAAACATAAGACGTGGGGGGTAGGGAATAAAAATTAGTGCTTTTGGGGTGCCTGGGTGGCTCGGTTAAGTGTCTGACTTTGGCTCAGGTCACGATCTCAAAGTTGGTAAGTTTGAGCCCCGCATCATGCTCTGTGCTAACAGCTCATAGCCTGGAGCCTGCTTCAGATTCTGTCTCCCCCTCTGCCCCTCCCCCACCCCCACCCACACTTTGTCTCTCTCTCAAAAATAAAAACATTAAAAAAAAATTAGTGCTTTTAGGATTTGTTTCAACTTAAGCAGTTACCAGCTTAAAACAGACTAGTATGTATATAGGTCAATATATATGAACCTCCTGGTAACCAGAAACCAAAAACCTACAATAGATACACAAAAAATAAAGGAACTCAAACATAACAAAAAAACCATCAAACCAAAAGGGAAGAGACCAAGAGAAGAAAGGAACAGAGAACTACTACAAAAACAGAAAACAACGAACAAAATGGCAATAAGTACTCATCAATAATCACTTTAAATGCAAATGAACTTAAAACCTAAAACAGGTGAGTTAGAATGTTAATTTCTTTCGCTACCAGAAGTTGCATCCCAGAATCGCTAAATTCTGTTAGGAAGTAGTTTTAAAGATGAGAAACCTAGAGATGCTCAATCCACCAAGCACATGCATGGTATTTTCCAAAACAATGTCAGCCCCCACTGACTGCATTAGGTTTTCACTAATGAAGTTCACTTGTGATCAGTTTGTTCATTTGACCCACTGTTAGCAAAGAATGTAGCAAATATTTTATGTTAATAAATGTTGCATTTGATTGGAAAAAATGTAAATGAACCAAATACTTTAATCAAAAGACACAGGCAGTGGCTGAATGAATTTTAGAAAGATCTATCTATCTCTATGCTGCCTACAAGAGACTTAATTCAGATCTAAAGACCCATGTCTTCTGGAAGTGAAGGGATGAAAAAAGTTATTCCATAGAAATAGAAACAGAAAGCTGGTGTAACAATATACGTATCACACAAAACAAAAATGTAACAAAAGGGCATTACTTAAAGGGTTGATCCAAGAAGAGGATATAACATTGGTAGATATCTACGCAGTCAACATAGGAGCATGTAAATATATAAAGCAAAGTATTAACAGACAATGATGTAAAGAGAGAAACCAACTGTAATACTTTAATAGTGGGGGACATCAATACCTCACATCAATGGATAGATCATCCAAAAAAATAAGAAAACATTGGCTTTAAATGACACATTAGACCAGATGGACTTCATGATAGATATATACAGAATACTCCATCCCCCAAAATAAAGAATACAGATTCTTTTCAAGTGTACACAGGACATTCTCCAGGACAGATCATATGTTAGGCCACAAAACAACTCTCAATAAATTCAAGAAGACTGAAATCATACCAGGCATCACTTTCCTGATCACAACAGTATAAAACTAGAAATCAACTACAAGAAGAAAACGCAAACACATGGAGACTAAAAAACATGTTATTAAGAAGTCAGTGAAGAAATCAAAGAGGAAATAAACACCTTGAGGTCAGTGAAAACCAAAACAACTTTCCAAAAGCCATGTAATACAGCAAAAAGTCCTATGAAGGAAGTTCACAGCAATACAGGCCTACCTCAAGAAACCAGAAAAATCTCAAGTAAACAACCTAACTTCATATCTAAAGTTAGTAGAAGGAAGGAAATAATAAAAATCAGAGGCCAGCATTACCCTGATAAAAGCAGATGAACCACAAGAAAAGAAAATTACAGGCCAATATCCTCAATACACAGAGATGCAAAAATCCTCAACCAAGTATTAGCAAACAGAATTTAGTATATTAAAAGATCATATACCACGATCAAATGGGATTTCTTTCAGGGATGGTTCAACATTTGCAAATCAATCAAGGTGATACACCACATTCACTAAAGGAGCACAGGGGACCCCTGGGGGTGGCTCAAGCCGGTTGAGCATCTGAGGTTGAGCATCTGACTTCGCCTCAGGTCATGATCTCGCGGTTCCTGAGTTCGAGCCCCACATAGGGCTTGCTGCTGTCAGTGTGGAGCCTGCTTCGGATGTTCTGTCCCCCTCTCAGCCCCTCCCATGCTTGAACTCTCTCTCAAAAAGAAACATTAAAAAAAAAAAAAAGATAAAAATTGTATGATTATCTCAACAGATGCAGAAAAATCATTTGACAAAATTCGATAACTCAACAAAGTGGTCGTAGAAGGAACATATCTAAACATTATAAAGGCCACGTATGACAAACCTGAAAGTTTTCCTCTAAGATCGGAACAAGACAGGGATGCCCACTCTTGCAACTTTTATTCAACAGAGTATTGGGAATTCTAGCTATCATGAAAGAAGAAAAGACATCCAAATGGGAAAAGTAGCAGCAAAAGTCACTATTTGCAATTGACATAGTATACATAAAAAAAATCTTGAAGACTCCACCAAAATTCATTTATCATAACTATAAATGAATTCAGTCAAGAAGCAGTATATAAAATTAACATGCAGAAATCAGTTGCAGTTCTATACACTAAGAAGGAGCTATCAGAAAAAAAAAAATAAGAAAATAATACCGTCTGTAATTGCATCACAAAGAAAATACCTAGGAATAAAGAGGTGAAAATCCTATATTATGACAACTAAAAGACACTGATGAAAGAAACTGAAGATGACACATACCAATGCCTATGGATTGTAAGAATTAATATTGTTAAAATGTCCATACTACCCAAAACAATCTACAGATCCACAGCAATCTCTATCAAAATACCAACATTTTTCAGAGAACTAGAACAAATAATCCTAAGATTTGTATGGAACCACCAAAGACCCTTCAATGGCCAAAGCAATCCTGAGAAAGAACAAGAAAGCTGGAGGCATCACGCTGATTTCAAACCTTATTACAAAACTCTAGTAATTAAAACAGTATAATACTGGCATGAAAACAGACATAGGTTAATGGGACAGAATAAAGAGCCCCAAAATAAATCCAGGCATATAGGGTCAATTAATCTACAATAAAGGAGCCAAGGATGCACAATATCTCAATAAATGGTGTTGGGAAACTGGACTATTTTATACCATATTCAGAAATACATTCAAAATGGATTAAGACTTGAATATAGGGGCGCCTGGGTGGCGCAGTCGGTTAAGCGTCCGACTTCAGCCAGGTCACGATCTCGCGGTCCGTGAGTTCGAGCCCCGCGTCAAGCTCTGGGCTGATGGCTCAGAGCCTGGAGCCTGTTTCCGATTCTGTGTCTCCCTCTCTCTCTGCCCCTCCCCCGTTCATGCTCTGTCTCTCTCTGTCCCAAAAATAAATAAACGTTGAAAAAAAAATTAAAAAAAAAAACTTGAATATAAGACCTAAAACCATAACCTTCTAGAAGAAACCCTAGGCAATGGTCTTAAAATATGTTTTTGGACCAGTTTCCTCAGGCAAGAGCAATAAAAACTAAAATAACAAGTGGGATCATATCAAACTAAAAAGTTTTGCACAGCAAAGGAAACCCATCAACAAAACTAAAAGGCAACCTCCTGAGTGGGAGCCAATATTTGCAAATCATACACATGATAAGGGGTTAATATCCAAAATATATAACGAACTCACATAACTTAGTATCAAGAAAACAACCAACCTGATTTTTAAAAAATGGGCAGAGGACTTGAGTAGGTATTTTTCCAAAGACAGACAGATGGCCAACAGGCACATGAAAAGATGCTTAGTCCCCAGTTTGCATCAGGGAAATGCAAACTGAAACCACAATATCACTTCATACCTATCAGATTGACTATTATCAAAAAGGAAAAATAACAAGTGTTGGTGAGGATGTGGAGACTATACTTTAGAATCAAATTCGAAAGCTAGATGGTTTTACCAGTCATGGATATTAACAACAACAACAACAAAAACATTTTCATCACTGACCAAACTAAACCATTCTCTGAACCCACATCCCAACATTGTGCACTCATTTCATAAAATGAAGAAACCTGCCATATTACAGAACACTTTTCACACATCATTTTGTCACTCAAACATTTTGAGAACAGAGACGAGGGTTTTGTAATTTTTAATACCTTTATTATATCCAGTGCAGTACTCTGCACACAACAGGAACCCAGATGTTGCTGACCACATGATTCAGCACAGATTAGTTTCAATATCATTTCTCAATGTTATAGATTGATGGCTAAAGAGAAAACACATTAATACCGAATTAGTTTGTTCAAACATCGATGGCCCAATTGAAGCTAGCCCCGTGCTAATAAGCACAAGAGCCTCGAAGTTGGAGGAGACCTGCTGTGCGCCCCCTGTCAGCTCACCTCCAAGGAAAAGACCATGGATCCTTGGGGGCCTTCCAAAGACACAGGTTGTCTGCAGATCCATAGCGAGCAAGGAATGGCTCAGACTAAGTCTTGCACATAACTGTACAACTGTATGTTTCAGATGTGTGCTGATGCCATGGTGAGTAGTATGCACATTTATTTAAAAACATTAGTGAATGCATAGCTGTCGGTCACTGTTTATTTTCTCAAGCAGGAGACACTGATCAGGAGAGGATTTAAACAAAAATATTTATACATTAAAAAAAGTACACATGAAAACACTGTAAACCCCTGATGTGAAAGTTAGAGTTTTAAGAAAACTCAAAGTTTTAAGAGCCAAGAAAGCATTTTGGAAAAGAAACTGTTGTAGGAATCTTCAAAGAATTACTAGCACCTCTAACCTGTACCTCAGGTACAAATATATTTTCCAGGTTTGCAAAGGACATAAAATATTTGCTTCTTTTATACAAAGAGGATCATTATAAACCATCACATTTACAGAATAGAAATATTGACCAGGTACCAGATTGGTTTTTCATTACGCTAAGGCTTGCCAAAGTTTTCTCTCCAAGGACCTTTACCTCCAGAGCAGAGGAGATGCCCCCCTACTACTGAAGTGTTGGGTAGAGCCCCACAGGGCTGCGACATGCTCAACAATTCTTTGAAGTCTCCTGTTTTAAAAGTTCATGTGAATTTTTCTGTTCCATAACATTTACTTATTTGAAATATAATCTTCTAAATTTCTGAACTGTTTCCTCAAATTTTTCTAGAAAACCAATGTTCAAGGAATATAGGTTATATTTAAGGAGCAGGGCTATATAGATGGTGACTTCCACATATATGTAACAAAACATAATCTGTCAGTGGGTTTATTCTACGTGTAGGCAGGAGATGGGAGCAACATTGAGGTGTCTCCCCCAAGAAAGGAAATAAGATAATCCTTTGACTATCAAACAATAAGAAATGGATCAGAGCAGAAGTAAGCAATCGTACACCGGCAGATGGAACCCAGGCAGGTTCAACTGAGACAAAGGCTGAAGGTACTGACAGATTTACTGGATGTGCCCATCAGAAGCTGATGTGGAGAGGCAACTACTGGCAGAGAATCTCTACAATCATCCGGGGGAAGAGCGTACCCTGGTCCACAAACATGAAAACCAGCAGGTGAGTCCCCATAGGGAGATGGATGCATGAGGCAACTTGCTTCCCTTGCTCAGAATCCACGCTCACCAAGTAACCGGCTGATCATAAATGGACTTCCCCAGAAGATTTGCCTAAAGGGAGAGAATGATTGATAGTTACATTTCTCATTGTAAATTAAAGTACTAACATTTTTAACGACTATCAGTTACTGTGAGCTTGGTTAATGTGAGTTTCCTCTAAGACCGTTGTGCTCTGCATGTGCTGACATACTAGGTCTGTAAAGATCTAATCAGACAACTAGATGCATCAGATCTGCCAGGATGATGCCACCGTAAGTGGTCACTGACCTTCCCCAGGTACGGTCCGCTCTGTACCATCAAACTCCTGTACCTGCTCTGTCCAATATGGTAGCTACCAGCCACATGCGGATATTATTGAGCACTTGAAATGTGGCTAGTCTGAACGGAGATGTGCTGTAAGTGTAAAATACGCACCAGATTTCAAAGACTTGGTACCCGCCCCCCTCCCCGCCGCCCCCTGGCCAAGAAAGAATGTAAAACATCTCAATAATTGTTCTCTAAGATAATGACTACATATTGAAATGATACAATATTTTGGATATATTGGAATAAAAGTTAATTAATTCCACTGGTTTCTTTTCCCTTTTTTAGATGTGGCTAGTAGAAAATTGAAAATTCACTTACGTGTGGCTCACATTTTATTTCTATTGGACATCATTCTTCTGTGCAAATAATGACAATATGTTTGACTTTAAAACTTGTACTATATTCCTAACGAATTGGACTTGAGAAGACACAGGAGAGGCCCAGTGGTGCCTTTCTTACATTGATATCAACCAAGTAGAATTAAGTGGCCATTTCTTATTACTTTACTTTAAAAAGGCAATTACAGCTAGTACTTTGGTATTGTAAGAGTGCTGATATCTTACGCAATTCCCAACTGTGGGGACAAAAAAGGCTGTGGAGTCCAGAGGCCTGGGCTCAAAGCTGACTTGTACCATGTATTAGTCAGAACTCTGAGCACACACAGTGGGGCCACTCACTCACTCGTGAGGTACAGATAATGACAGATGACCCCAAGGGCTTGGCCAGCACCTGCATCTGCCTAAATAAATACCTGATGAGTGAATGCTAGAACCAAGAAGCTAAACCTTGGATTTCCTAGTAATTTAGTATTCAGATTTCCAAAAGATTGAGTTATAAGGTAAATATCAAAGATAAATATGTGAAAAGATAGGTTTTTATTCATCAAAAGTTAACAGCAACAGGCACATATTAAAATGAGTATGGCAAAGCCTTTTACAAATGGCTTTACACTCAAGCTTTCTCCCAAGAAAATGGCTGTTGCAACGAACTGTAAACATAATCAATAAACAGTCTTTTACAGTAACAAGGGAAATACAATTGAACTAAAAGAAAGCACCGGTTTCTCTTAAAACTAGATTACAGTTGTGCTTACTATACATAAAACAATTTAAAACAAATTACAAAAGTGGAATGTTTGAAGTTTAAAATTAGTCCTTAGATTTTGTCCTAGAAAACATCTGTTCACATCAAAAGGCCCATCAAAGGGTAACGTTTCATCAAAGGGAGGGACAAGAAAACAATGCACTTGTTTCAAATCAAAACAAGAAGTTTGGTCACTTAGCTTTGTGCATAGTTTAAGGCAACTGGAGCGGTCTGTTACAGCTCGCCTACCTTCCCCTCCCCCAGTGTGGCTGCGCACCGTGTCACATTCTAAGATAATAAATAAAAGCTTACGTTTCAAATCCTTTCCCACATGGATAAATATAACACATGCACAGTCACACATGCACAAACATGCACGCAAACATACGTCCACACATCCACACACAACATACCTCTCACGCACTGCAGCGAAAGGGACTTTAGTACCCTTGCTCTGAAGGACACACTTCCCCATCCCACTTTATTTCAGATTGGCAAATACCCTGAGCTGTTTATGGTGTTTTAAACATTCCACCTGTTTCTTGCATGTGCAGGTCAAGAGTACAGTAGTGAAAACAACATGCAATGTCTTCACTGCAGAATCATAATACAGCTAGGACACTGGTGTTCTTCCCCTCCCGCCCCAAATCAGAAACTAACAGTTAAAAAAAATTGCATTGCCAAACAGCACTGGAGGGAAAGCTTGGCGGTACTCTATGATAAATGCTCAGTTTCCAGTGCGCAAAATAAAACTATAGCAAAAGGGAGGCTTTGGTGGCATCCAAAGAAGAAAAAGGCAAACCAGGGGGAAAGAGCTGCAGTTTAAGTTTGATCTTTAAAATTCTTAGTGGTTCCTTCACAATCATGCTCCAAGGCAATTTAGAACCAATATTTCAGAGTTGATTTGTAAACATCGAGTCTTGCAGGAGGCAGCAGAGGCTGGGCACTTCACATTTCCTTTTTCTCAGAGAGAACTTAGTGGAAGGTACAGATACACAATGTTGCGTCAGACTGGTTAAATTCCAAGAGATTTCTGCTGAAAGATACAGTTCAAGTTTCACGGTTCGAGGAGTAAATGCTTTGAAAAACTGGTGGCACGTTGCAAAACTTCCTTCGTTACTCCTTTCGGATCCGCTCCTGCTGGGCTTTGCATATTCAAGGTTTCACACGAAAGCCAAGTGCATATTGCTGTATGTTCAGGTCTTATAATTAAAAAGTGGGGTCGCACGATCCAGTAGAGGACACCTTGGGAATAAATAACGCTGGCCTCATTCCCTCGGAAACCTTGGCAGTCAAGAAAGTCCTCTCACCTCAAGACCCCATTTCACATTTCTAAAAACCTGCAGGAGGCAGTCTGTTCTGACGATTCTGGGGGCTATGATAACCGATTTTCCTGAGGTAATAGCTGTGAGTTCAACTCCTCGAACGCAGCATCAGTGTCCTCACTGGTGGATTGTTCTCTCTGCAACCCCTTCCAACTGGCTTTATTCAGCCCCATATGTCCGAGCATTGTCTGGGATAGCCTGGTATTGGAAAACCTGGCCCATTCTGTGAATAAAGGCTCCACAAGATAAGTCATGAAACCTGGAGAAAATAAGAGAAAAAAAGGTCTTAACATATATTCTGAAACTTTATCTTCAGAACATCTATCCAGTGTTTATTCTCTTAAGTCCTATTCTAATATTACCTAAGTTTTCAGTGTGTGTGTGTGTGTGTGTGTGTGTGTGTGTGTGTGTGTGTAAATGTACATAACTTCTCTGAAGAATCTATTTAGTAGCTCAATGGAACTTTAAGTCAAGGTGAATTGACAAACACATCAAATCTTTTCTGACGGTTCCTTTCAGCTACACCACCACATCCTATCTGAGCAAACACTCAGCGGTCCTCTCAACTCTGCAGAAAGCAGGACAGACAGTTGCAGTGAGACAGCTAGAGGCTAAGAGGGGTCTCTTCCAAGCCTGTGGGTGATGAGGCCTGAGCTGAAGTGGGGCTGGTGAGGTGCTGCTGGGTTTCGCCCCCTCAGGGATGGCATCTTCACACCTGGTCATGGTTACACTTGGCCACTTTATTTAAGTCAGAATTTACGGAACCAAAACTCATGACAAAAATTACGAGCCTAAAAAGAACAGAGCGTATTAGCTTCAGCAATTACTAAAATGAACACCAAAGTGTACCAGGGTCCTACTTTTTAAACAACTCATATAACTGATCTCTCTTAATTTGTAGTCGGAAAGGGAAAATGAGTGATTTCTGGGTTGTCTGTACCTTTAGGTTGTACAGCACTCATGCGGACATTATGCCTGATTTAACACTACAGTGTATCTTATACTCCTAGAAAATACCTCGTCAGTCAAATCACATATATTGGAGAAACATTTAGCATTATTTCCTCATCTTCTGATCTGTTAAGGAGGAGGAGCATGTACATTCGAATTCTATCATTGCTATGTAACAGTTTTAAAATTTTCTTCATCTCTAAAAACTTTTTCATTTCAGCAAAAGACCATGTAGACCACAGGCCACACAGGTTTCATTTAGGCAACAAAAAATTCTGGAGTTAAAGCAATTAGCACCCACTACTTTTAATTAGAAAAGTGTACAAATTGTGGTATCTGAAATAGTAATTAATATTGGAAATAAGGCCTTTCACTCCCTCCACGCATATTAACAGAGAACCTGCTATCTATGCCAGGCACTGTTCTAGGGTGGCCAGGAATATAGCAGTGAACGGACAGACAAGATGTGCCCTCAAGGAGTTACATTCTGGTGAAGAGAAAGACGTAACAAATAGAGGAAAATGTCACCTCTGCGGTCAAAGAACACAGCAGCTTTTTGGTAGCCATCCTCACACCACAGTGTCAGGCTGAACCAGTCACCCAGAGCCCTGTCCCTTCCAGGTGCCACAGTTAAGTGGTGAATCGCTAGAGTTTTATACCCAAATGCAGAACCTTATTATCATGCTTTTACATGAGTTTCATCTTATTTGATTCACCCGTTATTCCAACTGGTTGAGAGCTTTTGGATCTTGCCTCTAACAACCAACAGATTAGTATTACTTGTGGCTCTAAGTTAACCTCATTCTTTTAGGTCTTAAGCACCCGACAAAAATGAATGGGCTGGGGTCATGGACAGAGACAGCCACACAGCACCCTCCTGGAGGGCGGGGCTCTATTCATTAGCTGCTTGTGAATCCACTTGTTGTACGAGCCCATTTGCCTCTCTCTTACCCCCACAGATACCACAGGACACCTTGTCAAATGCCTTACTTCCCCAGTATGTGTTCTTTTCTTGTTTAACAAAACCATTATTTCTATCAAAGAAGGAAACTGTATTAATTACACATGACATCTACTTACTGACCCTATGCTGGCTCTGAATAACCACTGTTTAGCACAGTATTTATTCTGTATAATTTATAACTGTATAAATTGGGCAAACTATCAGAAAAGGAGGCAACTTCTCGAGAAGTCCACGTCTCCTAGGATTGTTGTGAGGAGTTGGCAGATGTCAGGTCTTACCATCATTTCCCTTATCCTTGTCCCTTAGATAACCTGACCTAGAAGTGCTGACACTGACAAGATCTGTAGACTGAAGTGAAGAATTTAAGGGGTCTAGCTTCCTTTCTCTTTTAGAAATTGTAGTTTTTAAAAACCTACTGTTAAATTAATCTAGAGAGTCACTGACTCCAGCAAAAGAACTTAAAAGTAGCTACAATGACTTTGCTACTCATTCACCTATCTTCAATTTAATTCCCTTTGCCCATATTTCACCTGTTCTTTTGCATTTGAAGGTTTTTCTACTTGAGACTCAGGGTACCCCAGATCTGCTTCTTAAGTGTCTTCTTATCCCCCCCAAAGAAAGCTCCCCCCTCTGCAAAATTCCCCAGGCTTCTGGCTGGTTGAGCCCCAGCACCACCCTCCCCTGCCCCCGCCATTCCCGCAGGTCTGTGCCACACTCTTCTTGGCCTGGCTCTTTATCTTCCCTAACTGTTCCTCTGCCATCAAGTCAGTTACTACCCACTGCCTTCCACATGACGATGCCTTGCAATTACTATGTAAGTATCAGATTTCTGAATTTCTGACCCCTACAAGCCTCTTTTCAAAGCACTATGCCACAGACGTGTGTTGTCTTCTGGATTTCTAGAAACTTTATCTTTCTGAAGTTTGTGCACCCATTTCTTTATGTTCAACCTAATCCTCAAAGGCCCTACTCAACACCAGCTACCAAAATCACATTCACCACGCAACACCTTGCTGACTTACCCATCCCCACGCTGGCCTCCTACTTTACGTTCAAAACCCCAACACCCACTCCTGTGCTCTTTTACAATAAGCTGCCCCTATTTTAATCAGCACATTTCCCTGTGCTTTCTGTTACAATTATGTCTCACTTAATTAATAGTTCTCTAGTGCCTCCTGCTTCTAGGTGCAGTGCAAAGCCTCAGGAATACATCGCTGCAGGAAGGACCTGGGAGCTAGGGGAGACGTATATCTGGTGCTTTGGAGGCCTGGAAAAGGAGCGACCGACTCTGCCTGGAGAGAGTAGAAGGTGGCATCTGGAGGAGGTGGATCTTCAAGAAAAATGAGTCCATCAGGCAGGTGGGAAGGAGTGGCGAGGGGGAAAGAGTAAAGGGGTGCCATGGATTTGGGGAACACTGCAGAGTCCCAGGTTGCTGCGGGTATGTGAGGGGAAGTTGCCGGGGAGAGAACTGAAGAGATTATTCGAGGGAAGCTTACAAGAGGCCTGTACAGGATGCTGAAGAATTAATCCACAGGCGGTGACAGAGAAAAGTAAGCCACAGCGGAAAATGGACTTCACATTATAATTGTGCTCAGTGGTCACTTTTTTCATTTTAGAATGCAATCCCAGAATTATGCAAAAGAAGCTTCCACATGAGCAAATCACGTATTCTGTCAGTTTTTAAACAAAGTTACTGCTACCTGCTTTGCAAATATTATGGTTTTTATGACCTAAGATTAAATGAGAGTAAATTATAAATGGAGCCCCAAAAAGGAAAAATGGGTAAAATTTCTTAAATTAAAAAATAGAAATGAGCACAATTTTAATAATTTATATTTCAGATGTAGATCTCTTCTTGGCAAACTTAAAATCAGCGGCATTTTTCTAACCAGCTAGAAGTATGTATAGTTACCAATCTGGATGTTGGCAATAGATTCAGTCTGACGATCACAAAGTGGACTCACACCCAAATGATACTTCTTTTCTATATCTCCTAAAATTATAAAAACAAGATAGAATGACTTATGTGGAACATAACTATTGCTTAAGTATACAGTTAACGTCTTCATCTTACCTGTAAATTCCTTAGAAAATGCATGACATACTTAATCCTCAAGAGAGGATGGCTTCTAAATTAGTTCTTTTTAAAATTTTTAAGTTATTCACACATAGAAAAGGTTGCCAAGCTGATATCCTATTTTAAATGGAGGAGATGAAAAATTTTACTAGGTGTTACCCCAAGACTATAATTCTGTCAGCATTTTAATTTAAAACTTAGATTTCTAAAAGGAAGGCGCATGAAATGAAGATCCTTGGTTCCTGTTTTTAAATTACTAAAAATAACTTGCATGTTCACAGGGCCATGGGACCCTCCAAAAGGGATGATGAGATACAAGGTCAGGGAAATCTTTCTGGACAGCAAAATTTCTAACCTGACTTATGTCTATTTATAAATGCAAATATTCACATTTCATCATTTCAAAAGAGAACTGCTAATTTCCAAAATATGCTCAATTTGTACATTATTGCCTGTATGTACATCTATACTGAGTTGTCACTAAAAATACCAACAAGCATCTATTGCTTGACTCCTGTAAATGTCTGGGTTTTTTTATTCAAATGATGCTAAAAAATGAATTGAACAGACTACTTATCACTCAAAACTGTAACTTGCCTTGATGGAAGAATTCCTCTGTTACTTTTTCACTCCACTGCTTGCTTAATTCCCAGGTCCGACATGGGTTACAAATATCAGCACATTTCAAAGCCATCTAGCAAGCAAAATATTAAAATTCTTTAAAGAAAAAAGCAAAATTTCAATTGTACTAAGCTTAAGTATACTCCAATAGTGGGAAAAAAGGACACTTTAATGAAGAAAAATGCTGCAACAGAAAATTCATTGTCTTTTATATTAATTTTATGATGCTATTATGTCTATCAATCATGTCTTCAGGAATGCTAAACGACACTTTATACCCAAGAGCCAAGCATAAGGACTGGACTAAACATAAAGCTACAAATAAATCATTGTATTCTCGCTCATTTTTAGATCCAAGAACTAATTTGTGAAAATAAAATACTTGGCTAAAAGATGCTCAACATCACTCATCTCAGGGAAATACAAATCAAAACCATGATGAAACCATGATGAGATACCACCTCACAACCGTCAGAATGGCTAAAATTAACAACACAACAAAACAACAGATGTTGGCGACAACGTAGAGAAAAGGAACCCTCTTGTACTGCTGGTGGGAATGCAAACTGGTGCAGCCACTCAGGATAATAGGATGGAGGTTCCCCAAAAAGTTAAAAACAGACTACCCTACAATCCAGCAATTATACTACTAGGTATTTGCCCAAAGGATACAAAAATACAGATTTGAAGGGGTACATGGTACCCTGATGTTTATAGCAGCATTAGCAATAACAGCCAAAGTATGGAGAAAGTACCAGTGTCCATTGACTGATAATGGATAAAGAAGATATGGCATATATATATATTTTATATATATAAAATATGCCTACACACACACACACACACACACACACACACACACACACAGGAATATTAGCCATCAAAAGGAACGAAACCTTGCGATTTGCAATGACATGGATGGAGCTAGAGTGTATTATGCTAAGCAAAATAAGTCAATCAGAAAAAAGACAAATACCATATGATTTCTCTCATATGTGGGATTTAAGAAATGGAAGAGATGAACATATTGGAAGGGGGTGAAGAAGAGAGTGAAACAAACCATAAGAGACTCTTACAATTTTGTTTTTAATGTTTATTCATTTTTTGAGAGAGAAAGAGCAAGTGTGAGCATGCATGAGTGGGGAAGGGGCAGAGAGAGAGGGAGACACAGAATCTAAAGCAGGCTCTAGGCTCTGGGCTGTCAGCACAGAGGCCAATGCGGGGCTCGAACCCACAAACTAACTGCAAGGTCATGACCTGAGCTAAAGTCAGAAGTTTAACCGACTGAGCCACCCAGGTGCCCCACCATAAGAGACTCTTAACAAAGGAGAAGTGAGGGTTGATGGAGGGAGGTGGGTGGGGGATGGGCTAGATGGGTGATGGGTACTAAGGTGGGCACTTGTGATGCACACTGGGTGTTGTATGTAGGTCACTGAATTCTGCTCCTGAAACCAATACTGCACTGTATGTTAACTAAGTAGAATTTGAGTAAAAATTTGAAAAAAAATTCATAAAAAAATAATAAAATAAAATAAATTACTGTTTGTTGGTCAGTACCCTAATCTCACAAAAATGGTTTTTGTTAGAAATCACGAGTATGAAAACTACAAAAAGAACGGTGCTTTCCTAAGGAGAAGATTCACCTTCTGTAAGATACTTTACTAATGGAAGGAAATCCCACAGCTTTCCCTCAAAATTTAACCACTCTGAAAGCTACACTAGACTACTTCATTTTTATTCTAACAGTCATGTGATTTACCCTAGAAAGAATCTTTCCCAACCCCATTTTACCTGTAAGACCAAATGCCTATGCCTGGCATCTTCAAGGCGTAAATCACCTCTGTCCAAATGGGACCGGAACAATGACAGATACTCATTTTGGCGACTGATGTCTGTGGCTAGTATCAAAGCACCTATCTGAGTCTCCATTTGTTGCCTGGAATTAGAGAAATATAAAAAGAAAATACAAGACTTTCAATTAAATAGTTACTTCTTGATTTTTTTTTTCTTAAACTTAATATTCTGCCATTCAACTTTTAACCTATCACAACAAATGAATTTTAAAGAATGCATTTAAAAAAACCTACCAAAATCATCAAAACTAAAACCAAAGGAGTTTGTAGGAAAGTACAAATATGTGCACATTCCCAAAAGAATGCCTTTATTTTGCCAGCCAAGGAGGAATTAGTTGTCTAAAAACAAATCCATATGAGCCTGATACGTTATTTTATAAAATTTTTGGCTGGGATGTGCTGAGGGTACACAACTTTGGTTTCTTTCTTGGGTGTCTGATACCTGGAAGTCAGAAGGTTGGCTCAAACGGAGAAAGAACAGCCCATTCAACAACTAAGTCTGGTAGATATTTTGACTAAGATGCATGATTATATGCTGACGAAACCCCACCAAACAATTTGATAAAGTTTAGATGTAACTGTATTTTCAAGGTCAAATTCTAGAATCAATTATCTACATGAATATCCAACTTTTCTGGAAAGGAAAAGGTAACATGTTAATGCAAATACATCATATATCATTTTTAAAACTGTCTCAAGTAAAAAAATAATTAAGACTGTCTCAAGTCAAATAATAAGAGAAATAAACTTAAAAAAAAACCAAAAAAACCCTTCCTTTTTTCCCCTCAATGGGCTGTAGCGAACATTATCTTTGTATAAATATCAGTAAAGAGCTGTCAACAGATTAAAAGGCTCACAATATTGGATATTAAATGAAATAAATCCTAAATAAAGGAAACATAAAAGAATGCTATTAGGTAGTGTTCCTTATTGTCAGTTTTTATCGATAGGGTTAATCATCAAATGTAAAACATGACAAAAAGAAGAAAGCAAACATTTTAATCTGCTTTGATCAAGAAAAAGATAACTTATATATACAAAACTATGGTTTAAGCAATTTTTCTATTTGTACTACAGCAAGAAACAATTTTACTTACCAGAAGTATTGTCATAACTCCAAATGGTATCCATGAATAAAGATTTAAAAAATAAAAAATAAAGTCCAGCTTTTTTCTTATGGTCATTACACAAAATACTTAAGTTTTTAAAATAAAGTTGTTTTAAGTTATGAAATGGAAAAAGGAAAGACTAATAGTAACTTAAATTTTAGTACCCAAACTTATTTTTATGCCTCACCTTGTTTCTAGAATTAGATGGTTTATATCCACTTACATGGTTTTCTTAAGAGTATCTTCTCTCAGTGAGGCATTATTAAAAGCTTTTGTTTGTGGATCAGTGAGAAGAGATTTTGTTAATCACCATCATATCGGGCTTATTTGCACTGATGTTTATTAGGCTTTCAAATGGCCTGCTTAACATTAAATGGTCTTTTCTTAAAAAATTAGTATTTCCTGTTCCTTCCATCATTATTTTATCCTATGCTCCCGAAGTGACTCCAGGGCTATGCTATTGAGGTATAAAGCATTTTTTTTTTACTTATAGATTTTGAAAACTTCCTGAAACTTTTAATGAGGGTATTTATGATACAGAATAATTAATTTCTTTATACCTAGAACATAAGGTTTTATTCAAATGAGCATAAAATGGAAACATGTAACACTATTTACATAAATAGTAAACTATGAGGCACTGTGCATTTGGAGTGAATTTTATAATACTCAAATCTACGGAATGATCCATAAAAAAAAAATCACTAAAAAAATACTACTGTCTTCACTGCAGAACAGGTTTAAATTACTAGAATTTTGATATAAACTTTTAAGATAAAATAATTCAGCCATTAAACAAAAACTGAAAACTGTGGGAACACCTGAATAATTTTGAAACCTTTATAAAATTGTTTTACCAACTTAATTTCCATAGTTCATAACAAATTAAATGTGTCTTAATCCAACCTACCTGCTTTCTGATGGCATATGTGAGAATAAGCCAGATTCTCTCAATAATCCCACTGCAGATCTCCAGTGGTGATTTTCCAGTACTGAGGTATTCTACAAAAAGGGGCATATCTGAGTTATTTAATAGCGAGTCTCTTTCTGAACATAAAGAATTATCTGTAGGTAATATTAATCTGGTTAAAATTCTAATGTTCATGGACAATCTGTTTACTACTTTGACTCCATTAAAACATTTTCCAGAATGCAAGAATATTAAATCTCATGATAAAATTGCACTGACCTTGTATAAAGTTGCCAAGTAATGGTTAGTTTTAATAAGGAAAGGTTGATTAACACCTGGATGATCCAGATCATGAGTGGCAGCTGCAATTAAGCTCAGCAAGACATCCCAAGGGGTTACAGAACTGGCAAGCTGAAGTGGGACAAAAGAAATAAACTCTGTACCATTACAGTAGTTTTGAATTTGCCTCAAATGGTAGTGTCGAGTCTCCTCCCCCGTCATGTTTTTCAGACTGTTCATTAAGGGCACCAAGCACCTGCCAGGTACTGTCCTCATCACGACACGAGGGAGAGGTAGAATATGTGTGTTCCCATCCACACAGAGTTTACAGACCTTGTTCTTACACTGTGTTCATTTGAGACAGACTTACTCAAAATGACAGCCAAAGTATAAATGATCTTTTTTGAGAAATGGGTTTAAAACAAACACAGGTTTCTGTATGTTTATTACCGTAGTTGCTACCAACAGAAGACCTATGAGGTCTTTCAACTTTTTTTTATTGCAGTAAGAACACTTAATGTGAGATCTACGCTCACATTATCAGAGTTTTAAGTGTACAATTACATAAGACCTATGACTGAAGGCGCTTATTCATCAACAAATTGGTTACTAGACTTCAATTAAGACTCCAAACTGTAGGGGCGCCTGGGTGGCTCAGTCGGTTAAGCGGCCGACTTTGGCTCAGGTCATGATCTCGCGGTCCGTGAATTCGAGCCCCGCGTCGGGCCCTGGGCTGATGGCTCAGAGCCTGAAGCCTGTTTCAGATTCTGTGTCTCCCTCTCTCTGACCCTCCCCATTCATGCTCTGTCTCTCTCTGTCTCAAAAATAAATAAACGTTAAAAAAAAAATTAGAATCCAAACTGTAACATTATTTCTGAGGTCTTTAATGTTTAAGGAAGCTGAGTAATCCTGGGGCAGTCTATATCCACTCTATTAAGAAAATCCTCTCCCAACAGATGGATATAGTCAGAACAGCGTTCACAATATAGTCACCTCAGAAAAAGTGATTGTGTAAGTGAGCAATTATAATGTTACTCTCAATAATCATTGCAGATCTTAGCTGATACAATAAAATAATCACAAGGGGTAATTACCTGACTGAAACGGTCAATGATAAATAACAAACTGTCAGTAGTAAAAAAAAATAATGATTACCTTTATAATAAAGACAAAGAAGCCAACGATATTAAGACAATTTTTAAAGTGGGTTAAAAACAAGGCAACTGTTGCTTAGGATTCTGTGTCTCCCTCTCTCTGCTTCTCCCCACTCGTGCTCTTTCTCTCAAAAATAAATACATGTAAAAAAACATTAAAAAAACAAAACAAAACAAAACAAGGCTACTGTTATTTCCATTCCTTTAACTGTATCTGGTAATGCCAGACAGTAACAACAAGCTGTGTGAAGAAGAAACTGCAAACCATTTGATGGAGACGTCTGCAAAGCTATCATCAGGGCCCTTTTCCAAATAAAAAACTAGTAATGCTGAGTTTTCCTGTGTTCAACAAAAAACATCACTGTTTTTATTGTTGCTATTAGGTGCTAATAGGCTCAACTGGAACAAAATTATAATCTAAGCTCAGCTATGAAAACACAGAAAGTAAACACTCAAGTTAGGGCTGATGTCAAGTACAGAAAGAAGGAACTTTGCCCTAACTTTCTAGCAATTTGGGGGGGCTTTGAGTATTTCTTTTTGCACTTAAGAGTCCAGGAATTAGCTCTTACATAGAAATCATATATAAAAACTGAAAGCAGATTTTTTTTTAATTTTTTTTTTTTTTAACGTTTATTTATTTTTGAGACAGAGAGAGACAGAGCATGAACAGGGGAGGGGCAGAGAGAGGGGGAGACACAAAATCTGAAACAGGCTCCAGGCTCTGAGCTGTCAGCCCAGGGCTTGACGTGGGGCTCGAACTCACGGACTGTGAGATCATGACCTGAGCCGAAGTCGGACGCTCAACCGACCAAGCCACCCAGGCGCCCCCCTCTTTTGTTTTTTTAAAATGTTTATTCATTCTTTGAGGGACAGAGAGAGACAGAGCGTGAGTAGGGGTGGGTGGGCTGAGAGAAGGAGACACAGAATCCAAAGCAGTTTCCAGACTCCAAGCTGTCAGCACAGAGCCAGACGCAGGGCTGGAACTCACAAACTATGAGATCTTGACCTGAGCTAAAGTCGGACGCCTAACCGACTGAGCCACCCAGGTGCCCGGAAAGCAGGTTTCTCACTAAATACTATATTTAAGCCTTTCTATTTGATTCCCTCTGCACCTGCATTTTTCTATAGGTGACTCCTTCTCAAATTTTTCCTTTCAGTTTACGTGGTTTCTGACCACCTTATCTACAGCTCTAAATGCTTGCCATCCTCTGGTCACTCTCCAGCACATTCCTCGATTTAGATTCCTTCATAGCAGTAATTACTACAATATATGTCAACATTCTATTTATTTGTCTAATGACTGCATCCCCCACTGGGACCTTTCCTGTCCTGTTTACCACTGGATTCCTAGCACCAGGAAAATGTATTGAATGAAAGCACTTGAAAGTGTGAAGCCTTGTGAAAGCCCAGGCAGTAAGAGATACAATCTTAAGGCTTTTTTTAGAATGTACTTTTAAAACTGAATGAGTCTATTTTAAAATGTAAACTACAATAAAGGTGAAAGGAATTTTTGCATTTTAGGGCTTAGTGATTTTATCTCCTTCACTGAAGCTTTGACTAAGTTCACTAAGTATGTTAACCATGAAAAGTATTTTTTAAAAAAATACTTGAGAGAGAAAGAGGGAGGGAGAAGGAGAGAGGGAGGGAAGGAGGGAGAGAGAGAGTGTGAGCAAGCGCATGTGAATGCACTCACAAGCGGGGAAGAGGCAGAGAGAGAGGAAGAGAGAGCATCCCAAGCAGGCTCTGTGACAGCACAGAACCAAACCATAAGTTCGTGACCTTGAGCCAAAATCAAGAGTCAGACGCTTAACTGACTGAGCCACCTAGCAGCCAAGTATTTCAAATAAGTGTAATCAAAGCTGCATAAGGCAAAAAGTATTTAAAATAAGAAATATCAGATACATAGGCAAAAAAAAAAAAAAAAAAAGCTTAAAATCAGTGCTGCCAGAGCTGCACAGGTAAGGCAGCATTTTTCTTCATTTTTACCACACCCTTCGCACTCTCGCCTTGCCCAGGGCCTGGCATCAGCCCTTACCTTCCACGCCCCTGGCTTCTGGTTGGGTGTGGCCAGTGGAAGATGGGAGGGGAGCCACCTTCACAGACCTGTGCACCAGCTTAATTAACCTCCTCTGTGTCTCACAGAACATGACACTTACCTTCATCATTCCATTTACCTGGCTGTATGGTGATTATCAGTTTCTCCCAAAAATTCTCAACAGAGGCTTCAGCCTTGGCCCAGAGTTTTTTTTAAAAGCTCAATTAGAAAATTCGGGCACTCAGGAGCATACATTTGTCAAAAATGTGCCCATAAAATGTATATATTTTATTGTGGCATACAAGTGATACCACAATGAAGTTGCTTTTTTAAAAAAAGGCATGATGTATATACTTTAAAAACTGGGGTATTTTCACATATTCCACAATCTCTTGAAAAATGACAAGACTGGTGACCACATGGCTATATTCTCAGAACTGGCATCAATTAGCACAATCTGATTTAGTCAGCTTGCTTTCCCTTCTAACATCTAGTGGGAACTCAGATCCCAGGGGGAGAAGAGTTTAGAAACAGGGCTGAGGGTAAGCAAATGTGATTTCAGGACCATCAAGGGTAGGAAACATCCAAAGACAAACACGGCTTTCCGTTATCATCTACAGTTGATCCCTACATCTATATCTCCAACAGATTCTCTTCTCTGCTCCAGACTCTCTTATCCAACTCTCTATTCAACATCTGCATTTGGATACCACACAAACACATTTAACTCTACATATCCAAAGTGGAGGTCATCATCTCTACCAGCCTTACCCCCAAAACTTGCTCCCTTTTCTACGTACTTGCTCTCACAGAATTCCACACTCTACTCAGCTGCCCCACGCAGTCTTCATTGACTCTTCTCTCTGCTTCATTCCTCCAGAGGCATGCAGACACCATAGGCTAGGCACTCTAACTCCCAAGAGATCTTACAGACCGTCTACCTCTCTCCTTCCCCAAAGCCCCTTGCCTAGCTTGGGCCACCAGGCTCTTTCATGGTGCACCAAAACAAAACAGCTTCTGACAGGTGTGGGAAAGTCTCCTGCTTCCCTTCTGTAGCTCCCCATTCATTCTCTGAATTGGACTAATGCTGTGCGGCCCTCATGGAGGTTACAAGGAGCTTGGTGTAAATGCCAGTGTCTTAACACAGAGTTGGGGGTTTCGTCGGATCCAGACCTCACCTGGACTTCTCCAGCTTCTCTCTCAACAATCACTCAGTTGTCCAACTGCTGTACAAATATAACCAGGATGGGAAACTTGATCCAGCCAGATCTCAGTTTAGTGAAGGAAGCCTCTGATTTTGAGTCAAATCACTCATTTAAGGAAAAGTATTTGAAAGTAAGTCAAGGAATTTTCTTAGGATTCGCACCCCCTGTAAATGTCAGCATCTTACCTTAGGTTCTTTTAAGTAACAGTGCATGGCCTGAGTAACATCTGCAGCATGGACCGCATTGTGGTAAGGGTTCTGACTGTGGTAATCTTCTTGAATCATAACTGCATCAAAGAAAAAAGATCTCAAATTTAATTGTACGTGGGAGGCCTGTGCAAAGTACAAGAATTGTGATAATTATGAGTTTTCCACTTACAATCTTCATGTGGCTACCAGCTAGTTGTTCAGATTCAGATGGATGACAATCACTCAGAACTCACATGTATGTCCAAAGAATCAATACCACTGTGGCTGCTAACTTGTTTGAAATTATCAGAAGGTATTCATGTCAAAACAATAAATATTTTATTTTTCTTTTTTATTTGGTTTAAGTGTTACTTATTTTTGAGAGAGGGAGAGACAGAGTGCTAGCGGGGGAGGGGCAGAGAGAGAGAGAGGGAGACACACAGAATCTGAAACAGGCTCCAGGCTCTGAGCTGTGAGCACAGAGCCTGATGTGGGGCTCGAACTCACGAGCCATCAGATCATGACCTGAGCCGGCAGTCGGATGCTTGACTGACTGAGCCACCCAGGTGCCGCTCTTTTTCTCTTTTAAAATGTGAACCTATCATTGTACCAAACTCCTCTCTTTCAAATGTAATTTAAGAAGAGTTTCTCAGTTTCATTAAAAGCATTGCAATTCATTCAACAAACACTTATTGTGCCAAGTACTGTTTTAGACTCTAGAAATTTATCAGTAAACAAAAAACTTTATGAAGCTAAAATATTATAGTTATTAGGGCATATGAAGATGATCCCATGGGCGCATCATCAGTGAGGTATTCGTTTCAGCATTGGAATTAGTTTTTCAGTAGTAGGGATGGACCTTCTCTTAATCCTACTGTCTCTGCTCCATGTCTGTTAGGCTTTCATGAAAAAGGAGACTAGGATTAGGGGTAGAGTTATCCCTGTTGCCATCAAGCCTGCAGGATGGCCCCAAGGGCATAACACTGTAATCTACTGGTCACTACTAAAGTGAGCCAATTCCACAGTGGTGAACCATGACTCACTGGTGAGAAGGAAGAGCATTAGAATTATGTATTTACTTTAACCCATCCTTTCAAATAGCCTTTTGATTACTCTTAATATCTATTTTTATATATGTTTTATAATTTACACAATTTGTTAGTGGAGTATTACAGGTATACAAATTAGAAATAAATATGCAGGAAAAGTCTCTCAAAAGTCCTAGGTAATAAATTTACCTTAGTTCAGTATTTAAGAGGAAAGAAAATATTACCTTCTTTTTTAAAAAAAGTAAGTAATCCTCATGCTAATTTTCTTCTAACATATTTATTTGGCAAAAAAGTTCAGCTTTTTCCCTAGCAAAACAGTCTTACACAAATATCACCATGCACATTTAAACATATTAAAAATAATCTTTAAGTTTAACGTAAAGAGATTTCTGGGATCAGAAAAAGAGAACACCTAAGTGCAATGCACCTAATCTTTTAAAGTTTGAGCTTTCATAGTTTGGAAAAAGGACAGAAATTGTGTCATCTTTGTGACAAAGCTGTGGTCAACCTAGGAGATTGACTGCAAAAGTGTCCCACTTCTTCACCATGCCCTCCATTCATGGCTTTGAACCTTCAAAGCTTCCTGGACGAGAGGTGTCATTCACCCCCTATCAGACTTGCTTTGGCCAACAGCATGGGGTGGAAGTGATGGAGAGCCAGACCTGGAGAGCCAGTTTCAGGGGTCCGGGTATGCCAGCTCCCTTGGAGACTGCCCATCACTCTTTGAAGAAACTCAGTTTGTCATAAAATATATTTCCTTCTTTTTTTGTTTTTAATATGAATTTATTAAGGGGCCAAACTCCTCTGACTCCTTTGAATTTAATGGGGGACCATGTAGAGCTGAGCCACATGAAGCCCAGTGTCCCAGCTGAGGTCCCAGTCCAGGCCCACAGAGTAGCTTGCCTGTTGTCAACTGCAGGTACATAAATGAACTCAGCTAGACTACAAGCAGCATTCAACAGCCCCACAGACTCAGGAGCTGAGTAAGTGTGTGTCATTCCAAGCCACAAAAATTTAGGGTAGTCTGTTTTAGAGCAATAGCTAACTGAAAAAACTGATGAAAACTTAAAACAGATTCTTGTTCAAATGTTATTTCTGTTAAACGGGTTAGAATCACTTACCTAAAAATCTACGAAGTTTCATCATATCTAAATGGAAGTACTCAATTAATCCATGAAGACTAAATAAATGAAAGGTTAAACTTACTAGACTATTTCCTAAAATGAAAAAAGAAGAGATATTAGTAGGAAATATAGACTAGCATAATTGCATTGTGCTTCCAAATATGGGTTTTGAATATAAAACACAGAGTACAAATTCCTACATTTTGTCTATCTAAAACGTACATCCTTAATTTTACCAGCTGTGAACTTTAATTCTTATATCTTTTTTCCATTCTAAGGAAAAAAATGGGCTTTGTTTCATTTTTCTACAACCAAATAACTGGAAGATAAGCATTTTCAAATCAATTTTTTTGAAAGACACCAAAGTAATTAGAATCAGTAGAAAACCTTGCACCAACTCCACCTAGACATCTCTCTACCACATCACTAACTGTATGAGGATGTCCAGTCAAAGTCAACTGTGGTAGCTGACCTTGTTCACTAGAGGTTGTGTTTGTTCTTCAAGGTACAGAGCTAGGAGGAAGGATCGATGACCTCAAGATCAAAACTTTGAACTCAACCACTTGTCTACCCCACACTTGTAGCAAGAAACCTAAGTAGCTGGAAGGGGCGGGTGGTCACAAAACTAAATAGAATTCTATTCTAACACTAAGTTCACAGTCAACAATTATACAGCAATCTTACTATGTTTTTCTAGTGAAACAGTTCTTTATCTGTTTTTAATGCTTATTTATTTTTGAGAGAGAGAGAGAGCGAGAGAGCATGCACGCAAGTGGGGGAAGGGGAAATTGAGGTGGGTAGAGGACCCGAAGCTGGCTCTGCAAAGACAGCAGCAAGCCCGATGTGGGGATGGTGACTTGACCCAAAGTCGGATGCCCAACCGAGATACCCAGGTGCCACTCTTTATCTCTTTAAATGCCTATTTTCAAGCTTTCTCTATTCTTCTCAAATTCCCCCCCCCCTCTTATTCTCAACAGCCTCATACTTCACAGAAAAAATACAAGCCCTCATTTCCTTTTCTTTCCAAAGCCAATCCCTCCACCCCTCCACAGTGTCTCAGAAACTGTGCCACCTACCAACACCACCCCCCATGCCTCCTCCTTCCCCCTGAATCAAAATATCCCTCCTCAGTCCCTCCTTCTAGTGCTCCAACAAGCATCAGCACTCAGGACATGCTCTAGATTTTATCTTTCAAACAACAAAGAATACTTGACTCTCTTGGCTCCCTACAGCTGCCACCCTGTCTCTTCCCCTAAGCTAAGTTTTCTGAAAGAGCTGCTACCTGCTGTGAGGACTATCTCACCCTCAACTTTCACCCTTTTGACAACTGGAGTCACTTGAGTATAGACATGGAATCTGGAAATACTAGCATTGTTATAATGGTTAGTCTGTCTTCCAAGATGTAACCCTCCATTTTTTATACCTTCTATTATATTTCTCAAAGTTTTGTGCATTTCCTCTATTAGGACACATGATATAAAACTGTACGTTTTAAAGAGTTAGGAGCTCAAAAATTGCTGCCAGAATTTAGACAATAACATAAAGATGATTCTAAAGAAACCATCTCTCTAAAGAAACTATCATTCTTAAAAAAATCTACAAAAGACTTAACTATTCTCACATTGCATATTTATAGTAATAACATTTATGGAGAATTTTAAAGGACCACTGGGCTAACTTCATTACCCAAAACTGCCTACACAATTGTCAACAGAAGCCCATAGCTAAGGAAAAATATAAATTAATTGAACAATATTTGCATGAGAAACACTGGAAAAGATGCAGGAGACCAAAAGAGATTCTTTTTAAAAAACCTGACATAGCACCTTAAACAAAAAAAACTTTTTCAAATCTTTTATTTTTTAAGAAATTAAATGTTAAAATGTATTTGAATCCTGATAACACTATACTGTTACAAACAGGAGCCCATCTGGTTTAGAACCATTTGTGAAGACGTGAGCTATATTCCTGTTATTATTGCTGTAACAACCCACTTTTCCTTGGATATATACATAGATATTTCACAATGTAAGTTCAAACAAACAACCCAGTTTAAATATAGGCAGAGGATACGAGTAGACATTTTTCCAAAGAAGATATACAGATGGCCAAGAGCCGGATGAAAAGATGTTCAACATCACTAGCCATCAGGGAAATACAAATCAAAACCATAAATGAGACACCACTCTACACCTGTCAGAACGGTTATTATCAAGAAGACAAAAAATAGCAAGTGTTGGTGAGGATATGGAGAAAAATGCACTATTGGTAGGAATGTAAATTGGTACAGCCACTATGGAAAACAGAATGGAGGCTCTTCGAAAATTTAAGAAGAGAACTAACATATTATCCAGCAAATCGACCTCTATTTACCCAAAGAAAAGAAAACACTAAGTCGAAAAGATATACGCACTCCTCTGCTCAGCGCAGCATTATTTCCAATGGAAGAAACCTAAGGGTCCACAGACAGATGAATGGACAAAGAGGATATGGTATACATATATGATGGGATATTATTCAGCCATAAAAATGAAGGAAATCTTGCCACTTACAACTACATGGATGAGTTTTGAGGTCATTATGCTAAGTGAAATAAGTCAGACAGAGAAAGACAAATGCCATGATCTAACTATTATGTGGAATCTTTAACAAACAAAAAAACCAAGCTCATAGATACAGAGAACAAATTGGTGGTTGTCAGAGGCAAGAGTTGGGGGTGTTGACAGAATGAGTGAAAAGGGTCAAAAGGTACAAATTTCTAGTTATAAAATAAGTCTGGGGAATGTAACGTACAGCATGGTGACTATAATTAATAATACTGTATTACATATTTGAAAGTTGTTGAGAGAATAGATCTTAAAGAGTTGTCACAAAAAAAATGTAACCATGTATAGTGATGGATGTTAGATTTTTTGTGATTGTTTTAAATATATACATATATTAAATCCTCACATTGTACACCTAAAGCTAATATAATGTTATATGTCAATTATACCTCAATTTAAAAAAGTGGGTGGGAATTGCTGAAAATGGCAGAGTAGGAGGATTCTGAGCTCAGGTCAAGCAATGGCCACACACCAAAACTGCAAGTACATACAGAGTAACTCTTACTGAGAACAATCTGGGGACTAGCAGAACAGCTCTTCCACAGCTAAAGATGTAAAGAAAAAGTCACATCAAGAAAGCAGAGATGTGATTTGGTTGGGGTCCACACGCCCAGCTTGATAACCCACAAGCAGGAGGGATATCACAGGTATAGAGATCCTCCCTGAGAAGTGAAGGGTTTGAGCCCCACATCAGGTACCCACTGTCCTGGGGATCTGTACCAGGAAGAAAAGCCTCTATAACATCTGGCTTTGGAAATCAGCATGCCTTATGTCCAGAAGCCTTGAAAATCAGTGAAGCTTAACTCCAGGAGAGCTGGCCGGCTGTGGGAAGCCAAGATTCCACTCTTAAAAGGCCTGCATATAAACACTTGGCTGAGACCAGAACAGAAGCAATAGTCTAAACAGCACCTAAGCCCTAACTGAAGGAGATTCACTGACTAATTTTAGGGCTTGTGCAGTAGGGTCAGGGCTCTGTAGGAACTTTCTCCAGGAAGGAAGCACTGAATGGCACCATTTTTCTTGCCTTCCTTCTACCTCGCTGGGCTGATGCTGGCGGGCACCAGTTCTGACAATATCCATTTACCTTTCTAGCACTGCTTACCCTGACCAAATGTCAACCTGTGGACCTGTCCAGCCCAACCTTCCCTTCCTGGGGGATACCCTTCCAAAGTGGTTTCCCTCCTGTTGCACTCAGCAGAGAGCCTCAACTGAGACTGGTGCCTGTCCCCCCCAAAGTGGCTACTGTCCCACCACACTGAGTCGCCTCAGCTGGGACTGGAACCCCACAAAAGTGGTACCAGTGTGCCCACATAATTTGTGATCCAGCCACAAAGGAGGGCACATGCAGCCCACACAGGGGAAATCCCTGGAGTGCCTGGGTATAGTTACCGGGGGTGGGGTGGGGTTTACACCTCACAGGATGCCTTCTATATAAGGTTACATGTTCAAGACCCAGAGACACAGCTGATCTACCTAATATATACAAACAAAAATAGGCAGGGAAAGGAGGAGACAGAGGAACATGTTGCAAATGAAAGAATAAGACAAAACCTCAAAAAAAAAAACTAAATGAAATGGAAATAAGCGATCTACCTTATGAAGAGTTCAAAGTAATGGTCATAAGGATGCTCTCCAGACTTGAGAAGAGTAGATAAACTCAGTGAGAACTTCAGCAGAGATAAGAAATATAAAAAAGAATGCATCAGAGCTGAAGAATACATTAACTAAAATGGAAAACACTGTAGAGGGAATCAACAGCAGATGAGATGATGCAGAAGCACAGATCAGTGATCTAGGATTTCAGGGTATTGGAAATCATCCAAACTGAACAGCAAAAACAAAAAACAAAAAATTAAAAAAGAATACACATTCTTTGGAGACGCACATGAAACACTGTATTCTCCAGGAGAGATCACATGTTAGGCTACAAAACAAGTCTCAATAAATTTAAAACTGAAATTACATCAAGCATCTTTTCCAACCACAACAGTATGAAACTAGATCAATTACAAGAAAAAAAAATACTGGAAAAAACACAAACATGTGGATGCTAAACAACATGCCAATAAACAACCAAGACGTCAATGGAGAAATGAAAGAGGAATTCAAACAACTGAATTGAGTCAAATGAAAATTAAAATATAATGTTCCAAAATAGAAGATGCAGAGCAAAAATGTTTTTTTTTTAAGTTTATTTATTTATTGAGAGGGAGAGACAGAGTGTGAGAGAGAGGGAGAGTGAGGGGGGAGAAGAGAGAGACAGAAACAGAATCTCAAGAAGGCTCCACACTGTCAATGCAGAGCCCAATGCAGGGCTCAAACTCACAAACTGAGAGATCATGACCTGAGCTGATATCAAGAGTTGGATGCTTAACTGACTGAGCCACCCAGGTGCCCTGCAGAAGCAGTTTATAGTGATAAAGCCTACCAAATCATTAAGAAAAATGTGAAATAAACAATCTAAGCTTACACTTAAGGGAATGAGAAAAAAGAGGAACAAACAGTGCCCAAAGTTAGTAGAAGGAAGGAAATAATAAAGAGTAGAAATAAATGAAATAGGACTTAAAAAATAATAGAAAAGATTAATAAAACTAAGAGCTGATTCTTTGAAAAGATAAAGTTGATAAACCTTTAGACAGGCTCATCAAGAGAAAAAGAGGCAGATTCAAGTAAGTAACATCAGAAATGAAAGAGGAGAAGATACAAAAGACACCATAAAAATACAGCTGGTAAGAGACTACTAAAACAAGTAGATGCCAACAGACTGGACAACCTAGAAGAAATGGATAAATTCCTACATACATAATCTTCTAAGATTGAATCACAAAGAAACAGGAAATTTGAACAGACCAATTACTAGCAATGAAATGAATCAGTAATCAAAAAACTCCCAACTAACAAAAGTCCAAGACCAAATGGCTTCTCACGGGTGGGTTCTACCAAACACTGAGAGAAGAGTAAGTACCTATCCTTCTCAAAGTATTTCAAAAAATGAAAGAGGAAGGATTGTTTCTGTATTCATTCTACAAGGCCAACATTACCCCGACACCAAAAGTAGACAAAGACACTTTATACAAAAAAAGAAATTACAGTCCAATATTCTTTTTTTTATATATATATATGAAATTTATTGACAAATTGGTTTCCATACAACACCCAGTGCTCATCCCAAAGGTGTCCTCCTCAATACCCATCACCCACCCTCTCCTCCCTCCCACCCCCCATCAACCCTCAGTTTGTTCTCAGTTTTTAACAGTCTCTTATGCTTTGGCTCTCTCCCACTCTAACCTCTTTTTTTTTTTTTCCTTCCCCTCCCCCATGGGTTCCTGTTAAGTTTCTCAGGATCCACACAAGAGTGAAACCATATGGTATCTGTCTTTCTCTGTATGGCTTATTTCACTTAGCATCACACTCTCCAGTTCCATCCACGTTGCTACAAAAGGCCATATTTCATTTTTTCTCATTGCCACGTAGTATTCCATTGTGTATATAAACCACAATTTCTTTATCCATTCATCAGTTGATGGACATTTAGGCTCTTTCCATAATTTGGCTATTGTTGAGAGTGCTGCTATGAACATTGGGGTACAAGTGGCCCTATGCATCAGTACTCATATATCCCTTGGATAAATTCCTAGCAGTGCTATTGCTGGGTCATAGGGTAGGTCTATTTTTAATTTTCTGAGGAACCTCCACACTGCTTTCCAGAGCGGCTGCACCAATTTGCATTCCCACCAACAGTGCAAGAGGGTTCCCGTTTCTCCACATCCTCTCCAGCATCTGTAGTCTCCTGATTTGTTCATTTTGGCCACTCTGACTGGCGTGAGGTGATACCTGAGCGTGGTTTTGATTTGTATTTCCCTGATAAGGAGCGACGCTGAACATCTTTTCATGTGCCTGTTGGCCATCCGGATGTCTTCTTTAGAGAAGTGTCTATTCATGTTTTCTGCCCATTTCTTCACTGGGTTATTTGTTTTTCGGGTGTGGAGTTTGGGGAGCTCTTTATAGATTTTGGATACTAGCCCTTTGTCCGATACGTCATTTGCGAATATCTTTTCCCATTCCGTTGGTTGCCTTTTAGTTTTGTTGGTTGTTTCCTTTGCTGTGCAGGAGCTTTTTATCTTCATAAGGTCCCAGTAATTCACTTTTGCTTTTAATTCCCTTGCCTTTGGGGATGTGTCGAGTAAGAGATTGCTACGGCTGAGGTCAGAGAGGTCTTTTCCTGCTTTCTCCTCTAAGGTTTTGATGGTTTCCTGTCTCACATTTAGGTCCTTTATCCATTTTGAGTTTATTTTTGTGAATGGTGTGAGAAAGTGGTCTAGTTTCATTCTTCTGCATGTTGCTGTCCAGTTCTCCCAGCACCATTTGTTAAAGAGGCTGTCTTTTTTCCATTGGATGTTCTTTCCTGCTTTGTCAAAGATGAGTTGGCTATACGTTTGTGGGTCTAGTTCTGGGGTTTCTATTCTATTCCATTGGTCTATGTGTCTGTTTTTGTGCCAATACCATGCTGTCTTGATGATGACAGCTTTGTAGTAGAGGCTAAAGTCTGGGATTGTGATGCCTCCTGCTTTGGTCTTTTTCTTCAAAATTCCTTTGGCTATTCGGGGCCTTTTGTGGTTCCATATGAATTTTAGGATTGCTTGTTCTAGTTTCGAGAAGAATGCTGGTGCAATTTTGATTGGGATTGCATTGAATGTGTAGATAGCTTTGGGTAGTATTGACATTTTGACAACATTTATTTTTCCAATCCATGAGCAGGGAATGTCTTTCCATTTCTTTAAATCTTCAATTTCCTTCATAAGCTTTCTATAGTTTTCAGCATACAGATCCTTTACATCTTTGGTTAGATTTATTCCTAGGTATTTTATGCTTCTTGGTGCAATTGTGAATGGGATCAGTTTCTTTATTTGTCTTTCTGTTGCTTCATTGTTAGTGTATAAGAATGCAACTGATTTCTGTACATTGATTTTGTATCCTGCAACTTTGCTGAATTCCTGTATCAGTTCTAGCAGACTTTTGGTGGAGTCTATCGGATTTTCCATGTATAATATCATGTCATCTGCAAAAAGCGAAAGCTTGACTTCATCTTTGCCAATTTTGATGCCTTTGATTTCCTTTTGTTGTCTGATTGCTGATGCTAGAACTTCCAGCACTATGTTAAACAGCAGCGGTGAGAGTGGGCATCCCTGTCGTGTTCCTGATCTCAGGGAAAAAGCTCTCAGTTTTTCCCCGTTGAGGATGATGTTAGCTGTGGGCTTTTCATAAATGGCTTTTATGATCTTTAAGTATGTTCCTTCTATCCCGACTTTCTCAAGGGTTTTTATTAAGAAAGGGTGCTGGATTTTGTCAAAGGCCTTTTCTGCATCGATTGACAGATCATATGGTTCTTCTCTTTTTTTTTGTTAATGTGATGTATCACGTTGATTGATTTGCGAATGTTGAACCAGCCCTGCGTCCCAGGAATGAATCCCACTTGATCATGGTGAATAATTCTTTTTATATGCCGTTGAATTCGATTTGCTAGTATCTTATTGAGAATTTTTGCATCCATATTCATCAGGGATATTGGCGTGTAGTTCTCTTTTTTGACTGGGTCTCTGTCTGGTTTGGGAATCAAAGTAATACTGGCTTCATAGAATGAGTCTGGAAGTTTTCCTTCCCTTTCTATTTCTTGGAATAGCTTGAGAAGGATAGGTATTATCTCTGCTTTAAACGTCTGGTAGAACTCCCCTGGGAAGCCATCTGGTCCTGGACTCTTATTTGTTGGGAGATTTTTGATAACCGATTCAATTTCTTCGCTGGTTATGGGTCTGTTCAAGCTTTCTATTTCCTCCTGATTGAGTTTTGGAAGAGTGTGGGTGTTCAGGAATTTGTCCATTTCTTCCAGGTTGTCCAATTTGTTGGCATATAATTTTTCATAGTATTCCCTGATAATTGTTTGTATCTCTGAGGGATTGGTTGTAATAATTCCATTTTCATTCATGATTTTATCTGTTTGGGTCATCTCCCTTTTCTTTTTGAGAAGCCTGGCTAGAGGTTTGTCAATTTTGTTTATTTTTTCAAAAAACCAACTCTTGGATTCATTGATCTGCTCTACAGTTTTTTTAGATTCTATATTGTTTATTTCTGCTCTGATCTTTATTATTTCTCTTCTGCTGGGTTTAGGCTGCCTTTGCTGTTCTGCTTCTAGTTCCCTAGGTGTGCTGTTAGATTTTGTATTGGGGATTTTTCTTGTTTCTTGAGATAGGCCTGGATTGCAATGTATTTTCCTCTCAGGACTGCCTTCGCTGCGTCCCAAAGTGTTTGGATTGTTGTATTTTCATTTTCGTTTGTTTCCATATATTTTTTAATTTCTTCTCTAATTGCCTGGTTGACCCACTCATTCGTTAGTAGGGTGTTCTTTAACCTCCATGCTTTTGGAGGTTTTCCAGACTTTTTTCTGTGGTTGATTTCAAGCTTCATAGCATTGTGGTCTGAAAGTATGCATGGTATAATTTCAATTCTTGTAAACTTATGAAGGGCTGTTTTGTGACCCAGTATATGATCTATCTTGGAGAATGTTCCATGTGCACTCGAGAAGAAAGTATATTCTGTTGCTTTGGGATGTAGAGTTCTAAATATATCTGTCAAGTCCATCTGATCCAATGTCTCATTCAGGGCCCTTGTTTCTTTATTGACCGTGTGTCTAGATGATCTATCCATTTCTGTAAGTGGGGTGTTAAAGTCCCCTGCAATTACCACATTCTTATCAATAAGGTTGCTTATGTTTATGAGTAATTGTTTTATATATTTGGGGGCTCCGGTATTCGGCGCATAGACATTTATAATTGTTAGCTCTTCCTGATGGATAGACCCTGTAACTATTATATAATGTCCTTCTTCATCTCTTGTTACAACCTTTAATTTAAAGTCTAGTTTGTCTGATATAAGTATGGCTACTCCAGCTTTCTTTTGGCTTCCAGTCGCATGATAAATAGTTCTCCATCCCCTCACTCTCAATCTAAAGGTGTCCTCAGGTCTAAAATGAGTCTCTTGCAGACAGCAAATAGATGAGTCTTGTTTTTTTATCCATTCTGATACCCTATGTCTTTTGGTTGGCGCATTTAATCCATTTACATTCAGTGTTATTATAGAAAGATACGGGTTTAGAGTCATTGTGATGTCTGTATGTTTTATGCTTGTAGTGATGTCTCTGGGACTTTGTCTCACAGGGTCCCCCTTAGGATCTCTTGTAGGGCTGGTTTAGTGGTGACAAATTCCTTCAGTTTTTGTTTGTTTGGGAAGACCTTTATCTCTCCTTCTATTCTAAATGACAGACTTGCTGGGTAAAAGATTCTCGGCTGCATATTTTTTCTGTCTAGCACCCTGAAAATCTCGTGCCAATTCTTTCCGGCCTGCCAAGTTTCAAAAGAGAGATCAGTCACGAGTCTTATAGGTCTCCCTTTATATGTGAGGGCACGTTTACCCCTTGCTGCTTTCAGAATTTTCTCTTTATCCTTGTATTTTGCCAGTTTCACTATGATATGTCGTGCAGAAGATTGATTCAAGTTACGTCTGAAGGGAGTTCTCTGTGCCTCTTGGATTTCAATGCCTTTTTCCTTCCCCAGTTCAGGTAAGTTCTCAGCTATTATTTCTTCAAGTACCCCTTCAGCACCTTTCCCTCTCTCTTCCTCCTCTGGGATACCAATTATGCGTATATTATTTCTTTTTAGTGTATCACTTACTTCTCTAATTTTCCCCTCATACTCCTGGATTTTTTTATCTCTCTTTTTCTCAGCTTCCTCTTTTTCCATAACTTTATCTTCTAGTTCACCTATTCTCTCCTCTGCCTCTTCAAGCCGAGCTGTGGTGGTTTCCATTTTGTTATGCATTTCGTTTAAAGCGTTTTTCAGCTCCTCGTGACTGTTCCTTAGTCCCTTGATCTCTGTAGCAAGAGATTCTCTGCTGTCCTGTATACTGTTTTCAAGCCCAGCGATTAATTTTATGACTATTATTCTAAATTCACTTTCTGTTATATTATTTAAATCCTTTTTGATCAGTTCATTAGCTGTTGTTATTTCCTGGAGATTCTTCTGAGGGGAATTCTTCCGCTTGGTCATTTTGGATAGTCCCTGGCGTGGTGAGGACCTGCAGGGCACTTCCCCTGTGCTGTGGTGTATAACTGGAGTTGGTGGGCGGGCTGCAGTCAGTCCTGATGTCTGCCCCCAGCCCACCGCTGGGGCCACAGTCAGACTGGTGTGTGCCTTCTCTTCCCCTCTCCTAGGGGCGGGATTCACTGTGGGGTGGTGTGGCCCGTCTGCGCTACTTGCACACTGCCAGGCTTGTGATGCTGGGGATCTGGCGTATTAGCTGGGGTGGGGAGGCAAGGTGCACGGGGGCAGGAGGGGCTGGCTTAGCTCGCTTCTCCTTAGGTGATCCACTTCAGGAGGGGCCCTGTGGCAGCGGGAGGGAGTCAGATCCGCTGCCGGAGGTTTGGCTCCGCAGAAGCACAGAGTTGGGTGTTTGCGCGGAGCGAGCAAGTTCCCTGGCAGGAACTGATTCTCTTTGGGATTTTGGCTGGGGGATGGGCGGGGGAGATGGCGCTGGCGAGCGCCTTTGTTCCCCACCAAACTGAGCTCTGTCGTCAGGGGGCTCAGCAGCTCTCCCTCCCTTTGTCCTCCAGCCTTCCCGCTTTCCGAGCAGAGCTGTTAACTTATGACCTCCCAGACGCTAAGTCGCGCTTGTTGTGGGAACACAGTCCATCAGGCCCCTCCGCTTTTGCCAGCCAGACTCGGGGGCTCTGCTTGGCCGGCGAGCCACCCCTCCGCCCCGGCTCCCTCCCGCCAGTCCGTGGAGCGCGCACCGCCTCGCCGCCCTTCCTACCCTCTTCCGTGGTCCTCTCGTCTGCGTTTGGCTCCGGCGACTCCGTTCTGCTAATCCTCTGGCGGTTTTCTGGGTTATTTAGGCAGGTGTAGGTGGAATCTAAGTGATCAGCAGGACGTGCGGTGAGCCCAGCGTCCTCCTAAGCCGCCATCTTGCAAACCACAGTCCAATATTCTTGATGAACATATTTACAAAAATAGTTAACCAAATACGACCAAACCAAATTCTACAATATAGTGAAAGGATCAAACACCATGTTCATGTGGGATTTATTCCAGGAATATAAGGATGGTTCCACATTTGCAAATGCATCAACAGGATATACTACCTTAACAAAATGAAGGATAAAAAGCATATGATCATCTCAATAGATGTAGGAAAACCATTTGACAAAATTCAACATCCATTTATGATAAAAACTCTCAACAAAGTGGGTACAGAGGGAACATATCTCAATATAAAAAAGGCCACATATGACAAACCCACAGGTAACATCATTCTCAATGGTGAAAGGCTGAACGCTTTCCTTCTAAGAACAAAACAAGGATGCCCATTCTTGACACTTTTATTCAACACTGTACTGGAAGTACAAAACACAGCAATCAGAAAAGAAAAAGAAATAAAAGTCATCTAGATTGTGAAGGAATAAGTAAACTGTCACTACTTGCAGATGTCATAATCCTATATATAAAGAAAACCCTATAGACTCTACCAAAAAACTACTGGAACTACAGATGAACTCAGCAAAGTTGCAGGATACAAAATTAACATACAGATATGTTGTACTTCTATATACTAGTAATTCCCAGAAAGAGAAATTAATAAAATAATCCCATTTATAATTGCATCGAAAAGAAAATACCTAGGAATGGAATAAATGTAACAAAGGAGTTGGAAAATCTGTACTCTGAAAACCTATAAGACATTGATGAAAAAAATTGAAGATGCCACAAAGAAATGGAAAGATGTACCATGCTCATGAACTGGAATAATATGGTTAAAATGTCCCTACTGTCCAAAGCAATCTACAGATTCAATGCCATCTCCATAAAAATACCAATAGCATTTTTCACAGAATTAGAAAAATAATCCTAACATTTGTACGGAACCACAAAAGATCCCCAATAGTCAAAGCAATCTTGAGAAGGAACACCAGAGCTGAGGTATCATGTTCCCAGATTTCAAACTACATTACAAAGCTACAGTAATCAACGATATGGTGTCAGCACAAAAGGAGACATATAGATCAGTGGAGCATAACGGAGAGCCCAAAAATAAATCCATGCTTTAAGGGTCAATTAATCTATGACAAAGGAGGCAAGAATATACAATGGGGAAAAAAACAGTCTCTTCAATAAATGGTGTTGGAAAAGCTGAACTGCTGCATGTAAAAGAATGAAACTTGACTACTTCCCCATACCATGTGCAAAAATACACAAAGTATGGACTCAAGACCTAAATGTGAGAGCTGAAAGCACAAAACAATGGAACATTATTGTAATGGCACATTACTCAGCCATTTGTGATAACATGGATGGACCTAGAGGGCATTATGCTAAGTAAAATAATTCAGATAGAGAAAGACAAACACCACATGATTTTGCTTATATCTGGAATCTAAAAAACAAATGAACAAACAAAACAACAGAAACAGACTTACAGAGAACAAACGTGATTGCCAAGGAGGTGGAGAAATGGGCAGAACAGGTGAAAGGGATTAAGAGGTACAAAATTCCAGTTATAAAATAAATATGTCACAGAGATGTAAAGTACAGCATAGGGAATATAGGCGATAATATTGTAATAACTTTTTATGGTGACGGATGGTAACTACTTCTGTGGTAATCTTTTGTAATGTATATAAATGTCAAATCATTATGTTGTACATCTGAGACTAATATAACATCATATGTCAATTATATCTCAGTAAAAAAGAATGTATATTTATTCTGTATGTTTAGGTTATGATAGCATTCTCCCAAACTTGTTTTGCAAACCTAATGAGACAAATTACCAATTTCTAGGTCTTGAATAAGTTTTAAGAAAGCTGCAATCTAATGGTAAAATATCTTCTGGAATTTGGGCAATCTGCAATACATATAATGTCTTCCACCAAGAACTTTAAAAGAATCAGACAAAAACCAGTCTAACAAAGTGTACTACCCATATCTAATTGGAAAACTGCGTGTAACATTGTTTCTTATTTCTAGTTTTTAAGATTCCAACAGACTATTTTAATACCAGTGAATAAGAACACAAGTCAAACATTTCAAAACAAGTAATGCTTACCTGTTCTTCTTGCACAGAAGAACTTACTTTATACAAAAATGGAAACACTTTCTTGGAAAAGAAAATTGTGCTTATAGAAGAGCCTCCTTCATAAACATGTATCCAAAGATAGAACTGCTCAAGGTACATGTAAGGGTCATTGATAGTTCTTAGATGTGATTCCAGATGGCAGCCAGGAGGATGAGGCTGCCGCCATGAGACACACCTGGCAACGAGGGTCCTCACGTGCCAGGTAGATCTCGGGGGTGACAAACCCTATCTTGCTATTTTACACATAACCTCTCATTCCTATAAAAGGAATGCTAAATATATCCAACCAGATGATACGTATTTTCCTCCTTGCAGTGGACAAGGTAGGACCCTTTGTCTTGGTGGGAATCACTGAGTTTTACCTCTTCTCTGCGTTCCCCCTACTATGTCATTTGGCGAATTGCCAGAGTAAGAAATACAGAAAGCACGGGATCGGTAAGCAACAAAGGAAAACTATACACTTGGATACCATACATATATATTATCCAGAATTCATTTCTGGCTAAGCACTTTTAAAAGGAAAGCATTTCTAATAAAATAATGAAAGTTAAAAAGCTTTTCTTGACCATTTGCTCTTCATGTATAAAATTCCTGTAACTTTTGGGTGGCTCTCGTTACATGAATATGTGTATCACCATCTGTAAAATCACAGGTGTGTAGCTACCTGCTAACAACCAACCCTGAGAAGAAACCATTCAGCCATCATCTTCACAAAAAGTAATGAGGTGATTCACATGAAAGCTATTCTGCCCATCCCACACTTTCAACCTCACTCTACTTTCATCACCAAGACCCCTGACTAGCAGATATGTGCTTTTTAAAAATGGAATTTAGAAAACAAACAGCTATTTCAATGAGTAAAAGTGTCCCAGCAGACTAATAGCAGGGGAGGAGCAATTACAGTTTATAGAAGGCTAAACCTGGAAGGTGTGAAGGGTGGCATGGTTTGATCTACATTTATCTTGGGATAATAACTGAAGTAATATTCATATTAAGTTAGAAAAAAGGAATTTCCCAGATCTAGAAGAAGATGAGTCACCTGATATTTTGCCATCTACATGTTTTAAAAAGGGAAGGCTGAAGGGAAAGACAACTGTGTAAACGATACTAGAGCATTTTCTGTGTGGACATGCCAAGTGGGGCCAGAGAAAGGCAGAAAACAGTCACCCAAGGGCAAAGGAGAGGTAGAAGAGAAAGAGAAAAGGAAAAAAAAAACCCAAAATGGCAGGGAAGCAGGAGGGGGACTGTGCTGATAAAACAGAATTCATTGTTTTTCAATTTTGCTGAGGATCAGTCCGATTTATTTTCTGTCAACAGTGTACAGACAAATAGAAGGTGATCTCAAAGCTATTTTCTTTACATGGACTTTACATGGTCACACAGCTTACAGGGAATAATGTAGTGATACTAAAAAGCTAGACCCACACTGATTCTCAAGATGACTAGAGTTGTATCTGCTTGCCCATTTCCCATATTTAGCTTCCTTATGAAAGGAGCTTCATTCCAAAGAAAAAAAGAAAACAAAAAGGCAATTTCAAAGTACATAGCAGTGAACTACGTATTTAATTCACTCTAAAAAAAATTTTTTTTTTTTAATTTGAGAGAGAGAGAGACACAGAGACAGAAAATGTGTGAATGCAGAAGCAGGGGAGGGGGAGGCAGAGGGAGAGAGAGACTCTCAAGCAAGTTCCATGCTCAGAGTGGAGCCTGGTTCAGGGCTCGATCCCACAACCCTGGGATCACAACCTGAGCGGAAATCAAGAGTTGGATGTTCAATTGACTGAGCCACCCAGGTGGCCCACTTCATTCTAAACACTCAGAAGTGGCTTCCTCTCAGTGTACTTTCCAATCTGCTTTACTTTTATTAAGGTTTATTTATTTATTTTGAGAGAGAGAGTGTGTGTGTGTGTGCAGGAGGGGAAGAGAGAGGGAGAGAGAATCCCAAGCAGGCTCCACAGTCAGCACAGAGCCCACTGTGGGGCTCAATCTCATGAATCATGAGATCATGACCTGAGCCGAAATTGAGTGAGATGCTTAACCAACTGAGCTACCCAAGAGCCCCCTGTTTCACTTATTAAAAGGATATTTAGACAAGCAAAAAGATATTTAGACAAGTACGGTCTAGTTGAATAACCTCTACCATTTTTTTATGCCAAAAATTTTACCCTAAATAAAAATGATTCTCAAAAGAAATCCTTATCCTGTTCCAAAGAGAATAAGGAAACATGAGCCTTGCCCCTAAAACCAAACAAAACACAGGAGGGGGTAAACAGATTAGAATCACCTGGTGTTTTCAAACCATTCATATTCTGTAGATTCTGATAAGACTCGTAAAGAAGCTACGAGCTCATCTCCACCCAACCATGAAGACGCCATGTCATAGGGAACCAATGTTGATCATATGTCATATCTCTCAAGTGTACAGAGAAAGAAAAGCCTGAGAATCATAAAGTTAAAAGAAAGGGTATCTTTAAAATGTCATTAATCTACCACATATCTGTGGCTATCAAAGCTGAAATACAGTATCAGAAGATGTCACTGTAAATGACCACAACCCAAAAGAAACCAAAACAGAAAAACAAAATAATGAGGTAACAATTTCACTTTCGGTTATCTATAACAGTAGCATTAATTAGGGATGGATGGCCAAGTGATGATGATGATGATGACTTTTGATTACTGCTAACCAAGAGTAATGAAAAGACAAAATTATGAGAGTGATTCTTTGAGCTTATAGATCAGTCACTAAAGAAGGGACAAAATGATGTTCTGTTGGCAGCAGAGGGCTCATAACCTAAGTAAATGAAAGCAATAACCCCCTGAGTGACTGTACCATCAATGCAGCAATCTAAAGTACACATTAATTTGAGTAAGTCAAACTCTTCACTTACCATTTGTTAGTCTATCAAATAGAAAGATATCAAAATTCCAATTTCCAACTTTTTCCAGCATACACTGAAATGAAAACCAAACATTCCTACTGTAATTTAAGTTCAGTAACAGTCTGTCTTTTACAGATAGTCCATAGTGAAGTTAGTGAAAATGGAAAGTGATTTACTTTAAGAAATGTAAAGTATCATTCTCCTTTTAATCATGACCTTTCCAACTGGCTCCAAAAAAGTGTCCAAAGGGTAATCTCCATTTGGAAAACCAAACAGTTTGTATTCCAATTAATGAATGTACAAGTAAGGTTACTGTTTCTTTCAATTCATTCCTATACTCCCATGAACTTTTCAAGAATTCTAACATAATTCAACACCGTGAACCATATATGGTTCATACATGGCATGGTCTAGAAATTAGATTTTAAAAATAAGTTATAATAGTTGAGTACTTACTATATTCCAGGTACTGTTAAAAGTGTTTTGCTTACTCTTACTATTCATACCAAGACTATGAAGTAGGAGTTGTCTTTAACCCTCCTTTATATATGGGGAAACAGGCTAAAAGTAACTAACTTGCTCAGCTAGAAAGTAATAGAGCTGGGATATTAATTAACTCAGGTGGTCTGATTCTGGAACCTAGGCACTTGAATCTATACTACACTATGCTTATTTGTCATTCCTTTTCTTAAAAAAAAAAAACACTCCCAACTTACAGGTATTTATTTATATTCTTTAAATATCATTATACAATAATTAATAGCCTTTATTACATTTAAGTTGATGTGTATTTCAGTTGAGCAAATAAATCTCACAACAACCAAACCAAATTCATATTTTTACACTATATATTTGTAACCTGAAATTTTTGTGGAAAGTTCACTGTTGTACACATCTATCAATAAATTGACATAAGAAATACTCTTACTAATAGTGATTATTTGATAGTACTAACAACCACTCATACACAGATCAATATTCTCATTTTGTTTATTTTTAATTTTTTTTAATGTTTATTTTTGAGAGAGAGCATGTGTGCGTGTGTAAGCGGGAGAGGGGCAGAGAGAGAGAGGGACACAGAATCTGAAGCAGGATCCAGACTCTGAGCTGTCAGCACTGAGCCCGACAGGAGGCTCAAACCCAGGAACTATGAGATCATGACCTGAGCCGAAGTCAGACGTTTAACCGACTGAGCTAGCCAGGTGCCCCGATATTTTCATGTTAAAAAGCAGAACCTGTAAACTTTTTACAATTTAAAGAAAGCATGAACACTTTTCTATAGATTTCTTTCACAAACAGGGAAACAATTTTTTTTGCACTTTAATGTAATTGTAAAGAAGGTACCTTAGCCCTATGTACACACACTTACAAAATCTGGCCTGTAAATATTAGGTAAAAAATAATTTAAAAAATGTCAGAAACATAAGATCATTAAAAACTCTCATTTGGTCAAAAACAAGCTCATTTGAGCTCCACCTTCATTAAGACATTTCTTTTAAACTATATAAATAATGCTCACAACCACTGGGCTTAATTAGAAAATGTATAAACCCTCAAAATAGCTCAGTGATGCAAGAGACTATAAAAAATCATTTGACTGTAAGTCATGAGACCTAACGTCCTATGCTGGGTTTACCTCTAAACAGTGGGTGAGCTCAAACAGTCCCTGATGCTCTTTAGGTCATAGATTCTTTATGTATAGCATATAGACATTAGATCAGAATAGCCATAATATTCTTCCCAGAGTTAAAATTCAGTGTGATTTTATAGTTTAATGTTTACTGATCTACTTGTTACTTACTGTTACAATAAACAAAAACATTTTCATTCTTTTAGTTACTTCAGAGATTTCCCTTGCTCTGTAATACCTAATTATAAAATGAACACCCGCTCTAAAGGAAAAACTGAATAATGGGCTTAACTAATTTTTGCATACAAAAAAAGGTTCTAATAAGTCAATCCCATATGGGAAAAAAAGGGTCTCATGAAACTTATCAAAAATTAATGTTTTCTTGAAAAAGTTATACACACCTTGGCTTGTCCATTATAATCATCATCTAAAATGTTTAGAGAATTTGAAACAGTAGTACCGCGAAAAAAGCGAGAAGATCTAAGATACCGCTGGAAACTTAGTAACCTCCTGATATTTCTTGCAGACACAGAAACTTCAATTTCAGATTGAGCTGAAATAAAAGAAGTAAAAGGTGAGTATAGCAAGTCGCAACTGTGCACACACAATCTTTGTTATACTCCTTTCTAGTTACATACAAACCCTTTTTAAAAAAACGAATCATTATACCACATTTCTAGGAGAAGAAGTACTTCATTTGTATTTTCAACTAAAGAACTAAAAATGAAGGGGTAAACGGTCAATTTTGACAGGAGTTGGAAAGCTAATGAGGAATGTGGCTGGATTAATAATCAGGTTTTTTGTTTTGTTTTTAACTCTGAAGAATTATCACCTCTCATTCTATTGCTTGAATATACTCGATAGACATTATGGAGAAGAAAGACAAAAATCTAGTTTCAAACTACCCTTCATACTGAGAATCCAGGTCCCCAGTTACATATGAGAATTTAACAATTACACAACTACGTCTGAAATCCTAAGGAGATATCATTTCAAATATTAAGATAATTTTATTTAGAGGAAAAGGAGAAGGACTGGAAAATTAAGTAACATATTCTATTAAGAATTCTAAAGAATAGAGACAAAAATCCTGTAAGATGAAAAATTCTAAGGAAGAGCAAGTTTAACACAACCATTTTTTCCTCTAGTGTTAGAACAAACCAGTTTCCTTAAGTACCAGACGAAGTAACAGACTTGGGTTAAAAGCCATCTTCTAGGGAACACATGTTATCTTTAAACTCTAGAATCAAACTAAATTCAGTGAAATGCTCATAATATATAAAACACATGAAAAAGGAGACTAAGGATCAACAATTATCATCTCTCATCTTAACTTCTGTTAACTTAAACCCACCAGGAAGAATGGCAGGTGATCAAACATACTCTCCCTTATGCATCCAGTCACTAACTCCTCTATTAACCTGTATTACCCTGTGTTTTCATATCTATAGAATAATGGCAATTAATATGCAGTTCAAAGGGTGCTGGATTGAGTGAGATAAGGTATCCATGAGCTGGATATATTAAGTAACTGGTTGCAATGCAGATGATGATAAAACTGATGTGATGCCACTGCTTGGAGGTATGCTTCCAGGTAGTTATCCTAAATTCCCAATCCATTCATGTTGCTTTATTATTATTTTTTTTTAATTTTTGAGAGAGAGCACGAGCAGGGGAGGGGCACAGAGACAGGGAGACACAGAATCCAGAGCAGACTCCAGGCTCCAAGCTGTCAGCACAGAGCCTGACATAGGGCCCGAACTCACTGATGGTGAGATCATGACCTGCGCCGAAGTCGGACGCCCAACTGACTGAGCCACCCAGGTGCCCCTCATGTTGCTTTAAATAAAAGTACTCATTGGCTCCACATCATCTTAAAATGAATTCATGTCCTTAGTCTGAAGAAAAGGCTTCATGTTACAGGTTCTGGCTTGTTCCAGATGTGACTCAGATGTCATTTTCCCTGGAGGCACATCTGAACGACTGCACGCACACTCCCCATGTAGAAGTGGGAGGTGCCTCCTCTGGGTTCTCAAAGCTCTCTGTGCAGACCTCTATCAGACTACTTCTGATATTGGATTATAACCACTTATTTACCTGTCTCCTTTGACAAATGGTGACCTCCAATGTAGCCAAGAACTACTTTTTTTTTTTATCTCTTTATTCCAAATGCTAATAATAGCACCAGCTAGGTATATGTAAAATATAATGAATAAATGCATCCTCGTTTTGAAATAGCTGATGAGTTTTCAGGCTCCCATATACTCACATAAGCCAGAAATAAAGTAATATACACTGTTATGTACATTTTTCATAATGTACTCATTTTTCATTCCAGTGAATCTAAAATAGAAAGTTTTTAGAGCAACTGTGGAGTTAAATTTCTGATCTTTATCAATGTAACTTACATTAAAAGGAGTACAACAAAAATGGCAAAACTACTAATCAAGTGATTATGTCTGAACTAGAATTTGCATGTTTGAGGACATGAGGGTACACTAAGTGTTCTGTGAAAACAATGTTCCAAAGTGCTTTGCAAAAAGTACCTCATTTAGTCCGCAACAATGTCAAAAGATAAATATTATCATTCATTTTTACACATGAGAACACTGAGTCTACAAGAGATTAAGTAACCTGTCCAAGGTCACACAGCCAACATAGGATAAGTGGATTTTAAAACACAGAACTGTCTGTTTACAAAGCCTGTGTCCACACTATTACGCATAGGTTTTTATTATATCTCTATTGTTTAATTATTAAGTGTAAGATTCTGTATGACATCATTCAAAATTGTCTTTACGTAGACGAACGCATGCAGAAAAAGAAACACAGAGGGGAAAAAAGCTAAGGTACACGAATTTAAGTCTAATATGATCCTTTTAGTCCTACTCTTAGAAAAGAGTGAATCAGGAAGGGACAGAGTTGAATGGTAGGAACATATGAGGAACAGGTGAGACTAATTAGCGTATACTGGCACCACCATCTCTGTTTTGATAAGGCACCTTACAGTTTTACAAAAGCGCATTCACATAAGCTATCCCATTTAGTGATCACAACAATCCTGTGAAGATGACAAGACTATCGCCCCCATTTTACACACACAACTTTAGAAACCAAAGTAGAAATGCAATACAATTAATGCATTAGAACCAAAGCATTTAGAAAACTTCTAGAAAATGTTGCAGAATGTCTTCTATTCATTATGGAAAAGAGTTCAAAGTCATGAGCATGATTTCATGAGCATTCCCTTCAAGTGATCTTAAATCACAAAAGGTAACAGTTTTGTCACTGGCAATTATACTGAATCACTATGTGCATATATGTGTGTGCATACATGTATACACTAATAATAGTAGCATCACTGCTTTCCAATTATATATCCAAACTCATGCACCCTGGAAATAAGTGTGAGATTCTCTTTGGGAGCATAACTGCAGAAGGACCAAAAAACAAATTAGCCTCACTTGAGGGGAAAACCTCAATAACTCAGTCCACCATGCTAAATCCTCATATCAACAAGGCAGGATTCACATTATCAATGGTTAAGACATCTGGCAGTCTGGCAGCACCTTCCTTGCCCCTGCCTTACTCCTATTTTCTGAGTAATTTTTGACAAGTCACAACCTCTTAATGTCTCACCTTCCTTAAATGAAAAAAACAAAAACTAAATGTAATTCGTATCTTCCTATTTCATAGAGTTCTAAAGTTGGTACATGTTATCAAGAGTTCTGTTTTGACCATATTAAGTTGAGAATGAATATTAGACACTAACTCAAGGGGAAATGCTCACTCATAGGAGCCCAATGCATCCAGCAAGACCAATCCCATAAATAACCTACACAAAGGATAAGAAACAGAGTTTCATTTAATGACAGAACCAGCCTTAATAAGTACTGATTATTTTGCAGACAATCTAAGAAAGGACAGAGAACCTGTCCAGATGAAATAGCAAATCAATCACAGAACAGTGTTTTCTGCACCTAGAAGGCCTGGGGAAGATTACTTAAGAAGATTACATTCTGGAAAGAATGAAAATCCCATGACACCTTGTAGAGATAGCAGCTAAAACTACCTCAGAGCTTTGCTTAAGACAATACGGGACCAGAATTTGGGGGAAGGAGGAAGAGAATATTTGATATTTCCATTAGTCTAATTAGTAATATGTAATGCATTTGCACTACAAAAATGAAAAGGAAGGGCACCTGGGTGGCTCAGTTGGTGAAGCATCCAACTCTTGATTTTGGCTCAGGTCATGATTTCATGTTCTTGAGTCTGAGCCCCAAATCAGGCTCCACGCTGACAGTGTGGAGCCTGCTTGGGATTCTCTCTCCCTCCCCCCCTCTCTCTCTCTGCCCCTGACCCACTCATGCATGTGCATGCTCTCTCTCAAAATAAATAAATAAACATTAAAAAAAAAAAGAACAAACCCGAACCTAACCCCTACCCAGTCATCCATCCAACCACCTCCCAAGCCTTCCCCCAAGATAATTTTTTTCTTAAAGATTCTTGTGTATTTTTCCTGAGTTTTTTGATCAAATGTATGAAATCCTTATATACTATTTTTCTACTCCTTTTACATAAATGGTACCATATATTCCATTATATGTTCTGCATCTTGCTTTTTATCTTGGCGCTCCTTCCCTATCAGTACATAGAGACCTTCCTCATTTTTTTATGAGGCAATCAAGTATTTCATGATATGGATGAACCATAATCTGTTTAACCAGTACTGCCCTGAAGAGCGTTGCTACAACTTTACAATTTTCAAAAAATACCTTCATTTTGTAAAATATGCTTATATTTCCACTTCTTGATTTGTCAGCTTAAGACATCATCCTTTAATATTTTGTTATTACACGCAAGGAAATGACTCTATATCCTACTTTCCCTTTCCCAATGTTTGTTAGTTGACGGAGTATATACTTTTTCTTTCATGATAATAATGTATCTCACAAACAATATATCTTTGAATGGTAGTCTTTGTATTTGACAGACAGCTTGACTAAATATAAATTCTTGTCTTTCATTTTCCTTCCTGGAGTGTATTTCAAAGTACTGATTCATTATCTTCTGGCATTGAGGTTTGCAAAGTCTGAGGCAAACCCTTTACTTCCCCCCTTTAGTGACTTGGTCTTTTGCCATGGCCACCCACAGAAACTCTCTTGATTTTAAAGTCCAATGACTTTGCTAAGATATACCCCACTGTGAACCATTCTGGATCATTTTCCCCTGATACATGGTGTGCTCCTTCAATATGTCATTTTAACTCTTCTGTTACTTACGAAGAGTTTTCTTGAATGGTATCGCTAAATATTTATTGTGTTCCACTATTTTAGCTTTATTATTCAGAGACTAAACTGTTATGTTGAAACGACTTTACCTATCATCTGTATCTCACTTCCTCTCCAATTCGTTTTAATCATTTATTTGTTTTGTTTGCTTTCTTATTTTTCCTAACCCTGCTTAGCTTCTGAGATCAGACAAGATTGGGTGCACTCAGGGTGGTGTGACTGCAGATCGCTTTTCTCATTTCTATCCCCTATGCTCATTATCTTGGTTACTGCATATTCTACACCTTTGGTCCTACCAAATGCCTTCATTTCTGTGATATATTTGGACTTTTGCTTCTATTGTTTTTTTCCTAAATATTTATTTATTTTGAGGGAGCGAGCGAGCAAGCAAGCAGGGGAGGGGCAGAGAGACAGGGAGAGAGAAAATCCCAAGCAGGCTCTGTGCTGTCAGCACAGAGTCCCATGCATGGTTCAATCTCATGAACTGTGAGATCATGACTTGAGCCAAAGAGTCAGATGTTTAACTGACTGAGCCACCCAGGTACCCCTTGTTTCTACTCTTTCTTGATTCTGAATATACATGTTTCAACCACTTTTTTTTTATCTTGCCTTATTATCTATTCCCTGAGTTCAATTTGTTCTTTATGGCTATTGCTTCATTTAATCAAAAAAAATTTTAATGGTTATTTATTAACAGAGACAGAGTGCAAGCGGGGCAGGGGCAGAGAGAGGGAGGCAGAATCCGAAGCAGGCTCCAGGCTCTGAGCTGTCAGCACAAAGCCTGGTGTGGGGCTCGAACTCATGAGCTGTGAGATCATGACCTGAGCTGAAGTCGATGCTTATCTGACTGAGCCACCCAGGTGCCCCATTTCATTTAATTTTTTAAGTGAGTGGTACAAAATTCAGTCACACTTTCTTACACCATAAAAATAAACTCAAAATGGATGAAAGACCTAAATGTGAGAACAGGAAACCATCAAAATTCTACAGGACAAAACAGACTACAACCTCTTTGACCTCGGCTGCAGCAATTTCTTACTTGACATGTCTCCAAAGGCAAGGGAAATAAAAGCAAAAAAATTAACTATTGGGACCTCATCAAGATAAAAAGCTTCTGCACTGCAAAGGAAACAATCAACAAGACTAAAAAGTAACCAACAGAATGGGAGAAGATATTTGCAAATGACATATCGGATAAAGGGCTGGTATCAAAAATCTGTAAAGAACTGAACAAAGTCAACACCCAAGAAAACAAATAATCCAGTGAAGAAAAGGGCAGAAGACATGAACAGACACTTTCCAAAGAAGATGTCCAGATGGCAAACAGACACATGAAAAGATGCTCAATGACACTCATCATCAGGGAAATACAAATCAAAACCACACTGAGATATACCATCTCACACCAGTCAGAATGACTAAAATTAACAACTCAGGAAACAACAAATGCTGGCGAGGATGTTGGAAAAATGGGAACCCTCTTGCACTGCTGGTGGGAATGCAAACTTGTGCAGCCACTCTGGAAAACAGCACAGAAGTTCCTCAAAAAATTAAAAATAGAACTACCCTATGACCCAGCAATAGCACTGCTAGGAATTTACCCAAGGGATACAGGAGTGCTGATACATAGGGGCACTTGTACCCCAATGTTTATAGCAGCACTTTCAACAATAGCCAAATTATGGAAAGAACTTAAATGTCCATCACCTGATGAATGAATTAAGAAAATGTGGTGTATAGGGGCGCCTTGGTGGCTCAGTTGGTTAAGCGGCCAACTGTGGCTCAGGTCATGATCTCAGTTCCTGGATTCGAGTCCTGCATCAGGCTCAGTGCTGACAGCTCAAGAGCCTGGAGCCTGCTTCAGATTCTGTGTCTCCCGCTCTCTCGGTCTTTCAAAACTGAATAAACATTAAAAAATTATTAATTAAAAAAAAAAGAAAATGTGGTATGTGACACAGACACACACACAGACACACACACACAATAGAATACTACTCAGTGATGAAAAAGAATGAAATCTTGCCATTTACAACAACGTGGATGGAACTGGAGGATATTATGCTAAGCGAAATAAGTCTAGTCAGAGACAGACAGATATCACATGATTTCACTCATATGTGGAATTTGAGACACTTAACAAATGAACATGGGAGAAGGGTAGGAAAAACAAGATAAAAACAGAGAGGGAGGCAAACCAGAAGAGACTCTTAAATACAGAGAACTGAGGGTTGATGGGGGTGGGGAGGTGGGGAAAATGGGTGAAGGGCATTGAGAAGGGCACTTGTTGGGAGGAGCACTGGGTGTTATATGTAAGTGATGAATCACCGGATTCCACTCCTGAAGCCAAGACTACACTGTATGTTAGCTAACCTGAGAATTAAAACAAAAAATCGTCACAATTTTCATCAATTTGAAGTAACATTTTTCTGTGAGGTGCTCATTATTCCAAAGTATGAAATTATCATAATTACTTACTCTTTTTGCTTCTGGGCTGTTTCTTTTATTTTTCTTACAATTCTGTAATAAACATTCTTATAACTATACCTTTCCACATATCCTAGTTGATTCCCTTGGAATACACCCTCAGAAGTAGAACAAACACATTGGAGCACATTTCAATGGCTTCTAAAACACACTGCCAAACTGGAGAATAAGTTTTCTAAAAGAAAATTAGAGGGGCGCCTGGGTGGCTCAGTCAGTTAAGCATCCTACTGCAGTGCAGGTCATGATCTGGCGGTTTGTGGGTCTGAGTCCCGCGTCAGACCCTGTGCTGACAGCTCAGAGCCTGGAGCCTGCTTCAGATTCTGTGTCTCCCCCTCTCTCTGCCCCTCACCCACTCGTGCTGTCTCTCTCTCTCTCTCTCTCAAAAATAAGTAAACATTAAAAGAAAGTGAGAGAGCCTTCCAAAACTGTCCTAGAATAGTTTCCAAAATATGATCTAAGGGATCAGTAACTATAAATCAAGGATAAAGCATGATGAGATCATTTTAAGATGGAAATTTTTAGTTTCCTCAGGTTTGCTTCCCTCCCACTCTTCCCCCTCTACACACATACATACACAGATTCCCTATAACGATTAGAAAGAAAAGTCTTATATTGAAACAAGGAAAGACCACTACAGAGAAAAAAAGAGTATCAAGTTGAATAAGTAGATATCATTTAGGAATATATAAAAAAGAATACATGGGGAACTGGAAACAGGAATGAGTGACTGAGAATTTGACTAGTACCCTCATTCAGACTGTTACTGAAAAGCTCACCCTCTAAGCATATTATGTAAAATCTGACCCTACTACCAATACTGTCATGGGCTCTCTCTGTAACATAAGGTGTGCCATTATTTATTTCAAAGCATAATACACAGTAGATTAAAATTGTCTTTATTAAAGCCCAGCTTCCACCAGGCCACGACTATTTATTGTAAGTCCCAGGGTTGTTCTAGTTTACATGGTTACCTACATTCCAGACCAGCTTAGAAAGCCAACAGGGCTCAGCGAATTAATCAAGTTACTGTTAAAGAGCCGTTAGCTCTGTTGGTTCTCTTCTAAAATATAACATTACCTCACTATGTGACCATGAACAAACTAATCAACTTCCAAAAAATTAAATGAGTGTTGTTACTTGATGATCATGGGAATTACTTCCAGCCATCCATTCTTAGATTCTCTGAGGCAAAAAAATGAAATATGGGATAGCAGGCAAATTTAGAAACAATGTTTTCCCCTAATATTAGAAAGGGGAAAGGAGATACAGGCAATAGGTTAAGGAAACAAAAGGGCCGGAGAATCACACGTGTTGAGCAGTATTACTCCTGACAGTCCCAGACTCACTTCTCTATCATTCAAGTAGCATGGCAAAAGATGTCACTGACAGTTGTTATACAAAAGAGGTTTTTAACAGGAAAGGCTTTGGATCTTGAGACTTGACGGCTACTTGCTTTAATGGTCCACAAGAGGGAGCCTTGTAGTCACTATATCTGCCACCTTAAAATCCTAAAAATCACTTAGATGCATATAATCATGAATTACCCTTGGAGACTATTTAAACAATGTTTTTTAAATTCAGTTTTAACTGTAGTCTAGGGCAATGTCATGTGAAATGGTAATGGAATAAAAAAACCTGAAGGCATTCTATATTCTAACCTCTCCTTTAATTTTCCTAAACACACACACACACACACACACACACACCAGAAGCCATATCTGAAAGGTTATTGTTAAAATACTGAATAATTACTTATCTATGTCTATGGGACAAATTTTCTTGTAAGAACATCTACACTTGGCATGTGTGGATAAATGAGGAAGAAAATAGCTATGTGCATAAAGCAATGGCCTTTAGTAGAGCAGTACATGCTGATATGCAGAGGCAGTACAGCAGAGTAGATAAATACATGAGCTTTGGAGTTACACACCTGAGTCTAAATCCCAGTTCTGCCACTTCTACTAGTTTCGTGACATTAGGAAAGTTATTTAAGGTCTTTACCATTTCCTCACTGTAAAATAGTCATCATAGGACTGTTGTAAAAATTAAACAATACATGCAATATGTCTTTTTTGGGAAAGAATAAACAACACTTAATAGCTATAGTTATCATAGGTATCAAATTTGTTTTTAGTTAAGGTATAATTGACCTATAACACTGTATTAGCTTCAAGTTAAAATATTTTTAATTTTTTTAGTGTCTATTTATTGAGAGACAGAGAGAGACAGAGCATGAGCATGGGAGGGGCAGAGAGAGGAGACATAGAATCCAAAGCAGGCTCCAGGCTCTACGCTGTCAGCACAGAGCCCGACACGGGGCTTGAACTCACAAACCATGAGATCATGACCTGAGCTGAAGTTGGACGCTTAACTGACTGAGCCACCCAGGCGTCCCTCACGTTCAAATATTTTTAAACACATGACCTCACATTACTTATTTTAACAAAACCAAATTTATTCTTCATGATAGCATACTTCATCCTGAAGACCACAGCATACTTTTATGTACTATAGAAATAAATGCACATATTTAAAAGATTTCAAAATATGCATATTTTGCATGTAAAATGTTATTATTTTAAAATGAATATATAAACAGTCCAAGCTTTAATGCAAATCAAAGAAATAAACGAGCTACTCATAATCTAAAACCAGATCAATGTTAATATGAGAATAAGCTGTACAATCAATATTCTTTCCCTTAAGCAATTCTTATAAACTTAGTTTATGGAATTCAATGTTCACTTTGACAGGATAAAATAATTGGTATAAAACTCTTTTAAAAGATTATAAGATTATTGTTATTATTGTTATGGATTAGGCATTTCCCCCCTTCAGAGACGGGATATATGATATGTTGGATCCCTCTTATGTTCAAACTCAGGACTTGAAGATAGCTCCTTATTCATTACATTTTTAATTACCTTATTAGTGAACTGAGAAAGACAGACAAAAAAAAAAAAAAAAAAAAAGGAAAGAACAAAGACTTAAGTGTAACAGGTAAAATAAAGCCTAAAGTTGAATCTCCTATTCCCCCAGTTCTCCTAGGTACAATTAGACCATTAAAATGTATTAAGATTAATGTCCATTCCATATCAGCTCCCTAATTTATGCTTTGAAGTTAGAGAAGATATCTAGGGGACAGAATGTTCTATCAACTTGGGACAAAGAAACAAAAATCAGTGGTTTTTAAATGTAGGCATGTGGTACAGGGGATTGGAAGTAGGAACATTCATGATGAAAAAGACAGGGAAAAAAGACATAAGATTCTTGTTTTTTGTGATATCTCTGTGAACTATCATAGACATGTTTGTTTACGTTACATATTACACATGTGATTTCAAGACAGATGAATGATTGGGAACAAACTAAAATTTAACAGAAACCTCAGCAAAAGATGACCTCAGTCTACAACACCACAGCTGTAAGTAGAGGCTGGCTTGCCTTCATTTGGAATGAGACTAAATTACAAGTGATGAATAGCTGTGTTAGCAGATCAAACAAATAATGGCTGAAGAAAATATGCTTGTAAATAGTAAAGTACTGGCCAGGTGGTACAATAGGAAAGATAATGAGAAAAATTCTGTAACAAAGACAAAGTCATGGCTGAGGGAAACACCAAGCAACAACTTTTACACTTAAAGGGAAGAAGCAGAAAAAGCTACCAAATATAACAGGATCTACCTTTGTATGGGAGTTATTACACATTAAAGACTGAGATCATCTAAGACAATAAAATTAGTGAGACCCAAGCTTTTAAACTCAAAACACATACAAACAGATGTTCTTTCTGATCATATAACTCAGTATAAAACAGGTACTGAGGTCTAACACAGCCCTGTTAGGAAGACAGGAAACAATCCCAAATCAAACACACATGAGGATCTCAGAAAAAGTTTAAGGAGTTTTATATCTTTTCATAGAAAGTCATTACAATAAAGACAACATGAGACATTTGATTCAACAGAAAGTCAGTAACCAGCCTGAATCTGGTTAATAGTTCATATCATACTTAGAGAGCTATAAGTAGGACCCTATAAAATCTAACTGGTAGAAGATACAGTTTTAGTCAATTTGATGCAACAAAATTATATTCACCCTCTACTGTTAGCCAGAAGCTGCCAGAGGCCAGGAACAAAAAAACGAATTATGACTAAAAGCCTACAAATTTAAAAGCTTTTAGACTACAATATAAATATCCTGGCAAGTTCCCTTGCTGCCCTATTATGGGGTGGAGTAAAGTGCTAAAATGAATAAAAAGCTCAAGATAATGGGTAAAACACATTTACATGGACTGAAACATTACCATGTGCCAGGAGTAAAAGAAAATGGAAAAAACTGCATTTGCGTAGACATGAAAAAAAAAGCTGTAAAAAAAACCCAACAACCATATTCCTTGTATTACTTCTTGTCTGATATTGGCAGAGAGACCGTGCCTTCCAGTCTGGATGACGTCAGTAAGCTTTGGTGAATTCCATGAAAAGAAGTAACTGTCAAGCTGGCAGCTTCTGTTACTAGTTGATAATCATCCCAGAATCTTTAAAAAGACACACCCGATTTTCTGAGTGCACATGCAGTGTTTTAATAGTTCTTTTACATTTTAAAGATATTAGTATTTATTATATAAGCTAAAAATAAGGTGTAACTAAAAGAATGACTTATTAAATTGAGGGACATACAATTTTAGGAGGAAACGAGGGACAAATTCTGACAAAATGTCAATACAGAATTCATTTCATCAAGTCCAATAAACTGAAGACTCAAAATATTGTATTTCAAGAGACCAGGTATAGAAAAATATTTGTAGGAATATTTGGGGCTTTTAATCCAGCCTACTGAAAGTAAGCCACCTTACTCACAAGGAGGTAAGTGAAATGGGAGTCTCCTGGTGATCTTTAGAGCTGAGTGAAAGCAGAAACATGAGAAGCCATCACATCAAGGAATGATGCTCCAGAGCACAGGAGCTCATGTTAGGGACACACAGTTTCAGCAGAAACTACTCTCCTGTCAGCCCCATGTCTCCATCAGCCCCTTGCTCTCTCTGATCAAACAATTCCTCTCTCCCTCCTTCTCACCCCCCTTATCTTTTCCTCCCAATTTGTTAGTGCTATACATTGCTCATTGTCACTAGGTGCCTCAAACATAGAATTTTCACACCATAAAATTGGGAGACCAAACAGGTTCAAATTAGTTGAATGAAGGACATCAAGAATCAGTTTTTAAAGCGAGGACCAGAAATCTGTACCTTAGTAGGAGTAACTCCCAGACAGAACAGGTCTGAAAGTTAGGGATCTTTTAAGAATGGGATGAAAGCTGAAATTTGTCAGTGGGTCTCAAAAAAGTGTTAGCACCAACATTTTCATATGTATGATACATATTACCTTATGTGCTATATAACACAGAAGTTAATAAGAACAAAAACAAAGGTAAAAGATTGCTTCAGAAAAATCTCTTCAGTGAGAGATGATATCTGGGCAAAGTTTTTGATTTCTTGCCCCACAGAACCAAGATAATACCTGATAAATTCACAAAGAACTTAGCATGAACAGCCCACTAAAAGCATTAGAGACAAAAGAAAAAGGAAAAAAATCTAGTTAAGAACAATGCTTCTGTATGATACATCCATTTCAGGAAAGATTTAACTTAAAAATGTAGGAGAATTTATTGATTAAAGTAGAATCATTGCAATAAACATGCCAGACTAACCCTGATTACAGGTTAAAACCAGATCTTTGGGAAACACTTCTTGGCAAAGACGACTGGCGACCATCAAAATCCCTCTGTAACATGAGTACAAGTAAGTTTTTAATCATCTTCCCAAAGTTTGAATTCCCACAGTTCTGTAATAAGCAACCATAGAACTGGTCCAATACCAGTTAATTAACATATATATTCTGATTATAAACCCTTCATTTTTAATAAGCTTACATATAATTTAATTACCAACCTTTTTTGTTTGGAGATCATTTCAAAATACAGGTATAAAATACAAAAGGTTGTAAACTAAACTAAAAATAGTACAAGGAATACCCTTTACTCAGATTTGCCATTGTTAACATTTTTTTCCATTGCTTTAATATTTGCAGAGAGTGTCCATGGACGTTTCTTCTTCTGAACATCTGAGGGTAGATTATAAACATTCTGGTCTTTTACTCCTAAATATTTCAGTCACTAATACCACAATTTAATACATTTCCCTATTATAAACAAAACCAAAGTGAACATCTTTGTACATACATTAACATTTACCAATGATTATTCCCTTTGCATACATTTCCAGTGGTGAAAACAAAGAAAAAAATGTTTAAAATTCTTGATGCATACCGAGGAATTGCCCCCTAGAGTCTCTAACAAAGTAACTATCACCAGCACTTTAGCTGATAGTTTAAGCTCCTAAATTTGATAGGAATTTGTTTGATTGGTAGTGAGGCTGGACATTGTTTCCATATTTAAGGTATTTCTGTGTTGAACTGATTTTCTTCTGTGGCTTCTTCATACTCTTTCAGAAAGACTCAAAGTCAAAACTTGTATGATAAGGCCTATGACAAATCATACTGGGGCCTTAAGAGAAGGATTTATGAGAACAGACAATCCAAATGACAAAAACTCAAGGCAGAAAAACTGTAATACCTATAGAAGAAAATTATTGCTGAGGCCCTACTTATTATCTTTGGAGCCTGGGATTGTTCCCTAACTGGCCAGCTATCTTGAGGGGAAACCCAAACACTGTTTATTATAAACTGTATGTATAAAAAAAAACCTTAAAAGAAAAGCTCAATATTGCAATACAGATGTCTCGTAGTAAAGATATCAACATGGAGAACGTCATAATCCAGAAATTAGTTAAAACTATTCTAGCACTTAAACATCAGCACCTCACAGATACAACAGATAGTACACAAAATTACTGACAAAAAAATAAGTTTTAATTAATATGCTGATAGTGTATTATGTGTCTTTACCTGCTGTGATGCATTTTTCCCCTATATTTTAAGCTTTTCCTTTCTTTCGAAAGATCCGACTTTGGGTACAGAGCACAGGTTATATTACAAGACATAAATCCTAAAAGTAAGGACAATGGTTAAGATAATACCAGAATAATCCCAGACAATGGTGATAAAGGTCTGAATCAAGTAGGATAAGAGATAAGGGGGACAGAGAGGAAAGAAATATGGCAGCTATTTTTGGCTACAAAATACAAGGAATTTAATGCAGACTGGATTTAAGCAATGAAAGAGCAGAAAGAGACAGGAATTTGACAACAGGAAAATTAAGAGTGAGGTTAAGTTACAACCACAGAGGTACACAGAAGAGGGGAGTTAAGGAGCTGTAGACATTCTAATTTCAATCCATTTAATACATCTATCTAGAAGTTGCAACCTAAGCATGTAGAAACTATTTTAATTTCAGCATGCAAGGTTGTGTCATTGTGAAAAATAAAATCTTATTTTTAATTATACATAAGGGAGAGGACACATTACTAAAGTCTTTGAAATGCTTCAGTCCCTCTGAAGGCTTAAACTTAACCCAGAGAGCTGCTTAAGGGCAGGTAGGTGCCTTTGCCAAGTCTGAAGAAGAGAAGGCTCCTGAAGATGGCTCATGGGAGGTTTAGGTCACAGCAGGAGCGTGTGCTCACTCTCTGATTAGATCACATTTCATATAAGATTAAGATTTTTCTTTTAAGAATTCCGACCTCTGTGATGAACAATAGCTACTATACCAGTAGGAAACAATGATTCATTTTTTCTCTATGAAAAAAAAAAAAAAAGGAATTCTCCAAATTGTATCATCTTTTTGGCTTAGACAGATATTGTTTTGCAGAAACTACAGGACTGACCCTACAGTGACAGTCAATTTCCAACCTAGAGTCTTCACCTTTTGTAAATAGCAGCATGATGAGGTCAAGAGTTGTAAGATACCCTTCCATACATTCTGAGACACCATCCTAAATCGTTGTAAATCAGTAGATCAGGATACATGTGTAGATCTCCAAACCCAACGTAACCTCTTCAAGCTTGGTACTGCTTCATATTGTTTTTAACCAGTGTTTGTCATTAGGTTTCATTTTTTACCTAATCTGAGCTTCTTCATCTCTTAGAAGGTATATTTCATCCTTTACCTTTATTACTATCATTGATATCTTTGGTCTACTCTTGTTTTGTCCTTTAGAATTTTTATTATTTGTTCTTGGCTTTGTCATGATTAGAAGTCATCGATCCTATTTTAATTCCACTAGAGAGTACTTTCAACTCTCCCAACCAAAAGGTCTCTTATGTCCTTATTTAAAATTCCAATATTAATTACACCTTTCAAATCCTCCATTTCAGTAAATTCAGTGAAAGATAAGGGGTTATTCTAGAGACTCCCAATATAACTGCACCTTGCTTTATAATATCAATATTTAGAATTAACCTTTTTACTGATATCCTTATTCACATCCTAATTCATGAATATTACAATATTCATAAATAATCTTATTTAAACTTTTCAATGATAATAAATTCACATGAATCAAAATTCAAAAGGCTCTAAAATAAAACACTTTTTCTTTCATTTTCTCAATCACCCATTTCTTCCTGGAAGCAACCAATGTTGTCAACATATTGTTACAAAAAAAAAAAAAAACCCACAAAATCTAGATATTGAATTATGCTTGCGTTCTTCCTTAAAACAAACCCACTAAGACTGGACTATTGTTCTTTTATGCTGTTGGAATCTCTTTTGCTAAATTTTTTTTCAAAAACTTTTTTTAACAGACACGTACAATAAGAGTGTATTTTCTTCTTAAAAATAATCATCAGTCTTCTAAAGATCCAGAAGAATTTGCCTGTAAAATCTCTAGACCTCATGATTTGACGTAACTCTTGGGCAACTTTCCCAAACATGCTGCTTTTCACAACTCCTTTACACTTAAAATTACTGACTGCCCCCAAAGAGCTCTCGCTTATATGAGTTACAGCTACTGATATTCACCATGATAGAAATTAAAACGAAATTTGTAAATACTTGTTTATCATTTCATTAAAAAATAACACAATAGTACTTCCAGTTTCTGTGTCCACATATAAGAAGCTTGGAAGCTGCCACTCTGTCCTAACAATAAATAAAAAGCTGACCAGACTGAACTCTTCTAGGATCTGTAAGAGAGGTGAGGACACAGGGCAAACCACTTCCTTCAAGATGTGAGAGACCAAGAGATGATGAGAAAGAATAACAATTTACTGGAGCACAGATGAATAACTGATGAATTTCTGGAGGCTGAGTGTGACCAATTCTGAGACCCAGTCATGGGGCATCCCAACAATTTAGTGAGATTTACCTCCAGGTCTGACCAGAACCCCACAGTAAATGTCTGCCACAACTCACACAAGAATAGACAATCTGAATAGGCCTATATTTATTAAAATATTGGAATTAATAATTAATAACTTTCCAAAACAGAAAACATCAGGCCCAGATGGTTCACTGGTGAATTCTACTGAACCCATAAGGAAGAAATTATACCAATTCTCTACAATCTCTTTCAGGAGACTGTAACAGAGGGAATACTTCTAACGCACTCTATGAAGCTAGCATTACTCTAATAGTAAAACCAGACACAAACATTCTAAGAAAACTACAGACCAGTATCTCTTATGCATATAGGTGCAAAAATCTTCAACAAAATATCAGCAAGTCAAATACAAAAATGTATTAAAAGAACTATATACTACAACCAAGTGGTATTTATACCACGTATGCAAGGCTGGTCCAACATTAAAAAATAAATTAATGTAATCCATCACATCAACAGACTTAAACACACACACACACACACACACACACACACACACACACACGATCATACCAACAGATGCTTTAAAAGTATTTGACAAAATCCAACACCCTTTCATGATAAAACCTCTCAAGTTAACTAGGAATATTGCGAATTTTCTCAACTTGATAAAGAATATCTATAAAAACCCCACAGTTAGGGGTGCCTGGAAGGCTCAGTAGGTTGAGCATCTGACTCTCAATTTTGGCCTGGGTCATGATCCCAGGGTCATGGGACCAAGCCCCACATTGGGCTCCATGCTGAGTGCAGAGTCTGCTTCACTCTCTCTCCCTCCTTCTGCCCCTCTCCCCCACTTGTACTCTTTCTCTAAAAAAATAAAAATAAATAAATAAAATTTTGAAATAAAAAGATTCTCGGGGCGCCTGGGTGGCGCAGTCGGTTAAGCGTCCGATTTCAGCCAGGTCACGATCTTGCGGTCCGTGAGTTCGAGCCCCGCGTCAGGCTCTGGGCTGATGGCTCAGAGCCTGGAGCCTGTTTCCGATTCTGTGTCTCCCTCTCTCTCTGCCCCTCCACTGTTCATGCTCTGTCTCTCTCTGTCCCAAAAATAAATAAACGTTGAAAAAAAAATTAAAAAAAAAAAAGATTCTCTTTAACCCTCTACCCTTCCCCTGCTCCCATGTGCACGTGCATGCACCCTCTTAAAAACAAAAACAAAACAAAATACAAACCCACAGCTAAAATACTGAATGGTAAGAAACTTGACATTTTCCCACTAAGATTAGGTAGAAGGCAAGGATGTCTCCTCTCACCATTCTTTTTAACATTATATTATAAGTCCTAGCTAATGCAATAAGAAAGAAAATAAAACATATACAGATTGGAGAGAAAGAAAGAAAACCCTCTTTGTTCACAGAAGAAATGATTGTCTGTACATGAAAGAATAAACAAAAAAATTCCTGAAACCAATAAGCAATTATTATAGCAAGGTTGCAGGATACAGGTTAATATAGAAAAGTTCATTGCTTTCCTATGTACCAGCAATAAACAAATGGCATTTGAAATGAAAAACACAATACCATTTTCATTGGCACCCCTCAAAATGAAATACTTATTAATAAATCTAGTAAAATACATACAAGATCTACATGAGGAAAGAAATAAAAAAAGAACTAAATAAATGGAGATATTTTATGTTCATGGATAGGAAGATTCAATATGGTCAAGATGTCAGTTCTTCTCAACTTGATCCTTAGTTTCAATGCAATCCCAATCAAAATCCAGTAAGTTATTTTGTGGATATCAACAAATTGATTGTAAAGTTTACACGGAGAGGCAAAAGACCCAGACTAGACAACTCATTATTGAAGGAGAAGAACAAAGTTGGGAGCCTGACACTGTCCAACTTCCAGACTTACTATAAAGCTACAAAAATCAAGACAGTGTGGTACTGGCAAAAGAACAGACAAATAGACCAGTAGAACAAAGTAGAAAGCCCAGAAATAAACCCACATAAAAATAGCCAACTGATCTCTGACAACGGAACAAAAGCAATACAACAGAGCAAAGAAAGTCTCTTCAACAAATGGTGCTGGAACAATGGGGCATCCATATGCAAAAAAATGAATGTAACACAGACCTTACACCCCTCACAAAAATTAATTCAAAATGGATGATAGACTTAAGTATAAAATAAAAAACTATAAAACTCCTAGAAGATAACATGGAAGAAAATCTGGACAACCCTAGGTATGGAAATGCCTTTTAGAAACACCAAAGACATGCACGATCCATGAAAGAAATTGATTAGATGGACTTGATTAAAATTAAAAACTTCTGCTCTGCAAGACAATGTCAGGAGAATGAGAAGACAAGCCACAGGATGGGAGAAAATAGTTACAAAAGACATATCTAATAAGGGACTATTATCCATAGTACACAAAGAACTCTTAATGTCCTACAAGAAAATAACCAACTTGATTAAAGAAATGGGCCAAAAACCTTGATACCTCATCAAAGAAGACACAGATGGCAAATTAAGCCTATGAAAAGATGACCCAAAGGAAATTTCAAATTAAAACAAGATACCTTTACATACTTATTTGAAAGGCTAAGATTCAGAATACTCACAACACCAAATGTTGATGTGAATGTGGAGCAACAGAAATTCCCATTCATTACTGGAAGGAATCCTAAGTGGTACAGCCACTCTGGAAGACAGTTTGGCAGTTTCTAACCAAACTAAACATACTCTTTGCCATATAATCCAGCAGTCACACTCCTTGGTATTTATCCAAAGGAGTCAAAAACTTATATCCACACAAAAACTTGCACATAGATGTTTGTAGCAGCTTTATTCGTAAGTGCCCAAACCTGGAAGCAACCAAGGCGTCCTTCAGTAGGTAGGGGAGAAATAAACTGTGGTACATCCAGGCAATGGAATATTATTCAGTGCTAAAAAGAAAGAAGCTATCAAGTCATGAAAAGGTAAGGAGTAATCTAAAATGAGTATTATTCATGTTAAAAAAGCCAATCTGAAAATACAGACAATCTGTCTGTATTTGCTACATCTATTTTCCTGTTTTCTTAAATTCACTTAATCATTACCTACTGTATGATTCCACGTATATGACATTCTGGAAAAGGCAAAGCAATTTATAAAGTAAAAAGATCATTAGTTCCTAATGGTTGGGGAAAGGAGGGATAAATAGGTGGAACACAAAGGATTTTTAGGGCAATAAAAATTCTCTGTATAACAATGGATACGTGTCATTACATATTTGTCCAAACCCATAGAACGTACAACACCTAGAGTGAACTCTAATGTAAACAATGGACTCTGGGTGATTATGATGTGTCAATATAGATTCATCAATTCTAATCAATATATCACACTTGTTGGTGATGTTGATAGTAGAGGAAGCTATGCATCTGTGGTATGGGGGTATGTGGTAAATCTCTATACTTCCTCTCTATTTTGCTCTGAACCCAAAACTGTTCTAAAAAATAGTCTTTTAAAGAAATATAATAAACCCATGTTAACATAAATAACATTTTTATTTAAAAAATGTTTTTTCCTAAACAAAAAATTAATCAAAATTATTCTTTTTTTTTCATTTTACAGAGAAAGAGAGAGAGCAAGCAGGGGAGAGGGGCAGAGGGAAAGAGAGAATCTCAAGCAGGCTCCATGCTAAGCTCGATCCCATGATGCTGGAATCACAATCTGAGCTGAAATCAAGAGTCAGTTGGATGCTCAACCAACTAAGCCACCCAGGAGCCCCAAATCAGAATTATTCTTAAGCAGTCTATTTTTATTCTTAATTTCCCTTGTATCTGTTAAGGATTCCCCCCTCCCCTTAGTTTTTAAGTATTCATCATAGCTTAATTTAATCCCTTGACTGAGTTAGCCGGCATTATCGATTTTGTTGCAAAGAGTAATTATTTAGTTTATTTTTATTTTAGGTTTTATTTAGGTTTTATTTTAGGTTTTAACTCATTAATTTCTGTTTTTTATCTTTACTAGCTGCTATCTTCATCCTTCCTTAGGTGTACTTTGTTATTCTTCTTCTAACTTCTTGAACTTGACTATTTAATTCACTTATTTCATTCTTTCCTGTATTTATTTATTTGTTTATTTAAAACGCTTTATTTAAAATGTTTATTTATTTTTGAGACAATTCGAGAGACAGAGTGCAAGTGGCGGAGGGGCAGACAGAGGGAGACACAGAATCTGAAGCGGGCTCCAGGCTCTGAGCTGTCAGCACAGAGCCTGATGCAGAGCTCGAACCTACCATGAGATCATAACCTGAGCCGAAGTTGGGTGCTTAACTGACTGAGCCACTCAGGTGCCCCATTTTTTCCTGTTTATTAATGTAAATATTTTTAATGCCATGAATTTTCCCATAAGCACTGCTTTAACTGAATTTCACTGTTTTTTCATGTGTAGTCTTAATGATCATTTTTTAATAGTCTGCAAAATCAGATTTCATCTCCTCTTTGACTCAAGCATTTATTTTAGAATTAAAAAAATTTCCAGGTGTCCAGGTCTTTTTGTTTCCCAGTCTTGCTATTAATTTCTGTCTTTAGTGATCCTACTTCCCTTGACAGCTGCCTCTCTCTTTCCTTTTCTTCGCAGTGAAAAGTCTCTAAAGGACTTTCACTTGTCTGTATTTGCTACATCTATCTTCCTGTTCTTTTAAATTCATTTAATCATCAGGTTTCCCTTATCACCACCTCTATCTACATCACTAAATCAATTCTTCTTGCTCATTTTGACTTATCAGTATAATTTGGAAAACTAAATACGCCCAAATTTGATTTTTTTTGTTATGATGTGAATAAAGGGTCAAGATTCGTGATTTCCCATATGGGTAGCCAATTGATTCAGCATCATTTATTTAAAAAAATTTTGTTTCAATGCTTATTTCATTTGAAAGAGAGAGAGTGTGCATACAAGTAGGGGAGGGGCAGAGAGAGAGAGAGAATCCCAGAGCCCAGCACAGAGCCTGATTTGGGGCTCGATCTCACCAACTGCAGGACCATTTACTGAAAAGATAATCTTTTCCACTACATTACTACATTTGTAACCAAACATCCCCAATATGTGTGCATCTGTTTCTGAAATTTACAATGTTTCATTAGCCTATTTCTCAGTACTTGAACCAATATCACACTACCTTAACTATAACTATAGTTTATAACAAGTCTTTAGAACTGGGAGGAATATAAAACTTCTATAACATGGTTCTTATTTTTTCTGATTGTCTTGACTACTTTGGGCTTTTTCTTTTTTTTCAAGATTTTATTTCAAGTAATCTCTACACCCAATGCAGGGCTCAAACTCACAATCCTGAGATCAAGAGTCACACATTCCACCCACTGAGCCAGCCAGGTGCCCCTGGGCTTTTTTAATCTTTATGTAGGTTTTACAGTGTGTCGATTCTACCAAAGGGGGAAAAAAAAAAAACAAACCCTGCTGGGATCTTTATTGTGATTTCACTAAATCTATAGGTCAATTCAAGAAAAACTACCATCTTTAAAATATTCAATCTTCCAATCCATGAACAATAGTATATACTTCTGTTCACTTAGGTCTTCTTTTCCTCTATAATATCTTATAGTTTCCTATGCAGAGTCATATGCATCTCTTGTTAGACTGATCCCTACATATTTGATCTTTTGTTGATGTAAATTTAAATTGTTACTTCAATTTTTGTCAATGATGCTTTACAGAAATACAACTACATATTGACTTTGCACCCTTCAAATTTGCAAACTCACCTATTACTCCTAATAGTTTTCTAAGTACATAATCATGTCATCCATAAATAGTGACACTTATACTTCTTTCCTAATCTTTATATCTTTTATTTCTTTTTCTTAAATTACAGTACTAGCTAGAGACTCCAAAATAATACTGAATAGAAAAGGTGATAAATGACATTCTTTATATACTGGTCTTTCTGTGACTTTTCTCCTTTATTCTATTAATAACACGGCTAATTATAATGTCTGGTTTTTGAATGTTAAGCCAATCTTATATTTCTGGGAAAATAGAAATTGGGTCAAAATATATTCTTTTTCCTAAAAATTGCAGATTTAATTTGATAGTATGTTATACTTTCATCTATATTCGTGAGTGATACTGGCTGTAATTTTCTATTCTTGTCATATCCCTGCTAGGTTTTAGTAGCAAGATTATGCTGGCCTATAATAAGTTGTGAAGTGTGTCCTTTTTTCTCTTATTCTCTGGAAGAGTTTGTGGGTGAAATTTTAGTTTGACAGTAATTTATTTTTTTCCATCACTTTGAAGCTAACTTTCCTTTGTCTTCTAGGTTCTTAGTTTCTGTTGAAACAGAATCTGTTTCTGGCAATCTCATGGCTGCTCCTTTGAAGATAATGATTTTCTTTCTCTGTCACTACTTTTATTTCCCGTTCTCACTACTTTTACTTATTTATTTGGTTTACTTTTCCATTTTGCATGTCTTTTTTCTTTCTTTTTTTAAGTAGGCTCCGTGCCCAGTGTGGGGCTTGAAGTCACTATCCTGAGATCAATACTTGCATGCTCTACTGACTGAGCCAGCCAGGCACCCCTTTTCTTTTCCATTTTGGAAAAGAGTTTACTCTCAGGTTTAAAATGCCCTATATACATAGACAGATATAGATGTGTGTGTGTGTGTGTGTGTGTGTGTGTGTGTGTGTGTTTCTATTTAAATTTGTTAGTTAACATACAGTGTAATATTAGTTTCAGGTGTACAATATAGTGATTCAACACTTCCCCACAACACTCAGTGCTCATCACAACAAGTGCCCTTCGTAATCCTCATCACCTATTTCACTCATACTCACACCCACCACCCCTCTGGTAACCATCAGTTTGTTCTCTATAGCTAAGAGTCTGTTAGTTTGCCTCCCTCCCTCTCTTTTTACTCCCCCATTGGTCATTTGTTTTTGCTCACATATGAGTGAAATCATTTCTCTTTGATTTTGGTTTCTACTTATACTGTGCTAATCTACTGTGGTTTTCTTGTAATGTTACTGTACTTAAGATTCATAAGGCTTCTTGAATCTGTACGTTAATGTGTTTTATCAAGCTTTAGAGATTTTTCAGCCATTACCTTTCCAAAGACTACTTCTGCTATATTTTCCCATTCCTCTCCTGGGACCCTAATAACCTTTTTAACACATTTTGTGCCAGATTAAGGATAGAAGATTAAAAAACTTTTAACCTTACTCCCTTTGACAAGTGGGGTCTATGTCCTGTGTGCACAAATCTGAGCAAGCTGTGTGACACAGCTGATCAACAGAATACGAAAATGTGCCAGTGTCCATGCCCACATGGTCAGAGACCAGGTGTTCCCACACTTCCTCTCTTTTCGAATGCTTGCTCTGGGTGAAGCCAGCTGCCATGGAAGAAGGCCAACTACCCTGAGACTGCCATTTATGGAAAGAAAGAAACGCTGGCCAGCCCCAGAAATACCAGCTACCCTACCCTGGCATCACATATAAGAATGCAGAAGTCATCTTAGATGTTCCAGCTCCAGGAGGGGACATGTGGAGATAAAGCAAGGCCCCAGACTATGGAGCTAGTGGAGCCATCCCAGCCATCTCTAGCTGTTTGAACTACCCCAGCTGAAAATCAAAGCACTGTGGATCACAGACAAATCGAACCTGTTATGCTGACTAAATTCCTGAACCTTAGAATCATGAACACAAAAAAAGTTGCTTTAGGCCAATACGTTTTAGAGTCATTTGTTACTTTTGGGAGAGATAATCCTCCACAGAGGATACTTCTGAGTGTCCCTGTACATTATTCCTGCCAAGCCCTGACCAATTTTTACCCGGGCCATTTCTCAGGGTTGTGTTTGCAGCTAGCAACCTTGAGGAATAAATAATATCTTTTTCTGGGACAAAGAGAAGTATTACTGTAAAAAAGGCATCCTCCCCAAGCTCATTACTGCTCAGATGTAATGAAAATTCACTGTGTGCACAGTATCCACATAAAATCCTCCAGGTTGCCACTATGGGATGTGGTGGGGCTAGAGGAGCTGACACAATATGATTTTCATGTTGCCTGCTGTGCCATGAATAAGAAGTCCTTTGCCTCTGACCCAGGAGACTTGTGTCTTCTGTTAGCATCCAGGAAGCGGTAATAGGCTAACTTATTTGTTCAATTATAAGGTAAAATCTTAGATTCTCCACAAGTCTTGACAGATACAGAGCAATAGGTAACTAGAACATATTCCATGTGTCTTTTCCATATTTTCTACCTTTTGCCTCATTGTGTTTCATTCTGAATGATTTCCTTTTGACCTAATATTCCAGTCCACTAATTCTCTCTGAATTTGGGGTCTTATTTGCTATTAAAACCATCTCCAATGAGTTCTTATTTAAGGTATGTTATTTTTCATTCTTAAACGTCTATTTGATTCTTTTTTTTTCACAATTTTCAGTCCTCTACTGAAATTCTCATTCCTTTTTTTTTTTTTCTCCCATCAACATAATAGTCATTTTGAAGCTCATGTGAAAGAATTCCATTATTAGAATCTCCTGTGGATGTTTCTATCATTTCCTCTTCATTTTTGGTCACACTGTCTTACCTCCTTTTGCCTTTTTATTTTTAATTCAGTGTTTTATGAAAAATTTAGAGTTAACTTGAGATTTAGGGTAATGTTACCTTCCTCCAAAGATTAACATTTACTTCAAGTAGGTGGCTAGTGGCACTCAAATCACAGATTACCTTAATCTAATCACAGATTGAGCTATTTCAAAGCCAGATTTACTTCTAAGGGATACCACTTTGGGGTTTCAATGGCATAAAGGGTTTACCAGGACTGATGCTCCAACCTTGGTGGAGTATTAACACCTGTTTTTGTTTTTCCAGCCTTAAGTGTCCATCAGAAGCTCTGCTCAGCTTCTCATCCACCTTTCCCAGAATCAGTAGATGCTACCCAGAGGAAAAGTAGCCTAAATGCCACGTTCATCTCTGCCTTCCCAGCATTCCAATACACTCAAATACAGGTCTTCCACTTTGTCCAGTTTTTCTAATTTTTAAAACTGGAGTGTTAATCCAAATAATTTATCCAATATTACCAAAAATGGAACTCCTCCAAAACCAGATGTGTTTAATGTTTAACGGTTTTAGAAGTTCTGTTTTTTCCATTTTCTCCATTATGGGCTGACCCACACAACACTTGTTTTCAAAATATGCATTCTACCAAAAATCTTTAAGGCTGGAAGTGTATTTTCAAATAAATCAGGATACATGTTATTAGCTATGAAAATACCTTACAAAATGTCATTTGCACAAAAACATTTTATCTAGGGTAGTGAAGACAAAACATTTGGAATAAAACAACTTAAAAGATTACATATATATCTTATATGAAAGAAAAAAAATGTACCAAAGTATTTCACATTTAAATTGGAAAGAAGAAAAACTATATCAGCTTTCGTATTTTATACTTTCCAATTCTAATTGTCTCTAAGCATTTACTAACATTAGCTAGAAATAAAGTGTCATTTATCATGACCCAGTGTTTTTAAGACATTCAAAACATGCTGTTTTTTTTGTATTCTTTTTTCTTTTGAAAAATTACATAATTTTATGAAAATGTAAAGTTTACTGAAAGCCTAAGAGAAATACCATATATGCCAACACTCACCATGAAAAATACGAAAATCAATATATGGATGAGAACCTCTTCTTTCTGATTCAAATCCTGCTCGACTCCTTACACGTACATCTCCTGGACAAAATCGAGAATAAAACATAAGCTTAGAAGGCTGCCATCTGGGAAGAAGCTCCCATATGTAGCAAAGGTTTATGTGGTATCATACTCACAAGTAATGACCCATTAGTGATATATATGTAATAAGTAGTTGAGAGTGGATTTATGTGAAGGGGTTTACAAATTTTCAATATTGAGTTGTAAGGCTAGATGAGGGGGTTTTTTTCATCTTCCCTTACAATAATAATAATTACAATCTAAATTTTAAAGTTAGCATTTGAAAACATGACAAGTATGCAACAATCCAACCTAATATCTTATTATTCACAAGGAGTTTAAAAAATCCTCAGCACAAAACTTTAAAAATCCAGAAAGAAAAATATTAAGTGTCTAGCACCATCCTATAGACTATAAGAGACATGAAAGAAAATATATTACCTATTCTCAAGGACCTTACAATTTTATAAATGTACAGAAAAGTAAAGTGTTAAAGACTTTGCAATAAATGTTTAATTTGATATAACTTTTCTCTTTTCTCATTGACTATGCATACACCCAAGGCCTTTAGTTGGGTCTTAACTTAAACTTCAACCTTTATAAGCCCAGAATTGTTTCTACATGTGTCTATAGGACTTTCGGATCTACTTCTCCATAGAGCAAAATAACCACTGCAACTGTGTACCAGACACTCTGCTCCTTATAGGCATTATTTTAATTCTCTAAGCAACTCTGAGAGGTAGGAATCTTAGTCCCCATTTTACAGATGAAGATATTGAGACTGTGAGAGGTAGCCTGCTCATGCCACAAAGCTAGTGTAAAGGGTGAGTCAGGATTTAAACTTTGCTCTGTGGGCTCCAAAGGCAGCACTTTCCCCACTATACTTCCACAGCCTCCAACTGCACAACCTTTAGGTCTTCAGTCCCTTGAATTCTGCTTGCCTAGAAGGACTTCCTGCTTCACTTGTTGTTTCTCTAAATAAGGCCATCATTTCCAACAAGGCTCATGTCATCTGAGTCCACCCCACAATGATTAATCATCTTTCTCACGTGGGGATTCCTTCACCCTGCAACAAACTAAGCTCTTACTGAGCATCCACTACAGGTCAGGCACTGCAAATATACCAGTGAGCAAAACACATAAAGTCCCTGTCTCCATGAAATGTATGCTTTCATGGAGACAAATAACATAACAAGTAATAATTTCATTCTATGGAAGATGGCAATAACTAGCCTGGAGAAAACTAAAGCAAGGAAAAAGGAATATGGAGGGAGAAGTAGGGGAGGACTGACTTACTAGTGTGGTCAGAGAAAACCTCATTGGAAAGGAGGTATCTGAGCAGAGAAGCCTGAAGGAAGTGAGGCAGTGAGCCATGTGGCTATCCAGAAGAAGTTTCCAGGCACAAGGAAGAACAAATAAAATATCCTGAGAAGGGGTATGTTCAAGGTCAAGCAAAGAGGCCAGCATGACTAGAGTGAGGTGAGTGTCAAGTGAGGTCAGAGAGGCAGCAGGGCTGGATCACGCAGGACCTTTGTGGACCATCATAATACCTCTGGCTATTTGTCTAAGACAGAAAACCATCAGAAGATTCTGAAAGGAGGAGTGAGACTGATTTAACTTATGTCTCAAAATGTTCACTTTGACCACATAGACTATAACTGAGAAGAGGCACAGAGGAAGAGGCAGGGAGACTGGCTAAGGAGCAAACGTAAGAAACAAGGCAATAACTATGGCTTGGTGGGGGGTGGGCATGGAGAGATGTCATTCAAAGGGATGTGCATGATAAGTTCTGGCGGTTTAATGTACAACAATGCAACTATAACAATAAAAAAATAACTATGGCTTAGATCGGGATGGTAACAGCAGTGGCTGGTGAAATTCTGGATATGTTTTGAAGGTATTAGCAAAGAGGATTTGCTGATAAAGTAGACATGGAGTAGGTAAGAAATAAGAGACAAAAAGGACCTGAAGGTTTCTGATGTGACAACCAGAAGAATGGAGTTACATGTTCTGAGACGGCAAAAGACTTAAAAATGAACAGACTTGGGCAACACAAATGTTTTGTTTAATAGACATATTACACTCATGTGGAAATGTTCCACAGAGTTTAAAAAAAAATGAGTCTAAAGGTCTGTTTTCAGGAGAGCAGAATCCTGAACATGTTTGCTGAGAGAGATGGAGACTGTAAGGAGGAAAAAGCCACACAGTCGTGAGGAAAAAAATATGTACCAGAGTAGAATGGAGCTGAGGCAGACATCCAAGATAAATTAAAGAGGGGAAAAAAGGAAGAAGAGCAAAAATGGGGCACTGGAGAACACTTAGGCTTAAGAGGAAGAAAAAGGATTCGTGAAAAAGGCAAGCAAACAAACAAACCAGAAAAAGGTGAAGAACATGAATGGCTCAATATCTTAGAAGTCGAGGGAGGAATTCTGAGCATGAGGAAAGGAGTCACGGAAGACTCCTTTAAGAAAAGCAAAGTAAACCTGCCTACTAGAATCTTAAGTTTCTTTATTTATTTTGAGAGAGAGAGAGCACACGAGCACAAGCGGGGGAGGGTCAGAGAGGAGAGACAGAATGTCAGGCAGGCTCTGCAACATCAGTGCAGAGGCTGATGCAGGGCTTGAACTCACAAACTGTGAGATTGTGACCTGAGCCGAGATCAAGAGTCGGACGCTTAACCAACTGCGCCACCCAGGTGTCCCTGGAATCTTAATAGTATGTTTTTAATAGTATGAGTTAAAGTAGAAGGGATTGACGAGTGTGTGGATGAGGAGAGAAATCTGGCAAAGAGAGGGAGAGAGAAAGAAAATTATACACATATAATCTAAATTCATTTTACCTTATGGACTTGAGGAATATATTAAAAATTTAGGAACAGACACTGGACAAAGACAAATGGTCTTCCTTGCCAGCCACGTGACAACAAAATTCATGCAGTGACAGTACTATGTGATCAGGTATTTCATGGCCTCCTTTTTGTCCATGGACATCTCTTTAGCATTTAGCAACTCCACAAATTTGAAACACTTTTTATGAAGAATGCTCAGAATTCAAAATTTTTTTCAATGTTTATTTTGAGAGAGAGAGGTAGGGGGTGGGGGAGGAAGAGAGCGCGCATGTGGGGGAGAGGCAGAGAGAGAGAGGGAGACAGAGAATCCCAAGCAGGCTCCGTGCTCTCAGCACAGAGCCCCACACAGGGCTCAAATTCTTCAACTGTGAGGTCATGGCCTGAGTTGAAATCAAGAGTCAGAAGCTTAGCTGACTAAGCCACCCACGCACCCCTAGAATTCAATTTAAAATTTTGTACTAAAGATAGAGTCCCAGTTATTAAGCCAGAGATTTTTCAATTACTCTAAAATGCCTCTTCATTTATATCACATTCAATATTGGTTTCGAGACTTTTAAACTTCAAAATAATAGATTATTTCTATTGCAAATAGTAATGAAAAGTAACCAAATGAAAGCTATCTCAATCTCAAATAACACTGGATGATAACAAAATTAACTGATATTGGTACAAAATAAATAATGCTTACCTAGCATACGAATGTACAATGCAGTCTGATCAGAACTGTCATAGGAAATCGCTCCACGCCTCTAGGGAAAAAAAAAATACATGTTTAATGCATGACAAGTAATGTTATACGAAATTCAACAGACATTATTATTTGTAAAGCACTGTGCAAAACAAGTTGGATATACAAAATGAAATTAGATATGGCATCTGCTCTTAAAATCTCTAGTTGTGAGGAAGACAATTGTAATATGATTAAGCAATACCATACAAGTGGATACAGAGTAAGGAACACGCACCAGATAGAAAGTTAATGGCAGAGTCAGATAAGCCCACTTGGTGAGAGACATTTTGCAGAGGTAGACAGAACTGAAGAAGAGATATGGTCCAACTATTTACCATGCCCTTAAACACATATGAATAAGCAAACAAGAATCATCATTTGAAAAAAAACCATCAGCTAGAAATAAATGAAACAAAATGAAAAACCAACCAAACGGCCCAGAAGCTAGCAAGAAGTAAGAGAATTTTTTATTTTTTTATTTTTTAAATATTTCTTGATTTATTTTGGTGGGGGGAGGGGAAGAGTGAGAAGGAAAGAGAAACCTAAGCAGGCTCCGTGCTGTCAGCACAGAGTTTGACACGGGGCTCGATCTCACAAACTGGGAGATCATGACCTGAGCTGAAATCAAGAGTCAGACACTCAAATGACTGAGCCACCCAGATGCCCTGAGAATTTTTAAAATGTAATTAGTTTACTCAAAGAGATTTGAGAAAACACTGAATCTTTAAAACAATAAACAAAAAAATTTTAAATATATTTTAAAAAGTAAACAGATATGGCAATGTATCTTGCAACATTATTCATAATGGTCCCAAACTAAAAACAACCTGGATATCCAGCAACTAATGAATGGATTAATAAAATGTGGCATATCTAGACCAACGAAGTATTATTCAGACATATAAAAGGTATGAAGTACTGATACATGCTACAACATGGATGAACCTCGAGAACAGTGAAAAGAGCCAGTCACAAAGGACCATACGGTGTATGGTACTATTGATATGAAATGTCCCAAACAAGCAAATCCATAGAGGCAGAAAGTAGCCTAGTGGCTGTCTAGAGTTGGGAGAGCTGGGGGAAAATGGAGAGTGAATGCTAATGGGTACTGTGTTTCTATCTATGGTAATGAAAATGTTCTCAAATTATCTGTGGTAATGACTGCACAACTCTGTGAATACACTGAAAATTACTGAATTGTATACTTCAAATGGGTGAATTGTATGGTATATGTGAATTGTACTTCAATAAAACTATTATAAAAAATAACAGGGAGTGCTTCGGTGGCTCAGTTGGTTAAGTGTCCAACTTTGGTTCAGGTTGTGATCTCACAGCTTGTGAGTTCGAGCCCCACGTCGGGCTCTGTGCTGACAGCTCAGAGCCTGGAGCCTGCTTCGGATTCTGTGTCTCCCTCTCTCTCTGCCCCTCCTCTGCTCATGCTCTGTCTCTCTCAAGAACAAATAAACATTTTTAAAAATTAAAATAAAAATAACAAATATTACATATTTAAAATATATTAATACAAAATAAATTTTAAGAGCTGAAATACACTCAGCAACTTCTGCCAACTCTACCTTCACTCTCATCTCCCTTTCTCTATCCCTACTTCTTCCTTCCATCTCAGGCGAGAGCACCTCTACACCTGGACTCTTGCAGTGGGCTGCTGACTAGTTTTTCTGATACATCTCTTGGCCTCCAGTCCACTCTTCACCCAGAAACAATAGCAAACAACTCAGCACCTGCTCAAAATCCTCCAATGGTTCTCCACACACTTGGAATAAAGTCCAGCACCCAGCTCTGATTTCTTTTTTTTTTTTTTTCAATATATGAAGTTTATTGTCAAATTGGTTTCCATACAACATCCAGGGCTCATCCCAAAAGGTGCCCTCCTCAATACCCATCACCCACCCTCCCCTCCCTCCCACCCCCCATCAACCCTCAGTTTGTTCTCAGTTTTTAACAGTCTCTTATGCTTTGGCTCTCTCCCACTCTAACCTCTTTTTTTTTTTTTCCCTTCCCCTCCCCCATGGGTTTCTGTTAAGTTTCTCAGGATCCACATAAGAGTGAAAACATATGGTATCTGTCTTTCTCTGTATGGCTTATTTCACTTAGCATCACACTCTCCAGTTCCATCCATGTTGCTACAAAGGGCCATATTTCATTCTTTCTCATTGCCACGTAGTACTCCCTTGTGTATATAAACCACAATTTCTTTATCCATTCATCAGTTGATGGACATTTAGGCTCTTTCCATAATTTGGCTATTGTTGAGAGTGCTGCTATAAACATTGGGGTACAAGTGCCCCTATGCATCAGTACTCCTGTATCCCTTGGATAAATTCCTAGCAGTGCTACTGCTGGGTCATAGGGTAGGTCTATTTTTAATTTTTTGAGGAAACTCCACACTGTTTTCCAGAGTGGCTGCACCAATTTGCATTCCCACCAACAGTGCAAGAGGGTTCCCGTTTCTTCACATCCTCTCCAGCATCTATAGTCTCCTGATTTGTTCATTTTGGCCACTCTGACTGGCGTGAGGTGGTATCTGAGTGTGGTTTTGATTTGTATTTCCCTGATGAGGAGCGACGTTGAGCATCTTTTCATGTGCCTGTTGGCCATCTGGATGTCTTCTTTAGAGAAGTGTCTATTCATGTTTTCTGCCCATTCTTCACTGGGTTATTTGTTTTTCGGGTGTGGAGTTTGGTGAGCTCTTTATAGATTTTGGATACTAGCCCTTTGTCCGATATGTCATTTGCGAACATCTTTTCCCATTACGTTGGTTGCCTTTTAGTTTTGTTGGTTGTTTCCTTTGCTGTGCAGAAGCTTTTTATCTTCATAAGGTCCCAGTAGTTCATTTTTGCTTTTAATTCCCTTGCCTTTGGGGATGTGTCAAGTAAGAAATTGCTGAGGCTGAGGTCAGAGAGGTCTTTTCCTGCTTTCTCCTCTAGGGTTTTGATGGTTTCCTGTCTCACATTCAGGTCCTTTATCCATTTTGAGTTTATTTTTGTGAATGGTGTAAGAAAGTGGTCTAGTTTCATTCTTCTGCATGTTGCTGTCCAGTTTTCCCAGCACCATTTGTTAAAGAGACTGTCTTTTTTCCATTGGATGTTCTTTCCTGCTTTGTCAAAGATGAGTTGGCCATACGTTTGTGGGTCTAGTTCTGGGGTTTCTATTCTACTCCATTGGTCTATGTGTCTGTTTTTGTGCCACAAGCTCTGATTCCTAAAGGCCTCCGTGATCTGCCTACCTCTCGGTCCTTGTGTCCTCTGACCTACCCTCACCACCACGACCCAGCCACACTGGATTCCTTGCTGTTCCTCAACTGCACCACAGACAGATGCAGCCTTTATACTTGTTCTCTCGTCCAAGATCACTGCATCACTGTTCTCTTCTTATCTCTCAGGTTCTAGATGAAATGTCATCTCTCCTGAGAGGTATTCCAAGACTACCAAATCAAAAGTCACCTGAAAGCCACCTTCTCCCATAGCCCTACTTTCCTGCTCTGTATGACACTTAGCTGGTATATGGCTATCTTTGTTTGCTCATTCTAAAATGGAAGTTCCACAAGAGCAGCAACTGTGTCTGATTTTCCATGGTACCCCTGACCCCTAAAACAGTAGCTTTTAGTAGATTCTAAATAAATTAGTGAATTTATTAAGTTGATGAATAAACTCATGAATACCAGAATTGATATAAAGACAGATTTCAAAATCTAGAAAATAAAACTGATCAAACCACCTATTGGAAAGACCTTTCTAACTTATCTACAAGACATGTCTAGAAGTCATGAAAGATGGATCAAAAGGAGTTCAACAGACATGACAAAGGGCAAATTTCCTGCTACTATACCCAAAAATGGAAGGAACAAAAAAGTGCCTTACAAATCAACTAGAAAGTGATGAATAATAGTGTGGAAAACAGGTAGGACATAAACATATTATTCACAGGAAAAGAAATAATAAGCCCATAAACACAAGATGCTCGACTTCATTAACAAAAGTAATAAACATTAAAGCAATGAGATATTTCTACAAATCAGATTAATGATCTTCTTCCCTCACAAAATTCTGGCATGAGATTTACAACTCCTGAACACACGCTTAGAAATCTCAAGGAAAAATAATCTTTTTACCACTATCACTATAAAGAAATTTACTTTTATTTATAGCCCTTACTTGGATTTAGTTTGCAAAATAATTCCCCAAATCATTGTTATTATTTCCTTATAATGCTTATCATGTAAGAGAAAAATGCCAATTAAACTCTTAACACAATTTCAGGTATCCTTACAAAAACAAAAAAGCTTCAAACAAAGATAAATTTCTAATTTCTAATTTCTAACACTGATTGTCTCCAGGGAGCCTGAGGGACAGAGATAGGAAGACTTTTCAATGTTTATCTGTTGAATTCTTTCTCTTTTTTGAGAGAGAGACAGAGACAGCTGAGTGGGGGAAGGGCAGAGAGAGAGGGAGACAGAGAAACCCTAGCAAGCTCTGCGCTGACAGTACGGAGCCCAACATGAGGCTAGAACCCACAAAACTGTGAGATCATGACCTGAGCTAAAACCAAGAATTGGATGCTTAACTGACTGAGATACCTAGACTCCCCTGTTGAATTCTGTAACATGTGCAGTTATTATATATTCACAAAATTAAAAGTAAAAAGTAAAATAAAAATCTACTACAAAGAAAGCTATAAAGAAAAGCTTGATCTAAAATCCCAAGGGACTAAATCATACAGAATACACTCATAGCAGCATCATGCTTAAAGTGTCTTCTACCAACAGAGTACTATCTGAAGGAAGCCTACCGCAGTGTAAATTAAAACAGTTTCAGGGTAAACTATTTATTCTGGAGCAAACAGCCACTGTAATTACTTGGTATGAAAAGGCACCTCTCATACTTGCTGTCGATCCTCCCCTAAGACATTTAGCTTATTAGATTACAGGCCTCCCCTTAATACCACCATATTAGAGGAAAACCTAGTAGACTATAGAGCATACATGTGGAAATAAATATTTTTATCAGCCAGGACATATTAATGAAACTATAGATATCACTATGTAATGCTTGTCATGGCCATCACCTATTAACCTGCTAGTGTCCAATAACAACTTGGATAAACAGGTTGTTAAAATGAATTGTAACTTGTTATCTCTATCAGCCCTCTTTAGGAAAGTGACTGGCCTTACTATTTTTTTAATATAGGCTGACTATTTACTAAAACAGCCACTAACTAGGAATGTAAAATCTCATTACAAGGACTGAGAAAGACTAATATCAGTGCTCTGTTAAAATAATGTAAGTCAAAACCTAGTTAGTTAACAGAATCTAAATTATATCTATGGCATACTAAATTTCTTTTAAGGTAATCCCTTTAGACTTATTTATAGAGGCATTAATTTAGAAATAAGAGTGATAAGGTCTATATTAATCATAAAAACCTGGCAAAAAGAATAGAATTTTAAATATGTTAAATTCCTTGGTGACGTACAAATCATTCAAATTATTCTATTCATTACTAATTTAAGTTTTATCCAAAAATAGTTTAAATGCTACATTAAACCACACATAACTCTTATAAAATAAATTCAAATAAGACAATTTTAAAGAATGGACCTTAAAATATATCTATCTGAACCCATCAACAAATATATCCTCAGGGATAATTCATTCATTTATCTCTTCACAGACCAAGATTAAAAATATTATTATTAAAAATATTATTAAATTCTCTCATTAAGCAACTGAGGTAGAATAAAGTAACACATTTTTGAAAAATACACTGTAAATTATGAAGAACAATAAAAATTTGATTTGCATGTTAGAATTAGTTATTTTAAACCATAGTTATGAGTGCTTTATACACCAACACTGCAGCACAGACGTAACGCATATTTTTTAAGGATTACCATTTTAAAGTCATCTGCTAGTAAAATTCTATTTTTAATAAAAATAATAAAACAAAGTTAATCCAAATCCTGTGTCACTGACAGTCATAAAACACTCTGAGCTATCATCCACATTTCCACCTCACCTCACCAGTGAATGGAAATAACTGAGAAGCTTCTACTCGTGACTTTTCTAATTTAGCCATCCTGGGAACAGCTTGTAAAGCAAACCAGTATAGGTCAAAACATGGGCGAGGCTGAGCTAATCAGAAACTGACAGCCACAGCATAAACAAGTTAAATTTTAAGGTTCCAAAGTACCCACTGCCATGCTAACAGGACTTCTGAGTGCCCGGTTAGACACTTGCTCATCTTAAATCAGGATGAATCTCTCTTCCACCAAAGATCTGACTTATGAAGTGAATGTCAAAAGGTGTAAGAATTGTTCCAATATTAGTTAATACATAATTTTTAAAGACAGACCTTTTAAAAAACCGAGCAAAGATATTTTTATCTGTTTTTATCCTGTTTAAGTTTTCCACTAAAATGATCTACTATGCAAAAGTATGTTTATTTCCCTTACATGGAAAAAGTAATAATATATTAACTAACACTTGCTGGACTCCTACAGTGGGTGAGGAACTGTTACAGGTGCTTTCATACAAAATCTCAATCCATACAAGACCTTCACAAGGTAGGTTTTGTTGGCTCCGTTTTGTGGATTTGTAAACCACTGGTCAAAGGGCTTAATCAACAGTAGCACTAAACACGTTTTTTGGTAACATTACCAAACAACAGCACCAGACTACAAAAGATGCAAGTCCAGTCAAAGTTTTAAAAGCAGTTTTCTCTGATGTAGTAAAATGAGCTTTTTAAGGGCATATTCATCTTACACGTGCTAGAGAAACATGCTGGTGTTTGATTGTCTATCTGCATCGATCTACTGAATAATTAGTATCCTTCCCATTCTTCTGGCCTATGCAAACACTATATTTTTCAAAAAATAACACAAACTTAAAATGTTAACATTCTTTTTGTTTAAAAACTTAATTTTTTGCTGGTTAGAAAAAAAGTAAAAAGTCTTTGAAAACATCCACAACTCAATTAACGTGTTCTTAGTACTAACCTGACCTTCATTCAATAACTTGGTAAGCTAATCCTTTAAAAACAATGAGTAAACAGCTGTCAGTGCAACAAAATTAATTCTTAACTTACAAAACACAAGGATTTTAAAAATTTGAGTACACTGTTGTTTTTTTTTAAGAGATAATTTTTTAAAAGAGATTTCTTCAATCATATTCACTAAGACTACTTCACGTAAGGGACAGTTAGTTATGCTTAAAACATTATGCTTAAATGCAAAAAATTATGTATCAAGGATTAAAACCCTGGTTGGAAAAGAAATTTAACTTTATGGAAGCTTTGTGTTACTTAGCAAATACTGATTGGCCTTATAAATCTTAAGTGAATATTCTTCAATTTAATACAGGAAGAAAAAAGCTGCATGATGGAAGAAAGATACAATCATTTTTAGACAAGTATAGAAAAAATAATTTCACATAGTGTCATCTTAAATATTTCCTACTTTAGTTTGAGACTTTTGTCTAGATGGAAGCATTTCTGAATCCTGATCCTCAGAATTCAAGTTCAAAAACAACAGACACATAATAAATCTTACATTTTTTCCAACATATTATAAGTTAGGTACACATCTTAGTAGCAGTAACACTTGAACAGAGAACATGAGAAGTTATTATTTAGTTTTTAAAAAGTTCCTAACTGTTCAGAAATTCTCAACAACTATACATTAAATGTAAGTATTAGGAAATTCTTATCTCCAAAAGTATTTAAAATATGTATACCAAAACTATAAATTGTTTAATAATTATTTAATCTTAAAAGGTATATTTCTATAACTATAAAAACTTCTTTAAGGGGATGATACTGAGGGAAGCTACTTCAATACCGAGGAATGATACCATAAAAAGCCCTTAAAAGGAGGAATAAGGTGGGGGGAAGAATAAAAATTACACGCTTAACCACAATTAAGCTTTTCAGCTGACAGGTAAAACTCATAGCTCCTTTAATCAGAAAAATAAAAACTGAAGCAAAAGAAATTCATAGTAATTCTATTCCAATCAAATATATAAACTAATGATGAACGTCACAATCCTAAAAATAAAGATGGCCTACCTTAGAGGCGATCCACTTGATAAGAACCACAGCCAGACACCAGATCAATGTAATTCCCATTGGATCAACCAAAAGCCCACTGCATAATCTCCCTCCTCTTCCAGCAGGCAATGAGTAAGGAAGACTTATTACGAGTTTGATAATAACCAGCTGTCCGGAGGCAGAAGAGAGGGGACACTGACTGCCTTGAACCTCAAGCAGCTGCCTTCAAACAACGATCACCTGACTCCTCTGAGAAGGCGCTGCCAGCCAGCCTTCCTACCCAGCGCGTGCTTAATGCCACAACCCCAGGGTTGGGGGAGAGCAGAAGTAATGTTGGAAGAGGAAAGGAAAAACCTTAGTGAGAGCTGACCTAAAAGTCTCACAAAATGTAGACAGAAGAGGTCTCGGGCTAGCCCCAAAGACTTCTACATCTGAATACTAAACAGAGTGCTCTGACACAACTTCCCAAAAATGTTTAGCAATACAAAAAATTTCCTAATTTCTTTCACATAGACAAGCTTCACAAGTATAATGTCCTGGCATTTAAAAATATTAATGCATTTTATTCTTTCTTTTCAACTTTTAACACTGAATTTGTTTGACTTTTTATTTCCTTTAGGGCTAGGATTACTTTATGAATGTTAGAGTCTTTCATAACTATTGCCGGCCCTATTTAACATTATAATTCACTCATTTAGCATTTATTGACAAAGGCCAGTCTAACAGCACATTTTCAGACAATTAAAAGTATATTATTTCTACGTCCTAAATGCCATCTTGCTTATAATTACAATATTTTTCACTACATGTTGCCTTTTCTTGGCTGGTGAGTGAACTCTCTATTAGCCAAATGTGCCTATATTCATCCACCTTCATGACCTCATAGCAGCCAGCAGGTTGCAGGTAGTACTGCTGAGAAAGTCTTTCCTGAAACTTTCATCCAAGTATTCTGCAAATACTTACTACACTGCTCCTATGCACCAGGCCCTGTGCTAGATGCCAAGGGCATCATCACCCAGTGAAAACAGAAATGGCTCCCGCCCTTGAGAAGCTTACAGTTTCGTCAGAGTCTCCTGTAACCAAAGTCTACAAAAATAAGTGCAAAATTGCACATGTAACAAGTGTCCACAATGAAGTGGAGGTAAGAACTGCCAACACAGCCTGGATCTGACCTAATTGAGAGGTGAGGGTCTTCTTCCCACAGTTCCTGAAATGTCCCTGAGCTGAAATGAAGGGGCAAGAACATGAAGAGGCCAGGAAGAGTGATCTGTGTAGACACCACAACACATGATGGCCAAGGAACTGATGAAACAAAGCACAGTAAGAAGAGATGGCAAGAACAGGGGCGGCTAGAACCCAGGGCGAGCCAAAGCGGAGGCCATGTGAAGGTGTTTGGTCTTCATCCTGAAAGCTACCCTAAAGAGCTCCAGCAGGTATTGGTCAAGGACAGCTCTGTGGGGTAGAGCTGGCCAGGCAGTTAAGAAGCCACTGCAGAGGTCCAGGCAAGAGGACATGAGCCTAGGCTGGGTGGTAGAGATGAAGAGAGGGGGCTGGCCGGAGAAATACTGAGGACGTGACAGGACTGCCAGACTGCAGTCCGTGACAAGACAGAGGCATCTGCATGTCAACACCACACAAAGGATGGTTCTAAAATATTTGAAATAGCCCAAATGGGTCAAATACTAATGCTATTTTCATGATCCAATCCTCAGTACGAAGAGTTTATTTAAAAGAAAAGTTAATTCTAGACCTGTCAAAATGAAGCATAAATTAAATTAGCAGATCTAAATCAAAATTTTCCTAAATTGAAACCGTTTATAACACATGGTCAAAAATTTCTCACTCTACCTTATACATTATGTATATCTCTTCTTGCTACTGAACTAACAAGCTGTAATGCAATCCTTGAACAAATGGAGAAGACTTTTTTTGTCAGGAACCTAAGTGTGACATGAGATTGTCAGGGTCTTTCATTACTCTCTGCATTCTAGTAGGGTTCCAGTAACCAAACCGAAAGGATGCCCAGGGGTAGGACAGAGCAGCAGAACGCGTATTCACCGGAGTCTCAGGAGAAATGCTGGTGGCCATGGGTAAGGGGCCGTGGAGCCTGCACCAGTGGCTACCACAGACTTGAGGTCATTATCTGCCACTCTAGCCCATGTTGCACACTCTGAATTAGCCCATCACCGTGATGCTCAGTCCAGGAGTACATCTCATTTTCATACTTCCTTTCCAATCAGCTACTTAAAGAGTCAAATTTTGAGAAGCAAATACAAGATTGCTGTTTTCAGTACAGTACTTAAATATTTTTATGTCTTTTTGGTTAACGGTGAGCTCAAGGATCTGCACTTTCATTTAGTCTACAAAGGAAGGCTCGAACAGGAAAAAAAGGCAAGAATCAGAATTGAGACACAGAATTTAAAAAAAAAAAAAGACAGTAAGAAAGGCAATCCTAACAGTTCTCTCATTTAAGTGAATTTCTGTCAAGAGTTTATTTCCACCATCTCAAAACTCTACTAGTCTTAGAGACAAGAATCTGGGTTTATTTCGCATCTTTACTCCCAAGAGCTGAGTGAGCCAGGGCAAGTCACCACTTCGCGGGCCCTTCTACTCCTCACCTTCACAGGACTTACAAGAGTGTCATACAAGAATACTTCGCTTATAGCAGCTCTCAGTAAATTTTTGCCAAATCAGAATTAGATATTTAAGACCCAAGAAGGATACTGACCTAATCACTCCAGTTTCAACCCAACAAAAGACAAATGAAGTCACACGGATCTATGAGGGCAACTTGCACTGTGCTTGTCTAGGGCCTAGGAGAGCTAGGGTTTTGGCTTTCATTGTTCACACTAGAGAATAGGTTGGCTCCCTAAAGTGGTTTTCCCAGCACCCTCTTCTTAAATTTCTACTGTATGTCTAACAGTAAAATACAGAGATAATCAGGACACAAGCCTCCCAAATTAGAACATTCTCTATTTGAATTCTCTATTTGAATAGAAACAGTATTGAATTTATGCCTAAAAAAACCCATAGATCCTTCATTGCTAATGATACATGTACATCATTCAAATCTTACAAAAATCTTAGGCAATGTAATTTTTTTTCTTAAAACAGTACCCTTAACACTCTTAATGGCATGGACCTAATAGGTTTAAATTTTTTTCTTTTTGTGAGATATGAGATATTTACTACTAATTTATAAGTTACAAGACTTCTTTTAATAATAAAAAATTCAATAAGATGAAATAAAAGCAAAAGCTGCTATCAAATTAGTATAAATATTCCTTTACATTATGTGTATTTCATAGAAAATTCTCCTAAATATTAATCTTTCCAGATTGAATCATGTAAATTATTCCATAAAGAAAAAGCTACCTCTTTTACACTAATGACACATGTATCCTTTTACATGAACTTTTCTCACCCCAAAGCATTAGTGAAACATGGAAGGATAACAACAACAAAAAAACCAGACTATACTAGAAAAATTAAGGCACAGGATACAACTAAGCTTTCAAAAACAGAATTTGATACTTTAAGAACAAAGTATAATTTTTTTTTTAACTTTCTGGGGCTAATATCTGAAAAATCAAAGTATTAAAGGCAAACTATTTTAAAATAGTTTAAAACTGTGATCAATAGAAAGAAAAGACATTGACTTTGATCATTGTGTTTTAGAGAAGTAATCCAAGTGCAAATTTTATCCCTGGGGCTCTCTGCCACCCACAGGACACCTGTCAATCTTGGCAATAGCCTTTAGCTATCCATATAGAGACTCAGCATGTCCTTCCCTTAACCAAATTAGGCTACCCTCATCTGCATTGACATCAGCGTCTATAATTTTGGATTCTCATGGACAGAAATAGCCTATCCCAGAGTTCTTTATACAAATGTTGTGTCTGTGGAAAACTATAACGAAACTTATAATAGAAAAATATAAACACTATAGTCAAAACCTTCCAATTGTGCTTTTATCATTTTGAATTCCAGCCAATTTTCACAGCAAATAATGTGTCAAGGCAGGTTTTTTGTTCAAATCCACGTATCAGGGCTTATTATTCTTCAAATGGTATGAATTTCAAGAGATATGAAAGTGACAAAAAATGAAGCTTCAATAACAAAAATATTTTAAAACTATGGTAACATGGGAATTTTACCAGTAAATTAAGACCTTTGTATCATATTGATTTACAGCTCCGAATTAAGTTTTTTGTTACATAGTATCTCAGTAGTTGACGACAATGGGCATGTGATTAGTCCTAGAGTATGGAGGAAGCAGTAAAAGCACCTTGACATTTTACAAAACATTCAAGTCTTCTGTTACAGACAACTGTCTTATGATACTAAAAGAACTGAGATTTGCATATTGAACCATTGTTCATGATATATTAAAAATTATGGAAAAGTAGAAGTGGTTGCAATTTTTAGAAGGAAAAAACAGTAGTGTAGATCTATAGAGTACGAACTTAGAAAAAGAACATCAATGTGCATGCTGTAAGTGTAAGACTACTGGTATATTATTAGACCAGGAGAATGTCACAAACAGGGGACACCTTAATTTCAGCAAAGCTGCACATGAAGTCTCTGGTGGCAATCTTAAAAAAAAACAGAGCAATGTGAGCCCCACACTACATTTAGGCAGACTCCTAGCTGACTAAAACATACCCAGAGATTAAGTACTTGATATCAAACTGGTGGAAGAATTCTAGAGGTAACTAACAGAACTCTGCTTTTGACCTCGTCTAGTTCCACAGTTCATTTATTGGGGTGGAGATCAGACAAATGCATATCAAATCTGCATATAAATGCAAAGGATAAAACAACATGCTTAATTACAAATAACAAAAAAAGTCAGAATTTTTAATCTCTAAATAAGAGACAGTAATTAAAGGCAATCTTAGGAGACATTGAAAGTCAAATAAGTATCCAGATAGAGGATGTTCCCTTATTCTCAATACAGACCACTTTTATGAGACTGAGTTCAGTCTGAATATCACACTGGAAGATGCATACATATATGGCATTTTATTTTTTATTTATTTTTAAAAAATGTTTATTTTTTTGAGAGTGTGTGTGTGTGAGTGAGTGGGAGAGCGGCAGAAAGAGAGGGGACAAGGGACCTGAAGCAGGCTCTGTGCTGACATCAGAGAGTCCGATGTGGGGCTTGGATTCACAAACTGTGAGATCATGACCTGAGCCAAAGTCAGACACTTAACCGACTGAACCACTGAGGCACCCCTTATATCTTATTTTTAATTTTTTTTTAATTTTAGGGAGAGTATGCACATGTGTACAAGGCAGGGAAGGGGCCGAGGGAGAAGTAGAGAGAGAATCTTTTTTAAAAAAATTGTTTTTAATGTTTATTTTTTACACAGAGACAGAGCATGAATGGGGGAGAGAGAGAGAGAGAGAGAGAGAGAGAGAGAGAGAGAGAGAGAGAGAGAGAGACACAGAATCCGAAGCAGGCTCAATGCTCTGAGCTGTCAGCACAGAGCCCGATGTGGGGCTTGAACTCACAGAGCTTAAGACCATGATCGGAGCCAAAGTCGGATGCTTAACCGACTGAGTCACCCAGGTACCAGAAAGTAGAGAGAATCTTAAGCAGGTTCCATGCTCAGTGAAGAGGCTGACACAGGGCTCAATCCTATGATCCTAAGATCATGACCTGAGCCAAAATCAAGAGTCAAATGATCAACCAACTGAGCTACCCATACATGGCATTTTAAAATGCATGTACCCATACCATACATGGCATTTTAAAATGCAGATAAGAATAATATACATAAGGGATAACAGTATTATGAACGGAGATGCTTTTGGTAAAGAAATAAAGAGGGGCAGAATTGGTGTTAAACAGCTATAAGGTAAAATAATCTAAGCAGTTTGGCTTTTTTTTTTTTTTGGTGAAATTACAGAAGGTAAAAATAAGACTAACATGCAGTAAGTTTGTGGAAAATAGAATTTGATTCAATATTACTATCTAAGAACTTTCTACAACTTGAGCCATGTAAATTGAGAAGAGCTGCCTCAAACAAGCCTCTGTCAAGGAGGTTATGAGACAGGCTAGGACAAATGATCTTCATGCTCTCTGCCAATTCTAAGATTCCATAATACTATAATTGAATCAGACACTGGAGTTCAGGGAAGCTGAAGTGCTTGAAATTTGTAGGTTGAGTACCAAAGAGGGAAAGTGTGAAGAAAATAGGCTCTAAAATTCTGAAAGTGAATCTTCTTGACTCCTTGGCTAAATATTAAGCTAGTTATGTACAGTATGAGATTCCATGAGGCCAGGATAATAACCAAGGGAAGAACTACTAAAGGAGACATGAGTCGCAACCAACCACTGTAAAGAGCTCTCACAGAATATCTGGGACATTCCACAGAGACCCCAGAAATGCCCTACCTTAGGAGAAGGGCAAACTAGTCCATCAATGCAGAAAATTTTATTGAACAACACCGTTCTAGACCCACACTAACAAAACTCATAATATGCCGAAAAGGATCAGGCTGATCAGCAAGTAACAAAATTGTCTGCCAGATCAAAATTCAACACTCTTTTAAGAATGACAAATAAAATTACAAATTAGGAGAATAAACAGGAAAAGGTAACCCAACCCAAGGGGTAAAAAGTCATAAAAACAAACCTAGAAATGATCAAGATGATGGAATTAGTAGAAAATAATTTCTAAAATGTTATTATATATAATATTTTCAAAGATTTAAAGGAAAACATGCAAACAATGAAAAAAATAAATTAAAACTTAAAAAAATGGACTATTTGTAGCTGATAAATATAGTATCTAAATTAAAAGATTCACAGTTGGGCTTAACAGCTGGATAAAGAGAGTAGAAAAAGAGAGCAGTGTAAATTACCTAAACATTTCCCAAATTTGATGAGAACTACCAATCCAAATATCGAAGAAGGTCAATGAACTTCAAATAGGAAAAACACAAAACCACACCAAGATATGACAACAAAATTGCTGAAAATCAGTTGATACCAAAACCAAAAACATTATAAGAAAAAGACACCACAGATGAAATCCCTCATAAGACACAAGAGTCTTTAAGAAAACATTAGAAAATCAAATTCAACAATATATAAAAAGGAAATGCATTATGACTAAGGGTAAATTATCCCAAGAATCCAAAATTGGCTTAATGTTTGAAAAAACAATTAAATGTAATTCAACATATTAAAAGAAAAAATCATACAATCACTTCAATTGACAAAGAAAAAGCATTTAACAAAACTCAAAACCCATTTATGATAGACACTCCTACTAATAATATAATAAATGAAAAATTTCTTCACCTTATGAAGATCTATGAAAAATCTACAACCATTATCATACTGAGCAACAAAAAACAATGCTTTTTCCAAAACATCATGAACAAGGCAAGGATGTCTGTTCTACCACTTCAACATAGTATTATAAGTTATAGCTAATGCATTAAGACGAGAAAAAGAAACATAAGGCATACAAATTGGAAAGGAGAAGAAAATCTGTCTTTATTTGCAGGACAATCAGTTTGCCTATATAGAAATCCTAAAAACTCTACAAAAAAAACCCCTATTAGAACTAAAATTTACCAAAGTCACAAGACATAAGACCAATATACAAAAATCGCTGTATTTCTATATACTAATGAAAAATGTTTGCAACATGGAATTTAAAAAATATTATTTCCAGGGCACCTGGGTGGTTCAGTCAATTAGGTGTCTTGACTCTCGATTTCAGCTCAGGTCATGATCTCATGGTCATGGGATCGAGCCCTGGGTCAGACTCTGTGCTTGGTGTGGAGCCTGCTGGGAATTCTCTCTCTCCCTCTGCCCTTCTCCTGCTCATGCTCACTCACTCTCTCTCTCTCAAAAAACACACAAACAAATACATATTATTTCCAATAGCATCCACAAACATGAAATACTTAGGGACAAATTTAATAGAATGCGTGCAACAAGATCTATACAATGTAAACTATTTACAACATATTTGAGAGAAATTAAAGAAGAGCTACATAAATGGAGAAATATACCATATGTTGTTGTGGGACTGAATTGTGTTCCCTCAAGAGACATGTCAAAGTCCTAACTCTGGATACCTGTGAATGTGACCTTATTTGGAAACAGGTTCTCCGCAGATGTAATTAAGATGAGGGCATACTGGGTTAGAATGAGTTCTGAGTCCAATATAACTGGTGATCTTATAAGGAGAGAGAAATTTGGACACAGACATACAACTACACAGGGAGAAGGCCATATAAAGACGGAGGCAGAGACTGAAATAATGCATCTACAAGCCAAGGAATGCCAAGGATTGCCAGCAACCACCAGAGGAGGCATGGAAAGATTCTTCCCCTGGGGACTTCAAAGAGAGCATGGCCCTGCTGACATCTTAATTTGTGATGTCTAGCTTCTAGAACTATGAGAGAATAAATCTCTGTTGTTGTAAGCCACCCAGTTGTGATGTTTTGTTTGGGCAGCATACCTAGTAAACTAATAAACATGGATTGAAAGGCTCAATATTGTTAAGACATCAATTCTCCCAGTTAATCTATCAATTCAAGGCAATCCCAATTAAAATTTCAGCATGCTACTTTTTTTCCTTTTTTTTTGGAGAGGGGGTAGAATATGACAAGCTCATTCTAAACTTATAAGGAAATACAAAAGACCTAAAATAGCCAAAAGTTTTTTTGGAAAAACGAAAACAAAACACGGAAGGACTTATACTACCTGATCTCAAGACTCCTTTCAAAGCTACAGTTATCCAGATAGTGGTTATTACGCAGACAGACAAAATCAATAGAACTGAACAGAGTTCAGAAACAGACCAACACTTTTGTGGCCAACTGATGTTCAACAAAGGTGCCAAAGTAACTCAAAGGAAAATGTAGTCTTTCCAACAAAAAATGGCATTGGAGAAAGCATATAAACATACCAGAATAAAAGAACCTCAACATGCAATCTCTCACTATGTAAAAAATTAACACAGATCACACATTTAAACATAAAGGCTAAACATTTCTAAGAAAAAGTATGAGAATATACTCATCATCTTGGGTTAAGTAAAGATTTCTATATACAAAAACAGTAATCATAAAAGAAAATTTATGTTAATTGGACTTTATTATAACTAAAAACTTCTGCTCTTTGAAAGATAGTGCTCAAATATGAAAAAGCAAACCACCAGATTTTTTATTTTATCATAATCTGCTTATATTTTTCATGGCCCCTAATAATAATTCGAATATTCTAAAAACAATATTTTATTCCTTTGTCAAAAGAGCATTTTCTCATTATATCTGTGTAAATTTTTTTTAATTTATATCCAAGTTAGTTAGCATATAGTGTAACAATAATTTCAGGAGTAGATTCCTTAATGCCTCTTACCCATTTAGCCCATCCCCCCTCCCACAATCCCTCCAGCAACCCTTTGTTCTCTATACTTAAGAGTCTCTTACGTTTTGTCCCCCCCCCCCCCGTTTTTATATCATTTTTTGCTTCCCTTCCCTTATGTTCATCTATTTTTTTATCTTAAATTCCTCATTGAGTGAAGTCATATGATATTTGTCTTTCTCTAATTTCACTTAGCATAATACCCTCTAATTCCATCCACGTAGTTGCAAATGGCAAGATTTCATTCTTTTTGATTGTCGAGTATCTTTTTTTTTTAATGTTTATTTATTGTGAGAGAGCATGCGCATGAGCGGGGAGGGGGCAGAGAGAGAGGGAGAGAGAGAATCCCAAGCAGGATCCACACTCAGTGTGGAGTCCAATGTGGGGTTTGATCTCACGACCATGAGATTATGGCCTGAACCAAAATCAAGAGTTGGACACTTAACCAAGTGACCCACCCAGGCACCCTGTAAACCACTAGGTTCTGTTAAATTGTTACACATACCTTAAGTTTTTGTTCATTAATTTATATCCACCTAATTACATAAAGCAAATTTGGAGGGGGGAACAACATAAATTTGACATATATCTGACAAAGAACTTGTATCTGGAATATATTATATAGATATTAAAAATTCATAGCTTTAGTAGAAGACAACCCAATTAAAAGTATAGGCTAAAGATTTCAACAGATAAGTCACAATAGGAGATAACTGATATGCACATGAAAAGATGCTGAACATATTTTTTTTTTTAATATGAAATTTATTGACAAATTGGTTTCCATACAACACCCAGTGCTCATCCCAAAAGGTGCCCTCCTCAATACCCATCACCGACCCTCTCCTCCCTCCCACCCCCCATCAACCCTCAGTTTGTTCTCAGTTTTTAAGAGTCTCTTATGCTTTGGCTCTCTCCCACTCTAACCTGTTTTTTTTTTTTTCCCTCCCCTCCCCCATGGGTTCCTGTTAATTTCTCAGGGTCCACATAAGAGTGAAACCATATGGTATCTGTCTTTCTCTGTATGACTTATTTCACTTAGCATCACACTCTCCAGTTCCATCCACGTTGCTACAAAAGGCCATATTTCATTTTTTCTCATTGCCACGTAGTACTCCATTGTGTATATAAACCACAATTTCTTTATCCATTCATCAGTTGATGGACATTTAGGCTCTTTCCATAATTTGGCTATTGTTGAGAGTGCTGCTATAAACATTGGGGTACAAGTGGCCCTATGCATCAGTACTCCTGTATCCCTTGGATAAATTCCTAGCAGTGCTATTGCTGGGTCATAGGGTAGGTCTATTTTTAATTTTCTGAGGAACCTCCACACTGCTTTCCAGAGCGGCTGCACCAATTTGCATTCCCACCAACAGTGCAAGAGGGTTCCCGTTTCTCCACATCCTCTCCAGCATCTAGAGTCTCCTGATTTGTTCATTTTGGCCACTCTGACTGGCGTGAGGTGATACCTGAGTGTGGTTTTGATTTGTATTTCCCTGATAAGGAGCGATGCTGAACATCTTTTCATGTGCCTGTTGGCTATCCGGATGTCTTCTTTAGAGAAGTGTCTATTCATGTTTTCTGCCCATTTCTTCACTGGGTTATTTGTTTTTCGGGTGTGGAGTTTGGTGAGCTCTTTATAGATTTTGGATACTAGCCCTTTGTCCGATATGTCATTTGCGAATATCTTTTCCCATTCCGTTGGTTGCCTTTTAGTTTTGTTGGTTGTTTCCTTTGCTGTGCAGAAGCTTTTTATCTTCATAAGGTCCCAGTAATTCACTTTTGCTTTTAATTCCCTTGCCTTTGGGGATGTGTCGAGTAAGAGATTGCTACGGCTGAGGTCAGAGAGGTCTTTTCCTGCTTTCTCCTCTAAGGTTTTGATGGTTTCCTGTCTCACATTTAGGTCCTTTATCCATTTTGAGTTTATTTTTGTGAATGGTGTGAGAAAGTGGTCTAGTTTCAACCTTCTGCATGTTGCTGTCCAGTTCTCCCAGCACCATTTGTTAAAGAGGCTGTCTTTTTTCCATTGGATGTTCTTTCCTGCTTTGTCAAAGATGAGTTGGCCATACGTTTGTGGGTCTAGTTCTGGGGTTTCTATTCTATTCCATTGGTCTATGTGTCTGTTTTTGTGCCAGATGCTGAACATATTTAATAAAGAAATGAGAACTGAAACCACAAGATACCACTACACACCCACAAGAACGGCTAAAATTAAAAAGACCGACAATACCTAATGATGGCATGGATGTGCAGCAATTCGAACTCCGCAAATCCAATATATGTCCAAAAAAATGACCTGAACATGAATGTTCACAGCGGCTTCATTCATAATAGTCGAAATTGGTAATGATGCAAGTATCCGTCAACTGATAATGGGTAAATGAACTGTGATACATCCATACAATGGGTTACTTACTTACTACTAAGTAACAAAATGAAACTGATTCATGCATGCAGTAAAAGGGATAAATCTCAAAAACACTGTGATAGTGAAAGAAATCAGGGAAAAAAAAGTGCATTCTAGAAAAGGCAAAACTAATCAACAGGGATTGTCTACAGCAGGGGCTGGGGGGAACTGATGCAAAGAGGCACAAAGGAATTTTTGGGGGTGATTGCAAAGTACAGTATCTCGTTTGGAGTATTAGTTGCATGGGTGATGCATTTGTTAAAACTCATCAAACTGAGTAGAAATTGTACTTCAGCTTGAATTTCAAAAAGAGGAGCAAAATCTACTCCCTCCCACTCACAAAAGAAGTTTAATACAGGTAAAGTATAAAGTAAAGTTGGGAGTGGTGAAGAGGCTGAGACCAGAAAGGTAATAAAAGACTTTGGTCAATGGTATTAAGGAATCTGAATCGTACACAAAGGATAAAGGAGGAGCACTGAAAGATTTCACATAGGAGAGTGATGAATAAATTATATTCTGGAAAAAATACTTTGGGTCCCAGTGTGTGGAATGGATTAGCACAGTGGACTTCAGTCTTCCAGAGATCTGTAAGAAGGCTTTTAATCCAGGCCTTAAACCAGAATGAGATGATGCCCTAGATTAGGACAGGGGGATAGTCATGGGAATGGAGAAAGATGATGAGATTCAAGAGACTGATTAGCTTTAATCTTTCGGTGAAGGGTTAAGCGGTCCAGGGACAACTAAATGGAAATATACCTTCTGTAGCTGGGCTTGTGGGTCTCAAGGCCTTGAAGGAGAGGTGGGCTGGAGAAAGGGATTTGGGGGTAATCATCTACTAATCAAGACCATATAGTAGGATTACCAAATGAGATAAGATGGTTAAAACCAAAATCTAAAGGCTCACAAGCAGGAGAGGACTGGGAGGGCAAAAGGCCAAATCTCACAAATGGTAAAATTCAAATTAAATAGCACCCACCCCCCAGCTACCTGGTGCCCCCACCCCCACCCCAGCACACATATATGCAAATAACATTCCTTTCTCTTACATTTCAGTAATTTTAAAACCAGTAAGAAACAGCTTTGAATACAATACAAAAATCAAGTGACAAGAAAGCCACTGCTCAACAAATCTCAAACCAAATCTTTTGGGCTTAAAGTTTCTTCCAGACCTAGGCCAGAGAAAGAATTTTTGGTTTAGCTCTCCCTAGTCTAGACTCCTTTAGTTCCTTTAGTAGATGAAAGCAAGTCACAGCAGCTAATACTAAAACTTCTATCCAGTTCTGTAACTGACACTGATTTGGAAGAAGTCGTTGAGGTAAATAGTAGCTAACCAGGACAAAATCCATGTTTCTATTATACTATTTACAAGGTAGAATGAATGAATCTCTTATCAAAGTCTCTGAGATCACTTTCATTTCCAACAGTGGACTAGTTCAGAGAACAGATCCTACCACTGAAAAGTGAAAATAGTGGAAAATATAGAAAATATCTACTGCAATGAATCCATGAGCTGGTAAGAAATTTAAGGAACACTCAGGCAAAAACTAAGTAAAAGCAGGAATGCACAAAGGTAAGCAGAGTACTGAAGCTGGCTTTCACTTCAAGGTCAAGGTAGAGAGGGTGAACCTGAGCTCTGAATTATTCACAACCTCACAGGTGTATGGAATAAAAAAACCCACCAAAGCACAGGGTCTGGCCAAGTACAAAGCACCAATAGTAACTATTACTAATGTAATACACAATGGGCAATATTACCTTTTATGTTCATTAAAGAAATAGGTTGAATCAAACCATATGCAATTCGACAACCATCAGTTAGGAGAACAGAATACAAATTTATGTAGGCTAGCAAAAAGATTGCCATGTTTTGGATTTGCTACCTTTCTGATGAACCTGACAGCGAAGGCAGTTAAGATTAATTAATGCCACCTTAAGGAGCTGTAACTAGAACAACGTACAAAAAAAGTTTACTAAGGTTCAGAAAAAAGAGCCACTTTCCCTTAAATAAACACCAATTGTTTATATTTAATAAAATGAAGAGAACACTAAGGCTTCTGTACTTAGCATATATAATTATAATGCTTTGTTTGAAATAGAATAGACAAAGAATTAAAAGGACAAAAATAACTTAATTTGCATTGAACTACATAGTACTTATTCAAAAGAAATGCATTTATACTCAACATTCTACAAATATAAAACTTATCTAACACCAACAAAACTCTCACTAAAAAATATTTTCTTTATAGAGGTTACCACCAGTGGGGGGGGGGGGGGGAGGGAAGGGGAATAGCAAGTTATTGTTTGATGGCTACTAAGTTTCTGTATGGCATGATGAAAAAGTTTGGGAAATGGATAGTGATGATGGTTGAATAACATTGTGAATGTACTTGATGCCACTTAATGGTACAATCAAAAATGGTTAAAATGGTAAATTTCATGTTAGGTGCATTTTAGCACACAAAAAATTACATACAAAAAACTATTTATATCTAATTTTCCTTAAAGTTTGGAATTCTCTTAAGTCTGAAATTCATGCAAATAAGTATCCTGTAAAAACTGGACTAAAGGAGCAGAGTTTGGGTTATGCGATCATAGATTTTTTTAATGTTTTTAATGTTTATTCATTTTTGACAGAAAGAGACAGAGTGTGAGGGGGGGAGGGGCAGAGAGAGAAAGGGAGACACAGAATCCCAAGCAGGCTCCAGGCTCTGAGCTGTCAGCACGAACTCACGGATGACCTGAGAGCATGACCTGAGCTGAAGTCGGACACTTAACCAACTGAGCCACCCAGGCACCCCAAGGTTTATGTGATTAAAGATTTAAATCTGAGGTCTACCTTTCCTACCCATGGAGTCTTGATACAAGTTACATTCTGGAAGTCTCCGTTTCCTCCACCTGAAAAACAGGCAAGTACTTGGACACAAATTGTAGTTAGGATTAAAACAGATAGTTATGGTATGCATAAAGATAATGCAGGAATTTCACACCAAGGTGTTCTTATTAAATTCTGTGACATATGAAGAGTTATTAACTAAATGAAGTTATTAACTCAAATTTACTAACCTTTTAAAATCATCTACCACCCTTTAGCCAGTGCTAACTTATTCTCTAAGTTACAATATGAAACAGTCAGGAATATTAAAAAAAACAAAACAATTTATCATTAAGTAAAAGAAGTTAGACTCTAATGCTCTCTCCTTTTCAACTTTTTGCCGGCTGCCACCCAATGGCAATAGTCCATTTGCAGTCACCTCCATGAACAACAGTCTTGCATCTCACAATATTAAACCAGTCAGGAATTTGCCCAAGCGGTTCAGAGTCTAAATCATAATTTTACTTTTAAGAAATCAGACCTGGCTGGCATACATGGTATTTAATTTCCTTAAGTATCAAATACTTTGCAAACCCCCACATGATACAAGTTAATCCTCTGATAGCCTGTATTGTGTGTATTTTTTGAAAATCTGTATATTATGATGTCCTACATCTTATGAAAACCTTCCTGACTGGGAAGAGACTGCCAGTCCTAGAGCTAATCAATTCTTGGAGACAGCAAAGGGCCCAGCCAGGAGGATGCCCTTGATATGCAAACTATCCAGAGCCAGACCTCTTCCATCAGATCCTTGTACCCCAAAGTAATCACCCAGAGCCAGGTACTAGGTAACTAGAGACCACTCCAAATGCCCAAGGCCCCAAATTGTTCAAATCTGCCAATCCAAAACTGTTCACTATGCCCTGCCTTTCTCTGAGAACCCCCAACAAAGACAGTGGCCTAATGCTCTCCCCTGTGGCCCTGCATGGTGTGCCCTGTCTCCTGTCTCTAGGATCTCTGAGTATAATAAACTCTTGTTTTTTCTCCTGAACCTTTCCTGTGTCTCCTCTTGTGGCTGCACCTGGCTACTGCAGCAAACAATGCAAAACATATCCACTGACTGAGAAAATACAAATTATTGTGAGTTCAGTAGTTATGTTTAAATAATTTTACTTAATCACAACAGTATCTCCTTATATTTGGAAAGCACTAGTACATACATGAGATTTATATTTTTAAGTTTACTGTTTTGAGTACATGTATATTCATGAGTCCCTTGCCAAAATCCCAGATTCTCCTGGGATTTGCCATTATCATTTGGGAACCACTGGCCAGAAGATAAAACAAGGTGTGTGTTGGGGCGCCTGGGTGGCGCAGTCGGTTAAGCGTCCGACTTCAGCCAGGTCACGATCTCACGGTCCGTGAGTTCGAGCCCCGCGTCAGGCTCTGGGCTGATGGCTCGGAGCCTGGAGCCTGTTTCCGATTCTGTGTCTCCCTCTCTCTCTGCCCCTCCCCCGTTCATGCTCTGTCTCTCTCTGTCCCAAAAATAAATAAAAACGTTGAAAAAAAATTAAAAAAAAAAACAAGGTGTGTGTGTATGTATACCCTCCTCTCCCCGCCCCTCCCCCCCACTTCTGAAAGAGAGATGCCCCATTCAATATACCATCATCTCTCTAAAAAGCTGCTAAGATGGGGGGGGGGGTGGGGCAGGTGTTAGGTGATCTAAGAAAAACCGATATGGGGCACCTGGGTGGCTCAGTTGGTCAAGCGTCCAACTCTTGATCTCAGCTCAGGTCAGGATCTCACAATTTGTGAGATCAAGCCCCACAATGGGCTCTGCACTGACAGCATGGAGCCTGCTAAGGACCCACGCTCTCTGCCCCTCCCCTCCCTCTCAAAAATCAATAAAAAAAAAAAAAGAAACTGATCTAAGAAAAAACCTATATGATCAATGTTAAAAGGGGGACACACCAAAGAGCACAAAAACATTTAACCCTCTCATCAAATTGCAAACACAGCACTTTATCATACATCTTTCCTTATCTTATAGCATGCTTTATTACCAAGAAGATATAGAAAACCACTTAATATTTGTATTTTATGGTACAAACTTAACTTTTAATATCATTTCCCCCTATACATATTCTAATCCCAACCAATTACTCAAGATTTCCTGAACACAGCCTAGACATTATTGCCACCACACTTGTCCCCAACTCATTTCCTCAATCTAGACTAAATCTCCCCCCCTCAGGAAAGTTATGTCAGTTTTGACACTTCCAACATGTATTTGTATAAAGACAAAAATAAAATCCAGTCATTTTTGGCTATTAGTATGGCTTATTTCAAGATTTCCTGGGAAAACTTAAAAAAAAAAACACACACCTAAAATAGAGAATTGGATAGAGTTGAAAGTTTTAATTCTATGGACAATTTGAACCAGTTAGATGTAATCCAGTCAGTTTACAATGGATGAATAAAATATACTTAAAGAGTCTCTTGTTTAGGACCTAGAATATAAGTTCTGGTACCATATATATATAGAATATAGACTGGTACCATACTAACTTTGCTATGAGAGACAATGTTTCAAGAACAGTTGATTTTTAAATAACTTGTTCACTGAAAAGTTTCTAAAGTGTCAAGTAGAAAACAATTTTCAAAATTAGTCAACATTTAATTGGGAGACAGATATCACCCTATACATAAAAATATTTATTTATTGTATTATTACACTTTACAACTTTTTGAGTTTTTTAAACATTTATTTATTTTGGGAAGAACACAAGCAGGGGAGGGGCAGGGAGAGGGGGACAGAGGATCTGAAGCCGGCTCTGATAGGTAGAGAGTGGCTCTACCAACTGAGCCGCTCAGGTGTCCCTTTTTCTTACATTACTGTTTGAGTGTAAATTGATATAAGCTTTCTTGCAAGTAATTTGGCAACGTGTATCAAGACTTAAAACTAAACCTAACATTTTAACTAGCTATATACCACCTCTAGGAATTAATCTTAAGGAAATTATCATGGGTAAGCATGAAGATTTAGCTACAAAGATTTTCATCACAACACTTTATAGCAGTGAAAAACTGTAAACTTTCTAAATATCTGACAAGGGATTGATCAGTTGACTGATTATAAAATTAGAAACATGGAATTTTTCAATCATTTGAAGTGAATACTGTAAAACATACATGTTCAAACTGTCTTGAAACTGATTATAATTCTTGGATACTTTTAACTATTTAAAATTTATAGTACTGATAATGCACATATCCAGTATGTTAATACACAGAGATAGAGATCAGATGCGCAGTTGCCAGGGGCTAGGGAAGGGGACAGTGGGGAGTGACTGCTAACAGGTGGTTTTTAGGTGATGCAAGTATTCTGAAATTAGACAGTAGTGAAGGTGTGCAATACTGCACAACCATGTGAATATAATAAAAACCACACTGTACACTTTAAACGAGTGAATTTTAATGATAATTATTTCTCAAAAAGTACACATATGCAAACATTAAAAAATTTTAACTATTATAAGTTAGATATAAATTATAAATATATTTACACAAATCTTAAAGTAGGCCATCGGTTGGCATCTCTCTGCATATATCTGAATGTTTTATATACCTGTTACTAATAAGCCAAGTTTGGGCTCTGAATGGACCTTCTTTTTTCATTTAGGCCTGTGCATGATTCCTCATGTAAAACTGTGTTCTACTAAAGCAACTGAACTCCAAAAACAAATGCAAGGCAAAGCTCACATGCATCTGTTCACATATTTCACTAAAACACAGCAGTTTTATACTAACAGATCAACATGTAAGAGAACTATTGGGATGGTTTAATTTTAAATGCTTATTGCAATTCTGGCATACTTTTCTAACTTTTATATTCATGACAAAGAAGATGGATAGAATTTTAGATAATTATGACTGACTCCACCATGAAACAAAAATTGTGGACTTTTTTCCTTCAAACTTCTGAATCACTACTTTAAAAGTATTCTGAAACCATAAGGGAAGCTTTAAATACTGATAACATTTTTTAAACAGCTTTCTTGATATAGTTCACAAACCATACAATTCACCCATTTAAATATACAACACAATGGTGTTTAGTATACTTACAGATATGTACAACCATCATCACTGTTAATTTTAGAATATTTCATCATCCCAAAGGAAACCTCATACTCATAAGCAGTTATTCTCCATTCTCCCTTCCCCCTAGCCCTTGGCAAACATCAATCTGCTTTTTCCTTATGGAAATACATTTTCTGGGCATTTCATATAAATGGAATAACACACTGTGACCTTTTGCGTCTGGTTTATTTCACTTAACAAAAAGTTTTCCAGGTACATCCAAGTTATAACAAGTATCAGAAATTCATTCCTTTTTATGGTTGAATAACATTCTACTGTATGGATATACCACTTTTGTTTATTTACTCATCATGTGGCAGACATTTAGGTTGTTTCTACTTTTTGGCTATTTGAAAAATGCTGCTATAAATGCTCAAGTTTTTGTGTGGACCTGTTTTCATTTCCCTTAGAAGTGAAATTGCTGTGTCATTTGGTAACTCTATGTTTAGCATTCTGAAGAACTGCCAAATTGTTTTCCAAAGTGGCTGCACCATTTTACATTCCAAACAGCAGTGTATGAGGGTTCTGATTTCTCCACATCCTTGCCAACACTTATTATTTTTTATTCTGTCTCTCATTGTGGTTTTGATTTGCATTTCTCTGATGGAAATGCTGGAGCATCTTTCCATGCTTATCGGTCATTTATAAATCTTTTTTGGAAAAATACCTATTTAGATCCTTGGCCCATTTTTTAAATTGAGTTGTCTTTTTTTATTACTGAGTTGTAGGACTTCCTTGTATAGTCTAGATATAAGTCCCTAATTGGATGTATGTTTGCAACTATTTTCTCCCATTTTGTGGGCTAAAACTTTGAGTGTCCTTTGAAACACAAAAGTTTTTAATTAAAAAAAAACACCTTTTTTTTTTCTTTTATTTTGAGAGAGAGAGCACACACACACGTGCAAGTGTGGGACAGGAACAGAGAGAGAGAATCCCAAGCAGGCTCCATGCTCAGCATGGAGCCCACGCAGGGCTTGATCCCACGACTCTGGCATCATGACCTGAGCTGAAATCAAGAGTCGGACACTCAATCGACTGAGCGACCCGGGTGCCCCAAACGTTTTTAATTTTGATGAATCCTGAGGCATCTATTTTTTTCTTTTGTTGCTCATGCTTTTGGTGTCATATCTAAAAATCCATTGCCCAATTCAAGGTCATAAAAATTTACTCTATGTTTTTTCTTCTAAGAGTTTTATAGTTTTAGTTCTTATAATTAGTTCTTGGATCCATTTTAAGTCCTAAAGATCAATTTCATCTTTTTCTGTGTGGCTATTCAGTTGTTCTAGCACAATTACTGAAAAGGCCATTCTTTCCCCCTTGAATGGGCTTGTCACTCTTGTCAAAAACCAGGTGACCACAGACACATGGATTCTTGACTCTCAATTCTACTCCACTGATCTCTATGTCCCCGAGGTAAGTACTTAAGGGACGTAAGTGTCAGTACCATGCTGTCTTGATTACTGGTGCTTTGCAGGAAGTTTTGAAATCAGAAAGTATGAGTCCTCCTGCTTTGTTCTTTAAGATTGTTTTTCATTACTCTGGTCCCTTGCAATTCCATTTAAATTGTCAGGTCAGCCTATCAATTTCTACAGAGAAATCAGTTGGGATTCTGAAAGAGACTGTGTTGCATGTGGAGATCCAGGAGTACTGGACGTACTGACACCTTAACAATATAAGGTCTTTTAATCTATGAACATCAGGTATTTTTCCACTTATTTGGATCTTCAATTTCTTTAAACAATCTTTTGTAGTTTTCAGAGAATAGTTTTGTACTTCCTTTTGTTAAATTTATTCGTATTTTATTCCTTTTACTGCTATAGAAATGGAATTGTTTTAAGTTTGTTTTAGGGTTGTTCATCTCAAGTGTACAGAAACATAACTAATTTTTGTATACTGATCTTGTATATTAATAATATATTATTATTAGTTCTAATAATTCTTTAGTAGATTCCTTAGCATTTTCTATATAGATCATGTCATCTGTGAATAGAGTTTTACTTCTTTCTTTCCAATCTGGATGAGTTTCTTTTTTCTTGCCTAAATGATCTGGTTAGAACCTAGAGGTTCTAACCTCTAGGTTGAATATAATGTTGAACAGAAGTAGCATGAGTGGATATCCTTGTCTTGTTCCAGCTCTTATGAGGGAAAGCAACCAGTCTTTTACCATCAAGTATGATGTTAGCTGTGGGTTTTTCATAGATGCTTTTTATCAGGTTGAGGAAATTCACTTCTATTCCTAGGTTTCTGGGTGTTTTGTTAGGAAAGGATGTTGGATTTTGTTAAGTGCTATTTTTGAATATTGAGATGATCATGTGGCTTTTATTGTTCTGTTGCCATGGTGGATTACAATAATTGATTTTTGGATGTTAAGCCAACCTTGCATTCCTGAGATGAATCCCACTTGGTTGTAGTGTATAATTCTTTTTATATGTTGCTATATTCAGTCAGTATATTGTTTAGGATTTTTGTGTCCATATTCATAACAGGTATTGTTCTATAGTATCCTTGTTTTTTGTTTTTTTGTTGTTGTTGTTGGGTTTTGGTATCAGAGTAATACTGGTCTCTCAGAATGAGGTGGGAAGAATACTGTAAACACAACTTTTCTGAGTAAAGGAAAACCTTACCAATCAAAATAGAAACATGAATATTGAGGCTGATAATACAATTGGAAGTGCCATCCCCAATGCTTGTGCAGCAGACACTGTTGATTATATAACCAACATCTACCCCACTTCTTCCTTAAAGAAGCAGAGCTTTGTTCAGATGTCTAGGCAGCCCTATGTTTCAGAGTATGTGGCTGCAGCCTCAGACCTGAAGAGTGGACCCTGACTGGTCCAAATCAATCATAGTGGTTCCACCCTGCTTACCAGAGACTGTTTGAAAATGGCAATGTGAAACAATCAGGTGTGATGGAAATCTGCTAGAGAAGCCCCATGGGATGAGTTTTGTGCACTTAAAATGCTACAAAAGTTAAGAGACAGCCTTTCTCTTTCCCTGGAAGTTGTCACGTCTGAATACATGGAACTGTTAAAGCCACTTTGCAACCATGATAAAAGCTGCTGTGAGGACAACTCCAACATACTGAAGATAGCAAAACAGAAAGAAAGAATATGGGTCAGTGATGCTGCTGCTGAGCTGCTGAATTAACCAAACCTGGAAACACTCAACCTTGAGTCTTCCTGGTAAATCTTCTGTTTAAGCACACTGGAGTTAAGTTTTTTGCTACCTGCAACTAAAAATATTCTAGCTGATAAAACCAGTTGTGTGCAGGAGGCTGCTCTCATTGGCTCAGAAGAGCCAACTCTGCACCTCTCTTGCTAACAACTCATTCAGTAACATTGCACTGGTAGCTTTGAATCAACCACAGTAATAGTAAGCATACTACAAGAAATCAGCAAGCACCACAAATCAGATCTATTTCTCCTTCAGACCCAAAGGAATCTTGTCGTTGTGGAAATATATTCCAGGATATTTCATACAAATGGAATCATACACCATGTGATCTTCTGTGTCTGGCTTATTCAGTTAGCATATTTTCTAGGTTCATCCAAGTTGTAGGCAATAAGCATTTTACAAGAACACCACTGGATACACGACTCTCTCAAATTTTTTTGTTCATGAAACCAACCTTTTTATTCCCATAGTAAAAGTAATATAAAAATTTTTACCAATAAACACTGCATAAATTTGGGTTTCTAATAAGACTTTATTTAGAAAAAAGTCTCCAGCATCTGAAATATTGCTATAAAATATTTCATAATATGAAAAATTACTATGTAAATTAAAAACTGACTATAAAACATTATGCACAGTAAGAGGCAGGGAAAAAGAATATATTTAAACAGACAGATACTAGAATTGTTGAGCTCAACACCAATATATTCACATTGTTAGCTCTGGGTGGTAGGATTACAGAGGATTTTTATATTTTTGCCTGTTTTTCCCCCCAAATTTTTCTTCATAAACATGTATCAACTCAGTCATAAAGAAAAAAATATAATTCATGCTTTTAAGAGGAAGAAGTTCAATATTTTTTGTTCATGAACAAATGAAGCCACACTATTTTTTCTTCCACTTGTGTCTGGAAGAGTCTATATAAACCTTGCTGTATATAAACCTACTGGAAGGTAGCTCCAGTTTTTAAATTGGGTGATTCTGGCTACCATCTAGGGTATTAAGTTATGAACCTATTCTCTGAGTACTTCAAGAAGATGTTGTAGTCATAAACTGAATTATAATATGCATTATAAGAGTGCTAAATTCTTCACACATAATCACTTTGAAAATAAAATCTGAGCCAAGGTCTCTCCTATTTTGAAATATACATGTGATCTGATTTGCATTGACTCTTTTCCTAAAGATAATGAAGGAGCATTGACCATGTGTCACAAGATTTGTTTTCTAAGTCTAGAGGTAAATCGTATTAGCCATATGAACTCTGGGAAGCAGAAATCTCTCTGAATCTAAACCTTCTTATCTATTAAATGGGGCAAAGACCTACCCCTTTTCTCTTCATAGGATGAGGTAAAGTAAATGAGACGTCAAGTGAAAGATAGTATTATATGTCACCACTTCATTACATACACATCTTAAGTCTTGTAACAACTGTACTTTGTACCACTTTGATACAAAAGACAGCCTTATAATAGCAATGTATGATGCCAGGTTTCCCTGGTAACAAGCTAACTTCCTCAATGTTTTAAAGATGTTTGTGTGCAGTGTGTAAAATCTCTTTGCTGCTTTACTGTTTCTAACTTGCCTCTAAAAATACTAGGATGATGTAAACAAAAGTACTGCTACCACAACATGATACTGGATGGGGACAGAAAGCCCTAGATCATTTTTTAGTAAGACATATTGTTGTAAAGGTCCTAAACAAAATATTAGCAAGTAGAATCCTGAAGAGAATCATATATCTTAACCAAGTAAGAATTATCCCAAGAACATAAGGGTAAGTTAATATTAGCATATCTCTAAGAAAATATACTAAAGTAGATCAAAGGGAAAACATTTTAAGCATCAATAGATGCAAAAAAATGTATTTAAATAATATAACCATTCCCAAATAATATTCATGAAGAAAAAAATAGGCAAAATTATCATGATTTGAAACTGATGCATTGTCTACAGGTGATTATGAAATAAGGTACTGAAAAACTATGGAACAATAATATGGAAAAATATGGAACAATAAGAAAACTCCGTATACAGCTAATCATACACTTAACATAAAAAATCAATAGTTTGCCTATATCTAATTAGTTAGAAAACATAATGAGAGAAAAGATTCTATTTATAATTCCAATGGAATAAAAGTAAACCTTGGTATAAACAACAAATGATAAAGGCCTTTATAAAGAAAATGTTAATCTCTACTGAAGGATCTCAAAGAAGACTGGAATAAGGAGATTCAATATTAGTAGTAATGAGGATGAGGAGAAGGAGAAAGGGGAAGAGGAGAGCAGTTTCACCAGTCAGGCGCCCAACAGGAAAATGATGGCACAGAGGGCTAGCAACAGCAGGGAGCTGTTACCACCATTTACTATGAGACCTGAGGTGAGGGCTCTCAGCATGGGAGAGGGGACCCAGCCCAACGGAAGGTGTGGCCTTAGGTAGACAAACACAACCCTATAGGGTAAGAGGCTTGGAAATATACCTTTTTTCCTCCTACCCACCCATCTCCTACTAGACCTTCTACTGGCCAAATGCAACAAGAAGCCAGGAGGCTAGAGAGCCTGGAAAATGCATTCCACAGAGGTCAGACTGCTGGGGCACAGAGCAAGATGGAGAAAGTGAAGATCATATTTGAAGAGGCAAAAAGAATATCCAGCACAACCACTAGTCACTTAGCTGTTTACTCTGGATTAATTCTAATAAGGTCAATTTGCCCAAACTACAAATTCAAACAATCCCAGTAAAAATACCAATAGGATATTTTATAGGTAGTGAGAGGGCAGAGGGGAGTTTGTGACTATCATTAAGTTCTTCTAGAATAATAAACATATATGCAAAATCAAGTAGGGAATAAAAAACTTTAAAACAGGCTATTAAGCTATAATAATTAAAAGCTTAATCCTAGCACATGAACAGACTGATCAATGAAACAAAATTAGAATCTAGAAACAGACCAAGTAGATGCAAAATTTTCACATATGATAGAGGTGGCATTTTAAATAGGGAAGGCATTTTAAATAGACTGGGTGGCTCAATCGGTTAAGTGTCGGACTTTGGCTCAGGACATGATCTCACAGTTAGTGAGCTTGAGCCCCACGTGGGACTCTGCTGACAGCTCAGAGCCTGGAGCTGGCTTTGGTTTCTGTGTCTCCCTCTCTCTCTGCCCTCCCCAACTTGTGGGCATGCGAGCACTCTCTCTGTGTCTCTCTCTCAAAAATGAATAAAAGTTTTTTAAAAATTAAAAAAAAATTTTTTTAATCTATTTTAAAAATAAATAAATAAACAGGGAAAACATACATTATTTAATTAATGATTTAGGAGAAACTCAATGGTGAATGGAGGAAAAGACACTAGATCTCTGCCTTATTCCTTACATTACAATAAATTCCAGATGGAGTAAAGATCAAAACGTGAGGAATTAACTGTGGAAATAGAATTATGAGAAAAATGTAAAAGACTGTAGGAGAATACAAGAAAGAATATATTTATTACCTTGAAACACAGAAGAAAATACACTATGACATAGAATCAAAAGCCTTATAAGGGGAAAATGAGACATTTCACTACATAAATACAAAACTGCTACATAAAAATTTACCATAAAAAGTTAGAAGAGATCAGATAAAATAATACTATAACACATCTTTATTTTCCTAATATTGTAGTATCACTCTTGTAATACAATAAGAAGGTAACTGGAAGGTACATGTTTAAATATAAATGCCACTAACATTAAAATATGAGTTATATTTAAAGAGAAGCAAAACAAACCTAATGAGACATTTTTATTTTAACCTATCACCCTGGCAAAGATTACAGAGACTGATAATACCTCTGCACCAGTGAGAGGACAACAGGTAATCTGTGCTATTCAAACTCTCCCCGCCCAGCTCAGGAACTAAACAGGTTACAGTGAATTTTCAAATGAGCCCCTCATTATCTGGACTGTCCCCACTCTGAATATCCAAATCTCAGGAAGCAAAGAGATTTAAATAACATCACATGTCTCACTGTACAAACTCTCACACTACACATTCTCACTGCGCTAATTCAAGAAAAGGTTTGGACAAGGAATACACTGTGAAAGTGTATACAGAGTTTTGTAGTGAGATTGTAAATTCATGTAATCCTTTTAGGGATATCAAAATTGTAAACACACATAGTTTTTGACCCAAGTCCTTCCCCTTCTAGACATGTATGCCATGGACACACTCACCTGGGAATGTAAAGCTATATGTACAGGATATTATCTAAAGCACTGTCCGTAAGAGAGAGAGAGAGACAGAGACAGAGACATGGATAGACACACACACACACAAATACCGTGAGCCTAAACATCCTGATTGGCAGAGACATGATTAAATTAAATATAGTACATCCATCCTATGGAATTCATGAATTCCTAGTTTTCTAAACATAACTGATCCTGAGGTGAATTCTCTTAAACTAAGGGCCAAAATGTAATTGTAAATATTAAAAATAATTGATTTTCAAGATTTTGACTTGAAAAATAAAAAAATAAAAGTTTTAAGTTATCTTACATTTGACAAGATTTGTTATAATTTCAACTATGCACACATTTCTTAGACTAAAAAAAACAAGGGTTGACTTTTTTAGTGTAATCTTTTCAACAAAATTATATAACACAACATACCACATCTTTCATGTTTTTCTCTTTAGAGAGGATCACAAAGATCTTGTTTTCAGAAATACTGAATGGCTTCATCCATTTTTCCTAGGAGCCTTCTCTAATCATTTGCATCAAAAGTCACTGTAATCAAATCAGGCTCCCTTAAAAGCATCTAGTATGTCATCCTTGAGAATTTTCTTTTTCAACTGTTAGTCTGTATCTTGGAGTTAAGATCACATCCATGAACATCATAAAACCTACCTACTTTGCAAGACATGCAATTTCAGTTTGCAAGTGATTTTATTATTTTTGAGCAATAAAACTGACAACAAAGGATCAGGAGCAACATTTGAGTATGAATTTTAAAAGGTGTGCTTTCATTAAAAATTTTTTTCCTAATAACCAATCTAGTAATGTATATATTAATCAGTCATTAAAAAAGGATGATATTATACTAATACAAAAATATCCAAGATTTATGTATTTACAGAAAACATATGATTCCATTTGCTTAACAAGATTTTCATATGTATACATATAATATATATAACACATATCACAATTCCTATATGTGAACAAATTTTCAGGAAACCCATTCAAGAAACTATTAACATTGCTTATCTCTCGGGAATTCAAAAGGAGAGTTTTCTTTTAATTACATTTTACACCCTTCTGAATTATTTAGCTTTCCCATAAGGAGGTATAGTAACTTTTACAATGATGATGATGATGCTACATATAACTAGGTTTTCAATTAAATACATAGTAATAATAATCTGCAATTCCAGCTGCCAGTAATTTAAATTAAACCCTAACATCTAAAAGGCATTAAATTTAGAAATCTCAAATACTAATAAAAGAAATTTCAAAAAACATTCTCTTGCAATACTCAATTATCTTAATAGTTTTTTCCCCAAATTATTTCAGACAGAACTTGTTCCATTATCCTTTAGAGATAAACAGGAATGATAATTTTGACGTATCAAAGTATACTGCTTAAACAATGAATCAAAAAAATTCACAGATATGTATGTTTCAGATTCCACATTGCAACTAACTTTTACAAAACTACCACTTCTTGAGTTCTGGCATCATATCAAAGAAAAATATCCACAATTATAATTAAAGGCTACTGTTATACATCTCATTTTTCCAACCACATCTGAGTGGGGCCAGATTTTCTTCACATACTTCTGCCAAATCAATTTATTTCAATAACTTTAATGCAGAAGCCTATACAAGAATCCAGTGGTCTTCTATTAAACCATACACTGATGAGATTTGAAAGGTGTAAAATCAATGCCATTCTTGTATCTTTTTTACTTTGAAATACATATGTACTTTTTTTCATTAAAAAACACTTAGGTTAACATGTAACTGGTATTGTCATTTTTAAATAAGTAGAATTTGACTTTTTTCTGTTTTCTTTTCTTTCTTTTTGAGAGAGCATGTGCGCACAAACGGTAGGGGAAGAGAGAGAGGGAGAAAAGAATCTGAAGCAGGCTCCAAGCTCAGCACGGAGCCCAATGTGGGGCTCAATCACATAACCCTGGGATTATGACTTGAGCTGAAATCAAGAGCCAGACATTAAACCCAGTGAGCCACCCAGGCATCCCTCAATTTTATTTTCTAATACAAAAAATATCAATACATAAAGCCCATTTAAGCAAAAACTCTCTGGAGTCTTCAATAACTTTTCAGAATGGAAAGGAGTTCCGACACCCAAAATTTTGAGATCCTACAGACCAAAAGGCAAACAGTGCGAACAATTTGTTTACAATAAGGATGAATGCCCTATAACATGTGGGGGTGGGGAGAATGAAATGTTATAGATACTAAATTTGTTTTTAGATAGAATTCAAGTATTTTTTAAGAAATGAGAAAAATTGTATTTAAAGTTTTCATATTAACCTACATATTTATTTACATTTCCAGTGTCTGCCTTTCTTCCTATGGATCTGAGTTACCATCTGGTATAATTTCCTTCTTTTAGTATTTCTTATAAGGCAGGTCTGCTTGTTACAAATTCTCAGTCTTTGCATATGAATGTATTTATTTCACCTTTATTTTTCAAAGATAGTTTTGCTAAATATAGAATTATTCATAGACTTTTATTTTTCTTTCAGCACTTTGGATATGTCATCCCATTCTAGCCTCCAGTGTTTCTGATGAGAAGGCAGTAATTAATCACACTGACGCTCCACTGTATGTAGCCAGTTATTATTCTCTTGCTGATTTCAAGATTTTATCTTTGTCTCTTAACAGATTGGCTAGCCTGTTTCTAGGCACAGGTCTCTTTGTATTTATCCTACCAAAGTTCAGTGAACTTCTGGATGTAGTAAGTTTTTCATCAAATTTGGAAAATTTTCCAAAAGGCTATTTTCTCTCTCTCTCTGCATTTGGGGCTCCCATTACAGATGTGTTCTATGCTTGATGTGTTCCATAGATCTCTAAGACTTTCTTCCTTTTTCTTCATTTTTCCGCCTTTCATATTGAGTCATATTTATTAGTCGGCCTTTAAATTTGCTGATCCTTTTTATTGGCACCTCAAAACTATTGCTGAATCCCTCTAGTGAATTTTTCATTTCACGCATTGCATTCTTCAAGTCTAGAATTTCCATTTGATTTTTTAACGTTTTAGTTTGGAATAATTTAGATTTATTTACAGAAAAGTTGCAAAGACAGTACAGTGAGTTCCTATGCTTCACCCAGCTTTCCCTAATGTTAATATCTTACATAAGCATGGTACAATGTGTCAAAAGTAAGAAATTAACATTGGTTCAAAACTGCAGACTTTATTCAGATTTCATCCGTTTTTCCACTAATTTTTCCTTTTTCTGTTCCAGAATCCAATGCAGGATACCACATGGCATTCAGTCATCACATCTCCTTGGTTTCCTCTGATCTGTAATAATTTCTCAGCTTTTCCTTGTTTTTCATAACCTTGACAGATTAAGAGTACTGATCAGGTGCTCCTATAGAATGATCCAGAGTTGTACTTTGTCTGTTTCTTCTCATGATCAGACTCAGGCTATAAGTCTTGAGAAAGACTACTACAGAGGTGAAGTACCCTCTCATGACATCATATCAAGAGTGGCTTTTGTTTTGTCTTGTTTTGGTTTGGTTATTGTTTTAATTAGTTCTATACCCTTATGGAGAACCTGCATTTGTTGACTTACTGTTGTTGTAATTCCCTTTATTTAAACATGGTTCCCTTTAGTTCTTGTAACAAATTTATAATTGTTGAAGTCTTTATTAAATCCAAATGTGGGGACATTCAGAGACAATTCTTTTCTCCTGCTTTTTTTTTCCTGTGCAGGACTCACACATCACTGGTTCCTTACATGGCCTGTAATTTTGTTGCTGCTGTTAAACCTAGAGATTTTATAAAATACAGCAACTCAGGATTATTTTTTTCCCACTTAAAGGTACTGTTGCTGTTTTGTTTACTTCTTTCATTTTGTTTAGTATCATGCCTAGGGTAATAAATGTGCAAAATCTGTCTCCCTGTGGTATGAAGTCACTGATATCTCTGTTCACTTTTATTTTAAATATATTGTTTTTATTTTTAGGCCTAGCTTCCTAGAGGTTACCCCTTTGCATCACTTAGGGGTCAATTTGTGATGAGACAGAGTTTATTTCAAATACCTCAAGCCACTAAGGCTCCTCCCCTTGCCAATGGGTATGTGTGTGGGTAAGACAAACTCATTTGTAGTTCAGTCTTTTTTCAAGTTTGCCCCAGGTTTACCTTTCCATTAGAGCCCTTTCAAGTCTCCTAGGTGCATGAATGCAAGCAACTTCAGGGTCAGTCAAAAGTATGTGAATACCTTGGGCCTTCCCAGGTCTTTCCTGTGCTTATGTGCAGCCTCAACCAGGAATGTTTGCCTCAGATAGTACTGCAAGCCCTTGCCATGCAAGCGGAGCCACTGGCCCTCCCTCACACTTCTGAAAATTCTCATCACACACAACGCCACTGGCATCACTGGCCACTCTAAAAAGCTGACCCTCCCTTCAAATTGAGGTCTTTATGCCTTGCTTCTTGGGCTGGCAGAAACTCCAAGCCAATCAAGCTGGGTCAGAGTGGGGTGGAGAGTAGTCCCAAGCTAGAAAGCCACAGGTTCCCATTTCTCTTACTTGAAGTTCAAGAGTGTAACACTTTTGAAAGTTTTACACAATTGGCTCCTGGTCAATCTCCAAAGTACTGAAATGATTGCTTTAGAAAAGTAATGTAGAAATAAAAATTGTATTCAAATATTCATAGTTTGAACCAGTAATCCCAGTTATACAACACCATCCAAAAGAACTCCCCCCTGCCCCCGCCAAAATATGAAAAAAGCTGTGTACAGCATGTTCCTAACAATGTCAGTTCTCTTTTTGTGCCTCCCTTACAGCTAGATGGAGCCCTGTGACTAAGTTCTCACCAATGCCATGAGAGTGGAAGAGATACCACAACTTCCTCCTCATCAACTCCAGAGTAAACAGCCCTGAACTTCTGGTCTTTCTCCTTCCCAAAGGCCTAAGTTTGCGTTGGTAGCAACTCACAGACAACCATGACAAATGGATTCCTGTATTATTTCATGTAATAGAATCACTTCACCAGCCTGTACCTATTTCCAGGCTATTATATCACAACAAAATAAAATGTTACATTACTAAGTGACATTAACAAATGCATGCTTTTAAAAGAAATACATTCCAAAAGGCTATAAAATTAAATATACTGATTCATCACAGCTACCTTAAAATATGTATGTAAACACAGTAAATACATAAAAATAACAATGTCATGGTGGGATTATAATTATTCTTTTTCAAACTTCCAAAAGTACTGTTTAAATTACTTTGATAATTCCAAAGGTTGAAACTGTTTAATTAAATTGGTTAATTAAATATTTTGAAATCCAAATTTAAGGAACCTTTATCCTATCCACTTTCATACTGGTATAAAATGGATCCTCTGGCCAATGTTCAAATCCATAGGGCCTGGTCTGTAATCCAGCCATTGTGTTCTTTCTTTAATAAACAAAAAACTACCTATTCATATGCCTCAAGGGCACTACTAGCTAGGAAACTTAGCTAAATAAGACTGACTTGATATAACTCAATAAACTTTTTCTACTTAAAGAAAAACTTTTTGCTTCATCTTTTATATTTGTATTTCTTAAGAGAAAACAAAGTTTCCATGTAAGGGGATATACTGGAAACTGACCCAACAAAATGCTTTATGCCTTTTCTCACCCAACAGCTTCCCTCAACCTAAAAATATATCTGAAGAAGGATGAAAGTGACTTCACTATGAAAAGCATAGCTTTTAAGATTAAAGTCCCTCCCCCCACCCCAAAAAACACAAGAAATTGAAACAGCCCAGCTCAAAGAAAGCAAAATAGAGCTGCTAAAAACTTTGCTGTCCTCTCATATTTGAAACTATACAGTATCTCCAAAAATGCAGCTAATTTATACAGTATCTTGAGATTTCCAAGCTTCCTAATAATTAAAGGTATGAACAGGGAAATGTACCGAACTATACAAACTATAACTACACATATGTCTAATTATTTAAAAAGAGATGGCCCTGACTCCCTCTAACAAGATGTACCACAAAACATTACTTCTAGAGCTACACTGTTCAATGAATCACTAGCCACTTGTAGCTACAGAGTACTTGAAATAGTGCTTGTCAGAATCAAGATGTGCTCTCCAAAAATATATAAAAATATATCAACATATTTTAACACTGATTACATGTTATTATTTTGGATATAGTTGCTTAAGTTTATTAAAACTTTCTCATGTTTCATTTTATTGTTTAAAATATGGCTCCAGGAGAACTTTAATTTACGTATGTGGCCACACTATATTTCTATCGGATATCCCTGGTGTTACACCTGAGCAAACCAGCCCAGTTTCTAACAAGCAAAATTTTACAACCAGTTTCTTTTGGTTTAGTACTCTCTAGTTCTATACTTTTATCCTAAAAACAAAAAGGGTATGTTGACCTAGGATTATGTACCACACAGTATTGAAGATAAGGGCTGTTTATAGTCATCTGGTTATTCAACAACAGGGGTCTAACCTGTTATCACAACCAAGGCCCCAGGAGAAATCCAGAGACTTATAAAGTTCTTAACAGGCTGGAAACCAGTCCCTCACTCTGACAATGTCATTTATCAGCTTTATATCAGGGGATATGAATACCAATACCACTTCAAGAGGCTCTCCGCAAATCCTCTAGTCATCAGAGAGTTAAAAGTGACCACCTTGAGATGGTATAAGAGGATTCAAGACAGAATGGACTAGCTTGCACAGCAGGGTGTGAGGCCGCACTGTGGGAAGGCAGAGAGAGGAGGGAGTGTGAGTAAAGCAGAAAGCTGGACTCACTAGCACTGGGTCACAGACAGGACCTCATAAAGGTCTAACACACTTTTTACATCTGCTGAGTATCTACTTTGTGTGAAGCACTGGGTTTAACACAGCTAAATAAACAATGTGCACTCTTAAGGAGATCACAGTCTAATCAAACTGAAGTCAGGACAGGTCAGTGTACAAGGCCAGCTGTTCTGACAGTTAATCCTGGGCTTCAACCTTAAGGGTTGAAATCAGAGTTGGCTAATAAAGTCAAATCGCTAGACAAAAAGCTGCAGCAAAGTAGACTCAGGAGACAAGGAAGGTTATGATTAAATGGGTCTCATGGTGAAAATGGACTCTAAGAACCCTTTGAAATTTTACATATGGGGATGTGTGTGTGTGTAAAAGAACTCACAGCAATCGACAGATGCTCTGAGGTAGTGGTCTCCAAACTTGTAATGCATTTATTTATGAATTATACACATTTACTTTTATGTACTCTATGCGACATGAATAAAATTAGGATAGAAAATAAGGTTAGAAATAAATATAAATAAAAGTCCTAAGTCTTATTTCTGTATCTTCAATAGTTTTTCTTTCATAGCCCACCACATGAATCCTACTCTAAAGAAACGTAAAAAACACCACTGATGGGGAAATTAGTGTGGAAACCTCAACAGTTATTAAAACTACCCCTCAGCTAGAAATGAGCTGGGGCCAACCCCAAAAATTCTTGGTCACTTCCAGGAAGTTTTTCTCTGAAAATGGAGAATTTTCACTATGAAACAAAGGAAAAATGAAAAGGTTGGTTGCACATATCATGTAATATATATTTTGCTTTTATCTTCCAATTGTCCTTTTTTATGTTAATATTTTAAACCATTAAAAAACCTTTTAAATATTAGACAGAAATTATCTTTAAAAATTGAGATTTTAGAAAAGCTACGTAAAATGGGTCTTATGTTCCATTTTTCTTATTAATACAAAATTTGAGGTAGTATCACTAATTTTTTTTTAATTTTTTTAATGTTTGTTTTTGAGAGAGAGAGAGAGAGAGAGAGAGACAGAGCGTGAGCGGGGGAGGGGCAGAGAAAGAGGGGGACACAGAATCTGAAACAGGCTCCAGGCTTTGGGCTGTCAGCACCTAGCCCAATGTGGGGCTCGAACTCACCAACTGTGAGATCATGACCTGAGCTGAAATCGGACACCCAACCGACTGAGCCACCCAGATGCCCCAGTATCACTAAATTTAAAATATTTACTTGAGGGAGAGATTGTGTGCTGATAGTTTTTAACAGTGAACATGCTTCAGTAGTACATCCAGAAGATTTCAAGTCATTAATTTTCAATATACTTTTCTAAGCATAAAACTTCTTCCTCCAATTTCACATTCTCAGCTCTAGAAAAATAGGCAATGGATATAGACAAGTCACAGAAGATAGGTATCAGGTAATTAATAAACATCTAATACAAGTTTAATATCAACAAAAATCCAAGAAATGGAAACTAAAAATATCAGCAACTTATGAAAAGGCACTCATATGCTGCTCATGGAAACATAAACTGGTATCACTTTATCACTTCTTTCTGGAAAGAAATTTGACAGTATGCTCTGATCTAGTAATTACATCAGGAAATTGTTTCAAAATTTAGAGAAACACTTGTATATGAAAATGATATTACAATATTTTATATTGGTACAGAAAACGATTGGATGAAAATGTTCTAAAATGTTAACTATTTATCACCGGGTGATAGGATTACAGACAGTGTTTACTTTCCTCTTTCTTCTTTGTATTTTTTTATATATTCCATTTTTTAAATAATAAGCACATATTAACTTCAATCCAAAGAAGAAATTCAAGTTTCTTTTTAGAATTCCTTTTAACAAATATCACCTAGTTCTTCTTAAAGAAACAAATACGAAGTGTCTGCTATTTCCATTCAAAATGGAGAGGGCTCCTATTCTAATTTTTTATTTTTACCTCCCCCTCACCAAAAAGCATTCAGCAGCCTACTCCAGTACAGCAGACAGGAGCTCTAGTCAAAGACAGATCTAAGTTCAAACCCCAGAAACACCATTTACAGTTGTGTTACTTTGGGCAACTTTTCTAAACCTCAGTGAATTTTTAAATAAGATTACATAAATTTAGAGATTAAGATAGCTCCATACCACAGCGGCAGCTCAGAAAGAGTATAACGATGAAGGTGGAATTTTAAGGGGAGGGTGTAGGTGGGACTATAAACTGAAATTACAGGAATACAATTTGAGATTCATCCCAAAGACAGATATGGTGACATACGATCAGACATGGTAGCATGAGACTAAAAGAGTAAATTTTTCTTCATTCTTCTGTATTGAACACTTCCTGTATGTTGCATGCTAGGGACATGGCACTGAGCTGGGTAAACAAGATCCCTGCTTCCTGACCACACAGTCTGTGGTGGCAGGGTGGGGAGTGGGGTGGGGAGTGAGGTAGGGGTGGAAGCCAGGCAGAGGCAGACAAATGAATTGAGTTAGTGTTGTATGCCATAAATAAAACAAGGTAAAAGGACAGACGGGGGAGGGGTGCTGTCAGGGAAGATTCCTCTGCAGAGTGGACTGCGACTTGAAGGACAAGGAACCATGGCCAAGATCTTGAGTCTCAGAGAAGAGCAAGAGCAAAGTCAAAGATGGGCACAAACCTGGCACGTTCACAGGAAGAAGACCACTGTGAAAGAAGAGGGGGCTGAAAAGTTGGCAGGTACCAGATTATATGGGGCCATAACATGAAAAGGAGTTTGGATTTTATTTTCACTGTGAAAAGAACCCACTGATGTTTCGGCAGTGGCATGAGGTGACTGCATTTAAAAAATTACTTCAACAGATCTGTGGAGAAAGAATTCTAGTGACACAACGCTATCACAGCAGGCCAAACATGCCTTGGGCTGGGCAGGACTGACAGCACTAGTGGTGGTGGAATCAAGCAGAATCACCACAGAGGCTGTTTTCAGCTCCATCTCTCAAACCAAGCACAAAGGTCTTTATAAAACCCACCTTGGTTCTCCCAGTTCATCTGTGCCGCTACTCATCTTCGTATACGGTCCTGATGAGGACACATCAGTACTGCAATTACAGATTTACATAGCTCCTTTTCCTACTGGACCAAGCTCCAAGAACCAAGGCAGGAAACCGTTTTATTCACCTGTGACACACCTAGCAGAGTACCTGGCGTATAAAAAGTGCTCAGTAAGTGTCTGCTGATGGAAAGAATGAACAAATACATTTAAAATAACCAAAGCCATTTGTATTCATTTCCTAGGGCTACTGAAGTAACAAGCTTTGTGGCTTAAAACAACAGAAATATATTTTTTCTCAGTTCTGGAGGCTCCAAGTCCAAAATCAATGTTGGCAGGGCAGGGCCATGCTCCCTCTGAAGGCTTCAGGGAAGGATCCTCCTGTGCCTCTTAGGAGTTTCTGGTGTTCCCTGGCAATCCTTCGCATTCCTGGCTTGTAACCTGCATCATTGCAAACTCTGCTCCATCTTCAGGTGGCCTCCTTTCTTGTGTGCATCCTCTCCTCTCAAAAAGACATCTGTCACTGGATTTAGGGCCTGCCCTAATTCCATATGACCTCATTTTTATTATATCTGCAAAGATCCTTATTCCAAATAAGGTCACATCCTAAGGCTCCAAGTAGACATGAATTTTTGGTGGACACTATTCAACCCACTACACCATTCAACACCATGGATTGCCTTTCAAAGTGGTAATCTTCTCATCCTAAAAATGCACAAGCAAAAACTGAGTAGCCAAAATCAGGATGTTCAACAGAAGAGATTTCTACATTGCCTTTGTAAGTCCCTTTAAACCTTTCTGCTTTCAGTTTACTCATCTATATAGTGCGAAAACTGATTTCTATGGTCTCTTCTAACATTAATATTCTATGATTCTGGGCCATAAGTTTTCTTGATGACTTTTCACATTTTATAAATGTTATGCTAATGTAGAGACCCTCAAATACTTGAATAAATTATAACAGAAAGCTTACCTTCTCAGTTTTGAAACAGGCAAAATACTTTTTTGTAAACGATCTGCGGCCAAAGTTACTTACTTTCCCCATTAAAAATGCAGTGTATTCCTCCATACATCAAACCATTACACTTCCATTTTAATAAACCACTTTGAATACTTACTATGTGCCAGTGAACAATCTACTTTTTTTTTTCAACGTTTATTTATTTTTGGGGGGACAGAGAGAGACAGAGCATGAACGGGGGAGGGGCAGAGAGAGAGGGAGACACAGAATCGGAAACAGGCTCCAGGCTCTGAGCCATCAGCCCAGAGCCTGACGCGGGGCTCGAACTCACGGACCGCGAGATCGTGACCTGGCTGAAGTCGGACGCTTAACCGACTGCGCCACCCAGGCGCCCCTACTTCTGACCCATCTATTTATACTTATTAAATTATTAGCTAACTAGACCTTTCTTCATTATTTCTATATAATAGGTCATTTAATGGTAAGTTTTTTAAAAAAAATAGCTTTACTGATTTCCCTTATTATGAAAGTGATATTATTTTTGTTTAAAAAAATTCACAAGTACAAAGATATTAAAATTAGAAGTCCCAGTCCCAAAGATAACCACTGTAAATATTTTGCTGACCAACCTATCAGACTTGTACGTATGAATACATTGGTGAACAAAATATCCTTCATGTTTTTATTTACAAAAATCAGATGTTAAGTAGAAAGTTACATAAACAGGTTAATACAAATACTACTCTGCAGCTAGCATTTTCTGCAAACTGTTATGTATATTTTTCCAAAACAAATATGGATATAAGGCATCATTTTACTGGGTAGAGTTTCATGCTGAATTAAAACAACATATTCTAACCAACCGCCAGACTGGTAAGCACTGAAATAATCTAAATATCCATCATTCTAATGTTGCAAATTGTTACCAAAATAACCTATGTATATATGTTTTAGCAAATTTTTGCAACTGTCCCTTCAGACAAATTCCAGAACTGCAGAAAGGGTAGCATTCACACTTAAAATTTTGATTTGTAAAGACCTACTACCCTACCCAAAAGCTGAATCAAATAATGCTCCCAGCTCCATATATAAGAATACCCATTTTCTCATACCCTGCTAACACTGGGTTTTATCAGCCTTTGCCAGTATGAAAATGTTTCCCCCGCCAAAAATATTTTTCTTTCTTGCTTTCTTTTCTTTTCTTTTCTCCCATTCATTCATTCATTCATTCGGCACTTCCTTTATTACTAGCAAAGCTAAATATGTTTTCCTACATTTGTATTTCTTCCTGGAGCTGTGAGTCTTCTGCCAATTTTCTAATGAGTATTCTTTTTTTTCCCCTACAGATCTTATTTCTATTGCCCTGTTCAAAGAATACCTAGGTATAAGGCAAAGATGTTTCCTCTCATCATTCCTTTTCAATATTACACTGGAAATCCTAGCTAACGTAATAAGACCAAAAAAGGAAACACAGTATAGATTGGAAAAGATGACATAAAACTATCTTTGTTCACACATGACATAACTGTCTACATAGAAAATCTGAAAAAATGGAGCGGGGGGTGGGGGGAAGTCTCCTAGAACTAATGAGCAATTATAGCAATGTTAAAGAGCAATAAACGAAATTTGAAAATTGAAAACACAATACCATTTACACTAGCACTCCCAAAAATGAAATACTTAGGTATAAAACTAACAAGATATGTACAAGATCTATATGAGGAAAATGACAAAACTCAGATGAATAAAATCAAAGAACTAAATAAATGGAGAGATATTTAATGCTCATTAATGAGAAGACTAATATTGTCAAAGTCTTCCCAACTCGATCGGTAATTTCAATGCAATCCCAATCAAAATCCCAGTAAGCTATTTTGTGGATATCAACACACTAATTCTGAAGTTTACATAAAAAGGCAAAAAGATCCAGAGTAGCCAAGACAATATCGAAGAGGAAAAACGAAATTGGGAGGACACTACTGGACTTCCAGACTTACTATAAAACTACAGTAATTAAGACAGTGTGGTATTAGTGAAAGAACAAATAGATCAATGAAACAGAATAGAGAAGACCAAAAAACAGACCCACAGAAATATAGCTAACTGATCTTTGACAACAGAACAAAGATAGTCTGAAGCAGAGATGGTCTCTCCAACCAATGATCCTGGAACAACTGGACATCCACATGAAAAAATGAGTCTAAATACAGACCTTACACCCTTCACAAAGTTAACTCAAAATGGATCGCACACCTAAATATAAAATATAAAACTATAAGACTCCTATAAGAAAATGTAAAAAAAAAAAAAAAAGCTGGACTTAAATAAAATTTAAAACTTCTGCTCTACAAAAAACAATATTAGAATGAGAAGACGAACCACAGAATGGGAAAAAATATTTGCAAAAGACACATCTGATAAAGGACTGTTATCCAAAATATACAAAGAACTCTCTTTTTTAATGTTTATTTATTTTGAGAGAGAGAGAGCACAAGCGAACATATGAGCAGGGGGCAGTGGGCAGAGAGAGAGGGAGAGAGAGAATCTCAAGCAGGCTCCTCACTCGATGGGGGCTGGATCTCACAAACGGTGAGATCATGACCTGAGTCGAAATCAAGAGTTGGTTGCTTAACTGACTGAACCACCCAGGCACCCCTACAAAGAATTCTTAAAACTCAATAATATAAAAACAACTCACTTAAAAAATGGGCCAAAGACCTTAACAGACACCTCACCAAAGAAGATATACAGATGGCAAATAAACATAGAAAGATGCTCTACATCATATGTCCTCAGGAAAATATGAATTAAAACAATGAGATACCACTATACACCTATTAGAATGGCTAATCCAAAACACCAACAACACCAAATGTTGGGTGAGGTTGTGGAGTAACAGGAATTGTCATTCATGCTGGTGGGAACGCAAAATGGTATAGCCACTTTGGAAAGTAGTTTGGTGGTTTCTTATGAAACTAAACATGCTTTACCTATATGACCCCATAATCACATTCCTTTTGTATCTACCAAAAGGAGTTGAAAACTTATGTCCACAAAAAATCTGCAGAGTAAGTCTGTAGCAGTTTTTACTCATAAGTGTCAAAATTTGGAAGCAACCAAGATGTCCTTCAGTAGGTGAATGGGTAAGTGGTGGTACATCCAGACAACACTATTCAGTGCTAAAAAGAAATGAGCCATTAAGAAAACATGGAGGAAACTTAAATGCACATTATTAAGTGAAAGAAGCAAATCTGAAAAGGCTGGGGACTGTAAGAACCCAACTACATGATGTTCTGAAGAAGGCAAAATTAGGGACAATAAAAATATCAGTAGTTGTTAGGGCCTGGAGTTGAGGAATAATTAGGTAGAGCACAGAGGATTTTAAGACAATGATAATACTCTGTATATTATTAATGATGAATACATATAATTACATATTTGTCCGAATTCATAGAATGTACAACACCAAGAGGGCAACCCAATGTATAGTGTGGATGCTGCATGATTATATCAATGTAGGTTCATACAATAGTAACAAATGTACCACAGTCTGATGTGGGGTGTTCATTATGGAGGAAACTATACATGTGTTGGGGCTGGAGGTATCTGGAAAATCTCTGTACATTCCTCTTAATTGTGCTGTGAATCTAAAACTGATGTAAAAAAAAAGTCTTTAAAAAATGTTTGCCTTTTGGAATAACTTCACTGTTTTTCTTAAAATGTTCACTATAAAGAATTCGGGGAAAAAGTAAAATGAAGTAAAAAAAATATTAAAAAATTCCATCACCCACCATTTCATACATAAAAGGCTACAGAGTGAGAATTTATAGATCAGGAATATCATTTTATTCCTCAATGTAAAAAAGTTTTATTCTTAGTTTTTAAAGTATAGGTGAAATACAGCCTTCCTTATAAAAAAACCTTTCTTTATAAAAAACCTTCTTTTTGTACATAAATCTCATTTCAGCAAATCAAATGGTATCATTCCAACTGGCCCATTATAATTTCAATAATGGCTTTGCTTTATCTCTGATTATGTTTTAAGAAGTAACTCAAACATGTTTTAAATTTAGTGTGTCTGTACTCTAACTAGTTCAACGTTTATTTATTTTTGGGACAGAGAGAGACAGAGCATGAACAGGGGAGGGGCAGAGAGAGAGGGAGACACAGAATCGGAAACAGGCTCCAGGCTCTGAGCCATCAGCCCAGAGCCTGACGCGGGGCTCGAACTCACGGACCGCGAGATCGTGACCTGGCTGAAGTCGGACGCTTAACCGACTGCGCCACCCAGGCGCCCCATGTACTCTAACTAGTTCAAATAATCACTGGACTATATAGATGCTTTGCTACTCAATAATGTTCATTAAAGAAAGATTGCTACTTAAGGAAATTACAAAGATCAATCTTTTTACAAGAAAGCAGGGGATATAGTAAGAAAAGCAACAAAGTTGGGAAAAACAAATTTTTAAAACTCTAACTTCTCTACTTTCTAATGGTCAGATCTTGGAGAAATCACTTAGCCTTTCTGAATCTCAACCATCAAATCTTTAAAATGATTTATAGGGTCCCTTTCAAGGACTGATATCCTGATTCCATTTCCAAGGAAGTCGTAGAGTGATTAAGTATGAAGACCTGGGATCAGGAGCAATCAAAAACCAGAAAAAAAAAAAACCAACATTGATTTATGAAGTATTATTTCTGTATACCTGCAGAAAATGGTAAAATATGGCAAAAAGATAAGAATAAGATGGAATACAGTAAAGCAGTGGTCTACCAACTGCGTCATGCATGTATAACCCTTAGAAGTACATGAGCATGGAGAGTTTCAAGGAAATGGATTTCTCAGCTCTCAACTTCCATCTATACAATTTTCTAGAACCATTCTGCTAAAACAACATATCAGTTTTCATTTACCTCCTCTGCCCTTTCATCTCTCCCCCTCTACTACCTCATAAAGGAAACTGTAACACTCAACGCTTCCTGAAACTTACTGTGGAGCTGGTGTCTAACAACATCTGAAGAGCCAAATGGAGAATTCAAAATATCTGTGGTGAGGAAGATAATGATTCTACACACTGGGTATCCAATTATTTTCAAGTTAAAGGGGTCACTAATTTCTACTTCCACGAATATAGACATTAAACCAAATCCACTTACTACTTGATCAATTATTCGGATTATAGATCACTTTGCTGTCAACTTGAAAGAATGGGGGATATGGCTAAAATAAAGCACGTTTTATAACCATCTACTAAATTCATGAGATTTCTCAGTACTTTCACTATTAAAGTAAAAAAGTTAGAAAGGTAATGCAAAACACCATCTTCTCTAAATTGTATTGCTTACTCAGACCAAAATAAATTTGATATGGCTTTATGGACATAGGAAAATTTAAATGTTTTTAATTATAATTGTTTTTGCACAGAACTCAGAAGAACTGGGTGACAATTTAAAGCATTTTTTATTCCCATTCACTAAATTCATGAATGAATTTACTTTTCATTATAGAAAAATATGATCGTGTGATTGATAAAATTCTTTCCAGTATAAAAGAATACATTAGGATAAGATGTCAATGCTAGAAAAATACAAATGAGTTCAAAGAGAAAAATAAGGAATGTAAAATTCTGACTGTTGAAATTAAGACATTGTTCATATATTTCTTTTTTCTTTTTTTGTTTTTTTGTTTTTTTTGAGAGACAGAGGGCACAAGTGAGCGAGAGGCAAAGAGAGAGAGGGAAAGAGGGAGAATCCCATGAAGGGGAGGGAGAGAGAGAGGGAGGGAGGGAGGGAGACAAAGAGAGAGAGGGAGGAAGCAGGGCTCATCTGAAGCGAGGACTGAGCTCACCCATTGCAGGACTCAAACTCACAGGAACCGTGAGATCATGACCAAGCAGAAGTCAGATGCTTAACTGACTGAGCCACCCAGGAGCCTTGTTCACATATATATTTTTTTAAACGGACAACGTAAAATATCAAGTTTTTAAAATTTCCATAATGTATTTAAATTGTTTGAATTTAACAAAAATTCTATCATTTACAAATACTGAAACTTAGAGGAAAAATTCAAGATGTATGAGAAGGTATATAGTTTTTTGTTTGTTTTTCCAATTCTTTGAAGGGGTATAGGAGCAAAAAAACCAAAAAAAACCCTAGTAGTGAAAGTCAGAATATATCACTTGTCTTAACCTTCCTCCTAAGATATTGCCTACTGGACATCCCCATATGGATGCTCCCCAGACACTTGAACTCAACATAATCCAAAGTAAATTTATTCTCTTCCCCCAACCCCACCCCCCCAGAAAAACAAAACCTGCCTCCTCCTCCTATCTGTATTTTTATTATTAGCTCCATGATCTACCTGGTCTCTTAGACTAAAAGAGTGGGAAATTTTTTTATTACCTCCCACACCAAATCAGTTCCTAGGACCTAACTCCTAACGATCTCTATTCCTTGTGCCACAGTAATCGTTTAAGGTCTCTTCACAGGCTGTCATCAAATAGCTCTTCAAAACAATAACTATATACATATATAAATATACATATATATATATATTTAATACAGTTGACATATGATGTTATAGTTTCAGGTGCACAATACAGTGATTTGACAAGTTTGTGCTTCGCTCATCACCAGTGTAGCTAACATCTGCCCCCATACATCCTTATTACAATATCATTGACTACCTTCCTTATGCTGTGCCTTTTATTCCCAAGAATTATTCATTCTATAACTGGAAACCTATATCTCCCACTCCCTTTTACCCATTTTGTCCAATTCATCTATGCCCCTCCCCTCAGGCAAACACCAGGTTTGTTCTTTGTATTTATAGGTCTGATTCTACCTTTTGTTTATTCATTTTCTTAAAAAAGATTCCACTTATTTCACTCCATATGAGTGAAATCATATGGTATTTGTCTTTTTCTGACTTATTTCACTTAGCACTATACATTCTAGGTCCATCCATGTTGTCTCAGATGACACGATCTCATCCTTTTTTATGGCTGAGCAATATTCCTGTGTGTATCATGTGTGTGTATGTGTATCTTCCTTATCCATTCATCAATCGATGGACACTTAGGTTACTTCCATAACTTGGTTATTGTAAATAATGCTGCAATAAACATACAGTATACCTTTTTGAATTAGTGTTTTTGTTTTCTTTGGGTAAATACCAAGTAGTGTAATTGTTAAATATTTCTATTTTTAAGTTTTTGAGGAACCTCCATACTATTCTCCACAGTGGCTGCATCAATTTGTTCCCACCAACAGTGCACAAGAATTACTTTTTCTCCACATCTTTGCCAACACTTATTATTTTTCATCATTTTGACTTTAGCCATTCTGACAGGTGTGTGGTGATCTCTCATTGGTTTTGATTTGCATTTCCCTCATGATGAGTGATGTTGAGCACTTTTTCACATGTTTGTTGGCCATCTATAGGACTTCTTCAGAAAAATGTTGCTTTAGGTCCTCTGCCTATTACTTAATCAGATTGTTTTCTGGTGCTGAGTTGTATAGGTTCTTTATATATTTTGCATATTACTGCTTATTAGAGCATATTGCACATATCTTCTCCCATTCAGTGGGTTGCTTTAATTTTTTTTACCATTTTTTTTTAATTTACATCCAAATTAGTTAGCATATCGTGCAATGATCTCTGGAGTAGATTTCTTAATGCCCCTTACCCAGTTGGCCCCTCCCCCCTCCCACAACCCCTCCAGTAACCCTCTGTTCTTCATATTTAAGAGTCGCTTATGTTTTGTCCCCCTCCCTGTTTTTATATTATTTTTGCTTCCCTTCCCTTATGTTCATCTGTTTTGTACCTTAAAGTCCTCATATGAGTGAAGTCATATGATATTTCTCTTTCTCTAATTTCGCTTAGCATAAGACCCTCTAGTTCCATCCACATAGTTGCAAATGGCAAGATTTCATTCTTTTTGATTGCCGAGTAATACTCCATTGTGTGTGTGTGTGTGTGTGTGTGTGTGTGTGTGTGTGTGTGTGTGTGTGTATACCACTTCTTCTTTATCCATTCATCCATTGATGGACATTTGGGCTCTTTCCATACTTTGGCTATTGGTGATAGTGCTGTTATAAACATGGGGGTGCATGTGTCTCTTCGAAACAGCACACCTGTATCCCATAGATAAATGCCTAGTACTGCAATTGCTTGGTCATAGGGTAGTTCTATTTTTAGTTTTTTGAGGAACCTCCATACTGTTTTCCAGAGTGGCTGCACCAGCTTGCAGTGCAAAAGAGATCCTCTTTCTCCTCATCCTCACCAACATCTGTTGTTGCCTGAGTTGTTAGCCATTCTGACAGGCGTGAGGTGGTATCTCATTGTGGTTTTGATTTGTATTGCCCTCAGGATTAGTGATGTTGAGCATTTCTTCATGTGTCGGTTGGCCATCTGGATGTCTTCTTTGGAGAAGTGTCTATTCATGTCTTTTGCCCATTTCTTCACTGGATTATTTGTGTTTTGGGTGTTGATAAGTTCTTTGTAGATTCTGGATACTAACCTTTTATCTGATGTCATTTGCAAATATCTTCTCCTATTCCATTGGTTGCCTTTTAGTTTTGCTGATGGTTTCCTTCACCGTGCAGAAGATTTTATTTTGATGAGGTCCCAATAGCTCATTTTTGCTTTTGTTTCCCTTGCCTCTGGAGACGTGTTGAGTAAAAAGTTGCTGTGGCCAAGGTCAAAGAGGTTTTTACCTGCTTTCTCCAAAATCTCCAAAGAGGATTTTGATGGCTTCCTGTCTTACATTGAGGTCTTTCGTCCATTTTGAGTTTATTTTTGTGTATGGTGTAAGAAAGTGGTCCAGGTTCATTCTTCTGCATGTTGCTGTCCAGTCTTCCCGGCACCATTTGTTGAGGAGATTGTCTTTATTCCATTGGATATTCTTTCCTGCTTTGTCAAAGATTAGTTGGCCATACGTTTGTGGGTCCATTTCTGGGTTCTCTATTCCTGTTCCATTGATCTGAGTGTCTGCTTTTGTGCCAAAGTAGGTTGCCTTTTGTTTACTGATGGTTTCCTTTGCTGTGCAAAGCTTTTTATTTTGATGTGGTCCCAACAGTTTATTTTTGCTTTTGTTTGCCTTGCTTTAAGGAGATATATCTAGAAAAATATATCTATGACCAATGTCAAAGATATTACTGCCTGTGTTCTCTTCTAAGGTTTTTATGGTTTGGGGCCTTACACTTAGGTCTTTAATTCACTTTGAGTTTATATTTGTATATGATGTTAAAAGGTGGTCCACTGCCATTTTTTTTTTTTTTTACATGTAGCTGTCCAGTTTTCCCAGCGCCATTTATTGAAGAGACTGTCTTTTCCACATACTGTCACCTCCTTTGTCAACAATTAATTGACCATATAATCAAGAGTTTATTTCTGGGGCTTCTAGTCTGTTCCATTGAACTGTGTTTACTTTTGTGCCAGTACTATACGGTTTTGATTACGACAGCTTTGTAGTATAACTTGAAATCTGGAATTGTGATACCTCCAGCTTTGGTTTTTGTTTTTTGTTTTTTGTTTTTTTTTTTAACAATAATTACACTTAAATTTACTTTTCAACATCTCTCATAGAGAATGAAACTACTTTATACTAATTAGAGCTATACAAAATTACCTGTCATGCATATAATTGAGTTACTCAAAGAAATTAGAGAATCATGAAGTTGGAAGGAACCAGAAGAGTCAATCCCTTTGACAATACCCTTATCCAGGTACTTTCAAGCTGTTGTCAATTTATAGCCTCATGAAGTACCCTGCTCTCTGTCGGGACATCGCTGTCATAGATCCAGGCCCAAATACAACTTGTTGCACGTTTTCTAAGATTATTGCGATTTAAAAAAAGATTCATGCTAGCAGAAGAACAATGGTAAAATTACACAAAATTCTAAACAAAAAGTTAAAAATTAGTTAAAATTTAACATACAGAGATAGCTTCAGTTAGCATTTGGGGATACATCTGGCTTTTTTTTTTCCTTTATTTTGTTTGAGTAGGCATGGTGTGTAGATATGTATATATTTTGTGATTTAGTTTTAAACAAAATTGGGATAAACTGTTGATACTCGGTTTGTTTGTTTTTATTTTTTCACTTAATTATGTTATAAGCAATTCCCCAAGCAATTATGTATTCTTCAAATTCTTCAAAATATTTTAGTGGATACATAATATAGCAAAACTAAGAAATATTAACTTTTAGTCAATCATTTGTAAACTACTTATCATATATTCTTTGAATTTTTTCAAAGCATTTTTGTGGTTACATAATATAGAAATAAATACTAAATACTCACAATATTATAATTTATTTAATCATTTATAAATTACTTATTGTTTCTAATTTTTCACAGTGATGAATACGTGATGAATATCCTTGAAGATCAATCTTTACCTACATTTCTAGTTATTTGCTGAGGATAGAGTCCCAAAAGTAAGGCAAAGTATTAATTTTTTTATTCAACTGCTAAATTACCTGTCAGCAAATTTACAATTTATAATCCTACTAGCACTGCATAGCATAATCTTCATGTCATATACTTGTGGTTTTTTTTTTTTTACTTTGTCAATCTTAAGCAAGTATCATTCTTTTAGTTTGTTTCTTTATTAGTGTAATTACACACAAGATCTCCCTATTTCCCTATTGCTTTTACCTATTCATCCCATTCTACTCTTTGCGGTAACGTCCTTTTCCCATGTTGTAAAAGGAAGTAGAAGAAAATGCACAGGTGTTAGGGTCAGGTCAGAATGACCTAGGATTTGATTCATTTCCACTACCTAGCTGTGTTACCTTGGACAAGTGACAACTTTAAGTTTGTATCTTCTCCTGTGTATTGTCAACAACCCTCATAAAGTAGAAACAGGGTATAGCAATCAAGAACATACAACCAAACAAAATCTAAATTAACTCCCCTCCTTTTTCTCATTTGCATGGTAGTCCTTCACATATTGGAAGACAGCAACGCTCTTACCGTCTCTCACCAACTGCTCTTCTATCCCTATCCTTTTGGCCCAAATCTTGGGGATTCCTTTCTCCAAGCTAAATGTCTCCCATTTCTTCACTCACATATCAAACAATATGCTTTCAAATTACCTCATCATCTTGGTATTTCAGAGTATGATTTAACCTAGTCATGTTCCCCTAGAAAGTGGCATCTAGAACAAAATCCAGATGTGCTTTGAAAAGACCAGAGTAAAGGTTATCACTTCAAATCATCCAATTTGTTTTCCGTATCCAGATCCACGAGCCAACAAAATCTATAATCCATAAGCCTAAAGGACTAACTATATTCACCTCACTTTCACCAACAAGGCAGGCCAGGTTAAACGTGAGGGTGTGGAACACTCTTGAAGTTCTTGTGATGCCTTGGGCAAGTAATGTAGTAATGTCTCTAAGGTCAGTTTACTCCTTGGGAAAAATGGGAGTAATATCACTTATCTCAAAGGGTTTTTGGAAAGATTAAAAATATTAATTATAGTATCTGGCATGTAGGAGGTATTCAATAAATAGAAACAAACAATTACCACTGAAGCAAGACTACTGCATCTTTATTAAGCACCATTTGTCAAGTACTTTACATGGTCTTGAGCTAGAGCTTGGTCTACCCAAAACACAGACGATGGAGTAGATGTTAACCAATTAACAACTCATCTTCTTCTCCAAATTCTGCCCTGCTCTACTTTCATCCTCTCCTCCCTCGTGCCATCATCTTCAGAAAATGAAGAGCCATCCCTACCAGCAGGTGGAGGAATGGAGCAGTCACCTACAACTCCTACTCAAAATTACAAGCAGACAAGAGACACTTCTGATTTCAACCACAAGATCACTGGCACTGGTCCATTAGGAAGGGTACCTGCCAGCAGCTGAAATGAAGTTCTGCAAGCTTCAAAGACTCATCTACAAATGTAGGGTTTTTTTCCTTTCCGGACATACTACTGATCTACTTCCTTTCCTCATATACTACACCTGAATGCAAACATACAAAAGTATCATTTATTTTGTGAATAACCTTTTGAAAGACACATTTGACAACAATATAAAAATCAACGGTCTATGCTACATTTAGGCAAGAACAGGCCATTTAAATGAGGAAGAGAATAAACACTCAATTTTTTCTCTCAATTCAAATAGATCCAAGCAATATGTACAATAAAAAAGTTTTAAGTTGTTTCTAAATTAGAAATTGAACTTTTCTGGAGTGGCCAAAGGGAATGTAAGAATGCCCAGATTTTAAAGATCTTTAGTCAAACAACTTCTAACAAAATTAGATTTTATATAAACACAGTCTTTAGTACAGAAAATTAAATTCCTTAAGATCTGCATGCAATGAGAGTTCTTTACCACCTAAATTTCCTAAGTATATTTAATCCTACTAAATGGCTATCAATAGTCCCAGGCAAAAAATCTGAATTAAGCTAAGCTTTGTCTACTTCCTCTTTCTTCAGCTCTTCTCTTCCCAAACTTGTCTCTATACCCATCCCTAGAAGTCAATTCCCTAAAATTATTCTAAAATTTTTCTTCATGAAAAGAAAAAAAAGGAAGGAAAGATGGGTTGAAACTTACCCTAATGTATTAGAAGTCTTACCAAATTGCCTCAAAGAGAATGGATAATACCTCTCCTTCTTTCCATCCAAAATGAGCTCCCTAATCTTTGTTTCCTGAAAAGGATGTAATATTTTACCTCCTGCAGGACATTTGTGTTTAAAAAAGAATTCTTGGGTGGGCAGTATGTACAGCTGATGGAACTCTAAGCATAGCAACAAAGAAAAATCTAGGCATAGGTCTAAAACCTCTTCAAATCACATCCCATACATTAAATGTGTTCCTGATGACAACTTATAAACTAGCAATTTGAACACCCTACTCCTCAATCAGAACACTCCAAATACACTATAGATTTACATTAATATTATGTTTGGGCATATATTTGAAGTATAGCATAAATACACATTACTTCAGAAGTAAGAGCCAAACATGATAGTATTAAATTTAAATCAAAGTATGAAACATTTCTGAAAACAGAAAAATGAAACTAAGATCCCAACAAAACAAGTGTTAGGGAAATGGACAGGGAGGAAAGTCTCAGCAACTGAACCACTCCCAGGATATCCCACCAACTGCTCCCACTATCCCCTGTATTGTCTTCTGAATGTCGATTTGTGAAGAGGCAACTACTGTGGTAACAGTAATTTGGAATAATGCACATTTACAAACTGATATTTGATATATAACAGTCCTTACACATGAGCACAAGATATGCAAATGAAATTTGACAAAAGAAATGCAAATGCACAGAAGCACTTTAGAAAGTGTCCATTTTGCTTACTGCAAGTGGAAACAAACTCAGCATACCACAGTGCATCTACTGACACAGTAAAACATTTATATAAATGTTTACAAAATATTTATAAAATGTTTATTAAATAATTATATAGTATTATAATCTCATATCATAATCATTATAATATTATACTGAAAGAGAGATAATCATTTATCTAAGTAAGGACAGAACATTCTAGGAAACCGAAAAATATTCTTACCTCTTGACCCAACCTAGTGATCCCACTCTAACAAACATGCACGAAAGTATTAAAGTTGTATATACAACACCAAGACCTGAAACAACTCTAACATTCAACATTCAGAGAATAAATTACTCATAGATCAACACATCATCACTACTAATGTTCATTAGGTATGTATAAAACTATACTGTATTCTGACAGTAGCCACAAGCCATAAGCAGCTACTTAAATAAAACTGAATTTACCATTCAGTTCCTTAGTCAGACAAGCCACATTTCAAGTGCTTACCTAGCACTTTCCATCATCACAAGTTCTGTTAGATAGTGCTGATCTACACAGCTACCTGGACCATCCTCTATCCTCCTTCCCTTATATGCACCCTTTTATCTACTTAATCTTCAGGCTTTGGCCTAAGCCTCAACTACTGTGTGAGGTTCCCCCTGATTTATGCAGGAAATTTGGGTATACCTTCTTGTAGTCTCATTACACCTTGGTAACTGGCAATAAATTCCATCACATCATATTATTTCCCCTACCACAATCCTGCAAGCTCTCTTAAAGAACCAACTTTTATCCAAGGGACTTTGAACTGTTCTGCCTTGATAATTTGTCATATACTAAGAGAACTGCTAAAAACAACAGAGATGTACACTATAAGTGAAAAACGTTTATGCATAAGGAATATAATGCATCAAAGAAAAACATGGCTAGGTTGGCAGGCTCACAAGTGATTTTTAAGATTATTTATTTTGAGACAGAGAGTGAGTGGACGAGGGGCAGAGAGAGGGAGAGAAAGAGAAGGCCAAGCAAGCTCCACAGGGCAGTGTGGAGCCAAAGGCAGGGCTAGAACCCATGAACCCGTGAGGTCATGACCTGAGCCGAAACCAAGAGCCAGACACTCTACTGCCTGAGCCACCCAGGTGTCCCATCACAAGTGATTTTTGTTTTCAATTTCTAATTCTTTACATTTTCTTAGTACTCAACATAAGGAGCCTCATTCTCAGAAGGTGTTTAGCAAATATCTGTGGAATAGTTTCTGTATTAAAAAAAAAAAAAAAAAAAAAAAAGACACCACGAATGAAGCCTAATGTAAACTATGCACTCTGGGTGGTAATGATGAAGCAATGTAGGTTCAACAATTGTAACAAATGTACTACCCTGTTGGGGGATGTTGATAATGGGGGAGACTATGCATGCACCAGGTCAGAAAGCACATGGGACATCTCTCTGCCTTCCAGTCAATTGTGCTGTGAACTTAAAACTGCTCTAAAAATATAATGCCTTCAACGAAAAAGATCCCAATATTTTGTTCCATAATAATATATACCATTGATTTATAATAAATTTTAAAAACTAGACCACAAATTTCTAACACAAATAATATTTATCTCCAGTGCTTAGAAAATATGACTAAATTAACTGCAGGTGCAGTGCTGTCGGTGCCATCAATACACTAACTCAACCTCCTCATCTACTGAGCACGGACCCATGCAAAGCACTGTGGACACAGCAGTGAACAAGACAATTTCTGTTCTCACAATATTCTTTCTAAATAACAACTTTATTCTGCAAGATAAATCTTTAACCTCAGCTATCAACAACAGATAGCTCAAAATGACAAAACAAACTTCTCTTATCCTGATTTTTTTCAAATAATTCAAAAAACTCCTATTAACCTTCAAGAAAGTAGTACATGACCTGGTTTAAAACAAAAAGTTAATGCCTCATTTACTTGGCATTCTTAGGACAGTTGGTGCTCCAAAGAAATGAATTTTTCAGATAACTCACTCTTATCCATTTAAGCACCAACACTTACACTGTTTGGCATGGAGATTTCTTTTTTAAGTGGGAATCTTTCGATTTTTAAAAAGATTCAATTAAATATTATTTTGACTGATAATTACTGTGTTGTACAGCACTCAAGCTCCTAAACTATATGTCTCCAGGGTTCTTTTTTAAAAGTTGCTGGCTTTGAAGAGTTTTTCTTCTGATCCCCAGCTTTGGTGTGTCAGCTGTCAACTTTTGCTGGTATCAGTGTGAACCTGACTCAAGCAGCCTCCAACTCCCTTCAAATTTGCTGCTACTTGCAAAACAAGTTTGTCAGAATTTTGCCTAAAACACACAGGCTTTGAGAGGATCCTCAAATCTATATTTTGGTTGTTCCGTCTTCTATTTATTTCCTGAATCTCTTAAAGTTTGCAGTTACAAGTTCCAAACCAAGTTCTGGATAAATTACTGCTATACCCTGATAAAAGTCCTTACATTGTTTTCATATTTAAAACTGATAGTCAGAGATAGCTTCATTATTTATTCACTCATCCAACAAGTATTAAGTACTTGTGTTGTGAAGTTGGTAAGTAATATTATGGTGAAAATAAAGAACTAAAAAGATTGCTAGTTTTGAACATATTCTAAAATAGAAAAACTCAGAAAAAACAACTTCTTAGCACTTAATAAAAACAGGGTTGTTGTGTGGGTTTTTTTAATATTAAACTACAAAACCACCTAAGTTTTTCACAATTTCTATAGCTTTAGACTTAAGAACTGAAGATTCAAGGGTTCTATTTAACCAAATATTTATTTTAGAGAGCTCTGAATAAGATTCCAAAATTTTATACCTTTTTTTCTATTACACATTCCCATCTAGCCCTAAAGAAATCACTAGCAACATATGCTTTAGTTTTAAATGATACTCAAAATCTTGGTAACCATTTCAAACCATGGTAAGTTTATCTTCATTTTAATGTTGAGCAACAATAATTTGATAAAAAGTGTAAACTCAGGAAACTTCCTGTCCAAATTTTCATAAGTTCCTATATTTGGTGTGCAGAAAATTTTTTTTTAAGTTTCAGGAGTAAGAGATGGTGTGGCCCTACAATATTTGCTTTGTCTGCCACAATCATATTTTTAAAATTCCATTACCCATTTAAACCTAAGGCTAGGAAATGAGTCAAAGAGGAGTAGGGCTTAAAATTGGTCTCTGAGGATTAATTAAGACAACTGGTAAAAACCCCTGGTGTCAGCCTTACTTGTTTTAATGCTCTTGGAATCTCCTTTCTCATTCATTTTCTCCTCAGGGAGCACAAGTGACTTTTTCTGTATTTTATAATTTTATAACTGATTACTGGTCACCTTTATTATGCAGACTGAACTGGAAATGGGCATTAGTTATGTGCCTGTAATCTGAGACAGTAAAATAAAATTTCTAAGTGAAAAAAAGTTACTACCATTAAAAACTATTAATTACTACCATTAAAAACCTTTTCCAGCAATGCATTAACATTTCTTCAACATTAATTTTGGAACCTGCAGATGCTATAAGCAGTACTATAGAGGCAGAGCATGGACCTAACTTTCAAAACAACAACACAGTATTATTTAAACTATTAGAGTAACCATTAAAGTTGGCTCTGACCTCATCAGCATACCATCTTGTCCCATGATATAAGTCTGATTCTAAATAAAAACAATTCAGAGAAAAATCCAAATGGTCTCTTGCTCTCTCTACAATTTAGGCAAAGAAGCAAATGGCAAATATTGGACACACCTATCATAAGCAAAATCTCCACGAGGTACTATCCACACTACCGGTTTAAAAGAAAAATACAGACCTGGCTCAGGATATTTACAATACAATTGGAGAGAGAAAATATGTTCCATAAAAGATACTAATACTAACCAATAGTAAAAATAAAAATAATTGAATTAAATTAAAAACTGATGAACATTTAACATTCTTAAAGCAAAAATGGAGGGCACTTAGTTCAAATGTAAACAAAATTCTTTTTGCCTATTTTAAATCTGGCAATCAAAATCAGCCAGAACTAAGGAGTTGGGCCAACAGCATCACCAAGGAAAAAACCGAAATTCTCAGGAGCAACTGGTATTGGACCATTCAAAACAAAGTCTTCCTGTGAGTGCTCATTAGGAGTTTCTCTCCTAAAATCTCCTTATCAAATTAAAAACCTGGCTATCAACTTTGCGGAAACCTAAGCTTCAGAGAAGCACTCTCGATACTTTTTTTTTCAAAGCACTTAAGGTCCATCCACAGAATAGGAGCTGGCGAACACCGAGGAGGAACTGGCCTATTGTTCGGAGAACCGCAGGACCATCCGAACGCCACGGGGCGCGCGGGAGCTGGGGGTAGGCAAGGCTCAAACGCGGCACAGGTGTGCGTATGGGGGAGGGGGGACAGGTGTGCCCAGGGCCACAACTAAGGTTAGAGAGGCCCGACTTCAGATCCAGACGTCGACTGGATCTGAGGAAAAGAGTCATCCCTGAAGCTTAAACCACGGAGCATGGAGGGGGGCGGGCCTGGGGAAGGTCTTAAGGACTCCAAAGCCCACCCGGTTTGGCAGTGGGGGTGGTCGGAGAAGGCCGGGGCACTCAGGGTGTAAAGCCCGAGGATAAAAGAAAAGGCTCTCGAATCGAGGGGCCAGCGTAGAAATCTCTAAACAATGAACCACGCTGGGTCTGGGGTAAATGGCTAGGAGACCAGGGGTGTCGCGGAGGTGGGAAGAGGGTGGGAAAAGAGAAACAAAAGAGAAGCCCCCCAAGTGTGGGGCCCCGGTGGCGGCGGCGCCGGCGATTACCTGTGAGAGTTGACGGGGATTGGGGCAGCCGAAGAGCGCGGAGCTGGAGCTGAAGCTGATGGCTCCTCGGCGGCTGAGGACGTGCTGGGGGACCGGCCTGTCCAGGGGCAGCACCGGCAGCTGGTAACATACTTCCATTGAATACGCCCGCCCTGCCCCCGCGCGGCGCCCGCCCAGCCGCGGCCGCCGGCCCCTGTGCTGGGAAGGGGCCGCGGCTCGGGGGCGCCGGGCCGAGGCGGGGGCAGGGAGGGCGGGCGCCGACCCCGGGAAGCCGCTCTCACGCCTTCCCACCCCAACACTCCGCCCGGGCCGCCGGTGGGAAGACGCTGCGGCGGCCGCGGCGACAGTTACGAGGACCGGCGCGCGCCCGGCTCCGGGGTGCAAGCGGGGGCAGCGCAGGCAAAGTGGGAGAGGGAACCCTGCCGCCCCAGATCTCCTCGGCCGGGAGGAACGGGTCTGGGCAGAGCAGAGCAGGAGTGGAGCAAAGACAGAAGAAAGCGGTGCAAGAAAAGACGGCTGGAGCCAGCGGCGAGACCCAGGTCGCACGGGGCTTGGGACCAGCCACCAGCTCGGGCCGCCGCCACCGTCCTGCCCCTCCCCTCCCCCGGAGCCTGACTTCACTCCGCCGCCGGCGCGAGCCCGGCGTAATTCACACTTTGCAGCCGCGGACGGTGCGCCAACCACGGCCGCCGCCACCCTGACGTCACGACGCCGCGCCGCAGGCCCCGCGCCTCCGCAGCGCCCTGGGAGACGGGTTAGCGGCGGTGGGGGTGAACCGTCTCGCTCCGGTTCTGCACTAGGTCACTGTCCCCTCCCGCCACACACTGCCCCCCTTCCTCCTCTCCTACCAACCTCAACCCATAGCCCCCGCCCAGCTCTCCCTTATCTGCCCTCCACACAAGGCGCGTGCGCACGAGGCCCCACCGTTTGGGGACATTCCCCTTATCGTTAAACTCTTGCTTTCGAGCGCGCTGAGGGTGTGGGGTGGGCTCAGCCTGTCTACAAGCAAGATTCGGGCCTTCTGACCCCAGAGACCCGAAGCACAGGGCGCAGTGGCAGCGCTCAGCCTTAACTGCGGGGTCACCGCTGTGCTTCCCTCCTTGAATTCCCATTCTTGGGCTTCGCTGGGGACCGCTGCGGCAGTGACGTCAGCGGACCGCGCGGGCACCATCCTCCCCGCTACGTCACTGCCAGTCCCTTGGCGGGGCCCGGCTGGGGCTCTCCCCAGGCAGGTACGGGCCCCAGGGCTGTCCCGGGCCAAGGGGAGAAGAGAGGAGTCGAGAATGCGGGAGAGACGAGAGGGTGAAGGGGTGGTGGGGAAACACCGAGACTGAGAAAGAAGAAGTGAGAGTATGCACTGGAAAAAATGAGAAAGAAAGGATGATACTGAGAAGACAAAGGAAAAAAGGATCCTGCATGACCTTTTACCAAAACTGTTTTGGTTTGTTGGCTTTGATTTTTAGAAAGCAGAGAGAGTAAAGAGCTCTTGACCTGCTTTGTAAGTTGGATACGTCATTTGCAGGTTCATTTTGTCAAATTTCTCCCTAAACTGCAATCCATTGTTTCAAATGCATTCCAGCCCCTGGGATGTCGGCCTGAACAAGCTCTTTCCTGCTGGCAAAATTGTTGATTCGGCTCTGCTCTCAGGGCACCCACCCTTCCACTTATTTGCTATGACTAGCCACTGGCAAGATGGCAGATCATTACTGAGGATATCAGGTATCCACTGCTCATGGTTCCATAAATCAATAAAAGTCTGCAAGACTTTTTATCATCTTTCCACAGCATCTGTTTCTTTTACATCACTTAAAACTTTACCTCTTCCATGGTTATTTCTCTACTTGTGTGCTACTATTAAAACAAATATAACTTCCCCTGTGGTTTCATGGATATTGTCTTCACTAGATGGCAAGCTCCCCTTTAGTGCAACAACTGACCCAACTCCCCTTGGAAACCCTAATTACTCCCACAATATCTAGTAGATATATTGAGCATCTGCTGTATGCTTGGGATTAAGCTAAGCACTCTCTCTTGTTCTGAGAAAAACCCCATGGGATAATACTAAGTTGAAACTAGGTTTAGGGAAACATAACTTGCCCTAGATCTTACTCAAAATAGTGGCAGAACTAACCTCAAATAATGTTTGAAATCTGTATACATTTAAACACCCAGAGATGGTATTCGTGTCATATAAAACTGTATATGCCAAATTACTGTCACATTTAATAACATTTAAGAGACTCCCTTCCATTAAATCATTTGATAAGATTCAGGGCACTAATTAAACAGTGCATCTCCCTTCAGCAGAGAGGGGAGCTAACATTTACTATGCACCCACTGTGAGCCATGACAGGTATTCTACATATAATGTTTAACTTAACCCTTCACAATATTCACATACGTAAAATTTGATACCAATTCTACAGATGAGGAATCAGTTTCCAAGACCATAAGTCATTTGTGCCACTGAATTTTGTTCTGTGTGATTTCAGAACCATGCATTTCCACCACACCATGCGGTATCTCAAGATCAGAACTTCAACTGTTCTCAGTGTTCTTTACAGTATTGGGGAGCATATTAGGGTTCTCCAGAAATACAAAACCAATAGAAGATATGTGATATGTATATGTATGTATGTATGAATGTATGTATGTGTATATGTATAGAGAGAGAGAGAGAGAGAGAGAGAGAGATTTGCTGTACACATGCCTCATCTAAGAGAAGCTAGAGGAGCTGCAGGCCCTGCTCCTCCCCTAGCCAGTAAGGTGAGTCAGCAAATCATGTGTAAAATTACAGCAGTGCTTGGGACCTGGCATGGACCTACCAAGTGTAATGGCTGGTGCTTCACTTCCACTTCTCAAATCTTGCAAATTTCTATTGTTGCCAACCAAAACCCTAAAAAGAAGAGAATTCTGGGAAATGTAGTTCCAACTTAGCTAAGTTGATAGTGCAAAACCACCCCAGTCCAAACTCTTGTCAACTTGACCTCCAGAAACACTTTTTTAAGTCATATTTAATTTTCAAATAAAGATCATAGTAAAATCATGCTTATGTCCATATGATGCAACTATCATACAGCCTGAGACAGCTCCCTCCCTCCCCAGAAGAGGATAGAGTCTTTGAATGATGTTCATCCCTCTTCTTGATAAGTCATATTATTCCTTTGATGTCCTGTAACTTAAACACTAAGATACAAAGTTAGCCACTATTAACACATCTTAGGGGAATGGGGGGGGGGGAGAAAATAATCGGTTAATACATACACAGATGTATTCATATCAAAATGAGGGGAAAATGTTCACAACTATTATAGTCCTTGTATCTGCAACTGGCAATGTAATCATAATGACTACTTATAACTACTTTCTTTTTTTCCCCCAATACCAATTTAATATACCCTTTGCCTTCAGCAAGCATCTCAGCTGATAGTAGTTTCTTCACTTATGTGGCAACCCATATTTTTATTCCTGAAAAATCTGGACCATTAGAGGTTCTACTTCTACTGGGTTGCTGTGTTTTTTTCCATTAACCTATATGACAGAGTATGGGAATACTAAGAAGCACCCCCAAAGAATCTCCTGCATTCCAGGCATATTCCCATGTAACAGAAATTCAAGATCAGCTTAACAGTCAAAATCAATCACTCTAGGCAGGAGAGTAACCCCCTTCTTTGCATGTTGGTTAAATAGCACAAGGCAGTCTCAATTTACAGACTAATTGAACTCTTGCTTTGTTCAAGAGTTCAAGATGTTCCTGGTGGAAGCATCCTTCCTTTGGAACTAAGACCTCTAGACAAGCAAACCCAAAGCTACAGTAATTGGAAACAAAATCTTGCATTTGATTGACTAGGGATAAAACAGGATCCACTTCCAGTCTCACCTCTTGATTCCTGAATCATGAATATATATTTAAATTTAGAACATATGCCGAAACTTGGAGGACATTACCCTAGCTACACAAGGTATTGTCACTCAGATTATTGAGTCTTCTGAGGCCATTTCAATGCTACAACATGGATGAACCTTGAAAACATGCTAAGTGAAAGAAGCCAGATACAAAAGGCTACATAGTGTATGATTTCATTTTCATAAATTATCCAGAATAGGCAAACCATAAAGACAGCCAATTAATTGTTGCCAGGGACTGAGGAGAGGGAGGAATGGGGAGTGACTGCCTAATGGGTATGGGGTTTCCTTTTGGGGTGATGAAAGTTTTGGAACTAGATAGCGGTGATGACTGCACAACATTGTAAATGTACTTAATGCCATTGAAGTGTACAATTATAAATGGTTAAAATAGTAAATTTTTATCATAATAAAAAGAAAAGAAAGAGGGCCTTCAATCATCCTATCAAGCCAGCTATCTCAGGATAATAAGCAACATAATACGCCTAGTGAATTATATGAGCATGAACCCATTGCTGACTTTATTTGTTGTAAATGGGTTTCCTGGTTAAAAGTAATGCTATATGGAATAACACAATGGTGAGTAAAACATTGCATAAATCTAACATACCTGGTGGTTTTGATAGAAGCACTGTGTGTGGGGAAGGAAATTCATTTTCAGAAGAAGTATCTATTCAGTAAGAAAAAAGGACTGCCCATTCCATAATGAAAGTAGCCCAATTCAATGTACCTCGTGGATGGGAGACACTTCTAGGAAATGGAAGCTTAGTTGTGGACTCTGCTGTTAGCAAATTGGGCACTTAGCAATAGTAGTAGCCAGATTGGCCTTATTGAGTGGAAATCCATGTGCTGAACCCACATCTCACTTGTATCATGCCATCATGGCCACTTTGTTCATGAGTCTGTTGGTCAGGGCCAGGGATAAATGGGGGGAAAGGCTGACTAACATACATAGAATGTATCACTCATCCAACTGATTATTATGATCATCCTCTAATGAAATTTCTCTTTGGAATCACATGAGACACACTCTGCCCGTTCAATCTATCCACATATACCCCTTCCCCAGACCTCTTTGTCATCAATTTTCCGATCATGTTCCTTCCAAGTTCCAGACTATCCCGCCAGTAAGACACTGCCCATGAATCAGTATGATCCATACACCTAGCTATCTTTCTTTTCAGACAAAGTGAGCAATTAGGTGCATTGTTCTAAGTTTTCTCCCAATCATAGTATTTCCCTTCATCACCTTTAGGACTACCCAAAGAGTAGAAATAGTGCTGTAGCTATCTAGTTTCTGCACCATAGAATACAAAACTACTGTTAAGTCAGACCCAAATAGTTTTCTTCTGTCACTCAGCAGGACATAGGGGGCTAACAATAATGCCTTGGATGAAAGTTGAGAGGGAGGAGGCAATGTAGTAGTAGTAGAGATTATGGACAACTGGGACACTGTTCATACAATTTACTTGAGCCTTAAAAGACTTGCTTGAGGGGCACGTGGGAGGCTCAGTTGGTTAAGCCTCCAAATCTTGATCTTGGCTCGGGTCATGATCTCACAGTTCATAAATTTGAGCCCTGCAGTGGACTCTGTGCTGACCGCATGCACCCTGCTTGGAATTCTCTCTCTCCACCCTCCCCCTCTCATGCTCTCTCTCTCGCAAAATAAATAAACAAACATTAAAAAGAGAGAGAGAGACTTGCTTGACCCTGATCTCATGCATGCCACTTCTACTTAATGATGGAGTACTCCTGGGCACAACCAACTTTATGGTTTGGTGTATCAGGATACCTTGAGTATATTATGAGCTACTCAGGTCACAAAGTAATTTGTTAGCTCATGGTCAAACGTTCAGTTTCTACTAGGGCCTGGTAGTAAGCCAAAACAATTTCTCAAAAAGGGAATAGTTATGTAAAGAAGAGGACATAACTTAGCTACAAAGTCCTAAAAGCCCATATAAGATTCAATAATAGAAGATTATCAAAAGCTTCCTACAGTATCACTAACCTATCACAGATACTTCAGCATCATACCTGCTGGGTCACATGGCCCAAATGACAGAGAAGCTTATGTGGCGATATGGATTCCTTACATAGACTTTTCTTGTTCTGAGCTCTACCCAATATTTAATTTTTTGTATTGTGGTAAAATATGCATAACATAAAATTTACAATTTTAACATTTTTGGTATAGAAGTCAGTGGCATTAACTACATTCACGCTCTACAACCATCACCACTACTCATATCCGGAAAGTTTCTTCTTTTTTTTTTTTTAAATTTTTTTTTCAACGTTTATTTTTGGGACAGAGAGAGACAGAGCATGAACAGGGGAGGGGCAGAGAGAGAGGGAGACACAGAATCGGAAACAGGCTCCAGGCTCTGAGCCATCAGCCCAGAGCCTGACGCGGGGCTGAACTCACGGACCACGACATCGTGACCTGGCTGAAGTCGGACGCTTAACCGACTGCGCCACCCAGGCACCCCCGGAAAGTTTCATCATCCCAAACTGAAACTCTGTGCCTATTAAACAATAACTCACCCCTTCTTCCTCCATCAGTCCCTGGTAACCACTATTTCACTTTCTGTCTCTATGAATATGACTACTCTAGGTACCTTATAAAAGTAGAATCATACAGTATTCGTCCTATTGTGTCTGTCTTATTTCACTTAGCATAGTGTCTCCAAGGTTTATCCATGTTGCAGCATGTAACAGAATTTCACTCCTTTTTAAGACTGAGTAATATTTCATTATATGAATGTATTTAGACATGCAGTTTATCCATCTGTCAATAGACATTTGGGTTGTCCTACCTTTTGGGTGCTGTGAATAAAGCTGCTATGAACACGCGTGTATAAATATCTGTGTGAGTTCCTGATTTCAATTTCTTTTAGATATATATCTAGAAGTGCAATTGCTGGATCATATGGAAATTCTATATTTAATTTTGGGAGAAACAGGCATATGGTTTTCCACATCAACTGCACCATTTTATATTCCCATCCATAATGCACAAAGGTTTCAACCTCACATTGTGGCCAACATATGTATCCTGTTTTTAGATAATAGCCATGCTAATGGATGTGAAGTGGTATCTTATTATGGGTTTGATTTGCATTTCCCTTATGATTAGTGATGTTAAGCATTTTTTCGTGTGCTTTTTGGCCATTTTTATATTTTCATTGGAGAAAAGTCTATTCAAATCCTTTCCCCACGTAAAAAAAAATTAATGTTTATTTTTGAGAGGGAGAGTGAAAGAGAGAGCAGGGGAGGGGAGGGGCAAAGAGAGAGAGGGAGACACAGAATACGAAGCAGGCTCCAGGCTCTGAGCTGTCAGCACAGAGCCCAACGCGGGGCCTGAACTCGTGAACAGTGAGATTATGACCTGAGCTAAAGTTGGACACTTAACGGACTGAGCCACCCAGGCACCCCTGGTGAGAAGTTTTGATTACTGATTCAATCTCCTTACTTGTTTTGTGTCTATTTAGATTTTTATTTCTTCAGGATTTAGTCTTGGTAGGTTTTCTATTGCCAGAAAATCTCCATTTCATGCAGGTTACCCAACTTGTGGGTGTATAATTGTTCATAGTATGCTTTTATAATCCTATTTATTTTTGTAGAATATGTTGTAATGTGTTCCATTTCAATTCTGACTTTAGTAATTTGAATCTTCTCTCTCTCTCTCTTTTTTTTTAGCCATTCTAGCTAATGATTTGTCAATTTTGTTTTCAAAGCACCAAATCTTGGTTTAGTTGATTTTCTCTATTGCTTTTATATTCTCCATTTAATATATCTCTACTCTTTATTATTTATTTCTAGTAGCTTCAGGTTTCAGTTTGTTGTTCTTTCTTTGGTCCCTTAAGGTGTTAAGTACCTTACTGATTTGAGATCTCTTTTTTTAATATATCTATAAATTTCCCTTTTAGCACTGTTTTTGCTGCCAGCCATAAGTTTTGAAATGTTGTGTTTTTGTTTTCATGTGTCTCAAGATATTTTCTAATATTCTTTGTGATTTCTTCTTTGACCATTGATCATTTAGGTATGTATCATTTAATTGTCACGTACTTGTGAATTTTTCAATTTTCCTTCTGCTGTTGATTTCCAGTTTCATTTCACTGAAGTTGGAGAAGTTTCTTTGTATAATATCAATATTTTTTACATTTATTAAGACTTATTTTGTAGTCTAGCATTTGGTCTATCCTTGAGAATCTTTAATGTGCACTTGAGAAAAATGTGTATTCTACTGTTGTTTGCTGGAGTATTCTGCATGCTATGTATGTCTGTTAGGTCCAATTCATCTATATTATTGTTCAGTACATTACATCCCAAATTGTAACAATCTATTTTAAGTTTATACCAACCTAATAACAATCCCATACAGAAATTCTACTCTCTTACAGCTCTTCCTCCACTTTCTTATTGATGTCACAAATTACATCTTTGGATATAGTACACCTATTAACATAAATCAATAATTATTTTTTAGGCATTTGTCTTTTAAATCTTATAGAAAATGAAAGGTGGAGTTACAAACAAAAATTATAATAATACTTTTTTTTTATATTTGTTCATATGTTTACCTTCACTGGAGATCTTTATATCTTAATTTGGCTTTGAGTTATGCTCTAGCATCCTTTCATTTCAACTTGAAGAGCATGAGTAAGGGAGGAGCAGAGAGAGAATGAGAATTGCAAGCAGGCTTTGTGTTATCAGCATGGAGCCCAATCTCACCAACCTGTGAGATCATGACCTGAGCCAAAATCAAGATGGACACTTAACCAGCTGAGTCACCTGGGCACCAAATGAAGTTCTTTAAAACAAGTAGTTAGAACCCCAGACAAGTAACTTGCTCTCCTTTGTTTCAGCAAACAAGTGGATGGATTGAGACCAAATAGTCTCTGGACATGGTTAACCTGGCAGAGGTGAGGGTGGGGTTATAGTACCATATGAAAAGTAGCAGGATAAATGAGAATCTGTCTACCTGTTGACAGCCAAATTTTTATCCTAGAGGCAAGAGGACAGAAGATTCCTCTTTTAGAAAAGTGGACCCACCCTAGGAAAAAGCTTAAAGGTGCTATTGGCTTGGGGTCATCCAACCAAAGAAATGGGCCTACACATAATTTTAAGGTAAGTTTTACCCATGTGCATGGAGTTCATTATCAATATCCCATTCATAAATATGACAGAAAAAACAAGCACTACCAGAATTTGAATAAATCCCATTGCATGAGAGATAATAGAAACAAACAGAGAAATAAACAAACAAGGGGAAACAGAAAAATACAGAGAACCCCCCTCCCTCCAAAACCAATAAAATCCTTAGAGAGATGAAAAGATATGTAAGAATGGGATGATATAAAAAGGAGAAATGAGATAGTTCTTTAAAATTAAAACCTATGATAGCAAAAATTAAGGATTTATTGGATGGGCTAGAAAATAAAGTTGAAGATATCTTCCCAAAAGTAAAATGATTAATTAAAGATACAGATAATGTGAGAAAAGATATTAAAACTGGAATTCCAGTCCAGGGGGTCTAACATCCAAATAAGGATAATGTCAAAAAGAAAGAATTGAGAAAAATGTAGGAAAGAAATAATTCAAGAAAATTCAGCAGAACTGAAGGGCACACATTTCCAGATGGAAACAGTCCAGTTTGTAATTAGAATAATGAATAGAGAAAAGACCTCCACCAAGACATATAGTGAAATTTCAGCATAATGGGGACAAAAATAAGAATTTAAAATCTTCCAGGGAGTAAAAATAAAAATAACTCATGTACAAAGGACTGTGGATCAGAATGGCAAAAGCCATCTCAGCAATGAATTAGAAGCTAGGAGATAATGATATAAAACCTTCAGAATTGTGAAGGAATTTGATTTCCCATCTAGGAATTTGTATACCTGGCCACACTATCAATTTAATATGATAGTAAAAATACAGATGTTTTTCAGACATTGAAGAACTCAAGTGTTTCACTCCTACTATACCTTTTCTCAGGAAGTGATTATCACAGGATGTGCTCTAGCAAGAAGAGTGAAGAAACCCAGAAAGGGAAATACTGGGATCCAGCCAACAGGACCTTAAATACAGGAGAGAGAGAAAGAAAGCCTCAGAATGATAGTTCTTAGATCACAGCCACAGAGGATACCTAGAGAGAAACCAGGCCATATGGGAGCAGGATTATGGGGGCTCTGTGACGGAAGTGAAAGTAACAGATGTCCTGAAGAGGCTGAACACAGAGTGAGAAGCTCTGGCAGAATTTGGGAATAAATTTATTATTATTACATAGAATATTAAGGGGGTAAAAGAGATTCAATTACTCACACCATGAATAAAAAGTTGTAAAATAAAATCAACTTAATTACTGTTCATTATATGGCCCTTTTATAAATAATAGTTATGTAGTCACAATAATATAAACACTGAATATTCATTTAACAAAAATATAGTGCTATAACTATACTGAGAAGCGGAAGAAGATGAAAAATGTGTATTTGGGTATTAGAAAGCCAAATTTTCATCTTCCACAGTAAGACATTAATAGGTAATAGCAAAAATTGAGATGTGAGTTAATACATGGAGTGAAATATCATAAGAAACAGCTAAAAACTGACCATTTCTTGTGGCAGCAAAGCAGAAATTGGTAGATTATTGAGATGGAACAAGAGGCTGCTAGGTTTGTTATAACATAGTAGGACTACTGAACTCTAAAAACTATGTATAGGGGCACCTTGGTGGCTCAGTTGGTTAAGCGTCCGACTTTGGCTCAGGTCATAATCACGCAGTTTGTGAGTTCAAGCCCCACACAGGGCTCTGTGCTGACGGCTCTGAGCCTGGGGTCGGCTTCAGATACTGTGTCTCCCTTTCTCTGCCCCTCCCCTGCTCACACTCTGTGTATGTGTGTGTCTCTCTTTCAAATATAAACATTAAAAAATATGTATATGTATTATGTTTCTCATTTAAAAAAGTACTCATTGTAGTGGGTTGGATTGTGTCCCCCCAAAATATGTTAAGTTCTAATACTTGGGACCTATGACTTTGTTTAAAAATAGGGTCTTTGCAGATCTAATCAAGTTAAATAAAGTCATATGAGATTAGGGTGGGCCCTATACCCCACAACTGGTGTCCTTTAAGAAGAGAGAGACTTGGAAGCGCAATACACACAGGGAAGAAAGCCATGTGAAGACAGAGACCGTGGCTGGAGTGATATGTGTACAAGCCCAAACCCCAAGAGACAAACAACCCACCAGAGACGCATGAAACAAATTCTCTTCCAGAGCCTTCAGAGGGAGCATGGCATTGCCAACACCTTGATTTTGGGCTTCTAGCCTCCTGAGCTCTGAAAGAATAAGTTTCTGTTCTTTTAAGCCAATTTATGGTAATTTGTTACAGCAGCCCAAAGAAGCTAATACAATCATTTTACTCAATTTCTGAGTATCTGAATTAGAGCAGGAGATGTTCCACAGAGGGTCAATTCTTCTAAATTCATTTCCACACTTGAGGCTTCAAAACAACAACAACAACAACAACAACAACAACAACAACAACTAATCAAGTTAGCTGGGTTTTTTTTAGGGCACAGTATAAAACCCATCTGTTCAATTAAGGGATGTGGGAGGACTGGCAAATGTGAAACACAAATTTTGGTCTCTGGTTATAAATATTTAAGTGTATGCCTATTTGAAGTTTACTTTCTGTTTTTAAAAATGTCAGTTCTTTCCTGCTATCTCTGAAGAATAGTTACAAAGAACAAAGGCTTCTTTTCTTTACACTTCACACAGTAACAGTGTAAAATGTTGAATAGAATGAATATTACTCAGAAAAGCAAAATGTTTTACAATATATCTAAAAATTGATCATTAAACATTTTTTCCAACTAACAACATTGTTATATGAAATAGTAACAGAATTAAAGAAAACACCTACATTATTTACATTTCCTACACTTTTGATTCCAGTGCCTTGTCTTGGGGTCCAATACCTTCTTTAATATAGTTCAAGTAATGGGATACTAATTTTTTTTAGGACAGTGAGCATGAGCAGGGCAGAGGGAAAGATAAAGAGAGAAACTTAAGAAAGAGAGAAAGATGAGAATCATGCTCAGCACAAGCCCAACATGGGGGCTCCATCCCACAACCCTGGGATCATGACTTGAGCCAAAATCAAGAGTTGGATGCTCTACTGACTGAGCCGCCCAAGTGCCCCAGGGTGTGAAGATCTTAAAGCACTTGGTTCCAGGATGTTATGGGTTGAAATCCATCTGTTCCTCTTTCCCACCAACAAAAAAGATACAGTTGAGATCTTAACCCCCAGTACCACAGAATGTGAACTCATTTGGAAATAGAGTCATTGCAGATATAATTAGTTAAACTAAGATGAGGTCATACTGAATTAGCATGAGTATTTAATCCATTTTGACTATTGTCCTTACAACAAGACAGCCATATGAAGGCATAGACACAGGGAGAATACCTTGTAAAGATGGAGGCAGAGATTGGATTGATGCGTCTACAAGCTAAGGAACACCAAAAATTGCTACCTGTCAGCAGAAACTAAGAAACAGATTTCTTCTGAGATTCTTCCCCAGAACACTCAGAAGGAGCTAACCCTGCAGACACCTTGATATTGGACTTCTAGGCTCCAGAACTGTGACAGAATAAATTTATTTTGTTTCAGGCCACCTAGTTTACACAGCATAACATGAAATTTATCATTAGCCACTCAGTTTGTGGAATTTGGACAGCAGCCTTAGGGAATGAATATTTAAGAATTTTATCAAAATTATGATAGCTGGCAGAGGGGAGTTCTTTAAAGATTTTTCAATTCCAGTTTTTTCATTCGTTTATCCACTAAATATTTCTTGACTGATTACTAACTTTTAAGCACTCTGTAGGCACTGGAAATAAAAAGAAAAAAAAAGGGGACAGAGAAAGGTCCCCTGCCTTAATGAAGTGAAAATCCTAATGAAGTAAGAATAGAAAAAAACAGATACATAATGTAATATAACATAATATAAGCTAATGTTAGGTGTGCTATGAAGAAAAATAAAGGAGGGAAATATACTAGAAAGTGGGATACAGAGGTCAGGGAAGACCTCTTTGAGAAGATGACATTTGAGCAGAAGGCTGAATGAAGTAAGGAAGTAAGCTAGGCCAGGATTCGGGGTAGAGAAGTACTTTCTTGATAAGGGGAACCAGTACACATGTTCTGTGCATAAATGGGGTCAATGTAGAGGGAACTTACTGCCTGAGAAACAGGGAAGGGAGATGAGAGCAGATCAATGTAGGCCCCTGTGGGCCTGGTTAAGGATTTGGATTTCATTCTAAATGTGATGGGATGCCACTGGAATGTTTTGTTTTGTTGGTTGCTTCTTTTGTTTAATCAGAGAAAAGATATTATATGATTTATATGTTTTGAAGATCTCTCCAGTTTCTCTGTAGACAATACTTTCTAGATGAAGAATGGAAGCAATGAAATCAGTTAAAAAGCTTTTAAATAGTCTGAAAGGGTGATGGAGGTGCCTTTGAGCATCTTTGGATGTGGCACTATGCAAATTTATACAGAACAAATTTATAGATAATCATCTAAGCCTAATGTCATTCCTTTTTCAAGTTCACAACCATAGCTTCTTGGGATTCTTCTACATCTCCTGAACCACTTTATTGTAAAAAAATTTTTTTAGTTTATTTATTTTGAGAGAGAGCGAGTGTGAGTGGGGGAGAGGCAGAGAGAGAGAATCCCAAACAGGCTCCACACTGACAGTGCAGAGCCTGATGTGGGGCTTGAACCCACGAACCCTGAGACCAGGACCTCAGCTGAAAATCAAGAGTTGGACACTTAACGGACTAAGCCACCCAGGAGCCCCAGTCCTGAACCACTTTAGACCAGAAACTAGTAAGGGGTTTCTGGATAAAGCAGTTAATATCCATTTGAAGGTCTTATTTACAGCTCAAAACTTAACTCTAAAGTTAAGGGATAAAAATAAGATTACTTTTGGAAGATCTCAGGATTAATTTTTTAGGTAAATAACTTATATAATATAATCAAAATTTTACAAGGTATAGCAAAATAAGTTAAATATATATGTACATATATATATTATCCATATCAAATCAATTTTTAAAATGCAACTAAATTCTTCTACTTATAGCATATAGGAATCTTAAAATTGTTGAAGAATTAGTAAATGTTCACAATTCTTAGAGTGGAAGGACTCAGCATTCAAAATTTAGTTAAACTGAAAGTGACATTGTGCTATAAGTGAAATAAATCATACATAAAAGGACAAACACTATATGATTCCACTTATATGAGGTGCCTCGAATAGTGAAATTTACAGAGACGGAAAATAGAGTAGTTGCTACTAAGGACTGGAGGAAGAGAGGAATGGGGAGCTAGTATCTAATGAGTACAGAGTTTCTGTTTGATACGATGAAAATATTCTAGAAATGGTGACGGTTGCACAACACTGTGATTGTATTAAACGCCACTGAATTGTACACTAAAAAGTGGTTAAAATGGTAAATTTTATGTTAGGCATATTTTACCACAACAGAAAGGAACAAAGCATGTGCTATGACAGTTCATTGCTTTAGCCAACCAGTCTCCGAGCTCTAGAATAAATGTGTGGACACAAGTCACCACTCTCATTCTGAAGGCCCAACCCCTTCAATGTTCAGAGTGGATCTAGCTTCAGAAATAGGGCTTGATAGAGCATGGCGGTGGCATCCCATCACTGCAGGTAGCAGAGCCTGGGCTAATTCTAATTCTAATTCTCATTAGAATTCCTATTATGCATTTTTTTTTCCTCTACTGTTTTTCTGGAAAGTCTGGAAAAAAACTTTTCAGGTATTCTATTACATTTGCTTTCTCTTTTCATTTCAAATATTCTCATAGTTGACCAAGAAAGACTGAGTCATTCTCTGAGTTGAAATTTGCACACTGATGATTTTCCTTAATGCTTTCCATATGTTGATTTTTTAAAAACATTTATTACTGAGAGACAGAGAGAGACAGACTGTGAGCAGGGGAGGGGCAGAGAGAGAGGGAGACACAGAATCCAAAGCACGCTCCAGGCTCTGAGCTGTCAGCACAGAGCCCGACACGGAGCTCGAACTCACGAATTCCAAGATCATGACCTGAGCCGATGTTGGCTGCTTAACCGACTGAACCACCCAGGCGCCCCTCCATATGTTGATTTTTAAATTCAGATTGGTCCAATTGTAGGTGACATGAATGTTGTCAATAGTGCCTAAAGACTTCATTGGCAACAACATGCCTTGACAACTCAGCTCTTGTACGTTTCCTGGTTTGAGCAATCTGTCCAAGCACAGCAGGCAAAATGCTGTAACTGCAATGTATCTGCTGGCAATGATGATAAACCACACACCTACAAGGCGACACCACAAGTAACACTGTAGTACACAGGTGGGAAGACAAGGAAACTGATAAATTGTAAAGCAAACACAAATATTAATACAAGATTTAAACCAAAAGAATGCTTTACTAAAAAAAGCCCTCCTAACCAACAACCAAAAGCAATCAAATGTCTTAAAAAATTATGGAACAAAGCCACAAGAAACAAGTTGCTCTTACTTTAGTCAAAGTTTAGTCACATGAAAGAGATAACTGGAGAAATGTTTTTCTTTATCTGTGGAGAGTTTCATTTGCCAAATAATCCTCAGATGGCCTTCCCTCCTTCAGTGCATCATGTTTAAGTGAAATCACAAAGACTGCCAGATTTATAACAAATGCAGTGATGATGGAAATTCACAATGAAGCAGGAACAAAAATGTTTGCACATGCATGAATAAAAGTTATCAATGAAGAAACAAACATATCACTCATTCTGGAAAACAAGTGACCAGAAATGGCAGTGGGGGGAACAGCCCTGGCTTCTGCAAAACCCACATAACACTGGAGTCTGTGGAATTACTCATATCATCAAAGCTTTTACTCTAGCATCTTAAACTTCTTTTTAAAAATATTTATTTATTTATTTATTTATTTATTTATTTTGAGAGAGAGAGAGAGGGAGAGAGAGAAGGAGGGAGGCAGGGAGGGAGAGAGAGAGAGAAAGAGAGAGAACCCCAAGCAGACTCTGCACTGCCAGTGCAGAGCCTGACAAGGGGCTCAAACTCACAAACCGTGAGATCTTGGCCTGAGCCAAAATCAACAGTCAGACACTTAACCAACTGAGCCACCCCGGTGCCTCTAGCATCTTAAACTTCTATTCTCACAAGTGCCTTGCCCTTTCATCTCCATGTATGTGCTCATCCTGTTACCTCTGAATTGAACACCCGCTTCTCCCCTCCCAGTCTCTAGGCTCCCCAAGTTGAAATCCCACATATCATATGACCCTATATAAATCTTCATTCTCGATAAAGTCTTTCCTGAACAACTCAGCTGGAAGCAATCTCTCTCTTATCAAGTCCAGTAAGACCATCTGCACTACTCTTAAGGCATTCCCTCTCTGCAAGGTACTATATTTACCTATGTACATATATGATCTCTCTGGACTCCTAAACACAGGTGTTCTCCAAAGATCTCTACTGGACCCTCTTCTCTTGTCAGTCTTCATTACATCCATATCCACACAGATCCACACATACACCTCCATATTAACAATTTAATATGGTTCACAGTTTCTTCTGTGAACATGACTCCAAAATCTTTAGTCCTATGGTTCTTCCAAGTTTCAATCCCTCATTTCTCACTGCTTGCACCTAGTTGCCCCTTTAAATCCCACACTCATTAAGTCTACAGTGGAAATTATCATCTTCCTGCCCAACTTTCTTCCTCTGTTCTCCTTATGTTAACAACACTAGTGCCTCCCTGGTCATTTGGGTGCAAAATCCCTCATCCATCCTCCCTGCCCATATCCAGTCAGTTACAAACTCCTGTCAGTTTCATTTTGCTAATACTGCTGTCGTTTCAACCCTTTCTTCTCACCCAGTTCCCTTTCTTCCAACTTCCAATGACTATCTTATCTAGTTCACCACTGTTAGCCACAGTATCCAGAAGGATGTCTTACCTAACGTGGAAAATCAGTAACTACATATTGGAAGAATGAATAATTCTCCCCAGCCAATGCCTCTGCTCATACAATTCTCTTATCTAGGAATGTTCTTGTACCATGTTGCCAATATCTACTCCATTATTCACAGTACAACTCAATTGTTTTACCCTCCATGAACTTTTCCAAAAAAGGAAAATTTCAGGTTTCTGAAATACTCAGAATTCTTGGCTGCAAACAGCAAGAGCCAACTTTGAATATTTTAGAGAAAAAGAGCAACAAAAATGGTTTATTGAGTGATGTGATGGAGACTCAGAATGGTTGGGAGACCAAAAAACAGGCAGGGCATCTAATCTGTAGGCTAATCAGAAGGAATTTGCAAGGATGCTGCCACCTTTATTGTCACCACACCCTACTGCTGATGGATCTAGGAGCCAATACAACCTCCTAACCATCCTTCATCTTTCATCACCTGCTTAGGATCAAAGTCCTACGTGGGCACATACATTTGGCTAATCCTAGGTTATGTGCCCAGAAGGTTTGAGGACACAGGATACCCGACGCCTTGACTTTTATAGGAGGTTGCAAAACTGCCTCTTCCAAAGACTTATAATGGAAGAGTCCCAGTATTTTTAAAATATAGATACTAGGCAGTAAAACAAAGCAACAAATGTCCACTATCATGTCCAATGGCCTTGTCCTGTGGCCATGTCCTAACTCTTCTACAGGAAGGCAGAATTCATGTCTGGCTCATTTTTGTATCCACTGCAGTCCCTAGAAAAAGCTCCTTGCACTTCAAGTTGAGAACATTCTCTTCTATTAACTTTATTGTAACTATCTTGACTTAAAGTTTCTTGTGTAAACTGCTCCATGCCACTTTAAATTTTTCAGATTTTAAAAATTTCTGATGTTTTCTGCAAAAGCTTGATAAATATCTGTCAAATAAAGGAATGAATGATGACCCTTTTAAAGCACAGAAGCCACGGTGTCTTACACACATTCTTTCACTCACGTTTTACTACATTCTTACAGCTTTTTTCCACTATAGTATTTAACGCATTTAGGAAAGCACTTAAAGCTAATAAAACATTCAAATTATGTTGTTGAAAGGTATACCTACCATTCCTCACTTAACCATAAATCTTTATTATTTGTTCTCATTTCCAGAGTCTAAGCAACTCTACTTTATAAATTTTCCTCGCATCAAATTTCCATTTAATGCACTAGATTGCTAGCAGTAAAAAAACAACAACAAAAAACACAAAAAACAAAACAAAACAAAACCCAGTCTTTTTCTTCAGCTGCGTCATGCTTCACTTAATTTCCCACTTCTCCTTGTTGAAGGTGTCTCTAATTACCTTTTTGTATCTTCTTTGTTTTCAAGTTTAAACGACCCACAACACCTTTAAAACTTTCAGATTTGTTAAATTTCTGATTTCTTTTTTAAAAGTTTGTCTTTTCTAGAATATTCTATGCTATTTCTGAGCAGCAGCCATTTCCTGGGTTCACTGAGTAACCAGAACACACAGAATATTTGTTGGATGAGTTGATTAATAAGACAGGAAAAGTACATCTTAAGGACTTAGAGGGATGCCTGCATCAAACACATAAATGGTAGCAATTAGATCCATGCCATCGTCATCAAAACGGTGTAGTGCAGGGGTTCTCAGAGCGTGGTCCTCAGACCCCAGGGTGTCCTGGAGACCCTCCTGGGGGAGATCCAGAAGCTCAAAACTATTTTGGTATGAATACAAAGATGATATTTGCCTTTTCCACTGCGTTGATATTTGCAATGATGGTGTGGAAAAAAATGGTCAGTAAAACTGCTGGTGCCTGAGCACAGAGCAAACGGCACTACTGGCCACTGCATTCTTCATGGCTACGCACTTACTTCAAAAAAATGCCAATTTCAGCTTCTGCATGTCACTGAAGTAAAAATTATTATTCTCATGATATCTCAACCCCTGAGACCACATCTTCTTCATATTCTGTGTGATGAAATGAGCCGTGTGCGTAAAGTGCTTGTGCTACGTGCTGAAGTCTGCCGGTTGTCCCAAGGCAAAAGACTTCTGCCATCGTTTGCGTTGTCAACTAAAGTAGCTGATTTTTTTCATGAAAACACCGTTTTACTTGAAAGTATGACTGATAGACAAACTCTGCTTATCATGACTTGGGTATTTGACAGACGTTTTCTTTAAATGAAGTAAATGAGCCCGTCACTTCAAGGAAAACAATTGACAGTACTTGTCGTCAGTGATAAATTTCAAACTTTCAAGTGAATAGTACAATTCATCCACTACCATGAGCTAATTCTTAAAGATTTTTCTGATGATACCAGTGGTGCTATTAATGGATGTACTTTCTTATATTATGTAATGAAATGTGCCAACATTTGGATAATCCGCATACAGAATGAACCAGTATTTTCTAAATGACTAATGCATGATTTACAAAAGCATACAATGGTGAAATGATCCATCCATTCAGAGTTCAAGCTGGTCCAGTGGATTTTAATGTAACAGGGTATGGAAAGTACTATGTAATATTAAACAGTGTGTAAACACATGACCATAACAAATGCATTTTGTAAATTGACAAATATCTAAGTTAGTTTTTTTGAGAGAGAGACAGAGAGAGAGCAAGAGCCCATGCAAGGGTGTGTGAATGGGAGAGGGACAGAGAGAGAGAGAGAATCCCAAGCAGGCTCTGCACTCAGAGTGGAGCCTTTCTCAGGGCTCGATCCCATGACCCTGGGATCATGACCTGAGCTGAAACCAAGAGTCAAATGCTCAACCGAGTGAGCCACCCAGGCACCCCATAAGTTAATCTGAAGTAATGAGAAAATCTAAGACTTATTAGTTTTTTTTCTATAAAATTGCTTTCATTCATGATTTTTAAATTATACCAAATTCCTTATTGTTTAGGATTTTTTGGGGGTGTTCTGATAATTACCCTAAAGTGTTTTATATACTGAATTCCCTTTGAAATTTACATAAATTTATACACATCATTTGCACTGAGATTATTAAAAAGTTTTCCCTGAAAGTCCACCATATATACCACTTGTACATTTGTAAATCTGTTATTACTGTGAGCCCTCTTTGGAAATATTTATGCTTTGTTCTTTCCTTTCATTAACATATGAGAAAAAAAACAAAGAAATGAACCAGGGTCTACATGACTCTTGCAATCTCACAGTCCTTTGATTTTTTTTTCCTTGTCCCTTCCAAATAGCAAATATTCCTTTGGACATTTCTGAAACTCTTCTAAAGCCTTGCTCACTTTTATGTGACAGAGGATGTTGTGAAAAGAAAACAAAACCAAACAAAACAGTGGATAGAAATCAGCAGTTCTGAGTCCCAGTGTTTTCACTAACCAATAGTGTAGTTTTAAATTTTCTCATGTGTCCAGGGGCACTTGGGTGGCTCAGTTGGTTAAACGTCTGACTCTCAATTTCGGCTCAGGTCATGATCTCACAATCATGAGATCAAGCCCCACACTGGGCTCTGTGCTGACAGTGAGGAACCTTCTTGGGATTCTCTTTCTCCATCTCTCTCTGCTCCTCCACTCTTCATATGCACATGCTCTCTCTCTCAAAATAAACATTAAAAAAATTTCCTATGTATCCAGCCCTAAATTTCCTCATCTGTAAAATAAAATTGCAGAAATTATCTTTTTAAGTCCTCTTCTAGCCTTAAGAATTTCCTAAAATCTATAATCAAAATCCAGAGTATGTCCAGCATCCCTTAGCAAAAAGTAGTTATAAGTCTTGAAAATATTCATTATGATTCTTCCTTCCCATCTTTTTTCTTGCTCCTGCCTAAGGATTGCTGCCTCTTTTATGTTATTCAGACGAGAGCTTCTAACTTCCCAGCAATATCATGGGTCTGCTCTCTTGAATTCCCCTCTTGACTTAGAGGAGTCATCTGCTCCAAAACTATTTTCAGAGAACAGTCCTTGTGAGGCAAGATAGCTAAAGTTTGATTATTCACATAATATAGTTAACCCACTTCTTGAAGTCATTTCTATGTTAAGTGCTTTGTAAACATCTAATTTATTTCTTACAAGCACCCACTGAGGTAAGTATTTTTATTCACATTTTACACACGAGAGAACAGCCTCAAAGAGGCTTAGTGAATTGTCCAAGACTATGTAGGGCTATTTTCTCTAACATTATCTAAATTAGACATAAAAGATTCTAACAATACTTGCCAGCTTTCTAAGCTAGGCTGCTTAGAAACAAACACATGTCTAGTTATCATATTTTGACCTTGTAGTATACAATTCTGTCCAAAAGATACTCATAAGATCTGAATTACAAACTAAACTGTTTTCCCTTTTGCTTCAAGGAAAGAGTCGCAGTATTGCTGACAATCATCATTAAGATTACTATGCCTTGGGGTCTCAGTCAGTTGAGTGTCTGACTTCAGCTCAGGTCATGATCTCACAGTTCATGAGTTCGAACCCCACATTGGGCTCTCTGCTGTCAGCACAGAGCCTGCTTCAGATCCTCTGTCCCCCTCTCTCCTTGCCCTACACTGGCTTGTGCTCTCTCTCTCTCTCCAAAATAAACATAAAAAAAAAAGATTACTATGGCAGATCATAGCATGTATTTTCATCAGACTGCCTATAACTCTAAATTCCAGTAAAGCAATGAAGATTGATATATTATATATACTGTCTTTCAAAATGGAACCTTCTAAAAAATGACACAACAAAAGTCTCAAGAGTAACTTATACCCTTGGGAACTCACTTCACTTGCTGATGTGCCAGGTCCATGTTCTGGTAAGTAGCCTTCAACATAAAGGTTTTTTACAAAGAGGGTTTTGTTTTGTTTTTGGTGGGAAACTGTTATAGTTTCTGTTCTCTGCTTCAAGAATATACTTTATTTTGGTTTTGTGAGTTTTACTTTCCTGATTTCATTTACATTTGCCCAGTTAAGATGTTTTTGGCATCCACTTCATTTAAAAATATTATTATGCACTGGAAATGGCATTTGAATTATTTGGGCATATTGCTTTTGAAATAGAATTCAATGCCAAAAATTTAATCATGCTGGTGGAAAATAAAAAGCCACTGAATTGTCCCTTCTATTAACAACCAACCTTAAAGAAATTATTAGCCCAAGGAAAAGCAAATTTTCATTCATCAAAAGTTAGGATGTTTCAAGTTGCAACAAGATAATTCTATGAAAGAGAATCTGTTGACTATTATGTGCATAGATATTGCTTTTTCAGGATCTGTGCCACAGCAACTTCTTTCCAAGGACCTTTTCCACGAGGCTAATCAGTCCTCAATTGTTTTGTCATCATCTTCTTATTTCTCTCCTTCAGTAACTTTCCTTTTCCTTGGCCCATAGGTGATTTATTTCCTCACTTACTTTTTCTCTATTTTTTTTCTTTCCCCGAGGCCCCTTCTTACTGTCCTTCCCTCAAGTTTTCTTCCACATTTATCAATGCCAAAACCCTCTCATTCTTTTTCTCACACGTTCATCTCCTTAACTCAAAAATTAGAGTGTCCAGAATAATGATACATAATGTTTGGTTGGGGATGCATATAGATAGAAATATTTGAAACATTTAGCTTTTATTTTATTACTTATTACTCTCTACAAGAATCAATACAAGCAACCACTATGGAAAGCAGCATAGAGGTCCCTCAAAAAATTAAAAATAAAACTACCATACGATCCAGCTATTCTACTTCTGGGTACTTGTCCAAAGAAAACACTAATTTGAAAAGATATATGCACCCCCATGTTCATACAGCCTTATACACAACAGATGAGACACAGAAGCTACCTTGGTGTCCATCAACAGATGAATAAATAAAGAAAATGTGGTGTATGTATATACAATGGAATATTGGTCAGTCATAAAAAGAATGAAATCTTGACATGATTTCCCCTCCAGAGGTGGGGTTTTTGGGGGCATGATTTCTCATGGGTGAAGGTGATCAAAGAGTAAAAATTTCCAATTATAGGGGCACCTGGGGGGCTCAGTCAGTTAAGCATCTGACTTCAGCTCAGGTCATGATCTCATAGTTTGTGAGTTCGAGCCCCGTGTCAGGCTCTGTGTTGACAGCTCAGAGCCTGGAGCCTGTTTCAGATTCTGTGTCTCCCTCTCTCTCTGACCCTTCCCCTATTCATGCTCTGTCTCTCTCTCAAAGATAAATAAACATAAAAAAATTAAAAAAATTTTCCAATTATAAAATAAATAAGTCCTGGGGATGCAAGTGACTATGGTGACAGCACTGTGACTATAGCTATATGCTGTATATGCCACATAGCATAGTGATGTTATGTATAATGCTGTCTTGTTATATTTGATAGTTGTTAAAGAGTAATCTTAAAAGTTCTCATCACAAGAAAAAAAATTGTAAGTATGTGTGGTGACAGAGGTTAACTAGATTTATTGCGGTGATCATTTTGCAATATATACAAATATTGAATTATTATGTTGTATGCCTGAAATGGATATAATATTATATGTTAATTATACCTCAATAAAAAAAGAGTCAATACAGGGTAAAGTTAGATGGGACAAATGCCAGTTTTAAGAACAGTTTCTTCCTGTAACAGACTTTAACTGCTAACATAGCCAAAGCATTAACTCAGTTTTCTGGTCCCTTAGAAAAGAGCTAGTGGGGCACCTGTGGCTCAGTCAGTTAGGCATCCGACTTCAGCTCAGGTCATGGTCTCGCTCATGGTTCATGAATTCCAGCCCCACATCGGGCCCTCTGCTATAAGAGGGGAGTCCACCTTGGATCCTCTGTCCCTCTCTCTCTGCCCCTCCCCCACTCATGTGTTCTCCCTCAACCTCTCTCTCCCAAAAATAAATAAAACATTTAAAAAATTATATAAAAAAAGAAAAAAGCTAGCTAGCTAGATGATAATAAATAGAAAGGAAGGAAGACAGGAGTAGGGAAAGAGAAAATACAGAAAGAAAGAAAAAGAAAAAAAGGAAATGTAAAAGTGGTGCTGTTCTAAGTAGATCATCTTAAGAAGAGGTTAAACTATCAGAAATGTTCTAGAAACAGGTAAGACTTGGGAAGCACACTACAAACCATTCTGAATCTTTTGTGATGATGTCAAAGTTCTATCAATTCATAGAGTATGTTTTAAACTCAAATATCATTCTGCTGTCCCAAGGCTTAACTCTTGATTAATACAATTTGGATGAAATAACACTGTATCTATTCCTTACATTCAGAATACACTTCATTAAGATGAGGCAACGCCATTTTTACTTCTTCAGTGCTGTCCTCTCTTTTCTAAACTTTATAGAGTGAAATGGACAATTTATTATTTTGCCAAAGTCTTGGAAAATCCCCAAGTTTGCAGATGGCACTCTAGAATTTGGAATTAAGCCCCACATGGCCTCTGTCATAGACAGCCATCACTGGGAATGGCTGTGGTCTTTCTCTTTCAAAGATAAAAAGTGAAAAGAAACCTCTGGGGGCAGTTTGGGGGAGAGAATTCAGTAGTTTACTCTCTGGTCTTCTGTCTTGAGAAGTGCTATAAAATTATTTCTGTTATTGCTTCCCTCATAGTGAGGCACCGAAATAAATTCCCAGATTTTATTTTTCCTTTGAGAGCACAGCTACTGTTTTGCTGGCTCTATATGCAAGAGGCTGACAGCCACAGTTCTGGCTCATCCCCTGCCAGCAAAGCCACTACATCACTCTCCTTTCTAACCGGATGATATACCCATTTTCAAACCATTATCATCAAGGTGCTGAGGGAACAAGATTAAAAAATTTTGAAGAAGACATTACTCACTCACCCCTGAAGCACTCCACTTATTTTCATTTCTCAGGTTACTTCCAGTCCTGTTGGTAGGTAAATATATTTTTTACGTGGTTGCAATTTCAGATCCTCTTTCTTGAAATAATAACATTGTTTGAAAGCTCTCTTTTTCAAAAGCCACTGCTGCTGTGTACCTCCTTAGGACCTCCTTAGGTGACTTTTACTAAGCCTGTGCTCATAAACAAGTGCAAAGGGGCAGAAAGGGAAGCATTGTCATTACATAATCTTGGCACTGATTACTAAAGTCTCTAGCATGTTCTTTGACCTTCCCATTTTGACCTGAATTTCATGTTATGCTTATGCTTTAACATATCCCACACCCAATATTTAATTTACCTTTGTGAGAAAATAGATAGATATAATATCTGACATTTTAAGGAGCTATACAACAATTGTTTTGCTACAATAATATTTTCCTTTCTTTAAGTTAAAAAAATTTTAAATTGCAGTATGGTTAACATACAGTGTTTTACTACTTTCAGGTGTATAATACAGTGGTTCAACAATTCCATACAAGTTTGGTAAAACAATGAAAAAAAAAAAAAAGAAAGGAAGAAAAGCAACCAAGAACTGCTTAGCTTATTTATGATAGACTGGCAAAGTGTTGCCATGGAATAAGTGACATCAGCAGGCCAAGGAATCTGGAAAAATTAGCTGCAGCATCACATTTACAAAGGAGAAATAGAAAGGAAAGAAAAGACTTACCTTGCCAGGAGGTTGAATCTCCTAGGAAAGAATAGTATAGGTACAGTTGAACTTCCATGATTTTTTAATTTAATGTTCTAAGGATCATTCTGTAATTTTTATCTTGAGAGACTGCTGCTAAAGAAGTGGTGCTTTTCCTAGATTAATCGCCTGTTATGAATTTAGATTTTATATAATACTTAGGCATACTTGCAAAATTCTGGTATATTCCTATTCAAATAGAAATGGAAAATTACTGGAGAAGACCTATAGAAAACACATTAGGGAATAATAGTTTGGTTATTTTTCTGTGTTTTAAGGTATATTTAAAATTGTCTCGATGCTTCTTTTCTTTTTCCTAAAGAGGGAAAATTATACGATCTGAAATACTGAAAGGCTTAAAATAGCCTATATGATTTATACAGACCATTAAAAGAATAGTCCTCAAATCTACAAATCTGTCATTCATCTCTCTCTGAGAATACATTTCTGTCTCTCATTTTATATCATAGAGTAGTTAGTGATGAATGCCTTAAGAAGTCATCTAATCAGTCCTGCCTTCTGGTACAAATACGTCTTGATATAATCTGGAAGAATAGATTTTATGTTGGGAGCTGAAACATTTTTCTAATACTGCATGTTTTATTTCTGGTTGTGCAAATCCAACCTGCTGGGCAAGTCTCAGATTCTCCATATAGATTTATTTTAGGGCACTCAGTAAGATATGTCCCAGGCATAAACTGTCAAGATAGCACAGTCTGTCTTTGATGTTTTCCATTTCGCCTATTGGGATCTCTTTTCTTCCAGACCCCACCTGCTGCCCCGCCTGCCGCACACCTGTGATAACAGCCCTGGGCAAGTGTTCAAGGTGGGCTGGTTGAGCTGGCACTCAGAACGTTTTTGCTGATTCAGCCTGGCTTTCATTTCCGTGGTATTTGTTCCTTGTTTTTGAAACTACGTAATTTTCCTTCATTGTCCCTAGACAACTCTATTGAAGATCCTGAAGACTCAGAGGAAAGTGGTTCCAATATGAAGGTTTTTTTCTCTTTTGGAGAAGAAGACTACTTCTTTTTAGTAGTCTTTAGTAGTCTTAAATCACACTACTTATTTCTGTGTGGAGATGTAAGTGCTTCTCCGTGTGTGGCTCACATGATGAGCATTCAGTAGTGAGACAAGATGGGATCAGGAGCAGAGTGACCGAAGCTGGGGATGCTGAAGCTTCAGGTCCTTTTTTTTTTTTTTTCTTTTTTCTGTGCAGGTCTTTCCAAGTCTTTGAGAAAGACCTTAGCAATGTGCTTACATGTCATAAGTTTTGCAAAATTTGCAAAATAAAGTCATTGTAGTTACCCTCAGTCAATAAGGCTCTCTTGCCCCTTTGACTTCCCCTCTGCAGCACTTGCACTTGAGTTTGGTATTTTGGAGTGGCTGTGGTATTACAGGATCCTGGGAAGGGGAAGTTCAATCAGTGATAGTTTTAGTTTAGGTTTCATAGAATATGCTTATGTGGTTTGCAGTCATCTTTGTGATTAGTTAAGTTATTGCTAGGTGTCCTGATGAAGGAATAGCTTCTGGGAATACTTGTACCTCTCACTATGTTGACCTACCCAGCATCATGATATAAAGGTATAAAGCCAAGATTTATATAACATACAGGGGTTCTATCACAGTCCTCTTAACCAGGACTGTGTATGTAAGTGGGGGAGAAATGTGTCTAAAGGGTCCCAAGCTAGTTTACAGAAAATTCTTCCAAATATCACAAGTATAAAACTGTAAGCAGAGGATTCAGTTTGCATCAAAACCTAGGCATAACTGTAGCTTTCAGTTGGGATGTATATATGATGGTTATATTTACAATATATTCATATATCATAGTCATATATAGTTATATATTCATTCATATATCATATATGATGGTTTCTTTTGCAATGGGAATTGTGTGAAACATAATTATTCAAAATTCTTTTTTTTTAAGTTTATTTTTTTGAGAGAGAGAGAGAGAGAGAGAAAGAGAGCATGTGTGCATGCACGCTCACGCAATTGGGGTGAGGGGCAGAGAGGGGGAGAGAGAGAGAATCCCAAGCAGGCTCTGCACTGTCAGCACAGAGCCCGATGTGGGGCTCCAACTCACGAACCTTGAGACTATGACCTGAGCTGAAATCAAGAGTTGGACACTTAACCAACTGAGCCACCCAAGCATCCCTATTTCTGATTTCAGGCAGTACTAAAAACAGTGAACATGTCTTTGTATCAAGTTGGAATGATTTATGCATCACAGACCTCAATATGTAAAACAAATCTTGATCAACTATACTGCAAGAAAGACTGAATTACTTTTCTATACTCTTTATGGGAGAGGATATTACAAAATAGCTATTGTATGAAGAAGCTACCAAAGGGTACTAAAAACCAAAGCATGTAGGAATATTATAATGGTATATCAGGCAGTTAATTAATAAAAGTATTATATAATATTCCTGGAGTTTGTGTTACTTATGGCATTTGTCAGCATTTAAAAAAATTTAAACTTCTTGAGAATTCTATTATCATTCTAAATTTTTACCTAACTTTGCATTTGTAATTACATATTTTTTTGTTTAAAGATCCACCCCCCCATAAAAAAGCTTTTGCACAGTGAAGGAAATCATCAATAAAATTAAAAGTAAACATACTGAATGGGAGAAGATATTTGCAAATGCCATATTTGATAAGGGGTTAGTATCCAAAATATATCAAGAACTTATACAATTCAACACCAAAAAACCAAAAATCCAATTAAAAATGGACAGAGGAGCTGAAAAGACATTTTTTCCAAAGAAGACACACAGCTGACCATAGGTACATGCTCAAAATCACTCATCGTTAGGGAAATGTATATCAAAACCATGAGATATCACTTCACACCTGTCAGAATGGCTAGAATCAAAAAGTCAAGAAATAACAAGTGTTGATGAGGATGTGGAGAAAATGTAACCCTTGTGCACTGTTGGTGAGAATATAAACTGGTGTAGCCACTATAGAAAACAGTATGGAGGTTCCTCAAAAATTTAAAAATGCAATTACCATATGAACAAGTAGTTCCACTACGGGGTATTTACCCAAAGAAAATGAAAACACTAATTCAAAAAGACATATGCCCTCCTGTATTTATTACAACATTATTTATAATAGCCAAGATATCAAAACAACCCAAGTGTCCACTGATTGATAGATAAATGGATACAGAAGATGTGTGTGTAGACATTATATACATTATATTATATTCCATTATATACACACACACTATATATATACTGTGTGTGTGTATGTATATATATTATATATATATTATATATACATATATAATGGAATATTACTGATCCATAAAAAAGAATGGGATCTGGCCATTTGCAACAACATGGATGGACTTAGAGGGTTTAATGCTAAGTAAAATAAGTCAGACTGAGAAAGAACAAATACCATATGATTTCAATTATATGTAGAATCCAAAAAGCAAAACAAATTAACAAACAAAAACGAAGAAGAAAGAAACAAAGAGACAAAAAACCACCAGTCTTTCCAGACAAAGAACCAACTGGTGGTTGCCAGAGAGGAGATGGGTGGGAGATGTGTGATATAAATAAAGGAGATTAAGAGGCACAAACTTCCAGTTATAAAATAAATAAGTCATGGGGATATAAAGTACAGCATAGGGAATATAGTCAATAATATTGCAATAACATCGTTTTGTGACAGATGGGACTATACTTACTGTGGTGAGGACTGAGTAATGTATAGAACTATTGAACCGTTATATTGTACATCTGCAACTAATATAACACTGTATGTTAATTATACTTCAATTAAAAAAGACTTAAAAAATAAAGAGGCTCCCCAAATTATATAAGCTTCTGTCTGCATGAAACCTGGGTACGCCTCTGAGTGAGATGAGATCAGCTAAGTCAAGTTGATCTGTTTGACATCTGACATAATGAGCTAATCAAATGAGAAATGAAGCTCATAAGAACAGGTAAAATAGTGAAGGTCAGAAGCAATTTTTTTTAAACAATAACATTTTCTGTTGGTGGATATGATGGTCACAGGTTTTGATGACATTACTTAGGGGAAAGCATATGAATTGGTTATAATTTTTAATTTTTACTGCTTTTATTGCATTTATTCACTGCCTGTCTCCCATCCTGAAACATCCTATTAGTTGTTCAGCACCGGTGGAATAACAACGGTAAACATTTTTTTCAGCGGTGTTTTGAGGTGGGTTTTTGTCACCTAGACTTTTTTTAATGGATCCTTCCCTTATATTAGAGGGGTTTTCTCTAAACTGCACAACCCCAAAACATATATAAAAGTCACTCAATGTATTTTTTAACTGACTTGTTATCCTTACCCACTTAGCCAAGGCTCTCTTCAGGGGACCTTACATTTCACCTCAAGTGCATTTACAAATTCGGTTCCTTAGAACATGTAGCTGGAGCCAGGGGCATGTGAGGCAATAGATTGTAACAGGATCCTAGAACCAGTTCTCTTGGTGCTGCCTCTATACATTCTTGTTATGATGATTAGTTAATTCTTACTGTTCATTACAAACGCCTGAAGTTCTGAGACAAGCAAAGGCACGTTGTTGGTGGTAGATTCTTGTCTCAGGAATTTGCATTCCTTATTATTCTTTGGAGATTGGGGAGTTTCTGACCCCATCTATCCCAAATAGATACACCCATCCTCACAGAATCCTATTCATTCTTGCTGACTGACTTTCGTAAAGATGGGTAGTGATATGCAGGAAAAGCATGCAGAAACTGTCTTCTACTTCACAGCTTGAATTTTAATCTTTGCATTCTTGAGTCAGACCCTGTTTCTCCAGAGTGTTTATTATTAGGTTTAATTCTCTGATATAAATCTTATAGTCAGTATATAGTTGATTGGTGATAGTTAACTACATTGAGAAGATCACTAGGCTCCTCCTCTGTCTGCTTCTGTCTTTCTCTCCCTTTCACTTGAGCTCTGCTAAAAAACTACTAGACAGTTTTGCCAAAATTGGAAAGGAGCACAACATAGTTTTTAGAAAATCAAATTATGAAAAACAGATTGTATCTGTCGTGTTGTTTGCATATCCTAAGTACAACATGGGTATACACAAATTATATCAAAAAACTTTTGAGACACTATCTAGAAGATACATTGGGCTTTATTTTTTAAAAATTCATAAGTTTTATGTACTTGAAGAACTGTATTTAATCACACGTTGGTTTTATTGCTATTAAGTATTTGAAATTACTTAACCGTATTGTTTTCTTAGTGTTGGAAGAATGACTCAGTGAAGGTTTGTGAACTGTTAACTTAGTACAAACGATTTTCTGTGGATTAGGTGTCACACTAGATCTGAATAATCAGTCCCCAGAAGCATGGCAGTAAATCTGTCAAATGTCACAACCTGGTGCTTGCTTGAGCTTATCAAGTCATAAGCCTTTTCTGTTTATTAAACTGAGTTCAAGGAATGCAAGGAGAATATGACCCACCATATCTCTATTGCATTTTAATCACACAAAAAACCAAATTTCTTCCAGTTAAATACTCCACAATCTGAAAAACACTGATAGTGTAACATGTTTATTCAAACATTCTAGCAAATCATTAGCCATGTATAACACTTGACATAGAACACTCAGATTCTATTTAGCCAAGTTTGACCTTGCTAATATTTTAAGTGAGATTTTATATATGTATAACATTATACATTCATAATGTAATAGCAATATTATACATACAAATATATGTATATATGTGATCTTTATGCACAAAAATATTTTAATGTAAACCTCTAAGGAATTAACAAAAGAACTGGAAATCAGAAGACATGGATTCTGAGGACACCTGGGTGGTTTGGTCAGTTGAGCATCTGACTTCAATTCAGGTCATGATCTCAGAGTTCGTGAGTTCGAGCCCCGCATTGGGCTCTGTGCTGACAGCTCAGAGCCTGGAGCCTGCTTCGGATTCTGTGTCTCCCTCTGTCTCTGCCCCTCCCCCACTCATGCTCTGTCTCTCTCAAAAATAAGTAAACATTAAAAAAAATTTTTTAAAAAGACATGGATTTTCTCATTTTGTTTTTTGATATTTTTGTCCTAATTATTAAATCAATACATATACACACAATGCTCATTTTAACAATGAGTGAACATAAAGAAAAATGTTAGTAGTCTCTCCCTCCTTGCTTTCCTAACTCCTTCCTTCTAGTAACCAAGAGTAACAATTAGTTGGGTATTCTCCCATATCTTTCTCTCAGACAACAGAGTTTTGTAGATAATATTTTGCCCATGACTCACTGCAACATGGAGCACAAGACTCAAAGGCTTTGGTATCCTCTTGCCAAAAATAAGAATGATTCAAAACCACAATGAGATATTATTTTACACCCATTAGGATGGTTAAGATAAAAAAAAGACAGAATATAACAAGTGTTGGTACAGATGTGGAGAAATGAGAACCGTGGTACATCACTGATGGGAATGCAAAATGGTGCAGCCACTTGGAAAACAGTTTGGCAGCTCCTCAAAATGTTAAATATAGAGTTACTATATGACCCAGCAATTCTACAGCTAGGTGTAGATGCAAGAGAAATGAAAACCTTGTCCACACCAAAACAAATGTTCTTAACAGCATTACTAATCATGGCCAAGAAGTAGAAACAACCTAAACGTCCATCAACTGATGAGTGGATAAACAGAATGTGGTGTATCACACAATGGAGTATTATTCAGCCATAAAAAGGAATGAGGTACTGACACATGTAACAACATGGGTGAAACTTGAAAACATTATGTCAAGTGCAAGAAGCAAGTCACAAAAGACCACATAGTGTGTGATTCCGTGTACGGGAAATGTCCAGGCAGATCATCAGAGACAAAAAAATAGATTAAAGGTTACCAGGGCTAGGTTATCAGAGTTCTGTCAGTCTGGAAATATTCTATAATTAGATTCTGGTTGGGTGCACAACTCTGTGAATATACTAAAGCTCACTGGTATGAGGGTGATGTCAAATTTCAGTAGGGTGAGATTGCCAATACCATCACATAAACAGGAAGTCTGGAGATGGAGGCACTTTGGGACTAGGTTAATGATTTCAATTACAGATAACACTGATTGCTGGACATCAGAAATGAAATGTCCAGCAATTGAAGCTAGGGGACTGAAGCTGAGGAGCAGCCCTGCTTACATCTTGGGTCTTTATAGTGTGACAGCTGACATCATAATGTTGGACAAAGTTTCTGAGGGAGGGCTGGGAAAAGGAGCAGACGGCTGAGAACTGGTCCTTGGGAGATCTGCCACTGTCCTGGGATGGGAAGAATCAAGGAAGCAACTGACAGAGAAGGAAGGATTATGCCAAAATCTCTTCAATTCTTTAAACTACAGGAAGAAAAGGTTTTGGGGAGGAGCAAAGAGGGGTAAACTGTTTCAAAAGTAATGAGAAAATGGAATTTGAATTATTTATCATCAGCATCATTAAAATACATGATAAATTTTAAGTAATCAGAGTATGAATAGTGATAATAGCGATACCATTTATATAAACTTCACAAAAATATTCTCACAGACATTATTGAAATCCATTGATTTATTCAACAGATATTTATTTGATGTTGGTTATATGCAAGGCACGTATGCTAGGAGAGAGTAGTATAAAATATAATTTGGTTCTTGCCTTCTTGGAACTCAAAGTTTAGCTTTCGTTAGCATTTCTAACAGATCCTTGAGTGAATTATAAGCAAACCTCTGTGTTAAGAATGTTTCTTAGTGGATTTTTCTATGGTAAGAATACTCCTTTTTTTCTGGGTCAAGAAATGTAAATGAAATCAAACAATAAGAAGTCCTAGACTTTATGTCCTTTCTCCAGGAAGCATGGAGAACTGTGAAGATACATCTCAATATCAGCTAACTCTCATTCTGATATGGATGGCAGGTTGATGACATTAGTAAACTAGCCAGACCATCTAAACCCTTGCTACTTAATGTATGGTCTATGGACTAGTTGTGACAGCATCACCTGGAAGCTTCTTAGAAATGCTTGATCTTGTTTTCTATCCCAGATCGGCTAATTCCAACTCTGCATTTTAGTAAATCCTCAAGTGTTTCCTATGCATGTTCGAAGTCTGTGAAGCGCTGATCTACGCTACTTTCTTAAATGCAACACAGAAATATTTTTCTTCTCAGAGAAAGGGAGCTAAAAGCAGGGAACAAATATTTACTGCAGATCTGTTATGTAATAGGTACTATAAGTCTCCCCAATGTTTTGTCATATGATACTTAATATAACAATAGAGGTAGAATTTATTGTTACCAAGGAGCAGATGAAAAAACAGAGGCTCAAGTGGCACCATTGTCACCCGCCTAGGAAGTGCTAGGACTGACATTTGATGTCAGGTGTTTCCATCTCTAAAGCCTTTCCTATTACACCAAACTACCTTTTAAGCATATGAAAGAAGGCATTCTAAAACCTTCTAGAATAAAATGTTACTTAAGAATTTCACTAAGGAAAGCATGATTCAGAATCATATAACTATCAACATTGAGATCTATCTTATCGCAAAGTGCTTTCTTTGTTAATCTTCACAATAATCAGGTTAGGCAAAAATTACCTCCATTCTGTAAATAAAAAAGCTGAAGCTCAAAGTACCTAAAAATTTGTACACAGTCATAAAGCAGTGAGTCAGAGTCAGAATGAGGGTGAAAAGGCTTGACTGTTCACTGCTAATGTTCTGGCAGACTAGTCTCTAAAGTCATTTAGGTGCTTAGAAAGCCAAGGTAACTCTTTTACAGCTGTTGGCTGTAGTAGTTTGGAGCCAGCTGGGTTGCTATTTGGGGCATTCAACTTTTGCTAACATGACTGCATAAAACCATGTGGAATTCACCCATCATTATGGATGCCTTTGCCCTGTACTATCCATAAATATGTATTAATTTATGAGGTCGTATGATCAAATCTTTAGAAGAGTGTACAAGGCTCAGCATGATGTGACCCTTGGACCCCCTGCCTATTCTGTCATCTTATGTGACTTGGCTCTTGGCTCTGGGTGCCCAGCTTCCGTGGCATTCTCTTATCACTTCCTAGTATAGGCTGTGCCTCTTCCCAACTCAGCTCCTTTGCACAGGCTGTTTCTTTGTCTTCTAACGCTCACTCTCCTCTTCCTTGGCTTATGTTTATTCATTCCTTCTTCAGGCCTCACCCTTAATTTCACTTCCTTAGGGAAGCTTTTCCTAACCCTTTGGTCCACGTCAGGCTCCCCTGTTGGACACTTTCATAATCCCCTGTACTTCTCCATCATGGCACTTATAGTGAAATTAATTATTTGGTTGATTATTTCTTCAAGGTGTAACTTGCTCCACTAAGCTGTGAATTCTAAGAAGGCAAGTATGGTATTTTATTTTAAACTACTGTCTCCTAGCACACATGCCTTGCACATAATCCAATAAATATTTGTTGAATAAATCAATGGATTTCAATAATGTCTGTGAAAATAGTTTTGTAGATTGTAAAGTTTTATATAAGTGCTATTGCTATTATCATTATTTATACTCTGGTGCTTGAAATTTGTCTTGTATTTTAATGATGCTGATGATAAATAATGAATTTGTATATGTTAAATTAATTGTAATATATTTTGTTTTAATAGCTGATCCTAACTTTGGCACACCTGATGGTTTTTTATACGATATGCATAAGAAGGGCAAAAGTTAGCCAGGCAAAGACAGGCAGATTTTCATTCGACTGTGACAGGAATCCTAACCAAATAGAAATGATTTAAACTTCTCACCTGACCTCTTGCTCATAAAATGATGAGTCAATCCTAAGAGATTCACACTTAATCCAGAAGAATTTTGGCAATTTTTCTGGTACTACTTGTTCCCAGGAGACAGTATGTGTTTGCAGACAAATGTGTTTGTTTGTTTTTTTTTGTCAGAAAACATAGACTACGTAACGCGAGATGCTTCCAACTTCTGCCATAGTCGCTAAGACATTAAGATAAATTTTAATTTATTAGTTCCAACTTCAACTCTTCAAAGCCTGGTATTCTCTACTCCTTGGCTCTTTTTAAGGATTTCTGTTCTGTACTGTGTACCAAACAGACCAAGTCTCTGCCATCAGGAACTTACATTCTAGCAAAATAATAACAATAGCTAACTTTTATTAAGAATTTATTATATGCCAGACACTGTGCTGGGAACCTTGTGCAAATAATCTCATATAATCCTCACAATCCCATGAATAGAACCATTATTATTTTCACCCTCATTTTAAGGAGAGAGGAGAGGTTAGGTAGTTTACTCAAAGTCAAGTTTAAAATTTATTAGATATAGGGGCACCTGGGTGGCTCAGTTGGTTAAGCGTCTGACTTCAGCTCAGGTCATGATCTCACAGTTCGTGAGTTCAAGCCCCGTGTCGGGCTCTGTGCTGACAGCTCAGAGCCTGGAGCCTGCTTCACATTCTGTGTCTCCCTCTCTCTCTGCCCCTTCCGTGCTCATGCTCTGTCTCTCTCTGTCTCAAAAATAAATAAACATGAAAAAAAATTAAAATTTATTAGATATAAACCAGGATGATGTTCATGGCCTTTAGCAGCAGCTAAAGGACATTCAGTATTCAGAATGGAGACTGACTATGACTCTGCAGCAGGGTCTAGGAGGCCAGTGAATTCCCTTTACTTCCTGGATTACAGACTGCTCCAGGGGTTGTGGGGGAGGGGTAGATAGATCAGGAAATTAATTGAATTTCAGTGCTGAATGTAAAACAAGACATTTGTAAGAGTTTGGTAATTAAATAGAGTATTAGAGAATCAATTCTGCAGACACATTATTCTGCCTGACACTGCTTAAGCCCCTTGGGGTAGATAGAACAAGAATGAGGATGTGATCTCTTATCTCAAGGAGCTCAGAACTGGGAGACCTGAGAGTTTGTCTTGGTGCTGATTTCAGGAGTTGGGTCACCTTGAGAGAGTCACCAGCTTTTTGGACTTCTTGGAGAATGGGTTAGTTTTCTAACTGGTAAAACCCGGGGGGTGGGGGGGTAGCACAGTGATCTATTTTTATGGAGCCTTAAATCATTAATGACCACTTTTAAGGGTGTTCAGCTTTCTTCACATACATGGAATGTCCCATTTAGCTGATAGTGTTTTCTTTTTACAGCGGTGCTGTGATAGCTTGAATTTGAAACTCTACAAGGTAATAAAATTGTTCCAAACTGTTTAAATCATTTAGACCAAGTAAACCCTGTACACAAATATGTAATTACATGAATTGCTGTTATTGATGTTAGAATGAAACTGTTTACCCAATGGAAACTAAAGGTGTTCTCTAATTAAAGTCTTTTAAAATCATGCTGATATTTGTACAGTTTAGATCATAATTATGTTAAAATAATTCTTGGTGCTTCAGGGAACATGTGGCTATAGAAAATAATAATGTTGTTATAATTATTTTCAGTGTGTGTTTAATGATGTAATATTTTATGCAATAGTAATGTTCAGATGCAACCGGTTGTTAATGATGTGATTGTTGAAAACAGTAAACTCCATTATCATTAAAAAATCTGTGACTGAGGGGCGCCTGGGTGGCGCAGTCGGTTAAGTGTCCGACTTCAGCCAGGTCACGATCTCGCGGTCCGGGAGTTCGAGCCCCGCGTCGGGCTCTGGGCTGATGGCTCAGAGCCTGGAGCCTGTTTCCGATTCTGTGTCTCCCTCTCTCTCTGCCCCTCCCCGTTCATGCTCTGTCTCTCTCTGTCCCAAAAATAAATAAACGTTGAAAAAAAAATTAAAAAAAAAAAATCTGTGACTGAGCATTCTACTTTTTGTTGTATATGCTAAAGCATTTTTTTCATGTGTATGATAAATATCATGTATTGTTTTCATATACGGTTCCTCACCTATATAAATACACCAGAATAGAACTTTCCAAGGTTCACACTTAGAGTGCACTCAGAATGCACACACTCTGGTGTTTATCCTTCCTCACAGACCACACATATTTCTGAATACTGTCAGTAACTGGCGTGATGGTAACTGGAACAACAGGAACTAGAGAGATGAGTAAAGAAGAAAAAGATTGACACGACATCTCATCTCCCAGGCCTAATTCCTTTACTACTGGTAGCATGCTACTCCACACCTGTGTTTATTACTTTTAAAGCCTGGATGAACTATACTCAATGAAAGCACTACACCTACTTTAATCACTGAACAAGGCTGCTTTGTTCAAATCTTCAAGGCCCTTGCAGCTGGACATGTGCATGTTCAGAATAATGAGACTAAAAAAGTCCTCATTTTGTTGTGTATGAATAGATCCATGGAGGAGGACATTCAGCGTTGCTTGTCACAGACAATTCATTGTATAGTGCTGCAGTGTGGGAAAGCTGGAAAGTGTTCACGATCCAAAGGCAGGTGGACCTGGGTTCAGATCATGGTTCTGAAACTTATTAGCTATGACTGTGGTCAAGATACTTAACTTCTCCAAGTCTCCATTTCCTTAGACCTTGGCTTCTCAACAGTGGCACTACTAACATTTTAATAATTCTTAGTTGTGAGGAAATTTCCCATGAATTGTAGGATGTTTGGCATCTCTACACACAAGCTGCCAGTATCAGTTCCCCCTAGTCATGACAATAAAAAATGTCTTCAGACATTGCACATTTCAATAGAGTAAATCACCCCTTTTTAGGATTCACTGCTTCAGATGTTAAGTGTTGGGTTAGAGAACCCACTTCATACCTTTGAAGATGCCCACATTCTGGTGCTTGGAACCTAGAAATGTGTAACTTTAATGATAAAAGGGGGTTAAGGTTGCAGACAAACTAAGGGTGCTAATAAATTGACCATAAGACAGGAAGATTATTCGGGATTATCTGAGAATATCTAATGTAATCACAAGGGTCCTTAAAAATAAAAGGATAAGGGAGAAGAGGTCAGAATGGTGCAGTGAGAAAAGAACTAGGATTGAATTTTCTAGCTTTGAAGATGGGTGAAGGGGTCCACAAGCCAAGGAATGTAGGCAACTTTAGAAGTTAGAAAAGGCAAGGAAACAGATCTTACCACAAGTGTACGGGAGGGAACACAGCCCTACCAATACTGTAATTTTATCTCAATGAGGCCCATGTCAGACTTCTGTGGTAAAAACAGGAAGATACCTGTTATTTTAAGCCACCAAGGTTATGGTAAATTGTTATTGCAGCAATAGAAAATTAATACAATAGAAATATTGTGAAAATTATGATGTAATGCATGTTATTACTATTGCCAGAAAAATAGTAAGTGCTCAACCAATATTAGTGATACTCTTTAGTTAAGAAAAAAATATTGGGTTATGTCACATTTATCTGTAAATTTTATGCCTTAGGCCTTTAAATTTTTTTTTTTTTATTTTTGTGTGTGTGAGAGACAGAGTGACTGGGGTAGGGTTAGAAAAGAGGAGGACAGAAGATCTGAAGCAGGCTCTGGGCTGACAACACAGATCTCATGAACCACGAGATCATGACCTAAGCTGAAGTCAGATGCTCAACAGACTGAGCCACCCAGGTGCCCCTGCCCTAGGCCTTTTAAAAGGATTCATGAAACTGAAGGATACCAGACACACTCTCCCTAATCCTAACCCAAACTCTAGCCATAACCCTAACTCTAACCCTAACCCTTAACTACTAACCACTAACCACTAACCCTAACCCTAACCCTAACCCTAACCCTAACTCTAACCTTAAAATTATCCCTCTGGAGAGGTCTCTGAACTGCAGGATAATAGGCACATACCCTCACAGTGTCCCTAACCCTAACACTAATCATTATTCTGGTCCTAAACTAAACTTTAACCTTAGATCTGAGGGGAAAAGAAAAAAGATTTGGTATACACACACACACACACACACACACACACACACACACACAATGAAATATTACTTAGCCATAAAAAAAATCTTTTCATTTGCAACAACATGGGTGGAGCTAGAGAATATTCTGCTAAGTGCAATAAGTCAGTTGGAGAAAGACAAATGCCGTATCACTTCACTCACATGTAGAATTTAAGAAACAAAATAAATAAGCAAATGGGGAAAAAGAAGGAATGGAGAGGCAAACCAGAAACAGGCTCTTAACTGTAGAGAACACATTGATGGTTACCAGAGGGGAGGTGAGTGGAGAAATGGGTGAAATAGGTAATAGGGATTAAGGGGTGGACTTGCTGTGATGAGCACTGGGTGTTGTATGGAAGTGTTGAATCACTATATTGTATACCTGAATCTAATATTACACTGTATACTAGCAAACTGGAATTAAAATAAAAACTTAAAAAATATTAAAAAAAGGATTCATAGATTTCATGCAACATGCTATCTGGACATGCTACTTGTTCAACTGTAGCAAGAAATTCTTCATTCTGCCTTGATTTTCAAGCTGTTGCTTATGTGTTTCAACCTACAATTCTGTGCTCTCTATATCCCCAGCTCTCTGAGTCCTTGACTCCATTATCCTCTAAGGTCTTCCTTTTTGTAGTCATTACTCTAGACATGTATCTTTGGCTCTGTCCTTTGAGCTCTCTTTTGAGTGTGATAGTTTTCTTATTTTATGGGTCTTGCACAACAGTGATAATTAGGCATGTAAGCCTATGTCTCAAACCTACAGAAGCAAACCCCCTTCCTGGGATAGAAACAGGACAACTGGGATAGATTTGTTTTATGTATTTTGGTGTTCTGTTGTTTGGTGCCATTACATTTATTTTTTTCCTTCAAGTTTTTTATTTAAATTCTGGTTGGTTAACATACAGTGTTACAATTTAATGATTCATCACTTACATACAACACCCAGCGCTCATCGCTACTAATGCCCCTCCTTAACTCATCTCCCATTTAACCCATCCCCCTGCCTACTTCCCCTCCAGTAACCCTCAGTTTGTTCTCTATAGTTAAGAGTCTGTTTCCTGGTTTGCCATTCCTCTCCCCCTTTCTCCCACATGTTCATCTGTTTTTTTTTTTAAATTCCACATATGAGTGAGCCATTATGCTTAGAATCATTACGTTTTCCCAGTAGACTGATCTTTTCATCATTATAAAATGTCTCTGTCTCCAGTAATTTTCTTTTCTCTGAAGTCTACTTTATCTGATATTAATATAGCCACTACTGTTTTTTTAAAATTAATGCTTGCATGATATATCTTTTCCCATCTTTTAACCTTCAACCTACTCGTACAATTGTATTTGAGGTGAGTTTCTTATAGATAGCCTACCATTGGATCATATTTTTAAATCCATTATGCCAATCCCTGTCTCTTAAGTGGTATAATTAGATGATTTACATTTAAAGTAATTTTGATTATGTTAGGATTTAAGTCTACCATTTTATTACTTGTTTTCTACTTGTTACCTGTTTCTCATTCCACTGTTTCTATTTTTACCCTCCTCTGGGTTACTTGAATGTTTTTAGGATTCCATCTTGATTTATTATTGTCTTTTTTAGTACATCACTTGATATAGTTTTCTTAATGACTGCTTTAAGTAATACAATATACATATATAATTTATTATAATCTACTGGTATAAATGTTTTCCCACTTTGAGAAAACATACTTCTTTTTTTTTTTATTTTTTTTTCAACATTTATTTATTTTTGGGAAAGAGAGAGACAGAGCATGAACGGGGGAGGGGCAGAGAGAGAGAGACACACAGAGTCGGAAACAGGCTCCAGGCTCTGAGCCATCAGCCCAGAGCCTGACGCGGGGCTCGAACTCACGGACTGCGAGATCGTGACCTGGCTGAAGTCGGACGCTTAACCGACTGTGCCACCCAGGCGCCCCAAGAAAACATACTTCTATTTAGGCCTCTTTACCCTCTCCACCTTTTAAATATAGGTGGGTTTTTTTTTAATATAGTTTTCTTACATGTTACAATACATTGAGCACCACATCAGGTGCTGTTATGCTTTTTGTTTCCATCATCAAAATGATTTAAGAAACATGAGGCATAAGGATAACAATGCAATAGCATGAGAGTCCAGAAATAAACACTGACATTTATTGTTAATTAATTTCCAACAAGGGTGCCAAGATAATTCAATGGGGGAATAATAATCTTTTTAACAAACGATGCTGGGACAACTGAGGGGGCATGCCAGAATCTCATCAATTCTCTGAACATCAGGAAAAAAAGATTTCAGGGGGAAAAAAGAGGGGAGTAAACTGTTTCAACAGCTATTGAGAAAATGGAAATGGAGTTATTTATCATCGACATCATTAAAATACAAGATAAATTTCAAGCAATCAGAGTATTAATGATAAAAGCAATGCCAGTTATATAAAATTTTATAGTTCACAAAAATATTTTCATAGGTATTATTTAAATCTATTGATTTATTCAACAAATATTTATTGGACATTGGTTTGTGTGAGGCATGTGTGCTAGCTCAGCTTTCCACTGGTTTCTATAGGACACCCATACTATCAAGATCAGAAGCAACAACAACTGACACAAATTTCAGAACATTCACAGTGACTCCAGCTCATGTGTATGAACTCTAGCTTATATTTGCTTTCCCTACACTTATGTCAATTTCCCCTTCCCATTGCCTGTCCTGTAGACTTCAAGTTTTAGCATCAGAAGCAGAAAACAACAGCCCCACAGAGATTTATTAAGCTTTACAATTACATAATATCACACTGCTATAACCAATTCTCTTATGTATATATGTATATCCTAGTGGTATTGCCTCTCTGTTTGAACTCTGACAGATACACTAAAACAAATAATCCTTTGTCAGTTTACTATAGACCTCTCCAAACTGGGCTTTCATTATTTTAACCAACAATTTGGATTGGTGACATAGTTATTTTTTAAGTAAATGTTTTATTTTAGAATAGTTTTAGGTTTATAGAAAAATTGGGAAGATAGTTTCCAATTTCCCCAATCTTTAGTTTACCCTATTATTTTTAATAACAGCTTTATTGAGATATAATTCACATACCATACCATTCACCCATTTAAGGTATACACTCCAATGGCTTTTAGTATATTCACAGAGTTGTGCAATCATCATCACAATCAATTTTAGAACATTTTTATTTTCTCCCCCATGAAAAACCTGTACCTACTAGTAGGCATTTTTCCTCCCACCCTAGGCAACCACTAGCCTACTTTTTTTCTCTCTGGATTTGCCTATATTGGACATTTCACATACTTTGAATCATCCAATATGTGGTCCTTTGTGACTGGCATTTTTCACTGACACTATGTTTTCTGAATTCATTTATCTTTTACCAAGTATTGTTATTTCATTTCTTTTTATTACTGAATACTATTTCATAGTATACATATGCCAGCTTTTAAAAAATCCATTATTTATTTATTTATTTATTTATTTATTCATTATTTAAAAAACATTACATCCAAGTTAGTTAGCATATAGTACAATAATAATTTCTGGAGTAGAATCCAGTGATTCATATCCTACATATAACACCCAGTGGTCCTCTCAACAAGTGTCCTCCTTAATGCCCCTTGCCCATATACCCCATCCCCCCACAAAACCCCTCCAGCAACCCTCAGTTTGTTCTCTATATTTAAGAGTCTCTTATGTTTGTTCCCCTCCCTGTTCTTATATTATTTTTGCTTCTCTTCCCTTATGTTCATCTGTTTTATATTTAAAATTCAACATATGAGTGAAGCCATATATTTATCTTTCTCTGACTGACTTATTTTGCTTAGCATAATACACTCTAGTTCCATTCACATAGCTGCAAATGGCAAGATTTCATTCTTTTTAATCACCAAGTAATATTCCATTGTATATATATGCCACTTCTTCTTTATACATTATCAGTCGATGGACACTTGAGCTTTTACCATACTGTGGCTATTGTCAATAGTGTTGATATAAACATTGGGGTGCATGTGCCCCTTTGAAACAGCATACTTGTATCCTTTGGATAAGTACCTAGTAGTGCAATTGCTGGGTCATACGGTAGTTCTATTTTTAATTTTTTGAGGAACCTCCATGCTGTTTTCCAGAGTGGCTGCACCAGTTTGCATACCAGAAAAATCCATTTATTAATTGATGGACATTTGGGTTACTTCTACTTTTGGGCTGTTATTGAATAATGCTGCTATGAACATTTGTGTACTAGTTTTGGATGGACATGCATTTTCATTTCTCTTCGGTATATACCTATGAGTGGGATTGCTAGGTTTATGTTTTGTATTTTGAGGAACTTCCAGACTGTTTTCCAAAGTGACTACTACTTACATTTCTACTGGGAGTGTAGAAGGGAGTATTATCTGTCTCTTTTTTATAATTATTATTATAGCTATTCTTTTGATTATAGGGTGTGAACTGGAAGCTCATTGTGGTTTTGATTTGCATTTCCCTTATGACTAATGACACTGAGCATCTTTTCCTGTGCTTTGGTGGCCACATGTATATCTTCTTAGGAGAAAAGTCTATTCACATCCTTTGCTCATTGTTAAATTGAATTATTTGTCTTTTTATTATTGAATTGTAAGAGTTCTTAATATGTTCCAGATACAATTCCCTTATCAGCTATATGATTTGCAAAAATTTTCTCCCATTTTCACGTTCTTGATGGTGTCTTTTGAATCACAAAAAATTTAATGTGGACAATGTCTAATTTATCTTTTCATTGCTGTTGTCACTTGTGCTGGGAATATCAACTTTTAAGTGAAATCCTGAACATTAATCTGTTTCATAACACTTTCATTGGCAGTTGAATCATTTAAATACAAAACAAAACTTAGTTTGATAAACTTGGTATCCCATTAGGTAGAAAAGGATAGAAAAGCTGGGGTATAAGTTGAGGGTATACCAAGTAGAACTGTCCCATCATAGCTACATTTATATCAAATGAACTGAGAGCATGTGTACAAGGTACCACAAATGTCTGTTAGAGTTGAATCCGTGCACCACTGAGATATGCTCTACTGACAACCAACCACTTACAATGGGGGTTGCACATAATCTCTTAAAGAACAGATTTACAATGGGAGGGTCAGTGAAACAAGTCATAGTTCCTGTTCCTGCACCTGTTCCCAAGACTACAACTTGTATTCTTCATCCTTCTCCTCCTCAACCCGTTTAATATTTTCCCTATACTTGGCCATTATTTCAGCCTCTCTGGATTCTCTGCCTGGTGGAATCACCAATACCTTCATCTCTGGGGGTACTGAGGCTTTGACTGTCTTATTCCATCAGGCCATAGTTAGTGCATTCACTGTTTATTATTATTCACTGGGAATGGAAACACTAAGGGATGTTCCAATTAGTCCTTCAAGTTGCAAGCTCTTTCCTGACCCAGAAAGTAGTAGCAACCTTGTAATCACAGTCAATTATTACGAACAATAGAATAAGTCCTTTCTTTGCTTGTTGACCCAAGAACACGAGAAGTCTAAAGTGACCAGGCATTAGCTGTAGTTGTGGGTTCAGTGAAACATCATTATGTGCCTGGTGAAAGTATTCCCTCCTCTGTGGGAATGAGGACATCTAATCCAGAGTTGCAGAGGTGGGAAACATATATTCTGTAAGTGGGCTCATGAAAGTGATGCTGAGAGGAGCTTGTTGCTTGATTTCTGGACTTGTGTAATGCACTTTTGAAGAGCAGGTACGATACATCATGAATTTGTTCAATGCATATATCACATCCTGAAGGACTCTGCAGCAACACTGTGGGACCTTGTCTCCAAGCTGGCACCTTAACTGAGCCATTCCAAAGATCTATCGGGCTGATGCTCTGGGGAATGTGGTATGTGGAGAATTAGTGTGTCCTATGGCCATATGCCTATAGTCACACACCCTTTTGCTGTGAAATGGTTTCTTCAGTCTGTGACAGTGTTTCACAGGATCTCATGTTGGTAAAGTACATTCTATAAGCCCTTAGAGAGTGGTGCTGTCAAAACTACTGCAGGCAGACTCAACAAGAAAAAAAAAAAAAGAAAAGACCCAAATAAACAAAATCAGAAATGAGAGATGAGAAATAACAACTGACACTGTAAAAACGCAAATGATTATAAGAGAATACTACTAAAAATTATATGCCAACAAACTAGAGAACCTAGAAGAAGTGGATAAATTCCTAGAAGCATACTATCTTCCAAAACTTAACCAGGAAGAAATAGAAAATCTGAACAGTTATAAGTAATGAAACTGAATTGGTAATAAAAAAAATGACCAAAAAATAGAAGTCAAGGAACAGATGGATTCACAGGTGAATTCTACCAGACCTTTAAAAAAGTGTTAATGCCTATTCTCCCCCAACAATTCCAAAAAACAGAAGCTTCAAATATATTCCACAAGGCCAGGATTATCCTGAGACCAAAATCAGACAGACACTACAAAAAAAGAAAACTATATGCCAATATCTCTGATAAACAGAGATGCAAAAATCATTAACAAAATATTACCAAATTGCATACAGCAATACATTCACAAGATGATTCACCGTGATCAATGGGATTTATTCCTGGGATGAAAGGATGGTTCAATATTTGCAAATCAATTGATGTCATACACCACATCAACAAAACGAGGATAAAAATTATATGATCATCTCAATAGATGCAGAAAAAGCATTTGACGAGATTCAACATCCATTCATGATAAAAACTCTCAACAAAGTGGGGTTAGAGGAACATACTTCAAAACAACAAAGGCCATATATGAAAAACTCACAGCTAACATCATACTCAATGGTGAAAAACTGAGAGCTTTATCTCTAAGGTCAGGAACAAGACAAGGATGTCCATTCTTGCCAGCTTTACCCAGTGTAGTACTGGAAGTTCCAGCCACAGCAATCAGAAAAGAAAAAAGAAATAAGAGGCATCCATACTGGCAAAGAAAAAGTTAAACTGTCATCATTTGCAGACAATGTGATACTATACATAAAAAAACCTAAAGACTCCAGCAAAAAAACTACTAGAATAAATGAATTCAATAAAGTGACATGATACAAAATTAATAACCAGAAATCAGTAGTGTTTCTGTACACTAATAACAAAGTAGGAGAAAGAGAAATTAAGAAAAAAAAAAAACACCATTTACAATTGTACCAAAAAAGAATAAAACACCTAGGAATAAACTAAACCAAAGAAGTGAAAGTCCTGTACTTCAAAGACTATAAAACATTGATGAAAGACATTGAAGAAATTGAAGATGACACAAACAAATGCAAAGGTATTCCATGCTCATGAATCGGAAGAATTAATATTGTTAAAATGTCCATATCACCCAAAGTAATCTGCAGATTCAATACCATCCCTATCAAAATACCAACAGTATTTTTCACCAAACTAGGACAAATAATACTAAAATTTGTATGGAACCACAGAAGATCCTGAATAGCCAAAGCAATCCTGAGAAAGAAGAACAAATCTGGAGGTATCGCAATACCAGGTTTCAAGATATATTACAAAGTTGTTGTAATCAAAAAGTATGGCAATGGCAAAAAAATAGACACATAGATCAATAGAACAGAATAGAAACCCTAGAAATAGACCCATGATTATATGGTCAATTAATCTTTGACAAAAGAGGCAAGAATATACCATGGGGGAAAGTTTTTTCAACAAATGGTTTTGGGAAAACCGAATGGCTATCTGTAAAAGAGTGAAACTGGACCACTTTGTAACATCATACACAAAAATAAACTCAAAGTGGATTAAAGACTTAAATGTTGAGACCTAAAATCATAAAAATCCTAGAAGAGGACACAGACAGTAATTTCTTTGACACTGGCCATAGTAACATTTTTCTGGCTATGTCTCCTCAGGCAAGGAAAACAAAAGCAAAAATAAACTTTTGGGAGCACATCAAAATGAAAAGTTTTTCCACAGCAAAGGAAACCAACAAAACTAAAACAAAAAGACAACCTACTGCATGAGAGAATATATTTACAAATGATATATCTGATAAGGGCTTAATATCCAAAATACATAAAGAACTTATACAACTGAACACCAAAAAAAAACCCAATCAAATTAAAAAATGGGCAGAGGAACTGAATAGACATTTTCCCAAAGAAAACATATAGATGGCCAACAGACACTTGACAAAGTCTCAGCATCACTAACCATCATGGAAATGTATATCAAAATTACAGTAAAACATCATCTCACACCTGTCAGAATGGCTAAAATCAAACTGACAAGAAATAACAAGTGTTGGCGAGAATGTGGTGAAACAGGCACTCTCGTGCACTGTTGGTGGGAGTGTAAATTGGTACAAGCACTGTGGAAAACAGTATGAAGGGTCCTCAAAACCTCAAAATAGAAATATCAAATGATCCAATAATTCCACCATTGGGTATTTGACCAAAAGAAAATGAAAACATTAATTCAAAAGGTATATGTACTTCTATGTTTATTGCAGTGTTTACGACAGCCAAGATATGGAAGCAACCTAAGTGTCCATCAATAGACAAATGGATAAGAAAAATGTGGTATACATATACAATGGGATATTATGCAGCCATAAAAAATATCATGAGATCATTCGGACTCCGCTGTCAGTGTGGAGACTGCTTGGGATTCTCTCTCCCTCTCTCTGCCTCCTCCTGTGCTCGCTCTCTCTCTCTCTCTCTCTCTCTCTCTCTCTCTCTCTCTCTCTCTGTCTCAAAATAAATAAATAAACTTAAAAATATGAGATCTTGCCATTTGAGACCAAATGGATGGACCTAGATGGTATCATGCTAAGTGATATAAATCAGTCAGAGAAAGACAAATACCATATGATTCCACTCATATGGTATCTAAAAATGCCTCAAAAAATGAACAAACCAAAAGCAGAATGAGACCTATAAATACAGAGAACAAACTGGTGGTTGCCAGAGGGAAGGAGGTAGGGGAATGGGCAAAATGAGTGAAGGGGAGTGGGAGGTACAGGCTTCCAGTTATGGAATGAGTAAGTCATAGGAATAAAAGGCACAGCATAAGGAATATAGTCAATGATATTGTAATAGTGACATGTCAGGACAGATGGTATCTACACTTGTGAGCACAGCATAATGTATAAATTTATCAAATCACTACATCATACACCTGAAACTAATGTAACATTGTGTGTCAACTCTACTCAAAAAAAAAAAAAATAGCTAAGAAAAAAAAGTACTGCAGGCAGGGAAGTCACATCCTTATTCATCCTTAGTCAAAGACTAATTACTGCTCCTCCAGGATTGAAAAGATCCACAATAATCAGTTTATCCAAGAGACTAGCTGGTCTTCTCAGGGGCTACCATATATATATATATATATATATATATATATATATATATATATATATATATATATTTTAATGTTTATTTATTTATGAGAGAGAGAGACAGATAGACAGAGCATGAGTGGGGGAGGGACACAGAGATAGAGAGACACAGAATCTGAAGCAGGTTCCAGGCTCTGTGTTGTCAGCACCGAGCCCAACGCAGGGCTTGAACTCATGCACCTCAAGATCATGACCTAAGCTGAAGTCAGATGCTTAACTGACTGAGCCACCCAGGTGCTCCTCAGGGGCTACTATACTGAGAACACAGCTTTGGTCTCCATTTGTTGCTTCCCAGTTCTGTATTCAGCAGTGGCATCTATGGGGAGAGAGCCTGTAATGCTGTGCTCATTTTTAACTTCCAGTGCTGCCACCATGGCTACCCTGTGTGTGGGCACATTGTTCAAGCACTGGGTCAGCTAAGAAGAGTTACTCAGTTCACCCGTTGCAGTGTTTCATCTACAGTGGGTGTTTTCTGGTGGCTACTAAAGCAAACCAAAAAGCTCTACTTCTCTGTGCCTACTCCCAGAAATCTATCTACATATATTTTCCCAGACCTCCTTCGCTCTAATTTTCCAGTTTTGCTGCTTCCGGGAATTAATTAACCAGCCAAGACATCACCACTGCCCACTCCTCAACTGGGGTTATGGACAATAATACAGAAAACATTTAGAGGGATTCTCTGTAAAGGGGAGCAGAGGTTTGGGGTGATGGCTGAAGAGAGAAAATGGCTGAAGACAGATCAAGATAATTTTTTTTTAAGATAAGAAGAAATCAGAACATGTCACTGCTGATGAAGATAGTGCAATAGAAATGAAAAACTATGATGTAGTACACAGAGAAGAGAATTACTGGAGATGGATTCCAATAGACTTGAAATGCATTGTAAATGGCAGTTTACTATTTGAGGATAAGTAATGATACATTTTAATCATTTCTATATAAATGTAATGCAGCTGTACAAATTAATTATTTAAAAACCACATATTAAGCATCTTCCAGGAGATAAGAACATGCTATTTCTAGGACATAAAGCTAGGTAAGAATTTCTTAGAGAACTTACAATCAGAAATGATTGTGGAAAAAGTGATTGCAATTCAATGTGAGAAATGCTATAATAGAAGCATGGAATTAAGGATCTTCATTTTGATATAATATGCTCCAAACGCTCAAATAACTGCTTAGATATATAGAGTCTAACTAAGTATAAAAGATATACAACTAGTGCTTTCAGGATTTAAAAATATCTTTTATCTACTGTTCTTGTACTTACAGGGGAGAATCAAAAGAGAAACTAGTTCTTTATAATTTGTCTTTTTTTTCCCCTCACTGCAAAATAGAAGTGACGTAAATGTAAATGTGGTTATAAAAAGTTACAATTATGAATAATTGGTACTGTCAGTTACGGATCCTGATAAATTGCTGGTATGTAGAATCATTAAGATAATTGGGGAAAAAAAAGTTACAAAATCAGCTACTGCTTCCCTAAAAGGTTATTAGGGGGAAATAACATCAGAATAGAGAAAATGAAGCTGATTTTATTTGGGCTTTACTGGCTTTCACTGAGCATGCATTATGCATAAAACTGCCTAGTATCATTCAGTTTCTAGAAGGTTTACTTTCAGGGGCAAAGGAAAGTGCAACTCTAGGAAGAAGAATGTAAGTCCAGAGACAGAAAACGTCTTCACGTTTTAAGGAGATGTTCTGTATTTTTCAGATTAATACCACTGATGTGTAAAGTCTTCAGAGGAGAACATGGATGAGGGCCAGATGGAGCTGAATCTGGGCAATAGACAGCAATGACATTTGGGAGTGACCAGGGCTGCCCTAAGCCAAACCAAGATCCATCATCTTTCCCGTATCCAATCAGCCTCATTAAACTGCTTCCATTTCCCACGTGAAGTGTGTTCTCTTATAAGATTCAAAAAACAAACAAAAAAATCTATAGTTTTCTAATTTTATTAGGTGTAAATTATTTTTTGTCATGATATAAATTGTATTATATTTATATAAATGATTATATATGAACATTGAGATGAGTTACAGTTCACCAGTTGACATATTTTATTTTTATTTAAAAAATTTTTTAGGTTTATTTCTTATTTTTAGAGAGACAGAGATAGCATGAGTGGGGGAGGGGTAGAGAAAGAGGGAGAAAGAGAGAGAATCCCAAGCAGGCTTCATGCTGTTAAGGCAGAGTCTGATGTGGGCTCCATCCCATGAACCATGAGATCATGATTTGAACTGAAATCAAGAGTTGGATACTTAACCAAATGAGCCACTCAGGTGCCCCTATATTTTAAACATTTAATTAGATGTTTTAAAATTTTGGAGCCAGTATCATTTTTGTTTCCTTGTCTAAAACATATCAGTGTCCCTTAAAATGTCATAAACATAGGTGCTTTGCAATAATACCTCATGGATAAAATTTAGGTGGTATATAGCAAAAAACATGATTCTTTTCTTTTTCCTTATTCAGGAATGCCTCTCCTAACTCAGGTTTATAAAGTTATTCTATTTGTTCATTTAATCGATTTGGAATTCATTTGTGCACAGTGTAGAGATAGAACTGTATTTTCGCATATATGTATTTCAAATTGCCTCATCTGTTTGATTGTTGGTGGATTGTTTGTTACAGGGACTGCTTAAGTTTAGTAAGCTACTCAGCTGTCCAGATTGTAGAGAGGTCAGGAGCTAAAGATTGAATGTGTCCCTCCAAAATTCTTATGCTAAAACGCTAATCTCCAATGTGATGGCATTTGGAAATAGAGCGTTCGGGAGGTAATTAGGTCAATGGGTGAAGTCCTCATGATGGGATTTGTGCCCTTACAAGACGAAACTCGAGGGGCACCTGGGTGGCTCAATTGGTTAAGCGTCCAACTTCAGCTAAGGACATGATCTCATGGTTTGTGGGTTTGAGCCCCACATCGGGCTCTGTGCTGACAGCTCAGAGCCTGGAGGCTGCTTCCAATTCTGTGTCTTCCTCTCTCTCTTCCCCTCCCCAACTCATGCCCTGTCTCTGTCTCTCAAAAATGAATAAAAATGTTTAAAAAAAAAAAGAGAGAGACTTGAGAGAGCTTGCTTCCTCTCTGTTGTCCTCCATGTGGGGACACAGCAAGAAGATGGCCACCTGCAAACCAGGAAGAGAGTCCTCTCCCTGATCTTGGACTTCCCAGTCTATGAAACTGTGAGAAATAAATTTCTGCTGTTGCTGTTTAAGCCGCCCAGTCTGTAGCATCTTGTTTATAGCAGCCTGAACTAAGACATCAGGTAAAGAAAGTGAGGTGCCACAGGCAAAATACAGGTAAAGCTTGGAGGAAATGATCTTCCTTTTCCCTTGGTGGGAAATATATGTTTATAATATTATATATAATTTATATACATCATATATATAATAAAGTTATGATTACAACTAGTGACCATTTTGTAAGAGATATCTGCTGGTGGCAAGTAATCAAATTCTACATAAAAGGACAAACCTAAAAACCAGAGCTGATCAATTTTGAACTTTAAGATGTCAATGATCTCTACAAAAGAGCTTCATGTTAGAAGCATGTCTCAGATAGGAACTTCCCAAAAGGAATCATAAGATTTACATTAAAGTATGTACTGAATGTGATTCTGGTCCTGGAAGAGACTCCAGGGAAAGCCTTCTCTGTGAGCTTTATCGCCACCCATGAGAAAAGGTCTGATGTAGGCTCATAGCACTATGTAAAGAACCTTGCTTCACTGAAGGTCAGAGCCTGCCTTAAAAACTGCTTACAGTATGGGCACCTGTGTGGCTCAGTCGATTAAGTGTCTGACTTTGGCCCAGGTCATGATCTCATGGTTCGTGAGTTCGAGCCCCATGTCGGGCTCTGTGATGACAACTCAGAGCCTGTAGCCTGCTTCAGATTCTGTGTCTCTCTCTCTTCTCCCCTGCTCACACTCTGTGTGTGTCTCTCTCTCAAAAATAAATAAATGTTAAGAAAAAAAAACAACTGCTCACAGTAAAGTTCTCAGAACTGGATAGAGAGGTACCTGTAGAACAGCAGCAGGGGAGAATGGAAGTGGAATCCCTGGCTTGCTCCTTGCAGGGTGGCTATGGACTGGCTGTGTTCTCTGGCAACCCTCTTCAAACAGCTACTTTCTCTGGGATCTGCAACCATACTCTTCACATTTAGAGGTGGTAAAAACTTCCTGCAAGTGCTATCACCATGGTTCTTCCCCATCTTATGTTGGTTTCCCTAACACCTGCCTACACCTTTATAAATAGACCAATTATTACTCTCCTTAATTACCCAGTTGACTTGTGCTGTTTCCTGCTGGGATCTGAGGTATATACCCATTCTGTTTGTGTCAAAACTCGAAATAGATGATTCTCAGAGTCCCTGAGGGGAAAAGTGTGAAGGTTTATTTATAGTTCATGTCACTCTGAGGGTGTGTACCCTTTTGAAATCCCAGGCTTATAGAAGAGGAACATCAATTAGACTCACCCTGACTAGGATCTGGGCTTCATCTCTTTTTCCCCCCAAAAGCTTAAAAGCAAGTTTGCCAAATTCAGCAAAAGTCAGCCCCTCCACTTAACCTGAGTTCCAGCCTCCACTGAAGATCTGGCTTGAGAATTCATTTCTTCCTTATCAGTTCATTAATGCTTTTAAGAAGATGATGTTTTACCTTTTACCCAGCACTTTTCAATTGTTTTCAGCATATAACCACTATACTACTAGAAATGGAGGAGGTCCTCTGTTTTTTCCTGCTATGGCAAGTGAGAATTTTTCTCTTTCTTATACCCTTTTTGTCTCCTCCCTCCATCCTTTTGATATTGTATTAACAGGGGTTTTTAGTTTAGTTCATTTTTTGTGTATTTATTCTATATTCAATGATTTTCTGCTTTGATTATAAAAATATTCATTACTAGTTATTCAAAATATTTGAATATTTTCATCACATATTTCATCAAATATGAAAATATTCATAATCATGAATATTCAAAATATTCATGCTGAACAGCAAAAAAGAAAATACTATGATTACCTTTTCTTTCCTATTTTTCCTGCAGTTGATAATTGGCTTTCTTTAATTTTCTTAGTTTTCTTTGAACCTACGACTAAATCTTACCATTTCATACCTATCATAAACATCTTGATTGATAATTTGACAGGGTATAAAATTCACAGATATAAATTATTTATCAAAAGATTTAAAAAATTTTTAAAACTTTTAATGTTTATTTATTTTTGAGAGAGAGAGACAGAGCACGAGCAGGAGAGGGCCAAATAGAGAAGGAGACAGAATCCAAAGCAGGCCCTAGGCTCACAGCTGTCAGCACAGTGCCTGAGGCAGGGCTCTCGAACTCAGGAACCACAAGATCATGACCTGAGCTGAAGCCGGATGCTTAACCGACTGAGCCACCCAGGCGCCCCCCCCACCAAATTTTCTTTAATGTTTATTTTTGAGAGACAGAGAGAGAAAGAGAGCAATTGGGGATGGGACAGAGAGAGAGGAAGACACAGAATCTGAAGCAGGCTCCAGGCTCTCAGCTGTCAGCACAGAACCAAATGTGGGCTGAAACCCACAAACCACGAGATCATGACCTGAGCCACCCAGGCACCCGTACCAAAATATTTTTGAATGCATTGATCCATTGTCTTTTTGTTTCTAATCTTGCTATGGAAAAGTTTAATGTCATTGTGATTCCCAATCTTTTGTATTTATTTTTCTCCCTGTTTGGTTTTAATATCTTTTTTCCCCTACAGTTCAATATAGTGAAGTTGATATGGGTACTTTCTTAAAATCTATTTTACTAGTCACCCAGCCACTAATATCTGGAGATTCTTGCCCTTAAGTTTTAGACAATTTTCTTTTTTTCTCTCTTTTTTTACTAAAGTATAATAGACCTACAATATCCTATTAGTTTCGGGTGTACATCATAGGGATTTAATATTTTTATACATTATGAAATAATCTCTATGATAGGTCTAGTTACCTTCTGTTACCAAAGTTGTTACAGTATTATTCCTTATGCAGTACACTACATGTCCATGACTTATTTATTTTGTAAGGAGGTTTATACCTATTAATCCCCTTCACCTATTTTGTCTGCACTCCCAACCCCTCCAACTATTTTCTTAAGTTATTTGATAACTTAGTTTTACTTTTTACCTCCTGGAACACTTATTAGTTAGATGTCAATCTTCTAGGGCTGGTACTCTAATACTCTTTTGTTTTATGTTCAGTCTTTGTCTTATTTTACTTTTGGTGAGATTCATTCCACTTTTTTGTCTAACCCTTATGTCAAAATTTAAAAATTATTTTGATAATACTTTCTTTTTTTAAGAGTTCTTTCTTGTTCTCTGTTCCTATCATGTAACATATTAGTCTTGTTTCAATATGAAACATCTCTTACGTCTCTAGGGATATTAATTACAGTTTATTTTTTGTTTTGGTCTTTGTCTTTCGTGTCAGAGTCTATGCTTGCTCACAGAGCTGGTGATCTACTAGAAAGCAGATTAGAAACTTTCTCTGTAGGGACTGGCTTGCAAACTGGTGAGCTTCATTGTAGGTCAGTGGTTCTCTAGCAGAGGTGATTTCTCATCCCCACCCCCTACCACTGACAGACATTTGGCCATGTCTGAAGATATCTTTGATTATGTAAAGATACTACTGGTATCTAGTGGGTAGAAGCCAAGGATGCCGCTAAATATCTTAAAATGCACAAGGACAGCAGCCCCCAACCCTGCATTATCTGGTCCAAAATGTTAATAGTGCATAAGTTAAGAAACCCTGGGTTTGACCAACGTACTCTTTTCCTTGTGGACTCCTTATATCAATAGCTAAAGGACGTTTCTCTGGTTATGTGATCAGTTTCTCCAGGGACGAATTTTCCCCTATGGAAGGTATACCTAACTGCTCATATTTAGAACAGGCAAAGGATGGGGGCTGGCAGGGTACTTCAAGCTTTAATATGCAGATTTTTACTTAAAATTCTGTTTTCACTCTTGCACTTTACCTCACCATTCTTTGTTAGTATCCTCTCTGGTTCAAATTTTTCCAGAGGGATGGTTACCAGGCTGAGAGATTTGGGAATGAAGATGTAAGGATCCACTTTTTCTTATTACAGACTTCTCAACAATCTTATTATTAATACTACTCATCCTTACTCTTCAGGGTATTGGTATCTCTACTTTCTGAGCCACACTGGCATCCTGCAAGTCAAATTGGCTTGCTTCTGGCCAACAAATGCAGGCACTTAGATATGACCTTCCTGTGTTGTGCTAAGTCATTTATCATTTCTCTGATTTCCCTCCTAGTATAATGTGGTTTGGGGTTACAGATGTTTCCTAGATCAAAGATGAAATTTAAGTTTCTGTTTCTTGTTCTCCATGTGAGAAGAAGGCATTGGAAATGTCTTTAAGAAGGAAGTAATCAGGACTTTTCTGCCAAATTGCAGAAAACTCTTATTCTCTCCATCTTTAGTTGCTTCAAGTTCACAATTGAGGCATAATGTATGTTCTTTTGCAATATGCTGATAGAAGCTCTTTGAGCCTCTCTCTTTTGAGCCCTTATGCCTCCGTGATCACAGCTGTACTATAACTGTTCTTTTTTTATGCAAAGAGGGCAAAAGTAATGAATAAATGCTTTGGAAGTCCAGAGGAGAAATGAATACTTTGGTAGAATGGAGAAGGGTTTAAGGGAGGTGAGTTTTTCGTTGAAATTTAAAGTCTGATTGCTATGTAGCTACCAAAGGAGGGAGATAGAAAGGAGGGAGCAAAGTGGAGAGAATTCTAGACAGAGCAAATACAACTAACGAAAGGGCAGAGGTGTAAAAGAACTATTAAGGAGAATAATAATGGCTGACTATTCTTGGTATTTAACTAGTAAACTCATCTAACCTTCACATTAATCCTATGAGGATGATACGGTGATTATTATCCTGTTCCTAATTACACATATGAGGACACTGAGGCATAAAGAGGGTTAACAACTTGCCCAAGGTCCCTCAGCTAAGGAGTGACAAAGCAGGCAGCATAGCCCCACAGAGTGTGTTCTTCATGACCACTCTAGACTGCACCTCTACGAGAAATGTCACTACCTAAGTTGACGAGTAGTGGGAGATAGGACCAGTAAGGAAGCTGGGAGCCAGGTTAAAGGGTCTTGTATGACAGGCTGAGGGGCTTAGAATTTATCATATCTCTAGAAGCCACCAGGCTATAGATCCTAAGCAAGGTCAAATTAACAGTTTATCTCTCTCTTTCTCTCTTTTAAAATTTTAATTCCAGTATAATTAACATACAGTGTTATATTAGTTTCAGGTGTACAACACAGTGATTCAACAACTGCATACATCACCCAGTGCTCATCATGACAAGTGCCCTCCTTAATCCCCATCGCCTATTTCACCACCCCCCTGCCCCCCACCCATCTACCTCCCCTCTGGTAACTATCAGTTTGTTTTCTGAGTTAGGAGTCTATTTCTCGGTTTGTCTCTCTCTTTTTGTTTTGCGTTTGCTCAATTGTTTTGTTTCTTAAATTCTACATATGAGTGAAATCATATGGTATTTGTCTTTCTCTGACTTTTTCACTTAGCATTATACTCTCTGGCCCCAACCATGTCGTTGCAAATGGCAAGATTTCATTCTTTTATAAGGCTGAGTAGTATTCCATTATATGTATCTATATATACCACATCTTCTTTATCCATTGATCTATTAATGGACATGTGGGCTGCTTCTATAATTTGGTTATTATAAATAATGCTTCTATAAACAGTAGTGCATGTATCCCTTTTAACTAGTGATTTTGTATTTTGGGGATAAATACCCAGGAGTGAAATTACTGAATTGTAGGGTATTTCTATTTTTAACATTTTGAGTAACTTCCAAACTGTTTTCCAGAGTGGCTGCACCAGTGTGCATTCCCATCAAAAGTGCAAGAAGGTTCCTTTTTCTCCACATCCTTGCCAACACTTGTTTCTTATGTTTTTGATTTTAGCCATTCTGACAGGTATGAGGTGATATCTCATTGAGTTTTGATTTATATTTCTCTGATTATGAGTGATGTTGAGCATCTTTTCATGTGTCTGTTGGTCACCTGAATGTATTCTTTGGAGAAATGTCTGTTCATGTATTTTGCTCATTTTTTAACTGGATTACTTGGTTTGGGGTGGTTGAGTTGTCTAAGTTCTTTTTATATTTTGGTTATTAATCCTTTATTGGATATATCACTTGTAAATATCTCCTACCATTCAGTAGGTTGCCTTTAGTTTTATTTATTATTTCCTTTGCTGTGCAAAGGCTTTTTATTTTGAGGTAGTCCCAATAGTTTATCTTTGCTTTTATTTCCCTTGCTTCAGAAGACATATTTAGAAAAATATTGCTATGGTCAGTGTCAAAGACATTACTGCCTGTGCTCTCTTCTAGGATTTTTATGGTTTCAGGTGTCACACTCAGGTCTTTAAACAATTTCGAGTTTGTTTTGGTGTATGGTGTAAGCAAGTGGTCCAGTTTCTTTCTTTTGCATGTTGCTGTCCTGTTTTCCCAACACTATTTGTTGAAGAGACTGTTTTTTTTTCCCATTGGATATTCTTTCATGCTTTGTCAAAGATTAGTTGACCATATAATTGTGGGGTTATTTCTGTTTTGTCTATTCTGTTCCATTGACCTGTGTCTATTTTACGTACCAACAGTACCATACTGTTTTGATTACTACACCTTTATAATATAACTTGAAATCCAGAATTATGATACCTCCAGCTTTGCTTCTCTTTTTCAAAATTCACTGTTTATCTCTTAAGTCCTCATGATTAATAATTCCCATCCACCAAATGAAAAGCTCTCAATGCTTCTCTTTTCTGGAATGTCTCTTAAATCCTAGGGCTGAAAGTTGCCTCCAGAGCAGCTGGGTTGGCCTAACCCATTTCTATAACCTTACTGCTGCTCCAACCACCCTCAGTTGGTATGGCCTCTCCCAGGCAACTGTACTACTGACACTCTCTGGGCAATTGATCTTCCCGCAAATGGGTTCCTGACCACACATACTGCTGCTGATTGCTTCTGGAAGGATCAGAAGTCCAAACAAAAATCTAGAGAAACATTTATAGAAGGAGTGTTTATATGCTGATAAAGTATTACTTGGAATGTGGGGCAATTCTCATTTTGTTACTAGAGACTAATATTTAATGGGATAATTAAATAGTTAATGGATATAGCTATATTTATATGAGTATGTAGAGTTATGATGACTTATGATATTAAAGTCTCTCTTCATGAAAGTGCAATATAGCCTTACATTAGTAGAAGATTTTGAGCCTATAAACTATTGGACACTTGAAAAAAAAAAGGACAAATATGATTAAGTGCTTAGTAAATGTTATGGGAGATAAAAGGAAGTGTCAGGTACAGTCCAAGACTTCAGGAAATACATAATCTCACCATGTGTCATTTGAAATGGTTTTGTATACATCTTTGTTTGTTTCTTATTCTTCTTTCCATATCCCAGTTACAAATTACTGAAGTAAATTAGTCCTTCTAGATATAGGCCCTTTTATCAGGCACTCGTATGTCTTACAAAATTTAGCACATTTCTAGTGTCACAGCAGGAACTTAGTCATCATGGATTCCTTTTTTATTTGCAGTTTCTATATCCTTTAATGGTCTCTGGAGGAAGGTATACTCTTTATTCACATTAATAATAGAAAATATAAGTATTTCTAGTATTACTTATTTCTGGATGTACATTATAGTAAACTAGTTAAATATTTCCAAGCTCATGTGTATGCAAAGGCTATCATATTAATTCCCTTCTAATTGTAAAATTGTAGAAAAAATAAAAATCACCCATTGGGACACCTGGGTGGCTCAGTCAGTTAAGCATGCTACTCTTGATTTGGCTCAGGTCACGATCTCACAGTTCATGGGATTGAACCCTTCATTGGGCTCTGGGGCTCTGTGCTGACAGCATCATGGAGACTGCTTGGGATTCTCTATCTCTTCCTTACTCTGCCTCTCCCCAGCTCACACACTCTCTCTCAAAATAAAAAAATCATCCATAATTCCCCCATTCAGAAATAGGAATTGTTAATATTGTAAAATTTTTCCTCTTTAGATTTTTATCTGTGGAAATACTTATGCCAATGAAATCATCAGAGATGATGTAATTTATGTATAAAAATGCTTATAATAACATTATCATGTTTTTTTTAATTTTTTTTTCAACATTTATTTTTGGAACAGAGAGAGACAGAGCATGAACGGGGGAGGGGCAGAGAGAGAGGGAGACACAGAGTCGGAAACAGGCTCCAGGCTCTGAGCCATCAGCCCAGAGCCTGACGCGGGGCTCGAACTCACGGACCGCGAGATCGTGACCTGGCTGAAGTCGGACGCTTAACCGACTGCGCCATCCAGGCGCCCCCATTATCATATTTAAACTTAAAAACAACATAATTGTGCAAAAGAGAGTAATGGTTAAATTTATTATAGATTATCATATCCACATAAGACATTATTTTGTAGGTTTATAGGTTATTGTAGCCATTGTTTTTATAGCAGCTTTGCTGAGATATATTGTACATACCATAAAATTCACTCATTGAAACTGCTGAATTCAACAGTTTTTAGTATATTCACAGAGTTTTGTAACCATTGCCACAATCAATTTTAGAACACTTTACCACCCTAAAAAAAATGGATACCTTTAGCAGTCACTCCCCAATCCTCTCCTTCCACTCAAATCCAGCCATAGGCAGCAAGCAACTAATCTAATTCTTTATTTCTATAGATTTTCCTATTATGAACATTTCATATAAGTGGAATCAGACAAAAGTGGGCTTTTATGTCTTTCATTGAGCATAAAGCTTTCAAAGTTTATCCATATTGTAGCAAGTATCTGTACTTCATTCCTTCTTGTGGCTGAATAATTTTCCATTGCATGGATATATCACTTTTTGTTTATCCATTTATCAGCAGACAGACATTTTGATTATTTCTACTTTTTGGCCGTAATGAAAAATGGTGCTATGAATATGAGCATTCCTGTACAAGATTTTTAAAGGCATATATTTTCAGTTCTTTTGGGTATATACTGAGGAGTGAAATTGTTGTGCCATATGGTAATCTATGTTTAAACACCTGAGGAATTGCCAGCCTGTTGTCCATAGTGGCTGCACCGTTTACATTCCCACCAGCAAGGTATGAGTGTTCCAATTTCGCCACATCTTTACTAATATTTCTTATCATCTGTCTTTTTTTAAATTATAGCCAACATAGTGAGTGTGAAATGGTATCTTATTGTAATTTTGATTTGCATTTCCATGAAGGGCAGGACATACAGCAACTTTTCATGTGCTTATTGGTCATATGTATATCTTCCTTGAAGAAATATCTACTCAGATTCTTTGCCCATTTTTTTAAAAAAATTTTAAACTGTTTATTTTTGAGAGAGAGAGACAGAGTGTGAGTGGGGGAGGGGCAGAGAGAGAGAGAGAGAGAGAGAGGGAGACACAGGATCTGAAGCAAGCTTCAGGGCTTGAACCCACAAACCGTGAGATCATGACCTGAGCCAAAGATGAACACCCAACTGACTGAATCACTCAAGTGCCTCTCTTTGCCCATTTTTTAACTGAGCTGTTTTCTGCTACTGAGTTGTAGAAGTTCTTTATGTATTCTAGATACAAGTATTTTATGAGATATATAATTTGTAAGTATTTCTTCCCATTCTGTGGATTGTCTTTTTACTTTCTTGATAGTGTTCTTTGAAGAACAAAAGTCTTAAGCTTAGTAAAGTGCAACTTTTCTATGTTTTTGTTGCTGGTGCTTTTGGTGCCAAATCTGAAGTCATAAAGATTCAGCCCTTCGTTCTGAAAGTTTTATAGTTTTAGTTCTTACATTCAGGACTTTGATCCATTTTATGTTAATTTTTGTATATGATGTGAAGGAAGGGCCCAAGTTCATTCTTTTGGATGTAGCTATTCAGTTGTCCTAGCACTGTGTTGAAAGGCTGTTCTTTTCCATTAGATGATCTTGGCATCCTTGTAAAAAGGTTGGCTTAGATATATGGGTTTACTTTTGGACTCTAAATTCTATTCCAATGATCCATATATCTGTTTTTATGTCAGTACCAATATTGTTTTAATTATTGTTGCTTTGTAATAAGTTTTTAAATCAGAGAGCATAACTGCTCCTACTTTGTTCTTCAAGACGGTTTTGGCTAATCTTGTCCTTTGCAATTTCATGTTAATTTTATAATCAGCTGATTCTAAATCTATGAAAAAATCAGCTGGGAGTCTGTTGACTCTCTAGATCATTTTGGGGAGTACTGCCAGTTAAACAGAATTAAATCTTCTGATCCATGAACGTGGGATATTTTTCTAATTTTTTAGTCTTTTAAAATTTCTTTTAATAATGCTTTATAGTTTTCAGAGTTTTATCATTCTTTTGTTAAATTTATTCCCAAGTACATTAGTCTTTTTGAAGCTATTATAAATGGATCTGTTGGGGCGCCTGGGTGGCTCGGTCGGTTAAGCGTCCGACTTTGGCTCAGGTCATGATCTCACGGTCCGTGAATTCAAGCCCCGCGTCGGGCTCTGTGCTGACAGCTCAGAGCCTGGAGCCTGTTTCAGATTCTGTGTCTCCCTCTCTCTCTGCCCCTCCCCTGTTCACGCTCTGTCTCTCTCTGTCTCAAAAATAAATAAACGTTAAAAAAAATTTTTTTTTTATAAATGGATCTGTTTTCTTAATTTTATATTTGGATTGCAAGTGTATAGAAACAAAATTATTTTTTTTCTATATTAATCTTATATGCTGTAAACTTGTTGGATTCATTTATTAGTCCTCAGAGTATCTTCCTTAGCATCACCATACAATATTATGTCATCTGTAAGATTTTATTTCTTCCTTTTCCTTTGTATGTCTTTGATTTATTTTTCTTCCCTAATTGCTCTAACTAGAACCTCCAGTAAAATTTTGAACAGAAGTGGTGACAGCAGACATTTTGTCTTGTTCCTGATTGTAGGGGGAAAATCATATAGTCTCATAATTAAGCATGATGCTAGCTTTGGGTTTTTCATAGATGTCCCTTTATCAGATTCAGTAACTTCCCTTTTATTTGTATTTAATTGAGTATTTTTACCATGAAAACTGTCAAATCCTTTTTTTTTCTGTCCCTATTGATAAATTATATGAGTTGATTTTAGGTTGTTGAAATAATCTTGCATCATTGAGAAAAATCCTACTTGGTCCTGGTGTAAAATTCTTTTTATATGTTGCTAGGTTCTGTTTGTTGGTATTATGTTAAGGATCTTTGCATCCATATTCATAAGCAATGTTGGTCTGTAATATTTCCTTCCTTGTGATGTCTTTGTCTGATTTTGGTCTCATGAAATGGTTAGGGAAATGTGTTCTCTTTTTCTGTTTTAGGGAAGAGTTTATAAACGATTTGTATTAATTCTCTGAATGTTTGGTATTCAGCAATAAGCCAGGCCTGGGTTCTTTCTGGGTAATTTTGATTACTAAGTCAATCTCTTTACTTGTTAAAGACCTATTCAAATAGTCTATTACTTCTTGTGTTAGTTTTGGTAGTGTTTTTCTAGGAATGTTTCCCTTTTATCTAATTTAATGTACAATTATTTATAGCATTTCTTTATAATCTTTTTTGTTTCTCTATGGTCAGTAGTAATGTCTCTTTTCAATACTGATTCTAGTAATTTGAGTCTTTTTACTTTTTTCTTGGCCTATCCTGCTAAAGATTTATCAATTTTGTAGATTTTCTCAAAGAACCAGCTTTTTGTTTAAGTAATTTTCTGTTGTTTTCCTGTCTCCATTCCATTAATTTTTGCTCTAATCATTATTATTTCATACCATCTATTTGCATTGAGTTTAGTTTGTTCTTTGTCCAATATCTTCAGGTGGAAGCTTAGATTATTCATTTGAGATCTTTCATCTTTTTGAATATAGGAAGTTATAGCTGTAAAGTTTCCTTTAAGTACTGTTTAGCTACATTCCATAAGTAATGGTATGTTGTATCTTCATTTTTCATCCATATCAATGTATTTTATCATTTCCTTCAGGAGTTTCCTCTGACCCATTGATACATCTTCTTCCATTCTTTTACTTTCAATCTATTTGTATCTTTGAATCTAAAGTGTGCTGGAGGCATCAAAAAGTTGGATCTGGTTTTTCTAAATCCAGTCTCATAGTCTCTGACCTTTGATTGGATTGTTTAATTCAGTCACATTTAATATTATCATTTATATAGTTGAATTTATGTCTGTCATTGTATTTTTTTGTTTTCTATACGCCCCATTTCTTTTTTGTTCCCCTATTCCTTCTTTATTGCTTTCTTTTGCATTAAATGAATATTTTCTAGTATAGTATTTTAATTCCCTTAATAATTGTTTCACTAATTTTTCAGTTATTTCTTAGTGACTGCTCCAGGGTTTATCATATGCATCTTAAATTATTAGAAAATATTTCAGATTTACACTAACTTAATTCCAGTGAGATATAGAAGCGTTACTTCTATTTAACTCTAATCCTTCTTCCACCTTTTTTGTGATACTATTATTTTATGTATTGCATGTATATATGTTACAAACTCAACAATATACTTTTATTGATTGATTAATTGGTGTCTTTAAAAATTTTTTTTTTACATTTATTTATTTTTGAAAGACAGAGAGAGACAGATCACAAATGGGGGAGGGGCAAAGAGAGAATGAGATACAGAATCCGAAGCAGGCTCCAGGCTCAAGCTGTTAGCACAGAGCCTGATGTGGTGCTCATACCCACGAACCATGAGCCAAAGTTGGACGCTTACTCGACTGAGCCACCCAGGTACCCCTAATTGGTATCTTTTTAAAAAGAATTTTTAACATTTATTTATTTCTGAGACAGAGAGAGACAGAGCATGAGCAGGGGAGGGGCAGAGAGCAAGGGAGACAGAATCCAAAGCAGGCTCCAGGCTTTGAGCTGTCAGCACAAAGCTCCATGTGGGGCTTGAACCCATGAACCAAGAGATCATGACCTGAACTGAAGTTGGAGGCTTAACCAACTGAGCCACTCAGGTGCCCCTTATTGATATCTTTTAAAGAAGGTGAAAGTGGACATCCATATGCAAAACAATGAATCTAGACATAGACCTTATGCCTTTCACAAAAATTAACTCAAAATTGATCCATAGTGTAAAAATATAGTAAGTGTAAAATATAGTACTATAAAATATAGTAAGTGTAAAATATAGTACTATAAAACTCCTAGAAGATAACATAGGAAAAGACCTAGATGACTTTGAGTTTGGTCAAAGAACACCAAAGGCACAATATATGAAAGAAATAATTGATAAAGTAGACCTCATTAAAACTTAAAACTTCTGCTCTGTGAAGGACAATGTTAATAGAAAACAAGTCATAGATTGAGAGAAAATACTTTCAAAAGACACATCTGATAAAGGATTATTATCCAAAATATACAAGTAACTATTAAAATTCAACAAGAAAACAACACAATTTTAAAATGAACTTGGGGCGCCTGGGTGGCGCAGTCGGTTAAGCGCCCGACTTCAGCCAGGTCACGATCTCGCGGTCCGAGAGTTCGAGCCCCGCGTCAGGCTATGGGCTGATGGCTCAGAGCCTGGAGCCTGTTTCCGATTCTGCGTCTCCCTCTCTCTCTGCCCCTCCCCCATTCATGCTCTGTCTCTCTCTGTCCCAAAAAAATAAATAAACGTTGAAAAAAAAATTAAAAAAAAAATGAACTAAAGACATTAGCAGATGCCTCAGCAAAGAAGATATACAGATGGAAAATAAGTATATGAAAAGATGCTCCATATTTTATGTCATCAGGGAGATACAAATAAAGCAACAATGAGATACCACTCTGCAACTATTAGAATGATCAAAATCTAGAACACTGGCAACATCAAATGCTGGCGAGGAACTGATGCTGATGAGAACCGTAAAATGGTACAGCCACATTGGAAGATAATTTGGTAGTTTCTTACATAACTAAACATATATTTACCATATGATTTAGCAATTGTGCTCCTTGGTATTTACCCAAAGGAGTTGAAAATTTACATTCACACAAAAACCTTCATGTGGGTGTTTATTGCAGCTTTTTGTATAATTGCCAAAACTTGGAAGCAACAAAAATGTCCTTCAGTCAGTGAATGGATAAATAAAATGTGGTCAGACAATGGACTGTGATTTAGTGCTAAAAACAAGTGTGCTATCAAGCCAAGAAAAGACATGGACAAATCTTAAGTGCATATTATTAAGTGAAAGAACCAATCTGAAAAGGCTACATACTGTAGGATTACAACTATATGACACTCTGGAAAATGCAGAACTACAGACACAATAAAAAGATTAGTAATTCCTGGGGTTGGAGGGGGTAGAGAGATGAACAGGCAGAACATAGAGGATTTTTAGGGCAGTGGAAATACTCTATATGATATTATAATGATAGATATATTTCATTATACATGTGTCCAAACCCATAAAATATAAACACCAAGATTGAACACTTAGTAAACACATAGTAAACTACGATCTTTGGGTGATTATGATTTGCTAGTGAAGTTTATCCTTGGTAAAAAATGTACCACTTTGGTTTAGTGTTATTGCTAATGAGGGAGGCTATGCATGCATGTGGGGGGTATGTGGAAAATCCCTGTACCTCCCTCTCAATTTTGTTGTAAACCTAAACCTGCTCAAAAAATAGTTTAAAAAAAATTAGGTGGAAGAAGAAAGAACAGGCATATATTTATAGAATTTGTTATGTCAACTTTCTTATTTACCACTATTGGTTCTCTTCATTTGTTCTTGTGGATTTGAAATACCATCTGGTGTCACTTCCTTATTCCAATACAGATTTGCACCCACCCACTTTCTTTGTTCTGTTATTGTCAAATATATTATATTTCTATATGTTATGGGTCCAGCAACATATACATATGCTTATGTATATGTATAGTGTTGTTTATACAATTACATTAAAAATCAATTAAAAAAGAAAGAAGAAGAAATATTTATTAAAGTGCACTTCATAATCACATTATTACCTTTATTGTTACTGGTTTTTTTTTCCCCATGTGGATTTGAATTACTATCTGGAGTCATTTGCTTTGTCTTGAAGAACTTCCTTTAGTGTTTCCTATTAGCCAGGTCTTCTAACAACAAATTCTCTCCATTTTTGTTTATCTATGAATATCTTTATTTTGCTTTCTATTTTGAAAAATAGTTTTGCTGGATATAACATTCTTAATCTTTTTTCTTGCAGCACTTTGAATATGTCATCCCACTTCCTTCTTTTTTTAAATATTTAAATTTATTAAAATTTACATCCAAATTAGTTAGCATAGAGTGCAACAATGATTTTAGGAGTAGATTCCCTAGTGCCTCTTACCCATTTAGCCCATCACCCCTCCCACAACCCCTCATCCCACTTCCTTCTGACCTCTATTGTTCCTGCTGAAAATCTACTGTTTATCTTATTGGGGTTCCCTTTTACACGAGTCATTTTCTTTTGCTGCTTACAAAATTTCCTTTTTCTCTTTCAGCATTTTTACTATGATATTTATAAATGTGGATCTCTCCGTGTTTATTGTACTTAAAATTTTTTGAGCCTCTCGAGATTCATGTTTTTATCAATTTGGGGAAGTATTCAGTCATTATTTCTTTGAATATTTTTTCTGCTCCTTTTTCTCTTCTCCTGATACTCCCATTACACATATGTTGGTGTGTTTAATAGCACCCCACATTTCTCTGAGGCTCTATTCATTTTGCTTTATTTTCTTTGTTCTGATTCTTTGTACTATATGATCTCTACTGGCTTATCTTAAAATCTGTTGATTCTAATGAATTTTCCACTCCAACTATTGTTTTTTTCAACTCCAGAATTTTGATTTGTTTCTTTCTTATAACTGCTTTCTTTGATATTCTCTTTGATGAAACATTGTCATTCTACCTCCCTATACTTTTTAAAGCAAGGCTTCCTTTGTTTCTTTCAACATACTTATAATAGATGCTTTGAAGTCTTCATCTGTTAAATCTGACATCTGGGTACTCTCATAGGTAGTTTCTGTGCCTGTTTCCCCCCCCCATCCACCACCATGTGTAGGACATACTCTTCTCTTTTCTTTTCTTTTTTCTTTTTCTTTTCCTTTTCCTTTTCTCTTGTTCTCTTTTCTTTCTTTCTTTCACATGTCTTATTTGTTGTTGTTGTAGAAAACTGTAATTTTTGGTAGTAGACTGCAGCAACTTCAGATACTGTTGTCTCCCATCCTGGGAGCTTGTTTTTGTTTTTGTTTGTCTATTTGTTTAGTAACTAGGCTGGACTATATTAATCAAGTCTATTTTCCTACAGTGTGAAGCCTGTGATGTTGCCCCTCAGAGGGCAGGTCCTTGAGCATGTGAGCAGTCCCTGGGATGATAGTGGGTTTAGCAGTGCACTCCTTAACTATCTCTTCCCTTGATCTTTCTATTGCACCATCTGCCTCTGTCAGTATCACACCTAGCTGTTAGGCTCCATTAATCGCTGGCTGACTGCTTTATTGTTTTCAGCAATATCCTGGGGCATAAATTTCTCCATAGTCTAACTCAATTACATCCAAGATCCTTTGCAGAGGTAGTTTTTGAGACCAATTTTTGAAATTTTTTATGAAACCTAAGAGTTCATAACTGTGGTTTTCTCTGGTAAACCAGCTGGCCAAGGTTTAGCTTCTTGCTCTCATGGAACTACCAGCTTTCTCCTAACTGTTTACCACCAAATTCTCTATTGTTTTCAAGAGTACCCATATGCTCTTTGTTTCAAATAAAGTTAGTTCCTTTGGGCAGTACTTCATAGCTCTCTTTTCTTATGGACTGTCTACCTCCTAGGCAAAATGTCTAAGCCACAGCTCCAGAGCTGGGGACAGGGGCAGGGGCCCACTTTTATCAGAGTGACACTCCTAATTTATGAGTAGGGCATAGAGGGAGGGGATATTCTCCAGTGAAGTCAATTGGAATCCAGTATTCTCGGCTTGCCATCATCCCTCGAGTAGAGCTTCCACCATATATGTGGAGGCTGGATGGAAGAAGGGAGACTTCACTCTCTTAGCCACACTCACCAAGGAACTTGAATCTGGGAGGATTAGAAATTCTGGTAGGCCTGCCTCTCCCAGGGAGACACTCAATCCCTTAACTAGTTGCTGAAGGTAGGGGCAGCCCCGTCTTCTTGACCATACTCACCTGGATTGGAACATCTTGCTGGAAGGTGGGAGTGTGGAGGAAGGGAATGAGTCATAGTTCAAGTGTCACAGACTTGCTGTTCTTATGGCGATTCAGTAGATTTTCTTGAATTAAGTGTTTCTTTGCTGTATGCATTAGGGCAATTTCCAAAGACTTAAAATGGCTGTTTATTTTATAATTTTCATAAGATATAGCTGTTTTTCTGGGGCCTGGGTCAGTGGAGCAAATTCTTCCTCCATTCCAGAAATGGAACTCCCAACAGTCATCACATTTATGAAGAATATTTTAATTACATAAGAAAATGGTCATAATATAACAGCTGATAAAGGTACAAGTTAAAAATATTTTCAGTATAGCCCCAAATTTCTATATCATGCATATGTACAGGGTTTTTTGAATACATATATTTTATATATTAAAAGAGAAAAGACTGGAAGAAAATAAGCAAAGTCTTAACAACTGATCTTTTAGTTATTTTCCAAATTTTGTTTAATGATTATGTATTGTTAATATAATAAAAAAATTAAAATACAACACAATACAATATCTTAGTAGTTTTAGCTTAAGTATGTTTTCCCTGACATGCCCTCTTGGCTGCCTATAGTAATATTGGAGGAACAACAATATTGTAGAAAAGTTTACACCAGTACATTACACCAGTAAGTACCAATACGTTATAATAATGGGTCACTGGTATAATTGTATGAATCAAATGACAGAGACCTAACTTTAGTTTACTTTGGGCAGTCAGGAAATAGAATTATATTTCAAACACTTTCCACATGGTGATGATGATGATGATGATGATGATAATGATGATGATAGACAACTCTGTGCACTTACAATGTGCCAGACCCCTTCCCTTTATTATTTGATATAATCTTCATATTCTTATGAGATAGATACTGCTATTATCTTTATTTCATATGTGAAAAAATTAGGGCATAGATAGAATAAGTAATTTGCACGTTTCAATTAGGAAGGGGAATGGGAATAGAAACCAGTAACAGAAAACCAGATTATCATGGGCTGAAACATTTAGCACTTAATTTTTTGCATATTAACAGAAATCAAGAGGACTGGTACTCCTTGCATTTTTGTTCTTTTCCATCCTTAGTGTGCAGCATTTAGTCTCAGAATTACAAGATCCTTTTAGGCCTCTAGACATTGTTTCTTGGAGGAGAGAAGAGTAGAAGATGGAATGCAAAGGGTAAAGGGGATATATGCCAAGTTTATCCCTTTAAAAAATCTTTCCCCAGAATATCTTCCTTGTAAATTGCATTTCCTTCTCATTGGCCAGAACTCGGTCTGTGATCACTCTCATCTTCAAAGGAGGTTGAACTAAATATCTTAGTTCGGGAGCTTCTATAGTTGAAGAGACAAGGGGGAAGACAATGGCTTTTGGACCATCAATCCATTGTGTTACACAGCCCAAGGTCATATAGCTAGTAAATGGTGCTAGTAAATTCTCTTAACCTCTCTAATAATCTTCCTGAAGGTATTCAGAGATTCTATTTGGAATATAGAAATGATTATTATAAAATTTTGCCATTGGTATGACTCTTAGATTTGTAGTCACAGACCCAGGCAGAGGATTGAAAAGAATTTATGATCTAAGAGATGACATCAGCAGGGCTGGAGAACTGTTGTCTACAAAAGATCTAAAAAGAATGTAAACTTAATGATGCAATGAAAGGATTAGTTTAATTCAGACAGGGTTAACAAAGGAATGCAAAAGGTGGTTTGTAGAATTATATCTACTAAAATCAAGACATAATGATGATTAAAAAAAAACTGAAAAAAAAATAAAAAACAAACCCAGGGAACAAGTATTAGAATTCTCTTTTGTCACATTTCTCTTTGCAAGTGTGTATCCTCAGGTTTGTATCCCTGTCTTGGAGATCTGGTTGATAAGCAACCATCTCAGGGTCTCAGGGCCAGTGCAATCACCTCAACTTTCCTGGGATGTTACAATTCCACTTTTGTCCAGTTAAGTGTCCTTCCAACCATATGGAGTTTTAGAATGCAATTTAGATGTAATAAAATTAACCATCCCACAAATAACACTTTTATGTAACGTATAGGAAGAAGTTATCACTGGGTAATATCTTTTATTTGTTAAAGTGTAATACTTAAGACAGATTACCCATGTGCTTTTGGCTTTACCCACATTATTGATTTCAGACTTATAGTTTTAAATTGATAGGGATAGAATTTGGCTAATTTTATCAATAGATCTTAAATTAAAAAAAAAATTTTAACATTTATTTATTATTGAGAGACAGAGAGAGACAGAGCATGAGCAGGGGAGGGGCTGAGAGACGGGGAGACACAGAATCTGAAGCAGGCTCCAGGCTCTGAGCTGTCAGCACAGAGCCCGCCGCAGGGCCTGAACTCACAAACCGCAAGATCATGACCTGAGCTGAAGTCAGATGCCCATGATGGAGCCACCCAGGCGCCCCAATAGTTCTTAAATTTTTAAGAATTATTTGAGATAACTTTTGAGATTCACTGTATATATGCGTATGTTCAATTTATTAACTTATGGAATTGTTTTGCTCGTAAGGATTGTTGGGTTTACCCTGCCAAGCATTTGAAGTTGTAAAAGAGAATAGTAAATACATGAGATTTGTGAATGTAGTTAAGGAATGTATTTAAGAAAGTAACTAAGGGAGGAGCCAAGATGGCAGAACAGCATGGAAGTTTTTTGTGTGTCTCACGTCCATGAAATACAGCCAGACCAACACTAAACCATCCTACACACCTAGAAAACTGACTGGAGGATTAACACAACAATCTGCACAACCTGAACCACAGAATTCAGCAGAAAGAGAAAAAATTCATTTTTATTTTCAATTTTTATTAAAAATATTTTTCTTTAATTTTTATTACCATATTTTTTACTTTTGTGAATTTTTTTCAAATTATATTTAACTTCCACCATTTTATTTTATTCTACTTCAGTGTATTCATCTTTTCAAATTTTCAAATGATCTCCTTTTCTTTTTTTCTTTTTTTCATTTCTTTTCATTTTCTTGAATACAGAAAGAGAAAAACTTCCTTTTTACCTTCAATTTCTATTAAAAATATTTTTCTTTAATTTTTTACTATTTTTTTGCTTTTATGTAAATCTTTTCAAATTCTATTTTACTGCCATCATTTTATTTGTCTACTACAGTGTATTCACTTTTTCAAATTTTCAAACGATTTCCTTTTTTCCCTTTTTCCCCTTTTTCTTTTTTCTTTTTTCTCTTTTTTGTTTCTTTTCTTTTTCTTGAATATAAAAAAGAAAAATTCATTTTTATTTTTAATTTTTAATAAAAATATTTTCTTTAATTTTTCTACTATATTTTTTACTTCTATGTATATTTTTTCAAATTCTATTTTACCTCCATCATCTCATTTTAGTCTATTTTAGTGTATTCATTTTTTTCAAATTCTCAAACGATTTCCTTTTTTTTTCTCCTCCCCCCCTTTTTTTCTCTAATCTGTCAAACCACTTTCAACACCCAGACCAAAACACACCTATGATCTAGCATCATTTATTTGATTTGTGTGTGTGTGTGTTTAATTTTTTAATTTTAATATATTTAAAATTTTAATATTTTTAAAATTTAAAATTTTCTACCTCATTAATTCCTTTTCTACCTTCAAAATGACAAAATGAGGGAATTCACCCCAAAAGAAGAGCATGAAGAAACGACAGCCAGGGATTTAACCAACACAGATACAAGCAAGATGTCTGAACCAGAATTTAGAATCACGATAATAAGAATACTAGCTGGAGTTGGAAATAGATTAGAATCCCTTTCTGCAGAGATAAAAGAAGTAAAAAATAGCCAGAATGAAATTAAAAATGCTAAAACTGAGCTGCAATCACAGATGGATGCAGCGGCAGCAAGGATGGATAAGCCAGAACAGAGAATCAGTGATAAAGGGGACAAACTTATGGAGAATAATGAAATGGAAAAAAGAGGGAGATTAAGGCAAAAGAGCATGATTTAAGAATTAGAGAAATCAGTGACTCATTAAAAAGGAACAACATCAGAATCATAGGGGTCCCAGAAGAGGAGGAGAGAAAAATAGGGATAGAAGGGTTATGTGAGCAAATCTTAGCAGAAAACTTTCCTAACCTGGGGAAAGACACAGACATCAAAATCCAGGAAGCACAGAGGACCCCTATTAGATTCAACAAAAACCGACCATCAACAAGGCATATCATAGTCAAATTCATAAAATACTCAGGCAAGGAGAGAATCATGAAAGCAGCAAGGGAAAAAAAGTCCCTAACCTACAAGGGAAGACAGATCAGGTTTGCAGCAGACCTATCCACAGAAACTTGGCAGGCCAGAAAGGAGTGGCAGGATATATTCAGTGTGCTGAATCAGAAAAATATGCAGCCAAGAATTCTTTATCCAGCAAGGCTGTCATTCAAAATAGAAGGAGAGAAAAAGTTTCCCAGACAAACAAAAATTAAAGGAGCTTTTAACCACTAAACCAGCCATGCAAAAAAATTTAAGGGGGACTCTCTGAGGGGAGAAAAGAGGAAAAAAATATATCTATAGTAATTAATTAATTAATTAATACCAAAAGCAACAAAGATTAGAAAGGACCAGAGAACACCACCAGAAACTCCCACTCTACAAGCATCATAATGGCAATAAATTCATATCTTTCAGTACTCACTCTAAACATCAATAGACTCAATGCTCCAATCAAAAGACATAGGGTAACAGAATGGATAAGAAAACAAGATCCATCTATATGCTCTTTATAAGAGACCCACTTTAGACCTAAAGACACCTTCAAATTGAAAATAAAGGGATGGAGAAGTATCTATCATACTAATGGTCAACAAAAGAAACCCGGAGAAGTCATATTTATATCAGCCAATCTAGACTTTAAAATAAAGACTGTAGGGGCGCCTGGGTGGCGCAGTCGGTTAAGCGTCCAACTTCAGCCAGGTCACGATCTCGCGGTCCGGGAGTTCGAGCCCCGCGTCAGGCTCTGGGCTGATGGCTCAGAGCCTGGAGGCCGTTTCCGATTCTGTGTCTCCCTCTCTCTCTGACCCTCCCCCGTTCATGCTCTGTCTCTCTCTGTCCCAAAAATAAATAAACGTTGCAAAAAAAATTAAAAAATAAATAAATAAAATAAAATAAAGACTGTATCAAGAGATGCAGAAGGGCATTATGTCATAATCAAAGGGTCTATCCACCAAGAAGACCTAACAATTGTAAAGATTTATTCGCCAAATGGGGAGCACAAAAATATATACATCAATTAATCACAAACATAAAGAAACTCATTGATAGTAATACCATAATAGTAGGAGACTTCAACACCCCACTCACAGCAATGGACAGATTTTCTAATCAAAAAATCAACAAGGAAACAATGGCTTTGAATGACACACTGGGCCAGATGGACTTAACAGATATATTCAGAACATTTCATCCTAAAGCAGCAGAATATACATTCTTCTCCAGTGCACATGAAATGTTCTCCAGAATAGACCATATACTGGGACACAAATCAGTCCTAAGTAAGTACAAAAAGATCGAGATCGTACCGTGAATATTTTCAGACCACAACGCTATGAAACTTGAAATCAACCATAAGAAAAAATTTGGAAAAGTAACAAATACTTGGAGACTGAAGAACATCCTACTAAAGAATGAATGTGCTAACCAAGAAGTTAAAGAGGAGATTAAAAAGTACATGGAAGTATCAATGAAAATGATAACACCACAACCCAAAACCTCTGGGATGAAGCAAAGGTGACGGTCATAAGAGGAAAGTATATAGCAATCCAGGCCTTCCTAAAGAAGGAAGAAAGATCTCAGATACACCACCTAACTTTACGCCTTAAAGATCTGGAAAAAGAACAGCAAATAAAACCCAAAACCAGCAGAGGACAGGAAATAATAAAGATTAGAGAAGAAATTAATGCTATTAAAACCAAGAAAACAGTACAACAGATCAATGAAACCAGAAGCTGGTTCTTTGAAAGAATTAACAAAATTGATAAACCACTATCCAGTTTGATCAAAAAGAAAAAGGAAAGGACCCAAATAAATAAAATCAAGAATGAAAGAGGAGAGATCACAACCAACACAGCAGAAATAAAAACAATAATAAGAGAATATTATGAGCAATTACATGCCAATAAAATGGGTAATCCTAGAAACATATACACTACCAAAACTGAAACAGGAAGAAACAGAAAATTTGAACAGACCCATAACCAATAAGGATATTGAATTAGTAATCAAAAATCTGCCAAAAAACAAGAGTCCAGGGCCAGATAGCTTTCCAGGGGAATTCTACCAAACATTTAAGGAAGAGTTAACACCTATTCTCTTGAAGTTGTTCCAAAAAATGGAAATGGAAGGCAAACTTCCAAACTCTTTCTATGAAGCCAGCATTACCTTGATCCCAAAACCAGACAGAGACCCCACTAAAAAGGAGAACTATAGACCAATTTCCCTGATGAACATGGATGCAAAAATCTTCAACAAGATATTAGCCAACCGGCTCCAACAATACATTAAAAAAATGATTCACCACGACCAAGTGGGATTTATACCTGGGATGCAGGGCTGGTTAATATCCACAAAACAATTAACATGATTCATCACACCAATAAAAGAAAGGACAAGAACCATATGATCCTCTCAATAGATGCAGAGAAAGCATTTGACAAAACACAGCATCCTTTCTTGATAAAAGCCCTCAAGAAAGTAGGGATAGAAGGAGCATACCTCGAGATCATAAAAGCCATATATGAATGACCCAATGCTAATATCATCCTCAGTGGGGAAAAACTGAGAGCTTTCCCACTAAGGTCAGGAACAAGACAGGGGTGTCCATTCTCACCACTGTTATTCAACATAGTATTAGAAGTCTTAGCCTCTGCAATCAGACAACACAAAGAAATAAAAGGCATCCAAATCGGCCAGGAGGAGGTCAAACTTTCACTCTTTGCAGATGACATGATACTCTATATGGAAAATCCAAAAGAGTCCACCAAAAAACTGCTAGAATTGATTTATGAATTCAGCAAAGTTGCAGGATATAAAATCAATGCACAGAAATCAGTTGCATTCCTATACACCAACAATGAAGCAACAGAAAGAATTCAAGGAATCAATCCCATTTACAATTGCACAAAAAACCATAAAATACCTAGGAATAAATCTAACCAAAGAGGTGAAAAATCTATACGCTGAAAACTATAGAAAGCTTATGAAAGAAATTGAAGAAGACACAAAGAAATGGAAAAAGATTCCATGCTCCTGGAGAGGAAGAACAAATATTGTTAAAATGTTGATACGACCCAAAGCAATCCACATATTCAATGCAATCCCTATCAAAATAACACCAGCATTCTTCACAGAGCTACAACAAATAATCCTAAAATTTGTATGGAACCAGAAAAGACCCTGAATAGCCAAAGCAATCTTGAAAAAGAAAACCAAAGCAGGAAGCATCACAATCCCAGACTTCAAGCTATACTACAAAGCTGTAACTACCAAGACAGTATGGTACTGGCACAAGAACAGACATTCAGATCAATGGAACAGAATAGAGAACCCAGAAATGGACCCACAAACGTATGGCCAACTAATCTTTGACAAAGCAGGAAAGAATATCCAATGGAATAAAGACAGTCTCTTCAGCAAGTGGTGCTGGGAAAACTGGACAGTGACATGCAGAAGAATGAACCTGGACCACTTTCTTACACCATACACAAAAATAAACTCAAAATGGATGAAAGACCTCAATGTAAGACAGGAAGCCATCAAAATCCCAGAGGAGAAAGCAGGCAAAAACCTCTTTGATCTTGGCCGCAGCAATTTCTTACTCAAAACGTCTCTGGAGACTAGGGAAACAAAACCACAAATGAACTATTGGGACCTCATCAAAATAAAAAGCTTCTGCACAACGAAAGAAATAGTCAGCAAAACTAAAAGGCAACTGACAGAATGGGAGAAGGTATTTGTAAATGACATATCAGATAAAGAGTGATTATCCAAAATCTATACAGAACTCACCAAACTCAACACCCAAAAAACAAATAATCCAGTGAAGAAATGGGCAAAAGACATGAATAGACACTTCTCCAAAGAAGACATCCAGAAGGCCAACTGACACATGAAAAAATGCTCAACGTCACTCATCATCAGGGAAATACAAATCAAAACCACAATGGGATACCACCTTACACCTGTCAGAATGGCTAACGTTAACAACTCAGGCCACAACAGATGTTGGGGAGGATGCAGAGAAACAGGATCTCTTTTGCATTGTTGGTGGGAATGCAAGCTGGTGCAGCCACTCTGGAAAACAGTATGGCGGTTCCTCAAAAAACTAAAAATAGAACTACCCTATGACTTAGCAATTGCACTACTAGGCATTTATCCACGGGATACAGGTGTGCTGTTTCAAAGGGAAACATGCACCCCCCATGTTTATAGCAGCACTATCAACAATAGCCAAAGTATGGAAAGAGCCCAAATGTCCATCAATGGATGAATGGATAAAGAAGAAGTATATATATACAATGGAGTATTACTCGGCAATCAAAAAGAATGAAATTTTGCCATTTGCAACTACGTGGATGGAACTGGAGGGTATTATGCTAAGTGAAATTAGAGAAAGACAAAAATCATATGACTTCACTCATATGAGGACTTTAAGAGACAAAACAGATGAACATAAGGGAAGGGAAACAAAAATAATATAACAACAGGGAGGGGGACAAAACAGAAGAGACTCTTAAATATAGAGAACAAACTGAGGGTTACTGGAGGGGTTGTGGGAGGGGGGATGGGCTAGGGCTCAATAGGTAAATGGCACTAAGGAATCTACTCCTGAAATCATTGTTGCACTATATGCTAACTAATTTGGATGTAAATTAAAAAAAAAATAAAAATAAAATTAAAAAAATATAAAAATAAAAATAATAAAAAAGAAAGTAACTAAATAACTTGGGGAATAAATGGGAATAATTATTACAAAGAATTTAGCCTCTTTGTCTACCATGGATATATATCTACTGTGGTAGATAAAAATGTGGTATATATATACAATGAAATATTACTCAACAATCAAAAAGAATGAAATCTTGCTATTTGCAACAACTTGGATGGAACTAGAATATATTATGCTAAGCAAAATAAGTCAGACAGAAAAAGATAAATATCACATGATTTCACTCAGATGTATAATTTAAGAAAAAAAAACAGATGAACATAGGGGAAGGTAAGGAAAACTAAGCTAAAATCAGAGAGGGAAGCAAACCATAAGAGACTCTTAAATACAGAGAACAAACTGAGGGTTGTTGGAGGGGTGTTGGGTGGGGGAGTGGGCTCAATGGGTGATGGGCATTAAGGAGGACACTTGTTGGGATGAGTCCTGGGTGTTACATATAAGTGGTGAATCACTAAATTCTACTCGGAATTTCATAACCATTATGACACTATATGTTAACTAACTTGGATTTAGATAAAATTCAAAAATAAATAGATAAAAATAAAATATCTCTTGTGAAAAAATAAATAAAAATAAAGAAGTAAAAACAAAGAGATAAAAAGTAAAAAACAAAAAGAATTTAGCCTCTTTAGCTTGAGTCAATCAAATATTAGTAAAAAGAGTAAGTAAAAATGATTCATATTTTATTAGAATTATAAATAGAATTACATGACTGGTAGATTGCACTTAAAATGTAAGGAAATTAGATTTCGAATTTTATAATGTTAATCAGTAAATACTAGTTTAAAACCAAAGTGACTATAAGTAGTTCTTTCTCTGCACAAAGGCCCCTCTTGGACCTTAAAAGGCTGCACATTGACACATTTTCATTCTGGATGAATAGAGGCTTTATGTGGCAATTCACTGTTTACACAGCCCATAGCACTTGTCTAGACAAGGACAATAAGCTGGTTAATGCCAAATATGAAGGGAGCAGCAGGTTCCAAGAACTCGTGTTGTACTCTGGTTATTGGAAGGGATCTTTTTCTAAGATGCCTGCCAATTCTATCCCTTGCATAGAATTTATTTAAAATGATTTTTTCCCAAAAGAATAAAATAAATATAGAAAATAAAATGATTTTTTTCTTACTATAAAGAGAAATCTAGCCTTGGATTAAGGCAAACAAAGGGTGTCCCATTCAGCATGTTTGGTTACTCTGACAATGGAGCCAACCTTGTACTACTGCTCACGGGATCCCTAACCACATGAATTTGGGCCTCCAGAAAAGGGAGAGTTTTATATTTTCTGTAAAACAAATGATTTTAAGTTGTGTCAGCATCCTTCCTTGTCCAACAGAACTTCAGTTTATTTATCTTGGTTATGTCAAAATTGCTGGATTGGGAATTCATCTGCTGAAGTATCATTTGATTAACTGTCCTGTGTAAAGTTTTTCCCTTTCTATGCGTCTAAAGTAATCATCAGTAGAATAATATCCTGTTTTGTCAGGAGGAATGGAGGGCTCACTTGTTTGTTCTTATTGGCATATCCCTTATACAGGGCTGCTGGAGAAGGCAAGGGGATTTCAGGAGTTTCAGGTTTATTGGTAGATGTATCCATTGGAGGAAACAGCAGTGGCCCTGTCTTTGACAATGAGTTGCCTATTCCTCTGTGACAATCTGCTTCTCAAGTAATAGTAAAGAGCCCTCTAATGCACTCCATTCTAAAATCTCTGTTACTTCAGCATAGTTGCCTTTGTTAACTGGCTTTATTTTAATTTTAAAAATTTCACCTGATACTTTCAAGAGTAACCTCAGTTCCAAAGCCCTTTTGTGTGAGGAACAGAATTCACAACAAAATTCCTTCTCTGATAACCAGGGACACAGGGAACGTATTACTCAGTCCTTCAGCTTCCAGAGGTGATTTCTAACCACAGAGTCCTCAGAGCAGAAGGGATTTAGGATTGGTTTCCAGCCACATCTCTGGGCACAGGCTTCAGTCCCATGGCCTATGCCTTCTGTTGTGCCTTCCATGTAGCCAGGATATTGCCTATCCTGGGCCCCATGCCTGTGCCCTCTCTCAGCTCTGTTAACCTCCCTGCCTCCTGAGTTTGGCACTTAGCCTGGGCTGTCTCTGCTTTCTCTAGCTGGGGCACTAGATCCCAGTGTGGAGGAGACTGTGGCTGAGGCCCTGCCACCGTCTGGCCTTGGTACAGTTCTGAAACACAGTGCTGTTCATATTTTAATACACTACAAAACACCTGGAGGATGTTATGAAAATGCAAATTTGAGGGTGCCTGGATGACTCAACTGGTTAAAGAGCAGACTCTTGATTTCAGCTCAGGTTATGAACTCGTGATTGTGGGATCTAACCCCACATTGGGTTCGGTGCTTAGTGTGAAGGCTGCTTGGGATTCTCTCTCTCCCTTTCTCTCTGCCCCTCTTCTGCCTGCTCGCTCCTGCTCTCTCTCTCTCTCTCTCTCTCAAAAAAAAAAAAAAAGGCGGATTTTGATTCCATAGGTCTGGTTGTGGGTAGAACTAAAAGTTTGCATTTTTTATCAAGTCCCCAGGGATTTGAATTCTGCAGTTCTTGGACCACAATTTGAATCATAGAGATTTAAAAGACATTTAAGGTATAGGCCTTGGAGATACTGCAGGTTTGGTTCCAGACCATGATAATAAAGCAAATATCACAATAAAATGAGTCAAATGAATATTTTGGTTTCCTAGTGCATATAAGAGTTATGTTTATACTTTACTATAGTCTATTTAGTGTGCAACAGCATTATGTCCAAAAAATAATGTACATACCTTATTGAAAACTACTTTATTGCTAAAAATGCTATCATCTGAGCTCTCAGCCAGTCATACTCTTTTTGGTGGTGGTGGTGGGGGGGTGTCTTGCCTCAATGCTGATGGCTGGTGACTGATCAGCGTGGTGGTTACTGAAGGTTGGAGTAGCTGAGGCAATTTCTTAAAATAACAGAGCATTGGGAGTGCCTGGGTGGCTCAGTCAGTTAAACAGCCGACTCTTGACTTTGGCTCAGGTCATGATCTCACAGTTTGTGAGTTGGAGACCCCCTTCGGACTCCACTGACAGTGTGGAGCCTTCCTGGGATTCTCTCTTTCCTCTCTCTGTCCCTCTCTCTCTCAAAATAAATAAATAAGTAAAAATAACACAGCAATGAAGTTTGCTGCATCAGTGGGCTTTTTCTTTCATTTGAACACATAGAGACCATTGTAGGGTTATTAACTGGCCTAATTTCAATATTTTTGTGTCTCAGGGAATAGGACGCCTGAGGAGAGGGAGAGAGACAGGTGAATCACCTCTGGGTGAGTCAGAACACACATTTATTGATTAATCTCACCATCTTATGTGGGCACAATAGTGGCACCCCAAAATAATTACAGTAGTAATATAAAAAATCATTGATCACAGATCACTATAACAAAGATAATAATGAAAACAAAAAAACAAAAAGAAACCCAACAAAGATAATAATGAAAAAGTTTGAAATATTATGAGAATGACTAAAATGTGACCCAGAAAGACAAAGCAAGCAAATGCTGGTAGAAAAAATGGCGCTGATAGACCTGCTCCACGCAGGGTTGCCACAGTCTTTCAATTTGTACAAAATGCAACATCTGTGAAGTGTAATCAAGTGAAGCACAATAAAAGGAAGTATGCCTGTAATTAATTGATTAATTAATTTCTGTCTTCTATCTCTTTTCCTTTCTTCATCCCTTCCTTTTCCTCCCTCTTGTTAGCAAGAAACCTGTGCCTGATTAAGGTTAATGTAATTTCTGTCTGTTCTCCAAACTTGAGTTCACTTTAAAACATCCCTTTCTACACCTTACACCAACATTCAGGAAAAAAGATGGACCATGATGGTGGTGGTGGTGTGGGCTTAAAACTCATTTTGTCATTTAAATGGAAACCTTTTAAAATGTCTTTCAATTCAAATCTTCTGCCTAGATTCACTGTGGAAACTTGTTTGTAGTGTGTCAAATAAGACTCTGAAGATAATTTCTTTGTCTCACTTCTTGTCATTACTTCCTTTTGAAAAATAAGGCTTAGTATTTTTTTTTACATACTCTTTAGAAAAAGAATTCATTTTCCTACTAAATTCTGGAGACACTACTGCTTTCAGATCTCAGAATTCCCATCGGTAGTTGTCATTTATAATAAGACTTATGTGGGAAAAAGCTTGCCTTTTATGCTGTGATAGGGAACAAATGTTTTTCAAAACTAATAAAAACAACAAAATCAAAAGGACATTAAGTTTCTAGTCCTTAATTTTAAAATTAAAAACACCACAGTAATTATTTTGTGTGGTGTATGCTCTGTACATTAGGGTGGCTTTTTATTCTATCCTACTAATTTTTTTTTTTAACTCTTGTAGCAGCAGCTGGCCTCATGAACGCTTACCAAAGGTACCGAATTTCCTCTCTGTGTTGTCATGTCAGATGTGGTCAATGATATCCTGTTTCTGAAGGAACCAGTACAACTTCCTTCGTACTGCAGAAGCAGGAGCTGCCTCTGAGAATGAATAAATTCCACACAGAAAAATATTCACAAAACTATCATTCTAACTTAACTTTACAAGAGAGGAAGCCCTAATGACAACTAAACATTATTATTACTTCATGTTAACTTCCAAGTTCCCAACCTTTGCTAGGAGAGCTGTAAGAAGATCAAAAAGATGTTGCGGGGGCTGAGGCTTCAGTTTACCTGTCAGGTGCGGTTTAGCTTAAATCTGCTCGGCTGACTCCTATTAATTTCAAGGATGGGGAAGATGCTTGCTTGGGTTTGGGTGGTCACTAGAGGCAGTGGGGTGGTCCCGGACCCTCATAGAAACATATATTCCCCAAAGTGAAATAGTAGGTCAAAAGTGCACACGACACTTTGTCACAAATGGCCAGAATTCTCTCCTAAAAAAGGACCCATTTATTATGCTGCCAGTTTCTGGTTCTGACGACATTTCTATCACTTCCCTGGCTTAACTGATGTCATGGCACCTAAATATCATTTACATGTTAATACAACAATAGCACTGCTAAGCATTTACTACCTGCCTTAGACAGTTTTTCTTTCAACAACTCCATCTCCATCTTGCGAATAAGGAAACTGAGACTCCTTACTCCTTAAGTAACTCCAAGAGGTTAAGTAACCTGTCCAAAGTCCAGGAGAACAACAAGGGATGGATGTGGATGTGGTCTGCTCTGCAGGTAATTTAAATATAATAATAAAACTAGCTAAAAATCAGACTACCTTGATTGCTTTTTTAAAGCATTTGAAAAGTTTGTGATAAAAAGATACATGACAAATTTACTGTCTTAACCATTTTTAAATATATAGCTCCGTGGTATTAAGCACATTCACACTGCTGTGCAACCATCACCACCATCCACCTCCAGAACTCTTTTCATCTTGCAAAATTGAAAAATTGAACCCATTAAACAATAACCCCTCATTCCTTCCTGCCCCCAGTCCCTGACAAACACCATTCTGCTTTCTGTCTTAATGGATTTGACTACTCTAAGTCCCTCAGATAAGTGGGTTGTCCTTTGTGACTGGCTTATTTCACTTAACATAATGTCTTTAAGGTTTATCCAGGTTGTAGCACATGTCAGAATTTCCCTCCTTTCTCAACAGCTGAATAATATTCCACTGTGTAGATGTATGACATTTTGTCTATCCATTCATCCATCAGTGGACACTTGGGTTGCTTCAACTTTTTGGCAATGGTGAATATGCTCCTATGAACATGGGTGTGTGTGTGTGTGTGTGTGTGTGTGTGTGTGTGTGTGTGTGTATCGTGGGTGTATGTACTGTGTGTGTGTGTGTGTTTAAATCATTATGTACCAATAATTCTAAATAATGGCAGCAATAAAATAATCCTTCCTGAAAAAAACATTTTTTTTGGTTCAAGTTTTAAGCAACTATTGTGGGAATTATTGCATTTTAAAAACAGTGTATTCTTCAAAATTAGGACATTTTACAGATTATTTTTCCTTTAATAAACACTGGATTCTACACAGAAGTTAATTCCAAGAACAGGAGTTATGGAGTCCATCCTTATTCATTTAGAGAATAAATTTGTGAGGGTTTGAAATTTTTTGACCTTGCTTTGACTGCAATTCATATCTTGAACCCCTATTACGCATTCCTCTGTTTAAATAACTAAATTTAAAATAAACAATGATAGTAAATGATTATAAAGACAAAGAACAGAACCTGAGTTACCAGTGCTATCATTCTATGTGAATAATTTTGAGTTTTGTTTTTCTTTAAGATTTAAATTAATAAAACAGTGGTCAACTGTGTGGTATAATCTTTTTTATTAAGTACAAATATTTGGATGAGTTTGAATACCTCTCACTTTGAAACTTACTTTGTAAAATTGTTAATTGTTTTAAAACTGAAGAATTAATTTGAGAAAATAATGATCATTTACCAATTATTACATGAGGATTACTGAATATAACTGTTGTATGGAGGAGAGAATGTTAAAGATAATGATTACTCTGGTTGTCAAATGCTCTGGAAACATCAAAGTCACAAGCTTGTAAATAGCAAGGCATGTGTGTTCAAATCCAGATTAGTCTATTTCATGCTATTTACCCCTACTTTATGCTATTTAATTATTAGCCAGTTTGCCCATTTTCTAAAGACAGTTTGTTATCTACCAGTGCACTACAATGGTCAAAATAGCTACTACAGAGCAAGTACTTCAAGGTGAACATGGTATTCTCTTTCTCCTCAAGAAACTTCTACTCTTAGTGAGGAAGAAAACCTGTATCATAGGTTGAGTGTTTTCAGAAAATTAACTGGAATTTTATTTTTTGTATTGCTCTTGTTTTGCAGCTTTGGGGAATGTGCAGTAATGAGAATCAAGATCTTTTTCCATTTCTACCTAGGTGAGAGCCCTATGTTGTGCTTATAAAATCCAATCATCTTATACCCATCCTATGCCATGTGGTATTAAGGGCAGTTCCTTGTTCTCCAGAGAATCAGTACCCAACAGGTCAGCATGCGCCTTTTCTGCTGCTAGTGGACTGAGGAGGGATATTTTGGTTTGACTCAGGGCAAGGAATAGAGACTTAAGTGGGAAAGACAGGAATGCTTAGCTGTATATGCGTGCAAGGAGAGAGGAAAGAACAGAGGTTTCCCTAGAAGTAAATGAAACTAAGGAGTTTGAGGGGTTTCTGTGTATGATGAAGTGAGCCATATAAGGTGGGGTGAATCTCTGCTTTAGTAGGGAGTCAATGAATCCTGGCCAATCCATGCTAAGGCTTTGAGTGCCTATGAAGGCTCTGTATCCTCCTGCAGCTGGTGGAGGGGATTGCTACAGTGGGGGTTGGTCCCTGAGTTCACCAGATGACCAGTACCCAACAGGTCAGCATGCAACTGCTACACCATGCAGCTGGAGAACCAGTTTTCTGATATTGCCTGAATTCAGAATTCTTGGGTGATCTCATGGGAGGAAGAAGGGAGGCAGGAAGCCCATAGACTGAATTCTTATGATTCAAGAGAATGAGAATGAGAATGAGAAGCACATTTAGTTTAATTTTAGAAATAATGGAATGTGACATTTTCTGCACCTGAGTAGTGAAGAGTAAAATCCCTACTTGCTACACAAATAAACAAGCAAGTGCAACACAGGGATGAGCAATGGTGGGCCAAGCATTGAATGCACAGAAATCACTTGGGGATTGGGGGAAAGGGCTCCTGGGAAGAGATTTCCAAGTCAGGAATGAGATGCATTAGCCAGGAGAAAGGATACTGTGATGCACCAGGAAAAGAGGAGGAGGAAGAGTGCTCCAGGCAGAGTGCGTAAAAACACAAAGGCCAGATGGGAGAAAGAGCAGGAGCACCCAGAAACATAGATGGCTAGAGGGTTGGCACCAGGTGCGGTAAGTTGGGGGTAGATCTGGAAGACCCCACGATGGGAAATTGGGGTTTTATCCTGAGGGTTATAGGGAAAACAATTGGTGTGTTTTATGCAGAGGAACGAAGAGATGAGATTTAGGCTTTTAGAAAGATCATCTTGGCTGCCAAGAGGAGAACAGATTGTAGTGGGGCAAGACCAGCCAAAGTGAGGCAAGATGGGAGGTTCTATCTGTTATTCTGTGAAGCCTCATCAGATCTTTATGAAACCCTAGGGGCACCTTGAATTTTTATTTTTCACAAATTCATAAGATAAATTATTCTCCGTAGGCACCTCAGGTTTTATATCAGTTTCCTAGGGCTGCAGTAACAAAGTATCACAAAGTGGATGGTTTAAAGACAATAGAAATGTGTTCTCTCACATTTCTGGAGGCCAGAAGTCTGAGATTAAGGTGATGGCAGGGCCAGGCTCTGTCTAGGCCTTTAGGAGAATCCCTTCCACTCCTAGCTTCTGATAATTATAGCAATCCTTGGCATTCCTTGGCTTATAGATGCATCGCTCCAATCTCTGCCTCTGTCATCATGTGGCTTCCTCCTTGTGTGTCTCTGTCTTCACATCATCTTCCCTCTGTGTGCATGTCTGTGTCTCTTCTCTTCTTAGAAGAACATCAGTGAGCTTGAATTTAGAGCCCACCCTACTCTAATATGACCTCATCTTAACTAATTATATCTGTAAAGATGCTTTTTCTAGATAAGGTCACATTCTGAGATTTTGGGAGAGACATGAATTTGGGTGGGTTGGTGGGTGGGGCAGGTCATTATTCTACCCATTACAACTTTCATGTGAGCACACAAAAGCTGATCACTACTGGCTTTGAACCAACAGGCCTGGACCACCACCTCAACAGTTACTTTTCCTTCAGAAGTTAAACCCACTGTAAGGATTGTTTATGCATAGATTATTGTGTAGATTCACTTGGCTTTTTCATGTTTATAATGGCTTTTATCGAGATTCCAAGAGTAGAAAGATTGTAGCAAGTATCTGCCTCACTGAAGTACACCCTATATTCTACATTGAGACAACATATATTTTCAGCTCAGCATAACCTGTCTTCATGAAAACAGAATCAAAGACATTTTTGTTTAAGGCACAATGCTATGCAATCATCCATGTCAATTTTATTAAACACTAAAGGCAAAGTTTGAGTAATCAACTGGTTTAGGAGAAATACTTTTAATTTTGAGGGTAAAGTCTATGTATAATTTCAAAGATTATCAAAAAATTCAAAGACAAAACTTATATTTTGTTACCAAAATGTAGCTTTAGTTATTTACCAAAGTGATAAAACTGGGACATCAAGAAATTCTTATTATGAGTTAAATTCTTATTATATCACATGCATATTAGTATAACATAGTGACATAGTGTAGGAGTTGCAGCATGGTCTTTGTGTAGAAGGAATACATCTCTAATGTAATGTGAGATGGGTAGTTTAACATTTTCCTTGCTTTTAGTCTGTAATAGAGTACTTAAGATTTATTGTTTTTTCTATGAATCAGACCATGGAGTCTACAACAATCATGACTATTTTGAAGATTACACATAGGCAAAAAATTTAAGGATCCTAGATTTGTTTTTCTGGTCTATGGAGAGGGCTCCTTTGGGGTCCTGAACCCATCATGAAACATATTACTTATCTCTTCTAATGAGAAGTCATATTTTGTCAGACTACCATCAAAGGTCTTTTTAAATGTGTTCATAAAATATTGAACTGGAAGGGCAAAACAATGGCCATATACACTTCTCTTCAGGTTTATATCACTCTTTGGTAAGAGTCATCAACCACAAGCAAAATCCATCTAGCTGTACCATCACCTGGCTTAACCTACTTTTCCCAAATTCCTCACGGAGTAGTACAGGAGACTTTGCTGTGTGCTTTGTGAAAAGCTACTAACACTATGTTCACTTCTTTTTTTTAATGGTCATTTATTTATTTTTCAGAGAGAGAGAGAGAGAGCATGCAGGCATGTGCAGGTGTGAGTGGGGGAGGGGCAGAGAGTGAGGGAGACAGAGAATCTCAAGCAGGCTCTACACTCAGTGCAGGGCCCAATGCAGGGCTTGATCCCACAACCCCTGGGATCATGATCTGAGCTGAAACCAAGAGTCAGAGGCTCAACCGACTGAGCCACCCAGGCATCCTTTAAGCCTATGATCTTAACTACAGTTCTGGTCACCTGATGGTATCCTATGCAAATCAATATCATTGTACTTTCCAAATGTTTCTTATATTAGTTAAGTATCTCCCTTCTTTAGGAATCATGACTTACTTCTTTTTACCCCCAGTACTTAGCACAGTGCTTATTACATAACAAGGTTCTCAGTAACATTTTGCTAAATAAATGCAATAAGATATCTTTCTATTATCCATGATCTTCCTCTGTTTGAAAAACAGGAGACCATTTGCCCTTATCTAACACCTATCTTCTTGCTCACAGTGATTATAGATAGTGGCACAATTATGTCTGTGTTTCTGGCAGTCAGGGGTTCTCATAATATCCTCTCTTAACTAAGGCTTAAAGAGAGTCTTTGTATTAGCCTTTCCAGCCTGATGATCATTACCTGGGCAGAGAACACAAAGCAAAATGGAAAATGAGTAGTTCCCTTTTAAATCTGTGAACTTTTCACCAACTGCCAGATATGAACTTATAACTGCTATATTCTTTATCTCTTATCTCTAAACATAAATTACTACTCTTATTGCCCTTAATCTTTTTCTTTATGAAATAGAGTCTGTCTTTAGATCAATACTATGTTGGGGTAATACACTTAAAACTGAATACTTCTAGGCCTAAGGTCTCATTCTTTCATTTATTCATAAAATCACATTTAAAAAACAATTTTAATAATGTCAGAATACTGAGAGAAGAGTAAGTTAATAAATGTTCCTTAATACTTTAAGAATTTTGAATTATTTGTGTATGTGTGTGTATATCTATATATATAGATATATAGATATATATATGTGGCAACCTCAGAAATGGGGAATAAAGCAAAAATAATGATTTTAGTCTTTAAAGTGGACAGATATTCTATTTTGGTTTTGGCTAACATCTGCCAATTCTTGCTTCTTTGCCTATTCTGCCTACAACACACACACACACACACACACACACACACACACACGTACCATACTATACCACACCACACCACACCACACTGTAATACATGCTCAGCGAATATGGTTTGGTAGTTATCTCTTCTCAGCCAAGAAGTCTATGTTTTGGTCAATAATTTGGAATGGGCTTGACATTCAACTAAATATGGTCCCTAACTTATTAGTCCCAAGGGAGGAAACTGAATGGCAGAAGTCAAGATCTTTACCTACTCAAGGGTTGGATGCATCAAATAGACTTAGCAAGTGCCAGAAAACAAGGTTGAACTTGATAGGAGAGCCATTTGCTGAGATCCCCAAGTAGGAAAGAACAAGGCTGGAACATCTCCAAGTCATAGAAGAGCTGGATTAAAGCCAGATGTGACTCTGGGTTAAAGAAGATACCACAGCTCACAAATGGAATGAGATGTTTCTAGACAGGATCTGTCAACTGATCTCATCAGGAAGGTTTGTCCTTTTTGTCCATACTGTATATTTCATAAAGTTCATTGCCTCCTTTTAGTGCTATTTATACAGCTTTTCAATTCATTTAGTTAATTCATTCAGCATCATTAATAGGACATTATTAGATGTTAAAGATGCAAAAATGAGTTAGGTCAATATGTTTTCAGGGTACCAAGTGAATCAGGCATGCCAACCAGCACACATCTTCTGTACCATAACATAAAATGAAGCAATTAGCAAGTTCTATCTCTAAATCACCAAAAGGAAAAGGGATACATTATGACATGGTATGCATGCTTATTTAAGTCCTTATCAATGTAGCACAAAGTGTTATAAACATATGACTAAGTGTATACCAAGATGTGATTACCAAATGAAGTTGTCTGTATGTCCCAGGCTTTGCTAAGATGTACTTAGCAAAGTATTTTTGCAAAGATGCAAAGTATTTTGCTAAGATGTACTTAGCAAAGTGTTTACTTGATGTATCAAATAAAGTCACACTTCTGATAATAAATTATTTTGCATTGAGTTCTCACTCATGAAATTATTGCTCTTCAGTGCCACATTTGATTTTTTTCTCTCTCCTTTTCTATATACATACACATATATATGTGTGCACAAACACACACACATTACTACTATTAATCTTGTGGTTCAACCATTTGAGAATAAGTTGTAAGTATCATGACCTTTCACTTCTAAATACCTGATAATATCTCCTAAATACCTAAATACCTCCTAAGGACAAGAACATTCTCTTACATAACCACAATTCACTAGTCAAATTCAGGAAATCTAATAGTGATATATTACTATTATCCAACACACATCCCGCTTTAAATTTCACCAATTATCCCAATAATTAAATGTCCTCTATGGTATTTCTTTCTTTTTTTTTTAATGTTTATTTATTTTTGAGAGAGAGACAGAGACAGAGAGAGACAGAGAGAGATGGCAGTAAGGGCAGAGAGAGGGAGACAGAGGATCCGAAGCAGGCTCTGCTCTGAGAGCAGAGAGCTCAATGCAGGGCTGATAATCACAAACCATGATATCGTGACCTGAGCTGAAGTTAGATGCTTAACTAACTGAGCCACCCAGATGCCCCAATGGCATTTATTTCTTTGATCCAGGAGTCAATCCAGAATCACACATTTCTTTGGTTGTTAGGTCTCTTGTCTCCTTTATTCTAGAATGGTTTCTCAGCCTCTCTGTGCCCTTTATGCACTTCACATTCTTGACTATAGGCTAGTTGTTTGTGGAACGTCCTTTAGTTGGGTTTCTCTCATTATTTCCCCAGTTATTTTTCAGAGTTCCCCAGGGCACTGCCTCATGTGTGATCTGAAGCCAGTCCTTCCAGTTCTGTCTGTCTGTCTTCAGAAACTTCACTGTCCACCACTTCTGCTCCTGCATGCTTCGAAAGAAGGCCCAGCTCTCTCTCTGCTGACAGCCACCATTCAGATCCAATCAGACCTCTGAGAAAGTGCACTGCAGCCCCATGGCCTGCCATTCCAAACCCTGAATGGTCATTCCTTAATTCCTCACAGCACACCTGAGGCCAGGTAGTAGCTTTTCAACAAAACTTTATTCAACGCTTGAGGGTAACACAAACATAACACAGAGAATAATGTCAAACTGCTACTAAAAGTTGGCTACTCTTAGAGCCCACAGGCTAAAACGTGACCTCAGGGTCTTTAAATAAAATGGTTCCTGCTTCCATATGGAAGGGTCAGTTCACTCCATCACAAATGCTCCCATAATGTCCATGGTAGGAAGTCCAGAACCAGGGGGTACCCAGGCCTGGAGGGAGTAAACCATTGTCCGCGATATCCTCATTTCCTGATTTAGGATAGGAGGATTGTCTTCCCATGTTAAGAGATACTAAGGACATCCATCCCCTTACCTGGGAACCTCGCTTCTAAGTATTAATCAGGCTCAATGGCTCAGCAGGTCCAATCTTCCTAGACCACATTTACTAAAGTTAGACTGTCTAGTTTTATATTACCACAGGTGGGCCACCAAGAATGCAGCCTGGAAGCATTACCGCAAGCCAAATACAATTCCTTTACAGCCTTTCCTCCAGCATGCAGTGACGAGAAGAATGGTCCTTCATACCCCTACTACAGCCAGGTTTTCATTCCTGATCTCCTGTAAACTAATGCTTGGGTAAGAATCAATCACCACATCTCCCAAGATCAACCAGCAATTTTCAGACATAAGAAATTCTAAATCTAGATTGAGAAAAAAAATTATAACTCTGCAGGAGCATAAGTGAGTTTAAGATACACCCAATTTACATTACTAAATAGACTATTCAAGGCATTTGCATTTGGGTCACTTCATCGCATTTTGGCCTTAAGAAAAACAGTGAATACTTACTTGCCCTTATACCTACACAATTAAAAGGCCCATTGAAGTGATGTTTACAAAACCTGATTTAGCAGTTTGGCCCCAAAGGTAAATTCCAGTGTCTATCCCAGAGGTGAAACTGCTTATAACATCAAGACTGGAAGGTTTTCCACCCTCAACTATTTTTACTATTTTAAGGCAGATTTTCAGCATCTTCAAGTGTCTTAACTTTCCAGCCTTTTCACCCAAAGTCCTCTCTCAATATCCTGTGTTCCTGACAAACAAGAGCACTTTGCTGATCTCTGATTCTACCCCTTACTTTTGTGCTTCCCCACTCTTGCTTTTGTGGGCCTCTCATCTTGACTACTCTCCCCATCACCCTGAACTCTCAAACTTTTACTTAGCCTTTAAGGACTGACTCTAATGCCGTCTCCCAGTCTTCCCAAGTGGATGTGATAGATCTTTCCTCTTAAATCTCATAGCACAGTACTTGTAAATTTTTCTTCCTTTTGGCAGCTATGTTCTACCTTATTTGCAGTTACTAGGTTCATGTCTTATATGTCCTACTAGGCTTCCTTCCAGAGCCATACTGTCTTCATATCTCTCCCATCATCTGGCATGGTGCCTTGCAAATAGCAAGCATTCAAAATATTTGTAGAGTTGAATTGAATTAAAGCCTAGTGAATACAATATCTCAGTTGATAGCTCTGACCTAAATTACATCACATGGCAAATCTGAAAATACTAGTTCAAGAGTGAGAGATGAAATGTTTCAATTTGTTGTTAATTTGCCAACCATGGCATCGGTTAATCATTAACAAAGACAGGCATTGTAAATAAAGCCCTGTTTAAGTGAAAACTTATGGACATTTGATGACACAGGGTAGAACAACTAGTTATGATTCCTAGGCTGTAGAGTTTGAGGTTTATGAGAAAAGTACACTCCCAGCTAAATGAGAAGAAATTGCTATTGCTGTCTCTACTATTTGGTTGGCTATACTGAATGGAAAGTTAAAAGTAAAAAAAAAAAAAAAAAAAAAGAATGTAATAGACTAAAAGATCTTTAGTGACATTTCTGGTGATGTTTTAGTCATTATATTACTGTTCTCAAATATAGTCACTGAAGGCCTATTAGAACAAGCTGCTAGTCAGGTAATTCATCACAATATAATGAGATGGAAGAAACAGGTTTCCCTTGGGGGAGACCCACTTTTCTTATGGATAAAGCCTTGAGAAACCTGTAAAGAATGAATACTTCCCTGCAGAGTATAGATTCAGATGGTTTGAAGTCTTCTGAGGAGGAAGAGAGACAAAAAGAGAAATTTATTTGCATTTGGGGTGGGGCAGAGGGAGAGAGAGAGGAAAAGGAGGACAATAGACACGAGCAAATGTCATGTTAGGTGGAATACCATGAACTAAGCAAGGTGAATCTTGTCAGTGATCTCACGCACATTCAGGAAATTTTACAAAATCACAAAAAGCTTGAGGTGGATTGGATTTCTTCTGAAAACCAATAAAGTGGTCAAGTTCTGCATCATGGTTTTTGTGGTAAGTAAAATTAAGACAGTAAGCTTTGGTGCAGGGGCCTGAGTCAGAGAAGAGCTGGAGGCCTTAAATTGGTAAGAGTCCCCAGAAATCCGGGGGACTTCCCCACCCCTTGGAAATTAGAGGCTTTGAGAAAATTTCCCCCAGAGAACAGAAATAGAGAGGCCCTTAGATAAATTCAGCATTACAGCAAGTTTGGTGGTCACAGGCTTATAATCTAATATTCTAGAAATAATAACCCATGACTTATTTACATTACCTCTGTTTATTTATAAGAAAAGCAAATAATTCTTGAGGTAGCATAATGTAGCATTTATGAGGATAGATTCTGGAGCCACATGCCTGGGTCTGATCCTTGGCTCAACTTTTTACTAGCTATGTGATACTGAGTATGTTATTTGGCCCTTTGTGCCTCAGATTCTTCATTTGAAAAATGGAGGAAATAAAAGTACTTATCTGTGAGCAAAGGGTTTAACAAAACTTATTATTCCTCTGTGAGACTTAACCATTGGTTGACTACCCTGCTCTGTTCTGCTAGCAACCTGGAAAAAGTAGAAATGTCATCTATGTTACTAGACGTTGTTTATGGTAAAAATGAGCCCTGAGTGGTAAACTGCATCTGGACTGAGAGGAATTAGAAAGGAACTATAAATAACTGAAGGGGATGCCAGGCTTTGGGCTTCTGTAAGTATGGTGACTCTTAAAACTAGGCTTGTACCTTGCAGGGTCCTTGTAGCTATAACACAAAAATCCCACAGAAGATATTAACATATGACCCAGCACTTGTACTGCTTGGTATTTACTCAGATGAATTGAAAACTTATGTCCACTCAAAAATCTGTGCATGAATGTTTATAGCAGTTTTATTCAAAATTGCCAAAACTTGGAGGTAACCATGATGTCCTTCATTAGGTGAATGGATAAACTAACTGTGGCACATCCATACTATGGAGTATTACTCAGAAATAGAGTAATGAGCTAACAGACCTGGAAAGACATGGAGGGATGTTAAAGGCATATTGCTAAGTAAAAGAAGCCAGGCTAAAAGGCTGTTATATGACTACAACTATATGACATTCTAGAAAAGGCAGAACTTTGGAGACAATAAAAAGACTAATGGTTGTCCGGGATCTGGAAGAGGGAGGGAAGGTGAGTAGGTGGAATACATGGGGTTTTTAAGACAGTGAAATTATTCTGTATGATACTATAATAGTGGATATGTGACATTACTCCTTTGTCAAAATCCACAGAATGTACAGAACTAAGAGTGAACCCTAATATAAGTTATAGACTCATTGGTTCCTCCATCAAGTGTAACAAATGTGGCACACTAATACAAGATTTTAATAATAAGGGAAACTGTGTGTGTTTAGAGCGTTGAAGAGGTATATGGAAACCTCTGTACTTTCTGCTCAATTTTTTTCAAAATTGGAGAAAGAGGCTTCTAAGCCAGGTGGATCCTGAACGTACCCCATGTGGGTCTTTTTCCTGCCCTGAGCTGTAGGTCTGCTTCAAGAATTGCCACTGAAAAGAAATTTCTGAAGCTGACCTGCTGGCAAGCTTTGGTTCCTCTCCTATATCTTTCTGAATAGGCTGGTGGCTCATGGTCACTTGGTCTGAGCATTTGTTGGAGCCTAAGATCTCTTGGTGGGCTATGCACTAACTATCTCATAAAATTGTGAAAATTAAATGAGGTTAACGTTGGTAAAGCACTCAGAGCAGGGTTTGGGACTTATAAATGCTACATGATTGTTAGTTATAACTTCTTATAGGAGTGGTTGTCATTAAACATTTTAATAATTACATCTAAAAATTATGAGTGACACATGCCATCTGTGATATCAGATCAATAAACACTGTATATGTGGATATATCCATATGGATACATATGTGATAACATATGTATAGATACAACATATGTAATCATTATGTAATGCTTTGCACATAAATTGGTGTTTGTTTTGTATTTTTTCTGAGGTGGTCAGTCAGGTGCAGCCACAAGAGGAGACACAGGAAATGCTCAGGAAAAAACAAAGTCTATTATACTCAAAGTCCTAGAGACAGAAGACACAACACACCATGCAGAGTCACAAGGGTACCGGGGTGGTGAGGAGCCAGAAGACAGGAGCAAGGTGAAGGTTTAGGCCAGGATCTTTGTTGGGATTTTCCCAGGAAAGGTGAGGCAGAGCAGGGTAACAGTTTAGGATTGGCTAGTTTGAATATTTTCATGTTCATTTTCATGAACAAGGATGGTTCTTAGTTGCCTGATACCTGGCCCTGGGATGAGTAAGGCAGAGGAATATTGCCTCTTGAGGTGCCAGGCTAGATATATGAGGTCTGACTCTAGATTGGTTAGTTTGCACGTGAAAGACATGCTTCTGGCTGGGCCCTTTGCTATCTCCAAGAATTGGCTAGGTCAGAGAAGAGCAATCTCTCACCTGCTAGAAAGGTTTTTTAAGATGTCAAAATATTATAACAGAAAACCAAAAATATATATACAATACAGTGATCTTCAGGCCATCCCCCAAATTCTATTATGTGGAAATGTTTCATTGATGACAGCTTGGAACCCAAGTCAGGACTATATCTTCAAAAACTCCAGCCTGCCCTCAGCCCAGTTAAGCTCCCTCCAAAATGAACTAACTGATCCCTGACCTTCCTAAATGAATTTATCTGCTTGAAATCTATGCTTTCCTTGCTGTTGTGTCCCCAAACACATAACTTAATGTCTTGCACTTATTCAGTCACTTATTTATCTACATTTATAGAGGGCCTGCAATGTGCCAAGTACAGAGCTAGCCTTGCAACTTCTGGGCCCTCTGTCACTTCTCTTCAGCTGTTTCTGTAGCAGTCAGCTCCCTCCCTGAGTTCCACTCAGTCTATACTGTTTTACTGCCTGAGGCCAACGTCCAGAATCTTCGCACCTCCCACTACCTCCCCACATGCACATGGATGAAACATCATGCCATAGGTTAGATAAATCTGGCTTCACACACTGAATGGGCCAGGCAACATCACAGAAGTTTAGGGGAGTTAACTCTATGGGGACATACTCTGAAGGCAGATAAATTTCTTCTCTGTCCCTCCCTACAGTGGACTGTTCTGAGCTACGGCATTCCAGTGCAGTATAAAGGAGATGTCCCCTTTATAGAAGAGGTCCTCTGTGTCTCTTCACAAAGAGTGACACCTCTTGTGTCGGCTCCTATAGTCACTTCTGTTCTCCCTTACTTTTGCTGCCTGGTGATTGCATCTCCCAATGAAGCATAAGCAATTAAGTGTTGCCTTAGGCTCTGTTTTCTGGCGAACCTGGGCAAAGCCTTACTCACAGATCCATGCCCTTAACAATCCCAGTTACCAACCCTTCTGCTTATTGAGCTATATATGGGTCCTCTCCTTGCCCTTTTTATTTGATTCACGTTCCAATTTCACTCAGCTCAGTACCATGACTCTCCTGACTGTATCTCTATTTTGGCCCCATGTACACCCATCTTTATCCCAGTTCCCTTGTTATCTTGTATTTCTTTTTCCAGGCTTTGTTCCTCCTTCTCACTATAGTTAACAATATTTTAATTTTTCTTTTGGGAAATTACTCTTCTCCTTTCCTTAGGCCATGGTTCAGGTGAAACAAAACTTCTTTCCTATACTGTTCAGGTCTTGGCCAACCAGTGTATTCCATACCCTTAATCATAATGATTAGTTTGTCCATAGCCATACGAGCCATAAGTCCAAACAGAGCCAGTCTTGAGAACTTTGTTGGAACTACTGAGAAATAAAAGCTCTTTTTTCTCTTTAGAAGAGAAATGAAGTAAGCCTGGACATGGGGACAGTCTGTGAATGAAGGCAGACCCAAGGAAAAGAGGCTGGCTTTTGATGAGAAGGTTTGAGCTGTAGAACATTCATGCCTGAAGTTTTCTACTCTGAAACCTTATAGTTTTTTGAGGGAATAAATTGTATTTTTGCCTTTCCATTTGTTTGAGGTCTACAAACAAATATAGTTCTTTTTCTTTATAAATGCCAGGGTCCTGGGCATTAATATAAATACCTGGGGTATCTAACATGATATATAATAGCAGACCTCCCTAGAACCTTGTGATCTCTATATATCTCCACTACAGTGTTGGGGGATGAACCTAAATGAATCATTTGGTAAAGACAAGGATTGAGTTACTGGCCCTGAGGGCAGACACTCCACACCTGGTACTCATGTAGCCATTCCACAGTATACTGTCTTGCCACATCTTGCCTTTCCCCTTTCCCTCCTGACCTATGTTTCTATCTGAGTGCCTTGCCAGAAATCTGATGCAACTTCTTAAATTCTTAAAACTGCAGGGGAATTTTATGGCCATTCAGGCACATAGTTCTTAAGTAGAGGAGAGCAGGTGGAATTTCTGGCACCCTACCAGACTGGAGGTACAAAAGCAGGTATCCTGCCCTGGGATGTGGAGGCAATTCTAGGAGAAACTTCCCAGCTTGACCACATTGCACCTTGCAAGGCTGGCCCATGTTTATCATTTCTACTTGACTCATGTTCCTGTCTCTCCTGACTCTTCATTGATTGGGCCTCTCTTCCTAAGATGATTTTACTTCAACACTTTGCATATACTCTCATACTGCTGTAGGTAATATTTCTTTAGCTTCCCTTGATGCTTTGGACCCTCCTCCTTCCTTAAGTTGCCCCTCTGAGAAGGTAGGTCTCATCAATTCTGTTCCAATCTCATGTATGGGACTCCGACACTCTAATTACTATGGAGTAGAGCTATTCACTCTACTCTGACTCAAGCTCAGGCTGTACCAGTGTGTCCCCAACCAGCACCAAAGGACGCTTTGGGAACTCTGTCTACCTTACCAAGCTTCCTGCAGACCCCCAGGATTTATGTATGTCCTGCTGTGTTCTCAGAGGAGGGTCTTCATGCAGTGATCAGATATGCATTGAGCAAGGTCTAAAACATATGCAGGGGATTTCTCCTCTTACATGATGAGTAAATTGCTAATGAATGAGGTCTTGAACTACAGACTGAAAAATATTCCCACTTATGTGTGGGGCAGTTTTCTCTAACATGTTAACCTCTTCAGTCCAGTACAATTTCTGGATATTTTCTTGGTGACTCTTGTAGAGGCCATACCCTCAGTCTACTGAACAGACACACTCTAGACAATCAGGTGACTTTTTGGCAACTATGATGTTGGAATTCAAGTATAATACAGATGGAACAAACAATAACAATAAAACATACTGAGCGTCTTCTATATGCAAGGCACAGACTAGGCGCTAGTAGTTCAAACAAAAAAACATTGAATTAAGACATTATTATAAATTGTGAAATGTACTTTGAATGAAATAAGCAAGAGGCTGAGACAGAATAATAGGGGCGAGTGACCACTCAGGAAAGGCCTTTCTGAGGAGGTGACATAAGTAGGACCAAAAGAGAGAGAGAGAGCAAGAGAGACAGAGACAGAGAGAGAGAGAGAGAGAGAGAGAGAGAGAGAGAGAGAGAGATCATGCAGTGATCACGCAAGCAGTTGAAGGGAGAGTGTTACAGCCAGAAAGAACTGCATATGCAAATTTCCTGGAGGTCAGTATGTTAAAGAAATGGAAAGAAAATCAGGGTAGCTGATGCATAATGAGCAAGGGGGAGAATAGTATAAAATGAGAACTGAGGCACCTGGAAGCCATGGGTCTGATCTGGAGGCAGGGATCTGGGGGTTGTCAGCATACGGGGCATTTCAAGCCATGGGAATGAATGAGGTCCCCAGGGCAGTGTGTGGTAGGGAAAACAGAGGACAGAAGGCCCTCCACTCAAATGTTTTCCAGGAGTCCTCATCCTCCCTTCTTTAGGCTTCATAAGCAAGATGCAGTACACTTTTTTCTTCTCACTAAGAAGCCTAATGGCCTTTGTGCAAAGTGAGCCAACTCCATTTGTCCTCTCAGAAAGCCCAGTCCTTAAGCCTGTCCCCACACCTCTGTCTTACACTTTCAGATGAGTTTCCTACCCCTACTACCCAAGTAAATGAATGATCTTCGTGCTAAGATAAAAGGAAGGAAGAAACCCTGAACAACACTACCATCACCACCCAGCCAAGCAATGTAATCAACAAGCAAAACTATTGTGTGAGCTCTCAGGAAGGAGATTACCCTGTTAGCCAGGTCTTGAGAGATAATTTGCTCTACTGCTGTTAGCTCTGGACTGAATGATGCTTCCAGACTGCTCTGCTTTGCCTGGGCCAACCACAATCACTCCTGGATGAGCATGTGCTCCATTGAAAATGGGTCACGAAGCCAACATGCACCTGTAAAGACATCACATATCTTTCTGGGTGGTGCGTGAGCTTCAAAGACCTCATGTGTAATTATCTGCTCTTTTAATATGAAATGGTCAAGATATTCTCTCATCTCTCTGTGAATACTCCCTACTTCTGGCAGATTTATCCTCTTACCTTCTCTCACCAACAGCTTCCAGACTAAGCTGGGAACTAATTCCTACACCAGAAAAAAGCAAACAGGAAGTGTCCTTGTTGTGGCTGTAGATTACCCGCAACATTGAGGTTTCCTTTTAGAGATTTGCACCTCTCCTTTTGTTCATTTTGCCCTGCCCTTTTCCTTCCGGTGCAGTGTCAGGCCACTTTCCTGGCCTTTCTCTGTAGTGCTTAAGGCCACTTGTTTGTTACCTTCCTAACTGGTGTTTAGCCCACTATTTTGTCAGACTAATAATTGCTGTGCTGCTCAGACTGGTGGTCTGATTCACAACATTGCCCTGAGGCTTGATTTGTACATGCATCTGGGCCCCTGCCTCCCCATCAGGTTGCAGGCCTGCTGTGCAGCCCAGATCCACAACTTCTGCATGTTCTTTGCTCTCCTAGCCCAGCTTCCTGCTTGTCTTTATGCTAAGTCACCACACCCACAGTTCCTCTGCCGACATATAAAGCACACATGCAGACTGCTTTTTGTTTCGTGAGTGCTTTAAATACCTGGACGCTGTAGTTTTATGTCCTTATTTATATACTTCATGACATTTTGGCTCACCGATATCTATTCCATCTCTGATTGCTCCCCACCAAGAGAGTCTGCCTCCTGCATCTTTTACCCTGTAGTCAGCATTAATGTGTACCACTGCTCCTAAGCAGGTTTGCAGTTGATTCTTAAAAGTGTTTCTTTGTCTTGTCCTAGGAACATCTGTTTCACATTAGCTCATCAGTCAGAGTTTCTCGGGAAACCTGCATTCGGCCAGAGGATGTAAAGAGTAAGGCAAGGGTTGAGAATGATAAACTGATGAGGTTCCAGCCTTCACTGACATTTAATATTAAGTCTGTCGCATAGAGAGCATTAATAAAATTGTTTAAGAAAGGAATCCGTGGCTGCCATTTAGTGCTGTAGACTAAATCATTCTGGGTCTCCTGAGTGCATATGGTTCAGATATACTTCCTCTTTTCTAAAAAAGTCAGGTATGACCATGTGACTTGTTTTGGACAAAGAAATATAAGCAGAAGTTATATGTATTACTCCCAGGTACAAACTTAAGAAGGAGTGTACACTTTGGCACATTTCCTTTTTTCTGGCCAAGACCAGCACCATAAGAAACATATGTAATGCAAGCTATATATAGAAGTTTAAATTTTTTAGTAGTCACATCAAAAAAGTAAAACGGAAAAGGTAAAATTAATTTTAGTGATAGTTTTATTTAACCCAATATATAAAATATATCATTTCCATAGGTAATCAATATTAAAATTACTGGGGCCTGGGTGACTCAGCTGGTTAAGCTTCTGGCTCTTGATTTCGGCTCAGGTCATGATCTCACGGTTTTGTGGGTTCGAGACACATTGGGCTCTGCGCTGACAGCACAGAGCTTGCTTGGGATTCTCTGTCTCCCTCACTCTCTGCCCCGCCCCACTCATGCTGTCTCTATCTCTCTCCAAATAAATAAACTTAAAAAAAAAATTACTCTTGGGGCGCCTGGGTGGCTCAGTTGGTTAAGCACTGACTTCAGCTCAGGTCATGATCTGGCAGATCACCAGTTCCAGCCCTGCATTGGGCTCTTTGCTGACAGCTCAGAGCCTGGACCCTGCTTTGGATTCTGTGTCTCCCTCTCTTTCTGCCCCTCCCCCACTCACGCTCTCTTTGTCTCTCAAAAATAAATAAACATTAAAAAAATTTTTTAATAAAAAATAAAATTACTCTTAAAACATTTTTACATTCCTTTTTTTTGATATCAAGTCTTTGAATCTGGTATGTATTTTACACTGACATCTCAATTCAGACTAGCTACATTTCAAGGACTCAGTAGACAGATATGGCCAGTGACTACCATACTGGACAGCACAGACTTTAGCCATCATGAAATCACAGAGACAAGGCCTCTGTTTACCTGGCTTTCTAGAGAGGGTGACAGAGCAAAGGCCACAATGACACACAATGGATATTTAGGCAAAAGTGATAAGGAAGCCTTTGTTGTTTTTAGTCCCTGAGACTTGAGGGTTGTCTGTTACAGCATAACCTATCGTGACTGATGTAAAAATTGGGGAAAGGTGTGTAGTACTGGTGTAACAATATATTGAAATACACGGTGTTATCTCAGGGCCCAAGCAATAGATAGCTAAGAAATTAATATCCACTAGAAGGATAGTAATTCATTTTATGTAATGGCAAAACATTTGGTAAATCTCTCACTTTTTTAAAAAACTTAGAGGATGTATGACATGCACTTAAAGTTTTAGGGAAAAAGGTTGGATGACAAAATGTTAGTAGCATGTGTTAATTGCTGTCGACTATATTTATTAAGGTATTGCCAAAAAAATGAGCTCAGAAGAGATGTGAAAGTAGAAATAAAAGGAAATAAAGATTGCCCAAATTTTGGAGACTTATATGGCAGAGGTTTATTAACTGCTTATCAATACCAAACATAGAGATAAATTTAGGAAATGCATTTGACAGGGAAGATTCATACTCAGCCTTACCATAACTAGCATATCAAGGCACAAACAAGACACAAACACAACATATCAAGGCTGAAACTAGTTTTACTAGCTTGAGATCAAACAAGGTTTCTCTTTTCTGTCTCTCAACTTGCTTATCATGAGATGAAACAAAAATATGCATGTGGGGGCACTCAAGGGGCTCAGTCCATTAAGCATCCTACTCTTGATTTCATCTGAGGTCATGATCTTGCAGTTCATGAGTTCCAACCTCCAAGTCGGGCTCTGCACTGACAGTGTGGAGCCTGCTTAGAATTCTCATTCTTGGGGCGCTTGGGTGGCGCAGTCGGTTAAGCGTCCGACTTCAGCCAGGTCACGATCTCGCGGTCCGTGAGTTCAAGCCCCACATCAGGCTCTGGGCTGATGGCTCAGAGCCTGGAGCCTGTTTCCGATTCTGTGTCTCCCTCTCTCTCTGCCCCTCCCCCGTTCATGCTCTGTCTCTCTCTGTCCCAAAAATAAATAAAAATGTTGAAAAAAAATTAAAAAAAAAAAAGAATTCTCATTCTCTCCCCCTCTCTCGCTCTGCCCCTTTACCCCTCCTGTTCTCTCACTCTCTCAAAATAAATAAGTAAAAACTTAAAAAAAAAGCGGGGGGTGGGGCAGTGTGGGGAAGAGGGGAAAATGGGTGGTGGGCATTGAGGAGGGCACTTATTGGGGTGATGACTGGGTGTTGTATGTAAGCGATGAATCACAGGAATCTACCCCCCAAACCAAGAGCACACTGTATATACTATAGGTTAGCCAATTTGACAATAAATTATATCAAAAAAAAAAAAAAGCACGTGAAGCCTGCTGCACATTCCTGGCCATTGGTAGGCAGCTACTGGATTCCCTTTCCTGACCTTCCCTGGTGCTCTGACTCAATAACGGTTACAGCTCTCATGTCCACTCCATCATTAATCCTACAGCTAGTTCATTTAACCGGTTCAGTGTTGTTCATGTTAGCAAGGCCATTGTTCCCTGGTTAGTGCAATGTGAAGCGTGTGAGATATAGAAACTGATTGAGAAGCTGGAAACAGCATCCACTTTTCAGAAATCTCATCACATCTTTGAATGTCCCACTTCTTGACAGAGGAGTTCTGCCAACGAGTGTCTTGGACTTCAGGCCTGCTGAATCTTCCAGATGCTTCCATCGGAGCCTTCTCGGGGGCAGGGGGCCCAATTCTCATTCCTGTTTCCAGACTCATGCCGCACATATATCATGCACACACGTGTACACATGGATACAGTTATGGTCTCTTCAACCTCATTTAATAAACTGTCCTAAATTTGAATTTTTTTCTCCATCTGTCTGTAGCCTAACGTGTTTGATTATTCTAGCCTGACTGGTTCGCACTCATGTCCTGAGCCCATTTCTTTAGAACCCCCTTCTCTTAGGTCTGAAATCCAGGTACTGACAAAGATGAATAAGTACACATTAAAGATGATTTCTTACAGTCATCTGTGTTTTCTCGGGAATGTGCCCTAAACAGCCCTGTACTTGAGCAGTGTTCTAAACTTTCAAGTTCATATCACAAAACACTCATATGTAAAGGAACTTTAGAAGATTCAGCATTAGTTTTCTGGTCACTATTAGGATTTCTTTGTTTCCATTTAACAGGAGCATCTAGTTGGACTGGTTTATAAGACTTCATAATGGTTGGTGAAGGTTTAATCTCCTTAATATGAACAATCTACTCACAGCTCTTTTTTATGTAGATCCCCCTCAAAGGATTTTCCTTATTGAAATAAAATGCTGCTTCCAATTGGTCTAAGCAAAACTATTGCTTTATACTGCTCACATAATTTTTCCACGTCACAGTGAATTATTTTCTCGGGTCAAATGCCCTGAACAGCCAATAAAAGCCCTCCTAGTACATCTTACTATTGGAAGCATAGACTCTGAAACCTGGAAGTTCATACAGATGCCACGGCAGACCAGCCCCTAAGCCCAAAAGTGAGGAAACCAAGATTTCACAGCTAATAAATGGTGAAGCCAGAGCTGAAACAGAGCTCTCATAATTCCTGTGTGATGCTCTTTCTATCAAAGAAAGGTTATTATTATCACCAGCTTAAATCCCAGAGAATTTAGGCTTTATGGATGCATAAAAGCATAAAAGTATTTTTATACAATTGATTTTTAGTGCACTGGAGAACTCATTTACCTAACAAATATTCATTGAGATGTATGTGTCTGGCATTGTACTGGGCACAGGGATAGAAAGGTGTGGAAGACACCATCCTCAACCTAAGAAAACTCCGGGTCCTCCTGGATCAGCCTGTAGAACACAATGTTACCAGGCCCGTCTGCATTCAAGGCAAGGAATGCACAGATGAGGTGGGTCATCACTGCAGACCAGTGGAGATCATGGAGAGAGTAGAATGCACGCACCATGGTTCTGGATCAGAAGACCTAAGTTGAGTCCCAGCCTCCCACTTGGTAGTTATGTGACCTTGAGCAAGTCTCTTAATTTCTCTGTATCACACTTTCCTCATTTGTAGAACAAGGGTCAGAGTAGCCAAGTGCTTCTGAGGGCTAAATGACATAATACATGCAATGTACCTTGACCAATGCCTAGTACTCAATAATTGTTACTTACCTTCCCTGATATTGAAAAGCAGAGGTGGAAATCACATCTACCCTCTGTACCTCAAAAGACTTCTTACAGAGATTGAATGAAACAATGCATTCTAAAACAATTTGTAAAATATTATTATGTTTCTTTTACCACAATATTATCATGACTACTATCTTACTCTTTGTTTCTTTCCAGTTCAAGCATTCCAACGCACTTAAACAAAACCCATCTGTGTGGTCCCAACCATCTTCCAAAACCCACAAAGACCAAAGTAAGGAGAAGATAGTTTAAGGAAGAAGTTATGTTTCTGTGTGCTTGACCCCACTGGTTCACTTATTTTTGCATTCATTAAGCTCCCAGAGAAGTTAGGTAGTAATTCCAGTCTTTAATTGTATCAAGAGGTTGTTTTTGTTATATCTATCTGTCTCTATCTTTGCATCTCCTACTAAATTTTAACTTTTACAACTAGAGAACCACAAGCCAGAACTTTAAAAGTCTGTGACTTTCAAGACCTGGAATGACTTAAAAAGACCTTCCCCGCTTTTTGATAGGCAGGAGACTATGTCCAAGGAAAGCATATTCTCCAATGCTTACTTCAGATATGGCCAAGGAAGAGGATAATGGAATCAAAATACATTCTTTGCCCCTGTGTAGGAGAACTTTACATTGATCCAGTAAGATTTCAGAATCTAAATGACTTCTGTGTATCCACCACACTTTCCCAAATTTTAGTGGAGTGATAATATTAAGGCATAAAGAGAAAATATTAGAGCAGCAGAATGATGGTAGAGATATTGAGAACAAAGGGAATGAGAAGTTATGGATAACCAATTAGATTCTCCTTGGAATTAGTTAAGGAATAAAATTTGGAATTACATTTAGGTACACTGTTATCGGACTATTTCTCAGAACATAACCCTTTATGGCTACTTCTCTCACCAGGGACATGACACTATCTGTTATAGTAAAACAAATCAAACCTGGTATAGGTCATTATTAGAATATGCCATATCTGTCCTCCACATATCAACCAGACTGATCAGACCTTGCTACTGAAACAGTTCTGTAGCCTCCCATTCCCTCTAAGATAAAATTTAAGCTCTCTTAACATGGTATCCCAGGCTATTCATGATATGACTCCTGTTTTCTTTTGCAGCCCCATTTCTTGCCACTTTCTTATGATTTATGTTTCAGGAACACCAAAGTATTTTGAGTTTCTTGCTCATACCATGCTGCTTCTCTTTATTCATAGTTTCCTGCAATCACCTCCTTCCTACTTTTTGCCTGGCTAACTTCTACTAATTATTTAAAACTTAATTCAAGTGTCATTGCAGAGAAGTCTGTGCTGACTGCATGGATGATTAAACATTCCTACTTGACCCACCTCCAAACCTTGCACATCTATCATCCAGCTTATCACTTTTTTAAAGGTTATCACTTTGTATTAAAATGATTTATACGTAGTTTGGTCTTGAGGGCTTGGGAGATGCTCAATAAATGTTTCTTGAATAAACATTGCTTAAATAAATGTTTCTGGAAGACAGAGCCAATGATCACACAGCAAAATGGATGAGGGAATCCTTCCCTGAATGCAGGGCTTAATAAATGTTTCTTGAATAAGTGACAGTTGAGTGGTTTGTTGCTAAAACAGCAAAATCTAACTATAGTTTACAGTCCTCACCTGCATGGCAGTGGTATTTTTGTGCCAATAATGGGTCATAATTTCCAGAATTTCTTCTTCTTATTTTTTTTTACCTAATAGGCCATTGAAATTCTGATGTATAAGCGAGTCAGCTTTTCCTTGCCAGAACATCAGAGAAGAATCCTAAATGCCTAATCTTTTACCATAGCTTGCTGACTTCCTAGCCTTAGAGATAGAACAGTGAGACAGGGAGATTAGAAGCCCAGGCAGTAGTTCCTGTGGTGGAGGGAACTAGTTACGTGGTAACTGTGATAATGTCTTGTCTGATTGTGCAACCAGTGCTAAGGTCTTAATGGTCCTTGACACAGATATGACATTAAGAGTATATTTTTATGAGGCACCTGGGTGGCTCAATTGGTTGAGTGTGTGACTCTTGATTTTGGCTCAGGTCATGATCCCAGGTCATGGGATCAAACCCCACATCGGTCACCATGCTGAGCATGGAGCCTGCTTGAGATTCTCTCTCTCTCTCTCTCTCTCTCTCTCTTTCTCTCTGTCTCTCTCTCTCCACCCCCTCCCTCTACCCCTCTCCCCTGCTTGTGTGCTCCCTCTCTCTCTTATAAAAAAAAAGTATATTTTTGGGCTATGATATGAAGTAGCAGACACTTGTTAAGTAACTTTTTGTCAAATACCTAGATTATTAGATATTTATAGGATTGTCTTCTTGGGAAACCACTTCCAAATCTCTTTCTCATCTTATTACTTACACTGTGTCTTCCTTGTGACTACTTTGGAAATCTACAATGCTTTTACATGACCTTCTGGCCATGTTGGATTGGTTTGTCAGTGGAAGCATGAACCCAGCTGGACCAATTAAAAAACTCCTCAACTTCAACTCATATTTGATTGCTACAGAAATTGTCAACTGACCTAAGATTGACAAATAAAATCCAAGATTTTTGGGCTTGGAAAAAGAAATATTGAAAGTTGTGAGACACAAGACTTGGAAGATGAATGCAATCATTTCAAAGAGAAAAGAAATGAAAGATGTAGTTCTTCGTAGATATGAGCATTTCCAGCTATTCCTTTGATACAGCTGCTCTCCCCACAGTTGTATCACACTTTCATGGATACAGTGAGGCAAGAAATTCCCATTCTTGCTTATGCTTATTTGAATTGGATTTCTTTCATTTTCAATAAGAAAATTTTATACTAACATGGGCCAAGCAGTATGCTTTGTACTAGTGACACAGACAAAAATACTATGGTTCTTGTCCTGAAGAATCCACATTTTAGTGAAGCAATAGTGTTTTCAGTTAACTGATTACTTTTATATACATTTTAGCAACTCACACATTATCTCAATTTTAATTTTAGATGTATTATTTTAGTAGACCCTTTCATTCATAATAAATACATGTGGAGATCTTTGTGAATTCCAAAGTTGAAAATATAGTAGAGAAATAGACTCTTCATTATATGTTTTATCTATCTATCTATCTATCTATCTATTTATTTATTTAAGAGAGAGAGCATGTGAGCATGGGAGGAGTAGAGGAAGGGGGAGAGAGAGAACCTCAGGTAGGCTCCATGCCCAGTATAGAGCCTGACACATGGCTTGATCTCTTGACTGTGAGATCGTGCCCTGAGCCAAAATCAAGAGTCAGATGCTCAACTGACTGAGCCATCCAGGCACCCCTCTTTATGTGTTTTAAATTAACAGACAAAAATTTTCAAAAAAATTTGTATTTTATTCTATTTTTCCCTTTTTATTTAAATTTTAGTTAGCTAATGTACAGTACAATATTGGTTTCAGGAGTAGAGTTCTGTGATTCATCACTTACATATAACACTCAGTGCTCATCACAACAAGTGCCCTCCTTACTGCCCATTAACCATCTAGCCCATCTCCTACCCACCTCCCTCTGTCAACCCACAGTTTATTCTCTCTCATTAAGAGTCTCTTGTGGTTTATTTCCTTCTCTTCTCTTTTTATCCCTGACTTCTCGTATGTTTATCTGTTTTGTTTCTTAAATTCCACATATGAGTGAAATCATTTGGTATTTGTCTTTCTCTGATTGAATTGTTTTGCTTAGAATAATACATTTTAGCTTCATCTATGTCATTGCAAAAGACAAGATTTCATTCTTCTTGATGGTTGAATAATATTCCATTGTATATATACACCACATCTTTATCCATTCATCAGTCAGTGGGCATTGGGTCTCTCTCCATAGTTTGGCTATCATTGATAACGCTGTTGTAAACTTTGGGGTGCAGGTACTCCTTCAAATCTATATTTTTGTATCCTTTGGGTAAATGCCTAGCAGTGCAATTGTTGGATTGTAGAGTAGTTCCATCTTTAACTTTTTGAGGAACCTCCATACTGTTCTCCAAAATGACTGTACCAGTTTTCATTCCCACCACCAGTGCAAGAGGGTTCCCCTTTCTCTGCATCCTCACCAACACCTGTTGTTTCTTGTGTTGTTAATTTTAGCCATTCTGACAGGTGTAAGGTGCAATATCATTGTGGTTTCAATTTATATTTCCCTGATGATAAGTGATGTTGAACTTCTTTTCGTGTGTCTGTTAGCCATCTGGATGTTTTCTTTGGAAAAGTGTTCATATCTTCTGCCCATTTCTTAACTGGGTTATTTGTTTTTTGGGTGTTGTTTGATAACTTCTTGAGAGATTTTGGATACTTACCAGATATATCATTTGCAAATATTTTCTCCCATTCTGTAGGCTGCCTTTTAGTTTTGTTGATTGTTTTCTTTGCTGTGCAGAAGCTTTTTATCTTGATGAAGTCCCAATAGTTCATGTTTGCTTTTGTTTCTCTTGCCTTTGGCGACGTGTCTAGTAAAGAAGTGTCTCCAGCTGAGGTCAAAGAGGTTACTGCCTGTGTTCTCTAGCAATTTGATGGTTTCCTGTCTCACATTCATGTCTTTCATCCATTTTGAATTCATTTTTTTGTATGGTGTAAGAAAATGGTCCAATTTCCTTCCTCTGTATGTTGCTGTCCAGTTTTCCCAACACCATTTGTTAAAAAGACTGTCTTATTCCCATTGGATACTCTTTCCTGCTTTGTCAAAGATGAGTTGACCATATAGTTGTGGGTCCTTTTCTGAGTTTTCTATTCTGTTCCATTGATCTATGTGTCAGTTTTTGTGCCAGTACCATACTGTCCTGATGACTACAGCTTTATAATGTAGTTTGAAATCCAGAATTGTGATGCCTCCAATTTTGTTTTTCTTTTTGAGGATTGTTCTGGCTATTCATGGTCTTTTGTGATTCCACACAAACTTTAGGATTATTTGTTCTAGTTCGTGAAAAATGTTGGTGGTATTTTGATAGGGATTGCATTAAATGTGTAGATTGCCTTGGGTAGTATGGACATTTTAACCATGTTTGTTCTTTTAAACCATGAGCATAGAATGCTTTTCCATTTCTTTGTGTCCTCTTCAATTTCTTTCATAAGTGTTCTATAGTTTTCAAAGTATAGATCTTTTACCTCTTTAAAGGTTTATTCCTCAGTATCTTATCATTTTTGGTACAATTGCATATGGGATTGATTACTTGATTTCTTTCTCTGCTGCTTCATTATTGGTGTATAGAAATGCAACAGATTTCTTCACATTGGTTTTATATCCTAAAAGTTTGCTGAATTCATGTATTAGTTCTAGCATTTTTTTTTTTGGTGGAGTTCTTTGTTTTGTTTTTTACATAGAGTATGTCGTCTGCAAATAGTGAAAGTTTGACTTCTTCCTTGACAATTTTGATGCCTTTTATTTCTTTTTGTTGTCTGATTGCCAATGCTAAGACTTCCAGTACTATGTTAAATAGTAATGGTGAGAGTGGACATCCTTGTCTTAAGAGATGAAATATTGAATTTGATGGCATATTCATTCTTGTCATAGCACTAGAGACTCTATCAAATTAAACATCCTTCTGTTTCATGTATTCAAAACTGTCAAAAGCTGAATATTTTATTTGTCTTTGGTTTTTCTTCCATCACCAGTATAACTTAAAAAAACTTTTCGTCCCTAAGGAACAATGTTTTAAAATTAACCATGAAAATTACTGCTTAAGTGACATCAAAGAGAAAACAAAGCTCTAACGAGTTGTATGTAGATTTTTGTAAGTTGACCAGGATCAGCAGCCTCACAATAAATATGATTTAAATGGATATTTTGAACAAATGACAAAACATTTCATGTCCTGGACCTTCAGGATGATTCTAATGTGAATGTAGCCATGAATATTAAATTATGGAATATTCGTGTCTTATTGTATTTACAGATGAGAAGACTGAGAATCAGAGAAGGAAAATGGAAGCAAGATAATAAACACATCAGTAAAGGAGACTAGGTTTGGGCATCAAGAATATTGGCTGGTCTGATTTCAAATCTCCTGGTTTGTTAAAGTATGGAGATCAATAGATTCATCTTTATGGTAGATTAAAGATGGTTACAAAATCTTTGACACTTCTCCCATTGAGAGGTGGAGTTTGTCTTCTCCATTTAAAACTAGGTGGGCTCCATGATTGCTCTATTGCATAAAATATGGTACAAATGATACTCTGCTAGTTTGGGGGCCCTGGCCATAAGAGACTGACAGCTTCTACTTCCTGCTACTTGTAACACTCATTTGTGGAAGCCAACCTCCATGAAAAAGTATGACCATCCTAAGAATAATGTGTTGTGAAAACCCAAAGCCTATGAAAAGGCCCTCAAGGATGAGATACCTTGTGGAGCAAGAGAGACAAAGGAGCACTGAGGTGTTAGATGCATCCATGAGACATATGTGCCATCTCCGAAATGGATTGCCAGCTCCAAGGACCCCAGCTGATCAACAAATGGATCAGACACAGGTTGCCCAGCTGAGATCATCCTGAAGGTGCCTGAATTCTCAACCTCCAAAATTTGAGCAAATGAAATAGTTGTTTGGGATACTAAATTTTGTGCTAGTTTGTTAAGCTGCAACAGATAATAGGGAAAGATATATAGGTACCTAGAAAAGGTGTGTCACCATTATAAAAACCTATAATTTATGGCATGGATTTTGAGACTAAACAGTGGGCAGAGACTAAAAAGGGCTCAAGGAGATTGTTAATGGATACCTGAAGGACAAGAGGTTATTATTGAGGCTTGGCATAAGGGCAACCCATTTGTGTAGTTGCAGAAGGTTTAGCAAAACTATCAGCTGAGGTATTTTGGAAACATAAAATGGACCTGACAAGCCAATGGATCCTGATAAGTAGGTTATTAAAAGTGACAACAGGTTCCTGTATCTGCATATGATAAAATATGCATAGGGAGAAATAAGCTAAGGAAGTTATTCAATTTTTTTGCAGAACTTATAAGAAATATATAGGAACCAAGACTTGCTGGCTTCGAAAATGTAATTATTTCTTATCTGTTTCCCAGCTAAGAAAACATTTTTAAAGCACAAAATAGCCTCAGGTAAAGATCAAAACCAGGATAGTAAAGCAAAGACTCAGGGCAAAGGTAAAGTCAAAGCTGTAAGTATAAATATCGTTGATAAGATCTCGGAAAAATTTAAGTTGATGTGTCATATACTCTATCAGCTAGACAAAAGATTTTAACAGTATACCTTTATAGGCCCTCTGTTAAACAAAAGAGTTTCTAATAATTTTAAGGATATTGTCCCATCCTTAAGCAATTTTGCAGAAGGCCAAGAGAATCCAAAGCAGGCTCGGCACTGACAGCAGGCTCTACAGAGGGCCTGATCTCACAAACCATGAGATTCTGACCTAAGCCAAAATCAAGAGTCAGGTGCTTAACCACCTGAGCCACCCGGGCACCCCTGAATTCACTATTTAAGCAAAACCGTTTGCTCTTCACATTCATAAAAATTATTATTTATAAAACATTTGAATCTATTTGACCTTATGATTTCTGGCCAGTAGAGGTGACAGAAGTGATGTCTAAGTTCTGACCCTGGGCTTCTACTTTCTCTTCAAAACCCTGGAGCCTGAAGAAATGAGTCATCCCAGATGACCTTCCAGCTGAGCTCCTGGCTAACCACAAACTTATGAACAAGCTCAACTGAGATCAGCTTAGCCCAGCCCAGACCAGAAGAACTCTCCCAGTTGGACCCAGCCTCAATTGTCAACTCAAAGAATCATGAACTAAAAAAGGGTTGCTGTTTAAAGCTGTAAGTTTTGAAGTGGGTTAAATAGCAATAGCTAACTAGTACAATTGCATTCCACTTGATTTACTGCTAATTAAGAATGAAATGAAAAAGTATTGGTTGTTCTGCCCACTTTTAGGTACTTTTCTTTATTCTTGTTTATAAATTTGAGGATGAAACCAATAAACTAACTTCTAGTATTTCTCTGTGGCATGATATAATGAAAACACAGTGACACTGTGACATTCCTGCCCCCAAATCAAAACCTGAATCTAATTATAAGTATATCAGGCAAACCCAAATTGAAGGAAATTTTCCAAAAGTGTCAAGGTCATGAAAGACAAGGAAACATTGAGAAACGATTCTAGTTTGAAGAAGATTAAAGAAAGGACAACAAAATACAACATAATTCTGGATTGGATCCTTTTGCTGGTGTAAAATAATGGATTAAAGAGTTTAAGAGTATACCTTTATAGGCCCTCTATTAAACAATAGAGTTTCTAATAATTTTAAGGATATTGTTTCATCCTTAAGCAATTTTGCAGAAGGCCAAAGGCAAAGAAGAACTTACCTCAAAATGATTTGTGGGAATGACTATTATCTAATAGAATGGATTATAGTTTTATACAATGGACAAAATTTAGATAGAGTCTATGGATTAGATGGTAAATCAGTGTTAATTTACCAATTTTGATGGTTGTATTATGGCTATGTAGAATATGTCTTTGCTTATAAGAATTACATATTAAAGTATTTGGAGGTTTGGAGGCATCATGTAGGAAACTTATTCTCCATGGTTCCGTTTTTAAAAAGCTTGAAAAAAAATTTAAAGTAAAGAATATTAATGGTAGGGGGCAGTTCCGGTCCTAGAAGACCATAAAGAGCAAGTACCTCCCACTTAGGTTAATGATCTGTTCCTGATAATCAGACTTACTGCCCCTGAAGTGCTGAACAGGAGCCTATTTTCCATTATTTTAGATGAGAAAAATTATATGGTCGGCACATCAACTTAACACCCAACTTGAATGCCTGGCTGACTCAGTCAGTAGAGCATGCAACTCTTGATCTCAGGGTTGTAAGTTCGAGCCCCACATTGGTTGTAGAGATTACTTACAAATAAAATCTTAAAAAAAAAAAGCCCACCAAAAAGCACCCAACTAATTTACTTAACAGGGAATCAAACACAATAAAGTGTGCATCTCTGTATAAGAAACATGTTAGTACATAATACGGTTAAAACGTCACTTTCTGATAACAATATAGTTATTAACAAACTTTTGCTTTGTATGTGACATCCAAGATATAATCCCCTTTGCTGTCACTTAGTGTACTTTAAAATCATCTATACATTATGATGATGATATTCTAATTGTATTCGATTCAAGACTTATTTATTTTTATTACTTTACTAACTTAAGACAGTCTATCTAGACTTTTGTTAAAAATGTATTGAGTTTTGCAAACAATATGAAATTTTTCTATAAGCAGTGGTGAAAAAATATTGTACTGATAAATAAGTATGTTCAATGAAGTTTGTGTAGTAAAATTCAAGAAGCATTCTTTTTTTTTTAAGATGTATACGTTAATTTGATACATTTATACACTACAATATGATTATCACTATAGCATTACCTAACACTTCCATCAGGTCATATAATTTATCATTTCTTTTTTTTTAATGTTTGTTTGTTTGTTTGTTTGTTTATTTATTTTTAATATATGAAATTTATTGTCAAATTGGTTTCCATACAACACCCAGTGCTCATCCCAAAAGGTGCCCTCCTCAATACCCATCACCCACCCTCCCCCCCTCCCACCCCCCATCAACCCTCAGTTTGTTCTCAGTTTTTAAGAGTCTCATGCTTTGGTTCTCTCCCACTCTAACCTCTTTTTTTTTTTTTTCCTTCCCCTCCCCCATGGGTTTCTGTTAAGTTTCTCAGGATCCACATAGGAGTGAAAACATATGGTATCTGTCTTTCTCTGTATGGCTTATTTCACTTAGCATCACACTCTCCAGTTCCATCCATGTTGCTACAAAGGGCCATATTTCATTCTTTCTCATTGCCACGTAGTACTCCATTGTGTATATAAACCACAATTTCTTTATCCATTCATCAGTTGATGGACATTTAGGCTTTTTCCACAATTTGGCTATTGTTGAGAGTGCTCCTATAAACATTGGGGTACAAGTGCCCCTATGCATCAGTACTCCTGTATCCCTTGGATAAATTCCTAGCAGTGCTACTGCTGGGTCATAGGGTAGGTCTATTTTTAATTTTTTGAGGAACCTCCACACTGTTTTCCAGAGTGGCTGCACCAGTTTGCATTCCCACCAACAGGGCAAGAGGGTTCCCGTTTCTCCACATCCTCTCCAGCATCTATAGACTCCTGATTTGTTCATTTTGGCCACTCTGACTGGCGTGAGGTGATATCTGAGTGCGGTTTGGTTTGTATTTCCCTGATGAGGAGCGATGTTGAGCATCTTTTCATGTGCCTGTTGGTCATCTGGAAGTCTTCTTTAGAGAAGTGTCTATTCATGTCTTCTGCCCATTTCTTCACTGGATTATTTGTTTTTTGGGTGTGGAGTTTGGTGAGTTCTTTATAGATTTTGGACACTAGCGCTTTGTCCAATATGTCATTTGCAAATATCTTTTCCCATTCCGTCGGTTGCCTTTTAGTTTTGTTGACTGTTTCCTTTGCTGTGCAGAAGCTTTTTATCTTCATGAGGTCCCAGTACTTCATTTTTGCTTTTAATTCCCTTGCCTTTGGAGATATGTCAAGTAAGAAATTGCTGTGGCTGAGGTCAGAGAGGTCTTTTCCTGCTTTCTCCTCTAGGGTTTTGATGGTTTCCTGTCTCACATTCAGGTCCTTTATCCATTTTGAGTTTATTTTTGTGAATGGTGTAAGAAAGTGGTCTAGCTTCATTCTTCTGCATATTGTTGTCCAGTTCTCCCAGCATCATTTGTTAAAGAGACTGTCTTTTTTCCACTGGATATTCTTTCCTGCTTTGTCAAAGATTAGTTGGCCATACATTTGTGGGTCTAGTTCTGGGGTTTCTATTCTATTCCATTGGTCTATGTGTCTGTTTTTGTGCCAATACCATGCTGTATTGATGATTACAGCTTTGTAGTAGAGGCTAAAGTCTGGGATTGTGATGCCTCCTGCTTTGGTCTTCTTCTTCAAAATTACTTTGGCTATTCGGGGCCTTGTGTGGTTCTATATGAATTTTAGGATTGCTTGTTCTAGCTTCAAGAAACATTCTAATGAAAAAATTGTTACCTGTGGATACATATGGGTTATGTCTGTATTTAAAGCTATAATCATTTCAGCTTTAGTCTTAAATTGATAGTTCAGTAAAACAGAATGGATTGAACCTCAGATGTAAGAATTACATCTATACTATATAATTTTATAAATATTCAAAAGAATGAGATCACTGGCTAGTAATTGAGAAAATAGTTTAGATCTATACATCTACATGAACACTAATTCAAGATAAATTAAAGAGCTAAACACTTTAAACAGAAAATCTAGAAGAAATGGAATCAAATTTGTCCATTTTGTGTGTGGAGTAGAGTTTCCTAAGTTTAGACGAAACAGAAGTCAGTAAGGGGAAAATACACAGATTTTGCTACAGGGAAATTTGAAAATTCTGTGTGTATAGTTTAAAAGCAAAGCAAATGTTTATAGCAAATAAGGATACCAAAGTTTTAAATAGTAAAAGCTCTCACAAATCTATAAGAAAAACATGAAGACACTGATAGATATGTGGGAAAGAGTTCAAAGAGGCAGTTTATAGGAGAAGAAATACAAATAGTAAACCAAGTTTTGAGGAAAAATAACTTTGCTAGTAGCCAAATTATGGAAACAATAACTTTGCTAGTAGTCAAAGAAATGAAAATCATAACTGGGAACTATCACCAATATCTATTAAATTAGATAAGTCATTAAAAATACCACAAACTCCACTGGCAATGAAAGGTGTGGTAAACTAACTGGGTACTCTGCACATAACTAGTGTCTGTATAAAGTAATAGAACCCTTTTGGAAAGTTATTTGGAATGCTGACCCGGAACTATAAATATAAATATTTTTTGGCTCATTACATTTTTGGAATTCACTATTCTTTTTGCATAGAGACAATCATTACAGAGTTTTAATAGCAGAAACAAAGTGTGTTGGAATTGACAGCAAACTAAATAGCTAATGGTTAAGTAAGCTATGGTGCCACCACTTTATACAATAGTATACAGTCATTAAAATAACTAAAAATGAACAAAAGTGATGAGAAAGTGTTTTTTTTTAAGTAGAACACAAAATCGTATACTGTGTGTAATTACTCAGCATTGTCACATAGGAACTAATGCATACAAGTGGTGAGATTATATATCAGGATATTAACTGTAGAGGTAAGCAGTGATGAGGTGATAAAAGTTTCTTTAAAAAATCTTTTTTGGGGCACCTGGGTGGCTCAGTTGGTTAACTGTCTGACTTCGGCTCAGGTCATGATCTTGCGGTCTGTGAGTTTGAGCCCTGTGCTGGGCTCTGTGCTGACAGCTCAGAGCCTGGAGCCTGCTTCAGATCTGTCTCCCTCTCTTTCTGCCCCTCCCCTGCTGATGCTCTGTCTCTCTTTCCCTATCTCTCTCAAAAATAAACATTGAAAAAAAATTTTTAAATAATACCTTAAAGAAAAAATCTTTTCTGTGGGTGGGTGCCTGGGTGACTCAGTCCGTTGAGCATCTGACTCTTGATTTCAGCTTAGGTCATAATCTCATGGTTCAAGAGTTCGAGCCCCATGTGGGGCTCTGCGCTGACAGTGCAGAGCATGCTTGGGCTTCTCTCTCTCCCTCTTTCTCTGCCTCTCTTTCTCTCTAGCCCACAAAAATAAATAAATAAACATTAAAAAAATCTTTTCTGTGTTTTTCCAAATTAAAAAAAAGAATATATATTGTCTTTATAATTAAAAGGAGAGGGAGGAGGAGGAGGAGGAGGAGGAGGAGGAGGAGAAGGAGAAGAAGAAGAAAGGAATTAGAGGGTCCCTGGTTGGCTCAGTTGGTACAGCATGCAACTCTTGGTCTTGGGGTAATAAGTTTGAGCCCCACGTTGGGTATAGAGTTTAATCAAGTAAAATCTTTAAAAAAAAGGAGAAGGAGGAGGAGGAGAAGAAGAAGAAAGGAAGAGAGGAGAAACTATATTCTGGTGTTTGTAGTCAAATGAAAAATTTTCCCTATATAAGTACTCAATAAGCATCACCATTAATCCGTGAAACAATCATACAGATGCTGGTGAGTGCACTCTGGAAAGCATAACTGGATCATAGACCGCTCTTCAAAGCCAGAATCCTACAAGGAGTTGATGACAACCCTAATAAGACTGAGGTCATGTACTAACATGCCCAAGGAGACTTTCCATATAGTCATAGCTGCTGTAATACTTTACAAGGCTTCATAAACACATCAAATGCTTATTGGCCAGGAAATAAACCTGGTAGTCAGGTATTTTTGTTTATGCTCAATATAAAGTGTGTCTGTGTTTTTAACTTTTCAAAAGGTTAAGGTCACAATGTTTTTCCATTATAAAATTGCTCTTGGAAGAAAAAAATTAGCAGTCCCACCATTCAGTGTGTTTTTAACATAGGAGCAGTCAGTACAAGGATCCATTTTTCGTTTTTCAAAGATCATTTAAAAAGTTTAAATTGAATTTATGCTGACAGTATTTTAAATCAAGGAAGTACATTGGTGATATCATTTTACTTGCAGTTTTGCTATTCTTCAAGTGGAGGATGTTTAAAATGAATGTAATATAGTAGGGGGTAATCTTCCATTTAGCTTTACAATTCTATCAGCAAAACACCAGGGGAGAAGGAATATCATGTTCTCTTTGAATTGCGTTTTTGCAACCTGAGCTTCCAGTTCAGGTTTCTTGACGTACCCCTGGGCATTGAATCTGAATTAATTATTGTGTCCAATTTCCTCTACCTAGCCCCCAAGACAAGTGCAAACAAGCCAGCAATGGTTACCCTCATGGCCACTAGAGATCATATCAAAGGAAAGTGCAGAGCAGTACAATGCTCTACTGGTAAGAATTCATCCATTGAAAAAGATCGAAGGGAGAATCAGGTTGGCACAAATTGAAAGTTATTGGATACACTTAATATTTTCTAGTTTAATCCACACCTTCCAGGTATAGATTAAAATACATCACAAAGAATTTTGCTATAATGACTGAAGGAACTAGTTTCCTTTTTTTTTTTTTTTTTTTTTTACTCTAGGAGAAATTAGCTGGCCACTGTCTCCAATGTGGAAGGCAGGCCTCATGTCAGCTTGTATGTGTGCCAGTCAGGATACTACTCATTCTTATGGGGAAAATGGTTCTTCAAGACAGGTCTAAGATTTGGCCACCTTAAAGAATGACTCATGAAAACAAAAAGTAGATGAAGGCTTTTTTGAAGCTTCTGCTTTTCTTAATATTAGAAGGAAAATGTTACCAATCCTCAAAAATGTGATTTCCTATGGTATAAGTTCCCCAATAAATAATGAGTGGATTAATAGAGGAATTTCATAATTTTGTCGTCTAAAAAGCATGTACTTGCTCTCCAATTGTCTTTTTGTTTTGGCTGTTAATCTTCATAAAATCTATTAAGTACTGAAAAGACCTATCCTAGGGGAAGTAAAATAGAATAGCTTTTCTTATTCTGTTTATTAGAGACATAATTTCCTCCAGTGTAATTCAAGTTTTGGGGCAAATATTTGAGAAGGACTTTGCAAATCACCTGTGAATTAAAGAGAATGCCATATTGAGTTTAATTTTGTACAAGGGAGTATTTTTATTTTTTTAATTTTATTTTTTATTCTATTTTTTCTACAAGGGAGTATTTTTAAAATAAAAAATAAGTAAGTATTACAATTAATAAATAAAGTAATAAAAGTCAACTACTGGTAGTGAAGTTAGTCCTTGAAACCAAGTCTCTGGGTAGTACATTTTAATAAAGTTACAAAACATTGTGTCTGTCAGTTGTGAGTTAATAATACCTATGATATTTTCTTAAAAAATAATTAGAACAGATTCAAGATTAACTCTATACTAACATAAGCCTTGCTTGTGTTCCAATGTTGCCTTCTTGAATCACAGAGAAAGGCTCTTAGCTAATATTCTGGGGAATTGTGACTAATCTCAGATACAACCATTGTCATGGGTTGCATTGTGTTCCTCCAAAAAATTCTGGTTGTAGTTCTAACTTCTACTACTGCCCAATTCGATGACCTCGTTTGAAAATAGTCCTTTTCATGTAATTGGTTTGATGTAATTGATGTAATAGGATAGAATAGGGGGGGCCCCTAATTCAATACAACTGGTGTCCTTGTAAAAATAGAATGTCATATGAAGAGATAGGAACACACAAAGGAAGACAGGTGTGTAAAGACAGAAGCAGAGATTGGAATTATGCTATCACAAGCCAAGGAATCCCTAGGGCCACTGGAAGCCAGGAAGAGGCAAGGAAAGATTCCCCACTTAGAAGGCGTGGAGGGAGCACAGCCCTGCCAACATCCTAATTTCGACTTCTAGCCTCCAGAACTGTGAGATAATAAATTTCTGTTGTGCTAAGCCAAGCCACTGAATCCATGAGACTTTGTTCCAAATGCCCCAGGAGATTAATAAATCTGTAGGGGTATGTCAATGCTTGGGTGAGTCCCATGTAGTATCCAGTATGAGATACGTCTTCTGCAGAAAGAGAATGGAGATAAAGAAAAAAAAAAACATCTATTTTTTTTCACAGCTATATAGAAATTTGGGTTGCTGACTGTGAAACTTTGTGACTGGCTAGACATCTGCAAAGTTCATCACCAAGTTCCCTAATCTTCACTAAAGGTCCTGATGTCTTAGCCATGTAATCTGTGTTTTGATAAGATTGTTTAAGATGGAATGTATGACCAGAGTGACCAAGGCACTCATGCCCTAATTAAGGGCCTGAGTCAGGAGCAATAATTGCTCACAGGAAATCATGATTGGGCCCTTGTAGGGAAATGATTCCTGTGTTAGCTCTGGCCTGAGGATTCTCAGTTGGAAGTGGGGCCCAGGTGTGGGCCTAGGATTCTTGGCTGTTCCAGCACATCCTATGCTGTGCGGATGTGTCCTGGGCATGACAGATATCAAGACAAAGTGCAGGACTGGAAGATTGGTTCTGCTTTGGGGTTAATGCCAGAGAGGCACACAGTTGACTGTTCCTGACTGCTAAGAGCTGGGCTGTGTTGGAAACTGTTCTGGTGCTGTGCCAGGCCCTGTGGACAGAGCAGTGATTGATGGGCTCTCATTAGGGAACGCATACAAGGGTATGGGAATGAGAAATGGTCTTGAATTTGCTGACCCTGGGCTAAGACTGGTCTCTTAGGCTAAACTGAAAGATTGAGAATTCTTGTTTCAAAGTTGAGTACTCCAGAATATTTAGCAGTTTATTTTTAATTTAGATACTTAGATCTCAAGAGTCCTGGTCTAGGAAAGATTCACAACCCTCACCAATCACCTGGGAACTTGTAGCAGTCAGAATTCTGAGAGAAAGGATTCTCTCTAGCTGAATAATTGAGGTGATTTTAGTAAAATGACTATTTGCAAAGGGTGTAGAGAGGGAAAAACAAAAGATGTGGCTTACTTTATGCTAATTAGAATAGGGAGCCATTTCTATACTTCAGTGGAAAGGGTCAGGGAAGGGAGCAGTTGCCAAAGCTGGGAGATTGCTGTGTGGACACAGCTCCCGATAGAAGCCATGAGTTCAGGAGAGGCTTGCAGGCAAACTGCATGGGCTTGGCCAGAACACAACCAGAGGAATAAGTGACCAGCCTCACTCTTCTCTCTCCCTCCATCTCTTGCATGACTCCCATTGAAAGCAGGATGATAAAGGTGCCCATGGATGTAAACCACACAGTCAGCCTTTGGGGACACAGAGCTGAGTGAGGCCATGGATTGAGGGACTGCCAAGCACAGACATCATTTTGTCAGGATCCTTCTGATTGTAAGTAACAGAACCTATTCTTTTTTTTTTTTAATTTTTTTTTCAACATTTATTTATTTTTTGGGACAGAGAGAGACAGAGCAAGAACGGGGCAGGGGCAGAGAGAGAGGGAGACACAGAATCGGAAACAGGCTCCAGGCTCTGAGCCATCAGCCCAGAGCCCGATGCAGGGCTCGAACTCACGGACCGCGAGATCGTGACCTGGCTGAAGTCGGACGCTTAACCGACTGCGCCACCCAGGCGCCCCAACAGAACCTATTCTTATTTAACTGAGACAAAAGAGATTTATTGGAAGTCTCAGTGGAAAGTGCATGAGTGCATTTGAACCTCAGGAAAACCCACATTGTCATTTGGGTTCTTAGCTCTACTCCCCCCATGCCCAATTTCATCTTTATTCATTCTCTCTCTCTCTCTCTCTCTCTCTCTCTCTCTCTCTCTCTCTCAGGAGGGGCAGGGAGAGAAGGAGAGAGAGCGAATGCCCAGTGTGGAGCCCAACCTCACAACCCCATGAGGTCATGACCTGAGCTGAAATCGAGTCAGATACTTATTAACCGACTGAGCCACCTAGGTGCCACTCAGCTTTATTCTCTTAAATCAGTTTCATTCATTAGCAGCAGCTTCTACCTTTATACCTTTAACACCAAAGAGCCAAAATCCCTTTGCCTATGTCCAGTGTGAAAAATCTCAGGACTGGCTTGTCTCACATCTGCGGAGTTCTAACAAACCAGCTGTGCCCAACACTCTGGAGTGCTGGGACTGGCTGACTCCACTAGAGCCACGTGCTTAAAGAGGTGGGAGGAAGAATTCCCCAAAGAGAAAGAGGAAATCCCAGAAAAAAGGGCCCTGGGCAGAAAAAGAGACTAGGTGTCCACTGCAGGAACAACATGGAAGCAGCAGTGAGGATGGGGAAACTGAGGAGGTGGAGGGACATTCTGTGCTATATACCATAGTAAGGGCTCAGGCTGAGACCACAGAGAAAGGGCAGGGTAGGGCTTTAACCAGAAGCTGTAACCTTTGCTCAAATTATTCTCCTTCTTGCTGCTATGGCAGACACCTTACCTTTCAGGACAAAAAAGGATGAAAGTCTCAGCCTAGCATCTGACTTGAGCCTGGCTTTCTCACTGGATCATTATCACTTTCAGGTAAGTTGTGGCCCAGTTTGACAGTACGTTTGCCGTTCTCCAGGAATGACCCACACAGCCATGTCTGGCTGATTGCTTTTCATGTATCTCCATCTTTGATGATTCTGCTCATCATTCAAGACCCTGCTAAAATTTCACCATTGCCATCAGAACATCCTTGCTCCCACCTGCAGGAAGGAAACTTTCTGTTTTCTGGTTCTTCTGTTACCATCAGAAACCTATTTAAATATTTATCAAGGCCAGTTCTCCATCAGACTTCTCTATCTAGGTCAGCCTCCCTCACCAGATGGTGAGACCCTAAAGAGAAGAGGTCATCCCTTTAACCCCCATACACTTGTGCCTGGCACAGGGCCTATGGATTTTTGAATTGATGAAAGAACTGCAGGAGAAGTGGGAAGGAATGGAGATTTGAGCACTGCTTTGTGCTTTTCCCTCCTACTTTACATATCCCCAGTTGCTTTCTCCTTCCTCCCCTTCCTCCCTTCTGCCCTTGGTTCTTCATTTGTTGGTTATAAATATGGTCACTTTTCTTATACACAATGGGATATATTTAAGATTAGAGTTTGGCTTGAAAAACAATTTTTTATTTGAGTATAGCTGACACACAATTTTACATTAGTTTCAGGTCTACAATATAGTAATTCAGCTTCTCTATACATTATGCTATGTTCACAAGAGCAAGTACCATCTGTCACCATACAACACTATTACAATATAATTGACTACATTCTCTATGCTGTGCCTCTTATTCCTGTGACTTATTCATTCCATAATGGGAGTGGGAGATAGAACTTGGCTTTTAAAAGGATGCACTGCCTAAAACACTGAGCTCCTAACTCTACCATGGTTAAATGTGTGATGAGTGTATAAAGGAAACATATTTCCTTTTAGAAGCTGCTGTGCCTCACAAATGCCAGGGTTGAAATCTTTTAGGGAATATTTTTACAAGGACTTTTAGGAAAGTGTTGATCATTAAGTCAAATTGGTCAAATGTGCAAAGGCACCAAATAGTATTTGCCTATCCAAAGGGAGAGCTTGATCAATTCTTGTATTTGGACATTTTACTCCAAAACTGGTTTATACTTTACAGTTAAGAAAAAGAAGTAAAACTGTTCATTGAGTGGATTGAAGGTCAATGGGCTTTCCTTCTTTCTTCTTTGGTGTTAACCACAGGTGTCTTTAACTGTACATAGCATTTCCAAATGACCCTTTCGGTTTCTATAGCTACTACTTTGTGAACTAAAGTTCAACAGTTTGTGGATTTGACAATTTGACTTGGTAATCCCCTAAGCAGAATCTGAAAAAAACAACTTAACATCTCCGTGATGATCTGCTGAAATTTAAGTAAATAAGAAATCTTCAGTTTTATGACTACAAGTTAATAGCACACCTGTGCCAGGCCATAATCAATTAAATAAAATGTAGCTTCTAGTTATTAAATTTGACATTTAAAAACATTATCAAAGGTAAAGGAGAGGACTTAAACTTTTCTGTTACTTCTAGGACATCAAACAAATAATCTCACCTCCCTCCTCTTTTCCCCATCAAACTAAAGAAGGAGAAAGGAAGGGAGGAAGGGAAAAACAGAGGGAGGGATGGAGGAAGGAAGAAAGGAAGGAAAGAAGGGTGGAAGGAACTAATGATTGAAGAAAATGCAAACATTTTTAACAGTCAAATGAGGAACAATTTAACAGTGTCTCAAGAATAGGTACCATGTTTCTTAGATGAGAATCTTTAATCAAGCTGAGTAAACTAGAAACTACTCCTCTTCTGGTTCTAAGCCCCATCATGACATTTCATTGAATCCATATTTTTATGCTAATTACTATAATTTCTCTTGAAGTAAAACAGAACAGTAGTACAACAGTGTGATGACATTCAAAGAGTTCAACTGTGGCATATAATGACCCAAGTTATAAGGGAGGTTGGCAAAAAGGATATTAAATGCTTTCATCTTCTATAGCAAAAGATGACAAAAGAAAAAAGGAAGTTAGGAATACAACTCAGTTAGCCAATCAGGTGAAAGAAATGGTTTGGGGTGGAATGTACAGGTATGTTGGAGGAAGGGCAAGTAGATGATATCTCACTGGAGCTGAGGGTAGAAGAGAATTAAGAGATGAGATTAGAGAAGACAGGCTGGCACCAGGACCCCACCTGCCAAATGAAGGAGTTTGGAATTTATCCTTTTAACAACGGGGACCCACTGGAAATTTGAGTAGAAGAGTGACATGCTTAAAGCATTGTTTGAGCACCAATAATCTGGCCAGAGCATTGAATGTACTGAAGGAGAAGGCTAAGGGACCATGGCAGTGGTCCCTTCATGATGTGGACATGAATGGGAATAGTAGCCCTCATATGGAATAAAAAGTATGACTATGGAAGAGATCATAACATATGAATGGCCAGGACCTGTTGACTAATAGAGGACCAAGAAGAGGGAGTATCAAAGATCACTTTTCAGCTTAAAGCCTGGATAACTGGGAAGATATGTAATAGATATAGGAAATCAAGAATGGAGTTCATCTTAGCAAGAAGATTAGTTAATGTTTAAATGTTGAGTTTGAGGCAGAGGTGGAAGGATGTGCAATGGAAACATATAACAGACAGATAATATACAGACCACAAGACACTGGACATTGAATAATCATCTCTGGTGCTGGTTCCCAGGTTATATTTGGCAGAGGAAATGTGATAGTGTTTCCTTGGGGAGAGTTTACAAAGTGTTGCAGAGAGAGGCAAATAATTCTCCATATAGTCTGTACTCAGTACAAGTGAGGCCTGAAAACTTTTTGAGATTAGTAATAATGGCCCTCAAAAGAAGTGGACATTTCATGACAGTAGGATGAAATATCCAGAAGTATATCCCCAAACTAGGGAGAGGAGAATCCAGGCTATATAACAGCTGAGACAATTCTCACAAACACACCAACTAATTGTTATCACCAATTTCTGAGTGAGAAGTAACTAGAGAGTATTCAGAATCACCTGTATTTTTATATCTAAGTTACTTGCTTAGTAAACTTTAGGAGTAGTTCTCTTTCTAAAAGGTGTCATCATTCCAACAGACTGTCAGATCCCTAAGTCAAAGAACTTCTATATTAAATTGTTACAGATAGATAACCAATCTGGGTAGAAGGGAACTAATATAGTCAAGATGTGCCAGAATTGACACACTCAGAACAGACATCTCAGAATGATTTCTTTACAAGGCCTATTTTCATCTGTCCATGCCTGTTGCTGCAGAGGTGATGCTGCCTGAAGCTTGAGTTGAGCTAAAGATGATCTCCCTGCATGGAGTCATTAGGTTTGAGGTTGAGAGGATTCAGTTAAGAGGTAGAGGAAATATACGTGTTCATCAAATTTTCTGTATAAAGTAGGATTCCCTTTTTACTTAGAAAAAGAGTTAATAAGAAAAACTTCTGAGCACCCCAAATAAGAATATTCTTATTTTTTTGAAGGAGACAGAACAAGGTGAATGTAATCCTCCTTATAACAGTGTAGTTTTTGTTAAGTCAGTGGGAGTATCTCAACTTCTTTCCAGAGTTTTCATCTTCTCAGAGTTTATCTGTACACTGAGTTGCCAAGGCAACCAACAAACATGCAGTAGGGACTCAAACACCTAAACTAATTTTATGAATGTCAGCTACCAGACTTCTTTCACTTCATTTCATATAAAGCCCAGAGCCCAGCATTCACATCCTATTTCACTTTATATTTTGAGCCCTGTTTTCATGTCATAGGTAAGGATGGTTATGAATGTGTATGATACGATTGTATATGGATTTACATGATGCATTGTTTATGTAAAAGATATAAGACGTATGTATCCATGTATGGGGAAAAAGTGTGTGTGCCTCCTAAAAATCTAAATGGGGCAAAAGTTACAAAAAAAATCCCAAAGAACAGAAAATAACAAAAAATCTTGATTATCCATACGTGAATTAAAATTAAAGGCTAAGTTTTCTGGATTTTTTTTCTAGAAAAAACAGACATGTAGAAAGGTCCAATTGATATCAGAGATTTCTGGGAAATGCCATTATTTTGTACTCTGGCACTTTCTACAGTGAGAGTAGTTGTTAAGGGCATGGGGGAGGAGAAATAGCTGGGAAAGAGGGTATAGACAACCGACAGTGGTGGCCTAAGAGACCTGTGAGGACATCAGAGGACACCAGTGCTAGAAAGCAGATGGGTCCACTTCAGGAAATGAGTCCAGAACTAGGCAATTCAACTTAGCAAACATGCATCAATTCAAACTATGATGAACAATACAATCAAACCCTGGTTTTCACCTCTTCAACTGTGGGCTAAGCACAACAGGAAAATTAAGATCTTGTCCTTTGGCCCTGACAAAAATGCTTGAGAATTCCCTAGGCCGAATCTTGAATCCTATTAGTGAACAGGCTGTTTCAGCTCCTTTCTTGTGGTGGGTGCCTGCTGCCTTTCACGTAGATCTCTTGAAGCTGACTGAAGTGCTTGGCAAGGACTCCTGCCTCTTGGTACCCAAACTCTTTGTCTGGTGGGTCACGGACTTTCTAGCCAATAGGTTTCCTCATATGATTCCTCCTCTTTGTCCTCTCAGAGTCTGGAACTTGTCTGCCCACAAACCTTCCTTGATCCTTTCTATCACTGACTTCTCAGGATCCACCCTCACCCATCCCTCTTCCTAGTTGAATTCCCAATCCTGGCTCCTAAGCCTTTCCATACTGTATAATGAAAATTAAGATCTCAAGGAATGCAAGTTCTTCAACTGTATACTTGGTCAAAGTTGGAATACATCTGTGATGGTCACTGCTGCTTGCCTGGCACCTAATAGTGTCCACATATGCTTGGTATAGAATAGACATAAAAGAAAGAAAAAATTGAAATAAGTTGTAATGTATTATTTACCCCAAATAGGAAACTTAGAAAAGATCTTTAATATGGTTGACACAAAAAGATGTTTCTGCTTAATCAGCAGTTTATTAAAAATTTTTTAAGTGAAAATATTTATATGTTTATAGTTAATTGGGATTTAAATCCTAATAACTGTTCTACCCTGGCTTCCTCAATGTCCCTCAAACACACCAAGTGGCATCCTACTTTAGGACCTTTGTATTTGATATTCCCTCTGTCAGAAATGTTCTTCCATTAGTTACTGCATGGCTCATGTGTTCTGGAAGGCTTTTTTCTCAGTTTCTTGAATGGCTTGTATGTTCACTTCCTCCATGTCTCTGATCATATGTCACCACAACAGGGAGGCCTTTCCCTGAGTCCCCATCTAGAATAACACCACCCCACCACTCTCTAGATCTTTTGCTTTGCTTCATTTTCTCTCACCTGACACATCATATGTTTATGGGTCCATTTTTGTCTGCTCCTGCTAGAATTTATGAGCTTCATGAGGGAACACCTTTGTTTTCTTCACTACTGTATCCTCACTCACTGGAATGGTGCCTGGTATAAGGCAGGTGCTCAGTAACTATTTCATTGAATGAGTAATTCAAGGTGGAAACTTAAATATGCACTTTTTAATCTGATGCTTAAAATTACATTCTTTTAAAAAAATGTTTATTTATTTTGAGAGAGAAAGAGAGAGAGAGAGAGAGAGGGAGAGGGAGAGGGAGAGGGAGAGAGAGAGAGAGAGAGAGAGAGAGAGAGAGGCAGAGAGAATCCTAAGCAGGCTCCATGCTGTCAGCTCAGAGCCAGACAATGGGGCTTGAATTCATGAACCATAAAATCATGACCTGAGCAGAAATCAAGAGTCAGATGCTCAACCAACTGAGCCACCAGGCACCCCCAAACTACATTCTTAATCAGTACTTCAGTTCAATGGGTAACCATTATTGTTGGAACAGATAAGGAATTATGAAGAAAATAGCCTACTGTATTTAATTCTATTATATTTAACTACAGACTATGCTTATATCTATGTATCTATCTATATAATCTATCTATTATATATATAATATATATGTATATATATATATATATATTTTATTTTAGAGAGAGAGTGTGTGCACATGAGCAGGGGAGGGGCAGAGAGGGACAGAGAGAGAATCACAAGCAGGCTCCACTCTCAGCATGGAGCCCAATGTAAGGCTCAATCCCATGACCAAGGGATCATGACCTGAGCTGAAATCAAGTGTCCAACACTCAACCAATTGAGCTACCCATGTGTGCCAACTCTGCTTATATTTATAAACATTGTGATATGGAGTACATTTTCCTCATTTTTATTTACCCTTTTGAGCCTCATGAACCTATTCTAAAATATGTTACTGCTTACTCAACAATCTTTTATCCGTAGGCTAAATAAGAACATCTCCCTCCTAGATTACGTATAATAAATCATAAAAGTATAAATAGTATAGACACATGTTAGGAATAGCAAAAGCATACCACTTTAAAAAACACTTACGTTTAATGTTTAATTTTTAAATGGATTTTCTAGTGGGGCTTTTGACAATCTGATAGCCAAAGTGCATTTATGAACTAATGCTTTTAAAGCCACCTACTACTCATTCATGGATAATTTTATTGAAAATTTTTTTGCCACATCTAATGGTAAGTCCCAAGCCCAAACCATGGGAAAGGATGCATTTGTCATGATACCATATAATAGATGCCAGATCCTAATCTCTGGCTTCCCTGCTAAGTCAGAGCACCCAGAAAAGTCACTCCTGGAAGTTAATGATCAAAATAGATATAAAAGGATTATAAACAAAAATCAGGACAATTGAAGTGCAGAGGGAGCAAGAAGGGGAAGTAATAATGGTGATCCTGAATGTCCCGAGAAAATTGTGTGGGTGGCTGAACGGTGGTTAGGTCCATAGACTTCTTTTAAGCCTCCAAAGCAAGATTAAAATTTTATTCCTTAGTTATTGAAACAAGGCAGGAGCCACTCTTTTTCAAGTATACACTAGTAGTAAAATTTCTACAGGGAAGATGTGAGGCCTCTCCCTCTCTTCCAGAAGCTAGATTTAACAAATAAGAAGCCTGGTCTGAATCAGAAAACCACTTCCTTGGCCTTAGGAAAGTTACTCAACTTCCTGAGCCTCACTCTCCTCACCTGTTAAGCCAATATAATATTAATGTATACCATAGGTCATTGTAAATATTAAATGAGATAATATACATATGTGCTAAACTGGAGATTAATCATATTAATGATTATTTCTTCCACATTCTTTCTGCACCCTCACTTTTTCTCTCTGCTCCATTTTCTTTTCCTTTATTTTTCCCTGACCACAAAGCCCAATTATAATTATTACTTGTAAATATTTATTGAGCATCAATCAATTATCATCAGACAATAGTTTCAGAAGAGTCAACATGTATTTGTAGATTTACTAAGCAATTATCAGAAGCAACAGGATGGAAGAGACTGTGTGTGTGGTCCCTTGCCCAGTTGGGTGTACAATCACACAGCAATGCAATGCAGGCTGTTATTCCATACCTTGGGGAACCATTGCTGTTGAAATGATGATGGTGGCTGGTCTTGATAGTCTAAGAATAAAGACCTGAAGTGTTTGGATTCTTAGGAAGCCCATTCCTATGTGGGATTAAGAAGGTTCTGGGTATGTACTTCCTGGGGTGGATAGTGAAAGGGGGCTCATTTCCCTGCCTCCTAGAGTCCCTGAGCTCAGAAGAACAGGCTCTGTGAACTTTGGAGCATGACTCTCTCAGGACAATTTCTGAGAAGTGGGCCTATCTAGAAAAAGGCTGTGTCCCATACATTTGGCTCAACCAAAGCTGGACAGAGATCTTTGAAAGTAGTTTTATGGAACTCCTCTCTGTGCTTTCCTTGCTCATATCTTTGTCCTACCTGATCTGCTCCCCATCCCTTCACAGGACTACTGCTCCCAGCTCCCAAACTGAAATTTTTACAATTCCCTGAAGGAGTCTTGTCTTCTCTCCTTTGCTTATTAAAGAGCTGACCTCTCTGCCTTTATTTTGCTTCTTAGCCTATCTCTTATTTGTCAAGACCCAGCCCAAATACACCTCTGGACAGTCTTTCTTCATCCCCATCCTACAACAAGATGTCTCTCAATATGTTCCCATGGTCTCAGTGCTTGGAGCCATGATGGCCCTCATCAGTCAGTCAGTATACAGCTGTCATGACTCTCCATTCTTCTGAAAGTGCCTTGATAGTACAGACCAGATTTATTTGTTTACTCTTTGTGTCCCTAGTACACAGTACATACTATGTGTATATAGTATAGTTCCTGATGCTTACAAAGTGCTTAGTAAATGTTGTGGAACAAATTAATAAGAATCTTCATTACATTCCCCTACATACTCTATCTGCAAGTGAGCTGCTAACTGCTCTCCCCAAATAGTTTGATGAAATAGTGTTGACGAAGTTTACACTTTCACCTGTTTCCTTGGGTATTAAAAAGATTAATACCTATTTGGCAACAAAAGTTTAGTGAGGAGCCTTAGTTCCTTGGAGGAAAGGGGTCATGCATATTTTAAAATTCAGTAACAACTCTGATCCATGGTTATTGCTACATTTCTCCTTGTGCTCTGCTTATAGAGAATTTGGGTGCCTTGAACTACTTAGGAAAGTGGCATAATTTAAATGACTAAAACTAACCATATATTACCCAACATTCTTATCAGATGAAATAAAAGAGATACTTTAGATGAGTAAACAACAACAACAACAAAACCAAAATGACCATTGATTTGATTCACATACTCTTTACCCTCCATTTGGGGAAAACCAACTGTTTTATTTTATTTTTTAATATTTATTTTTGAGAGAGAGACAGAGCATGAGTGCAGGAAGAGCAGAGAGAGAGGGAGACACAGTCGAAGCAGGCTCCAGGCTCTGCGCTGTCAGTACAGAGCCAGACATGGGGCTTGAACCCAGAGGTCATGAGATCATGACCTGAGCTGAAGTCAGATGCTTAACCTACTGAGCCACCCACGTACCCCTATTTTATTTTTTTTCTTAAAACACAGTGTGGACTGCCAACTGTTTCTGCTTTCTTTCTGAGGTAATATGTCCAGACATCACATGCTACATTGCCATAGGTAGCAATTACAGAAGATGAGTAGAATACAGATTCAGAAATGAATACAAGAAAAATATTCACTGGGCATTGGTGGTGGCTGCTTTTGAGAAATCCACAGAAATATCCTTGCTGAGTGATAGTGAGGTTTTATTGAACACTAAATCCACCCTCTCTCCCAAAATTGGTTCTACTATGTCCCTTAATTTTTTTCAGAATAAACTCTTCTAGTTACCTTTGCTTCAGGTTGCCCTTGGTATTGATGACTGGACTTCCAAAAATGACAATGGATGGAGCTAGGGGATTCCAACTCTGACCTACTTTCCACCAATATCACCACCTAGGGTTTGTAAAATAAATGTAGAAGAAAAGACATTAAAAGCTTGATTGGGGGAGGGGGGACTTCAAAGATGAGCATAAAAATATGTAATGAAAACAGAATGATTGAATGCCCTAAAATGTCACCATAAAGAGACATTATCACTATCAGTGAAGAAAGTATATGTTTGTATAAACTTCAAAGAAAGTGTATGTATGTATAAACTTCTGAAGTGTGAGAAGAGCGACCAGCTATGAGCTAGTACAATTGTTGTGAAACCGACATGGACTTTGTAGTAACAGACCAGGTTCAAACTCTGCTCTCTCACTTAGTAGCTATGTAACACTGAGCAAATTATTTAACTTCATGAAGTCTACCTTCTGTTTAATTTGGATTCCTAACTACCTTACAAATTTACTGTTCACTCATTCAAATAAGTAATAAATGTTTGATTTTTGAGCAATTCCTAGAAACCAGATACCATGCTGGGTGCTAGAGATTCAACAATAAGACACAATGTTTTTCCTCATGGATTTCATTGTCTAGGAGCAGAGATAGTATAAAATAATTATAATACATTGTGACAACTGCCTTAATACTGTTAAGTTCAAGATAGTACAAGGTGATTGTGTCCCCTTAGGACAATCAAGGAAGGCTTCAAAGAAGAGATGAAGTTTAAGCATCAGTGAATGTTTAACAGATGAGCAGAGATAGGGAATGGAAAGACTGCGAGTGCAAAAACAATGAGTAGCCAGTGACATGATGTGAAAAATTTAGAAACTTCACGAGTTTGGGAAACATCAAGTGGCTCAGCTTGTCAATATATTTAAGAAGTAGAAGAGGATTGGTGACCATCTGAATAAGAAGGTGTAGCAAGGAGAAGGATGACACCAAGGCTTCTGTAGCAAAAGACTCAGTGGACGTTGATGTCCTTTACTGAGGGACACAGAGAAGGGATGTTAAGAAGAAGGGATGACGAAGATAAAGAGGCAACTTTGGGACAGGTTGACTGTGAGGGTTCTGTGAAACGTCTAGATAAAATGTCTTGTAAGCAGTTCAATGTACTGGTCTGGAGCTCAGGAGAAAGAACTGACCTGGAGATTCAGGTTCAGAACCCAGAGCCTCAGATGTAAGACCAGATGAGCACTCGGATCTTTCCTTCACATAGGCTGACCTCAAGGCAAATGACAAAGTGTGGGGTGTGGGGTGGTGTCCAAGGGAAATCCACAATTTGGTTCAGAGTCTTTGTGGGGAAGAGTGGTATGCTTGGGAAACCCTGTGGTCCGTCCTCATAGCAGAATTACCATCGAGGAAAATCTGCCATAAACCAAAAAAGTACTGTCAAAATTATATAAGTTATCTTATTTGCTTGCATTTTAAAAGACATTTTGAATGAATACAAAAGACCACAGCAGTACTTATTAAAATCCCTGTCTCTTTCTCATTTGCTTCCCTCTCATCACATACTGCTCCTTCAACCCTCCTCCATGTCCTGAAAAACCTTCCCCTACTTCCGCCCCCACATTTCCTTTTCCTATGTCCTTCACACTTTCTCTTATTCTACATCACAAAATCCCCAAATATAAGTCTGATAAGGAAGAGCTTCTCTGGAGGGTGGGGAAGGAGAACAAATGAAACCTGCAAAGTCAGTATCGTTTTAGAGGCCAGGAAGAGGAGAAAGGTCGGAAGGACTTATGCATTAATAATTTTGTTCTTGTTACAGTAGACTCAAAAGCCAGGCTGATCATCTAAATAAGTCATGCATGCAAAGAAGCTCAGCAGAGAGCAAGGATCCTTGTTCCAGGAAATGGGATGGAAACCAAAAAGTGAAGAAGGTTCTAAGCCATGGGTGAAAGGTGTTTCCTAGAGAAATTCCCTGGGCTGCTGCAACTGCTGCAGCAACTTGGATATGTTGTAGTCATCTCTGGTACAAGGCGAAAGAAACTATTAAAGTTTCTGGTAAGGCCTGAACATCATTGGAAGAAGGTATAAAGTGAGAAGAAAACAAGAGCCAGGACAGAAGCTTAGGGAGCAGGTTGAAGGAGAAAGTCAGTAAAGGATTCTGATGAGAATCTGTCAGGAGGTAAAAGAAAACTGGGAGTGTGTGGTGTCCTGGAAATTAGGATGCATTTTTTCAAGGATACAGTGTCAAATGTCTCATAACCATCAAATTTGATATGGAATGGAAAGTAATCATTGGATTTGGCAATTGGGAGGTCACTGATAACCTTAGCAAAAGCATATTCAATGAAATGGTAGAGGCAAAAGGCAAATTGCAGTGTATTCACAGTGAAAAATGAAAAAATGGGGACATGAGGACAACTGTCCTGAGAAGATTGTCTGAGGATAGGAGACAACGTAACAGCTAGAGGAGTTTGTGCCTTCCCTTTCTCCCTCTCCCCTCCCCCCTTCTCTTTTTTGTCTCTCCCTCCCTCCCTTCTTTCCTTTCTGATAGGCAAGACTTGAATCTCTTTAAATGCTATTGGGTAGGATCTTGTGAAAAAGAGTCTACAAGTCCAGAAAGGAAATTATAGAGAAGGGGTGGGGGGGGGGGGCAGGTTTAGATTGAAGGATTCACCTGGAATAAGAGAAGTAGGATTATGCTTTCTTCTGAGAGTAGAGGGAAGGAAAGTTTTAGTAGGAAAGCAGGAGGTCATCAATCAGGAAGTTGAAGGAGTTTCTGTCTGCTAGCCCTCAAGTTCTCTGCAAGAAGTTGGTAAGGTCATCCACTGACAGTGAGGTATAAGGAGGGAGGAGTTGGGTAGAGGGACATAGGGAGAAGTTTGGAATAGTGACAGTATAGAATGGGAGAGGGGGACAAGATAAATGGCACAAAGGTTCATGTTTATAAGACCACATGTTGGAGACACCTAGTATATTTGAGACTCATAGGATATTTTTCTCAGTTGCAGCTGCATGAGGTGCAGAGATGCTATCATTAGATGTATTCAAGGATAGCAGTTTGAGGCAGGTGAGGCATTCAATGCCTGCTTCCTCGCAAAAGAATATAGGTTAGTAGTACAAAAAATCATGCAGTTGTGATTTTCTAGCAGGAAGAAATGTTTTCATTTAGTGAAGTTTAGTCAAATGAAGTCTAGTTATGGCATTTAGTCAAGGCCATGAAGGTCTTCTAAAATTGTTGGTTTTAACTTTGGGCAAATAAACTGCAAAATATCAGGTGGTGCCACTTGGTTAGTGGACCTCAGGTTGTGACTGCTGTTATCTTGAGGATACAGCAGGGGTAATCAATTCCCTTTTTGCCCTACCCAAGTCACGGGGACAAAAGAATTCCAACAGATATAATCCTCTTGCCCTTGCAGACAACTTCTAACATACCAGGAAGTAGTAGAACAGTGACTTTGGGGAAATTGCTTACAAAGTGTCCACACACATGAGATTATTTCTTACAATTTTTGCATAAAGGCAGAAATATTTTTTCTCAGAAGAGAGATCTGAATTCAGACAAGGTGGAAGCAAACATAAAAGAGCAAGAGCCAGAATCAACCAATTTGTCCTTTTTTCATCCAGTTAAGAAAGCAAACTAATCTTCCAGCAGAGAGGAGTCAAAGCAGCCAAGAGAGATGGAGTGAATCAGAAAGAATGCCCAAGGATTCATGGAGGTCATAGCTATGCTCCTTAAAATTGCAGTGTTTGTGTAATATTTCAGAAAGAAACCTGCACCTGAGCCAGAGCCCAAGTGGAATGAATGGGAACACAGCTTGTGTATGTGTGTGTGTGTGTGTGTGTGTGTGTGTGTGTGTGTTTATGTGTGTGATGTAGTACAAAGTGGAAGGAAAGGAAACTAACATTTGTTGGATCTTTACTATGTGCTAACACCTCACTTTTTCTCATTTAATTCACATATCAACTCTGTGCCAGGGATGTGATTTTCCTTATTTCACAGAGGAAACAATCTGGGGCTCAGAGTGGTATGAGAACTTGTTCAGGTTTGCTTTCAGAGACTGCACAATGTATGGCTGCATGGGTTGTAGAGACAGGCAGAAAAAGCCTGAGGACTTGGCTCTGCCACTAACCACCTCTGTCACTTGGGGAACTAGTTAAGAATAATTGTACCTGTGATAATCAGTTTTTTGTGTAAACTTGTCTAGGTTACAAGTCTTCAATTATTCAATCACTATTCTAGGTGTTGCTATGAAGGTGTTTTGCAGATGTCATTAAAGTCCGTAGTCAGTTGACTTTAAGTAAGGGAGATTATCCTGGATAATCTTCACAGGCCTGCTTCAATCAGTTGAAAGAACTTAAAAGTAGTGCTGAGGCTTCCTTGAAGAAGAAGAAATTCTACCTGTGGACAGCAACTTCAATCCCAGACTACTCTTCTCTACAGATTTTGGACTTTCCTTGTCAGCCACCATGATCACATAAACCAATTGCACCAAATCTCTTAAATTTGTGCCTCCTACTGATTCTGTTCTCAAAAGGAATCTTGACTGATGCAGCATCTCCCTCTGGTGGGTTGTAAGATTAAATAAAGTAATGTATTCTCTATGGGAAGTGCCTGACATGGTTGCCAGAAACAGGAAAAAGTGGTTTGAAAAATGGCAGTTACTATTATGATGACTTGGCAAACACAGGTTGAGTATTCATCTCGTTGACTTACATACAACCTGACATTTTACCCAACAACTTGGTCAAGAACTGTAGTTACTGGTCTGGGTTCAATCCCTAATTCAGGGTGACCTCAAGCAAGCCACAACATCGAAGGGCCTTGGTTCTGTAAAATGAGGAGCTGTACAACAAATGATTTTTTGTACAAACTCTTCCAGCGTTGATGGTCTCTGGGTCAGTTTTGACCTAATTTATTAGGTTTTTATTAGGCTGGTCTATTTCATCCAACTATCAGACAGGATCTATTCCATTACAGTTACATTCAAGGCTGCTTCTACACAAATAACTCTCTAATTACTGCGTGGTTTATGGCCCGAGAATACAAACTAAGTTTAATATTAACCTGAGCAATGCATTCCTGGTCTTTTAGCCAGTGGTTATATAGCTCTTGCTTTACCCCAGACTACAAGCCAGGGGGAACATAAAAGAGCATTAAATCTGGCTCCTTCCCTCAAGGAACATAGGGAGACATATAAAAATCAGATACTATTATGAGGGACTATATATTTAAGTCAAAGCACTACTGGAGTTGAGAAAAAGGGGAAAATAAGATCATTCTGAGTTGGAATGATCAGAAAGGCTTAATAGAAGAGGCAGGAATTCAGATAGATGAGATGTCTATGTAAGAGATGAGAAAGAAGTTAAATCTTCCACTCTTACTGTGTGTTATTTATTCCACAATTGAATGCATGAGATTTGGGCATCTCTTTACATTGCTGCTTGCCTTTGTGGACACAGATGATTTTAAAAGTGGCTCCTTCATAACTTCAGGCTTTCTCTCCTATTCTCCATGGCATGTTCTATGCAAAGATAAATGGACAGCAGGTATACTCCCTTGCTCTCATTTACACACGGATACCTGCAAACACCATGATAAACCCCATTGTCCATGCATTTGAGTACCCCCTCATTGGAGATTAAGCTCCATTAAGGTGGGGACCATGCTTCTCTTGTCCACTGTATAAATATTCATGGATAAAACAGTGAAATCCTTGCTCTCCAGAATACAGGAAACAGACAGGGGAAGTTTCCCTATTTGAAATTTTCAATGGAATTATACCCTTAAAACAGGGATTTTTTTAAAAAAAATGTTTATTTAGAGAGAGAATGAGAGAGTGAGTATGCATAAGCAGGGGAGGGGCAGAGAGAGAGAGAGAAGAAGAGAGAGAGAATCCCAAACAGGCTCCACACTGTCAGTGCAGAGCCCGACTCAGGACTCAAACTCATGAACTATGAGATCCTGACCTGAATTGATATCAAGAGTCAGTCGCTCAACCGACTAAACTTCCCAGGCGTCCCAGGGATTCTTACACTTTGGAAATTCTTTGATTTTCAGTGTCAGCCCAGTCCAACTCCCCACTCCCACTCTTTGCAAAATGTTGGTAAAGCCCTACCGGCAGAGCTTCTTATCCAAAGAAACATTGACAGAACTACTGCCAAAAACTTGATGGAGCTAAACAAAAAAACCAGTGGCTGTGGGTAGAAGAAAAGTTATGCTTGAATAACAAGCAAACACCAGAATGATTAATTTTATAAGCACACCTTTGAGATCAGATAAAGGCAGCTTGACTTTTAAAAGACAATATTCATTTTTATCGGTTTAATAAACATCTCTTAGCAATATTGATAGTCATCTTTAATGGGCAGGAACAAAGAAACCTTTAACAGTTAAATTTAAATTGTTCACTAATCTTACTTCAGTTTATTGCATCTCTCATGATGATCTTTTGCTAAATGAGTCTAAAAATATACTTGGTGATGTGTGTAAACAAGCCAGAAATTCTCAAGACTGTGGTCTAATGAAAGCAAACAAACAGGGTTTACAAAATAATTCAGAACACTGAAAGAGGCAGTGTTTGAGATATAAATATAGATTTCTACAAACAAGAAGTTAATAATCATAAGTTAATATCCATAGGGATCACTATAAAGATTGGAGTAGAAAAATATCCTCCATATTCAGAAACATTTCCTAGTCAATTGCAAAATAATTCTGTCCATCGATTATTAACATTTATATTCCAAAAAATTTTTGTAAACATTGATTCAGTTACAACTATGTACAATGAATAGTTCTCAAAACATACTGTATCCAATAAATGCAATCAATCATTACATATTTACCAAGGACTGAACTATGAATATTCTGGGTAATGTAGTGTATGTACACTGTTTTTGTCTGTCAGCTTCTATGTATTCTCCCTTCTTCTGTTAACAACACCTGAACTTGCCTTTGGGGGGTCACTCTCTCCCATTTAACACTATGTGTTTCTATGGGATTGACCCCACTCTGCTAGCTCCAAGGATATTTAGGTAATAAAGACCTGCTTAGTTGTCCTTTGGCCACAGTGATTGATTTAGAGATGGTATAAGTACAGATAGAAATAGAGGTGAGTTTGGTTATAAAAGCCAGGCCAGTGAGATTAAATTCTTGGGTTTTATTAGAAAAACTTGGGCAAGAGAAGCTCTCCTTCTACAGATTGAAAGCTGTAAGGGTGATGAGCTGAGATCCTGTTAGAAAGACATCAACACAGAAGGTAGAGAGCAAGACCAAGTCTTAATGGTGGTGTTGCCTTTTTCCACTTGCCCCCAGATCTTCTTTCTCCTCTTCACTACTGGATGACTAAATTAATTCTATCAATCTCTCTTCCCCACTGACTCTAGGTGGGAGTGCTATGAAGAGATCAGGGACATTAGGTTATTTCCCAGTCCCTTTCTGTGGAGTTTCCTCAGGATGGCTGTCCCTCTATTGGAGGCTACAAGTCCTGTTAGGAAATCCTCTCCATACAACTCTCTGCCTTCAGGTTCCAGTAACCACTCTTGGTTTGTTCCTTCAGGCCTGGAGATGGTAACAATGTCCCACTATTACTTACTCTGATATATCAATATCCCTTATAACTTTCCTAAGTTCTGCTTCCATCTTTGTAATTAGCCCTCTTTTTAAAACCCAGCTGGATAGAGATGTCTATTTCCTGCCAGGACCATGACAGATAAAATGACATTATTATAGTTCTTAATCCAGACATGCCTAAAGATAGTGATACTCCTGATTTGTCAGTTACTTGAGCCAAATAAATTCTCTTTTTCCCAAAGGCTGTTTGAATTGTATTTTCTGCCTCTGATAACAGAAAGTCTTAATATAGTTTGTCATGTTGTTTTGATTGCATAGACACAAAACACTTAAATAAAAGGGAGAGGACACTGTTATCGACTGAATTGAGCTGCTCAAATATTTATATTGAAGTCCTAACCCCCAATACCTCAGAATATGATTCTCATTTGGATACAAGTTCTTTAAAGAGGTCATTAAATTAAAGTAAGGTCATTATCAGGGGCCCTAAACCAAGCTGATTAGTATCCTTATGAAAAGAGGAGATTAGGACACAGACATGCACAGAGGGAAGACATTGTGAAGACACAGGGAGAAGACAGCCATCTTTGATTGAAGTAGAAACCAACCCTGCTAATATCTTGATATCAGACTTCTAGCCTACAGAATTGTGAGAAAATAAATTTTTATTGTTTAAGTCACTTAGTCTTTGATACTTTGATATGACAGCCCCAGCAAAGTAATATAGGCATCTATAAACTAGAACTGGGAAAGACACTTCTAGAGGCCAGGTCTCTCCAGGTCTCTGATTCAACATGGTCTCTTAGCTATGGCATCTGTGTCTCTCTGCAAATTCATTTCATTTACATTTATAACTCACTAGCTACTCCTTCAATATTTCCCAATCCAAATGATCCTAAACTAATTGACTTGGTTAACTGCCATTCATACTATTAGGGTGAAACCTTTGCACTGAGTCAACCTCATGAGTTTCTGGCCAGCAATGGATAAGCTCCCTTTGGATTATATGCCCTTATCTGGTTCTACCAGTGGCTGCTGTGTGTAAGGAAAAATCATATGCTGGTTCTCTGCACAGAAAGTGGTGGGAGGGCCATTTATAGAGAGAAAGAGAGGCTGGATACAGCTGGCATTTGATAAGTTCAGCATTTGGTCTCCTGAACTAGTGGCATTAATAATTTTATGAAAACATCAACACCAACACATACTGCTCAGATCTGGCTTCAATTTTTACTGTATTAGTCAATTCCTCATTTCTTACAAGACCCACTATCTTGACCTTGAGTCTTATAAGACACCCTAGAATCCTTACAATAACCACACTGCTGTGCTCGACTTAGTTTGGTATGTGTTTGTTACTTGAAAACAAAAAATCCTTGATTAAAATAGTTTCAAAAGAGAAAAGCAATTTTGTTCAGGGAAGAGAGATTTGTTTATGTTTATGTTTAATTCATCCTGACAGTTATATCAACTTTGTGACTATGCTAGTGTCTCTTCACCTCTTCATATACAAGAAACAGAACTGGTACTGAGGAATGGCTTCTACCTCCCAGTAATGCTGCCAGAGAATCTTAAGAAGGTACCTCATGAGGTCATATACTCTTACCTGAGGTAGGAATTGTTATCTTTTAGTTTATGGAACCCTAAAGAAGAGAATTATTTCAAATTTCCTGAAATGTTAATTTTTTTTCCGGCTCCATGAACTTCTCCACAGCTCTTTACTTACTTCCTGATACCACACAGACAAGATCAAGAAGATGTAGGAATTAAGTTTCACAATTTGTGGAGCTGATATCATGTGTCCAGTTGTTTGAATAAATTTCTGTCTGCAGTTATTTCCCTCTTTGGGGAAGTCAGGGGTGGCACATGGAGGAACTGGGTTGGGATGGGGCAACCTTGTGGGAACTTCAGCTTTCGGGCCTATTCTGCTGCCCAGTAGGCCCATCCAGCAGAATTACCAGGATTATTTCACTTTCATTCAAAATCCTGAAGGTGTGAGAGTCTGGGTGGGTGGGAGAAGCTTGATTTATTTTTACCAAGGCTGAATATTTTGGGACAAGAGGGGGCATACATGGAAAAGCCCCTTTTTATTTACTAGAGACAAAATGTAAAAACACTGAATGATTTAAGACAAGAGGGCCACAAGATCAAATTTTCATCCCAGAAAGACCACTCTGAATCACTTTGAGTGGAGAGTTGGTTTGGAGGTGGGCAGGCTGGAGTAGAGCCAGGCTCAAAGGCTGTTGCAGGAAACCAGGCTAGAGATTTTGATGGCCCAAATGAGTTGGAGTCAGTGGGAATGAAAAGAGGAAGGCAATGAGAAAAATGGAAGGATTACAAGTGTGGCTAAGGCCTGCTGTCCAATACTCCAGGAGGAGCAGGTGTAAGGGTACATCTGTTGTACTAGGACTTTGGCATTGAAGAAAGGGATGGGATGGTTAGGACCATGCCTGAACAACTCTGCTTTCAGTTCTTCTCTCTGCTTAAAGCCAGTAAAGAACTTGGAGACTTATCAGGATACTGTAAATTCCTTTAAAAGACAAAAGGATTAGCTGTCTCATCTGCTGCAGAGGTAGTAGGGTTGGAAAGAGCAATCTCTGGGTCATTAGGAGCCGGACAACTGGTGAAGAGCAAAAAAGCTGCCCTTGGAGAGCACTGAGGAGCATCCAGCCATGGAATTGGAGTCAGATATTAGGGATATTAAGTACTGATGCAGCCCAGCCCTAGCTGGTCTTTCAGGGAAAGGAACTATTTAATGGGGAGGAAAAAGGGGGCTTGAATTTTAAGTGGGTGTACATTAAAAAAAAATTTTCCCCTAACCATATTTCATCTCTCACCTTCCTGCTCCTCATACATTTTAGTGACCACCTGAATGATGAATAACAGAGGCCAGACCTTTGCCTGGTGAGGTAGATGGTATTATTGTCATATAAGTATTTGCTATTTCCTCTCCTCCCTCCATTGACATTAGGTCTGGTCACATTTGACTTGCTTTGGCCAATAAAATGTGCATAGGGGATTTAAAATATGCTCCTGTGATTTGGTGTGGCCTTTTGCATTCCTGCCCTTTGCCACAGATAGAGGCCTCTCCTTAAGCCTGGGTCCTGGAGTGAGTATAGAAAAGCATACTTGAACCACCTGCAGGCTGGAGCAGAGCCATTGCAGGCAACCTCAGACTCATGAGCAAAATATCTTTGTTTTATAAGTCATAGAAATCTGGGGGTTGCTTATTACACAGCATTATTATAGCAAAAGCTGACTAATATACAAATTATTCCCTAAAAGTATGATGCTTTGTAATAAGAACTTAAAATATTGTCCTTGCCTTGGGACTGAAAAGCAGGCAGCAAGAAAGTGTTGAAGACTGGAAACATGATGATCTTGTAGTAGCAGCAAGATTATGTAGAAGCAAAAATTTGGTAAAACCTGCAATAATTTGAAGACAGAAAACATACCTCATGAATGGGTGGTTTGGGGTGACAAAATTTTAAGACAGACTGTTATTAGCATGAATTGGTTACTGCCTTCGATTAAAGCCTTTCAAGAAAGAACTGGCCTGCTTGTAAGCAGGGATGAAAGAGTAAAGAGTGACTCCAGAAATTCCATTGCAAAATTTAAAAATAGAACTGTTTCTCATCTTCAAATAGAAAAATGAAAACATGAAAAATGCTAAAAACCACAAACTCTGATTGATGCTAGTTAAGACCAAGTCTCAAGACAAAGATCTAATAAATACCACTGTCATATGTTTTTTTAAACATTTAAATGTATTAAGAGAGCACCCAGTAAATTCTTTCATCTGGACAAAATGGCTCATAGAAAAGAGATGAGGACTAAGTTCCACTAACCTAATAAGCTCAAACCCTCTGTAATTACGCCTAGAGAGAAATAGAGGCATGACTTGAAAATTACTGTGGCTATGGTTGTCTCATGGAGTTAACTAAATCACACACAAAAAATTAAAAATAGTTTCTGGGGAGGAATTTAACTCCCAAAACTTCATTGCCCTGATTGAAAGAGACTGTGACTTAGGGATGCCTGGGTGGCTCAGGGGGTTAAGCTTCAGACTTTGGCTCAGGTCATGATCTCATGGTTCAAGAGTTTGAGCCCCCCGTTGGGGTCTGTGCTGACAGCTCAGAGCCTGGAGCCTGCTTCAGATTCTGTGTCTCCCTCTCTCTCTAACTCTCCCCCATGCTCTCCGTCTCAATCTCTCTCTCAAAAAAATTAAACATTAAAAAAAATTAAAAAGAGAGAGAGAGAGAGAGACTATAACTCTATTAGCCATGAAAAAGACCTCAGGATAATAATATTTCAAAATTGGTTCATTAATTGTAACAACTATACCAGACTAATGTAAGATTTAATAACAGTAAAAGCTAGGTGTTGGGTACATGGAACTCTGCAACTTTTGTGTAAATCTAAAACTATTTTCAATTAAAATTTTATATAAAAAACAGAAAGACTAAAAGCTTTTCCTCTAAAATCAAGAACAAAACAAGAAAGTTGATTCTTGCCACTTTTATTCACCATAGTACTAAAAGTCTTAGCAGCAGCAAGCAGACAAGAAAAAGAAATAAAGAACCTTTAAAATGGTAAGGAGGAGGTAAAACTCACTATTTACAGATGTCATGATACTATACAAAGAAAACCCTTAGAAATCCACCAAAAACCTATTAGAACTAACAAATGAATTCAGAAATTTGCAGGATACGAAATTAATATACAGAAATCTATTGTGGTTTTATACACTAATAGCAAAGTGGCAGAAAAAGAAATTGAAGAAACAATCCCATTTATAATTGCATCAAAAACAGAAAATATCTAGGAATAAATTTAACCCAGGAGGTTAAAAACCTGTATTCTAAAAACTATAGGATATTGATGAAAGAATTGAAGATGACACAAACAAATGGGAAGATATACCAGGCTCATGGATTGAAAGAATTAATATTGTTAAAATATCCATAGTACCCAAAGCAACCTACAAATTTAATGCAATACCTATCAAAATACCAATAGTATTTTTCAGAAAACTGGAAAAAAGTTTACTAAAATTCATATGGACCCCCAAATGGCTTAAGCAATCTTGAGAAAGAATGGTATCACACCTCCAAATTGCAAACTATACTACAAAGCCATAGTAATCAAAACAGTATGGTATTGGCACAAAAACAAACACAAAGATCAATGAACAGAACAGAACAGAGAGCCTAGGAATAAACCCATGCTTATATGGTGAATCTATGACAAAGGAGGCAAGAATATACAATGGGAAAAGGACAGTCTCTTCAGTAAATGGCGGTGGTTAAACTAGATAGCTAAATACTATCCAAGTCTTGCAAAAGAATGAAACTGGACCACTTTCCCACATAATATGCAAAAATAAATTCAAATGGATTAAAGACCTAACTGTGAGACCTGAAACCATAAAAATCCTTTTTTTAAATAAAATGTTTTAATGTTTATTTATTTTTGAAAGAGAAAGAGACAGAGAGAGACAGAGTGTGAGAGGGGGAGGGGCAGAGAGAGAGGGAGACACAGAATCATAAGCAGGCTCCAGGCTCTGAGCTGTCAGCACAGAGTCCGACATGGGGCTTGAACTCATGAGCTGTGCAACCATGACCAAAGTCAGACACTTAACTGACTGAGTCACCCAAGTCCCCCCATAAAAATCCTAAAAGAAACCATAGGCAGTAATCTCTTGGACATCAGCCTTAAGCAACATTTTTCTGGGTATGTCTCCCAGGCAAGGACAACAAAAACAAAAGAAAACCTACTGTGACTACACCAAAATAAGCAGCTTTTGCACAGTGGAGGAAACCATCAACAAAATGAAAAGGCAACCTACTGAATGGTAGAAGGTATTTACAAACAATATATCTGATGAGAAATTAATGTCCAAAATACATAAGGAACTTATACAATTCTGTGCCAAAAAAACAAACATTCGGATTAAAAAATGGGCAGAGGACCTGCATAGAAATTTTTCCAAAGAAGACTACAGATGGCCAACAGACATATGAAAAGATGCTCAACATCACTAACCATAAGGGAAATGCAAATAAAAACTACAAGAAGATATTACCTTACACCAGCAAGAATGACTAATATCAAAAAGAAAAGAAATAATAAGTGTTGGTGAAGATTTGGAGAAAAAAAGAACTCTTGTGCAGAGTTGCTGGGAATGTAAATTGGTGCAGTCACTGTGGAAGAGTATGGAGTTCCTTAAAAAATTAGAAATTGATGTACTATATAATCTAATAATTCCACTACTGGGTATTTACCCAAAGAAAATTAAAAATAAGATAAAAACACAGAGGGAGGCAAACCGTAAGAGACTCTTAAATACAGAGAACAAACTGAGGGTTGCTGGAGTGGAGGTGGGTAGGGGGATGGGCTAAATGGGTGATGGGCATTAAGGAGGGCTCTTTTTGGGATGAGCATTGTCTGGGTGTCATAGATGAATCACTGGGTTCTACTCCTGAAACCAAATACTACATTGTATGTTAACTAACTTGAATTTAAATAAATAAATAAATAAATAAATAAAACACATCAGATGTCAACTATACTTTAATAATTAAAAAAAGAAAGAAAAATGAACCATTAAAAATTAAAGACCTTAGGGTCCCCAACATTCTGCAGGCAGGTAGCAGGATGAGGAAACTGCTCAGGGGCAGGGGGTACATATTTTCCTTCAGATGTGCCCAAGAAGGATAATGGAAAATTACCTCTCAGAAGATGGAGCCAAGAGTCATGAGAACAATGAAAAGAAAAGCTATTCCCAAGGAACAGAATTGGAGCCTAATCAAAGACCACTTCCTACCTCCAGGTTAGGAACTTGGCAACATTTGCAGAGTGAGATTTCAGAATTGCTACAGACCAGTGACTGCTTCCCCCTTCTCCAATGGCTATTTGTTTTTCCTCTCCTGTCACTGTCCCAGTATGGTATGTTGAATGGGGATACTATTCAGCAAATATTCACTTCTGTCTCCTCTTTCTCACTTATATAAAGAGTATTCTATCCTCTACATTGATGTTGGCCAAATGAGCTGTTTTGGCCAGTGAATGTGAGCAGAAACTCTGGACGTGCTTGCACCATTTGACTTGACCCCTCTGCCTTCTGTGTTCCCACCCTCTATTTTAAGAAGAGTTTACCCAGAAGCCACTGTTCCTTTAACCTGAGTCCTAGAATGGAGACTCATGGAATATACTTGAACCTGACCCACAACTCAGAACAAAGCTGCTGTAGCTGCCCAGCCAACCTGTAAGTAGGATAAAAATGTTTTGTTATTGGAAACCACTGAGAAATTTTGGTACACAATAAAAGCTGATTAATACATATAGCAAAGGTTCCCAAGAACTGAGGAATGGCTCTAGATGGGACTTGAGCATAATAAAGGTAAGGGAGTAGGTGCAAGAGAAAGTTGTAGGGCATTTCCAGATAATAATCCATTTTATCTCCAAACTCAGGGTAGATATTCCAGGGTAGAATATGTTCACAGGAGATATTAGAAGTGTCTCAAATAGGGGCGCCTGGGTGGCTCAGTCAGTTAAGCGGCCGACTTCGGCTCAGGTCATGATCTCGCAGTCCATGAATTCGAGCCCTGCGTCAGGCTCTGTGCTGACAGCTCAGAGCCTGGAGCCTGTTTCAGATTCTGTGTCTCCCTCTCTCTGACCCTCCCCCGTTCATGCTCTGTCTCTCTCTGTCTCAAAAATAAGTAAACGTTAAAAAAAAAATTAAAAAAAAAGTGACTCAAATGACTAGAATCCAGAATTTTGTATGTCAAATTTTAATAATTAATGATACCATTAAAATCTAGATAATAACTATAGTCCCAAATAAGCTTATAATGAAGAAACCCCTTGGAAATGAGTTTGAGATATAGAATGCTAATGAATACTAGAACCTCTTAGATCATTTTAATGTAGAGTATACAAATCTTAATGACACAATCTCAACTGTGTTTTTCTGATAATATCTTGAAAACAATGATTAAAATAGACACGTGAGGCAAAAATTAACTGCTATACATATCAAAGAAACATTTAAAAAGAACTTGTTCATTTTTTGAGCCATAAGTTTGTACCTGCTAAGATAAACACAGGTAGAATTAAAACTCCTTTACTGCAAAATTATTTGTCAACAATGACTTAATTAATAATAATATTGATATTTATTTTGCTGTGATACAACCTTTACATATTTAGTTTCATGCTAAGCAATATTTGATACAACACAATACCAACACAACAAAATAATTCACTTACCCATGGAGTTTGTTTTAATGGGAACTGACCTATGTTCAATGACTGCAAACCACTTTAACAGGTTTTACTTGTTTATATAAGAGACATTTTTAAAAAGACATTTATTTTCCATTTTTCCTGGCATTAACTAGGTACAATCTTGCCACAATTCTACTTTACAAAACTACAAGGAAGGAACACTCAATTTGATGTTCATGTGAAATATAATTACCCACTTTTCTTCCTTTACAACATGTACTCTATAGACAAGATGACAAGCCAAAAAGTACATAATACATTGCCTGCCATTAATAACAAGCATGCTCTTTTAAAATTATTTCACAATAACACTTATTCAAAATATCCTTAACTTGCTTTTTTGAATATTATATTAGAGCACCTCAATAAGCATTGCCTATTTCAAATCAAAGATAGAAACAGGAATTTATTGAATTAATTGACTAGGTGCAATCATAAATAAGTACTATAACTTTTAACATGTACAAAGTTTCATCATCTCTGCCTATGTCTCTTAAAGTAGTTACACTGGCAGAGTCAGGGTTCATGTGCCAAGGTTGTAAAAAAATGCAACTCTTCCATCTTGCCTTAAAATACATATCATGCAAACTTCAAGGCTCTTCACAAAGGCACCTACTTAATAAAGACTTTGTTGAGTCTCCCAAGCACATATGATCTATTTTTCCTTTAAATCCATAGTGTGTAGTTTCTCTCTCTATAATAATAACAAAGCTAATAATAGCAAAAATCACACTGACTTATCACTGAGAACTTCCATGCTTCAACCATGTTAAACTCACCATCTCATTTTTTCTTTGCAGCTCTCCTGCAAAGCAGCAATCATTATTTTCACTTTCTAGATGAGGAAACTGGGAAAGAATTTGAATTCAGTATTTAACTTAAAAAATGATAATAACTCTGCTGGAAATATAAATATTTTCTTAAATTTCCTAACATGTTTGTTATCGGTCCTCTATGTAACTTCCTGTTCTTCAGAGAGGAGTCACACAGCAAAGGAATCCTATAGGGATCACCTTACAGGATCTGAACTGAGAAGTTCCTGAGGCTTTAATTACAATACAGAAAAAAATGTATCTGGTAATAACTTTAGCATTGTATGTTTTGGATCTGTGATCATTTATTATTTTAACCTTTCAAAGTCAAAAATTTTAAAGCGTTCAACTCAAAGTACTTTCATTGGGCTGGAAATATTTTATTGCAGTTTGGCTGACATTTTATTTTACTAATGTCATTAGCACTGCTTAAAAATGAATTATGTCGAACAGAACAGATGAACACAAGGGAAGGGAAACAAAATTAATATAAAAACATGGAGGGGGATAAAACATAAGAGACTCTTAAATATGGAGAACAGAGGGTTACTGGAGGGGTTGTGGGAGGGGGGATGGGGTAAAGGGCATTAAGGAATCTACCCCTGAAATCATTGTTGCACTATATGCTAACTAACTTGTATGTAAATTTAAAAAATAAATAAATAAAATAAAATGAATTATGTTGAGGTATACAGCACAATCTTTGTTTCAAAAAAATATTATGATTTTGTGAGTACATGAGGTGGGCCTCATGGCAACAAACATTAGAAATATGTATCTTTCTTATTTTCCAAGTACGCTTATATTTCTATTTAGCATAAGTAGTTTGGCTTCGAAAAAGACATAGATTTAGATTTACTTTTCTGGAATTATGTTGAATTCTAATAACATCCTTTAATTTTTTTTTAACATTTATTCATCTTTGAGAGACAGAGCATGAGCGGGGAGGGGGCAGAGAGAGGGAGACACAGAATCCAAAGCAGGCTCCAGGCTCTGAGCTGTCAGCACAGAGCCCGACCTGGGCTGGAATCCACAAAGTGCGAGATCATGACCTGAGCTGAAGTTGGACACTTAACCGACTGAGCCACCCAGCCGCCCCTCATAACATCCTTTAAAGAAGAGTCCAGTAAGGCTTAATTAAAATCTTGCACATAGGCTGTTCAAACCCCTTCCCTATTTTATAGCTTTAGCTCTGGTAACTGTTGTTAGGCTAACACTGGTGTTCAGTGGGTCACTGAAATCAAATTAATGCAGGCATCTAAAAAATCAAACATCAATTGCATTCATTTATCAACATTCTCAAATATAAAAGGTACAAATGAAGGGAAAATGATGCTATTTAGCCTTGGAGAATCCTGAATGGATGGACATAGACTGCAAGCATTTATGTGAAAAAATAAACATTATTTGTGGGGGAAAAACCTGATTAAAATAAAAACCAAAGTAAGGACAAAATTCTTTGACACACAAATTCTTTTCTGAGTCTTTAATAAAATGACTCAAAATCTCAAATTGCATTTCCTAGGTCTCTGGAAATGCCTTTAGAATCTCCCTAGTTTCCTGGGCTGAGTACAGGGGTTCTCAAAGTGTAGTCCCAATCCTAGTCATCATCTGGGAACTTCTTAAAAATATGAAGTCTTGGGCCTCTCCTAGGCCTCCAGAACTAGAAACTTGAGGGTGGAGTAAACAATCTGTGTTTTAACAAATCCTTCAGATTTGTTAAAACTCTGACATTCTGCTCTAAAGTTTGGGAACCTCTGGCCTACAAGCAATTGTTCTCAAACATTTCTGTGCAGTAGAATCCCCTGGAGGGTTTGCTTAAACATGGGTCCCTAATCCAGCCTCTAAGATCAAGTGGCAGTAAATCCAGGGAGTTACGTGGGAATATGCATTAATTTTTAAAAATATAGTAGATAGTTCTGATTTAGGTGGCCCACGATTTGAAAATTCTGGCTTGAAGCGAAATTCAAGTGTCGACAAAATGAGTATTTTTTCCCCCATAAAATTCCCCTCCACAACTGAGCAACAACATTTGAACTCTGACTTCCAATCATCTATAACTTATTTAGTCTCAAGAATGCCTACTTCCAGTGGGATTCCCTCATTACAGGCTTCCCTCCTCCCACTGCCTGAGGGACTTGAAACCTTTGTGGGCTCCATCTGTGAGGTTCTGCCCACCTCTTCCACAGGTGCAGTATGTGTTTCATTACAGAAGCTTACACAAAAGAAGTGATGTAGTCCATACATCTGCAGAATGTAGAATACTAATTATATGCTCAGACAAGATAAAACACAAGTGAGGATCTAATTTTTTTCCCTGAGATAACTAGAAGGAGATCACTTTAGGAAAAGGGAGCTCAATCCTTACATGTCCTGCCATGAGAATACTTTGTTCTAAGAAGGTGACTTTTAAACTAAGTTTTGGAAATTACTTATTTAATCCATGGACACTACTAAAAATACTAATGAAAGGAGGAAAAATGTTGGTTCACTTTATGCTTCTTCTAATGAATCTTTGCTTGCTCTACAGGTCTTCCCACTTTGTGTGGCAGGAGAAATATGGTAATGTAAATTTTTGGATACCAAATAAATAAAAAGAAAGACGTATGCTTATACTGGTTTCGTACTACACTGTTTAGCTAGTTATGATATAAAAATTTATTACTATAATATTCCTGGTTCAACTCATTCATTATATTTACAAGTATATTCCTTTCAACATTTTTGTGTTTTATTTTTCATTTTATTAGACTTTTTAATAAGAAAAGTAATGCTTGTTAAAGAAGACAAACATGACAGAGATGTATATATGAATATATGCGACCCATAGCTCTCTCCAATTTTATCTCCAAGTATACATATTTCAGATAGCCTATTTTTCTTAATTTAAGAATAAACGTCCTTTCTAAAACATTTAGAAAAGGTAGACAAGCAAAAGAATTGAATCACACATAATCTCCCATTCTGAAGTAACTACTGCTGATATTTTGGTGTAGCTCTTTCGAATTTTACTCAAGATGTGTATTTATGAAAATTGGTAACTATTTTTTACAGCTTATCCTTTTTCCTCACTAATATCTGTGGGCATTCTTCTCTACCTTTAGAATTGGAAACCCTGTATTTCCTAAAGCATGATATGTAATATGTGCCACAGTTGATGTGTGAGATTATTTTTTGGTGTTGCATGAACACATTTTAAACATTTTTAGTGATTACATTTTTTATGAGTAACTGAAAAATATAGAATATTGAGCCTGTAATTTTACAGATAATCTTGCTTATAACAAGGCTAAAGAAGGAAACACAGTGATAATCAACTTTATGAAAAATGTGTGGATTACAGTGCAATCTTTTTTGTTTTTGTTTTTTCTTCAGCTGGACCTGACATAATTCCTGATGGCAGAATATGGATGTTTGGCTTCAATCCCTACTATTTCCAGCACAGTTCTCTTTGCATAGAAAGTACCCCCAAAAGGGTTGGACTTCAGGGCTGTGCCCAAATGGATTTTCTTGTATTGTTTATCATGCCACTTCTGATCTTGTCAGCGACTACAGGAACTTCCTGGCAGTACAAAGACCATGACACTTGCCCATCCTGCCTGCACCATGGGCCTGAGCACAAGAGCTATAACTCTTTTCTGTTCCTTTCTTCCAGTCTGGTCTTTTCCCTTGTGATTTGGTGATTTTTCTTAAGTGTTATGTTTAGATTTGTCTCTTTATTTTTTTTTTTTGTATCCATTACAGGTTTTTGGCTTATGCTTATCATGAAGTTTATATGTAACTACCTATGTATATAGTACTCTAAGTTGGTGGTCACTTTAGCTGGAACACATTATTAAAGCACTACTTTTTTGTGCTCTTTCCACCATGTTTTATGTTTTTGATGTCATATTAGACATTTTTATTTGGTGTTATCATTATTGCAGTTAAGCTACTTTTACTACTTTTGTTTTTTAACCTTCATACTAGCTTTATAAGTAGTTGATCCACTACCTTTACTGTATGTTTGCCTTACCAGTGAGGTTTTTTTCATATATTTTATTTTTTTCTTTTTATTTTTTTGAAATTTATTGTCAAATTGGTTTCCATACAACACCCAGTGCTCATTCCAACAGGTGCCCTCCTCAATGCCCATCACCCACTTTCCCTCCCCCTCCCCCCACCATCAACCCTCAGTTTATTCTCAGTTTTTTGAGTCTCTTATGGTTTGCCTCCTCCCCTCTCTGGAATTTTTTTTTCTCCTTCCCCTAGCCCATGGTCTTCTGTTAAGTTTCTCAGGATCCACATAAGAGTGAAAACATACGGTACCTGTCTTTCTTTGTATGACTTATTTCACTTAGGATAACACTCTCCAGTTCCATCCATGTTGCTACAAAAGGCCAGATTTCATTCTTTCTCATTGCCATGTAGTATTCCATTGTATATATAAACCACAACTTCTTTATCCATTCATCAGTTGATGGACATTTAGGCTCTTTCCATAATTTGACTATTGTTGAAAGTGGTGCTATAAACATTGGCGTACAAGTGCCCCTATCCATCAGCACTCCTGTACCCTTGGATAAATTCTTAGCAGTGTTATTGCTGGGTCATAGGGTAGATCTATTTTTAATTTTTTGAGGAACCTCCACACTGTTTTCCAGAGTGGCTGCACCAGTTTTCATTCCTGCCAAAAATGCAAGAGGGTTCCCGTTTCTCCACATCCTCGCCAGCATCTATAGTCTCCTGATTTGTTCATTTTAGCCACTCTGACTGGCATGAGGTGATATCTCAGTATGGTTTTGATTTGTATTTCCCTGATGAAGAGTGACGTTGAGCATCTTTTCATGTGCCTAGTGGCCATCCGGATGTCTTCTTTAGAGAAGTGCCTATTCATGTTTTCTGCCCATTTCTTCCCTGGATTATTTGTTTTTCGGGTGTGGAGTTTGGTGAGTTCTTTATAGATTTTGGACACTAGCGCTTTGTCCAATATGTCATTTGCAAATATCTTTTCCCATTCCGTCGGTTGCCTTTTAGTTTTGTTGACTGTTTCCTTTGCAGTGCAGAAGCTTTTTATCTTCATGAGGTCCCAATACTTCATTTTTGCTTTTGTTTCCCTTGCCTTTGGAGATATGTCAAGTAAGAAATTGCTGTGGCTGAGGTCAGAGAGGTTTTTTCCTGCTTTCTCCTCTAGGGTTTTGATGGTTTCCTGTCTCACATTCAGGTCCTTCATCCACTTTGAGTTTATTTTTGTGAATGGTGTAAGAAAGTGGTCTAGTTTCATTCTTCTGCATGTTGCTGTCCAGTTCTCCCAGCACCATTTGTTAAAGAGACTGTCTTTTTTCCATTGGATATTCTTTCCTGCTTTGTCAAAGATTAGTTGGCCATACTTTTGTGGGTCCAATTCTGGAGTCTCTATTCTATTCCATTGGTCTATGTGTCTGTTTTTGTGCCAATACATACTGTATTGATGATTACAGCTTTGTAGTACAGGCTAAAGTCTGGGATTGTGATGCCTCCTGCTTTGGTCTTCTTCAATATTACTTTGGCTATTCAGGGTCTTTTGCGGTTCCATACAAATTTTAGGATTGCTTGTTCTAGCTTCAAGAAGAATGTTGGTGCAATTTTGATTGGGATTGCATTGAATGTGTAGATTGCTTTGGGTAGTATTGACATTTTAACAATATTTGTTCTTCCAATCCATGAGCATGGAATGTTTTTCCATTTCTTTGTATCTTCTTCAATTTCCTTCATAAGTATTCTATAGTTTTCAGCATACAGATATTTTACATCTTTGGTTAGGTTTTTTCCTAGGTATTTTATGATTCTTGGTGCAATTGTGAATGGGATCAGTTTCTTTGTCTTTCTGTTGCTTCATTATTAGTGTATAAGAATGCAACTGATTTCTGTACATTAATTTTGTATCCTGTGACTTTGCTGAATTCATGTATCAGTTCTAGCAGACTTTTGGTGGAGTCTGTCGGGTTTTCCATGTGTAGTATCATGTCATCTGCAAAAAGTGAAAGCTTGACTTCATCTTTTCCAATTTTGATGCCTTTGATTTCATTTTGTTATCTGATTGCTGATGTTAGAACTTCCAACACTATGTTAAACAACAGTGGTGAGAGTGGACATCCTTGTCGTGTTCCGGATCTCGGGGGGAAAGCTCTCAGTTTTTCCCCATTGAGGATGATATTAGCTGTGGGCTTTTCATAAATGGCTTTTAGGATGTTTAGGTATGTTCCTTCTATCCCGACTTTCTCAAGGGGTTTTTATTAAGAAAGGATGCTGAATTTTGTCAAATGCTTTTTCTGCATCAATTGGCAGGATCATATGGTTCTTATCTTTTCTTTTATTGATGTGATGTATCACATTGATTGATTTGCGAATGTTGAACCAGTCCTGCAGCCCAGGAATGAATTCCACTTGATCATGGTGAATAATTCTTTTTATTTATATGCTGTTGAATTCTATTTGATAGTAGCTTGTTGAGAATTTTTGCATCCATATTCATAAGGGATATTGGCCTGTAGTTCTCTTTTTTTTCTGGGTCTCTATCTGGTTTGGGAATCAAAGTAATGCTGGTTTCATAGAATGAGTCTGGAAGTTTCCCTTCCCTTTCTATTTTTTGGAACAGCTTGAGAAGGATAGGTATTATCTCTGCTTTACATGTCTGGTAGAATTCCCCAGGGAAGCCATCTGGTCCTGGACTCTTATTTGTTGGGAGATTTTTGATAACTGATTCAATTTCTTTGCTGGTTATGGGTCTGTTCACATTTTCTATGTCTTCCCATTTGAGTTTTAGAAGGGTGTATTTAGGAATTTGTCCATTTCTTCCAGGCTGTCCAGTTTGTTGGCATATAATTTTTCATAGTATTCCCTGATAATTGCTTGTACTTCTGAGGGATTGGTTGTAATAATTCCATTTTCATTCACGATTTTATCTATTTGGGTCGTCTCCCTTTTCTTTTTGAGAAGCCTGGCTAGAGGTGTATCAGTTTTGTTTAGTTTTTCAAAAAACCAACTCTTGGTTTCGTTGATCTGCTCTACAGTTTTTTTTAGATTCTATATTGTTTATTTCTGCTCTGATATTTATTATTTCTCTTCTTCTGCTGGGTTTGGGGTGTCTTTGCTGTTCTGCTTCTAGTTCCTCTAGGTGTGCTGTTAGATTTTGTATTTGGGATTTTTCTTGTTTCTTGAGATAGGCCTGGATTGCAATGTATTTTCCTCTCAGGACTGCCTTTGTTGCATCCCAAAGCATTTGGATTGTATTTTCATTTTCATTTGTTTCCATATATTTTTAAATTTCTTCTCTAATTGCCTGGTTGACCCATTCATTCTTTAGTAGGGTGTTCTTTAACCTCCATGCTTTTGGAGGTTTTCCAGACTTTTTCCTGTGGCTAATTCAAGTTTCATAGCATTGGGGTCTAAAAGTGTGCATGGTATGATCTCAATTCTTTTATACTTATGAAGGGCTGTTTTGTGACCCAGTATGTGATCTATCTTAGAGAATGTTCCATGTGCACTTGAGAAGAAAGTATATTCTGTTGCTTTGGGATGCAGAGTTCTAAATATATCTGTCAAGTCCATCTGATCCAATGTATCATTCAGGGCCCTTGTTTCCTTATTGATTCCCTGTCTAGATGATCTATCCATTGCTGTAAGTGGGGTACTAAAGTCCCCTGCAATTACCACATTCTTATCAATAAGGTTGCTTATGTGGGGCGCCTGGGTGGTGAAGTCGGTTAAGCATCCGACTTCAGCCAGGTCACGATCTCGCGGTCTGCGAGTTCGAGCCCCGCGTCAGGCTCTGGGCTGATGGCTCGGAGCCTGGAGCCTGTTTCCGACTCTGTGTCTCCCTCTCTCTCTGCCCCTCCCCCGTTCATGCTCTGTCTCTCTCTGTCCCAAAAATAAATAAAAACGTTGAAAAAAAATTAAAAAAAAAATAAGGTTGCTTATGTTTGTGAGTAATTGTTTTATATATTTGGGGTCTCCCATATTGGGTGCATAGACATTTATAATCGTTAGCTCTTCCTGATGGATAGACCCTGTGATTATTATATAATGCCCTTCTTCATCTCTTGTTACAGCCTTTAATTTAAAGTCTAGTTTGTCTGATATAAGTATGGCTACTCCAGCTTTCTTTTGACTTCCAGTCGCATGATAAATAGTTCTCCATCCCCTCACTTTCAATCTGAAGGTGTCCTCAGGTCTAAAATGAGTCTCTTGTAGACAGCAAATAGATGGGTCTTGTTTCTTTATCCATTCTGATACCCTATGTCTTTTGGTTGGAGCATTTAGTCCCTTTACATTCAGTGTTATTATTAAAAGATATGGGTTTAGAGTCATTGTGATGTCTGTAGGTTTCATGCTTATAGTGATGTCTCTGGTACTTTGTGGTCCTTGCAACATTTCACTCACAGAGACCCCTTTAGGATCTCTTATAGGGCTGGTTTAGTGGTGATGAATTCCTTCAGTTTTTGTTTGTTTGGGAAAACCTTTATCTCTCCTTCTATTCTGACTGACAGACTTGCTGGATAAAGGATTCTCGGCTGCATATTTTTTCTGTTCATCACCTTGAAGATTTCCTGCCATTCCTTTCTGGCCTGCCAAGTTTCAGTAGATAGGTCTGCGACTACCCTTATGTGTCTACCTTTGTATGTTAGGGCCTGTTTATCCCTAGCTTCTTTCAGAATTCTCTCTTTATCCTTGTATTTTGCCAGTTTCACTATGATATGTTGTGCAGAAGATCGATTCAAGTTACATCTGAAGGGAGTTCTCTGTGCCTCTTGGATTTCAGTGCCTGCTTCCTTCCCCAGATCAGGGAAGTTCTCAGCTATGATTTGTTCAAGTACACCTTCAGCCCCTTTCTTTCTCTCTTCTTCTTCTGGAATTCCTATGATACAGATATTGTTCCATTTGATTGCATCACTTAGTTCTCTAATTCTCCCCTCACACTCCTGGATTTTTTATCTCTCTTTTTCTCACCTTCCTCTTTTTCCATAATTTTATCTTCTAATTCACCTATTCTCTCCTCTGCCTTTTCAATCCATGCTATGGCTGCCTCCATTTTATTTTGCACCTCATTTATAGCAGTTTTTAATTCCTCATGACTATCTTTTAGTCCCTTTATCTCTGTAGCAATAGATTCTCTGCTGTCCTCTATGCTTTTTTCAAGCCCAGCGATTAATTTTATGACTATTATTCTAAATTCTTGTTCCGTTACATTGCTTAAATCATTTTTGATCAATTCATTAGGTGTAGCTACTTCCTGGAGTTTCTTTTGAGGAGAATTCTTCCGTTTCATCACTTTGGGTAATCCCTGCAGTAGCTCCAAACTGCAGTGCACTTCCCCTGTGCTGTCCAGAGTAACTTGTGTTGGTGGGCAGGGCCACAGTCAGACTCCATGTCTGCTCCCAGTCCACCACTGGAGCCACAGTCAGACTGGTGTGTACCTTATCTTCCCCTCTCCCAGGGGCAGGACTCACTGTGGAGTGGTGTGGCCCCTGTCCAGGCTGCTTGCACACTGCCAGGCTTGTGGTGCTGCTTCGATGATATCTGGCCAAGGGCATATTAGACAGGGTGGATCCGCAAGTTGCACAGGGGTGGGAGGGGCAGGCTTAGCCAGCTTTGCCATGGGTGGTCCCCTGTGGAAGGGGCTCTGCAGCACTGGGAGGGAGGCAGGTCTGTTGGAGGGATGGATCCACAGAAGCATAGCATTGGGCATTTGTGCGGTGCAAGCAAGTTCAGTGATGGGAACTGGTTCCCTTTGGAATTTCAGCTGGAGGATGAGAGAGGGAAATGGTACTTGCCAGCACCTTTGTTCCCCCGCTGAGCTCTGTCCTATGGGGGCTTAACCACTCTCCCTCCCGGCGTCCTCTTGCCTTCCCTGCTCTCTGAGAGCAGAGCTGTTGAGTTTTAACATTCCAGATGTTAAGTCCCGCTGGCTGTCAGAATTCACGGAGTCCAGCCCCTCCGCTTTTGCAAGCCATACTTCAGGGGCTCTGCCTTGCCTGGTGGGCTGCCCCTCCACTGCCCCTGCTCCCTCCCGCCAGTCTGTGTAGCACGCACCGCCTCTCCACTCTTCCTACCCTCTTCCCGTGGGCCTCTTGTCTATGCTTGGCTCTGGAGAGTCTGTTCTGCTAGTCTTCTGGCTGTTTTCTGGGTTATTGAGGAAGATGTGGGTGGAATCTAAGCAATCAGCAGGACCAGGTGAGCCCAGAGTCCTCCCATGCTGCCATATTCCCAGAACTCTCTTTCATATATTTTCTTAATTCTAGTTTTGGCCTTTTATTTTCCACTTAAAGAAGTTCTTTAATATTTCTTACAATAAAGCCTGTTTAGTGGTGATTAACTCCTTCAGCTTTTGCTTATCTGGGAAACTCTTTATCTCCCCTTCAATTTTTAATAATAAACTTGCCGGTATTCCTGGTTGTGTTTTTTTTTCCTTTCAGCACTTTGAATATATCATGTCACTGCTTTCTGGCCTGTAAAGGTTCTGCTGAAAAATGAGCTGATACTCTTATAGCAGGTTCCCTTATATACAGCTAATTGCTCTTTTCTTGCTGCTTTTAAGATTCTCTCTTTGCCTTTAATTTTTGACATTTAAATTATAATGTATCTTGGTGTTCATCTTGTTTGGGACTTTCTATTATTCCTGGCCTGGATATCTGTTTTCTTTTCCAAGTTAGGGAAGTTTTTAACTATTAATTATTCAAATAAGTCTTCTGCCCCCTTCTCTCTGTCTTCTGTCTCTGGGACCCCTAAAAGACAAATGTTAGTATGCTTGATGTTTCCCTAGAGGTCCCTTAAACTATCTTCACTTTTAAAAAATTCTTTTTTCTCTTGTCTTTTCAGTTTGGGTTATTTCCACTAAATCTTCAAGACTATTGATCCACTGTTCTGTATCACTTAATCTGCTGTTTATTCCCTCTGGTATATTGTTAATTTCTGTTATTGTATCCTATAGCTCTGATTCATACTTTCTTATACTCTGTCTCTTTATTGAAGTTCACACTGTTTTCATATAATCTTCTCTTGAGCTCATAAAGTAAACATGGCAATTACTTTGAACTGTATTGGATAGATTGTTTATCTTTGCTTTGTTCTGTTCTTTTTCTGAGGTTTTGTTTTATTCTTTCATTTGCAAGTTTTTCCTCATACTCCTCATTTTGCCCAAATCTGTGTTTGTTTTTCTATATTAGGTAGTCCAGCTGTAACTCCCAGACTTAAAGAAGTGTCCTTATGTAGGAGATGTCCTGTGGGGGACAAGAAGGACAATCACCCTGGCCATCAGAACCAGGTGTTCCAGGGGTATCCTATTTGTGGGCCATATGCACCTTTCTGTTGTGGCAGAATCATGACTGCTGAGAGGGTAGTGGTGGATGGGACTGACTCAGAGCCTGACTTTGTTATATTTGTTTTTATGGTTATCTGACATTTAAGGTAATTGTACTACATTTCTACTTATGTAGTGATAAAAAAAAATACCTTTAAATTCTCTTATTTCAGTAAAATATGAGAGTTAATTGAAAGAATATATTAAGTAGAACACTTATGAAAGAAGTTGAAGGGGACACATAGAAATAGAAAAGCATTCCATGATCATGGATTGGAAGAACAAACATTGTTAAAATGTCTATACTTCCCAAAGCAATCTACACATTTAATGTAATCCCTATCAAAATACCGACAGCACTTTTCACAGAGCCAGAACAAATAAACCTAAAGTTTGTATGGAACCACAAAAGACCCCAAATAGCAAAAGTTAATCCTGATAAAGAAAAAAAAAACTGGAGGCAACATGGTTCTGGATCTCAAACTACATTACAAAGCTGTAGTCAAGACAGTATGGTACTAATACAAAAACAGACACATAGATCAACAGAATAGAAAATTCAGAAATGGGCCCCAACTATATGTTCAATTAATCTTCAAGAAAGCAGGAAAGAATATCCAATGGAAAAAAGACAGTCTCTTTAACAAATGGTATTGGGAAAACTGGACAGCAACAAGCAGAAGAAGAAAACTGGAACACTTTCTTACACCATACACAAAGATAAATTTAAAATGGATGAAAGACCTAAATATGATACAGTAAACCATCAAAATGCTAGACGAGAACACAGCAGTAACCTCTTTGACTTCAGCCCGTGGGAGTAACTTCTTACTAAACGTATTGCCAGAGGCAAGGGAAACAAAAGCAAAAATGAACTACTGGGACTTCATCAAGATAAAAACCTTCTGCACAGTGAAGGAAACAATCAACAAAACTGAAAGGCAGCCTATGGAATGGGAGAGGATATTTGCAAATGACATACCTGATAAAGGGTTAGTATCCAAAATCTATAAAGAACTTATCAAACCAAACACCCAAATAACAATCCAGTTAAGAAATGAGAAGACACTTTTCCAAAGAAGACATCCAGAGTACTAACAGACACATGAAAAGATGCTCAACATCACTCATAATCAGGAAAATACAAATCTAGACCACGATGAGATACCACTTCACAACTGTCAGAATGGCTAAAATTAGTAACACAAGAAACAACAGGTGTTGGTGAGGATGCAGAGAAAGGGGAACCCTCTTGCACTAGTTGTGGGGATGCATATTGGTACAGCCATTTTAGAGAACAGTATGGAGTTTCCTCAAAACGTTAAAAATAGAACTACCCTATGATCCAGCAATTGCACTGTAGGTGTTTGCCCAATGGATACAAAACACAGATCCAAAGGGGCATGTGCACTCCGATGTGTATAGCAGCATTATCAACAATAGAGCACAACTATGGAGAGAGCCCAAATGTCAATCAACTAAAGAATGGATAAAGAAGAAGTGGTATATATATGAAATGGAATATCACACAGCCATCAAAAAGAATGAAATCTTGCCATTTGCAATAACATGGATTGAGCTATAATGTATTATGTGAAGCAAAATAAGTCAGGCAGAGAAAGACAAATACTATATGCTTTCACTTATATGTGGAATTTAAGAAACAAAACAATGAACACACGGGAAAGGGGGGAAAGAGAAGAGAGGGAAAGAAAACACAAGAGACTCTTAACCATAGAGAACAAACTGAGGGTTAATGGAAGAAGGTGAGTGGGGGATGGGCTAGATTGGTAATGGGTATTAAGGAGGGGACTTGTTATGATGAGCACTGGGTGTTGTATGTAAGTGATGAATCACTGAATGTTACCTCTGAAACCAATATGTACTGTATGTTAACTAACTAGAGTTTAATGAAAATTTGAAAAGAAAAATAAATTAAAAAATAAAGAAGATATTAAGTAGGTATTAGCGCAGATGGCAATATTCTAAAGATAGCACATGAATGATTAAAGTTCTGGAAAACTTCACCAACAACATTATTTTCATGAGTTAAGCATAATCCATTTTACCACTTTTCTAATATTGAGCTTTTAATTTGTTTTCTATTATAAACAATGCTTCAAAGAACCTCTTATAGCTAAATATTATTCATATCCATGATGATTCCCTTAGGAGAATTCTCAGATGTGGAATTGTCAGGTGGAAGGGCAATGATTATATTATTTTAAAGTTTGAAATTAGTGTTCATTAACCATTTCTCTAAGTTTTTATTGAGACATGTAGGAGGTTAGCAAAGCAACATTTATGACCCAGAGGAATAATTTCTTGTTAATCAAAAGGTTGCTTAATGCAATTAACTTCAAGTGTGTTCCAGGACCACATGACAATTCCTCCCACCCTGGGGAAGTCCTGTGGTAGGGAAAATGGTTGGTTGGAAGATCTGATTTGTAGTTGATGTTACTGTTTCCACTTAATTAGCTTTGTGATCTTGTGCAAGTCACAACCTCTCTCTGAGCTATAATTTTCTCACTCATAAAGTCATACTAAAAATAATACAGTGTTTACCTCACTGAGCTGTGAAGATTAAATGAAATATGTGGAAATGGCTTGTAAATGCTAAAACATGACATAAAATGTTAGTAGCTGGTGTTATAAAAGTACAATATATGCTCCCCACTTGAGAGATTTTGCAAGTACAATTCTCAGGCTTCACAGATACAGGTCATCTCGTGCAATGCAGACAATTTTTTAATGTCATATGGGGACAGTATCTAGAAAAAGTGGAGGGTATGAAAGAGAAATTCCAATGAAAGTCTATTTCCTTACTGATTATTCCTTCCCATTCTCTCCTCAGCAAGCACTAGAACCTTGTATGGCATTGCAGCCAACACTAATCCTGGGTTGAGCATTCTTTCTTATCATTAAATCTCATTGAAAACATCAGTTACTCAAAAGTCACATTACTTGTTAATCTAGAATTGGTCAGGTGGCTCAGAATTTCAGAGTTTGGGCCAGAACCAAAGTTAGCTATTTCTGGTACCTATAGATTTTTTGAAAAACTAATGATCTTCCCTGAGACTCTGTTCTCTTCCCATGATGCACATTATCTGAATGGTCTCTTGTCATGGGTAGATTCAGGTAAAAATCAACCAATGAGCTGCCTACCAGAGAACAATGATGTTGATAAAACCCAGAGAGCAGAGCCCATTGTGAGTGCGGTGTGTTCAGAAGGGTAGGGGGCTGACCCTAAAGGCAGCTGGGTTCTAGATTTAGCTCTGCCATGAACTACCTAGAATCTGAATGTCCGCATCTGTAAAATAAGTGAGTTAGATTAGAATCTAGTCACAAGGTCTTTAAGGTCTCTGTTCACAGTAAGATTCTATAGCTCTATAGGTCAGTTAACAAAAAAAGGGATTAACCTTCCCAACCTTCCACCATGGGCAAGACAGAAAATACTGAAGCCAGAGGGTCTCAGCTGGGAGTTTGGGAGGAGCAAGGATTCTACTCTGTGACATCACAATATTCAGCCCAGGCTCCAACTTGGCCACTGAGAAGAAAGTAACAGGAGGTTCAGCTATTGATATATTAGAGGCAGGACACTACCGGACAGAGCTAGAAGGAATCAGCTAGCCATGCCTCCAGTTCAGGTATGTAACAATTGCTAAGCTTAGAATAGAAATTGCTGTTATCTAAAAAAATAGAAAGAGAGGACCAGGAGATGAGTATATCTCCAGGCTTAGGAATAAGATAAGCATAGAGACTACGCACCACATACTTTATGGTAAAGGTTCCCAATGATCAGAAAAAGGCCAAAGGCAGTCCCACCAGAAAGCGAGTTGTGTTATGTCCTCTTAATAGCCAGACTTATTTAATGTCATGAAGCCAGATGAAGATATTTCCAAGACTTTTAACCCCTCACCGGTCTATCCCCAACCATGGCAAAAATGCAAAAGCAACAGTTACCTCGAGGAAGTCAGTGTAAAATTACTTTGTAGAGTAGTTTACATTTATTGCCTGGTGGTGTTTATTCTTTTAATAGCTTCTTCCCAACATTGAAAGGGAAGAATAGACTTAACAAAAAATAAGTTAACTGAAAGAACTGAAAGAAGTATTTTCATAGAAGATAATACAAAGATAGAAACAAAAGTAATAAAAAGAGGAGAAATAAATTTATTATGGGTTAGCAACCAAGATTAAATTTAAAGCCTTGAAATTTCAAGGCTTAAAAGGCAAAGGCCATCATCTCCTATAAACAGTGAAAGAGAAGGGCCTTATGGTTGAGAAGTAGGTAAAACAGTTCAGCTGGAACCATCTACAGCTCCTCCCCCTCTAAGGAACTCATGCCAGTGAAATCATCGCTGGGGATGCAGACATTTCTGTTTTCTTTACCTTGCCTTGGGGTTTTGGCTTCTAAAGTATTTGTTTCTTCCTGGAGTCTTGGGGCCCGGAGAGGCTCAAGTGACGGCAAATAGCTGTTCTGTTTACCAGTAGGGCGGAGCATGGGGTGAGCGCCAGGTCCTGACTCATCTCCATTGGCCTCCCTCCGTGTCTCAACACACTGCGACCCCAGAGCTGAGTACAAGACTGTTCAGGCAAGCACGCTGAGATTTGCCCGCAAGAGCTAAGTTTATTGCCACATTCCCTCAGTGGAAGCAGCAGTCCAGTGTTCTGACAGGTAGATTAGTTACCCACAGGGGACTCCAATAGCAATAGACCAGGGGACGGGAGATCCAATCTCTAACCACAGGACACAATTTTAACACACTGTGACCTCCAACATCAGGAATAAATATATCTCAGCAGTAAGACCAATACTCTATACACTATAAAAAGTAGTAATAACCTAAAGCATGTCAATAAATCCGGAGGTCCAGATGAAAACAAAATGTACTTGTACATTAACTCTACTATATATTCAACCTCCCTCTAGAGAAACCATCATGATTTTTACAATTACAGTATTTTTTTTTAATTTTTTTTTCAACGTTTATTTATTTTTGGCACAGAGAGAGACAGAGCATGAACGGGGGAGGGGCAGAGAGAGAGGGAGACACAGAATCGGAAACAGGCTCCAGGCTCTGAGCCATCAGCCCAGAGCCTGATGCGGGGCTCGAACCCACAGACCGCGAGATCGTGACCTGGCTAAAGTCGGACGCTTAACTGACTGCGCCACCCAGGCGCCCCAACAATATTTATTTATTTAAAAATGTTTTTTTAATGTTTATTTTTTGAGGGAGAGACACAGACAAGGGTGAATGGGGGAGAGACTGAGAGAGATGGAGACACACAATCTGAAGCAGGCTCCAGGCTCTGAGCTGTCAGTGCAGAGCCTGATGCAGAGCTTGAACCCACAAACCACGAGATCATGATCTAAGCCGAAGTCAGATGCTCAACCGACGGAGCCACCCAGGTGCCCCTACAGTTACATTATGATCCAACTTCTTAGGTCCTTGAAAATTAAATCCTCAATGGTCCAACTTTTAGACTTCATTAATAGTTATTGAAAACCAAGTTTAGGTTTAACTTAAAATAATATCCAAAAAACATAGTGTCCTAACTTGTCTACATTTATATTCCTTGATTATAATGTTCTCTGAGCATTGTGTTAGTCACATACCATGGAATTTTAGAGTTGGAGGGGAACTAAGAGATCATACATTCCAATGTCCTCATTTCTACAAGAGGGAACCAGCACAGAGAGGTTGTGTCTAGTCATTAAGCTAGTTAGTGTTAGCTTGGGGAACATAGCTTAAGTCCTCTTACTTTCAGCCAGGTGTCTTCAATATTCCCTGCCCCTAATTCATGCTGAATTAACTATTCATATCTGACCTGTTTTAGAATATCCTAAGAAAGGAAATCTCATTTTATACCCTTGGAGTGGTTATTAGTAAATTCAAGTACTCTATATAGGTGGTACCAGTCACCAAAACTCTCCTAGCCTTTATAGCTCCAAATAGAACAAGCTTTGGTCAAGGTCAAGAAAAGGCATCCAAGACCCCATCCAAAAGGCTGAGATAACAATTAAAATAAATCCAGGGAAACTGACAGGTTATTCTGCCTTGAGGCCTGATTAGAAGTAGTTCACTGAAAAAAAAAAAAAAAGAAAAGAAAAGAAAAAAGGCATTTATAACATTAACAACCTTTCTGCTTTTTAATAAATATGCAGACTTTCTGTGGCCTTGCCTTTTCCAGTTTAGCTAGATCACTTTGTTTATGTGTATGAGTGTGTATACTCTGTATATATATCATATATATGTATACTCCATAGATGTATGTATGAGTGAACACTTCATCTGGCAGGTGTGGCTATTACACCATCTGTGGCAACCTATCCTTACTACCTAATATACCTCCTTTATGAGCCTCTCCTGACTCTTCCCATGAATTAATATTTTACTTGTAATTATGAGCTGCCTTAGATTTTTCCAGGGTTTGTTTTATGTAGAGCTGTATATGTCTTGCATCTCTAATTAACCTGTAAGTCTGAGCCCAGGCATTCCCTGGATACAGATATTCACAGCTTTTTCCTATTCAATTCATTGCAAATATATTAATATCTGTCTAAAGTCCCAAAATCTGAAAGGAAATGAAATTGCTAAATATAAATATAGATCTCATTTTCATAGTCATCAGTGCCAAAGATCTGATGAATATTTTCTAGGCTGCTAGACTGTTTTTAACCAACTGAAAAGTGTATACCCTGTAAGGAACTTCCATATGTTTCTAGCTATCCATGCAGATTATCTTTCATAAAAGAGAATTATTAAATGATCACTAATAGAAAAGAACATTCCATCATGACATAGGGTTTAAACGGGTTGTAGTAATGTCTTTCAGCTTCCACATTAATTTCAAAGGTTGTGTAATATATTGAGTAACTTTGCACATACTACAGCATAAAACTTCATGAGAAAGCTGATTGTAAGAAATGGAGGGTTTTATAAAAAGAGCTTTAATTTCAGATTCTTCATTGTGGGTTTTGCATTTTCATCTCTACAGTAAACTGAAACACAGGTATGCCAAGTGAACTTTTGAAATGTTTTCCATCAAATTACCCAAGAAAATGCATCCTGATCAGTTTTATTTAACAGCTTTGGGAGGAAAAAAAAGCAAAGAAATCTACCTTGCCAGAGATCAAGGCATTTGATTCTTTCTCTTGCTGCCACCACCTGGGGTGCCTTGGCATCTGGCCACACCTGGATCTCTGACACATACAGGACTCTCCTTTATCCCAGCCCAGCCTCCATGCCCACTCTCCTAAGAATTGTGCAATGAGACCTTTGTAACCTGAGGCTTGTGAAGTCTGGAAAGGAATGTGACACAGAGCCAACAGACGTTGCTGCCACCAGGGCTTAGAAGGAGCTTTCCTACCTGTTCACCTGGTGCCTGGGGGAATCTCAGAAGGGGAAAGGTATGCTCTAAAAGGAGTGGGAATGGAGCCTTTGGCAAGACGATGAAGCAATCACTCGAGTGTCTTTTCCCTGTTCTCTTTGCCAACCTTCAGAGTCATGTTTCATGCTGCTCCCAAGAGTAGTCTCAGATCCACTTTTGAACCACTTCCTTTCCTACTCCTAATTACACTCCCTGCTGAAAGCTATGAGTAGTAGGTTCATTCTTCCAGCGGCTCTATAAATGCTGATGGGTGATCCTAATGGGGGTTCTATATTAAACAGTGATATTGATGACAGATTGGTGGGAGCTGTTGGCGGGACAGCTGGAGAGATCTTTGTGATCAGAGCCCTACCCTATTGGTACTTGTCAGTTAGCAACACAAAACTTTTCTCCCCACCTCCCCCACATACATCATCCTCCATCATGGCAAATACACAATCTGCCCATCGGCAATACTTGAGGTTGTCCTACTTCTTCTGCCCAGGGAATTCTGTCATGAGCTGAGTCAGGAATAAGCATCTTTTAAGTTGCCCATTTATCAGGGCATTTGGGTGGTTCAGTCGGTTGAGTGTCCGACTCTTGATTTCAGCTCAGGTCATGATCCCAGGATTGTGGGATTGAGGCCCATGTTGGGCTCCGTGCTGAGGATGGAGCCTGCTTAAGATTTTCTCTCTCTCTCTCTCTCTCTCTCTCTCTCTCTCTCTCTCTCTCTCTCTCCTTCTGCCCCTCTCCCTTACTCACACTTCTCTTTCTCAAAAATAAAATAAAATAAAATAAAATAAAATAAAATAAAATAAAATAAAATGTTAAAAAAAGTTGCCCAATCATAATGGTCACACAAGTAGACCTCTAAAAGGAAGAACTAAAAGAAAGTGAAAGACTTACTCTTCAGTCTTATACTGTTTAGAACAACCAAATATAATTAATTATAAAGGACAAGTTCTGTATTTTATCCATATTGCTTATAAACAAAAGGTAGTCCCTGAAAAACAGATTTTTAGCGAGTTGAGAAGGTAATTTACTTGACAATTACCAGTATTTTCCTTTCTTTAGAACATATTTAGAATGCAAAGTCATTTTTCTTAGAAAATGGAGGAAGGATTTCTTTTATGTTAGAATAGGTTCTTTTCTATGTTAGGAACTGATACCACCTCACACCTCTAACCAACATATCACCTCTTGCTGTACTCTGTCCTTTCAAGGTGGTTCTCCTTTCTTCCCCAAATGAATTCAGTATCAGTTTCAATCCACTTTGTGGTTTTTGAAAACTCAATATGTACCAGGCTCTGTGACAATAAAAAAGTTAAATGTCTGGCATAAATTTGGCTCTTTAAGAATTAAGAATTTAGTTAGGGAGACAAGATATACACCTTTGAAGAGTTCAAAAGCAAAAAGGAGTTTAAAAACTGCATAACTATGAAAAATATTTGTATTGTGGACTTCAAAGTGTCCAGGGGCTAAGGGAAGAGTAGACGTGAAGTTGCCCCAGGTTGCTCATCATAGCAGAGTTGGGACTTGAAGAGAAATAGTAGCGTGCTGTTTAAGTAGTAGGCTTAAAGAGAAAAACCATTTTCTAGATTTTGGTCCTGGAACAACAGGTCTTCTCCTATTCACAGACCTTATCTCCACTCTCCCTGTACTTCTACAATTCCGTTTTTGCATGCAAGGCGAACAAACATTTCACATGGCTTTGTTGGGATATGGAAAATAGGAGTCATGGAAACATGCCACACGAGAAAAGATTAAACCAACCTTAACATGTGGTTTCTGTGAAAGGCCCAGCATACTGTACCCTGAACTGTGTCTGATTTTAATTATGGACATGGGCTTCCTGATCTCCCACCCAAAAGTTGGCATGTTCCAGACCTAATTCATTGTATTCCTCCAAATCTTCTCCCTTTTTTGTGATTCCCATCTCAGCCAATAACCTTACCATATTCCCAGTTATTCTGACAAGGTGGTGAGTCCTTTCTGATTCCTTTGACTCTCCTCCCATTCACTTGGTTATGAAGCCCAGGAGGTTATCTCCACATCTCTTTCAAGTCCATTTCTTCTGCCAGTTCCACCTGCTGTTGCCCTGGGCCAGGCTCTCATTCTCTTTCCCTAAGATTACCCATCTCCCCAACTTCATTGCTCTGATCTCTGTTGTTTACATCTTTCTAAAATAAATACTGGAGGTTGTCACTTGCTAGGTTAAAAATGGTTCAAGTTTTCCCACTGTTTAAAAGATGAAGACCAAACTCCTTATCTTGGCTTTCAAGGTCTTTCACTTTTTCTAGCCATTCTCTGCCAACCATTCACTCAGTCTTCCCCAGTTTATTAACCAGATGGACTCCTCTACTTTCCATTCTCCAGACTGCCCAGCCCTTTCTTTCCTCGATGGTCTTACTCATACAGTTCTCTTCTGACAGCTGAATTCCTACAGGATTCCTCCTCAGATTGGTGACTTTTTCTTTCTTCCTTCATTTATGATTTTCTCATGGAATTCTTTTTTTAAAATGTTTATTTTTAAGAGAGAGAGAGAGTGTGAGTGGAAGGGGCAGAGAGAGAGAGAGAGAGAGAGAGAGAGAGAGAGAGAGAGAGAGAAAGAATCTGAAGTAGGCTCCAGGTTCTGAGCTGTCAGCACAGAACCCGATGCAGGGCTGGAACTGAAGAACTGGAAGATCATGGCCTGAGCTGAAGTCAGATGCTTAATTGACCAAGTCACCCAGGTGCCCCTCTCATGGCATTCTTATTTTTATGACCCTTTTGGCTGAAGGAGTGAGCCAGGTGGGGTTGGAAGATCAAGAAGAAGAGAGAAGAGTTTCTTAAGACCCGAAATAGCATGTACAAAGACTCAGAGTAAAGAGAGAATGGCATCTTCAAGGAACTGAGCAGTGTACAGTAGTTGGTAGAAATCAAATCTAAGCAGAGAGGAAAGAACTGGGGAGAGATGGCACTGGACCTGCTACGGAGCTGGGGTTTTAACTTAAGATCAGTGGGCAGCTTTCTTTCTTCTTTATAAAGTTTATCTATCTATTTTTAAAATTTATTTAGTAATCTCTACATCCAACATGGGGCTACTCACAACCCCAACATTAAGAGTTGCATGCTCTCCTTACTGAGCCAGCCAGGTGCCCCTGGTGGGTAGGTAGTTTTAAAGGGTTGGTTATAAGCAGGGGAGCAATAGATATTATTTGCACTTTAAAAGAAAGTAATTTATGGAGAACAGATGGGAATGGAGAAAAACTGGAGAAAAGACTGTCAGTTAGGATCCTGGTAGGGTAAACCAAGGAGATGATAAGCTTGGTCTAGGGTAGTGACAGTAGAAAAGAGAGGAAGGCAGTGGACTTCTGGAAGGCCCAGGAATGATACTGTACTAGGTGCAATATCACTTCCCACTAATGCCCCACTAAGCAGATCAGACTTTATCTTGTAGGAAACAGGAAGCAACAAGTATTTCTTAGCTTAGGTTAATCTACATTTTTGAAAGAGAACACTGGAGATGGTATGGAAGAAGGCTAGAAGGGGAAGACTGGTTGCAGATGGACAGGAAGCAAAGTCATTGAGGTGGATGTTAAATGCTGATGGCACAGCTGCTCAAAGCAAGTGAACCCCTCTCAGCACTGGTGATCCTGCCCCAAGTGCAGTTAAATAAAAATAAATACGTTTTAATTGAAAAGTTATATGTGCATGCAGTAAAAATTTAAACAGTATAAACTTTATGCCATGAAATAATTCTCCCTTGTATCCCAGTCCCCAGTCCCTTCCCTCCATGGAACTTGAGACAAATTTTACATCCTCTCCAGAAATTTTCTATGCATAAACAAACATGTACAAGTATGTATTATGCACATGCTCTCTATGTATATATGCACACATATGGATCCACTTATTTTTTTTTAATTTTTTTTCAACATTTATTTATTTTTGGGACAGAGAGAGACAGAGCATGAACGGGGGAGGGGCAGAGAGAGAGGGAGACACAGAATCAGAAACAGGCTCCAGGCTCTGAGCCATCAGCCCAGAGCCCGACGCGGGGCTCAAACTCCGGGACTGCGAGATCGTGACCTGGCTGAAGTCGGACGCTTAACCGACTGCGCCACCCAGGCGCCCCTGGATCCACTTTTTAAAATAAGATTACTATACACATACTTCTATGCCTTGCTTTTTTATAAAAATGTGAAACTGCATTTTTATACCCTTTTTTATATCACCTCATGGAGATGTGTGCTTCATTCTTTTTATGCCTACATTGAAAATACTCCTACAGTTAACTCACAAGTTTCCCTACTTATGAACATTGAAGTCAAACATGGCTTCACAGGAGGAAGTCAAATTTTCACTCTTCACAGATGACATGATATTCTATATGGAAAAACCTAAAGATTCCACCAAAAAACTCTTAGACCAACCCATGAATTCAGCAAACTCACAAACTATAAAATCAGTGCACAGTTTAAGGAATCCACTCCTGAAATTATTGTTGCACTATATGCTAACTAACTTGGATGTAAATTTAAAAAATAAATAAATAAAAAGAAAGTAAAATCAAAGCACAGAAATTGGTTGCATTTCTATACACCAATACTGAAGCAGAAAGAGAAATCAAGGAATCTATTCTATCCCATTTACAATTGCACCAAAACCGATAAAATACCTAGGAATAAACCTAACCAAAGAGGTGAAAAATCTATACACTGAAAACTATAGAAAAGCTTATAAAAGAAATTGAAGAAGACACACAAAAAAATGGAAAAATATTCCATGTTCATGGATTGGGAGAACAAATATTGTTAAAATGTCAATACTACCCAAAGAAATCTACATATTCAATACAATCCCTATCAAAATAGCACCAGCATTCTTCACAGAGCTAGAACAAACAATCCTAAAATTTGTATGGAACCAGAAAACACCCCGAATAGCCAAAGCAATCTTGAAAAAGAAAACCAAAGTGGGAGCCATCACAACCCTGGACTTTAAGATGTATTATAAATCTGTAATCATCAAGACAGCATGGTACTGGCACAAAAACAGACACTCAGATCAATAGAACAGAATAGAGAGCCCAGAATAGTATGGGCAACTAATCTTTGACAAAGCAGGAAAGAATATCCAATGGAATAAAGACAGTCTCTTCAGCAAAAGGTGCTGGGAAAACTGGACAGCAACATGCAGAAGAATGAACATGGACCACTTTCTTACACCATACACAAAAATAAACTCAAAGTGGATGAAAGACCTAAATGTAAGACAGGAAGCCATCAAAATCCCAGAGGAGAAAGCAGGCAAAAACCTCTTTGATCTTGGCCACAGCAATTTCTTACTCAACACGTCTCCAGAGCCAATGGAAACAAAGGCAAAAATGAACTATTTGGACCTCATCAAAATAAAAAGCTTCTGCACAGCAAAGGAAACAATCAGCAAAACTAAAAGGTAACCGACAGAATGGGAGAAGATATTTGCAAATGGCATATCAGATAAAGGGTTAGTATCCAAAATCTATACAGAACTCACCAAACTCCACACCCAAAAAACAAATAATCCAGTGAAGAAATGGGAAGAAGACATGAATAGACACTTCTCTAAAGAAGACATCCAGATGGCCAATAGGCACATGAAAAGATGCTCAACATCACTCATCATCAGGGAAATTGAAATCAAAACCACACTGAGATACCACCTCACACTGGTCAGAGTGGCTAAAATGAACAAATCAAGAGACTATAAATGCTGGAGAGGATGTGGAGAAACGGGAACCCTCTTGCACTGTTGGTGGGAAGGCAAACTGGTGCAAAAGTGTGGAGTTTCCTCAAAAAATTAAAAATATATCTACCTTACGACCCAGCGATAGCACTGCTAGGAATTTACCCAAGGGATACATGAGTGCTGATTCATAGGGGCACATGTACCCCAATGTTTACAGCAGCACTTTCAACAATAGCCAAATTATGGAAAGACCCTAAATGTTCATCAACTGATGAATGGATAAGGAAGATGTGGTTTATATATACAATGGGATACTACTTGGCAATGAGAAAGAATGAAATCTGGTGCTCTTAGCCTGTGTGGTAGCTGCCTTCTAGTGCTGTTGCATCATTCCCCACAGGTACTGAGATGCCCCCTTTGTAGTTGGACAGGTCTGAAGGTATTAGTTATTGGTCCAAGCTCAGGGGCAGCAGTGGGGACGGGAAGGCTCATTTTTGTCTTCACATGTCTGAATACATTGAACTTGAGTGCAACCTGGAGCTACTAGGAGAGCTTTACTTTCCTTTGCCTTTGAAGTAAGCCACAGAACATTAACAGTTGCTACCCTTTATTGAAAGTTATGTGCTTGTGCTTTGATCAGGATAATTTCATTTAATGTTTGCAATGACCCTGTGCTCTTCCCACCACCCCACTCTCCCATGGAAGGGTAGGGATGACATGGTCACCGTGGGCTTCCAAGGGCAGGGACTGTGAAACAGCTTCTTAAACCACTGTCCTCAGAGCCACCAAGAGCACCCTACATTGCCTTCAAGGTCCCCATGGGCCAGAAACATTCTGTTACACTCATCCCCAATTATGTCCATAAAAACAGCTTACAACATGCATGAATCAATAATTCTACAGGTGTGTGCTGTCTGCTGATTCACCCATGGAACAGGCCTGGGCTTTCCCTTCATTTGGTTTGCTCTTCGTAGCCTGACTAACATGCTGCTGCTCCTCACTTTCCATCTCCTCTGGCACTTTCAGGAAACACTGTCCAGTGGCAAACTTATTGTAAGTCCCTAAATCAATCTTATTTAAAGGAGACTCCTCTGTCCTCTCTTCCTTCAACACTTTCTGGGTTCTTCCCTGGAAGTTCTCTTTGTGGTGACAGCATAAGCAGTTTTCACAGTGTTACTAAGTTAGCTTTGGCCGCAGCAAACCTCTTGTCTGAGAGAGGAGGAATCAAGATCAAGAAGACATGTGTCTTATCCAAGTTCACAGTTAGACGCCAAGTCATCCATCTCCCAGTCCAGTGTTTCTGGTGTACCCCACAGATATCAGTTCTGATGGGTGGGGTTCAGTCCAATCCATTGGAGGCAGGCTGAAGAGCAGCATATCTCCAAGGTGAGAGGCAGATATGCAGGCTGTACCAGATGACAAGGGAGGTCAGTAACTCTTTTGCACGGCTGCCTCTATGTACAACCGTGTACAATGATGTAGGTACAGCACAAACAAAGCAAGGTATTGGTAGAACAACTGGGATAGAGTAGTCCTTTTTATCAACAGAAGCAAATTCCCTTTGGTTTTCATGCTTCACTGGAAGGCCCAGGAAAGATCTAAGACTCTTCTTATCTGTCTGGAATTGCAACAAGTGATTCACTATGGCCCCCATTCCCAATGGAAGTGGCTTTGGCTTGTATCGTGCGTTTATAGAAAATCAGCTGGTAAGTCTGCATGGATTCACCCAGTGAATTCTCCATGACACCTTTGTAGGCCAATAGGCAAGCATTTGGGCTTCATGGGATGACATTTCCAGATCAGAGCCCTGGTCTGGTTCCATCTCATCACCAGTGTTGTTTTGAGTGTGAATTATACGATAGGAGCTGAGAGTAAATGGGCTTGTTTCAGCCAAGGTTCTGAGAACTCTCTATCAGATAAACACTAACACAAGGAAACAATCATTGGTGGTAACAACTCACAAAAGAAAAAAAAATAAAACTGTTTTCAAGATCATCCTACTTTTTATTTTTAAACAAAGAATACATGAATTCCAGGTGCTTTGAGAGCAATAAAGCAATTGTTGAGAAGGCAGCACACTCTAGAGGTGGGTAAAGACTTTGGAAGGTACCCACAGACATGGATGTTCATCCTGGCTGCCAAGACCTCATTGGTGCCCTTGGGCAAATCACCTACTTCACTGCTTGACCTGGGATTCTTGGAACTGGGAGACCTGTGATCCTACCCAGGCTCTGTTAGTAACTATTTGATGTTGACATGTGTTACTTTTTTGAACCTTTGTTTCTTGATTTGTAAAATGGGAATAATAACATTTTCCCTGCCTACCTGTCCCTGTTGTTGTGTACGTTAAATGAACCTATGTGAAAATACTTTGGTAATAATAGTGTGCTCTCTATATTATATTTTCCTGTGATGCAGACATAATGTCTTTTGCTGAAAGTGAAGCAGGAGATTGGTGGAGAATGGTGGAGCATGGTAAAAAGACTAGGGTCTTCTGGGACACAGAGAAGCATGCAGGGCAGGGTTGCAACTGGGTTTGGAGATCATGGATCTGTGATGGCAACATTCACCTCACCAGTGGATGTTCAATTAAATATTGGTTGGGGCAGTAGAAGGAATTAGGGGTATTGACAAAGGAATAGTTACAATGGTGATGCCAGAGTCTAAGTTGAACAGGTAAAGGGTTAAAGAAAGGGACATGGCTGATAGATTTGGGGAATTAGGAGGTGTTAGTGAGATGTAAATGCTGTGTGTACAGATGAGCTAGCTGGTGAGGTGGGCAATGATGGGTTTAGGGTGTGAGGCTGGAGTTCAAGGTTTGAGAGCTGGAGGACATCCAGCTATCCTAGTAGGGCAGCGAGCCATGAGGGAAAGGGTGCTGGCTTGGAAAACCACATGGGAACTGAAGGGCCCCAGGTCAGTGACAGGACTTGGGTTAGAGAGAGCTGATTGCCAGAGTCCTGAGAGAATACGAGCGAGGTGTCAGATATAGGAATGGATATGGGGAGGACAGGGAAACTATGGATGGTAGACAGATCAAATGTAAGGGATAGAGTGTCTGGAAAGGCTTGGAGGAGAATGTTGAAGCTCTTTCAGGGTAAATGAGAACCAGAAAACAGAATGACCCAGAGGCATGTTTGACTTAAAATTTGATATGAATTATATATAAACCAATCATTTTATTTTATTTTTTTAATTTTTTTTTCAACGTTTATTTATTTTTCGGACAGAGAGAGACAGAGCATGAACGGGGGAGGGGCAGAGAGAGACGAAGACACAGAATCGGAAACAGGCTCCAGGCTCTGAGCCATCAGCCCAGAGCCTGACGCGGGGCTCAAACTCACGGACCGCGAGATCGTGACCTGGCTGAAGTCGGACGCTTAACCGACTGCGCCACCCAGGCGCCCCAAACATTTTTAAAAATAATAGGCCCAGTGGCATGCTGGAGCCAGTTAGTTAGTACCAGCGGATGGGAGCCACATATTGTTAAATTCTCTGGAATTCTGCAAGCGAGGTGTCATGTTGGTAGCTTGAAATAGGCCTGGGAGGGAATAGTTACACCATGAAAATCTGCAAATACTATGAACTAGGGCTTTTCTTCCCTGAAAAAATCTGGTTCCATCGTATCACTAGTGTTGTTTCCAGAGTTTGTGAATTATATGACAGGAGCTGAGAGTAAATGGGCTTGTTTCAGCCAATGCTCTGAGAACTGTCTATCAGATGAACACTAACATTTCCCAGCACTTCAGCCTAAATACAAAATCTAAATCTGCCCAACTTTATAGCCCTGTCATTGTGGTTTAATTGTATTACTAACAGAGATATGTCCAAACCCTTGGTACCTGTGATTGTGATCTTATTGGGAAGTAGTCTTTGCAGATGCAATTAAAATGTAAGTTAAGGTACAGTCTACTGGAGTAGGGTGGGCCCTTAATGCAATTTGACTAGTGTCTTTATAAAAAGAGGAGACACACAGAACACCACTTAAGACACAAATGCAGGGGAGAAGGCCATGGCTATGGGAGCAGAGACTGAGGTACCCTGAGAGTTGCCTGCAATTCCAGAAGCTAAGAGGAAGTTGTGAAACACATTTTCCCTCAGAGCTGCCAAAAGGAAGCAAAAATGCCAAGACCTTGATTTCAGTCAGACTTCTAGCCTCCAGAACTGTGAGAGAGTACATTTCTGTGGTCCTAAGTCACCCCGTTTATATTACCTTTTTACAGCAGTGCTAGGAAACTGATATCTGTTATGCTATCAAGTTTGGACACAAAATAAGTGGAAGTTCCCCAATGTGAACTACAGAGGGAAGGTCCCTGTTCCCTGTGCTCTGGTTCCAGGGAGAGGATCCTCCCCTCCTAGGTCCTCCAGCATGTATTTTCTGTACCATCCTCTGGTGCTTCTTGTTAGCTGCCTTGTATTGTGGATTATGCTTTTAAGTATAGACGTGTTGCCTCCTCCTCTTCTAGGTGGTAACCAGAGGTTGTAAATTCAGATGCCTCATGGGTCAAAGTTGCTAAATGTGATGCCAGGGGAACAATTTCTGGCTGGAATGTGTGTCTGCCTTTAAATAAAAACACCTCACCCTGCTGGTCAAGGAAAACTTGACTAAGACCTGCCATCTGGGGACTTCTGGGATGTGCCTGAGGGAGGGGGAATGTCTCTTGGCCTTTGCCTCCGCCCAGGAGCAGCTGGCTGGCACAAATTCACTGTGAATTTGCTGCCTGGATCTCTTACATCTTCTGTCCTGACCCAGCCAACGAGTGGATGGGTCTGAGACCTCAGAAGTTCAACAACTGCCCCAAAGTTTCTGCTTCCAAACAGAAGCTTCAACACAAATTTTTGTCAGGTTATAATGTAAATCCCCCAGCTGACTAACTACTTGACACTATTGCAAAACTTCAGCCTCAGAAGAATGCAGTAAAAGGGCGGCGCCCCTCTAGACACGGCCCTACCCTGGTGCTTCCATGAGTGTTTTTCTCACAATTCTTGAAATCTCAGGTGGCTGAGAGAGAGGCATCAGGGATACTGAAAATTGAGGGTGATTTGGGGTGAGGAATATTTTGAAGTTGAAACTCCTGTTTACAGTCCGTTTCCTTTTGAACAGCAGAGGGCGATACATCTACACTGAATAGCCAGTCTGCCTTGCTTCAGGACTGAAATCCTGGGAACCAAGGATTTTCTTTTTTTAATATGAGAACAAAGGCTGAATTGAATATTTGTTCATTTGACTGTTTTGCTTAGGCCTCTGAGAAAGTTACAGAGAAGGCCTTTGAGTCGCTTACAGAATGTTCAAGCCCTGGGACCTGGGGCAGGGAGACCCTCTGAAGGGTTGTTGCAGGGTTGGGCAGGGTTGCTGCTTCCCTTATGGGCAAGCACTTGTCACACTCTCACTCCACCTAGAGACTGTCTAGTTCTGGTCAGTTTTGTGGGAGGGTTTAGACTGTGTCTCAGGTAAGACCAACCTTGTATAGGGACCCAGCATGTCACTTCCAGAGCTATCCTTTTTAAATTGGTTCCATGGGATTGTTCTACTTAGTATCTGGAGGTGAGGCCTGGCCCTAAGAGAATGGAGAAGACTGAGAGAAGGAGATGCTGTGAGCAGGGTGGAGGAAATGCAGAGGTCCTAACGGTTATTACCTAGATGGTAGCAGAGCTCTAGTGATGGTAGCCACTGACCAGTCTTTGTGTCTTTGGTCTTAGACCAGCTCTAACCAACCTCTGATAGTGAGGACATCCAGCAGAATGTTCATGTTTCTGGAGCAACACAGAAAACTCTACAGTGCATTGAAGAGTCTGGAAGGAGCAGGTGTAGAGGAGTTGGGGAGGCTAGGAGGCTTGCCTATGGACGTGGTGGTGAGGGCCCTGGGAAAGGGTGACTAGGTCAACATGTAGGTGAGGGCTTGGCTTTGGAGCTATGAGGCCTGTAAGGAGAGCCCAAGTTGGACAGGTGCTCACCTAGGTGGCAGGAGGGAGAAGACCACCAGCATCAATTCTCATCTAACCTTGCATATCTGGAATCCATTCACGTGTGTGTGCAGTTGCAGAAAAATCTGCACCCAATTACATGATTCATTCAAAATGGGATCTGTCTACTTTTGCCACCTTGGAGAGGCTGGCTAAGCATTAGCTATTCATCTCTGAGCACCTCCAATGGCACTCAGCAGAGATTAAGACTGCTCTCAGCAATGATGTGTTGTCTGGTATGTTGTCAACAGCAAGGCACCATTTACCTTACAAGATACAAGGTCCTGTAGACCAAAAGTTGTGCTAATGGGTTGATTGGAATTTAGTAGGCCAGCTGAAAAAGAATACTTTGACAAAATGAGGGAAGAATGTGTATCTAAAATAGAAGGCACAAGGTAATTGTTATTATTTTGATGAATAAGTTGAAATGTACCAGTGAGAAGATCCACTTTGGACACTAGAAATTGGTGCAAGGCCATAACCTGCCTGGTGCAGTGGACCCAGAAGGCAGAGAGGACTGCTCTGCTTCCTCAGGCCTGTGACCAGATAAAAAAAGATTATCTTTGTCATTTACAATTATATTGCTCAATACAGCCTTTTTACTTAATGAGGATATAAAACCACAGAATTTGGAAGCAGAGCACTTAGATTTTACTCCGGTTCCTGCTTCTTACCACTCATCATTGTAGGTATTCATTCTTGGGGGAAGTCACATGAACACACTTAGCCAGTTATCTCTTTCTTAAAATGAACATTGAGTATCAAATAATGTAATGACATGTGAAAACACTTAGGAAATTACCAAGTGTGATATAAGTGCAGTTACAAAGTCTCTAGAGGGAGTCCTTGGCAATTCCTTCCCTTTCAAATATTTGTCTGTTACCTGGGTGGGGTGAGGCTTCACTTGAAAGGGGGCTTCATTAGAGTTAAGATAAAGATTTATCTTAAGGTCAATACTATTAAATCCCCATCTAAATGCTAAACAAATAGGAATGACAACTATTTTGGTTTCAGTGTACTCTACTGTTTTCATAGGCTGTTTAGCCACATTCAGATGACAATTTGTAGAATGATCACTTATTGGAAACTATTGAAAACGACTTTTGCTTCAAGCAAAAGTTTTTGTCTTCTATCTTTTTTAGCTAATTAACTTAACAGACATCTTGGGCTAATGTTAACAGGGAATAATTATTGGTAAAAACAAGGATCAAGAGTCTGCTTACAGACATTTTGTTAAAAAAAATACTTGTGTTGGACCTGAAGCCTCCTTGGTTATTACAGCAATTGTTTACTTAAGTGACTAGGTTTGTTTGTCCTTTTTTTTCATGTTTATTTATTTTTGAGAGAGAGAGGGAGTGGCAGAAAAAGAGAAGGGGAGAGAGAATCCTAAGCAGGCTCGGCACTGTCAGCACAAAGCCCAATGCAAAGCTTGAACTCATGAACCATGGGACCATGACTTGAGCCAAAATTAAGAGTTAGATGCTTAGCCGACTGAGGCACCTAGGCACCCCGACAAGGTGTTTAAATTTCACACCTGTGAACTACATATTGTGTTTCCTAATCAGGGGACGAGACTTTGTTGATATACATATTTTTTCAGTAACATAGTTCTCAGATTCAGGGCTTTACTTAACCAAATAGATACTGTACTTGATACTGAACTACATGCACAGTAAGCCTCATTAATGAATGTGCTTATGGTAGTTCCTTGTTTAAAGTCATTATTCCAACAATTTTTTTTCTTGAGCTTTAACACATACACCATCTAGTTCAGTCACAGATTGATCAGCAAGGGAGTATTGCAGGCAGTAGTCTCCTGCAATTAGACTATAAGCTCCTGAAGCAAAATACTGAAATGAGTTAGAGCTTAGACCACGAAACAGTGAGCTGGTTTCAAAGCCTGGGTCTACTGCTTACTGGTTGGTGACATCGGGCAATTCATTTAACCTCTCCTCTAAAATAATTTCATATTCCTCCTCTGTAAAATAAGGATATGAAAGTTCCACCTAATACTTTTGTAGGATTTTAATGAGATAATGTAGTTAACAAGTTAGTTATCATCATCATCATCATCATCATCATCACCACCACTACCACCTCTGAATCCCTCACAACCCCCAATATAGTACTCTGCACTGTGTAACAAGGGAGCAATTTCCCTTTGTTGTACAACTGATTCTACCTACTAATGAATTATAGATTTCAGATGAAATCTACCAGGATTGCACATTCAAATTCTTAAAGCACTACCAGTGTACTGTGTTCCAATTTTAGGGGGCAAGAGAGTAACTTCTTAACAGTTGCTCAAACCCTAACCATAGAAAACAATCATTAGATCTGTATTTATAAAAGTTCCTGGCATAATGTTGGCACACTGTAGACTTTGATAAAAGCTCTGAGAAGTAAAAACGTTCATATTTCATTACTGTTTTACAGAGAAGACACAGGCTTATAGTGACTTTCCCAAAGTCTAAGAAATAGGAATATTGTCTTTATTGTCTTTGGATAGTTCTTCCTAAGTTAAATTAGGCAAAGTCAAGTTCTATTTTGTGTTTAATAACACAGATACCTTTAGTAAATGTTTTCTTAGGATATCCAGGGAATGGAAAATTCCTCCGGAGAGCTGCTTGGTTGTTTTCCATGTTACTTAACTGAGGAGTCTCTGCCCATAAGATCTGGTGTATAAGGGAAGTGATGAACAGTGGCTCTCAACCTGAGCAGCTATTTAGAAACACCTAGAGCCCTGAAAATGCCCGAGTGTAGCCCAACTCTGAGATTTTACTTCAAGATATCTCAGAGATTTTGCTTTGGAATAATCTGGTGGGGCCTATGCATCAGAATTCTTAAAGTCTTTCTAAGCTTTTCTAGAAAGAGCTTCCATCTAGTTCTTCCTCCATAGTCTCCTATGATTCTATATTCTAATGCTTTCTATGTGGATTATAGATTTAGGCACATTAAAATGCCATGTCCTTTGTAACTTCTGTATAAAAGGGACATTTTTAAATTTTGGAAAATTATGAAACATGACAGGAATTAATTTGTTCCTCTAAAACATATATAAACACTTGATTTTACAAAAGAAATTCCAGGATTATTCCATAATTATGTCTGAGATACCACTGGTGTGGTAGCAAACAGCCTCTTCATTTTACATGATCAAGCAATCAACTGTCTTTTTCCCTTCTAAATTCACTTAACAGAATGAAGCTTGCCCCAAAGACTCTTCCCTTTGAAATTTACAGAATGAGGGGTGCCTGGGTGGCTCAGTCAATTGAGTGTCTGACTGGCTCAGGTCATGATCTTGTAGTCCATGAGTTCAAGCCCGGAGTCAGGCTCTGTTCTGACAGCTCAGAGCCTGGAGCCTACTTTGGATTCTGTGTCTGTCTCCCTCTCTGCCCCTCCCCTGCTCAAGCTCTGTCTCTGTCTCTCTCTCAAAAATAAATAAACATTAAAAAAAATGAAATTTACAGAATGATAGCCTGAATTCCATACACTGTAATAACAATACAATGTAGAGAGGTAATAAAAATAGTAACCATAATATTGATAATTCTCCTTTTGTTCATTGTATTGGGCTCTTTCGATTAGGATTTGTTGGGGCTATGTGCCTTTGCACATCACATGTTCAAAAATGAGTGATAGTTGCACCTGTAGAGATGTGAAGTTTAAATGAAATACTATGTACTCTAATTTTTATATTAAATTTTTTTAAATTTTATTTATTTAAGTATTCTCTACATCCAGCATGGGAGTTGAACTCACAACCCTGAGATCAAGAGTTGCATGTTCCTCTGAATGAGCCAGCCAGGTTCCCCTCTAATTTTTATGATTGATAGATTATTTTGGTTGAATATCCAAAGTCATCTGGTACCTGCTGCAGATTCTCTGTTGATGTACTAGTCATTTCTTACAATAACACTAACCCCATGTAGTAACAGAGAGAGGTAGGTAAAAGGTCTCTAGGAGCACCTCAGGGAATGGTGAAGACCTCATAAATAGAATACACAGGGAAAACTGGCATGTAAACTACTCCCTCTTCACCACATACATGGTTCTCTTTCCAATTTTCTACCTTCCAGAGAGACCACTTTTGTCCAGTTGTGGAATATCTTCTAAGCTCTCCTCTTCAACCTTGAATGATTCAATTGGCAATACTTTTACAATACACTTAGTGTATTTTGCATCAAGGAATTATTTGTGTGCTTGCCATGAGTTATTTCCTTTTACAAACATTATTTGAAATTCACCACTTCTAGAAAGCCTTCCCTGGTTAAGTGGTATATGATCCCATTAACCTTTGGCTATATTTTTAGATGATATATCAGAAACCATATATGTATAGGTATGTGTTGATATCCTATGTATGAGAGCGCATGTCAGCATGTTTCTTTATTTCTCCAATTTAAGCACCAAGAGACAATATGTTCAGTGGAGAATACTCTTCCAACTGCCCAGAATATATTTTGTTTCTACCAGCAACCCTCTCATCTAGTTCTTTTCAGATCTCTGTTTGGTTATTTTTGTTCAGGGAAGGTTTCTTTGACCTCTGTTACACTGATTTACATGGTCTTGTAACATCTCTCCAAAGTTTCTTGTATATACTTATTTGGATGATCATTTGATTAATATCTGCCTTTCTTGGTAGGCTGTAACTTTGTGACCCACAAACCCCGAGCTTACATTTGATTTTGTTTACCAATGTATTTCTAGTATTTAGCCCAGTGCCTGGATCTAATAGGTGACTAATTGCTAAATGACTAGATGAAATAGAAACTGTGTTTTCTCTATGAAGCACAGCTACAGTTCTACTTCACACAGGAGTTTTGCAATACTTACTTTTAGAACTCATGGCTTAGGCAATACATTAAAAAATTAAAAAGTAATGATTAAGAAGATTTAAGAAGTGGTTAATTATACAAAAATAATGAATTTTACCAAAAATATTAAACTGAATTTGAAACATAAAATGTACTTTTTAAAAACAGTCACCCATAATCTCATAATATTATTATAGCCATTATTTTCATTTCATCAAAGGATGCTGTCCTTAAGCTGATGTGATTTTAGTTTTAAATGTCTTTAGCTTCCCTTTCCCCACCCACTTCTCTGAGTGATGATAGGCTGCTTCCTAAACTCTGGCTGGAAGTCAGGATCTATGGGAAATAGCCTTTTATTTCTTTGTATCTAAAAAATCAATACTATCTAGAGACAAGACTGCTCTCTGAAATGTTCTCACAAAATAACCCTAGGCTTCCTACCTGTTGTGCCAAGCAACACGCTTAAACTCTGCCTTCAGCCTCAGGAACCAGACCCCATTGTCCCAAATTCAGAGTAATACCTGTCTCATTTAAGACTTTTTCAGTCATAGGATCTTAGTCAAAATCGTAAGAATTGTCCTCGTGGTTTGACCTTTTGTTGCATATGAAAGAGCATTTTTAATTAAATATTTTTTAATGTTTATTTACTTTGAGAGAGAGAGAGAGAGCAGGGGAGGGGCAGAGAGAGAGGGAGACACAGAATCCAAAGCAGGTTCCAGACTCTGAGCTGTCAGCACAGAACCTGATGTGGGGCTTGAACTCAGGAACCATGAGATCATGACCTGAGCTGAAGTCAGATGCCTAACCAACTGAGCTACCCAGGTGCCCCTAGAGCATTGTTTTAACAAGAGATTCCTTCATTCTTTTTTTAAAAGTTTATTATTTATTCATTTTAAGAGAGAGAGAGACAGAGACAGAGAGAGAGAGAGAGAGAGAGAGAGAGAGAGAGAATGGGGCACAGAGAGAGGGAGAGAGAGAATCTCACAAACCATGAGATCATGACCTAAGTCAAAATCAAGAGTCCAAGATCTGGACACTTAACTAACTGAGCCACTCAGACAGCCTAATTCCTTCATTCTTAAAACTACCACGTTTACCACTATGGCTCAGTGCCTCTTGACCAAGGCAATTGACCAAGATTCAACTAAAATGTTGAAATATGAAAACAGTTGAATTGATGTAGTGAGCAATTAAAGTCTCCTCCTTATTGATGTTACATGTTCTTTCCAGTATTTCTTAAATTATTGTAGTTGACATACAATGTTATGTTAGTTTCAGATGTAGAATTGACAATTATATACATTATGAAACCGTCATAATACAAGTGTTGTTATCTTCTGTCACCATATGACGTTATTACAATATTATTGACTATATTCCCTATCTATACTTTTCATACTGTGACCTTATTTATTTTACAATTGGAAGTTTGTACCTCTTAATCCCCTTCAACTTTTTCACCCATCTCCCTATCCCTTCCCCTTTGGCAACCATCAGTTTGTTCTTTGTATTTATAAGTCTGTTCCTGTTTTAATTTTGTTTTATTTTTTTAGATTCCACATATAAGTGAAATAATATAGTATTTGTCTTTGTCTGACTTATTTCACTTAGCATAATACCCTTTAGGTCCATCTATGTTGTCATGAATGACAAGATTTCATCATTTTTTATGGCTGAGTAATATTCCTCTGTGTGTGTGTGTGTGTGTGTGTGTGTGTGTGTGTGTGTGTGTGTTCTTTATCCATTCATTTATTGATGAATACTTAGGTTGCTTCCATATTTTGGCTACTGTAAATAATGCTACAGTAAACATGAAGTGCATCTTTTTGAATTAGTGTTTTAATTTTTTCTGAGTAAATACAGAAGTAGAATTACTGAATGGTATGGTATTTCTGTTTTTAATTTTTTGAGGAAACTGTAATGTTTTCCATAGTGGCTGTAACCAATTTAAATCTTCACCAACAATGCACAAAGGTTCCCTTCTCTCTATATCCTCATCAACACTATTTATTTCTGCATATTCTCTTAATTGGAAGTTCTGAGGGAAACCTGGAGGCAGTTCCATAGCAGCATTTGGTTGAGCCAAGCACCAGTTGACTAATGATCAACAGTAAATGTAGCATATATTTTGGTATCAGTTGGTGCCTTGTAATGGCAGCCTTTACTATCATGCATGTTTTATTTTCTCTTTGTTATGTTTTCCAGAGGGATAACCAATTGGCTGATGAAGTAACAAATGAAAAGTAATCTAACTCCACTGACCCGCTTAACCCTGGATGAGAACAATGGAAAGGAGTAGCCTTTTGCTTTGAAACAGTGGAACAGGTATGGAATAGCTCCTTTCATTGTTGCCTTCCTTTATTTCTTTGCACATCTATTTCCAGACCAGTTAAAAACAGCAAGTTGTTCCTGTTTTGAGAACACAGAATCGGAGTTATAGGAACAGGTACTGTGGGTTATTTCTAACATTTCCAAGTGGTCCCATCTTCAAGTCGCTGTTTATATAAGTATCAATGTGATTAAGAGATAATTATTTTTCTATAATGAGTAATTATGCTAGGGAGAAGTATTACTTTTAAACATAGGCTTAGTTAGCATTTTGGATATGTGTTTAGCTTTAAGATACAATGTTATTTGAATAAGGAAATTTTACTTCACTAAATAGATTTCAATGGAGGAATCACAAAAATAATAAGAAAATGGCAAAGCATGTTGGTTTCACCAATGACAGCCATTGAAAGTGTTTTTGCTGCGTTTAATGATCTAATTTTCCTTGCCCACCATCATTTTCTCAGTCTTGAAGGAATGCTTTCAAGAAAGGTATAGCTTGATTTTTTCCAATTTTCAGAATTGACATAATAGATATAGGTGAAACATCTTTTGCTTTGAAAAGAATATTTTATGTCAACATGAAAATTTTAAAACAGCATTTGTAAAACTCCTGGAATTAGAATCTTTGAAATAAGTATTTATATTGAATTGTATACCCATCATCATCGGAGTGCTGAACCTTCTTTCAATTATATCTGTTATCAAAAGACAGATGAGCTATATGTGACTGAATAGTGGTCAGTGCTTTAAGAAATTATGATATTAATGGAATTGTAATGTACCAAAAAGTAATTTAAGTTCAGAAGATTAAATATCATGTACTGGATGATCAAAATTAAATTACTTAATAATTTTGCATGACAACATTTTTTTCTACATTGGATGGCTAATAGATGAGGGACTATGAATAAATAATAAAGACCTGAATTTTACATTGAAGTATTAGAATTCACAAGGCTACAAAAAAAGAATTCATAAATATTATATTTTACATAAGGAATTTAAAAAAGGTATGGCTCCATTATTTAGTTTAAGGTTATTTAAGGAGAGTTTTTAGATGTTTTGACTATCACTCTGTAGTTAGTATGTTCTCAGAGCATATATCTGTATTTATACATTTTTATACAACTAAGTTTTTCACTGAATTACACTGTTGCATTTGAAACTAGATGTCATCTACATCAATAATGTATGAAGTCTGGTTTCTATATCAGCATAGAGACAGGAAAGGAGCCATGTTGTTGCTATTTGATGTACAGAAGGCAAGTTTGCAGTTTTTTGGTCCCTTTATGTTATAGTCTGTAGAGTCCGCTAACAACTCACCACAGTGATCAACTATTGACCAACTATCTTTTTCTTGTGTTACAGTACTGATGTAAAAGCGCTTTTTTTTTAGTACTTTAATCAACAGACTTCATCTGTTTGAAAGGTAATCTTTTGGGAATAGGGCAAAGAAGGTGAAACATAATAATTTCCAAACTCTTTACAACAACCCACTCTGAATATTGTTCAATCCATACCATAAAGCAAGTCAGCTACTGGATTTTATTTAGTAGGAATAGAATACAGTGTTATTGGATTTCTAAAAAAGAAAAAAACATGATTTGAAAAAAATACATAAACCAAAGTAATAGCAAGTTTTCCTGGTGAGTTTCTATGTATGAAATTATTTGAGAGATAGAATCTGCCTTCCTTTTTTCCATTAGGAAGAGGAATGTGTATAGAAGTATAGATCCTAGGCTGTTTCCATGACTATTCTCTGGAAAGGATTAAGGGTAGCCCCCAACTGACCCCATCTCTCTTTTCTATACCTGGGATAAGTTTAAAGGGAGTAGTCTTAGGAAAAAAAAGTCCCAGTCACAATGTCAGAATGTCCTGCCTCCTCTTTCAGCCCCCAAACCCAGAAGTCTTCTTTTCTGTTGATTTATGCAAATAATGGTCAAGAAAGGCAATGGCTACCACGTCTATGCAGATCCAAGGTTAGGCTTACATGCAAGAGCTATAATGGAAATATATGCTAAGTTCTACAGAAATAAATGGTAGTATTATTATCAGCTCAGATTTCATCTTTTCTGTGAAGTTCTCCCTAACATTCTCATTCAAGTTAACCACTCATTTTTGATTTAGTTACCCAACAGACATTTATCACACACCTAATATATCCCAGGGACAATGTTGGGCCTCTGTTGGCAGAAAACAGAATCCCTGTCTTCCAGAAAATTCCTTCATCTATCCTCAGTACTTGTTCAACCTCTAAACAGTAGTTTCATTATTGGCTTACAGTTTTGTATCTCATGTTAGTCTGAAATCTCCCTAAAGACTTGGCCTGCATTGCAGGCTTTGACTAAACAATTGAACTTCTGCTGTGAGTATTACCATAACCTGTTTAAAAGATTATCTTCCGTAACCTGTAAATCCTTTTCCTGGATTAGTGACAGCAAGACCCAAGTAGGAAGGAATCAAAGCTGGTCATGCAGTATGATACTCACAACTGTGGAAATTGTGCATGTTTTGTTAAAATTGATTTTAGGACCATCTGTTGATTTATGGGAGCCATGGCATCTGAGAGATGGGTGAAGAGTGAATACATTTTTTCCCTCAAATTGAAACTATTTCTTTGGAATGCTGAATACAAAGATAAATAGATAAAACAAAAACAACTATTTGTCTTATTTTTATTTCTTCTTAGTGTTCCTGAATAGCTCTCCACAAACTTTCTTTATGAAAGGGTCTTAAGATAGATTTATCACTGCTCCTTTTATCTGTACTAGTAATGTTTACACAATATATATAAATGAATCTGTTAGAATATCTTAGTATATTATTGTTATTTCCCCCAAAGTATTAATTCCCAAGTATCAGGAAGCCACATTCACTTTAAAGGATGAGTAGGTGCAATAATTTAAGATTAGCCTCCTTTGGAAGTGCTTGGGGAAGCCCTGGTGGTGTTTAATTGAGAGAGTACATGACACTTAGGAATTTTGGTTAACAGTGACCAAAACCTAGTTAAAATATGCTCAAAAGAAAAAACATGTGTGTAAATTTGGGTATGGGGAGGAATTTTATTGTTTCCATCTGAGGAAGAGTTGATTGACAAGCTGTGGGAGTGGAAGAGTTGCAAGTGCACCCTGAAACAACTAGAACCACGGGATTGAACTCTACTGGCTCTGTCTCCCCATCTTCTTAGCCACTGCTCCTTTTCTTCAAATCAGTTTCAATTTCTGTCATTTCAGGCCAGCCAACAATACCTAAATTTTACATTTTACTGATTTTACCATCTGTGAGATTGTCCTATATATAAAAAAATGCTAGGGGAGGACTCTGATTGGTCTGCCTTGGTACCCACTCTTGGTCTACTCAACTGAGATCAGGTAAGACTGAGGCAAGTGTCAGGAAAGGCATATGTTGCAATGGGGACCTAAGCATTCCTCAGAGAAAGGACAACTAGTACACTAATAAGTAAAGTTTGCTACAATGATCTATGGCCCAAATTTCCCAAAAAGCATTTGTTAAGTTGGCTTAGATGATCTCTAACTCCATATCTTACAGTCCTAAAATTTCAATCATTAGTTGATATATTCTTAGTTTGTGACTCTGGGGATCTTGCTAACCAGTGACATCTTAAAATCTCAGAGAGACAAGTAGGATGACTGTGGCCCTACTCCTTGTCCACAAAGCCACACAGAAATCCCTATCTTCCAAACCCACTCATTTGTGGCATTTAGTATGACTTGTAGAAGCCTACTGGTTGCCTTCATTCCTGGCAACCACAGGTGTATGAATGGTGCAGAGCATCAGTATCCTGAGCATATCTCTGTGTGGTGGCAGTAGGACAGAGGAGACAGAGAAGGAAGTAGGGAGGGTGTCAGTTACTCAGGCAATTATTCCTTCAATCGTAAATAATCAGCTGGTCTGTGGTTGCAGGATAGGGCTGACCTGTCAGCCTGGAATACAGAGATGAATGGCATACCCCAAGTCTTGAATTGCTTACTCCCTAGGAAGTTGTAATGGGTAGACAAGAAAGGTAAACTAGCACAGCAATGAAAATAAGTGCTATAATTTACTGAATGGCTGCCAGTCAGTATGAGCATCAGTTAGATTTTGTTTTGTAGCTTGCAAAGTAAGGATTCCTTTTCCTCTTGGTGAAGGTCCTTGGGTGAACCAGGAATTTGGGAAGAGGCTCCTTCTGGCCTCTAGGGACACTCTTTTCACAGGTTGCTAATTGAGGAAGGAACAATGAGCTGTGCCACAAAACAAGCATTTGTCCTTGGTGCCTCTAGGCAAGATTTTTGCCTCGGTCTTCCTTTTCTTTCTTTTTTTTTTTTTTTTAAGTTTATTTTTTTGAGAGAGAGCGCAAGTGGGGTAGGGGCATTCACTCCTACAGCACTTGCTGTACAAGGCCCAACGCCAAGAAATGGACAATGATTTTCAAGGAACTTCTAGTCAGGGGAGCTTACAATCTAAGTAGCTTTTATTTTCCTTATTTTGTTTTTGTGGCAAAATTTAACATTTACTCTTTGAACTGTTTTTAAGGGTACTATTTAGTGACATCAAGTACAATCACAGTGTTTTCTAATCATCACTACTATTTCCAGAACTTCTTCATCATCCCAAACAGAAACTCTATGCCCATTAAATACTAATTCCCCATGTCCCCCAGCCCCTAATAACCTTTATTCTACTTTGTGTCTCTATAAATTTACTTATTCAAGATATCTCATATATGAGGAATTATACAATATCTGTCCTTTTGTAACTGATTTATTTCACTTAGTATAATGTTTTCAAGGTTCATCTGTGCTGTGGCATGTGTCAAAATTCCATTTCTTTTTATGGCTGAATAATATTCCATTGTGTGTATGTACCATATTTTCATTCACCTGTTGATGGACATTTGGATTGTCTCTACCTTTTGGCTATTATGAACAATGGTGCTATGAACAATGGTTTATGTCTTTGTTTCTTTTTTTTTTTTTCAACATTTATTTATTTTTGGGACAGAGAGAGACAGAGCATGAACGGGGGAGGGGCAGAGAGAGAGGGAGACACAGAATCGGAAACAGGCTCCAGGCTCTGAGCTATCAAGCCCAGAGCCTGATGCGGGGCTCGAACTCACGGACCATGAGATCGTGACCTGGCTGAAGTCAGACGCTTAACCGACTGCGCCACCCAGGCGCCCCAAGTCTTTGTTTCTTAATATATGAATACACTGAATTATTACAGCAACTCCATGATTTTAGGCACATTTCTATCTCCAGTTTACAGATAGGGAAGGTCATGCAGCTGGTCATGGCCAGGCCAAATCGACTACAGTGCACTCTCAGAATTACATACTGAGCTGCTTTTAATAAAAGTAGTTATCTTTTTCTATCCTGTGATGTGGGCTTTATTATCCTTTTATAAATGGAGGTTTAGAGAGATTAAGTGGTGGATACAGGTATGCCTCCAGCTATGCTTGCTTCTCTTCACCTTCCCTAGAGCCAAAGCATGGCAGGCAGATGGCTCCTTGGGTCAGATAGCCCAGCCCCTTCTTTATAACCATAGGGAAAGGATCTATCTCAAGTGCAAAACCCATGAGCACTGTGGGGTCTTTGGCATCCATAGCTGCAGAGAAGTTCTAACCTGGCACTCAGATGATTTTTCCCCCTGATATTTATAAAAGTTGTCTTTTATTGTAAAATGGAAGATTATTTCCATTGCCTAGCTAAATCGGGAAAACATACATAAAAGGAGCTATGCAAATTCTGGCAAACAAAAAAATCTACATATGCCTGACCTGTGAGGATTCATTTTCAACAATTCTGAACTAGCTGGGTATTTAGATTACATTTCTAACCATGTGGACAAAGCCATATTCCATTTGCATGGCTGCCTATAGCCTTTAACACCCTGACTTGAAGCTCCACTTTTGGCTCTCCTAACCCTTTTCTCCTCTTCTTTTGTGGCTGGCACAAAAATGTATTTCAGATTGTCATTTTACAAAAGGTTAAAAATAAACTATCTCTTCTTTAGAGAGTGGGATCCAGTATGCATAACCTTCATGGCTATTTCCCCTCTTTGTTTTACAGCCTGAGAAAATGGCATGTAACATACCTAACCAAAGACAGCGGACTATGTCTACATCTGGAGAAGCTCTATATGAAGTCCTTGGTCTGCAAAAGGGAGCATCAAATGAAGAAATAAAGAAAACTTACAGGTACAGAGGAAGTTCAATGATGACATTTCTTATACTACTAGTGATAGTTATTTTGTGATAGGCATGTGCTCCCAATTAAAGACATAAACTTCTTGCCAAAACCAAGTCATCGGTGTTTTGAACCTGATGTTCCCTGTTCTACAAAATAGGCAGTTAGGAATAGACAAGTGTGACACTGACTTTTAAAAAGAATGCTCTCATGATTTGGGGCCTTAGGAAACAGAAGCCTGTGTTCTAGGCCTGCAGTGTCAGAGAGAGAGAGAGGTCACGGAGAATGACCAGAAGTTTTAACTTAACCCAAATGATAGACCATCATGGAATCTGGTAGAGGGATTTAAAAAAAGCTGGAGTGGGGGGAGCAGGGAGGGAGGCTTGTCACTATTCCTGTATTATACAGTATGCTTTTCAAGTCTTCAATTTTGATTTTTCATACCTGATCTTGTTCCAAGTTAGCTATTTTTGGGAAAAACTCAAATATGTTTTTCTTTAAAGCTCCAAGGAATAAAAAAAAAAGTGTTGATTACAAAATAGTTTACTTACAGCACAAAATTTGGAAATTACTCAAAATGAAGACAATAACATTTATCCATAATTCTATCTCTAGCAGTAATTATTGATATTTTGTTTTTTTCTTGTTTTTTTTTTTTTGTCTAGAAAAAATCAGATTGGATTCATTGATACCCTCTATCTTTTCCAAGGTTCTATCATGAAAATATCTTGGTATTATTAAATATTGATTTTTTTAATGACCGCAGCCTATGGCTATTCTGTAATTATTTTATGAGATATTTTTTGAAGTTTAAGTTCTTTTAATTTTCCCCATACTTAATATCCCTGTACACAAATCATGATGCCTATTTCCAAGTATTTCATTATTTTCTTATTGAGGAATAAAGATCTGCCTTTAGAGAGAAAAAAATAAATGAAAATATAAAAGAAAGTTTCTCTTGATTTGACTTTGAATTAGGTTTTTAAAACTTATTGTACTTTATTTGACATATTGCAGTTTAGAATTTTTAAGTAGGCAAATTTCCTTTGTGGATTTTGTTTTATTTGTCATGTTTAAAAAGCCACTCTCAATTACAATAAAAATACTAACCCATGTCTTATTCCAGTACATTTATAACTTATTTTTATATTAAATCTTTGATCCATTTGGAGTTTATTTTGATGTAAGTAATGAAGGTAGGAGTCTAGATTTATTTTTTCACAAATCACTAGCCCACCAATATTTATTGTTTTCACTGTTTTTACCTACTGATGGGAAATTCTTTGGCTTTGGATTGGAACCTTCACCATGTGCTAAACTGTGGTACCTGAAATGCCTTCAAGAAGCATGTGCTGGAGAATAAATGACAGAGGTGAAATTGCCATTTGTATCCAAATAGTTACATGAAAATGGTCAAGGAGTTTAATCAAAGTCAATATCAATCTTCTAGTTTACATTTCACTTAAGGTGCTGGGGACAGTAAGTCTTCGCTGTTTCACTGCTCCCCAGAGTTATTTAGGAGTGTGCCTAGGAGCTGCTCAGCCTCCTGTGGGTGGAAACCCATAGCTGAGAGTTACTAAACTTGACCCTTAAGGCTTCAGGCTGAGACACTATGCTGGAGGTGGGGGCTTGGAATCAAAGCAATTGCACGGCAAGCTTACTACCTCTAAAGATGCTTCCCAAAATGAGAAAAAAAGTGATATCTAACTACCTTGTAAACTTTAAAACCCACTTTACTTTACAAATGTGACTTTAAATTGCCTCAATTAATTTTGTAAGCTAAAATTTCAGGTCATATCCTAATTAAGGCACTAATTACGCTGAGTTGTTTGCAAGTTTAATAATTACAACCTAAAGTCTTTTCATGTAATCAGCGTCTTGCTATTAATTTTGTTTTAATGTCATACAAATATCATTTTTTTCAGCTGATTAAGGTGATAGTATGCTGCCAAAAGCATCTACTTCTATCTAAATTACACATTTGTATTCTGCAAGTTATTCAAAATGTATGAGCAGGCTGAAAATCCACTGAGAACATTATTCTTACATTTAGAGATTGGGATCAAAGCAGTCACAATACAGTGAAATTAAAAGTCAGTGAAAGTTGGGGTGCCTGGGTGGCTCAGTTGGTTAAGGGTCCGACTTCCGCTCAGGTCATGATCTCGTGGTCCGTGAGCCCCACGTCGGGCTCTGGGCTGATGGCTCAGAGCCTGGAGCCTGCTTCCAATTCTGTGTCTCCCTCTCTCTCTGACCCTCCCCTGTTCATGCTCTGTCTCTTTCTGTCTCAAAAATAAATAAACATTAAAAAATTTTTTTAAAAAGTCAGTGAAAGTTAATAAAATTACAAATTATTGAATCCATACATTGCTTGACCACTGTTGCAATTCTTGGTTGTGCCCCTGAAAGCAAATCTGAATTAGAAGATTTCCTTCTTCTTTTACGTTTTATTTTTGACTAGATAATATATTAATCTGATTAAAATGAAAATATGCAAGCACATATACAAAAAAGAGTTTCTCTCCTGCCTCATATTCCCCAGATTCCCTCCTCAGGGAAGGCAATTTTTGTGTACCTGTCTAGAGAGATTTTAGGCCTATATAAGCTTACATAGAGACCTTCTGATCTGAGCAAAATGATGTAGACTTGTTTGTCTCTGCTTCTTCTTGCCAAGCATAACTAAAAGCTTTGGAAATAACATAAGAGACAACTAAAAGGTAGAAGGAGGAAGATGAATTAGGGACCAGAGGACCAAGGGAACAACACAGTGGCATGGCATTCAAGAGAAAGTAACCCAGACCCAGCCTTTCCTGACACCAAATCTAGCAAGAGAAGGCGGCCAAATAGCTTTATGCTTCCTCCAAACTGAGTAAGAGTCCTGCCAATAATTCTAGCCTAGAGGAAATAGCAAGGGGAACCAACTAAATGTTCCCCTAACAATAACCCACCAAAGAACTTTCCCACCAGGTAGAGACTCCCCTCTCCCAACCCAGAGACTCCACTTGACAGGGGACATTAGCAAGCAGGTTCCTGCCACTACAAGCACCCAGTCCCAAAAGTGCTTCTTGTCTCTGCAGGCTGGAGATTCCCTTCCCCCACCTAAAGGCACCAGGCCACTCATCTCGGAAAGTTCCTTCACTTTCTCAACTAGTACAAACAAGTACCAGTGGGGGTCCCAGAGGCGGGAGAGAAACCAAGAAGACCAACATAGTACTATCAAGTCTCTGAAAATTAGACTATCATTGGAACCACAGCCCATAAAAAGTAGGCTATAACCAATATGTTAAATCTAAACAGAGTAACGGTCTGTTAAAATAAAAAATTTAAGTAGGACCCAGAGTCTCCTCACTTAATAGCCAAAATGTCCAGATACGATTAAAATCATTTATCATACAAAAAAATAAAACAAACAAGAAAATCTCAACATGAATGAGAAAAGATAATCCTCTGATTCCCACACTGAGATGAACCAGAGATTAGAATTACCTGACAAGCAGCCATCATAAGAAAAATTCAACAAGCAATTACAAATGCTCTTGAAACAAGTGAAAAGGGAAAATTTCAGAAAAGAGGTAGGAATTATAAAAAAGAACCAATGAAAATTGTAGCACTGAAAAAATAATAGAAATAATAAAAACGACTGATGAGTTCAGTAGCAGAGTGCAGCTTACAGAGGGTAGAATCAGTGAAGTTGAGGACAGATGCATAGAATTTACCCAATCTGAACAACAGAGAGAAAATAAACCAAAAACAAACAAGCAGGGCCTCAGGAACCTGTGAGACCATAACAAAAGATCCAACATTTGTAACATTGGTGTCCTAGAAGAAGAGAAAGATAATGGGACTGAAAGAACATTCAAAGAAATAATGACTGAAAATTTCCCAAATACAACAAAACATATAAATCCACAGATCAAGCAGCTAAGTGAATTAGAAATAGGATGAATTCAAAGAAATCCATGCCCAGACACATCGTAATTACACTTCTGAAAACTAAAGACAAAGAAAATATCTTGAAAGCAGCCAGAAAGAAACAACACATTACCTATAGGGGGACGCCAATTCAAAAGACAACAGATTTCTCATCTGAAATAACAGAGGCCAGAAGAAGTGATACACTGTTTTTCAAGTGCTGAAAGAAAATTACTGTAAACTGCAAATTCTGTATTTGATGAAACTATACCTCAGGAATTAAGGGGAAATAAAGACGTTCTCACATGAAGGAAAACTAAAAGAATTTGTCACTTAGCCAGATTTATTCTTCAAGAATGGCTAAAGGACATGTTACAAAAGAAATAATAAAGGAAGAAATCTTGCATCATTAGGAAGTAAGAAAGAGCAATGGAAAGGCAGAAATATAGGTAAATACAATATACTATCTCCAGAAATTTTCTAAATTATATATGACAATTGGCACAAAAATTATAACACTATCTGATACTCAAGACAATGATATTTAAAAGTGGGGAGGATATGGAAACCTAAATGAAAAGTTTCTGCACTTCACTCAAATTGGAAAACATTGCTATCAGTAGAATGTGATGAGTTGTATATATATATACATATATATATATATATACATATATATATATATATTCAACCACTAAGAAAACTATACAAAGTAATACACTTCAAAACACTATAATAAGGCTCTTCAGCTCTGGGAGATTTCATTGAGGTTCTAGCCACCAGATTTCCAAGGATGCCCTTATGTACCCAGACTCCCAGCCCTGAATAGTAGACTGTGGTGGCTCAAGATGCATCCCTATCATAGCCCTAAAACAAAGCTACCTGATTGTGTTCTCTTTAGTAACTTGAATGAGGTAAATATAGTTCACCATTCTACTGCTGCTCAGCAAGCACTTCAGGTGTGTAATTAGATCCTTCTTTTTTTGGTACTGACTGACACATAAAAATCCTTCACTCCAAATCCAGTAGATTGTTGATCTACACATACTGTTACCCAATTATAATGAAGCCAGGAAGGCTGATCAGAGCATGTAGCATGTAGTATGTCTAGACTCTCTTAGATTCTTAATGACTTCATAACAACAAGTCTAGTTCATTATTCAACAAATATTTATTGAGCACTGTTTTAGGCACTGAGAAAAGTGCAGTGAAAAAAGATGAAATCCCTACATTCTTGAAGCCTATATTCTGGGCTGGGGGAGTAGGGAGGCCTAAAAAATAGCTAAATAAACTATACAGCTTAGTAGATATTGGCCAGTACTATGGAGAAAAGCGAAGCAGGTAGTATTGATTTTAACACTAAAATCCCTCTGTTGCAGTGCATTTTAAGTATAAAGTAGCAGTTAAGAATGTAGGGTATGAAGTCAGAAAGACCTGGATTCAAACCCTTTCTCTTAACCTCATTTTATTCATAAGTAAAATGCAGATAACAGTACTGACCTCAGAGGGTTGTTAGGTTTGAATGAGGTGATACATGTAAAGTGTTTAGCCAAGTTTTGGGACACAGTTACTGGGCGTCACAAAAAAATACATAAGGCATCAGAGAAAAAGGCCTATAGAATGGCATTCTTCAAAGTTAGCTGGGGTATGAATACAAGGAGACTCTCCAAGGAATATGTGTGTGTGTGTGTGTGTGTGTACGCGTGTGCACGCTTCCAAGTGCATGTGTGAGAGTGTGTGCATGTGTGTATGTGCATATGGGTGACTGTGTGTTTAGATTCTGTGACATTTAAATTCTAGTGAATACATTTAAAAGAGTGTTAACAACTATTTTATTTTAACATGTTAATGTCTGTAATATGCTGAAAATTACACCTTTGCATCTGTTTTATCTTACAAAAAATTTAGATACCAAGTTAAAAATGTTGAAGGGACAATTTCTCAAAATTACTTTAAGGAACACATAAGCAAAAAATTAGAATCTAATTGAGAGAGAGAGAGAGAGAGAGACAGAGAGAGAGACAGAGAGAGAAAGAAACCTAAACATCATACCCAAAATGATTACAAGGAGCCATTTAGGTAAATTTGGGAGAGAGGCCTGAGGGCCTTCCCTGAGGCCCTTTGTAGGTCCGATGTTGTTCAATCAGAGCATAAAACCCTCACAGGTTGTGAAATTCACTCTTCTTTTCTCCCTCTCACATTCCATGAATTCCCTGAGGTCAGGCATTATGTCTTGTCTTCCACTGCACTTTTATTAGTTCTAGCTAATATTTACCAAATTCAAAAATGCTTTGGTCAACAAAATGATTTTGCCTGTGGTATATGTCTGTGTCTCTTTAATTATATTCTCAGCTTCTTCAGGACCATTTCTCAAGGGTTTTGTCACCTAGATGAACAGGGAGTCATTCACTGACCCAGTAAAGAGAGGGACAGCTCACCAAAGAAAGACCATAGTTTCAGATTGGGACACGGTGCATTTTTTTTATGGCTATAAGACCTTCAGGTAAAATGTAGTTAGGGGATAAAAAAGGGAAAACTCTGAGAAAATAGAGCCAGGTATGTAATATAGAGAATGTGAGTCTTGAGTATTCAAAATCTCACATGCAGCTTAAATGTTAGTTTCTATTTACACTGATGTGTGCATTTTTGTAACAAGATTAAGTTACAAGATTAAGTAACAAGTTAAAAATGTTGAAAGGACAATTTCTCAAAATTATTTTAAGAATAGATTAATATGCCCAAAAAGGAAGCCACCTGGTTCTTCTAGTGTTTTGGGGACAAGAGCCTAGCAATGTGCTAGCCTACTAGATGAGAAATCAGACAAAGATCTAGCCCTTCCTTAGCCCCTCAGAATACCACAAAATCAGAGTGAGCTAGTTTTATACATTAGCACCTGGGTTTCTGTGCTTCATGAAAGTGCTGAATTTATCCTTGTTGATGAGGTACCAAATATCCTGGTTCACAGGGCAGCAGGGACTTGATTTTTCTATTGCATTCAATTTCACAGGGAACATTCTGGAAATCATCCTCCATCTCTGAAGAGGTGAGTTCTCGGAGTAGACCAACATGAGGCAAATGTTATGTTCACAAGAAGCAGGAAAGTGTGTCATTTCCATAGTGATCTATGGCAACCTCAATCTGTGGTGCTCTTATCCATCTTTATTAGCAATTATAGGTCAAAACAGAGGCTGCTTATGAATAAAGTGTAAATGTCAGGGGAATGCATAGCTAATAGAAGAATTGTAAATATTTACAAGGCAAAGTGATGATTCAAGCTCACAAGATAAACTGAAATTAATCTCTATCAGTACTAATTTGTTTCCTGAATTCTAAAACCTTCCACTAAAAAGAAGAGTATATGAGGCTATGTCAGTTATCTTTCAGGTCAGGGGCATATCCTCCTTCTCCCATGGAAAATCTACTTGGTCCTCCCAGTTCTTCATGCAACTTCATTTGTTCCTAGGCACTACAATCATTATGATCAATGACTTTTCTTTCCATTCATTCATTCAATGACTATTTGTATTGGATACTTATTTATATTATACTATGAGAAAATGAATATAAATATCTATCTATATATCTGTAACTACCTGAATACATGTAATTTGTACCACTTAAAAATCTTACCTTATAAAGAGTTAGACTTAGTAAGGTTAAAAGATATATACAGAATGACAAGCAAAATAAGGGAGACTGTGGTGAGTAAAATAGACTGACTTGAGTATAGAGTTCATATTAATCATTTAAACGAAAGTGAATGCTTCATTCCATCATTCATTCTTGTCCTAGGTACTGTGCCAGTATCTATAAGGAAATCATTGTCACTGACCTCATGTAACTTGAGATATAATGCAGGAAACAGAAATGAATCAAATGTTGATAAAAATTAGTATATAATTACCAATGAGATAAAATATTTTGGGGGAAAAAAAGCATTGCTCCATGAGAATTTATAACAAAGAAGCTAATTTGGGACTCAGGAGTATGGAAGTCTTCCCTGAGAAAGTGAATGCAGTCTTTCTTCACTTATTCATTCTTTTTATCTTTTTGCTCCTCTGACTGGATAATTTCCAATGTCCTATCCTCCAGGTTGCTGATTCTTTCTCCTACATGGTTGAGTCTACTTTTGAACTCTCTATTGAATTCTTCAGTTCAGTTACTGTATTTTCAACTCTAAGCTTTCTGTTTGGATTTTTTGATGGTTGCTATTTCCTTGTCAAATTTCTCATTTTATTCATGTGTTGTTTTCCTAATTTTGTTTGTTTAGGTTTTCTTTTAGTTCACTAAACTTCCGTAAAGAGATTATTCCAAATTCTTTGACCATTCATAGATCTCCATTTCTTTAGGATCAGTTATTAGAACTTTATTAGTTTCCTTTGATGGTGTTATATTTACCTGATTTTTCATGATCCTTGATTCCTTTCTTTGGTACCTGTGCCTTTGAGTACTGGGATTCCTATTCCAGACTTTACAGGTTTGCTTTGGCAAAAACAGTTTTTCACCAGTCAACTAAGTTTGAGTGTATCTGCTGATGATGTTTTTGAGCAAGTGGGGCCTCCTATTATGGCCTATTTGGGGGTAAAGCCACTGTCTGGACTCTGAGGACAAGCAAGAGGGTCTGTGCCACTGGCTAAGAACAGCTGAATGGGACCATTGGCTTGGTTTCCTACCCAATCAAGGGGTGTAGAATAGGCTCTGCAGTTGTCTGAGTTTTCTGGCCAGGCTTACTAAATGGTCAGGACTGGGCATTGTATTCAGTGGTAGATGGGTTTATGAATTAGCTTCCCTGACCTGGCAGAGCAGCAGACCAGGGCTCAGGGCTTATACAGCTCTTTTGGGGGCCCAAATCAAGCCTGAGTGTGCACTGAATTCCCTGGTTATGTAAGGCCACTGGTTTTGCTCCACAGATGATAGAAGTTTCAGGGTATGTTCCCTGTTCAAGTGCCACTGTACAGAGGGCTATTGAATGTACTAGGCAACTTCTGTGTGCTCTGGTTAGCTTCCTTGGTAGGACAGGCTGAATGCTATATTTAGTGATGAGCAGGTCTATGAATTAGATTTCCTGAACAGGCACAGTAGGGGGAGTAGCTCTAAAACTAGTACATTTCTTTGTTGTCTTAAGTCAACCTAAGCTCCCCAAGCTCCCCGGCCAAACAGGGCTACTGGATTTACCCTGCAAACTATTGTCTCTGTCTTCTCTTCTCTCTGCTCAAATGGTGCTAGGCTGCACAGCTTCAAGTTGTTGCTGGCCCTCTGGTCAGATGGGGCTGGAGAACTTTCTCCACAAGGTGTGGGGTTATATCTCAGCCCCCTTGCTGAGACAGGTGGGAATGGGAGTGGATGATCCAGGCTCCTCTCAATTTCCCAAACAGACTCTAGTTGAGAGAGGCCAGGTACTACCCTTAGCCTTTCCTTTCAATTAATATGCCTGCCTGTGCACAACACAGGAAGCCTCCATGCCTGGTACTGGCATTGCTCTGCAGGTGATCAGCTCTGCCTGTCTACTTCTTGGCTCGAGTGCCACTGGGCTACACAGCTTTCAGGAGTTGTCAACAGCCTTTCTGATCAGATGGGGATGAAGGCACTCCCCACAGAAAGTGAGGCTGTGACTCAGCACCCTGCCTTGGTAAAAGCAAACCAATCTCTAGGCCTGGCAAAACTCCTCATTTGAGGATCCAAATCAGGCAAATCTGGACCCTGCCAGGTTCCCTGGTCAGAGTGCACCCCCAACTTAGTTCTGCAGATGAGCAAAACTGCTGGTTAGGATTACAACTTGGGCACTGCAAGTATGAACTCAGTCTCCCAAGTTCTATGTGCTGGTTGTTGTAATTCCCTTACTCCTTCATCATTACAGTAAGATTCCCAGTGCCTGGGCCCCAAAGAATCCCTTGCAATACTTGTGATTCAAGACTAGAGGAGAGCTCCTATAAAGTGACCTACAAGGCTGGGGGAGATTGGTTGTCTCCCCCTGGGTTCTCTTCATCCACTGGAGGAACCTGAGGCTCAGGGAGACCTCTCCACTTGGGGTTGTGCTGTCTTAGGGAGGGGGCAATGTGGTTAATGTGTAACCACTTCTCTTCCCTTCTAATGAAGTTTGTCTTGGTCTGAGGTGCAGGGGAGTGCTTCAGCCTCACCCCCATGTTCTAGGATTCTCTCAGTGTTGTCTTTTTTTTAAAATAGATGTTAGTAGTTGTTCTTTCAAGGGGAAGTGAAGTCAGGAACCACCTAAGTCAACATCTTGGTGACATCACTTCTATACTGCCTTGATTTTATTACAATTTACACCAATTTCTTGAAGGTAATTTAAAAAAAGCCAGAAAGGCAAGCCCAAGAGCCACAATGAAGCAATGATAACAAGAATAATAAAAATAACCAATATAAATGGAATACGTATTATGTGCCAGGCATTGTGTTCAGTGATTTGTATTCATTTTTCTATTTAATTCTCACATCTCTAGTGTAGGTACTTTGTTATATTCATTTTACAGTTTTCTCAACCTCCTATAAGGGTAAGTTAAGTAGCTGTCCAAAGTTACACAGCAGTACATAGTGGAGTTAATACTGGCACTGGGTTGTCTTACTCTAGAACCCACTGCTTTCAATTACTACATCTTTGATTTTAGAACAGCTCCCATGAATCCCAAAGATTCAAAGACCAGATTCTGAGTGATGAGTCATTCTGGAAAATGGAGTAAAGGTTAATGTCTGAGAAGAAAGTCTAGGGATGAAATTCAGGATTCTTATCCCCAGCTGGGATTTAAAGATGGAAGTAGGGAGAGGAATCCAGAATGAGCATAGAGGTTTAAGTTACAAACAATGTGGGTAAGTGGGTCCACTATTGGCACAGCCTGGGAATGACTGTACATCCCAGCTAATATGATATCTGTCCTCTCACTAGACAGAGTAGCTTTTGGTACTGACAGCAAGGTTCTGTATATTTAATAGTTAAAAGAGTAAGATCTGCCAAGGAATCCTTATAGGTCATAAGGTAAGGCAATGCACCTTTTCCTGGCAATACTATTAAGTCCAATTGCTTCTTAAGTCATCTGTTGATAAACTAAAATCATGTCATCATTCAGCATATGTTACCTTCCAATATTCTGCACCTTTAGCTATGCCTGATGGACTAAGTGCTTAATAAATAACTGATAAATAAATGCATGAACAAAATCATAAATGAGAAAAAGCAATGTTTGTCTTCTTGTGTGCTTTAGCAATGGGCATTGAGCCAAATAATCTCATATAGCAATTGAAAGAAATTACATGAACATAAATTAAAAAGCAGGGGTATGAAGGTACAACACTGTTAGACTTCATTAAAAATTGTTAATCTATTAGGTACCAAAATATTCCTTAAATCTTCTTAATGTCTATCAGTATTCTCCTAACAGAAGCATAAATAATCCAAGTATACTTTCAAATGAATATGTTTTCCATACACTTCAATACATTTTACTGAAATTGGTATAGATATTAAAACTATCAGTAGATGATTATGACAGTGAAAGTGGTGGAATAAGGAACTCTAAAAGTCAGCTCTTCCATAAAAACAACTAAAAATCTGAAAAGAACTGTCAGAATCAAACTTTTCAGAATCTGGAAATTAACCAAAAGCCTATGGCAATTGAGCTGTACTTATATATATATTTTAACATTAACTATTGATAAGAATGGTGATTTTCAGGGCATTTTAGGTTGCCTTAGTCCCATACCCTGCTTCTCAGCTCAGTGGTAAACTTGAAAATAACTGCTAGCACTCCCAGTAAGAATACTAGTAGTGGTACCAGAGGATTGCAAAAAAACCTAATTTTCAAATAATTATCATTTGTTAATCTGTGTGGGCTCTCTGAAAAACCCACTCAAAAGGCTTGTCTTTTCTCACCTAAATCAAATTGTGTCAGCACTAAAGCTGACATGAGAGGGCAGGGGGGATATTTGTTGAAAATATTTATAGGAAAATTTTTAGTTATTGATACCTGAGGTAATGGATAACAGTTGGCACAACAGTAAACTTACTAAAAAAAACTTGGGAGAAAAGGCTGAGGAATGAGATGTTTTGGGGAAGTAGGGCTTTGAAAAGTTCTGACATATCCCAGGGAATCTAGAAGCTCCTCACCTGCTCACAGGTGTGCACACACTCAGGAAAGACCGGAGAAAGAACTCAAGAACTAGGGTTGCCTGGGGGGCTCAGTCAGTTAAGCATCCAACTTTGGATCAGGTCATGATCTCATGGTTCGTGGGCTCGAGCCCCACGTCAGACTCTGTGCTGACAGCTCAGAGCCTGGAGCCTGCTTCAGATTCTGTGTCTGTCTCTCTCTCTCTGTCCCTCCCCCACTCAAGCTCTGTCTCTCAAAAATAAATAAACATTAGAAACAAAGATAGGTATATATATATATATATATATATATATATATATATATATATATACCTAACAATGTATATATATTGATAGGTGTATATATATATATATATATATATATATATATATATATATATATACCTAACAATGTATATATATATATATATACCTAACAATGTATATATATATATATATATATATACCTAACAATAAAGCCCCAAAATGCATACAGAAAAACCTGATGGAACTAAAGGGAGAGACAGATAGTTCAACAATTGTAACTGGAGACTTCAACACCTCACTTTCAATAGTGGACAGAAAAACTAGGCAGAAGATCAGCAAGGAAACATAAGACTTGTACAATACTATAAATCAACTAGAATTACTAGACATCTATAGAACACTCTACCCAATAATACAAGTACATGTGGGATATTCTCCAAGTTTAACAATGTTAGGCCACAAAACAAGTATCAATAAATTCAGAAACATTTAAGTCAAACGAAGTATGTTCTCTTGTCACAATGGAATAAAATTTGAAATCAATAACAGAAGGAAATTTGCAAAATTCAGAAACATGTAGAAATTAAACAATACACTCCTCAATAACTAATGGGTCAAAGAAGAAATCACAGGGTAAATTGGAAATACTATGGGATTGATGAAAGAAAAAACATATCATACCAAAACATATGGGATGCAGTGAAAGCAATTCTCAGAAGGGAATTTAGAATGGCAAATGCCTACATTCAAAAGGAAGAAAGATCTCAAATAATTTAAACTTCCATTTTAAGAAACCAGAAGAATCACAAACTAGACCAAAAGCAGGAGGGAAAAAAGAATAGTGAATATTAGAGTGGAAATAAATAAAATAGGGAATAGAAGAATGAGAAAATCCACAAAACCCAAAACTGGTTATTTGAAAATACGGACAACATCAAAGTCGTTGCAAATGACAAGATTTTCTTCTTCTTCCAGACTATGGAGAGAGCACCAATGTCCATCAACTGATGAATGGATAAAGAAGATGTGGTGTATATATACAATGGAATATTACTCAGCCATCAAGAAGTATGAAATCTTATCATTTGCAATGATGTGATGGAGCTTGAGTGTATTTTGCTAAGTGAAAAAAGTCAAACAGAAAGACAAATACCATATGATTTCACTCATTTGTGGAATTTAAGAAACACAAAATATGAATATATGGGAGGGGGAAAAAAGAAAAGAGAGAGAAACAAACCATAAGAGACTCTTAAAGATACAGAACAAACTGAGGGTTGATGGAGGGAGGTGGGTAGGGGATAAGCTAGATGGGTGAAGGGTGTTAAGGAGGACACTTGTTGTGATGAGCACTGGGTGTTGAATGTAAGTGATGAATTACTGAATTCTATTCCTGAAACCAATATTGCACTGTATGTTAACTAACTAGAATATAAATAAAAATTTGTAAAGAAAAAAAGAAAAAGATATTCCATGCTCATAGGTTGGAAGATTTAATACTGTTAAAATGTCCATACAACTGAAGGCAATCTACAGATTCAATGCAATACCTATCAAAATTCCAATAGCATTTTTCACATAAATAGAACAAAAAATCTTCAAATTTGTTTGGAAGCACAAGAGATGCATAATAGCCAAAGCAATCTTGAGAAAGAAGAACAAAGTTGAAAGTATCATGCTTTGTGATTTCAAGCTATGTTTACAAAGCCTATAATAATTAAAATAGTGCAATATTGGCATAAAAACAGACACAGATTCATGGATACAATAGAGAGCTCAGGAATAAATCCAGGCACATATGGCCAATTAACTTACAACAAAAGAAGCAAGAATATACCATGGGGAAAGAACAGTCTCTTCAACAAATAGTGCTGGGAAAACTGGAAAGCTACATGCAAAAGAATGAAACTTGACCACCATCTTACACCACACACAAACATCACCTCAAAATAAATTAAAGATCTGATTGTAAGACCTGAAATCCTAAAACTCCTAGCAGAAAACTTAGGCAGTAAACTCTTGGACATGGATCTTGGTGATGCTTTCTGGATTTGTCAACAAAAGCAAAAGCAACTAGAGCAAAAATAAACAAGTGGGACTACATAAAACTAAAAAGATTTTGTAGAGCAAAGGAAACCATCAACAAAATGAAAAGTCAACTTACCTAATGAAAGAAAATATTTGCAAATCATATGTCCACTAAAGGATCAATATCCAAAGTTTATAAAGAAAATGTAAAACTCAATAGCAAACAACCAAACAATCTAATTTAAAAATGGGAAGAAGATCTGATTAGATAATTTTCCAAGAAGATCTACAGATGGTCAACAGTTATAGGAAAAGATGCTCATCACTAATAATTGGGAAAATGCAAATCAAAACCACAGTGATATACTAATAACAAAGTAGCAGAAAGAGAAATTAAGAAAACAATCCCATTTAAAATTGCACCTAACAGCCTCCCCAAATCTAGGAATAAACCTAACCAAGGAGGTGAAAGACCTTTGACAACTATAAAATCTTGATGAAAAAACTGAAGATGGCACCAAAAAATGGACAGATATACATGATTATGTATTAGAAGAATTAATATCATTAAAATGTCCATACTACCCAAAGCAATCTACAAGTTGAGTGCAATCCCTATCAAAATACCAACAGAATTTTTACAGAACTAGAACAAATAATATTAAAATTTGTATGAACTATAGACTCCCAAATAGCCAAGGCAATCTTGAGGAAGAAGAACAGAGCTGGAGATATCATAATCCCAGATTTCAAGATATACTACAAAGCTGTAGTAATCAAAACAGTATGGTACTGGCTCAAAAATAATACAACATAGAACAAAATAGAGTGCCCAGAAAGAAACCCATGCTTATATGGTCAATTAATCTATGACAAGGGAGGCAAAAACATACAATGTGGAAAAGACAATCTCTTCAATAAATGATGTTGGGAAATTAGACAGCTACATGCTAAAGAATGAAACTGGACCATTTTCTCACATCATACACAAAAATAAACTCAAAGTGAATTAAAGACCTAAATGTGAGACATGAAAGCATAAAACTCCTAAAAGAAAATTAGGCAGCAATCTCTTTGACATGGACCCTAGCAACACTTTTCTACATATGTCTCCTCAGGCAAGGGAAACAAAAGCAAAAATAAACTACTCATATGACAGCAAAATAAAAAGGTTTTGCACAGTGAGGGAAACCATCAACAACATGAAAGGGTAACCTACTGCATGGGAGAAGATACTCACAAATGACATATTGGATAAGGGGCTAATATCCAAAATATATAAATACTTATGCAACACAACATGAGAAAACAAATAATCCAATTAAAAACTAGGCAGAGGGCCTAAATAGACATTTTTTTCCCCAAAGAAGACCTACAGATAGCCAACAGACACATTAAAAGGTACTTAACATCACTAATCATCATGGAAATGCAAATCAAAACCACAATGAGATATCATCTTATACCTGTCAGAAAGGCTAGAATCCAAAACACAAGAAATAACAAGTGTTGGCAAAGATATGGAGAAAGACAGCCCTTGTGCACTGTTGGTGGGAATGTAAATTGGTACAGCCAATGTGGAAAACAGCATGAAAGCTCCTCAAGAAATTAAAAATAAACATACAGTAAGATTCGGTAATTCCACTACTGGTATTTATCCAAAGAAAATGAAAACAATAACTTGAAAAGACATGCATCCCTGTTTACTACAGTTATTTACATTAGGCAACATTTGGAATCAATGCAAGTATGCATTAATAGATAAATGGATGAACAAAGCTGTAATCATCAAGACAGCATGGTATTGGCACAAGGACAGACACACAGACCAATGGAATAGAATAGAGACTCCAGAAATGGACCCACAAAAGTATGGCCAACTAATCTTTGACAAGCAGGAAAGAATATCCAGTGGCAAAAGACAGTCTCTTTAACAAATGGTGCTGGGAGAACTGGACAGCAACATGCAGAAGAATGAAACTAGACCACTTTCTTACACCATTCACAAAAATAAACTCAAAATGGATGAAGGACCTGAATGTAAGGCAGGAAACCATCAAAACCCTAGAAGAGAAAGAAGAGAAAGCAGGAAAAAATCTCTCTGACCTCAGCTGCAGTAATTTCTTACTTGACACATCTCCAAAGGCAAGGGAAACAAAAGCAAAAATGAAGTATTGGGACCTCATGAAGATAAAAAGCTTCTGCACAGCAAAGGAAACAATCAACAAAACTAAAAGGCAACCAACAGAATGGGAAAAGATATTTGCAAATGACATATCGGGTAAAGGGTTAGTATCCAAAATCTATAAAGAACTCACCAAACTCCACACCCAAAAAACAAATAATCCAGTGAAGAAATGGGCAGAAGACATGAATAGACACTGCTCTAAAGAAGACATTCAGATGGCCAACAGGCACATGAAAAGATGTTCAATGTCACTCCTCATCAGGGAAATACAAGTCAAAACCACACTGAGATACCACCTCATGCCAGTCAGAGTGGCTAAAATGAACAAATCAGGAAACTATAGATGTGGAGAGGATGTGGAGAAACGGGAACCCTCTTGCACTGTTGGTGGGAAGGCAAACTGGTGCGGCTACTCTGGAAAACAGTGTGGAGTTTCCTCAAAAAATTAAAAATAGAACTACCCTATGACTCAGCAATAACACTGCTAGGAATTTACCCAAGGGATACAGGAGTGCTGATGCATAGGGGCACACGTACCCCAATGTTTATAGCAGCACTTTCAACAATAGCCAAATTATGGAGAGCCTAAATGTCCATCAACTGATGAATGGATAAAGAAATTGTGGTTTATATACACAATGGAATACTACGTGGCAATGAGAAAAAATGAAATATGGCCTTTTGTAGCAATGTGGATGGAACTGGAGAGTGTTATGCTAAGTGAAATAAGTCACACAGAGAAAGACAGATACCATATGTTTTCACTCTTATGTGGATCCTGAGAAACTTAACAGAAGACCATGAGGGAGGGGAAGGGGAAAAAATAAAGTTAGAGAGGGAGGGAGCCAAACCATAAGAGACTCTTAAAAACTGAGAATAAAATGAGGGTTGATGGGGGATGGGAGGGAGGGGAAAGTGGGTGATGGGCATTGAGGAGGGCATCTGTTGGGATGAGCACGGGGTATTATATGGAAACCAATTTGACAATAAATTTCATATTAAAAAAACTCAAAAAAAGAAGATGTACTATATATGTATATATATTATGGTATATATGTATGTATGATATGATGCATATATAATGTGTATATAACATATATGTATATACATATATAATGGAATATTACTCAGCCATAAAAAAGAATGAGATCTTGTCATTTGCAACAACATGGATGGATCTAGAGGGTATTATGCTTAAGGAAATAAGGTAGAGAAAGACAAATACTGTGATTTCACTTATATTTGGAATCCAAAAAACAAAACCAAACAACAAACAAACAAAAAAGAAGCAGAAATAAACCCCTACAGAAAATGAACTGATGATTGCTGGGGGAGGGGGGGGGCGGGGAAGGCATAATGGGCAAAACGGGTGAAGGGGAGAGGGAAGTACAAGTCTCCAGTTATGGAGTGGATAAATCATGGGAATGAAAGGCACACCACAGGGAAATAGTCCATAGTATTATAACAGCATTGTATCATGACAGGTGGTAGCTACACTTGTAGTGAGCATAGTGTAACATACAGAGTTGTCAAATCACTGAGTTGTACACTAGAAATTAACATAATATTGTTATGTAATATTGTGTGTCAAACACACCTCAATAAAAAATGTTTAAATCACAATGAGATTACTTTGTGCCTATCATAATGGCTAGTATCATAAAGACAAAAGATGAGTGTGGTGATGATGTGGAGAAAAGGGAACCCTTGTGCATTGTTGGTGAGAACGTAAATTGGTGCAGTCACTATGGAATACATTATAGAGAGTCCTCAAAAAACAAAACAAAACTACTACATGATCCAGCAATGCCACTTCTGGGTATTTATCTGATGGAAATGAAAAAACTAACTGGAAAAGATACATGAACTTCTATATTCACTGCAGCATTTTTTCAATACCCAAGACACGGAAACAACTTAAGTGTCCATTGATGGATGAATGTATAAATAAAATGTAGCATATATATACAAGGGAATATTGTTGGGCTATAAAAAGGAAGGAAATCCTATCATTTACAACAATATGGATGAGATTTGAGGGCATTACACTAAGTGAAATAAGTGAGACAGAGAAAGACCAGTACTTATGGTCTCACTTATACGTGAAATAGAAAGAAAAGAAAAGAAAAGAAAAGAAAAGAAAAGAAAAGAAAAGAAAAGAAAAGAAGAAAAGAAAGAAAGAAAGAAAGAAAGAAAGAAAGAAAGAAAGAAAGAAAGAAAAGAAAAAGAAAGAAAGAAAGAAAGAGCCCTAAATACATAGATACAGAGAATAGATTGGTGTTTGCCAGAGGTGAGGGGTAGGGGTGAAGGTCAAAAGGTACAAACTTACAGTTATAAAATAAATAACTCTTGTATAAAAAAATAAAATAAACAAAAGGAGGCTATACATGTTTAATAAAGACCAAATTGCCATAACATGATGGTATGTGTATGCAATGCTATGCCATAAATATTGCACAATATATTTAACTACCATGGAGGGGAAAAGCATCAAATAATAATAGTATAATTGCATTCCAAAAAAGTTGCCAAGAAAGTGTTAAATAGCTTTGAAGCTGACAATTCAGTAGTATATTTAAAAAAAACAGAAAACAAAACAAAACAACAAAAACAAAGTTCTATTTAAATAGCCAAATTCATAGAAACAAAGTTAGAATTATGGTTTCCAGGGGTTAAAGGGAGGGGGAAATGGGAAGTTGTTCAACAGATACAGAGTTTCAGCTTTGCAAAGTAAAAAACTTCTAGAGATCTGTTACACAACAACAGTAATATAGCTAATGGTACTGATCTGTACACTCAAAAATGATCAAAATAGTAATTTTATGTTGTGTGTGTATTTTTTTACCACAATTAAGGAAGGAAGGAAGAAAAAAGAAAGGAAGGGAGGGAGGGATAGAGGGAGGGAAAGAATTTAAGAAAGGATGGGAAGGAAGGGAAGGGAGGGAAGAAGGAAGGAAGGTAGAAAGAGGAAGGAAAGAAGGAGGGAAGGAAGGAAGGAAGGAAGGAAGGAAGGAAGGAAGGAAGGAAGGAAGGAAGGAAGGAAGGAGAAAGACAAAGAATCATGTGTCAAGTAGAATAGCAGCAAAACTTCAAAACCAGACTTTGATGCACAGCCAAATCAACTTTGGAGCTTTTGTAAGCATACAGATGTCCCAGACCTACAAAATTAGAACCTCTAATAGTAGAGCCATGACACATGAGTTTTTAAAAACAACATCCCATTCACAGATGATTCTGAGCATCAGATGTTGAAAACTACGGATTTAACTGGTGAGCACAGGAGAAATTATAAACATACATGACTGTAGCAACACATTCAGATTGTCTACTCTGTTCCTTGTCCTTTTTATGAGAAGTGGCCCTCCTTTGGCTTATGAAGAATGAATAAAATCCTCTCTCTGACATGTCCACTTTACTCTCAAGTTCTTGCTCCTGGCTTCCCAGTTGTTTGTCTGCCTTATCCTTACTTGATGTTTGACTGTTTGCTTGCTTTTGCTGCACTGGTCACTTTGGATAAGACGTACTCCTTCTGCCAAACTTGGCCCCAAGGGACCCACATATGTCTGAACTACCTTGCACAGCCCCCCAGTCAGGGCAGGAGAAGAATCAAGGAAGACATCCTGGAAACTAAAGGAAAAGAAGGTATGGTCAACAAACCTTGTAGAAAAGTCTGATAGAATGAGGGTTAGGATGTCATGGAATGGAGAGCAAGTTGAGAACTAGAAATTAGATTACAGCAGGTTGAAGAGTAAATGATATTGAGGATGCAACCTTTTTTGTGTAAACTTTGCTTTGAAGAAGTATTATGAAGAAGGGAAGGAGGAGATAATTAACAGTCCAATAATTTGAAGGGGAGGCAAGGACATAAAAATAGGTTTCCTTTTTAAAAAATGATGGGCATGTTTTTTTGCTGAAAACAAAGAGAAATTACTGAAGGTACTGAAATTGAGGGTAGGGATTGATGACTGATGGACCAGGATTCAGGAAGGTGCAGAGGTAGATCCTAGAAAACACTGGAAAGGTTAATCTTAAAGAGAATAGGTTCTTCTTCCCTCCAAATAAGAAGAAGAGGAAAGATGATGCAATTGTGCAGAATTATTTCCTTCTAATAAAGCTTTCCCCTCTTTTGAAGTAGGAAATGAGGTTTCTTGTTGAGGGGTAGGGTGAGGGAATGAGGAAGAGGAATCAAGGATAAGTCATAAAAGCTGGAATATCTGCCACAGGAGACTTAAGAAGGAACTTGAGGCCAAGCAAAAGGATTGACAAGCAGAATAGAAGACCAGCTGAGGTAGAAAGTTGAAGGCCTTTATTGGCTCTAGTTTGCATGGTTGTGCAATCTTCTCCAGCAATGCTGGTCATTACAGAAATGGGAGTGGAAGCAGTTGAAGACTAGAATAATTTCTTTGAGGATATGACAGGAAATCAAAACATTTAAACAACTGAATAATTTGGTTTGAGTAGCACTCAAGTGCATGACTGCAAGGGTCAGACTGTATAGTTAAGGAAATTAAGTCAGTGAGATGTCAGTCTGGAAGAACAGGTCCTGGTAAGTTTAAAAAATGGATTTGGTGGGGGGTCGGGAATGGGTTTAGGGGAGACCAAGAAAGTGAGCACTTAATACAAAGATGTATCTGGGAGTTATACTATATATATTTTCACTGAGAAACCTAGAAGATAAAGAGACTGGGGACCCTATAAGAACTACCAGCCTGGACCACCACTGGAAATCACCAGGGACTGCTTGTAGCTTTGACACAATTCACTATGTCTGGCACTTGAGCCATCAGACAGCAGTAGGAGGGTCTACAGAGAGCAAGTGCCTGCTAAAGGCTTTGACTAGAACAAGTGGTGGGAGCTGCTGTTGGTAGGAGACAAAGTTTGTATAGCTCTTTCTTCTACATTCCAGGTCTCTCCCTTGATGATTGATCACAGTTCTGTAAAGATTGCTGGCTTAAAAAAATGCAAACATTTCGCTAAGAAACATAGTAAGATTAGAGGTCCAGAAACTTTTGTTGGAAACCTGAGCCAAATACAGAGATCTTAAGTTGTATGCAGCTCTTAGATTCTGGACAAGCTTTAGGCTGGTAAGAAAAAAATATTTTAAAAATGTAACACACAGAGATCTTAGTTGCTTGCTGAAGGTTTGAAGGCTTATAGTGGCCCACTGGTTTCAGAATATCAGGTCCTCATTCCTTAAGGCAGTACTCTTATTACTGGTGTGGATAAATACTTCTAATATTGGGCACAGTTTATCTGTGTTTGTACAAATATTCTAGTCTATTCTACCTTATTAGGGGAGGTAAAGAGCTGGCTCTTAAAATTAGCCTAAGAGTTCTGACCAGAAAACTGTCTAAAACAAAGATTTATCAATTAGCATTTAAACTTTTCAAAAGTTTAAATATTTTTAACTCTCACATTAAAAAAAATACTCAAGCATAATGCCTCATAAAGTCAAATTATTACATAGTCTAGTAAAAACTTGAGAAGATTTCTTGTGAAGTGATATCAATGCATTGACTGCCACTAGAGGTCAGCACTTGACTCTCCATCAGGTTTTATGTGATGGGGCGAAAAGGTCAATTCTCTAAAACAGATCATCATTTATGGTTCCTATTGTTATCTCATGCCATCTGTCTTGAATCACGAATGTGACTGAGGATCACACAGAACTAGAGAACACCCTGACAATTGCTGGGGTGAGCTGTTCTGATATTCCATCTGCAAATGTGAGGAAATCATAGGACTGTGTAATGTGGCCTTCAGAGGGCCCTGGGTGGCCTGGTGATCAAATACTTGAATCATATACTATGGCAGCAGGTGTTTCAGAAATAATTACATGGCAGGGGTAGCACTGGCATCATTATTTGCAATTTGAAGCCAAATGGTGCCCTGAAATTGCTATTCTGTCCCTTTTGCAGGACTCTGTACTAATCCTCACCCAGTGGCTCCTCTTCCTTAAGCCCCAATAACATTCTTGTTCTGGCCTTTTTTCATCAGTAGATTGTATCAAGTTTCTTGTGGGGAGAAAAAATGTGCTGGGTACAAATGCATGAAGTGGTTGTAAAGTGTTCAAGGGATTCAGAGGTTGATCAAGAGAAAAGATAAGACCATAAGAGGCAGTAACCCACAATAAGTTTTATTGGGTGGGGCTTTATTGCTTGAGAGGGGAAGATGCTCACAGCATGAAACAATCCAGAGGTTTTTAGCTAGGGAGCCACTTACAGAAGGGGAGCAAGGCAAGGGAACTCAGTGAGAAGGGAAGGTGGGGGCATTGGCAAGGGGGCTTACATGTCTAGGTGATGTCACTCAGGAGCATAGTGGGAAGTCTCTGAGCCAGACAGCTCCAGAGGGCCATGGCAGGTTGGATTCTTAGAACCTCAAGGCTCTCAAGCACATATGGAGCAAGGTCTTGCAGATATAAAGTAGGTAGGCTCCAAATGGCTGATAATCTGCTTCTTTCAGCTATTTTTAAAATAATTAAACATGTAAAAATTTGAGTCGAGCTTTGGTGGGCTTTTGAGCTAATGGGTCTCAGCTTGCAGTAAAGAAACAAACAATGGGTCATTTATATAACAGTGGTATAGAACAGAGGCCTTAGGTAGAATTAACATATATAGTTGACCCGTGAACAACATTGGTTTGAACTGTACTGGTCCACTTTCATGTGGATTTTTTTAAGGTAAATACAGTATGGTACTATAAATGTATTTTCTCTTCCTTATGATTTTCTTAATAATATTTTCTTTCTCTAGCTTACTTTATTGTAAGAATATAGTATATAAGTTAATTGACTATTTACTTTATCAGTACGGCTTCTGGTCAACAGTAGGCTATTAGTAGTTAAGTTTTGGGGGAATCAAAAGTTATATATGGATTTCTGACTGTGGGAGGTTGGCACCCCAACTCCTGCATTGTTCAAAAGGTCAACTATACTTGAAAGAGAAGAATGGAGACATAAAAGATAACCAAGAGTTTCTGGTTATCATTGACTAGGTAATTTGGATCATTTTCCTTTCCCCTGAGAGAAACTAGAAAAACTGGATAAAAATTATCTTTTAATATATACATCTGAAAAGCACTTGATATTAAAGAATTACTGCTGACTAGGTCATGATAAGGAAGAAGAGAAGCTGAAAGGCTGAGCGGGACTCTACAGAGAAAGGAGAAAATTTTGGGACCCTAGCCAACAAGAATGAGAGTCTTGCAATTCTATTTATACTCTGAAGTGCTGCACCCCAGGACAAAGGACAAAATGGAAGTAAATCATCTGTGGTTCACTATTACTTTTGTGGTCCTCTATAAACCATATTTCCTGGTATTCATGTCCTTGTATAACCCTCTTGAATCTGGGCTGGCTCTCTGACCTAATTTAACCAATAGAATGTGGCAGAAGTGATGGTGGACCTAAATCCTAAAAAGGCCTAGCAGCTTCTGCTTCTGCAATATGGTTTAAGTTAGCCACTTTTTAAGAAGTATGGATATCCTGAGATTATCATACTTTGGGGCTCCTCATTTAGCCATGTGGAGAAGCCCCATGAAGAACAGAGTTCCCAGCCAACAAGCCCTAGCTAAGCTCTCAGCCATAGCTAGTGCCAACTTACCAGCAAGTCAGTGAAGCCATCTTGAAAGCAAATCCTTCAGCTCCAATTGAGCAGTCCTAGCCAAAGCAAACAGGACTTGTATCCTTGTATCCACTAAGTTCTGCCTAATTACAACATTGTAGGCAAATTAATAAAATTTTTGTTGCTTTAAGCTATGAAATTTCACTGTAGCTTGTTACCCAGGAGTAGATAAAGGAAAACACCAGTTTTGTATGGATTATAACTGAACTTGGAGCCACCGAGGTGACTGAAAAAATCTCAATCCCTAATATTGGATTAAGATGACCTCAGTTTAGTAAGTGCTTCCAGGCATCTGAAAATAGGAAATAAAAGTGCCTTCTGGTATAAGACAATATTCTCTTGGCAGTCCAACTATTTCTTTAAAATTTTTCCTAGTTTTATTGGGAAATAATTGGCATACATCTTTATATAAGTTTAAGCTATATAGCATGATGATCTGATTTACATACGTTGTGAAATGATTATTGCAATAGGCTCAACTAACATCCATCATCTCATATAGATACAAAAGAAGAAAAGAGAAAAAAATTTCTGCTTACCATAAAAAGTCTTAGGATTTACTCTTTCACAACTTTCCTACATATAATACTCTTTTTACAGTTTTAAAAATACAGTATTTGGCACACAGAGACAAGCACAGAAGTCAAGACAATATGAACAGGAATCAGCAGAAATGAGACAATAGACACAAAACCACAGACAACCTCAGGTATTAAAATTATCCAATACAGATTTTAAAATAACTATGATCAAGAAGTAAAATATAAGATTGAGGATTTTCACAGAAAACTGAAAATTATGAAAAGGGATATTTCAGATTTTTTAAATGAAACATAAGTTTCACAACTAAAAAAATACAGCAACCAAACTTAAGAACTCAAAGGCAGTGTTTAACAAGTTAGAGAGCTGATTGGAAGATAGACCAGAAGAAAATAGCAAGAAAGAATTACAAAAGGACAGGAAACAATGCAAGAAGATGAAACACATAGAAGAAGATCCATTAGATAAATGCAACTGGAGTCTGAAAAGAAGAGTAGAAAGAGAATAAGAGGAAACTTATTTGAAAACAATGTTTGTGAATTTTCCAGGCTCATGAACAATATCAATCCATTTATACCAGCAGCCAAATAAAAGCCAAACAGAACAAATAGAAAGAAATCTGTATCAAAGCACATTACAGGAAAACTGTTGAAAAATGATGTAAAGCTTTGATGGCCACCAGAGAAAAAAATACAAACTATCTTCAAAGAACAACAATAGACTTGTAACAGATTTTTTAACAGAAATAATGGAATCTAGAAGACACTGGACTGAGATCTTCAGTGTGAAAAAGAAAATAGTTGATAACTTACAATTCTATATCCAAGGAAAATGCCCTTCAAAAATGAAAGTGAAATAAAGACATTTTTAAGTTAAACAAAAATCATAAGAATTAATTATCAGCAGATCTATACAGATATACTAAAGGGTGTTAATATGCAGGAGGAAAATAATTCCAGATGGATAGTCAGAGACGTAAGATGTTCCAATCAATGGCAACATAATTGGAAAATATGCAAGTAAATGCACACAAACACTAATTGTATTAAACTAATTGTATTAAACACTAATTGTATTAAATAGCAATTCTTGAGGGACTAAGAGACTTAGAGAACTAAAGTACATGCTATCAACAACACTTATGTTAGGAGGAAAGTAATAGGGTTCATGTCCTAAGACTTTTATATTCTCTTGAAGGAAGACTAAAGTATCTTGATATTGGACTTTGATAAGGATTTTCTAAGAGGAATTTTAAAAATGTATAATTTCCAAAAGCAACCATGGAAAAAAGTAGAAAAACTATAAAGACTTAATAAAGAAGGCAAAAAGGAGGAAAAATATATTTTTATATGGGCGAAAAAAATAATGATGTGGTAGATTTAACCTGAATTATATCAATAATTATATTAAAAATAAACATAGGCTAAATGCTTCAATTAAAAGAGAAAGACTGTCATTGTAAATAAAAAAATAATATGGGATTCACAAAACACACATCTAATACATAAGTATACAGAAAATGTGAAAATAAAAGTAAAGAAAAATATATTCTAGGTAGATGCCTACCCAAAGAAAGCTGGTGTTGCTTATTCATATCAAAGTAATGACAAAAAGTATTACTAGAGGTGAAGAGGCATATTTCAAATGATAAAAGTTCAATTCACTAGTCATGTATAACGGTTGTTAATTTGTATGCTTCAAAAACCATGGCCTAAAATACATACAGCAACAAGTGACAACCATAAGGAGAAATATGCAAACCTGCAGCCATAGTGGGAAACATACCTTGTTTGGTAGATCAGTAAAATGGTTAAGAATATAGAAGATTTGAACAAAAAAAATTAGCAAATAAAATCTAATGCTCTTCTACAAGAACAAAGCACTCAACAGGTATGGAATATATATTCTTTAAAGTACACATGGAACATTTATAAAAATTGAACAAATAATGAGACATAGAGCAATCCTCAAATTTTGAAGGACTTAAATCAAATAAAATGTTTTCTCACAGTAATACAATCATGATAGACAGTAAGAATAATAAGATAACTAGAAAATTCCCATGTGTTTGAAAATCGGGAGGCACAATTTAAACTAACTCATGGGTAAAATAAACCACAATTAAAATTAGAAAATATCTAGAACCAGGGGCACCTGGGTGGCTCAGTCGGTTAAGCGTCCAACTTTGGTTCAGGTCATGATCTCATGGTTTGTGGGTTCAAGCCCCGCACTGGGCTCTGAGCTGTCAGCTTTGGATTCTGAGCTTTTGAGCCTGCTTTGGATTCTGTGTCTCCCTCTCTCTGCCTCTACCCTGCTCATGTTTCTCTCTCTCTCTCTCAAAGAATAAACATTTAAAAAAAGGAAATATCTAGAACTGAATGTCATATATTAAAACTTGGGAAATGCAGTTCAGTAGTACTTAGAAGGAAATTTATAATTAGATGCACATTTTAGAAAACTGAGACTAGCAATAAATAAAAAATAATACAAAATGGCCAAGTTGAGTTTATCCAAGAACACAAACTTCAATTAACATTAGAAAATCAATCACATAAACAGATTGAAAGACAAAAAAAATGTGTCTTCTCAACAGATAAAGAAAAAGCATTTGATAAAATCTAACATCCATTCACTGTTAGTAAATTAGTAAAAGAGAAGGATGGCTGCTATAATCACTTTTATTTTTTTAACTTATTTTTATTTTTTGTATTGTTTATTTTGAAGAGAGAGAGAGACAGAGTGCAAGCAGGGGAGGAGCAGGGATAGAGGGAGACAAAGACTCTGAAGCTGGCTCCAGGCTCTGAGCTGTCAGCACAGAGCCCTCAAATTCATGAGTTGTGAGATCATGAGCTGAGCTGAAGTTGGATGCTTAACCGACTGAGCCACCCAGGCACCCCTGATACAACTGCTTTTATCTGACATCATACCCAAGGTCTTAGCCAAAACAATAATAAGAAGAAAATGTTAAATGATACAAGGACTGGAAAGGAAAGAAACAATTTTTTATATATTATATAACTGTGTATGTAGAAAATGCAAAATAATCTGTAATTTATTAACATTAATAAATAAGCTTAGGAACATCAATATATAAAAATCTCTTATATCTGCAATGAATTAAGAAAACATTTTGAAATGTCAAAACCACACACATGAAGTATAACTTCCTAGGAATAAATCTAATAAAATATATGCAAGACGTAAATGGTAAAATTATAAAACTTTGAGAATCTTCCTGAATTCAGACTAAAATTGATCAACTAAATTAAAATTAAGAATTTCTGTTCATCAAAAGAGTCCATAAAGAAAACAACAACAAGTTCCCAGAATGGGAGAATATGTATGTAATACATATAAGTGACAAAGGATTCATATATAGAACACATATTTTTTAAATACTACAAATTAATTTAAACATCAAACTAAACACTGGCAAAAGATCATGCACTTAAATAGAGGATATCCAAATTATAATTGCAAGAATATATATATCAGCCTCATTAGTAATTAGGAAAATACAAATGAAACTACAAAGAGATGTATATACGTATATATGTATATACATATGTATATATGTATATACATATATATGTATATATGTGTATATATGTATGTATATATACACATATATACATATATCTATATCCATCCAACTGTCAAACATTAAAATGTCCATCACTACCAAATGTCAGGGAGATGTGTGCACTGGGATTCCTATGTTGGTTTCTTATGTTTTCACTTGGGTGTTGATTTAGTCCAGGAGGGCACAGGAGGTCCACCAAACTTCCAGTATTATGACAGCTATCAAGTTCCATTATGCAACACTTGCCATACATCTAGGGTTACTAATCTAGGGGTTGTTTTCACCTTCAAACTCTGGTTTGCAGCAGTTAATTTTCCTATTTACCACCAGTCTCCTTCCCATTATAGCCAATTTTTTCTAGAAATAATTATCTGAGAATAATATTTAAGAGAATATTATCTAGAATATTTCTAGAAAGTCTATCTCTGAACTCAGATTTTGCTTTGTTTTGCTACCTGAGCTTTTTCAAACTCAGATTTTGTTTGGGTTTTTTGTTTGTTTGTTTGGTTTTGCTATCTTTGCAGTAGATGCTAACTTTATTTTAAAGGTTCTAGGAGATGGGAAGAAATCATGCTTCACTCTTCTACTCTTTCATCTTAGGCAACAGGTAGCTTCTTCTGGGACACTGGAGGGGAAATAAACTTTGTGGCTGAGAGAATTTAACAGAAAGTCACACTGCAGTGGAGAAATTTTGAAATAGGAAACAACAGGAGGTAATTGGAGAAAGCAGCTGAAAATGTGTTGAGTGGGGAAAGGCAGCTTATAGACACAGCCATGCCAGGATGGAACTTAATTCCCTGAAGTTCAGATGCCACCCTTCCCAAACAAGGTCTCCTCTGATATTTCAACCCCATGGAGATAGATCTGGCCTAGAATTGAGGCAACATGGTCAGAATCAGGTCTTAGATGACGTAGAGACTGGTAGAGAGTAGTAGGTAGATCTGATCTGAGTGTTAGATGTTAAGAGGAAAAGAAGTGGGCAAAACATCGTAATTCTTAGAAGTATGCCACTGTCTCAAAATAGGGGCCATAAGTAATTACAACTATAAACCCCACGTTCATCTTCTCCACCACTCAACTGAATTCACTATGCATTTCAGTTTACGGTTGTCAATGGATTGCAAAGTGGAAATGAGAGGCATTGATGCTATTTCTAACATTAGTTATAGCCATACCAGATTAATTAGGTGATTAAGAGTAGAGAGAGATTTAGGATAAAAAGCACACATTCTGGTTAGAATTCTATTACTTTTTAAGTTTAAAATGAGAAATTATAAGAAAGATCTTTAAAATGAATTAGGTGAATTTTATATTTAAACGTACTCTAAGCACTTTCTTTCACCCTAAATTCCACACATGCTTTCTTGGTCTATAGGCAATTCCCAAGTGTGGGTCATTAACCAATTACTTCCTGAGCAGTTGTGTAATTTTGGTAGCTGCCTCTGCTAGCCATATTTCCCAAGGATTCCTCAGAGCCAAGAGCATCTGCCAAGAGGAGTCAAAATGCTGCTGACGACCAGGAATTGGATTTGTTACAAATGGAGATGCTCCAGCCCTCTGAATTTGCCAGTGCTATTGTTAGAGGAGTGTAATAAATGGCTGGGTGCATCTGCCCTTGTAAGCTGACAAAGATCCGAACAGCTTAAAATATGACAGGAAGCTAGGCTTCTCTGGCTAAGTCTCGGGCAGTATATAATCAGTCTACAACTGAAACCTAAAAAGAAGCAAATGTATGCAAAGAGGCACTTTGCAGGGGTTTCTTTTTTCAAGGCAGAATTAATAGCTCTTGTATCTGATTGGCTTGAATTTGATTTCTGGAACTAGTAGGGGGAAATGCTGTAAATTGTATTCGAGGGCATGGTGTGAGAATTCCAGGGATATCATGCCATTAAAATTAATGTGTTTAAAGAATCCACTTGATGTTGTTTGATGATGATCATTGTATCACTGAAGTTAGAGGACTTTTTTCTTTCTTCCTTTTTTACCCCTTCTAATTTGTCAGTGGGTCATTTAAGAGAACAAACTCTAAACTTTCAGCTATTAAAAGAGAACAACATTTGTAACTGGACCTTAACAATGGAAGGAAACTACACAAGTGATATGTATATTTTTTGTAACAAGCAAAAACAAAATAAAGAATCACCTATAATCCCAATGTGCAGCTATAAGCACTGTTAATTGTGGTCATAACCTTCCATTTTCCTCTTTCTTCTCATTTTTCTGCTTTATTTCTCCTTACACAGACATATATACCACTGTCTATGTGTATGTGCATGTGTGTGTGTGTGTGTGTGTGTGTGTGTGTGTGTGTATCAAGGTCACCAAAAATTTCTATATCACTAAACCTAGTGATCAGTTCTTAGTCCTCATCATATATGACCTGTTAATAGTATTTGACACAAATGACCACTCTCCTCCTTGAAATACTTTGTTCACTTAGATCCCAAGACCTCATATTCTCCATATTTTTCCTTCTGCCTCATTGATCTTTCTTTCTTCATCTCCTTTGCTTGTTCTTCCTTCTCAAAGCCCAGTTTTTGGACTTCTCTTGGACCCACTCACTTGTGAATCTTTTCCACTTCCATAGCTCTAAATACCATCTACTTGCTGAGAACTCCCAAACATGCATCTCCTACAGTAATTCTTGCCTAAACTCCAGGCTCATATATCTCTCTTACCTCCATCTCCACTTAGAAGTCTAATAGGCATCTCAAATGTGTCTAAAATACAAACTCTAAATCCTAACAAACCATTCCCTACTGCCAAAAAAAGAAAAAAAAATTCTTGCCAACTCATTAAGTAGTAACTACAAACTGCTATTTGCTCAGGCCAAAACTCTGGTGCCACCTCTCATTTCTTTCTTTTGTATCCCACATCCAATTCATCAGCTAGCTTTCAAAATATATCCAGAATCCAACCACTTCTCATTATATCCTCCACTGCCACACTGATCAGAACCACCATGGACTTTTCCTAAAAGAGTCTCCCTGCTTTGGTCTTTGTCCTCTCCAAGAGTCAGTAATCCTTCTAAAACTAAAGTCAGATCATACCACTCTTTTTCTCAAAAAAAACCCAGTGGCTTCCCACATCACCTTAAAGACCAAAAGCCAAAGTCCTTTTATAATGGTCTACTAACACTGTGTGCCTTACTTTTTAAATTTAAAAATATAAAAAAGGCAGCCTAGTGGTGGTTAAGAGCATGTGCTCGAGGTCAAATTCCCCGTGTTCAAAGCCTGGCTGTGATTATTAGCTGTGTGATATTGGGCAAATTACTTAACTTTCTGGGGGCTAAATTTCCTCATCTGTAAAATGGGATCATGATAATACCAATTTCATAGAGTTGTGATAAATATTAATGAATTAATATTTATAACATGCTTACAATAGTGCTAGCACATAGTAAACATCATAAAAGATCTTTTAAATGACAAAATAGGCATTTTATGCTATTAGCACAAGATTTCATTATGAATTCTGCACATAAAAAAACATAGATACCCCAAACGTCTCTCAAAAAGCATGAAAATGTTTTAGTTAAACAAATTTAAAATGAACTATCATTGTTTTATTCTTTTTGTTTATTCTGAGTTCAGAGTTGAAATCGCTTTTACACCATGATTTACACTTTTAAGTATTTTGGTACTGATGCTGAGCTGCTTAATCACCTACTTCCTAACCAGCAGTAATTTAATTCCTAAAATATGTGTGATTTTTTTTCCAGCTTATTGTATAGATTGACTTATAAAGTAGACTTTACTTTTCTGTTCTACTATGGCCTTTTATTATTGTATTAAAATGAAACCGTTTAATCTAAACCAAAATAAAAGCTTAAGGTATATTCGTACATAGAGCTATAAAGGACACAGCAGAGAGAACAAGTCACATAAAATTTCCAGTACGGAGTCATAAAATTTGTTGACTTTTTAGTGGAAAAATTACTACAGACTCAATTTTGAACACAGCTTTAATCATTATTTAAGTCTGTCTGCAAAGGGAAGTGAAGGAAATGGCCACCAGCCAGACCCTGACTATCATAGCCCAGTTCTCACATTCGTGTTATAGGTTTTTTAATACTTGAGTATAACAAGAATAAATTGCCCCCAAATCTCTCTCTCTCTCTCTCTCTCTCTCTCTCTCTCTCTCTCTCACACACACACACACACACACACACACAAACACCACACTGCAACACAACACATACATATATTCATCAGGAACTGATTCATGATCCACAGAGAAGACAGGCCCTTTTACTCACAACTAAATTTCTACAGATTATTTGAAGTGGAAAGACCTATTTTTAAAAAAGTCAAATAGGGACGCCTGGGTGGCTCACTTGGTTAAGCATCTGACTCTTCATTTCAGTTCAGGTCATGACCTCACAGCTCATGCAATCTAGCTCCATGTTGGGCTCTGCGCTGACAGCACAGAACCTGCTTTGGATCTGTCTCCCTCTCCCTCTGCCCCTCCCCTGCTTGCTCACTCTCTCTCAAAATAAATAAATTAAAAAAAAAGAAGTCAAATATACATTTGACAACAAGGAAAGTCACAGTATCTGTTCATAAAAACAAAAGGGAGTGAAAAAGTGTTTGTGGAAGATTTGTGAAAAAGGTCATAATTTTATTCAAGGGAGTATGAATCAGATTTTTTTGGACAATTTTTCATTTAACTTTTAGAATATGTGGTGTGAACTTTTGTTAATTCCAGAAACTTGTTCCAGTTCTAAATGGAATTTTGGTGTAAACTTACTCTATTGCTCAAACACTTGAAAGGCCTCTGCATATTGAAGTGGGCCACTGATCAGCTGCCAGGTGAAAATAAACTTCACATATCTGCCAACAGCAAAATGGCTCAGACTCGACAACTACGCAGCTATTGAGAATTCCTTTGAGGATGTGAGGAAAGAAACAATACTACTGTGCCTGCACATAGGAACAAGAGACAACATTTACTGGAAACTTGCTTAGTCACATCAACATTTTTGTGAAACTTATCATTTCACAGTAATTGCATGTAAAAATGATGAACAAATGAATAATGCCCCCCTAAAATGTCATTGCAATTCTTGTCAAATAATACTTTCCCTCACTTTTTTTATTTTAAAAGAAAACTGGCCTTGAAACATCATCCAGACAAGAATCCAGATGATCCAGCTGCTGCTGAAAAGTTTAAAGAAATCAACAACGCCCACACAATACTTACCGACATGTCAAAGAGAAACATATATGACAAGTATGGATCACTGGGACTCTATGTGGCTGAGCAATTTGGAGATGAAAATGTTAATACCTACTTCATGCTGTCAAGCTGGTGGGCAAAGGTAAATCAATTTTTTCTTCAAAAACAATTTCCTAGAAAAACCATGATATTATTCACTCTTTTAGGCTCCATCTCAGAGAAAACCTAAGCTTACTATATTATTAAACTCTTATAAATAAAAAGAGGTATCACTTTAATCAAAAGCTATTATTTGAGGATCATTTTTTGCTTTAGCTCATTAAATAATCATAAAATACAGCATGACTTAAAATACCTCTAGACATTAATTATAAATGAATTTGAGGCTTCAGGTTAATTCTGACTGGCCCCCCCTCGACCCATGACTAATTAAGGACTGACTCACTGCTCAAAAACAAAAATAATTTATTAGTGTGACAACTGCTTAGTAAGTTATTATAGGACAAATTTAGCCATGTACTTTACTATCTATAGCATAGGCTACATGAACAAACACAGTACTTGGGAGAATGTGTGGTAATTATGTCATAGGCTCACGTGCAGCCTGACTTGAAGTAGTGGAGAAGGAAATGAGGAGGAAAAAGTGAGAATTAAGTAGTGTTGAACAGGGTGTTGGAGAGACATAGAGGCAAAAGGGGAAAAAAGGATATCTGGTCAAGAAGAAGGCAACATTTTTAAGGACTTAGTACAATCAGAATTCACTTTTAACAATAAATTTTGGGTGGTTTCCTAGGAATACCTGGTATATGTCTGGTGATGGTTATGCATTTGTTCATGAGTTTTAATGTCCTTACCTTTTTCTTTTTACATTTATTTATTTTTGATAGAGAGAGACAGAGCACAAGTGGGGTAGGGGCAGAGAGAGAAGGAGACACAGAATATGAAGCAGGCTTCAGGCTCTGAGCTGTCAGCACAGAGCCCGACACGGGGCTCGGGCTAACAAACTGTGAGATCATGACCTGAGCTGAAGTTAGATGCTTAACTGACTGAGCTACCCAGGCACCCCCTTATCTTTTGACAAAAGCATATTTACATACAAAGCATTCATATGATCCATCAGGATATTTTTGGACAATTCATACATTTTGTGAAATCATATGAACTCACACTCATATGAGAGGTAATTAATTTAAAAAAACTGCAGATCTCCAAAAAAAGGGGTTGCATGGTCAATAGGATTCTGATTGCTATTTTCTTCCACTAAAATAAATCTTGCTAAATTGAGGAGTTTTATATATGCAGAGAAAGAATACATTTTTGCACATAAGCATGGAGAGTCTACAACCTAAAGCCACATTTGTCTTCTACAGTCTCCAAAAATGTCTTCTCCTAGAGATAATTGGGATTCCCACTTGAGATCTCCTTTCTCTATTGTTGAAGACCTGGGAGAGAGACAAGTTCCTGCTGAGTGGATTTGGACCTTGGAATGAGAGTGTACATACTGACACTATCACTTATGATTGACTTAATGTTCACATAAAATGTAGGCTTTAGGGGGCTTGCCTGGGAACCTAACCTCCAGGTGTGACATTGTCTCCCTGGGAGGTATATCGGACATTCTAGATAATTTACACACTAATACCTGGTTGCATATTAGGGCTGGCCTGCATAAAAACAAATAGGTTTCCTTACTGAGGAAGTTGACAAAGTTGATAAAAATTCATATAGAAAAACAGACGCTGTCCAGCAGTATAAGAAATATATGAAATAATTTCTGATGTGGCTCTTTAAAAGTAAGGCCACAAAAAAATGTACCTTCTTCTGTTTATGTCAAAAGCCTAACTGCACCATGTCCATCAGAGTGGTCCGGCGCATATGATCATGTATTAAGTATGCATTAAATGAATGATTTATTGTACCACTGAAAATATGTATTTCAAAAATATTGAACTCCTGGGGCACCTGGGTGACTCAGTCAGTTAAGTGGCTAACTTCAGCTCAGATCATGATCTCATGGTTCGTGAGTTTGGGCTTTTTGCTGTTAGCGCAGAGCCCGCTTTGGATCCTCTCTCTGCCCCTCCCCTGCTTGCACTCTTTCTCTGAAAAATAAATACACATTTAAAAAAATAAATAAATTTTCCCATTAAAAAAAAATAGTGGACTCCTACTTATGCTCAGTAGTGTGCTAAGTACTATGAGTATGTAAGTCAAGGCTATTTGTGTAGCAGGCAACCAATCTAGTTGGATTAATTAAAGAACAAAACAATATATGAATTAAAGAAAATTTTCAGCGAAGAGTAAATATGGGAATTGCATGGTAAAGACATAAGAGGACAAAAATAGGTAGAGAAAGGAGGAGCTGGTTGAGGCAATAGCTCAGGAATACTGCATAGGAAGGTTTTGGAGGCAGCTGGTGAGGACAGTGTTGCAGCTTTTTTCGCAGAGTAATTTTCTTAAGTCTATGAAAATATAGAGTATCCACAGCAAAAAGATTATAGGTGCGAGAGTGTGACTAAAGCTCCCTCACTCCAAACCACTGTAGGCTCCACCCCATAATGGGGGCCAGAGTCAGAAAGCAGGAATGAGCCAGGTGAGTTTCATCAACATTAAAGATTTCTACCTTAAGTTACTGAAGAACTGCATACACGCAAGGTGATCTTTATCCTCTTTGTTCTTTTTAGATAAAATCTGCATTCTTATTCAAAACACTTCCTATTTCAAATAACATATTTTTTACAACCATTATATTGCTGAATTAAAAAAATTTGGCTTATTTTAACTTAAATTGAGGGTTGGTAGAGTTTCTTTTCACTTTAGCTATGGCAGACTTAGTAAACAAATCTTTCATATGCTTGTGGGGAAATCCTGGTTCTGGCTGTTCACTAAAAGGAACAAATTATTCATCTATCTATTAATGACTTTATACATTCATTAATTCAGTAGGTATTTATTGTCTCCCACATGCCAGGTACTAAATCCTTAGGTAGGAGGGATTAAAAGATGACTAACATATAGTTACAGCCTTCAAAACTCTCGCAGTCTAATGTGACACAGACCTGTAAACAGATAAATGTCCTAAGGTGTCAACAACAACAACAGAACCATGGGAGAAATTTCTGTGGAGTACAACTGGGGCACAAAGGAGGCAGTAATTGTTCTAGAGTGGGGGGATCAGGAAAGATGTCAGAGAGAGGATCTTTGAGATGAATCTTAAACTCAGAGTTGGCATTTGTTAGATGGCTGAGGAATGGAAGGAGCCCTCTGGGAAGATGAATCCACAAGGAGAGCAAAGCTATGGAAGGTATGGCAGGAATAGGGCTGTGCTAATTAGGGAAAGGTTTGAAGCCACATGACCATTAATAAGGAGTTCCAGTCTTTCCTGAGAGGCAGGAAAGTTGCCGCATAGGTTCAAGAGAAATGTATTTCAGTAAGTTCCAACAACAATGTGCAGAGTAGAATAGGAGGCAAGAGTGGAGGCAGGGAGGCTAGTTAGGAGGCTACTGATGTGTTAAAGGCAGAGATAAGGAGATCTTTCTAAAGTCCTTACCAGTCAGGAGAGAGACAAGGGAGAGGGTGTAAGAGATCTTAAAGAGACTCTTGCAAGACTTAGTGACTAAGGGAAATGAGGAGGCGTGAGGGAGAGCTATCAATAGCTTATCTTTGGTGAGAATGACTCAATCCCCTTGGTTAGCTCATTTGACCTGTAGAGGTTGTCTGTTTGTTGTTTTGTTTGTTCTCCTCTTAATAATGATCACCATAGCTTATGAATAAAGAAGAAAGTATCACACCTCATTACTGTGGCTACAAGTCACTTCCTGTGAACTTGTTAGGCAAAACTATAAGGAATTTGTTTCCAAGGCAACGAAAAAGCTAGTTCTTGCATGGAATAAGGATGCGGGTGAATATGTGGTCCTCAGGGGGAACTGCAACATCTTCAGGTCTCTGAAGATACATGGATGCATACTTAATTTCTGGTTTCTCCCACACGCCACCATTCCTCACCCCTATTTTGGTTTGTCTCTGTTTCCCCTAGACCCTGTTTGTCATCATTGGACTCTTCACTGGCTGTTATTTTTGCTGCTGCCTGTGCTGCTGTTGCAACTGCTGCTGTGGACGCTGCCGGCCCAAATCATCAGTGCCAGAAGAGGACTTTTATGTGTCCCCAGAGGATCTTGAGGAGCAGATCAAGACTGACATGGAAAAAGGTGGAGTAAGATGACAGCAGAGCTAGTGGGTGTCCCTTCACAGGCCTGACCAAGCACAAGGTCCCTGGTGATGGTTATGACTAAAGTGAGAGAGATCCAACAACCCAATGAGGGGAATCCCACAGATTGTCAGCTTTTGGTACCTCTTTTGGGCGAGGATAAAGGAAGAGTTACTTTTCCTGGCCACAGAGAAAAGCAGAACCTGACACCATTAGAAATAAATCACAAAATATGCTGATCACAAAGCAAAGCCAGTACAATTCATGATGTTGTTACAAGAGTGTTCAGGGAGGTTCAGTGGGTTTGGGTGGGAATACCCAGAGATATGAGAACCAAGCCTGTTAACAAAGATCTCTATTCAAATAGAAGAAAATGGACATCAATAACCCTGGACTTTTTTTCTTTTCTAATTACTTGGTAATGAGTTTTGGGTAGAGCTGGGGAAGGGTGATCTTTCTTCCCTGGAAATGAAGCTTCCTTCCAAATCCACATATTCAGAGCCAGCCTCAACCAGCATCAAGAGAAGACTGAGGGATTTTCCTGCAACCTGTGACCCCTTCCTATGGGGAACACTGGGTGGCTAGTCTGGCAAATAGGTGGGTTACTGTAACAATTTTTTGTTATTGCCCTTAGAGACAAACTGTGGGCCCATGGTGAAATACAATTACCATTGTCTTTTGCCTCATTTGGGATATAAAAGGACAACTAATCTTTTATTGAGGACATACATACCAAAAAGAACAAATAAGCAGCACTACTCAAAAATGGGTTAAACAGAAATATATAAATGTAAACTTCTCTCCATGGAAGAGCCAGTGACCTTATATAACTTGCTTACGAATGATGATCCCATCTGCCTTTGTAAGGGAGATAAACTGTTTTAAGATCTCATTAGCTGGCTCTGTTGTCTATAGGATCTCCCATAACATCCATCAACCCAGTACAGTACTCTATCATTGACAGAGGATAGGAAGGGACGTGAGATAGGAGAGTATTGTCATCATCATCCACTGTGTCAACCTTATCTTAACTTTTCCTGTATAGTGCAGAAACCAAAACTAGGTGAATTGAACCCAGATATCCCAAATCCACTGATGCACACTTCTCTGAAAAGCCTCAAAATCTTTTCTATTTTAAATTAGATAAAAGCTCTACCAGGTCATTTCAGCAGACCTCCTTTGCAGAAGATTTCTTTTCTGGAACAGAAATTTACACTCAGTGCCAAATTCCACCCAGGTTTCCTTCCTGCAGGGTGACTAGTGATAAATCTGTGTGCCTCTCACTGTTCTTAGTTCTGACTCCCCAGAGCTACCAATTCCATTGCAGAGGTCATATTCTAGACTAAGTCTGATTGTGTTACGAAGAATCCTTAAGCAAAAGGACAAGCTTTATTCTATGGCTAAATATTTAAAAGCTCTATGCAGAGTTGATCCAGGTTTTATAGGGCCTGACACACTATTTGGGCAGTCCCCTTAAGAAAAAAAAGCACGAAATTACAAATACAAAATTAGATCTGAAAGTGAATATTTATTTGGAATGAGAAAATGAAATCACAACAAATTTAAAACTTTAAAAACTGAAAATATCATGTATCAGAAAATCTAGAAAAATAGCGAATAGTTTAATTAACTGCCTGACACACCTCTACAGTATTTTCTCCTTATGTTTTCGGGATGCATTCATTATTCTTTGCCTCTTCATTTAATAATAATATTGGAATGTCGTTTTCTGTAGGAAGAGTAGAAAACTAATTGTTTTTCCTCTAGCATGTTTGATCAAAATTTGTTTTCTCTCATTGGTAGAGTAGAAAAATTTCTTTTGGTTTTACAACTCACTAATAATAATGTCTAAATTTTTAGGGATTGCTTTAAATTTGGGAAGACTAATCTAGTCTATTTCATATATAAGTTGTAAGATTTGGAAGAATTTTTCACAGACCACTTTTTAAGTCTGCACGTTTCCAACTTTGTTGCCTCTACATCACCTAATACTTCCAGTATCAGAGCCCCCTGGGCACATTCATATAGTGTGACATCACCTGTGGCATGGATCTTCATGTCTCCTCAGCAAGTGAACTGGCATAGGGAGCTATAGTATTCCTCGAGCCATTCCCATGCCAGTATGGCTAGAAATAATTAACTATAAACAGAGTTGCTGCAAACCACAAAAACATATCCCTCTAAGTCCAAATGAAACTTATCATTTAACTCTATTTCCTCTTAACTGAATCCCTCAAAACATCCATAGCCCCTCTGTTGCCACTCCTTAAGAAGAAAAGTATGATGGAGGGAAAGTCAAAGTGAAAAGAGACAGTGTTTTTGCTAATGATGATTAAAATATCTTACTTTTGCAAATATACAAAAATATAAGCACATTGCTAGGGCCCCAAAAGGCCCTTAGAAAGATTTGCACAGATAGAGGTCCATGAAGCTAAAACTCATTAACCATCCAGTAAATTTACCACTGCTCTTCAGTGTAACATTTCATTACAAAAATCTATGCCTTATTTGTAGCTAGCTGCACTAGTTAATTTCAGATTTTTATTCACTAATTCAGAGACTTTATGTTTACAGATAAAATAAACATTAATACTTGTAAAGATGAAAAAGCAGATTCCATGAGAAGACTCTGCTTTCTGGACTATGATCCAATAAACATAATGTGGTATCTTCTGTTCTGCAAAAGAAGGGGGGGGCATTTAAAGTTGTTAAAGAAAATATTCTTGAAAGGTGCTACTAATCATGCAGATATCAAGCTACTCATGAAAAATGGTAGGCAGCATACATCAATATCTGAGTCCATTAGAAGGCACTGGTGAGATGTTAGCACTTCAAGATTTTTTTTCAGTGATTCTGAAATTAAATGAAACATGGCAAACATTTTCTCACTTGGGGAATTATTACCTTACATTGAATCTAATCATAAAATCCTAGGATTTTAGAGGTGGAAGAAATCTGAGTAGTCAACCCTTACCTTTCCACAATTTTTTATCAGACTGCTGCCTAACCTCATTTGAAAGCTGCCAATGGTGAGGAGGTTTGGGACTTTGTATGAAAGTGAGAGATACTCAAAAATTCAACAACCACAGAAGGATTATAGAGTCGAAAGCAAGTTTATACCAACCTTCTGGCACAAGCTCTCCAAGAATAACAACATTAAAAAAATTTTTTGTGTAAATATTTATGGGTTTTGTTTTGCAAAACTCTTATCCTGGCTACATATGTTTTGCTGCTTCTTTGCATAGCAAAAATTTTAATGAAAAATTTATCAGATTTTTAAGTGGATTGTGATTTTAATGTCATGTCTAAGAACTTTGAGCCTAACCTTATGTCATAAAGATTTTCTTCAATGTTCTCTTCCCCTCTTTTAAAGTTTATTTATTTTGAGAGAGAGAGGGAGCATGCACACACAGGAAAGGAGAAGAAAGAGAGGGAGAGAGAGAGAATCCCAAGCAAGCTCCTCAGGTTCCACACTGTCAGCGTAGAGCCTAATATGGGGCCTGAACCCATGAACCCATGAGATCATGACCTGAGCCAAAATCAAGAGTCAGATGCTCACCTGACTGAGCCATCCAGGCACCCCTCCAGTGTTTTCTAAAAGTGTCATAGTTTTATGTCTAACATTTAGATCTGTGACCCATTTTAAGTTCATTTTTGTTTACGGTGTAGACTTAGGTCAACTTTGGTGGGCTTTTTTGGCACATGGAGTTTAATTGTTCTAACACTATTTGTTGAAAAGATTATTCTTTCTCCATTGAATTATCTTCATCCCTTTGTTAAAAATCAAGTGACTATATTTCTATGGGTCTATTTATTGACTCTATTCTGTTCCATTGATCTATATCTATCCCTTCACCAATAACACATGCATCTTGCTTTCTGCAACTTTAAAGTAAGTCTTAAAATCAGCTAGTGTGATTCCTCTAACTTTATTGTTTTTCAAAATTGTTTTGGTGATTCTAGTTTGGTTTCCTTTCTGTATAAATTTTAGTATCAGGTTGTCTAAATCTACAGAAAAATGCCAATTTTTAAAATTAAAATTGCATGAAATTTGTATATTAGTTTGGGAAAAATTGAGATCTTTACTATGTTGAATCTTCTAATTCCACAATGGGATGTGTCTCTACTTATTTAGGTCTCATTTGGTTTCTTTTATGAGTGTTCTGTAGTTTTCAGAATACAGAGATGGAATATGTTTTGTTAAATGGACACCTAACTATTTCATTTTGGGGAGAGCTATTGTAAATGGTACTGGCTTTTAATCTGGGTTTCCAGATTAAATACTTAAATACTTGTTCATCACAAGTATTTACAATTATTTTTGTGTACTGACTTTGTATCCTGTGTTCCTGTTAAGCTCACTCATTAATTTGTATTGATATGTGTGAATTCTTTGGGATTCTCTATGATGTCAATTATGTCCTCTGCAAATAGAAATAGTCTTATTTCTTCCATTCCAATCCACATGCTTTTTATTTATTTTTCTTGCTTTATTGCACTGGCTAGAATTCCAACACTTGGTTTATTACTCTGCTGTCACCATCTTCAAATTGTTAGCTTTTAAAAAAATTTTTTTAATGTTTATTCATTTTTGAGACAGAGAAAGACAGAGCATGGATGGGGGGAGGGGGGTAAGAGAGAGGGAGACAGGATCTGAAGCAGGCTCTAGGCTCTGAGCTATTAGCACAAATAGCACTGTGAGATCACTACCTGAGCTGAAGTTGGACACTTAACCAGCTGAGCCACCCAGGTGCCTCACTTCAAATTCTTAGCTTTTGAATCAGGTATAACACATTTTTCATTGTGCACTGTGTTTTGCTAATTATGCAGCCAGTACTGATAAAACATTTCTCTGAGTGGACTATAAATCCGCATTTCAAGCTTGATACTCATTGGCGAGTAATAGAACAAAATGCCTGTGGAGCATAATACCCTACTTTCAGGGAAGATTGAAGCTAATTGAGATGATACAGTGGGATGGGGAGAAGCAGGTGGAGCAAGGGTTTTATATTAATTATCAATGTAAATGCTATGCTACAGATTATACTGTACTTAGAGATTTGACCAGTATATGAATATTACAAATGAAAATGTATTTTTCATATTTGAGTATTAATTTTCAAAGAAGTATGGCTAGCATATCTTATATTATTCTAAGTGCAATTCTCAGAAATGCCAAGATAAAAACTATAATAAAACTAATACGAGATTATCTTCTCTCCAGATTAAAAGTTATAGCTCCTTAATACTTTATTGCCTCCTTATGCCTAATTGGACTAATAAAGAAGAAAGAAGCTAACTAGAGAAATACATTTATGATTTGAATTCAGTGAATAAACACCTCAAACTTCTCTTTTAAGGACACGTTATAGAACACTAGATATTTCTTAGTTTATGAAAATCCAAATTTAAAATATCAAACTTTTTTAGCCAGCTGACTTATTAAAAAACATTACAGATGTTTTTCACTTGACTTGAGATAGTTAATATTCTAGTTTTATATTTAAAGTCTACAATTTTTCTTGGATATTTTTTATTATGTACATATTACAAACATACCTACTCCTTGACACTGGCTAAAGCCTAAGATACATTTTGATGCTGTAAATGGTACCAGTTTCTATTTGGGAGTAGTGGTACAGGGTGGGATTTGGTAGTAGAGAGGAAAGATTAGCTTTAGTTATTATGTCTCTTTCAACTATGTGAGAAGGTATAATCCAGTTTCTACACTTAAGAAAGGGGGAAATTCTGGGGCGCCTGGGTGGTGCAGTCGGTTAAGCATCCGACTTCAGCCAGGTCACGATCTCGCGGTCCGTGAGTTCGAGCCCCATGTCGGGCTCTGGGCTGATGGCTCAGAGCCTGGAGCCTGTTTCCGATTCTGTGTCTCCCTCTCTCTCTGCCCCTCCCCTGTTCATGCTCTGTCTCTCTCTGTCCCAAAAATAAATAAACGTTGAAAAAAAAAATTAAAAAATAAAAAAAATTAAAAAAAATTAAAAAAGAAAGGGGGAAATTCCAGTGGACTCTTCAATATTCACAGGAAACTACAGAATTTGTAAACAGATATCCATCTCTTTTCAAAATAAAAATATACTCCCAGTGGGATCCTAGGAACACAGAGAAATTCTATTATTCTTATGAATCAATTAGGATCAAACAGAAGAGAGAAAGTATCTGGGGGGAGCCCATTGCCCCCTCTTTTTCATCTTGGAAAATTTGAAACTTGAAAGGTAAAGGTAATAAATACCAGGTGATTTCCCTTCCTTTCAAATGTTCACAAATTCAAAGTTCCACTTTGTGAATTTTTGAGTGGTATACTTAAAACAATCTCATTTAGACCCAGTATATTCCTCTGTTAGCTGAAGACCACAATGAAATCAGAATACTACTGCTAGCTAAGAGAACTCTGTAGACCATCTTCAGATACCCTGTTTCCTGGAACTCTGCGCGCGTGTGTGTGTGTGTGTGTGTGTGTGTGTCTGTGTGTGTGTCTGTGTGTGTGTGTGTGTGTGTGTGTAAGAGAGAGAGAGAGAGAGAGAGAGAGAGAGAAACAAAATACAGAAGCAAGAGCGTAAGTGAGAACCAGTTATCTCTAAACACCCTGGTAAAACAATCCAAGATTACAACAGCTAAATTCAGTGTTGGTTTTTTTTCCCCCAAACTGAAGGCAATGGACTGAAAACTCCCAGTTAAACCCTAGAGATTTTTTTCATGCAATCACGATTTCCCCACTTTTTGGAAGGAGAGGGAATAAGATATCTAAGGAGAAGATTTTATAGAGTTGACCTTGGTTCTAAACATGTGATATTCAGTGATAGAAAAATCTATTGATTGCTTAACTGTTCTTGTTACTCACCTGGATAAAACCCAAATAAATTCACAGCCACTGTGCTGAAGAGGCCATATGGCTTGTAATTAGACTCCTGCTCTCAGCCAAGATATTGAGACATTTATTACATTTGCTCTGTAGCATTCATCACACTTTGCTGCTCGGGTAAAGGGCATCAAGGAAGAGATTAAATTCACCTTCTCTCTTTTCACCAACCCCCACTCAATCTCCCTCCTACCTTCTTCCCCCCAACCAAAAGGGACTCATTTCTAAAACTAATTCATAGAAAAAAAAATCTTGCAACTAACTAATCCAAAGTCCTTTACTTCTTCTTTATATAAATACACCAAGTAAGCATCATCAAGGCTCTGGGCCAGGGGACCAGGACAAGTGAGTCAGCTCAGAATGCTGACCCAAAAGAAACTCAAAGTGGATCCAAAGTTTCTTCAATTTTTGGCTGCCAAGGTTCAGTGAACAAACAAACAGTGTAAAAACCTGTTTACTAGACAGGTTTATTAAGATAGTTTTCCCACAGCAAACATTTATTGAGCACTTAATATTTGTTAGACACTGTGGTAGGAGCTAGAAAAAGAAAATACATGGACTGGGCTATCTTGGATTTTACAATTTAGCAGAGGAGATGGGAGACAAATTGAAATAATGACACAAAAGAGCTAGCTAATTTACAAGTATAAGCACACCAAAGAAGAGGAACAGGGGCTGTGATAATAAACACTAGGAGGCCTGACTTGTGAGACAATGTAACAAGGAACAGAAACAAGAGCATAAATGGGAACCAGTTATCCCTGGCAAAGCAAACCAAAGGATGCAGGTAAAGCTAGCTTCCCTGAGGAAGTGACATTTAAAGCTGAAGGCATAAAGAAGGAGAAGTTGAGGTGTAGGAGATTATGAGGATGGATAACCCTAGAAGGGATGAATCTTGATACCAACAAAGCGTTTGGCACAGTATCTCCCTACACCCTGTAGATAAGATGGCAAATAATGTTCTCCATGCCAGACAAAGCAGTTAAAATCATATTGGGCTGTTCTACTGAACAGTTTTATCAAGGAATTGAGTAAAACAGTAGTTGTACAGAGATCACAGTTGCAAATAACCCCAAAATGGGGGTTGTTCAGATAAGGGCTCATCCCATCAAAGTATGATAGAGAGAAAGCAGCTAGAATCTTAGACATTTTGCTAGAGAAGAGCAAGAGCCGTAAAATTTAACTAGATAAAGGGGAAAAGGAGTTAAGAGGTTCTGAGGAGGAAAGGACAAAAAGTAGAGGAGAGGTGGAATTTTATTCAGCCATAAAAAGAATGAAATACTGACACGTGCTACAACGTAGATGAACCTGTAAACATTATGCTAAGTGGAAGAAACCAGACACCAAAGAACAAATATTGCATGATACATTTATATTAAATAACCAGAACAGACAAGTCCATTGAGGCAGAAAACTGATGGTTGTCAGGGCCTGGGGAAGGGAGAAACAGGGAGCAACTGCCTAATAGGTACTGGGTTTCCTTTGGGGGAAATGTCTTATAACTAGATAGAAGTGGTGAATTATACTAAATTGTTTGCTTTTTTTTTTAATTTTTTTTAACCTTTATTTATTTTTGAGACAGAGAGAGACAGAGCATGAATGGGAGAGGGTCAGAGAGAGGGAGATACAGAATCTGAAACAGGCTGCAGGCTCCGAGCTGTCAGCACAGAGCCCGACATGGGGCTCGAACTCACGAACCGCGAGATCATGACCTGAGCCGAAGACGGACGCTTAACCGACTGAGCCACCCAGGCGCCCCTAAATTGTTTGCTTTAAAATGACTAATTTTATGTGAATCTTACCTCAATTAAACAAATACACAGGGGTGCCTGGGTGGTTCAATCTGTTAAGCGTCTGACTCTTGGTTTCAGCTCAGGTCATGTTCTCATGGTTCATGAGTTCAAGTCCTGTATCAGGCTCTCTGCTATGGAGCTCTAGTATGGAGCCTGCCTGGGATTCTCGCTTTCTCCCTCTTTCTCTCTCAAAAATAAATAAACTTAAAAAAACAAAAAAACATAGAGGAGAAGGGTAGAACAAAATTTGATTAGAGAAAGAAATTAAATACCCTTCCTACAGAAAAGGAGAAGGTTCTTTGTTCTCTGCAAATTCACCCATGGCAGGGAGTGGAAGATGCCACAGGCCTAACCAACTCACAAAGTAAGGGAAAATGAGAAAGTGGATTATTAGCCTTTTATGCCAGCTACTTTGAGAGCAGATACTATTATGGCTACAACCAAGGGCTTTGGAGTCAGACAATTCCATTTCAAGCCCTAAATATAGGTTATTGGTTGAAGTGTTGGGGGTAATTCACTTAATTCCTTAATCTGTTATTGTTTTTATTAAATACTAAATACATACAAATATTATGACCTGACTTTATACCTTTTATAAAAAGAATATGCCACTACCTTTTCAGTTCCTATTGACTTTTCCCTCTGCTATCTTAAATCCTTTGTAATCATTTTTTTCCTTCAGTTTTATTGAGATATTTGATATACAGCATTGTTTAAAGTATACAATGACCTGACTTATATATATTTATGAAATGATTACCACAATATGTTTAGATAACATCCATCATCTCATTTGGATACAAAAAGAAAAAAGAAAAAAAGGTTTTCCCTGTGATGAGAGCTTTTATGATTTACTCTCTTGGCAACCTTCAAATATACCATACAGCAGTGTTAACTACAGTCATCATGCTGTATATTACATCCCCAGAAATTATTCATCTTATAGCTACAAGTTTGTACCTTTTAACTACCCTCACCTTTGGTAACCACAAATCCAATCTCCAATAAGTTTTATAATCTACATATAAGTGCGATTATACAGTATTTGTCTTTATCGGACTTACTTCACTTAGTTTAATGTACTCACATTCTATCCATGTTGTTACAAATGGCAGGATTTCTTTCTTTTTATGGCAGAATAATATTCTATCACATACACACTTTTTCTTTATCCATTCAAACATCGATGGACACTTAGATTGTCTCCATCCATGTCCTGGCTATTATAATGTAATAATTTCCTTAATATTCCTTTTAGCATTACAAATAAATAAATTTGCATTCCTAATCCACATATTGCTTGGTTTTGCATATTTCTGAACTTTAAGTGAATGGGCTTATATATTCAACAATTATCCTCCAACTTGCTTTTTTTTTTCAAAACTCAACATCCTATTTCTTTTTCTTTTTAAAAATTTTTTTAATGTTTATTTCTGAGACAGAGACAGACAGAGCATGAGTGAGGGAGGGGCAGAGAGAGAGGGAGACACAGAATCAGAAGCAGGCTCCAGGCTCTGAGCTGTCAGCACAGAGTCCAACGCGGGGCTCGAACTCACAAACCATGAGATCATGACCGGAGCCGAAGTCGATTGCTCAACCAACTGAGCCACCCAGGCGCCCCTCAACATACTATTTCTAAGATCCATTCACATTATGACTGCCTTTCATTCATTTTCACTGTTGTATAGTATTCTTCTGTGAGAACATCCCATAAATTTATTTACCCATTCTACCGCTAACAGATATTTGGGTAGTTTCCACTTTTTTGTCCGTTAAAAACAATGCTTCTATGAATGTTCTTATACATATCTTCTGGTGCATAAGTGCTAACAGCAAATACCTTAGTCAAAGTGTTTGTACATCTATACTTTATTACATAATGCCACGTTGTTCTGCAAAACTATTGCACTAATTTCCATTACTACTAAAAGTTAATGAGAGTTCCTGTTGTTCCACATCCTTGTCAACACTTGATATCACCAGACTAATTGTGTGCCAATCTGGTGGGTGGGAAATGGTATGCCATTGTGGTTCTAATTTTTATCTCTTTTCTTATATTGTTAATTTGAGTTTTTCCTTCTATGAAATGCCTATTCAAATCTTTTGCAGGTTTTCATTATATCATGTACTTTTTTCTAACTGATATTTTTATATTTGGGTATTAACTCTTTATCATGTTTGTTTAAAATGTATTCTCTCAGTTTATGTCTTGGTGTTTTTTCACTCTATGGTATCTTTTGATACACCAAAGTTCTCAGTTTTAATGTAATAAAATGTCAATTGTTGTCTTTATCTTTGGTGATTTTTGTATTTTAAGAAATCTTTCCCTATCCCAAGGATATAAAGGGGTTCTTCTATGTGGTCCTTTCAAAGTTTATAGTTTTGCTCTTCACATTTACATGTTTAATCATCTGGACTGATTTTTATATGTCATATGATGTATGGTTCCAGTTTCAAGTTTTACATATGGAAAAAAGTTGTCAGAGCACAGTGATTTCTAGTCTTGGTTTCAGAATACACTAAGTTTCAATAGATATATGGAGGACTTTCTGGTCTTTCTGTTCTGGTTCACTGCTCATTTTGTCTATCTGTAATGCAACACCAGGCCCATTTATAAAATTCCTGGTACTGTTTAGGCAAGTCTTCCCGCTCTGTTTTTCAGGGAAGTCTTATGTATCCTTGGCCTTTTGCTTTTCCATATAAATTTTAGAATCAGTTTTGTCAAGTTTTTAAACAAAAGATATTTAAATAAAACCTTTGAAATCTTGTTTAGAATTGCAGTGACTCTGTAGATCAGTTACATACTATTGACATTTTAAAAAATGTGTCTTCTAACATGTGACATGGTATATCCCTTCTTTACTGGCTTTTGCTAAGGATATCTTACGTATTTTTGGCTACATTTATTCCTGAATGCTTTATCCATTTTTATATAGTTACAAATAAATAACATTAATTTTCTACATTGTTTTGGTATACAGAAATGTGCTTTTTTTATTTTTATTTTTTTTATTTATTTTTTCTTTAAATTTTTTTTTTCAACGTTTATTTATTTTTAGGACAGAGAGAGACAGAGCATGAACGGGGGAGGGGCAGAGAGAGAGGGGGACACAGAATCGGAAACAGGCTTCAGGCTCGGAGCCATCAGCCCAGAGCCTGACGCGGGGCTCGAACTCACGGACCGCGAGATCGTGACCTGGCTGAAGTCGGACGCTTAACCGACTGCGCCACCCAGGCGCCCCAAAATTGTGCTTTTTTTAAACATTGATTTTGAATTAAAGAAACTAGCTAAGCTCTCTATTTCCAATTATTTATCTGTAAATTCTTCAAAGTTTCTACATAATTGCTTGTATCATGTATGAACAGTGATAGTTTTTATTCTTCCTTCCCATCTCTTATAATTTTTTTTCTCTGTCTTGCCGTTCTGTTTTTTTTTTTTTTTTTAATTTTTTTTTCAACGTTTTTATTTATTTTTGGGACAGAGAGAGACAGAGCATGAACGGGGGAAGGGCAGGGAGAGAGGGAGACACAGAATCGGAAACAGGCTCCAGGCTCCGAGCCATCAGCCCAGAGCCTGACGCGGGGCTCGAACTCACGGACCGCGAGATCGTGACCTGGCTGAAGTCGGACGCTTAACCGACTGCGCCACCCAGGCGCCCCTTGCCGTTCTGTTTTTGCTGAGACTACCGGTAAAATGTTGAAGAGAAGATGCTTTCCAGATTGCATCTTAACTATGAGGCTTGCTGTAGGTTTTGTCTCTGTTCCTTTTTGTTAGAACTTTGTCACGAGTGTAAAAGTTTATCAAATATTTTTTTCTTCATCAGTTGAGATGATCATGATTTTTCTCCCTTAATCTGTTAATGTGAAGAACTATATGTTATTTTTCCAATGTTAAAACAATCTTGCATTCTTGAGATAAACCCAATGCAGTCATGATGAATTAACTATTTTTTGATAAAATGGGTTTGCTAATGTTGTTTTAGATGTTTGTATCTATATTAATAAGTGAGGTTGGTCTACAATTTTCCTTTGTCAAAATTTCCTTATAGGGTTCTATATCAAGATTATGCCTCATGAAATAAATTAGAAACGATTCCTTCTTTTTAAACTTTTCTTAAAGAGTTTGTGTATTATTAGATTTATTTCTTTCTACAGGATTTTGTAGGACTTTCTGGGCTAATGTGTGATTGTACAAATTTTAAATTACTGATTCAATGTATTTAATGTCTATAGGCCATCTAGATTTTCTTTATTAAAAAAATAGTTCTTCAAAATTTCTTCTTATTACCTTTCATGTATTTGCATTACTGTCCCATTTTTCACTCCCTGTATTGGTTATTTCCATTTTATTTAGCCATTCTACCAGATATTTGAAAATTTAATTGGTCTTCTCAAATAACTTTTGGTTTTGATTCTCTTGTATATTTGCTTCTATTTAATTAATTTCTATTCTTTATTATTTCTCTTAATTTATTGTTAGTTTTCTAACTTCTTAAATTTTATACTTCTTAATTTTCATCCTTTCTTCTTTTGTGATATTAAGCATTTAAGGCTATAAATTTTCCTATAAGTAACACTTTAGTGTCACACACACACATTCTTATATTGTTCTTATAATCAGAGTCCTAAATATTTTCTCATTTTCATTATAATTTTTTCTTTGATCTCTAAGTTAGGCCTAAGTTTTAATTTGTAGACCTGTGGGGTTTTTCAGGTTTTTTATTATTGTTTGCATCTATAACTTAACTGCACTGTGATCAGAAATTATGGAGAGCATGATACAATAGTTCAAAATGTCTTGAGGCTTGCTCTGTATCCTAGAACTTAATTTTTATAAATGTCCCACATTGCTTCAAAACAATACATTCTGCATTTGTTAGGTTCACCGTTCCATATATGACTGTTAAATAAACCCAACTTATTGTATGTACTAGTTTGCTAGGGCTGCTGTTAACAAAGAACCACAGACAGGGTGGCTTGACAACAGAAATTTATTCTCTCACAAGTATGGAGGTTAGAAGTAAAAGATTAAGGTGTCATTAAGATTGACTCCCTCTGAGGCCTCTCTTCTTGGCAGGTAAATGGCCATTTTCACCTTATGTCTTCACATGGTCTTCCCTCTGTGTATCTGTGTCCTAATAACATCTTCTTATAATGACACCAGTTACACTAAATGAATGCCCACCCTGAAGATCTCATTTTAATTTAATTACCTCTTTAAGAACCCTCTCTCCAAATTTGATTCATATTTGAGGTACTGGGGGTTAGAACTTTAACCTATGAGCTGGGGCAGGGGGAAGAGGTATGTGTGACACAGTTTAGTCCACAACATTGTACTTTTCAAATTCAAATTCTTTATATCTTTAAAGATTTGTTTCACCAGTCAGTTACTGGAGGAAGCATTCAAATCTTCCACTATGATGATGGATTTCTCTATTTTTCCATAAAGTCTATCAGTTTTGCTTCATATATTTTGAGGCTATTTTATTAGTGTATATAAGTTTAGAATTTTTATAGTTATTTGGTGAATTGAATATTATATTATTATGTAGTTACTCTTTAGCTCTATCAATGCTTTTTGTCTGTTAAAGTTATGTTAGCTTTCTCTTATTTATTTATGTATTTACTTACCTACTTACTTATTTAGAGTGTGCGCCTGAGCCAGGGAGGGGCAGAGGGAGAGAGAGAATCTCAAACAGGTTCCATGCCCAGCTCAGAGCCCAATTCGGGGCTCCATCTCATGACTGTGAGATCATGGCCTGAGCCAAAATCAAGAGTCAGGCACTTAACCAGCTGAGTCATTCAGGAGCCCCACATCAGCTTTCTTTTTATTAGTGTTTGTGTGGTAAGATGTTTACATCTTTTCACTATGAACTTTTTTGTCTTTATGTCCTTTGATGTGTGTTTTATAAACGTGGGGGGGGGAGGGATTTATTCAGTTTGAGAAAGTTTTTCTTTTAAATAAAGTATTAAGTCCATTTGTATTTATTATAATTAACTATGTATTTCAATTATTTCCTACTAGCACAGGAAGTATATATACTTCCTTTTTGTGTATAGCACAGTTTTTAAGAGAATAGACTCTAAGAAATACTGCCTACGTTTGATTACCAGCTCTATTACTTACTACCTGAGTAACTTGGGCTACTTACTTATAATTAGTTATATTTAATTATCACTTTAAATTGACCTTTTTTTTTTCTGTTTCTCTTTTCTTTTTTCTTTCTTTTGTAATGATAGATTTTTTTTTTCATATTTCATTTCTTTTCCTCTCCAGTTGGGAAATTATATTCTTTGCTCTGTTCTTTAAGGGTTATTCTGAACACTTATCAGGCATACTTAAGCTATCAAAGTTTAAAGTTAATTCTTATCTTTACCCCTCCTGAACAATACAAGACCTCTGTAATACCTTAATTCTGATCACTCCCTTTCTGATTTATACACCATTGCTGTATTCTAGTTTGATCTTAATTTAAGCCTCATAAATTATTATTGCTGTACATAGTCAATAATCATTTAGTTTTATTCACATATCTACCATTTTCTTTACTAATCATCATTCCTTTTTACAGCACAAATTTTCCATCTAGTAACACTTTCTTTGTGGCTGAATCACATCTTTTAAATTGAGTAGCACAATTTCCATTTTTATTGTCTGAAAATGCCTTTATATTATGGTTTTTAAAAAAGTAACAATAGCACAGTTTGTAAACAAATTTAGTTGATAGATACTTCTTTTAACATATTAAAAGTATAATTCCATAGTTTTCTGGCCTACACATTTGCTATTCAGAGATAAGACTGCTGTTGAAACCACTGGTTTTCTTTAATGTCACTAAGATGTTTTAGATATAACTGTATCTAATTTATCCTGGCTTGTTCTTGAATCTGGGGATTGGTGTCTTTCTAGAGAATTCTTAGCCATTAAATCTTCAAAATATTGCCTCTAATTTTTTTTTGAAAGTATTATCAGATATGTTAGACTTTATCACTCTATTCCTCATGTCTTTTAACCTCTTTCATATTTTATTTCTTTGTTTCTCTATTACATTCTGGTTAAACTCCTCAGATCTGTCTTCCACTTCATTCTCTCTTTAGCTATAAACCCACTCATCAGGTTTTTAAATTTCAGATGTTTTAATCTCAACTTCTTTTTTAATAGTTTCAAAATCTACTTGGTCACTTAAAAAACACATGCAACTCTTTTTTATTCTATGTCTTAAAAGTGCAGGACTTGAAGTCTTTGTGGGTCTGATTTGGCCTATTGTTTCTACTAGCTCTCAGTGTGCATTGTTTCTGTGTGCAATCTTTCACTCCCTCCTTCTCAATCTCTCTCTCTCTCTCTCTCTCTCTCTCTCTGTTTTCACTATGAGTTACGTTTCTTGCAATTTTTTAGTTATTTTTTTGAGGGTCTTTCTCTATTTCTCTATATCTCCCCGATCTCTCTATTCATTTTTACCTTGAGTTCATGTATTTAAGCAATATTTTAATGAATCTTTGAGACCTGTGTTGAAGGTGGAGCCATTCTCTTCTGCTAGGTGCTTGGGAGCACATCTTATACTGGACCATTTTAAACTAAATTATCAGCTTGAGGTTTCCTGGAACACATAGATATTTAAATTTGGTCTGCCAATATGTATGTTCATTGGCTTGCCATTAAGTATTTGTAGGGGAGCTCTTTCCTCTTTCACCTCAGCACCAAAACGCAAGCCTAACAAATTTCCTTATAGATTTAGGGGTATGGTGACTTAGAGTGTGATAACCATTTTGGGTACAGTATTATGTGGGAAGCTTCCTATTAGACTTTCATCTAAGCAAGCTCCAAGTTCTTTTTTTTTTTTAATTTTTTTTTAACGTTTATTTATTTTTGAGACAGAGAGACAGAGCATGAACGGGGGAGGGGCAGAGAGAGAGGGAGACACAGAATCTGAAACAGGCTCCAGGCTCTGAGCAGTCAGCACAGAGCCCAACGCGGGGCTCGAACTCACATACCGCAAGATGGTGACCTGAGCCGAAGTCAGACGCTTAACCGACTGAGCCACCCAGGCGCCCCAAGCAAGCTCCAAGTTCTGACCTCTCTCTCAACCAGGACCATATATGTAATTGTGCACTGAACAACTTGAGGGGGCATTTTGCATACAGATATACACTAGAGTCTATATGACATATGTGGTAGACCTGTCCTCATCCCCACAAGATGGCTCAAGTTCACCAGGTTCAGCAATTGCTTCAAGTTGAAAGCTGGGTTCAGTGCTTTTGTTTTATAATTCTATAACTGACAGAACTTAAATGAAGAGTAAAGATAGTGTCTCCTCCCTTTTGAAGTCCTTTAAAGGGTAGGCATCCTCAATATCTTATGAACTGAATTAGTTTGCCAATCATCATTTCAACAAAAATATCTACCACTTGCCCCATTAAAGGAAATGTAACATAATAAGAGGGTGTTTATTGCTTTGCTTTGTTTATTTTTAGATGTGGACTTTCCAGTTGTTCTCCAGCCTACAAATGCAAATGAGAAAACACAGCTAATCAGAGAAGAACCTCGAAGTTATTGCACAGACTCTTAATATTGAGACCACTGAGGGTCCACAATACATCTTCTTGGTTCAACCATGTCTCCAGGTGGTCATGGGAAGGCAGGGTAGGGGGCATGAAATGCTGTGAACTTTTCCACATTTGTATTTTATTTTTTAGGTTAGGGAAAGATGATTGCTACATAATTTTCTCAGTAAGCAGTCTCACTCTTTGAGTAGAATTCCTAATGAAACACACTCCATTTTGATGAATAAAAGCCTGAAGAGTTATTTTATGCTCCTTGCATGAGGTAAGACAGTAGTACTGGACAGGCTTCATGAGCCTGCCCTTTATGTGACCCAGACCTAATTCCTTACTGTAGTATTCCAAACAGAAGCCACTTTTCATCTATTTAACTGAATTGCAATATTCCTATCTGCCACAAATATCATCAGCAAAACATATATGAGAATTTAAGAGGAATCTTGTGTATGTGTGGAGAATTTTCCCTGTCAATATTCAATATGGCTAGAAAAATATTTCAAGAGGCAGGAAGAAATTATTAGGTAAAAAAGAGAAATCACTTAATTTTGAAGTATATCTTTGAAAGATTAAAAACTGTCATTTGCTAGAAATTGTTGAGTAAAACCAAGAAGAAAGGTTTTGTGTGTACTTTTAGATTGGCACAAAAACAAAAACAAAATATCAACCTGGTTAAGTTTATGGTTTTTCTGGATCCAGAAAAATTCCCAAACCAGCCCTAAAAATGTGTTGACCACTTTTTTAAGTAAAAATAATTTTTCTACAACTGACCTAAATTAGACAAAGTGAGGAAAAGAAACATATAGGGTAAAAGGTAGAATTCTGAATTCTACAGCCTAACTTTAGACTTAAAGGCATATCATTTACCCCTTTTTGGGTGGGATTAATTACACTGATCAGAAAGTGCTCAGCTCTGTGCATGTTGAACAATTAAGCTCAAAGGTCATGTCTGCATTTACTGTTTGATCTTTATATTCATTATGTGATCAAAACCATGTGCTAAAACCATGTTCTAAAATAGTACAGAAAGTGTTTGTTTTTTCTTGGTTCTTTATATAATATTGCAGCTTTCAAGATCTTATTATGTTTTTATATAATACTGCATGAAATGCCATTTCCTTTTTCTGTTTCTTATTCTCCCCTACCACCAAATTACAGTTAAATGAGCCTAAATATACATTGTAAGTGAAAATTGGTATTATAACTCTGTCAGTTATGAGGTCATTAAAACTCTACTTTAACTCTTGAGTTACTGGATTTTTTTTTTAATTGACATAATCAAGTAGGAAAAGCCCTGGTTTGAAAATTAGGAAAGCTGGTTCTAATCTAAATTCTCACTACCTAGCCCTGTGACCAAGTGAGATGAGAATATGGCTAATTGCTCTGTGTCTCCATTTTCTTATCTGCTCTGACCACCTTCCAAGTTACTGTGAGACCAGATGAAATAGCTGAGGTGAAAGAACTTTACAGAATCAAGTATTTGGCAAATATGAGGTGGTTTTATGTGAATTTGTATATGTTTGTATAATGTGACTTCTTACATAGATAAACTCTTACCCAACAAAACCCAGGAAGATACCCAGTACTAATGGCTCCAGTGATCAGCAAGTACTTGGAACTCTGTATTCAACAAACAAGTGCTATTTTCCATTTGATGGGAACCTAAGAGAAATAGCCCTGTCTGTGGATAATTTCAGCTACTACATTTCCTTCCTGAAGTCTTTTAAAGCAAAAGGTCAGGCCTATTTTTGAAGAGCAACTGTAAATCACAAAGTTCCTTTCTTTCTCTCCCAGACCTCATTTTTCTTTCTCACATGGAATGTTTTACTTCTACTCACAGCTTATCCAGAGAGCTGGTACAAGAGTAGAAAGATGAGAACAGGACATGAATCAGAATCAGAATCAGATGGTCGGATTAAATTCATGAAGGGGTTCTTGTTAATGTTCCCCACAAAGGGCTAATTACCGGTTACAATGATGAATGTGTATGAATGAGGAAATGAATCTACAGAATGTCCATTGGCTACATAGAAACAAGGATCAACTCTTCATTTGAGGAGAGGCTATTTAGGCATCTTGTAGAGATCAACAGAAGCTGCCATCCAGAGTCACCTGCAGGTCTTCTAAATTCATAAGCATCTTAGCAGAGAAGCACCAAGAGGAAACATGCTCACTGTGATCTTCATAAAGGGTCAAATGAACCAGCACTTCAGTGGCTTAACACCTAGTCCTGGGCTTCAGGTTATCCGAGTAGGTGATTTCATATAAGGTTTCAAAGTCCATCTATTTATTTTTTCCTCTTTTACATAAGAACATAATAAAATACATATATGCATTTTTGTTTACCAAAATACACATATTTTAATTCTTTGAGAATAAATGACATTTTATTTCTATATTTTAAATGGTATGTATGCTAAAACACATCTGATGTGGCCTAAAATACACCCACCTGTAATACACTGCCTGATCTTCTGATCTACAGAGAGGGTTCCACTTAGGGCTACATAATCTCTGTGGTTGGCACAATGATGACTCCTCCAAGATGTACTTATCCTAATTCCCAGAACCAGTGAATATATTACCTTTTACAGTGAGAGGGACTTTGTAGATGTCATTGCCAATGATTCTGAGATAGGGAGATTATCCTGGATTATCCAAGTGGGCACAATCTAATCACATGGCTCCTTAAAAATGGAGAATTTTTCCTGGCTATGAGAGAGATGTGGTGATTGAAGAATGGTCAGAGATATGCTCTGAAGTTAGAGGAAGAAAGGGCCATAAACCAAGGTATGCAGGCAACCTCTAAAAGTTGGAAATTTTAAGGAAATGGATTCTTCTCTAGAGCCTCCAAAAAAGAAATGCAGCTCTGCCACCACCTTGATTTTTGTCCCGTGACACACGTCAAACTTCTGACCTTCTGACTGTATGAGTTTAACACTTAATCAGTGCTCCTCACTTGTTTCTTTATTGTCTTTACTCCCTATTCTAGATTTCTTTTTCTTTTTCTTTTTTTTTTTTTTTATTTCTTCATCCTGAGTATCTAACTTCATTTTCTCCTCGGTCTCTTCTCTTCCCTGGTTCTCAATACTCCATCTCCTTCCCTGTTCTCCTCCCTTCTCCCACTCCCACCTTTCTTCCATTTGACATTTATTCCTTTGTTTTAGTCTCCTAATCTCTCTGCTGGCCACTACCAATGCCATGTCCATGTTTACTGGTCTTTTACATAAACTGTTATAAATCTACCCCCAACCAGCGCAGGAGGGAGAAATAGCAAATAGCCTGGGTAACAATATTCAGAGAGGTGAATATTTTCAAATTCAAGCACAGATACTCATAATGCTGATAGGTCAGAGAGGAACAGAAGTATTTTTCCAACAATTCTCTGAGTGTATTGACAGAAAAATAATTCATAGTGACCACATTCATTATTTGAATGTATGGCAAGGTAATTTATTGAGACATTAATTGTGTTTTGTCCTTAGTGAGACTCAAAGGAATGAGGGCTGTCCTTCTGAGATTCATCTTATAAAGGTCACTCCCTTGCTATTGTGACCTTGGAGGTTAAATATAATGGTAGAGAGACACCTAGAAAACTACCACCCAGGCTTTTGTTTGGGTGCTTGGGCTATTATAAGGGCTGTTAGAAAGAAATGTGAGGGAGAGAGTAGCCCTGTTATGAGGGCCTTTGGACTAAAGATGGGTTTGGAAGTTTGGAGGGGAGCTCCCAGAGTAGCCCAGACTTGTGTCTCTGTTAGAGTAAGCAGTTAGTTAGATTCTAGCAGGATACCCAGAAGCCAGCAAAGAGGAAGTCATGGCCACCTATCAGGGAAGTCAGAGGCCTGTCCTGGCAGCACTCCACAAGAAGCCAGATCAAACCAGACAGGCCCAAGAAGGTGGGTGTCATGACACGAAAACCCTGGCCAAAAAAGGAAGAAAAGGCCAAAACCCAGCTTCCAAGAAATCCCTGCCCCTAGTAATGAATATTCCACCCCTAGTTTGTAACTGTCAATAAAAGATAGAAACCCAAACCCCAGTGTGCACAGCTCTTCTTCTCTTTCTCTAAGTCACCTGCTGTCACATCTGAAGAGTATACTCTAGCTTTAATAAACTTTCCCACTTGTGTCATTCATCCCTGTGTTGTGTCTGTCCTTGAATTCTTTCTCGTGAGGAGACCAAGAAGCTTCAGCGACACCTTTGGGACAGGCTGGGTCAAGGCTCCAGGGCCCAGGGTCTCCCCAGTTTACTGGCAATATCTCCACAGGGGAGAGCCCCTCTGATGAGATAGCACTTGGATGCTGGGTGACAGACAAATTTAAGTCATGGCTTCTTAGCCATAGCAAAAGATTCCTTTACCCACACCTGGCCCCTCAAAGGAATCCTACGGGGTTGGACACAGAGACCCCAGGAGCAATGAGGCTGGAGCAAGATGAAGGGCTAGAAACTCACTTGGAGGAGGAAGACAGAAAACCTGAGGACCCCATACATCCCTAGGAAGTGGGGAAGACTCTAAAAACCTGGCTGAGGTGAAATTTCTTGCTACCTTGTTAAACTGCAGCTCTGAGTCAGAATTAAATTTAGAACATATAATGTATTTAGATGATGAAGAAACTTACCTAAGATCTTTTTTCAAATGTCACTTCTTCAAAGGCTTTCCCAGACTACCATGCCTAGAACTATAACCCACCTCATGCTTCCTATTCCCTACTTTTTTCCTTCATACCTTTCACTAACATACTTTTTAGTCTTGATTTATTGTCTGTCTCCCACACTGTGAAGGCAAAGATTTGGGGCTATTTTTGTGTTCTGCTGTATCCCCAGTGCTTAAAATAATGCCTGACACATGGTAGACAGCAAGAAAATATTTGTTAAATGAGTAAATGTTTAACCTGTATCACAAAATAGAGAAATTCCTACCTGCTAGAAATGCAAAAGCTGCTAGAATCTTTAGCCTTTAAGGAAGGCTTAGTATATTAATTTTTTTGCATATTAATATGAACAATTTGATTAATATAAAAGCTAATGGTAGCTTGGGACCCAATAAGGCCTCTGACTCAATTACAGAGCTATCTTAAAAAATTTTAGCAGCTTGCCCTCCCTTACTCCTCACTGATGTGAAGGCAAATCCATCCCCAGAGCACCAGTCCTTCCCCAACAAAGAAAAACCTTTATCCGAGAAACACAAGTCCACTTCTCCAAACCCCTCTTTTTCCAGCCACCCCTCCTAAGCACCTAAGTAACATTTATCTGTATATTATTCTTGAGCTGTTCTAGAGTACAAAGTATAAACTTAGATTAAGTTATGTATAACCAGTTTCTGTAAAACAAAGCCATTTCCAAATTGCAGATGGCTCAAATTAGCAGTGATTTCCAGAATGACATCTTAGAGTCAGAGTCTACATTTGTATTTTTCCCAGTGCTAAAAATGAAGTAGGAACTAACAAATATCTTTTGATTAACTGATTAATTCTTACAACACATGTCATTTCTGAGAAAAGCCTTTCTCCAAAAAGAGGCCTAAACATGCTCAGTATTAAATGGGTGGGATGCAGCTTTCTGGAACTTTCATGCTGTTCCCAGGCTGTCCCCAAGAAGCAAAACTAAATTCCCAGAATCCAATCAGCAGTAATAGGACAGCTGTTAACACTTTCTGCTCGCTACTGGGGCTGCCAACTCAGCTTTGTGATAGCGGAAAAATCCTATTACTGTATCAACTTCTTCAGCTCCTGAGAGCCCCCCCACCCCAGGCAGGTCCTTGTTCCCAGGCCCAGAAAGAGGGCATCTTACCTCGTGAAGGTTTTTTCCTTCTGAGTAATCTGTCCTGGTACCCAAATATCTCTACTCCCGAAACATTGTCCAGAGTCATCTATAATGCACTTTATTTTCTGGTGAAGAATAATTGGGGAGAAAATTTTTAGTGAAAATTTTCACTTTGGGAATGAAATTCCAACATTTTCTTAAATATTTTTAGAATGATCTATTTGGGCATGTTAATTATTAAACTGACATTTTTCAGGATTATTTATTATAATTGCAGAAAGCAGTATTTTAAAGCTAATCTAGGTTTAAAAGTAACAAATGATAGCCATCAGGAACAGAAAAATATTAAGTCTACTTATTGATTAACTTATAGGATAACAGTTTTATATAAAATGCCTTCATTTCAAAAGTTGCTTCATTGTATTTAGCATGGAATTTGTTTTTTAAACAATACATAGTATACTCAGAAAATAAAATTTTAGCTACCGAAACCTGAAAGATGCAGGTTATTCTGAGTAAGAGGGTAAAAAGAATAAAAGTGATTCACTTCCCTTCTTTCTACTTTTCTTTGTTCTCTCTTAAGTCTTTTCTCAGCACATGCCATCCCTCAAACTAAAGGATTTGAAAGGAGGTGGGAAGTGATGGCTTTTAGGATCACAGGAGCATTTGTATTTTTAAAAGATGATTCATTCTTTCATGAATTAAAAATAAATCTGTCGAATGAACAATACTAACCAACAGTCATAGTGCTTACTACCTGAAGCTGCCCTAAGAGCTTCTTATTAGCTTGATATATTTTATATTTATATATTCACTTAATACACCATCTAAGGGACAAGTACTATCAGCATTATCACTCCCCCATTTCCACACTAAGAAACTAAACCACACAAAGTTTAAATAAACTTGGCCAACATCATCCAGTTAGTAAGACGTGGAACAGGCTTGTCCTCAAATCCATGGTTTTAACAGCTACGCTATATTGCCTCTCCATGGTGATCTTAGATTTCCAACTACATTTGTCCTTCCTGAAAACTAACCCTCTCCATGTCCTGCCCAACTCTGTCCCAGAGCTCTCATTTTCAAAAGAATATTCATTTCTGTCACTCTATTATGTATCTTTCTCTTTAACTGCCCTTTGGAGTAATCATCCTCACTTAATTCTCAGGGCCTTATTCAAAAGCAAATCCTCAAAGACTCAAAATCCTCAAATTCTGCAAGAGCAAATTCCCAAACACTTCCTCTGTTGCTGCTTCCTCCTCCTCCTCCTCCTCCTCCTCCTCCTCCTGCTCCTATTCCTCCTCCCTCCCCTCCCCCCTCCCTCCACTCCCAGCTCCCTGTAGCATTTGTTAACCTGGGAAGCCTGTGTAGCCTTGGTAGCTGTCTGCCACTTTCTTTTGTCTGACCAATGAATAACTGCAGCATTAATCAAGTGAGTGAAAAGTTGGATTTTTTTTTTTAATTTTAAAAGTGATTCTAGAGCTGTGGATATTACTAAACAATCCTGACTAAAAATTTTGGTAAAGTTCCTGCCATAATTTTACAGGATAATAGACAGTGCTAAGAAAACTTTTAATATATTTTTAAATAGTATTTAGTACACAGTAAGTACTAAATATATATATATATTTATTTATATATATATATATACATACATATATATATGTATTTATTGTACATACATACATATATATATTGTACATACATATATTGTACATACATATATATATATGTATTTATTGTGTGTGTGTGTGTGTTATATATATATATATATATATATATATATATATTTAGTACTATGTGCCAGACACTATTCTAAGTGTTTAATATATTTAATCCTCACAGCAAGACTCTGAAGTTGGTACTATTATTTCTCATTTCATAGATGGGAAAACTGGAGCTGTTAATTAACCTGTGACTTTAATAACAAGAGAACCAGCATTTGGACTCAGGTAGTCTAGCTCTAGGGTCTGTCTGCCTAATTATGACACCACCATAGCACCATAAGACATTTGAATTCTGTAAAGTCAGATATAACTACTTATTTAATATCAAAACAGCATTTATACTCAGTATACTCAAATTTGTTCCTCCCCTATTAAAAGTGAATACCATAGGTCTATAAATCCAAGTTAATACATTCTATTCCATTATTCTGATTCCACAAGATTGGGGTGAGAATATTTGCTATTATATGTAAAAACAAGGCATGTCAATATCATTTATACAATAGGATGTATAGTTTTCCATGACTTTAATTATCTATTCATAATAAAAGAAATTATACTCAATTTCTCCATTGTACAAAATAAGGTACAATTTTTGAAGTTTCTATTAGTAAAAATATACCATTATTATGTCAGATGACAAATTAATAACCCTTTATTATTTCTTCATAGGAAATACAACATGGCAAACTAATTTTTCCTAAAGGACCTGGAATTTTATCTCCCATCATTTAAAATAAATGTGTGTGGGGGGCGCCTGGGTGGCGCAGTCGGTTAAGCATCCGACTTCAGCCAGGTCACGATCACACACGGTCCGTGAGTTCGAGCCCCGCGTCAGGCTCTGGGCTGATGGCTCAGAGCCTGGAGCCTGTTTCTGATTCTGTGTCTCCCTCTCTCTCTGCCCCTCCCCCGTTCATGCTCTGTCTCTGTCCCAAAAATAAATAAACGTTGAAAAAAAAATTAAAATAAACGTGTGTGTTCCACAGCAATTTATTTTGTTTCTGGTAGTCTGTGTATGTCAAATTGCCATTGTGAAAAGCACAGTACCCTCCACACTCTGGACCTACCAGTCTTTATTTTTTCCTTTGGCACTCCCCACTGTTAAGCCTACTATAGATATTATTTATCGTCAACCTGTTGTCTGTCTGTCCCTTCAAAATATATGCTCCGAGAGCAGAAATTTGTGGCTGTTTTGCTTACTGCTGCATCCTCAGCACTATAATAGTGCCTGGAACATAGTAGAGACTGAATAAATGTTTATTAAAGGAATAAATATGAATCTCTGAAGAAAATCTCCCTGCAACATCTTTTCCCAGCCCTAGTCCTCCAAATCTTACCTTTGGGAAAGACACTGTATGAACAAGATGATAGCTCTACTTTTCCTGAGTGTGAAAGACTGCAAATGAACTTGCAGTCTTATGGAGCCCTGGGAATTGGATGGGTCAGTCTTGCAATCTCCCTGTAGTGCAAATGGTTCCTTTTAACCTCCTTAAGAGAAGTAGGGGGCCAAGGGTTGCTCTCATTAAAATCTTCTGATATAGTGATTTGGCTTATAATTCAGGATTTAGCTTGGCTTAATCATCCTGATTCCATATTTGCAAATTTTCCTACTTGCTAAAATTTATTTCATGGTCATTCACAATAATATATATTAAATAAGGTATATAAACAGTAACACACAAAACACATATTGATCACTTAAGATAATGTTGTGAACAGAGGCTCACAGGAACTTAACCTTGTATTTTTCCTAAAAGCAAAGGTTCAGTATTCACTAAACCACTGTTTGTGGTGACTATATAGAACCTAACTACTGCAAATAACACAAATGAACTGTATCTCCTGGAGTTATCTGGAATAGTTCCCTTTCTAACCTTGAAAATGCTATCTCTGTGGTTTCTCATAACAAGCAAATGTTCTCATTCCAATCTTTTGGAATCCTTCTTGGAAACAGTACACATTTACAGAAAGCCACGGATGAGGAAACAGTAAACCTGAGTTCAGCCCTGCTCCCCCAACCTGAAGAGTTATCCTGAAGAAATTATTTAACATTTCTTGGTAGAGCTTCCTGCTCTGCAGAACGGTTTCAACTGAAAGGAAGAACTTGAAAGTACTTTCATATGCATATTTCAGCAGGTTTGATTTCTTCTGAGGCCTGTCTCCTTGGTTTGCAGATGGCCACTTTCTTGCTGTGTATTCACGTGGTTGTCTCTCCATGCATGCACATGTCTGGTGTTCTCTCCCCCCGTGTCCTAATCTAATAAGGACAGTAGTCATATTGGATGAGGGCCCACCCTAATGACCTCATTTTAATCTAATTATCTTTTTAAAGGTCCCCATCTCCAAATACAGTAACATTCTGAGGCACTGGGGGTTAGTATTAGAATTTGGAGAGGGGTACGAGAAAATTAGTCCATAATATACACCATCAGTCTCTCAAAATTGTGCCAGATTTTGGTTTGCTTTATATTTGCACCATGAATTCTTTTTTTTTCCCCTTCAAGCATTTTATTTTGGAAAAACTTTGCAGATCTGTAATGAATATTTTTTAATGCTGGATGCATGCTAGAAACCATGTCAAGAATATAGATATTAATAAACATAGGTACTAATTTCAAAAATAACTCATGAAATAAGGACATTATATTAGTGCCAACTTTAGATCAAACACTTAAGTGTCTGTCATTGTACTAGCTGCTATAGGATATTATTTTAATTTCCAAAAATATCTTCTTATGAAACTTATTGTCAAATTGGTTTCCATACAACACCCAGTACTCATCCCAACAGGTGCCCTCCTCAATGCCCATCACCCACTTTCCCCTCCCTCCCACTCCCCATCAACCCTCAGTTTATTCTCAGTTTTTAAGAGTCTCTTATGGTTTGGCTCCCTGCCTCTCTGTAACTTTTTTTTCTCCCTTCCCCTCCCTCATGGTCTTCTGTTAAGTTTCTCAGGATCCACATCAGAGTGAGAACATATGGTATCTGTCTTTCTCTGTATGACTTATTTCACTTAGCATCACACTCTCCAGTTCCATCCACGTTGCTACAGAAGGCCAGATTTCATTCTTTCTCATTGCCATGTAGTATTCCATTGTATATATAAACCACAATTTCTTTATCCATTCATCAGTTGATGGACATTGAGGCTCTTTCCATAATTTGGCTATTGTTGAAAGTGCTGCTATAAACACTGGGGTGCAAGTGCCCCTATGCATTAGCACTCCTGGATCCCTTGGGTAAATTCCTAGCAGTGCTATTGCTGGGTCATAGGGTAGATCTATTTTTAATTTTTTGAGGAAACTCCACACTGCTTTCCAGAGTGGCTGCACCAGTTTGCCTTCCCACCAACAGTGCAAAAGGGTTCCCGTTTCTCCACATGCTCACCAGCATCTATAGTCTCCTGATTTGTTCATTTTAGCCACTCTGACTGGCGTGAGGTGGTATCTCAGTGTGGTTTTGATTTGTATTTCCCTGATGAAGAGTGATGTTGAGCATCTTTTCATGTGCCTATTGGCCATCTGGATGTCTTCTTTAGAGAAGTGTCTATTCATGTTTTCTGCCCATTTCTTCACTGGATTATTTAATTTTGGGGTGTGGAGTTTGGTGAGTTCTTTATAGGTTTTGGATACTAGCCCTTTGTCAGATATGTCATTGGCAAATATCTTTTCCCAATCCTTTGGTTGCCTGTAAGTTTTGTTGATTGTTTCCTTTCTCTTTATCTTCAAGAGGTCCCAATAGTTCATTTTTGCTTTTAATTCCCTTGCTGTTGGAGATGTGTCAAGTAAGAAATTGCTGCGGCTGAAGTCAGAGAGATTTTTTCCTGCTTTCTCCTCTAGGGTTTTGATGGTTTCCTGTCTCACATTCAGGTCCTTCATCCACTTTATTTTTGTGAATGGTGTAAGAAAGTGGTCTAGTTTCATTCTTCTGCATGTTGCTGTCCAGTTCTCCCAGCACCATTTGTTAAAGAGATTGTCTTTTTTCCATTGGATGTTCTTTCCTGCTTTGTCAAAAATTAGTTGGCCATACTTTTGTGGGTCTAGTTCTGGGTATCTATTCTATTCCATTGGTCTATATGTCTGTTTTTGTGCCATGGACCATGAATTCTTTATAAAGCTCTTTGTATTTTTTCCAGAAATTTCTAATTATCTTTGGCTTGCTTTTTGAGAAAGCATATCTTATCATATCTCTAAAGTCTTCCTGGTCCTTAATCACACTGTTATGAAAGACTCCCCTTTCTTCTTAGAGCCCTCTGACACACCTTTTGTTTTTTCCTAATTTGTCCTGATTGCTTTCTTGGCTGGTTCCCTTTTTACTTAAATTCTATGTACTCCTCTTCTTGGATTTTTTTTTTTTTTTTTTTTTTTTTTTTTTTTTTTTTTACTGAAGTACATCTATGGCAGACACAGAGATTTGCTGCTAGATTGATTGCCTTTCAAGAAAGAACTGCCCAGCTGCAGAGAGGATAGTTAACTGAGAGCCTCCAGGTGTTACCTCCTTTAGGGTCTACCTCAGCTTTCCAGAGGAGGTATTCAGTCTTTGGCCTATGACTGAGCAAAGTGATGGTCTGAAAACCTAGTCATTCCTACCCAATTCAGGACTCCTCTGAAGGGAAATCTTTGCTCTGCAGGTACCAAGCCTATCAGGTCCACATTGCTGTCTAACTACCCCTACCTAATACCGTGTCCTCTCCTTTTCCATTCATAGATGTTACTCCCCACTATAATTTTATACTCTAGTTCTGTGTCAACTCCTACTTCCTAGAGAACCCAATCAGTATAACATCTTCAAGTAATGTTTATTTTTTTGTTTCAGAAAGGAGTCATAGGATTTAAATTTTATGACACCTTGCAAGTGTGAACTATTTATTCTCATATGTGATTGCTACTTTGATTGTTTATACAGTTCTGGGTTCAAAATTATTTCCCCAGAGAACTTCAAGAATCTTGCTCTACTGTGTTCTAGCACCCAGTATTACTGATAAGAAATCTGATCAAAATCTGATTTTCATTCTTTTGTAGCTAGCCTGTTTTTTGTTTGTTTTGTTTTGTTTCTTTCTGTCCCCATCTCTGAAAGCCTAGGCTTTCATCTTTATCCTCAATGATTTTACATTTCACTAGGCTGTCCAGGCATGGTTGTTTTCTGTCACAAGTAAGAGAGTCAGAAATCACCCACCATCTTGGCCCTCTTGGAGGGTGTTACTCTGGTCTGGCTGACTGCTGGGGAAAGAGTGCAAGAAGGGGATACACCAAGAAGCTAGAGTTTCTCCCACAGTGCAATGATGGCCATGACCGTGACCTCTGCAAATAATCAACCCCTTACTTGTCACCCTTGTAAAATGAGAAGAAAGTAAGAATAAAGATGGAGGCTCTTTCCTTGGAGACTCATTTTGAAAGTTCCGTCAACAAACTTGGGAGAAGGCCTGCAACATATGGCCGCAACTTCCCACAGAGGTAATTTTTTTAAACTCTCAGGAATACTATGTAACTTGAAACAAATATTAGCTTGTTACCTGCAAAAATGGCAAAATGTTCACTAGGAAACAAAAATAAAACCCACCATCATTTTGTTCAAATTGTACTTGTCCCCCCCCCCCCAATTTTTAGCTTCCTTTAACTGTTTATGTGACCTTAAGGAGACTGCTTTCCCAGTTAAAAACTAGTCCTTTCTCCTAACCCCACATTTTCTCCTCCCTAACTTATATCTTCCCGAATTTCACATTTTTTTTTAAAGCTTTTACTTTTGGAAATTGCTATTTTCCTTGAGGAAATTTAAGAGAATTCTAAACTACTCTCCACAAATAAGATCAATAACTTCAAAATAAAAATCCAATGTATTCAAACCAACATTATGCCCTCTCGGTTAAAAGACCCTTGAGAACAGAATCCAAGTTATTCGATGGTTTTTATGCTATGCTTACAACCTAGGAGGGGCTCGATACACTAATTAAGATGAAATGTAAAACAGGAACCGAATCAAAAATACCTTAACTTTCTTTCGTCAGCACTGTCAGGGCGTGTGCGTGGGCAGTTTTTCTCGTGACTTTGGTGACTAAAGTCTTCAACTATTTTACAAGACCCGACGAATGAAGCTGCTGCAGAAGCAGCCCTGGCATTTCAACCAGCTTCCTCACGGGGACTGCGGGCTTCACTTTCCCTAACCCAGCTTCCTACCTGGAGTTCCTGAGCGGCTGATCTCGCCAGCTTTCCCCAGAGCCTCCCCCCGCCCGTGTCGGAAGCGCTCTCGCGGGCAGTTAGCCGCGCGGCCGCGGCTGCCTCTCCTTAGTGCTCGAGAGAGTTCGACGGGGCGGCACTGGAAGCGACGCACAACAGATTTCTGGACTCGAAGTGCAGTAAAATACTCTCGGCATTTGTGACTTGAGGAACCCTGAAGAAGTAATAATCTTTGCTTTATAAAAAAAAAATCATTGTGACAAAAATGCCGAGCCAGGCAGGAGTCGAACCTACAATCTTCTGATCCGTAGTCAGACGCGTTATCCATTGCGCCACTGGCCCTCCACACAAGGAGAAACTGAGGGGACATACAGATTAGAGTGGTAAGGCCACACTCGGGCAGTCACTCCCAATATGGGGTGGTAAAGGAAAAGTAAAGGAAGGTGGTGTCGGAGTTGCTGAGTCTTGGTACCACTAGCTCTAGGACACACGCATTGGGGGTCCTCTCCGGGGTCTGTCAGGATCCCACGAAGGGGAGCCAGGTTGTGTTTCTGCGCACGCGTGAAACAATACACAGGCGTTTACTCCCTTCCCCTCCCCGTCCCGGAATACGCATGCTCTATTCAGTCTCTAGCCCGCAGCTGTGCTCGTTCGGGTTCTTGAACATTGAGTCTCAAGGGGCACGGACAGTTTGCCCGTTCCTTCGATAGCTCAGCTGGTAGAGCGGAGGACTGTAGCTGACTTCCTGGCAGGAGACATCCTTAGGTCGCTGGTTCGATTCCGGCTCGAAGGAGACAAGTATGCTTTTTGTCAACTTTCTACGATCTACGGCCCTTTCCACGGGTCTCCTTTCCTAGTATAATATTCCAACGAACACTTGGGGATTCTGGTACTTTCGCTCCAGTTTTGGCCTATGGCAGCAACCCCCGTATGAAATAGTTTGTGAATTACCCAAGCGGGGACGTGCTGTCCTACTAACAAGCGCCGAAGTGAGTCTGCGCTCTGCGGGGCGGCTGCCAGGTCCCGGCCTTCTGCTCCTTTCTAAATCGTCTTTGGCGTTTCCCGAGTCCCCTGAGCATACAGAGAAAGGTCCCGAGCCAGCCAGCCGCCTGCTCTTTTCCTCAGAGCTCCGGGGAGAGGGGGCAACTCGAACGCTCTTTCCAGCGGCCATGAGAAGATGGGGGTGGGGGGGTGGGGTCACCAGAAGGATACCTTGTGATGGGCAAACCTGGGAGTCGGGAAAGAAACGCGGTAGAAAGCACACGAAGCTTAGAAAATGAGTAAACATTATGAAGAAAAGTCGGCACTCTGTCTCCCCGCTCCCTTCGATAGCTCAGCTGGTAGAGCGGAGGACTGTAGGCCCTGATGTCCCTAGCCATCCTTAGGTCGCTGGTTCGATTCCGGCTCGAAGGAGAGTGTTTATTGATTTTTGTTACTTTGGCCTCGGCTGTGACGCAAGATCAAGAACGTGATTAAGAAAAACATTTTTTCCATTTCTAAATGCTCTGACCTCTCTCTAGGGGAAGAGATAACCGGCCGTGCCCAGCGGTGGGGGATTAGCTCAAATGGTAGAGCGCTCGCTTAGCATGCGAGAGGTAGCGGGATCGATGCCCGCATCCTCCAACCCTTTTCTCCTCATTCCGTGTAATAGTTTTTCTTTCGATTCTCATTCAACTCAAGTAGAACTTGAAATCAGCTCTCAGGCAAGTGAGAGACAAGGCGAACTTGAGGTTACCGTTTCCTAAAACTCCCCAGACGAGGGATAATGGGTGCTGACGGAGTTTATTCTTACAACTTAAAATTCTTAGACCCATTTACTTTGGGAGGTTCACGAAATTGGTTCTTTTTCTGTCCAAAAATGGTTACAGATTGCAGTCCCATCTGTTCCCACTTTGTGATTTGTCCTCGATCGCTGCACTTCCAAGGACCCATTTGATACTAAACTGCCCGGATTTAAGGGGGGACTGACAGAAAAACAACGCAAAAAACATTGAACTTGGAAAAGGGCGCTGGCTACTTTAAACTTAGCGTTAAGCCGAAGCGAGAAGTATTCCGCTCCACATCAACTTTCAGTGGGGTGACCAACTCTGGGCCGATCTACTAAGGTAGGATAAAGATACCTGAAGAGAGGTGAGGAAGCGGAAGGGTTTCAACCTAGAAGCTGGCTACTGAAGGAGGGGTTCTAATGCCCTTTTCCTCCTGGGGAGTAACTGTGGAGAACTGGAGACGAGCACTGAAAAGGAATTAAATGGAAAAAAGTTTTACTTAGGGCTGATTTTGAGCATAGTCTAGTTTGTTAAAGACAAAACAAAAACAAAATAAATACACACACACTCGCTGAAAGATTCAGAAGTTGAGCAGAACACACACAAAGGTTTTTCTGGAAATATATGCTCCCTATCCTAATTTACTAGAATATAGCCTTTAAAAAGCTGTTGAAACTATACTGTGGTTCTCAACACAAAACATAAATTTACAAAGACAAAGGCAGAAATACTATCTTTTTTGAGGATTACAATTAGTAAATGATAATTCTTTTATCTCATGTTCATTTTAGGGTTCTAGGCAACCTGTATTTTTTTTTTTTGTACTAATGTATACAACTGCTGCATTTTATTGGTATATCTTTCATTTTCTAGGGCAGTCTCCATTTTTATCTCACTTTACTCTTTTCAATAAAGTCTTTAAATTGAATGTATAGTGATTCGTTTAAAATATATCATTTTCATAAAAACAAGTTTATAAAGTAGGAAAAGGAATCCTTTTATCAGATGTTAGGTCTCAATTTCCAGTTGAGATTATGAGTACTCTAACTGGCTGACTGGAGGAGCTGACAGTGAAATTATAAATGACTAAAAGATCAAGGAATGGGTAATAAGGGGAAGAAATGCTCTCCAAATCCAGGTGGGAGCACATGGTTAGGGCAGGTGAGCTGGGTAAGAACTCAAACATCTCAGGGTCAGCAACTTAGGTATGGAATGGAATTCTTATTAAAAAGTCTAAAGGGGGGCACCTGGGTGGCTCAGTTGGTTAAGCATCTGACTTTGGCTCAGGTCATGATCTCACCGTTCATGGGTTGGAGCCCCACGTTGGACTCCATGCTGACAGCTCAGAGCCTGGAGCCTGCTTTGGATTCTGTGTCTCCTTCTCTTTCTGCCCCTCCCTGGGTCATGATCTGTCTGTCTCTGTCTCGCAAAAATAAACAAATGTTTAAAAAAAATTTTTTTTAAGTCTAAAGGTATAAGCTGAGAGGCACTATTGCATAGTGGTTAGTCACATGGACTGTGGAACCTGATGGCCTTTCTTGGCTTTCACATTCCCTACCTAGTTACATTGGGCAAGTTGCTTGGCATCATGGTACTTCAGTTTCCTCGTTTGTTAAATAGGGATGATAATAATGATACCCTTATTACAGTGCCTAATACATAGTGAACACACTCTAAACATGAACTGTTGTCAGAGTATGTTAACACTACCATAAAGGGAAGGCCTGGAGGGAATATTCTGAGGGTTTGCATGTGTGTTTATATAAATATATATGGGAGTACAGGAAAGAGATGCTTGGATCTACTGTGGAGGGAAAGTAGTACAATTCTAAAAATACAAAATGATAGTTCAATTATGTTGTGACCATATAATGGAGTATATGTAGCCATTGAAATTATACTTATTAAGAACTATTTACATGGGAAATGTTAATCAAATGCTAAGTTAATAAATTGCATACAGGGCATTATAAATAATAACAATATAAACAAGCATTAATTTGTAGAAAAGACTGAAGAATGAATTGAAATGTTAATAGTAGTGATCTTTGGATAGTAGCATCACTGTGATTTTTTTCTTCCTTAAAAGTTTAAAATATTTTCTAATTTCTGCAGTACACATTATAAGCTTTAATGGAAAATATAGATACATTTAAAAAAATTAACAGCTAACAGCACTTCCTGTAAGCCAAGCACAGTTCTAGTTACTTTACTTGTATTAACCCATATATTTTTCTCATAAAAAAAAGCACTAGGCCCAGATGGCTTGCATGGTGGATTCTACCAAACAATTAAGGAAGAAATAATACCAATTCTACACAGACTTACAGAAAATTGAATAAGAGGAAATGCTGTCCATCTTGCTATGAAGCCAACATTGTCCTGATCCAAAACCAGGCAAAGACATTATAAAAAAAAAAAAAAAAGAAGAAAGAAAGAAACCAACAGACCAATATCCTTCATGAACATAAACGTAAAAATTTTAGTCAATTAAATCCAACAATACAAAAAAGGAAAATACAGCATTGACCTCATGGGATTTATTTCAAGAATACAAGACTGGTTGAACATTCAGAAATCAACAATTCATCATAATAAACAGACTAAAAAAGAATAACCACATGATCATCTTAGTTTGATGCAGAAAAAACATTTGACAAAATTCAACATCCATTCCTGATTTTTAAAACCATCAGCATGGGGCACCTGGGTGGCTCAGTTGGTTAAGCGGCTGACTTCAGCTCAGGTCATGATCTCGCACTCCGTGAGTTTGAGCCCTGTGTTGGGCTCTGTGCTGACAGCTCCGAGCCGAGCCTGGAGCCTTTTTCGTATTCTGTGTCTCCCTTTCTCTGACCCTCCCCCATTCATGCTCTGTCTCTCTGTGTCTCAAAAATAAATAAACGTTAATAAATAAATAAATAAATAAATAAATAAATAAATAAAACTATCAGCAAATGTGGAAGGGAACCGAACTCCTTCAACTTGATAAAGGGCCTCAATGAAAAACACACACTTAACATTATACTTAATAGTATGAATGCTTTCCTCCCAAGATCAGGAACAAAGCAAGGATATCCATTCTGAGGTGTCTAGCCAGTACAATAAGGCAAGAAAAATGAAGTAAAAGGCCTCTAGATTGGAAAGGAGAAGTAAAACTATCTCTATTCACAGATGTCTCATTTTTTAAAATATTGATTACATGTTAAAATAATAGTTTATATTTTGGGGGGTTAAATAAAATATATTAATAACATTAATATCATTTGTTTCTGTCTTTTAATGTGGCTATTAGAAATTTATAATTATATATGTATATATATATATATACACTATATATACATATATATACATATATACACACATATATATACATATATACACACATATATATACATATATATATAGATATATATATATATATGTATGTCACATCTTATTTCTATTGGATATTAGGTCAGAGAGGTAGGTAGGGGCAGATCATGTCAGGCCTTAGAGACCACAATGAGGATTAACATTTTTATCCTATGGGTAATATGACCATTAGTGCAATTTAAATAAGGACTGACATATGAGAAACAGATTGCAGAAAACAAGAGTGAATTCAGAAAAATCAATCAGGGGGCTGAGGTGGAGGGAAGGTGAGAGGGTTGTGTGTGCTGAAGGTGGAGTCAAGAAGGGCCTGGAGCCTATATAAGTTCAGACATGGCCATTGGGAAGGCCTTAGGCTAAAGGATTTATTTGTTGGGGCTGTCACTATTTATTTCTGGCATTTGAATTATGCCAAGAAATGTTCAGAGGAAAGTAAAATATGTTAATTTTCTAATATATCCTGAGAGATATTTATGATAAATTGAAATGTATAAACAATGGATTTGGAGGAGTAATTATCAAGAAGAAAAGCTTACAGCCAGAAGTTTGCAAACTAATGAAAGAAATGCCATGGTATTAGCTTCTGTAAAGTACTTTTCAAGTTAACTCATTTGATTTTATATTTTGTAAAATGTTTCTTTTCATTAAAAATTTTTAAATCAGATATCCAACCTACCTATTGCCAGATAGCTAAATTGAAGAGACTGACAATGTAGACAGAGGAAAAATGTTAAGTATTTTGTAGATGTCATGAGTTGAGTCCTTGGTGTAAAAAGATTGCAAGAATCCTTTTACTGGAAATAGAGTTCTGGGTTATATTTTTTTCAAGTAACTTGTAAAGTTGCTATATGGTTAAATAATGGTTCAAAGGTGCTTTTCCTGATCACACCCTGAACCCCAGAATACCAAAAGAAATAACATTATACATTATACATACGCCTCCTGTGGTCAGATGAGTTATATCTAACAGGACTGATCAACAGAGCCTGGCTCTTGGAACACCAGCTCATCTAAATCCCAAATGAAGTGCTGCCTTATCTCCACTGGTCATATATTAGTGCTCTCACTGATAGAGGGAAGAATGGTGAGAGGGAGAGATGGATGGATGGATGGATATTGCAGGGAACAATTAATAACCTCATTGTCTTGGTTTTAAGAGGACCTGGTCTGCACAATATTAAGAATGGGTCTTGTTTTGGGATGGAATTAAATTGACTTTCAAGAGATGTGTGACTGGTGCTGGAGTTGACCTGAAGGTCCTGGTCCACTCATGCCCTAGCATTCCAGGCTAAATAAACCTGCTTCTTAAGCAGTCCCTAATTCTCTGCTTCCACATCCACATCATCCAGTGTTCTTTCCCTGTTTTAATGATTTAGTCAGCCACCAACTTTCTCACCTCTGGTGGGTAGAAGAAGTAAGAATTCTCCTCCCTCTCTACCTTAAACATTGAGCCAGAGGCAAGGTCAGCATTCTAGTGCCTTTCGTTTTCTCTTCCTTCCAGCAGGGCTACAGTGTCTCTGCTTCACTGCTTTGCTTCAAATCAATTTTTTACTTCCTCTTAGCTCACCTTCCATCTGACCATAAGTCTGCTGCTCTGTTTGATGAATGACTAGCTCCTTGAGTTAAACCTTGATGATTTTCAAGTACCTGGATTTTCAGTTACCTGGGCTAAAGAGACAAAGAGAACATGGGTAAATGAAATGCTGAGAAAATTCTGGAATCCTCAGGAAAGTTAGCACTCCTGACACTGATTTCCTGGGACTCTTCTAATGCCTCCTATTCCCAGGATGGTTTCTCTTGTCTTGTAAGTTGGGATGAAGAGTTGATGTTGCTCTTGTAACTATTCTAGGCTTAGAAGACTTTCCTATCACTCTGACCAGAAGGTATAAAATTCATCAAAAGAAGGGGACCTTGTTCCTATGGGAGAATCCTTCAAATACACTCCAATTTTCCCCAAGATTTTTTCATATCACATATTTTAGAGCTGGTTGTTCAATATGGTAACCACTAGCCACATATGGTTGTTTAAACACAAGTTTAAATTGATAAAATTTAAAACTCAGATCTTGAATTGCATTATACGCATTTCAAGTACTCAATAGCCACCTTTGGATAGAGGTTAGACGGTACAGATAAAGAACATTAACATCACTGCAGAGAATTCTAATGGATAGTGTGCTATAGAGCAGTGTGGTATAGCTTAGCCGGTGAGGTCATGGTCTCTGTAGTCAAAAGATGTGTCTCTAAATCTGCTTCACAGCTAGCAGCCATATGACTAGGCAACTACTTTGTTGAGTTACAGTTGGTTCAGTGGAAATAATACCTATTATAAAGAGCTATTATAAGTAGTGATTGGTACTCTGTACAGATTTATTATGTTTGTTGTGGCAGTATACAGTTGACCTTTGAACAATGTGGAGGTTAGGGGTGCTGACGCCCCGTGCAGTTGAAAATCCACATACAATTTTTACTCCCCCAAAATTTAACTACTAATAGCCTACTGTTGACCAGAAGCCTTACTGATAAGTCAATTAACATATATTTTGTATGTTATATGTATTATATACAATAAAGTAAGCTAGAGAAAAGAAAATGTTATTAAGAAAATCGTAAGGAAGAGAAAGTATATTTATAGTACTGTACCATAAAAAAAAAAACACCTAAGTTATTGTTCAAGGGCCAACCATAGTACTAAAAGTAATAGGCTTTAGAACTCCCTTTTCTTCCTTCCTGAGATGAGCAACACACTGAAATCCACATTTCACTCCCATGCTCTGTCCTCTGAAGTCTGGGTCCATTTAGCCTGGTAGCTAGAGGTTGAAAAAAGTCAAAAGTCTTCTCTTTTTGTTATCATGCCTTAATGGCAAGTCTGCTGTTGGGCATATAGTCAGGTTCTTAGGGACCCATCTTACTTCCTCTGACTTATTGGGGGGATTGGGAAACTGCTGGTCCTCCAGGAGGTGACAGCAATGGTGGTTTTGCTTCATCTCCTCAATGTGTGTAAACATACCCCTGCCCTAGTTTGGTGGGACTCAGGAATGAGGAGTGATTGGGGCTTCCAACTAAACCAATCCCCCATGTAAAATTGCCCCAACTGGTTTTAACCCCCTGTCCTAATTGTGGCGGGTTGGGGTACGAGAAGCAGGGAAAGTTGTACATCACTCCTACACAGTAAAGACAACTTCGGGAAACTAAGCCGGCTTTCACGTCTGTGGAAATCCCAGACCCTTGAAGTTAGCTTCAAATCTTATTCAGCTTCAGAATTTTCAGAATCATTCAGGGAAATTTGTGAATGATTTGGGAGCAGACTAAAATTTTCTGGTTCTTCTTTAGAACAGAATGCTACTCCTATGTCCCACTCTTAATTCACATGCCCACCTCATGGACTCCTGGTCTCTGAGATTAGGGAGGAACAAAGAATGGAAAAAAGAAGATAAAGAGGGAAAGGCAATAATTTGGGCATATAGTTGACTTGATTTGACTCTTACTCCTATGAGATTCTTGCTAGTTTCCTGGGTAGTCTCCTAGTGGCAGTTCTAAGAAAAAGTACAAGGCAGGAAGTAGGAAACAGAAAAACAGAGGAGAGAAGAGGATCAACTTAGCATCACATAATTGAATTGGGGATTCTCAATGTCAAAATTAATATTTCAAGGGTTTTTCTTTCTTTTCCCCTAAAAATACTGTTAAGCCTAGGTTATGAACACCACTCACTTACAGATTAAACAGAAATCCAGCTAGGTGAGGTCAGTTTCCCAAGATGACAAAGCAAGGTAGACATGGAAACTGGATAGAAGGCCTGTCTCCTGACTCACTGTGCACCTCTCACTGCATCACTGGTGGTTGCTCATACTCAGACCATCTGAGTCACCTCTGTGGATTCTAATTTCATAGCCTCAGAGTCCCTTTCCTCTTTTTCTTCCCCACAGCTATCGCCCAGTGCCAGGGCATCATGACCTCTCACCTAGGCATTGGCAACAATCTCCCATCTGGTCTTTATCTAGGTCACCTTCAGTATTCTAGCCACCACTGTGATACTAATCTAACCAATGCACAGCTCTCACAGAAATGTTTCTGTGAGAAACTTTCAACAACTTCCTGTTGACTAATTTATTAAGTGTTAAAAACTCTTTAGCCCAGTATTTGTGACCTGCTCATGTGCCAGCAGCATGCTCTGCACTCCAGCCCAAAGCACCATACGCTCTGAGCATTCCCCACACTCCTGTGCCTCGCTGTCTTTGCTTCTGTGCCTTTTATTAGAAAGCCCCAACTATGCCCCACATAACTACACATCCATTTGTCCAAGTTCTTAGTGGATCATTCAGATACCATCCACCCATGAAGCCCTCCTGATGAATCCAACTCTGAAATTTTGTGGCTCTTTATCACATTTTGTTTTGTACTGTGGTTCTGTACATGCGTGTCTTATTTCTGCTGTTAGACTGAGCTCCTTGAGGACAGTAACCTGTGTCTTGTTTGTCTTTCAATCCACAGAGCTGAACACAATGGGGATACACAATAGACACTCAATGAATATTTTTTGAAAGAATGAATTCCTCTAATAAGGATGGGCTTGGCTCATTGTACATTATTAGTTTGTTTTTTTCTTAGACTGATGAGTCTTTTACAGTAGAAACTTTATCTTTCCTAGAAAATAACCTCCATAGCCCATGTGATGATAAATACTGTTAACTGCCTGGGCTAGGTGAACTGAATTAACTCAATAAAAAAATGTCACCCAATTCCCTTCTTTACTCAATATATATTGAAAGGAATAACAAAATTCTCCTAAGATCCTTGAAATGTTTACGAACACATGTAACTTATTACTAATAGAGTTTATTAGATTCTCAATAAGCTTTCAGTGCACACAGCAATAAGACCATACATAACCAGTCACACTGGCCTACTGTTTACTGGTAATTAAGTGCACACTGGGGATATGTTGACAAGATGTGCTCAATGTTTGAATATTTTTAAATCAAGGAGAAATAAACCTGCAAGTAAATCACATATACACAGATACTATTTCATTTTTGATCTGATTTTTTAATTTTTAAATAACTCTATATTGATGAAACAGTTTCACAAAATTCTGGCAAATATCAAAATTGTTATTTGTGACTCAAGAGCAGACCAAGAATATCAGAAATGACTAGGGAAACTATCATTTTAAAAAATCAACTTGGAAGAGGAGGGGGCAAATGCAAAGAGGTGTAATAGGTATTTCAGGCCAGATGAAACCCGGGTATGGAAGCAGGACTCCATTTTCACTTCGGTTGGCAACAGCACTGATATCTGTTCCCTGCTTTATGGAAAAATGAAACAATGGGTCTGTTATCCTACATGCCATTACTACCTCATTACTGATTATTGTTGCAAACTAAATTTATATTTTAAAAGATTGCCAAATTTTCTTTGTGTTTTTGGTGTGTGTGAGGGGGAAGGTGACTGTAGGGATACAGGATGAAGGAGGGAGTTAGGGAGGAGGAAGAGCAGTGTGGAAGAAAAAAGAATTTACTAGAATTTTATTCACAACTTATAAAAACATGGGATCATCAACTGGTGTTTGGATTTTTTTTTTCGTAGATACTTTTATGGTGAAAAGGATTGAAATCAGTTTTTAAATTTGAATTTTTCCCAGACCGCCATTCTTGCAAAGATGAAAAATTTAAAGTGAAGCAAATCGTTTTAGTTGATTGCCCTTGTGAAGTCAGGAAAATGATTTTTGAGACATGTTTTGTTTGTTTTCATGTAAGATGGTATGATCACACTACTTTTGGTGACCTGCTTCCTCAATTCTCCAGACAGGAATGCATTCGTTATACAGTTAGACTCTTGGGCTGCATTCTCCCCAGTCCTGGAGAAACCCGTCACCACGTTCTTATTGAGTGCTCACAGAGGGCATGGCTCAGTGACTAGGCATGCATATTTGCATTTGTTGTTGACAACTGTCAGCTTCAACATCCCTCTCCTCACAACTCTGTCTAAATGGGGTTTGTAATCCTTCTTCCCACTCACTCTCTTCACTCCCTGGGGCAGGAATGTTGGCTCCTGTTCTCTGTCACCTGTCAGAATCCATCCTCCTGTCACTGGCTTATATGGACAAGTCAGCCCACTATCACGTGACCCCCCCTGCTGCTAAAAACAGCTCAGGCACCCCCTCTGAACCTGGGCCTGAAACAATGTCTTCCATCGAAAAAACCGTAAAGGACACTTGATCACCCAATCCTTGGAATTATTTCCAGGAAACACTTGCAGAAACCATTCGGAGCACCCTTTCCCTGGCAGTGCACACGGGGACGGCCAGGAGATGAGCGCATCTTTGAATTATAAGTCTTTTTCCAAAGAGCAGCAGACCATGGATAACTTGGAGAAGCAACTCATCTGTCCTATCTGCTTAGAGATGTTCACGAAACCCGTGGTCATTCTCCCCTGTCAGCATAACCTGTGTAGGAAATGTGCCAGTGATATTTTCCAGGTAGGTTTGTTTGGAATTTAGGGGGTAAAAAAGATTCTCTCTTCTTGGAATCAAGTCCTTAACTTGTAGGTGAATTCTTTCAGAAAACTTTATAAGGCTACATTCCTTTTTAAGAAAACCATTTTTTTAAAATGATTTGCTTTGTGCTTTGCTGTCTGCCTCCTCCTTACTCCTCCTTACTCCCAAATCTAGTTTTAACTTAAATACTAAGAATCCTATTTGTTAAAAAAAAAAAACCTTCAAAACATTGAATCTGCTTCAAAATTGTAAACGAATGGCTTCCTAAGACATTAATGTTAGAGTTTCTGGCTAGAGCTTTTGGTAATAAAAATGTTGGATGGAAAAGTGCCTCATGCTGAAAATGGTACATGGCGGTTGACTGTGGATAAAGTGCTGGGCCTGTATTTTAGGACCACTTGCTGCTAAAGCCCTAAGGGATTATCTTATGGCCAGCTTAAAGTAGAAGTTGATCTTGTTGTAGTAACAGAGAGTGAAAAGAAGTCTCAGAAAAGCTACCTGTGGCATTACTTAATTCCTCTTTTCTTGCTTGGCAAGAACAGGCCTCTAACCCGTATTTGCCCACAAGAGGAGGCACCACTGTGGCATCAGGGGGCCGGTTTCGCTGCCCATCCTGTAGACACGAAGTGGTTCTGGACAGACATGGGATATATGGCCTTCAGAGGAACCTGCTGGTGGAAAATATCATTGACATCTATAAGCAGGAGTCCACCAGGTACTGTCCCTTCATGTGTCACACCCATCTGAAGCTTGGTTTTGTGTATTTGTTTGTTTGTTCTAACAGATCAATCTATCCAATGCTCGTTTGCCAATCACAGACATTGTCTTATAGGAAAATGTTTTTCCAAGTGAGTCCTTACCGGTGTGAGAATCACTCATGGAAAGAGAAGGGAGCTGGTGCCCAAGACTTTGCATCAATTTAAGAATGAAGTAATTCATTAACACTAACCTGTTCAGTAATACTGAGAGAGGCATAATGCGGCCTACCCCTCTCAGCCCTGTATTACGCATATTTTAGACATTTCTGCACTTCACAGGTCCTTCGTAGCTCCCAATTCTACATAGCAGAAAATTCACAGTACAAAACTTTAAGGAGAACTAACAGAAATGGCATTTTCCAAAATAGTCCGGTTCCTAGTTTAGACAACAGTCTCACCTTAAAATTGTCTAGATGATCATAATAAAAAACAAATTTCTCTAACATAGTTAATCATTGTATGGACTCTGGGAAGTTACAAAGCAATGCATAGTCCTGCCCTTCAGCAACTTAAAGTTTAGTGACATGGGTGGGTGGGGGGAAGAAGATGGCATTTGGGTTATGTTTCTCTACTCTCTAGATTGTATTTGCTGCATACTCTCAGCATTCACCTGTTGGATTGATACTCAGTATATGCATCCATTCATTAAAAAAAAAAAAAAAGGCTTCTTCCTCATCTAATCACATTGGCTATAGAGTTCCTTTCCTAGAGACAACACCGTAGTAGTTCATTCCTAGAAGGCATGGTGTGAAGAGCCCTTTTTCAATTGTACACAGGTCAGTCCAGTCCACAAAGCTTGATAGCAATATTGAGACCATCTGGAAATGAACTCATTGTGATTCTTATTAGGAGACATGTATTTATGGAACATCTGCAGGGCTTTAAGAGCCTAGCACTCTTAGAAGGAAAGCTGTTCCATAAATCTAACATATAATTATTATAATCATTATGGCTATTAGTTTCTGCTTAAGATTCAAACTAAATTAGATAGTGCCAGGATCTAGATGGAAGTGGGGGAAGAAGAGTAATTACCGATGACATATTACAGAGATACAGAGTCAGCTATTTCCTTTGCTTCCAAAGTGTCTGCAGAAGAAGGAAAATACTGTTGTTGCTGCCGTTGCTTCACAGATCTGATTTCATTGTTTTACATTACTTTAAAATGCGAATACACACACTGTCTCTTAAAAAAAAGTCAACTAATAACCAACCAATTATTAAGGGTGTTGATATAAGAACTGATTTAGTGCCTAATACAGTGTCTTGCATAGAATAGTTGCTTCATAAATGCCAGCTAATTAAGCAACACCAAAAAGCTTCTTACATGTTCTATTTATTGCAATAATTTCCTTTTGCTACTTGCTACAGTGAGAGCTTGAAACATGGGAAATAATAACAATGTTATGAAATCCAGAGAAGAAAGATGTTAAAACTTGTAGCATTAGCAAAACCAAAAGACATGTCCTTACTTTAACTATAAAGTCTACATGTGCATCTGCCAAAAAAGTGCCCAGGTGCACAAACGGTATAAAGGTAATGAACCAAATTTCCAACAATGAAGCTTATAGCTGGGTGGACCAGTGGTGTTTTTCTGATTATCAAGTTCTTCTTACACTGTTATTTCTTGAACTTGAGACTCGCCTTGGGACATTTTTACTTGGTAGTAAAATCACAAGTTGCACAGAGGGCCCAGGTACATGTTTGGGCATACACCCAGGTGTTCCCTGGAGGATGTCAGCCTTGCCAGCCCAGAACCCTGTGCCTCAGAGAACATTAGGCAACCTTAGAATAACCTTGGATATTCAGAGTGAGAGGCACCCATCTCTGGCTCACAGTCATTGGTGTGGGGGCAGAAAGGAGAGGGGCTGGTCAACTCTGACCTCCCACAGAAAGACCAGACATTGTAGGTCTCAACAAAACCTGGCCTTATCTAGAATAACTGCCTGGTGCTGAACTAGCCACAGTTTGGAGAGGTGGACACGAGAAGGAATTTATTTCATTAACAGTAATCACAAAAATCATAATTAACTTTATAATAAGTAAAACTAATATGTGCCAACCACTGTTCAGGGTGCTTTACACATGAATCACATGTAATTCTTTAATCTGCACAACAATCCTGTGAGATTGTGATTATTATCATTACCTTATTAAAAACTTTGAATATTCTACTCAAACTAACTCATATACATAATTTAAACATTCAAATAGTACTAGGACACCTCTAATGAGGCCCATGCTCCCACCCCACTCTCCACCCCCAAGTCTCACTCCCCAGAGCCAACCACTTTTAATTGTTTTAGCTGTTTTTCTGTTCTTTATCCTCCGGTGACATCTGTATATTACAGATCTGTGTACTCCTATTTCTGATTTTTCAATTTAGACATTCTCTATGGACTTTTCACTGCAGAAAGTCAGGACAGTGCCCTCACGTCGTTGGGCTTCACCTACTTTTCCTCTTCCCTGGGTTGAATCCTTATTTCCTAGAGCCTACGTCCTTCTCTTTGTTGGTTTATTCTACTGTTTCCTATGGACCACATCCTCAAGCAATCTTCCAAAATATGCAAAAAAGTGCCCCGCTTTTTAGCCTCCCCCCACACTCCTGCCTTGGAAATACCTGGCTGCCGCAGTTGCAGAGCCTTTCTGGGGTCCCTCAGCTCAAGTCAGCTTGCTCCTCTCAGCCTTCTCCCCCGCAGGCGCTTAGCAGAAAGAAGAGTCACTTCCTTTCATCCAGAAGTTCTCAATTTCCCACATGTGGTTGACATCCCTTATCTGCTGTCATGTTGCTCATTTTTTGTCCTTCTTGACTTATATTAGAATGCGATTTTTAAAATTTCCCTACTCGCATTTTAGTGGGATTTCCACAGGAAACACAAATAAAAAAAGGCACATGTTCATTCTGCTGTATTTAATTAGAAGACCCTCAGGCCGATTTTCAGATATGAATAAAAGCTGAGCCTCAAAGAGGTTAAGTAACTTGCCTGAGGTCACACAACCACCACACGGAGAAGCTCAGCTGGAATTAAGCTTTGAGATAAGTTTGACTTCAAAGGTACCACCTGTAATGCCTCACCAAGACCAGATGCCAACCCTTCAGGATTCACCAGGATGGTTCCAGGAACCTGAGACCAGAGACAGCAGGCTACAGACTCCTGGAGACTAGGCAGCACTGAGTGGCTAGAGGCCACTGCCAGCATCTGAAGCTGAGTCCTGAGCCACAACTGTGAGCTCAGCTACCCTCACCTCATGAAAGTGCATTTACATCTTTATTCTACATGCCTGTTTGACCCAAGTCTGTTATATGTTTTAAGTTGTCTAAAGGTCTCTATTATACACCCGCTTTTAAGTGGGGACGACTCTGGGCCTGTGTAACCACCTAAACAAGAAAAACCTAATAAGGAATATGGGACATAGTTCTCAGTCTGTATTGCATTATGGAAAAATAATCACAACCAAAAACTAAGCATACAGCCTTATGGCTGTTGCCACATTTCCAAAGTGTTTGCGCGTACTGTATATATATATATATATACACACACATATATATATTGTATACATACATATATGTACTCACAGACCTGAGCTCTGGTCCAGCTGCTGACATCAGAACAGCGCACGGATGCAAGCTGCCCTCAGGAAATGCTTCAGGGAAGTGAGCCACAGAGGCATCACCTGTGCCATTTTCCAGTACATATACTCCAGATACATGCTTGACATTTATTATTATGAGGTGGAGATATATGGGACAGAAGGTATAGGAGGTGGAGAAGCCTTTGAACAAGCGAAGAGCAAACCACTTCTAGTCTCTAGAGAACCTTAAAGGGCTTTGTCATTTATAAATGGAGTCTTCAGAATGTTGTCTGGTTTCTTTGCCACTCATGAGTGCCAAGTGACCCTGGTTTTCCCCCATATTTCACATGCTTTCCCCAGATGAATTAGAGTACAAAGAATACTGTCCATTCATCTGGCAAAGTCTCTTTCATTTCTCATTCATTCAACAAATATTTACTGAGTACCACTCTATGCAAGACATTGTTCTGGGCACCAGGGATCCAGCAAAAAAAACAAGACAAACCTGCCCTCATGGAACTCACATATTTGTGGAGGAAACAGATAGACCTGGGAAGGAAGATACATTTCTTGGTTGCAGAGTTCACTTTTCTCAATTGACTTCCAAGGATATGGCAGAATTTCAAGTTAGGAAGCCACAGATTTCATGGAAACCATATTGTTACGAGACCAGGTGAAAATTCTTTTCACAAAAATCTCAAAGCTGGAAGCCCATACAATTTCCTCACCAGACCCAGGTCTTACCCCCACAGCCCGGTCTCCTTGACTTGACTCCTACCTAGTGATTTATAGATAGAAATCAGTATATTTTCTGCCTTTCTCTGAGTTCTGGGGCTGCAGGTATGTGGTACCACACATCAGAATCAATGGTTTACAAACCATTTTATTCATGTCTCACACTGGAAGTACATTTTACATTGTGATCCAATGACCATTACATACATGGATGGATGTAGATATATAGACATGAAATATATACTTTTTGTTTCCAGTGCACTTAGATACATGTACATACATATGCATGTAAAACATACACATGCGTCTATGTACACCAGAAACAAAAGTTTCAGGTATCATTACTTATTCTTACTAGGTGTAGCCCATGTATTTACTGTCTATTTTAGTTTGATTTTAACAATGCTGGTCATGACCTCTAAATTGATTTCATGGCCCATAATAATCAATTTCACAGCCCATAAATACCTGCAGTTTTTTAAAAAGTGGATCTTGGTAACAACAGAAAAATTCAGTCCCAATCTTTTATTTATTTATTTTTTTCAACGTTTATTTATTTTTGGGACAGAGAGACAGAGCTTGAACGGGGGAGGGGCAGAGAGAGAGGGAGACACAGAATCGGAAACAGGCTCCAGGCTCCGAGCCATCAGCCCAGAGCCTGACGCGGGGCTCGACGCGGGGCTCGAATTCACAGACCGCCAGATCGTGACCTGGCTGAAGTCGGACACTTAACCGACTGCGCCACCCAGGTGCCCCAGTCCCAATCTTTTAAATAACAATGCTTATAAATATGTGTTTGGGAATATGAAGAAAGGTTTTGGATTTGTATTTACATTTTTCAGGTACCTCTGAAAACTATTAACAAACTTGGTCTTTAGATAGGATGTATAAGAATTCCAGGTTTTTGCGAGGCAGGCTACACCCACATCTCTCACCATGTTCTCCAGAGGGGGCCTAGAGCGCTACAATTTGACATAATTTTGATCTTGATCATAACACATAAATCACACTGATCATTAGGAGAATATACAGGGCCCCACCACACGCTGTGAACTTGGGCCGTTCCAGGTGATTCCACAGCAAGTTATTCTTAAATAGTAATGACTTGTCACTCCCCTTTCATGCTTGCAATTCCTCATCGCTTGGTCATCGTCTCACTAACACATACAAACCCAATGCTCCATTATTACCTGTTGCAGTTCCGAAAAGTTTTGGCTGGTGCTGAACTACTGGGAAAACTAAAACCTGGGGATTATCTGTGAGGTCCTTACTTCCAAGGTTACCACCATGTCCCAGAACAGCATTTTGCATTTTTCTTATTGCTTAAAGTACTGTTCACAGTCACTGAGCACACAATACCCACTCTTAGTCCCTGCCAAGTCCTCAATCGGGAAATTATTTACATTTAATTTTCTTAATGGCAGGAAGAGACCCAAACAAATTAATGAAGCACACACGGACATGTTCCTTCTTACACAGAGCTATTTCCATCAGTGCCTAGACTAATAATCAGAGATTTGGACTCCTCCAGCCCACCTCTATCTTCCTTTTGGAGGGAGAAGTGTTTGCTGGAGGTTGTAGAGTTGGGACCTAGTGTTTCTGCAAAGCCAGCATAAACTTGAGATTTAGCTTATCAGCAAATACTCCTTCTTTACCCATAATTGGAAAGTATCTCAAGAGACTTGTAAGTGTGTGCAGACAGTGCTGGAGCACACTCCTCACAATTTTCAGGAATTTTACTAGCTGTGTTTTAAACCGTCAATAAGTTTAAATCAGCCATGATGGGAACCCTCACCGCAGAAATTGTCAAACACTACAGATCAGAGTGTCCATGTCCTATCCCCTACTCCAGGCTGGTCGTTAGATACCTATCAGCACACCACTGCTAAGCCCAAAGGGCAACTGAATTTGGAGGTTTCCGAGGACAAGAACAGGACCTTGGAAGTTTTCTGGAATAGCAATACTAATCCTACCCCCCCCACCCCCCCACCAACTCTGCTTTGCTGCAATGGGAGCTGACACATTTATCTGCCCACCTCCTCCCAGACCAGAAAAGAAGTCTGACCAGCCCATGTGTGAGGAGCATGAAGAGGAACGCATCAACATCTACTGTCTGAACTGTGAAGTGCCCACCTGCTCTCTGTGCAAGGTCTTTGGGGCACACAAGGATTGCCAGGTGGCTCCCCTAACTCACGTGTTCCAGAGGCAGAAGGTAACAGAGCCTCTCTTCCTCTTCTCTAGCCCCTTCCGAATTTCTGTGTGATTGGCTCTCTTTGCTGAAGGGGACTGCCCAAGCCACGTAGCCCTGAGGCCTGGCGGCTCAGAGCGTGGAGTGGTGTAGTGCTGGTGCAAACATGGCCACACACTAGATCCCCAAGAGAGTAAGGGGACTGCTAGCGAGGGAAGGGGTGCCGAGGCTCAGGAAGGTGCGCAGAGGGCAAGGGTCGCTTGTTATTTGTGCATCTGGGAGGTTGCTGAAGACAAGCAATGTGTTGGGACCTGGTCAGAGCTGTTTGAAGTTTAGACTATAGATAAGAAAAGGATTAACTTTTCACGCCAGTCACAGGAATTCTTCTTCATTCACTAAAAAAAGCTACTGTTTCCTGCACCCTTCCCAGGCCTTTGCTCCCCCAACTCCTACTGTATTAGCCTTCAAGTCCAGGTTAAACTGGCTTCCTAGGCTTTCAACCTAGGCCGCTTGCTAAAAGGACTCCTCTCAGTTTGACACATGCCCCCCCCCCCCCCCCCCGCCAGGGCATCAGCCTCCTCACCCTGACCAACCACAGCATGTCCCCAGCTTATCACTAACCTGCCAACCCAGTTTCATCCATTGGCAAGTAGCAACTTGCCCATTTGATGCAAATAAACGTGCAGTTATGTGCTCAAATAGATGCAGCCACTCCCCACACCTAGAATTTGAGGAGCTCCATATCGAGCTCCTTTCTATGAAGAATCACACATCCCACATTTGGTAGATATTTTACTGTGAGGGTCAGAGTTGGAATCAAATGTGAAAGCCAAACTTTTGGGCAATACCAGTCATGATCAGTGAGTGCTAACTGCCAAAAAAGCAGAATTTAGCAAGACATCTGTAACATTTATTTATTTTTCAATCCATTTGTGGTTTATTTCCCTTTATCCTTCCACACCCACCCATCCCCCTCAAGTCATGGCATGTTAGAACCGAATGGTACTTGTTTCACACGACTTCCCTCAGAGCCCTAGGAACTCTTGTGGGATGAACAGGACAGACTGGCAGGACTTCTACCCCACTCCTGTTTGGACAGAGCAGCTTCACTCTTATCTACTGGGATTCCACATTAGCTTCCTTTTTCTGAAGAAAGGGTTCTGAAGCTTTACAATGTTTTACAACCACTGTTCTGGTCCAACCTTCTCACTTTATATCCAAGAAATTTAGGGTCCACATTGATTACATGTTTGGCCAACATCATAACCAAGTTAAAGGCAGAGTTGGATCAAGCAGGTAGGTCTCCAAAGTCCCCATTCAGTGCTTCCTGATAGCCAGTCTTGGAAAGCAGAGAGGAATTTCAAGTTGAAAACCCTCCCCTAGAACCAGTCAAATGCTAGAGTTTCAAGTTTGTAATAACTTAGTCTAGTATGTATGTATTTGTACACCTAGCACATAGAAGGTGTGTATTAGTTGAGTCAGTGAATAAATGAATATTTACTATTCTCATTTCCCTAGTAAAATGGATCCTGAGCTACACTAGGAAAATAATTCATTTCGGGTCTCTGAAGTCACATATTGGACTCCACTGAATTTATAAACAATATTTATAATTACTTAGCTTGAATATGCTATTCTCTATAATCTATAATTCAGTGTTTATGATGTTATTACCAAGGTCAGATCTCAGTCTCCGTTAAGAATTTGGTGAAAACTATGAAACTTCTTCCCAGACAAATACATTTATATACACATCTAGACAGAATTTTATTACAAGACCAGGAGGTTAGGCCTTATAAGCCTGTTACTCCTATGGGGTTCAGTGGACGCTGGATTAGGAATCCATGAGGATAATACTACAATTTATCTACAATCAGGGCTGGCTAGAAGACTCCTAAAACTTTGCATCCTTCCTTTCTCTTCATTAGTCTGAGCTCAGTGATGGCATTGCTGTCCTTGTGGGAAGCAATGATCGAGTCCAGGGAGTAATCAGCCAGCTGGAGGACACCTGTAAAACTATTGAGGTAAGTCAAACAACTCCAGCTGAATATACACCAAGCCTGGACTCCTGGGGGGTTGTGGCTGCCTCAGTGCCACACAATCTTTCCTTATAGAATGACCGCCTTCCTCATATGTCTCTAAAACATTCTCCTCCTGGCTCAGGAAGAGAAGTTACCATGTGAGTCAACAAGGCAGATTTTACCACATCTACTGGGGTGGTTGTTACATTTGCTGTTTTTTGTGGTCAATCCATTTTAAAAGATTAGTTAGAAGAAAAATCAATTCCCAGTAATGAAAATAAGTGTTATCCACCATTATAGTACTATTTCTTTGTGGAAATCCAAATTTCTTAAGGAGTACTAGTTAGTGCTTTGGAAAATCATGTGCAGGTTTGAGCTGCGTATCTACACTCTGACAGCGGGGTCACAAAGGGGATAGCAGAAGGAGGAAGATGTGTCTGTGGTTACAGAATGATTTAGTTGTGGATTTCATTGAGACCAGAGCTCTGGCTCATTCATATCTGCCCTCTGCCTGGCCCAGTGCCTGGAACATAATAAACACTTGATACAAACTTGGTGAACAAATGCATAAATGACTGGCTGTTTAGCTCACACTGAAGCTTGGCATATAAGAAATACTGTAAATCCACCCTTCCTCAAGATCAAGTGTAAACTGTGTAATTGCTGAAGGCAAAAAGCTGAAACCTAAAGAGATTTAGCTATGTGGCAGATACCTTTTCAAGAACTGAAGATTCACAGACTAGTTAAGCCAGGCTGCACAGAGGACAGGTGCAAGACAGCTGGGTTGAGTGCAGGTCTCTGGATCTGTAACCTGGAGCCATTTATTACTCCCTGCTTTAGGTTTTGGGGTTGTTGGTTCTTGTAGTTGGACCTCAGATGCAGTGTTGAGGCATTGTACTGCTCAGTCTGTAGCATATTGTCTGTATTGCTGTAGGCAAGGCCCCTCTTATCTACTTATTTCTTTTTATCTCCATATCCCAGTCCTGTTCTCTTCTCTGTACATAACCACTCTAACATGTTTGGTGTTCCGTTCACTTACACTCTTATAAAATGTTGATTATTTTATATGCACGTCTTTTACTTTTATAAATGGTAATGTACTATATTTCTCGTTCTGCTTTTTTTAAATTATGTATTATGTTTTTTTTCTTCAACATTTATTTATTTTTGGGACAGAGAGAGACAGAGCATGAACGGGGGAGGGGCAGGGAGAGAGGGAGACACAGAATCGGAAACAGGCTCCAGGCTCTGAGCCATCAGCCCAGAGCCCGACGCAGGGCTCGAACTCCCGGACCCCAAGATCGTGACCTGGCTGAAGTCGGACGCTTAACCGACTGCGCCACCCAGGCGCCCCATATGTTTTAAAGATCCCTTCTCATGTACATTCAATCCTTCATTTTTCTCCTCTGTAAAAATGGGGCATAGGACCCACCTTACAGAGTTACTGTGAAAAATTAAGCATAAGCAAAATGCTTAGCACAGTGCCTAGTATATGGTGAGTGCCTGATAAATACCCTGTTTTATTTTATCATTAGAAAGGCAAATTCTATCAGAAGCCAAAGGCTGGTTCCTGTATGATCACTTCAAGACATTGGCCATAACCATCTCGTTTTAGATTTCTACATTAAAATCAATGTCCTTTCTTCTCCATACCTATATTCCTGTAAAGATCATGATAAATCTGGGATCCATTTACAGAAGGGAGGTTTTCTTTTGGTGAAGAGCCCAAAGTGATTACAAAATGGACAATATAAACTCTTATCTTTTTACTTATTTACAATAAAGGCCAAATACAACTTAATCAGTAAACCATGAATCAGCACTCCAGTGTGGTGCCATGTTGAGTCTTGAGTGTATAAATAGGAGTGGGTTGCTTGTGGGTAAGTGAGGTAATCTCTATACTCATCTCTGGTCAAGCCTGCATCAGAGATCTCTGTCTGGGACATCAAGGCTGCAGAACACATACAGGAGAAAAGCTCTGGGGGTCACATTTGGCCTTGAGCAAAGAAATGCAAACAAACCGGGCTCCCTGTAGCCAGCATGGGGGGCGGGGGGCGGGGGGGACACTGAGAGGGCGGGGAGAGATTTGACAACTGGTTTTCTTCCTGGAGGCCGGTCAGGGGCACAATAGGGAGCAGCTGTTTTTTCTTTCACTGTGAACAAGACAAGCAGGAACAGGTTTGAAATTAAGTCAGGAGAAGGGATTTAGTGCAGATATCAGGAGGAACTTCCAGGCAGTGAGGTTTAGGATTATTACTCCTATTATTACTGATAAAAGTATTCATCAAACATGACACACTTTTATAAGTACTTTCACAGGCTACTAGACAAATGTAATTGTTCCCTGTAGGGCTTTCAGATGAAGCTGTAAATTGGCAGGAGTCTTAAAAGTGTCCATCCCTTTTACCTATTTATTTCACTTCTGAGATTTTACTTTAAGGAAATAAAACAGTATAGAATGTATATATTCATAAATAACCCCTATATATATTTATATGGGGAAAAACTCCAGAAACCAAAAGGTTAGGAGTAATGAACAGTGGGACTACTGTCTTCCTTATATATTCCTATATTTCGCATTTTTGTAAAGAGACCTGGACATTTTTTTAATAATCAGTAAAATAAATATAGAATGAATGTTGCTCAGAAAAGCACAGTTCTTTCCGATCAGTTTAGGTGGCTCATCTGCAGATGTAGGTATTGGCTCAGAGCCTCAGGGAGGTCTCTGATTTTATGATCCCTATTTGATGCAAATATCCTCCATTTGAAGAGGACAGAGGACAGAGACACTGCCACAAATGGCCACATGGTGCACCTGTAATCACTAAAGTGCTCTCCCACAGAGCCTGGGCAAAACACCAGAGGCTCACTTTGTGAGCACTAGCCTGCAAAGCTGCATGTAGTGAAGCACACGAGGTTCTTGGCTTAGAGTGAAATGATCCTACCTTGCAGAGCAGGTGAATTCTGTACCAGAGTTCAGGGTCACAGAGCAGAGCTCCTGTGTCTCCCATTCTCGCTGGGGTAGTTGTTTTCCTTCCTGACTTTGCTCACCACCTGCCTGGAAACATTTTCTGGGAAGCCATTGGTGGCTCCTGGCCAGGGGGTGGGGAGCTGTTGTTTAAAGAAGTCGCTCTTCTGATTGGTGAAGAACCCCTTAGGGATGGGAAATGGAGTAGTCCCTGGGTGGGCACTATCCTTCCCCAATTACCTTGCCTCTTCCCACATGGGGCCCAGACACCTGCCCTTTGGTAGGAGTGCCCATCCCTTGTACGTGTCTAATTTTGTCCTTGATCATGTAATGTCTTGCAGGGCTGGGCTGGTCAGGCACCTGGCCCAGGATCAGCCCTGGAGAGCTGCCGAGCTTAGGCTAAATCGCACTGGGGACTCCTTGTTATCATTTAAAAATAACGTATGCTTTCCCTTTCTCCCTCTCTCTCTGCTGCTCCCCAGTTCATGCATGTGTGCTTGCTCACTCTCTCTCAAAATAAGTAACATTTTAAAAATTAAAATTAAAAGCGGCACCTGGGTGGTTCAGTCAGTTAAGTGTCCAACTCTTGATTTCGTCTCAGGTCATGATCTCCCAGTTTGTGGGAAGGAGCCCCGCATCCGGCTCAGGGCTGACTTTGCAGAGCCTGCTTGGGATTCTCACTCTCTGCCCCTCCCCTGCTCTCTCTCTCTCTCTCTCTCAAAACAAATAAATAAACATTAAAAATTTTTTTTTAAATAATGTATGCAATTGATATGAGTTTACAATGATTATGAGAGTGGCTTTGAAAAGGGCTGTAGTCATGAAAGGGCAATCTGAACCGTGTCAAAAGGAGGAGTGGCATTTTTTTTCTCTTTGCTGTGGATCTGACAGTGGGTGAAGGAGCCTTCAGCCTTTTTAGTACTCCTAGCTGAATGTCGCACAGGCTGAGATGTTCCCAGAGCTCTCGACTGCAGGTTGGAGGGCCTTCTAGGCTGTTCTATATAAGCCCAGCATGGTCTGGAGCTATACTTGCCTTTCCAGCCCAGGAAATGTTCTGGGATAGGCTAGGACTCAGAAAGAGGGCTGCTGGTTGGAGTGGACAAGTGCACTGCCTTGGGAGCTCTCTGTTTCCAGAATACTGTGCTTGGCTTTCCTTCCTCATTGCTAAAAATCATAACCTCTGTCTCCGTCTTATAGTCTTTACAAAGGGCATTTATCCTATGTCACTAGATACCCAAGAGAGTAGGCTATTAATTCCGGTCCTCCTGAGGCTGACAGACAAGCAGACCCAGAAATAATCCTGTTTTGTATGGATGCATGTCTAAAGGAAACAGCTACAAGTTGAATAATAACTATTTGATCTTGAGCATTTCCATTATCTGAAAAATGAGGACTTTAATAAGATCCGCCAATGATTCTTCAATGACAACAAACCTATTATATTTCCAAAACAATAATTTTACCCAAATAGCTTTTAGGACACTGTCCATGAAGTTACAAATATGATGTATAAATATTGTAAGAATCACTTTAATAAGCATTCCAGAATTTTTAAGGCAACATTTCAAAGGCAATAGAACATATGCTTAAAAGAACAGGTTTCAGAGTTAGACTTTTAGCTGTCATTTAACTATATGACCTTGGGAAGTTACTTAAGCCCTTTGTCCCTCAACTTCCTCACTGGTACACTGGGGTTAATACTACATTCTTCACAGTGTTATTGAGATGAATAAATTGGGGTAAGAGGCACATGCCAGGGGCTTGATAAGTGTTACCTCATATTATTCTCATAGCTTGGAAAGACCACACTTATTGTAACAATGCTAATAATCATTTGAACCACTGGAGCATCTGGAGCATCTTTTAAGCAGTATCAGAGTAAGACCTTCAGGGTCCTGAGTAATTATGATGCAGAGCTAAGCAACCCCCTTCAGATGGAAAAACTGAACATGAATGGCAGGAGATATTAGCCCTATTATTTATCTAAGAGGCAAAATACTGGCAACCAAGGGAGGCTGAGGCTCTTCTGGGAGACAAGTTGACTCTCTACTACGTATGGGAGCAAATTAAATAACTTCTCAGCTTGCATGGGCTTGTGGCTTTCACTGAACCAGAGGACCCAAGTCAGTATGGCTCACTGGGCTCTCTGCTTTAGAGAGTTTGCTCAAGGAGCTTTTAAATGATCTAGAGAAGAACCCCAGGAGTAAGTTTTAGAGATCCATTGATTAGAACATAATTGTTCTTCTATCATGAAGTGGGTGGCAACGTGATATGGTAGAAACAGCATGAGTTTGGGAGTCTGGAGACCCATGGCTGCTGGGTAGAGTTGCTCTGCTGAGCACTGCACAAGGGGACCCCGCTGATGGGAGAGGAGCTGAACTCCATGTGCCTGGAAGGAACACGTTATCCTCATTTGTCTGCCTCTTTTCTTGTATAGCCCGGTGGAGACCCAACTTTTCATCCTAGTCTGCACTCATGGAACTTCTCCCAAGTGCTAGAAATTGGGGCTTTACCAGTAAATGTTGACTGATTTCCTCAGAAGAATCTTTCTACTTTAATACAGTTCTCTCTTTAGTAATATTAATCTGCTTCCCCCCCCCTTCTTTTGGGGAAAGGAAACCCTATTTGGCTTAATGAAGGGAATTCTAAAGTACTGTATTTCAAATGTAGCTGACTGAGCACTTCCAGACCCAGAGCTGCAGCCCCAAACGAGAGTGTGTGGATGAGTGCTGGAGGTATGAAGTGCGTATGTGAATGGGCTGGGTAGAGCCACAGTTGCTCAGTGACAAATGGTGGGCTAAGAGCTTATCTTCAGCTCTATTTTGGTCACAGAGGCATGTTCCTTACATGGTAAGAGCAGTGGTTACAATTGTCTTAGGTTTTCCTGTCATAGCCCTGGCACATTCCCAAGCTGGGACTGACATTGCAGGGCCCGGACATATAATTTATGTCTTAATACTGTAGATAACGACTCTGAAACTTGCCAGGAATAGGAAGAGGCATTTTAGAGCCTTAAGACACTGAAATATCCCCACATTTATCTGAAGTCATAGAGTCTTGGAACTGTAGTCAAAAGGGACCTTGGCAATCATCCAATCCCAACCCTTATTGTACAGATAAGAAAATCATCCTGAGATTAAATGGCTTCCCTAAGGTTGCACAGTTTTCTTTTGAGCACTAAACGAAGCAGAGTCTTGGAGTATCTACTTAAATATCTATTTTCTGGGAACATAGAAACTTTTGAGGACTGAATATCCCTAGATACAAATCATATTTCATTCATTCACTCAGTCATTCAGATATTTCTCAGGTGTGCATTATACACCATATTCTGCACACATAATACTGGAAAATAGTGATGAACTAAACAGAAAAGTTTCCTGCTCTCAGGAAGGTTTTATTCTAGTACAGGAGTTAGACAATAAAACAAATAAATAACAAGATCATCTCAGAGAGTAATAAGTGCCTGGGGAGAAGGTGAGCCACTGAAAATCTAGCCATTAAAAACAACAGGATGACAGTACTTTGCTTGTCTAACTATCTACTCTTTAGTATAAGATTGTCTATTGTTGATTTTTTTCCATGGAAAGCTCCTTTTTGCAACTGCATATCTTATATCTTATTACCATTAAAATATAAAGCAGGCTAAAAATTAGAACTTGTCAGTTTTAACATTTCTATGAAAGCAACAGCTAAACAATGGGCTTTAGATGAATATTAAAGATTACCTACTCACTTCGAAGGAAATGACCAAATGATTACTTGATTTTTTTTCTTTTTAGCCAAATATTATGACATTGGTTAGAAACAGATATTCTACCTGTCATCATTTTGCATTTTTAATATGGGCAGCATAGTTTTCCCTTTATAAAATCACCCCTTTTTGGTATATTGCATCCATACTGGGTTCACCTTAGAGATGGGATGGATTTTATTTTCATTCAAGGATCACGGACAACTTTTATTTTGTTCTTCTAAGAAGCCAATACATATAACTGTCCTGGCAGACCCAGGAGGTAGGTCATGTTGCAGCTGGAGGCTATGCATCAGAATATGTTTGGAGGCCAATGCCTAGGGCATTCATGATGGAAGTTACTTCAGTTGCTAAACACACTCACCCAGGTATGCATGCATGCACATGTGCATGTGTACACACACACACACACACATACACACAGGACATAGGAACCACAGATATCAAAAGGAAGAAAATGGAGAATATTTGAAAACATAAACTTGAAAGTTTAAAAAGTATGTATCTTGATTCAATTACTATCCAGAGACGTTGGGGGAGGGAGAAGGTACAGAGCCAAGAATTTTTACTGAAGACTTTTTTTTAACCCAGTTTTTTACTGAAATAAGTAAAATAGAACATTAAAAGCAAAAAGAAATCTTTGAGGTGAGGAAGTTTTTGTGGAGAAGAGATAAAGACGGTTGCTATCACGCTTTTGCAGGTAATAGTCATCCTTTAAAGTGTGCTACCTGCAGACATTTTGATAATGCAGAAGTCCACGTTTTTCCCATTCCATTTTTCAGGTTACTGGAAAGTCACTGTTGAAAGCATTTCAGGTCCACATTTACAAAGGCACAGTAGGTACTGAAATTCAGAGTAATCACTCACTAGTGAGCTGGCCTCTAAGAGCATATTTTTCTTTCATAGCATATACTTGTTCCCTAATTACCTCGGAGGGGGGAGTTGATAAGCTGAGGCGTTTGTTGTTAACTGACCTTCACAGCATTTTGAAGGTCTTGCAGTCCAGAAAGATGGAAGGGTGCCCACCTTAGTCTTCATGTATTGCTTCTACCTCAGAGAGAATAAAAAAAAATAGAAGAATTTTAATTTCAGGGAATTATTTCTCATTTTAATCTGACATTAGGTTAACCTGAACATCTCAAGTTCATTTCTAAAAGTCTGTAAGTACTAGTTTCATAATTCCAAGAAAGAAGCATACTTTCTCTATTTCAGAAACCGATTTGTCTGACTCTTAGCATATTTTGCACAGAATTATACTAAAGGCACATTAATGAAGAAAAAAAAGAAGTTAAGGTTTTTTTTAAATTAGAGATTAGAAAATATAATAATTTTTCTACCCTTCTTATGAACACTGGAAAACTACGGCAGGTTTTCAGATCTTCTAATGCCTGGTACATAGTAATTAGTGAATTTTGCTGAAAGAATGAACTAATGAATATAATTCTGAAACAATTGAGAGTTTTCTCATCTTTAAAAACCTACTTACTACAGAGTAGATTTGTTAAAAGACATATATTCAGTTCACAGTACTTCACATAAAATTTTTTTCAAGTTACTTTCAAGTATTTCACAGCAAGGTGTGGTAGGAGTAACAATGACCCAGGAGTTCAAAGTCTTTGGCTATAGGCCAGGAACTAACAATACATGGCAGAATGCCTTGAGAAAGTGATTTAACTCTGCTGGGTTTCAGTTTCCACATGAGTGAAATGACTGGTTTGGAGCAGGTTACTTCTGATATTCCATGCAGCTTCAAAGTTCCACAATTAAATAATTCAAATCAAGGAAAATTGGCTTCAGCACTTCTTTCTTTGAGAGACCTGGGAAGTATGGATCCCCCTACTTCTCTGCCAAGTTGACCCCTCCCTCAAATCAAGGAAAATTGGATCTAAATTTAATAAGCACTGATATAGTACCTATAATATGTCATGTAATATTATAAGTGCTTTATACAGTATGTAGTCATATAATAATAATAATAATAATGATGATGATGATGATAATCAAGCACATGCCATGCATAGGACAGAATTTCCTATACTGTAAATAAGTAAATAATAGATGCTATTAAAATGATAGATTCAATATAGTACAAATCAATAGAAAACCAGAATGTAAATAAAATAATACTTGGAATTGAAAATAATGTATAAATAAAGTGGCTATTTCACTTAAACCGCTAAATCAAACACTAGCCATGACACATGACATCAGTCTCATAAATAATTTGGCTTAGAAGAAAACGTTTGAGAAACAAAGACATTGTACCAGTATCACATCTTAATACTCAGTATATATGTTTCAAGTGCACAATTCATAAGCTAGAAACCATCATATGTTTGCAGTAAACAGTAGAGATTCTGAAAGTCAAAGAGACATATTTCAGGAATGCAGTGGGCTCAAGTTTGCCTGTAAGCTTAGAACAGAAAGCAGTCCAGTGAAAGAAAGTTTGATTGGGAAGCTACTAATTGGCTTCCGTTCTGAGGCCTCGTAATAGTCCAGATCTCATGCTAAAGGGCTGGAAATAGATGCAAATTTGGCAAGCCCAGCAATTTCCATGTCTAGACATGCTGTATGGACCCTAGTACTATTACTTTGACAACTGCCAAGGCGCTCCATGGATTTTCAGCCCCTCCTCCAACCTCCTCTGTTCCTGCTCTTCCTTTAGTCAGGCATTACTTCCACTAGGAAGCTTTTCCTGAGCCACCCACCCACCCCAGCTCCCTTTGAATGGCCCCCATCCACATACTTCTATAAAACCTGGTATAAAGCTCCAAGATATTTAAATTATTCAGCCTACTAGGTTATTATTGTATTATTGGCCCATAGTCTTTCTCATTCAGTGAACCTGAGCTCCTTAAGAACAGGAATTATGCTTTAGTTCATTGTTGGGTCCCCAGAACCTTGCATAGTGCTTGACACAAATGACATGCTTAAGAACCAATTGCTAAATGAATGAATGGATGCGGGATGATAGCATTAACCAGTAATTACTATTAAAGTGGTTAGAATCATTGGATCTCCATCATGCTTTATTATTGGTCAGAAAATGTGATGAGAATTGTGTTCCAAAGGAGGCAGTGGAGTGAGGGGTGTTATTTCTTGTTAATTTGTGGAATATCTTCATAATCAACAATTTGCTTTAGGTTACCCATTTTTTTCCCTTACTCTGAGAATAGTAGAAAAATTGTGGAGAAATGAAACACATTTTTAAAAACACAGTTTTAAAAAACCTGTTCAACAATATACACTGAACATCTATTGTCCGAAGTGGTATGTGTCTCAGAGAGACTCAGATTCTATCCTTAAAGAGACTATACTTTAGATATTTAAGAAACTCATGTGAAAGAAGAAAGTGATACTTGACATCTAAGAGACCAATGCTTACTAAAATGAAAGAACATGTAATAAGGGTTACACAAAGTTCAGAGATGTCAAATCAATTGGCTGCATTCCCAAGAAGCCCCCACCAGACAGGAAAGCTATGTTGGATCATCAGGTCTCAAAACTTGCTGTTAGCTATAAAGTTCCTGGACACAGAGATGGTCAGGTCCAATGATACTGGCATGTATACATAACAAGCTTACTGGAACTTGAAAAAGCAAAAGGACAATGACCAGGCCATCTGGAAAGTTAATGATGTTTTAAACATGGACTCAGAGAGAAGGGAGCTAGATGGTACTGGAGGTGCTTCCGGCACACAATGCAAATGCACAAGTTTGAATTCCCATACAGCCTTTCTCTCCAGGAATCAAAGACCAGATCCCATATTTCTCTGTCTTAGACAGTATTGGATAAATAGAGAACCAGGTGAATATAGGTGTATGGCATAAGTGGTAACTATTATGGGATTTCAGAAGAATTAAAAGACGGCATTCAGTCATTGAGATCAAAGACAGTTTTATGGAAGAAGTGGTATTTCAACCATGTCTTTAAGATTATTTAGAGTTTGCAACTATGAATTGGGAAAGAACATCCTATACAGAGGGATGATGATGAGCAAAGAAAGTGAGTGGTTCATTTTTGCTGGACACAGGGTATGTGATGAAGAACAGTGCAATGTTATGAAGGAAAGTTGGAACCAGGTCATGGAGAAGCTGGAAAGCCAGTTATGAAGTTTAAATATTATTCTCTGGACAACGATTAGTCAGAGAAAAACACTATTCCCCAGATAAATGTACTCCAGGAAAATGAATTTGTTTGTAGTGTATGAGTTTGCTTGAAGGAGGGAATTCCAGATGCAGAGGCTGGTGGGCAGCTTCCGAATCTCCAAGGGAAGATTGAAACTAGAACAGCAGCAGTATAAGTGGAGCAGAGAGAGACTGAAGGGTACAAATCAGGAAGTACCATAGTTTTCCTTATACACACACATATACACACACTGTAAAGCAAAATATAAGCCATATATATATATATATATATATATATAACCAATATATATGTATTTTTTTAAAAAACTGTTTTAATTTCTATGAAATTCCCCATTTACATAGAACATACTGAAAATTCATTGGTCCATTTAGTCAATTTGGTTGATTTTAGATTGTCTGAGTATCAAAGTGAGATTTTCAAAACATCAGCACAATGGGAATCTATACCCAAAGGACAATTTCAAGGAAAAGAAAAAATATACTGTATAAGTAAATTTATCTCCCAAAGTATCCAGGTGATTTTTTTAAAATATTTATTTATTTTTGAGAGAGAGAAGGGTGGGCAGAGAAAAAGGGAGAGAGAGAATCCCAAGCAGGCTCTGTGCTATCAGCACAGAGCCCAACAAAAGGGCTCGAACTCATGAACCATGAGATCATGACCTGAGCCAAAATCAAGAGGCAGTTGCTTAACCGACTGAGCCACCAAGGCACCCCAAGGTGATTTCTCCAAATAGGCACTCTTTTAAACACTTTCTAACATGAGCTAACTTCAACTAACAGGAATGCTGTAAAAAACAGAAACAGGAACTTTGTGAGAAGTTTGATTACCTGTATGGCATCCTGGAGGAAAGGAAGAATGAAATGACCCAAGTCATTACCCGAACCCAAGAGGAGAAACTGGAACGTGTCCGTGCTCTGATCAAAAAGTATTCTGATCACTTGGAAAATGTGTCAAAGTTGGTTGAATCAGGAATCCAGTTCATGGATGAGCCAGAAATGGCAGTGTTTCTGCAGGTAAGTATTCTTTCAGTACCTGATGGAACTAACCAAGAACGTGGGTCCTGGAGAAGTAGTTGTCATCATATTTTTGTTATTTTATGCACACAGCATTTTGATTTATTTTACCAACTAAACTATAAGCTCATTATGTGTTCATGTCTCCATCTGTTTAAACAATTTCATAAGCATATATTTAAGGGACCATGATATCGCTTAAATATAAGAGGGTTCCGGTATAAAACAGCAGTTATTCATGGCATTTAGAAACTAAGCTCTGAGATTTTCAGAGTCAGCGGAGGAAAGAATAAAGTCTTTGATGAAAAGAATTTAAGTAGGTCTGTCTTTTGTTTGCTTTCACAGAATGCCAAAACCCTGTTACAAAAGTAAGTAATTTTCATTTTATGGAAAAATGCATACTTTTCATTTTTACCCAAGGCTATCAAATGTTAAACGGTGACAAAAAGTGGCAACTTGTCTTTGTTGCAGAATTTCTGAGGCATCGAAGGCATTTCAGATGGAGAAAATAGAACATGGTTATGAGAACATGAACCACTTCACAGTCAACCTCAATAGAGAAGAAAAAATAATACGCGAAATTGATTTTTACAGAGGTTTGTTATTCTTGTGACCATTTGGCCAAAGTTGCAGGTGTGTGAAAGCTGCAGATGGATTCAGCAGGAGAGAAGGGGGATTCAGAATCACCTCCAGAATGGATGTCGACAATTATACAAGGATCATAATCCAATGTGAAACTCCATTTCATTACAGATTCATAGAGTTGGTTGACAGTGTTTATTTGGCTTTGCACATCACAGTGCCTATTATAATGCCATTACTGGGCATTTGACTCTGGGTAGTCAAATACTTAATAATTGATGGTGATGATGATGTCTCAACATCAACCCTACACAAGGTATTGACTACAATGATGTGAAGTGTCATGAAGTGCAAGGTTAAGGATGAGATAAAAACAAAATGTAGATGACATTTGGATAGATATTGTAGCACATCCACTTAATCAAACATCAGAGGGCAAGAATAGCAATGAGTCATAGAATAAAAAAAATCTGGAAATAAAACTGGCTCTATGTGTGACCAGCTATATTTCATGAGTTATAAATGCACCCCTACCATGTGGTCCAGAGACCCTCCTGGAAATTTGTCCTCATGAAGTAATTAAAAAGAGGATAATTACCTTGGAGCTGATCAAAACTTTGACTGTCTTGATTCATCCTAGCCCATCTAGGTCACAAAACTCCTTGGCTAGACCTCTAATAATGCCATGAAGCTGTATTAGTGTGTACAGATGTAACTTCAGAAGCAAATCTTCAAGATGAATCTTCCTAAAATAATTACTTAATATTGTCTCTCCTTAATATTGCCTGAGGGAATATTAAGATCAATGTGTTAGGAAAAGACTCATGGCATAAACTGTGGCAAAAGTCAGCGTTCACTGAACAGAGGAGGTAAGAAAGTAAAAGAAGACAAGGGTAATGTATGCGTTCTGAGATAGGGAAGAGAGTTGCATTTCCATTTAATTTGGCAGAGATACGTTAGTGACAATCCCAGTCCTCCAGGAGCTTGCAGATGTGACAGAGCATGATATAAATGTGACCAGGCTCTGCACAGTGGTACTGAAGACGCACTTTGTACTGGAGAGGGAAACAAGGAGGATGGTGATGATTGGGCCCATCATCACATTTCTCCTGCCCACATTTAACTAGAAGCACAAGCCCCAGCATGACATACTTGGGCCACAGTCCAGTATCTGATGGAGAAGATTTCCCTGGCCCTGACCTTAATCTGGGCTGGAAGTACTGGCCATTAATTGATATCATAGCTGCAGTGGTAGTTATAATGATTTTAAAAACACGTTACCTTACCAGAAGATGAAGATGAAGAAGAAGAAGAAGAAGGAGAAGAAGAAGGAGGAGGAGAAGGAGAAGAAGAAGGAGGAGAAGAAAGAGAGCAAGTAGAAGTGGAAGAGGTAGAAAATGTTCGAACAGAGTCATCAGGAGAGGATGAAAGTCCAGAGAAAGCCTCGGAGCCCTCTCAGCTGGCCTCAGAGCTCCAGGCTGCCCCAGGGGCGCTTCCAGTTTCCTCCCCGGAGCCACCTCCGGCCCTCCCACCTGCCACAGATGCCCCAGGGACACAGGTAATTGTTCACAAATGCCTTCCTACAGGATTCACAGGTGTGTCCTTGCTGAATAGGCTAAACAATTTATTCTGCCTTAAGAGAAAGGTCATACAAGGCCAGACATTTGTATCTGGAAGACCAAAGAATTCAGCACAGGCAGTGTCAGGGAGAAAAGTCCTCTAGATGATTCAACAGGTTTGGTGTTATTATAACTGGTTGGCAAGACCTAGTTTAACACGATTTTCCCACTAGAATCTGAGGCAATCTTTGGAAATTGTGTGTGCATGGGGGAGGGGTACGTGTATAACCTGTTAGTTCACAGCCATGTCACGCAGATTGGGTCTGCTCTGGATACAGAGATGGAGTACAGAGTAATAAATAATCTAAGGTGAGAAATAAAAATGAATGTCCCTTCAGAACTTTGAATTTTCTGTAGATAAAAAAGGAAGTAAACAGAGAAGCCATGTTAGTTTATGTCCCTATCACCTACCCTGAAATATAACCATATCTTTCATTAAGTGGGCAAACAAATGCCATCTAGTTTTCTATGTATCTGTCATTTGATGAGATTATGTGTTAATAGAATTGTTTTAAAATTTTCTTAGGAGATAACTCATCCCAAATTCTGTATCTGATTGGCTGACTCTTAGCTTCTAAGATGTCACTGTCCAGTTTTCAAGTCTTTGTGCTGACTTCATGGCACCTTCAGCAGAGAGGTCTCAACCTACGGAGTTTGTGGACAATGTAGATTCATCAAAAAGGAATCCTGGTTTTGCACCTGCTTTCAAAATGAATTGAGATTATCTATAGAAACAAAACCTCAGAGGGGAAACTCTGAATTACAGAATTATATTCTATGCTCTGTCTCCATAGGAAACCAGGCTGAAATACTGTTAACGGTTCCTAGAATCTTGAAATCAAATTGCACTGAATTTGAAAGAGGTGTGGTAACTTAACAAGACTTGGATTTGATCAATAAGACCAATCTGGGATTTTAGGAAAGAGGTTTGGGGAGCCCACCAAGAATGTCAAAAAATTAATCGTGGCCAATAATTTGACCTTTCTCCTATATCTGATATTTTATAAGCAACCTTCATTTTAGTCGTCCACTGTCTTTCTGCCCAGGCTGCCATCTAGGGAAGGACAAGCCCAGAAAAGAGAAGGCACATGCAGGTGCCCAGAGAGAAGAGTGCTATCATTTTTCCTTCCCTTAGCACTTGCAGAGGGTGGGATGAACTAAAACATGCGCTAAATCAGACACTGCACAGAGAGCTCACGGTTTTCAAACCCAAAGGGAACTAAAATCAACTGCATTTTCTTCTTCTTCTTTTTTTTTTTTTTACTTTTGAATTTATCTGTCCTGATTAAGGGGGAGGTTGTGCCCACTGGCTCTCAGCAGACCACAGAGTCTGAAACTCCAGTCCCTGCAGCAACGGACACTGCGGATCCCTTGTTTTACCCTAGTTGGTATAAAGGCCAAACCCGGAAAGCCATCACCAACCCACCTTCCACCCCAGGGAGCGAAAGTCTGGGACACATAGGGCCTCCTGGTTCTGAGGATTCGAATGTGCAGAAGGCAGAAGTGGCAGAAGCTGCAGCCAGTGAGAGGGCAGCAGTGAGTGGTAAGGAAACTAGTTCACCAGCAGCTACTTCTCAGGTTAGTGTTGATGCTCTTGTGTCTGAATGCTTCTCCCTGCCATCTAGCGTCCTGCTGGAATCACAGCAAGAAAGAAGGGCTTCCAAAGGGGCAGAAAGAAACCATGGCCTTGGGAAAAACACAGAAACAACTCATTCCCCAATTTTGGCTTGTTTTTTAAGCCTTGTAAAACAAACAGAAAAAAAAATGGACTTCACTCTACCCATATGTGGTGACCTCACACCTGGTTCCCCAGGGAGGTGGTCCACGCAAGCCTGGCCCTTAAGCATGCAGTTTAAAGCTGCTTTGTCTGCAGTGACTGGTTCCCCTTCGCAAAGGCCACTTGCCCTTGCTCAGCCTTTTGTGTCCTCCTTGGGCTTCTAAACACTAATCACCTGCTTTTGTGTCATTCCCAGCAACCCTGAAGGAGCACATTTGAACGGAGTTCTAAGTCTGCTCTGGAAAATAACCTCTGGTTAATTCATGGATTCTGGGAGTGTGTTGGCTATGGCTAGACAAAGATAGTCTTGCTTGATTAAACCAGTGCTTCCTAAACATGTGCTGCTGGGAGCAGAAAAGCACAGGTTTTCCTACTTTGGGGGTTTTAAGGGTCACTTAATACTTTTTTTTTAATATAATATCTTTGAAGGCCATGTCTTTTTCCTATAAGGAGTTAAGAAACTCCTAATGTTTGCATGGCTCAAAGATTCCACAGAAGAAATATTCTACAATTTCTTTACAAGGAAGGATGCTCATGGTTGCTCCATACCCATGAACATTCTTAAATGATGTGTGGATGTGAGTGTTGCTCAGACAAGGGATGTGAAAGAAATATTGTTTCCATGCTCCTGGGTCATCAGGTGATTATGAACAACAAACAGCAATTTTCAAAAATCAGAAAAGTACTCATTGTCTTGACTATCTGCTCAAGTAAACCTTAATTTCATGAGATAATAAAAGGAAATTATGTTTGGAAAACTAAAAGTAACATGCTTTTGTGTCATATATTTATTTTCACGAATGAAAAATGACAAAAAATAATTGGTATGAGGAAACATCTTGAGGTAGTTTTTAGGTTAAAAAACGGAGTATAATGTTTTCTAGAAAATTTATGGGAATTTTATTTCTAGAAAGTTAATTAACTTTCTTATCTATTTAGTGGAAGTTGAGTCAGGAAGAGCTGTTTTCTGAAAACCGTGTGAAATACCCCATAAGAGGAGCATATAATAGGGCTCCAAACCAAAATGCAAAATCCATCTAAATGATGTTGAAAAATATTATTTGTGATAATATCAGTGAAGCTTTCTTCTTGTTTTCTCACAGGAGTTAGCAATCTGCCTAGCACTTTTGGCTTTTCTTATACTTCACTACATCTGGCGTCAGATTCAGTGCTTGATTTTTACTTTAATGGGTAGGAAATATTTTCTTTTCCCTTAACTAACATCTCATATAGTTTCTTCCATAATGTCCCTACTCTATAGGCTCAGAGATAAATTTCTCCCCAACTTTGAGGTTCAGCCATCTAAAAATTTGAACCAAGTTCCAGATAATAGTAATGGCTTCAAACTCTCTACAATGTAATCATCTCAAGGTGACTTCGGAGGGGTAATTGCTCCATTATCTAAACCTGCATGGAGGGGCAAATCCTGACTCAGAATAGAGACTCAGTGGGCAATTATTCAGTAATCCAGTATAAGTGGACCCTCCAAAATGGCCATTAGGACAGGCCAGTTTCAAAAGTTGTCAATAATGCCATGAGGATTCACGGCTTTTAAAGTAGAGGGAGGACCAGCAAAGGACTTGTTCAGGAATATTCAGGGTTTCCACAGATTAAGAAACCGCATTTCATTTGCTTACATCAGAGGCACCCAGGAGGCAGCCAGATGACTCCTGTCAAAGATACATAGGAAATTCTTGGCACTGGTGGGAATGTGGGCCAGGTGACTTCTCCGTCTCTTTGAAACCTCTACAGTCTTTCCTGAGAGAGATCTCTGAAAGATATCCTGGGTGCAGCAACATCAAGGGGATTTCAGCCAGGTCAGTTCTGAATGAATAAAAAGCAGAAGGAGCAATGTTCATCTACCAGACACAAGGAATGAGAACCAAAGAAGAGTCATAAAGCCAACACCCTTTATTTTTGAGACACCTTTCTCAAAGTCAAGCATTTTCTTAATTACTGTTATAAGATTTGCTTAGGGATGAACATCTTACTCTTTTAATAGCCTTTTGAATATTATCAGCTTAACAATATTTAAAGATTCAAACCTCACATGCTTTTGAGTAAATGACCCTGCTGGACCTGATGCCCAGCTCCCTGTGCCTGTAGCTCAAAAGCAATTCAGGGTGACTGGTACTGAAAGCCCTCAGCTATTTCTGGCTCATTGACTTTTTCCTGCGTTGACATTGACTCTTCTGGAAGCTCCCATCATAGCTCCTTTCTGCCTCATTAGCTGTCTGTTCAGCAATGACAGTAGGATCTCCATGGGTCCCTGTCATGTCTGCAACTATGTGTGAGTAGGATCTGCCCCCAATGTCTAATAGCCAGACACCTTGTACCCTAGAATGTTCCTAGTGTCTTTATAGTCTGCTCATTATTTGCAGTGAAGAGCAGTGGGTAGAAGTATTGGCCATGGACTCAGTGGGGCAAATGGAGAGAGAGAAAACTCCATATTTTATTGGAATACCCTGAATAATTGTGGATCTGAATAATTGTCTGAAGAGTTCAGTTTACATTCTGAGAATTCAGGTTTGGGGCTTTGTTGCCATACATTTTGTAATGTGTCTCAGAGGCTGCAGGGGGAGAGTCATGCTTCTCGTCTGCCATCCACTGAGCCCATGTTGTGCACCTTCACATTCACATGCCTGCAAGATAAGGGTGAGGCAGATGGGAGAGCAGTGGAGTAGGGTGATTGACATTCAGTACTGCAAAGAATATGGACAGGTTGATAGAGATGTCACCATAGTATCAGACATTGCTGGCCTCTGTGAATTTTTTTGCCGGCCTGATTTACTTTCAACACCTCAGAATCCAACTCACTAGACTAGTATTTGTTCAATGCAAAGTTAGCTTATTGGAATTTCACACTTTATCATTAGTCGTTCCCTGGACACTTAGGATGCGATACAAAAGTTCTTGATTTCACTGATGGTCTCAACTTTCTTTATTATGTCAGGGAATAATGTTGCCTTAGAATCTCAGAAGCATCTCAGGCCCACTTGCTGATTTGTAAACTCACTTCAGTCACCTTCAAACTTTTAAGAAGGCAAATGTTCTGTTCCCACATGCTTTCTTCATAGCCATCCACATAGTGAAACCTGCCCTTGCTTTTGCTGCCTGTGATTTCTGATACCATATAATCTCTACTTTATCCTGTTTATTTTAATGTTTATTTATTTTTGAGAGACAGAGAGACAGAGCATTAGAGGGGAAGGGGCAAAGAGAGAGGGAGACACAGAACCTGAAGCAGGCTCTGAGCTCTGAGCTGTCAGCACAGAGCCCGATGCAGGGCGCAAACCCACGAACCTCGAGATCATGACCTGAGCTGAAGTCGGATGCTCAACTCACTGAACCACCCAGGCACCCACTACTTTAACCTGTTTACCTTCTCTCTTCACCTAATCATATAGGCAGATTATGTGTTAGAAACTGGTCATGGCAAAAACTAGACATCAGCAGTCTCCACCAGTGGCGAACTGGGATTTTGCTTTTTGTTGGATCAGAGGAGCACTGTTGTCTTCTCTGCCTTCATTCTTGAAAAAAAAATTTTTTTTTTCTCAACAAGGTTTGGGTTCAGCCTTGTGGAAAAACTGAATCTCACAGAAGAGAGATTCTTCTGCAGGATGCACTTTGAGCCCTGTTAACATCAGATTTCTCCCAGGAACCCCTGTAAAAGAGGTCACAGGTCACATTGTGCAAAGCCCCTGTGCATGAACTACAAAATTGCCCTCTAAGTCTCCACCTTTCTAGGCTGTACGCTCCCTCAATGCAAAGAGAGTTTGGGGGAAATAACATTTGATCTACTTCATGTGTTAATTTTTAAATTTATTTTGCAAAAGTGACATCCCACCCTAGTCAATCTTAGCAGGGCAATAATAAGGTGGGAAGAAAGCAGGTCAGCTGTCCTTGGAAAGCAGTTTCTGTGAGCCTCATCTCCCACGCATGCCTTGTTGTGGCCATTTCTGGGTCCAATCTGCTTCCCTCCATTGCCCTTCCTCTTCCTACACAACTTTCATGCAAATTACACCCGGGTGTTAACACAGGGACCACTCCCATCATCGATACCCGCGGACAATTAAGTATTTTATCGGGAATACATGTGGCAGTGTGATTTTTCTAGAAGTGGGAGCAGCAACAGTGAAAGATACCCCCTGTTCCCCTTCCTCCCTTCCTAATGAGGGTTAGCAGCCTTGTGTGGAAGAATTTGTCCAAGCTGTTTAATGGGAGCTATTCAGGGCACAAGACTTTCCAGAGAAATGTCTTCCTATTTGGTGGATTAACCTGGCAGCTGCCTCAATCAAGGTCACAGGACCTCCCATTCCCACCCCCCCCCCCCCCACCACATCCCAGTGAGAGTCACTTGCTTTGGAGATAGGGACTTTCACATTAAAATCTCTATGATTTCTGTCTCTATAGAGAACCACAACTCATATATTTCACCAGACTCTGAAGTTACAATTATAAGAGAACCTAAAAGTTTTACTATATTATAACTATTTGTTTTTTTAAGAATAGAATATCTACTTTTCACATTCCGTTTCTCAAGCCTGAAAACAGACAAACAAGTTGGGTAGAAATTCTGCTAAGTCTCGGGCACTGGAAAGATCAATGAAGTTAAAGTTAGTAAAAAGGACTTAGGTTCCCATCCTGCTGCTTCTCTGCACTGACTCTGGGCATTTACTTTTATTTACTTTCATCTTCCCACTGAGAAAAGGAAGCAACTACTCAATGAAAAGATTCATCTATTTACACATTACAGAGTGAGAAATTTAGTACTGAGAACTTTATAAATTGTTTCAGGATGTTTTCATTGGGAGGGTTATGGAGTCAGGCCTGACACAAACCATGCTGAGTGACAATAATAACAAGTTCTCAGTGAAATAGCCCAGTGCATTTCTCAAAATATGTCTTGCCTTGAAGTTCTTATATAAATGTCCATTTCCCAAACTGTTTTCTAAATCTCTTCCTAGGCACCCCTTTGGCTGAATGTTTCCACAGCTGCACTTTTCCCCTTCGATGCTGTAAACTCCATAAAATCTACGATGGTTCAACTCTGAAGTCCATCTAAAGGCACTTACAGCCCTCACTGCCCAGTATAGCAAATTATTAGGATATACAGGAAGTAACAGAATACTACATGTATGAAGAGATGGAAGATATGTGGTTTAAAAATTTACTGATTTTAAGTGTTACACAGTACAATCGCTTTTGACAAATATGTAGCCTTACATAGCCACTACCACATTAAGATGTAGAATATTTCCATCTCTCCCCAAAGTGCCCTCATATGCCTTTGCAGTTAATCCCCTCCCTGCATCCCAGTTGGTACTGTGTCAATCTTTTACTTGGTAGCCATTCTAATGGATATATATGGTACATAGTTTTAATTTGCCATTTTCCCAATGACTAATGATGCTTAGCATCTTTTCATGTGCTTCTAAGTCAGTTTAATATTTTCTTTGATGAAGTATTTGCCCACTTTCTTTGGGTTGCTTATCTTATTAGAGAGTTGTAGAAGTTCTTTATGTTATTTTGCATAAAACTCCCTTATCAGACATGTGTTGCAAATATTTTCTCCCAGTCTATGGCTTGCCTTTTCATGTTCTTAAGTGTATTTTGAAGAACAAGCATTTTTAGTTTTGATAAAGTTCAATTTTTCATTTTCCCCTTTATGCTTTGTGTTTTAAGAAATCTTTGTTTAACTCAAAAACCACACGGATTTTCTCTCACATTTTCTTCTAGAATTTTTATAGTTTCAGCTCTTAGGTCCAAGATCATTTTAAGTTAATTTTTGTATTGTGAGATAAGGATCAAGGTTTTGGATCTTGTTTGCTTATTTTCTATATAGATACTTGTTTATTCCAGCACTATTTATTAAAAAGGCTATCTTTTCTCCCCATTGAACTACCTTGATGATTCATAGAAATTCAAATGACCATATATGCTCAGGTCTACTTGTAGACCATCTGTTTTGAACCATTAATCTGTATCTTTGTCTCTCTACCAATACCACACTGTCTTGATTATTATAGCTTTATAGAAGTCTCTAAATTGGGTAATGTAAGGGGTGCCTGGGTGGCTCAGTCTGTTAAGTGTCCAACTTCAGCTCAGGTCATGATCTCGCAGTTTGTGAGTTTGAGCTCTATGCTGAGAGCTCAGAGCCTGGAGACTGCTTCAATTCTGTGTCTCCCTCTCTCTGCTCCTCCCCTCCTTGCATACTCTCTCTCTCTCAAAAATAAATAAACAAACAAAATTAAATCAGGTAATTTAAGTTCTCTGCTTTATTGGTTTTATTTGGCTTTATTGGTTTTCCCTACTTTTTTTAAAATCTATTTTCTATTTCATTCATTTCTGCTCTTTATTATTTTCATCCTTATACTTACTTTCGATTTGATTTTCTCTTCCTAGTTTCTTAGGGTGAAAACTTAAGTTATTGATTTGAAATCTTTCTTACTTTCTAATACAAGCATTTAATGCTATAAATTTTCTTCTAATCACTGTTTTAGCTGCATCTCACAAGATTGATATGTTGTATTTTCATTTAATTCAAAATGTTTTCTAATTTACCTTGGGATTTGTTCTTTGACCCATGAGTTATTTAGATGAGTAGTGTTTATTTTCTAGATATTTGGAGATTTTTCCAGACATCCTTCTGTTTGATTTCTGGTTTGATACTGTTGTTTACAGACAATACTCTTTATATGATCTCAGTCCTTTTAAATTTAAGATTTAAATTTAGGAAGCTTAAGGTTTTATGGCCCAGAATATGATCTATCTTGGTGAATGTTCTAAGTGCACTTTTGAAAACATAGTATTTGTTTAGATAAATGTTCTGTAAAGGTCAATTAGGTCAGTTGATCAAGTCTCTGATATCCTTATTGATTTTCTGTTGACTTGTTTCATCAATTACTGAGAGAGGAAGTTTGAGGTCTCTGATTATAACTGTAGGTTTGTCTATTTACCTTTGCAATTCTATCACTTTTGCCTCATGCATTTTGAAGTTTTGTTTAGGTGCATTCACATTTAGCATTGTTACATTTTCTTAAAGAATATATCCCAAGATAAGTGTTAAACAAAATCCTTTTCTATCTCGTGTGTGTGTGTGTGTGTGTGTGTGTGTGTGTGTACCTGCTTTAATGGGTATAAAGAAGGTCCTTATACACATGTACTATCATTTAAAGTAGCTTAGCAAAGTTAGAAGGCAGGTGGGGAGAGCCTGGAGGAGAAAGGTGCTGATAATCTTTAAGATGTTCCAAGTGTCTGGCAATGGGGAAGGCCTCATAGCCCAAAACCAACAATCCTGTCTCCCCTTCCTCACCTAGCCATGCCCGGGGCCAAGCATAGCAAGAGCTGAGACAGCTGAGGTACCTAATGATTTTAAGTGACTAAGCTGAGCTTAATGATTCAATGACTAGGCGTCACTGGTCTGTGGTTCCCTATTTTTAGTTCTGATATAAATTGCTCTATAAGCTAATGTCTCTGTATATTTTCATGACACACTTATGCCCTAATTCACTCCTTATCTTACCTAAACCAGATTTTACAGAACTGCAGAGGCCACCCTGTCATGGGCCAAGGACTTCCAGCACCAAGCTGTCTTCTTGCTAAGAAGTCCAAGATTCCCAAGCCAAGTGTTAACAAGCAGGTGTACATGGTACAAGTGTTTCCGGATTCTTCCTATCTAGAGTATCATGAGCTCAGACACAGAACATCAGAACCACATTGGCCCCCTACACATTTGAGCTCTTTACTCTAAAATAGCAAAAGGGATGTGTGGAAGTCAAGGCCAGTGGGAAAGTGTCACCAAGGAACACCAGCCCATACTATCTTAGTTCCCAACCCAGGCACTATAAATGTTGTCCTATGAGGTTACAAAGGTGCTCCCGGAGGAAAATAAAAAAAAAAAAAAAAAAAAAAAAAAAAACATTTCATGAGAGAGAGAGAGAGAGAGAATGGGGGAGGGGAAAGGAAGGAAGAAAGGAAAGAGAAAGAAGAGGAGAGGAAAGGAGAGGAGAGAAAAAAAAGGAAAGGAAAGGAAAGGAAAGGAAAGGAAAGGAAAGGAAAGGAAAGGAAAAGAAATGGAGAGAAAGGAGAAAAATAGGAAAGGAGAGAAGGAAGGAAGAAAGAGAGAGAGAAGAGTGAAGAAAAAAAATCTATGGTTTAAATGGTTAAAAAGACAGGCAGTGGCTAGCAAAGAGTCTTTTCCCTTCTTGAAGGTTTTATTTCCTAAGTTCTCAGAAACCAATACATGTGTCCCCCGATTTGAGACCTTATCAAATTTCTCATCATCCCAAAATTCAGTCTCCTTGAAAATATTCATATTTTCCTAAACCAGGATGAACACTAGGCTAGAGTTCCAAAGAAAAGCAGCCAGGTGGAGCCCTGGGTCTCCATAGGTATCACAGGCCAAAAGATAAAATCATTTTCACACAAATGACCTCTGAGATCAAACCATTCATCCTGATTTCAGGGGCAAGCTCTACTTGCCACTTGAGACTGAGAGGTGAGAGATGTTGGAGGCTAGAGGGCTGAAAAGCTGCTTTTCTGAGTGAGATTAATCTCACAAAGTATTATAGAACATTTTTAAAAATAAAGCAGGAGACTAAGAACATGATTTCCCATGAGTGTGACTATAGGTCCTGTATTCTTTGAAATGATCTATTTAATTTTCCAAAACAAACTGAAATGAATGAAAATTTAACTATGTTCTCTCAATTTAATTGAGGGATTCAAGGTGTCAAATTATTTTCAAACAGAAATCCCTGCTGAGAGTGACTGCTTGTGTTTTACAAATTAGGAGATTCGAGCTTACAAATCGCTGATATACCAGCGCCCTGACTGTGCTGGAATTTAAGCTTGGTAAAAATAGAAAATTAATCAGTGCTCAGGACTGGCCTACATTTACTGCATAACACTATCCAGGACTTAATAAACCTGGCAATTATAAGAAGTTATGATAATAAAATGCAGTCATTTTACATAAAAAACTATAGGAGAGAGCAAGCTATAGGAGAGACCATTACATAAACATTATTAATGCTTTTTCATTTGTATCCTACAACCACAATTCTTTCTCTGGCTTTTTTTTTTTTTTTTCCTGTTGGGAAAGTGACATTCTAATCACTGTCAATTTGGGGGCTTTTCTAGAAGGACAAAAAAACCCCAAACAAACCCTACACTAAAACTGTAGGCTGTATTTCTCAGGATCAAATAGCATCCTTAGTAAAGGTTACTTTAATAGGAAGCTAAAATGGATGTATCCATTTTAAAGAGGGAAATGTAATATAAATTGTTTGTGAGGGGTGTAATGAATTCATCCCCCCTGGCAACCTGTACCTGCAGCTCCACAATTCCATGAAAACAGTAACGCAGGCACCAGGGAGAGCTCTCTGGGGGAGTTGTTATGACACAGCCAGTTGAGTTTTGCTTCCTGTGTTTGAAAACTGTTTATTATTCGGATTTAACCTTAAGACCCTTGTTAGTGTTGTACATCCTGTGGATTTTTTCTGTCTTTATTTTCATATCTCAGTGGATTCCATGAAAAATGCCTTTTCCCCCAGTGCAACCCACAAAGCAGGGAATTCATCCACCATCGTTAATGCATCTGAAAAACCAATGCCGCTGGGCAAGACTGTAACCAATGTGTGTACATGACTCTATCATTTAGTCTTTCACAGAGGTCCTCTCAGTAATACCTCAGGACAGTCTTGTAAAGTAGGATTTGTTAAACTTGCACATTTTACAGTGGAGGACCACAGAGGAGGAGTGACTTGCTCAAGGTCACAGAGCAGCTGGAGCTTAGGGCCCAGTGATCCGCTGCCCTCCGCCATGGCACAGAGTGCGCATGTGCAGTATACTGTTCGCCAAGCCCGCATCTAGGAAACGTGAGTGAATCCCCACTTTACCCGGGGTGATTGATGAATGAGGCAAAAATAGTGTGACGAAGGGCTCCCCTGCTTTGACTGACCACTCTTGGCGCATCGGCACAGCCTCACCGGGCAGAGAGAGGACGTGTCTAGGCCTCCACTGCTTGTAGGACTGTGGCTGACCCTTGCAGTGACAGCACTCCAGTCCCTTAGTTGCACCCGTGCTACTGCTGGCTCTCAGTCTGACTTCCAAGGGTGGAGCTGGCCCCTCCCTTGAGTCTCACATGCTCAACAGCTCTAGCTTTGTTCTTTGGATTTGTAGTCATTTATATTAATAACCCTCAGCTCTCTCGTTAGAGTTACTTTGAGCAAGTTCCTTAACCTTCCTGAGCCTGAGATTTCTCATCCATAAATTGGGCATAATAATACTATCAACCTCCCATTGCTCTTGAAGACAGCCTGTTTGGCCTATTTATCTAACACAAGGCAGGAATTAATGATCCAACCAGCAGCTCTTTGTAATTCAGTTCTGTCAGAAAGGGTGAGAACACACACTCTATATTGAACACATAATCGGCAGGTCCATATCTGAGAAGAATGCTGGCTTTAAGTTTGTGCCAGGCTGTGATACCAATGTTTTAGCTTCTTCCTGCTCCCCACCCCATCCATTGACCTCATCAATGCCTAAACCATGTTTCAAAACACACCAAACAGTATACACCATGAATCTGACTCTGAGTTAAGAAAAAGCGAGTGAGGTTAATTTCTTCTTGTTTCATAGGCCTGAGGAAATTACTCTGGTTTCTGGTCTTACCTCAGCAAAAAGGAAGCAGTTAGTGACAATGAAGCCCCCAAATCAATTCCCTCCCCCCATTTCTTTACTTAGTGTATACAGTGGCAGACTCCCAACAACAAAAAAACGCTTTTCAGTGGGTGTTTTCTTTCTAACCTCTTTTCTTCTTCCTCTAGCACTCATGGAGAGTGTGCTATATTTACACAGCTCTGTGCTTCCTCATGTATCCCAGTTGCTCCATCACGAAGCAGAAATGTCTGTATTCCTGTGAAAGAAATGCCCACAATGGAAGACCTGCCCAGCAGAACTTCCAGGGCTTAGACTCTCAGCTGGGAATTACCCACCATGCCTCACTTATTCTTCAGACACTGCTGCCTCCCTCAGACTTTTGGTTGCATTCTCTTTTCCAGGCTGGAATCCATAATGCTTAAGCTATCCAAGGGCCTGTGGTTCAGGAATGCTTTGTAGGGGGCAGGCCAGTGCTTGAGTTTAGTCTTTCTGAATAAGCATTCTAAGCATGACCTCAGCAATCCTATTCACACCTGTTTCTAGCATCTGGCTTTGAGCCTCTAACCTAGCCTAGCAGGTTCAGGGTAGAGACAGGGTGGTTGCCCATTCAGCAGCCTCAGGTCTAGTTTTACCCCTTCTATCCACATTCCTTTAAGGCAAATGAGTTTAATTATAAATGTGCAAGGGTCTTCTTGAATTGGCCAAGAAAGACTGGCATTTAACAGGTAGTAATAACCAGATCCTTCTGTCAGGTGGAATTTGTGATTGGCATTCATAGTGGCAGAGAGCAAATGGAGCCCAAGTGTGGAGGCCTGGACAGAGATGTCCTCACTGTCCCCAATATCATTTCAATGGCCTGGCATAGCGGCTCCCATGTCCACCACAGTTATCCCTCAGGATAAGACATGGACATTTCCATGCTATGTGTGGCAGGGGTGTACATTAAGCCATCATCATCCATTAATGTCTTAGCTGTAATTCAGTTTATCAGATAAATTACTATCACCTGGATAAGCTGAGGAACTGGAACACAGGCAGGTAAATGATAACGGATCAGGATCATGGGTGGAGTAGAGAATGATCATTTGGGGAAAAGCAGATGCTGGCACCTCATGGAACCCCTGGGAAGCTTAGAGGAGCCCTGAGGGCATTGGTTACTGGTCAAAGAGCTCACTCTTTTACTTTAGGCCAGCTAAAAAAAGATTTTCCCTCCTAAACGTGGCTACCCAGACTTGTGCCAGAGTGAATATCAGGAAAGCATCTGTTTAGTTTTGTTCAGTCAGTGAATCATGTGGTGCAGGATGCATTTAGTAGAGGGGGCTGCTAGTATTGCCCCCACACCAAAATAAGAGCATGTTCACGAAACTGCACCCAGTTATATCCCTATGCTAAGTGCCCAAGGACACATCTGGCTTCAACTGAGCACTAAAGGCAGTTTCATGCTTTAATTGTCAAGAATCTTGCCAAAAGAAGCATGTTGGCTTAAAAAACAAATCATTACATTTAGCATCAAGCCAAAGCCAAAGACCCCATTGATCATTTCTCTCTTTTCTTTGACACTTTCCTACTAAAAACTAGCCTACCCTTTGGTTAACAGCAACAAGCTTGTGTGCCCATAGAGACCAAAAAGGTAACATTAATGAAAAAGCAAGCCAGGTAAAAGAAAAATGTTAATAAAAGCATAAATACGAGCTATACTTTGCTTTCCTCTTAATTCTGAGCATAGCAACTATAAATGAAAAATGGCCACCGAAACCAGCCTTGCAGCAGAGGAGGGAAAATGGAGTGGTGGGCATGATGGAAATCAGGAGATAGAGGGAGCATACCCAATTTATAGGGACAGGGCTGCTCAGCTCTCCATGTAGGTTCTGGATTGCTCCATTTCTTCTTCGTCAAGAGAACCTGCAAATCCAGATTTTAATGTGAAGTCTCCTATTTTTTTTAATTTTTAATTTAAAACTCACATAACATAAAAATTACCATCCTAACCATTTGTAAGCATACAATTCAAGTGTTCAGTGTATTCACATTGCTGTGCAACCAATCTCCAGAATTTTTTCATCTTGCAAAACTTAAACTCTTGTACCCATTAAAAAACAACTCCCCATTGCCCCCCTTCCCCCAGCCCCTGGCAACCTCTGTTCTACTTTCTGTTCTCATGAATTTGACTACTCTAGATACTTCTTATATTCTGTAAGTGGAATCACAAAGAATTTGTTGTTTTGTGACTGGCTTATTTCACTTAGCATAATGTCCTCAAGGTTCATCCATGTTGTACCATGTGTCAGAATTTCCTTCCTTCCAGCTGAATAATATTCTATTATATGCAAATGCCACATTTTGTTTAGCCATTCACCCACTGATGAACACATGGGTTGCTTCCTTCCACCTCTTGGCCATTGTGAATATTGCTTCTATGAACATAGGTGTGCAAATATCTGTGTGTCTCTGCTTTCAACTCTTTTGGGTGTACACCCCAAAGTGGAAGAATTGCTGGATCATATGGTAATCCTATGTTTAATTTTTTGAGGGACTGTCACACTGTTTTCCACAGCAGCTGTACATTTTACATTCCTACCAACAGTGCACAAGAGCTTCTATTTCTCTACATCCTTGCTCCTGATTTTTTAAATGTTTTTTTTTTAATTTATTTTGAGAGAGAGAGAGAGAGAGAAAACGAACAAGCAGGGGAGGGACAGAGAGAGATGAAGAGAGAGAATCCCAAGCAGGCTCTGTGCTGTCAGTGCATGGCCCGATATGGGACTTGAACTCACAAACTGTGAGATCATGACCTGAGCTGAAACCAAGAGTCAGATGCTTAATCGGCTGAGCCACCCAAGCACCCTTGGTCCTGATTTTTTAATGTTTGCAACTAATTGAAGTTTTTGTCAGAATACCACTCAGCCACACAGTTCAGACCAAGTAAACACTGTCCATAATCTGGAACTGTCCTGTGCACAAAGACAGATGTCTGCAAACCTCTGACAGAATGCATGTTCCTTAATCCCCATCAACAAGAAATGATTCTAGATGACCTAACTTGTCAAGGATGATGCCAGTACATTATGCAGTTCTTGGTGGAAGAACCTCTCATCTATGACCCTACTCATCTATGGAGTAAAACCCTCATACTATAATCTGACATTATTTTTCTCTCACAAAACATTTGGTAGTAACAGGGAAAAAACTCAAGACTCTGTTTCTGAGTAGGTTGGGTTCATGAATATCCAGCATTCTTAATCAAGTTCATCTAAGAAAAATAGTCTTTCCCTGAGCAAAGGTATGCCACTCCCTTCTATAGTCTTTTGTGGATCTTGACTAAATTGCATTTCATGGTTGAGACAGGGGAAAATGCTGCCTCCCTATTCTGCTTCCTGCTTTTATTTTATGACCAAAAGTCATTTCTCAAATTATCTGGAGTCCCATAGTGATACGGCCCAGTGTTAAATGATGCTTGTAAGTTGGGTCACCTCAGGAAAATGTGTAATATTTAGAAATAATATAAGACTAATAATCATTTCTTCATCTTTTTATACATCTCAAAGTAAACTGAAGTGCAGGACAAGCTCAAAAGCAGAGGGAAGTTCAGTGCTTGTCATCTTCTGTCCTTTGTTTGGCTTCAAAGAACATCTATATTCCTAAGAAATAGCATTTCCTGTATGGAGGAGAACCAGCATTTGGAAAACTATTTAAAGGAATACACATATACAATTACATTTGAGGAAGGCTATAGGAAAAACGTCTGCTTATGATTTAATGGGCTGTACTTACAGAAAGAAGGTTTCTAAATCTGTAATTCATTCTTCCTTTAGGAAAGAGCCATATATAGTGTTAGGCCACTTGGAGATACACAACAGGGTCATAGGTAATCATTATTACAATATGCCACAGGAATTAAATCCTATAAATAATATCCAATTCTGAAAAGATGAGCATTGCAAATATAATTGTCTTTCCTTACTGAGGGTCATTGCTGCTGTGTATAGTTCCTCATAAGAAGTCCCAGGCAATTCCGCATGGTAGAGGAGGCTCTTTACTAATGTAAGAAAAAAGAAAGAAAGGAGGGAGGGAGGGAGGATGAGAGGAAGGAAGAAAGAAAGGGGGGGGGAAGGAAGGAAGGAAGGAAGGAAGGAAGGAAGGAAGGAAGGAAGGAAGGAAGGAAGGAAACACATTTTTAAAGCACTTAATATAAGTGAGGTATGTACAAAGTGCTTTGGGTGTATTTATTTATTCAGTACTTACGACAGCCTTGTGAGATAGGGTCTCATCTCTGTTTTACAAAAGAAAACACTAAGGGCTTAGAGAGGTTGACTGACTTGTCCAAGTCATACAGCTAGGAAGTGGTTAGTCTGGGAATCAAAACCAGGCTAAACCTCTTGGCACAGAACTTTGCTGAGATGGTTGGTGGGTCCTCAAGTTTACATAAACAAGACCAAGGGGATGGTATAATCATCTAAAAATACTCAGGATAAATCTCTGCTTTTGGCACCCACTCTGACACTGGCCTTTCTTCTCTGATAGGTATCATCTGTCCATATTGTTTAGAGGAAAATCTACTAACTGCATGAAAACATGGGGATGTAAAAGCAACAAACCAAACTACGTGATACCAAGTTTTGAAGGTTGTTAGGTAGTAACAGCTAGAACGGTTTAAATGGAAGATAGATTTTAATCTCAAGTACAGAAAAGTATAAAAATACATACAAATCCCAAAGCAGTACCAAATGGTTTGTTAGCTACCAGAAGTTTTGCGAAGATTATATCCCTATACAGAAAATACCTTACCCAACTAGTTTTGCCCTTTAGATATTTCAGAACAGCTGTCATGGAAGATTCCTCTAGATTCAGGATTGCTTTCAAGGAAAAGAGGCTACAACATGAACACTGATGGTCTGTTTAGGCAAAATTCAGTATTCACACCTAAAGGATGCTTAGAAATCATCTGATCTTTTACAGAACAATTGATACGCCCAGATCATTTGGTTTGGGTTTTTGTTGTTGTTGTTTTTTGTTGGTTTTGTTTTAGTTTGGTATGGGCTTTTTGTTTTTAGGATTAGAGTAAGGTGACTACGGTAGGGAAGAGAAGAGTTTGAGGTACATAAATAGGCACAGAATTCTGTCTGGATGTTGTTTTTTCCACATCAACTTGAAGGACACTGAGGTATCTAACCTATTACCAACAGAATCTAATAACATAATAGCAGCCCTTGTTCAATAGTCCAATTTCATTTGACGTGTCAACTATTCCTTCATGGAAAACTACATGCATAAGTTTTATTCTACTGTATCTAGTATGATTTCATGGCCCTTTTAAACTTTCTTTTTTTTTAAATTTTTTTTTAATGTTTATTTATTTTTGAGACAGAGAGAGACAGAGCATGAATGGGGGAGGGTCAGGGAGAGAGGGAGACACAGAATCTGAAGCAGGCTCCAGGCTCTGAGCTGTCAGCACAGAGCCCGACACGGGGCTCGAGCCCACGGACCGTGAGATCATGACCTGAGCCGAAGTCAGACGCTTAACCGACTGAGCCACCCAGGCACCCCTTAAACTTTCTTCTTTTAAAAAAAATGTTTATTTTTGAGAGAAAGAGAGCAGGGAAGGGACAGAGAGTGGGGGGAGGGGAGGACAGAGGATCTGAAGCAGGCTCTGTACTAATAGCACAGAGGCCCATGCGGAGCTTGAACTCAGGAACCTTGAGATCCTGACCTGAGCCAAAGTCAGTCACTTAACTGACTGAGCCACCCAGGCACCCCGGCCCTTTGAAACTTTCTATTGAGGAACAACATGGCAGTGGGAAGGATAATCTCAAGGACCTGGGACAAATTTATTAAACTTGAAACGTTACCCCCAAACTTATATTTAGGGTAAAATCTGGGAAGGTGTAGGAAAAATACTCATTTTTCACTCAAAACTATTTTAAGTGGCAACAAAACACTATACTTACCAAAGTTCTGCTTTGTCATGCCAGCTAGTGTCCATTCATGTAGCAGCTTCATAAAATCACTCGGGGCTTCAGAGTTGAATGCATGTGCCTACCTCATTGCTTTGAAATCAGTGGCATTCTAACCCAGTGGGATAATTTTACCAGTGAAGTCATCAGAATATATTAGCCCATCTTCAGTAGTTCTAGGAAGAACTGTGTTTGTCAGAGTACTTTTAAATGTACGGAGTTTGAGTTTATACATCACATTGCATTTCAGCAAGACTGCTTTATAATTGTCCCCCATTTCATTGTTATTTTTTAAGCTTAAAACAACAGAAATAAATTTCATTTACACGGTTAGATTGATCAATTACTTCAAAAATCACAGCTGTATCTGTCTGGTATCTATAAAAGATAGGTACCTTTTAAAGAGATGGCTATATAAAAAATAAAATTTTATGTTATTAGATTTTATTACCTAGAGAAAAAAAGTCCTTTCATTCATGATTTGCTCAAAACTAAGTCTGCAGCATTGCAAAAATTATACTATTTACATATGTAATATACAGCACTGTATAAGTTTAAGGTATAAATAATTTGACTTACATATATTATGAAATGATTACCACCAAAAGTTTAGTTAACATCCATCATCTCATAGAGGTGCCAAAAAGAAAAAAAAATGTTTTTTTCCTTTGTGGTTTTTTTTTCCCTTGTGAGGAGAACTCTTAGGATCTACTCTCTTAACAACTTTCAAATATGTCATACAGCAGTATTAACTATAGCCATCATGTTGTATGCTGCAGACATTTCTAAATCCAAATTCCTATTAGTTCAATGCCACTTTTACCTCAGTAAATTATGTATAAGTGAACTTAAAAAAAAAAAAAGAATAGCCTGGACTCTTTCCCAAGAACTTCCCTCCACTGCATGCATCATTGCTGCCCCTTTTTGGATCATGAGCGTGAGTTACTTTCAGGACTCTTGGCCACAGCCAAGAGGGCCTGAGCTTGCTTTCTATCCCTAATAATAATTATGCCCTGTATAATAATTATTATTATTATCCTTTCTCCTAAGTAGAAAAGTGACTGGACGAACCCAAAAGGACTAGGCTCTTCTTCCTCTGATTCAGATTTTCTTCTATTGCAGACTGGATTTGAGGACCCTCCCCTCCAGGTACAGGCTGCAGCTTCGGGGAGTGGGAATGGAGCTGATTCTGAGCCAGCTCGCCACGTCTTCTCCTTTTCCTGGTTGAACTCCCTGAACGAATGATGTTCATTCCAACTGTTGCCCTCTGTCTGCCTGGCTGAGATGCACACCAGCAGCAGGGAACCTAGATGAAATTAATACAATGCAGGTGATGAAAGGGACCTCTGAACAGAATTTCTGCAAAAAACCAAACCAAAACAAAACAAAAACCCCTTTAATTCCAGATGACTTTCCAGAGGGAAAACAATTTTGAAAAACATAGTTGCTGAAAGCATTGGAAAAAAAAAAAACTTGATCTTATGAAAATCTTTTATTGTGTGGGAAACATTATAAAGAGTATGTAGGTGTGATATGTGTGCGTGTGTCTGTAACAAGTGGCAAGTGTTGAAAAAGTATACACTACACTCTTGTCTCTAATAGGCATTGGCTTTTGTTATTATATCATAGTAGCTCTTATTCTTTCTTCTTTAACCGTGCAGTTGGTCAGTGAAATTCAGTGTTAATTCAGAAGTGACTGATTTATCAATATATGGACAAAAGGTAAATCATTGACCAAAGATATGAAACATTTTACAAAGGTTTCCTCATTTCCATAACAGATGTCACTCATATATCCAGAAATGTTCTTTAACTCTGGTGATATTTCCATAGTCCAGAAGGCTGAAGGCCTGGGACATTTCTTGTGACATTTTTTCTAATCTTAGTTAGATGTGCAGATATCAAGCAATTAAATTGAAAAAGAATTTCCATCAGCAATTGTCTACTTTCCTTATGTATCTACTGAGGCACCAACCTGGTGAACTATAGAATAACTGCATGTATTTAAATATATGTACACATACAATACACATATAAAATACATGTATATTTAAATCATGCTTTATTTGTCCCACCATGATGCCTCTTTCAAAACATAAGTATAACTTTATTCTGTATGAACTCTTAAATAAATGCTGTTTTTAACAACTTAGTCTTATAATGACTTATTCAGTGTTTCATGTTATCTTATTAATACATCAGTCAAGTGTATTTAAGGGGTCCCAAGGGAAGAAGCATCTACAGACATCCAAATTAATTTTGAAGTATTAAACATTCAATTGAATTTCTGTAAGTTGTAACTCAACTACCAAAGATAAATGCATTATAAAACTAATTGGCTGCACCTGTTCCATTTTAGAAATGCTAGAGATAATTTGTATCCTTAAGAATTAAACTAAGATTGGTATAGACATAAATGAGAAGCACACTTGTGAAGTTATTAAAGTCAAAATACTTTTTATATAAAAAGTTTCCCAAGTGCCATTTCACAGCATTATATTTAAGTGTAGAAACTATTGAGTTTCTCCTATTAGAAGTAGGCACTGGCAAATAGCATAGAAGAAGTATATTTTATGGTGCTAATGTAGTAGCTTCATAAAGTGAGACTTTCTCATACCAAAAAAAAAAAAAAAAAAAAAAAAAAAGGCAGCATGTTGGCCCTAGAGTTTGGAGGAATGCCCTGCCTCAACATTTCTCTTTTCCTTTCCTCCTTCCCTGCCCTTTCCAATTATTTAACATCTTATAGTTAATCAGGGTTAAATGTTATTTCTATTATGAATTGATCTACCATTCATAGAACTACCAAGTCTTAGAGCTGGAAGCAACTTCCCAAATTATTTAACTTAACCTCAGAGGAGTAACCTGAGGTACACAGATGAGTCCAAGGCGACTGCAGTATCTGTGTAAGCCACTTGACATATGTTTGTATTTTTAGTAGGAAATTAATGCAAAGAGTTTTCAGCACTTCTTGTGCTGCTGTCAGGTCGAAGGAAGCCAGGGGCTGGAAGTTTTACTCCTATGAATACTGAAAAGGAAAAAATAAAGTCATGATTACCTTTGCAGCTTTTATTAAAAATATAAATGTTCGACATTCTCTTACACAACCAAATTGACCAATGATTGGTAAGATGTTTTTATTACTGAAACGTTTACAAGGAAAGGTTGATTCAAAGAGCTTACAGATTTTGTTTCACCTATCCAAGAGAATGACACTCTCTTTGGCTCAGACCACAACAAAATAAATTGAGTGACTTCTGCCTGCTTCAAAACATTTCATTCTGGGTCCATACTTTCTAAACACCATTAAAGACACCTGGAAATGGAAACTAAAAGTAGACAATACAAATAACGTTTTGCTGCTGTTACTGTGTGTGAATACACTTTGTGCATGCTAATTAAGGAGTATAGGCTCTCTTGCTATACATCGTCTAGGCTTCAAGCTATAAAAAAAATAAATAAACAAATGGTATCAGAGCAACGCTATGGTACAGAATACTGTATTTGATTTTTTTTTATTATTTTTTTGCGTGCTAAATACTGCATCCTTTCGGCCAAACGCACAGTTTTATTTCCCAATAATCTCCATCAGTTTCCTGTTGCTGTGAGCTTGCTGCGCTAACTGCTCAGCCCTGGCCATTTCCAAGACTTCTCGGAGGAGGTGGAAGGTGAGATCCAGCGAGATGGGAGGTTCCTCGGATCGCCTCTGCCTCTCGAGTGTCTCCTGGCGGCTGCCGAGGGCGTTCTCGGCTCCGTGCTCAGCCGGACCTGCGGGGCTGTCGAGCGGCAGCGGGCGCCGGGGCAGCGGCAGCTGCTGCAGCAACGCTCGGAAAAAGTTGGCGGCCGCTTCGTCCGGTGAAAGGTGGCTGCCGCTGCCGCCAGAGACAGGTGAAGAGGCGGGCAAGAGGGGAGCAGCGGGGCTCTTGTTGAGGTTACCCAGGCGGAGGAAATATTCCTCTCCCATGCGGAGCAGGATGGGCCGAGCCTGTGGCTGTTGGGGCTGCTGGGGCTGCGGCGGCAGCTGGGAGAAATCCAGGGGCTGGGGCTGCTGAGGGGCCTGCCGGGCGCGCGGGATGGGTCCCCGGCTGAGGAGGGCCCTGCATGGCGGGCAGGGCAGGAAAGCCACCAGCAGGACGCCCGCGGACAAGAGAAGCGGCAGCCGCATGTTAGGGGCGCTCGCTGCGGCACAGAGGTGGGCGGAGAGCGGAATGAGAGGAGGGAAGAGAGAAAGAAAGAGTTGGTCAGAGTTGAGCTCAAACGGAAGGTGCGCTTGGGGGGTCTTCCTACACTTACACCCGTGGACCTGCCTTAGGCGTTCGGGCAGGCACTGTCCGCGGTGCTGAAGCGCCCGAACTGGGACTTCTAGAGTTGGGGGGCGGGGCGGGGCAGGAAAGGGGACGCCTACAAGGCTCAGCACCAAAACTCAGCCCCACGCCAGGCTGGAGTGACCCTTCTCCTTCTGAGACCCTCGAAGGGTCTCTGAGTCCCCTTTCTAACGATCCCCAAAACTGATTCCCCGAGCTCTCGAGAAGATCTACAAATTTCATATCTCACCCGCTGTAAATACCCGCCCGCCTTCCGGATGTTTCAGCGTTGTCCTCCCAAATGAGAACTGCCTCCTCCTCCTCCTCCTCCTCCTCCTCCTTCTCCTCTTTCTCTATCCTAGCCCTGAAGTCCTTCTCTCAGGGGTCGGGATCGATGGCGGGGGAGGTGGGGGCTCGTCTACACCGCCAGTGACGAGTAACTGGCAGTTTGAAAAACGATTAGCAACCGTCTAACTTTGCTTTTGACACATCCCAGTTACTATCAGAATCTTGAGGCACAGTCAGCAAATACACGCACACACTCAACATTCGGCCCCACCGGGACACCTGGCTCGGCCTCGCACACCGTGGCAGCCCAGGCAATGCAAAGTTGGAGGCACATTTCCGTCTAGGCGCTCCCTACCTTCTGAGGTGCTTCTGCAGGTGAGTGGGGCGCTGCCGCCTCTCTGCAGAGGAAAGTCTCCGGGGCTTTTTCAAGGGGTTTCTTCTTTTTTCCTTTCTGTCTTCACTCTCTTTTTCTTCTCTTCTCCTTCTCTCCAGTCTCTCAACCGATTTGGGCTCTGAGTTTCTCCACACCAGAGCCTGGAGTGGGATTTTATAGCGTCGACCCTCTTCAGAAACCACGCAGCATTTGCCTAATAAGCTGACGCTCTCTTGACAGCTCGATTGCGTGCTGCCTCTGCTCCTGCATAAATCATAGGGCCCTGCCAGAGAACGAGGGGCAGAGTTTTGCTATCTCAACACTGAATCTCACATCCAATTATATCAACAGATATTTATCGCCTCCTTGGTGACGTCAACGAGCCCTAAAATGGAAGGGCTTCTTATGACTTGTCCATTGACAAAAATTCTTGAATGAGATTTCCCAAGTATGAAAACATACTGACCTCTTACTATGAAAGGTGAAATTTAGGGTCAGAAAAGAGACATCGAATGAGAGGGGAAGGGAAGAGTATGGGACAGGAGGTCTATCAATGCAGAGTCCTGTGGGGAAAGCAGCAAGCAGTTACAGGGGATCTGGATCCCGCTTTTTTCTCTCCCCCTGACTTCTCTGACCAGTTGTCTCTGGAAACACCTCAGCATCTAAACATATCCTTTTGCTAGAGACAAACTGTCCCATCACCTTTCTGCCTGGTTAAGGATGATGAACAAGGAGATGGAAGTGCAGGGACATCCAGCTTTTAAGCTTCTACCTGCGTTTTCTTCCCAAGAGTAAATAAAGGAATTGTGAGTTTGCAGAACCAAGACCAATAAGTCTCTTGAAACAAGACTCAAGTCTTTTAAATGATTGGCAGGAGCTGCTTCCATGATGAAGGGGCCCAAGCCAGGGTCAGTTGGGGATGCAGCAAGATTTTAAATTCCCCCAGAACCTCACTGCTCCTCCTTTGTCTCTGTCAGAATCCAAAATTAATTGTTGATTTTTCTGTTCCCAAATTAGAGAAAGGACAAGCCAAAGGTGCATGAGTTACACAATCTTCATTTGGTCTACTTGATGAAAACCCAATGAGAGAAGAATCCATTCTAACTTCCTGTTCTATATTGGGAGAGGCGTAAACTGCCTGATAACAAGGCTGAATTCATCATTTGCATATTTTCACTGATGAATACTGAGTCTGTAAAAAGGTAATCTCATTCATTTTACTTCTAAATACTATCAACATCCATTATGGTATCCATATCAGGACACCCAGGTGTTTGTTTGTTTTTTTTTAAATCATTTCTTTTTCGAAATTTAAACGTGCTCCATGGAAGCCTGATAAGTAAATAAATGTTCTCTGCACTAACACAAAATGGAATGATAAGTCTGTGAAACCATACTCAAATTCCACATTAAATTGACACTATCATATAAGTGGGAGGCAATTACCTCTAATTTTGCCATTCAAAATGCAATTCCAAACTCTGGTGTCTATGATTTAATTCAGCTTATAGATAACCATCAGAGTTGTTTATCAGAAATCTCCCATTGCTCATTTCTGGTTAGCTCTGCTGCTTCCTTTGTAGCTACATGACAAATGATGCAATACATATTTCAACTCCTATTTTGGGTCTATACTAATTCACAACTGCTCTTAGAAACAAAAGGAAGGTAGAAAGAGAAATGATGGCAGTTTCCAGAGAATTCAGCCCATAGTTGCTCATTGTGCTATGGAATGTACTTTTATATGGAATGTACATAAGAGAACAAAAAAATGTGTCTTCTAGGAAAGATGCAGATTGTTAAAAGAAAATCAGAATTATAGAAAATGGTTGAGCTTCTATAGGAAAGCAGTGTTTTATGTTGGTAGGGGGCATACAAAACCTTGGTTTTTGTTATTGTGGGCTTTCCCCCCCCCTTTGAATGGATATTGACTTTTTTGCTTACTTTCCTTTATGACCCCTTCACTGTCCCCATTGGCAGAATCAGCTTAGATATCAATCTGGAGTTGAAAGTAGATTTGGAAGAAATTGTTCAGGTAAATGGATTCAGAAGAAGAACTAGGAAAAGGATAAGAGCATGAATTTAGCTGGGGAGGCCTGAGAGCTCCCTCCAGAGAAGACACATGTTTTGGACTCTAAACCCATACCCCTTAAGACCTCTCTCCTTTGGGCCATATGGAGGATGTTGTTTTATTATAGCTCCCTCATCACTGTTGAATCCTTGCTGTGAGATTTTCCTGAAGTAGGTAGTTGGTAGAGGACAAAGTGGCTCTGAATAGGGGTGACGACAAAAGGTCTGGATCCCAGAGGAGCAGGAACTGTGCACAGTAGCCTTTACTCTCCACAATTTATCCAAAAGTTAGATCTCATCAAATCACTGAACATTTACATTAGAAATGACTTGAAGAGATCATTGGTTTATTTTTTTTCCTTTTTAAATCTTTTATTTTTTTCATATGAAATCTATTGTCAAATTGGTTTCCATACAACACCCAGTGCTCATCCCAACAGGTGCCCTTCTCAATGCCCATCACCCGCTTTCCCCTCCCTCCCACCCCCCATCAACCCTCAGTTTATTCTCAGTTTTTAAGAGAGATCATTTGTTTAAATGAGAACCAGAGAAGTTAAGTGACTTAACTGATTAATGGTAAAGTCAGAATCAGAACCCAGTTCTTTGGACTAGCAGACTGTACTATTTCCATAATATAACAATACCCTTTGGAAACCCGCCCCCCTTTCTAGCAGAGACACAGAAACAAACAGAAGAAGATGAAGTTAGATAAAGTGATGCATTTATACACCATTCCTACCCTTTCCTTATATTAATAAATCTCCTAAGGAATGAGAACACAGGAGATTTTCTGTAAGTGCTGATGCCCCTGGAACGTGATTTTATATTAAAAATTTTTTAATGTTTATTTATTTCTGAGACAGAGAGAGACAGAGCATGAGTGGGGGAGGGGCAGAGAGAGAGGGAGACACAGAATCTGAAGCAGGCTCCAGGCTCTGAATTGTCAGCACAGAGCCGGACTCGGGGCTCAAACTCACAAACCGTGAGATCATGACCTGAGCCAAAGTTAGTCACTCAACCGACTGAGCCACCCAGGCGCCCTAACCTGGAACATGATTTTATTTTATTTTTTTTTTTTTATTTTTTAACATTTATTCATCCCTGAAAGGCAGAGAGACAGCGCGAATGGGGGAGGGGCAGAGAGAGAGGGAGACACAGAAACAGAAGCAGGCTCCAGGCTCCGAGCTATCAGCACAGAGCCCAACGCGGGGCTCGAACTCACGGACCACGAGATCACGACTCGAGCCGAAGTTGGCCACTTAACTGACTGAGCCACCCAGGCGCCCCTGGAACCTGATTTTAAATCTCTGGGTGCACACACTGCAATTTACCTTTCAGCTGAATCTTGTAGTTATAACATGAGGTTTTTATATATATTGCCAACTTAAGATACATTAATTTGATTTTCCACCTTAGTTCATGTTGGAGAAAAAAGATCTTTGGATAAAATATCGTTATGTGGTTCTCAAAGTAATGATATACACGTGCGACTGAAGACATAATGTAAGGCAAAGGACGTATATGTGCAGTACACTTAATGTCCAAGTCCATAAAAATTACCACTGACAGATGTAGGAATAACTTCTTGAAAGTAGTCACGGAAAACTAATCTAAATGCTTTTAGAACCCAGAAACACAACCCAAGGAACATGGGCATAAAAACAAGGATTACTTTACATTTTAAACCACATTTTTTCAATAAAAACATACTATAGGGTATAGTTAAATTTTTAGAGGCATGACACAGTAGCCCAATAAACAAAGAAGTATCAGAAATAATAGGTCACTGCTTGGCTTATTCCTGTCATCTGCATCTCCTTGCACTTTTGAGGAGTATCCCAATATGTGCTTCTGTTAGCAAAATGCAAACAAAGTCTCTAAGTTTGCTAACTGGAATATTTGTTGAAACGAATCTACCATCTCCAGTGACAGCCTTTAGAAATGCCTAAGGTGGGGCGCCTGGGTGGCGCAGTCGGTTGAGGGTCCGACTTCAGCCAGGTCACGATCTCGCGGTCCGTGAGTTCGAGCCCCGCGTCGGGCTCTGGGCTGATGGCTCGGAGCCCGGAGCCTGTTTCCGATTCTGTGTCTCCCTCTCTCTCTGCCCCTCCCCTGTTCATGCTCTGTCTCTCTCTGTCCCAAAAATAAATAAACGTTGGAAAAAAAAAAAAAAGAAAGAAAGAAATGCCTAGTAGGTAGACAGATGTTTTGGCAACTGTAATTGTGCTTCAGATAGATTAGTAACTGCCTTCGGCTTCCATAGGCAGTACGAGGGAACGGATCTCCAAGCACAAATATGTAACTGCCTCACCGGTAACAATAACTTTTATTATCACAGCCATTCATCCACTTAGCAGAAAACTTGGGAAAAATCATAAACGTATAAAGAAGAATACAAAATTCCTCAGATTCCAGAATCTAAATATAATCTCAGTTAAGGTTTTACTGTTTCCCTTGAGAATTTTTCCTGAGCACATGCATTTATGTAACTGAGATAACAATATGTTCCTATCTTTGAATCTCTGCTTTTATTTATTTTTTTTTTAATTTTTTTTCAACGTTTTTATTTATTTTTGGGACAGAGAGAGACAGAGCATGAACAGGGGAGGGGCAGAGAGAGAGGGAGACACAGAATCGGAAACAGGCTCCAGGCTCCGAGCCGTCAGCCCAGAGCCTGACGCCGGGCTCGAACTCACGGACCGTGAGATCGTGACCTGGCTGAAGCCGGACGCTTAACCGACTGCGCCACCCAGGCGCCCCTGAATCTCTGCTTTAAAAAAAAAACAAAAACAAAAACAAAACAAATCTCTCTCATTTAAAACTTAAAAGAAGTTGGTTGAAGCAATCTTTTCCATGTTCCTAGATTAGGTTTAGGACTTGTGCTCAATGCTCTCCTAACATCATGATTGTCTTCCATCCATAAAGCTCACATTTTATTTTATTTTTTTATTTATTTTTGAGAAAGAGACAGAGCACAAGAGGGGGAAGGGCAGAGAGAGAGAGGGAGACACAGAATATGAAGCAGGCTCCAGGCTCTGAGCGGTCAGCACAGACCCCGACGTGGGACTCGAACTCATGAAACATGAGATCATGACCTCAGCTTAATTCAGTCGCTTAACCAACTGAGGCACCCAGGTGCACCATAAAGCTCACATTTTCAAATCGTTACTTGTACAATATGTATCTTTCTTGCTGGACTATAAGCTGTGTGGCAGAGACTTGAGTATTATAAACTTCCATATTCATTACTCCCAGCCCCTAGCATAGTGCTGAAACATACAGCTGATAATCAATAAACCTTCTAAATGGATGAACTATATAGAAAACTTGTTGAATGAATGTATAGAAAATGACCTATAAGCCTATCATCAAGAAATAACTAGATGAACATTTTATAACTAAAATTTTATATTTATTTTTTTTTCATTTAAAATATCTCAGACATGTTTCTGTATCTAAATGATACCCATTTTATTGACTACAAGGAGATGTACCACAATTTCTATTCATTCCTCATTGTAGATCACCATCCTAATGACCTGCTTTTTAATTTTTCATCTACATCTGACCCTTGTACCTTTAAGTACATCCACAGAATCATTTCCTGATACTTCAAATATAAACAACATCTCTTAACCCTCCAGACTGTAAATGAGAATATTAGTATCACTTCAGCTTTTCACATAGCTTTCTGCACCTTGATCTACCAGGCTTTCTCATCTGTAGATTGTCCATGTTAATACTCGTCTCACTTCTAGATTGTCCATGTTAATACTTTTATAATCATTAAGTCTTCTGTATTTTTACTATAGATTGATCTAAAAGTTAAAAAGCAATACAGTTTGTAATTATTGACTGTGTAAAAATTGTTCACTGAATAAAAAAGTCATAGACTTTGATTACATTTCCTTGCCTTTGTTTTATAATACCAAATCACCTTTTTTTTTTTATATTCGGTCTGATTTTTCCTAGAATTACTAGAATTTCCTAGAATTACTGACTTAATTTTGTTCCCATTTTTCTTTTAGATTCTCAATCGTGACAAATCTGTTCCCTGTGTTTTATCATCCAATGTTGCTGATGAGAAATCCAATGTCATTCTGATTCTCATTTCTTTATAGGACCCTTTTCCCTCTCTCATTCTCACTTGAAGACTTTAGTATTTTGTCTTTGTCGTTGACGTTCTGAAATTTCACAATGCTATTGGGTCTTTCTTTACTTATCCATTTTAATTTGGAGATTCTTGCTCTTCAAGTGTAGGAAAATTTCTTGCATTACTAACTTCTATGATAATTTCCTCCACTTTCTGCTCTTTCTTTCTGGGACTTCATTTTTTTTTTTTTTGTTTTTTTCTTTGTTTGTTTGTTTTTGAGAGAGAGAGAGACAGAGAGACAGAGGCAGAGAGACAGAGACAGAGAGACAGAGAGAACACGAGCAGGGGAGAGGCAGAGAGATGGAGACAGAATCTGAAGCAGGCTCCAGGCTCTGAGCTGCCAGCACAGAGTCCAACCCAGGGCTCAAACCCACCAACTGCAATATCATGACCTGAGCCTAAGTCAGACGCTCAACCGACTGAGCCACCCAGGCACCCCTCTTTCTGGGACTTCTATTATAAGATGTTCCCCCTCTGCTGGCCCTCTATGTTTATTATATTCTCTCCTTTTAGGGCTCTTTCTTTTGTGTTCTACTTTCTGGGAGGGCCTTAAATATCCTACGGTTCTTCAATTAAATTTATTTTACAACATATATTCAACTTCCAGGCTTTTTATTCTTTCTCCATCCTTTGTTCATAGCTCTTATTTTTGCTGTATAATTTAACTGTTTCTCAAATTTCTTTAAGAGTATTAAGTAGGAAACATTAACCTTCTTTCCCTGAATTATCTGTTCCATCCACGGTCATTTTAAAAAATGTATTTTCTTGGTTTCTCTATTTTATGTTGGAGACTATCCTTAAATCTCTTAAGGTAAACTATGTATAAATGGTGGCGCTCTCATATTTAAGAATTTGGTGATACAGGGGCGCCTGGATGGCTCAGTCAGTTGAGCGACCAACTTCGGCTCAGGTCATGATCTCATAGCTTATGAGTTCAAGCCCCCCATTGGGCTCTGTGCTGACAACTCGGAGCCTGAAATCTGCTTCGGATTCTGTGTTTCCCTCTCTCTCTGCCCCTCCCCTGCTCATGCTCTGTCTCTCTCTCTCAAAAATAATAAATAAACATTAAAAAATATTTTTAAGGGGTGTCTGGATGGCTCAGTCAGTTGAGCACCGATATTGGCTCCGATCGTGATCTCACAGCTTGTGAGTTCAAGCCCCCCAGTGGGCTCTGTGTTGACAGCCTGGAGTCTGCTTTGGGTTTTGTGCCTCCCTCTTTCTCTGCCCCTTCCCTACTCATGCTCTGTCTCTCTCTTTCTCTCAAAAATAAACATTAAATTAAAAAAAAATTTTTTTTTAAATAATTAGGTGATACAAAGCTTACCGGGAACTCTCCGTGAAGAACAAGGATCTTGTCACCAAGCAGCCTACCTCTTAGGGCGATCAGATAGTGAAACAGTCACCAATCAGTGTCAAATTACAGAGAACTTTTATCTGGAGCTATTCAATTTCAGTTAAGGAAAATACAGGTATTAGTCTGTTAGAGTTGCCAACATGAAGTGCCACAGACTGGGTGGTTGAAACAAACAAAAACGTATTTTCTCATGTCTCTGGAGGCTGTAAGTCCAAGATTAAGGTGTCGGCAGGGTCAGTTTCTTCTGAGGCTCATTTCCTCGCCTTGCAGATGGCAGTCTTCTCCCTGTGCCTTCGCATGGCCTTTCCTCTGTGCACGTCTCTCTTAATCCCATCTTCTCATAAGGACTGGGGTCATACTGGACCCCATACAACCTCATTTTACCTTAAGTACCTCTTTAAAGGCCCTATCTCCAAATACAGTCACATTCTGAGGTACTGGGGGTTAGGACTTTAAGATAGGAATGTTGGGGGGATGCAATTTGGCCAATAATAACATACGTTGCAAATGTTTCTTTTCTTTTTGCCTAACAGGTAGATGTTTGGATGTTCAACATTCTCCACAAGGGATGAGAAATGTTGCTAGAGGGCTTGACTCTTCCAAATATAGACCTTCAAGTATCCTCCCTATTTTGACCCCTTTTCTCCTTCTTGCCTTTGGTGATACTTGGAATTTCTAAGTCCTGAGCCCCTCCTTGGTTCTGTAGGTGGGATCCTTCCTCAGCTGCCTGTTCTTTTGTGTGCCTCTGCAATAGCTTCCTTACCTTCTTCCTCAGACACCACTCCCATTTTCTGTGTTCTCCTTCCTCAGCTACCCCCTTTGCAGACCCTTCATCCTCTCTGCTCCACTTATTTCAGAAGTTTGTTAAGCCCTCTTACCTGCATATAGTCCTCATCCTAGTCTATCATTTTGGGTTTATACTACCACTTTGATGGAATCTCAGAGGGAGGGGAGGTAAACACATATGTGTTTTGGAAAGACTTCTCTGAACACAGTGTTGGAGAGTAGATTGGAGGGGCATGGAGGCAGACAAATGAATTATGGTCTTCAGGTCATTAACACTGGGTCTCTGTAGCATGAACATCACATGCCAGTGATGACAGGAGCTGTACAAGACAATGGCAGGGTCTCCCATGAGTGCTCCAGGAGCCTGGGACACTACCCATGGGCAGCTACACTCCTGTTTGGGGGTTTATAGGGGCAGGGCTTCCTTTCAGTTCCCCATCAGTCAATAATTCTCTCAGCATCCAGGAATCATGGTGTGCTTCATCTCCCTTCCTCAGAAAATGGCAAGAATTTTGTTACACATCCCTTTATTTTTCCAAAAGTTAGGAAGTTAGTTACCCTGGAGAGATGACTCAGAGCAACAGAAAAGGGGCACGTTTCTGCTTCTCTAACAAGGCCTTGTGTTGATAGACAGGACTGACCTTTCTATTTACATCATAATACATCGAATTTTCTGTTTTAGGCTCCGGATAATGGATGGAGGGCAGTGAGAAGATGTGTGTGAACTTTCTGTCACGAAGGGCAATTTGCAGGAACTAATCATCTTACAATGGTTGGTCATAAGAAAGAAATCCATCAACCAAGCATCCTGCATAGGTATTTATATTCATGAACATCTCTTGACTCTAAAGAAAGATTTCTCAAAGAACTCTCCTAGGAATTTACTGGTGTTCCATAGGGAAAGACGGAGGAGGGGGATGTAAAGAAAGGTTAAACACATTTTTTTAATGCAGGATTTTCTAGTATTTAAAAATTTTTCTGCAGTGTAAATCCTCAAGTCTTCAGTGTTTCCCAGACTTATTTGACCACAAAGCAAGTTTATTGTGGCACTAGTTGGGAGATACAATAACTCAAGGCATTTTATGTGGAGTCCAGCTACACTTTCTTTGGCATCCATATTAAAGTCCATGATTAGAGCTACTGAGTCATTATTTTCTACCACTCCTGGAAGAAACTTTAAAGATAACTTTTTTTTTTTTTTTTTTTTTTTTTTTTTTTTTTTTACCCTTGAAGAGAGGGTTTCAGGGTATGGGGAAATGCCATTTCCAATGCTTCTCAGGATTACCTGCCCTGGGAAGGGTCACCTGGGAAAGAGCTGTAGAGCTCTCTCTCACCACCCATAAATGGTCAAGTACACTTCCTGGTGAGGAGAAGGACTTGGTCTCTACAGTAATTTAGCCCAGTCAAAATCTGTGGGCCTACCTTGCAAAGGAGGAACTTCTTTGAGTGTGAAAAGGCATTAGTGTCCTAGACAAAACTGATTGTAATGGGTGATACTGGGTTTTTCACACACACACACACACACACACACAAAAACTCAGTCACTCAAGAAGTAGTAGGCAGTGAGGACCATAAGGATGGACAGAGATGACAAGTAGCCAACCTTTAGCAGCTGTGGATTTCAAAGATGCTGTTTCTCATTGTGGGTGTAGACCTTTTTTGAACTTTGCTGCAAGCTCTTTTCATCTCCAAGGCTTCCATCATCCATTTGTGGGAAATGTGATGCTAGCTTTCATTATGAGAGCTACAGTTATTTTTCTTATGTGTATGTGCTTGTTCATCTGTGTTCTCGTTCTTTTTGAGATTTCTTCCCACCTTGTAGCCCGTAACTCCTAGTACACTACTTACATGTGGTGTTTGCTTGGTTGTTAGATTGACTATGTCCTACTTAAGAGGACATTAATTCAAGGTGGTCTCACAACTGTGAGTCAACAAACTCTTGAAAGGATGGCTATATGAAACCTGTGTGTGGGAAAGAAAGGATCTGTCTCATTTGCCACAGTCACTGTTCTCTTTTCCATGAATTTTAGAAGTGATCTGAGCAATAGTGTTCCCAGGATAATGAAAAAGATTTTAATGGCCTCAAGCGGCGGTGAAGTTTAATGCTCCTCTTATTCATATAAAGTTAAATATAGATACATACTTGAGCCTCACCTCATTTTCCAATTTGTTTTCCTTGTAGTTTAAGTCTCAATAGCTGTAAAGTTCTGTCTTGTGCTAATGTACTCTTCGCAGCAACAACAATAATTGCAATAAAGGGATCTTTCAAATTTGAATGGAGAAATACAATTATATAATCTGATAGATTTCTTCTGTAAAAAGAGTTACGCAGCTTTTTGAGGCAGAACCATATCAGATTCCTGTTCATAATGGAATCTGTTCTCTTTACCTGGAGATTTCCCTAAGAAGAACAAAACTCTTCAAAGCAGCCTTGCAAATAGAACACCTGGCTCCGTGTTCCTGTGGGGATATACCCTAGAGTTCTGTACGGCAGTTGTCAGATTACCTCAATACAGTTTTGACTCTATTATTTCCTAGGTGGGTGACCTTGGGCAAGTTATTTAAATTTCCAAAACTTATTTCCTTATTTGTCAAGCCAATATAAAACGTAACTTTCTTTATTTGCCCCTCTTAGGGTTATGGAATTAAATGAGAGTGAATTCAGGGCCTAAAACAGAAGAAGCAGTCAATAAACATTAGTTATTTCTGTTGTGGGCTAATGATGCGGTTACTGCTACTGCTGAAGGCAGTGATTCTATTTAATCTCAGCTCCTCAGAGCCTAGCATTAGCTCAGTATTTACTAGGCTTATGTTTATTAATGAAATAAAATAAATGTAATCACTGAGATGTTCTTTTTCTAATACCGGAGGTTTTTCAGCCACCCAGATGATTTAGAAAAAGAAAATTTGGGGGGGGGGGGTGCGCCTGGGTGGCTCAGTCGGTTAAGCGTCCACTTTGGCTCAGATCATGATCTCACGGTTCGGTTCGTGGGTTCGAGTGTTGACAAAGCCTGGAGCCTGCTTCAGATTCTGTGTCTCCCTCCCTTTCTGCCCCTCCCCTGCTCACCCTCTGTCTCTCCCTGTCTCTCAAAAATAAATAAACTTGAAAAAGTTCTTTCAAAAAGAAAAAAATTTTTAATCAACAATTTTTGTTTTTTAAGAGCAGTTTTAGGTTTACAGAAAGAAGTGAGCAGGAAGTACAAGGAACTCCCATGTACTCTCTCCCTCCACCTAAGTTTTCCCCCATTACTACTAATATCTTGCACTGGGATGCTACATTTGTTACAACTGATGTGCCAATAATGTTGATACGTTATTACTAATTACATTATTACTAATTACATTACTATTACATTATTACTAATGTAAAGCTACAGTTTACGTTAAGGTTCACTCTTTGTGTTGTATATTCTGTGAGTTTTGACAAATGTATAATGTCATGTATCCACCATGACAGCGTCACACAGAGTCATTTCACAGCCCTAAACATCCCTTATGCACCACCTATTCATGCCTTCCTCCCTCCCCCTCTACCTCCAATCCCTGATCGCTTTACTGCCCTTATGCTTTGCCTGTTCCAGAATGACATATAGTTGCAATCACACAGTCTGCAGCCTTTTCAAACTGACTTCTTCCACTATGCATTTCAGGTTCCTCCTTGTCTTCTCAAAGATACACTTTTACTTCAGAATAGCATAATTTTGAGCTGGGAAATATCTGTTTGGCTGATGTCACTCTATTTGGTAAATGTCTGCTCACTTAAGGATTATTTCTGGGTTGAAACTTCTGTTCTTAACTTAATCATTTATCCATTTAACTGAAACTAGGTGTACTCAAGGGGGAATTTTACATTATAAGGAGGGGTTAAAGACAACAATAAAATTCCTAATAAAAAATAAAATACAAGAATATAAACATCCCTTTTCTATACTAAGATCAGTGAGTCCTTCACTTCCCAGTGGGAGCTCCATTGCCCCACAGGCTGCTACAGACCTGCCAGGTTCTCCAAATTTGACCTGGATGGCCACTTGCATCAAGGTAGCTGAGAGTCCATTTTTTTCTCCACACCCTAAATGTTCTTGGATGACCTTACTATTGTTCATTCTTAGTTTCTGCTCTAAGGTTAGGCAATAAAAAATAATCATTCATCACAATTTTGAAAAATCTTCTTTTACTCATCTGTTTTCCTGCCTCAATCCCCAGATGACCCCTCCACCCCCTTCTTCAGCCGGAGGGAGGCATTGGGGACAGCATAGGTGCAGCTGCCTTCACGTCTTCCCAGGAGGCCAGCCCTAGACTGACAGGCCTCTTCCAAATATCATTTCTTTAATAATTGCATGTTCATCCTGTTCCATCAAATATTCTGAGATACAGTTTCTTGTGCACCCCTTCAGCTTCCTCTTACCTCCACAATGTTTACACCTTTCAAGCACTTATAAATAGTATGTCTCTCCCCACTGGTCTAAATTTAGAAAATGCATAAATATATTTATTTGGCTCCTTCAGCGGCTTTCTTAAAAGCCACCTTCCTGGGTGCTTGAACTTTCCGTAGGGCTTTTTGTGGGGGAAGATGGCAAAGAGTAGGCTTTTCACCAAACCTCCTGAAGCTACGTCATTTAGAGTTCCGTAAAAGAGCTGTCATTTTCCCCCTGCTCCTATTTCTGTGTCTAATCGTGGGGGAGGCTCTTGATCTTGAAGCAGAGTGCCACTGAGATGTCCATTCCCATATACACAGGTGGCCTCCTTGATATAGGGCCAGGGTGGTGAGACTGGTTGGATGGGGTTGGGAGCACCAAGAAGGGGATGGCTCAAAGAAGGGCCCTTGTGTCTATCCTAGTCTCAACCACATCCCCAAAATAATGGCAGGGCCCCTGAAGCCATGTCAGTTCTCTTCAACACTGAGCACCTTCAGTGGGTCATGAATAAACATAAGGATAAACATAAACAGTGGCTGAAAACTGGGGCTTTGAGATTTTAATGAAATATAAAAATGTCAACCCATGTTTGTATCTGTTGGGATTTTATCAGAAATCTTCTGTGGGTGGATGGGTACTATGAAAGGAGCTGAGCAGGTTCTCAGAAACTAGCCACTGAGACTTCTCATCTGGACCTTTGAGCCACTGCAGCTCCTTCCCTTTTGGTCAAGGAAAGTGTCTCCTTTTTATGCTTCTTCTAGAAGTCTCTACCTTCCTTATCTCTAATCTTCATTGGAACCTTGTTAAAAAGTAGATGTTATTATATACGGTCTGTAGATGAAGAACCAGAGGCTCAGAATGGGCAAGTAAGTTGGCTGGTGTCTCCCAGCTAATATATGAAGGGGTGCTGGGATCCCCAAAGAGTTTCTCTGTTCTTTCCTCCCCCTTTCTTATTCAGGCCTCCCAGGAGCTCTAGGGAGGGTTGAGGTAGGACACATGGTTTTGAAGGAACAGGCCCCATATTTACCCCATGCTCCTGGTTTGTCTCCTTCTTTGGCACTAACCACAAGGTGTGATTATGAGGAATATCACTGCCTGTGTTCATTACACTCAAAAGAACAGTAACTAAAACATCTGGGCTCAATGGGAACATCCTTGGAAACTTACCTAGGTATTATCCATAGTTATTTGCTGTTTGCTCTTGTTTTTTCCTCCTTAATTTTAATCCTCACACCTCTTCTATATAAACCATGCTGAACATCCCATTCCATCCACCCTTTGCTGTCATCCCCAGGAGCAAGGGGGACAATCTACTAAAAAAAAAAATGTGTTTATCCAGATCTTCAAAATAGATTACAACCTCCCATCTATCTGGACCTTGAAAACATTTATATCATTTCTCATTCTATAATGGCTGTTATGTTGATGTTTATGCTTCACACCAGTTTCTAAATTAATATTTGCTATATGGAGGCCTGCTAATTAATATGTACCTCTCCTGAAATTTCAAATCAGCTATTTGAAATGGGAGGAAGGCAGAAAGCAACTTGCAAATTCTGTGCATAATGAAGTGAGGAACAAGCTCACATAATGAAGACAAACAATTATACAACATTTGCATGATTCTTTTTTCTTACAACATGAGATAAGACACACGGAGCTGATTAGCATGCTGCCTTTGCCGTGAGTCTTGCTTCTTATTTCCCCACCATTTGGTAGAATTTTCAAAGCCAAGAGCAGATCACACTGTTTTGTGAAAGTTTTCTTATATTATTCTGTCAGGCAGGGACTGTCAGGCAACCAAGATCACCTTGCCAAATTCACTCTGACATAAGTGACTGTCCCTGGGGGTGTGTCCCTCAGCTGACAAACATATGCCCAGAGGAAGACCCCAATTCAGGTTCTAACCACTGAACTCAACTGGCCAAAGAGTACTGAAAATAATTCTTTCTAGTCCCCAAAATATTTACTGAGCTTCTACTATGTCTTAGCCCCCATACTACATGCTGGAGAGAAAAATGGACAAGTAAAATCCCCACTGCCCTTGAAGTAGTCACTGCTCATCAAGGAAGACGTGTTAACAACAATTATGGTAAGTGGGGTCTGTAAGTACAAAGAAGGGAGTCTACTCTGACAGTGGGGAGGAGGAAGGTTTGGGAAGAGCTCCACAGAAGGAAACTGATTCAGGCAAGCTGGGGATTCATCCAAGGTGCTTGAGAGGCTGTTGTGCAGCATGGTTAAGAGCCCACCTTCTTGAACTCAAATCTAAGCTCTGTAACTTACTAGCTGAGTGACTGGGTCGGTCACATAAATTTTCTATACCTCAGTTTCTTCGTCGGCAAAATGGGGATAAAAATGGACTTACCCCATAGAATTACTGCTGTGAGGATTAAATGAGTTCTATACAAAGTCCTTAGTATGGCTTCTGGAACACATTAAGTGCTGTGTGTTAGCTCTCATTATCTGAACTATGGCAGGAGCTTGAGAGGGAAGTCAAAGCCTAAAGAAACGTTAAGTGCAAGTAAAGGCAGGATGTAGGGCAGAGGGAGAAACCCAAACAGATCTTATCATTTTGTCTTAGGCAATGGGGCAGATGGTGAACATAGCAGGAGAGCAGTTTGGGATAAGAAGATGACAAGATTTATTTGAAAAGTACTGAGACTAAAGAGCCTGTGAAATATTCAGAAGAAAGATCTAACCAGCAATTGTAAATAGGAGTGTGAGCTCTAGAGAGAAGTCTGAACAAGCCTGGAGAACTGGAATCCTTAACAAGAGGTTGAAGCCAGGGCTTGGAATGGTGCAGGGTAAGAAGAGAAGCCAGGGAGGGAGCTCAGGACAGTCAAGATTTAAAGGGTAGCCAGAGATCATGGGGGAGACTGAGAAGGGGCAGTTCAAGAGTGAGAAGGAGAACCAGGAAAGAATGGTCTCAAGAGGCAGAAGGGAAGAGAGCTCTTGAAGGAGAGAGCCGTCAGAAAGGTAAAATGCTACCTGATATAAAAGATGGAGAGAGATCCATTTGCTTTGGCAGCCAAATCCAGGGGTTAAAGAGCTGAAAATGCAAAAGGGAAGACTGAGAAAGCACAGAGATTTTAACTGCAGGAAGCAATCACCTCCTCTAGGGCCAGGGAAACAAAGGCAGAGGTGGGAGCCATTCGAATCCAGGCCCTTGGAGCAGAGGCCCCATGGAGCTGGGCTCTGGCCTCAAAGGAGGGAGTGCTGCCCAGCTGCTTCTGATACCTCTGGAGCTCATTTAAGGGCCTTGGGGAGCTTGGACTCAGGGGAGGGAGCCTACTCAGCTAGAGCTGATGCCTTAGAAACTTGAAGGATGGGCCCAGCAGAGCAGAGGCTGCGACCTCTGAGGAGAAGGGCATGAGGGTGCTGGCAGAAGCAGGGGACTGGAGCCAACAACTCCATCTGAGGTGTGGGGCTGTTTCTGGGGAGATGCTGACCAAAACAGCACGCAAATGGGGAAGAACAAACCCTTTCCACCTCCTCCTGCCTGACAGTCTCCCTCTAGTGTCCCCTCTCAGCAACACCCAGTGGAAACCAGATGACAAAGGACAAATGGAGTTTGCAGACTCCTGGTCCCAGGATCCCAAAAGAGAGTCTAGAAAGGTGGTCTGAGGCTGAGCAACTGGCTTTTTAATCTGCATAGTGACCCTCACAAGTAGAATTTTAATGGTTTGGAGGAAAGCCATCTAACAATGGGTTGAGAAGCCAAAGTCAAGACAGTAAATCAGGACCATTTTCTCAATAAGTTTTGCCATAAAAGAGAGAAGAGAATAAAGTGATAGGCAGAGGTAAATACAATGTTCAGGAAGGGAATTTCATTGTTTGTTTGTTTGTTTGTTTGTTTGTGTACTAAGAAGGAAGACCCTAAAGCAAGTTTCAACCTGAGCCCATAGGAAGGTGAGTTCCATACTGATGAGTAAAAGCATTTCTAGGAGATAGGAAAGATAGAACCCAGTGTGTAGGTGCAAGGATTGGCCGAAGGCAGAAGCAAGAGAACACTGATTCCTGTGAGAGGTGAAGATGTTTCATAAAAAAACAAACAAAACACCCACTTTGTAAGTGATGTGCTGAGTCCTACAAAATGATCTAAACAGAAAGCACCTCTCCTCTCTTCCCCAAGGTCTTTCAGGTCTTCACACAGATCATCACTGAGGCCTTCTTTGACCACTCTATCTAAAATTTTAACCCATCCTTCCCACATACATGGAACCCCCCCTATTTGTCCTCTTTAGTGTTCACATTCTATCTTAATTATCAGATTTATTTGTTGTCTCCCCAAAAGGCAAGGATTTTTGTCTGTTTTGCTCATTGTTGTAATCCAGAATTAAGACAATCCTTGGCACAAAGTAGGCACTAAGTATTTGCTGAATACATGAATGAATGAAACCCCCATGTGTAAGTACTACTGAAACAGAGAATGGAATACACGTATCACTCAACTAGTATTCAGACACTTTCTGCTGGGCCCTATGGCGGACATGGGAAAAGAATATGGAGGAGTCTCTTCTATCATAGAATTTATAATATTTGAAGAAATGAAACAAATTTTCCCATATGGTAACAAAAGAGTGACTGAACCCTGCCCTCCTTCATCCCAGACTTCACTTTCCCCTTCAGATTGGTCTCCAATCATCTCTCTCTCTCTCTCTCTCTCTCTCTTGGATCCCTGGAGACTCACAGTCCACAGCATTCTTTCTGCTCCCAAGCCCAGGATTCAGTGTCTTCAGCTGGTCAAGGTCAAGGTCATGGGCTCCAGTGGGCAGTTCTTGGCCCCTCCTGGGAGTAAGATTAGAAGGTCTGGGCCCACTTGTGAAGCTCTTTCACACCTGACACGTGTGTGTCTTCAAAGCCTCATCAGAGCTGACTTTGATGGGCAGCAGAAGTCCTCCAGGCAGCAGGCTGCCAATACTGTCAGCCCAAATTGGGTGATGGGGGGTTGGGGGTCAAATCACCATCTGTCAAGGTGTTAGAAGAGATCTCAGAGTGCTTTGTGGATGCTAAGGATGAAAAATCAGCAACACCAAATGAGTGTGTGCTGTCCTTAGAGGAAGCACTGGGTAATACTGCTATACTCTGGACTATTCTGATAAAATTCTGTTTATTCCTTTTTGAGCAAACCCAAATTTAGTGCACCCAATGTGTATGCATACATACACATGCCACATAGAAATGCACAGACATCACGCACACCCACAATACACAAATACAGGCAGGCACTCAGTGTGTGTGCGGACACACACACACACACACACACACACACACACTGCAATGCTTGTCCTCAGCCAGAGAGTTGGAGGAAATAAATAATACACGAATGAATGAATGAAGTCGGTATTTTATCTGTAATCATTTAATAGAGGATAGAACACAGTAGCCATCTACTCTCAACCTCCCAGTTTAAAGCAGTTTCTTACTGAGATCAGAGTTTAATTTCTTTTTTAAAACATGCAAAAGTTTGAGGTAAAGGGTTCCTCCCAAAAGCTTTTGCTGTTACTAGAGTTTATTAATTCAAGGAATCCAGATAATCTGTTGGGGACTTCTTCCTTTAAAGAGGAGAAATCTCTCTGAAGAGAACAAATCATGCTGAAGCAGAAAAGTTGAGTTCGTGGAAAGGGCACGAGACTAGGAGTCAACTGAACTGGATTCCAATCCTGTCTTTTCCACTACTGTTAGATGCAACTGTGTGCAAATTACTTCTTCTCTCAAAGTCTCAGTTTTATCATTTATAATTTATAATAAAGGTGAGGTAGGAGAGCCTTTAATTTACATATAGTGCACTGACCATCCATACTCATCTATATTCTGCCCTTAGACTTCCTAAAATAGAGAAAGCCACAGATTGATTCTCAACTGGGTAGGAATTTTGCCCTACTGCCCAGGGACATTTGTCAATGTCTAAAGATACTTGGTTGTCATGACTGGCATCTAGTGAGTAGAAGTCAGGGATGCTACTAACCATCCTTCCATGCACAGGACAGGTCCTACAACAAAGAATTATGTAACCCAAAATGTTAGAAGTGCCAAATTTAAGAAATCTTGCTCTTGACCCAACAGTTGATCTCACACTTTAAAACCCTCTTCTTATTGGCAGACTGACAGATGTCTATCTACCCACCGTTACGGACTGAAAAGTATCCTCCCCCAAATTCATATGTTGAAGTCCTAATTCCCAGTACGTCAGAATGTGAATGTATTTGGAGATGGGGCCCTAAAAAAGAGGTAATTAATTTAAAATGAGACCATTAGGGTGGGTCCTAATCCAATAGGCCAGTATTTATAAGAAGAGGAAGGAACACCAGAGATACACGCACTCAGAAGAAAGGCTATGAGAGGACACAGTGAGAAGATGACCTTATGCTGGCCAAAGAGTAAGGCTTCAGGAGAAACCAAAACCTGCCAACGCCATTATCTTGGACTTGCAGGCTCTAAAACTGTAAATAAATACATTTCTGCTGTTTAAGCCACATGGTCCATGGTATTTTGTTATGACAGCCCTAGCAAACTAATATACCCATTATGTAAGTAACAAGAGGATTCTTTTCCAAAGCAATGGAATGCCCACAGAGAAAAGACCTCAAACCTGAGAATTATGGGTCCCCAGGATTATTGTCCACTTCTGCACATCACGTTAAAGGCAACTGCCAACCTGAAAGCATTGACCACTCCCCTTCCCCTTACACACACACACACACCCCTCAAGATCAGTTTATTGTCTGGTTCTTAAATATGATGCAATAGCCAAATATCACGGGACTTTTCAGGAAATTCCATAACATAAGAGAGAGGCCAAAATAAACAAGCAGAATATGTCATTCTGAAAGGAACAGCTATACTTTGGAAAAACACAATTTAAACTTTAAAAATTTTTCTAATTAATATTTTTAGAAATAGGGGCGCACGAATGGCTCAGTCAGTTAAGCGTCCAACTTCAACTCAGGTCATGATCTCACAGTCCATGAGTTCAAGCCCCGTGTCAGGCTCTGTCCTGACAGCTCCAACCTCGGAGCTCAGAGACTGGAGCCTGCTTCAGATTCTGTGTCTCCCTCTCTCCCTGCCCCTCCCCACTCATGCATGCATGCACGCACACACACTCTCTCTCTCTCTCAAAAATAAACATTAAAAAAAATTTTTAAAAAGGAGTAAAAAAAATTATTGCATCAGCAAAATATAAATAGCTAATGAGGAACTATTGTAAAATGAAAATATGACTCTGAAATTCAAATAAATTATGGATACAATCTAATAAAATCACCACGAAGTAGAACAAAGAGATGTGAAAAACTAAGAGAAAATCTAAGATATATAGAGAATCAGTCTAAGAAGCCTCATGCCAAATCAATGGAGTGACAGAGAGAGAAAACAAAGAGGAAGTAATCATCAAGGAAACATCACAATGGTTTTCCAAAAGTCAAAGGACATGAGTGTATAAATTCAGATGCCAATCAAGTGCCCAAGGCAATAAGCTACCTAAGTCGCATAATGCATGTACACGTGCATACATACACTCTAGACTCAGTATTATAGAAGTTTTTTTTGAGATTTGACATTTATTAATTGATGAAATACTAATTCTAAATTCCAGTGTTGAAGCTGTCCATCAAAAGAAGTCTTCTCAAAATCTTTTGCAGCAAAGTGGGTATTTGAATTATATCTGAAAAAAATTGCCTATATTTTTGAGGGTTATTATAATACACTGTGCAGAATTGGACAGATGTTCTGTGGTTTGGTTTCTCTTTCTTCTCTCTCCTGCTTGCTCTGTGCGACAGTGGCAGCTCATTTCTCTTAGGCTGGAAAGCCCAGCTCTTGGAAGTAACATCCCTCCCACACCTGGTTACAAGTAGTGGTTGTGCTATACACAGCATCATGCTTACTGGTGTGGTCCCTCCTGGCCTTTTGTACTGAGTTTCCTTTTTAAAAAAATAGCTCTTGTAAAAAGGCACAATAAATCATTCAATGCAGGTGATACTTCAGTGGTTCCTAGGCAGTCTGTTGCCCGCCCTGGACATCTCAGCAACACCCAGTGCCAGGCATTTCAGTAATAAAGAGAAGATACTAAGAAGCTTCAGTAGGAAAAAGAGAAATTTAAAATATACTTATAAAAAATTAAAACTCTGACCAGCATCAGACATCTTATCAGCTACACTAGATCTGCGAAGAAATGGACCAAAGGCCTTCAAAGTTCTGAGTTAAAATGACTGTCAAACTTGAATTCCATACTCAACCCAACAATCAAGGATTAGGGTGAAAAGAGCCATTTCCACAAATGCATAAACTGAAAAATACCACATTTCACACTTGTCAGCAATACGACCCTGAGATCCCCGCCCTACAGGAATGCAGTTCCTTGAAGTTCTAAGTCCCCTCCTGGTGTCTGGGAGTTAATCGTGCCAGATGGAGAGAACCGAGCTCAGATCTGGTTTTGCATGGGATCTGGTCTCCAGAAGTGTCTTCTTTGAAACTTCCTAAGGCCTCCTCCAGTGCCTGGGACCAGCCAGGTTCAGCAGAACCCTCCTGGGAGGCACCCTAGCCCAGACCAGGATCCACATGGGCCCTAGTCCTCTTTCATCCCATTCCTGGTGCTCTTCCAACATCTTACCCTCCCCATATGCCAAAAGGTTGCCTGAGGTCCTGATTTACCCTGGTTCCAGGAGGACATCCTAACAAGTGGAATGCTCATGCTACAAGGTTCAAAAATCCTTTCATAGAATCATGTAGATTGGGTTGTCAGAATGGCAGTGATGTGATGATTTTTAGTGACTTTCAAACACTGGACATAGGACAACGTTTGTTCATCACCAACAGACCCTTGACTTAAGCTGCATGTGTGAACCCATATGTCAGTTCTTGTCTGGCTTTGTTTTATGGTGCCATGTCTGATCATTAGCACTCAAGGGCAACCCAGGGTGGCAGCAGGTATCCTTTATTCTAAGTGACCCTGGTTGATGTCCTCTCCTGCTTCCATTGGTGTGAGGACATCATGCTTTTCCAGGTCGCTAAAGCCATGCCTGCTGAGAGACAGACATTCCTTGTGCAAATAAGACCTCTTTTGTCATTCCTTCTCCAGTCCTCTCTGCCTGTGGCAATGAATGGAAGGTAGGGTGCACTTAACATTAACATAATCACTTTCTAGGAATATAGTGGTTGCTGCATAAAGAATTCAAGAGAAGACAGAGTTGAAAGATATATTGTTCTATATTTATGTTCTAAAATTCCAAGTGGTAAATTCAACACAACCAGAACACAATTATTGTTCACATTTTCCTGCATACTCTGGATAAGAAATGCATTTGTGGTCATCATCAATGAAATGCAGCAAAAGCCTCTGAGGGAGTCATTAGAAGCCAATATTCACAAGTGCCTTGATGGATGACACAGCATCATAATTAACAACAACCAGCATTCAATAATGGTATTACAGAATTGCAGAAATACAGATCTATATTGCTTCAATGTATAGTATTGTGAGTATCATGAGTAATAAGAGTATTGCTATTTTTTTCTTATGGTAGGAGATAGAAATAATGCACTTGACCATAAAGAACATGGAGAATAAAGAAGAATCTTCACATATACTGATTGAATATTAAATACATAAGGCTCTATCCAGTATTCTAAATTAGATCCAATAAAACACTACATTTGACATGTGCCTATGGATCTTATAATACTTTTTAATACAATTATTTATGCAGAAAGAGGCCTCAAAAATTATTTGTCTGTGGCCTCATATACCTAGGTGCAGCCCTATATTCTTTTTAGGATCTGCATTAGACCATCAAGTAAATTTGAAAAATGTAAACAAAAAACCTGAAGTCTTGGATCCAGGACATAGGAGATTTAACCCAGAAAAGAGAAATCTCAAAATAACAAATATGAACACAAATTTGGAAATCAGTTAGTATAGATCTGAAGAGAATGGAGTGTTTCTGGGAGGAAAAAAGAGCACTTGAAAAATAGCTAATTCAATTCTAAAATTTTGAAATGAGAAAATAACAAAAGCAAAATTTTGATTAAAAAAAAGTCAATTAGAAACTTGTGGAAGAACAAAATGCTGGTGAGAGGCAATCTAATCATTGTCTTCTACTGGGCTCTACAGTAAACCACATTTATTTAACCACACTTGCTTGTAACCTTTTATAAATATCTTATAAACAAGACATGAGACACTTAATTATGACCATAAAATAGAACGTAAATGTCATCAACTTTAGCAACACAGACATAAAATTTCAAATGATAGAAACTGAGAAGTGGGAAGAGGGGTAAAGGAAAAGGTGGTGTGCCAATGGCTTCATCTTTTATTTTTATTTGTTTACTTTTTTGAAGTTTATTTATTTATTTTGAGAGAGAGAGAGACAGCATGGGAAGAGCAGAGAGAGAGGGAGAGAGAGAATCCCAAGCAGACTCCATGCTGCCAGCACAGAGCCTGACACAGGGCTCAATCCCATGAACCCATGAGATCATTACCTGAACTGAAATCAAGAGTCAGTTGCCCAACCAACTGAGTCACCCAGGTGCCCCTGGCTTCATCTTTTAAAGTGTGAAGTCAAGGATTACAGATTACAGCCCCATGATAAATTTAGAAATAAAATGGTATACTTTCTGCAGTCACAAAGTTACCCTATGAAGAAACTAACAAAAGTGATAAGACTATATTGGGGGGCTGGATAGGAATGTGGTAGGTATAATGAACTAAATTTTCATATATTAGAGCACTAGATACAAGATAATGTCTAAAATTGAATTCAGCAAGATATTATCTTCTACAGAGTGGGATCTGAGGTGGAGTGGAGGTAAGAAACTTATTTTTCACTACAAATATTTTATTTTAAAACTATATGAACATTTCTTTGATAAAAAATAAATTTTATGCACAGCGAAGGAAACAATCAGCAAAACTAAAAGGCAACCAACAGAATGGGAAAAGATATTTGCAAATGACATATCAGATAAAGGGTTGGTATCCAAAATCTATAAAGAATTTATCAAACTCAACACCCAAAAAACAAATAATCCAGTGAAGAAATGGGCAAAAGACATGAATAGACACTTCTCCAAGGAAGACATCCAGATGGCCTGCCGACACATGAAAAAATGCTCAACATCACTTATCCTCAGGGAAATACAAATCAAAACCACAATGAGATACCACCTTACACCTGTCAGAATGGCTAACATTAACAACTCAGGCCACAACAGATGTTGGCGAGGATGCGGAGAAAGAGGATCTCTTTTGCATTGTTAGTGGGAATGCAAGCTGGTGCAGCCCCTCTGGAAAACAGTATGGAGGTTCCTCAAAAAACTAAAAATAGAACAACCCTATGACCCAGCAATTGCAGTACTAGGCATTTATCCAAGGGATACAGGTATGCTGTTTCAAAGGGGACACGTGCACCCCCATGTTTATAGCAGCACTATCAACAATAGCCAAAGTACTGAAAGAGCCCAAATGTCCATCGGTAGATGAATGGATAAAGAAAAAGTGATATATATATATATATATATATATATATATATATACACACACACACACACACACACACACACACACACACACACACACACAATGGAGTATTACTTGGCAATCAAAAAGAATGAAATCTTGCCATTTGCAACTGCGTGGATGGAACTAGAGGGTATTATGCTAAGTGAAATTAGTCAGAGAAAGACAAAAATCATATGATTTCACTCATATGAGGACTTTAAGAGACAAAAAAGATGAACATAAGGGAAGGGAAACAAAAATAATATAAAAACAGGGAGGGGGACAAAACAGAAGAGACTCATAAATATGGAGAACAAACTGAGGGTTACTGGAGGGGTTGTGGGAGGGGGGATGGGCTAAATGGGTAAGGGGCATTAAGGAATCTACTCCTGAAATCATTGTTGCACTATATGCTAACTAATTTGGATGTAAATCTTAAAAAATAAAAAATAAAATTAAAAATAATAAATTTTAAATATAAAATAAAGTATGATGGCTGGACAAGATAATTTTTAAGATTCTTTAACATCTAAAATCCAAGGGAAGTGCTTCCAAATCTTAGTCCGCTCAGAAGGAACCCTGGAATTTTTCTCTTCAGAAAGTCTATCTATCTTCTGAAGAGAAGCTAGTCCATGCCATTGGGAATCTCACAAACATTATTTTGATATATGTCAAATTTCCACTCGTGACCTTATTTTATCTTCTCAGTTCTATGAAGCAATTATTATAATCATCTGGGTTTTAGAGATGTGATTCAATGAGACTAAATTAATTTTCCTGAGTGATGTGAGCTTTAAATTGCTAGAATGCAGTTGAATGCATGGTTTCCTCATCACTCTAAGTCCTTTTCTTTCCCATGATATTATGCCTCTTGTTGGGCAGAAAGAGAAAAATAAGAATAATTTTCTGCCCAAGAGCCAGTAGCTCAGCAAGATGTTTACATAAATGCACTGCCCTGTGATTACAGTTTAGCTCCTTTGGAAATCCAATGGAGAAGTCTGGTAAACTAGAGCCTCCTTCTCTACTTGGGCTCATGAACATTGGCAATCTGTCAGCACACTTCACCAAAGCTTCAAGAACTTACCAAAAGACCGAGCTGGAAAAGCCCACCTAAGTGATTGGCACCACTGTAGTGTAGAACATCCAGAGGGCACTAGCTATGACCACTTGGGCTCCCCAACTGCAGCACTTTTCCTTATGTTTGACCCACTTTGACTTTTGCAAATCCCAAGTCATGGTGATATACTCCTACATTTCTTTGTCATGCTGCAATCTGGAGGATGCTTCCAGGACAAGTGGTCAGGAGTGGGGGCACTCCAGGAAGATTCTGGGTGAGATGCAGCTCATGCCTGCCAGAGAGAACTTCCCCAAACCTGTCTTCCCAGGGAGCACTAGACCACTCAAATTATCTGCATCAGACTCCTGCTTGGTGCCACAGGGCTACAGAGTTTCTGAAGAGGGTGTGTTTCATGTTACTATAATAATAGAGTCCCTGACCTGCAGGAGAGAGCTTATATAAATTTCCCCTGAAAATATTTTTTATTCCAGTGGCTCTGCCAAATTGCAAACTGCAGCCTCGCAGGAATTTTGTGAAGTCATTGTGGTCCCCTGGTCCCCACCTGATTCCTTCTCCTTCCTTTTCTAAGTGTTCTCCTTTCCCCTCCCCCAACACTGGCTTTCCAGAGATGGAACTCCACAGTGCACCCACCATTTGGGCCAGAACAACACTGCCTCTCCAGATTTCCTCTTCCTTCCCTCTTGTCTCTGGGCCACATTTAGGAGACAGGCCAGTTAACTTGATAACCAATGACACTGTATGCTATACATTGATGTACTGTCTCTCCCAGTAACACGTTTGCATTCACAAGAGGCCTTCAGTGCCTAAGTCTAAGTGCTTGGCAGATAGAGGAACATGTGGGCTCTGGCAGGTCTACTGATGTAGTGGCTATTTTGAAGCAAATTAACTCAGAACTCCTCAAATCACCTCAAAGAGCCAACACCTGATGTCACTGATGCAGTGTGCCAGAGCCATCCTGGGGCACACTATGAATGACATGGGCCATTTAAAAGTCCCATTGTCAATGGTATTTTACAGATATTGTTCCTTGGCCTCTACGTATTTCTTAATATTACATTTAATATTATTTCAGTTTCATAGTCAGGTCTCTGGCCACAGTAAGACCCAATTTACCAAAATTACACTATTTAGTAAAATAAACTCAGAGTATTGATAGTGATTATTTTCACATTCCAAAGATATAAGTCGACAGTTTCCTTGATATAGGGACTTATATTTTTAATTCATGTTTTTAAAAATACAAAAAGATATAAAAGGAATACATTCAAAGGCTCAAATTCAGACCTAAGAAAAACAAGACATAAAAAGGTAGTGAAATAAATATGAGGAAAAGAGCAACTTACATATAAATCTTATAGAATCATGTTTCATATTCTAAATGAAACAGGAGCCACACAATGTTTTAAATAAACATATAGGCTCTCTTTTAATGGCTAGGATATACAAATTTAGCCTAAATTTCGTGAATGGATATGCAATAAACTATTTATAACATTTTCTCTGTTCTACTTAACTTATGACTAATCCTAAACCATTAGAGAGTCAGATGGCTGAGTATTTAAAGAAGCAAGCATCCCAAATAAATAGAGGGCCATTTCTATTAATCCCGGAGCCCCAAGCCCCTTTAGATATATGGCTATAGGGCCACTCACCAATAGCTACAAAAGGAGGCTGCAAAAGGAATCCTATAGAATCCTGTAGTTTGAAAATAAAGAAAAACAAAGAGGCTTAGGATCTGGATAGCATGGTCATCTGGTGGGGACCAGAGGACTCCCCAGGCACCTCTAATAACTTCAAAAGCAATTTTCAATTTTCTATATACTGCATGAAATTCTACCACATGGACCCTTCTCTCGAAAATTTCAGAAATAAAAACCTGCATCAACTGCTGACTTTTTATGACACCAACATCTCAGAACCTCTCAACACCTCCTCCCCCCACAAGAGAAATCTCTTATAAAACAAGGCTGGGTCTGCCCCCAAAGCCTATCATTTCACTAACACTTAAAAATATTTTCTCCACATTTCTCAAGCAGTGCTCAAAATCGTCCTGATATATATAGAGCCTCCTTTGTGGAATAACAAGATTATTTTTATCATTTTCTGATTCTCAAAATCTGACCTGTCACCAAAGAAGTTCTAAAAATATCAGGATGATAATGATATCTTTCGTCATTTCCCTCCTAGCTAATGGTTGCATTACTAGGGTTGGGTTTTATTTATTTTCTGAGGGTCCTCTCTGATCACAACACTCATCATTTCATTGCTTCAAGATGCAGGACAGAATAGCTATCTTGGGAAAGTAGCTGATTTTTTCCCCCACCTTTAAAGACAAGGTGTTTTTGCAAAACATTCAGCTCAATTCCCTCTCTGCCTATCTCTTAAATCACATTTTTGAGTTGGAAGTATGTTGGAATGGATCCTGGAAAACAAATGCTGACTGAGGAGAAGCATTTTGTTCTTTTCCCACAGCCAATTCAATTCAGCACAAGCATTACCGAGTGCCTACTATGTGCCAGGGATATAAAGATGAATAAAATACTCCTCAAATAGCTCACAACTTATCAGCGTAGGCGTCCCACTAACAAAGAACAATAATATGCTATGATAAGAGCTATAATTTTATTATTGTTTGCATAAACATACAAGAATGAAAACACCAGTAAGGGAGCAACAAATACTGTCGAGGGAAATCAGAAAGGAAGTGGGAAACCAAATGATATATTAGAGATAGATCCCAACAATCTCTTATTGCTCAGAGATTCTGTCCCAATCTTGATATATCTGAATTTGAAAACAAAAACAAAACAAAAAACTGGTTCTAGAGAGTTGTCAGAAGCATCTGCTTTATGGATCGAATTTGGAATATATCTATGAGGGTAAGTCCTCCCCCATTTATTCTTGGGAGTTCATTTTGGTGTCTTTTTTAGTTATGCATAGATTGAAGTACCTACTCATTGGCCTTGCAGAACCCTGAATGAAGGAGGGTCCAACTGTAAAGGCTTCACATGGAGAGGGCTCATTAGTCTAACCAATGATAAACTCTATCTTCAGACTGGGCAAGATACATCAATATGCTGTCAACTAATATACTGCCTGTTACATTGTCAACAAGCTTTCCCATACTTTGTATGTCTGGAGAGGATAAGATAAAGGAGACTTCTAAGCATGGACAAGAATAGGCCCTTGTTTCAGTAGCAGGAGGCTAAGGCCTACAGAGGAGAGAAAGAACCAGTAGAAGACTGTCTTCATAGGGACATGACAATGGAATCTGAGAATAGTGATATATGGTATCTGATTTAGGTTCTCCTTTTCTCAGTAGTAAGGTTTGTTGAACATCATTACCTCATATTGTTGTCTTTTACTAAGTACTGGTGAATAAAAAGAAGCTTCTATATCCATGCTTTGAAGTAGAGTGAACTAAAGAAGGCTGTGACAACATCAGAAAAATTCTTACGAGATGGCCGAAGTGATGGTGGAAATGCTGGAAGAGGGGTGGGGCGAGGGTAGCCACCTGGCTGAGTAGCAAAGGAGAGATCTGGGGTCTTAAGTATTCCTTTTACAAACTCAACAAAGCCTCCTGCTTTCAGCCCTGCTCAACATCCTTGCCTTCAACGATTCCATATGTTTCCTACTCTAAGCCTTTCCAAGGTTCTACCTCAGAATTGGCTTGGTCTCATTCCTTCTTGTTGGCTTCTTTCCCCTGCAGACATGCAGCTTTCAATTGTCCCTAGTCTACTAAGCATGTTACTGCCTTTCTGTTTGCTTTCTCGCTTTCAAAATTGAGTTTTTCCCTCTCACCATCTCTCCTTTCTCTTGTTCTTACAGGTTCCTGCATATTAAATTCCTTTACTGTGAGATTTTGCACAGGAGTGGAGATAAATGCATGTGTTCAATCTGTGATTTTTTTTCTCAGCATTTTTTATTTACATATTAACATTTTATTTACTTGAAAATAACATGACACCAGGACCTTGTTTAGAATTAGCACTCAATCCCTACAAGGGCTTATAAAATCAAGACTCTCAGGGTTGAAATGAATGTAAAGGTCAATCTTTTCTGAGTCTGAGCTTTCATCAGATGTTTAATCTAGGAAACTTCTTAGCTTGCCTGATATAAATTTAATTTATTGAGTAAAAATGCATAATGCTAGTTATTATTTTGCATATCCTTATATATCCTATTTAATAATACTAACAATATCTGCTACTTAGGATACACTTCTCATGTGCCCCACCCTGTGCTATGGGGCATTTATGATGCCCCACAATCCTATGAGGGAAGTATTATCAGAGTCCACTTCTCCTACCATCCCCAACATTTTGCAGAGAAGAAATTGAGGTTTAGTGAAGGTTAAACTCTCTTCCTGACTTCTTGTAGCTTGTACATGACTGGCAGAGCCTAGTTTTGAGTCAGCTTTCTCAGAATCCAAAGCTTATCCTCTTAGCTGTGATGGTTCCAGATTTAGGACTGTAAGACCCTTAAAGAACTTAATTGTTTTGCAGGATGTCTGGTGTGTGCTTTCTGCTTTTTTTCACTTGTAGTTTTTTTTTTTAATATAAAATTTATTTTCAAATTGACTTCCATACAACACCCAGTGCTCATCCCAACAGGTGCCCTCCTCAATGCCCATCACCTGCTTTCCCCTCCCCCACCCCCATCAATCCTCAGTTTATTCTCAGTTTTTAAGAGTCTCTTATGGTTTGCCTCCTTCCCTCTCTGTAACTTTTTTTTCCCATTCCCCTCCCCCATGGTCTTCTGTTAAGTTTCTCAGGATCCACATAAGAGTGAAAACATATCTACCCCAATGTTTATACCAGTACTTTCAACAATATTCACTTGTAGTTTTTAATCATTAATACTGTTGTACTTGTTTGCTGTTGCCTCCATTTGGGTCTTTAGGGTTAGACCACACCAGTGGTCCCGGGCTGACTTCTGCTGGCTATTCAGATTACTTTTCTTCTAAATTAATATGAGCCCAGGAAACAAAAATAATTTTAAAATTAGTTTGGGTCAAAGAGTGAAGGCAAATCTGTTGTCAAGAAGACATGCTAATAATTTCTAGGTAGATGGATCCATTTATCACCCAAATCACTATTGCTTACATATTGAGTATAGTTAAATTAGCATGTTAACCAAGCCAAAGATACTGGATTTGGTGCGTGATTTTTGTTAAAAATAACCACACAGTTTTCCTGTCAACAATTTCAATGGTACAATATTAGAAGAGGTAGATGTAGTAGAAACTACCCAGAACCCCAAACCAGAAGATCCTGAAGACCACAGCTCTGCATTTCTGTGTTTTGAACAATTCATCTAATTTCTCTGAACCACAGTTTCATGATCTGTAAGAAAGAGAACCTAGTGCACAACAGTATTTTGAGCACAACTGAGACGATGTATGTGTAAGTGCTCGGCACAGAGTAGGAGCTTAATAAAAGCTCATTTACCAGTTTGTTCCAAGAGACTCTAGCAAGGGTTGAATAAATGCTTGTTGAATAAATTAGGGAATAGGAGGTACATTGGAGGATATGTTTAAGCAAACAGAAGAGGTTGGGTGCCTGAAATCTTTCATCTTTTGAAAGCATCCCCAAGATTCCCAGGGATGGTCCTTCTAATTCCAACAGCTGTACTAGTCATGGAGATAGGCCAGAAACTTGGAATTAATTGTCAGCCTATATAGCTGTGCTGAGATCTGCAATGTGTGTGCTACAGTACTACCTGTGACTTGCTTTACCTCTGCCATTATTGGCTGTAAACCATGCCCAGCAAATCTCAGCATTAGGTTTTATCTGAGTGCAGAAGATAGCAGAATCTTCTCTTGAACTCACCAGGGATGTCTTCCAAGGATAAACAATGCCGTGGGAAAGAAAATTTATCTGGGTAAATACTACCATCCTCTGATGTCCAAAGTTTGCTAAACATAAAGTTAAACCCCAGCAGAAAAGCCTTTGAAAAGTTTGCCTTTGTCCTAGGTCTTCCAACATCAGAAAGACTTCAGAGAGAAAGGTGGACATTTTCACTCTCTTGGGTATTTGAGAATCATGGCTCAGACTTGAGATGGCATTGGGGACCCCACAAAGAACTGAATGTCTGGGCTTAAATAAGAGCAGCCCCCCCTCTGCAGATGTTTCTACAGAATGTCCAGTAGGGCCCTATATACCAGGAAGATATAAAGGGTACAGCCAACTCCTGTGGAGTCATTTCAGATTAGATCAGTCTTCCTAGAAATCCTTGGTATTCAGTCCCAGCCCCACAATGGATGCTGCAAATGCCTTGACATTTTGGATTCATGAAGAAAGGAGGGCATGGGGTAACTCATCTTAATAGCTTTCCTGGTTACCCTCAAATGGTCCTATCCTAGAGACATGTACCTCTCAAGCAAGAAATCATTCTGACTTTCAAAACTTCTATAAAAACTGGTTCATCACAATGGTACAGTCAATAGGGTCCTTAGTAGGCCAGGAGCTGCAAAAGACTGAACTCTAGTCCCAGCTCTGTCACTTATAGAATATTTCAAGCTACTTAAACTCTCTGAACTTAGGTTTGTTGTTTTTTTTTTTTTAATAAAAAAATTTTAATAGAATATGGGACCAGATTATCTCTCTGGACCCTTCTAATTCTAAATATTTCTGATATATCTATTAATCTGACAGGTATGAACTGAGATAATAGAATTGCATGACTAGCAGTGAACATTCCATAGCTAACACTACAGTCAAATACTTCTTGTTTTTTTCTGTTGAGTGCCTGACAGAACTATGAGTTATAGGGTGGGGCCTCTGGACCCTGTCTGAGCTGCCCACACCAGAAAAAAAGATGAGCTGTGGCCTTAAAGCTACTGAAAAGTCTTATTTCTCATAATCTAAGTAACTTTGACACTATGCACCACAGCCTGACAATTAAATTTCTCTCTCTTTCTCTAAATTTCAACTAGTGGGTATGCTACATTGAGAGTTAAACCATTCTGAGGTAAAGATATCTCTTTTCTCTCATCAGAGCCTAAAAAGCTGTCAGTGCCAGTTTCCTTATTAGTAACCAATCTGCTTGTTCAGACGGTGCCTCACAGTTTATACCAAGTGAAAATGCTGTTCTCCAAGAACAGAGGAGCAAACACAGCTGAGGAATCAAGTAGAGCTGGGATGGTTTGCAGAAGGCCACAGGAGTTGAAATTAAATGTGCTGTTCACCTCACCAAGACAGGGAAAGCAGAGTGCTGTTCAAACTAGTGATGTGTATGTGGTGCCAGGGGAAACATTCTCTATGGCTGCGTTCAAGGAATCGCTCAGCTCATGCCTTGGCCCATGACTGCTTTTTCCCTACATCAAGGTACTCTTTTGAATCAGCACAAGTGACACAGTCTTCTCTACAGGAACTGCTGCCAGCTTGACAAAATAACCAATGGACCCCATTCTCTTCCTGCCAAGCACAGGAAACACGTTGTGTACCATCTGCACCCTAACCTGTGACTAGCTTATTGCAGAGCAAGGGAGTCTGGAAGCTTGGTCTGCACCCCCAGAAGACTCTATGGCCCTTGAGCAAATGAGCCTCAAGGAAACCTGCTGAGGGTGGTTTGTCACAAAACAACAAGACCTCTAAGACAGGTGGCCGTTAGTCCCAGTGGAGGAAATAAAACAAGGAGGATACTCAAAGAAGAAAAAGTTTTCATGGAACTCCATGTGAATATCCTGGGAAGTAGGACATGGGTAACGGAAGTGAGGGAGGGATGGTGGAGTGAAAACTGGCATTCTGCAAGATCCTGGCAACAGAGAGCCCTGGATCTGAAGGCAATGGAAGTATACTGGAAATCTAGCAAAGCCCATATTTTCTGTGGGCATTTTCGTTATCTTCCTTAGTCCCTCTCCTCTTCAGCTGATGGAGCCAATGATTCTGTTCTGCAGTCCTGGATACTTTCAAAGGGACGAATGAGTAATTTTCTGTTTCCAAAGGCCTCTATATTCCTTGATTCTCCCTTTAAGCAAGGGCCAGAAATTAACTTTTTGGAGATTTAGGTGACATTACCCATTTCACTGTAATTAAAATGAAAATATCTTGCAGAATTAAAATGTATCACCAGAAAAGCCAAGAAAGTCAGTCATTTGGACATGAGCACTGAAAGTCTCAACATGCGTTCTTCTGTGTTCTTTAATAATGTTCATTCCTCTGTCATAGCTTGGTAGTTATCTGAGTGTAAGTACTTTTTTTTTTTATTCTGGCAAAATATACATCCAGAAAAGTGCACATATTAGAAGTGCATAGCTTTACAAACTGAACACAACCCTGCAAACAGCACCCAGATCAAGAAACCAAAAACCACTAGAAGCTCTTTCCCTCACCACTTTCAGCTACTCTTCCCCTGAAGAGCAACTATTATCCAGCCTTACAACAGGATAAATGAGTTTTTGCTGGGTTTGTACTTTAGAAAACTGAAATCATACACCATATTCTCTTTTGTATCTGTGTTATTTCTCTCACCATTATTAGTGAGATTAATCCCTACTGTTGGGTGTAGCTGTAGATTATTCTTATCGCTGTGGACTATGGTATCCCACTATAAACATACCACACCGTATCCACTCTGCTGTGATGGGTACTTTGGTACTTCCGGTTGAGGCCTATCAAATAGTGCTGCTATGAACATCTTGATACCTGTTTTTGATAAACATACATAGTGAGCCATATTTTCTTACAATGTGTGGCCCTGCAGTAGATGATCATGTACTTATCTATTCTTCCAGACCACATTTAAAAAAGCTCGGTAAGAGAGTACGTGCTGGGTGTATTTAGAAATCTATTAGAAAAAAATAAGGTGATTAGACATTCACATCAGCTCTCCACAATATTTTGGCAGTTTATTCTCTAAAATCAAGCAACAACCACTAAGCTGCAGCCTTAATTCCTACTGCTGTAGGATCACAGCATTCTCACTTGACAGACCCTTCCCTCCTCCTGGCAACGGCTCGTAATCACCCCAGTTATGTCGTCTATTTTCAGCTCATATAAAATTTTTTTTTCAAAAATACTTTGTTTCAAGTCTAAATTTTCTTCCTTAAAATTCTTTGATTTTTAAATTAAAATATAAAGATAAACCAGTTCAGTCTAGTATCCTATCTTCAAAATGACAATGAAAAATATTTTATAGGAATGTGCAAGAGAATAACCTTTCTATTGTCTTAGAGAAGATCCTGTGTTCTGTATTTTAATATGGAAACTAAATGAGAAAATTCAGAAAAACTATTCCCAGGCTGTGTGTGTGGTAGGGGCAGAAAGTGGGTGATTAAAACATGGTCCCCAGGGGCGCCTGGGGGCTCAGTTGGTTAAGCATCCAATTTCAGCTCAGATCATGATCTCAAGGTCTGCGGGTTCAAGCCCTGCATCGGGCTCTGTGCTGACAGCTCAGAGCCTGGAGCCTGTTTCGGATTCTGTGTCTCCCTCTGTCTCTGACCCTCCCCCATTCATGCTCTGTCTCTGTCTCAAAAATAAATAAATGTTAAAAAAAAATTAAAACATGGTCCCCAAATTCTTTGATGTCCCCTCCCCTAAACAGGTAGAATCTGGGTAGACTGTTACTGGTTTGACCAACTGACTACAGCAGAAGTGATACGTGTGACTTCATGGCTGGGTCATAAATGGCCATGTGGCTCCCATCTGATTCTCTTGGAATGATCACTTTCAGGATGTTCCTTCTCAGAATCTAGATACGTGCTGTGAGGTACCTCAGCCACCTGGAGAGGCCACATGTAGGTGTTTTGGTCAATAATGCCAGCTCAGCCTGAGCCTTTGAATCCCAGCTGTTATGGGATTGAATTGTGTCCCCCTGCCCCAAAAGATATGCTGAAGTCTAACTCTAAGTACCTCAGAATGTGACTTCATGTGGAAATATAGCCATTGGAAATGTAATTAGTTAAGATGAGAGCATCTGGAGTAGTGAAGGCCCTTAACACGTCCTTATCAGAGAGAGGAGAACACCATGTGAAGATAGACACACAGGAAAGATGGCCATGTGAAGATGGAGGTAAAGAGTGAAATTATGCTGCCTCATGCCAAAGAACACCTGGGGCTGCCAGAAGCTGGGATGGATACACAAGGAAGGATCCTCCCTTAGAGCTTTTGGAGTGAACATGGCCCTGACAACACCTTGATTTTAGACTGCTAGACTCCAGAACTGTCAGAGAATACATTTTTGTTGTTTTAAGCAACCCAGTTTGTAGTATTGTCTTGCAGCATCCCTAGGAAACTAACACACCAGCCCAGGTGCCAAACACCCATGTGACAAAGCCCTCAGTGATGCCGGCCCCTCGCCAATCAAGTCTTCTCAGCTGAGGACCCAGACGCTGTAGAACAAACAAGCCATCCCCACTGCACCATTTCTGAATTCCTGCCCCACAGAATGTGTGAAGCTGGAGTTATTTTATGCTTCTAGGTTTGCAGTATTTTGTCGCATCCTAATAGTAAGTGGAGCAGGAGCCATCGGAGTTTCAGGCACAGCAGCTTGAGACCAGGGACCTCAGTCTATACTACACAAAAGACAGACCAGTCATCTCTGCTCTGAAAATGTGCTCAGCAGCAGAGTGTCCATCCACAGAAAAGAGTAACTCAATTGGGTATTTTGCAGGAAGCACGGGCATCGAACCTGGAATAACTGGTACGGTAAGTCAGGCAATGCCGTAAAGGATTTCATGTAGACTGTCTCATGGAATCCTTAGCCCAAGGAAGTAGGTCCTATTTTGGGGTCACTTTTATAAATATAAACTAAGAGGTTAAGAAACCTGCCCTGAATCACACAGTTCATAGTAGTAAAGCATAGGCTTCACACTTAAGGAAATGGCACCAAGAATCAAGGAGTTTACTACAGTCATTGGGAAGAATGGATGTGTTGCAGCTGGTTTCCAGTGCACCAAATGTTTATTTGCTGGTGCACTGGTCCAGTGCACCAGTGACCAAAATGTTTATTTGCTTACTTAATGGACATTTCTTGAATTCTACTCTGTGTTACTGTATCACTTTGGGAAGGCTCAGTCTTACGGCCTTAAAGATTCAGACATGTAAACAAACATCTTTTTAGTTCAGTCCAAAGTTGAATTATTCAAAAGAAAGTGTCTTGATTAGGAAAACGAGAGAAAATAAAGAAAACAAGGAAAAAGGGACAATAGGGTTTCCTTGCTGGTAGAAGCAGAGAGAAAGTTGAGGTCAATGATAGTTAAAGTTCTAAACTAGAAAACAAGTTTACAGTAAATCAAGCAGTGAAACGTGAAATTTAGCTGTGATTGGGTCCTATGAATCCAAGCAATTGCTCCACATTCTCTCAGTGTCCCAAGGCATCCCATGAGATCAAATCTAGCACAGCTGGGACAAAAACACCCATGATCACATCTAGATGAGTTCACTTTCTGGACTCATTTTCCCTTCAGTTAAAATATACCCTTCCAGGACTCAAAGGAAAGGAAAAGGAGTAAAAGGCAGAGAGAATATGTTTGGTGGAGGAAGGCATTTTCCTGCTGTCCAATGTTCAGAACAGCCTGGCCACAATGGTCCCTCAGAGTGGTCACCTGGGCAGATGAGCAGAGAAACAATTCTGTCTGTGTCTGTGATGGACGGCCCTGACTGTCATCCAACCACTTGAAGGGTGAGGGTGTTGTACTGTTTTGCAAAACTGGCAGAAATAGGTCAACGAAGCTCCTGGAACTTTAGCTCATTCTCCTGGCTTTTTGTCCCTTCAGCCCAGTCACGACTACTTTAACCTTTTCTTCAAGTGGAATGTTCCTTCAACAACTTAAAATAGTTTCCAAAAATGTCTCACAGGAAAGAGAAAAGGTGAAAGTTACATGGATCTGGCTTAACCATTTTGTGAGCTAAGATGAATAGTTTGATTTTTATTTCTGATAAATTTTATTATTGCTTTAATAGGAGAGAGTGAGGGGTACCTGGGTGGCTCAGTCAGTTAAGCAGCCAACTCTTGGTTTCAACTCAGGTCATGATGTTATGGTTCATGGTTTCAAGCCCCACATTGGGCTCTACCCTAAAGGCACAGACCCTGCTTGGGATTCTCTCTCTCTCCCTCTCTCTCTCTCTGCCCCTCCCCTGTTTGCTCTGTCTCTCTCTCTCTCAAAAATAAATAAATCAACTTTAAAAAAAATAAAAGGAGAGAAGTGAAAGGCATCTGGGAATGTTCAGTTAGGGAAGGAGTTTGGTCTGGGACTTCCACAGACTGTCTATCATATGCAGCACCTACTAGTCATCTGTGAGGAATGGGAGAGACTGAAACCCCTAAAAGCCAAACAGTATTCCTTGTTTCTGCTCATCAGACAGCAACTCAACCAGCTCTGCAACCAGTAGAAGACAGTGTCTGCTATTGCGAACCTTTTATGAACTCAACTGTCTTTATTATGTCCAATGGATGTGGAGACAGCATCACAACCAGAGCATATTTGGAAATAGTCTCAAAATTCTCCCAGCCAACTGAAACATGCTCTATAGCTCTTAATGTTTGCCCTTTCTCCATATGAGTTAATCAAGTGAGATGGACATGAACGGTCAATAGAAGGTCCAATGGGAGGAAGGCCTCTTTGAGTCTCCTGTCACACACAATAGTGACTGAACATATGATGAATGAGAGACATTTCTGTCATCAGGTTAACTTTAGTGTGAGAGGCAGTGTATTTATAGTCTGGATCAAACCTGGTGGGTTTGAATCCATGCTCTGCAGTTTACTAGCCATGCAGTTTCAAACAATCTCTCTGCGCCCCTTTCCCTCATCTGTAAAATGGGGACAATAAGAACATCTATCTTCTAATATAGTTGAAGTCAATAAATGAGCTAATATTTAAAAAAGGCCGTATAATAACTGTGCCATAATGTGTTTTTATTGTTTGTTATTAGTGTGGGAAAGGGAGCAAAAGAGCGGAATAAGATGAGACATCCAAGACCCTGAAAGATAGAAAGCTAGTCCCAGATTCTGGATCCTCCTTCTGAAACCACTTTAAACTTCAGCATCCATGCTGGTCCTCCCATCTGTGTGGAAAGCACATTCAGCAAGAAGAAAGAGCCCTTAATGCTTGCTCACAAGTCACCAGAAACCCAAAGGAAGTCACATAAAACCAAAGTGAGATCTCCTGCTTTTATTACTGTATATGCTTTGTTATAACCTGTTGACAAGCTTCCCTGTGATGTATAATTTGTAGGGCCAAATAATCAAGAATTATTTGAAAAACATTCAGGGGGAAAAAAAATCAAGGGTAGATAAGGTTGAGTGGATTTGCCTAGCTGTGAAATTGCTTAATGCAGAAAAGTAGAGTGAGTAGAAAATGGATAATAAGTAAACCATAAGGGCTACCTTCTCTCCAATCCTATATCAAGATTGGTCCTTTTTCCATAATAAGTGGTATTCCATGACAATATGCCTTAGACCTCTTCCTTTAGGAGTCACTGTCCCTTAAACTCAGTATCCTTCCTCCTAACACAATGCCTGGCACACAGAATACTCGGCTTTTCAAACAAGAATGACTGGATGGATGGATGGATAGATAGACAGATATAAATTTCTTTGTATACCTAATGCATTTGAAAGACAAGTATCTAGTTTTTCACAAATCCCCAAGATCTTAATTATGTAAATTCTGGATTTCACCCAAATCAGTTTTCTGTACAGACATAGGCTTTCCGTGCATATCATTATACCACAAATTGTCTTTTCAATTTCCACTAAAATTTTATCTCTCACTTGATGAGCAATTTTTATACTAGCTGAGACACCAGCTGAAATAGTTTCACAAAGTACTTTTTTCTTCTTTCTGTGGAGAATATTGTGAATTACTTATATTCATAGAACAGGGTCACTGTTAAATTTCACATTCCACTGCCTGATTTACCCAAAACTTCTGTTTTCTTAAACTATAACTGTCTTCGACCACAACTTTCTCTTTACTTCTATAAGCAACACTGGGCTACCTTTCTTTCAAATCTTTTTCTAAAAACCACAGAAAATTCTAATTCTTTTATTTTATGAACGCCACAAAAGATGCAGAGGTCTGGGCAGTCAGCTAGGTGAACTCACTACCTGAAGGTCTTGATCTCACATACTAGTCTAGAAATATGGCACACAGAATTTGCTCCCAACTTGAGTCCCTGTGATGTAATATCTCAACTTCCAGGCCACCTCCACTCACACTATATGACTTCTCTTATCAAAAAAGACTCCCTCAGTAACAACCAAATCTCATATGTACAACCAGCTGAGGAATGTGACATTGATATCATCAATATTTCTAAATACTTTCTATAAAGTAAGACAGGGATCAAATATGGGGTTTTCTGGTCTTCAGCATTTGTTTAATGGGTTGGAGGAGAACTTCAATTTTTTCAGTTAATTCAATATAGTTTCTATTGAAGATAACACCATTCACTTTAAGACTTAGAAAGGAAGGGATATTTTTGATAAGGAGTGATGTCAAGTACTGTATGCTATGAGGTAGTACATGTAACTCAAGTATGTATATATCTTTGCTTTGTGGGCTGGTCTTTCCGTTTCTAGTCCAAGAATTCAAGCCAGCCTCTGTATTTCTGGGCTTTGAGGTTTGAGCAGATTGAGTACTACTTGCTTGAGGGTGCTTCAGTTATACCCTATGAAATTCATTTTAAATCTATCTGAATATTAAGATAAGTTGGGTATCTCTAAAGATATTTCCTCTGATGCCTGGAAATAGAAAGAGCTTCACTTTCAAGTCTGCTATTTAAATCTCAAATGCTTCCACTAGGAAATCTCCTTGCACAAAGGAAGATGCTCCTGGGCTGAATATTCTTTTTTTCTTCCCTGTTGGCCCTGGTTCTGCTTTCATCTTGGTCTCAGCCCAATCCATGCCTCATTAAAACCATTTCACTGTGGACTGATGAATGGTAAGGAAACCAATGACATGTCAAAGAACCTCTTTCCTAACAATCCCAGCTTCATAAAAGACAAAATCTCTTTATTGATAACAATACCTGACACTGGAACAGTGCTTCACCTTTTCAAAGCCATTGCTTTCACAGGCATTCTCTTCTTAGAGCTCTCTGAGGTTGGCAATTATCACAGTGAAGTGCTTGTAATTATCTGCTCAAGCCTCTTGACTGTTGTGAGACAACCCTGGGATCTCCATTCAGGGCATTAGATGTAACTAGGTTTCTAATTACACATTATGCAGCTTTGAAATGAAATGAAATTTTGGATTTCATTCAATTAAGAAAATACATTTAGATCCCACTTAGAGACACAGCATCCACCATAGCAGCTAATGGCTCTGACCTAATGGTAGCTCAATGGCAATGCTACTTATCCACACATACCCACCTCTTCATGGTGGTCACTTTGCCCAAATCAGTTGGGCAGCAATGTGAGTCAATTATTAAGAGGCTGGTATAACTCCATTCCTTTAATGAAACAGATAACCTTACATAATCATTGAGGGTTTAAAGCATGCTCTGAGTTTACTTTAGAGCAGTTTTCCCAAGTGGCGTGAACATCAGAATGTCCTGAGATGCATGTTAAAATACCCTCTTCTAGATCTATCAAATCAGATTTTCCAAGGGATTCATAGGCTCAGGAAGGTATGAGAAGCACCAGTTTCATAAAAATCTTTATCTAAAAAAGTGATTGCAAAAAGAGTTCCAATTTTATTTCTAATATTTATGAAGTGAATGCTGAGTCCTTCCTGCTAGATTCTCTGGCAGATAAAAGGGCAAAATAATAAACAAACAAACAAACAAACAAATAAATAAATAATTTCCTTTCTCAGTATCATGAGTTTTGCATATTTATCTCCAAATCCTCATGACAAATGCATAAGGTAAGTTATAGATTCCATTTTAAAAATAAGGAAGCCAGGGCTCAGAAAGGCTAAGTCACTTGTTCATATAAGTAATAAATCATGGAATCTCAGTTATTCCGGCTCCTCATCCCATGGTCTAATCACTACCTACACTGCCTTACTTTTCTCCTCAAGCAAGAGAAGATACATCCCTAGAGCAGAATACAAGCAAATGTTGTCTGTGCCCAATGAGGGTAGAGATAGAAGTTATAATGGCATTAAACAAAAAACTTATTAATGTCATCTGGACCATAGCATGAAGACTTCAAGGAGGCAGCAGGAGGACAGGTAAGATTAGGCAGGTGAGAAGAAGAAGGGAGTGTACTATGGGGAGGAGGAAGGGCAACACGAAAAAGATGATGGTGCTATTATTATCAATGGGTATTTACTGAACACTTAGATGTCAAACACTTTCTATGTGCTTTAAAGGTGTTCTCACATTCAATCTAATCCTCACATCAGGCCAGTGAGAGCAGGGGCTTAAAATCTCATTTTGACTTAGCTTTAAAGGCCACCTATAATAGAGAATAATTAAAGTCCTGACATCTTCTCCCTATTTCAATTCCTTCCCTCCCCCTTGTTCCCAACCACACCTCAGGGACAAAATTCACAGAGGGTATCCTCTGTAAGTGAGCCCAGACAGTGCTCACAGGGAGGCCCAGCTTAAGTGGGGTCCCTGACACATTACAAACGCCATAGAAAACTTTATTTCATGTTATCAAACAAATTCTGAAGTATGTGGGCTTGCGAAAACCTCATTTGAAATGGGCTAAATGGTTGATGATAATTAAATTTTCAGGGCTTTTCAGAAAGTTCCACTGCCATCAGTCACACAACAGTCACATTGTTCTGCTCCATGAACTTGCTCTCATCAGAGCATAAATCCTATGTGTGGCCCTTTGTGTGAGGCTCTGAAGGGTCCTAAGAGGAAGGCATGTGTTCCCAGCAGGGGAGGTGGGGAGGGGGGTCAGGCATAGAGAGCACTGCACAGCCAGGAAGAGTCACTTTTCTTCATAGTCGCCTTTAATGTTCTTCTGAAAAACTTTATATGAGAATTTACATACAACTGGGGACAGGCTTTAAAATAAAGTGATCAATTTCAGTCTCTAATCTGTGTCCCCTCCTCCCTCCTCCCTCCTCCCTCTCCCCTCCTCCCTCCCTAGGCACCCAGCATCTTCATGCTCCTGAGAACTCAAAAGCTGGATAGGCTGGGAGCGCAACATCCCACTTCCTCACTGTCTTGCTAAATCACAGAGATGAGAAAGGAATCAATCATGTACTCAACAGAGGAGGCACATCACAAGTACTCCTCAAATGATAAGCCATTTAATACTCACTAGAACTTTAGGCATAAGATACTTTTATTGGTGAGGAAAATAAGGAAAGACTGAAGGACAGTCATATTGTTAATAGGTAGCAAAATAAGATTCTAATCCAGGTCTGAGTCAAAAGCCATCATTTTCTAGTGTATATGTGCTAGTCTGGATCCTCTGAGAAGCAGACACGGTGACAAGATTAAACATGTAAGAGTGTGTTGGAGGAACCTTCTTAAGGAAAGGAGCAGACAAGAGGGCCTTCCGATGGAGAGACAGGTCTGACTCCTGTGAGGAAGAGGGGGAGGGAGGGAACTGGGTAGGAAGAGCCTCAGACTACAGCTCTGATGGGGAGTCTCGCGTCAAAGTCACCAACTGGAGGAGTCCTGCATCCCTCAGGAGAGGACCCGTGCCAGTGCTGCATCATGTTCAGCCACTGGCTGGGAGCAGCCTGGGGAAGTTGGCCTCAGTGTGAATGTGAGGGCGAATCTAGAGAGGAAGCAGCTGGTGCTGTCAGATCATCACATTCCCACGGGAGGAGATTTGAGTTATGAATTTTCATGGCTACCACAGTCACCCCACTTCATGGCCTGATCTACTTCTCCACATGGGAAGTAGAAGCAGCTCCTCCATGCATCCCAGAGGCCTCTCTTCCTGAGGGGAAATGTGGACAAAAGAGGTAGGTGTATGAACAACAGTACTCATTTCTGCAGCTGGTCTTGGGATCATGTCTGGTTCTCCTATGCAATCTCCCCCCACTATGCATTCAAAGGGCTTGGTGGCTTGCCTGGAAGTTTCACGCAAATCTTCATTCCCAAGGGGTTTGAGGCCTTGGCAACAACATCCTCCTTAGGATAGGATGCTGGCATGTGATTATTCACAGTCAAAACGGGGCAGAAGTGTTATCAGTAGATATCCAAGTGGATTGCCTGGGCTCTGCCTGTGGTCCTACCTGCCCCTGTGTGTAACAGCAGCCCTACCCCCTCCTGCCAATCAGTGGCAATTACCCCTACCAGGACAATGACCCTTGCTTGCTGCTGGTCCTTGGAGATGAGTCCAAAGAGCCTTGATGGCAATCTTAGCTTATAGTTCAATGGAAATTTTGTTGTGCACTCTGGCAAGAGCATATACCCACTGGGGACCAACACTTTCAATCTTGAGAACAGGAAGCACAAAATCCCCTAGTGGATCATTTGGAGTGATGGAAAGTGGAACCATTCCTGCTTCTACCTCTGGTTTCTAGACCCATGTATGAGGGCTCATGTTGATCTCTGTTGCTGAAAGGTTGGACACTGGGAGGCAGCAATAACTCTCATGCATGGTAAGTGGGAGTCCATGCTATTAGGCCCAAACTAAGTTTTCATCCCTGCCACCTTGGCCCTTACATTCATATGCCCATTGTGCCAGTCTGGTGACTGATGAGAAGGCTGCTCATCCTAACTGGCCAAACCATTTTGTCTCCTTGGTTATTTAATGCCTCTTCTGTGGCGGATGTCTTCTGGTGAGTGTTAATGTGTGCTATAAAAGCCTTCCCACTTCAGCCCACTTCTATACTTCCATTCACAGGCCTCTTAGTCCAGATCTTGTCTCCAACCATCCCATCCTTTTTCTTCAAATCCCTGGCCAAATGTCTTGGTCATTGGCCATTGCTCAGAAATCTATATATATTCTCAACTTGAGCCACTTCTTCTACAGAGAACAGATGACCAGGGACACTGCCTGCAGCTTCACCATCAAGAAGACCTTTTTCTCTTCATGTCCTTTAGAGCCATCCTTGAATGTAGCTGTAATGCAGCCACTGTCAATTTCAGCTGTACCAACATACCAAGTTGACCCATTCTAAACCAAGATAGTCCCTTTTCCTCCTCCTTCAGCTGGTCCTCCTACAGGACACCCTACAGGGTCACTGATTCAAGCAGGGAAAAAGGTGCCAGGGCAATAGTGCTGGGCTACACAGAGATCTGGGCGACCTACTTATGGAGCTCACTTGGGCCCTCAAGTGCTGCTTGCTCTTGACTCCAGATGCACGATTTGCATCTCTCAAAGAAATGCTAGTGGGCCCATCTACTTTATGACTTGGGAGGGCACAGGCCCCAGCTCCTAATGAGTAGCTCCAGATGCATAATCATTTGGTGCCATATGGCCAAGCAATCCATCTTTACCAGGGCCCAGTAACAAACCAGGAACTGCTTCTCAAAAGATATTAACAATACTGTATAGCACACTTAAAAAATTAAGAAGGTAGACCTCATAGTAACTGTTCCTAGCACCATAAAAAGGGGGGGTAAAATAAGAGGTAACTTTTAGAGGTGATAAGATATGTTTATTAATTTAATTGTGGTGACAGTTTTATGGGTATATGCATATGTCCAAACCTATCAAAAAAAAAAAACCTATCAAAATAGTTTTCAAATAGAAATTATACCTCAATATAGCCTTTTAAAAAAGGCATTTCAATTGTCTACAGCCAAATCTTAGATTCTTAGGAACCTGCATTGTGATTCTCCCACTGGGACTTGCCATAAGCTCCATACTGGATCTTTTACCATCACTGACAATTTCAAACTTCAGTCAATAGGGTTCTAGATCTGTAATGAGCTTAGGTCTGAAAACTGAGCAAGGGACTCTGACTTTTTATTAGGATACTGCCTTCAGCCTCCTGTTCCTCAATTCTTGCCTTTCCCTGTTTGTAGATTAATTAGCACCCTTGTAGGCTACCCAGCTGCTGCACTTTGAGGATGGCCATGTTCTATTAACCATCCCATACTCCCTGGGGAACCAGCCCTTGGCTGCCCCCTGACTTGGCCAATCATTACAGGAAGCACTGCCACCTACCCTCCGTTACTTTGGGGCCGCGTCTTCATGATGTTACCAAAGCTAGTTTGGGGATTATCTCTTCTACTATGACCTTGGCTTGTAGAGGAGGGCCACCAGTGAACATCTTACTGATGTTGCTGCCTCTCTCTCTTCCCTGATGGCCTTGATGAATGCTGTGTCCTCAGGAATTCCCATGGAATATAATCCTCTGGTTGTATCACATAATATATCCACTCCAACATGCCCACCTGTCTATGCCTTTTTATTACTTCCTCTACTGTCTGCTAAAGAAACACATGCATTTTCACTTGCCATAGCTTTTTCCAGATTGCTATGAGCCACCTTAGCAATGAGTTTGCCTCACTCTCCGGTGTTTTAGCTTGGGCTGCTATAACAGAATACCACAGACTGAGTGGCTAAAACAAAAAACATTTGTTTCTCAAAGTAATGGAGGCTGGAATTCCAAGGTCAGGGGCCAGCATTGAGTTCTTGGTGAAGGCCTTCTTCCAGGTTCTGGCCTTCCTGTGCACGGTCTTCCTGGGTATGTGCATGTCTCTCCTTCTTATAAGGGCATTAATCTCATCCTAAGGAACACACCTTCATGACTTTTTCTAACCTTAATTACCTCCCAAAGCCCTCTTCCCCAAATATCATCACATTGGGGATTCAAGTTTCAACATATGAATTTGGGGGGGGGGGTAATATTCAGTCTATACCACCTGGTCCTTCCCAGGTGTTAAATCCCACATCCCAAGAAAATGAATTCTTGTTAATCTAGCCAGACATTCCAGCTCCCTTGATTAAGTGTCCTCAAATCTAGTTCAAGAGGTATTTCCTTGATGGCAGGTACATTCTAGCTAATTCTTGAAGCTCCTTTTGTGCTCAGTCTCTTTCCTTCTTCCTTAGGCTCAGCATGTCCTCAGTCAGGTTATGCTGGGATTTAACCTGTTATCCAACAGGCAGCCAGGTGAGGAAGTGAGAACAGCTCCTCTTGTGTTGTGGAGGTGAGGCCTCCACAGCATCTCATAGTGCAGGGCAAGTGCTACCATGTATAAGAGGGAACTCTGAGGATTTGGGGAAGTCTGAAGAAACATCCATCCAGATCCCAGGTTTTCTCAACCAGGGCCCTGATCTTAATATGACAGATCTGCCTCAGCTGAACTTCTGAATGTCTCTGAGTGCTGCAATTCTGTCTAAAGATACTGCTCACCTGGGTCTCTTTGTGAGCTATCAAAGACAGCTTCTGGCTCTCAGAGTTAGCCTTTAACTTCTTGTCAAAGGCCCTCACTTTCTCATAGAAAGGCCCCCATCTCATTCTCTCCAGGGCATCAGTGCAACTAAGTAGTAACCAACTTTTGCAGACATCTCCCTCTCTCCCCACGATTTTCAGTTCGCCTTACTAAAAGAGCATTTTCTCAGGTCACCACAGGTTAAAAGTTGAGCGTCTGGGCCTCCACCCTGTGCCAAGGATTACCATGCACTATATCACTCAGGATGGTACCCTCTTTGCCTGCTGAGCTATGAGGAAGCCTGTTTCGCAAATCCATCTTACCACCTGCTTCCTCAGACCACTCTTGGCACCACTTGTGTTAGTTTGAATCCTTCAAGGGTTATATGTGCAAGAGGTTTGTTAAGGGAAGTGCCTATGAAGGATAAAGGTGAGGGAGCAGGAGAAGGCAGGGAAGGCCTTAAACTACAATGCGGGTCTGACACCTGCGAAGGAAAGGGAATGGGAGGGCTCTGGGTAGGAAGAGCCTAGGACTATAGCACAGTTCTTTTTTTTTTTTTTTTTAATTTTTTTTTCAACTTTTTTTTTTATTTATTTTTGGGACAGAGAGAGACAGAGCATGAACGCGGGAGGGGCAGAGAGAGAGGGAGACACAGAATCAGAAACAGGCTCCAGGCTCTGAGCCATCAGCCCAGAGCCTGACGTGGGGCTCGAACTCACGGACCGCGAGATTCGTGACCTGGCTGAAGTTGCACGCTTAACCGACTGCGCCACCCAGGCGCCCCTATAGCACAGTTCTTAGAAGGGTTCAGTTGGGCTGAAGGGAGCCTTCCAGTAAAAGTTGCTTGAGACCCACATCTCTCAGGAACAGTCCTGCATTACTACCCTTGCTGTGGTCAGTCATTCGTTGCAAGTGGCCCACAGGAAACATGACATGGTATAAACATGGCAGAAGTTCCAGCAAGCTAGCAGCTGGGTCTGCCAGTTAACAATGCTCCCGACAGCAGGAGATCTGAGCAGTGCATTTTCATGAGCACCAAATAATGCACTAATGACCAAACTAAGTCTGGCCAAGATGTTAATGACTGATAATGGCTTGAGGCATTAGTCACTCTAAATAACATTCACATTTTGATAGTTCTATACAAAGATGTGACAATAACAGTAATTTTAAGATGTATAACAGGACCAATGGAAAAAATAATTTGGTGCAATTGAGTCTTCTTTACTCTCCTCAAATCATACTATATAGGAAGCTATTCTATATGACACATATGCCCTTGATATTCCCATAAAATGGAAATAGTACTATTTTATAATTCAAAAAATGGTTTGGGAAAGGGAAAGAACTGCTCAAAATAAAGCCCATTTCTGCCTATCTTAGGCTGAAAAGTGAGTAGTATTACAATTGAATGAAGCCATTTTTCCACCCGCATTTTTAATAGCTAAGGAAAGAGACTGGTGGGCCAGCCTGCGCAGACTCTTAAAACTGGAAGGAACCCTATAAATCATATCCATTGTACATCAACCTCCTGCCTGGCAGCAAACCTCTGTGCAAGGTTCTCACCCCAAATTCCCAAGAGATTAATCATCCTTGGCTTGCACACCTCCAGTGACAAGGAACTCACTGCTTCCTGAGGTAGTCATTTTGTGGCTAGACTACTCTAACACTACGATGTTTTAAAAAGTGATTGAGTCAGTACTCTTTGCCATACTTGGCCATGTTGTTCACAAATGATTTCATTGACTCCTTATAATGACCAGGGAGGAAGATTTTTTTCCCATTTTAAAAATGGGGAGTCTGAGATAGAGTGGCCATTGATGTGCTCACTGCCATACAGCTGGAATTCAACTCCAAGCCCAGTTCTAAGACTATTCCTTAGTCTTCTCCCAAATGCCTTAGATTATGTTGGAATCAGTCTCTAGTGTCCACTTTTACAGATTCTAGTTAACACAGAATAATCCTAATATTACTACACACATGATGTCTCTTCAAATATTTGCATAAGGTCTTACATTATTCTATGACATTTTAACATCCAGATTAAACATCCACTTTCTTCAGCAATTCCTCAAATGCACAATCCCCAGATGTCCCCAAACATGCTCACCCAGACACACTTCTAATATCCCTCTTAATGTGGCACACCCTAAAGTAAACACATCTTCCAGGCATCTTATGACTTGTACAATGTGGAAGAAAACCATCACCTCCTACTCCCCACACACTATATACTTCCGTTAATGCAACCACATCATGCTACTGACTCAATAAACTTATAATAACTTAAATCCCTAGGTCTTTATCACATTATTAAATTGTATTTCACATATTCTGTATTGGTAAGAGTTGTGGCTTTTTTTTAAATCATATTCATTCTGTTTAACTTTAAACATATTAAAAATCAGTCTATTGCTCCAGCCTGTTAAAGTTCTTAACCTCATGGTAGCATTTGAAATCATGTGATCACTTATAAATTAGTGTTTTTGAAAGAGTATTAGTGTTTTGAGTTAACAAACACTGTAGAGACCAGCCTATCCAATTATCACCTATTACGGTACCTATTAAGACCTCATTCCCTCCTTCCACTTCTATCCTAACATAATGCCAAGTCTTCCTTCCTACTCACAATAGCATAGCCCCTTGACCAGAAGTATCAGCTTCACCTGGGAGCTTGTTAGAAAATGCAGACTCCCAGGCCCCAGAATCTACACTTTAAGAAGATTCCAGGTGATTTCATGTGCACCTTAAATGTACCAGTCTAATGTACCTGAGCAGGTGACTCAGCTCCTCTGACTCAGTGTCCTTGTCTCTCAAAGGAGGGAGAAGGATAAGAAGCTAAAAGCCCTATAGCCCCTAAGCCCTCTAATTCTATTTCCTCTTACTTCCTCAGTTGCCTTGAATTGTCCCCAGAATTGTCCTACAGTTCCACTGTAAAGGCAGAGGAAAATTGATGACTGATACAAAGATATACCTCATCCCTTTCAATATTAATAGCCATTAATGAGAATCTTTAACTCAGGAGTGGCAAGGCTCTGCATTTGCAGCCTAGAGTCATTCGATCTCTGTCCTAATTGAATACCAGAGTTTTAGCTGAGTTCCAGAAATGATAGTAGTTCAGAGACCTATGCCACAAAAGGGCTCTGAGATGTGTCCTATCCACTTTGGGGGAGGGGATCTAAAAAGGCACCTCTCCACATGAGAAAAAAAGCATAGGCTCCTTTGGAATCAGTAAATCAGAGTTCAAGTTCTAACCAGTGTGCTCATCTGTAAATTAGGAGTAGTAAACTGTGATTCTTACATGAGATTATTCCTGGGACATGCTTAGCGCAAAAGAACTCAATAAATGCTCAATATTGTTTTTATTGTTATCCTTCTGTATCTAAAACAGGGATAATTTTAATTATCCCACAGCATTGGTGTAAATATTAAATAATGTGTATGAACATACCTTCTAAATGGTTACAAATTACCCAACATTTGCTTTTTCTGACTTTTCTTGATCATCCACAACATAGATGCCTAACAGAGAACAAATACCAAACAAAGGTGTATAGGTTTCTATCCTCTAAAAACCTGAAAATCAAAATAAGGGTAAAAAGGAAAAGAAAAATAAGCCAGAGAGGCAGGGCCCCAACCAAATTTATTGCAATGTCACCACAAATCAATATTTAATCTATGTGTATAAGTCAGCATTCTATAGGCAAACAGAACCAATGGGAATGACGGGGGAAGGGCAGGAGATTGATTTAAGGAAGTGGCTCACACAACTGTGGAGGCTGGCAAGGCCAAAATCTGCAGGGAATGCTGGCAGACCAGAGACCCAGAGCAGAGCTGATACTACAGCCTGAGTCCAAAGACAGTCTGGAGGCAGAAATCCCTCTTCCTCTGGGAATAACTCAGTCTTTTTCTCCTCAAACTGACGGGATGAAGCCCACCCACCTTATAGAGGCAATCTGCTTTACTCAAAGTCTACTTAAATGTCTATTTGAATGTTAATCTCATCTAAAAAACACTTTCACAGACACAGTCCAATGGGTGTTTGGTCAAATACCTGGCTACTATGGCCTGGCCAAGTTGATAGACAAAATTAAATATCACACTATGTTACAGGTAAATACCACCTCAATACAATTTTTATTATATCTTGTCTTCTTAGCTCCATGTACAGCTTATTCCACCAGAAAAACCAATGATTGCTTTGTTCTGCTTGTCTACTGCAATCACAATAAGGAATTGGTAGATCCCTTTCATTTATTTTTTTTTTAAAGGAAAAAAAGACTCCAACTTAGTGTGAATGATAATATAGTTAATACTGTTACATGAATGCAATATACCAGATAGTATACTAGGTATTTTGCATACATTCACCATGATAACACCCACCAATCCTGCCAGCTTGCAACTGTCTCTCTTCTACTACTAAAAACATTAAGGTTTCTAATAGTTGTAATACCTTACCCAGTATCATATAGTCAGTTGCAACAGAACCAGAATTTGAATCAAGTTCTGTCTTACTCCAAAGCCTTTGCTCATTCTCCTGTCATGCTGCTGAAGGCAAAGACATCTTAGCACAGTGAGTATGTTTTGTTTTGTTTTGTTTTTAATTTTTTTTCAACGTTTATTTATTTTTGGGACAGAGAGAGACAGAGCATGAACGGGGGAGGGGCAGAGAGAGAGGGAGACACAGAATCGGAAACAGGCTCCAGGCTCTGAGCCATCAGCCCAGAGCCCGACGCGGGGCTCGAACTCACGGACTGCGAGATCGTGACCTGGTTGAAGTCGGACGCTTAACTGACTGCGCCACCCAGGCGCCCCTGTTTTGTTTTTTTTTTTTAATGATCTAAAATTTTTCAAAAGCTGGAACAAACAGCTCTGCCAACTTTTCTATCCTTTTCTTCCCTCTCACTCTTCACTCCATTAGTACTAATATCATTTTAGGTGACAGAGAACAGACAATTACCATTCCCTGTACATGTCGATTTGTTCTAATAATATATTTTCCTCCTTTCGAACTGATTTTCCTTCACCAATTATAGTAGGTCTATTGAGAGAAAGTTATTGCATTAAAACATAGATGCACAATGTCAGCTGCAAAGGTCCCTTCTTTTCCTGGGTGGTCACTAAATAATGCCAATCTGCAAGAGGTCAGATCAGCTTCTCAGTGCTCTCCTGGGCCCAAAGACAGTCATTCTAAGAGAAGTGGGGTGTGTGATCCTCTGAGGACTTTATTAAGCACTTTAAAGTCTGGACAGAGAAATAAATTGTCAAGGAAACTCATGAAATTCATGAAGAGAACTTGACCCAACTAAAATGGATTGACCAAAAGAAAGAGGGTCTTTTTTTTTTAAATAAAAAAAGATATTGCTTTTATTAGTCACATAATGATCTTTTAACTATTGCTACTGCCCCTTAATCATGTTTGTTGTATAAAAGCTATTAACACAGACGTTGTCTCTTTAGCAGGGAGCCCATAACTGACATGTGTTGTCACTTTAGGTAAGATCCTTATATCCCTTTAAACCTCAAAATACTCATCTCACAATTTTAAGAGGATTACATGAGATAACACAGTGAAAAGTGGTTTAAAACTGTAAATCAAACTATTCCAAAATAAAAAGCTTATTTAAATAAAAAAGAAACTGGCTTCAAAGCCCTTTGTAGTCTAATCTTTATCTGAACAGTTTAATAACCCAAAGTTGAGAACATCCAGTGAATGCTGGCACTGCATTCAAGGGTCAGCATCAATCCCTGTGCTCGGAACAGCTCCCCTAGCTCACGTATACCCAGCTTCCTTAAAACAATACACAAAGTCCCTGATCTATGGTGCAGAGCATACTACACAGAACAAGCACATCTGTGACAGTTCATAGAAAGAAAATTGACAGAGGCTTCTCATATTTGTCAACAGTTCTAAAAATTTACATGATAATGACAAGTTGTGAAGCTGAGAGAAACTTTTCAGTAATAATAATAATAATAACAACACATTTTAACAACCATGATAAAAAGACTGAATTGTCTTTCCATTCTTGCTATAGAAAACATTACAAAATTGTTGTCATAGGAAGAAATGGTAAAGAATTTACAGCCAAAAATGTAGGCGAAAAGTTCCATAGCAATGTGTTAGGCATTTAATTTTGTGACATTTGTTTTTATCAGCTCTTTTAAAATCTGTACTTTGCTATGATTTCTTGGTATACATAATTCTGTATCTAATTTTGAATTTCTAGTTTTGTATTCTTTTTCTTAATAAGAAATAACAAAATTATATAAGCTTTTGGCCTTTCAAAGCTGAGTTCTAGGGGCACCTGGGTGGCTCAGTCCGTCAAGCTTCCAACTGTTGGTTTTGGCTCAGGTCATGATCTCATCCTTAGTAAGTTTGAGCCAGCATCAGGCTCTGCACTGACAATACAGAGCCTGCTTGGGATTCTCTGTTCTGCTCTCTCTCTGCTCCTCCCCCACTTATTCTCTCTCTCTCTCTCTCTCTCTCAAAATAAATAAATAAACTTAAAACAAAACAAAAACTGAGTTCTATCCTGATTGCTGATTCTCCAGTAAGAGAGAATGTGATAAAAACCGTGATTTGGGAAGGCAAGAGAAGAATTCAGGTTTAAGTCCTATCCAAATTTCTTTTTCATAGTGATTATTCTTTTTATGCCCATAAGAATATAAGTTTACCTTAATTTGAGAAACACAAGGAAATCTTTGTGAGAATTGCTATAAAATGGGTGTCTGTCACACAGTAAATTCAATAAAATAGTCATTAATATTAATTGGGGAAATGTTTATAATAAATGCAATGGCACATTCCAGCTCCCCGTCTTATATAAATAATAATGAGAACATATATTTTATTTGAGCTAATATGATTGCATTATGAATTCTTATGTAGAAGATGATAGAATGTAACAAGTAGCAAAATGAAAACAAAGCCTGAAAATAAAGCACCCAAGCCAATAGTAAGTTGAATAAAACTATCATGATATTATACACCTGTGATGCATGATTTATAATAAGAAATAAATATATTTTGTCTTTTCCCTATTCCTGGCAGAGTTCTTAAACCCTCAAAATTCAGAAGTGATAAGAGCACTAAGAGCATCTTTTGTTCTTATATTTGGTCTTTGACCCCAGTTCCTGACACAGGGCTCCTGAAACTCTTGTAAATTCCTAAGTGATAAGAATACTAAAAGCATCTTCTGTTCTCATGAGGTGACTCTGGGTGAGCTCCTGGATGTCTCCTAGATGGGGCTGACCACCAGAAAGACTAAGCCAAGATGAGAAACTTAGATTTCTCAGCCCAATTAAACAGGCTTCAGAGAAGGGAAAGAGGCTATAAATGGAGTTAATAACTGATTGTAGTTATGTAAAGAAGCTTCCATAAAATCGCAATAGAATGGGGTTTGGAGAGCTTCTGGAATGGTGAACGCATCCACATACCAAGAGGGAAACACTCAAAACTCTGTGGGGACAGAAGCTTTTATGCTTGGGACCTTCCCAGACCCCACCTATGTGTCTCTTCATCTGGCTGTTCATCTGTATCTTTTATTATCCTCTATAAACTGGGTTTTTTTCCAAAATAATAATAATAATAATAATAATAATAATAATAATAATAGGAAGGAAAGAAGCAAGGGAGAGAGGATGGAGGAAATCATCTTTTCATCAGCTCTTTAAGAACTGGTTATAAGAGAGAGCAAAGAGAACAATTAAAAGACTATATATATATGTTTATGTTTATATTTATAATTATAATTTATATATATGTGTTCTGGGTCTTTAGACCCAACTAATTTTTAAAAGCATTTAAAAGCTGCTCTAAGGACATACAATCTAGGCAGGGCAAAAAACAAAAATCACAAATTATCCATAGTGATAGGGTGGAATGACAAGGTAGAGACAAGGTTATTAAGCAAAAAGACACTATTGTGATTTATTTAAATCTAAAGAATTGGTATGATTTAGTAGAAACTACTTCTAGGTAAAACAACAATATTTGTGGAGTCACTAAGAAATAACTTGCCAAACAGAGTTTTTAATAGCACCTGGCTAAAAGGTCCTATCACAATTTCTGCCAACTCTTCATTAAAATATCTACATATATATACTTGAGAAAATAAAAACATATAGCAAAATTATAATCATAGTGGGAGGAGTCTATCTCTAAAAGGTTGACAAGTCCTACAGACAAAAATAAGCCTGGAAATCATGGAATAACAAGCTAAATCTAATAAAATATCACTTCATATACCACAAAGGGGAATATATATTCTTTTAAAACTCCTATATATTGGGGAAAAAAATCAACTGAGCATCAAATTCACAAACTATAAATAGAACAAAATAAATACCAGGGGCACCTGGGGGGCTCAGTTGATTAACTGACCGACTCTTGATTTTGGCTCAGTTCATGATCTCAAGGTTTGTGAGTTTGAGTCCTGTGTCGGGCTCTGTGCTGACAGAGAGGAGCCTGCTTGGAATTCTCTCTCTCTCTCTCTCTCTCTCTCTCTCTCTCTCTCTCTCTGTCTCTGTCCCTCCCCCACTTGTGCTTGCTTGCTCTTTCTCTCTCTCAAAATAAATTAAACATTTTAAAAAATGTATCAATAGGGGCTCTTGGGTGGCTCAGTCAGTTAAGCCTCCGACTTAGGCTCAGGTCATGATCTCAGGGTTCAAGAGTTCAAGACCCATATCAGCCTGCTTTGGATTCTGTGTCTCCCTCTCTCTCTCTGTCCCTCTCCAGCTCATGGTCTGTCTCTCTCTCTCTCTCTCTCTCTCTCTCTCTCTCTCTCTCTCTCTCTCTCAAAAATAAATAAACACACAAAAAATTTTGCATAAAAATTATATCAATAGAAGTAGAAAGGATTAAGAAATAGTATAATGCAGGTAAATTAATAGAATGGAAAATACAAAAGAGTGGTAATAATCAACAAAATCAAGAACTAGAGTTGCCTGGGTGGCTCAATTAGTTAAGTGTCTGACTTTGGCTCAGGTCATGATCTCATGGTTCATGAGTTCAAGCCCCACATCAGGCTCTGTGCTGACAGCTCAGAGCCTTGAGCCTATTTCAGATTCTGTGTCTCCCTCTCTCTCTGCCACACTCCTCCTTGCACTCTGTCTCTCCCTGTCTCTCAAAAATGAATAAATGTTTAAAAAAAAATTTTTTTTAATCAAGAATTAGTTCTTTCAACAAACAAATGAAATAAACCTTTAGCAGTATGATGACAAAAAAGGACATAAATAAAAATATTAAAAACTAGAAAGAGAAAATAATTATAAATAGAGATATATAGAACAATATTAGATTTATAAGAAAATACTATAAAAAATTTTGTGGAAATAAATGTAAAAACCTAGATGAAATGGGTCATTTTTAAGGAAAGCAAATTATCAAAATTAACTCAGGAAGCAGAAACCTGCATAGATAGGTAACTTTGGGGCAAAATGAAAAAGCAGTCACAGATCTGACCCTAATAAAAAGGTACTAAAGCGACAAGGTTTGAGTTCTACAAAATGCTTAAGGAACACATTAATGTCATGTGGGGGATAAGCTTAGGAATCCCCCGGGCTTACACCAATGGGTTAACAAGGACAAAGAAATACCAAGTCAATAAAATGCTCACACCCGAGTTTGGGTAAACCAGATTGGCACCCCAAGAATAGGGGGGTGCAAAGACACCCTGAGAATAGGGAGGTACAAAGGCACCCCAAAATAGAGAGGGGGTGCAGAGCCCCCAGATTAGAGAGGGAGAGGCAAAGGCCTGAAATAGAAATGACGCAAAGGTGCCCAATACATAGGAATAACAAGATTAGATATTCAGGGTGAAAGCATCCCGAATTTAGTACTATAGCAGAAAGCTGCTTTCATAAGAGAACAGGGCCAGGTTAGGTAAATTGGTGAATTGGACTATGGACTGCTGCACTGCAGGCAAAGCAGCCCGGAGTGGAGATGGTTAACAAAATAAAAGGTGTTTTGTTAACCCTGAGGTTATTCCCCCTATCTGTCTCATCCCTAGGCTAGCAAAGATAAACAGGCATGGCGGCGCCTCCTGTCTGCTGTTAAAAACCATCTACCCATTTGCCCAGTGCCTGGATTTTGTTTTATATTGACCCAAACCCCAAATACTGTATATCTTCAAAATCCCCCTTTCCCCCTCACATCCTAGTTTGTCTCTTTGTACATGCCCATCACGTTTGCAAGCCTTCTGATCTGAATAAATACGGGCAAGGACCCTTATTCGGGGCTCCTTTCTTTTTCCAGGACATTAGCCGTCTCTCGTTTTAATCCTGCGTCCGCTCTTTTGCTAGACAAAAGGGAACTTTAGACATAGAGTCTATGACAATATCATGTTATTTACACTATTTCGGAGCATAAATAAGTAACTTCTCAACTCATTCTGCTAGTCTATCCTAACCCTAATACCATAATTGGGTAAAAATAGCAAAAACAAATGCACGCACGCGTACACACATACACACACACACACACACACACACACACACACACACACACCCCTACAGGCCATTCTCACTGATGAATGTGACAATAAACATTCCTGTGTGAAATACTGGAAAACATAATCAGCAAGATAATTATTGAATATGCATCATATTCAGGCAGACTTTATCCCAGGATTGCAAAAATTCCTTATTAGGAAGTCTACTGATGAAATTAACAAGATTAAGAAATTATATGGAAAAATTTAATAATTTCAAATTACTCTAAAAGTTTTTGATAAAAGCAAAAACCTCTTCTGAATTAAAAAAAAATACACTAGCAATGGGGGGGGGGACTTTCTTAAGGTAAAATATATCTTCTAGAAATATAGATCAAGTATTACACTTAGAGTTGATATTAAAATAATTCTTACTAAAATCCGAAGACAAAAATGCAGACAGTTAGGCAATATCATACTGTAGCTTTTACCCAATGCATTAAGATGGCAGAAAGAATGAGAGAAAATTATCATTATTTGTACAAAATAATGTTATATAATGCAACAGAATCAACTGAAAACTATTAGAATTAATGAAACCACTAAAACTGCAGGATATAAACAATCCCCCAACCCTACATATTAACAATGATCAATTTTAAAAGGTCATTAAAAAATGATTCTATTCAAACTAGCAACCAATAAACAAACAAACCTAGTAATAAACTAACATAGGATCTATAAAAATTAACTGAACAACATAACAGAAGATTGGAATAAATAAGGAGAAAAACCATTATTTTAAAATTGTCAGTTTCCCCCCAAATCAATCTGTAAATTCAATGTGATCTCAATACAAATCCCAAAAGAATATTTTTAAGGAAACTTGACAAAATGGTTGGAAAAATTCCCATGAAAGAAAAAAATATAAAAACAGCCAACATGTTTTTGAAACAGAAAAACAACAGCTTTTCCTATAAGATTTCAAAAAACACTAAAAGGTTGTTAATATTAAAATAGTATAGCATGGGTTAAGAAATAAATGGAGAATAATAACAAATGCAGATATAGTAGGCTCTGTCACTCCTTCCCATCCCTCGCCACACACATACCTGTGTGCATGAGCACACTCTTGAGTTTGGCTACTATTGGATGTGACATTTCATATCAGGGACAGAGGACTGAAACAGAATATTCAATAAATAAATAGTTGAGAATTTGAGATGTAGGGGAGGAAAGATCTTTTCTTCTACCCATCTCAGGTTCTCTGCTGGGGCCGTGTAAATTGGACTGACAAAAGAGCTTAATAAGAGTAAAGCACAAATGTATTTAATATAAATCGTGTATGACACAGAAGCCTTCATAGGGAATGAAGACCTGAAGAAGTGGTTAAATATGAAGGTTTTTATACTAGGTTTGAAGGGTAGGAAGTTGTAAGAAAATATAGGACAAAAGGGTATGACAGAAGGGTAGTAAACCAGGAGAAATTCAACAAGGCCAGTTTGTTTGGATTCCTCTTGGCATCTGTCCATCTTCAGAGATAAGAGTGTTTCTTTCCTCCAAGGATAAGGAGAGCAACTCTCACATGAGGACCTTATGACTTGCTTTGAGGTAGAAAGGGTTGATCAAAGAGTTTTTCACGCACCTGCCATTTCTTATATATTTTCGACTTAAAATTTTCAAAATGTCAACCTACCATATTTTGTGATAGCATGTCCTAAACCCTGTCATATGTAAAAGAATATTTCAACACCATCTGTAATAGAAAGAACTTAAAGGGGAAGCCCTGAAACTAAGTATCTATCAATAGGAGGATGATTAAACAAATTACAGTAATCTATACTATGGAATACTATACACTTATTAAAAAGAACAAAGTGGACCAATTGTACAGGAATAAAAGATCTGTAAAATAGATCAACTGGAAATGAGCAAGTGTCAGATGCTTCCTTACAAAAACAAAACAATCACTATACTGACATATGTATGTATGTACATATACATATATTAAGGAACAGTGAAATGACTAGAGAATTATGTTCTCAACTGTGAATAGGGGAATGTATGTGTGTATGTGTGTGTTCGGGTGAGAAGAGGTTTTAAAGGAAGATTGCCATATTTTATTCTACATCCTTATTTGTTGTTTTAATCTTTTACAAGAATGTAATTATGTACCACTTATACAATATTCTATAATTTCATAAACAACAACATTCAAACAATCAAAATTTTATCTCCTTTTGGGAGAAATACAATAGCATAAAAAGCCCTGGAATATATTAGTTCTGCCTCTTAAAGTCTCTGGATTATCATTTCCTTATCTATAAAATGAGGATTTTGACTAGATTATCTGATTTCCCTAATAAACTTTACATTTCTATGAGCCTATAAAATATAATTAAATATTTTTCACTTTATGTTTTATACTTTATTTTTAATTTGGATTTAACAATTAATACATCAATTTTACAGATACATTACCAATGTAATAAATAATTAAATTTTTGTCTAAGTAAATTTTGTCTGCCATGAATATGATTAACTAATTTCTATATTTAAAAATGATAGTTTAGGGGGGCCTGGGTGGCTCAGTCAGTTGAGCGTCCGACTTCAGCCCAGGTCATGATCTTGCGGTTTGTGAGTTCAAGCCCCACATCGGGCTCTGTGCTGACAGCTCAGAGCCTGGAGCCTCTTCAGATTCTGTGTCTCCCTCTCTCTCTGCCCCTCCCTAGCTCACACTTGCACACTCTCTCTCTCTGTCAAAAATAAATAAACTTAAAAAAATTTTTTTTAAATGATAAGTTCTTTATCATATCAAAATTGCTACATGCCCAATGAATATTATAATGACACAAAAGATGCAAATCAGACAATGGTTCTTGTTGGGAAGATATATGGCTAATTTGACTTTCTTAAGCTCTTTCTCTCAGTTCTATTCTTTAAGTCTGAGAAAAGAAAATGACATAATGTAAAATTTCCATAAGAGAAGACAGGCCCTTCTCTAGAAGAAGTAAAGAAAGAGTTTAAGCTAGAAAAAAAATGCCCTTAATTTGAAATCTTTAAGAAAATATGTTCTCAATTCTTCAAGGTATTGAGACAAAAGTAAAAGAAGTTTTTTCTTAGAGAGGAAAAAGTATTTTCATGCAAAATTGCCTCAATAATTCACCTAGAACTTTCTCCAGATCATCGCTACCGTGGTAGTGAATACTAAAGGAAAGAAAAAAAGAACTTGTAGGTTCATCAGTGAAGAGTTCTACCTTCATAAATAAACTACCTCATCACTTAGAATCCAAATACAATTTGTATCCTATTTCAGCAAGACATTCTTCAGTCCATTTCATTTTAAAGTAAACATCAATATCACATGACATCCCATAACAAAGAAATAAAGGAAGCAAATTAAATCTTGAACAAATACCTCTTCTTTTATTTCAGTTAAACAGCAAATTTGGCCCCTTTACCTTGTCACCATCTGAAAGAAATCTACACTCTGTCCTACACAGAATCTTTTCTTTTCAATAAATTCAGAAATTTGCAACATAGTTACCAATGTAAAGGTAAGAGGAGAAGATTTGGAAGGAAATATCTCCAGGGGTAGAGGTGTACAGGCATGCACACACACACACACACACACACACACACACACACACACACATCATCATCATCATCATCATCATCAGAAAGAGAAGGAACCATTTTCACTGCAAATAGAAAAGAGAAAATATATTCACCTATAAAACTCTGACTTCCACCTCTTCATATATTCATCCATGGGCATTTGGGGGGCACTAAGCACAATTCTGGGAATGCAAAGGTGAGTAAGGCACAGTGCCTCAAGGACACAGTCTAGTGAGAGAGACAGAGAGACAAATAATTACAATGCAATATGATTACTGACAAAGCACAGATATGTAAAGAACTATGAGGAAACATACAAAAGAGAGTCTCTAAACTATGTTTTGAGAAATCAGGGAAGGCTCCATGAATATTTGAGCTCAGTTTTGTATTACTGGCAGAAATTCCAGGATTAAGCAGAATTTCCATTACTTCTAAAGCAGGAATGTTAGCCATCGACAGCAATAGCTAAAAGCACCAACCCAAAGATAGGAAGAGAAAGGAAGAAATGTCTTCTGAGGTACACACAGTTGGGGAAATGGGAAGAGTGCATAAGCTCAAGAACAAAGCAGGAATATCCACTCCTCCTAATTCCGTTCAATATTACAGAGCAAAATGGCCAAATAAGATATTCCTCGCTTGATACCAAAATCCAAGGCAACAAAGGCAAAAATAAACAGTGGGGACTACATCAAGCTAAAAAGTTTCTGCAAAGCAAAGGAAACTGTACACAAAATGAAAAGGCAAACTACCAAATGAGAACAAAATATTTGCAAATCATATAGCTGATAAGAAGTTATCCAAAAATATATAAAGAACTCATACAACCCAATAGCAAAAAAAAAAAAAAAAAAATCCAATTAAAAAAGTGGGCATTGTATCTGAAAAGACATTTTCTGAAGAAGACATACAGATGGCCAATAGGTACACATAAAGGTGCTCAACATCACTTAATCATCAGGGAAATGCAATGCAAAACCACAATGAGATATCACTTCACACATGGTAACAGAATGGCTATTATCAAAAAGGTAAGAGTTAACAAGTGTTGGCAGATATGTGGAGAAAAGGGAATTCTCATACACTATTTATGGGAATGTAAATTGGTATAGACGCTATGGAAAACAGGATGGAGATTCCTCCAAAAACTAAAAACAGAACTACCCTAAGATCCAGCAATCCCACTTCCAGATATTATCCAGAGAAAATGAAAACACTAACTCAAAAAGATATATGCACCTCATGTTCATTGATTGAAGCATTATTTACACTAACCAAGATAGGGAAACAACCAAAGTGTCCATTGATAAGTGAATAAATAAATACACACAAATGAATAGATATATACATACACAAAAGAATATTATCTTGCCATAAAAAAGAATGAAATCTTGCCTTTTGTGACAACATGGAGGGATCTTGAGGGCATTATGCTAAATGAAGTAAATCAGACAGACAAATACTGCATTATCTCACTTATATGTAGAATCTAAACAAACTGAACTCAGAAACAGAGAACAAATTGGAGGTTGCCAGAACCAGGCTTGGGTGGGGATGGGAGGGCACAAATATGTGATAGTGGTCAAAAGTACAAACTCCAGTTATAAAATAAATATGTCATAGGGATGTAATTTACAGCATAGTTATATAGTTAATACTATAGTGCATAATTTTGGGTATTTGAAAGTTGCTAAGAAAGTAAATCTTAAAAGTCCTTATCACAGGAAAAAAAATTGTAACTATGTATGGTGATAGATGTTAACTAGACTCATTGTGATGACCATTTCACAATATGGTAAAACCTTGGATTACAAGTAACTTGTTCTGTGAGTGTTCCACAATATGAGCAAAGTTTTAATAAGTTTTAACTTGATAAATGAGCAATGTCTTGCAATAAGAGCAGTATGTGATGCTGAACATCACATAATCACAACTAAGCCAATGGTTCTTCTCTCTCTCTCTCTCTCTCTCTCTCTCTCTCTCTCTCTCCCTCTCACTGCAGGATTGTGGGAGATCATCTCCCATGCTTGGATGCTCAGTCTCAGTCCGTGGTGTTTGGCAGAAATCAGTGATTCTTCAGAACATTGGAAGGTGCCCACAACGGGCATTAGTGTATTTTTTGTGACTTCACAGCGCCTATGAACAGTCCTTTGCTTTTCCATACAAGAGTAAGTTTAGGAATGCTTTGCTTCATTCTAGGTCAGGCTGCCTGCAGATACAGAGCCTTTCCTCTGCTGCCTTACTGCCAGTCACATTAAATGTAGTATATGACAAGAGTTTGTTAATACTGTACTGTAATCAACATCCATGTGAGTGTATACAATGTCCCCCATGCAGAAAAAGGTTGAAAAGAAAGGAGGTAAGAAGAAGGAGATGATTACGATGGAAGAAGGAAATCATCAAGAAATACAAACGAGGTATGCAAGTGGCCAAAAGTACAAGATTTTATAAGTCTATGTCTGCATCTCCTCTGTAGGGGAAGAGGAGAAAAAGGCAGAGGAATCTCTCCCTTCAAGTGAGATTAGGGAGATGTGTAAAATGTGGGAAACCGTGAAAATTTTGTAGAAGAGCACCACCCAAATAAGGCTGTAGCAGTTCAAGTAGTGAATCTGTTTAAAGACAATGCAATGTCACATTTCCCCAAAATCCTCAAAAAGATGCAAAAGCAAGTGTCACTGGATAGGTTCCTTGTTAAAGTTGCATGAAAAGAAAAAGATTCCATTGAGCGAATAGACAACAGTGATTCTATTAGTGATAGTGAAAGTAGTCCTACACTATAACCCTCCTCTCTCGTCTCCCGTCTCCCTCACACCAGCCCCAAAGAATTTCAAAGGTTAAATGCAGGCTAATTGTTTGTATTTTTTTATGTTTTGTATTTTCTTTATTATTTTGTATTATATTACAGTATTGGAAGCATTTTTATGTGACTATTTTTGGGTTGTGGAACGAATCATCTGAGTTTCCAGTGGGGAAATTCACTTTGATATACAAGTGTTTTGGATTACAAGCGTGTTTCCTAAATGGATATGTTCAGAAACCAAAGTTTTACCGTACATACAAATACCAAATCATTATATTATACATCTAAACTAATATAATATTATACATCATTTGTACCTCAGTATTTTAAAATATAGACTAAAGCAAAAAAAAAAAAAAAAAAAAAAAAAAAAAAAAAAAGATGACCCTTGTGGGGAATAAATTTAGGAATTCCCTGAGCTTGCCCTGATGGGTTCACAAGGCATAAAGAAATAGCCACAGGATGAATGCATCCAAGATTAGGTAAACAAGATTAGGCAAACAAGATTAGGTAAACCGGGCAGAGGCTCCCAGTATAGGAAAAAGGTACAGGAACAGGAAATATCAGGATGAAAGTATCCAAGATTAGGTAAACAAGATTAGGTATTCAGGGCAGAAACACCCCCCAATTTAGTACAATAGCAGAATGCTGCTTTCACAGGAAGGAAGGACAAAAACAGGAAAACATGACTTTAGACAGCAACAGGGCAAAGTTGCCCAGAGCAGAGCTAATTAGCAAAAGAAAGGTGTCTTGTTGACCCTGAGGTAGTATGCTCTTTCTTGTCCCCTAGGCAAGGTTAGGTAAGCAGAGGTGGTGTCTCATGTCTGCTGTAAACAACCATCCATCAGGTGCCAGGATTTTGTTTTGCATTAACCCAAACCCCTAACACTGCATATCTTCAAAACCCCCTTTCCCTCACACCCATGAGTTAATGTTCACTTTTTCATTGTCTCTTTGTACACGTGCATCACGCTTGTAAGCCTTCGGATCCTAATAAAAACAGAGCAAGGACCCTTACCTGGGTCTCTTGTCTCCTCCCAGACATTAGCCTCTCTCACATTTTAATCCTGTGCCTGCTGTCTTGCTGGACAAGAGAGACCTCCAGACCCAGAGTCTACGACAGTCCCTCTTACATATACCCTCCTCAACAAAAAAAATTTGGCATCCATTCATACACACAAGGGCCTTTGGTGGAGCTTTGAGATCCAGGTAGGAGACTGTAAAACCCCAATGCAGTCCAATACTAAGTACAGTGAGCTCTCCTCACACCTACCAGGGTCCTGGCTACAGATTCAGACACTGCTCTGTACCCCCAAGAACACAAATATAGTCCCATTTAGATTTGGTTCTGTCACCAGTACCCTATGCCAAGGGATCTGGGAGGAGTCGTGCCAACCCATGTGTATCATAATAGGCATATAGACCTTGGTCCTGGCTGTGTACCCTGAAGTGGTCCATGAACCAGCCCTACTCCATCTAGGCCATGACCCAGGAACCCCTGGAGCCTGTCAAACTCAGTCAGACTGCAGATTCTTATATATGTATGTATGTATGTATGTATGTATGTATGTATTTAAATTCACATCCAAGTTAGTTAGCATATAGTGTAATAATGATTTCGAGTAGAATCCAGTGGTTCATCCCCTACATGTAACACCCAGTGCTCATCCCAGCAAATGTCCTCCTTAATGCCTCTTACCCATTTAGCCCATCACCCCACCCAACACCCCTTCAGCAACCTTCAATTTGTTCTCTGTATTAACAGTCTCTTACGTTTTGCCTCGTCCCTGTTTTTATATTATTTTTGCTTCCCTTCCCTTATGTTCATTTGTTTTGTATCTTAAATTCCACATATGAGTGAAGTCATACATTTGTCTTTCTCTGACTAATTTTGCTTAGCACAATAATACACTCTAGTTCCATATATGTCGTTGCAAATGACAAGATTTCATTCTTTTTGATTGCCAAGTAATATTCCATTGTGTGTGTGTGTGTGTGTGTGTGTGTGTGTGTGTGTGTATGTACACACCACATCTTCTATATACATTCATCACAGACTGTAAATTCTGAAAAGTACCTGTAACTGACTCTAGCTCAACCCAGCCACAGGTCCATTAACAGTCTTGCTGGTACAGGGACCTCATACGAGATGCTCCTATCTGCATTTCCGGAGATCCAGAGACGGCTCTCTATATGGCTGCACTTTCCTTACAGCCATAGTCTGCCAGTTTGCCAGAAGTTCTGAAGGTCCAAAGTCCCAGCAAGAGACACTCCCATCCATGCACCCAGAGATCCTGAAAGGATCCTATGCAGCTGCTATGTAAAACAGTACAGAGGTTCCTCAAAATTTTTAGATACAGCTACCATATGATCCTACTTCTGGGCACATATCCGAAGCAAATGATATCACTATCTCAAAGAGGAATCTGCATCCTCATACCATGTTCAGTGCAGTATTATTTACAACAGCCAGGACATAGAAATGTGTGAATGGTGAATGGATAAAGAAAATGTGATACACACACACACACACACACACACACACACACATATAAGATATATATACAAAAATATGATATAATAAATGTTTTATTGTATATATTTATTATTATATAAGTAATAATAAAACATTTATTTCATATATATCTATATATATCTATATATCTATATATATACACACACACACATATAATGGCATACTATTCAGCCATAAAAGAGAAAGAAATCCTGCCATTTGTGACAACATGGATAGACCTTGAAATCATTATGCTAAGTGAAACAGGTCAGACAAAGACAAATGCTATATGATCTCACTTGTGTGTGGAATCTTTTTTTATAAAAGCCAAACTCAGGATCCAACATAGCAGAGAAGTACGGGGACCCAAAGTTCCCTTGTCCCTCAAACACCGCAGTGTTAAGGCCAAAGGACTTTGAACTCCAAGAATCCAGACTCCAAAGTGACAGAAACACCTCCAAGGACCCACGGGGACAACCTGACGGGCCATAGGTGCATAAATGGGAACTGGGAAAGATAAAATGGGCCACATAGGTACGGATGGGAGGGATTCCCTTCTGCAGAGAGACAAAGGGAAGAGAAAGAGAGGCTGGGGAAGGGTAGGACTCTATCCAGACAAGAGAAAAACCACAGACTGGGAAGGAGAAAAATACAATCTCTAACTGCGGGGCTTTCTTCAGACTGGGGCCAGCTGCCCTGTTTACGCACCTGGGAAGGAAGGGAGCCAGTCCCAGTCTCAGTTGCTAGTTCGAGGCACAGTCCACAGTGGGAGAAAGCAATCCCCTCCCTGGAGTGCTACAGGAAGAAGGTATATAACCATTCAAAGGAAAAAGACTGCCTGCGCTCACCAGCCAGAGGCCGTATATCGGTGGCTCAGAGCGGCACTTCTCTGGAACTGGGGCGCACAGAGCGGGACCTTTTTTTTTTTTTTTAATTTTTTTTTTTAATGTTTTTCAGACAGAGAGAGACAGAGCATGAATGGGGGAGGGGCAGAGAGAGAGGGGGACACAGAATCGGAAGCAGGCTCCAGGCTCTGAGCCATCAGCCCAGAGCCTAACGCGGGGCTCGAACTCACAAACCGTGAGATCGTGACCTGAGCCGAAGTCGGACGCTCAACCGACTGAGCCACCCAGGCGCCCCTAGAGCGGGACCTTTTAAGACATGGGGGCTTAAGTCCCAGCCGAGCTCCAGGGAGGCGTGGGAGTCAGTGGAGTGAGACAAACCACACTTGTGGCACTGTGAGGCAGTTCAGGGAGGCTCTTCCCCAGAACCGGGCTGCACGGAGCAGGACCCTTTAAGATACTGAGGTTTAAATCTCAGCTGAGCGCCAGGGAGGCATGAGAGTCAGTGGAGCGGGACAAACCGCCTCATCCTTGCCTGCGGCACTGCTAGGACAGCCTGAACAGAGTGGTTTGGGATAGCCGGTCTGTGGAGGAGAGACTGGGGTGTCACCATTTTTCTCCCCATCACCAACAAGGTAGGACTTCAGGGAACGGTCAGCAGGTCCAAAGTGGAGGCAAGACCCACCTACATGAAACCACGCCCCTCGGTGCATATCTACTGGAGCCTGATTGACGCTGACCTGCAGACCAGCACTACCACCGGTTCCAAGGCACCCAGTGGTTTTGCATTTCTTATTTAATTCTCGGACAATTCTTATTATATATACTTTTTTCCTTCCTTTTTCTCTTTCTTATTTCTTCCCTCTTCTAGTCTGCTTATTCTGGTTGTTGGTTTGTTTAAGCAGACATATTTAATCTATTCTCTTTAGACCGGTTCTACACCTCCTTCTTTATTTTCCTCTTCTCTCTCTCTCTCTCTCTCTCTCTCTCTCTCTCTCTCTCGATTAACCGTTAGAGGTTCTCTGGTCAATTTTCTTTTCTTTTCTTTCCCCCCAACCCTGTCATTTCTCTCCTTGTATGGGATAAGGCCTCTTCCATCAGCACCACCCGCACCCTGTTGTTTACTTATAGCTGGTGTTTCTGGTTTCTTGTTTTTGGTTTGTTTGTATGTATGTTTGTTTGTGTGTTTTCCTTTCCAGGGCTACTTCAAGGAACAAATCAAAGCACACGTGGTGGAGGGTCCAAAATATCACTACCAGTAGGGCTCTAAAGCAACCAAAGTCACAACAACAGAGAAGCAAGTAACACATGCCAAAAAAACACCTCTTGAAGGGCCATGCCTTGTAGTGCTTGCAGGTGCAGGGCACATAACAAGCCTTTAAAACACATAAGAGACAGAAAACTAGCCAAAATGATGAAACAGAACAATTCTCCTCAAAAGAAATTCCAGGAAAAAATGACAGCGAAAGAATTGATCAAAACACACAAACAATATAACTGAACAAGAATTTAGAAAAATAGTCATAAGACTAATTGCCGAGCTTGAAAAAAGGCATAGAAGACAGCAGAGAATCTATTGCTGCAGAGATCAGGGAACTAAAAAATAGTCATGATGAATTAAAAAAATGCTGTAAATGAGGTTCAAAATAAACTAGAGGTGGTGACAGCGAGGATTGAAGAGGCAGAGGGGAGAATAAGTGTAATAGAAGATAAAAAAAGATGAAACTGAGAAAAAGAGACCACCTTCTAGACCACGAAGGGAGAATGAGAGAACTAAGTGATTCAATGAAACGTAGTATCTGTATCATAGGAGTTCCAGAAGAAGAAGAGAGAGAGAAAGGGGCAGAAGGTGTACTTGAACAAATCACAGCTGAGCACTTCCCCAATCTGGGGAAGGAAACAGACATTGAAATCCAAGAGGCATAGAGAACTCCCTTCAGATGTAACTTGAATAGATCTTCTGCACAACATATCATAGTGAAACTGGTAAAATACAAAGATAAAGAGAGAAATCTGAAAGCAGCTAGGGACAAATGGGCCTTAACCTACAAGGATAGACATAACAGGATCAGAAGACCTATCTACTGAAACTTGGCAGGCCAGAAGGGAGTGGCAGGAAATATTCAATGTGCTGCACAGGAAAAATATGCAGCCAAGGATCCTTTATCCAGCAAGGCTGTCATTCAGAATAGGAAGGGAGATAAAGGTTTTCTCAGACAAACAAAAACTGAAGCAGTTCATCACCACCAAACCACCCTACAAAAGATCCTAAGGGGGACTCTGTGAGTGGAATGTTGCAAAGACCACAAAGTAACAGAGACATCACTACAAGCATGAAACCTGCAGATAACACAATGACTCTAAATCTGTATCTTTCAAAAATAACACTGAATGTCAATGGATTAATGTTCCAATCAAAAGACCTAGGGTATCAGAATGGATTAAAAAAAATAATAATAAGACCCATCTAGGGGCGCCTGGGTGGCGCAATCGGTTAAGCGTCCGACTTCAGCCAGGTCACGATCTCGCGGTCCGCGAGTTCGAGCCCCGCATCAGGCTCTGGGCTGATGGCTCAGAGCCTGGAGCCTGTTTCCGATTCTGTGTCTCCCTCTCTCTGCCCCTCCCCCATTCATGCTCTGTCTCTCTCTGTCCCAAAAAAATAAATAAACGTTGAAAAAATTAAAAAAAAAAAAAAAGACCCATCTATTTGCTGTCTGCAAGAGACCCATTTTAGGCCTGAGGACACCTTCAGATTGAAAGTGAGGGGATGGAGAACCATCTATAATGTTACTGGAAGTCAAAAGAAAGCTGGAATAGCCATACTTATATCAGACAAACTAGATTTTAAACTAAAGGCAATAACAAGTGGGGTCTATAACTTGTGGGGTCTATCCATGAAGAAGAGCTAAGAATTGTAAATGTTCATGCACCCAATTCATAGCGCCCAAATATATAAAACAATGAATTACAAACATAAATAATCTTATTGGAAAGAAGGTGGTAATTACAGGGACTTCAATACTCCACTTACAACAGTGGATAGATCATCTAGGCAGAAAATCAATAAAAAAAACAATGGCCCTGAATGATACACTGGACCATATGGACTCGACAGACATAGATCACATACTGGGTCACAAAACAGCCCTTCATAAGTATAAAAGAATTGAGATCATACCTTGCACACTTTCAGATCACAATACTATGAAACTTGAAATCAACCACAGGAAAAAGTTTGGAAAAACCTCCAAATGCATGGAGGTTAAAGAACATCTTACTAAAGAATGAATGAGTCAACCATGCAATTAAAAAAGAAATCTAAAAATATATGGAAACAAATGAAAATGAAAACATGACAGTTCAAACCCTTGGGATGCAGCAAGGGCTATTGTAAGAGGAAAATACATTGCAATCCAGGCTTATGTCAAGAAACAAGAAAAATACAAATGGCAAAATCTCCTAAAGGAAGTAGAATCAGAACAGCAAAAACAGCCCAAACCAGCAAAAGAAGAGAAATAATAAAGATCAGAGCAGAAATAAACAATATAGAATCTAAAAAAACAGTAGAGCCGATCAATGAAACCAAGAGCTGGTTTTTTGAAAAAATAAACAAAATTGTTAATCCTCTAGCCGGGCTTCTCAAAAAGAAAAGGGAGAGGACCCAAACAGATAAAATCACAAGTGAAAATGGAATTATTACAACCAATCCCTCAGAAATACAAGCAGTTATCAGGGAATACTATGAAAAATTATATGCCAACAAACTAGACAACATGGAAGAAATAGACAAATTCCTAGACACCTACACACTACCAAAACTCAAACAAGAAGAAATAGAACATTTGAACAGACCCATAACTAGTAGAGAAATTGAATCACTTATCAAAAATCTCCCAACAAATAAGAGTCCTGGGACAGACGGCTTCCCAGGGGAAGTCTACCAGACATTTAAAGCAGAGTTCATACCTATCCCTCTCAAACTGTTCCAAAAAATAAAAAGGGAAGGAAAACTTCCAGACTCAGTCTATGAAACCAGCATTACCTTGATTCCCAAACCAGAGACCCAGCAAAAAAGGAGAACTACAGGCCAATATCCCTTATGAATATGGATGCAAAAATTCTCAACAAGCTACTAGCAAATCGAATTCAACAGCATGTAAAAAGAATTATTCACCATAATCAAGTGGGATTCATTCCTGGGCTGCAGGGCCAATTCAGTGTTCGCAAATCAATCAATGTGATACATCACATTAATAAAAGAAAAGATAAAAACCATATGATCCTGTCAATCGATGCAGAAAAAGCGTTTGACAAAATTCAGCAACATGTCTTAATAAAAACCCTCGAGAAAGTCGGGATAGAAGGAACATACTTAGACATCATAAAAGCCATTTATAAAAAGCCCACAGCTAATATCATCCTCAGTAGGGAAAAACTGAGAGCTTTTTCCCTGAGATCAGGAATACGACAGGGATATCCACTCTCGCCACTGTTATTTAACATAGTGTTGAAAGTGCTAGCATCAGCAATCAGACAACAAAAGGAAATCAAAGGCATCAAAATTGGCAAAGATCAAATCAAGCTTTCACTTTTTGCAGATGACATGATACTACACATGGAAAACCCGACAGACTCCACCAAAAGTCTGCTAGAACTGATACATGAATTCAGCAAAGTCGCAGGATACAAAATTAATATACAGAATCAGTTGCATTTTCATACACCAATAATAAAGCAACAGAAAGACACATAAAGAAACCAATCCCATTCACAATCTCAGCAAGGATCATAAAATAACTAGGAATAAACCTAACCAAAAATGCAAAAGAGCTGTACGCTGAAAACTATAGAAAGCTTATGAAGGAAATTGAAGAAGATACAAAGAAATGGAAAAACATTCCATGCTCATGGATTGAAAGAATATTGTTAAAATGTCAATACTACCCAAAGCAATCTACACATTCAATGCAATCCCAATCAAAACTGCACCAGCATTCTTCTTGAAGCTAGAACAAGGAATCCTAAAATTTGTATGAAACCACAAAAGACCCTGAATAGCCAAAGTAATATTGAAGGAGAAAACCAAAGCAGGAGACCTCACAATCCCAGACTTTAGCCTCTACTACAAAGCTGTAATCATCAAGACAGGATGGTATTGGCACAAAAACAGACACATAGACCAATGGAATAGAATAGAGACTCCAGAACTGGACCCACAGAAGTATGGCCAACTATCTTTGACAAAGCAGGAAAGAATATCCAGTGGGAAAAAGACAGTCTCTTCAACAAATGGTGCTGGGAGAACTGGATAGCAACATGCAGAAGAATGAAGCTAGACCACTTTCTTACACCATTCACAAAAATAAACTCAAAATGGATGAAGGACCTGAATGTGAGGCAGGAAACCATCAAAACCCTAGAGGAGAAAGCAGGAAAAAACCTCTCTGACCTCAGCCGCAGCAATTTCTTACTTGACACATCTCCAAAGGCAAGGGAAACAAAAGCAAAAATGAACTATTGGGACCTTGTTAAGATAAGAAGCTTCTGCATGGCAAAGGAAACAATCAACAAAACTAAAAGGCAACCAACAGAATGGGAAAAGATAGTTGCAAGTGACATATTGGGTAAAGGGTTAGTATCCAAAATCTATAAAGAACTCACCAAACTGCACACCTGAAAAACAAATAATCCAGTGAAGAAATGGGCAGAAGACATGAATAGACACTGCTCTAAAGAAGACAACCAGATGGCCAACAGACACATGAAAAGATGCTCAACATTACTCCCCATCAGGGAAGTACAAATCAAAACCACACTCAGATACCACTTCACACTGGTCAGAGTGGCTAAAATGAACAACTCAGGAAACAACAGATGCTGGAGAGGATGTGGAGAAACGGGGACCCTCTTACACTGTTGGTGAGAAGGCAAACTGGTGCAGCTGTTCTGGAAAACAGTGTGGAGGTTCCTCAAAAAATTAAAAATAGATCTACCCTATGACCCAGCAATAGCACTACTAGGAATTTATCCAAAGGATACAGGAGTGCTGATTCATAGGGGCACATGTACCCCAATGTTTATAGCAGTGCTTTCAACAATAGCCAAATTATGGAAAGAGCCTAAATGTCCATCAACTGATGAATGGGTAAAGAAGATGTGGTTCATATATACAATAGAATACTACTTGGCAATGAGAAAGAATGAGATCATGCCATTTGCAGCAACGTGGATAGAACTGCTAGGTATTATGCTAAGTGAAATAAGTCATTGAGAGAAAGACAGATATCATGTTTTCACTCATATATGGAACTTAAGAAACTAACAGAAGACCATGGGGGAAGGGAAAGAGAAGAAAATAGTTATAATCAGAGAGGGAGGGAGGGAGAGAGGCAAACCATAAGAGAGTCTCAAACACAGAGAACAAACTGAGGGTAGATGGGGGGAAAGGGGGAAAGGGGCAATGGGTATTGAGTAGGGCACTTGTTGAGATGAGCACTGGGTGTTGTATGTAAGCCATGAACCACAGGAATCTACCCCCCAAACCAAGAGCACGCTGTACACACTGTATGTTAAGACAATTTGACAATAAAATATATTAAAAATATATATAGAAACAAAAAAGCCAAACTCATAGAAACAGAGAGTAGAATGGTGGTTGCCAAGGACTGCAGTGTAGGAGAACTGGGGAGATGCAGTCAAAGGGTACAAACTTCCAGTTATGAGATGAATATGTTCTGGGGATCTAGCATTCAGCACAGTAACTGTAGTTAATAATACTGTATTATATACTTGAAAGTTGCTATGAAAATGTATCTTAGGGATACCTGGATGATTCAGTCAGTCAAGTGTCCAGCTTTGGGTCAGCACATGATCTCATCGTTCATGAGTTCGAGCCCTACATCAGGCTCTGCAATGACATTGTGGAGCCTCCATTGGATTCTCTCTCAAAAACAAACAAAAAACAAGAACGGAAAGGAAAGGAAAGGAAAGGAAAGGAAAGGAAAGGAAAGGAAAGGAAAGGAAAGGAAAGGAAAGGAAAGGAGGAAGGAAGGAAGGAAGGAAGGAAGGAAGGAAGGAAGGAAGGAAGGAAGAAAATGTATCTTAAATGTTCTCACCACATGAAAAATTTGTAATTATATGAGGTCACAGATGTGTTATTTAACCTTATTTGTGGTAACCATTTCACAATATACACACGTATCAAATCATCACATTTGTACATATTAAACTTATACAATGTTATATGTCAATCATATCTCAGTAAATCTAAGGGGAAAAAAACACACTCCAGTAAGTACTGTAAAACAAAAAGGCAAGAAAATAAAAAGGCAAATACTGGAAAGGAAGAAAACTATTTTAGTTCACAGAAGACATGATTGTGTAAATAGAGAATCCTAAGGAAACTACAAAAATTACTAGAATAAGTAAAGTTTGAAGGTCAAAATATAAAATTTATATTTTTATAGAGCAGTCACAAATAATTAGAAAATAAAGCAAAAAAGTTATTTACAATAGCATCAGAAACATAAAATAATTAGGAATAAATTTAACAAAGGTTGGGTGAGACCTCATATTGGAACTATAAAATACTGCTGAGAGATATTAAAGAAGTCCTAAATCAATAGAAATAGATGCCATGTACATGGATTAGAAGACTTGATATTGCTAAAATCTCAATTCTCCCCAAACTAGTCTATAGATTTAATGCCATCCCCATCAAAATCTGCACCAGCTTTTCTGTAAGATTCAATAACTTGATGCTATGAAAATATAAATAATGTAGAGTGGTCAATCCAACACTGAAAAAGAAGAACAATGTTAGGGAATTCACACTAGTTGACTTTAATTTCTTATAAAGCTACAATAATCAAGACATGTGGTATTGGTTGACTCTGGGTTGACTGCAAAGGGACATAAGGGAACTTTTGGGGGCAAAGTAAAAGTTCTGTATCTTCACTGAGGTTATAATTTCACAGGCATACAATTTTTCAAGATAAATATTTGCATACTGGCCTGTCCATTCTCGGTACTTGAGATACATCAACAGACAAAAAAAGAAGCAGCATAAGCAGAGGAAATGAAGAAGGAGAAAGAAGAGGAAGAGAAAGACGAGAAGAAGGAAAAATGCCTGTTTTCATGATAGGAGTCAGGAGAAAGAGACAGATAATGAGGAAAAAGTATAATAAAGAAATTATATGGTATGTTACAAAATGACAGTATTGTGGGAAAGAGAAAAGTCCAGTAGGCTGAAGGAGCTGTGCTGGGAGGATGCAATTTTATACTGAGTGATAAGATCTCGGCAGAGCAAAGACTTGAAAGCATATTCCAACTTCTTAGAGGAAAGAGCGTTCCAGGCCCTCAGTACTAGGAAGTGCTGTAGGCCAGTGCGAAGTGGGAGGCCAGTCTACCCACAGGGTAGCTTTCTTAGTGCAATTCCAATTGAACAGAACTTTCTCTAAAGATCTAGTGAAAACTCCCTGAGCTGTTCTACCTGAGCTCAGTGCAGAACCTGCTGTCTAATGGCGTATGTTAACCCAGGGAGCAGGGGAAAGAGGAGAGAGAATTGTGGCTTTTTTATACCGGTTATCTCATTCTGTGTATACTTCAATGTTGAGGCGGGAGGTAAACAATCTCATTGCTGAGCTCTGGTCAGTAATCTGGCAGGGAAAGACACTGGTGCACTCTCAAAAACTGTGTTTCTGAGAGGTTAAAAACAAAAAACAGAACAGAACAAAACAAACAAATAAAAACAGTGCTCACTTCCCAACGGCTCTCAGGTCCTAATCATCCCCTGCACTAGGGCAGAGAAAGTGCAACTTAGGACAAATAAGAATGCTCTAAGCCCTTGAGAGCCCTCCAGGAGTAGGCAGGTTGCTTCTGGAAAGAAAAGAGTAGGAAGGACCATAGCCAGGGTGTACAGTTTTGAAGGAAGTGGATATTTACTTATTTCCCAGAATATTAGCACTGTGTGGCCACACAAATGGGAATTCACTCTGGTGTTGTTTTCTAGAAGATAGTCTATTTTTCTTGCTGTGTCTGAAATGGGAACTAGTGTAATAATTACAAACATCAGTTGGTCTAGCCAGTTCAAGCAGCTTTCCTTAATAATATCTTTCTTTCTGTTTGTTTTTTAACCTCAGGTCTTCAAAAAGGCAGCCAAGTATTAGTTGGAAAGAACTGAGCCAACACCATGATTCCTAAATAGGCATAAATGCCAAATACAAAAGAAAGCACAAATTTTGGACACCGATCCATCCTCTCATTGACACAGCCCAGCTTAAGAGAGACATACCTAGAAATAAGAGCAGTAAGCAGAGCTTGAAACCATTTGCTTAGAGGTATGAAGCAAGGAGGAGGAAATTTAGTTACTATTTTATAGCTCACTCCTGCTACTAATAACGTAACTTAGTCTAGTTTCCTAATCTAGACTAGTTTAGATTTGAAACTAATTTGACTAGTTTCCTTAGTCAAATCCCTGTTTAACTGGCCTGTCCTGTCACTGTGGATTCAAGCCACGGCCAGAGCTTAATGAATTCACAGAAATAGAGAAGCACCTACTTCGTGGCAATTAATTTCTAGTTCTACTGCTTTAACAAAACATTTGGTGTTTACTTAACAATGCTTATCAAATCAAAAGTAATGTGAATTAATGAACATGAAATGTTATCTAATTTTCTTATCGGTAATAACGCTGGTTTCCAGTACCAAACACTTTGGAGCGAAACATTTAACCAGTATGTTTCCCACGTTTTCTCCCCATTGTATTCAATTTTAATTTGTGTGACAAGTTTCACCTCACAAAGTGCTTCCTCCTATTTGATTCTTCCTAAATATACATTGAAGTCTGTTTATTAGTTTTAAATTTTTTTAATGTTTATTTATTTTTGAGAGAGAGAGCGAGCAGGGGAAGTACAGAGAGACAGGGAGACACAGAATGCGAAGCAGGCTCCAGGCTCTGAGCTGTCAGCACAGAGCCTGACACGGGGCTCGAACTCACAAACCGTAAGATCATGGCCTGAGCCAAAGTCAGACACTTAACCAACTGAGCCACCCAGGCACCCCATTGAAGTCTGTTTATATATTAATTTCTGTTAGAACCATAAACATCTCCTCCTTAATGTCTCCTTTCCAAAGGACCAAAAAGGCCTCTTGAGTGGCTATAAATGTCTCTTTATAAACACTTAATTAAAAACTGTGTCACAGTTAGCATCAATCTGGTCTGCACTCTCGTGCCAAAAAGCAGTCTTTCAAGCTGTGCATTTTACTATTAACTTTCCAGTGTAGCTTTAGAATCTCAATCAATTCTTTAAGAAATGCAAATGTTCTTTTCCCTTTGGCTTAGCAGTAGCCACTGGGAAATGCATATGTGTAATTTCTTCCTGGTTATACATGTGCCATAAAAATAATCAAAGCCAGATGCCAAAGAAGATATTCCAGAGCATTTTTCCAACATGCTGTAGGAGGCTATTTAACTTTCAGCCTTCCCCTTGGCCCAGCCAGGTGGATAGTGAAAGTGCCTGCATGAAAATGCTGCCTGTTCATAGGATTAATCCTAATGCGTTCTCACTTCTGCTGTTGAGCCTCTTGTCTACAGCACCTTCTCCTTTCAACCTACTCTCTTGCTAGGGTGTTCTAAGGTTTCTCCTGGCCTGCCTCGGACAGCCCTCTAGGTTCATCATCTGCATCCCCATAACACCCAACCCCAGTAACATATCTATGCTCTAATCACTAGCAATTCCCAAACACACTGTGGGGTGTTTGCTCCCAGGCCTTTGCACACATTCCCTCTGCCTGCAACTTCTTTGTACCCCTGGTGCTCTCCCACCCATCCTTCCAAACTCAATTCATCTCCTCAGCAATCTCCTCTGTGAAGTCTCTCACTTCTCTCCCCCATCCTGAGCAGAGGGGAGAACTGTCTGCTAGTTCTCATAGCACCATGGGGCCCTTCTCTATCCTAATATTTATCACATAACAGTTACTTATTAATTTCATTACTGTCTCCCCACTAGTCTGTGAGCTCCTTTAAAGTGAGGATGTTTTTCATTCTTATATTCCCAGCTGCTAGCACCATGGCTGGCAATTGGCAAGTAATCAAGAAGTCTTTATGGAATGAACAGAAGGGGATACAAATGTGGTAAGTATGGATTTTCCAGCTCTCCCACACACCTGGAAGGTTGTGAATCCCACACTATGGAAATGGATGACCTCTGCTCAAAGTAGGCCTAAACCCCTGACCAAGAAAAGAAACCTAGAAATGATACCATTTCTCGATGCCCTCTCACCAATCCTTATCTCTGCGCCTGATGGGATATGGCATGAATCATGGAAGCATATATACCATGAAGGGATCTAGAATACACCACTATGGCATAAAAATTATTTTGAGCTGAAAGCATTTGAATTCCTGAAATGCTTTTTCTGGCTAAAAGCAGAACTACTAAAAAAGACTCAAAAGAACTCAGTTGTCATAAATCCTCTCCCCAGAAGCATCCATGGAAGATTCACTCTTCCACCCAAACAGACATTGTCAAAAAACTGTATCTCCTATCTATTTTCCCAAAAGCCCATTTATCTTTCCAAAAAGTCATTTGTTTTGCCTTAAATGCCCTTTGATCCCCACCCTTTCCCCTATTAAGAAGTCATTTGTTTTCCATAAGTGCGCTTCTTCCTCTTACTTTTCCCTATTAAGATGGTAAATAAGCCCCAAATTCTAATCACCACTTGAGTCACATTGTTCTGTGAACTCCCATGCATATACTTAGATGAGTAATCTGTCACTAATCTGTCTTGCCAGTTTAATTTTGAAGGTCTCCAAACACTGAACCTAACAGGGTGGAGGCAAACGTTTTCCTCCCCTATACACACACTAATCTATAGGTGTGTATATTGTATTTATACACATATATAGTGTATGTGTATATATACAGGCATGTGTATATATATGTCTATATACACATAGTCACATGGACAACTGCTTGTGCCTACAGAGGGCTTCTATGAAAGATTCGACTTGAGGGGCGCCTGGGTGGCGCAGTCGGTTGAGCGTCCGACTTCAGCCAGGTCATGATCTCGCGGTCTGGGAGTTCGAGCCCCGCGTCGGGCTCTGGGCTGATGGCTCAGAGCCTGGAGCCTGCTTCCGATTCTGTGTCTCCCTCTCTCTCTGCCCCTCCCCCGTTCATGCTCTGTCTCTCTCTGTCTCAAAAATAAATAAATGTTTAAAAAAATTATAAAAAAAAAAAGAAAGATTCGACTTGAAGGAAGAGGTCTATAGCTAAAACAAACAAATAAAAACAAACAAAACACCAATCCATAAAATGAGGCCATTTGCTTTGATGAAATTCCATCTAGTTTTACAAAAATATGAATGACCTAAAATCAGACCAGCAGGCTGGAAGGTGACCTATAGCTCCCAATGTAGTATAGGAGAAACAAACCCAAAATTAGAGACAAGAGACTAATATCTGAGCCCTGCTCTACTGGATGTGACTGTCTCCCCCGTAAGATTCCCAGGCTGCTTGAGAGCACTGACCCTTTCTGCTTTGTATATCATGGAATTCTCAGACTGGAACATAGTAGCTATTTGATGACTAGCTGTTGAACAAAGAAATGAACAAAGTCTCCTGTGTTTGTCTAAAGAATTCTGGATTCTCAACTTGCTACAGTAACTTTTCTAAGCTGCAGTACTTTAAAGATAATAACAACAATACATATACCAGAGAGTTTTTTAAAGCTTAAGTAAGATAGTTCATGTAAAATATATTAACATAATCCCTAACACAAAAAAGTGTCCAGTAAGGATTTTTTAATAATTTTTTAAAGTTTATTTTGAGAGAGACAGTACACGAGTTGAGGGAGGGGCAGAGAAAGAGGGCGAGAGAATCCCAAGCAGGTTTCATGCTGTCATGAAATGCAGGGCTCAAACCCATGTACCACAAGATCATGACCTGAGCCAAAATCAAGAGTTGGACACTTAACTGAATGAGCCACCCAGGAACCCCCATTTTTATAATTAATTTTACTGTTAGTACTCCCTGGGCAGGAAGTTTCTCATAGAAGTACTTTTTTTTTTCAAGCCCTTAGAGGCAAGGTAGATGAAAGCTGGTTATTCCAGGCAAATTCCTTAACTTCTCTGAGTCTATAGTCATGCCTTCCTTCCAGGGTTGTTGTGGGGATAAGTAAGGTAGCATAGATATTCATATAGGTGACTTTCAATAAAGATCAGCCAACTGTCAATCAACCTGCTCTTATTGGTGATGACAATGTTAATGGCTGCGCTTGTGGTACACATTCTATGAGTCTACATAGATCATTCAGTCCTCATAAGGTAAGCTTTATTAGCCCTATTTTATGATGTAGAAACTGATACTTATAAAGGATAAGAAACCTGCTTGACATCACACAGCTAATAAGCAGAGCAGTAGGATTAAAACTGACATGTACCTTGCCCCACAGCACACAATCTTTTCTGTTTCAGTCCTGCTACTTTTGCAAGCCCTGACCCACGAACACCTGCCTACCCTGTCTGCATTGTCCCCTGGAGGGACATGTATTGGAAAGAACTTTACCCTGCATGTCAGGGCTGAGACCCAGCACACCTCCACCCCTCATGAATCTGTCAGCCACGGAGACTGCCCATGGTAGGCAGGGGCAGGGCTGTCCTTCATGTGGCTTGTAATAGAAGCAAATTTGTCACCCACTCATAAGCAAGTGTAAAGAATTTCCCGTCTGCATTTTAAATTGGCCTCATTTTTGTACCATTTTATTTCTACCCTTTTTCTTTTTTCTCAACTTTTTCTGGTCTGTACTTTATGTATGTTTGTTAGAAATCTTAAAGCGTGTTTGGAGTAAGGTAGGAGTATGATATATAAGCCAGCAAACATATTCCACAGAGGATTCACTTGAATGCCCCAGGAAAATCTAGAGAGAACACTTCACAACAAAAGCACTGTAATAGGAAACAGAAGCCCTGTATCCTAGCCCAAGTCCCTGCTGAGTGCCAGGTGAGTTACACAGGAAAACTGCACACCTTCACAACAAAGCTACACCAAACTGCCTCACTGAGCCTCAAGAAGTCGTGAATGAGCTTGTCACTGTCCTGGACACAAGTCTCCAGGCAAACCAGAGACAGAGAAGAAACAGAGGTTTAGAAGCCTAACCTTATGGAGCACATAGGTGGCTTGGTTGGTTAAGCATCCAACTCTTGATTTCAGCTCAGCTCATGATCTCATGGAGTGAGATTTTGAGTTTGAGCCCCATATCTGGCCCTGTCCTGACAGCATGGAGCCTGCTTGGGATTCTCTCTCTCTCTCTCTCTCTCTCTCTCTCTCCCTCCCTCCCTCCCTCTCTACCCCTCCCCAGCTCTCATGTGTTCTCTCTCTCTCTTACTCTCTCTCTCTCCCATTACAAATAAACTTAAAAGAAGAAGAAGAAGAAGAAGAAGAAGAAGAAGAAGAAGAAGAAGAAGCCGCCGCCACCGCCACCTAACTTTGTACAACAGTACAACTGGGGCAGGAAAATAGAACCAGTGACCACAGGTGGATACAGGCTTGAAAGAAGGTCCAGAGGCTTCTCAGAAGGCCAGTGCCTACCCAAGAGCCACCAGCACCTCCCAAGGCAGAAGAGAGGTGCCCCATCCCAAGAAACAACAGGGAGCAAGATTTAGGCATTGTTTCAGAGACACAGAGTCTACCTTAAATCTTGCTGCCTTTTCAAGGCAAGTGTCACCAGTGCATGGTGAAACCTAAATGTTATCAGAAACAAACCTAACTTCAGGTCTAGGCAGGTGCTGGTGACATTTTCATTGCACAAGGGAAGGTGGGTATTTTTAAAACATAAATTATATCATATATGTATCCCCTTAGCCTAAAACCCTACAGTGATTTCACTTAAAATGTCATTTATTGGGGGCCAACATGGTGGAGAAATAGGGGGATACATACTTGCCTTGTCTCTCAAACAAAGAGGTACAGAAGCCAAAGGACTTTGAACACCAGAGCCTGGGAGGAAAAGAGACTGAATCTACTAGGAAGAAAATGGGAAAGCTGGAAAAAAGATGGGTGGGTAACTCCAAACTGGGGGAGATAAAAAAATAAAAGGCCGCATGGGCACGGAGGGGAGGGACTCCCTTCTGGGGAGAGACAAAGGGAAGAGAAAGAGCAGCTAGGGAAGTGTAGGACAATATCTGGACAGGGGAGAGACCTCGGACTGAGACTGAGAGGGATCCGATCTCTAACTGCGGGGCTTTCTTCCGACTGGGGCCGGCTCCTTTTTCGCCCACCTGGGGAGGAGGGGAGCCAGGGGCCTGGGTGTAGTTGTAGGTCAGGGGCTCAGACCACAGTTGGAAAAAGCAGTTCCCTCCCTGGAGGGCTGCGTGATAGTACAAAGCCTGCCTGCGTCCTCAGTGGCTGGGCCAAGGGCACAGTCTGCAGTAGGAAAAGGCAGCCGTCTCCCTGGAGTGCTGTGGGAAAACACAACCACCAACCCCAGGGGCTCACGGCAAGGGTGGCAGCTCTCACTCCGCAGTAGGAGAAGGCGGTCCTCCCTGAAGTGCGGTGGCACAGACAAAGCCAGCCGGGACCACACATCGGCCACACTGAGAGGCGCTTCCCCAGTGCCAGAGCACGCGGAGCGGGACTTTGAATCCTAGCCAAGCCTAGGGTCAGGGCAGTTGGCAGAGCGAGAAGGACTGCCCTGTCTGTGCCCCTGGCACAGGGAGGATGACTCAAACGGAGTCCACCGGGTCGGCTCCATGGAGAAGAGACTGGGGGGTCACCATTCCCCACCCCACCCCCCCAACGAAGGCGAGGCCTCAGGGATGACTCCCAGGGCCCATAGCAGAGGTGGGTCCAGATTACACCACACCATGCCCCTTCACACTGGGTAACTGCGCATCCACCAGAGCGGCACAGACCCTGCAGACAGCTACTCCAGACAAACTCTGCAGCATGGCCTGGACTGACTCTGGATCAATTCTGGATGTATAGATATATCCTCCCCCCACCCCCACTTCTCCTCCTTATCTCTTCCCATCCCTAGGCTGGTTACTCTGGTTATTGGTCTGTCTAAACAGACATATTTAATCCATTGTCTTGATAGTGTTCTACACCTCCTTCTTTACCCTCCTTTCTCTCTCTCTAGAATAATCAAGCCATATAGTTTCTCCATCTGGGTAACTTTATCTTCCTTTCGTTTTCCCTGCCCCCTTTCTTATTATCCTTTCTCTCTCTCTCTGGATTAAGCCTTTCAGTCTCTCGGCCTAATCGATGTTTATTTTTTCTCTCCCCCACACCCTCATTTCCCTGTATGTGCTCTTCCATCAGCACCACCTCCACCCTCCTCTTTACTTGTAGTTGGTGTTTTGGGTTCTTTGTTTTTAGTCTTTAGTTTTTTGTTTTTATTTATTGTTTATTGTGTTATTTGTGTGTTTGCGTGTTTTTGTCTCCTGTTTGTCTGTTTTCCTTTACAGGGCTACTCCAAGGAACAAATCAAAGCACACCTGTTGGAGGGTCCAAAATATCACTATGAGTAGGATAATAAAAAAACCAAAGTCACAACAACAGAGAGCAAGTAACAATCTCTGAAAAAACACCTCCTGAAGGGCCAGGCCCTGGAGGGTGTATGACCGTCCTTTAATAGAGCAGTGCTCCCAGGTGTAGAGCACACAACAAGTTTTTAAAATGCATAAGGGACAGAGAACTAGCCAAAATGATGAAATGGAAGAATTCTCCTCAAAAGAAACTCCAGGAAGTAGCAACAGCTAACGAATTGATCAAAACCGATTTAAGCAATATAACTGAACAATAATTTAGAATAATAGTCATAAAATTAATTGCTGGGCTTGAAAAAAGCATAGACAACAGCAGAGAATCTATTGCTACAGAGATCAAGGGACTAAAAAATAGTCATGATGAATTAAAAAATGCTATAAATGAGGTGCAAAATAAAATGGAGGTGGCCACAGCATAGATTGAAGAGGCAGAGGGGAGAATAGCTGAATTAGAAGAAAAAATTTTGGAAAAAGAAGAAGCTGAGAAAAAGAGATATAAAGAAATCTAGGAGTACAAGGGGAAAATTAGAGAACTAAGCAATGCAATCAAATGGAACAATATCCTTATCATAGGAATTCCAGAAGAAGAGAGAGAAAGGGGCAGAAGGGTACTTGGACAAATCATAGCTGAGAACTTCCCCGATCTGGGGAAGGAAACAGACATTGAAATCCAAGAGGCACAGAGAACTCCCTTCAGATGTAACTTGAATTGATCTTCTGTACGACATATGATAGTGAAACTGGCAAAATACAAGGATAAATAGAGAATTCTGAAAGCAGCTAGGGATAAACAGGCCTTAACATACAAAGGTAGACACATAAGGGGTTAGCAGACCTATCTACTGAAACTTGGCAGGCCAGAAAGGAATGGCAGGAAATCTTCAATGTGATGAATGGAAAAAATATGCAGCCAAGAATCCTTTACCCAGCAAGTCTGTCATTCAGAATAGAAGGAGAGATAAAGGCGTTCCCAAACAAACAAAAACTGAAGGAATTCATCACCACTAAACCAGCCCTACAAGAGATCCTAAGGGGGACTCTGTCAGTGAAATGTTGCAAGGACCACAAAGAACCAGAGACATCGCTACAAGCATGAAACCTACAGACATCACAATGACTCTAAACCCATATCTTTTAATAATAACACTGAATGTAAAGGGACTAAATGCTCCAACCAAAAGACATAGGGTATCAGAATGGATAAAGAAACAAGACCCATCTATTTGGTGTCTACAAGAGACTCATTTTGGACCTGAGGACACCTTCAGATTGAAAGTAAGGGGATGGAGAACTATCTATCATGCTACTGGAAGTCAAAAGAAAGCTGGAGTAGTCATACTTATATCAGACAAACTAGACTTTGATTTTTTTTTTTTAATGTTTATTTACTTTTGAGACAGAGAGAGAGAGAGAGAGCATGAACAGGGGAGGGTCAGAAAAAGAGGTAGACAACAGAATCTGAAACAGGCTCCAGGCTCTGAGCTGTCAGCCCAGAGGCCGACGTGGGGCTCGAACCCACGGACCGCGAGATCATGACCTGAGCCAAAGTCGGACGCTTAACCGACTGAGCCACCCAGGCGCCCCTAGACTTTGAATTAAAGGCTGTAACAAGAGATGAAGAAGGGAATTATATAATAATTACAGGGTCTATCCATCAGGAAGATCTAACAATTATAAATGTCCATGCACCGATTTCAGGAGCCTCCAAATACATAAAACAATTAATCACAAGCACAAGCAACCTTATTGATAAGAATGTGGTAACTGCAGGAAACTTTAATACTCGACTTACAGCAATGGACAGATCTAGACAGGGAATCAATAAAGAAACAAGGGCCCTGAATGATACATTGGATCAGATGGACTTGAGAGATACAGTTAGAACTTTTCATCCTAAAACAACAGAATATACTTTCTTCTTGAATGCACATGGAACATTTGCCAAGATAGATCACTTACTGGGTCACAAAACAGCCCTTCATAAGTATAAAAGAATTGAGATCATACCATACACACTTTCAGATCACAATGCTACAATACTTGAAATCAACCACAGGAAAAAGTCTGGAAAACCTCCAAAAGCATGGAGGTTAAAGAATATCCTATTAAAGAATGAATGGGTCAACCAGGCAATTAGAGAAGAAATTAAAAGATATATGGAAACAGATGAAAATGAAAATACAACAATCCAAACCCTGTGGGATGCAGCAAAGGCAGTCCTGAGAAGAAAATACATTGCAATCCAGGCCTATCTCAAGAAACAAGAAAAATTCCAAATACAAAATCTAATAGCACACCTAAAGGAACTAGAAGCAGAACAGCAAAGACAGCCCAAAGCAGCAGAAGAGAAATAATAAGTATCAGAGCAGAAACAAACAATATAGAATCTAAAAAAACAGTAGAGCTGATCAATGAAACCAAGAGCTGGTTTTTTGAAAAAATAAACAAAATTGTTAAACCTTAGCCAGGCTTCTCAAAAAGAAAAGGGAGAGGACCCAAGTAGATAAAATCACAAGTGAAAATGGAATTATTACAACCAATCCCTCAGAAATACAAGCAGTTATCAGGGAATACTATGAAAAATTATATGCCAACAAACTGGACAACATGGAAAAAATAGACAAATTCCTAGACACATACACACTACCAAAACTCGAACAAGAAGAAATAGAAAATTTCAACAGTCCCATAACTAGTAGTGAAATTGAATCACTTATCAAAAATCTCCCAACAAATAAGAGTCCTGGGACAGACGGCTTCCCAGGGGAAGTCTACCAGACATTTAAAGCAGAGTTCATACCTATCCCTCTCATCTCCTATCCCTAAAAAGGGAAGGAATACTTCCAGACTCATTCTATGAAGCCAGCATTACCTTGATCCCAAACCAGACAGAGACCCAGCAAAAGAGGAGAACTACAGGCCAGTATCCCTTATGAATATGGATGCAAAAATTCTCAACAAGCTACTAGCAAATCGAATTCAACAGCATGCAAAAAGAATTATTCACCATAATCAAGTGGGATTCATTCCTGGGCTGCAGGGCCAATTCAGTGTTCGCAAATCAATCAATGTGATACATCACATTAATAAAAGAAAAGATAAGAACCATATGATCCTGTCAATCGATACAGAAAAAGCGTTTGACAAAATTCAGTATCCTTTCTTAATAAAAACCCTCGAGAAAGTCGGGATAGAAGGAACATACTTAAACATCCTAAAAGCCATTTATGAAAAGCCCAGAGCTAATAGATAGCATCCTCAATAGGGAAAAACTGAAAGCTTTTCCCCTGAGATCAGGAACACAACAGGGATGTCCACTCTCACCGCTGTTGTTTAACATAGTGTTGAAAGTGCTAGCATCAGCAATCAGACAACAAAAGGAAATCAAAGGCATCAAAATTGTCAAAGATCAAATCAAGCTTTCACTTTTTGCAGATGACATGATACTACACATGGAAAACCCGACAGACTCCACCAAAAGTCTGCTAGAACTGATACATGAATTCAGCAAAGTCGCAGGATACAAAATTAATATACAGAATCAGTTGCATTTTCATACACCAATAATGAAGCAACAGAAAGACAAAGAAACTGATCCCATTCACAATCTCAGCAAGGATCATAAAATACCTAGGAATAAACCTAACCAAAAATGCAAAAGAGCTGTACGCTGAAAACTATAGAAAGCTTATGAAGGAAATTGAAGAAGATACAAAGAAATGGAAAAACATTCCATGCTCATGGATTGGAAGACTAAATATTATTAAAATGTCAATACTACCCAAAGCAATCTACACATTCAATGCAATCCCAATCAAAATCGCACCAGCATTCTTCTCGAAGCTAGAACAAGGAATCCTAAAATTTGTATGGAACCACAAAAGACCCCAAATAGCCAAAGTAATATTGAAGGAGAAAACCAAAGCAGGAGACCTCACAATCCCAGACTTTAGCCTCTACTACAAAGCTGTAATCATCAAGACAGTATGGTATTGGCACAAAAACAGACACAGACCAATGGAATAGAATAGAATCAAAACCCTAGAGGAGAAAGCAGGAAAAAACCTCTCTGACCTCAGCCGCAGAAATTTCTTACTTGACACATCTCCAAAGGCAAGGGAAACAAAAGCAAAAATGAACTATTGGGACCTTATCAAGATAAAAAGCTTCTGCACGGCAAAGGAAACAATTAACAAAACTAAAAGGCAACCAACGGAATGGGAAAAGATAGTTGCAAGTGACATATTGGGTAAAGGGTTAGTATCCAAAATCTATAAAGAACTCACCAAACTGCACACCTGAAAAACAAATAATCCAGTGAAGAAATGGGCAGAAGACATGAATAGACACTGCCCTAAAGAAGACAACCAGATGGCCAACAGACACATGAAAAGATGCTCAATATCACTCCCCATCAGGGAAGTACAAATCAAAACCACACTCAGATACCACCTCACACTGGTCAGAATGGCTAAAATGAACAACTCAGGAAACAACAGATGCTGGAGAGGATGTGGAGAAACGGGGACCCTCTTACACTGTTGGTGAGAAGGCAAACTGGTGCAGCTGTTCTGGAAAACAGTGTGGAGGTTCCTCAAAAAATTAAAAATAGATCTACCCTATGACCCAGCAATAGCACTACTAGGAATTTACCCAAGGAATACAGGAGTGCTGACTCATAGGGGCACTTGTACCCCAATGTTTACAGCAGCACTTTCAACAATAGCCAAATTATGGAAGAAGCCTAAATGTCCATCATCTGACAAATGGATAAAGAAGATGTGGTTCATATATACAATGGAATACTACTTGGCAATGAGAAAGAATGAAATCTGGACATTTGCAGCAACATGGATGAAACTGGAGGGTATTATGCTAAGTGAAATAAGTTCAGGCAGAGAAAGACAGATACCATATGTTTTCACTCATATGTGGGTCCTGAGAAACTTAACAGAAGACCAGGGGGGAGGGGAAGGGGGGAAAAAAAAGTTAGAGGGAAGGAGGCAAACCAGGAGAGACTCTTAAATACTGAGAACAAACTGAGGGTTGGTGGGGGATGGGGGAGAGGGGAAAGTGGGTAATGGGCATTGAGGGCACCTGTTGGAATGAGTACTGGGTGTTGTATGGAAACCAATTTGACAATAAATTATATAAAAAATAAATAAATAAGTGAATAAACCAGGGTGCCTAGGTGGCTTACAAAAATATATCACTTACCATTTTCACTTTAAATAAAATCCCCTGTTTACCAGACCTTACAAGGGTATGGCCCTTTTCTGTCTGAGTGACCTCCCAACCCTTCCCCTCATCACTGTGCTTCAGCTACCAGAGCCCCCTCATGACCTAAAGGGCTGAGCTCACCCTGCTCTTCCTTAGCCCGAGATGTCCCCTATCTGAGTTCTTTGCAAGGCTGGCTATTAGATCTCAGCTAGGCCAGTACCTCCTCAGTAGTGTCACCCTTAACACCCCAAACCCCAAAGATACATTGTCCATCTCACCACCTGGTTTTATTTCTTTCATGGAAGCATTACCATCTGAACTTATTTTTTCCTCATTGTTTTCTTGTTTATGTTGCTTCTTCCTGTCAGAATGTGAGCTCCATGAGAGGGGGACCTTGTCCCGTTACCTCATCAAGGTCTTACTGTGTCCCAGTATTGATTTCATACCACACAACCACACCTTCATGCTATCCTCCCTACACTAGGAGGCCCCATGTCACAGAAGGGACTGGCCTGGCACCACAGTGCCTGTGGATGACATTTCGACCCAGAACCTCCATATCATAAAGTGTTGCCTCTGTTAATATTTGTGGCAGAAAGGCAAAAGCAAGAAAGGCAGAATAGAGGAGTTGCCTGGATCTTCCCCTGTTTGTACAGTTCCTCATGCTTCAAGCCACAAAGACTCTGCCTCCCATCTGTAAAACTCCAGGCCTTCTCTCATCTAGCCAAGCCTCATTGAGGTAACAGAAGATTTTGGATTCCTGGGAGCTTGGACTATATGTCCTTTCTACTCATTGGAGTATTGTCTGGAGCACTGAGCATGAGGCACAGCATCCGACCTGAGCCAGCCCTCAATAAAATAAATACGTGTTGACTAAGTAAATAAGAGTGAGCACAGCGGAAAGTGAGGGTGAGGGCAATCAAGTTGCTTGAAGTCCCTTATGGCACAGTCCATCAAAGTGTGGACTTTGGAGTACTGGGAGAGTACTACAGCAGGGCTCAAACTTAAACATGCACCTGAATCACCCTGGAGGACTTCTTAAAAATATTGATTTTCTGGATCTCAGCCTCCAAGATTCTGTACGTCCAGGCTAGGGAGTTGATGTACAGCCAGGCTGGGGAATCACAGTATCCAATATTAAGGATTTCTTGATTATTGGAATCCATATGAGGATTTTCTCCTTTATTTGGTCAATGGCCCAGAATTTCTGGATAATGACAAAGCTGTGCCATTCTCTGTGCTGTACGGAACCTTGTGCCCTGTGGTCATCTGGTAGATGTTAGCTGATATTAACAGTAATAAAGCCTTTCCCTTAAACCTTCTGAGTATCTTCTACTGAGGAATCTAGTTCTGCCATCTCACTGTGAATGGTTGGCTTACAGGTCTTGAGCTGAATATAATATAATTCACCTAGTTATGAGGCAGGAAAATGAGTATAACCTTCCTGAATGTAGCCAGCAGCTGCTGGGAGAGAGGCCAGGCCCTCTGCTCAGCCTGGGAGAAAGTGAGTTCTTCAAAAAAAGCATATCAAGTGCTGCAAGAGTCACTTGAAAAGGTGACAGAAAAACACCAATGGAAAACCTGTCTTAAGGTAACCTGAAAGTAAGTTTTAAAAGAGGGCCCGTAAGCATTGACCTCCCAGCAGAGAGCCCAAAACAATACAGTGGTCCTTCTAGCAGGCAAGATATACCTAATACCACTGATAAGATTAAAAATGTACAGTTGTGAGGTAGTTTTCCTTCAGAGAGGTCAAAGTATTTTTCTATATTGTCTCACATCTGCCCTCCACAATCTGATTGGATGACTATGGCTGTGACTGAGGTAAGGAAACTGAGGCATAGGGAGACTAAGCAAAATGAAGCTGCCTGCACAATCCACCTGGTAAAAGTCAAACCCTACATGAGGGGGTCTCCAGATTTACAGCTCAGGATTCTCTCCACTGACATTAGCCCGTGTCTCAAAATTATAGTGATGAAGGATAGTATAGATCAGTAAGATCAGAAGAATGAGGTATCTGGATTAGGAGGTGTTAGGCTCAGACTGCCAGACTAGCTCAGATCTCTAAGATGCGTTCCCCAAAGACCGCCCTATGACCAAACACATCCACCTCTTAGCCCAGCCCTGGGTCAGCAAGACTGAGTGGCCAGATGAGGTCTGTCTGCTGTGAACCAGGGATCCCAGAGTGGGGCCCCCTCAGGTTGCAACACAGCCCCTCTGACCACAGCAAAGGGTGGGAAGAATCCTCTAGGCCACGCTCAGCCTTGTCTTCCTCTCCACACTTTTCACAGATGACTCTACACCAGGCAAGAGTCTGGACAGGGTCCCCTAAGGGACCACACATACCACACAACCACACAACCACAAGTGCGCCCTGCACAATTTTTTTTAAGTTTATTTATTTATTTTGAGAGAGAAAGAGAGAGCGAGCGAGCAAGCAGGGGAGGGGCAGAGAGACAGAGAAAGAGAGAATCCCAAGTAGGCTCTGCACTGCCAGTGAGGAGCCCAACACAGGGCTGGAACTCACCAACTGTGAGATCATGACCTGAGCTGAAATCAAGAGTCAGACATTTAACCAACTGAGCCATTCAGGCGCCTCCCGGATTTCTCTACTGAGATGTTTCACTGGCTCCTCAAACTTAGCAAGGCCTAGAACAGCACCAATCTTCCCCAGCAGGCAAGTGCTCCTCTTCTGTCTTCCCTATTTCAGTGAAGACCAGCAGCATCCACCATGCTTGGTATTCCCTGACCCCTCCATTCTGCGCCACAGACAGCCAGTCACCATCTCCTCAGCAGCACCTCCTCCTGGTCCCTTTTCTCTTACCCACTGCCTTGATTCTGGATTTCATCGCTCCCTGCCAAGGTTGCCACAGCAACCTCCCTCCTTAAGCCCCACAGGCCACAATACATCTCTGCAATGCTGCCATGCTGGCTGTGACAGAGTTCCTTCATAGATCCCCATCACTTTTGGAATTAACCCAAACTCCTTAGTATGGCATAGGCCAAGATCTTCATGATTTAAGCAATACACCCTCTTCTCCAGCCTTTTTATAGTAGGAAGTGGGAAACTAATTCAAGGAATCAGAGATTATCCAGGTGGAGAAGGCAGGGAAGGGCCCCTTCAGTCTTCTTACACCTCCGCTCCTACCATGGCCTTACCCTGTTCCTATGCCCCAGTTGTACCAACAAGCAATATATCATGTCCCTGTCTCCTTGCCTGGGCTGGGGCCTCCCTCCCCCTATTTCTCCACCTGGATAACCCCAAGTACAGGTATTAGTTTCCTGTTACTGCCATAACAACATACTGCAAATTGGTTGGCTTAGGACAGAAATTTATTATCCCAGGGTTCTGGAGACCAGAAGTCTGAAATCAAGGTGTCAGCAGGGCTGTATTCTCTCTGGAGGCGCTAGGGGAAGGAACAGTTCCAGGACTCTTTCCTAGCTTCTGGTAGCTCCTTGGCTTGTGGCGGCATAATTCAATCTTCCTGTGGCATTACCCCTGTGTGTATGTGTGTGTGTGTCTTTGTGTCTAAATCTTCCCCCTTTTATCAGGATACATACTGGATTAGGGCACATGCTAATGACCTCAATTTAACTTGATTACCTCATAAAGACCCTAACTCCAAATAAGGTCACATTCTAAGGTACTGGGGGTTAGGACTCCCACATATCTTCTGCAGAAGGGACACTATTCAACTCATACCAGTCCTTAAAGCCACAACTTAGGCATCATTTCCTGGCTGAGCCAGGCTCGGTGCCCCTGCCCCTATGCTTCTCTAGTCCCTGTCATATCATACTGTAAAGTCTACTTGTCTGTGTCCTCCACCCTACCACGACTCTGAGAAAAGGAACCAAGAGCCTCCCTTCTGTAGTTCCAGGTCCTCCTCAGCCCATTGCTGGGTACATCATGGGCATCAAACGTTCGTTGACGAATGAACACAGATGGTGATGGATTTTGCAAGCTGTGCCGCTGGCCCCATTACCTTCCTTCACCACAGGAGTGCAAGGGAACACATGGTCAGCAGGCTTGAGTGACCTCTGTCCAGACTCCAGCCTCAAGGGCAACTAGGTGAGCTGGAAAATTCAGTCCATTTGTCTCATACCAGCATGGTCCTGACAGCTGGAAACTTCAGCGAACACAGGGACCCATGGGGTGAAACTTCAGGATCTCCAAACCTTTGCCTTGAACGCCATCTTTCAAGCTCTATTCATGAATGGTTGCCAAAAACAAAGAAAGATTTATTTTTCTGGTTGTTTTTCTTACTGACCTTTCTTTGAGCCTTGTGGACCCATTCTTCTAGACAAAGATCCTTCAGGTAGAACAGCAACTGTAGGCTCAGGACTACAATGTGCAGCTCACTTCCCCTCCAGCATATGGAGAAGTCATTGCTTCTTCACATCCACACCCCCTGTACGCCAAAGGCTACCTGGAGCTGGCCTCAGTCCCTGCTGTGGCTAGAGCAGCCAAGAGCAGTGCTTGGTGCCAGCTCCTTTGCTTCTGTGTGTTGCACTTGGCTTTCTCAAAGCAAGTTTTGAAATTAAAAACCACTATCTTCCACCTCGGTTACAGTAATAGTAGTGAAGATTCATTTGGAAGCATGGGTCACAGCTGTCCTTCAACAACTGCCATGCCTAAGATTGTGCCTGTGTTGACTCTCTCATCTCCAACTAAATGGACTGTGAAACAGGGCTGTTGCCTCTGTGCAGGGCTTCTCACCCAAGTGAGTCTAGTTAATGAACATTTGTTTAAATGCACTCTTTTGTTCCCAATGTGCTCTGGTGGCTTTGTGGCAGCATAATTCCAATTTTTCTTATATACATCCTTTTGATGTGCTAAGATCCCCTACGGTGATAGCAAAGGATGTGATCAGGTTGAGAGGACCAATGCAACAAAGGTGGAAACACAGTCATTCAGGAAGAATCCTGCCACTTCCATGCTGCAGATTCTTTAATGTTCTCCAGAATAGGGATTCCCCATCCTTAGAGCCTTTGCTTCCCACCACTTGTTGTGATACTAATAATGGCTAGCTTTATATTGTGCATCATCTCATTAATAATAATTGTGGTCATTTATTAAGTATCTGTTAAGTACCAATAAGCCTTCGCAGCAGTCCTAAATGAAGCAATTAGGCAAGAAAATGAAATAAAATGCATCCAAATTGGAAAGAAAGAACTAAAACTGTCTCTGTTTGCATAATTCATGATGTTATATACAGAAAACTCAAAGATCCACCAAAAAATTGTTAAAACTAATACACAAATTCAGTATCATTGCAGGATACAAAATTAACATAAAAATCAATTGCATTTCTATGTATCAACATGAAAATATCTGAAAGAAAAAGAAATAATCCCATTTACAACAGGATCAAAAACAATAAAATACTTAGGAATACATTTAACCAAGAAGGTAAAAGATCTGTTACACTGAAAACTTTAACTTACTAACGAAAGAAGCTGAAGAAGACACAAATAAATGGAAACATATCCAATGTCTGTGGATCAGAACTAATACTGTTAAAATGTCCATACTACCCAAAATCTATCTATAGATTCAATAAACTGTCTATCAAAATTCCAATGGTACTTTTCATAGATACAGAGAAAAAAATTCTAAATTTCATATGGATACACAAAAGACCCTGAATATTCCAAGCAATTTTGAGAAAGGAGAACAAAGTTGGAAGTATTTCACTTGTTGATTTTAAACTATATTACAGGAGGATCCTGGGAAGATGGCGGCGCAGGAGGACGCTGGGCTCACCGCACGTCCTGCTGATCACTAAGATTCCACCTACACCTGCCTAAATAACCCAGAAAACCGCCAGAAGACTAGTAGAACGGAGACTCTGGAGCCAAGCACAGACGAGAGGCCCACGGAAGAGGGTAGGAAGGGCGGAGAGGCAGTGCGCGCTCCACGGACTGGCGGGAGGGAGCTGGGGCAGAGGGGCGGCCCGCCGGCCAAGCAGAGCCCCCGAGTTTGGCTGGCAAAAGCGGAGGGGCCACACGGAGTGTGTTCCGACAGCAAGTGGGACTTAACATCTGGAAGGTTATAAGCTAACAGCTCTGCTCTGAGAATGGGAGGGCTGGAGGACAACGGGAGGGAGAGTTGTTGAGACCTGGACAACAGACCTCATCTTGGTGGGGAACAAAGGCACTTGCCAGCGCCATCTCCCTCACCCATCCCCCAGCCAAAATCCCAAAGGGAACCAGTTCCTGCCAGGGAACTTGCTTGCACCACGCAAACACCCAAAGCTGTGCTTCTGTGGATCCATCCCTCCGGCGGGTCTGACTCTTTCCCAGTGCCACAGGGCCCCTCCCGAAACGGATCTCCGAAGGAAAAGTGAGCTGAGCCTGCCCCTCCCGACCCTGTGCACCTTGCTGATCCACCCCAACTAATACGCCAGATCGCCAGCACCACAAGCCTTGCAGTGTGCAAGTAGCCCAGACGGGCCACGCCACCCCACAGTGAATCCTGCCCCTAGGAGAGGGGAAGAGAAGGCACACACCAGTCTGACTGTGGCCCCGGCGGTGGGCTGGGGGTAGACATCAGGGCTGACTGCAGCCCCGCCCACCAACACAGTTATTCAAGACAGCACAGGGGAAGTGCCCCGCAGTCCCACACCACTCCAGGGACTATCCAAAATGACGAAACGGAAGCATTCCCCTCAGAAAAACGTACAGGAAATAACAACAGCTAATGAGCTGATCAAAAAGGATTTAAACAATATACCAGAAAGTGAATTTAGAATAATAGTCATAAAATTAATCGCTGGGCTAGAAAACAGTATAAAGGACAGCAGAGAATCTCTTGCTACAGAGATCAAGGGATTAAGGAACAGCCAGGAGGAGCTAAAAAATGCTATCAATGAACTGCAAAATAAAATGGAGACAACTATGGCTCGGATTGAAGAGGCAGAGGAGAGAATAGGTGAACTAGAAGATAAAATTATGGAAAAAGAAGAAGCTGAGAAAAAGAGAGACAAGAAAATCCAGGAGTATGAGGGGAAAATTAGAGAACTAAGTGATGCACTAAAGAGAAATAACATATGCATAATTGGTATCCCAGAGGAGGAAGAGAGAGTGAAAGGTGTTGAAGGTGTACTTGAAGAAATAATAGCTGAGAACTTCCCGGATCTGGGGAAGGAAAAAGGCATTGAAATCCAAGAGGCACAGAGAACTCCCTTCAGACGTAACTTGAATCGATCTTCTGCACAACATATCATAGTGAAACTGGCAAAATACAAGGAAAGAGAAAATGCTCAAAGCAGCTAGAGATAAACGTGCTCTAAGATACAAAGGGAGACCTATAAGACTCGTGACGGATCTCTCTACTGAAAGGAATGGCAGGCCAGGAAGGAATGGCAGGAGATCTTCAATGTGATGAACAGAAAAAAATATGCAGCTGAGAATCCTTTATCCAGCAAGTCTATCATTTAGAATAGAAGGAGAGATAAAGGTCTTCCCAAACAAACAAAACCTGAAGGAATTCGTTACCAGTAAACCAGCCCTACAAAAGATCCTAAGGGGGATCCTGTGAGACAAAGTACCAGAGACATCACTACAAGCATGAAACCTACGGACATCACAATGACTCTAAACCCATATCTTTCCATAGTAACACTGAATGAAAATAGACTAAATGTGCCAACCAAAAGACATAGGGTATCAGAATGGATAAAAAAAACAAGACCCATCTATTTGCTGTCTACAAGAGACTCATTTTAGACCTGAGGACACCTTCAGATTGAGAGTGAGGGGATGGAGAACTATTTATCATGCCACTGGAAGTCAAAAGAAAGCTGGAGTAGCCATACTTATATCAGACAAACTAGACTTTAAATTAAAGGCTGTAACAAGAGATGAAGAAGGGCATTATATAATAATCACAGGGTCTATCCATCAGGAAGAGCTAACAATTATAAATGTCTATGCGCCAAATACAGGAGCCCCCAAATATATAAAACAATTACTCACAAACATAAGCAACCTTATTGATAAGAATGTGGTAATTGCAGGGGACTTTAACACTCCACTTACAGAAATGGATAGATCATCTAGACACACGGTCAATAAAGAAACAAGGGCCCTGAAAGATACATTGGATCAGATGGACTTGACAGATATATTTAGAACTCTACATCCCAAAGCAACAGAATATACTTTTTTCTTGAGTGCACATGGAACATTCTCCAAGATAGATCACATACTGGGTCACAACACAGCCCTTCATAAGTATACAAGAATTGAAATCATACCATGCATACTTTCAGACCACAATGCTATGAAGCTTGAAATCAACCACAGGAAAAAGTCTGGAAAACCTCCAAAAGCATGGAGGTTGAAGAACACCCTACTAAAGAATAAATGGGTCAACCAGGCAATTAGAGAAGAAATTAAAAAATATATGGAAACAAATGAAAATGAAAATACAACAATCAAAACGCTTTGGGATGCAGCAAAGGCAGTCCCGAGAGGAAAATACATTGCAATCCAGGCCTATCTCAAGAAACAAGAAAAATCCCAAATACAAAATCTAACAGCACACCTAAAGGAACTAGAAGCAGAACAGCAAAGGCAGCCTAAATCCAGCAGAAGAAGAGAAATAATAAAGATCAGAGCAGAAATAAACAATATAGAATCTAAAAAAACTGTAGAGCAGATCAACGAAACCAAGAGTTGATTTTTTGAAAAAATAAACAAAATTGATAAACCTTTAGCCAGGCTTCTCCAAAAGAAAAGGGAGATGACCCAAATAGATAAAATCATGAATGAAAATAGAATTATTACAACCAATCCCTCAGAGATACAAGCAATTATCAGGGAATACTATGAAAAATTATATGCCAACAAACTGGACAACCTGGAAGAAGTGGACAAATTCCTAAACCCCACACGCTTGCAAAACTGAATCAGGAGGAAATAGAAAGCTTGAACAGACCCATAACCAGCGAAGAAATTGAATCAGTCATCAAAAATCTCCCAACAAATAAGAGTCCAGGACCAGATGGCTTCCCAGGGGAGTTCTACCAGACGTTTAAAGCAGAGATAATACCTATCCTTCTCAAGCTATTCCAAAAAATAGAAAGGGAAGGAAAACTTCCAGACTCATTCTATGAAGCCAGTATTACTTTGATTCCTAAACCAGACAGAGACCCAGTAAAAAAAGAGAACTATAGGCTAATATCCCTGATGAATATGGATGCAAAAATTCTCAATAAGATACTAGCAAATCGAATTCAACAGCATATAAAAAGAATTATTCACCATGATCAAGTGGGATTCATTCCTGGGATGCAGGGCTGGTTCAACATTCGCAAATCAATCAATGTGATACATCACATTAATAAAAGAAAAGACAAGAACCATATGATCCTGTCAATCGATGCAGAAAAGGCCTTTGACAAAATTCAGCAACCTTTCTTAATAAAAACCCTCGAGAAAGTCGGGATAGAAAGAACATACTTAAAGATCATAAAAGCCATTTATGAAAAGCCCACAGCTAACATCATCCTCAATGGGGAAAAACTGAGAGATCAGGAACATGATAGGGATGTCCACTCTCACCATTGTTGTTTAACATAGTGTCGGAAGTTCTAGCATCAGCAATCAGACAACAAAAGGAAATCAAAGGCATCAAAATTGGCAAAGATGAAGTTAAGCTTTCAGTTTTTGCAGATGACATGATATTATACATGGAAAATCCGAAAGACTCCACCAGAAGTCTGCTAGAACTGATACATGAATTCAGCAAAGTTGTAGGATACAAAATCAATGTACAGAAATCAGTTGCATTCTTATACACTAATAACGAAGCAACAGAAAGACAAATGAAGAAACTGATCCCATTCACAATTGCACCAAGAAGCATAAAATACCTAGGAATAAATCTAACCAAAGATGTAAAAGATCTGTATGCTGAAAACTATAGAAAGCTTATGAAGGTAATTGAAGAAGATTTAAAGAAATGGAAAAACATTCCGTGCTCATGGATTGGAAGAATAAATATTGTCAAAATGTCAATACTACCCAAAGCTATCTACACATTCAATGCAATCCCAATCAAAATCACACCAGCATTCTTCTCGAAACTAGAACAAGCAATCCTAAAATTCATATGGAACCACAAAAGGCCCCGAATAGCCAAAGGAATTTTGAAGAAGAAGACCAAAGCAGGAGGCATCACAATCCCAGACTTTAGCCTCTACTACAAAGCTGTAATCATCAAGACAGCATGGTATTGGCACAAAAACAGACACACAGACCAATGGAATAGAATAGAAACCCCAGAACTAGACCCACAAACGTATGGCCAACTCATCTTTGACAAAGCAGGAAAGAATATCCAATGGAAAAAAGACAGTCTCTTCAACAAATGGTGCTGGGAGAACTGGACAGCAACATGCAGAAGATTGAAACTAGACCACTTTCTCACACCATTCACAAAAAAAATGGATGAAGGACCTGAATGTGAGACAGGAAACCATCAAAACCCTAAAGGAGAAAGCAGGAAAAGACCTCTCTGACCTCAGCCGTAGCAATTTCTTACTTGACACATCCCCAAAGGCAAGGGAATTAAAAGCAAAAATGAACTACTGGGATCTTATGAAGATAAAAAGCTTCTGCACAGCAAAGGAAACAACCAACAAAACTAAAAGGCAACCAACGGAATGGGAAAAGATATTTGCAAATAACATATCGGACAAAGGGCTAGTATCCAAAATCTATAAAGAGCTACCCAAACTCCACACCCGAAAAACAAATAACCCAGTGAAGAAATGGGCAGAAAACATGAATAGACACTTCTCTAAAGAAGACATCCAGATGACCAACAGGCACATGAAAAGATGCTCAACGTCGCTCCTCATCAGGGAAATACAAATCAAAACCACACTCAGACATCGCCTCACGCCAGTCAGAGTGGCCAAAATGAACAAATCAGGAGACTATACATGCTGGAGAGGATGTGGAGAAACGGGAACCCTCTTGCACTGTTGGTGGGAATGCAAATTGGTGCAGCCACTCTGGAAAACAGTGTGGAGGTTCCTCAGAAAATTAAAAATAGACCTACCCTATCACCCAGCAATAGCACTGCTAGGAATTTATCCAAGGGATACAGGAGTACTGATGCATAGGGGCACTTGTACCCCAATGTTTATAGCAGCACTCTCAACAATAGCCAAATTATGGAAAGAGCCTAAATGTCCATCAACTGATGAATGGATAAAAAAAATTGTGGTTTATATACACAATGGAATATTACGTGGCAATGAGAAAAAATGAAATATGGCCCTTTGTAGCAACGTGGATGGAACTGGAGAGTGTGATGCTAAGTGAAATAAGCCATACAGAGAAAGACAGATACCATATGGTTTCACTCTTATGTGGATCCTGAGAAACTTAACAGGAACCCATGGGGGAGGGGAAAGAAAAAAAAAAAGAGGTTAGAGTGGAAGAGAGCCAAAGCATAAGAGACTCCTAAAAACTGAGAACAAACTGAGGGTTGATGGAAGTGGGAGGGAGGGGAGGGTGGGTGATGGGTATTGAGGAGGGCACCTTTTGGGATGAGCACTGGGTGTTGTATGGAAACCAATTTGACAATAAACTTCATATATTGAAAAAAAACTATATTACAAAGCTACAGTAATCAAAACAGTATAGTACTAACATAAAAACAGACATAGATCAATACAACAGAATCAAGACCCTATGCATATAGGGTCAACTAATACTTCACAAAAGAGCCAAGAGTATTCAATGAGGAAAAAACAGTCATTTCAATAAATAGTACTGGCAAAATTGGATATTCACACGCAAAAACATGACACTAGACCTCTATCTTATACTGCTCACAAAAATTAACTTGAAATGGATCAAAGTCTTATATATGAGAAACTGTAAAACTCCTATAAGAAAACATAGGGAGAAAGTTCCTTGACATTGGTATTGGTAACAATTGGTGTTACCAATTGGTAACACTGGTGTTGGGATACAACACCAAAAGCACAAGCAACAAAAACAAAACTAAAATAAGTAGTACTATATCAAACTAAAAATCTTCAGTACAGCAAAACAAACAATCAACAGAATGAAGAGCCAATCTATGGAATGGGAGAAAATATACGCAAATCATATACTAGATAAGGGGTTAATATCCAAAATGTATGAAGAACTCATACAACTCAATAGCAAAATAATAATAATGATGATGATGATAGTAATAATCTGATTAAGAAATGGGCAGAATCTGAGTAGACATTTTTCCAAAAAAGACCTACAAAGTAGCCAATAGTACATGGAAATGTACTCAACATCATTAATAATCAGAGAAATTCAAATAAAATCCCTTGGATTTTAGATGTTAAAAGAATCTTAAAAATCATCTTGTCCAGCCATCATACTTTATTTTATATTTAAAATTTATTATTTTTAATTTTATTTTTTAATTTTTAAGATTTACATCCAAATTAGTTAGCAGATAGTGCAACAATGCTTTCAGGAGTAGATTCCTTAATGCCCCTTACCCATTTAGCCCATCCCCCCTCCCACAACCCCTCCAGTCACCCTCAGTTTGTTCTCCATATTTATGAGTCTCTTCTGTTTTGTCCCCCTCCCTGTTTTTATATTATTTTTGTTTCCCTTCCCTTATGTTCATCTTTTTTGTCTCTTAAAGTCCTCATATGAGTGAAGTTATATGATATTTGTCTTTCTCTGACTAATTTCACTTAGCATAATACCCTCTAGTTCCATCCACGTAGTTGCAAATAGCAAGATTTCATTCTGATTGCCAAGTAATACTCCATTGTGTGTGTGTGTGTGTGTGTGTGTGTGTGTGTGTGTGTGTGTGTGTGTATACATACCACATCTTCTTTATCCATTCATCCCTTGATGGACATTTGGGCTCTTTCCATACTTTGGCTATTGTTGATAGTGCTACTATAAACATGGGGGTGCATGTGTCCCTTCGAAACAGCACACCTGGATCCCTTAGATAAATACCTAGTACTGCAATTGCTGGGTCATAGGGTAGTTCTATTTTTAGTTTTTTGAGGAACCTCCATATTTTTTTCCAGTGTGGCTCCACCAGCTTGCATTCCCACCAACAATGCAAAAGAGATCCTCTTCTCTGCATCCTCACCAATATCTGTTGTTGCCTAAGTTGTTAATGTTAGACATTTTGACAGGTGTGAGGTGGTATCTCATTGTAGTTTTGATTTGTATTTCCCTGATGATGAGTGACGTTGAGCATTTTTTCATGTGTCGGTTGGCCATCTGAATGTCTTCTTTGGAGAAGCGTCTATTCATGTTTTTTGCCCATTTCTACACTGGATTATTTGTTTTTTGGGTGTTGACTTTGAGAAGTTCTTTATAGATTTTGGATACCAACCCTTTATCTGATATGTCATTTGCAAATATCTTCTCCCATTCTGTCGGTTGCCTTTTAGTTTTGCTGTGCAGAAGATTTTTATTTTGACCAGGTCCCAATAGTTCATTTTTGCTTTTGTTTCCCTTGCTTCCAGAGACGTGTTGAGTAAGAAGTTGCTGCGGCCAAGATCAAAGAGGTTTTTGCCTGCTTTCTCCTCGAGGATTTTGATGGCTTCCTGTCTTACATTTAGGTCTTTCATCCATTTTGAGTTTATTTTTGTGTTTGGTGTAAGAAAGTGGTCCAGGTTCATTCTGCATGTCGCTGTGCATGTCCTGGCACCACTTGGTGAAGAGACTGTCTTTATTCCATTGGATATTCTTTCCTGCTTTGTCAGAGATTAGTTGGCCATACGTTTGTGGGTCCATTTCTGGGTTCTCTATTCTGTTCCATTGATCTGAGTGTCTGTTCTTGTGCCAGGACCATACTGTCTTCATGATTACAGCTTTATAGTATAGCTTGAAGTCTGGGTTGTGATGCCTCCTGCTTTGGTTTTCTTTTTCAAGATCGCTTTGTCTATTCGGGGTCTTTTCTGGTTCCACACAAATTTTCAAGTTCTGTGAAGAAAGCTGGTGTTATTTTGATAGGGATTACATTGAATATGTAGATTTCTCCGGTTAGTATCGACATTTTAACAGTATTTTTTCTTCCTATCCAGGAGCATGGAATCTTTTTCCATTTTTTGTGTCTTCTTCAATTTCTTTCATAAGCTTTCTATAGTTTCAGTGTATAGATTTTTCACCTCTTTGGTGAGATTTATTCCTAGGTATTTTATGTTTTTTTTGTGCAACTGTAAACGGGATCGACTCCTTGATTTCTCTTTCTGTCGCTTCATTGTTGGTGTATAGGAATACAACCGATTACTGTGCATTGATTTTTATATTCTGCAACTTTGCTGAATTAATGAATCAGTTCCAGCAGTTTGTTGGTGGAATCTTTAGGGTTTTCCATATAGAGTATCATGTCATCTGCGAAGAGTGAAAGTTTGACCTCCTCCTGGCTGATTTGGATGCCTTTTATTTCTTTGTGTTGTCTGATTGCTGAGGCTAGGACTTCCAATACTATGCTGAATAACAGTAGTGAGAGTGGACATCCCTGTCTTGTTCCTGATCTTAGGGGGAAAGCTCTCAGTTTTTCCCCATTGAGGATGATATTAGTGTTGGGTCGTTCATACATGGCTTTTATGATATTGAGGTATGCTCCTTCTATCTCTACTTTCTTGAGGGTTTTTATCAAGAAAGGATGCTGTATTTTGTCAAATGCTTTCTCTGCATCTATTGAGAGGATCATATGGTTCTTGTCCTGTCTTTTACTGATCTGATCATCACATGGTACACTTTCAACTTACACAATATTCTATGTCAATTATATCTCAATACAGCTGGAAAAGAAAAGCCCTCACAGCAACTCTCTGAACCTTTGTCCTCACTCTATTAGAAAAGAAACTGATGGCTTATTTGCCAAATGCACATATGCCAGCAGGCCAGCCTGGATGTGTTCAATTCCTGGGCCCATATTCTTGCTAACTCACCTTTTACACCTTCAGGTCTTCAGAACACAGTCAAAAATAAAACTTTGAATAGAACAAAACTTAACTCTGTCCTCTTGGACTTCCAGCACAGAGCACATAAACTGATCTTACTGACATAACTGGAATCTCCCTCAATCGTCTCCTCCATCCCCTGCCACCCCCAGTTGTTGACGCACATGGTGGGATGAGGCAAGGAGACTGTGTGGAAGCAGAGAATGAAGCAGCTCCAAAGAGATGAAAATAACTTCCCTGTACCAAAGTAAACCTCCAGCATATTGGACCCTGTGGGGATACTTGCACTGCCGCAATGGAACAGCTGTCCCCACAGGCTCCTGTCCCCACACTTTCTACAGACTATGCAGAAATGACACAGGTTCCTATATGCCTCACAAGGAAAGTAACCCAGCTCCCACCAGGCGAGTAAAGGCAAACATATGTCATGGGATCCTACAGAAGTCAATCCTCCCACCAAGGCAAGATGCCAGTCTGGACAGCAGTCCAGGATTTGAGTCCCAAAGGTCTGCAGGAACTGGGTACATAAAGAGAGGAAGCTGAGACATGGCCTCAGCTGACCCCAGCGGACAGGACCAAACAGATATTTTTTTTTAATTCACTTCTAATTCATGCATGTGGATAAAATAGTTATGGGCCCAGGAACATTTACTACACTGGAATCATAACACTTAATTAAAGCATTGTTGACCCTGCAGGAGAAGCTGGAGGCACTAAAGGAGGAGAAGAGCCCGCATCTCCTCTGCTTAAAGCCTTTCAGTGGCTTGCATTCTCTTTGGGTGGAAGTCCCAGCATCTTGGCCTGCACAATGTGGCTCCTACCCTAACCTCAAGCCACCCCGTGCCCATGCTCCTGAGCTTCCATATATGTCCTAACACATCTTGCTCTCCTGTCTGCAAAGTAGCTGTGCCTGTACCCAGAACATTACCTCCATGCCCGCCTTACCAGCTGACAGCTGCTCATCATTCACATCTCTACTTACCACCTCCTCCTGGAGCCCTCTGAGCTCCCCCCATGTGCAGGTCAGACACTTCTAAGTTCTCTCCTAACACCTCTGCTCCCTACTGAAGCACTCATGCTGATGGAAATTGCTTGTTACCAGACAGAAAGCTCCCTGAGGGTAGGAGCCAGATCACTGTGTCATTACTGTGCATCAAGTGAGCAATATCATACTGAAAACACAAATTAATAAATGAATGGAGTAAATGAATTTAGGGATAAAGCTTGGTTTATTCTCTCTGCCTCTGAGAGGTCTCTTCCATCTGCTCTAAAAATGGATCCCTCTCATCTTGTTGGCAGGTCTGTCCAAGCAGGGAGTGCCAAGACAAGGATCCACTCAAATTCTTTGAGTTTTGACCGTCTCCCACTAAAAATATAATCCATAAACCCAGGCCAAGGTTCCATCCATCAGACACCAAAGGCCAAGCCTGACATCATCAATAACAGGGCTGATCGTGCCGTCAGCACCAGGAAATGAAGAGTGATGCAGGCCCAGTAGCTCAGGGACACCAGCAGCTGCACCAGCTCTGATGGATTGCCTTGGATGCACAAAGAGCATGCCTAAGAAGCAAAGAGGTCTCCTGTTCAGCAAGATGAGAACTGCACGGATATGAAGCTTAGCTTCTCACAGGTTGAGAGAAATTTGTAAACTGCTACTTTGTCATTTGGATGTATATGCATTTTTCATCTGGATTAAAGATACACCACATTTTCTTTACAAACAAAACCATGCTGCCAATTAACAACGACTGCTCAGGAAATGGAAACCCAATGTAGATTCCTTATAATACTAGAGCGGTAGAGTAAGCTGTCTCTTTATTAAGGTTAATCTAATTAGACTGGAGAATATTTTGGCATTTTTCCGCCTTTGGAGTTGTTTGACAATGTGCCAGTGAACCCAACTGTGGCAGCCACCCTTGCACAAACTCTACACCAGAGGACTCACACCCAACATCCTCCCCAACCTTGAAAAGTGGTCCAGAGAAGATACCCTTTAGGCTCTTCACCAAGTTCTCAACAGTCTCCCTTCCCCAGAAAACATCCTCTGCCAAGCTAGGCATTCAGGCATATTTGTACTCTGTGCCCTACCCTCCTGGCTACAGGTGACCTGTGTTGGGCCAGAGCTGGATATTTGGAATTGGGGCTAAGAGTGTCCAGTTTTAATCTGGGCTGTTCCCTTGAGCAGACAACGTCCAAGGGCCTTGAGGACAGCCATTTTCAGCCAATTTCTGAGGAGCAGAGCAAGCCAGTGTGTGGAAAAAAGAAGCTGGAAGCAGCTGTGTAAGTAACAGTGACAAGAGAGGGACCTGCTGGGTTCCCTCACCTAGACCCACACTGCTCCCTTTCGCTAACACTTTCCCTCCTGGTCTAGATTCCTGTGCATTGTAAATGAATTACTGGACACCTTCAGACTCCATGGAGATCTGCTTCTGCCTGACTGATCCTCCTTGACTTGAATGAAAGCTGGATCAGAAGAGCATCAATTTCAGTACTATACCACATTTACCTCCCCAGATCACGAGTGCACAAACACATTGCTTCCCCAGCACTTGGATATGCTCAACACCTATTTACTGAATGAGTAATGATATCATCTTACTTGAAGGCCTGTCAGTGGAGGCTGCTCATTCACTTGCTTCCCACACACCATGAAGACAGGTGGATATTCTTCCTTTCCTACTTCCTACTGCTGCTTCCGACACCACTCCTCCTCCCTTATAAAAACACAAAGCCAAACAAAAAGCCAGCAGCAGCTATTCCTCTCCAAGGTGTGTGACATCACAGTCATCCACCCATCTCAGCTGCATTTCTCAAATGAGTTCTCCCCATCTTACATTGGACCTTCATCGGCCCATGGTATAATTCCAATCATCAGTAATTCTTCCTCAGAGTTACACAGAATCCATTTTGGGGTAACATTTGGGAATGGCTTGGTGAGAAGTGATATCTGGTTCAGGGTAGCTACATGGCTGAGATTTCATATGCTAAGTAAAGAGGAGAATTGAGTCAATTCTGGTCAGTTTGGCTCATGAAAGCAGCTAAACTAGAATGTACCCTAGTAGAGTGCCTTAATTCCTCACTAAAATTGAACTGAGTGGACATTACAGCTTTTGGCACTTCTCTAAGACAATTTATTAGGCACCATGAATAATATCCCAGATTCTTTATATTCTATCATCACCAAAACATAACATCGTTCATTTATTCCCCACTGTACAGAGTCAGCATAAAGAAGATGCCTCAGGAATGACAACAGCTGTTGGTGGGGTGATCCAGTCTCCCTTTATAAGGCCCTCATAACCTGTATATGACTCAATTATCTCTGAGCAATTAAATCCTAATGGGAAGAAGTACTGCAAAGAAAACTGCAATTATACACATGTGTATAACTGAGCCTGCACCTCACTTCAACCCCCTTTTATTTCTTGGTCTCTGTGTAACATAAGAGCTCTGTGTGTAGAAAGCAATAGAGTTTCCTCCCACACAGTCACAGAGCAGGTCAGTAGTGTGATTCCCTGCTTGAAGCAGAAGCTGTGGGAGGAAAAGCTGTATACCCAACATGGCAGGTAAGATACAATTTCACATGTTTTCCAGGGCCCTAGCATAACCTCAAGAAAGTAAGGAGTTGAAATTGTTTGGTACTTGAAAATCAGTCTCTTTGGTGTCCAACTACTGCCCACTTCTTTCTAAGCAAGGAGATCATGCAGATGGGTAAGAGAAGACATAGGAGGCCCTGACTGGTAAAAGTGACAATTTACATGGGGCCAAGCAATATCCTTGACCAAATCCAGATACCTCCAAGGAAGCTCCAATGATAGTTGGGTACACAGGTCTACAGAGTCACACCCATCAATCAGCATGTGGGCACATAGAACAGCAGTAATGACCCATTCTAAGATTCTGCCCAGGAGGGTCTGGCCTCTAGGTACTCAGAGCAGAGTAACATGCACCACACACACACACACACACACACACACACACACACACACACCCTGTTCTTGCCTCCTGAACCTGAAGCAGCTCCTGTGTGTGGTGCTATGGTACATAGGAAGAAGTCCTGGATAGTCACGGGTAGACGAGATGGCAGTGATGTTTCACATCCTCTTACTCATTGGTCTTGGTTGTTACCTAAACCGTCAAGCTCAAAACTTATAATCAAATGACAAAATTATCTAAATCATGTGTATCTTACTTTCCATTTCAACGTATCATATTAATTATATGCCATTGTATAGCTCTAAAGCATGAGATTGGCCCCCCAAATCTTTAAGGTTCTAATTGAGCATCTTAGGAAATATCAACCAAGACAGATAATATGCTGCATGAGATTCTTTTTCCAATTCAGATCCTCAACAAGACATTCAACCAAGCATGTGAGCATGTCTAAATTTGTCATTCATGGCCATGCTGCAAGCTGACTTCAGATGACTAATTACCGAGCCTTCCTTCATCGACCTTCTCCCAGGATGTCCCCCCACTTCCAAGCTACATCTCTTGGCGCTTCCATGCCCACTATTCCTGCCAGTCATCTCACTCCATTCCTCCACACTGTGCCAAAGAGAGGTCCTGGCCCCCTCCCCTGACAAAACATCAATTATCACTAAATTACAACGTCTCTGACACCAACCAAACTAGATATTTCAGACCTAAATTTTTTCTAGGAAGCTTGAGGCAAATTTATCAGACAGTTGCCAAAGTTTATGCTTCACTTAGAGGCAGCAACACACAGTCTGATTGAACCATTCCAGAAAGATGGTCTGGTCATTCAAAAACCTGACTGTCAAGGGCTGAATTCAGGCAAGACTGGATTGGGGAAATGACATAGTTGATGGGAGAAAGGAGAAACCTATAGGAGCAGCAAGACTTCCACCCTCATAGAAAAGAGAGGGGGACCAGAGAGAAGCTTACAGTAGGTATTTGGAAAGTTTAGAGTTCTATTTTAAAGCCTTATGTCTTATTCAAAACCATTTGATGAATTAGGGTTTTTTAAAAATTTTTTTAATGTTTATTTATTATTGAGAGACAGAGAGAGGCAGAGCAGGAGCATGGGAGGGGCAGAGAGAGGGGAGAACCCAGAATCTGAAGCAGGCTCCAGGATCTGAGGTGTCTGCACAGAGTCCGACCTGGGTCTCAAACTCACAAACCACGAGATCATGACCTGAGCTGAAGTCGGACACTTAATCAACTGAGCCACCCAGGTGCCCCTTGATGAATTAGTTTTTATATAAACTGATATCTTCTTAGCTTTAGATTAAAATAATGTGCACAGCAATATTCACTTTAGCACTGTTTGTAATGAAAAACTGGAAGTCTATATATGAGAGAACATAGTTAAAATAAGGTGACTTCACTCAATGGAATACTGACATAATTAAAACAAGGATTCTGAAAAGAATGTTATACTATGGAAAAGGCTTAAGATGAAATGCTAAGTCAAATGACAAAGGGAACCAAAGAATGCATAATATATGTTATGATTTCACATTTTATTTTTTTTTTTACTTTTTTTTTCAACGTTTATTTATTTTTGGGACAGAGAGAGACAGAGCATGAACGGGGGAGGGGCAGAAAGAGAGGGAGATACAGAATCGGAAACAGGCTCCAGGCTCTGAGCCATCAGCCCAGAGCCTGACGCGGGGCTCGAACTCCCGGACCGCGAGATCGTGACCTGGCTGAAGTCGGACGCTTAACCGACTGCGCCACCCAGGCGCCCCCACATTTTAAAATATAGTCTGGCAGACAGTTCACCGCAACACATATGGTGGGTATGTTTAGGTAGTGGGAGTATACACTTCTTTCCTTTTTTCTATATACCTGTGTTTTCCAAATCTAATGAACATGTAAAATTTTTAATGAACATATTTTATAATAGATACTTATTTTAAAATATAAGTAAGTGGCCTCAGAGGATACACTATAAAAATTACATGGAATCAGAAAAAAGTAGGTAAGAAAATCAGTATATGAAACTAAGCTGGTCATCCAATGAAAGATGAGGGAAAGCTGAAGTGACTTAGAAGCTACTAGGGCAAGTGCCCTCTGGAAAAAAAAGAAATCATGAGACTTTATGCTGTGGATATGACCCCACATTTTTCCTTTCTCTTCTTTGCTTTATTACAGGGAAACAAAGGACCACACAACACTTATCTTCTGAGAACTAGAAGCAGACCATTGGAAGCCTGCCTTCACCTGGTCCATTTTTAATTTTTGACTCCTCTCCTACTTACAAGGGTTTTAGCACACTTTCTGCTCTGAAACTCTTGGGAACTACAGTCAGACCCCAGGCACCATACACATCCTTAAAGAGCTGCAATTCCAGAGAAGGTTTCCAATCCCTAAAAAAGACCACATTCCTGCATACTATCATCTCTCTGGGGACAAATTTCAACTTTATCTTATTCATTACTGCAACCCCAATGCCTAGCATAGTACATGGTACCAAAGGATGCTTCAAGCAATTTGTTGAATGGTTTTTAAATATTTTCTTATAATCAGGATTAGCCCTAGTAGAAACTGAAGTGAGTTTAAATTAGTAAAAATTATATTTTATCATATTTAGGCACCGGGCTTTTTAATTTATGACTATATGTTATTTGGACAAATAACTGTACTCTTTTAGTTTTAAAATTGGCCAAATTAACATGTGGTGTCACCTTTAACACAGTTATTTACACACAAGAGAAAGAAGCCAAAGCCAGACACTACCAGCCACCTAGTGCAACTTATGTGGATCACAAATTACAAAGGAGGAAATCAACAGCCTCTGGAACATTACCCTGGCAAACCTAAACCCATGGAGTGATGGCGCTTGTTCCATGAGGAGTTGATCCTAACCACTGCCGGAAAGAGTACCTGTAGGACAGCCATTTGGTACCAGCGCTGGGAGGAAAACAGGAGCAGCCATGTTGAAACGTCACAACTGGTGACTGGACCAGGAGAACTGGTGTTGGCAAGAGTCTCCAATGATGCTGTGTCTGATGCACTTTGCAGGTGCCACCTATCAAAAATTGAAAGCCCAATTCAATCAAAGTTGGTTTTGTGCTACATTTCCTATAGTTAGTTTACAACATGTCTCTGATTCTTATGCTACACAGACAAGAAAATTCAAAGATTACACTGGCTCCTTCATATGCGGTCAAGTTCTTCAGCTCTCAGTCATATTCTCTATGAAGGGCTCTGTGGATTCTTTAGAATGAATACAAAATAATAAAATAATAACAATAATAGTAATAATAATAATAGTTATAATAATAATGATAATAGTGCTTTAAATAAGTGAAGTTCTGGCAGGTTTCAAGTGCTTTCCCATTCAGTATCAGAACCTCTTATTAATTTTCACAGTCAGAATTAAGAAACAAACTTAGAAAAACCTTTAAGGAAATGGAATTAGAGTTTAGCAAAGAGCCACACAATAATATCTTTCAAATGTAGGAATGGCTTTCACACAGCGAGAAGCTACTTTTCATTTAACAAAGAACAAGGAGAGCCTGGTTTTAGTTGAAACCTGAGGAATTTAGGTTAGATAATATGTTAACTTTTGTTCTCTGGTATTCTTTCCCAGGAACTGTTTTTTAGGTAGGGTAGATACTCATCTTGCTGAGATGCTTTTAAATTTAACCTGAATGCAAAAGATGTAGCAGATGGTCTTTTAAAGACTCTCCATATTCAAGAAGCTGGACATTTAAGAGCTTCAAAAGGAAATTGTACTTTGTCATTTGATGGCCAATTCAATTCTAACAAACATTTCTGAAACAGTTGACACATTATTTTCCTATAGGCAATGACCTAATAGCTTTCTCATCCATTTAAACCTACTGGTTGATTTCCTCTCCGAGTTACTGACTACTGTCTACTTTTCCTTCAACTGTTCTCACCTGTTTCCTCTGACCTTTTCATCCCATCCAAGTCCCTGTGAACTCACACTATGTTCTCTGCAATAAAGAAGGGACTTTCCTCTTAAACCATACAGTCCTCTAAGAAAATGAGGATTATTAACCAAAAGGTCTTGTTCAAATTCCAACAGGGGAAGCTGTATTTTGCCACCATATAATTACCCATCATTTATTTAGAAATACTATTTAATATCCCATTCAAAATAAAACCTGTTGCAGAGAAGGCTGCCTCAGAGGGGGCCTGTCTTTTCTAGCACAGAGGAGATGATGTTTCAGAGATGTATGACTAATACTCCTGGGGCAGGAGCCGAGTACATTGGGATCCTTTGGGAATAAAGGTACCTCCAAAGGATCAAAATGATTTTTATTTTATGCGTGAAGTAGACAATCCCATTAGACAGATTTTTTTTCCCTCCAGCATTTTGCAGCATCTTCTGAGATTCAGACTCAAGCCAAGAACTGCTTGGTAATATTGTGTGGATGACGCATTACACGGAGATGACTCTGTGACATCATGCCGTCTTGTTCTCAGTAGAGCAACCTGATGTGCCTGCCCTGTACACCCCAGTTCTGTGAGTCACTGCATGATATATTGTCCAGGAAATGCAAAATGATGCTCTTCTTAAAAACTCACGATTAAAAAATTGAGGCTTCCGGCTAGGGAATGTAGAGTGAAAAAAGTTAACTCTCTGGAGGGGCAAGTTCTCATTTCTGTTTTTCTTTTCATTATTGTTTAAGATCCTACAAGGGATTGTAGTTTATAAATAAGTATGACAGGTGGTTATTTTCTTTGGTGTTTTATTGTTACAGAAATGAAGTTTATTTTCCACCAACCAGAACTTCCCACAATGAACAGCTATGCCACTCTTCATCCTAGGAAGCTTTACCATCAAAAATGAATACTGGAGCACCTGGGTGGCTCAGTCAGTTAAGTGTCTGACCCTTGGTTTCCACCCAGGTCATGATCTCATGGCTTTATGAGTTTGAGCCCTGCATCGGGATTCTCTCTCTCTGTCCCTCCCCTACTCGTGCTGTCTCTGTCTTTCTTAAATAAACTTAAAAAGAAAGACTTAATATCTATATGTGTATTATGGATACTGAAGACAATTGACTAAATAAGCATACTCATGCCTGAAGAATTCTGCAATACAAAGCAATCCTTATACACACAAACTTACAGTGAATTTTAGCAATGATAAATTAAAAAGGATAATCTACTAAAGAGAAAATTAAAATTTGGCCTTATCCAAATACTTCCAATCTGAATCAAAAAATCACGTGCTGAACCCCAAACAGAGAGAATTCAAGGTTTAAAAATCTTTTCTTCTGTCTCCACCCTGCAAATTTCAGTAAATAAAATAATTGGTGAACCAAAGGTTCAGTGAACAAAAAATGCAGGGAAAAACAGAAACAGCAGAGATTAATCAAGCCAAGATGTTAACAAGGACAGAATCTCTTTCTGGCAAGGCTGACCTTTCCAATCCAGTACATTGTACTCGTCACTCCTGAAGCTTAAGACATCAGGGCAGCCAGACAAATAGCAAGAGCCCAGACCCCCAGGGTTCAAAAGCAATCAGGCAGAGAGCACACATTAAATACCTTCCCTTGCCTCAAAACCACCATTCATCTCCTATTAGAAATGCACTGTTACTGAGAGGGCAGCATCATTTGGGGCTATGGATGCTACCGGTTTGATTTGGACCAATGTCTGGTTAAATCCCAAGGAAGGATTCAAGAGCCCATGAAGGTGTGGGTTCCATGGAGGAGGGATCACTCCAGGTAGTCACTTCACAGTTAAAGAAACCCCTGGAACTGCTATTTAATTTGGAGGTCAGGCAACCAGGCAGAACCCGAAGGACCCAAAGGACCCAGAAACTCTAATACATCCCCTAGGAATTTTAGTTCTCTCTGTGCCACAGCCCATTTATCTAAGCATGTATTTTGAAGGAGTCTTTTTTTGGCAGATTTCAGGATTTTTCATATAGACAATTATGTCATCTACATATAGAGAAATATCATTTCTTCATTTCCAATATGTATGCCTTTTATTTCCTTGTCTTGCTTTTTGCACTAGCTAGAATTTACAACACTATGCTAAATAAGAGTGGTGAGAGCTCATATCCTTGCCTTTTTCCCACGTTTAGGGGGAAAGCATACAGTCTTTCACTATTAACTTTGATGTTGGCTTTAGGGTTTTGTAGATTCATTTTATCAAGCTGAGGAATTCCCCACTAGTACTGTTTTTTCTGAGAGGGCTTTTGTTAATTTAAAAAAATGTTGATTTGGGGGGCATCTGGGTGGCTCAGTCTGTTAAGCGTCTGAGTCTTGATTTGGGTTCAGGTCGTGGTCCCAGGATTGTGGGATCAAGCCCCACATCAGGCTCCATGCTGATCCTGCTTGGGATTCTCTCTCTCCCTCTGCCCCTCTCCCCTGCTTGCACACTCTAAAATTAAAAAAAAAAAAAAAAATTTATGTTGAGTTTTTTTTTATTTGCATCTACTGATATGATCATGTGATTTTTCTTCATTAGCTTGTTAATATGGTGGATTACATTATATGATTTTCAAATGTTAAACCAGTCTTGAATAACTAGAATAAGCCCCATTTGGTTGTGGCGCATAACTGTTTTTATGGAATGCCAAATTCTCCTTCCAACATTCTATTAAGACTTTTATGTCTATATTCATAGTGCAAATAGGTCCATAGTTTTCTTTTTCTTTTTTGCACAATCTTTGTCTGATTTTAGTATCAGGTATATTGGCTTCACAAAATAAATTGGAAGTGTTCCCTTCTCTTCTATTTTTGAAAAGATTTGTAGAATTGGCATTAATTCTTTAAACACTTGTTAGTATTCTCTAGTGAAAACTTCTGGATCTGGAGATTTATTTTAGGAGGTTATTAATTATGAATTAAAATTCCTGAATAGTTATAGGGACCTTCATATTGGGCCTTGTCTATTTCATATTGGGTGAGTTGTGGTAGTTTGTATTTTTCAAGGAATTGGTCTATTTCACCTAAATTGTCAAATGTATGTATGTAGACTTGTTATTAGTCCTTTATTATCCTTTTAATTTTTGCAGGACCTTTAGTAATATTTCTTGTTTCAGGGCACCTGGGTGGCTCAGTCAGTTAAGCATACCAACTCTTGATTTTGGCTCAGGTCATGATCTCACAATTCGTGAGATCGAGCCCCACATCTGGCTCTGCGCTGACAGCATGGAGCCTGCTTGGGATTCCCTCTTTCCCTCTCTCTGCCTCTCCCCTGCTCACTCTCTCCCTCTGTCCATATCTCTCAAAATAAATAAATACAATAAGTAAAATGTAAAAACTTAAAAAAATATTTTTTGTTTCATTCCTGCTCTTGGTAATTTGCATCTTCTGTTTTTTCTTTATTAATCTTGCTGGACATTTGTCAATTTTAACTTTTTGTTCCATTAGTTTTCTCTTCTTTTGTTTTTAATCTCATTGATTTCTCTATTCTTATCTTTGTTATCCACTCCCTATGCTTGCTTTGGACTTATTTTGCTTTTTTTCTGGGTTCATGAGGTTGAGAACTTACATTGTTGATTTGAGACTTTTCCTCTTTTTTTTTTTCCTTAGAATCATTGTTAGTATTTTATTTTAATTTTGTTTGTTTTTCATTTTATTTAAATCCAAGTTAGTTAACATATAGTGTAATAATGGTTTCAGGAGCAGAATTTAGTGATTCATCCCTTACATATAGCACCCAGTGCTCATCCCAACAAGTGCCTTCCTTAATGCCTATCATCCATTTAGCCAACATCCCCCCATCCAACACCCCTCCAGCAACCCTTAGTTTGTTCTCTGTATTCAAGAATCTCTTAAGGTTTGCCTCCCTCTCTGTTTGTGTCTTATTTTTCCTTCCCTTCCCCTATGTTCATCTCTTTTGTTTCTTAAATTCGACATGAGTGAAATCATTTGGTATCTTTCTCTGACTTATTTCCCTTAGCATAATACACTCTAGTTCCATCCATGTTGTTGCAAATGGCAAGATTTCATTCTTTTTTATCACCAAGTAATATTCCTTCGTGTGTGTGTACATATACATATATATGTATACATATATATATGAAGATGTGGTATGCATACATATATATGTATACTTATATACATATAGATACACACACACACACACACACACACACACACACACACACACACCTTTTTCTTTATCCTTTCATCAGTCAATGGACATTTGGGCTCTTTCCATAATTTGGCTATTGTTGACAGTGCTGCTATAAACATTGGGGTGCATGTGCCCCTTCAAATTAGCATTTTTGTGTCCTTTGGATAAATACCCAGTAGTACAATTGCTGGGTGATAAGGTAGCTCTATTTTTAATTTTTTGAGATGCTTTTCCTCCTTTCTAATGAAAGAAAGCATTAAGTGCTATAGATTTCCCTTTAAGTACTGTTTTAGCTATGCCCCACAAATTTTTATTATGTTCTATCTTCATTTTCATCCATTCAATTTCTTTTTACTTCAATATAATCTTTGACCCATGGATTACTTAGAATTGCACTGCTTAATTTCCAAATGCTTGAAAATTTTGCTGTCATTCCTCTGCTAATGATTTCTAGATAATTCCATTGTGTGTACAGAACACATACTTATGACTTCTATTCTCTTAAATTTGTTGAGGTTTGTTTTATGGCCTAAAATATGTTCCATTTTGGTATATGTTCCATGGACACTTGGAAAGAATGTATATACTGCAGTGGTTGGGCAAAGCTTTCTATAAATGTCAATTAGATTTTCTTGGATGATGATGTTGAATTCTTCTATATTCTTGCTAATTTTTCTATTTAGTTATTCTATCAACATTGATAGAGGAGTCCTGAAATCTCCAACTATAATTGTGGATTTGACAATTTCTCCTTATAGTTCTATCAATTTTTACATCACATATTTTACAGCTCTATTGTCATATAGTGCATACCCTTTTAGGATTACTATCTTTTCTTGGGAGACTGACCTTTCGTAATTATATAACGTTCCTTTCTGATCCATATTTTCTTTTCTTTCTACTTTATGTGACATGAGTATAGCCACTCCTGATTTATTTTGGTTAATGTCTGCATAATACATCTTTTTAATTTCAATGTTTCTATTTTATTATATTTGGAATGAGTTTCTTACAGACATCATATAGTTGGGCTGTTTTTTAATATACTCTGTCAATCTCTGACTTATAGTTGGTATATTTAAACCATTGACATTTAATGTAATTATTGATATGTTGTGGCTTAAAGCTGCCATTATATCTTTTGTTTCTCTTTGTTCTTCTTTTTCCATTTGTTTTCTTGACTGTCTTAAACATTTTTTAGTGTTATAGAGTTTTTTAGTGGTTGCTCGAGGTATTATGTTATATATAGATAATTTATACCTCTACTGATACCATGGGGGCAGGGAGGTGGTCTCCTTACCACTGAGGAGTGATGAAAGTCCTAACTCTCCACTAGGTCTCCTCTGACAGCACTCCAGCAAAGGGGTTTCCTTGTTAAAATGTGAAGAAGGTCAGAGTCTTTTCTAGTATGGGTTAAGGTAGGGCCATAGTTTTTCTGTGATGTTTGACTAGAGTAGAGCAATTATTATCTAAAACTTTTCTTCTTAAATAAATAATAAGAATTTTCTGTCTTCCTAAACTGTCCCTCTCCTAGTCTTCTGGCTACAGACAGCAAGCTTCTACTGGAGATTTCTTTGTCTGCATTTGGTGTTTCTAGGTTACTGGCTTATCAAGCTCCAAGTATGAGACTTATGAGACAAAAAGAAGACCCAGGGAATTTACCACTATGCTGTCCTTGAGTACTAAGGTTCCTAACTGTTCTGCCTTCTTCCTTCTACCTTTCATAATCTTCTTATGTGCGTTTTCTATATACTGTCCAGGGTTTGTATTATATTTAACCAAAGAAATAGGGGAAAGTATGTCTATTCCATCTTTCCAGAAGTGCTAAGTGCTTCTTCCTTAGCTGTTTAATAAAGAACACTTAAAAGAACTGAAGGACTATTGGCATGGATGTTTTGAAAAGACAAAGCACCAGCTAGCCATTACACTGTCATATAAATATATTCATTATCAGATAAATATATTTATTGTTAGATAAATATATACTAGTTATCATAAAGTTTAAATTGAACCTCTATTTATTCTGATTATTATCAGAAAATTTGGTTTATCTTTAAGACAAAAAGGAGTTTTCTTGTAATGTGAAATGATTCATTTTAATAATTCAAAAGATTGATCAATTGTAATCTTGATAATATAAATGTTCTTATATGAAAGTACTTTTGTATCAGCTTGTTAATAAATCCTTTAATTTGTGGCAGGTTATAGATAAAGTTTTCAGATTACCTTCTGATAAAAATACAAGCATCTAATAGCAGATAGCAAGAAAGCAACCTGTTTTCTAGCTGGATGAAGCCCCAGGCTCTGACTTCCTCAATGCTCTAACCAGTAACATATGAATTCTAGAGGCAAAATTCAGTTAATCTCTCAATCAGCTTCAAGTGACCAGAATCTTCTAAATTGTAGGAACACAATTATTGTATTCAAGTCTCAGGTACCAACCCCATATGTGAGGGGGAAGGCTTCTGATACCCCTTTCATGCAAGAGTGGGAGAGTGTCTCCAAAATTTTTTAATCAATCATTTCATGAAAATACCCATTAGCATCCCCCTACACATCACAGAGAATTCAACCATTGAGAAATAAAGGACAGGGGAAAGAAAGAAGTAGTGGACAAAGCATTTTAGTTTTTCCAGAAGTGGAGCAGCTGGTAACTACCGTGTGTTATAGAGTCACTTCTTCAAGTCTCTTTGAGTTTCTGAAAGTCATATTAGGGTGGGATAAACACGGCATTCTTTACAAAGGCTGTTTTCAGGCTTTTTAAAAAACTTATATCCTGGTAGAAAATAGGGAAGGATTGTTAAAGCCCACTCATCTGCCTACCACAACCTAGTCCCCTCAAAATGTGGTTCTCAAAATGTGGACCCCATACCAGACTTACTACATCAGAATCTCTAGAATTAAGGTCCAGGACTAGCATATTTAACAAACTTGTAGTAGCTTGGGAGATCCCTGCCTTCGTACTTTGTGGAACATAGTTTGAAAATCACTGTGCTATGGTTAGATTAATAGCATAACACAGAGAGAAAATCAGATCTCTATGGGGAATACTAGGTGGAAACAGAAGCACAAAAGTCTCCAGGCATAGTAAACAATTAAAGGGCAGCCACCACAGGCGGTCCTGGGATCCAGAGCATGAGTGTCAGTCTTTAGGATGCCAAAGACTAAGCCCAGGCCAGGGTGATTTCTATTGTGTCTGCTTCACTGAGTTATAAGGCAAATGGTAATACAGTATAGGAAAAGGTAGGGGAAATTCCCTTTTTTATGAAATAAACTTTCTTAAAAAGAGTAATTTATTGAAACATTTTATATCTTACTTAAACATCTTACTATGGAAACATGACATTTAAAGAGAAATCTATTAGTCAACAAATGCTAATTAATGAAAGGTGCACTTTCTAAAGTTGACACCAATAGTTTAATTGATCAGCATCATCAGCTAGCATCAATCACTGAGGGTACTTGGGTAGCATTCCAATCAGAGAACAGAAGGAAAGGTTTTGGAGGAAGTGTGCTGCACAAAGTCAAATATATGTACAGTAAACAAATACCTATGCTGTCAAAAAGCAAAACAAAACAGTGTACCTATAGAGCCCTCATAAGTCAAACCACGGGAAGCAGGCAATGTTAATGTTAACACTGCTTTTACATGAACTGTTTATGCTTTTAACGTTTTCCAGCTTCTCATATTGCTTTTCCTATAGGTAGGGATTTCACAATTTTGTGTGTAAAAGCATAGCAATATTGACTATACTTTCAGTATCCTAAAAAGAAGCCAGAATGTCCAAGAAGGAATAAATTTTAAAATATTTATTTCCAAAGAATATATAGTGGCATAGGGGAAAGTTCTTTATACAGTGTTAATTTTTTTTAAAAAGCAGAGGTACAGAACTATATTTCAGTATAATGATGAGTTTGATCCAATTTTGCAAACATATGTGTATATATTTTTATTTTTATTTTTTTTATTTTTTGAAATTTATATCCAAGTTAGTTAGCATATAGTGCAATGGTAATTTCAGGAGTAGAATCCAATGATTCATTCTCTACATATAACACCCTACATATAAGCACCCCAACAAGTGCTTTCCTCAATGCCCCTTGTCCATTTAGCCCATCCCTCCAAACCAAAACCCCTCCAGCAAGCCTCAGTTGCTCCCTCTCTCTCTAAAAAAACAGTCCCTTATGTTTTGCCCCTTCCTTGTTTTTATATTATTTTTGCTTCCCTTCCCTTATGTTCATCTATTCTGTATCTTAAATTCCACATATGAGTGAAGTCATATGATACGTGTCTTTCTCTGACTAACTGAAAAAAAAGACTGAAGTGAAATAAATGTATTGGCACATTTATTTCAACTTTGGGTGTTAAGGGTATATTATTTTCTACTTTATATTTTTTTTGTTTCAAAATTGTCTATAATAAATGTCTATTCATTCTATTAGAAAAAAAGGTTGTCTTTTTCTAAGTGACCAAGCTTCCATTCTCTTGAAATAATTCTACAATCTTGTCTACTTATTCATGTCCTTTTTAGCAATAAAACCATTCCCAACCACCACATATCCTTAAAGCACAAAGACATTGACCCCAAATTTGAACACAAATCATTGAAGCTCTAAAATTCTAGATCTCTCCATATTCCATGGATTGGCACATTTATTTCATCCATAAAGAAGATATAGGGGGGCACCTGGGTGGCTCAGTCAGTTAAGCTTCCAACTTCGGCTCAGGTCATGATCTCACAGTTCATGAGTTTGGGCCCCACATGCGGCTCTGTGCTGACAAATCAGAGCCTGGAGCCTACTTCAGATTCTGTGTCTCTCTCTCTCTCTGTTCCGCTCCAGTTCACACTGTGTCTGTCTGTCGGTCTGTCTCTCTCTCTCTCAAAAATCAATAAAAACATTAAAACAAAAAAGAAGATATAGGATAATAAGTAATTTTACCAGATCCTGGTTTGTCTGCCATTTTACCATTCACATTCTGCTGTACTTACATTAGGCTTTATAAAGGATATGTCAAATACTAACAACTGAGACTTCACCTGTTGGAGAGGCATGGCTTGAGGATATAAATCATATATACCTCCTGTTCCTAATATAAGGAAGAAGATTGGCATATGTCATTGGAGACAACATAACAGACAGCTGCTTCTGTGATGCCACCTTTTGCATTAGTCAAAATATTGCTTAGGAAATACTTGTCAGGATAAGACAAGGTTATATATACCATTACCCACAGGACTGAGGACAGTCACCAAACATATGTGTACAAGACAAAAAAAATTTGCTACATAAAATCTTCATTCTTGAGTTACTCCAGTGGCATATATAGCAAAGAGAGGGTTTGAGATTCAAGAGGGAAAATAGAAAAGGAATTCAAGCTCCAGAGTTGCTCTATAAGAGAGATTAGTGGGTATGAGTCTCATTGGTACAAGGAGAGGCACATTATGAAACTATAGTTGAACAATTATGGGTCCCAATTATCCCACTTATTACCTTTGTAACCACTGATGAATCACACAACATCTTTGCTCCTCATTTTCCTCATTTGTGAAAGAAGAATTAAAATATTCAAATGGATAAGATGATTAAGAGAATCACAGGAAGAAATATATGCAAATTATTTGGGTCGTAAGTGTTTGGGTTCCCTACACTTACTAAATGTCCATCAACTGATGAATGGATAAAGAAGTTGTGGTTTATATACACAATGGAATACTACTTGGCAATGAGAAAGAATGAAATATGGTCTTTTGTAGCAACATGGATGGAACTGGAGTGTTATGCTAAATGAAATAAGTCATACAGAGAAAGACAGATACCATATGTTTTCACTCTTATGTGGATCCTGAGAAACTTAACAGAAGACCATGGGGGGAGGGGAAGGTAAAAAAAAAAAGTTAGAGAGGGAGAGAGCTAAACCATAAGAGACTCTTAAAACCTGAGAATAAACTGAGGGTTGATGGGGGGTGGGAGGTAGGGAAGGGTGGGTGATGGGCATTGAGGAGGGTGCCTGTTGGGATGAGCACTGGTGGTGTATGGAAACCAATGTGACAATAAATTTAATATTAAAAATAAATAAATAAATGAAAACAATTTGAAAAATAAAAAATATTCAAATGGATAGATGATTAAGAGAATCACATGAAGAAATACATGCAAATTATTTGGGTCATAAGTGTTTGGGTTCCCTAGCAAGTTCCCATTCATCTGTGGTCATCTGTGAGGAAGAAATTTAGGCATTTGGTTGGTGTCAGGGATTGGGTTCCATGAGATAAAGGTCAGAGGTTGCTACCCAAGGCCGCACAGTAGCCTCACAGCAAAAAGAGCAAAAGTCAAGCCTGAATCTTTTAACACTATTTTTTTCCCAACTATGGGTCACAACCTATTAGTGGGATGCACATCAATTTACTGTGCTGTGATTAGCAGTTTTTTAAGTGAAATGGAATCGACTACATTAGAGTTCATCTAATGTGATAAGGGTTAGTTTCATGAAACTCTTGGTTTGGTTTCATATATACGTATATGTTAATGTATGTATGTTGGATTGTGATGTGAAAATATATATTACTGAGGGTCAAGGTCAAACAACTTTGAAAAACACTTCTTTAAAAAAGCCAAGTTTCAAAATCTCAGCCCAAAGGTTCACATCACAGTGATTCAGCGTTTGAAGGAATCAGGATGGGAACTGATTAGGAACAGTATGAGGGCAGAATCTCTAGTGATTGCTGGAACAGGTTTGGGGTATCCATACTCCCTATATCTATGAATAGTATGTAGTGAGCCAGGCTGACTTATCACAGGCATAGAAGACCCTAAATACTAGAAAGATCTGGTTCCCAGTATGCTGGGGGTTAGCAGTTTCCTTCATATTCTCCAGGGAAATCACTGATCCTCTCTACTAGGGTACCTTGGGTTTTGTTCACCTGCTCTGTGGAACTCCTCATCTGGGACTTGTTTTCTTACCTCCCTTCTGCCATACACACCTTTTAGGACTGAGCCTTGCTCTCATTCTTCCCCACCTCACCTCACTCAGAGTTCTGTGGACTCGACAGCACCTTGTTCTATTCCATGACCAGTCCCCACACTGCCCCTCCCCATTACATCCCATCATTGGGCCCAAAATGGAATTGATGTCCCACAACTCAACTCAGAACAGATGAAATCTCTCTCCAACATGAAAACCTTTCAATATTTACCACATCTTTAAATTTGATTAGCTTATCTTGTGTGTCTTCACCTAATCACCAGAACAGACCATAGAGATGGAGCATGACCAGAAACCTCCTACCTGGAGCACCAGTCACAGATTACTGCTCCAACAGCAAACAGAAGTCTCTTTGTTTATAGTACCTCCCAGCTTATCTCTGCCCACAAGGATCTCATGCACAATTGTCAAGGGTCCCACTGAGGTTCTGATAGCCAATATCTACCAGTGTCCTATAGAAAATTATCTTGATGCCATTTCAGGCTACCAAAAATGCCAAAAATACTATGAGGAAGTCGTGGAATGGTTTGTTAAAAATCCATTTATAACACACAGAGAGAAAGAAGAGAAAAGTGATCAGGGTAATTTAACACATTTAGATAGGGTATAGATAGGGTAGAAGAGCCTCACTGCTTGAATTCTGGGTTAGCAATGTTCATTTGTCTTCTCTCTCCCTCTCTCTCTCTCTCCCTCTCTCTCCCTCTGTTAATAGAAAGGACTGCCCACATCCACATCCCCACCCCAGCCTAGAAAAGAAGAGATGAAGGGGAAAAACTTCTCTCACAACTATGCTGGAGAGAGGAGGAGAAAGCCAACAATTAACTAATTTCAACAGTCTGGAATTACTTTTATATTGCATGTTGTGTACATATCCTCCATTAATTTTCACAATCTTGAATTTCCTTATTTCCATCTGGTATTATTTATCTTATTTTATTCTAGATTCCTTCAAAATTCAGACACACTAAGGTGTTGAGAAACAACTTTCCTCAAGCTTAGTGGCCAGCTTTCATTCATTGTGTGAAAATTAACACACCAGAATCCCCGTTCCTCCCAGAATCACACCATTCCCATAATCTCAGTGGCCTTGGGCTTTTCCTTCTGGGCTTCCCTGCTAATGGGCCTGTTGGGCTGCCTAGGACTAGGCTTCTGGGTCTTCTGGCACCTTAGTGCCATTTACAGTGTTCTATCCCCACTCCTGCTGTCTTAAGATATGCCTTTGCTTCTTCCAGGACAGCCACTTGCTACTGCCAGCAATTTACCAGTAACTAGCAGCAATTAGCAGCAGCCTGAGTTAACATACTTTAGAAGCAACTCAGCAAACTCAGACGGAGAAATCTCAGAATTTTGGGGAATGGCTGACCTTTCCCCATCCTCCAGCTGCAGAGAGAAGCCTTACACCTATGTCCTCAGAATTCTAAAGAGACTGCTAATGTACACTAGATCTTGTAAACTCACAAGGAGCCATTCATTTTTGGGGTCTGCAACACATCTTTCCGGAGCCCCCTCCATGAAACGTGGGCTTAGGCCATGCCAGATGGCAAGTGACTAGCTTCATGCTTTCCTCAGTGATGAAGGTTCAGAATTCATTCACCTTGAGCTTCTTCCACCAATAAATGGCACCAAAGGACTTTACAGGGGCAATGTTCAGAGGTGGCTCATGAAAAAGAATCGTAATACCCTCATTATTCCATCCAAGACATAGATGGGCTGTGCCCACCATCCAGTACCCAGAAATCAAACTCTGCTGAAAAACAAGACATGGGCATTAGTGTGGAACTGCTCGTCATCTCCTGGAGAAAACCAATCAGCAATCTATCTACGTGTTATTAAAAACAAACAATTATTGAGCCTCTCCTATATTCCAGACACAGTGCAGACACTGGTATTCAGACCAAAGAGTTCACAGGTTGGAAGGAGAGAGAATGAGAGATCTAAGTAGACAGTTACTACAGGAAGCACTGGGTTCTGGAGAAGCTTATAAGAGGACATCAGGAAAGGCTTCCTGAGAAGCTGATCAGCTCAAACCGAGCCTTAAAGAACAAACAGGAGTCAGCAGGGCAGAGACAGCAGAGGGCACATCATGTGCAGATGGTCTGAGATAATGAGAAAACCTGGGACACTTGAGGAGCTGTACTTTTAGTTCAGCCAGTAGGTCAGGGAATGAGATAGGCATGATGTGGCAAGAGGTGAGACTGCAGAAGAAGAGTCAATGGAGGCAAAAGTCTAGAGGTTCTTGGTGAATTCCAAGGTTCTCCCAATCACAATCTCTATTTTCTTAAAAAAGAGTCATGAAAGAATGGAATTCTAGGCATAGAAGAGAAGTGGGATATCAACTAAGGTCACCTATTTTATACACAAGTAAGCTAAGGCCCACAGTGGTCAAATGAGGATAAGAGGCAGCACACTGAGATGATGGGATGATAGCAGTTCACATATGTATAACATCTTACAGTCCACCAAGCTCTTTTACTTATCACATATCAAAGATGGAGGGAAATGTGCACAAGTTAAAAGACCTAAGTTGTCAGCATGCCTCAATCACTGCCTGGGACAAGTGATCCTCAGTAAGTCCTTTTATGGCTCTGGACCTCATTTTCACATCTACTGGATGAAGAGGCTGGATCAGTAATGCTTTTTCCAGTTCTAACACCCCACGTTTCTTTACCACCACATCTTTACTGCCATATTAGAAAAAAAAATAACTTCTCCTACAAAGGCCTAGAGTTATAATTTTCTGAAGGTTTCAAGATGGATCTAACCCGTGTTTCTAATAATAATCCATTTCCTGCTTAAATCAACTGGTCACAAATAATCTCACATCACCCTTATTAAAAATATCTCCAATTAAACCAAGAAACAAGTTGCCTCCATAAACTCTGGAAATCCATCTGAAACCAAAAGAGCCATTATTGCACTCCACACTGAAAGTGTTTCCTTGCAAACAAAGTGCCCAAAATTATAGCTTTCTTTCTTTTTTAGTTTAAATTTAGGCACTGAAAACCCACAGGGACATTCTATAATAAAGAAATGAATATATCGCACCTTCTGCCTTTCTCATCATCTATTATTAAAGACATTTGCAGGAGAGCAGGCTCACATTGCTTATGAATCCATCCAGGCCTGCTGCTAATTCTCATTATGAGGTAAGGAGCACAATCTGAGAGGTCCTTCGTCTTTTGGAGAGTGGAACAATGTAGCTGTCAACGCAAAGATTGAAGACACAGGTGGGCACGACTCAGCTGGAGCAAAAGGATGCAACAGTGACCATGTTTCATGCAATGACCTGAAAATCAAGAGAAGAGAAAAAAAACACAAATGTAATTTGCTAAGTTTCTCGGCAATGGTTTTAAAATTAGAGTTCTGTGCTTCAAGGCACTGTGCTCTAGTGTGGGATCAAACATGGAAAAGCTCAGCCTGTCCTCAAGGAGTTTACAAGGAACAGGAGATGAAAAATGAAAAGTAGAAGGCAGCAAGAGATGGTATCATGAGATCAGAAGGTGAGTTCAGAGAGGAGAGAAATCATATCCTGGCCGATCAGTGAGGCTGCAACCATCTGGGGCAGGGCAGGGCTGTGGCAGGAGGTAAGTGCCACATCTGCCCTCCAGGCCGTCTGAGCCACCCTCCCCTCCTCTCACCCTGCACTCGAACTTCACTTCACAATTTCCTCCATGGCATCATCTGGATTTCCTTCTTTCCTTCCTCTCCTTCTTTCACCTGTTCATTCTGTATCTCTTCCGCTAGAATGCAAGTTCCATGAAAGCAGAACTTTGCCTCGTTCTCTTCAGTGCCTACAATAGTGACTGGCATGTAACAGGTACTCAATAAATGGTGGGAAGGTAAGGCAGGCATCCAGGAAATAAGGGGGCGGGGGAGGTAAGATACAATCCACAGAAATGAATCCATGTCTCTGCTCATCTTTACCTCACATCCTATTCACATTTTAAAGTTTGATGTAAATTACTTCCACTGAGAGGTCTGCCCCTACTGCCTTTAGCGCACCCAAGTCTTAACTTGGCCCTAAATTCTTTTACAGTCCTGTGTCTGGCCATTCCCCACCACACATCCCACCAAACTGCACAATTGTTTGTACACGTCATGTCTTCGCCCCTGCTGTTCCCTTCACCTAGAATAGCATCCTTCTTGTACCTTTCTCTGCCAGATAAACTCCTACTCTTTCTTCAAAACACAATGTAGCAAGTTAGCAATATCTAACAAAATGTTAAATATGCACTCCTTTTGATCCATCTACCCACTTCAGTAAATGCATGCTTGAGGTTTTCCTGCACAGGGCAAACGTTAGCTCATCTAGAAAGTTCTTTCTGTACGCTGAGGCCAGGCCACAGGCTCGCCCATGTTTCAATAGCACAAAGAATACCCCTTTTGTATATCGTTTATCCCACAAACGTGTAACTATTCGTTTACAAGGTGTTCTCCTCATAGCAAACCTGAGCAGCTCATGAAATTTACATTCATATGGATAGACAGACAAAAATGTAAGAAAGCAAATAAATACATAAATAGTACTTTCAGATAAAAGCTGAAAAAAGGTGGATAATGCAATCTCCAAATAAGGAATAAGAATCTCCCTTTTTACTTATTGTGCACTTGTTGTGTATCAATGGTCGACACATGTTGAAATCTAAATTCTCTTCTAAATGTCTGTACTATGCACTTTGATATTCTATGGTATGTTGCAGTCACACAGGTCCTGTCTGCTCAAGTGTGCTATCAGATTACAGCAGGCAAAAGCCAAATCCTATACGTCTGTTGCCTACCCCATGTCACCTAGCATAGGTAGAACAGCAGGATTTCAGTTACTACCTGGTTGGTCATAGAAATAAATTAAAGCACAGGTGCTACTGACAAGATCCATGAATAAAGAGATCAAACCCACGAATCCAAAAATGGAAAATGTTCACTGTTAATTTCACTAGAGATCTGTGCCTGGCCCCTGACTAGCTCATTAAAAAACAACAAAAAACACTGAGGCTGTGGATCAGTATAACTCTAATACGTAATCTGAATTTACTGTCTATAAAGTGAATTTGTGACGTATAAGAATCTTTATTTTGAAGGAGTACAGAAACCTACAGGAAGTGAATCATGCATAGTCTCTGATTTCTATACCCTCTATTTTCTGTTTTATGGCAGCCTCATAAGGGAATAACTGCTACCATTAGAAGAGGAAGGAAAAGGAAGAGAATCACACACATAATTAGTAAGAATGAACAGGCATGTCACAGATTGGGAAAAATTATCACAAAACATATATATATGGAGGGGCCCCTGGGTGCCTCAGTTGGTTGAGGGTCTGACTCTTGATATCAGCTCAGGACATACCTCACAGTTTTTGAAATTGAGCCCCATGTCAGGCTCCCACTGACATTCCTGCTGAGAGAATCCCTACTTGGGATTCTCTCTCTCTCTCTCTCTCTCTCTCTCTCCCTCCCTCCCTCCCTCCCTCCCTCTGCCCCTCTCCCCTGTTCATGCTCTCTCTCAAAATTAATAAATAAACTTAAAAGGACATATATATGGAATATTATTGCACATGTACAAGATGGGAAAAATTTTTAAAAATCTGACATTAAGAAATGTTTCAAGAATGTGGCCCATTGGAAAAAATAAAAGAATGTGGCTCTCTGGGAACTCTCATCCATTGCTGGTAGAAGTGCAAATATATCCAGCTACAGTTGATTCTCATTATCAGGAGTAGTTATGTTCTATAAAGTTGCCACAAACACTGAATTAGCAAATGGTGAACCCACTGCTCCTGGGGGAAGGAAAGGAATAGTTCCCTGCAAGTCTCTAGTCACAATGTTTTTGTCAACCAATCAATACATAAACTTGTTTTATGTGTGTTTCTGTTCAAAGACACCTTATTTAATATATATTGTTGATTCACCAACATTGAATTCATGGCTAATAGCACTATAACTAATGCCTAAAGGAAACATCTAAAATACATATTTTCTCTGTAAGGCATATTATAGCTTTCTTGTGCTTAGGAATACTAGACAGTACTTCAGCACTGCATACACTTGGGGGCCATTTTAAATGGTGAAATCAATGAAAAGCACAAAAATATGAAAAACTTGGCACTAACAGACATATAAAGGATACTTGTTTATAGTAAGAGGGCTGAAACAAGAAGGCAGTGTCACCTTATTTAGCCTCAGCTGGGAGTGTGCACACTGGCAACTCAAAATATTTTACCACTCTGCACCTGTCTGTAATTCACCATGAAAACAGCATGAGTATAGACTTTGGAGTTACAGATGAATTCTGTCAAGTAGGAGAAATCATAAATGCAGACTCTGCAAATAAGATAAACTGTACTTTGGAAAAGAGCATTTATAATAATTATTATAAATCAATTTAATTATGAGCATGCACTGTAACCCAGCAATTCCCTCCTAGATGTAAACATTATAGAAATCGTGTAAAGGCACCTGGGTGGCTCAGTCAGTTGGGCATCTGAGTTTGATTCAGGTCATGATCTCATAGTTCGTGGGTTCGAGCCCCGCATTGGGCTCTGTCTGTGCCGACAGCTCAGAAGCTGGAGCCTGCTTTGGATTCTGTGTCTCCCTCTCTCTCTGTCCCTCCCCTGCTCGCTCTCTCTCTCCTCTTAAAGATAAATAAACATTAATTTTTTTTAATAAATTAAAATTAAAAAATAAAAGAAATCCTTGTAAGTGGTCAGCAGAAGATATATACAGATTTATTTGTAATACATCATTCATAATAGACACAAACTGAAAGCAACCTAAATACTCATCCTTAGTAGAATGCGTAAATATATTGTAGAACAGTTACATAACTGCAATACCATACAGCATTTTTTTTAAACTACAATTGCATGCAACAATACAAACGACTGTCACTAGTGTAGAATGAAAGATAACATGCAAATGTAGTGTAGAATGAAAGAATACTCACTGCATGATCCCATTTTATAAAACACAGAGTTTTTAATACTTCATTTTTTGTTGAAGAATACAAACAGGTGTGATTCTATAAAGAAAAGCCAAATGGGGCACCTGGGTGGCTTCAGTCGGTTAAGTGTCCACCTGTTCATTCGGCTCAGCTCATGATCTCGTGGTTAGTGAGAAGGAGCCCCACACTGAGCTTTTCGCTGAGAGCATGGAGCCTCCTCGGGTTTCTTTCTCTCTCCCTCTCCCCATGTGTGTTCGCTTGCATGTGTGCATTCTTTTTCTCTCTCTCTCAAAATAAATTAAAAAAAAACATTTTGGGGGGTGCCTGTGTGGTTCAGTCAGTTAAGTGTCTGACTTCAGCTCAGGTCATGATCTCACAGTTCTGAGTTGGAGCCTGGTGTCAGGCTCTGTGCTGACAGCTTGGAGCCTGGAGCCTGTGTCAGATTCTGTGTCTCTCTCTCTGCCCCTACCCCACTTACACGCACACACGGCGCTGTCTCTCAAAAATAAATAAATATTTAAAAAAATTCTCTCAAAAATAAATAAACATTAAAAAAATTTTTTTAATTTTTTTAATGTTTATTTATTTTTGAGAGAGAGAAAGAAAGTGAGGGGCAAGGAGGGGTAGAGAGAGACACACACACAGAATCCGAAGCAGGCTCCAGGCTCTGAGCTGTCAGTACAGAGCCTGACATGGGGCTTGAACTCATGAGCCACAATATCATGACCTGAGCCAAAGGCAGACGCTTAACCGACTGAGCCACCCAGGCACCCCATAACATTAAAAAAATCTTTTAAATACATTTTTAAAAAGGCAAAACTACTACAATTATTTGAACTATGCACAGGTTTATATACATTGTTCTGCATATATGGTATACTTTATAATAAAAAGAAAATTTTAATGTTTTTTAGAAGGGTCAGAATGCTCCCCAAGTAAGATTTCTATATGAAATAGGCAAAGGAAGGCAAGCAAGACCTATCTGCAAAGAGGCTTTTTAGCTTTTCCCAATGATTACCACTTTAATAAGAGCATACATCAATTCATTTGCTTTTTCTTAATATTATATTTGAGTTGGAGGGCTTTATTTATCTCACAATTAAATAAGCAAAAGCTGTAATGAATACAATGTATTTACACCCATCTATGAAATGGAAGTAACCAAATGAGATTATATTGGTCAATCCAGTAACTAATACTAAGTTTTTTGGTTTAAACTAGCAGATGGGAATCATGAAGTTAGACAAAACCATATCTGAGCCACAAAAGTTAATGCATAAAATTGTATCTGGTAGAAGTACCTAGAACCTTCTACATAGAAGTGTACTCATGAGATCTCTAAGCACCTTGGAGAACAAATACAAAAAGTTGAATTGTCTACGCAACATCAAAGCCACAAAGTGTAAAACAAAATAATCGTCACAGTAACCAACTTTTCTATAGGATGTATAACTTCTTTTTTGATCATGACATTCAGCGGATTCACCTTTCATCTATTAATCCAGAGTCCATCACTTGCCCTACACAGATGAGTGACCTTGAATTAATCATGTAACTTCTCAGGTGTCTAGTTTTCTCATCTTCAGTACATAGGGTGTGGGCCAGCAATCTCTAAATTGCTTTCCAGTACTAACTGAAACTTGGAATGAAATGTTTTTATGGGGTTTTTTTAGGGTTTTTTTTAATGTTTATTTTTTAGAGAGAGACAGAGCATGAGCAGGGGACTGGCAGAGATACAGGGAGACACAGAGCCAGAAGCAGGCTCCAGGCTCTGAGCTGTCAGCACACAGCCCGACACAGGGCTTGAACCCAGGAACTAAGAGATCATGATGTGAGCTGAAGTGGGATGCGTAACTGACTGAGCCACCCAGGCGCCCCTCGAGTGAAATGTTTTTAAAGGAGAATCCTTCACCTTAATGCTCAACCTGCGTTGACCTGCATTTAAATGATAAATGACCTGACAACCAAAGAAAATAATATAATCAAAAGGCAATCGGGGGCACCTGGGTGTCAGTGGGTTAAGCTTATGACTCTTGATTTCAGATCAGGTCTTGATCTCAGGGTTGTCAGTTCAAGCCCTGCACTGGGCTCTGCACTAGGCATGAAGCCTACTTTAAAAAAAAAAACAACAACAACAATCAGAATTGCAAAGGAATTATCATAATTTTAATCTCCCTTATGTAAATTGACCTAAAATGCAGGTTGTTATCAATAAATCCCTCAGCATGTAAAACAAGAACACAGACCTTAGGGAACAAAAAGCAGGACATGATTAAATTGAAAGAAAACCACACATTTGATAGTACAGTCACTCCACAAAGTTTCTGAAGGGCCCTTTTCCAAGCTGTTTCTCACTGTCCCTTGTGACCTTCATAAAGTAATTCATTAGGCTTTGAGAAGTGCAGGTTGACATTTGTAATATGTGTTTCAGGTTATAATATGTTGCTAAATGTGAAAAAATAAAAGCAATGATCTTTAATTCAAATAGATCCATAAGCATATCCAATTGCCTGTTTTGCCTGCTATAACAGCTACAAGATTACGAGATTTTTCACCTTGTACATAAAGCATTAGTAGGTGAGGGGCGCCTGGGTGGCTCAGGTCATGATTTCATAGTTTGTGAGACTGAGCCCTGCGTAGGGCTCTGTGCTGGGGGCTCTGTGCTGGCGGCTCAGAGTCTGGAGGCTGCTTCGGGTTTAGTGTCTCCCTGTCTCTCTGCCCCTCCCCGCCCCCTGTGTCTCTCAAAAATGAATATACATTAAACAAAAAAAAAAAAAAAGCATTAGTAGGTGATTAGGTCAGGAGCCTCGAACAGCCAAAATGGTTAACTCAATCACTTCCCTATTAGCACAGGTCTATGGGTCCTGGCCTTCAATTTTGCGTCTGGGTGAAGAGCTTATGCTTTTGAACTGCAATCTCTGTCCTCTGCTGCCAGTACATCCAGCAAGTAAGAAAACTGATTTTTTTAAGGGCTTTTGTGGAGACTGATGTTAAATCTGCTCTGCAGTTTTAATAAACAGTTAAAATTGAAGAGCAAATGATCTTATGAACATTTGGGACTTGTTGAAATCCTCTCTCTCCAAATTTGAAATTCTTCAGCACACTAAGCCCTACTCTGTCCCAAAAGTCAACTACCCTAGAAGAGTCCTGATGGGATTCTTTATTTCATTAAGAGGAAAAAAGATATTCCTAATCTTCCGTTGCAAGAATGATGCTCGCTAATATCTGCTGAGTGCTCACAGCACTAGGCACTGTTAAATGGTTTACATGCATTATTTCTTTTAAAACTTGTAACAAGTCCAAGTAGCTAATACTATCATGATCCTCACTTTGTGGATAAGGACATGAAGGACTGAGAGATAAGTAATTTGCCCAGGATCACATAGGAAATACTGGGTCTAGGAATGGAACCCTGGAATCCAGACACAGTGCTGCAATGCATTTCGTTTCAAAAACATTGTTGTCACATTCTTCCTTCCAGTACTGTATCATAGTAAACACCATTTAGGTTACCTTCACAGCCCCAGTAACCCTCTTCTTCTGAGAACTGCCCCCCCCCCCCACACACACACAGGCAGAATCTCGGCAACACGCACCTACTATGTTACTTCACCTTTTTTATCAGAGCTGATTGAATCATGAGTGGACACCTGACCTAGGTTGAGCCAGTCAGAATCTTTCTCTCAAGAATTCAAACTGAAAGCGCTAGTGTGGAAGCATTAGGAGCTGTCAAGTTAATGGCCAAATTCTCTAGTGATCAAGTTGGTGAGGTTCCCAGAGCTGCCTGGCTTAGCCCCCTTCTGTGTCTTTATTCAGTTTTCCTAGAATTCCATGAAGTTTCTTCTCATGAATCTAGGTTGCACAAGAGTGGTAACTAAGACATAGTCATTTTCAAGCATCTACTATGTGACAGGCACATAGATAGAAACTTAGTGGGTGGAAATAATGAAGCAACAGAAAGAGAAATAAACTGATCCCATTTACAATTGCACCAAGAGCCATAAAATACCTAGGAATAAACCTAACCAAAGATGTAAAAGATCTGTATGCTGAAAACTATAGAAAGCTTATGAAGGAAATTGAAGAAGGAATATGAAGGAATTGAAGAAGAACACAAAGAAATAGAAAAATATTCCATGCTCATGGATTGGAAGACTAAATATTGTTAAAATGTCAGTACTACCCAAAGCAATCTAAAACATTCAATGCAATCCCAATCAAAATTTCACCAGCATTCTTCTCAAAGCTAGAACAAATTATCTTAAAGGTTGTATGGAACCATAAAAGACCCCAAATAACCAAAGTAATACTGAAGAAGAAAACCAAAGCGGGAGGCATCACAATCCCAGACTTAGCCTCTACTACAAAGCTGTAATAATCAAGATAGTATAGTATTGGCACAAAAATAGACACATAGATCAATGGAATAGAATAGGGAACCCGGGATTGGACCCACAAATGTATGGCCAACTACTCTTTGACAAAGCAGGACAAATGGAAAAAAGATAGTCTCTTTGGCAAATGGTGGAGAACTGGACAGCAACATGCAGAAGAATAAAATTGGACCACTTTCATACACAAAAATAAACTCAAAATGGATGAAAGACCTAAATGTGAGACAGGAAACCATCAAATCCCTAGGAGAGAAAACAACAACAACCTCTTTGACCTCAGCCGCAGCAACTTCTTACTCGACATTTGTCTGAAGGCAAGGGAAATAAAAGCAAAAATGAACTATTGGGACCTCATCAACATAAAAAGCATTGGCACGGCAAAGGAAACAATCAACAAAACTAAAAGTCAACCGACAGAACAGGAAAAGATATTTGCAAATGACATATCGGGTAAAGGGTTAGTATCCAAAATCGATAAAGAACTCACCAAATTCCACACCCAAAAAACAAATAATCCAGTGAAGAAATGGGCAGAAGACATGAATAGACACTCTTCTAAAGAAGACTTCCAGATGACCAACAGACACATGAAACGATGCTCAACATTACTCATCATCAGGGAAACACAAACCAAAGCCACACTGAGATACCACATCACACCAGTCAGAGAGGCTAAAATGAACAAATCAGGAAACTATAGATGCTGGAGAGGATGTGGAGAAATGGGAACCCTCTTGCACTGTTGGTGGGAAGGCAAACTGGTGCAGCCACTCTGGAAAACAGTGTGGAAGTTCCTCAAAAAATTAAAAATAGAACTACCCTACGACCCAGCAATAGCACTGCTAGGAATTTATCCAAGGGATACAGGAGTGCTGACACATAGAGGCACATGTACCCCAATGTTTATAGCAGTGCTTTTATGGAAAGAGCCTAAATGTCCATCAACTGATGAATGGATAAAGGACATGTGGTTTATATATACAATGGAATACTACTTGGCAATGAGAAAGAATAAAATCATTCCATTTGCAGCAACGTGGATGGAACTGGAGGGTATTATGCTAAGTGAAATACGTCAGTCAGAGAAAGACAGATACCATATGTTTTCACTCATATGTGGATCCTGAGAAACTTAACAGAAGACCATAGGGGAAGGGAAGGGGAGAAAAAAATAGTTACAGAGAGGGAGGGAGCAAACCATAAGAGACTCTTAAATACAGAGAACAAACTGAGGATTAATGGGGGATGGAGGAGAGGGGAAAGTGCGTGATGGGCATTGAGGAGGGCACTTGTTGGGATGAGCACCGGGTGCTGTATATAAGCCAATTTGACAATGAATTATATTAAAAAAAAGAAAAAAGAAACTTAGTGAGTGAGCGAGACATTAAAACTAAGCACACAAATAAATATATAGTTACCAGTTGTAAAAGGTGCCACAGCAAAAAAGTGTGGGTGCTCTTAAAGAGGGAATTACTTTTGTCATAAATGAGATAATATACGTAAGGCTATAAAGAGATAATATACGTATGCTAAGTAGCATAGGGCCTGGTTCCTAACGGGCTCTCAGCGTATGTATATTCTTTGGCCAAATTCTCTCTAAATAATAAATAATAGTTCTGGCACAACATCTTCCTGGTTGAGGCCCATATCCTGCCAAACTGTTCTAATTGAGTACTAATTTACTCCCTGTCTCTGGTTTTGGCTGCCAAATTATTATTCCCAAAATATCCTTTTATTATGCTGCCTATTTGTAACCCATGCCAAAGAATTTGGACTCTTTCCTGTAAGCCAGCTGTGAGGTCTCAGATGGGAGAAATGCAGGTGAGCAGTTTTCTTGGTTACCTGCCTCCCTCCCTTACTCCAAGGGAAAATAAAGGTGCTGCTACCATGGGGGTGAGAGGGCACATGAAGAATGAATGATAGGTAGGCCACTAAAGCACTCATAATTTCTATCAAATTAAATAAGCAGTCCAGCAATCCAATCTGCCCAGATAAATTTTGGCCAATGAGGGACAGAAGAGGAAAGGAGACAGTAGCTCTGAGGTAAACCCTTCATTCTTCAGCACTGGAAAGAGTGCTTTGATCACTCGGAGGAAACGTCTCTAGAGATGGTCAGTTCAATAAAAAAGTTCAACCATCTGTTCCATCTTCCTTGCCAGAGCTCCAGTGGATATCTGGGTGTTGGAGACACTGTCTTTGTGGAGCAGGGGGAGATTCAGTCCCCCAGGTGCTACTCTGCCATCTATTCTCTCCTCCTACTCCTCTCCCTTCTTCCCTTTCATCTCTTATTCCAATGCATGTTGTGACATTTAATGTGGCTACACAAGATAACAATCCAATGCACAGTATTATGCACAAGGACCTAGCTGATTTACAATGGGAATTATAGCTGTAGGAAATAGGGTTTATTCTGGAAAGAATAATGAAAGCATAAAAACTTTATTTTATGAATCATACTACCCTATGTGGAAAGCAAAGTAAACCTTATGGAAAACTCATTATATTCATAAAACCAAATCCAATCTGCCCCTGAAGGAGAGTGAGTTTGATGGAATACATGGCTTTTTCCAGGGAAACACTACGATACGCCTTAAATGGCAACTTTGAAATGACCTAGGACTTAGGAAAATTGCTTACAAACTAGCAATTAAATGTAAACTTCCTTGCCTGCCAGCTTTTTTCTCCCTCCAATTTTAAAACAGAAGTTAAAAGAGACCCTTAGAGAAAGTTCAGCAGATAAGGCAGAAGTAAAACAACATTTTCTACCTCCACAGTGCCAGCTGACCCAATCAATTTAATTTGTGCTGGGCACCTCTCGACCTGAGTCCAGGAACTTCTACTTTCCTGCTTATCATCACATGAATTCTGGCCAGGACAAAGGGTACTTGTCCATGGAATTATTGGGTTTGGATGCCAGCTGTTGGGCCTGCCTGCCTCTTTCCTATCATTGATCCTCACATTTCTCAGGAGGCCAAACGGAAAGGAGCTAATAAAATTCTCAGAGATGTTTTCTGGTTGATGATAATTTCAAAAGCCATTGTGCAAATTTTTCCCCCATCCTTGAAGTCCTGGGGGCATGAAAGAATAAAGTGGAAACTAACTTTTAGAAAGGATCAATGGTATTCAGAGCAGACTTCAGAATAAACTACATTTTTGAATCTGAGAGCAGGAACCATTTATTCAACATTTATTGGGCCAGGAACCTGACTTGGAGCTAAGTATTCAAAGGTCGATACCACAGGACTGCCCGGGTGGCTCAGTTGGTTAAGTGCCCGACTTCAGCTCAGGTCATGATCTCATGGTTCATGAGTTTGAGCCTCACGTTGGACTCTATGCTGACAACTCAGAGCCTGGAGCCTGCTTCGGATTCTGTGTCTCCCTCTCTCTGCCCCTCCCCTGCTTGCATGTTTGCTCGCTCTCTCTCGCTCTCTCTCTCTCTCTCTCTTTCAAAAATAAATAAACATTTAAAAAATTACAAAGGTCAGTACTACATAGTATTTGTGCTTAGGGAACTCCTACTCCAGTAGAAAGACAACCATTTTAAGTATTTTCAGGAACAATGCAGGTTTATATAAGACTGAAAAATATATTTGCTATTTTGATGCCTGGTAGCCACCACCCTTCTGATATTAGCATCCAATTTTGCCTCCTCCACTGGAGCCAGTCTGGATGTAATAATTCAGTCATGGTATTATGTCCAAAACCAAACTAAGTCAACTGGACACCAATCTCACTGAAAATTATGTACAAGGTGCTATGGAACAACAAAAAAGGATTCATAACTCAGCCAGGAAAGATCAGGAAAGGCTTCCTGAAGTAAGTGATGCTAGATTGGAGTCATGATGGCCAATCAAGAGTTAGGGAAAAAGGGTCAAAAATAATGCACAAAAGAAAAGATACATGGGGAGAAACAAGAACAGCACAATGGAGACAAACATGTATAATTTATTCCAATAAAATGTTTGAAAATAATACTAATGTTCAGGCCTCACCCTACACCTACTAAATAAAAATCTTTGTAACTGAGACCAGGCACTCGTCTTTTCTAAAAGGCTCCCAGATTAATTGCAGCTAGAGAACCAGCACACCAAACCATAAAAGACAAATACTTGTACCTACACAGTGGACCTTGTATTCTGGTCCCAGACTTCACTTTCCACTTATTTTTCCACCTCTTGGCCCTCTTACATTTTTTTAAACCAACAATACTAAATTTCTTATAGATATTCAAACATGTCATGCCTCCCTGACTATTTACACAGGCTCCTCCTTCCTCCAGCCTCCAGGAGGCTGCCCTTCTCCTGGTTGGATATCTGGCAAGTTGTCATTCTTTATGGCCAGCTCAAAGCCTAACTTCCCTGGAAAGCCTTTCCTGACTCCACCGCAGATGGAGGAGCTTCTTCCTCTGTCTTTTCCCAACACCTATCCTTACCTCCACTGAAGTGACCATCTTACGGTCTTATAACACTTTTCACATCTCCCTCCACATTAGACTCAGAGCAAGGATCTTGTCTTATTTTTGTATCTCTAGCCTAGTACATATGATTGCTACCCAACAAATATATGTGAAAATACAGCAGAGAGGAAGGAATCCACCTACCTCCTTCTTCTGATGGCTACTGGTATACTAGACACCATTTCTTCCACTCAAGTAAAAAGGCTTAAGGTCTTTAGAACTCCTTTTCAGAGCAGTCATGCAAGAAGAACCTTTGTTTAAATACGGAAATAACCGGCTACTCCTATTTCATTTTGATATCTTTGTAGAAATTCAAAGTTGAGGAGGTAGAACAGACTGTCTTGGGCCAGGTAATCTTTTCAATGTTTTATATAGCCACCCGTTGGTCTTTGCCAATGTTGGAAAATACACAAGAATGAAGAAATCAACAGTCTGTCTCTTCACCTAGATCATAGGCCCCTTGAGGACAAAAGCCGTTGTTTATTCACTTTGAATTTGAATTCACAGGTCATAACAGAGTGTCTGGTTTAGAAGAGAAACTCAATAAATGTGTAGAAATAAATCTGTCAATAGCCCCTGAGGTTGGGGTCCCAGCTGGATCACTCTGGAACAACAGATGAAGTCTGCGTCTGTGCATAAATCATCCCCTTGCATCATTTCTCCAGTCAAGACTTTAAGGATCCTGGGTTCTTATCCCAGCTCTGCCACTTACTGGCCACGTGACCATGGCTTCTTCACCTTGCTGACCCTCAGTTTCCTCAGCTAGGTAGTCCTCACTCAAAGTCTTTTATGCAATTGCAATCAGATAGTGACTGGGCTGGAAACACCTTGAAGGCATCCTCATTCACAAATCTGGCAATTAATGCTGGCATTTTAGTGGGATATAATCTGGGCTATCAGCTGGAATACCCTACACGGGGACTTTGCATGTGACCTGGGCTTCCTCACAATGAAGTGGTCGGGTTTCAAGAACAAGTGACCCAAGAGAGCAAAGTAAGTACATGGCATTTTTATGATCTAGTTTTGGATGTCACATAGTATCATTTCTGCTGTACTCTATTGGTCAAGGCAAATCACAAAGGTCCACCCAATTTCAGGGAGAAGGGATACTACCACCCTGTGAGAACAGCATATGGGATGGAAAATACTGGGTAGTTATCTTTGAAAATTGCCACCTACCTAGGATGACTATGCATATAAAATGAAACAGTGATAGAAAGTACTTACTTAGCCCAGTGCCTGGCACATGGTAAGTGCTCAATAAACAACAGCTATAGGTATTTTTGTATTAGTATTGAAGTGGTCCTTTTACTTTCCACCTGTGCCACAGGAACCACATAGAGTATCACCTGCAGGTGAGCTGTGTAATCACATGGCCACAGAAGGTCACATCACCAATAAGTGACAGAGCCAGGTTTTGAGCCCATTTATGTGGCTCCAGAGTCTGCCCTCTTAATCTCTACATCATCAAATCCCTCTTTTGGAATGGTTGTCTCAAAGATGAATCTAAGAACCTGAGGAAGGAAGGGAGCAGCCATCAGTGAAATGAATAGCCCATTAGGTTGGGAACACCCAGTACTAACTCCACACCTATGGACATTAGAGGGGTAAAGAACCTCAGGCAATTCAGATGGACCATTAGCCAGGGCTCAGTTCCTAGAGAAGAGGATCCTCTTGATCCCAGCATTGACTATGAACAGCATTTTGTTTTCCATCAAAACCATCCTGGGTCAGGAGAACCTGTTCATGTCACTCTTTCTGTACAAATGAAGCTACAGAAAGGCAATTCAGGCAACCAGCACACCAAGGAGGCAGGGGGAATCTGACCTAAGTGCACAAGGCTGAGGAGAGGTAGAGATGAGCTCTCCCCCCTGGGTCGGGGGGAGTGGTGGGGTTTAAGAGCATGGGCCCTGGAAGCAGCCACTGGGCTCCACTCCTTACCAGTTAGGTGACCAGTTAGGGACAAGTTTCCTTGTTTATAAAATAGGGGAGTAACAATAAGAGAACCCTTGATAAAAGATTGGTGTGGGGGTTAAAGAAGCCAGGGCTTAAAGGGACACCTGGGTGGCTACATCGGTTAAGCATGTGACTCTTGATCTCAGCTCAGGTCTTGATCTCAGGATCATGAGTTCAAGCCCCATGTTCACCTCCATGCCAGGTGTGAAACCTACTTAAAAAAAGGAAAAGAAAAAAGAAAAAAAGAGGGAGAGAGAGAGAGAAGATGCCAGGACTTGGAAAACAATGGCTGGGTGCCTGGCACCTAAAAAGTGTTCAAACAGCATTAGTGATGGTGAGGATTCTAAGATTATGGAGTTCCCAGTGTTCCATCCACTATGCGGATGTGAAAGACTGGAGACCCCTCCCCACCCACAGGAGCCTGATAAGACCTGCTGCCCCACAACTTGCATTTCTCCTTCATAACCTACACTGCATTGTCATTTATTTTTCAGTTCCTGTCTTTCCTCCATAGTCTGTGGTGCCCAACAGAGCACAGAATTCTTTTCTCACCTTTAAATCCCCAGCACAGTGCTTGGTACCTAATAGGTACTCAATAAGTATTTATTGAGCTAATCAAGAAATAAATAGAATAAAAATTTAAATCCCTACTCAAAAAAAAAACAAAATAAAATAAAAACAATTTTTAAAAAAAATCTCAGCCCTCTTGTCCAAATGGACAATATATTTTAAGATTTCAGTATGCTCTCCCTCCTCCTTATAGCTGTCATTATCTTCTCTACCTCTTAGGATTTCTTCTTTCCTTCAATAAATATTTATTGAGAACTTATTTTGTCTGGTCTGGGTTCTGAAAAACAGCAATAAATTTTTAAAAAATAAAAATAAAAACTCTGCTTTCACTGAGCTATTTCTAGTATGGGAAACAGACACTAAAAGCAAAATAATAGATAAATACAATTTCAGACAGCAAGTGCTATGAAGGAAATAGGGTGTTATGATACAAAATTTCTGGGTTGAGCAAACCTACAGAACCAGCAAGAAGAATCTATCTGGAGCTATACTGGCATTAATGGCAAGGACTTTCCTTCCTCCTTGGGCCTAAGACAACCTTCTCTGAAGGAGACTGGATTCTGACACAAGTGGTCAACCCAGGAAGTGCTTTTTGTCTTTATCAGGAATCCTTGCAGCCTGGGGAAGCTTCTTCAACCCACTCACGCAGCACCAGCAGGGCTCTGTTAAAACTACAAGGGCACCAATCAGACCAAAAATAGTACAACAAAAGCTCTGAAAATTAGATTTTCATTGAAATCACAGCTACAAAAGTAGGCCAGGACTTTCATGCTAAACCTAAAAAGGGTGACTACCCACTAAAATAAAATACTAAAAAAGATTCAAAGTCTCCTAATGTAATAACCAAGATATCCAGGATACAAACCATCATACCAAGAAATAAGAAAATCACAACTTGAGAAAAGACAATCAACTGACACCAACACCTAGATGAATCAGATGTTGGAAATATCCGACAAGGATTTTAAAGCAGCCATCCTTAAATATGCCTCAATAAGCAATTAAAAATGCTCTTTAAACAAATAAAAAAATTTTAAATCTCAGCAAAAAACTAGAAGTTAAAGGAAAGAACCAAATGGCAATTATAGAACTAATAAATACAATAACCAAATGTTTAAAATCTGACTGGATAGATTCAGTAGCAAAGTGGAGATAACAGGACAGATTCAGTGAACTTGAGACTAGATTAATAGAAATTACCCCATATGAACAGAAAATAGACTAAAAATAAAGCGAAACAAAAACAAACAAAAAATAGTCTCAAGAACTTGTGGGTCAACAACAAAAGATCCAATATATGGAGTCCTAGGAGACAATAAAGAGAATAGCTAAAAGAGTATTCCAAGGGGCACCTGGGTGGCTCAGTCGGTTAAGTGTCCGACTTCAGATCAGGTCATGATCTCACAGTTTGTGGGTTCAAGCCCCACGTCAGGCTCTGTGCTGACAGCTCAGAGCCTGGAGTGTGCTTCTGTTTTTGTGTCTCCCTCTCTCTCTTTGCTCCTCCCCAACTCATGCTCTGTCTCTCTCTCAAAAATAATAAACATTAAAAAAAATTTTTAAAAAGGGTATTCCAAGAAATAATGGCTAAAAAATCCCAAATTTGGTCATTAAAGTAAATAAATAAAGCCACATAGTCAAAAAGGTGAGTGAATCCTAAATAAAATAAATGCAAACTGAAGCCAAATTTCTGAAAACTGAAAGCCAAAGAAAAACCAAAAGCAGAGGGAAATTATATTACCTATAGAGGACACCAACTTAAATGGCAGAATATCTCTCAGATTTCTCATCTAAAACCATGGAGGCAAGAAGGAAGGAGAACATATTTCAAGAGCTGAGAAAGAAAAAGAACTGTCAACCATGAATTTTATATCTGGAAAAACTATCCTTCAGGAATAAAAAGGGAAATAAAGACCTTCTCAGATGAAAGAAAACAACAACAACAAAAAATTGTTGCTGGAAGACCTACCCTTAAAGAACAGCTAAAGCAGGTTCTTCAAACAGAAAGGAAATGACAGAAGAAGGAAACTTGTGGCATCAGGAAGGAAGAAGAAACAACATAAAGAGCAGAAATATGGGCAAACAGAATAGATTACCCTTCTTACAAGTTTTCTAAGTTATATTTGGTAATTAAGACAAAAATGATAACACTATCTGATACTCAAGACGATGATATTTAAAAGGGGAAAAGGGAAAGGGACCTAAACAGAAGTGAGGGTTCGACACTTCACTGGGAAGTGGTAAATGCTGATACCATTAGATGGTGGTAAGTCACATTTGCAAACTGACACACTCAGTGCAACTACTATGAAAATTATATAAAATGATACACACAAAAAAATATAAACTGACATGGTTATAATTTTAACAAATCATTGAGCCTGGTTCTAAAAAACACAATGTTTTATACCTAATAACTGATTGTTAATTTATGAAAAACACACTAATGGCAAAATGTGTGTATGTTTGATTCAAACCAGGAATTGTATTATAGTCTATTAAAAATATATAAATTACTAAATGGCCCACTTGATATTTTCCCCCGAGATGTGTTTAAGAGGATTTTCTTTATTTCATACATAACTTTATGATACCAATTTTTTTAGTAACATGGGTGAAATTAACATACACACAACAGACAAGAAAATATTTTCAGGAAAGTACATAAAATAAAATTCAAAAAAAAACCTTTGTCCCTTGATTGGAATAAAATTAACCACTGAGGTTAAGAAAATAAATTTATGCCTCAGGGAGCATTACTTTAGAGAGAAGGGTCAGGAAAAGTCTTTCCTTGAAAGCAATGTTTGAGAAGATCCTAAGATAAATGCATTCCAGATAGGTGAGTAGCCCATGCAAAGATTCTGAGGCAAAAAGGAGCTTGGTTTGGTTCAAGTCTTCTACCAAGTCTAGATTATTTATGTGTGTACCTTTGTTCATCGTTTTTGTTCCTTAAAACACACATATTCTTTTTGTCATAAGAGTTTTACTAACACTTGCTATAATGAGGCATACCCAATCAATAACAAAATCAACAAAAATGAGAAAGTTACTAAGATACCAGTAAACTCACAGAGATCTCAAAGTAAAAGGGGCCTAGATTTGTCTTGTACCTCTTTTCTGCATCTCTTTGCAAATGTCTCCATGAAGATTCCCATCTTTCTACCTTATCCCTCCCCAAGACACATGCAAACACACACACACACTCAATTCAACCTCCTGACTCACTTCTAAATCTTGGTGCTTTTAATATGGAAAATAAGTGTTAATTTGCCAACTTTTTAAGTAACCTTAGATTACCTGTTCTCAACCAGGAGACATTTTGCTCCCCAGTGGAACACTTGGCAATGCCTAGGCACACTTATATTGTCATGAGTGGGAGGTAGCCACTACTAGCATCTACCAGGTACAGGCTAAGGATGCTGCTACATATCCTATAATGGATAAGATAGCCTCCCACAGCAAAGAATTATCTAGTCTGACATCACCTGCCTTAGATTAATGACTATAATGTCCATCCTAAGGAAATTCTAAGGACTCTGTCTCCCACCCCACTGTCTTAATCCTGATTTCCACTTGAACAGTCTCCTTGATCTTTTCCTAGAACATCAAAAACACTATGGGTAGTAATTCCCAAAGGATGTTCCATGTGTTATATGACAAAATTGTTCTGTGGTGAAACACCTTTCATAAATGTTTGGCCCAACAGATATATAGGTTCCTTTTATACAGAACTTACCTAAGTAACAATTTAAATCCAGTATTAATTTCCTAGGGCTACCATTACAAAGTACCAAACAGAAATGTACTGTCTCACAGTTCTGGAAACTACATTTTTCAAGGTCAGGTTTTGCCAAGGTTGATTCTTTCTGAGGGCTGAGAGGGAAGGATCTGATCTGGGCTCCTCTACTTGGCTTACATACAGCTGTTTTCTCCCTGTATCTCCTTACATTGTATTCCCTCTATGTATGTCTTTCTCTGTGCCCAAATTTCCCCTTTTTTTCCTAAATAACACCAGTCATTGGATGAGGGTCCACTCTAATAACCTAATTTTTAATTAATTTATTAATTCATTAATTCATTTATTATTTACTTTAAACTTATTTTTAAAAAAAAATTTTAATGTTTATTTTTGAGGGAGAGACAGAGACAGAGACAGAGACAGAGTGTGAGTGGGGGAGGGGCAGAGAGAGAGGGAGACACAGATTCTGAAGTAGGTTCCAGGCTCTGAGCTGTCAGCACAGAGACTGATGTGGGGTTCAAACTCATGGACCGTGAGATCATGACCTGAGCCGAAGTCGGATACTTAACCAACCAAGCCACCCAGATGCCCTTAATAACCTCATTTTAATTTCATTACCTCTGTAAAGATCCTATCTCCAAATAAGATCACATTCTGAAGTAATGGGGGCTAGGACTCCAACATATCTTTCTGAGGTGCATACAATTCAACCTAAAACACAAGGCTAGTTCAAACTCTGTTCTGGCCAATGGTTTTAGTTTTCTGGCCTAAAATCCTCTCACCAAAGCTATCAGTGAACAGTAAGAGGGACATATTTAATTTAAGGCCTTCTTATGCATGAGTTACTTCATACAGAAACTGTCAAAAGCTAGACAGTAGGAGGGAGAACAGAAGAGAGGCCACATGTTGAATAACTGGGAGCTAATTATGAACATTTGTGCTTTCCAAGGTAAATGAACTGAGCTATCACAAATATGTCAGCATTTGCCTTCAGACTTAGTGTGACAAGAGTTTAGGCAAAGGGCAGTTGTTCTTCCCACTGTCAGAAATAATCCTGAAGTCTGTCAAGCCCCAGACACAAAGTTCACATCTGTGGAGAGCCCACCTGTGGTGGCCCCTTCAAACCTATTCTATCCTCTACACCTGCTGCCATTAAATGGCATTGCAAATTGTTGCAATTATGTGAATCCTGACCTGAGAGTCATCAGTACTCATCCACCCGCTTCACAGACATTGTACTCCCCTAGAGAACTGGCTGCATTCCATTACAAAGTTTGGGTCTTGGAACCTATTCAATGGCAGGTGTGGATAGCCAATAAATGAGCCACTGATGTTGGCCTGCTTTGGTGTTCGAGCAGGGGCTCAATGACCCAGGGAGAAGTCATTCCATATCAACTGTCACTGATAATCACATGATGCCAAATGTCTGTGTACTTTTACTACTATTTTTTACTTCACTTAAAAATTTACAATGTCCTTACTCTGTGCCAGGGACACAACAACCCTATGAGGTAGATACAATTTCTATTCCCATTTTATAGATGAGTAAATCAGAAGGCACTGAAGGCATAACTCACCCAAGGTCACAAAGCTAGTAAACAGAAGAACCCGCATTTGAACCAGGCAACCTGGCTTCAGAATCCATATTTTAACTATTAGGCTCTGCTGTCTCTACATTGATTTTGTGAGCCAAGGTGGGAGGTTTCCAAAGTTAGATGACAGAATTTGTTCAAACATGAATACTGAGACAGCCCCTGAGTATTATTTCACTCTAAGCTCTAAATATATGGACATTGCTCAGAGCAACCTTGTAAAACAGGTACTATTTCTATTCCCATTTTACAGTCTGATAAGCTGAAAGACAAAAAAAGGTTTAAAAATTTGCCTAAAATCACTTATAATGTATCTCAAAAATAATGCCAAATGCTGGAGATATAACCTTGAATGACGTAACCATGGTTCCTGCCTTAACTGAACTTATACCACAGATAGGGACACAAACAAGGAAATAGGCAATTGCAACACACTGTGATAAGAGCCAAGGTAAAGTTGTGTGTGCTATGCAAGCACATAGAGGGAGTAATTAGCTTTCCCTTGGGATGCTGAAAAGATTTCCTGAGGACTGATATTTTGGCTTAACCTGAAGATCAAGTTAGACACGCACAGAGGTAGGGAAAAGGGGAAACTGTTCCAAGAGAGAGTAAACCGCACTTGTAAAATCAGGAAGCAAGACAAAGGGCACAGTTCATTCTAGGAGTTAAAAGAAATTTAGTATGGTTTGGTGTGGAGAATGCAAGGAAATAGAGTGGCAAGAAAAGAAGTGGGAAAATAACATTATGTCCTCATTCTTATGCCCTAAGAAAGAGGACCCACTGAGTTTTAGAAGGTAAAGTAGCATGATCAGGTCTACATTCAGAACACAAAGCCATAGAGCACGGATTGGTGGGAAGAAGACCAGAGTCTCAGAGTTCTCTCTCTCCACTCTGGGAATCACTGCAATAATCCCAGCTTAATATTATGTCAGAATTAAGCTTAGTGATTAATTGTGTACATAGGGTGTGTGGTATAATAAAAAATATATTTAGTCTTTGTGTCCAGTTTCTGGCAGAACTCATAGAACCCTTGGAACCTCCTTAGTGACAGGAGTGTCTTTTTGTTATTCACACCAGATTTATGTTTATGAGTGATTTAGGCTAGGACCTATTTAGATAGTCTGAGGATGGGACTGGTCACCAGAAAGACCAAGTGATAAGAGGTTTGAAACTTTCAGCTCCACCCACCAATGCTGGGAAGGAGGAGCTGTAGATTATTCTTGAACAAGATTTGGTGAGCTTCTGGGTTAGTGAACATATGGAGGTGATGGGGGGTGGCGCCCATAGGAACCCTGATTTTTTTAATTATTTATGAGAGAGAGAGCACGCATATGCAAGAGAGACAAACAGAGAAGGTGGGCGGAGGGGAGGACAGAGAGAATCCCAAGCAGGCTCTGTGCTGTCAGCTCTGCATTGGGCTCCATGCTTCAGGGCACAGCCTGCTTGGGATTCTGTCTCTGCCCCTCCATCCTTTCAAAATAACATAACATAACATAACATAACATAACATAACATAACATAACATAACATAAATAAATGTCAGATGCTTAACCAACTGAGCCACCCAGGCTCCACTAGGAACCCTAATTTATAGCCAATCAGCCAGAGGTACAGGTAGCAACCTAGACTTGAGGTTGGCATGTATGGAAAGTATGGAAAAATACTTTCCATGGCAAGTGTGGAAAATCTTGTGAAACAGAGTCCAAAATCTATCTTCAGATAATAGTGTCAGAATTAAATTTGTAGGACACCCTGTCAGTATCATTGAGAATTAGAGAACTGCATGGTGTGAAACTCTCACACATCTAGTATCAGAAGTATTGAGAACAGAGGAGAAAAATAGTTTACCCTTACAGGGTGAAAGAGAGAGAAGTGTCCAACGTAACTCTAAGCCACTGATTTACACAATTAGATACATGGTAGTGCCATTTGCTGGGTAGAGAACACCAGAGTAGAAACAAGTTGAGGGACAGCAGTAATAAGTTCCATTTTGGACATGTTTGGTTTTAAGAGAATGTAGGTCTTCCTAAACGCAAATGAATAAATAGATCTGAAGCTAGAAAGAAATCTGGACATGACATAGAGTTTTTAGTCTATTCTATTCTATCCTATTCTATTCTATTCTATTCTATTCTATTCTATTCTATTCTATTCTGAAAGAGACAGCAAGAGTACAAGCAGAGGAGGGACAGACAGAGAGAGAGGGAGAGAGAGAGAATCCCAGGCAGGCTCCATTCTGTCAGCACAGAGCCCAATGCAGAGCTCAAACTCACAAACTGTGACATCATGACCCATACTGAAACCAAAACTCAGATGCTTAACCAACTGAGCCAACCAGGCACCCCGAGATAGAGCTTTGTAAATTACCAGTAAATAGATGGATACAGAAGCCAAAAGACTAAATGCATTGACTAGGAACAGTGAATCAAAGAAAACAGCAGAGGGTCTCATGTGACATCATCATTTAAGTGCTAGCCTAGAAGAGAAGCCTGCAGAAAAAGCTGAAATGATTCATTAAAGAGGTAAGAAGGAGCTAAGGCACATAGGCATCAGAGAACTCAAAGGAAACTAAAGACAGTCTTTTCACATGATTTTCTGCTGTAGATAAGTCAATTAAGACAATGACTAGGAAGTATCCATCTGATTATGCCATACTGGAAAAGTAAAATACTTGTTTCTAAGGGTTGTTGAGGAAGACAAAAGAGAGCCATCTGAAGAGAAATAAAAAACTCAACAAACAATCATCTCTTGTCCTTCACTATTGTAGGCCTGGCTGGTAGCTGGATGGATAAAGCACTCAAGATCTTTGGGGGCCACTTGCAGCAAAAGAACAGCATCTTCAACTCTATTTGGGGGCATTCAGATAATAATACCTAATGCTGAGCTAATTTTCTATCTTCAGGTTCTTTTTTTGTCAGAGATTGCTGAAGAAACCACATTACAATCAGAGACAGAGTTTGATATAATTGTGAAGGAGAAAATCTGACTCAGGTATCCTTATCCTACCCGCTGCCAATGATCTAGTGTCCTACAATTTCCCATTCCATCTCCCAAGACACTATTATCCCTGAAAGCAATAGTTCCCATAGCTGTGTGTGCTGCAGCCATGGTTAAAAATGTTCCCTATGTTCTTCCCTCCAAATTAGACATGTCTTTCCTACTTTCCTCTCCTTTAGGGCCCCATAAGCATGAGATAAACTACCCAGAGGCATTGTAACGCAATGGAATAAAGTTACTGATTTTGGAATCAGAAAACCTAGACTGGATTCCCAGTTTTACCGTTTATCAGAACTGTGTGACATTTTGGTAAGTCGTTTTGCCATTAATCTCTCTGGCCTCAGAATGCCTACTTCTCAAAGGTATACATATTTGGGAGGGAAAAAGAAAGTATGCAAAAACTCTTTTTTAAATGTAGTATAGAGTCATGTCAATTTTCCCAACAGTATCTCTTGGAGTTCTTGGAACTACAGTTTGTCTAGTATGGAGTCAGATTTACTTTAGTATCTGGTAAACTGATGGACTTTTTCCATGTAAGTTTCTGTGAGAATGTTATTTCTGAAACTCTGTGAAAAGAAACACCTCATCTCTGGGTGGGCTGAGTTCTCCTGTGTTTAATCAAAGAGGTGTGATGAGCCTCAGAGAAGGAATTTCCTGTTACTCCCTCTTTTAGCAGCCCTGTATAGAAACAGCAAACACCTAGCATTTTTTATGGTGCTTTACCATCTCCAAAGCGTTTTTGCACATAGGATTTGAAATCACCCCAGGATAGCTGGTCCAAACTGTGATAGCAGAACAGACTGAAGGCAGAAGCAGATATAAAAAACTCAACTGTTTTCTATTAAGTCAAACATAAGGAATTGGCAAAAAAAAAAGTAAAACAAGGCGATTCTTCTCTCAATTTTTTTTTTGTCTTGGGGCACCTGGGTGGCTCAGTTGGTTGAGTGTCCAACTTCAGCTCAGGTCATGATCTCACAGTTCATGGGTTCAAGCCCCACATTGGGCGCCGTGCTGACAGCTCAGAGCCTGGAGCCTGCTTCGGATTCTATGTGTCCCTCTCCCTCTACCCCTCCCCACTCATGCTCTCTGTCTCTAAAAATGAATAAACCTTAAAAAAAATTTTTTTTAATAAAAAAAATGCTTTTGTCTTGGACAACATAGCTAGTTTTCATAAAAATGTGTTAATTATATTAACCTAATGGGTTTTTTTTTAATGAATTGATATATAATTGTTTTAATTTCTACTGTGGAAACTATCAATAGATCCAGCACACATCAACCAAAACTGGGAGACTCAATCATTTTTAAGAGTGTAATGGGGTCCTGAAACAAAAATGTTTGAAGACTGATAACCCTGGCATTATGCCCAGTGAAATGGAATTTTAAATATTTTTTTTATTAAAAAAATTGCCATTTGGAAATTGCTAGTTGTTCTGTGGTTTCTGATGGTAGCCACAAGGAGTTGCCTTGAAGCCTTCACATTCCTGGCCAAGTCACCAAAATGCCCTTGAATTACTAATAGACACTGTGCTGGCAACATGGTCCAATGCCCTCACCCTCACCGTCACCCCATTGAGAGACTAAGCTTAAACACTGCCCAAGATGAGGGGTAGTGAATTTGTGTAAGAAGCCTGAAGGCTTCAGGTGGGAGTCATTAGGAAGGAAATGAGAACCTTACCTCCTTTGCTTCCTGCTTCAAAGTTACCATAATTGTCACCTGTGTTGGGAGGCAGGCAAGCTCAACAATACTCCTCAAGATCGCCCTGAGGTCAGGGCTCAGGTAAAGGGATCTCACCAGGTATTGAAGGCAGCTAACCCCAACTAATCCTATTGATACAAGTACAGATGGAAAAGACCATTTCATTAAAGGAAATTATTGAGGACCTGGGCTGCCTGGGCATGGGGCACCCATGGGTGAAGGAAGAATTCCTTCCCCATCCTGTGCTAGTCAGTTCTGGCCAGTGCAGCAATGGCCATGGCAGCAAGCTCTGTATTTGGCAACTTCAATACTGCCATGCATTCTGTGGCAGAGCCCCTGAATAAGCAGAATGGAGGCCCAGGACAGGGCAGTGACACCACCAGTGGGTAGGAGTAGCAGCAGGCTAGAACAGTACTCTTGTAGTACTGACCACCCTCCTCCCTGCAAGGCAATACTAACTAAGACTGGGGTGCTTGGGTTGCTCAGTCAGTTAAACATCAGACTCTTGATTTCCTCTCAGGTCATGATCTCAGGGTATTGAGATAGAGCCCCACTGCAGGCTCCGCACTGAGCATGGAGCCTGCTTAAGACTCTCTCTCTCTCTCTCTGCCCCTTCCCTGCTTGCACGCATATGCACACTCTCTCTGAATAAAATACATGTATATTAACTGAGGCTGACCCCCTGGATTAAATTCCTGGTGTTCATGGACTGATCACAGGAGGGCCCACTCCCAGCCTCACCTCACCCAGGATCTCTGGCTAAAAAGGATCTCTGGCTAAAAAGGGTAGCAGTTGGGGAACCAGTACAGGGTGACATTTTTCGTATTCTAAACTGATGGCATTATACACCCCAGTTTCAATTTCATTCCTGTGGTAGGCATAATAATGACCTCCCAAAGATGTCCATGTCCTAGTCCCTAGCACCTGTGAATGTGGTACCTTGCATAGCAAAGGTCACTTGCAGATGTGATTAAAGTTAAGGACCTTAAACTCAGGAAATTGTCCTGGATTATCCAGGCAGGCCCAATCTAATTGCACAAATCCTCAAAGCAGAGCATCATTCCTGCTATGGTCAGAGACGGATGGTACAACAGTTGCAGAGAGAGGCTATATGAGGAAGGCTCCACAGGCCATTGCTGGCTTTGAAGACAAAGGAGGCTACGTGCCAAGGACACTGAAAAAGGTATGGAAACAGATTTTGCCCCTAGGGCCTTCAGAACTGAATGTAGTTCTACCACCACCCTGATTTTAGCCTAGGGCAGGCCCATGTTGGAAATTATAACCTCCAGAACTATAGATAATCAATTTATGTTGTTTAAGCTATCGAGTTTGTGAAAATTTATCACAGCAGCACTAGAAACAATTACTAATAAGTGCCTTGCTCAAAGAGAATTCCTAAACTCTCATAAGACACTAGCTTCAGAATTGTATGGCAAGAGCTGGAAGGGACCAGCTGAGCACAGAGTGAATGAACACTGCTAGAGAAGCTCAGAAGGGAATCCCAAGCAGCAGGAGACCTGGACAGTCCTGTGGTAGGTCACCCCCAGGCCCAGCAGCAAGTGACCTTGATGACTACTTGAAAGACTGGGATTACTGAAATCTGTTGCATACCATCTCAGGATTTAATTTTTTTAATGTTTATTTATTTTTGAGAGAGAGAGAGACAGCAAAGGAGGGGCAGAGAGAGAGGGAGACAAAGGATCTGAAGCAAGTTCTGCGCTGACAGCAGACAGCCCAATGTGGGTGGGGCTCGAACTCACAAACCATGAGATCATAACCTGAGCTGAAGTCGGCTACACTGGATGCTTAGCCAACGAAGCTACCCAGGTGCCCCAAGGACTTAATTTTTAAAGTTACCTGAGGAACTATCTCTAGTCCTTGCATGTCCTCAACTTATGATTCTCCTCCATTAAATGGCACAAGTTCTTTTTGTGACATTATGTGCATTTTATTTGCAAGTGGAGGCCTTGCTATTGGCTTCCAAGAGTCCCAGAGAAGGTGTTCTCTCATATTTCTGGGCAAGGGCTTGCTCAGAAGAGGTCAAGGCAGCACGGCATCACTGTTAAGAGCAATCTTTGGAATCAGATGGCTTTGGCGTGAAAATTCATTTACCACTTACCAGCTGTTTGACCTTGTGCACTTTCTTCATTAACCTCTCTATGTCTCAGTTCCCTTAACTGTAAACTGGGGAATAATTATAGTACTTCCTCTTGGAGCCCTCTGTAAAGATTTAATAAAATGATGCAAATAAAGTGCCTGACACGTAAGTGTTTTTATTATGATGTAGCCTGGGTGGGTCCTTCAAGAGACCCAAAGGATACATTTACTCTATTACAAACCAAACAAATGGTCCTTAAGGAAAGATTCATCCACACGACCACACCTCTCCCATCAGTGCAACTGACAGAAGTCACAACTACCAGCCAAATTAAAGTTGGACCATGTCTGTTCCAAAGAGCAGAAAAGTTACTCTAAACAAGTCAAATGATAATATTTAATTAACCCTTTTGGGGACTGGCCACGCGCCAAGTGCTGTCCTAAGCGCAGGCATGCGTGTGCACACACACGCACACACACACACACACGCAGTCTTCAAAATAACCCTATACCATAGTACTATAGCTAATCCCATCTTAAAATTTTCCCAAAGTTACAAAGCTGAGAATTAGTGAGCCCCATCAGTCTGCTCTGAGGACCACGCCTTTAACCACTACATCATAACATAATGTCTTTGAATCAAGCCATAATATGAAATATAAACTGACAAATCCCATGTCAAAAGTACTGATCCTCCTCACAAAGAAATAAGCAAGTATTGATTGGTTACTAATGATCTAAAGGAGCCAATGTTAACAAAGAGTTAAAGGTTTCTTGGTAACTTTTTCAATACCAGGGTTTGGGACAGGCTTAACTGATCTTAACACTTCTGGTTAAACGTTGTGCAATGGTTAAGATTTGAGCAAAATTACTATTATTTTAGGAGAAACAAGAGAAGTACTTTTTGGCTGAGTTATTCTGTTTGGCCCTTGTTAAAGAACAAAAATTCATCTGAGTAAATTTGAAGATCTAATTGGCTCTATTCAATGATTCATGAATCCAACAGCATACTATCTAGCAAATGGAGAGATACACCAAGGAGTTGTATAAAATGGAAGATTTTTATGGGAAGGAGGATGGTATAAGGAAGTTATTAGTAAAAGAAAATAAAGGATTGTTCCAGGCAAGGTCACTTTCCCTTAGGGGGAAAAACAGGGGTCTTATTAGGTAGACGACCTCATCTTCCTTTGAAGGATGGAAAGGTTCATACAACAGATTACTCATTGCTGCTGACCAGATCTATTTCTGCAGACTGAAACTGCAATTAGGTTAGGTATTAAGCCCTGGTTTGGTGACTTTGCCTAGCATAAGTGACTCCATTTTGAGCCTGTGGTTTTCTTTCTGCACACTGTGCAAAGGAGGTGGTTTGGGGCACCATGGAAAGGAAGTATTAATCCAGATGTAGCCTAGGACTTAACAATGTCCATTCAACCCTTTGTCTTTTGAGCTTCTCTCTAGGCATTCTGCTAACAGTTTTTCCTTATTGGGTAAGTTGCTTTTCAAAGGTTGCCCCAGCTAAATTGTTGGCTGATCTCAACCTTAAACTATTATATTTTACCTTGTACATTCCCTAGGTAGATCTCAAGGGGCTACTGAAACACTTAATTACTTCTCATAGTCCCCTGTGAAGTCCCCTCTGAGACCAGAGAAGAGTCATTTAGGGTATAAATGAAAGAAAAAGCCCTAGTAATGGGGAAATTTGAGCCTCCTCCTGCCTAGGGCTGTAATTGCTGCTCCAGTGAACACTTGTTTGACTCTGCCTGGGATTTCCCTTCTCATGTTTCCTCAAGTCCATCTGCTTTTAGGGTATTTGGGTTGAGCTATAAAATTAAAGTTCTTCATACTTAGTTTTCTTCCTTCTTCCCCACTCCCCATTCCACCATCTCAACAGAAACAATTCCCAAAAATACTCTTTAAAAAACCTTAACCAGTGTTCTCACATGGCAAAACATATATTGCCAAGGCTTTCACCCCAGTTGAGGCAAGCATATCAGAGCCACTGATATCATTGAGAAGTGACTGGTCTTTTGCATATAAGCCAACCACCTATTTGTTGCCTGTATCACAGATAATATAATTAGAAGCCCAGGTAAGAAAATGTGAGATTATTTTTTAGATGTACATACTCACAGTTTTAAAGATAAAATAATGTGATAGCTATAATTTATGTTTAAATAAGTCTAATCATTTAGTATTTGTCTTCCCTGCTGGATTATAAACTTTACTAGGAAGGAGAATATGTCTACTTTATTCTCTACTGTATCCCTGGCCCATAATAGATGCTCAATAAACATTTCTTGACTGATTAAATGAGAAAATTAATATGAAAGAACCACACAAAGTGCAGCACAAAGAACAGTCTGATCACCCAGAGGCAGTCATCAGCGGACCCCTCTGTGAGTGTTGTTTTTGGGTGAAGGGTTGTCACCAAGAAAAACACTGCCTGCTTCAAAAATGTTGAATAGTATTAATCCTATAAAATCAACAAAATTTCAATAGATATTTTAAATGCATTTACAAAACAAATTCCATAAAATGTTTTTCTCATTTTCCACGGATTTTTAGTGAAGAAGAAATTCTAGTACACATGTTACAATAAAAGGCAGAGACCCTTTCTCTTCTGTAAAAGCACAGATACATTTTCCAATTCACTTTGCTGCAACCTCCCAAAGGAGACTCAAAGCTTGCCAAACTCAAATATTGTTAGAACTCAAACAATTCCAAAACTCAAAGGAAGGCAAGTTTTTAATCACCTCTGGGATGTTCACTTTCAATAAGATTTTTTAGGGCCAAGAAAGAACAAGCCCAAATATAGCTCTAAAATGTTGAGCTATCTACTTTTATAACTCCACTGCTGATAGAATTGTTGCTTTGTCAAATCCTGCTGCAGTTTGACCCCTTTCACTGAGAACTTGGTGATTAATAATGCCCTTAATTGCTCTTGCTCCTGCCCTCACAGCTGGTAGGAGAAGTGATGTATATATCACAAAGAAACACTGAACCAAGTTTTAAGGACAGAAAGGAAGTGGGTGTGTAGAGCTGCTGGGCTCTGCCTCCTTCCTGCACTGTGGGAGGCCGGGGAACCTCACCCTCATTAAGGAGAAAGCCTCAGCCCAGGCACACTGAGCAGTCCCACTCCCCATCACCCCCATCACAATTGCTGCTCCAGCTCATGACTGACAGGAAAGCCTTCCTAAATCCCCAGGCTTTAATTGGAGCTTTCCCCATCTGCCCCACAGATCTACAGGGTGCGAGTTAATGAACCAATGAACTGCGTTTCCTTCCTCAGGTCCTTTGCTGATAATTAGTTGATGAAAGAGCTCAGGGACTCAAAGTGTCAAAGAGAACCATGGCTTTTCCCCCTTGCAGTGAATCAAGTGCAAGTATTCAACAGGAATTAAGATTACAGGGACAGTGTCCTGACTCAGTGCCTATGATACAATCTAATCAGAAGAGGAAGCATTGGAGAGGGGAGAGAGTGATGACAATGGGCAGTGAATGTGACTTTGATTTAGAAACTTATTTTTATGTCATTTAAGATAACTCAGTAACTCTCCAAAAAGACAGACTGACTCTATATAATTAGGTTCCCCAGACTACTAAAATCCTTTTCTGATAACTTAATTCTTTTGCTTTTAATAAGGACTCTTTAGGAGAACTGGTATGGGTGGGGAGGGCAGAGAGGGACTAGCTAGCCTCAAACAACAGATTGCCTTGAATTTAAAAAGGGCCAGGATCTGAAACCTGAAAGAGTTCTTACCAAGAAAACACCTTAAGATGCACAGGGACTTACTGATTATAAAATGTACTGAAGGGGATCAGAATATGCCACCTCAAAATATGCCACTTTGGCGTAAGGATTATTTTGAGCTGAAGGTAACTGAGAAGCAGTAGACACAGGAAGAGTTCTCTGCACTCCTATTTGACTAAAAGCAGGGCATAAATTTCCCTTTCATAAAAGAAATTCATTTGTAAAGGTATCCCCCTACATATACCAAGAAGAGAAAAACTTAAGATATAATTAATATGTGGCCATCCTTTTCTTATCTATCCATGTATTTAATAGACTGTTACTCCCCTGCTTAAAATACTCCAGTGGCTTCTCTTTCCACTTAGGATAAATCCAGACTCTTTACTTTAGCTGATAAAGCTCTGAACAATCCAGCTGCTACCAAAATCTCCAAACTTACCACCCACTTACTCTTTTTCAACAAAACTGGACTTCTTTCTGTTGCTTAAATACCTCAGGCTACAGTTGTCAAATTTAGCAAATAAAAATACAGGATGCCTAGTTAAATTTGAATTTCAGGTAAAAATGAATTATTTTTTGTATAAGTGTGACCCATACTATATTTGGGACATACTTATACTAAGATAGTATATACTCATTATTTATCTGAAATTCAAATTTAACTAGGCATCCTGTATTTTATCTGGCAAGGCTCATCCTTGTCCTAATGCCTTTGTACCCGCTGTTGTTCCCTTTCCTGGAGTCCCTTACTACCAGATCATTGTCATATGACTGACCTTTCTTTGTCTTTCAAATAACAGAGTAAATACCACCTCCTCAGGAATCATTCTCTGGTCTCCTAATCTGCATGGCTCCCAACACACACATCTTTCCCTAACCCAGTCACTCTATCTCATTGACATTTTTTCCTTCTTGACACATAAACTTTAATAAAATAGGCACCTTGTCCATCTTGTTCACTCTTACATGCCATTAGCTACAGTGTCTGGCATATAGTAGATGTTCAATAAAACACTTGCTGAATGAATGAATGTCCTCTCAATACACTAGCCTAGATAACACCTGTACATTTGAAAAGACTGCAGGTAGTAAGGAGTGAAAGTCCTTCTACTTCAGAAAATGGGGGGGGGGGGGGGGGAGGGGAGCATTAAAAGTAGCCATATAAACTGAACATATGCTACTTAAACTATAGTCCTAACCAAATTATTTTAAGTTATCAACTTTACCATCAGAAATTAAGAAAAAAAGGAAACAGTAATTCTAGTTTTTAGAAATGACCTAGGAACGCCTGGAGGGCTCAGTCAGCTTGTGATATCTCTCTCTCAAAAATAAATAAACATTAAAATAAAAACAATTACTTAAAAAATGAAATAAATCATTCAAATTATCCCCCCTTAAAAAATTTTTTTTAATGTTTATTATTTTTGAGAGAGAGTGCACAAGTGGGGAAGAGCAGGGACAGAGGGAGATACAGAATCTGAGCAGACTCCAGGCTCTGAGCTGTCAGCACAAGGCCCAGTGCGGGGTTCCAACCCACAAACTAAGAGATCATGACCTCAGCCAAAGTCAGACACTTAATCAACTGAGCCACCCAGGTGCCCCAAATTATCCCCTTTTTCAAAGAAAAGAAAATATAACAAAGCAAGCTTAGAATTTCAAGAAAAATGATCACTAATTAGATATTTAATATTGTTTATTCTAAGTAGCATATTAACTATAATTCAAATTTTTAACATCACAAACTTCTATTTTGTATAGGCTTTTTAGAACACTCAAATTAATATACCCTTATTTCCATGTTTAATAATAGAATTTATGTAATATTTTAAGTCTTACAAAGTATCTCACAACACATTTATGGATTCCTTAAAAGCATGGCTACCATGTTCTCATACTTCAAGCCCACATTACTTGGTCCCATGCTTTAAAGTTAAGTAGTAGTCTTTCATTCTTCTTCAAAACTGTTATAGCAGAGGCTAAAGTTGAGTTGCTCCCCTGGGCATCTCCCCTTGACAGCTGAGAGAGTAATACCTTTTTGGCACAAGGATGATTTCATCCAGGGATGTGGCAATAGTTCCATTTGTTTCCTCATCCTTTATCTTCAGTTCTCTCTCACTGATAATGCTAAACTTCTCCACTACAGTCTGTTAGAAGTGAGCCATGGAGCCGCTGAATTAATGGACTTTGCTCCAAGCATACCGGGCAGTCTAGCAGCGGACAGAAACATGTGACTCCAAAATGGATAATTCAGACCTCAGCCCAAAGTGAAAATGACTGGAAAAGACTACAATCCTGATTTATTCTCAGTCTTTTTTCATCTCCCTATAACACACTTAATACATTTTTATTCTCTTTGTGCCAAGTAGCACATCTACACAGCTGAGAGTACCAATTATTCCAATTTACATGAACTAAGGGACTGGAAGTTTCTTCCTAAAACCTTCAGACAATCATACAGATTACATCTCAGTTCTCAACTTATCCATTCACTACTTTTACATCTTCCTATTTTCACCTGCATAAAGCAAATCAAACTTTACCTTCTTTTTTTCATCTGGCTATCCCCCTCCATAACATGCAGGAGACATCAGTCCTGCCTCCAGTTGGAGAGGCAAAGAGACTCCTGGCAGTTATCCAGCTGATTCACACTTGCTTCAGGAGACCTGAAGACTCTTTCGCTCACTCATCCACTCATTCAATGTATATTTACTAAATGCCTGTGAGGCATTGTGCTAAGTACTGTTAGAAAATAAAGATGATTCAGATCCAGGGCTTATCCTGAAGGCGTTTAGGGTCTACAAGCAGAGATAAAACATGCATATAAATAAACATTATAATGCCAAGAAAGAATGTGAGGCAATCCATAGAGAAAGAAAGACTTCATAGGAGAGGTAAAGACAAAGAGCTGTTGGAAGGTTGACAGAATCTGACAAAGCTTCACAGAGAAGGTGACATGTGCTGACATGTGTGGATAAGTAGGGTTTAGACCTCAGAGAAGGAGTGAAGGACATTTAAGCTCAACCACGAGCCTGAGCAAATACAGCAGTGGGACAGAACATCAGAGCATACAGCATCTCCCAACAGTTCAGTACAGTGCAAAGAATCGTAGATTTGGACTCAAAACCATTGGGTCAAGCCCCAGCTTTGCTGGCTTTTAGTCCTGTCCTTTTAACCCTTCTATAAAGTGGAAAAGATAATTCTTTTTCAAACTTGCATGCCATTGTGGAAATAAAATAGGATAATAAAGCAGTTAAAGTGCATGATTGTAAATAACTTGTATCCCCTTTTCTTAAGACTTTTCTCCCTGTTTGCTCTGCATTTCTCCCTACAGTTTTCCTCACCTTGCTTTCAATACCCCATCCTCACCCAACAGAAAAATAGTAACAAGAACCTCATTAAATAGTCGCCCCTGCTTCATCCAAGGTTGAATGTAGGTACTACTGTTTCCCCTTTGAAGATGGCTTCAGACTGACACTCCTCCTAAAACTATCCACAGAATTTACCCCTTTGAGACACAGAATTCTTCCAAATTCCAGCATATTGGAGTTGGTATTCTCAGCTCTTCTCCCAGTGCCAGTTTACTGTGTTAGATATGCAGATGAAATGACCTAATCATTGGTCAAAATCAAAGACACCTATACATCCTTAAACTGTTTCCTCTAATCATCATGTCAGCATTTCCTTGAACCCTAGGTTATAAATTATAAGCAATTGTGTTTGCATGATGAAACCCCTTCTAATACAAGCTTATAATCATAAAAGAGGTTAAACATATAAACAATCATGCATATTACAACAGTTATATTGTCGATCTTGATAATTTATAATTATCAATAGAGGAGTGTCTTCTCTTGGTCTTGGGTTAAAAAGCTGGGTATGGGAAAAAGGAAATCGCAGAGTCACGGTTTATGCTTTTCATCTTTGTATTCCCAATGTCTGAAACAGTGTCTGGCATATGCTAGGTACTCAATAAATATTTACTGAACAAATGAATAAGTGAAAACTACATCTCTACTCCTGTCTTTAGTCCCAAATTCCATCACAAACTGCATGTTCCTGTTCCATTAGTACCTTAAATTCAACAGGTTACAAACCAAATTCATTATCTATCCCCTCAAAAAATATCTTCTTTTTATGATTTTCTATTTCTATTATTGGTCCCACTATTCTTTGAATCACTCAAGTTCAAATCTGCATTGATTTCCTCATCTCATATTCAGTTATCAGTTATCAATTTGTATCAACAGTTTATTTAGGGTATTCCTCACGTCTGTTCCCTCTTTTTTTCATTCATCTCCACTGTTGACCACCTAAGACCATGGACCAATTTACCTTCTGAAGACTCTGATTATTTTGTTCCCTGGAATGTAGGGGTAGGTCTCCTGTCAGATAAACTATCTAAACACTTTAACCTGGCATTCTAGATCCCCCATGATCAGATCCAGAATTACTTTTGCATCCCTAACTTGTGTAGGTCTATTACATATACCTTATGTCCCAATTCAACAGAATTACTACTCATCCATCATTCTCTTCAGACCCTACTCCTTTTCTTAAACCTAGAAAATCTTTACGTCTAAGCTTGATGTCCATCTTGAACATTTCCTCATCTATATGACCTCCGTGACCTCCTTGACTACAGTAAGTATCCCCTCCATGAACTCCAGGCACCTAGTTCAAGCCTCTCTTACCACAGGTGGCTTTCATTTAAAGCGTATTTGTCTTCATCATCCTTATTAGCTCACAAATTCACCTACTTGCTCAATATAAGTATGCAATACCTACTACTATGCTCAAGAAACCAAGACAGACTGAAAAGTCAGCAATAAACAAGATAGTCATAGTCTCTGCCTTCATGAAGCTTCCTCTGCAGCAAGAGATACAAGAGTGTTCAAGAAACAGGAAAAAGCCAGAGTGGCTAAAGGGGGAAAGTAGATGAGGCAGACAGGGCCAGGGGCCTTGTAGGCCATCATAAGAAAGGGGATATTCTTTTAAATGTGAAGAAGCCATCAATGGGCTTTATGCAGAGGAAAGGGATAGTTGGAATCGGATTTGTCTCCAAAGGTTTTCACTGGCTACTGTGTAGAGAATGTATTACAGGAAGACCAGATAAGGAGGCTGTTCCCATATCTAGTCAAACAATGAGACTGAAGATAGAGAAAAGTAGATGAATCTGGGGTACATTCTGGAGATAAAGTCCATAGGACCTGTCAAGGGATTACATGTAAGGAGAAAGAAAAAGAGGCATTAAGGATGGCTCCTAGCTTTCTGACCTGAGCAACTGGGCATATTGCATTGACTGATATGGAAAATGTTTGAGGCAGAGCAGGTTTAGGAGGATAACTGGTAGATGAGAGAAGTTTGAACATATTTGAATATTGATGGAAATGATCCAGTGGAGAGGAAGTGATAGACGATACAAGGCAAAAAAAAGAATCAGTCTTCAGGGGCCCAAGGGTCACAAACTCTGGTGTTGGAGGACTCAGTTTTATTAAGTAAATGAGAACTGAGACCATGGACGCTGGCTAATCAAGATGGAGGAAGACTAGGTTATACATGTGCGAATGAATGAATGAATCTGTTCAATGACTAAAATTCTCTATCCTAATATTTATATCTTTCAGAAGCAACATTAAAAGAAGAAATCCTAGAATACTTTTTGTCATTGTTCTCTATCCAGCCCCTCAAAAAAGAAATCTTCACTGGAAAAAGGAAGGTTACAAAGCAGTATTCATTGTGTAACCTCCTATATGCATATGTGTGTATACACACATATTTTATACATACTGATAATCAAGGGCTGTCATTAAAACATAATAGTATCTTTACAACTGGATTACAAGTATTTTTTCATTGTCTTTACTTTATAAAACTTCTACAATGAACATGTACTATTTTTGTATTAAGAAAAAAACTAATAAATTTATTAGATACATATCTTGGGCTCTCAGACATACCCAAAGTTCTGGATGATTCTTCAAAGGGAAGAAGAGACTAGCAGAGTCAGCAGCATAGTTTTATTCAAGACATTTGGTTTGCCTGTTTGCCTTGTCTCTCCTGCCACAAGGAGCATATACGTCTTTCCCAAGCCAGTCTCTATGGTCCCAACCACCATTCCCACCTGTGGGAGCTGCCACTTGCCTAAGAGAGTTCCTTTACCCATACAGAAAGTCCAGCCAAGGGACCCACCACAATTTCTCAGGCCACTATTTATAATCTTTTTTATTTTGTTCTTTTTTTCAATAAGTACTGAATTCATGTATTTTAAAATTCCAAAGTACAGACAGTATATAATGAAAACTCCTCAAACCCCTGTCCCCACACCCAGCCCCCTCCCCTGGGGGAAACAAATGTTAAAAATTTCTTATGTAACCACCTAGAGATCAATTATGGATGGAGCAATAATTTTTAAAACTTAATACATAATGAAGAAAAATTTAGTTTAGAAAATACAAATAACCAGGAGCAAAAAATAAGAAGACAATAGAATCATCCCTCTGACACTACTGACTTTTGGATGTATGTCATACCACATTTCCTTATTTTTTTTAATATAATTTATTGTCAAATTGGTTTCCATACAACACCCAGTGCTCATCCCAACAGGTGCCCTCCTCAATGCCCATCGCCCACTTTCCCCTCTCCTCCACCCCCTCATCAACCCTCAGTTTGTTCTCAGTATCCAAGAGTCTTTTGTGGTTTGCCTCCCTCCCTCTCTGTAACTATTTTTTCCCCTTCCCCTCCCCCATGGTCTTCTGTTAAGTTTCTCAAGATCCACACATGAGTGAAAACATACGGTATCTGTCTTTCTCTGCCTGACTTATTTCACTTAGCATAATACCCTCCAGTTTCATCCATGTTGCTGCAAATGGCCAGATTTCATTCTTTCTCATTGCCAAGTAGTATTCCATTGTATATATGAACCACATCTTCTTTATCCATTCTTCAGTTGATGGACATTTAGGCTCTTTCCATAATTTGGCGATCATTGAAAGTCCTGCTATAAACAGTGGGGTGCAAGTGCCCCTATGCATCAGCACTCCTGTATCCCTTGGGTAAATTCCTAGTAGTGCTATTGCTGGGTCATAGGGTAGTTCTATTTTTAATTTTTTGAGGAACTTCCACACTGTTTTCCAGAGTGGCTGCATCAGTTTGCCTTCCCACCAACAGTGCAAGAGGGTTCCCGTTTCTCCACATCCTCGCCAGCATCTATAGTCTCCTGATTTGTTCATTTTAGCCACTCTGACTGGCGTGAGGTGTGTCATACCAGATTTCTATGTGCTTACATTAATACTTATGTATACCTTAAATATTAGAATAAGATAAATAAAATGATAAAAATTTTAGTATCTATAAAAATCAATTATTTCTGCAAATACTCTTTCAAAATTTAGATCATACTATAACCTTTTTAAATAAATATATTGTGAACATATTTCCATAGTAATAGATACTTCCACATATTATCCCCCTTTTTCAGAAAGAGCACACAAACAAGGAGAGAAGCAGGGGGCGGGGGGAGAGAGAGAGAGAGAGAGAGAGAGAGAGAGAGAGAGAGAGAGAGAGAGAGAGAGAATCTTAAGCAGGCTCTGCACTCAGTGCAGAGCCCAACATAGGGCTTGATCCCACATCCCTAGAATCACACCTAAGCTGAAATCAAAAGTTAGACACTCAACCGGACTGAGCCATCCAGGTGCCCCCCACATATTATCTTAATGGCCAAATAATATCCCATTATTTGAACACATTATTTATACAACCCCCTCTTGCAGGATATTTAGATTGGTTTAAATTTTTTTAATCTTGTGATGAATATTCATGAGTAGGTAGGTGAGTATGTACCTTTGTATGTATCACTGATGATATCTAGAGTATAAATTCCTATGTAAGAACTGCTAGGTTACTTTAAGCCTTCCAGAAACAATACCTCCAACAGCTGCCCTTGAGAACCCGCACTGCAGCTCTGAAAAGCTGCTGATTCCTGATTAGCTGTGAAAGAAAGCCATTGTCATCTTTCTTTGTCACAATCTCCATACCCAGTACAGTGTTAAGAATATAATTAAAAACTCACTAAATATTTTTTGGATGAATGAATTCACTTTAAAATAGCCTAACTGGGGCGTCTGGGTGGCGCAGTCGGTTAAGCGTCCGACTTCAGCCAGGTCACGATCTCGCGGTCCGTGAGTTCAAGCCCCACGTCGGGCTCTGGGCTGATGGCTCAGAGCCTGGAGCCTGCTTCCGATTCTGTGTCTCCCTCTCTCTCTGCCCCTCCCCCGTTCATGCTCTGTCTCTCTCTGTCCCAAAAATAAATAAAAAACGTTGAAAAAAAAATAAAATAAAATAGCCTAACATAAAGATGTGGAGAAAGGGGAACCCTCTTACAGTGTTGGTGGGAATGCAAACTGGTGCAGCCACTCAGTATGGAAGTTCCTCAAAAAGTTAAAAATAGAACTACCTGATGATCCAGCATTTGCACTACTAGGTATTTACCCAAATAATACAAAATACTGATTTGAAGGATTACACGCACCCCAATGTTCATGCAGCATTATCAACAATAGCCAAATTATGGAAAGAGCCCAAATGTCCATTGACTGGGGAATGGATAAAGAAGATGTGGTGTACATATATATAATGGAATATTACTCAGCTATCAAAAAGAATGAAATCTTGCCATTTGTAATGACATAGATGGAGCCAGAGAGTATTATGCCAAGCAAAATAAGTTGATCAGAGAAAGACATACCATTTGATTTCACTCATATGTGGAATTCAAGAAACAAAACAAATGAACATGGGGGGAAGAAAAGAGAGGCAAACCAAGAAACAGACTCTTATCTATAAAGAACAAACTGATGGTTACTGGAGGGGAGGTAGGTGGGGGTCATGGGTTAAATAGGTGGTGGGGATTAAAGATTGTTGTGATGAGCACCAGGTGTTGTATGTAAGTGAAGAATCACTAAATTCTACACCTGAAACTAATACTACACTGTATGTTAACTAACTGGAATTTCAATAAAAACTTAAAAAAATAAAATAAAATTGCCTAACACCCACTGCCCATACAAGCCTCTTCCTGAACCCTTCTTCATCCCTCACACAAGGATGAAGTCAAGCTTTTAAACAGCTGTAAGCTGAAACACAGAGTAGTAGGAGTGCTTTCTTCACAAAATATTTTAGCTGAAAATGACTAAAACTTATTCATACGTAATCCAGTTGCCACTAATTGAAGGCTTACTGTGTGCTCTGCTCTTCTATTCTATTTTATTCTATGAGATAGGTATTTTATTACCCTCAATTTATAGATAGTAGCTACTGATTTTTTTTAAAGTTCACATTAATGGAGTGCCTACTATGTTTCAGGCACTATTCCATGCATTACATACTCATTCATTCAACAAAATATTTTAGTATCTGTTATGTGCCAGGCACTTTGTAAGGCAAAATGAGGAGTAAAGAAGAATAGACAAAATCTCTGGCTTTATGGAACTTACACTGGAAAAGGGAGACAGTCGTGAAGATAAACAAGGAAGATAAACAAGGAAACTGTGACGTAAAATCATGAAAGGTACCTAAATGGAAAAATAAAGCAGGCAACTGGGATATGAAGTTCTCATTAAACCTCACAGCAACTATATCCAATAGAGACTTGTACTATATCCTTTTTTCCAAGAAAAAAGAAAAAAGAAAAAAGAAAAAATTGAGAGGACTTCAACATGGTGGCTGCAGAACTGGCAATGGTGATGGCCTAGCCCAGGGTGGACAGAGTTGGAGGTGGTGGTGGTCATTCTCCCTAGGGACCATCAGGAGCTCAGTGGGGACCGAGCCTGGGAGGCCAGCCAGTGCCAGCACCTTTCAGCTTGTGGGATGGCAGCGGCGTTCAGGTTCTAAATGGCTTCTAAGAAGTTGGGCACAGATTTTCATGAGATTTTCAGTTACCTTGATAATGTCCCATATAAGGCAGGAGACAAATTCGAAACACCAGCTAAAGTTGGTCTACCTATTGGCTCCTCCTTGCCTGATTGTTTACACATTGGTGGAGAAGTACAGTATATGACTTCTCCTCGTAAAAGAAAACTATTGAATGGGCTGAAGATATTAAGAAAATCCAAGAAGCCCAGCAGGAAGCAGAGTATACAAGACTGAGGAAATAGTAGCTAAAGTGAATTCTAAGAGTGGCCCAGCGGGTCACAGCAAAACGAGCTTCTCTGAGACATACAGTACAGCCACACTGCCGTCTCCTATCTACCCCCTTCCTTGACAGCTTACAACATAGCATCCTCACCCTGCCTTGGGTCAGCAGCAATATCACGAAACAAAAAGTTGTCAGCCCGCCTCACATAAAGACAGATTTCAATCCTGCTGACTTTAAGTGTGAAGAAGACCCTTTGGACAATCTGGAGTTTAAAACTACTGAGGAGGGAAGAGCTGAGAAACATTCTAGTAGGAACCACTGAACCCGTTATGGCTCAGTTATTGGACAATAACTTGCCCAGAGGAGGCTCTGGGTCGGCGTTACAGGATGAGGAAGTCCTGGCATCCCTGGAGCGGGCAACCCTAGATATCAAGCCTCTTCACACATCCAGTGGCTTTATAACCTTAACACAGTTGGGCAACTATGAGATGTCACTATCTTTCAAAGTATCCCTCCCCCCAATTCCTGCAGTAAGCAATATCAAATCCCTGTTCTTCCCCAAACTTGACTCTGATGATAGCAAACAGAAGACAGCCAAGCTGACAAGCACTTTCCATAACACATCCAATCTCCATAATGGCACCTTCTGGAATTCCCTAAAGCCTTGCACCCAAAGTAGTGCCAGTGAGTTCAGTTGGCATTATACTCTTAGGCTTTCAGCTTTCAACACAGACAGTGGCACAGAGGTGCCAACCCTGACTCCCTCAGACCTGATCTCCCGGATGCCTTCCCTCTCTGTCTTGTCTAGGTGCACAGAATGTACAAGGAGGAAGGAGCACACTTACCATTTTCTTTTGAGGGTGGAGGGCAAGGTATGGAGACTGTGCTTGCCTGTCTCTGAGCTGGGGAGAAAGTAGGAAAGATTTGGATATATGAAAGCCTCCAGAACTGCTCTGGCTCCTTCCATATTAAATGTATTTGTATTTTGAGAAGTGTCCTCGCCACCTCGGCCCTTCAGAGAGATTTCCTGGTCCTTCTGGGGTCTGTACATCCTGAACAGAAACCTGGCCCAGCTGTTAAAAGGAGTCAGGGAGAAGGGGTGGGAGGGCCAGACTCAGTGCTGCTTTAGGGCTAGATGTTTCCCTCCCCTGCACTGATGGACTGAGTTCTAACCTAAGTTTAGTGCTAGTGAAAGGTTCTCCCAGGATTTTTTTGTTTTTGTTTTTTTCTCCTTTTAACAAAGTCTCTTAGTGCTACACTGGTCCTGCAACATCTCTGTGATGCAAAGAATGTCCTTTTGCCCATGGGGTATTGAGTTTGCCTCTCTGCCAGTCAGTTACTATGCTTCCACGCCTCAGTCTTTCTTTTGGCTTGGTTTGGACCACAATCCTCTGCTACTAAGATTTTGGAGCCCTCTGATTTAGGAAACAGTCATCAGTTTAAGAAATCATTGGCCCTTTCCCAGTACATTGAGTGGGGGAGAAGCAGGCTGTGATTTCAGTAGTCCAGCACTAACTCCACCTCAGTTCTACTTGGAGAACAGCCTCTCCCTCCAGCTCCCTGCTCTAGGATGATGCAATAAGCAACATCAAATCATAGAAATTAGTCTCTTTTTTTTTTTTTTGGCATTATGTTGTACATCATTAAATATCTAAATACAAAGGAAAAAATCTAAATACAAAGGAAAGAGGTTGAGAGAGGTTAAGTAACTTGCACAAATTTTATGGAGCTAACATTGATAAACAGTGGATAACCACTGTTACCCACTGATATCTCTACCAGCATCCCAATCCTAGATTTGAAATGAGTAAATGGTGCTTTCTCAGGATCTTATGTATAGAGCTCTGAAAAGCAGCCTCAAAGCCCCAACACTTACCAACCTAGCTCAACTGCTCTGGAAATTCTATGGCTACACAATAGATGAAGGACAAAGCTGGTACTTGATTTTCCAGTTACAGACAAAAGAGAGACAACTTATAACTCATCCTAAAAATAACCCTGGGAGACAGATATTATCCCAATAGGGACACACCAAGCCTTTACAGATGAGCAAATATAAGTTAAGTTGCTTGTCCAGTGTCATATAACTACCAATGGTTGAGTCAGGATTCCATCCCACATCACTCTGGTTCCTAAACCCAAGGGAGACAATGGCCCAGAGCAGACTACAGCTTAGGACTTCATGATGCCTTCTCAGAGTCATGTCTTCTGAGAGCAGATGCATCAGAAGGGCCCAGGGCCAGCTGCCTGACTCCAGCAAAGGTCTTTGAGAGAAATCAGTAGGTGTATGTTGAAAAAAAGGTACTTATGAAATCATTTCTGAAGAAAAAAACGAAAAGACCCTTCACAAGAAACCAGCCTCAAAGAAGCAAGTGTGAAGAGGTTGGCTGAAGGGAGAGGTGGTCTTAATAAGTCTCAAGTACTTTTCCACTCCCTGAACAATTTATTGGGCTCCCCACCCTCACCCGTGTGATTAATAGAGCCTCAAGAGCTGCTCAGTCTCCAGGCCATTTTGCTCTAGGAAGCTTTAATTTGAAAAATGAGACAAGTAGTTTCAGTGCTGTCATCAATAGGAAATTAGGAGATAAAAAGAAATCTATTTAAATGGCTTTTAAATATTCACAAGGAGAGCCACTGGGTCTTGGCCATGCTCCTCTCCTCTGTGCCCCTTGCTCAGATACCCCACTGCATCAGAATAATGAACACAAACTATGCCACTGTCAGCAGATGCTGAAGACAGTTGCAGTGAATACAGCCGCCAACATTGGCCTGAGCCCTCTAGTCCCTCAGTAACTTAAATCTTTGGGGATGAGATTAGATAAAGAATCTTTGAGCTTTTCTAGAGCAGGATGCAAGACAAGATGACTGGAAAGGTAGAGGTACAGGGAAATGACAATCTGACTCAAAAGAAGTCTTTAACATTAGTTCTAAAGAACTGTTCTCCTTTCTTTTTGGCACCCAAGAAAATCAACCGAATTTGAGGCTCAAGCACAGTATTCTAGAGGTCCCTATTGTCTGCAATTTGTGGTCTTTTTTTCCTTTGGAGAAGCAGGGCAGGAAGTAGTTAAGGGCATGAGTTCCCATATCAAACTGGTTTCAAATACTGGCTCTACTGCTTACAAGCTATGTGATTTTGGGCATCATATTTAATTTCTCTGAGCCTCAGTTCCCTATGCCTCAAAATGAAGATTATAACAGCACCTACCTCAAAGGACTCTTTTAAGGGTTAAATGAAATAATGTATACAAATTCCTTTGTACACAATGAAAATCAGCTGTAATTACTGAAAGAAAAAAAAGAAACTTTTAAGGGAATATAAATTGGTATAACCTCTTTAGATTCAATTTGCTGAATATATCAAAATTTAAAAGGTAGATTTCTGGGGCACCTGGCTGACTTAAATGATAGAACTTGCAACTCCTGATCTTGGGATTGTAAGTTTGAACCCCACGTTGGGCATAGAGCTTACTTAAAAAAAATGTGGATTCCCTTTGAACTAGTGATTCCATTTCTAAGACACTGGAACAAGTATACAGATGTATACACAAAGATGTTTGCAGATATACTATGTAACTGGAAAAACAGCAAAGTAAACATACATCCATAGAGGAATGGTCAAATGAGTTAGAATTCATCTGTACACAGGTACATATTATGCAGTAAGAAGAATAAGATATATATGTTTCAAAAAGGTAACAGATCCACGATATACTATTCTGTGAAAAAAAAAAAAAAAGGATGCAAGGAAGCATATACTGTATGAACCCACTTATATAAAATATTCAGACACATATTTATATTTGCATTTAAAAGACCATAATGATATAAACCAAACACTAGCAGTCAGTAGCTCTGGGGAGCAAGATGGGCTGGGGCCTGAAGAAAGCAGGCTTTCACTCTTTATATAGTTCTCCATTAGTTGAATTTGACAAGCAAGTGATATTTTATATTTTTTGAAAGATTAGCAGGCCTCATACTTTTCAGCTTAGCCACTCACAGAATAATGAAGCAAATCAGATACAGACATACTAGCAAATGAAGCATTAAGCATATAATCATTGTGCTTCATTTCAGGCATTTCAACTGAATAAAATTCAATGTAATAAGAAATAGAATTATGAAAATTTTACTTTGGGATGCACAATACACATTTGATCTCAAACTGTTCGACTGAATATATACTTTGTTTTTGACTCATCAATGCAAACTTTGTTTTCTTTTCTTTTCTGATCCATGAATTCCCTCACAAGCCGATATACCTGCCTGATAGGTATTTCTACCTGGATGTTCCAATGTGCTTAAAACTAACATGTCTAAAACCAAATCTGTCATCTTCCCCAAATATCCTATTTTTCCAAGGATATTCCCATTGCTTCCTACCACCTGGGCTTGAAAGTCTAACTCTTATTAAGTAGTCAGTCCCTTGTCTTATTCCATCAGCAGATTGATGGTCAAGTACCTCTTGTTTTTCATCCATGATATCTCTGACATCACTTCCTTCTTTGCCATTCCCCAGGTGAGACCCTAAATGCAGGTCTCCCACCTCAATGTCACCTTGTATCTTTATTACAACATTTATAACACTGTGCACATCTCCCTGCTGCACCCCCACCAACTGTAATCCCTAATAGGCCATAAACTCCTCAAAAGGATTTGTTTTCTATTTACCTCAGCACCCAGCATCCTACCTAGGGTACACTGGGTGCTAGATTAATATCTTTTAAGTGAACAAATAGATGGAAAGAAGTAATTGGTCTTTATTTCTAGCAGATTCTCCTTTCCCCATCGCCTTATCCCCCACCCATTTTCTTCAGTAGTTCTCCCTAGTTGATAATTCAATAGCATCATCATCATTGGTAATTTGCCACTTCTCAGATGAGAGCATAATCCTTTCAAATTCAGTCATGAATGGAATTTAAAGGGCTTTATTTGATATATTCAGTGCTTTTCTTTTTTTTCATATTCAGTGCTTTTCAAAGAAAATTTGAAAAATTCAAAACTATAGGACCTAAAAAAACTCCAATAGGCCTTAAATTTCCATTTAGACTTTAACAAAACAGTAAAAATGAGCATTTATGAATCATTAGAGGGTTAAAGACCAAATCCTTTAATTATCAATCCTAAAATATTATTTTATGAGGGGAATGCACAAGTATTAAGAACAGAATCATGTAATTTACAAATCATTTTTAAATAGCTCTCTATGATGTTCAGCTTATTAGGAATTGTTAATATTCTATTACTCAGAGGTCATTAGCACATTCTGCTAGCAGTATAGATCACATAACATCAAGTGACAAGGAGAGAACATGAAGTATCCCAATTATGATTTCTTTTAAAAAGGGCTGCCGTGACCTTCTCCCCAGAGTGTGAACTATATCTTACAAAGTCTGAAAAATGCTACAACCTTTCTCCATTAAATGGGACACCATTAGGGGAGGGGAAGATTACTTAAATAGAATAATAGCTAACATTTATTATGTGCCAGTCACAGTTCTAAGGGCTTTTCAATAATTCACTAAATCCTCACAAAAACTTTAAGAGAGAGGTAGTTATTATCCCTATTTAACAGATAAGGAAACTAAGTCCCCACTGAGGTTTTAAGTAACATGTCCAAGATTGTATACCTTTTAAAAAGGGAGATGTGTAGCAGACATGGAGCTGTGCCACCCAGACACCCCCCCCTTCCCTTCAAGGAAGGACTTCTCCCAGCTCCTGAGAGTGCTATCAGTGACAGCCTCAAGCTGTCAGCTCCTTCAGGATGCTCCTCAGCTGCAGACAGTACCTCACCCAAAACCACACCCTTCCCAGGGCAGCCCAAGCCCGATGGCTAAGTACCACTGAGGTATAAAGGTCTGACCTTTTGGGATCTCTGAGGGACAGGTGTAATGGCTCTGACACATTCAAGGACTCCCCAACGGGCCAGCGGGTACTGATGCTATGCTGGACCTATGCTATAGTTCCACTCCTCCCTCTACCCAATCCTGCTTCCTCCCTCTCCTGTCCACAAGAGTTGGTAGCAATAAATACTCTGCACACCAAACAGTATCCAGAGACCCCTCCACCCACAACACCAGGATTGGACCAAGTTGTCTGACTCCAAGCTCTTACTCTGGACTCTCTACTGTCTTCCCAGGAAGAACAACAGACAGAAAGAAAGCTGCAAATCACTCTATAGTCTCATCTTAGCTACTTATTTCTGCTTCCACTGACACCAAACATTTGTTAGAACTGTTAAGCATAGAAGCGCCTGGGTTTCCCAGTCAGTTAAGCATCCAGCTCTTGAATTCAGCTCACAGTTCATGGGATCTCACAGTTCATGGGATCGAGCCCTGTGTCAGGCTCCATGCTGAAGCATGGAGCCTGCTTGGGACTCTCTCTCTGCCCCTCCTCAGCTTGCACTCTCTCTCAAAATAAATAAATAAACTTAAAAAAAAAGAAGAAGAAGAAGAAGAAGAAGAAGAACTGTTGTTAAGCATAAGTAACACTGTGCCATGCTTTTGCCCAAATTTTGGAAGGAGAAAAAAAAATTAAAACTTTGGCTAATATCTGTAGATACACTAGTGTAGTGTAGATACACTAACATTAGGCCCCAAAATACGGCTTTCTGTACTTTGAATACCCTGAGATATACCTATTCATTATTCATAATTCCATAACTAACTCACCAATCCATATGCTTTTCTCTCCTGTTCATCTTCCATCACTCACTGCTTAAGCGTGGGCTGAATGTAGGCATGCTGACAAATTTGAAGGTTTCCATTCACTCTAAATGGCTGACTGTACACTCAGTGTCCTTATTCAAGTAACTCAGAACTTTTAACTTTTCTATGGGAAAATTACAGCACACAAAGGAAAATAACAATGAATCAGTATCTCTTTCCTTCCCTCCATTTCTCCCTCTCACTTGTCCTTCTCCTTCTCTTGGCTTTCTTGCAATGTATCAGTGGGGCAACTTAGAAACAAAAGCTAGTAAGAACAATGCAGACCCAGAAGTTCTGAGAGAGTTTTCTCAGTACACAAGCTCCTAGGTGGCACACAAACACGACCTCCCCCAACTTCTAATGGAACTGTCAGTTCAGCACTGATACATGTTTAAAGTGTACCATATTTACATAGAAAAATAATAAATAAATAAAGTGTAGCATATTGATGAGAATCTTAAAAAAAAACTTATTCTTCAATACACATGAATTTTTTTGGATTCCATATTTCTAATATTTATACTAATAATTCAAATAGGAAAATAAATGCTAGTGGTCCTGGTATCTATTCTTGATGGTTCACCAGGAGAGCACAAATAAGGCACTTATGATTTCTGTTTCCTCACTGACAAGGAGCCCACATGTGGCTTTGCTGTCAGGGAAGAATAATTCTACATCCAGAGAGGTTCTTTGATGAGAAACAGACCAATACTTCATGCCATGACCTCAAGGGTCAAGAATCAAATATTAGCACTACAGATAATATACCACGAAACAGAATATGAATAACATATGGGTTCTGATTTTGTCAGAATATTATCATTGGTTTTTAGGAAATGTGCTGGTAAAGGAAAGGAGTATTAGATATTAGAGTACGGAATCATTCCTACATTAAGATGGTCAGTCATGCCAAAACCATGAGGTTAAAACCAACAAACGAAGTGAAAGCAATAATCTCTTCAAGTAGCAGATGACACAAGGACCATTTCCTGGCTCTTCCAAACTCATCATGAGTCTTCAGCTTTTTCTTCCTATGTTTCCTTACCAGGGGAGGGGAATGAAGCCCAGGCTGTGGGAGCAAATGTAAAAAGAACAAGAAGCAAAAATCATCCCACTCCTGCTCCGTTTTTTCCCTGGGGGATTTTCTAATTTTTCTAATCCTATCTCTCCTTTACTGCCTTTCCCAGGAACTTCCATTCCCTAGCAGGCTAGGGGTTTTTTTAGTATTTCATTGAATACCTCAGGAATTCACTACTAAGGGCAAACATTTTTGACCAATACTGGATTAATTCTCCCAGTCAGGCATCCAGGATCTCCTCTGGCCTCAGCTAGACTCACCATAGAGACCAAGCACTCAGTGCCAGAGCATGCTCCAGAGCATGCCTTCCAAGAGGTACGACACCACCCTCAGACCTTTCAGTAAAAAAAAGAAGTCCCTCCACCTCTACAGACAGCTTGCACAGGAAACACCTTCTTTCCCTCAGCACCTTGTAAGGAGGGCAGGCCAGATCAGCACATCAAGCAGACCAGCCCAGTTTGCTTACAGTCACCTATTAGCCAGGGACAGTTGAAGCCCAAATCCTTACATGCCTGTGTGTTCTTCTATCACACTTAATTTTAGTTGCACTCTGAAGGTAATTTTATCCATTAGTACCCATATCATTCACAAAACAGAAGTCTAAAACTAATTATGACTGGCTCAACAAAAGGGAATGACTCTGGCTCTGTCATAATGAGTAAAAAAGAAAATGCACTAAAATAAAAAAGATGGCCCACATGTATATTTCTAATTCTATCAGTAGAAAAAGGACTAAAGATGTCCAATGAATTTTACATTCCTGTCAGTAGTTTTTGAGCTTTGGGAAGGCAGGGGTAAATAATAATTACAAAGATATAGTAATAATAACAATAGCTAACATATATTAGGCACAAATTACTCACTCAGGCACTGTTTTGAACTCTTTATATGACATAGTTCATTTAATTCTCACAACAACCCTAAAAGGCAGGCACTATTATGATCCTTATTTTATAGATGAGAAACTAAAATTCTGAGTAATCAAATAAGTAGTATTCCACAGATACAGGATTCAAAATCAGGCTTTCTGATTCAAGTCTGTGCTCTCCTCTCTGCTACAGTGAGTGCATAACCTTGTGAAAGTCCCTCAACCTCCCAGGGCTTCCTTTTCCTCTGAAAAGTGAGGGAGTGGTAGACTTCCCATTAAACCTGGAGGACTGGCATTGATCTCTGCTCCTCCCAAAGCCCATAAAGTAATTCTTAAAAAAAAAAAATAAAATAAAATGATATCTGATCAGAAAAAAAAAAAAAAGAGAGAATGAGAGAAAACAACAGCAGATGAGAGATTTCAACATATTTTTGGAAGATGGAAATCAGGAGGAAAGCAACTGTCTAAAACTATGTTAAAGAGTGGATGCTGTTCCAACCTTAGAACCCACAGAAAGGGAATATGGCCAGAAATGAGCCATGTGCCTTGCATAGCCCCTGCAAAGTTCAGCACTTAAAAGTAAGAGTTGGGGGAAGAAGATGCCCGGGTGGCTCAGTCAGTTAAGTGTCTGACTTCAGCTCAGGTCTGATCTCACTGTGAGTTTGAGTCCTGCACCAGGCTGTATGCTAACAGTCTGGAGCCCACTTCAGATTTTGTGTCTCCCTCTCTCTCTGACCCTTCCCCACTCACACTCTGTGTCTCTCTCTCTCTCTCTCAAAAATAAATAAAGATTAGAAAAAAAAATTTTTTAAGTAAGAGTTGGAGGTATGGTGAAAAACAGGTATATACCTTAAAAACCTGTGCTAATTAGCTGATCTCTAGCTTCCTTCACTAACAGCCCTATCAGTGACAATCCTTCCCCCAAAGAAAACAGGAAGATTATTCTCCAGAGAAACAACCTGAGAAGCTCTAATCTTAGGTATACCTGCCACACTGGTATGACAGAAGAAACACCGTGAGAGGGAAGGAAAATAATGAAAGTCCCCTTCCCCCGCCCCACTCCCAGAATATCTTTAGACAGGTATACATACACATGCATGCATGCACAACACATGCACATACACACACAATCAAGAAAGGAAGATATTGTAGTATTCTGTGAGGGAACTGAAGGTCTCCTCCTGAAATACTTTAATATGCTGCCATTTGGAACTCACTCTTGAAATGAAACTCACCAGTTGACAAGCCCCCAACAAGCACCCAGAGCACTTAATCATCGTTTCATTGCTTCCCTTTTAAGTAAAAATGAACAGCCAAAGATTTAAAACACTTAAGGAAAGAAAACTCAAAACAAACAAAAGGGAAAAGAAGACTGGAAAAAAAAACCACACAGCAATAGAGGAAAATGAAACAAACCTTAAAAATCTATATCTTCAAAGAATAAGAGAATCCATCATATTTATAAAGTAAAACTGGGCTGTGAAAAGGAAGCATCAGAAAATAAGAAAGCACCACTAGAAATTAAAAATTATAACCAGGTGAAAATTTTAATTGAAGTGTTGAAGGAAGAAAATCACTCAGAAAATTAAAACTGGGGCCAAAAGAGAAGTCATTGGAAATAAAAAGTGAAAAAATAAAACTCAGAGGATCAGTTCAGAAACTCTACAACCAATAGAAGTTCCCCAAAAAGAAAACAATGAGGAGGAGATTATCAAAGAAAGAATACAAGAAAAATTTCCAGAATTAGGCAGAAGTCTACCAGAGAGTACACAGCACAATGCATTTTTCAAAAAAATCCACTCTACAGCTCATCATCATGAAATTTCAGAATATCATGGGTAAAGTTCCTTATAAAATCATATTCAAAGGAATGGAATCATCAAAACTCATTAAAGTCTCAACAGCAACACTGTATTCTAGAAGGTAAAGTACCTTTAGAGTTCTGAAAGAAAACCAAATCTAACCTAAACTTATATACCCAGCCAAATTATTATACAAATGTAAGGGCAGAATAAAGACATTTTCAAAGAAGCACTCAAAAAATTACTTCGCATGCACCTCTTCTTGGGAAGCAACTCAAGTAGGGTCTTCTGCAATTTAAGAGAGCTCCAAGAAAAATGAAGATACCATATCCAACACAAGAAAATGGCAAAGGAAGTCCCAGGCTGACTGTGGTAGATGAGGTCTAGAGAACATCAGTCCTAATCAGAGCAAGAGGCCAAATGACTGTGGGAGAGGGACCTTGAGCAGGGATGCAACTAAAATATTGTTTAATATGCTAGAGATTTTGGAAAAACTACTGCTAAGCCAGATACATGGAGTATTGTAAAAAGGGAGAAGGCAGGAATAGACATAGATATATAGAAAACTAAGCAAATGAAAAACAAAAAAACTTAGGTAGTTATCAACCCCAGAGAGAAAAAGATACCATTGTTTAAGAAAGGAAATACAAGGGGTGCCTGGGTGGCGCAGTCGGTTAAGCGTCCGACTTCAGCCAGGTCAAGATCTCGCGGTCCGTGAGTTTGAGCCCCACGTCGGGCTCTGGGCTGATGGCTCGGAGCCTGGAGCCTGTTTCCGATTCTGTGTCTCCCTCTCTCTCTGCCCCTCCCCCGTTCATGCTCTGTCTCTCTCTGTCCCAAAAATAAATAAACGTTGAAAAAAAAATTTTTTTTTTAAAAATTAAAAAAAAAAAACAAAAAACAAAGGAAATACAATTGAAGAACACTTCTTAGCTCAACACTTCTTAGCTCCTAATCTTATAATGTAAAACTGACTCTTTAATCAAAATCTATAATATAGGAGCTTAGGGGCACAAAAAAAATGAGGTGATCATGATATAAGAGAGCTAAGTATTCAACAACTGAAACAAAAGATTAACATCTACACAGGGCAAATCAAGAAACGACATGATAAACATTGTTTAGATAGATGAAAGCAAAGAAAAAAACAGATATAACAAGGTGAAAGATTAAAATGGCTGTTTCTCAGAAGCAAACTAGGAGATTGAGAAGGGAAGAAAAAAGGTTTTTTTTTTTTTAATGTTTATTTTTGAGAGAGAGAAAAAGAACGGAGGAGGGACAGAGAGAAAAGGGGACAGAGGATCTGAAGCTCTGCACTGACAGCAAATGAGTCTGATGCATGGGCTCAAACTCACGAACCGTGAGATCATGGCCTGAGCTGAAGTCAGACACTCAACCGACAGTCACCCAGCCACCCCAAAAGAAAGGTTTTTTTTTAAAAAATATGTTTTTTAGCACCATTTGATGTTTTAATTATGTATGGATTGCTTTAATAAAAAATTCTAACATTATTCAAATAAATATTATGATATCATCAGAATGGATTTATTTTATGCTTTGCAGCTAAACACTGCAAAGATGAATTTCTTGCCCATGATACATGTTCTCTGCAGGTGTTAGGGTGGCTTTGTTCACTGTGGTCCCTCAGGAACCCAGACTGATGAGACAGTCATCCTCTTGAATGCTTATGATTCTCAATCCAAAGGCAAAGAGAGACCCTTGAAGGTCTAGTACCACATATTAAACATTCCTATTTTAAAGTGGCACAGATCATTTCTACTCATAGTTTACTCACCAGAATCACAAAAAGGCCAGAAATGGCAATCCCACCATGTAATCAGAAAGGAGGAAGAAATGAAAATATTTGATGAATTGTACGAATCTCAGTCATAGCTAGTGAAGGATAGGCAAGGTCAAGGGCTCCCAAGGTTGGCTACACATCTTGATTACCTGAGGAGTTTTGGTTTTTAGTACAAATTCCCAGATCCCACCCCATATCTACAAAATAGTAATGTCCACAGTGGAGGCTGGGAATACATAACACCCCTTGCAGGCAGCCTGAAACCTATCCAAAACTGTGTACCTGAGATTCACACCACTAGAATAGCTACAAGGTTCCTTCCAAAGAAAGAATGCTACAACTTGTGTAGGACACAAATTTTGGTGGACCAAAGGTGGACCAAGTTGTTTTATGTATGTGAATTTTATTTAATTAATAAAATGTTTAATGTTTTAGTCCCTATTAAATCCCTCTAAAATATATTTTATGTCTTCACAAATTATATAGAGTAAACCTCTCCTTGTTGATTCTGATTGATCATTTAATCAGCAAAGAATTCCCACCTTCATTCCAGTCCTTTTTGGTCATTATGGTCCTGACTTCAGGAGGCTCAGGACCTAGTATGGCCTAGTATGGCCTAATTAACCATCTCCCTGGAAAGCACAGTCTGTGGCCATGGCCAGTCCCTTGTCTCTCCAATGCATGGCCCTGACTTCCAATCCCCACCCAAGTCTCATACTCTGAGCTCTGCTTGTCATAGAGAGAATTCTGGTGAAATATGCACTTGACAGAGTTTATCAAATATATATAATGACTTCTTCTGGGTGGGGAAAAAAAAAAGTGCTTGTAAATACTTAAAGCTGAATTAAACTATTTTGATTATACATTACTTAAATATATACAAATACAAAACTAGTTATAAGTATATTATATTCTATCTCCTGTACAACTATAAAAACAAAATAAATTCATGAAATAAAACAGAACAGCTAAGAGACTGGGCACTTAAAATCAGAATGTCTAAGTTCAAACTCTAATTCTACCTGTTATAAATTATATCTTTTGAGTGTTATTTAAATTCTTCAGGCTTTAGTCTCCTCAACTGTAAAATAGGAGCAATAATTCCTATTATATAGGTTGCTTCCAGATTAAATTAAATAATCCATGTAAAGTATTAATGATTAATGTTATTACAAAATCAATAACTTTTATTATGAAATCAGATAAAATGCAAATTGAATGAATATAATGTGACACATGATATTTTGCTGAAACCAAATAACCAACATAAACATGGTACTGAGCCATGACAGGCTGAGTCTCACATACCTATACTACTATCTGTATGATGACTCAGATTACCCATCATATTCTGACTACTGGGAAAACTGCATTTGCCCAGTCCACCAGGACGGCTATGACCTTTTCCTGAGGTGAAATGCATCATTTGTCCATTGTCTTCCTCTATTCTATGCCCATCAGTTTATAACAAAGTATTACACAAAGGCAGGCTCTGAGATTACTTATCTGTTTTTGGCAAAAAGATGGTCAATGGCATTAGCCAGAAAATGTGTATTCCTATTTGTTAAATTATCATCAAAATAAAAATATAATAAAGAACATACCACCGAAACTTACAGGGGCACCCTGACCTATTGTGGGAAGCCAAGAAAAAAACCAATGGTGCTAGATGTCAGAATTTAAATAAAATTAAAGTTAATATAAATGCAAATTCCTACACTTATGTCCAAAAGATAAACCACACAAGTATAACTAGGAAGACATACCCTGATAAGAGCACATATTTTAAGAACCAAGGAATTGTTTGTCAATAGCATGATATGTGTTTGCCAAAGAACTCATAAGATCTTGACTACAATATCAGAAGCAAAGTCTCCAAAATAAAGTGAGTTCTGCTCTGCTCCATGCAAGTGAGATCACACCGAAAGTCATGTATTTGGGACCAGATATGGCCCTTTAATAGGTTCATTGGTAAATCAGAACCGATCTATTGTGGTGACTAATAACATGGAATCCTAAGTTCAAAAGATAGGGATTAGAATGTCAGCTCCAGCACCTCAGGCATGTTGGTTCACCACTCTGGGCTTCAGTTTCCCTACTGGCTAAGTGCTGATACTAGTAATGTGTATCTCATGAGAGTGTTGTGAAAATTAAATCAGAAAATACCCAGTAATATTTACTGTAATCTAAAGGTAAAATGTTGAACACAATGTTTAGCCAAGGTGAGATTCCCAAAAAATAGTTTAAACACTTTTAAATGCAATGAAGGATATAAGACAGTGAATTTTCCTTGATTTCATTTCATATAAAAATTATTAATAAAACCAGGAAGATTTAGCTGGGAGAAGAGTCATCTTGAAAAGAACATGGGGTTGCTATGTTCAAACATTTGAAGGCTGTCACAAAGATGAAGGACCGAGGACCAATAACTCTAAGTTACAAGAGGATAAATGGTTTTAACTCAACATAGGTAGAATGCTCAATAAGCAGTTCAAGTTATGCTGTTGCCACGGAAAGTGGTGAATCTTTTAGTGGTGGGAAGTTCCATAACTACTCTGACACTCTTGTGAATCGGTGAAAATCCTCTAATGCCCCCTCCACTCTGTGGAGTCTCTCTCTGAATGTCTCACTGGTTAAGTTTACTTCAAGGCTGCAAAACTCTAAAGACCAAAATCCTGTATCTCCAAATTCCAGGATCATCGGAGCTTTCAACTTTTGCCCTATATTCCCTATGCCAACTGCCCTTCTCTCCTCTCATAAAACGGAAACAGCCAAAGATGTTTCTCATTTGGGGAAAGATTAAGAGGAAGCTATGAGCACAAAACAAGGTTATCACCTCCTTCAATGTCTAGCCCAAAGACAGCCCAATTTTCTTCTAGGGGAATCTCACTTCTTTTTACATAAGTCTTTAAAAAGTTCTGTCCCATTGGCAGCTAAATAACCCAAAGGGAGTCTTCTCATTTTTGCTGTTTGGGACGTATTGTATTTTCATTTGTCCAGAGAATGAGGCAAGTTCAGCAGAGTGAAGTTTTATGGTATCCATTTTTAGTTTAATAAGAGAAAGAATTTTTTTAACCATTATTGCTGTTTAGTAATGGGGTGGGGTGTCTTTGGGGATAGCAATGGCCCTGTCAGTGGAAGTATCAGAACTGAAGTTAGGTGGGTGTGGGCAGTTAAACTAGATTATTTTTAAAGTCCCTGCCAACCACAAGAATCTATACTTCTATCTATACAATGGTATGGTAATTTCAAATGGAGTCAAGGAAGAAACATCACTTGAGTATATAAATAAATGAACCCAGGTTGAAATGATACACATGTGCACTTACTATAAACACTTTAATTTAGAAAGTAAAATGAAAACATCCATTTCAAATGGTTTTGTTGCTATTTTCTTCACCAAGGTATTGTATTTCGAAGATTATTTAAAAAATTTTTAATGTTTATATATTTTTAAGAGAGAGACAGAGCACGAGCAGGGGATGGACAAAGAGAGAGGGAGACACAGAATCTGAAGAAGGCTCCAGGCTCTGAGCTGTCAACCCAGAGCCCGATGCAGGACTTGAACTCATGAACTGTGAGACCATGACCTGAGCAGAAGTCAGACACTTAATAAATCCCAGACACCCTGGCACCCCTAAAGATTCTTTTTAAGTAATCTCTACACCCAATGTGGGGCTTGAATTCATGACTCTGACATCAAGGGTTGCATGCTCTTTTATGAAGATTTTATGAAATCTTTTAAAGATTTCATTTTTTTTTTAAGTAATAGAGCAGGATATTTTAATGATAAATGCTTACAGTATATTACAAAGAAACAAGTTTTCTAAGAATATATACATAAATAACAAACAAAAGACTGGGTCTATAAAAGCTTAAGTGAAATCCCAGAACAGCAATTATATAATGTCCTCTGAAAACGTGTAACAAGGCTTGACTTTGTGTGAATCACTGCGTTGTACACCTGAAAGTAATATAACACTGTATGTTAACTATACTGGAAGTTTAAATTAAAAAAAAGGGGGGGGGCTTGATTTTGGTTCCTCCTTTCACCTTCAGACCATGAAAGAAATCACCCAGTAACGTATGAAATTCAATGCAGTGAGCATAGGTGAACACAAAAATGCATGTAAGAAAGAAGCTACCACCAGATCATCTCAAAGCTATTCCTATAGTTAAAACTGCCTATCTGGGGCACCTAGGTGGCTCAGTTGGTTGAGCATCTGACTCTTGACTTTGGCTCAGGTCACAATCTCAGGTGCCACGGAGTCTGTGTTGAGCTCTGTACTGAGTATGGAGCCTGCTTCAGATGATCTCTCTTCCTCTCTCTCTGCCTCTCTCTCAAAAAAATAAATAAATAAATAATAATAATTAATTCAATTAAAAAGTAAAAACTCTGCCTTTGTGACTCTCATGTAAGAAGCAATGGTGTCCCACTGAACAATTTCATCAGGTACTTTTGTAAAAATGAATACGGAGGCTTTTGACACACTTCCTTCATATTGCTAAGCAATATACCTCCCCCAGAGAATGTTCATTCTCTGCCTTTACAAAGAGCATGGTTGTATCAATACCTGGCATTTCCTCTTTAATAAACAGGGAACTCGTACATGAGCTGAGAAAACATCATTAAACACACTTCCTTTAGTCATTCAGTAATTTAGTTGCCATGGTAATCTTTAGTAAACTTGAAATGTACTTTGGAGGGGTCATTTCCAAAGCTTATTTTTAAAATTCTAGAACTTTTACAAGTTGTAGAGGATAAAAGAGCTGAAAACGCTTTTCTCTTCAATGCCTTACCGTGGACTCAATCGAATAGAGCACAGCTATTCACAATATGACATGCATTACACCTCTGACAATGATCACTTCATCATTTCCTACCTCAAGATCATTCTTATAGACTGTCCATATCTTCCCAACTGAGTGAAAGTATTAACTCAGTTCTCCGTGGCAGCAAAGGGAATTAAATCATGAAATAAGCACTTCCTATAATAGTCTCCAAAGCTTTTCACAATTGAGCAGTGTCATTTTTGGTCTTCCATCAATAATAGGGTGACAAAGTACACTCTGAAGCAGTTTAACAAAGGAACATCAGATAACTCAGGACTTGAACAGATCCAGGCTGCTACCCAAGGAAACACTGTCGGACAGGAGGCTCTGATGATTCACAGCTCTGACCCGCTCTGTTCATCAACCATGTCAGGGCTCAAAAGGTTTCAGGAAACACTGTCTGGAAGACTTTTTTTCTGGCTAATAGCTACATTTGACAACTGACCTTTAATCTTTACTTCACATTATCATCCTATCATTAGCCAAGGATAATACACGAGCATTTTTCAAATATGATTTGATGGACTGAAGGTGTTCTAAAGACTTTTCATCCAAAGAAAGACACTATTATTAGCTTTACCAGACTCTGACTCTACCCTGAATTTTTAAAAAGAACTTAATTAAGTAAAATTAATGGTTCCACTAGAGTTGAATAAGCAGTCACACACTATTTGTTTCCTTCTTTTCTGTGGGGCTCTGTTGGTCACATTAGAATAGGATAACACTCATGAACTAAAGCAGTGAAGGCTGTGTGGTAGAAAGAGCACTGACCTGGAAAACAAGAGTCTGCTTTGACCTTAAGCAAACCATTTAATATCCCTCATTCTGTTGTCTCATCTATAATATCTGGAGACTGAACTGAATAGGAGAGCACGTGGCTCCTATCAGCATAGCTGGAACACAGAGGAAGAAGTAAAATATGAGGTTTGGCCCTGTAGGAAAGGGCCAGACCATGGCTTGTGGGTCTCCTCAAAGATTCTGATATTTACCCTCAGAGCAGTAGGATATAATCCACTGAAGATTTAAGCAAGGGGGTGATGTGATCAGAGATGTATTTTGGAAAGCTCACTGTGGAGACTGGACTAGAGATCAAATCAGAGACATGGAACCCAGTCAATAAACTACTTCAGTAGACTTGGGATGATCTGCTTATGTTCCTGCCACTGTGGCAGAGGCCACTTTACTACTACCCAAATAAATCTAGCCTTGCCTCAATGCTGAACTATTCTTTTAGACAGAGATCATAATCCTGCCTTCACAAGATTGTTAAAAAGCCAGCACAGCGCTTTATCAAACTGACAGCTGTCACGTTCTCCATTCTTCCCACCTTGGTCCCAGGATATGGTTATGGGATTTTGGAATACTTACTTGCCACCTGGGACCCTTCTAGAGACTCAAAACCTACCACCAAATCCTACTTCCATAGCTCACCCTTTATTTCCTGCTGATAGAGCTCCACCCTCCTCCCAAAGTCAGGTAAGGCTTGCACACTGTTAGAATGTCCATCAGTTTGGTCTTGAAGCCAGAAGTCCTAAGTTCCAGTCCTCATTTTGATACTTCCTGGTTATGTGAGCTTGGGCAGTTTGCTTACTGCTTGCAGCCTTAGAGTCTTCATCCAAAAAGTAGGGTAATAACTATCTCACAGTGTGGTCAGGATGATCAAATGAGATGACCTATTAAAAGCACTTTGGAAATCATTCTGCATATCCTAGGCCTCCTTGCATTCTCCATTTCCAGTAATCATATGGCAGGCCCTAGACCTTCCAGCCCATTCCACCGTGGATGAGCCCTGGTATGACAGGCTCATTTCTGCTCTTGGGAGCTACAATAAATAAATCACCCCCTTCTTCAAATATATGAAACCATCGTATCATCATATCAGAAGACTGCCCTATCTGAAAACCCTCCTTTGGCCTCACTCCTATTTAGTGTCGGCTCTGAATTACCCCTTTTTTCCAATGTCACTTCCTCTCACTACTAGCTTCAGTTTCTATCAGATTACTCCCCTCCATTCTCTGCTACAATTTTCCAAGGAATGATACTAGTTCAGACTCTTCTAAGAGAATTGAGGGTAGGAAGGTAGGAGGAGACTAGGAAGTCCCATGAAAGTTCCTAGAATGTGTGTGCATGAGGAGGGTGGCTGCTGCTTAAACAAACCTCATTAGTTTTCCAGCTGCCTCTGTGTGTGTATCTTTCCATCAACAGCGATTATGCAAATGTGATATTTGTTTTAATGAGCATGTCAGGTGTGTTTTGCTGTAACATTATGTATGACTGACTGTGGTATTAAAATAACAACTTGATGACAACTGCACAAGAATATGTGAAACTGTGAAATAGAGGTCTGGCAAACTTCTCTCTTCTAACAGGAGCACAATCTCTGCTGGACAGTAGGAGCCTAGATCTTCTAAAAATCAATTCTCACAATGTGAAGAAAATTCATATATTCAGAATCCATACCTAGTCATCCATACCTACCAAACTCCTTTGGAGGCACAAGATTGGCCTGGGGCTCCAGCTGGCCAGTTGACTAATCTTAGGGAGGCAGTCTTCAGACCATAAGTGGCCTTTTTTTGTGAAGCTGTACAGGTTGAAGAAAGGACAGATTTTATTCTGGAAGATGCAAAATGGCAGAGTGGTTTTATAGACAGACCATAACTGAGTATGAATTCTGGGTTCCTACTCTTTCTTGCTGCATAATCTTAGCAGAGTGAGTCTCTGCAGATCTTAATTTTCTTATCTATAAAGTAAAGATACAGGATAATGCCTACTTCGTGGGGTACTATAAGAATTTAATGAGGTGAGGTGCTAGCTGCAAAGCACTTAGCATAGCATACAAGCCCTCAATAAGTTGTTCGTGTTAGGAGAGGCTAGGACTGCCAGAGCATTAATTTTCTGTTTACTAGTCTAGACTCTGTTCACCATCTTAGATGTTGGTAAAAATACTCCACCCTAGATTTGTAATCCCATATGTTCCTCCCACCTCCAGCTGCAATTCACCCTATCCTGACAGCTTCTCTCCACCTGTATTAAAAAAAGTCAAACCTTCTTCTGAAGGATATATGTAAGTGACCAAAATAATGGGAACTACTGAAAAGAAAGAAAGGGAACTACTGCTATCTCTTCTCAAGGACTCTGATAGTTGTCTGGCAGGATCAGGAGAGGAGCTTATTGGCAAGAAGGCTCTCCACTTCAACTCCTGCTTTCATTACACATAGTTGGGCAGGGAGAAAGGTGGCCTACTAGAGGAAGATCCCCCATCCTTCTTGGAACACAAACAGGGACAGTACCAAGAAAACCAATACACCAATACTGAGTAAGTTACAAAGACAACTTGATCAAAATCCATTTTCAGTTCCTTGATTTTACCTTATGGCTTCTAGTTATTGCTCTGGCCCTCCCTACAACAATACTTGTAGATATTTCTTCCAAATCATGTAAGGTTGGTAGTAAAGGACCAAACATCATGAGCTACCATTTGGTCATTTTATCTTTCTACTCCTGACTCTAAAAAAGTGTATGAATGGAAATTCTTAAGCAACAATAAGAACAAAAACAAAACTGATGGAATACCTGCATTCTTATGACAATGATAGCAAGTCTGAAGGTTTTAGGCATTTCCTGTTGTCATAAAGGCAAAAACAAATTTCATTATCTGAAAAGTCTGAACATCAACATGGACAACAACCCCTTTTCCAATATACAGCTACAAATATTTTGTCCCATTTCATAGGCTACCTTTTCATTTTTTTTTATGGTTTCCTTTGTTGTGCAAAAGCTTTTTAGTTTGATGTAGTCCTATTTGTTCATTTTTTTCTTTTGTTACTTGTGCTTTCGGTATTATGGTCAAAAAATCATTGCAAAGACCAATGTCGAGGAGCTTCTTCCCTATGTTTTCTTCTAGGAGTTATGAAACAGGAAATTAAGGAAATATCTGCACTCCCATGTTTATTACAGCATTATTCACAACAGCCAAGACATGGAAACAACCTAAGTGTCCATCAACAGATGAATGGATAAAGAAGATGTGATATGTATACAAAACAGAACATTATTCAATCATGAAAAAGAGGGAGATCCTGACACTTGCAACAATATGGATAGACCTTTAAGGCATTATGCTAAGTGAGATAAGACATACAGAGAAAGACAAATAGTCCATGATACCACTTAGACCTGTAATCTAAAAAAGCTGAACTCATAAAAACAGAGACCACACGGGTCAGGGCTTGGTGGGGGGAGGGGAAGGGCAGGATTGGGGAGATACTGTTTAAGGATATGAACTTGCAACTAATAACCAAGTCGTGGAGATCTAATGCACAATATAGTGATTCTAGCCAACAATATTGTTGACTTTTTATAAACTTAAAGTTGCTAAAAGACTAGGTCTTAATTGTTCTCACCACAAAAAGGAAATGATTATTATGTGACATGATGAAGGTGTTCATTAATGCTACAGTGGTAATAATACTGCAATATATAAATGTACCAATCAACATACTGTAATCTTAAATTTACACAATGTTATATGTCAATTATATCTCAATTTTTTTAAGCAAAAAAAATATTACAAGCAAGGACAACAAGTCTGATATTTAGGCTTATTCTCTTTCCAACATCATCCCAGTCCTTTTTAACTTTGGGGTGAGCACTGGTAGTACTCTATTATCTTCAAGTACCACTTGGATCCTGCACTGCCCCAGGTGCAGGTGTGGGTGTCAGAGGAGGATGCCCCAAGAGCTTCCAGCAGGGCCCGGAGATGAAAGCAGGGGCCAACATGGCAGAGAAATTGGGGGATCCATACTTGCCTTGTCTCTCAAAGAAGTGCAGAAGCCAAAGGACTTTGAACACCAGAGCCTGGGAGGAAAAGAGACTGAATCTACTAGGAAGAAAATGGGAAAGCTGGAAAAAAGATGGGTGGGTAACTCCAAACAGGGGGAGATAAAAAAATAAAAGGCCGCATGGGCACGGAGGGGAGGGACTCCCTTCTGGGGAGAGACAAAGGGAAGAGAAAGAGCAGCTAGGGAAGTGTAGGACCATATCTGGACAGGAGAGAGACCTCGGACTGAGACTGAGAGGGATCCGATCTCTAACTGCGGGGCTTTCTTCCGACTGGGGCCGGCTCCTTTTTCGCCCACCTGGGAAGGAGGGGAGCCAGGGGCCTGGGTGTAGTTGTAGGTCAGGGGCTCAGACCATAGTGGGAAAAAGCAGTTCCCTCCCCGGAGGGCTGCGTGATCGTACAAAGCCTGCCTGCGTCCTCAGTGGCTGGGCCAAGGGCACAGTCTGCAGTAGGAAAAGGCAGCCATCTCCCTGGAGTGCTGTGGGAAAACACAACCACCAACCCCAGGGGCTCACGGCAAGGGTGGCAGCTCTCACTCCGCAGTAGGAGAAGGCGGTCCTCCCTGAAGTGCGGTGGCACAGACAAAGCCAGCCGGGACCACACATCGGCCACACTGAGAGGCGCTTCCCCAGTGCCAGAGCACGCGGAGCGGGACTTTGAATCCTAGCCAAGCCTAGGGTCAGGGCAGTTGGCAGAGCGAGAAGGACTGCCCTGTCTGCGCCCCTGGCACAGGGAGGATGACTCAAACGGAGTCCACCGGGTCGGCTCCATGGAGAAGAGACTGGGGGGGGGGGGGGGGTCACCATTCCCCACCCCACCCCCCCAATGAAGGCGAGGCCTCAGGGATCACTCCCAGGGCCCATAGCAGAGGTGGGTCCAGATTACACCACACCATGCCCCTTCACACTGGGTAACTGCGCATCCACCAGAGCGGCACAGACCCTGCAGACAGCTACTCCAGACAAACTCTGCAGCATGGCCTGGACTGACTCTGGATCAATTCTGGATGTATAGATATATCCTCCCCCCACCCCCACTTCTCCTCCTTATCTCTTCCCATCCCTAGGCTGGTTACTCTGGTTATTGGTCTGTCTAAACAGACATATTTAATCCATTGTCTTGATAGTGTTCTACACCTCCTTCTTTACCCTCCTTTCTCTCTCTCTAGAATAATCAAGCCATATAGTTTCTCTGTCTGGGTAACTTTATCTTCCTTTCGTTTTCCCTGCCCCCTTTCTTATTATCCTTTCTCTCTCTGGATTAAGCCTTTCAGTCTCTCGGCCTAATCGATGTTTATTTTTTCTCTCCCCTGCACCCTCATTTCCCTGTATGTGCTCTTCCATCAGCACCACCTCCACCCTCCTCTTTACTTGTAGTTGGTGTTTTGGGTTCTTTGTTTTTAGTCTTTAGTTTTTTGTTTTTGTCTATTGTTTATTGTGTTATTTGTTTGTGTGTTTGCGTGTTTTTGTCTCCTGTTTGTCTGTTTTCCTTTACAGGGCTACTCTAAGGAACAAATCAAAGCACACCTGTTGGAGGGTCCAAAATATCACTATGAGTAGGGTAATAAAAAAACCAAAGTCACAACAACAGAGAGCAAGTAACAATCTCTGAAAAAACACCTCCTGAAGGTCCAGGCCCTGGAGGGTGTATGACCGTCCTTTAATAGAGGAGTGCTCCCAGGTGTAGAGCACACAACAAGTTTTTAAAATGCATAAGGGACAGAGAACTAGCCAAAATGATGAAATGGAAGAATTCTCCTCAAAAGAAACCCCAGGAAGTAGCAACAGCTAACGAATTGATCAAAACCGATTTAAGCAATATGACTGAACAATAATTTAGAGTAATAGTCATAAAATTAATTGCTGGGCTTGAAAAAAGCATAGAGGACAGCAGAGAATCTATTGCTACAGAGATTGAGGGACCAAGAAATAGTCATGAGGAGCTAAAAAATGCTATAAATGAGGTGCAAAATAAAACGGAGGCAGCCACAGCACAGATTGAAGAGGCTGCGGGGAGAGTAGCTGAATTAGAAGATAAAATTTTGGAAAAAGAGGAAGCTGAGAAAGACAGATAAAAAAACCCAGGAGGATGAGAGGAGAATTAGAGAACTAAGTGATTCAATCAAAGGAAACAATATCCATAACATAGGAATTCCAAAAGAAGAAGAGAGAAAGAAAGGGGCTGAAGGTGTACTTGAACAAATCATAGCTGAGAACTTCCCTGATCTGGTGAAGGAAATAGGCATTGAAATGCAAGAGCACAGGAACTCCCTTCAGACGTAACTTGAATCGATCTTCTGTACGACATATCATAGTGAAACTGGAAAAAAAATACAAGGATAAAGAGAGAATTCTGAAAGCAGCTAGGGATAAACGGGCCTTAAAATACAAAGGCAGACACATAAGGATAGTAGCAGACCTATCTATTGAAACTTGGCAGGCCAGAAAGGAATGGCAGGAAATCTTCAATGTGATGAATGGAAAAAATATGCAGCCAAGAATCCTTTACCCAGCAAGTCTGTCATTCAGAATAGAAGGAGAGATAAAGGCGTTCCCAAACAAACAAAAACTGAAGGAATTCATCACCACTAAACCAGCCCTACAAGAGATCCTAAGGGGGACTCTGTGAGTGAAATGTTGCAAGGACCACAAAGAACCAGAGACATCACTACAAGCATGAAACCTACAGACATCACAATGACACTAAACCCATATCTTTCAATAATAACACTGAATGTAAAGGGACTAAATGTTCCAACCAAAATACATAGGGTATCAGAATGGATAAAAACACAAGACCCATCTATTTGCTGTCTACAAGAGACTCATTTTAGACCTGAGGACACCTTCAGATTGAAAGTGAGGGGATGGAGAACTATCTATCATGCTACTGGAAGTCAAAAGAAAGCTGGAGTAGCCATACTTATATCAGACAAACTAGACTTTAAATTAAAGGCTGTAACAAGAGATGAAGAAGGGCATTATATAATAATTACAGGGTCTATCCATCAGGAAGAGCTAACAATTGTAAATGTCTATGCACCGAACTCAGAACCCCCAAATACATAAAACAATTAATCACAAACATAAGCAACCTTATTGATAAGAATGTGGTAATTGCAGGAGACTTTAATACTCGACTTACAGCAATGGACATATCATCTAGGCAGAGAATCAATAAAGAAACAAGGGCCCTGAATGATACATTGGATCAGATGGACTTGACAGATATATTTAGAACTCTGCATCCCAAAGCAACAGAATATACTTTCTTCTCGAGTGCACATGGAACATTTTCCAAGATAGATCACATACTGGGTCACAAAACAGCCCTTCATAAGTATACAAGAATTGAGATCATACCATGCACTCTTTCAGATCACAATGCTATGAAACTTGAAATCAACCACAGGAAAATGTCTGGAAAACCTCTAAAAGCATGGAGGTTAAAGAACATCCTACTAAAGAATGAATGGGGCAACCAGGCAACCAGAGAAGAAGTTAAAAGATATATGGAAACAAATGAAAATCAAAATACACAATCCAAACCCTGTGGGATGCAGCAAAGGGTCCCCTCAAGACTAGAGGCAGTCTTGAGGGGAAAATACATTGCGATCCAGGCCTATCTCAAGAAACAAGAAAAATCCCAAATACAAAATCTAACAGCACACCTAAAGAAACTAGAAACAGAACAGCAAAGACACCCCAAACCCAGCAGAAGAAGAGAAATAATAAATATCAGAGCAGAAATAAACAATATAGAATCTAAAAAAACAGTAGAGCCAATCAATGAAACCAAGAGCTGTTTTTTTGAAAAAATAAACAAAATTGATAAACCTTTAGCCAGGCTTCTCAAAAAGAAAAGGGAGAGGACCCAAATAGATAAAATCACAAACAAAAATGGAATTATTACAACCAACCCCTAAGAAATACAAGCAATTATCAGGGAATACTATGAAAAAATGATATGCCAACAAACTGGACAACCTGGAAGAAATGGACAAATTCCTACTCTCTTCAAGTTCTTCTGGAGAATTTCTACTCAATTCATTCTTATTAAATTGTCAAACTCTACATATTTACACAAAATTGTTTGCCTTATGAATTAAGGTCCTCTATTTCCTGTACCATCAGCAGATTCTGAGGGTCTCAGAGCTTGATCAGCTAACGTTGGGTGTAAATTTAGTCTATACTCCTCTTAGATTTTATTATGAAATGAATTTGCACATTTCAAATAATGGAGGCTTCTTGGAAATGGAAATATCTGAAATTTTAAACATAGCTTGGCTTTAAGATCCACAAAAAATCCAAAAACTTAAAAATAATCAAAGGACTCAGCCTTCTCATTCATGAAAAATGTAACAAGAATTCCTAACGAGATAAACTTTAACTCATTATAACATAGGATTAAATATTTCCAAACCAGGTTGCTCAAAAGATCCAAAAGGCCTAAATAATTAATTGACAGCCAGGAATTGGGTATCATTTCCAAACCCCCAAAATGGGGTTGAGCTGGATGAGCAAAGAAATGACATATCAAGTTAGACATGGCTTGGTGAGGCCTTCCCAAGCAGACGGCACAGTAACACCTCATCCTTCATAGCAGAAATAGCAATTCATTGTCATATGCTACTATCTTTTTTATTTAAGAATAGCATTTAACAAGCCTATTTTGGAATCTGATTCATTATCATTTTTAGGAAATGTAAAGACCTTAAACCTCCATACTGTGAGTATAGCTAATTAAAGTTCACATCTTTCGCAGAAAGGTGGAACATCAGTTCTAATTTTATATACTAGTGTGATCAAGGGCATAAAGCATCAATTGAAGGTCAGGACACCCAGGTTCTATTCCTGACCTGGTCACTACTCTTCAGGCTTTCTTAAATGCCTCACTTTTTTCCAACCATAATATATGGGCAGAGTTCATTAGAACTTGGCAGAGTTCATTAGAACAAATTATGTCATCAGTATTTGTTTAAAAATTATTGAGACCATACTGTGTATTAGACACCATCCTATTTGCTAGAAATACAACAGTGAACAAGAAAGGCATGATTCCTAATCTCACAGAGCTTACATTTGTTCCAAATGTTTACTGCTATCCAGTCACTGATATGATACCCTCAAGAATCACTGAGGACATGTGAAGTCAGTAAGTTAACCAAGTCAACAAATATTTGTTGAATATTTACAATGTACAAGTCATTTTTCTATGCAATGAGAAAAAAAATGTCCCTCGTTAGATTTTTGCTGCAAAAAGATAGAGGTCATATTTTTCATAGCACTCTGTGTCCCCAGAGTCTACCCCGATGCCTGCTACTCAGCAGGTACTCAATATATAACTGCTGAATGACCAAATGAGTACATTTGCGAGTGGAAAAAAATTATGGGCCCCGCTCTCAAGGGATTGGAATCTAATGGGTAACTTAAAGCATCTGTGTATCAACTACAATAAACCACAGTACGTTATAAAAAGACATAAAGGATACAAACGAATTAAAAGCAGGAACTCAAAACAAATCTAGTACAGCAATGTTCATAGCAACAATTTTCACAACAGCATAAAGGTGAAAACAACCCACATGTTCATCAACAGATGAACAGATAAACAAAACACGGAATATCAATACAATGGAATTAAAAAGAAGATAATTCTGACACATGCTACAACACAGATGAGCCTTGAAGCATTAGGCCAACTAAGATAAGCCAGACACAAAAGGACAAATACTGTACAATTCCAATTATATGAATACCCAGAATAGGAAACTTGATAGAGACAGGAAATGAAATAGAGTGGTAGTTACCAGGGGCTCAGCAGGTGGGGGTGGGGGGCTTGGGAGGGAGGGAGAGGATAAAGTTCTGGCAACGGATAGCAGTGATGGTTGCACAACAACCATTGAGTGGAATTTACTCAATGCCACTGACCTGTATGCTTAAGAACAGTTAAAATGGCAAACTTTGTTATATATATTTTACCACAGAAAAAATGATGATAATTATAAAAAGACGTGAAGGAGTTTCAGAGGCAGTGATAACATCTGCCTGGCCTAACCAAGGATGGGTTTCTTAGAGCTGGTATCATTTCAGGTTGCTCTTCCTCTTAATGCCTACATATCAGAGTCATCACTGTTACCAGTAAGAACCAAGCATTCATTTTCTCAAGGTTCATGAGTTTTATGTGACTTCTTATACAAGAAACTGGTGAGAGTAGTTGCTTCTGGGGAGAGACACTGAAAGTCTGGAGGGTTAGGGATATAATGATCTGGGGTAGGAAATGATGTACTTTTCACTGTACATTCATTCCTTTTTTAAAAAATACTAATATTGGGGCGCCTGGGTGGCTCAGTCGGTTAAGTGGCTGACTTCGGCTCAGGTCATGATCTCGCAGTCCGTGAGTTCGAGCCCCGCGTCAGGCTCTGTGCTGACAGCTCAGAGCCTGGAGCCTGTTTCAGATTCTGTGTCTCCCTCTCTCTGACCCTCCCCCGTTCATGCTCTGTCTCTCTCTGTCTCAAAAAAATAAATAAACGTTAAAAAAAAAAATACTAATATTAAATTTTAAAACAAAGGACTTCTGATACTCTTTACAAACATTCCCTAACTGTGATCCAAAAGATACACCAATTCTTGGGTTTCTATACTCCTTTATTCAAAGGACATAAAAATAGTCAATGTTGCATGTCAGTGGCATAAAGCCTATAACTACAAAAGCACCATTTCAATTTGAAATTCTCACCATCTGTTCAAGGGAAATCAGTTTCATAACTTTTAAATCTCCCTCCTTGTTAATCACCCTCAACACTCAAATACAAAGAACTAGTGATATATCAAGTTATGCATATCAAGTTATGCACACAGTACAATTCTAACTACCAACCCTTCCTACCAGATATGATTTAATCAGGGTCTTGGTTCCAGCTCTTGTATGTGCTGTATTTTAATCTTGAATTCTCTTCAAATAAATTGCAATTTACCCATTTATTACTATGGCAAAGATAGTTGTGGTGACGATGCTCTGGATTAAAAGACTAGTTTTCCTCTTGCACTATTGGTGGGAATGCAAATTGGTGCAGCCACTCTGGAAAACAGTCTGGAGGTTCCTCAGAAAATTAAAAATAGACCTACCCTATGACCCAGCAATAGCACTGCTAGGAATTTACCCAAGGGATACAGGAGTAGTGATGCATAGGGGGCACTTGTACCCCAATGTTTATAGCAGCACTCTCAACAATAGCCAAATTATGGAAAGAGCCTAAATGTCCATCAACTGATGAATGGATAAAGAAATTGTGGTTTATATACACAATGGAGTACTACGTGGCAATGAGAAAGAACGAAATATGGCCCTTTGTAGCAACATAGATGGAACTGAAGAGTGTGATGCTAAGTGAAATAAGCCACACAGAGAAAGACAGATACCATATGGTTTCACTCTTATGTGGATCCTGAGAAACTTAACAGAAACCCATGGGGGAGGGGAAGGAAAAAAAAAAAAAAAAGAGGTTAGAGTGGGAGAGAGCCAAAGCATAAGAGACTCTTAAAAACTGAGAACAAACTGAGGGTTGATAGGGGGTGGGAGGGGGGGAGGGTGGGTGATGGGTATTGAGGAGGGCACCTTTTGGGATGAGCACTGGGTGTTGTATGGAAACCAATTTGACAATAAATTTCATATATAGGAAAAAATAAACAAAAAGAGAAAAAAAATTAAAAATAAAAAATAAAAAAATAAAAGACTAGTTTCCTTAGACTCCTTTGCAGCTAGGTGTGGCCAGGTGATCAAGTTCTAGCCCATAAGAACTATGTCATTTTCTGGAAGGTTCCTTTGGCCTTTCCTTTTGCCTCCTTCCAGGAAGTGATTTTGAGGACAGAGGCATGTGCTGAGGGTAGTGGAAGAGATGGGACACTCAGTCACTGGTGGAATCCTGAAGCTTCCACCTGGCACCTGGCTCCCTCATGTGGATTTCTTTTATGTGATAAAATAAACCATTGTGTGGTTAAGCCACTATTATTGGAGTTTCTATTATATGCTGTTTACATAGCTTTCTTTCTTTTTCCCCCACAAATGCTTTCTTGTTTGTGTTCACTTTTTTTTTTCCTGTAATTCTTATGCTTTCGTATACTGTAATTCATTCTCTGTTTTTTGGAAGTTTTCACTATCCTGCATACCACAGCTTTTGCGGTCCACTCTGTATTTTGCAGAGGGTGCTACTAGGTATTCTCCTCCATCTCTGACTGCTGTGGCTACTTTATCAGCCCCACTGTGCTGGTCTCCACACAAAATGCTGCACATTCTGCAGTTCTGCTATTGTGCAGTTAGTTCCCACTAGGAATGTAAGCTCCAAGAAGGCAGAACTGTCCTGTCTATTCACAGTGGTGCTCCTCGAACTCAGAGCAGCACTTGACTTTCAGTAACTATTCCATAAACATTTCATTGAGTTTACTCAGCAAATATTTATTGAGTACCTTTCTAAGAACTGGGACACCTCAGTGAACAAAATAGCTAAAAATTGCCTCCTTGTGGCTCTTACATTCCAGTGTGGGAGAAAGAAAAATAATCAATCAATCAATTAAAAAAAAAAAAAAGCTAATCTAGAATTTTACCAGGGGAGAGGTGCTTTGGAAAACCAGAGCAGGACAAAGGGGATTAGGGGACTCATGGTAGAAAGGATGGGCAGGAGGAAAAAGGGATCACAGTTTTAAATAAATAAAGGAGTAAGAGTTGGTCCTTGGAGAAGGCAACATTAAAGCAAAGACTTGAAGGAGGTGAGGAAGGGAGCCATTCAGATATCCCAGGGGAAGATCATTCCAGGCAACTAGTACAATGAGGGAACAGCTAGTACAAAGGCCCTGTGGCTTCAAGAAATGATGTGGAACAGAGTGGACCTACAAGAAAGTAAGCAGGAAAGAGAGAGATGTAAGAAAAGATCAGAGAGATCTCAAACTTTGTAGGTCGGTCTCAGTTTTCTGGCTGTTACTCTGGGTGACGCAGGAAGCCACTGCAGAGTTCATGATGTGGTTTTAATTTTAGAACACTCTGGCTGCTGGGTTGAGAACAGATTATAAAGGAATCAGAATGGAAGCAACAATAGTAAGGAGACTTGCAATAATTCAGATGAAAGATAGTTAAAAGCTTGAGCCAGGATGTAGCAAGAGGTAGGGATAAAATGATCATACTCTAGATATATTCTGAAGGTAGAAGCAAAAGGATTTGTCAGTCAACTGGATGTGGAGTATAAAAAAAAGTGGGGGGGGTGCCTGAGTGGCTCAGTCAGTTAAGCGTCCAACTCTTGATTTCGGCTCAAGTCATAATCTCATGGTTTGTGAGACTGAGCCCCACGCTGGGCTCTGTGCTGGCTGTGTGCTTGGGATTCTCTCTTCCTCTCTCTCTGCACCTCCCTCACTTGCTCTCTCTCTCTCTCAAAATAAATAAAATTTAAAAAAATAATTCTTTGAATAATTCCAAGTATTTTGGCCTCGACAGTTGGAAGACTGATTTTGCCATTAAATAAAATTGGGAAAACTGCATGTGAACCAGGCCTGAAAGGAGGATTTTAGTGTGGCTGAGTGAGGTGGGAGAAGTCTATTAGACATTTGGGTAGAGGTGTTCCAGCAGACAGCTAGATATACACACCTAGAGTTCAAAGAAAAGTTCTCGATTAGGAGTATAAACTTCATCATGTATATATGAAAAGTGGGCTCTGAACAATGATAAAACCTATTTTCCCTTCCTGAACGAAAACTAACATTTTGCAACTACAAGAATGACTTCCAAAGAGTGTGAACAAGACCTTTAACCAAAAAAACAAATCGAAACCTCTATGCTGTTTCTCATTCTTTCATTTTAAAGCAATGTGTCTCAAAACGTGGTCTGCAGATCCCCTGAATCAGAATAAAACCAACCTTTGTAACAAACACTCTTAGTGATTCTCACACATATGCAAGTCTGAAAAACACCCACTTTGTGTATGTAACTCAAACACTTTGTGTGTGTGGCATAGTGTTATCTGGTAGTTTCCACTTTAATGGCAATAAGTGTAGGCTACACATGATGGAAAGAACCTAAAGACAGAGGCACCAGGAATCCCTGGTATCCAATTCATTTTGTAATAGCCATAGACTGACTCATGTTGCATGGAATTTATCAATATTCAAGGAAATATATTCATGGGTAATATTCTGAATCATTTCCTGCAACCTTGATTGTTTGCTTTTAAGATCTCTCTTGAGAAAAGCAAAGAAGAGCATGCGAAAGCAAGGAAAGAAAGATATGAAAACAGTGATAAGTACAGACATAGAGAACAACGAGAAATAAGTGTTCAGTCCAGAAAGAAACCAAGACAAAAAAGAAAGCAGCCCGAATTCTAGGGCAAAGGATGGGTTTCTTGACTGGGAAAGATCCAATAAAATGAGAAACAGAGACAAAGAAAGAAACTCAGAGAAACCCTCCAGTTCTGAAACATCACTGGCAGCAAAACATAGATTCACAGAGGAATGCCAAGAGATGGGCAAAGAACAAGAGGGACCACACGAGGTGAGGAACAAGTCTGCAAGGCAAAATAATGAAGAAACTGTAATGTTGGCTAGAGATAGGTACCGGGCTAGGCAGACGGACAGGTTAATGCAAAGATGAGAAAGGTGATTGATAACTGTCCCAATAGAAAGACCTGTGGAGGCACAGAAAATGATAACTCCTGGAACATGCTGTGAAAGCATAAAGGAGTGTGTTAACAGTGGTTGGGAGGGTGTTTTTTAACGTATTTTCAAAATTCATTATTGGCTTAAGTAAAAAATAAGTCTTTTTGTCTTGAATGTTTGAATTGATATGTATTTTGTTACCATTACCACATTCTAGGTTGCATTCAAGCAACTTAAAGAATGTGTTAAATCCAAAAAAAAAAAAAAAAAAGAATGTGTTAAATCCCTGTACAGTTACTTAATGAGGAAATTGTCTCCACTGCAACCACTAAAAACTCCTCAAACAACTCTCCTAATAATGTTGGCTTTGTTGCAGGAGGTGTTAAGTTTTATAAATATTGTATTCTAGATTTTAAAAAATGTGGATTTGAATAATAGAGAATATTGCTATACTTTATGTTTTGAAATTTGTGTTAATGTATAAAATATGAATTATACATTGTCTAACTTTCTAGCTCACAGAAATTTGGCTTAAATGCAAATAAAAATAGTGATACATTTGTACATTTACAAAAAAAAAAAAGATCTCTCTTGAGGGGCGCCTGGGTGGCTCTGTTGGTTAAGCATTCAACTTTGGCTCAGAACATGATCTCCCTGTCTGAGTTCAAGCCCCACGTTGGGCTCTGTGCTGACAGCTCAGAGCCTGGATCCTGCTTTGCATTCTGTGTCTCCCTCTCTCTCTGCCCCTCCTCTGCTCGTGGGCTGTCTCTCTCTCTCTCTCAAAAATAAACAAACATCAAAAAAAAAAAAAAATCTCTTGCTCTAAGTTCTAACAACTTTGGCTCATATGAGCATTGTTTCAGGAAAGATGCTGCTGTTTCTCACCATATCTGATTTTCTGGTGTCAACATTCAACAACCTATATTCCCATGACAGTTTTTCAGTTCTTTGTAATCTTGATTTTTTTTAATTATTTTTTACTTGCTGATAAAGTTTAAGAGTACATGAGACTATATTATAGTCTCAGAAACTGGAAAGGTCCTTTCAAAGTGATTGGTTACTCAGAGAAAAAAACACACGAGACACTTGGAAGGCCTACCCAGGTACCCTTTCACAGAAATGCTAGTTCTAGGAGATTGTGCTAACACACTTAAGAGGTTTCTTGAGTAATCATTTTCAGGCCCAGATTAACCTATAGTAACTAAGTAATATTTTCAAAATTTCTAGACCAAGAAAGCCATAAACCAAAGATCACTTCAAATAGATTGTAATAATGTGTGAGCTATGGGCTTCATTCAGGTCCATTGCTGAATGGCCCTGTGGTTACTAGAGTTACCATTCCTAACCTACATCAATTGTTCTCATAGGTTCAAGATCTTGGAGCTACATTTTCAATACACTGTATCAAAAAACAAAAATAAAAACAAAAAAACACTAAGTATGCTATGTTATGGAGAATCTGGTATCAGAGAATCTTTAGAAAGTTCTTAGGCCATTTTTATTTTTATTTTTTTTAATATGAAATTTATTGTCAAATTGGTTTCCATAAAACACCCAGTGCTCATCCCAACAGGTGCCCTCCTCAGTGCCCATCACCCACCCTCCCCTCCCTCCCACCCCCCATCAACCCTCAGTTTATTCTTAGTTTTTAAGAGTCTCTTATGGTTTGGCTCTCTCCCTCTCTAACTTTTTTTTTCCTTCCCCTCCCCCATGGTCTTCTGTTAAGTTTCTCAGGATCCACATAAACATATGGTATCTGTCTTTCTCTGTAGGACTTATTTCACTTAGCATAACACTCTCCAGTTCCATCCAAGTTGCTACAAAAGGTCTTAGACCATTTTTAAATTATAAAACCCGTATTTGTGGTATCTCAAGGTTTTATTTTCTAAAATTCTGTGTATCTCTGATTTCAGTTCTACTGGACAATTAGTTTACATTTTAAATTACAGTTGTCACTTTCATTTATCTCAATTCTAAAATGATATCACATTAAATTTTTATAATTTCATTACAGAAAACATTAATAAGTTTGATAGGTTGCACCTAAATGCAGCAAGAGTATACAAAGACTGAAAGTCCAAAACAGAAATTAGAGTTCCTAAGAATGTATGACCATGTGGTATATGAGTCCCAGACTGCAGGCCCAGAGCATCTCCCAAATGGGCTCAGACTTGACCTTTGTACCCAAAGAGAACAGGACCCAGGAAGGGGGAGGGCAAATGTTGCAGAGTCAGAAAGTGCTGATGACTCTCTGGCAGCATCCTAAGCACCTGCTCTTGCCTGGGCCCTGATGCAGGTGAGAGGAGAGCACAGTGGAGGCCCCAGGCCAAAGACAATAGTTAGAGGACAAGGTTCCCTGGGGAAGTCATTCCTCTTCTCTGAACGTAACCAGAAGGGGCAGCAGCATCAAATAAGGAAACACTGACTTTTTCTACTTAAACTTACAAGCTTATCACTCTTAGCAGGCAGTAAGTTTATAAGTTATATCATTTTTTATTTTGCACTGGCTACTACTGAACAGATCAGAAAGGACTTCATAAATATTGAGATAGCCTTTCAAACTTCTATCCTCTACTTTATTTAGATGGTACTTCATTCAGATCTTGTTTCCTCCTGGTAGGTACTGGATCTTATTTCCAAAATAGTGAGGTACGTGACTTCCCTTCTTTCCACAAATGATAAGTAGGAAGCACGTGGCCATGAAGAGTACTGGGGCCAGTAAGGGGGTATGTAAGGGACAGAGCAAATACATGCACCAGGGTACATTACATTATTTGGGAGTTACTGCCACACTTTTTATATGCCTTCCCATAATGGCATTTTGTTTTTTCTATTGGATTAACAATCCCTGCAATATAGGCATCTTATTATCTTTCTATGGCACTTGGTATTCTGTTGCATTGGACATTCACCAAGTATTTGTTGATTCATGACTGATGCAAACTAGAAAGTGTAAAAAATAAAGATATCCCACCTATCATGTGTCCATTTTCAAAGCTGCAAGTAGCATGGGATGCTATCATGAATGTTAAATGGAAAAGCTGCGGTGCGCAGTTTACATACACGGCTAATCTGGGAGCTGTAAACAGGAAGAAAAATAGAATGCAACAAAATGTTCTCAACACTTACTTGCTTACAAGAAATTCAAAAATTACGATTTAGAAGGTATCCATAGTGTCTGCTAAATCATCTTGTTATTAAATATATTGTTAAGAAATAAATCCGTTCGTTGCATATTATAAGAAAACAGATTTATACAAGATTGCAAGAGGAAGGAAAGAAAGGGGAAAGGATATTTGGTAAAATATACTTTGTTAAAATGGCAGTTGCCATTTCCCCTTTATTTTTATAGCTGTTAAAAGACAACAGAGACAACAAAAACTAGTAGTCATTAAAAATTTCAGACTATATATATTTATACATACAATTACACAATATTGCCTTACTTAGCAATTCTTTTTACAACAGCTATGTGAAATAATTCACAGAACTACCTCAAAGGAATCTCCAACTGCTCTAGTAGAAACTTTGAATATAATTTAATTTCTCCACAGGACCATTTCCAATAAGTCAATTATGATTAACTAGTTGAATGTGAACTCTAACCTAGCTAACAACATCCTGTGTTTACTGGAAATACTGATGCAATGCTTCAAGCAATGGGAGGCAAGATAGGTAGTTAGACACACACACAGACTCTCTCTCTTTCTCTCTCCCTCTCTCTCTCTCTCTCTCTGTCTCTCTTTCTCCAAAAGCCCATCAGAAGCAGAAACAAGACCTGAGATGCAGCAAGACCTTAAATCACCTCACTGCATCAACTCCCTAATGCCTACAGCTCCCAGAGAACAGAAACACTGTCTCTCTCACTCCTGTATCCCCATTGCTGTCATGGCCCCTGGCACACAAGTTTTCAGTAAATGACCGAATAAATGCAGCACAACGTTTAACATGAAAACCCCTTTACAGTCTAGCTCCATCTAACCTTTGCAGCCTCACTTTCTGCTATCCCCTCAAGTGTTTCAGCAAAACTGTTGTTTTCTCAAACACACAATGCGTTTCACATTTCTGGTCTTTAATGGAGCTACCCTGTTTAAAATATTTCTCACCCATTTCTACTGTCACCTCCTAATTTATGTGTGAAGTTCTTCTGACTGATACATATTAAATGAATGCATAACAAACAACCCTCACAAAATACCTTGCCTTTATTTCTGCATCTCACTGGCAGGAATATTGTATGAACACTGTTCCCCCAGTCTCCTTCCTGTCAAGATTCACATTCCACCACTTAATATTAACTAAAATTAGCTATGTGATCCTGAACAAGACTATGTTTCCTTATGTTTTGTAAAAATGTGCTTGGAAAATAGATTCTGGGATAATTTCAGCCTGGGTGTATGTTTCTAACACTCTCATGGTTATCTCTCCCACTTTTGATAAACTATACCATGTGTTCAGGAAACAGAAGGATAAATCAGTACTTACGAAACACTTTGTATCATAAAAAGAGAAGCAGAAAAAGAGACCAGAAAGGTAGGTTTGGGGTGGCTTATAAATACATCCAAGTGTCATGCTTCATTCAGTATCATTTAATAAGCAAAACAGCCAATGGGGGAAGAGGGTGTGTGTATGTGATTATGTGCTAAAGACAGAGGCAATCCTACCTTCATCTGAGATATTTAGCTCCCAAGGAAACTGAGCAGAGCAGCCAGTGTAGGACACATCTTGTTTATAACTCCAGGAGGACCCAGCTACTGCAGAGGAAATTGGCTTTTCTGACCAAGCATGGGGCAATGCTAGGATTGCCTAAGGAAGAACCAGAGCTGGAACCCACTGAACCTCTCCACCATTGAGAACCACACTGCTTAAAGAGACTTCAAATCCTGACCCACACTGGATTCAACTCCATCTCCCTCCACAGCTGATATGAGCAGAGTTTGTGGACCATACCTGAATAGGTGGCTCCTACTGAGGCAGATTTAATGGCAGAAGAAACCTAAGAAGAATTTTAATAAAAACGTAATGACAACTCTTCCATACTGTTCTCCAGAGTGGCTGCACCAGTTTGCATTCCCACCAACAGTGTAAGAGAGTTCCCTTTTCTCCACACCCTCGCCAACACCTGTTGTTTCCTTTATTGTTAATTTTAGCCATTCTGACTTATGTGAGGTGATATCTCATTGTAGTTTTGATTTGTATTTCCCTGATGATGAGTGATGTTGAGCATCTTTTCATGTGTCTGTTGGCGATCTGGATGCCTTCTTTGGAAAAATGTCTGCCCATTTTTTAACTGGATTATTTGTTTTTTGGGTGTTGAGTTTTGTAAGTTCTTTATATAATTTGGATACTAACCCTTTATCAGATATGTCATTTGCAAATATCTTCTCCCATTCCATGTCTTTTAGTTTTGGTGACTGTTTCCTTCACTGTACAGAAGATTTCTATTTTGATGAAGACAACTCCTGAGTAGATTTATTTCAAGGAAAGAAACATGTCTGCGCAAGTTAAAAAATAAACATCACTTTTGAATTTAACACCTACAAAAATAATCCAAAAACTAGTACTGCTGAAATACAAAGTAGTCATCATGAGTAGTAAGCCAGAAGATCTATGAGATCAAATGGAAAAAATATGACAAAAAGAAAAATACAAATAAAAGGAAAGCATTCATGAAAACAAACATGGAAGACAGTTTCAAGAAGCCTGATATGCATTCCAGGGCTCCTGGGTGTCCTAGTTGGTTAAGCATCCGACTTTGGCTCAGGTCATGATCTCACAGCTCTTGAGTTCAAGCCTGTGCTGACAGCTCAGAGCCTGGAGCCTGCTTCACATTCTGTGTCTCCCTCTCTCTCTGCCCCTCCCCCACTCACACTCTCTTTCTCTCAAAAGTAAACATTAAAAAAAGTTTTTTAAGAAAATAAAGGCATTCCAGAAGGAAGAAAAGGAATAGAAGAGAAACTACAATCAAATAAAAAGGAAAAATGAGAGTTTTCCTGAGCTGAAAAAAACTTTGACTTTTCAAATAGCAGGAGCACACCAAGTACCAGACAGGATTAATGAAAAATGACACATGTAGGCACATTCTGGTGACATTTCCTAACTTTAAAGATTTTTTTTAAAAATTGGGGCGCCTGGGTGGCGCAGTCGGTTAAGCGTCCGACTTCAGCCAGGTCACGATCTCGCCGTCCGTGAGTTCAAGCCCCGCGTCAGGCTCTGGGCTGATGGCTCAGCGCCTGGAGCCTGTTTCCGATTCTGTGTCTCCCTCTCTCTCTGCCCCTCCCCCATTCATGCTCTGTCTCTCTCTGTCCCAAAAATAAATAAATGTTGAAAAAAAAAAAAAAAATTTTAAAAATTATATAAACTTTCAAAGAGAGATCAGGTTACTTAAAAAGGAAAGAGAATCAGAACTGCTATCACAATCCTCATGGATAGTACTAGAGTCCAGGAGAATAAAAAGAAAAGGAATACTGTTTAGAGACTTTTGAAAGAAGTAAATGTAATCCAAGAATTCTATGCCTGGCCAGAATATCATTTATATGGAAGTTGGAGAGAGTTCTCATTGGTGGGTCCCCTCTCCCCGGGGCCTCCCTCAACCTGCCTATGCCTGAGTGAGTAATAAACCTTTGAATTACTTGCTGTTGTGTCTCTGGTGGGGTATGTCTTGACATGAATCCCTTTAAATGAGGGAAGAGAGGGCCTAGCAGTGGGCAGTGCCAAACCATAAGAAGTTGAAGAAAGGCATTTTCAAACATAAAAGGATTCAGAATTTATACCACATAAGAATACTTTTTGAGGAAATCATTAATGACAGAATACCTCAATTTAAAGACAATTAAAACTAAATAATAAATTCATTGTAGGGGTCTAAAGTAGAAGAAATAATGGGGTCCATGAACCTAGCAAAATATATAGTTATGTCAAAATACATGGTGGTATTATGTTTGTATAAGAAAGCACACTTCTCAAGAACAAGAATGAAACCAAAAGTCAAAGTGAACAATATCTTCAAAGAGCTGAAAGTAACTGTCAATTGAGACTTGCATATTCAACTAAACTATCTTTTACTAGCTAGGGTAAACTAAAGACATTCTCAGATTAAAAAAATATAAGAGGGGCGCCTGGGTGGCGCAGTCGGTTAAGCGTCCGACTTCAGCCAGGTCACGATCTCACGGTCCGTGAGTTCGAGCCCCGCGTCAGGCTCTGGGCTGATGGCTCAGAGCCTGGAGCCTGTTTCCGATTCTGTGTCTCCCTCTCTCTCTGCCCCTCCCCCGTTCATGCTCTGTCTCTCTCTGTCCCAAAAAAAAATAAACGTTGAAAAAAAAAATTAAAAAAAAATATATAAGAGTTTGCCATTAGAAAAACTTAATGAAGGAATTTTTAAAAATGTACTTAGGAAGAAAGAAAATGGACCCAAAATAAGTTTTAAGAGACAAAAGGAAAAAAATGAGCAAAGATATTGGTAAACATCTAAACAAACTGATAAATTTAAACATATCATCTTTAATACAATAATTTCTAATTTAGGAGTTTAAAAAAAATAAAACTAAGGGGTGCCTGGGTGGATCAATTGGTTGAGCGTCTTACTCTTGGTTACAGCTCAGGTCACGATCTCATAGTTCATGGGTTTGAGCTCCATGTTGGGCTCCATACTGGCAGCGCAGAGCCTGCTTGGGATCCTCTCTCCCTCCTTCTCTCTCTTCCCCTCCCCCGCTCACATGTGTTCTTTCTCTGTCTCTCAAAATAAATAAACATATAAATAAATAAATAAAGCAAGCAAGCAAGCAAGCAAGCAAAAATACTGGCCAAGAATAGTACATAATTTGATGGAGGGTGATCAAAGTTCAGTACCTTCTACTATTCAGTCAGGAGTGTTAAGACATTGATTAACCTCACACTTCATTAATACATATAAATGGAAAAAATCCAAATAAAACCTTGAAAAGAAAAACAATGCCTAACTTCTAAATAATTAGAGAAAAAATGGAAAAATGAAAACAAATACACTATCATTCAAAATGAAGAGCAAGAGGAGATAAGAAAGGAGAAAAATAGGACAAATTTTTAAAAGGCAGATTAAGACAAATGCAAATATATACTAAATTCCATTGAATGTTAATGGCTTAAACTTCCCAGTTAAAAGATGAAGACTGTCAGGTGGATTTTAAAATTCCAGCTATATACTACTCACCAGAAACATACCTAAATCATAAAGACATAGAAAAACTGAATATAAAAGGAACAAAAATATATTCCAGGAAAATACAGAGCAATAAATGAAATTCAAAGTATCATAAATCAAAATGTTATAAGAAGCAGTGAAAGCATTACTTGAAGGGAAAGATACAGCTTTCAAATACTTACATATTAAAAAATAAAGTGTGAAAACTAAAGAACTTAAGTTGAACTTTAGAAGTTTAAAAAAAAAGGATTAACAAGGTGTGCCTCGGTGGATCAGTTGGTTACGTGTCCAACTCCTGGTTCCAGCTCTGGTCATGATCTCACACTTTGTGGGTTTGAGCCCCATACTGGGCTCTGTGCTGGCAACGTGGAGCCTGCTTGAGATCCTCTCTCTCCCTCTCTCTCTGCCCTTCCTCCCCTCATGCTGTCTCTGTCTCTCTCAAAATTAAAAAAAAAAAAAAAATTAAATTAAATTAAAAAAAAATAACAAAATAAAATCTAAGTTGAATGAAGATTAATAAAATGGAAAATGAAGATACAGTGGAGAGTATCAATTAAGCTGAAAAGTAGATCTTTGTAAAAACTTATAAAATAGAAAATCCTCTAGTAAGATTGATCAAGAAAAAAAGAGAATAAATAAAATAATATTAGGAGTGAGATGATGGCTGTAACTTCAGATAAAGAAGAATTTTTTTAAAGGGACTATTATAAAAATTTTATGCCAATAAATTTTAGATGTAAGAATATCCAAATTTCTAGAAATATATATCCTACTAAAACTGTTTTAAGAGGCACCTTGGTGGCTAAGTTCATAGGTGAATTCTACCAAACTTTCAAATAATCAGATGTTCCAATCTTACACAAACTCCACCAGAGATCAGAAAAAGAGGACTACTCCCCAATTTAGCCAGTGAAGTTACTATATAATAGTCACATCCAAAGAAAACAAGGATATACAAAAAAGAAAAATTACAGGCCCACCTCACCCATGAACATAGATGTAGAAATGTAAACAAAATGTAAGCAAACCCAAACTAGCAGTATAAAAAGATAGTATATCATGAGAAAGCTGGGTTTATCCCAGAATGCAAAATCTATCAAATATATATATATATATATACATATATATATATGTATATATATATACACATATAATTAACCACATTAACAGATTCAAAGAAGAAAAACTATATGAAAGTTTTAATTAATACAGAAAAGTTTTGATAAAATTCAACACTAACTCATCAAGAAAGGTACTGTAAGCTAGGAGTAGAATTTCCTCACCCTGTACAGGGCATGATTATTTATGGTAAAACATTATGGAAGAATTCCTCTGAAAATCAGGAAGAAGACAAGCATACCTACAATTATCCATCTACTAAACATTTTACTGAAGGTCCTAACAGCAGCAGTAAAATAAGAAACAATAAAAAGTTTAAGTTTGTAAAGGAAGAAACAAAAATAATCATTTTCACAGAAGATATTACTTTATACATAATAAATAAAATAAATTATTAGAATTAATAAAGAATTTAGCAAGGTTGCTGGATATAAAATATTCAAAAATCAACTGTACTTCTACACAACAGCAACTTTCAAACATAGCTTATTAATATCATTTATAATAGAAACCAATAGATATGGTACCTAAAAACAGATCTGAAAAAAGCTGAATAAGACATTTATGAAGAATAATTGACACATTAAAGAAAGCCTAAGTAAATGGAGAGATGTGTCATGTTACTACATAGAAAGATTCAAAAATGTTGAAATATCATGACTTCTTCCCAAACTGATGCAGATATTACAATAAAAATTTCAACAATGCTTTTTTATAAAAACCAATTCTAAAATATATATCAGAGAGCAAAACCCAAAATTAGACAAGGCATTGCTAACAAGAATGAAATGGGATTTTTCCTAGTGGTTAGATTTTTTTTTTTTTTGGAAGTTATACTAATTAAGATAGTATTGCTATTGACACAGGGAGAGACAAAATAAACAACGAAACAGTAGAAAACTAAGAAACACAACTCTGTATACATTATAATGATAAAGACAGAGATGGCACTGTTGGTTATAAGGGGAAAGAATGGACTTTTAATTAAATAGTGCTAGAACAACTGATTATAAGGAAACAATAAAATTGGATTCCTATTTCACACCAAAAACAAAAATCACTTCTAGACATATTCATGTATAAAAGACAAAACTTCAAACATTTCAAAGAAAATATAGTAAATCTATGACCTCAGAGTAGAGATTTATTATACCAGACACAAAAATCACTAATAAAACATAAAGAATGATAAATATGACTATACAGTAATGAAGAATGGCCCATAAAGTTCACTATAAAGAAAGTTAAAACAGGGGCGCCTGGGTGGCTCAGTTGGTTGAGCATCTGACTTCGGCTCAGGTCATGATCTCACCGTTTGCAGGTTCAAGCCCCGCATCGGGCTCTGTGCTGACAACTCAGAGCCTGGAGCCTGCTTCGGATTCTGTGTGTATGTATGTGTATATGTGTGTATGTATGTATGTGTGTGTGTGTGTCTCTCTGTGTGCCTCTTCCCCACTCATGCTGTGTGTCTCTCAAAAATAAATAAATGTTAAAAAGAATTAAAAAAAAAAGAAAGTTAAAACATAATCCACAAGCTAGACTACACACACACACATACACATATACACACACCTAAACACACAGACACACATATACATTAATAGAAACTTCTTCCAAACAGGGAAAAGAAAAAAAATCCATGGAAAAATAGTCAAAGGATATAGGAATACAGATAATAAATATATCATGAGATGTTAATTTCACTACTAATCAGAAAAATGCAAATTAAAAAGTAATACCATTTTTTATCACAATACTAGCAAAAAATAAAAATACTGCTGATATCCAAAGTTGCTGAGTTGATATTTGGCCCATCACATTTCATACTTCAAAATTCTTTTTTTTTTTTTTTTAAACGTTTATTTATTTTTGAGACAGAGAAAGACAGAGCATGAACGGGGGAGGGTCAGAGAGAGAGGAAGAGACAGAATCCGAAGCAGGTTCCAGGCTCTGAGCTGCCAGCACAGAGCGCGACGCGGGGCTCGAACTCACAGACCGCAAGATCATGACCTGAGCCAAAGTCGGATGCTTAACCAACTGAGCCACTCAGGTGCCCCCATACTTCAAAATTCTTACAAATACCACACATTATGCCACTGCGAATTTCAAGTGGCAAACACCACACTTCCATTTCCAACTATACTATAGACTAGATAGCTTGAAATCTTCCTGCTACAAAACATTCAAAATGATTGGCTAAAATAGGAAAACATAATCTTAAATTCATAGTGGAAAGGATATGGAAAGGAAAAGATCATCTCAAGGGTCAAAAGCAAATAAAGAACTGGAACCAGAGTAGTTTAAAAAGTAGATGTGATAGCAGCCCTGGGAGGTGAAAATGATGTAGCACTCTTCTCCATAACCTACTAAGGATTTGGTTTTACCGCTCACGAGGAATAAAGTCTCGAGCAACATGAGGTAGGAAGTTGAAACCAAGATGCCCAAAGAAGCCAGGATTTATGATGAAAGAGTAAACTAGAAAACAAATCTAACTACTAGTACAAGTAAATTACAATAAAGAATCTTTTTTTTTAACATTTATTATGAGAGACATATAGCGTGAGGAGAGAAAGAAAGAGACACAGAATTGAAGCAGGCTCCAGGCCCTGAGTTGTCAGCACAGAGCCGGATGTGGGGCTTGAACTCACGAACCGTGAGACCATGACCTGAGCCAAAGTCGGACGCTTAATCGACTGAGCCACCCAGGCACCCCTATAATAAAGAATCTTATCTGACCTGGCCTGGATCAGCTGTGGGGGAAAAAAAGTGTTACCTAGAACTTTGCTATGGACTCCTTCTCATGTAGACTTGGGATTTGGATTTATACAACTCAAATGATTAGAAGCCCCCAAACCAAGTTATTAATATAAAAAGGGTTCCAGGCTGATAATGAAGCAAACTCAAAACTTCACTGGGAGGACATACCCTGCATCCAAACCACATAGGATGCCTACAGATAAAGAAAGCCCTGCTGAAAACAAACACACAATTCAAAACTAACAAACATGTGAAAAACCAATCAGCAGACACAACCAAAGCACTATTACACTCTCAACAACTTCAAATATTAGAACAGATAAAGGACTATAAAATAAATATCCTAAATTATTAAAGAAGCAAAAAAGAAACTTGAAGTATGAAAAGAACAAGATACTATGTGAAAAGACTTGAAAACAAAACAATTAGGCTTTCTAACCAAAATCAAAAGTATAACGTGTTCATTAAAAGTCAATAGATAATTTTTAAAAGTTAGTTTAGCTGAAAAAAAAAGTTAGTTTAGCTGAAAGGAGAAGCAGTGGACTGAAAATAAATCTCAGGAATTACCCTAAAGGCAACACACAGAAACAAAGCAATAGACAATAAGAAAGAAGGATTAAAACTTGGAGGACAGAACAAGTTCCGATTTATTTATCTGTAGTTCCAGAAAGGAAAAACAGAAAATGGCAAATGTAATATTCAAAATTATAATGATTAGGAATATTTCACAGCTAATAAAAGACATGAACCCTTTGATTCAGGAAAAAAATCCTAAATGTGATAAATAAATACAAAATCTGAAACTTAGAGACATCATGGGGAAACTGCAGAACCCAAAGACAATGAGAAGACCTTAAATGAAGCCATAGAGAAGAGGGAAGTTATGCAGGTTGGGTTCTCCAGAAGCAGACAGTGAGACAGAGTTTTGGGTACAAAGTGTTTGTTAGAGATCAACTCCAGTGGCAGCAAGACTGAGCAGAGGAAAAAGACACACTGATGTGGCCTGACAAAGCTTCAGTCAACCCAGCAGAGATTCAGGATCTAGAATTAACCTTCAGAGTGCCCTACATTGGACTGAAATAGTTAGGCCTTTATATCTCTATCTTGTTTGGTCACAGAATACAGGCTGACCCAGGAAGGATGTGAACTCAGGCAATGCAGCTCTCTTCTGCTGAAGAAGACCCTGAAAGAGCTGACAGGTAGATGCTGTGTGATGTCCCCACAGTTGGAGAGCATGTCTCTCCTTGAATGGGGATCTGGTACATCTCTATATCTACCCTGGAAGTTATCTACATAGGAATGACAATTCAACAGACAGCATTTATTAACAACAACAACAACAAAAATGCAGAAAACAACCAGATAGTAACTTCAAAAAACGAGGAAAGTAACTGGCAACCTAAATTTTAAACCCAACCAATTCATCATTCAAGAGTAAAAATGAAATAAAGCTATGCCAAAAATAATTAATTAAAAATAAAAGTGCTCAACACTAACTGATCTTCTGAAAGAACTATTAAAAGATGTATATCAGAAAGAAAGAAAATGAACCCACAAGGGAGGGCTAAAATGTAAGAAGAACTAGTAAGCAAAGGAATATATAAACATATGGCTAAATTTAACTGTATGTGTTTTTAAGACGATTAATTTGGAAGGTATAAAAACAAGATGGAATTAAAGCTCAGGAAAATAGTAATGTGCAATGAAAAGGGAGCCATCAGAGTTAAACTATCCTAAGATTCATATATTTGATATGAGGAATGTAAAGTTGTTTGACCTTAGCATAGTTAAGTCAATTACACTTTTAGCACTTAAAGGGTCACCATAAAGGAATAATAATAAAATGCTGAATATCCAAACCAGCAGGGTGTTAAAATTTAATAAAGAAAATTCCAATCCTTATCAAAATTCCAAAGGAATTTTTCACAGAAATAGAACTTCCCTAAAATTTGTATGGAACCACAAAAGTCCCCAAATAGCCAAAGCAATCTTAAGAAGAACAAAGCTGGAGGCATCACATTTCCTGATCTTGAACTATATTACAAAGCTATGATAATCAAAACAGCATGGTACTGGCATAAAAGCAGATATGTGAGACAGAATCAAGAGACCAAAAACAAACCCATGCATACATGGTCAATTAATTTTATGACAAAGGAGTCAAGAATATACAATGGGGAAAGGGCAGTCTCTTCAACAAATCGTGTTGGAAAAGTAGGCAGTGCCACATGCAAAAGAATTAAACTGAACCACTTTTTTTTTTGTTTTGTTTTAAAGTTTATCTTTGAGAGAGAGAGTGCGCATACAAGAGAGAGGGAGGGAGACAGAATCCCAAGCACTGTCAGTGCAGAGCCCTATGTAGGGCCCGAATTCACGAAGCGTGAGATCATGACCTAAGCCAAAACCAAGAGTCAGACGTCTAGCCAACTGAGCCACCCACGCACCTCCACTGCCCCAACTTCCTTACATCATACACAAAAATAACTCAAAATGAATTAAAGACTTGAATGTAAGACCTGAAACCATTAAAATTCCTAGAAGAGGGGCGCCTGGGTGGTGCAGTCGGTTAAGCGTCCGACTTCAGCCAGGTCACGATCTCACGGTCCGTGAGTTCGAGCCCCGCGTAGGGCTCTGGGCTGATGGCTCGGAGCCTGGAGCCTGTTTCCAATTCTGTGTCTCCCTCTCTCTCTCTGCCCCTCCCCCGTTCATGCTCTGTCTCTCTCCGTCCCAAAAATAAACGTTGAAAAAAAATTAAAAAAAAAAATTCCTAGAAGAAAACATAAGCAATAAGCTCCCAGACATCAATCTTGGCAATGACTTTTTGGATTTGACACCAAAACCAAAGGCAAAAAAAGCAAAAATCAACAAGTGGAACTACATACAACTAAAAAACCTCTACAGAGCAAAAGAAACCATCAATAAAATGAAAATGCAACCTACTGAGCAGGAGTAAATGTCTGCAAATCATATATCTAATAAACAGTTAATATCCAAAACATATAAACAACGCATACCACACAATAGCAAAAAAAAAAAAAACAAACAAACCCACAACACACACACACACACACACACACACAAAAAAAAAAAAACACCCACAACTATCCAATTTTAAAAATTGGCAGAAGATATAAATAGGCATTTTTCTAAAGAAGATATACAGATGGCCCAGAGGTACCTAAAAAAGTGCTCATAATCTCTAATCATCAGGGAAATGCAATCAAAACCACACTGAGATATCACTTCATGCCTGTCATAATGATTAGTATCAAAAAAGGCAAGAAATAGTAAGTGCAAGTGAGGACGTGGAGGAAAGGGAACCCTTGTGCACTATTGGCGGGAATGTAAATTGGTGCATCCACTATGGAAAACAGTATGGAAGTTCTCAAAATATTAAAAGTAGAACTACCACATGACCCAGCAATTCCACTTTTGGGTGTTTGAAAACAAAAACACTAACTTGATAAGACCCATGCACTCCCATGTTCATTGCTTACAATTACTTACAATAGTAGCCAAGACATGGAAACAACTTGAATGTCCATCAATGGATGAATGAATAAAGAACGTGTGATATATACATATAATGAAACATTATTCAGCCATTAAAAAGAAAGTAGTCTTTCATCTGTGACAATATGAGTAGAACTTGAGGGCATTATACTAAGTGAAATAAGTCAGACAAAGGAAGACAAACACCATATGATCTCAATTATGTGTGGAATCTAACAAACAAACAAAAACCCAAACTCATAAATACAAAGAAAACCTTGGTCGTTTCCAGAGATGGGAGGTGGAGAGTAGGCCAAAGGGGTGTGGGTGATGAAAAGGTATAAACTTCCAGTTATAAAATAAATAAGTCCTGGGAATGTATTGTACAGCATGGCAACTATAGTTAATTATATTGTGTTGTATATTTGAAAGTTTCTAAAAGAGTAAATATTAAAAGTTCTCATCACAAGAAAACAAACGAGGGGTGCCTGGGTGGCTTGGTCAGTTAAGCGTCCGACTTCGGCTCAGGTCATCCCCACATCAGGCTCTGTGCTCACATCTGGGAGCTTGGAGCCTGTTTCGGAATCTGTGTCTCCCTCTCTCTCTGCCCCTCATTCATTCATTCATTCTCTCTCTCTCTCTCTCTCTCTCTCTCTCTCTCTCTCTCTCTCTCTCAAAAATAATAAACATTAAAAAAAGAAAAAAAAAAGAAAAAACGTAACTATGTATGGTGACAGATACTAACTAGACTTATAGTAGTGATCATTTCACAATATATACAAATACATAATCATCATGTTGTACACCTGAAACTAATATTATATATCAGTTATATCTAAACAAAAAGAAAGAAAGAGATCTCAATCAAGCTAATAAGATACAGAAGCAAAAAAAAAAAAAAAATAGATACAAAACATACCAGGTAAATAAAAAGTATATAATAAAACTGAAATAAATACATTAGTAATCACAATGTACTAATTAGTCTAAATGCATTGATTAAAAACTGTCATATTTGATTTAAAAAAAAAAAAGCCACCAGGGGTACCTGGGTGGCTCAGCTGGTTGAGCATCAGACTCTTTTTTTTTAATGTTTATTTATTTTTGAGAAAGAAAGAGAGACAGAGCATGAGCAGGGGAGGGGCAGAGAGAGACAGAGACACAGAATCAGAAGCAGGCTCCGAGCTGTCAGCACAGAGCCTGACATGGGGCTCAAACTCATGGACCATGAGATCATGACCTGAGTCGAAGTCGGATGCTTAACTGACTGAGCCACCCAGACACCCCAAGTGTCAGACTCTTAATCTCAGCTCAGGTCTTGATCTCAGGGTTGTGAGTTCAAGCCCTGCACTGGGCTCTGTGCTTAAAAAAAAAAAAAAAAAAGGATTTCAGTCATCAGTTTGGAGCTTCTGGGTGGTTCAGTCAGTTAAGCATCCCACTCTTGATTTTGGCTCAGGTCATGTTCGTGAGATTGAGCCCCATGTCGAGCTCTGCGCTAATGATGCAGAGCCTGCTTGGGATTCTCTCGCTCTTTGCCCCTCCTGTGCTTGTGCTCTCTCTCTCTAAATAAATAAACATTAAAAAAAAAAAAAGAAAATACCATTTTAGTTATGTCTACACTGGTCTAAAATCTTCCATGGCTCCTTAATTCTTGATCCTAAAAGTACTCCAAATTGGTACTGCCCTACACATTCATCCAAGCCTATTTCTTACCTGTCCCCAATACAAGTCATCTGTCCTAAGCAAACCAAACTGCTAATGGAATCTCTATCGTGTAGCATTTATATGCTTGGGTTGGGATTAGATTAAAAAGGTTCACATCCTGGTTTACCATTTATTAACCTCATGAACTTGGGTAAGCTACTTAACCCTTATGATCATCAGTCTTATTGATAAAACAAGACACTGTTAATATCTAACTCCTAGTCCTATTGTGAGAATTTATAAAGATAACCAGTGCCTGGTATATTGTACCTGCTCCATAAACACTGACACATGCTTTTATTCATATTGTTACCATCTACTAGAACACCCCTCTTCGTCCTCCCATCTATTCAAACCTTACTCAGGCTCAAAGGCCAACTCCAGTACCTCTTCTTTCAAAAAGCCTTCATCAGGGGCGCCTGGGTGGCTCAGTCGGTTAAGCGTCCGACTTCAGCCAGGTCACGATCTCGCGGTCTGGGAGTTCGAGTCCCGCCTCAGGCTCTGGGCTGATGGCTCAGAGCCTGGAGCCTGTTTCCGATTCTGTGTCTCCCTCTCTCTCTGCCCCTCCCCCGTTCATGCTCTGTCTCTCTCTGTCCCAAAAATAAATAAACGTTGAAAAAAAAAAAAATTCAAAAAGCCTTCATCATTACTCTAAGGGAGACTTCATTTATCTCCCTCTTCTACAAAGTACAGTAGTTATTAACCATGTGGAGGAGGGGGAGAGAGTCAAAAATGCCTTAAAGAATCTAATGGGGGGGGGGGCAATCTTCTATTCACAAAAAATGCACATGCATACACACATACATTTGCATAAAACATCAGGGGATTCGTGTCCTTCGTAAGTTCACCCATGGAACCCCAATTAAGAATCTCTGTATTTGGGTGCCTGGCTGACTCAGTTGGAAGAGCATGCGACTCTTGATCTCAAGGTCATGAGTTCCAGCCTCATGTTGGGTGTTGAGATTACTAAAAAATAAAATAAAATAAACTTAAAAAAAATTTAAAAAGAACTTGTGTCTTCAAGTGTGTTTCACCATCACTCATTCTTTCTACCTGAGACCATCTTAACAAAAGAACAAGATGCTACATTGAGCTAGATGCAGCATAAAGAAGCTAGTGAAACTCAACTCATAGATAAGGAAACTGACAAAGAAGTGAAGTGACTTACAAAACTACACAAACGTATAGAGTAGCAGAGATGGAGCCAGAATCTGTCTCCTGATTATCCCTCTAGGTTTCTTTGCAAAAGTGGCTTGAATAATTTATACCCAACTCACAGAACTCTAAAATTGAGATATAATGTTAGCCCATTTTTCAGGTGGGTAATGACCCCTTAGATAATTTGTCCCCAGGTAATCAGGCCAGAAATTAGCAAGATTTATTCTCAGAATGATAGTTACTAAACATACCAGCAATATTATGGTATTTTATTCTACTTTCCCTTCCTGATATTGAAATTCTCTCATTAGCTTTATCTGAAGCAACACCAAACCAGGAAACACAAAACTGCCCCAATTTTATTATGTGAGGGCATTAACTTCGAAGCTTTTTAAAAAACTTTTCTACAACTGCAACATTCAAAGATCTAGATACGGTCTAGATCTTGGACGCAGACAGACACAAATAAAGTCAATTCACAATCTTTCATTCTCAGACCTGACTTTATAAATACAAACATTTTATAAATATGTCGTCTATCTTCTTCCCTCTGAGACATTTTTCCAGAGCAACTAACAAATAGTAATATGGATTATACCCTGCTCACTCTCTACCCTATGTTCCAAGTCTCAAAGAAGTTTAATAGTAAGGAAAAAAAAAAAAAAAGAAAGAAAAACGTCATAAATAACCTACAGAACACAGTAATCAACCTCTACATTTTTAAAAATTGATTAGTACTCATGTAGTCAGTCTTCTCGTGCATTCAAGGAGTTGTTTCACTATGTGGAGTCATACAACCAGCCTAGGAAATGAGATCAATGACTCAGGAAGAGGAGGAGGTTTGTAAAATGAGGAATATTGGTCAAAAACTTTAATTAGCAACACAGAAAAGAAAGTACTTTATAGAAAAATAATAGTGGAGTGCCTAAAGAGCACAAGTTTTCAACAAAAGAAAAATATCTTAGAGATGAATGGTGAAGCCCACCTAGCCAAAACCTTTCATTTTCCAGATGAATAAACTGAAGCCTGAAACCTAAATTGTATCACCTCTAAAATTCATACACTTTCCAGAGAAGGGAACCTGAGAACCCAGCATAAGAAGTCAGCTTGCCCAGAGGCTACTGGGTGGCTCAGTCGGTTAAGTGTCCAACTTCAGCTCAGGTCATGATCTGAGGTTCATGGGTTTGAGCCCCGTGTCAGGCTTTGTGCTGACAACTCAGAGCCTGGAGCCTGCTTCAGATTCCGTGTCTTCCTCTTCCTCTCTCTCTCTCTCTCTCTCTCTCTCTCTCTCTCTCTCTGCCCCTTCCCCACTCATGCTCTCTCTCTCTCTCTCTCTCTCTCTCTCTCTCTCTCTCTCAAAAATAAATATTAAAAAGAAAAAAATTTTAAAGAAGTCAGCTTGCCCAGCTGAAAAGTCACGCTGTCTTGGATAATGAGGCAAGTATAATAAATACTGGAAAATTCCAGGAACATTATTTATACATTCTCAATAATAAGTCCTTCTTAAGCCTTGGAGGAAAGTACACACACCACAAGCAACAGGATCGTCTGCATTACAAGTGGCTCAGGGACCTAGATTAGACTGCAGTGCACTTCCGGATGCTGACAAGGATACAGTGTCACACCTAATTGTCCTTAAGGCTTTTTTCGTTTGCTTTCTTTAGCAAGTAAAAACACCTAGAAAAAGTGTAGGCTACAGAATTTACCCTATATGTGGTCATACTTTTAGTGTTTCTATCCATTGTTTTTATTTTTCATAAATGTATTCTAAAAATAATGGAGTTAACAAAGATTAGAAACAATTCTAGGTTAAGAGGGACCAAGAATTACTGTTTATTTGGCATAACAATAGCTTCACATGTATTCTTTATATTGCTTATGTGGGAAATTTAGCAGAAAAAGTTTATTGGCAGATTAATACATGTTTACACACGGCCGATGATTGCAAGGACAAATTGAAATCTGCATGGCAATGAAGTTGCTTTCCTTAGGAGAAAGAAATTCAGGACTCAGATGCCTAGAGTAAATCTACTCTAAACTTTTACAAAAATCATTCAGACTCTATTAAGAAAAACAGGGACGCCTGGGTGGTTCACTCAGTTAAGCGTCCTACTCTTAATATCAGCTCAGGTCATGATCTCACAGTTCATGAGTTCAAGCTCCGCATTGGTTTCTGCACTGACAGTGAGGAGCCTGCTTGGGATTCTCTCTCTCTCCCTCTCTCTCTGTTCCTCCCCTGCTTGTGCTCTCTCTCTCAAAACAAACTTCAAAAGAAAAAAAAGAAAAGAAAAACACAAAGAGATTCTTTGTTCTTTGCAATTTTACTTTCATAAGTTAAAATATAATAGAAAATGATTTTTTAAATTTTTTTTTCAACGTTTTTTATTTATTTTTGGGACAGAGAGAGACAGAGCATGAACGGGGGAGGGGCAGAGAGAGAGGGAGACACAGAATCAGAAACAGGCTCCAGGCTCCAAGCCATCAGCCCAGAGCCTGACGCGGGGCTCGAACTCACGGACCGCGAGATCGTGACCTGGCTGAAGTTGGACGCTTAACCGACTGCGCCACCCAGGCGCCCCAAAAATGATTTTTTAAATAAATGGATCTAAATTTTCTGTTACTGGATTCTTTGAGTGCAAACATCCTAAAGTTCTGGAACTTTAGTTTTCTTTTTATATCAATCTTTTATTCTTATATTGAACTTCTTACGGAGATAAAATATAAAGCCTAACACCAATCTCAATCCCTTGTGATTTAGTGAAGAAGTCTTATGAATGAAAACCATCAGCCAGTGGTGCTTACATATCATACAGGTGGTGATAAGATTTTGGGAAATGCAGTTTTCTCAGAAAACTGCATTTGCCAATTTTTGAAAAACAGAAACCATTGTGTATTTTACAGACAGCAATCAACTTAAGTCAATTCTAAAATGCTACCATCATTTTTCTATCCTAAAATCCAAAGTTCTTTCTAGGCAAATGTACAATGTTTGGTAATTATTCTATCTGCTTCAGTACTAACTACACAAAATCTGAATGCTATGTCTTCTATGTTCATTTGTAAAACAAAACAATGGATTTTTATATAGGTTTCTGACTAAAACTGCACATGAATACGCAGATTTTGTCTATAATGAAGAAATTTTCAAAATTAATTTTTACCTTCAAGTACTTCCAAATTAAAATTATAAATCAGTAAAAATGAACCATGTGGAAATAACATAAGCATTTCAAGGGCCCTTTTCTGCTATTTTATCAAATTACTGGCACATTGAACTTCCTAGACAAAAACAATCAAAATAACTATGTTCACAGCAGGATTAAAGATTGAATCATCCCTAGCAATTTCCGCTACCAAAAAGGGGCAACTGAGAAACATTTAGAAAGTAAATCTAAGTTAACGCACCATCCAAAAAATGGAAAAAAAAACGCTTACAAAAATGTTTTACTAAACAAAGTTATGTTTTGAGGAAACATAAAGGTATTACTTCCGTGCCTTCTTGCCCCTGACTGGGGAGAAAAAAATCTCCTTCTAGGTTCACTTTTATTATTGAAATATTTCTCAGTAGTTGCTACGAAAATGTAATTGTTGATTTTTCTGTCCTGTGCCTCATTTTTGCCATTCTTGAGAAATGTTCTTAAGGCTCTAGAAAGGTAGCTAAGATAGAAAAATAAGAGTGAGGAATAAATATTTAGAAAACAAGCCTAAGGAGCACTATGATGCCATAGAGTAAAGAGCTATTCGGGGCCAGATCATGACCATCCAAGACCAAGAATAATCATTATTTTGATAGGTAGAAAAGGGAGTTTATGAGAAGCGTGATTTTGCCAGATGGGTGGAAGATAAGTCTTCTGGACTGACCTGAAGAATGAAAGCAAGGAACTGGAAGGATGCTCCTAGAATAGCTCCCTGGGTATCGGTCAGAGTCCTGGCAGGAAACAGGTAGCAGTCAAGCCAGGTAACTTAACAAAGATCAACAAAGGGAATATTACAAAGATGTGGGCATGGTTTAAGGAAACTCACAAAGAGTAGTGCTACAACAGCAAGAGCCATACCAACCTCTAGGCCTCCAGCAACCAGGGTAGCCAACTAGAGGATCTAAGAGAGGGTAGCTAAATGGAGAGCGCTGCCTAATTGGAGCTATGGCCTTTCAGAAGGAACCAACCAACCACAGCAATCTGCAGAGAGCTAGAGGCACAGACGCCCTCACCTTAACCTCTTTATACCCTGTGATCTTGGATCATTGCCTCCTGCTGGCCACATCTCACTGGAAGCCAGGGACAGAGAGCAGAGTGGAGAGAGGATCTGGAGAAGCAGATGGAAGAGACCCAGTCTAAGGGCAAGGTTGCAGTAGTGAGAATGAGAAGGATACAGTACAGAGTCAAAGTTAACAGAACTTTTAGACTGACTGGATTTGGAGCTGGGAAAAGAAAAGTCAAGGATAACATCATAGTTTCAAGCTTGAGTAACTAGCCTAGAATGATGATAACATCAACTGAGGTGCTTTTACTAACCATTGTATTCCCAATATCCAACACAGTACCTTGGCCATGAAAGGACTTCCATAAACTTTTATTGGGAGAAAAAAATGTGGATGGATGGATGATGGAAGAAACAAATTTTCAGGAAGATGATGTGTAATTTAGTCTTAGATGTATTGAGTTTAGAGTATTGTGAAAGAGCCCACCAAGTGGTTTGAGATTTGATTCTGGAACTCTGAAAAGGAAAGGAATAAAGATGTACCTCTAAGAACCAGCTGCACAAAAGTGGCAGCTGACACAATGAAAGTGGATGAAATGGCATAGAGAGCAGGTATAAAGACAAAAGCAGAGTCTGATGACCAAACTTGGGATCTGTCTGTATTATGGGACAAAAGAAGGGAAACAAAGAGAAAAGGCAAAGGGGAAAAAACAACAAACGATGTACAGCCATTGGCTGTACTGCTAAAATATATTCCCATATATTTACACATCCTTGGTAGGCTTCCTTTTTCCTGACACTACCAAGTCTCACCTAACATAAAAATGATACGAATGGAGACCAGCACTTACCTACTTGCCTCACTAAGAAATTTTTAAGCCATTTTACTAATTTTGCTCATCTTGAATCTAACAGCCAACATTAATCCTTTTTTGAATTCAAAAAAGTCTATTTAATAGGTTTATTCATTTAAGCAATCATGTATCAAACACCTGTTATGTATCCAGAGTTATCATTGGCAAAGTAAATGATGGGAGACTCAAGTCATTATTACACTATATGTCAACTAACTTCTATTTAAATTTTTAAAAAATTAGAATAAAAAACATTCATCATAAAACAATTAGAGGGGCGCCTGGGTGGCTCAGTCAGTTAAGCGGCCGATTTCGGCTCAGGTCATGATCTCGCGGTCCGTGAGTTCGAGCCCTGCATCAGGCTCTGTGCTGACAGCTCAAAGCCTGGAGCCTGTTTCAGATTCTGTGTCTCCCTCTCTCTCTAACCCTCCCCCGTTCATGCTCTGTCTCTCTCTGTCTCAAAAATAAATAAACGTTAAAAAAAAATTTTTTAATAAATAAAAAATAAAACAATTAGAGTTCAATTAAGAGCTGACACATATGATTCAAACCAAATAGCATTTCATACAGTGAGAATTCATACCATTTAACACCTGTTGACATCTGCTTTTTTTTTTTCCCTAACTCAGAAGATTGACAGAAGAGCTAAAACCTACAAACATGTACTTCCTATTAAAAGCTCAATCATACCACACTGTAAATTTCTCTTAACCTTTTTTCTTCTCCACTGTTCCATATGGTCTCAGTAATCTTTGTATCTAGTGTCTGGTATATGGCAATCATTCAAATGTTTGTTGAATGAATGAATGAATCAGAAGCTAAGCCAAGCCCAGAACAGCTTTACCACTGTTCGTAACATTCTCCTATGGCAAATCACAAAACCTTTTAAGGGTCAAGGCAGTTACCTACTACGGCCTTCGACCTAGCCTTAACCCCACAATATGAGTGCTATTAAAAACTTGGTGGTAAGTGTTAAGACAAAGGCAGAAAAACTCCTGAAAATCCTAAAATGCTTTTAGAAAAGAAGAGGGATGCCTGAGTGGCTCAGTCAGTTAAGCATCTGACTCTTGATCTCAACTAGGTCTTGATCTCAGGGTCGTGAGTTCAAGCCCCACACTGGGCTACACATTGGGCATGAAGCCTACTTGAAGAAGAAGGAGAAGGAGAAGGAGAAGGAGGAGGAGGAGGAGGAGGAGGAGGAGGAGGAGGAGAAGAAGAAGAAGAAGAAGAAGAAGAAGAAGAAGAAGAAGAAGAAGAAGAAAGAAGATTGTATCACATTGTCTGATGCATGAAATGTGCTCACTAAATGTTTGATGAGTGAATGAACAAAGGAGAGCTGAGGAAAGACAATGAGCTCCAGAAACCAAACTCAGGGGGCAGGTACAATAGATAGGGCTGTGTCTAATGTCCTCTCTAGCTGAGACTCAACCGACTCTGCTTCCTAAGGGCTATGATATCTATGGGTTAATTTTCCAGCATAACCCCCTCTACACTACTCCTAACTTAAAAACAAAAAAACAAAAAACAGGCACCTGGTTGGCTCACTTGGTAGTGCATGTGACTCTTAATCTCAAGGTTGTAAATTCGAGCTCCACGTAGGGGATAGAGATTACTTTTTAAAAAAATAAATAAAGGGGGCACCTGGGTGGCTCAATTGGTTAAGTGTCCAACTTCGGCTCAAGTTATGATCTTGCGATTCGTGGGTTCAAGCCCTGTGTCAAGCTCTGTGTTGACGGTTCAGAGCCTGGAGCCTGCTTTGGATTCTGTGTCTCCCTCTCTCTCTGCCACTCTCCTGCTCATATTCTATCTGTCTCTCTCTCAAAAATAAACATTAAAATTAAAAAAAAAAAAAACCAAGCCAATAAACTGCAAAATCAGCAGTATGCCTCCCAAACTTGATGTACATACTCATAACCCAGAGATCTCCTTAAAAAGAAGGTTCTGAGGGCCTCCTGAGTGGCTCAGTCGGTTAAGTGTCTGACTTCAGCTCAGGTCATGATCTCATGGTTTGTGAGTTCCAGCCCCACATCGGGCTCTGTGCTGACAGCTCGGAGCCTGGAGCCTGCTTCAGATTCTGTGTCTCCCCCTCTCTCTGTCCCTCCCATGCTCATGCTCTGTCTCTCTGTCTCTCAATAATAAGTAAATGTTAAAAAAAATTTAAAAAAATAAATTCATAAAAGAAGGTTCTGAAAGCAAGGGATGTTTTTCCATCCCCATATCTGATCCCTGCTAAAGGTTTAAAACCTAGAAGAAGCCATCAGATATAATCACTTGATTATCTCCCTCTGGTGAAACCTCTCATAAAAGAGACTTACACTATCCAGTGTAGAAATCTAAGATACATAAAACTTAGTGCATTCCAAGGTAAATGCTGCATAATGGGGGCCTTATCTCAAAAGGAGAACTGACATCTCAAAAATATAGGGTGCTCAAAACTTTTACTGTCTGTCCTCTTAGGCATTCTGAACTCAGAATTTCCTGATCTCAATGACAAGGAACATAAACTTTTTGGAGCAAAAAAACACATCCAAATTATTGGTTAAGATTATCCTACATGTAATATTGCCAGTTCATTTTTTTTTTTTTTTTTTTTTCAAGATTTGCCTCAATTAAAGCTTGGAGCTACTTTGTTGTCCTCAAAAAAAAAAAAAAAAAAAAAAAGGTTCTGAATCATTACATCTCAGTTAAAGCCAGAAACCAATTCTAACAACTTCCTGGTGATGCTATGCTGCTGGTCAACAGACCACACTTTTTATGTATCAAGAGCCTGAAAGACATTGCAGAGAGTATGTATACAATCTTAAAGCTGGAGTTAAGATCCCTCTTGCTCCCACATTTCCTGTTGTATAACCACAGACTCATCTTACAGCTCTGAGCCTTCTTTTGCCATCGGTGGAATATGGTGATTAACTACTGCTAACATTTACTGAGTGCTTACTACGTACCAAGAATTAATGTTCCATATTTATCAATTTATAAATTGAATTGGACTTAGGTTAAACAACCTGTTCAAAGCAGGTACTGTAAAGCTAGATCTGATTCTAGGTAGTTTGAGTCAAGAACCTAGTGTATAATCTCTGTGTAAGACTTTTTAGCTCCTAGAGCCATTACACAGATAAGTAATTGGTATTCAGGGGCGCCTGGTGACTCAGTCGGTTGAGTGTCCGACTTCCGCTCAGGTCATGATCTCACTATTCCGTGAGTTCGAGCTCCGCGTCGGGCTCTGAGCTGACAGCTCAGAGCATGGAGCCTGCTTCGGATTCTGTGTCTCCCTCTCTCTCTGCCCCTCCCCTGCTCATGCTCTGTCTCTCTCTCTCAATAATAAACATTTTTAAAAAAATTTTTAATAAATAACAATTGGTATTCACCTAATATTTATTGAGCGCTCATATGTTCCAGACCAAGCTCCCTTGGAAGCATATTAACTCATTTAACCGTATAAAAGCCCTAAGAGGTAGGTACTATTAGCACCCCATCTTACAGGTGCGGGTTTTTTTTTTTTAATGTTTATTTATTTTTGAGACAATGCGAGAGCCAGAGTGCAAGCAGCGGAGGAGCAGACAGAGGGGAGTCACAGAATCTGAGGTGGGCTCCAGGCTCTGAGCTTGTCAGCCTACAGCCCGACCCGGGGCTTGAACTCACAAACCGTGAGATCATGACCTTAGCCGAAGTCGGACGCTCAACCGACTGAGCCACTCAGGCGCCCTTTACAGGTTTTTAAATAGGCCCAAATACCCAAAGATCCCACAGCACAGCCAGGACTGGAACTCAGGCAGTCTCAACGACTAGAGACTGGAACTCAGGCAGTCTCACGGCAGAGCTCAGTGCTCTTCTACCACAAGCCTGGAGAGGATGCGATTCCAGGGCTCTGGGCTACCAGACACCAGCTCGCCGACGTGGGCGCACCCTCGCGTCCACTTAGGGAGGTCTAATTGCCAGCCCCTGCTCGCTTGCAAAGCAAATCAAATCTTCCACAATTAGCTTTATGTGTACCTGTGGGAAGTGTCTTTCTCGGCTCACACCCAGGACCCCCATGAACACGTCAGGGCTCTGGCAAAATATAATTTGTCTAATCCCAGAAAAAACTGAGAAGCTAAACATCCTGAGAACTGATTTACACTGAAATTGTTAACAGTCGCAGCGGGACCCCCTCAAACCGCGACCCCCCAAATTTGCACCGCCCCCTTAACGCCGCTACATCCTGGGAGCCACAGTCCCAATTAGGCCTGGAATTTGTAGTTTGGACTCCTCGAGCCAGCACCGCCTACCTCCGGGCCGCTGGTGAAGGGCCTCTGATAATCCCATCTGCTCTCCAATGCTGCTCTCTGCCGGCCTTTTCTCAGGTTGCCAGGACTGTAAACCCGTTCCGGGTGCTCCGGAAGCGAAGCTTTCTCTTCCGGAACAAGCGTCTGGGCGACCGCACGTGGTTGCGTTGCCCGGGCTTCTGCCGGCGTTTGCAGAGAAGTAATTTGGACTGTCTCCCCGAAACGAGTGAGCCCAGGCGGAGCCATGGAGGGCCAGAACGTGGAGGAGCTGCTGGCAAAGGCTGAGCGGGACGAGGCAGAGAAGCTGCAGCGCATCACAGTGCACAAGGAGCTGGAGCTGGAGTTCGACCTGGGTAACCTGCTGGCCTCGGACCGGAACCCCCCAACGGGGCTGCGGCGCGCGGGACCCTCGCCGGAGGCCGAGCTGCAGGCCCTGGCGCGGGACAACACGCAGCTGCTCATCAACCAGCTGTGGCAGCTGCCCACGGAGCGCGTAGAGGAAGCGCTGGTTGCGCGGCTGCCGGAGCCCACCACTCGCCTGCCGCGCGAGAAGCCGGTGCCCCGGCCACGGCCGCTTACACGCTGGCAGCAGTTCGCGCGCCTGAAGGGCATCCGTCCCAAGAAGAAGACCAATCTGGTGTGGGACGAGGTGAGTGGCCAGTGGCGACGCCGCTGGGGCTACCAGCGCGCTCGCGACGACACCAAGGAGTGGTTGATCGAGGTGCCCGGCGGTGCCGACCCCTTGGAGGACCAGTTCGCCAAGCGGATCCAGGCTAAGAAGGAACGGGTGGCCAAAAATGAGCTGAACCGGCTGCGTAACCTGGCCCGCGCGCACAAGATGCAGCTGCCCAGCACGGGGGGCATGCACCCTACGGGACACCAGAGTAAGGAGGAACTGGGCCGCGCCATGCAGGTGGCCAAGGTTTCCACTGCCTCTGTGGGGCGCTTCCAAGAGCGCTTACCCAAGGAGAAGGCGCCCCGGGGCTCCGGCAAAAAGAGGAAGTTTCAGCCCCTTTTCGGGGATTTTGCAGCCGAGAAAAAGAGCCAGTTGGAGCTGCTGCGTGTGATGAATAGCAAAAAGCCTCAGCTGGACGTGACGAGGGCCACCAATAAACAGATGAGGGAGGAGGACCAGGAGGAGGCGGCCAAGAGGAGGAAAATGAGCCAGAAGGGCAAGAGAAAGGGGGGCCGGCAGGGTGCTGGCGGCCAGAGGAAAGGTGGCCCGCCCAGCCAGGGAGGGAAGAGGAAAGGGGGCTTGGGAGGCAAGGTGAATTCCGGGCCGCCTCGCTTGGGTGGCAAGAGGAAAGGAGGACAACACCAAGGAGGAAAGAGAAGGAAGTAATTTTCATCCTCGGACCCGCCTGTAAACAAAGAACTATACTAAATGTTAAGTTCGGGGGGCGGGGGGGGATCAAAGAAAGCGGCTTCTGCTGCCTTCGTTGAACTTGAGGTTGAAGGGATAGGCTGACCTCCCCCACAAGACAGATGTAAATGTTGGACTTTACAAATGAATGTTTTTCCCACAACCAAGAATTTGGCTGGAGATTAAAGGATGTATTTAAGGACATAAGAATCAGGGAAAGAATTTGGTGGAAACTGGGAACAAGTTCTATTTTTTAAAACAAATCTTTTTTTCTTTTTAACTTTGAATATGGTGAGAGGGAGAGGAGAGTTGGTCATATTTCAGACTTGTAATTGATTTCTGCATTATTTTTATGACAAGTGTATCAAAGCAGAGGGGGGAACAGAAAGATTACATTTTCAAAACTGGACTTACAAGTAACTGTTAACCAAGGTTATTTAATAAAAGTGTCTGTGTCTAATGTTGCTTTTGACTTTTTGAGTGTTGGTAGAAATCCTAAGTAAAACCAAGGGGATACCTGGTTCAGATTATTTTCATTTACTTTCTAAAAAACATAAAGCATTTAATTTATGATGATTTCAGTGAGGCTTATTAGGAAAACTCATACTTCTTTTGGTATCAGATATAATATTGAAAGTGTAGTAAAACTGATACCTCTTTGTAAAAAGATTTTATTGCTTTTTTATACTGTGAAAACATTGCCTTGCTGTAAATTATAAATTTGGGCTTCACTAAATAATAGTACTAATCCTCATCAATCCAGAAAATAATTAAATCCTCTTCAACATATATGTCCCCAATTTTTCTTTTAACTTCAGTGGGGTCTGTTTTAAGAAGAGATAAAGAGGGGCACCTGGGTGGCGCAGTCGGTTAAGCGTCCGACTTCAGCCAGGTCATGATCTCGCGGTCCGTGGGTTCGAGCCCCGCGTCGGGCTCTGGGCTGATGGCTCAGAGCCTGGAGCCTGTTTCCGATTCTGTGTCTCCCTCTCTCTCTGCCCCTCCCCCATTCATGCTCTGTCTCTCTCTGTCGCAAAAATAAATAAACGTTGAAAAAAAAAATTAAAAAAAAAAAAAAAAAAAGAAGAGATAAAGAAACCCACCAAATATGGGGTGCCTGGGTGGAGCAGTCGGTTAAGCGTCCGACTTCAGCCAGGTCACGATCTCGCGGTCCGTGAGTTCGAGCCCCGCGTCGGGCTCTGGGCTGATGGCTCAGAGCCTGGAGCCTGTTTCCGATTCTGTGTCTCCCTCTCTCTCTGCCCCTCCCCTGTTCATGCTCTTGTCTCTCTCTGTCCCAAAAATAAATAAACGTTGAAAAAAAAAAAACCCACCAAATCTATAATTGGTACGCTGTTATCTTTGATTCATTTGTCAAACTGACCTGGTTTGATGAGGAGGTCAAATGTTGATAGCTACTATGGGTCTTTTTCCCTAATCTCAGTAACTTGTCTTTGTAAAAATGAATATCTTCTTTAAAGGATTCATAGTAGATCTAGATTCCAGGAGGGCCTTTTTGCTGCTGTTACAGCCCTGTGAGCCACTCTTACTGTTTTTTGGTCTGTCAATTGATAGGAAATTAAAGTTGGGAGTTCATTTTGTCTTTTTTTCCAGTGTTGCCTCATTTTTATAAGTTACCTTTAGAAATTGCTATGGAAAAAAAGCAAATTTCATATTCCAAATTTCATACGTAACAAAAATTTCAAAATTCATAATACATTAAATTTCAAATTTCATAATACGTTACTTAAAACACAGATGTCCAATTGTTACTATCTTAGGATACTTTGCCATCAATGATCAACTCTTCCACAGGGACGTGAAGCACTTGGCCCTGCTAAGCCACAGAGTACAGTGAAATCCTGGCAAGTTTGCAACTACTGATGAAATCATTTAATGGTACATTAACTTCACCAAAAGCCAAACTTTTCATAGAGCACTTAACATCTTTTAAGTTCTCAACCGTCCAGGGTATGTTGTTACTGTTTTGTTTGGGGATATTTCTGGTTTTTTGTTTTTAGACTTGATTCAGCAGTCAGACACAGCACTGGCCCTGTAAGAGATAACCCTTGGTGGGCTTTTTGCAAGGTCCTTATTTACTATTAAAACAGTTTAAATGCAGTGTCTTAATAATTTATTAGGAAAACACTTTAGGAAGGCAAAGTAGCATTTTAAAGAAATCAGTGGAAAAAGAATGCCCTTGTTTCTCTCCCTTACCCTACGTCCCCAACATGTGAAATAAAGGGTTTTAAGTAGAGAGACTTATGGAAGTACCCAAGATCCTACAGAGAAGTTACCTTTACCGCAATTTCAGAGGTGGATGGTGGGACTGCAGCTAAGGCAGCGGAGATTTTGGCTCGTGGGAAAACGGTCCTGATCCGGAAAAGGGCTAATGCTGTGACAGGAGACTTAGCTGAGGGGATAGGCAAGCTCGGCCGAGTGGGCGGGAACAGTAAGGCGGCGGCCAGGATTGGCCAGTGGAGGGGGTGGAGGGGGTAGGAGGAGGGGCTGGCTACTGAGGAGACCCCACGGCCATGGCTGCAGCCACTCGTGCCCGGGTCGCGCACTTGTTGAGGCAACTGCAGCGAGCAGCGTGAGTGCGGGGCGGGAAGGCGGGGGGCCAGAGGATGCCTGCGTGCCCATGCCGGGGGCGAGCCACCCGGGCTCCACGTGTTCTTCCTCGGGTTACTTACAAGAACCTGGGGTAGGGTATACTGCTGCCTGCACCCGCTCCGCGTCAGAGCCGTGCGCCCGGTGGGATAGCATTGTCACAGGGTGCCAAGCAGCCATGCACAGCGCGGTGAGGCAGGTTGCACCCTGCTAGGTCTACGGTAAGGAAACAAAGGCCCGGAGAGGTCAGTGCCTGATCCCATGTCGTGGCAAACATTGGAGGTCTTGACACAGTGGACAAAGACACATTCATGTGTCCAACCAACACATTTGTACTGGGTGTATGTTACATGCCAAAAACTATTCCAGGTGCTGCGGGTACAAAGGTAAAAGATTCTGGAGCAGTTTAAAGTCTAGCAAGTAATTGGATGAAGGAACAGGGTTTGTGAAATGGGCCTGTGGGGAACTCAGGGGACAGAGAACGTAGAAGAGAAAGATGGCTGTGTGAAATCACCAGGAGCTTCACTCCCTGGCATGTACAGGCAGTCAAGGTATTAAATGTTATGACATGTCTGACTCCCCCCTCCAGAAATTCCAGGTGTATAGTAGCCACCTGATAAATCCTTGTGGAATGTGCAAATGCACAAGTCAGCCTGGGAAAAACATGTAAAATTTTGAGCCAATAGGTAGAGGTAAGGGGAAAGGAGAGGGATTAGAGAGGAATTTCAGACAAACTGCAAAGAGCAGCCCCTTTGGCAAGAGATGTAGTTCCAGGAGCTAAAAGTAGTTAAAATCTGGACCTAGTTTCATAGAAGGAGATGAGAATGGAGAAGACCCACCCTGAATAAGAATATAGCATTTATCAGGCACTTACCATGTGCCAGGCACTGCCCTACAGGCTTTACATGTACTATTAATAGTAACTGTAATCCTTAGAACAACCCTATGCCAGACTGTATTATTATCCTCATATTACATATTAAAAAAATAAAAGCATGAAGAAAAAGAATTTGTCCAGTTTCACACAGCTAAGCAAATGGCACAGCCATCATTTGAGCCCAGATATTCTAGCTTCACAAGTCCTTGTTTTTAGTCCTACACTAAAGAATTTGAATTATGTCCTATAGATACCGAAAGCTATGGAAGCAATAGTTCTCATTGTGAACCACTAATACTTTGAGATGCCCCATGGGGGGAAAAAATTCCATGGCCAAATAAATGGGAAACTGTTCTTTGCTGCATAGTGCTTTTGGAGAGTCAGGATAATTAGCACACGAAAGGCTCTGAGAAGTCCTACAGGATATAAAAAAATAGTTTAAACTCTTTAAACTAGTGTATTTAAACTCTTTGTTCTAAATCTGTGTTATCATAAAAATCTTTCTAACAAGGAACACCATTCATATCCTTTGGAACCAGTGTCATGTAGAACATGTTTTTGGAATGGTTGGATGACAAAGGAGTGTGGCATGATTAAAATCATGTTCGAGCTTTCTGGTGGCAGTGTACAGTGGAGAGGAAAGACTAGAAGTAGTTGTAATGCTCCAGCTAAAAAGTGATAGCTTCAGGTACCAAAGAGAGGCAGTTGGTACAAGGAGTAGATATGAGAAATATTGAGGAGTCGGTTAAAATCAGCAGGATTTTGGATCTGATTAGTGAGATGGAAGGAGAAGTTGAAGTTTCTGGCTGGGGTGCAGGTACACATTAGGGCCATTTACCAAGATGGGAACTAGAAGAAGCCTAGCTTTAGGAGGGAAATGATAACTTCCCTTAGGGATTTCAAACTGAACATCCCTCATAAGTCCAGACAAAGACCTCCAGCAGGTAATTGACTATATAGTTCTGGAGCTGAGGAGCAAGTAGGAACTCACCCATGTGTATAGAGGACTGTACAGACGATGTGGAAGCAAAGTCCTTGGCAAACTGTAAACCTAGATGGGTTGAGAATAGGTCCTAGGGAGCAGCATTGTTAAGGCAGAGTAGCAAAATGGGGCTTTTTTTTTTTTAATAGGGTAAGCATTTAAAATGTGGGAGATTTCAGATAAAAATTTTAGAAAACTAGGAATGGCATCTTTGGGCCCACATTTCATCTGGGGAAAGTCTGCTAAGGCTGAGGTGAAGTGGGGGCCACCTCCTTTGAACAGGGCAAGCCCTCCAGCTTCCTGAGAGGCCCTGGCATGCAGCCCACCACTTACTTCGCATAGCAGCTGCACAGCCAGCCAGCAGCCTCTCATTTACATTATCTGCCAGCCTCCTTAGGCACTTGGGGTTGCAAATGATTTGCACTTCGAATGAAGGAAAAGGAGCCAGCATTAAAGGACAGGAACATAGCCAGATATATAGGAGAAAGCCCAGGAGAGAAGGACTGTACCTCCACTGCTGATTTGCAGTGTTCTCATCCCTGGGGTACAGCAGGAAACAAAACAGCGTAATATCCCTGGTGCTTAAGTGCAGAGGTGGGGCAGGTGGAGTGAACAACAGACTAGTAAAGTTTACAGTATATTACATGTTACTTAAAGAGAAAGTAAAGGAGGATGGGTTAGAAGAAGGGATGCAATTTTAAAGAAGATGGTCAGAGAAGACCTCACTGTATTAGTTTCTTATTGCTGCTATAACAAATTACCATGAACTTGGTGGCTTAAAACAACACACATTTATTCTGTTACAGTTCTTAAGTCCAAAATCAGTTTTACTGGGCCAAAATCAAGGTGTAAGAGGGCCACAGTCCCTTCAGCTGCTCCAGAGGAGAATCCATTATCTTGTTCTTTCCAGCTTCTGGAGATGCACTTCTTGCAACCTTAGATTATAGCTCCTTCCTCCATCTTAACAGCCAGCAATGTAACAACTTGCTTCAGTGGTCACATTGCCTTTATGTCAAATCTCCCTCTGCCTCCCTCTTAGGACGATGCTTCTGATTACACTTAGGGCCCACCCAGATAATCCAGGATAATCTTTCCATCTCAAAATCCCTAATATAATCACATCTGTAGGGTCCCTTTTGCTTTATAATGTTCACAGGCTTCAGGGATTAAGACCTGAATATCTTCTGGGTCTCGGCCAACCACACTCACTGAGAAGGTAACTGTTATGGAAAGATCAGTGGAAGGAAGGAGTGAGCCATGTGGCTCTCTGGGAAGGTACGTGGAGGTTGAGAATACCTGACATGGTTTCAGAACATGACGACTGGAGAGGAGTGAGGGGGAAGTAAGGTCAGAGTTGTTGGGGGCCAGATAGAGAAAGCCAAGGAGGAGTACAAGGTTTTTTTGCCCTGATCAATCGGAAGGATGAAGTTACCATTAAACTCGGGTGGGGAAGAGGTTTTAAGGGAAGACCAGGAGCTGAGTCTTAGGCAGGTAAATATGAAATGCCTAATAGATATTCAGGTGGAGATGTCAAGTAGGCAGCTGAATCTGGAATTCAAGCAACATGTCTAAATCAGACAAAGGTGGAAACCGTCAGTATGGAAGGCATTCAAGACCATGAGACAAGGTGAGGTCACTCAGGGAATGAGTGTGGGAAGAAAAGAGCATTCAGAGTCAATAGCATGAAAAGAAACTAGGCCAGGAGCAGCCTGGAAGCCAAGGGAAGAAAGTATTGTCAGGGAGAAGAGAGTGGACTGGAGGATACCACTGATAGGTTGGGTAAGATGAGGACTGAAATGAGAACTGAGTGATATATTAGTGGGGTGAAAGGCATTAGTGACCTGGTAAGCTTAGACAGTGGAGTCATGGAGCAAAGGCCAATTGGAAGAAGTCCCAGAGAGAATGGGAGAAGAGAAATTGGAGAGAGCATGTATAGTCAGCTAAAATCAAGAAGAGAGGTGGGAGCGACATCAGGAGAGGGAAGAGGGACAAGTGAAGGTTGTTGTGAGTATAAAACAGGAAAAATAATATTTTATGCTGATGAATAAGATCTATTGAGAGGGAAATTTTGATGATGCAGGAGACAGATGATGCACTGCTATCCTTGAGTAAATGAGGCTGAGATTCCACAGGAGAGGAACTGACCTTTGCTGAAAGCTTGGCTAGTTTATCCTGGCCAGTGATACCAGGAGGAAGGCCAGAATAATCAGGCCAGAGCCAAAAGGTAGGTAGATGAGAGCCTTGCTCTAACTGTGGTTTCCTCTGCCTCTCAGGAGGAGGAGAGAAGCCCACCAGTGGTTTCAGACTATCCTAAGAAAGTGGGGGGACCCACAATTTATTCTATTCTCCTTACCCCATGTCAGGTTCTGTGTCTTGGTACACAGGAAAAGAGAGAAGAAGCTAAGAGGATTTTAAATGTTTACATTTATTTATTTCTTCATTTACTCGTGCCTTCAGTCAGTATTTCTTCAGTCAGTATTACTTTGTGCCTGGTACAATGGTAGCCACTGCAAATAAAGTCATGATCAAGGGAGATCTTATCTTGCAACCACAAAATTTACAATGTAGAGGCAGATGGAAACAGGAGAATGGTGCCAACAGTACATGTGATAACAGTTCTTCTGGGGAGGGAGGCGTGGTACAGACCACAGAGAGACAGTACCTACCTGGGGCCTCCAGCCCTAGGGAAGACTGCCCAGGGGAAGTGACATTTGCACTGACACTAGAAAGGACACTAATTACCCAGAAGAACAGGGGAAGATATGTTCCAGGAAGAGGAAATAGCAAGCACAAAGTTCAGTTCTGGAGGCAAGAAAGAGAATGTGTGGCCCATTCAAGGAAAAGAACAAATTTTCAAGGAGCTCCAGAGATGGAGCAAGATGAGAGGCCAGGCTAGAGAGATTAGCTGGACCAGTGAGGATGCCCAGAGGGCCATGTCTGAAACAGGGCGGTGGGGAGTGGGGTTTGAGTGATGAGGAGGGGGGTCATCAAAGTACGTTTAAACAAGGGAGTGACATCACTGGAAATAAGCCCCTGACCACTGGGTGGCAAAGGTGGAGCCAAGAGAAGCCTGTTAGGAACTCTGTAGTTATCCAGATGAGAGATGACATTGAAACCAGAGATTGGCAGAGGACCCAAGAGAAATGGATGGATTTGGGTAGAGAAATATTTGAGGCCTTGATGCGTGGTTTGCCATAGAGGTGAGGTGTGAGCCCAGTATTGAACCCAACATTTAAGGAATGGGGAGGGTGGAAAAAGAGCTGCAGAAAGAATAATTAGTCGAAGCCCAGGTGAGTAGGGAGTCCTGAAAGCCGAGAAGAGCACTTTGCCCACCTGAGGAGAATGTGGTCCACGGTGTTCATTGCTAGGAGAGCAAGGTGCTGAGGAGGTCTAAGTGAGGGTACAGCAGAAGCTGGAACTTGTTGATTTCAGGGGGCCAAGCAATGTGTGGGAGGCAAGAAAATGGAGCCAACAGATGTATGCCAGAAGGGGAGACCCAGAGGGTGAGCAAGCCAGAGGGGACAAGAGGTTGAGACCTTTAAGCATGAAACTCTTAAATATGATGACAAAGATTGAGTGAGGAGGAAGACCAGGAAATACTGGACAAATGGAGGTCCCAAGAAGGGAAGAGGGGATGGGATTCAAACCATAAGTAAGAAGTAGAAATGATTAATCAAGGTAGCCTCAGAACCTTAAAAACAAAATAAAAACAAGTGGGAAGGGTATAAGGAAGCATGTGTTCCCATGGTAGTGGGCATTGGAAAGTTTTGAGTCTGGCTGTTTTCTTCCCTTTGCCTCTGCTTCCTTGTCCTTGGAGGGGGTAAAGCAGGGAAAGTTCTCCAAAGTAAAACCCACCTTTGACAGACAACAAAGTTGGCCTTGCCCACTTGGATTTCTCTGCAGCAGCCTGAGGATTGCTCACCCCACTGGGATGCTCCCAGGACTCTCCACCACACTGGACGTTTTCAGCTGTGTCCAGGAGGTGGCAGGCTTGACTCATGGTAGTGCTCTCACCACTTCCCACGTCAGCTTTGACTTAAGTCTGTTTCGGAGGTCTTGAACACTATTGAGCTCAGCACTTTTCCTTTCTTCCCCATCTTCCCCCTCAGATGTTTTTGCTCCAAATTTTAAGGGGGAACAAGGTAGTTGGGGGGGCATACATTCACGTATCTGTTGGGATCCCACCATGACAAGATCCTCTGGCAAGAAATAGAAACATTAAAAAAAAAAAAAAAACACCTTACGCGACACTCAAATGCATAAGCGAACAGGAGGAAGGGGGACTGTCCAGGAAATAGGAGGCAACCAGGATTGGGAAGGGACATGGAGCCAAGGGTAGAGAAGTGGACTGGGAACTGAGATAAGGTGAGGGATTCGGGGAGGAAAGGGTGATGGGCATGAGCACACTTCAGGCTGCTGGGGAGGGGGTGGCACAGAGGGGACCAGCACGAGGCGCCCAGGGGCTGGCAGGTCGCTGAGGCTGGGAGGAGGAAGGATGGAAGCAGTAGGTGGTGACCTACTGGTGGCCTGCAGGCAAGTGAGGGCTTCTCATAGGGCGGGGTCCAGAGCCAGTTTCAAGAAAATTAAACACCTTGAAGACAATGGGGAAATACAAGTTCCAGTTCCCCAGGGGTAGGGGGAATGGGAGGGGAGGCACAGTGAGTAGTTAACCTACTCAACTAACTTGAGCAGTCAATTTGATCAAGCACCTAACCTAGTAAAAGAGCTGACACCTCACAGAGCACTGAGACCCCATCTCAAACTTAATTGTATCTCCAGAGGGCTTATCTCAGCTCCCTGCAGACATTTATTAAGTACCACTTGAATACTTCTTGAAAGAAGGATCCCGCAACACCGGAAAAATCCTGAGTCAACTTTTTTGTCCATGATGATTTCTGGGTTTTCCTATGTAATGTTTGCCAATAGCTACTGTTTTGACAGCATCTTAAGACTAGACTGTAGTGGGAGTTACATTAAAGCTTCTTCTCTTGCTTTTCTATTTTCACTTTTTTTTTCTTTTCCCTAGATGCCAGTGCCCTACTCATTCTCATACTTACTCCCAAGGTAATAATATATTTTGTGTTTTTAAACTGGCCAAAATTTCCAATTTCACCCCCACCCCACCCCACCCTTTGACACTCATATTACATTTAGGCAAAGGATAAATCAAGAAAATCAAGGGATATGAGAGGAAAATTGAAATGGTTGCCTTTTCACTTGCAGTTGGTAATATGTAGTTCTAATTATATGATGGTAGCTGAATGCATGCTACTGATTATATGTTTGGCTTAAGTATATATTTAATACTATTTATGCTGTTTTTCTATTTCAAACAGAATTCTTTGCCAAAGCTACAAATAAGATTTGTATAAGCTTTGTGCTTTGTAAAAGCACAGATAAGATTTTAATACTGTCTGAGTCAATCAAACAGAATTAAGATGAAATCTTTGGAAGGTTTTAATTTATCTCAAAAAAGAAGACGCTAAAGAACAAAGCAGTTCCTAGAAGGAAAAAACTTGTGTCTATCATTTTTTTAAAACTAACATTCTATTTCTTAATAATTAAAAATAATGACTTAAGTTTTCAGTTCCCACAAACGTCTTAATCCTTACCAACACCATTGTCCACAGAACAGCAGGAAGCTCATTGTAGCTTCAGCGTTATCCTCAGAACGTCACATGAATTACTGACACAAAAACTGATTTCACCTCGTAGAAGAAAAGGTCAAATCTAAAGGGCACCGGAAGAATGGAAACGAGGGGGCCTGCCCATACGGGAAACTAAGCAGAACCCACAGAGAAGCCTGTTGGGGAATAGAACAGATAGAGTAACTAACTGAAGGCTTTTTCCTGCCACTGGTGTTGCTCACCATTTAGAATAAAATAAGCCAAGGGACCTCCCAGTCATTAAGGACCTTCTACTAGGTGAAAGCTTGCCCAGCCTTTTAGGTCCTAAGGGACATATGCAGAATTTTGTCTTCAAGCTGGTTTTTTCCAATTATTAGTTGATTTCAACAAAGAATTAGTAGTTTCCTATTTGGAAGAATAAAATTAATAATTTAAAGAAAGATAACCTCGCTGTTTTCTAAGATTCGATTTAGGTCTTTTTCTAAACTTCAGTAGCAAGAGTAATAGGTTATTTCTTTAAAGTTGACGAGGATCAAAGAAATTTGAATTTTAATTAAGGATACCCTTGCTCTTGGGAAGCCAAAAGTAGACTGTTGTCTAGTGTAGTCTCTTTTCCTTTAAAAAAAAAAAAAGGCAGTAAAAATTGTTGTGTAGACTTTTTTTCACTCTTATGCCTACCCAAGAGTGATAAAAATCAGTGGATTAAAACAAGGCTAAGACTCATTAAGTGGAGCCTTCTTGTTCTAACACAACAGGAAATCATTTCTGCCATAACCAAAACCTGATACATTACAAAGAAATATCAGTTTATAAAAATTTTTATTAAATTTCACAAAGAAAACTAAAATTTCCACATGGGTTCACTTGAAAAAATGTAAATATCTTACTGTGATAATTTTTTCCATGGAAAAACTTTAAATTCAAACAACTGATCACAGCTGTTATAAGAAGTATAAGCAGGACTCTAATTAATGAATTTACTAATAACAGTAACCCAACTCTAGCATCTAGAAGGTTTTTCTTTTCTAGAGGGTTTTTACACCTTGTTTCAAAAGTATATTTTAACTTCAATGAAGAAAATATTTTTAATAACTTTATTGTCACACAATCAGCATCAAGTTAGCATTACAGTCTCTTAAAATGCAGGTTTTAATTCCAATTTGATATGAAACCTGAAACAATGAAACCTGAAAATATATTTTAGTTAAGGCTTTTTAAGGGAGATGCTTATGTTCACTGGCAAAATACCAATTTACTATCAAATAAAAATATTTTTGCTTTGTTTTTGAGGCTTACGCTGATGCTGTTTTCTACATTTCTAGCTCTTGGACTTGCACCTTCTGGGAAAACAACAGATTATGCCTTTGAGGTAGATATAATAAGTCCATTCTTTCCTTTAGGAATGACTTGAAAAAAAACTCCAGTATTTTGCTAATGCATTATTGTCTCATTTGAAATCTGCTATTAATTGATGTTCCCTAATCTCATTATTTGATCAGACCTTATTTAGAAAAGTACTTTGTTGGGGTAATGGAATATAATTCTTCTGATAACATGAGTAATGTCTAAAATACAGTCTTTTGTTCAGCCATCAAAATAGGACAAATTCCCAGGGCACCTGGGTGGCTCAGTCAGTTAAGCATCCAGCTCTTGATTTCGGCTCAGGTCATGATCTCTCACTTCCTGAGATCAAGCTCCATATGGGGTTCTGCGCTGATAGTGTGGAGCCTGTTTGGAATTCTTTACCTCCTCCCTCTGCCCCTCCCCTGCTTGTGCTTGCCCTGTCTAAATAAATAAATAAACAAAGAAACAAATGTGAAAAAATTAAAAGAAAAATAGGACAAATTCCCAGTTCTACAAACTCTCTAGCTTATATACATTGTATGTTATATCTTCTTTAGTTTTATAACAATCCCAAAAGAGAACCAAGTAATCTTTTGAAGCAAAAACAAAGGAGCAATGAATTCTGATGAATTTTTATCACACTACAATTATATAATCACTTGTTTTTATCTCTGTCCCCTCCTAGTTCAGGAGCCATAAGTTAAAATGAAGGCCACCCTAAGAACATACACTTTATTCTCTACACAATAAGGAACCATTCATTTCATTCATAGTTTTTAGAAATGAAATGGCCAATCCTCTAACACAGCCTGTACCTGAATCTTTTTTTTTCAGATGGCCGTTTCAAATATTAGATATGGAGCAGGAGTTACAAAGGAAGTGGGAATGGCAAGTATTTAAGAATTCCTACAGTCTTCTACTATAAATGTTATATATCTTTTAAAACAAGTACAAATTAACAACAATTGAGTCCTTTGTTTTGAAAAATGTACAATGTTAAGTTTACCAGAGAGAGAAAGAGAGCCTATTACAGTTCTAGGGCAATCAAACCTAACTTATAAATTATTTTTGTTATTGTAGGACCTACAAAATATGGGTGCTAAAAATGTTTGTTTGATGACAGACAAGAACCTCTCCCAGCTCCCTCCTGTACAAATGGTTATGGATTCCCTAGTGAAGAATGGCATAAATTTTAAGATGTATGATAATGTGAGAGTGGAACCAACTGATAGAAGGTATATTTTATTGTTGTTATTTACTTTATGTAGAAGCCAACACACCACCGTTGCTTAAAGTTTGCCCCAAGTCTTGTTTAATGGCACGGCAACTTATTTCTGAAAAAATATGACATAATGGCTTTTATTTTTCCCTTCTCCAAGCTTCATGGAAGCTATTGAGTTTGCCAAAAAGGGAGTTTTTGATGCCTACGTTGCTGTCGGTGGTGGCTCCACCATGGACACCTGTAAAGCTGCTAATCTGTATGCATCTAGCCCTCACTCTGATTTCCTAGATTATGTCAATGCCCCCATTGGGATGGGAAAGCCTGTGTCTGTGCCTCTTAAGCCTCTGATTGCAGGTAAAAATTGTTTGTTTGTTTGTCTGTTTGGCTGTTTTATTTTGCAGTTGGCAAAAGGCCTTAGGAAAGATACAAGCCAGGGATTTTAGGGTATATGTTTCCAAAGCTTTCTGATTTCTTCATTTCAGTGCACTACATTGTTTGGAGAACAGAACAGATATCAGTTCATTTATGTTTACAATTCTGATCTTCATTATTGTACAGATAGAGACAATTTGGGTCAGTGTAGGAAAGTTTGCAGATTTATGCTAGGAAGTCACAGTATGGAGGAGGGGGGAAGGTTATCATTTCTATATTATTAGATCCCTCTATTGGCAGGTTTGTCTTTTAAACCCCTCTCTGCTTTGTCCCATTTTGCCAGCCACTGTGGAGTTTAAGGGGAACATTCGCTATTATTTTTCTGGTGTTGACTCAACCCTTTCTTCCACACAATGGCTCTTCAGCTGACCTGGGGCTTTGTCTCTGCCCTGGGACATGTGGCCAGCAAGGCTGCATCACTCTGGGCAACATCTGCTCTGTGGCTGTCCTGGGGACAGACATGCATGCAAATCCAGATCAGAATAGCTTGTCTGTCCCACACAGACCTTAGGATCTTTGGGTCTTTTCTTTCCTCCCATTTTATGGCTGTTAGCATATTACTGTGTAAAGTCTTATAGTTAAAATGCACTAACTGGTAACTGGAAAATATCTGTCTCAAGTTTTGTCCTTTTTCTTCTCCCTCCTGTCTGCCCCTACTGCGAATGGGCCTTGTGATGGTATAGGAGTAAGTTGAAGGCAGATGAACTGCTTTGACATGAATGAGCAATCAGCAGGGAGCAACATAATTGATGTCTGCAAAATGGAACCCTCTAGTGAAACTGTGTCAGCATCACACAGAGGGGTGATTAGTAAAGTTTAGAAACTTGACAGAACTACAAAACCACGGAGCCCAGCAAAGGCAGAGCATTACTGTGCTTGCTGCCAAGAGGGAATAAAGATGTCTTTTAGAAAAGGCGAATATGAGTTTTCTAACCAGAGATGCTGAGCAGCTTGTGTTTGAATACCCGGCTGCAGCTGCTAAAGTTCTGTTGCTCGAGTTCCCAGAGTTCCTAGCTGTTTATACAGAAACAGACATCACACATACAGGTTAAATATACACACATGTTAATATAGACATGGACACTGTACATACATGTTAGGTGTAGGTACATGTTAGCACAGGCACTGATTTCATACATGTGTGTTAATACAGATACAAGTACCACACACACTCATCAAAGGGGGCAATTCACGTTAGCTATGCCTACATGTTATGCAGACATGGACACGATGCATGTTAAACATGTGTGTGTATTAATGTGGATGGTGCCATCACATCCACATGTTAAACATGCACGTTAGTGCTGACAGGCATACTATTATGCATGCATGTAAATGCAGGCACCCTTATACATGTGAAGCATACATGCTTATTAATATAGATACAGACATCAGGTGAGCAACAGACGCAGCAAAGCTTCCTTCTCTAACTTTGCTCCTTGCTTCCCAAGGCTGAATTAAGTATCTCCACTGACCTTTATTTAGAAGCATTATTTAAATTGATATTATTTTGTTCGAGTCCCAACCACCTCAGGAACTGGGAGTGAAACTACAGGAGTTGCCATCTTTGACTACGAACACTTGAAAGTAAAAACTGGTAAGAACTTTGCCTGTAACTTTTTAAAAAATTCTCTCTCTTACCTTTCAACCCCACCTCCTTTTCTTTAATCTTAATATTTAAAAATCAAGGAGTTATAGAGTTAAGGGGAGGGTTATGTGTATACATATACATTTTATTTCTCTCTTATTTTTTTATTTTTGAGAGAAAGAGAGCATGAGCAGGGAGGTACAGAGAGAGAGGGGGGCAGAGGATCTGAAGTAGGCTTCATGCTGACAGCAGAAGCCTAATGCAGGGCTCAAACTCAGGAACCAGGAGATCATGACCTGAGCCGAAGTCAGACACTCAACCAGCTGAGCCACCCAGGTGCCCCTATACATTTTCTTTCTTTTTCAAAGTACATATAAACTATGAAACAGTCCAATAGACTTCTTTCTGAGAATTACCTACAAAAGGATATTGAAATGCCATAATCTCGATTGGCCATTTTTCGGCCGAAGTTAGTAACTGTATGTCAGTGGTAAATGATTATTCCCTTTCTTGGACATCTTTTCTACACTTTAAATCAACTTCATTGAGATACATTTTTTATGTAATAAAATGCATACATTTTAATTGTCAGTTTGATGAATTTTGACAAATAGATACACCCATGTAACCACTACCCCAATCAAAATAACAAAACATTCCCATCACTCCTGAAAGGTCCAGAGGTCCCAGGCCTTTGTAGCAGAATAAATTGATATTCAACTGCACATTTACAGTAACTTCTCTTTTTAAAATTAAATTACATTATCCTTTAACATTATTAAAGATAATAGTAGCCAATACTTAAATTCTACCTTACAGTTTTTCTAAGACTTTTACATACTATTTTCTCATGTGATCCTTACAACAGCTATGAAGGATAGAAGCCCTACATTGTCATGAGCTAATCTAACAAAGAATTCAGACTAAATGACTTGTCCAAAGATACATAGTAAGTTGCAGAATGATGACACAAACCGGTGGTGTGCTAGTAAACCAGCTCTTGGGAATTTAATCAGCAAGTAAGCACTGATTTGTAGTACTGGCCAATTTCTTTGGTGTATAATACTCCCACTATAGCCAGTGGCATCATTCCACCCAGAGTTGGGAAGAGATGCACATACTCAACTCTTTCAAACCAGAAGGAGCTTCAGACCCACTGTAAAACCCAGGTTTCTGGCTCCAAATCTCTTTCCACTGGTCTTGCTGCCTCCCTTCATGAGAATGAATCTCATCTCATATTTTTAATTTTTTAAGAATAGTTATCCTAAAGTAATCTAATTTTTTAAAATGGTGTCCATACCTAGAGCCTCTATTGAAAATCCCTGTCTTAGGCATTGCTTCCAGAGCCATCAAACCCACGCTGGGACTGATTGATCCTCTGCACACCCTGCACATGCCTGACCGGGTGGTCGCCAACAGTGGCTTCGATGTGCTTTGGTAGGTACTAGTGCCATCTGGAGGGGCTTCTCCAGTTCCTGGGTCTATGGACAGTATGGATAGTGCTTTCTTGCCAAAAGCACTTGCTAAGCATTCATTGGTTAGTGTTCCACAACAACCCCAGCTTTGGTTCTCATTATTCCCTTCCCTAGTTGAAAACATGGAACCTATAAAGGTTGGTGACTAGGTGAGCTCCTGGGTGCGCCACAAAGCTGCTGTTCAGGATTGACCATTCCAGCCATAGCTGCAGCCACAGGGACACAGTGAAAGGAGCAGTTGGAGCTGGCATGCAGCATCTCAGACCCACGACGCCTGCCTCTAGGGCTACACGAAGCAGGAAATGCCCAGGGCTGCCACACTGTGGAAGAAGGCAGGAAAGGGAGCTAATGTTTCCCAAGCTGGACTGTGCTCACCGTGTCAGCACTTTACACACCACCACTTCACCACAGCTCTGTGCCATACGAAAAAGAAACCTGGCTTTGAGATGTTTAGTAACTTCCCAGAGCCGTACTGCAGGCTCTCTTGACCTCAGCTGCAATGTGCTGATGGATCCCTGAGCAGTGTTCCTTCCAGCGGCTTCACAGAGACGCACAGACACTTCACGTTCAGCATGTCCCGAGCTGCCTATTTCATCCACTTGCACATGCACATTTTTTTTCACATTCTAACATATCTAAACTCAGAACACATCTTAAAATCTGTGGCATGACAGTATGGTTTTCTTCCTCAGTGGTACTATTTTTTTTTAATTGTGTATCTTATAATGGATGACATCTTAAATTTGATGAAATCTGATAACTATCTAAACCCCCCACCCCCACCCTCACAGCCTCTCCTCCCGAGTCCCTTAACTTAGCAGCAGTCCCTTAACTTCTTTCTCATGCCCACACACAGCTGGTATTTCCTACCACTTATTCCGCTTGAATCTCTCTCCTGTCTGCTCCCTCCTCTCGAGCCTCATTACTTCCGCCATGGTTCAGACCTGTCCAGCTCTTGCTTGGACACTTGCAGTAGTCTCTTCATCAGTCTCCCTGCTTCCACCCTCTAGTCCTTCTATCTGTTCTCCATACTGGCCTTAGCAAGTTTTCAGAATGCAATATAACCATCACACATCTACATGCATGCACACACACATACACACACCTCTACCTGACAGGTCTTTCAGTGGCTTTCCACTTCTACTGCCTGAAGGCCACATTTGGCCCTGGAATGTCCCCAGTGCTCAGCTGTTTATCTGCTTGGAGAATTTATCTTCCAATTCCACTGGAGCATTCTTGCCTTGATGGAACCTTTGGTGACCTTCCCCATTCCTTTCCTGAAGTACAAGTGACCACTCCATTCTTTACTCTTCCCCACTGGGAGGCCTAAACATTCTTTCTGAGACACCTCCATTTCACATGCCCATCTCCTTCACTGCACTGTGAGCTTGATGAAGACAGGACCATCTTACTCCCTTCTCCATCCCCGCCCCTTGGCACAGGGACTGTCACATCATAGGTATTCAGTTAATATCTCTCAAATAAAATTCACACAAGCAGGAGGTGGCAGAGTTAGGATTCACACCCAGGACTACCCAAGTTCATGGTCTGCTTTTCTCACTGTATTACATTGCCTGCCAAGAAAGTGGAGAGAAGGATTTACAGCTGACCCCAGGGTCTGTGTTCTCACCACTGCAGCATACTCTTAATAGGAGGCTTGTGTAACTATGACCCTCCTTGAGTAATATGGTATTTGATCAAATACAAGAGATAAAATGGTAAATATATTTTAAAAGGAAATCATTTTTTAGAGTCAGTGCTTTTCCTCATGACTCAAATATTTAAAAAGTCAACATCATGAAGATTTATTTGCACCAGAAAAGAGTCGTATGTAATCCAGTAATACACACTGGTCAAAAAACACTATAGTGCTATTAATGTAAACTTCACTGTGTCAACTTCTATAATAAGTAATGACTATTGTAGACCAGAGTCTGGTGGAAAGCATTGTGATTATCACTACTACATAGCACATCTGTAGCGGAGTCAGTACTGAACAAGAGAGTTTGTAACCTGAATGGAGGGGGAAAATGAAGAAGATACTTTCAATCTGTGTGTTTTCAATATTTCTTGTTAGCCATGCCCTGGAGTCCTACACTGCCCTTCCCTACCACATGCGGAGCCCCTGCCCTTCAAATCCCATCACCCGGCCAGCATACCAGGGCAGCAACCCAGTCAGTGATATTTGGGCTGTCCATGCACTACGGATCGTCGCTAAGTATCTGAAGAGGTATGTGGCCCAGAGGAGATGGAAACAAAACAGAAAGGGTGCCTGGTTGGGTCAGTCAGTAGAGCATGTGACTTTTGATCTCAGGGTTATAAGTCTGAACCCCATATTGGGTGCAGAGATTAGTTAAAAATAAAATCTTAGAAAAAAAGGAAAAAAACAGAACAGAAAACCACATTCCACCCTCACATAAAATGTAGCATGCCAGATCCTGAAATATCCTGAGCAAGTCTGTTCATGAAAAGATCAGTTCAGTGGACATAGAGAAGCACCAGAGACCAGCAAGCTCCGGAAGGATGCAAAAGTCGGGGAGGGAGACACATGAGGATGGATGAAACCTGGATCCTTCAGTCTGAAAGGCAAAGGCAAGGGGACAAAATATGAGCCCCTGATTTATGAAGGATGCATATAGAAGGATTATTCATCAAAGCCTCAAAACCAAAGCTAAGGTGAAGGGAGATGTCCTTTGAGAGTTGGTTACACCAACAGCAGTAATGAGACTCAGAGAGGCAGATGTTGGCTGTGCCCATGCAGACCCTGTCCAAAGGTACACTGAGTCAACCCATTAAGCAAACTCATATGAACTGAGTTTAAGAAATACATGTGTAGAGTTGTCTGTCCCAGGAGATATAAAAAACTTCCTAAAAGATTTTGAAAGATTTATGAATGATGTATCCATGATTGGCTCCTAAGAAAGCAAAGATATACTTAGAGATGAAAGCTGATCCCTGAAACATTAGGAACTATGCAAAATCAGACTCACTTCTGTACTTATACATAATGGAAGGAAAGAACACAGCAGTTTGGACCTAGATGTGAACATGGTGCTTCCTGTGGCCCCTGGTTAGAAGCTGTACTAGAGAGGGAGCTCAAACTGTATTTTGTAGTACAGCAGGGGGAGGGGACATAGAACCATTTCAGGAGACCATCAGAGAGCATGGCAGCATTTCACTGGGTAGATGCAGATCCAGATAATGGTCAGCCAGTGTGTGCAACAGGGACAGAAGGCTTGGCAGAGCATGGTGGAAGGTAAGGGGGTAAAATGGACAGAGGACAAGCTAAAGCCCCATCATCTGCTATTTCTTCTTGTTATTCAAGGAATAAGAAACTAACCCCGGTTTGGAAAGGGGCCACAGAAGCCTCACCATTCCAAATGAAAGGAGATAAAAGGCTATAGCACTCTACATAACAGAAACCCTTACTCCAGGCAAAATCAGAAAGAGCAAGCGACAGAGGGTTCATTTGGCAGTTTTCAGCTTCCTCCCTGGGGCAGGGTTTCTAAGCAAGTGTGTATGAGAAGGTTGAGCTCCATCTGCAAGGGACCTTTGAGAATTTGCTTTTCCAAAGTGGCACTGGGGACATCTAGAGCGAGCAAAGCCTTGTCCTACAATAACATCCCACTTCTATATTGATAAATATTAAAATAACATGTATAGTTTCCACAGATACTAAGAGGCCTCCAGAGGGTTCTATTTGGGGTAGTGTCACAAAAAAAAAAAAAAAAAAAGATGGCTGGGCAGGCTGTAATTAGCCTGCAGGTAGCCCGAGGCAGCAGGGACTCTGAGAAGCGCATTCTGAGTATATGTTTACTTGAAGTCCATTCACAGCTGCAGTCAAGGTCATTGACAAATGAAGAAGAAGAATGACTCTCAGGGCACTTTTCTAGAGCAGCTCACAGCCCAAGGGTCAGTGCTTTCTTCCCCTGGCACTTTTATCACAGGAGCAGCCTGACAGAGTATTTATTATGCCTTTGCCCAAAACCATTGATGAGAAAATATGTTTCCCTTCAGTTTTCATTTAGAAGACAAGATGTCATTTGAATAAGTTACCTAATTTTTCTTCCTACTGAGTAGCATTTCTTTTTTCCCCAGATCTTTCCCTAAGGCTGCCCTTTCTTTGTAGGAAATGCCAGTGTTGATGTAGATATTTATATCATCCACAGGGCTGTCAGAAATCCTGATGATCTTGAAGCAAGGTCTAATATGCACTTGGCAAGTGCTTTTGCTGGCATTGGCTTTGGAAATGCTGGTGTTCATCTGTGGTGAGCAAATCTGAGACTATATTTATTCACCTAAGCTATTGCTTTTATTTTTAAAATGTTTATAATTTGGGACAAGTGTAAGATCTAAATATGCCATAGAAAGAAGAAATTTAACTTTAGGTACTGGAATGTTTTGTTAATTCAAATATGATTTGTTGAGTCATAGATTTTTTTTAAGTTTTTCTTTTTACGTATATTTTACCCCCAATGTGAGGCTCAAACTCATGACCCTGAGATCAAGAGTCACATGCTCTACTGACTGAGCCAGCCAGGTAGCCCCTAAGTTTTTTTTTTTTTTTTTTTGGTAACAGACTTATGGAAATACAATTCACACACTATAAAATTCACCCATTTAAAATGTATAATTCAGGGACACCTGAATGGCTCAGTAGGTTAAGTGTCTGACCCTTGATTTTGGCTCAGGTCATGATCTCATGGTTCATGACATAGAGCCCTCCCCCACAGAGGCCACTTGGAATCCTCTCTCTCCCTCTCTCTGTCCCTCCCTCTCAAAATAAATAAATACACATTTTTTAAAAAGAATATTAAGTAACAAAAGCAATGTTTAAAACTGTATGCACATACGATCATAAATTAAAGATATGCATAAAAAGACCAGAAGATGTACTTTATAATGGTTATCCTGAAGAAATAGGATTATGGATCATTCTAATTTTTACAAGGAATATATACAACTGTTAAAATAAATCGAGGAAAGTCATTCAGTATCATTAAAAAGTTACTTTTGGAAAATACATGAACTCTTTCACTTCAGGAAAAGACACTACACAATATTTTTCCAAATACTGTGAAGCCTGAGAAAGGTAAAGTACATTCCTAAGTGCCCAGCAATTCAGAGAACCAACAGCTTCTGATCTGTCTCATGAAGACTAATAGGCAAGGGATACCTTTTTTGATAAGTACTCATACAGTTCACCAAAATACTTCATCTTTCTATGAAATGTAAATCTTTTGGTGAATAACCCCAAAGTCGTCTAATAACCCACACAAAAAGACTTACAGACCATTTTACTATTATAAAGCATTTCACTTTCAATATTTTAATTATAAATACATTAACTTCTCACAATATATATATTCTGGGTCATCTAGTAAACTATAATACTGTCCTATTTGTTCGCTAAGAATTCAAGAGGATATAAAGAGGTTTTGTTTTTTCTTTTTTCATTAAAACAAATTAAAAAAAAAAAACACAAATAAAAACCATGGTGCCTTTTCTTGATAACCTTTCAAACTGCAAAAATCATTTATGATCCAACTATGTTAGTATATAACATTTGAAAGGATATATCAATTATTGATGAGACAGATGACTGGCAGGTCAAGCTTGCATATCTAATGCAGCACATCTTGGCTCCTAAAACTCCCACCCACATCATGAGCTTGGGCAGGAACATGCTGCCAGGCAGTGCAGAGCAAAATAGAAAACACATGCCCTGAAGCTTATTAAAGAAACTTCAAAGTAAATTCTTCAAGATCATCAAGTTAATCAATGTGTTTGGGGATCAACTTCTGCATGAACACTTTTTAGTGGCATACAATTCCATGAGCATTTGAATTTGAACATTTCAGAGGTTTTGTTAATGAATACACAAAATGTCCAATGCATCATCATATATTGTTGTATCAAAGAAAACACAATGTATAACTTTGTGAGATAACTATATGCTCAACAGACTGTGAAGGCTCTCCCATAAAAGTATCTTTGTTTTGTTAACCTGAATTTCTGGTATCGATGTGTCAACATAAGGACTTTCTTTCTTTTCTAGCCATGGAATGTCCTACCCAATTTCAGGCTTAGTGAAGACATACAAAGCAAAAGATTATAATGTGGATCACCCACTGGTGGTAAAAACATAAACCCTTTAATTAAATTTCATATTCCTGGAGCGCCAGGGTGGCTCAGTTGGTTAAACGTCCCAACTTCAGCTCAGGTCATGATCTCACTGTTCGTGAGTTCTGGCCTTGCGCTGGGCTCTGTGCTGACAAGCTCAGAGACTGGAGCCTGCTTTGGATTCTTTGTTTCCCTCTCTCTGTCCTTCCCTGGCTCGTACTGTCTCTCTCTGTCTCTCAAAAAATGAATAAATGTTAAAAATTTTTTTAATTTCATATTCCTCGCAGTTGCCATAAATGTATTTGTTAAATATATTTGTCAATTCTTGATTGTTTGGAGTATAGGGTAAAGTAATTTAATATCTAGAAAATGCATGTTGAAAACCAACGTTGCCCCACTGGTCACCACAGTTTGTTTCTCTTCAGCCTCATGGCCTTTCTGTGGTACTCACCTCCCCAGCAGTGTTCACTTTCACAGCACAGATGTCTCCTGAACGGCACCTGGAAACGGCAGAAATATTGGGTATGAACCATGATGCATAAATCTGTGACCCACATATGTGGAGCATATCATAGGGTTGCTTCTGAAGATAATCCAGAAAGGATAATATACCTAGAAATTTGCTTTGAAATAGCTTAATAATAAAATGTGAGTAACCTACCTGAAGTCTGTCTAGCACTAAAATTCTGTAATTTTGCTTCTATTAACAATGAAATGGAACCAAATATTGCTTATGTTAAATTTGGAGTAATAATATTTCTATTGTTTTCATCCCCAAGAAAAGTGACTCTTTATATACTGTTAATGTTACAACTGGCTTTTGCTATGTTTAGTAGATAATAAAATGAATCTAAATTGGACGCAACAGCACATTCCCAATTATAAAGAATCTAAACAGCTAGAAACTTTATAAAAAGATCCCAAAAGAAGAATCTGTTTTGCTGCTCTGTCGAATAAATAATGTCTATAATAAGACACCCACAGTGCTTTTTGAATCTTATAAGAAATAAAATTATATTGGGGCGCCTGGGTGGCGCAGTCGGTTAATCGTCCGACTTCAGCCAGGTCACGATCTCGCGGTCCGTGAGTTCGAGCCCCGCGTCGGGCTCTGGGCTGATGGCTCGGAGCCTGGAGCCTGTTTCAGATTCTGTGTCTCCCTCTCTCTCTGCCCCTTCCCCGTTCATGCTCTGTCTCTCTCTGTCCCAAAAATAAATAAACGTTGAAAAAAAAAAAAAAAGAAAAAAAAAAGAAATAAAATTATATTCAGGATAGCTTTAGTGTTAAGTAAAAAATTTTGGTATTTTTTAAGATGAGAACTCTTTCAAGTAGACTTTGAGTATTTGATTAACTTTCCAAGCATTTTATTCCCTACTTGTGTTTAGGGTAGGAAGGGAAAAGCTAAAAAGAAAACTTCATTATGCTCTTCTAGCTCCAGCCGTTGGGAGAGGTTATTTCCAAAAAGGTAGGCATGACCACAGATTCCTTCCACGTGTGCTGCTCCCTCCACTTCTCTTTCACACTCTGACGTTTGTGCTTTCACAGAGTTCCAGGTGTTGTGCTGGGAATGCTAATGAGAGAAGCCAGGCTAGAGAAGCCGTGCAGGGGCTTGATTTCCCAGCATGCTCTGCTGGAAATATGGCGTCGACCTTCCCAATGATCTTGTTTCTTTTCCCTTTCGGACTGGGGTTTATTTTTCAGCCATTTTGGGGACTCAGATGCCTAGATGCCTTGTAAATATGCAGTGTAAGTAGGAGGGAGCCCAAGTAGTCAGCTACACGTCTGGGAAATGGGAAAGTCTTAGAAAACCTAAAGGTAAATAAAATTCCAGGCAACCAACAACACTACTGTGAAAAGCAATTCTTCTGGTAGACAAAGCTCAGGGTGGAAGAACCTACCACTTCTTCCTCCTTGCATAGGAAGTTTTGTTTAATGTTATTCCATACTTAGCCATCAACTATTTTAATTCCTTGTGTAATCTTAGATTCTCTTAGCTTTATACCGATTTATTCTCTTTCCCACCCTCTCTTTTTTTCTAAAACACTTCACAGGAAAACCCAGAGGCTTTGATGGTGTGTTTTATGGCAGCAATCGCAGGAACATAAAAACCTCATAAACCTTGTATCGTGTGTCACCTTTCCACCTAATCCATATTTCATCTGCCACTGTGTAATACAGACTGGTCTTGTCAGGCAAGGTTTACCTTCCATCCAGCTGCTCTCCCAACTAGCCTTCTATCTGGGTCTATTTATACTTTTTTCTGGATTACTAAAACAGTTCTTGCTGCCATTGAAGAAAAAGGTTAAAACTAATAGTGTGCTTCAGCATGGAGGTAAACTGTACATTCTAGACTCCTGGTGAACAATACAGAGAAAGTGGACTTAGACTCAACATGAGGCATTTTGGATAATAAATAATGCTACATCTGTTTGGAGAGTGCTTCACTTCCTGGCAGTAAATGTGTTCAGCTAGAATGGAGGGTGGCTGGAGTGCTAAGGGTCTGGACCTCTCACTGCTACCCCTGCCTGAGGGCAGAACCCCTGGCTCGTCCAGACTGATGTCTCTATGATTTCATGTATTAACTATGAATCGTGTCTACATTTTTTCCTTACAAATTTCCAACCCTTGGCAACCTTCTCCACTCTTCACCAACATCATTATTATCTGCATACTGAACACTGTTTTCTCAGAGTCTTGTTCTTGGTTCCGCCTGACTAGTCCTGTAATATTTATGTAAAGTAACCTGCCCTGGCCCTTAAAATAAAAAGTTTCATAGCAATAGAGAGGAAGTATTTCCTCCCCTGGCCACACATAGTCCATTTTTGTCATTTTCTTCCTTTTGGGCAGTCAGTGTTGGAGCTTTTGCACTTGAATATATCCTTGCCTCACAAGGTGTTTGCAAAGGGTTTTTCTTCTTTGCCTAAGATGTTGCTGGGAGAAAAGACGTTGAACACATATACCTCTAGATGTCAGCAAATTCCAAGCCTTGATAGTTACATAACCTGTGTTTTCTCCTGCGAATGCTCCTGCCTCCTCATCCAAACACCAGCCTTCTTTTTTGGTCTCCTCCCTATGTCTCTTCTCTTGGCTCGGTTCCTCTTCTTCCCACAACACTAGGGGCAAGGAGCCCATTGGAAATATGAGAGCCAGGTTAGCACACCCCAGACGACTTCCCTGCAAAGGATATCAGGGTCCTGCAGGCTGGCCTGGCCCATCTGTGTTCTGCAGGGTTGATGCTGGGCTGGCCTCCATGTGGAGGCACAGCGGTGCCCTTGTCCTCGGTGGTAGGGAGCCAGCAGTAGGTTATGTATTCAGCTATCGTGTGACTGAATGACACCCTCTCTCTCTACAGTCAGCACTTTGTGTCTTCTAGGAGCTGACACCCGCACTGCCAGGATCCCAGACGCTGGGCCTATTTTGGCAGACACGCTCCGGAAATTCTTATTCGATCTGGATGTTGATGATGGCCTAGCTGCCATTGGTTACTCCAAGGCTGATATCCCTGCGTTAGTGAAAGGAACGCTGCCCCAGGTAAGAGATGCAGTGCGTCCTCATGCCTTTCGGAGAAGCACAAAGCTGCTGGAAAAACATGGTCCACTTGGGGGGGGGGGGGGTCTTAGGGGAGAGGAAAACCCAGGTCTCCTCCATACCAGAGAACAGCTCTTCTCTTCCCCTATGGGAGGGGCCAGCCTCCCTTACCTATATATTCTTCCATAAACCTGTGGCTTTTTGGAGCTGTTATGATGTAACTGAAAGGATCTTTTATAAAAAATCAAGGCAAAAACATCCATAATTGTCTTGAAGTGTAGCAGAATTTCCCTTTTTACCATTTCTGCTCTTTTAAGAGTCCTCTATAAAACTATGTGAAGCCATTCCAAAAGGGCCACTAATATTGTTTTATATTATAAACAGTTAAAATTCCTACTATTTTGTGAAAAATAGGCATGGCCTTTAAATGGATACCATTACAAAATCACTTTTTAACATATCTGGGAGAGTGTACATTTTATATACATAACATCTGTATACACATCTGTGTCACTTTGGGTCTTATTTATCTAAATGTTGCTACACAGATTCCCGCTTACCACAAGTAGCAGTGCTTTTCCCTCATCCCTCGGGTTAAACAAAGGCCTCACACTAGCTTCTTCCCCACTTGGCAACTGCTTAGAATGTTGAAGATCTCACCACTCACATAAGATGTTATTTGTATGGATTGGGTTAACGGACTCACATGTCCTCAGGAGGTAGGTAGGCAATTGGAATGAACAAAGTAATTTAAAGCAGTAGGGAGTGGCAGGGACTTTCGTGAACTGGAAAGCTCATAATCCATCTCATTGGGTGAGCATCTTTTCAGTTACAATTTATTATCTCCAAGCAGAAATTCAGGTCCCAGTGTTCATAGAGCATCCAATTAAAAGTATATATGTATCAGCAATCTGGATGTTTGTATTGTGTTCCCTGTATTACCCACTGTACAAACCAAACATGGCCCATGGGCCAGCAGTTTCCTTCATTTACACTCAAATCCAGTAGCCTCAGTTGTATCTGAAAATACAAATGAATGAGAAAAAGAAACATCTCAAAGTGTAACTGAGCTCCTAGGCTAACTCAGAAACACTTAGCTCTAACCAACAAGTCCAATGGACTAAATAGCCAAAGAATATGACCATCACAGTTATTTTATCCAAACTTACTAGACTGTAAGTTCCAGGAGCGCAAGGACGTGTTTTGCTCCTTCATCCTCTACTGCACCTAGCACAGGCTAGTAAACATGTCAAATGTTTGTAAACCTGCAGCCCTCTCTCCTCCTAAGTCTTCTGGGCAAGTGAGCTTAATGGCTGAATGGTAGTAATTTTTTGAGAAGTTTCCTTGCACCTAAGAGGAGTCAACTAATGACAAGAAGCCATGAAAGCCTGTCCAGGGATACCAGAGACCAAGTGGTCACCACAGTTTTGACGTGGTGCTTGGCTCTTATAGCATAGTTCCAGTGATAGTGTCCATTCTTCAAGACTGGGGGAGGAGGGGATTTCTGAAGAATTCTGTTTGTTCAGGAATGTGTGTTTGTCAACCTCCAGGGATGGTATCCATGATTTTCAGATGAAGCTGTGTGATATTCTTGGCCATTTGATTGCTAGTGGCAACGCATCTTCTTGCCATCAGCACACACTGGCAAGTGTTTACTGTTTAAATTCTACTGTGCTCAGTCTTTTACTTTCAGAAACTGTTCCAGATAGCAATCCAAACTAACATTTGAGACCATCCACTAAAATAGCAAGTTAATTAGGTATCATATTAAATGCCTCAGTGTACATGTCACACTGGGAAATCACAGATAGCAAAACCTTAATTAGACAAAGCTAATTTCTTAGTTTCACAAAAGATGCAAAACAAATTGAATCCTTTGAATACAAGTCAAAAAGCAGGCGGCCAGGATTTCCTCAAGTTGTATTCATAAAGCAGCCCCAACACGTATCCTGCTTTTTTTTTTTTAAATCATGTTTCTATGATTGGGAGAAACATACATAGTTAATTTTAATAAAGTAGCACTAGTTCCATTTTGGAGTCCATGTAATTGAGTCAATGTGTTCTATATATGGAGAGGACAGGAGAGATGCACGGAACTTAGAAGGCATCTTAGAAATCAGCTTGTCTGTTTTGCAGATGAAGAACTACTATGGGTTTTTTGTTTGGTATTTTTGGCAGCAGTGAACATTTTACAGGAATGCTATGGCAACTTCAGAATTTTACACATGCACAAGCTAATCTTCACTTATTAGTATCTACAGGATTTAAGGTAGTGAGAGGGATATATTGGTTGCTGCAAAGAATATTGCCAGAAAGATTATTTATGTAGTCGACATTTGATAAAGCTTCTTTTATGTTCAGCAAGGAGGGATCAGTTTTCTCTGGAAGGAACAACCAGGCCAGTATTCTTGACCGAACACCACATCCCATACTGATGGCAGCAAACAGCAGCCCTGTGTGCAGAGGCTTCCAACCGCCATACCCAGGCTGCAAGGGGAGCAGGCAAGAATAAATTAATCTTCCAAGTGGGGTTTCTGAAACCTCTGGAAAAAAACATTTACATTTCAAATCCAAACATTTCATTTCTGAGGAGAGCTGTCTACCAAAATGAGCACTTCCACGCCCTGGCAGACAGGCCAGTCAAAATGTTGTTATTTTATGAATGTGCTAAAAGTAGTAGTCAGGATTTATTTCAGTGCCCATGTTAATCAGTTGTCCTTTGGTTTTAAGCATCTATAAATAATAGTGCTGAACACATCTTAATTCTGAGAGTTTGGCTTTTCTATGGCATAGATGATACATGAGGGGATATATCACAAACATTACATCCTTGCCCCCATTTAACCAATCATGGAGCTTTAGAAATGTGAAGGAGAAACCCCGATCACTTGGCCTGAAATAATTCTGAGAATCCTGAACTATTTCACCAAAGATGAACAGGATCATCTTAAGGGACTCTGAGATCACCAGATAAGATTCTCTCCTGTTATAAACAGAATACTGTGGCAATAATTGTCGGCCATAGCAAATGCTGAATTTCCGTTCTTGACCCTGCCGCTCACAGGTATGTAGGTCGCCATGAACAGGTCTCTGCCTTGCTCTGGATTCTCAAAATTCTTTAGAATCTCTGAAGATCTGCTGCAGTATAAACTCTTATTTGGTTTCACCCACATTCATCATATTGTCCCCCATCCTTCTCCCATCTGCCCTTCCATCCTTCCTTTTGTCTTTTTTAATGTTTATTTATTTTTGAGAGAGAGAGCAAGGGAGGTGCACAGAGAGAGGGAGACACAGAATCAGAAGCAGGCTCCAAGCTCTGAGCAATCAGCACAGAGCCTGATGTGGGGCTCGAACCCACAGACCATGAGATCATGACCTGAGCCAAAGTCTGATGCTTAACCAACTGAGCCATCCAGGCGCCCCTTTCCTTCCTTTCTTTAATTATTTTTTTTTAATCATGGTAAAATATATCTAATATAAAATGTATTAATTTAACCATTTTTAAGTGCATAATTCAGTCCCAACAAGTACATTTAGTGTGGTACAACCATCACTACTATCCATTTCCAGAAAATAGAAGCTCTGCTCTATTGCTTAATGGTAAACAATAACTCCCCTTCCCTAACCTCTGATGACCTCTATTCTACTTTCTGTCTGTACGGATTTGCCTGTTACAGGTACCTCGTTTCATAAGTGGAATCCTACAATATTTGTTCTTTTGGGTCTGTATAATGACTTCACTTAGCATAAATCCTTAATGTCAGAATTTCACTCCTTTTTATGGCTGAGTAATATTCCATTGCATGGATATACCACATATTGCTTTTCCATTTATGTTCAGATGGACATTTGGGTTGTTTCTGCCTTTAAGCTATTGTGAATAGTGCTACTATGAACATTGGTTGTATGAATATGTTTTAGTCCCTGCTTTCAATCTATTTGGCTATATACCTAGGAATAAAATTATAGATCATAGGGTACACCTTCTCTGTTTAACTTTTTGAGGAACTGCTAAACTGTTTTCCATAGAGGCTGTACCATTTTGCATTCCCACCAACAATAAGTGAAGTCAGCAACACACAAGGGTTCCAATTTCTCCACATCTTCACCAAGATTTGTTTTTTCCATTTTTTTATAGCTATCCTGATGGATGGGAAGTGGGAACTCATTGTGGTTTTGAATTGCATTTTGCTAATGACTGATTTCATGTGTTTATTGGCTATTTACATATCTTCATTGAAGAAATATCTATTCAAGTCTTTTGCCTATTTTTGAGTTGGGTTGTTTAGGGTTTTCTGCTGTTGAGTTGTAGCAATTATTTATATATTCTAGATATTACTCCCTTATCAGGTGTATAATCTGCAAATATTTTTCTCATTCTGTCTTTTCAACTCTCTTGAGAGTGTCTTTTGATGCATAAAAGTTTCAAATTTGGATGTAGTCCAATTTACCTATTTTTTTTTATTGCCTGTGCTTTTGGTGTCATAGCCAAGAAAATATTGCCAAATCTAATGTCATGAAATTTTCCCCTATTTTCTTCTAAGAGTTTTAGTATTACATCTCACATGTAAGTCTTTACATTTAGATCTTTTTTGAGTTAACTTTTTTTAATGTTTATTTATTTTGAGAGAGAGTTTGTATATGAATCCCAAGCAGGCTCCGCACTATCAGCACGGAGCCCAGTGCAGAGCTCAATTTCACAAACTGGGAGATCATGACCTGAGTCAAAATCATGAGTCAGATATCTAACCAACTGAGCCACCAAGGCACCCCTGAGTTAATTTTTTTAATACATCCTTCTTATTTTCATTCTTCCTTTTACCTTACCTTCCTTTTACTTACTGAGGTCCTGTTTTTACATGCATTGAACAGGATATGGTAAGGAGAAAAATAAAGTCTCTTCCCTACCTCGTAGACCTAACATTCTAGTGAGAGAAGACAGACAATGGGCATCTAATCAAATCTATAAATAAGGTATAAATGAAATCATTCCAGTTAATGATTAATGATATGAAGGAAAACCTGGGCAATGAGATAGTGATTTCACATGGGACAGTGTAGAGGGAACTCCAGCGAGGGTGGTCACAGCGAGGGTGGTCTGACTAGAGGTGGAGGCAGCCACGTTGAGATCTGGGAGAAGCACTCCAGGCAGAGGGGAAAGGCCCTAAGACAGCATGAAGATGAGCATTTTTGTGGGACTGAGAGGGGATGGTGGGGCTAAGTGAGATGAACTGATGGGAGAAGAGTCAGAGCTGAGGTGAGCATCAGGGCCTGAACAGGGTGGCACTGGAGGCATAGTCTTGTAATTGCAGTGGGAAGTCATCAGAGAGCATGAAGCAAGCAATGATAGGAGCAATTTATACTGGGGGGGGGGGGGGGAATATCACCTGGCTGCTCTGTGGAGAATGACCTGTAGGGGGCGAGAGTAGAACAAAAGTGGAAACAGACTTGTGGAGGGGAGAGTGAGGATGACTTAGACTTGGGTTGTGGTGGAACAGGAGGTGAGAGGTGGTCAGATTTGGGATTTACTTTGGAGGGAGATTGGACAAATTTGCTGATGGAGTGAACCTGTAGAGAAAGGAAAGAAAATCAAGAGGACTCCTAGGCTTTTGCCTGAGTGACTGGGTATCACTTCTGAGATGAAGAAAATGGGAGGCAGGAGGCAGAGTTCTGTCTTGAATATGTGAATATTTGAAATGTCAACATCCCCCCTCCCACCACTGTCATTAATTCATCAGATAACTGTTGGGCACCTATGTGCATGTCACGCACTCTCATAGGCACTGGGCAAGAAGACTGAACACAGCTCTGCCCTCATAGAGCTGCCTCATCTACCAGCTATGCTCCCAAATAGGTGCTTAAAAGAAAATAAACTGAGAGACCCGTGAGAATGGAACCAAAAATATAGCATACATCTTAATTTTTTTTTTAATTTTTTATTTTAGAGAGACAGAGAGCACAGGGGAGAGGGGGAGAGGGAGAGAGAATCTCAAACAGGCTCCACCCTCAATGCAGAGCCTGGCATGGGGTTCGATGCCATGACCCTGGGATCATGACCTGAGCCAAAATCAGGAGTTGGACACTCAATCCCTATACCTTAATTTCATTTAGGCCCAGAAATTTGGACACAGGGTGGTCATTATAGTATCTTTTAATCCTCTGTCCCATTGGGATTAAGAAGACACTGATGGGGGTATATATAGCAATAGGATGTGCTGGCTGTCTTTGCTAACTCCACTCAATAACATTGGAGAAATTAAGCAAGTCGCTGAATTCATTTGGGAAGGCAGAAAACCTTAGTTAATATTAAAAAGGAGTCACTTGGGGCGCCTCGGTGGCTCAGTCGGTTGAGCGTCCGACTTCGGCTCAGGTCACGATCTCGTGGTCCGTGAGTTCGAGCCCTGCATCGGGCTCTGGGCTGATGGCTCAGAGTCTGGAGCCTGCTTCCGATTCTGTGTCTCCCTCTCTCTCTGCCCCTCCCCCGTTCATGCTCTGTCTCTGTCTCAAAAATAAATAAACGTTAAAAAGGAAAAAAAGGAGTCACTTGTTGCCTGTAGCCTGAGAGTTAAGTCCTAATGAAATCTTTTTTAAATATACGTTAAGTCCAAGTTGCAAAGTATACAGTCTTTGAAGTCAAGGACAACCCAGTTCTATTTTCCTTGGCAGCACATGCTATGCCTGGGACAGTGCTCTCTGCCCAGACGACCTACCTGGCATAGGCTGCTGACCAATGCAGTTTGGTCATTATAGGCGGTGTTCTACCTGAGGTTGATTTGGTTCTATACTTTGGGCAGGCTATTGCCAGAACGTAAGCATAATGGCTTTTGAAGGCTTTGTGGGAGAGGTGTCATTCGATAAACTTCTGACTTGGGGATCAGCTAGAATAGGGCAAACAAGAAATAGGATTTTAAGTTTATTTCTTTTGAGAGAAACAGAGACAGCGTGAGTGGGAGAGGGGTAGAGAGAGAAGGAGGAGGGAGAGAGAGGGAGGGAGGGAGGGAGAGGGGGGAGGAGAGAGAGAGAGAGAGAGAGAGAGATTGAGAGAAAATCCCAAGCAGACTCCACACTGTCAGTGTGGAGCCTGATGCAGGGCTTGAACCATGAAACCGTGAGATCATGACCTGAGCCAAAACCAAGGGTTAGATGCTTCGCTGACTAAGCCACCCAGGTGCCCCAAAATATGATTTCAAAGATATAACTATTATCAAGTCATTGTTTCTTATGGCCAAGTTAATTTACATAACCTAGTACCTTTTACAAACTGTCTTTTCAAAGCCCTGGGTAACTGCTTTTATTTACTGTTTCAGGAAAGGGTCACCAAGCTTGCACCACGCCCTCAGTCAGAAGAGGACCTGTCTGCTCTGTTTGAAGCTTCAATGAAACTGTATTAATTTTCATTCTCACTGAAAGAATTACCACTGGCCATCACAGTCCTGACAACAGAAGCCAAACTAGCCAGAACTTTGTCTTTTTATTTCCACACATGACATACCTGTTACCAATCTGAATGTGATAATAAGTTTATCCTGCAGAAGATTCCCTATTGCTCAAAGTCAAATACTTCTGTAAACAGTGGAAGAATGCCCACTATGTTGGACCTTGGGCTAGACATCAGCATTCGTGTTCCTGCCCCAAACCACACGGATTTCAACTGCTCTATTTATAAAATGGGCAAAAGCTCAGTATCTATCAAAAACATAAATGCACATATCCCGTGCCCAGTAATCCCTAGTCTAGAAATTGAGCCTATAGAAATATGAGCACAAGTGTGTTAAGGAAGATGGCAAGGATGTTTCTGGCAGCACTCTAATAAAAAATCCGAAAGAACCTAAATATTCATTAATAGTATACAGATAAATAAATCAGAGTATATGAAGTAATGGAATATTATAGTGCTATCAATAAAAATGAGATAAACATATTGGAAATATGCCCATGATATACTGTTAAGTTGGAAAAAAGCAGAACAATTAAATATTTGCATGGTCTGATTTTCACTTTTTAATTATACATAAGTATTTGTCTATATATAGGAAGAAGAATGATACACATCAAAATAACAAAAGTTATCACTAGAGAAATAGAATTTGGGGTATAGAAAATTAAGAGAAAATATTCACCTTATATTTTATACTTCCCCTTTTTATTTTATAAACATCTGTATTGTTTGGATTTGTTATAAGCACATATTTTCTCATTTTAAAAGGACCAGAGAAAAGAGAGAAATACCATTTTATTGTTTTAGGTCAGATTCATCTTAACTTATGAAAATACTAGTAACTAATACTTAAAGATTAAAGCAGATCCAAAGAGGTAAAATATGAGAGACTGATCCTGTAGTAAATAAACAACGTTTTGTTTTGTTTTGTTTTGTTTTAATTTATTTTTGGGACAGAGAGAGACAGAGCATGAACGGGGGAGGGGCAGAGAGAGAGGGAGACACAGAATCGGAAACAGGCTCCAGGCTCTGAGCCATCAGCCCAGAGCCTGACGCGGGGCTCGAACTCACGGACCGCGAGATCGTGACCTGGCTGAAGTCGGACGCCTAACCGACTGCCCCACCCAGGCGCCCCCCTGTGGTAAATAAACAAATTGTTCTTTGGAGAAAAACACTAACACCCTACATGGTAATTCCCTCTTTGGAAAATGTTTTTGGTGCTCAGAATAAATTAATTCAAAAGCAAGCAATGTTGTAGTTAATAGACTTCAGCCTTGCCAGTAGAATCTAAGTAGCATGATCATTTGCCTCTCTGTCAATCCCAGCCTACAGAAACTTCTACGGCTCATTTCGCCTCACAAAGGTAACCACACTGATGTTTTTTGCCGGCTCAAGTCTTTGGCAGTCTGGATCTCAGTGCCCTTGTGGATTTATCTGTGTTTTAAGCTGAATTAAAGTTTTAATCAAAGAAGTAATGCTATATATAATTACATCAGGATTTTTAAAAATGGAAAAGAAGTGCATTACTGTGCCATTCAGCCAGACCAGGCCCACTTTATCTGTATAAAAGTCTTTATGTCCTTGAGATCTTTTAAATAACATTGAAATAATGTTTCTAGAGTTTTCTCTAATTATAAACATAAAATACATTTGGTACCCAAAACTGGTAAACACAAAAGAAAATATTTGTTAATATTGAACCATCCAAAAGATAGCCACTGTTAAAAATTTGGTAGATGTTTTTTATTATATATATTATATGTGTGCATATATTTTTGACTTAGAAATGGCATCATTAAGATATAGTTTTAATTCCTATAGGACATTCAAATTATTTATATCAAGTGCTCTAAAGGCAAGCATAGGACAGGGCCAACAGAATTTCAGTTATACCTTGCAGACCACATCTAGCTAAAATTCCCTCCATTTCAAGAGTATCATGGATTCTGAAAGCAGAAGCTGTGTGAACCAGGCAGAATACAGCTAAATTCTCTGCCAATCTGAGATCCTTCAGGAAACCTTAGTAAAAGTTGTTAATGTCTCAAAATACATTTGGCAGAGAAAAAACATATATGTGTCTCCCCACCAACCCACCCCACCCCCCCCCCAAAAAAAGTCCAGGTAAGTTCCAGAACTCTTACATTCTACAAAGTGATGTGGTATCATTAGAACAGCATTAGGCTAGGGGTCAAAGGCCCTAGGTTCCACTCCAGTCCCTTGGTCTGTCTTGAGTTTTACTTTATTCAACCTAGGCCTCTTCCAGCTTGAATATGCTATGACTAGATTTTATGTATTACCTAATCCTTAATGTGAAATTTTGAGTTTGGGAAATTTAATGTAAAATAGTGTGAGACATAAAAATGAATTCTCTATCTCTTAAACGTTCGCTGCCTTTACTATCAGTAGCCAGATGTCTAAATGTGACTCACCAGAAGTGTTTGGTATTCACAGTGATGATCACTCTGTAGAGGAAGGATTTAAAGGTCAAGCATGAAGAAACAGATTGAGGAAGGCTTCATGTTTTTTATCTTTATACCCATCGTGCTGGTCCTTACACTTTGAGAATATGGAAAAGATGTGTTTCTTGACTTACTGGCTATTAAAAGAGTCTGAGATAAGAAAGCCCATTTCTGTAAACCAAACACTCTAATGTTTCTGAGATAACAATTAAGTGCATCTTTCTAATTCAAATCCTATTCTGTTATTGATTACCCTTAAAAGACCAAAAGTTGTTAGGGGTTATAGCTCTATTTATTTGGATGCATTTACTTGCTAAGGCAAGAAAAATTAAAAGAATAGTATTCAAAAGTTTGTATAATATCACTTTCAGTCAACTATCATATATGGTGGAATTTTCACTTAAAATCCATGCGCTTCCCTATGCTACAGAATACTAATTTGTTTCAAGTACGTCATGTTTATCCTTTTTGTCAAGGGTCACAATAAACAGACTATTCGGTTTGCACTTGTATCCTTCTCTGTGCACCAGGTCCATGCTGGGCTCAGCATTTTTGCATAGCTATGGACACAGCTGTGGGGTGTTTTCCAGTGGTCAGTGAAGTAAGTCTGCTCTTGCAAAAGACAGACAAGTACAGTACCAAAATAGAGAGCAAAACTTGCTTTTCTGGCCTTTTAACCCTGAGAAAGATTAATGGCTGTTTGGATTAGAAACTGTACCCTAATGAGGGACTGTTGCCTCCAGGGAGTGGGTATAAGAAAGAGGACTGTTCACCTCCAGGTCAACATTGCACAGGCTGCCTTGTCTCTGATGACCAGCAACCCCAAGCCCAGACAGCTGCCCAGGCCCTCCATCAAACGCCTGACCCTCTGGGAGCTGTTGCAGAGGCCAGCCCACATCCCCGCCATCACTATCACAATGGCCTGCAGGAGGTAGTCTCCAGGGATGAGCCGCATTTTGAACGGGCAGAAATTGGTTCTTGAAGCCCTAGATTGAATTACTGGCAGCTGGGGGTGGGAGGGTCTAGTTTCTCTTGCTATTATTCCACTGTCTTTCCAACCACCGTAACAACTCGGAATAAATGCACACCCCCCACAAATCGCAATAACTGTTTGCAATTTTGTCCCCTGTGAAATCCCTCATGAAGCTCTGTGCGGAACAGTCAACATTAAAGTAACCACATTTCATTCTTTCTGGCTTTAAATATTGGCTTTTTAATTTGGGTATTTTTAATTGGTTTTCCAATTTATAAAATTGGAAAACTGATTAAAATAATCATGAGCGCAAAAGAAAAAACTACCATCATGCCATTACCCAAACACAGCTGTTATCATTTGATGTATTTCCTTTCCATCTTTTTCATTTGGGTAGTGTAATTTTCAGCTCTTTTCCCTTGAGGGATGACATTTTAAGTATTTTCTATGTTGCCACATAATCTTCACAATCACTATTTTTAAAAGTACACAATGTTTTGTTGAATAGAAATTTAATAATTTATCCTTATTATAGGGCATCAAGATTGCTTCCAAATTTTTACTCCTACCAATGACATAGCAATGAATAATGTATATTTGGCTTTTTTCATATTCTAAATTAACTTCTTAGGTTAGTTAATCCCCAAGTTGACTTTTTATATTAGAAAATGGGCATTTTGGGGCTCCTGGGTGGCTCAGTCGGTTGGGCATACAACTTTGACTCAGGTCATGATCTCACGGTTCGTGAGTTCAAGCCCCGCATCAGGCTCTGGGCTGACTGACTTGAAGCCTGGAGCCTGCTTCTCTCTCTCTTCCTCTCTCTCTCTCTCTCTCTGTCTCTCTGCCCCTCCCCTGCTAGCACTCTGTCTCTCTCTCTTAAAAATAAATAGACATTAAAAAAAATTAGAATATGGGCATTTTTATGGCTTTTGATTCACACCGTCAAATTATTTATACTCCGCTGTTGTCTTAACTTTGTTTCCCCTCTCCTTCAATCTTCTCTTCAAAATAAGTAGTAGTGCAAACCAGAAAGAAATGAAACAGAGCTCACATGCGCGACCAGTACTGGGCTATTTGTGCAGACTTGCAAGAGTCACCTGTGGGTTTTTTTTCCTTTCATGTCAGTATATCTTAAACAGTTCACATGAACAGATACAGATTTAAATTCCCAAATACAATTATGAAACTTACTTTAGTGTTACATTATTGCTTTTTAAGTGAAACTGTAGACCACCAAGTCTGCTTTTGCTACTCACATTTTTTTTCCTTCTAGAACCCTCCATGGGCCCCGAAACCTACAGGTTTGTGTTAGTACATTCATGGCTCCCAGTTTTCCTGGCCAAGAAAAAAGACCCAAGGGAGGATATAAATATCCTTTTCTATAAGGCTGTTCTAGAACCATCCAGGTCTGTGAGTGCAAGGACTGCTGCACTGAGAAGAGGCAACACCAACAACCATCTCCACCGAGATCCCTCCCAAGGGTCTAAGTTGCTTCTCTCATCAAAAACCTCTCTAATCTCTGCAGTTACGCACATTGGTCCCAGTGGCTTTGGCAACATTTACTGGAGACCCATGTGATTGGTATACCAAGCACTATATATGAGAAAAGAATGTTTGTAAGGCAACATATAAATGGAAAGATGTCCAAAGAGTACTACCAGGCTGGAGTGGCCACCTGAGTAAGAACAGGCTAATTTCCTTTCATTTTTCACATCTCCTTTAACTATTATATACTCAAAACATAGCTTGATACCTTAACAAAACAGTTTTCCAAAGGAGGAAGGAGACCATGGATTTGGGGAGAGGAGGATGGGGGTTCTGCAGGTAGGGGTGATTTGGGGGTGCTAAGGAATGATTATAGGAACATGACATTTAGTAGTATTTTTAAGCCAAATTATTGTCACTTTATAAATACAAATATCAACTCTTATCAAATGCAGCAGCCAATTTACTAGGGCATCTACTACAGCTGGCAATAATAATCAACTAAAGACACTAACAGTTTATTTATTGAGTCAATTTAATGCACCCTCAACCTGTGGCAGGCCCTTTATCAAGGGTTTACCCACTATAAAAGAGGCACTGCTGTGTTCTTTTTGCACAAATGAGGAAACTAAGACTTAAGTTATATAAACACACACACACACACACACACACACACACACACACACACACCCCACCTGCCAACTTCACACAGCTAGTAAAGGGTAAGACTATCACTTGATCCCAAGGTCATCCTGACCCTCCATTCCCAGCCACCAAGTTCACTGCCTTCCAAGTGCCTTCTGTTGTCTAAGAGCTTCTTAAATTGTATTTAAATACTGTATACACTTGTGTACAGCACAGTGCTTTGAACACAGTAGGGACCCCATAAGTACTTGTGAAATAAAGGATTCTATTTTATTAAAGGGGGAAGAAGGAAAAGGAAGAGAAAAAGAAGATTCTGCAAGCCTTTGACATGTCAGAGAGAAGTTGAGCTGCCCATGCTGGTGGCCACACAGAAGGGCATTAGAGGTAACAAAACCACCTTGGGGGTGAATCCCAGCCCTGCTTGTTACTGAGTAACCTTGGGTAAACACTTAGATTGTCTGAGCACAAACTTTACCTCATAGGGTTGTTATAAACAGCAATAGGAAGTAATATATGCTACATGTCTAGAACAGTGGCTAGCCCATAGTCCCATTGTCCTGGCTCATAAATGTTAGTTCTCTTCCCTTTCCTGAATGCTAAGCTTGCAGGAAGACTTTTACACCAGCAGCTGACTATCAGATCACTGCAGCGATGTCAGTTGGGTACTAAGGGCTTACAAACTTCCCTCAGAACAAGAATTACCTGGGACGCTAGTTTTAGGTCAGTCTTTTCCTCCTGTCCCTCCAGAAATTCAAATCCTGCCAACCTGGGTTGGAACCAGGGGTCTGTGGTTGCGTTGATTTTGTAAAGGAAAGTTAAACTGCACTTGGGCCTATTTGGCAGCCTCTTGGCATAGGTGGTGACAGAAACAGAGCAGTGGGGGTCTCAATTTTCAGCATACATCAGAAGCTTCTGGAAGCCTTAGTAAAACATGTGTTGCTGGGCTGGGTCCCCAGAGTCTCTGTTTCAATAGGTCTGGGTGGGGAGTGAGAATCTGCATTTCTAACTAGTTCCCAGGTAATGCTGTTGCTCCAGGAACCACACTTTGAGAGGATTGCAATTTTCTCACATTTCAAACTTAGCTGGCTCAGATTTCAGCTGGAATTAGTTCTACCCAGGGTGTGGCAAGACCATGAAACCCCGAGGAGAGTCAGGACAACGCCCAGAAACTTACCTCAGGACTTCACCAGACTGGGAACCCATGCCTGAGCGCTGTCCTATCTCTTCCCCACCATGACTGGCTCGCCACACAGCTTCTGCCTCTTGTTTCCACTTTATTTTCAAGGCTGAGACCTTTCGGGATGTGCCCATCAAAGCCTGAGCAGAAAGGAGACGCTTGCTTATGACTCTAGACTTGATGGTATTTGTTTCAACCATGATGAGACCATTAAAAAGTATATAAAGTACCAGAACACTGAGTTTCATTTCAGTGTAATTATTTTAAAGAATGTAAAACTCCCAGCTACAAGGTTACCAGGCTGATAAAACTTCTGTCTTTGTTTAAAAAAGAAAATAACGCACCTGGGTGGCTCAGTCGTTAAGCATCTGACTTCAGTTCAGGTGATGATCTTACAATTCGTGAGCTCGAGTCCCACATCAGGGGAGCCCTGCTTCTCTCTCTCTTCCTCTCCCTCTCTCTGCTCCTCACTCACTTGTGCGAAAGAAAGAAAGAAAAGAAAGAAAGAAAGAAAGAAAAGAAAGAAAGAAAGAAAGAAAGAAAGAAAGAAAGAAAGAAAGAAAGAAAGAGAGAAAGAAAGAAATATCCTCCTTGTTCTATTATTTTAAAAGTTATGTTGGGGGCACCTAGGTGGCTCAGTTAAGTGTCCAACTGGATTTCAGCTCAGCTCATGAATTCACAGTTCGTGAGTTTGAGCCCTGCATCTGACTCTGTGTTAATAGTGTGGAGCCTGCTTGGGATTCTCTTTTTCTCTCTCATTCCCTTTATGTCTCAAAATAAATAAATAAAAAAAAAAGTTATGTTGTTAACAGTTTCCATTTTAACAGGAAAGGAATGTTGAAAGAGTGAATACATACATAGTGGTGCATGTAATTATTGGTACAGTAGCTCCTTGGATACAAATTGGAATCAGAATGTGCTTCAAGGGCAAAAGTGTCAAAGTGGAGAAAAGAACGACTACTCCCATCCAGTTAGAAAAAGACAACCCAGTGGTCCTGTTGCTCACTGAGAGGCACCACAGGGCTCCCGGTTCTGGCTCTTCTTGCTGACATTGAACATTAATTAATTACCACATGCCCCCATTAACCATAACAACCAGTTATTTTACCAGCAAAAGATGGTTTTATTTGGGAATAGCAGGGAATCACGATCAAGGACAAGCATACTACTGCAAAAACAGAAGCAAGTAGGCAGAACAAAGGAGAAGAGGGAAGTTGGGAGGGCGATTATAAACAAAAAGCCCATTGGAGTAAACTGGTAGTTTAAGGTATAGTGGCTTTTCATTGGCTGAGTTGTGACTGTCTCTCCTTGGCTGGGCATCTCTTCCTCCAGCTGGGACAGCAGTGTCCACTGCAAGATCTGGCTCTTCCTGTTGGGTCTGCAATTGACAAGTGGTGGGGCCTAAGAGCACCCCCTGCTGGCATCCAACTCTACTCTAAACAAGATATCCTTTTATTAATTTTCACACCCTTGATAAAAGGTTTCGGATGAGCTCGCCAGAAATGAGCACTGGCCAGGAGGGCTGTCATGCTCCTGAAACACCAAAATCTATAGATTTAATTTTTTTGACTTAAAATTGAGTACAAAAAGATATTCCCTAACTTTATGGAGGGAGAGAGACGGAGAGGCTCTCAAATTTTCATCGATTGCTCCCTATGACAAACAGGAGGGATATTATCTTTGCTAGCTTGGATTCTCAGCCTCCCTTGACTGAATTGTCTCCCCAGAATTCATATGTTAAAGCCCTAATTCCCTCAGCATGAGACTGTGTTTGAAGGTAGGACCCATAAAAAGGTATAAGGTTAAAAGGGGTCATATGTGTGGCCCTTAATCCAATCTGATTGGGTCCTTATAAGAATAGGAAATTTGGACACAAAAGAAACAGCAGAGATGCATGCACACAGAAGACCATGTGAGGACACAGTGAAAAGGTGGGCCAAGAAGAGAGGCTTCAGGAGAAACCAGACCTACTGACACCTGGTCTCGCACTCCCGGCCTCCAGAACTGTGAGGAAATAAAAATTCTGTTGTTTAAGCCACCCAGTCTGCAGATTTTGTTATGGTAACCCTAGTAACCTAGGGTTTGCTGGCAAATGACAGTCTTGAAGGATTTACTTGAGAAAGGGCTAAGAGCCAGTGGCAGAAAAGAAAGTAATTAGTCAAGAGGCAGGAAAGAGAAGGAAAACCTTGATGTGTGGCAAACTGAGTGTAGAGAGTCTTGGGGGAGGTGAGCAGAGAAGGAGAGATTATGGGCAGCTAACAAGCAAGGCACTGGAAGGTAAAGAGGGGAAGGAGAGTGTTTGGTTTGGTTTTTAAAGTTTGGCTCTGTGTTATGAATGGAACCCCTTTTGGAGTTTCTTGGGAGATGGCAGTAATGATATAGATTGTTTTAAAATTATTTCTGCATGTCAGACTTTTGCTGTGATACTTTTGCTAAATGCAACACCAAGCCAAGACTGATTCAACTACAAGGAGTTAAGGTTATAATTACCCACACTTACACACACACACACACACACACACACACACACACACACACACACACAGTTCACAAAGGCTTCATGAAGGAGGTGACTCCTGTGTTGAACCTTGAAGGAAAGTCAGAATTAGATGAGAAGTAGGAAGTCACAGAGACATTCCAAGTAAAATGAACAGCAGGAATGACAGACAGCACAGAGTAAAAATAGGGTGTGCAGAAAATTTTCAACAATTCAGTATTGCTGGAGTGTCACATGCAAGGCAAGAGGTGGTAAGCTGAGGCTGAAGAAGTAAACATGGCTCAAGTCTGGTGCCTTGTTGGGACTTGGAATGTATTCAGAAAGGTGGCAGAAGACCATCAGGGACTGGCTGGTATGCCACAGACAGATCTGTATTACAGATCGGTCACTTGGACAAGAAGTTAGATTAAGTAGTTACTGATTAACAATTAGAGAATAAAAAAAGATAATTATAAATAATCTAATATTTCTTTCATCTTTCTCTGTACCTTTTTTAAAATTCTTATTTGGAAATAATTGTAGATTCACATGCAACTGAAAGAAGTAAGACCCCATATACTGTCACCCAGTTTCTCCCAATGGTAACACCTTGCACAATTGTAGTATAATATCACAACCAGGAAATTGACCTTGATACACTCCTTGCACCTTACTCAATGTCACCAATTTTGCATGAACTCGTTTGTGTACGTGCTTAGTTCTATCAAGTGTTATGTGCAGATTCACGTGACCACCACTACAGGCCACATCTGGAACAGTTCCATCACAAGGATGCCCTGTGCTTCCCTTTTGGAGCCATAGCCACTTCTCTCCTTCCCCAATCCCTGGCAACTACTGATCTATTTCCTATTTCCATAATTTTGTACGTTTGAGTCGTGAAACCTTTTGAGGTTGGCTTTTTTCCCACTAAGCATAATTCTCTGGAGATTCACCCAGGTTGCGGTGTCTACCAATAGTCCCTTCTTCTTTATTACTAAGTTGTATTCCGTGGTGTGGATGTGGCCAGTTTGTTAACCATTCAGCCACTGAAGGACATTTTGATTGATTCCAACTTGGGGCTATTACAAATAAAGCTGCTATGAACAATTGTGCACAGGTTTCTGGATGAACACAAGTTTTCATTTCTCTGGGTTAAATGTCTAAGAGTGCCATATGGTAAACACTTGTTTAGTTACATAAGAAAATGACAAACTGTTTCAGGGGGCTGCACCATTTTACATTCCCACCAGAAACGTGTGAGTTTCCCCACATCCTACCAGCATTTGCTGTTACAACTATTTTTTGTTTTAGCCATTTGGGTAGGCATGCCGTGAGCTCTCCCTGCCGTTTTCATTTGCATTTCTCCAGTGGCTAATGATGTTGAACATCTTTTCAAGTGCTGATTTGCCATCTGTATATCCTCTTTGGTAAATGTCTGTTCATGTCTTTTGCCTATTTTCTAATTGGATTGTTTATTTTTTTACTGTTAAGTTTTGAAAATTCTTTATATATTCCAGATACAAGTCTTTGGTCAAATACGAGGTTTGCAAATATTTCCTCCCAGTCTATTGCTTGTCTTTTCATCTTCTTACAGGATGCTTTTTCACAGAGCAAAAAATTTTAATTTGATTAGGTCCAATGTATCATTTTTTCCTTTTATGCATCATGCTTTTGGTGTCATGTCTAAGAACTCTGACTAGCCACAGATCTAGATCTATGATTTTAGCCTAAGTTTTTCCTAAAAGTTGTGGTTTTATATTTAAGTCCATGATCCATTTTGAGTTAATTTTTGTATAAGGTATGAAACTTAGATTGAGGTTTCCTTTTTTTTTTATGTTTATTTATTTTTGAGAGTGAGAGAGAGAGAGAGAGAGAGAGAGAGAGAGAGAGAGAGAGAGAGAACGAGCAGGGGAGGTGCAGAGAGAGAGGGAGACACAGAATCTGAAGCAGGCTCCAGGCTCTGAGCTGTCAGCATAGAGCCCAATGCGGGGCTCGAACCCACAAACCAAACCACGAGATCATGATCTGAGATGAAGTCGGATGCTTTGACTGAGCCACGCAGGCGTCCCGAGGGTTTTCTTTTCATTCCTTATGCATGTTCACTTGCTCCAGCACCATATATTGAAAAGATGATCTTTCCTCCATTGGTTTTTTTTTTTTTTCCGCCTTTGTCAAAAATCAATTGGGCATATGCGTATGGATCTACTTCTGTGTTCTCTATCCTGTTCTATATGTCTATCTCTTCACCAATGCCATAGTTTTGATTACTATAGCTATAGAATAGACCTTAGTATTGGTTAAGATGATTCCTATTTTATCCTTCCTTCTCAGAATTGCTATAGCTATTGTATATCATGTACCTTTCAATATAAATTTTACAGTCAGCTTGCCTATCCCAACAAAAAATCCTACTGTGCCTTTAATAGGAATTGCATGAAACCTATTGATAATTCAGGGAGACCTGACATCTTTAGTATATTCTTCCAATCCACAAACACAATGTGTTACTCCACTTATTTAGATCAGCATTTCATTTCAACAGCATTTGTAATTTTTAGGACATAGTCCCTAGGCATGTTTTGTTACTTTTATACCTAAGTATTTCATTTCCTTTACATCAATTATAAATAGTATGTTTTAAAATTTCTGTTTCCACATGTTCATCATTGGTATATATATCTGTGATTGATTTTTGCACATTTATATTATATTCTGCAACACTGCTGAACTCACTAATTAATTCTAGAAGTTTGGGGGTTTTATTTGTTGTTGTTGTTGTTGTTTTTTGTAGATTCCTTGAGATTTTCTACATAGGCAATCATGTCATCTGCAAATAGGGACAGTTTTATTTCTTCATTGTTAATAAGTATGTCTTTTTTATGCTTTTCTTGCTTGATTGCACTGGCTAGAACTTCCAGTTCTATGTTGAGTAAGAGTGAGAGCAGTGAGAGGAGTGAGAGCAGATATCCTTGCCTTGTTCCTGATCCCAGGGGAAAAGCATCCAGATTTTCACATTACTGTAAGGTTAGCTGTAGAGTTTTGTAGGTGCTCTTTACAAACTGAAAGAATCCGTCATCTTTTAAAAATAATATAATAACATAGTAGCTTTTATTATTCTCTGATGTTTATGCTTAATTTATTAGAGCTGGTTATTTTTGTAATTAATAGAAAAAGAAATCTTTTCTATTCATTATAATCCTGTTAAGGTACCCATGCAGGTATTATAATTTCCATTTTCAAAGAAACCTTTTAAAGATTTCTTTTAAAGAGACTCCAGGGATCAGCAAAACTAAAAGGCAACCGACAAAATGGGAGAAGATATTTGCAAATGACATATCAGATAAAGGGTTAGTATCCAAAATCTATAAAGAGCTTATCAAATTCAACACCCAAAAAACAAATAATCCAGTGAAGAGATGGGCAAAAGACATGAATAGACACTTCTCCAAAGAAGACATCCAGATGGCCAATTGACACATGAAAAAATGCTCAACATCACTCATCATCAGGGAAATACAAATCAAAACCACAATGAGATACCACCTTACACCTGTCAGAATGGCTAACATTAACAACTCAGGCAACAACAGATGTTGGCAAGGATGCAGAGAAAGAGGATCTCTTTTGCATTGTTGGTGGGAATGCAAACTGGTACAGCCACTCTGGAAAACAGTATGGAGGTTCCTCAAAAAACTAAAAATAGAACTACCCTATGACCCAGCAATTGCACTACTAGGCATTTATCCACGGGATACAGGTGTGTTGTTTCAAAGAGACACATGCACCCCCATGTTTATAGCAGCACTATCAACAATAGCCAAAGTATGGAAAGAGTTCAGATGTCCATCGATGGATGAATGGATAAAGAAGATATGGTGTATTACTCGGCAATCAAAAAGAAGGAAATCTTGCCATTTGCAACTATGTGGATGGAACTGGAGGGTATTATGCTAAGTGAAATTAGCCAGTCAGAGAAAGACAAAAATCATATGACTTCACTCATATGAGGACTTTAAGAGACAAAACAGATGAACGTAAGGGAAGGGAAACAAAAATAATATAAAAACAGGGAGGGGGGACAAAACAGAAGCCACTCATAAATATGGAGAACAAACTGAGGGTTACAGGAGGGGTTGTGGGAGGGGGGATGGGCTAAATGGGTAAGGGGCACTAAGGAATCTACTCCTGAAGTCATTGTTGCACTATATGCTAACTAATTTGGATGTAAATTTTAAAAAATAAAAAATGAAATTAAAAAAATAAAAAATGAAGAGACTGCAGGGGCACCTGGGTGGTTTGGTTGGTTAGGCAACCAACTCTTGATTTCGGCTCTGGTCATGATCTCACGGTTTGTGAGTTGGAGTCCCTTCTCTCGTTGGGCTCCACACTGGCAGTGTAGAGTCTGCTTGGGATTCTCTCTCTTCCTCTCTTTCTCTCCCTCCCACACCCGCCAAATAAATGAATAAACTTAAAAAAAAAATAGGGACTCCAAGGGGTAAAATGTCTTGCCCCAACTTACATGCCAATTAGCAGATTTACACTAAGTCCTAGGGAACTAGTTCAATAATATTGACTATAAACCTAATATTGACAACATGGTTGAACCCTTATGTGCCAGGCACTGTAAGTGCTTTAGGTGTGTTATGTCATTTAATTGCTCAAAACAGCCTGATGAGGTAGATATTACTATTATCCCCATTTTACAGATGATAATATCAAGCCTCAGAGAGCTGTATAATTGACCAAGGTCATACCACTAGCAAATGGTAGCAAGTAATTTGAACATAGACACAGATCTTGTTCTTAAAAAAAAATTTTTAATGTTTCTTTATTTTTGAAAAAAGAGAGAGAGACAGAGCATAAACGGGAAAGGGGCAGAGAGAGAAGAAGACACAGAATCCAAAGCAGGCTCCAGGCTCTGAGCGGTCAGCACAGAGCCTGACGCAGGGCTCAAACTCATGGACCACAAGACCATGACCTGAGTTGAAGTCGGACACTCAACCGACTAAGCCACCCAGGTGCCCCAACACAGATCTTGTTCTTAACAACCACTCAGTGCCAAATCCTGTGCCAGGTTCTGGGGATACAAAGATGGATAGGAGAGAGTCCCCTGCCCCTGAAGGAGCTAATAATCCAGCAGGAGAAACAGATCAGCATATTTGTAGCTTGGTTCCTGAAGAAGCAAGCCACAGCCCCAGTTAGTAAAATATCTCACAAGTGTTAGAGCAGCTCAATAATATTTATTGATTGGATGGCTAAATGAAAGAAAGGAAGGAAAGAAAGAAGGAAGTAGATAGGAGTGAGGGAAGGAGGAAGGAAGCCATATTCCTGGTTTCTTGGACAAATCTAACACTGTTTGACCTATCTTATATAGAAGTTTCTAGTAGAAAGTACTTTCTACTTTCCAGAAGTAGAAAGAGTTCCTTAAGCCCAATCATATACCTACCTCAGCCAGCCTGGTCAGTTTGCACAATTGTGCTGGGTAACAGTGACTAAAAACTATCAAATATAAAGAAAGGGACAGCAATATTATGGAATATCAGAACAAAAAAAAAAGATGGCAGGAGCTGGTCATCCAGAAAGAAGAGTAAATCCTTCGCACACAGCTTCATGGAATAGAAGGGCTCAGCCACAACGGCTAAGGAACGGCTGAGCCCATGGTAGGCTTTCCTTTCCAAGTAACTTTGACCACAGGGTTTCCAAAACTGCCACCATCTCACAAGATCTCCAACACCAAGTTCACCTCTCCTTCTTCATAGAGACTCATCCACAGGTAAGGTTTCCTGCAGGGCAGAGACTCTAGGAGACACTGCGGAGAACTGTATTCTCACTACAGTGTCCTTTCTTCCTTCCCATTCCCTAATTTTCCCTCTCCTCCTACCCTCTCCCTGTTCTTACTCTGGGCTATGCTATGACCACTAGGAAATACTCATTCCCAAAGAGGAAAAAGAAATAGGAGTTAACATTAACTGAGTGTAGATTGTACAAGTTCTACTCTAAGCACTTTACATATTTTTCAATATTGTCATTTCAACAACTTTTCTATTACAACCAACTTATTATACCTTCCTCTTTACCCCAAACACATACACAACCCCCTTGGCTCAGGCCTACCACCTTTCACTTGGATTACAGCAATCACCTTCTTAATGGTTTCCCTGCCTCCATTTCGTAACCCCTGCAATCCATTTCCCACACTACCCCCAGGGTAGTTTTTATAAAACACAAATTGTCTGACCATGTCTTTCCTTTAATTAAAATCCTCCAGTGGCTTCTCATGTCCTTCAAGAGAGGGCACATACTCCATATCAAGCAGGCAAGGCTGCCCCTGCCTCCCTACCCAGACTCCTGTCTCCACACGAACGCTTCACTGCCGCATCACCCTCCTCCCTAGGGGTCTCCTCCAAATTCCCATGATATTCTCTGTGTGCCTCTACTTACCACTCTGTTTCTTGTTGTTCTTAAATACATCTTATTCTTTGTGCAATCATGTATTTCCTTGTCTATCTCCCCCTTTAATCTGTTAACAGAGGGTAAAAGACTTTGTCCTAATCATCTCTAGATCCTTATCACTTAGCATGACAGCAGTAAGTCATGGATAACTTGGCAGAAAGGAATGGAAAGGAGAACATGAAACAATTAGCCTGATATTTTTCCTACTCAGACAATCTGACCTTTCATTGGCCAAAGTCTTGAACTTTTCAAGTAAATAAATGCAAAGACTGCATGTCCCAGACCCTCAGCTGCAATGAACAAGCAGTAGAACTGATATCTCTTGCAAAAAGAGATATCTTTTTATATCCTGATATAAAAACAACCTGGCAAAAAGCAAAAAGTATTCTAGGATGTCTTTTAAAGTCCTGGTCCATTGAGAATACTGGGAGGGTAGCCTGGGGGGGTCCACAGAATTTAGGAGCCCCCCTCTTACAGATCAATGCACAGAGAACCCCCTAGCTAGGCCAATGAGGGACAACTTTGTAAAGAACAGACAACTATTTACCCACACAAAAGAAAATCTTCCTACCATTAGTAACACCATTAACATCTTAGCAGCTTTTCCATTATGAATCTGACATTTTCTTTTTCTTCAAAGCCCAATTTGAGTGCTTTTGATTTTTTTAATGAAATAAAGCCATCAACACACAATAAAAGCTATGCACTATTTATAATTAGAGGTCTCTAGAGTATATTTTATGTTACAGAAAAGATTGAATTTCTAGGCCTTCCCTTTTAAATCTCTTAAAACCTTCAGCTTTAGAATGAGAGACTCAAACTCTTCTCTAGGGTCTTAACTTTTATGGGGCTTATTACTTTTTTATCCCCTCTAAAACTCTAAATCCCTTCAACATAGCTTGGTTCCTTCCATGGCTGAATTGGCAGCAGGCTGATCTTTTTATTGGTGGGTAATGGATTTAGTTTGATTGCTGACACGGGGACAATGAGAGGATAAACAATTCCATTTGTGGCCATGAAATCCCCCATCTGTTGAGTGGTTCATGACTGAAGAGCGCTGGGCAGAGACAGATGAATGAGCCCGCCACGCCCGATGTTAATGACATCCGTCATACAAGCTGAACATGTGGCTTCATAAATCAAGAGCTAATAGCAACTCTGGTTGCTCATGTCATTAACTCGCCAGCCACTTAAATACCTAAGAATGTACCATAAAGTTGAGCATAGAGACCTGATTTGCAATTCTGATCTCACCAAAAAACCAGAGGTAGCAAGGGAAGGCAAAGTCATTTTCCTAAGTTGAAAGAAAGAAAGAAAGAAAGAAAGAAAGAAAGAAAGAAAGAAAGAAAGAAAGAAAGAAAGCTCTTTCAGATGCAGCATGCTTAAATATTTGCAGATGAGATATATGATACCTCAGATATATTGATATCTGGAATTGGTTTCCAAATACAATAAATGGGGGGAGTGGACAGAGATACAGATGAAAAAAAAGATGGGCCATGAGTGGATCATTGTAAAAGCTTGGTGATGGGAATCTGGGAGTTCCTTATAATACATTCTTCACTTTTTCATATGCTTAAAATTATTCATGATGAAAAGTTTTGTTTTGTTTTGTTTTGTTTTTAATTTAAGATATGGAGGGGGGATGCCTGGGTGGCTCTGTCAGTTAAGCATCCAACTTCAGCTCAGGTCATGATCTTGCAGTTCTGGAGTTCTAGCCCGCATCAGGCTCTGCACTGACACTGCAGAGCCTGCTTGGGATTCTCCCTCTCTCTGCCTTTCTCCCACTCTCGTTTTCTCTCTTTCAAAATAAATAAATAAATAAAATTTAAAAATAAATAAATAATTGAGGATATGGGAGTGTCCATTATTTAGCATAAACATTTTTACCAAATTCTTTTTCCTTAATTATTTTTGAGAGAGAGAAAGACAGTGAGTGGGAGAGGGCAGAGAGAGAGGAAGACAGAATCCCAAGCAGGTTCCAGCACAGAGCCCAACTCCGGGCTCGAACTCATGAACCATGAGATCATGACCTGAGCCTAAAACAAGAGTCAGACGAAACCAAGAGTCAGACACTTACCCCACTGAGCCACCCAGGCACACCTTGCCAAATTCTCTCTTAAAGAAGAAAAAAAAAAAAAAAAAAAAAAAGCTATACTCACACAACAGCTCAAGCATTTAACATGGCAAGTAAGTCATCATCACCAAAGAGGAAAGTAACACATTTCAGAGGGAAGAGATCAGGCAACACCCGCTATGAGTTTTCAGGAATCCACATCACTTGAAGCTCAAGCTCTACTGCCCAGGAGATTACTATGTTTGGGAAGTGTCAACAGTCTTCCCACCTCTCACCCTTTTTATTTTCCACTGCAGTGAGTTACCTATTGTCACCATCACTTCTGCATTTTGTGGCTTTTCATGCATGTTCAGTCTTTAATTTGGGGGCTTTTGTAAAGAAATGGAAAATGAAAGAACAAATGGAAAGGAAAGCAACAAAAGGAAAATGATACTGCCCTCTGCAAAGGACTGTTCAGTTCATTTCTGTTAGGTAAAGCCTCCTAATGTCACCCAGGGTACATTGTCTCAAGTTCAGCTGGATTCGCAGAGGAAGCTCTAAATATGTCTCTATCAATTCTGATATTGTTGGAAGTCTTGAAGAGGAGAAAGAGAGAAAAATCCGGGCCACTATTAGCCTCCCAACTCCCAAATTATATACAAATAGAGTGTTGCTATACTGAGAACTTACTCTGTGCCCAACACTGCATTGGGCACTGGAGTTAACACAATGAATAGGGCACACAGCTTTTTGGGGGCAGGCAGACAAAGAAACAATCCATCACTACTCAGTGTAGTGCTACAATGGAGTCCAGACCCCTGACCTGCCTCAGGAATATTCCAGTAAAAGTGATGCTGAAACTGAGAATGTCAAGTGCAAAGCCCAAGAGCCAGGGGAGATTTGGCAGGTCGAGAACCTGTGTTGTCTGATATGGTGACCACTAGTCACACATGGCTATTGAGCTCTTGAAGTGTGACCAGTCCAAGTTGAAACGTGCTGTAATATAGGTGTAAAATACGTACCAGATTTTGAAGACTTAGCATAAAAAAATAATATATGTCATTAGGATTATTATATTGATTATATAATAAAAAGATAATATCTTGGATCTTTGAGGTTAAATAACATATATTATTGGGGTGCGTGGGTGGCTCAGTTGAGCGTCCAACTCTTGATTTCAGCTCAGGTCATGATCCCAGGGTCATGGGATAGAGCCCCTGCATTGGGCTCTATGCTGAGTGTGGAATCATCTGCTTAAGATTCTCTCTCTCTCTCTCTCTCTCTCTCTCTCTCTGCCCTGCTTGTGCACTCTCTCCCTAAAATAATTTCTTTTAACCCATATATTGTTAAAGTTAATTTCACTTATATCTTTGAACTGTTTAAGTGTGACTACTTTAATGTTTTAAATTACATATGTGGCTAGCATTATATTTCTATGGGACAGTGCTGTTCTAGTGGCTCAGTGTAAAATGGGGGAACATTATGGGTTGAGAGCCACCTTGAAGGAACTGAGAGACTGTACAGTCCTCTGGTATCAGAAAAGGGACAAGAGTCATTTAACATTTCCCTTAAATATCAAACTTCAGTTTCAAAACTTAGGTCCTGATCCATAGTGCATGCTGTGGTTGCCACCCAGATTCTCCTGGACCAACACACTCTTCCCCCAGCTGCTTAGTATTGGTTGCTGACAGCTCACAGCTGACTTTCCACCAGAGCTTGTCCTCCACTGGGAAGAACTACATTGCCCAAGATCATGCCCTTCCCAAGGTGGCCTCCAACCAGTGCCAGTCAATAGGTAGTCAATTAGGAGGCCTGACCAACTAACTTGAACCAGTTTGGGTAACTCTGAAGGCTGCCAAGGTTCAAAGTTCCTTCGTGGGGTTGGCCAAATTCCTTGTTGGGACCACATGGCAGCCTAGCAGCTACCTCTGGCTGACCCCACTTCCTTCACTTCGCCCCCAAGTGTTGATCCTGCAGGTCCTCGTCAGCAAACTTGCTACCTGCAAATTTCATCTCAGAGTCAGCTTCCTGGGAACTGGATCTACAACATGATCTGCCCTCCAAATCTCTTTCTTCTCTTGGTTCCATCTTTAACTTCTCTCTTTCTCTCATACCCACAGCCTATTGGTCAGAAATTCTATTGGCTTTACCTTAAACTATGTCCAGAATGTGACCAGTTCTCACCTCATCTCCCACCACTGCCCTGATCCAAGCCCCTATGGTATTGCAATGGCCTCCCAATGCCTCTCCCTGCTTCTGCCCTTGCTGCCCTTCAGTCTCTCTCAACAGAGTAACCAGAGTGAAGGTCTCAAGCCAGACCATGGCTCAGCTCGGCTCAAAGCCCACTTGTGACCTCTCGCTCCACTCAGTAAAAGCTAAATCCTTGCTATGGTCTGGCATGACTAGGACAATCCCAGTTTATACCTGATTGTCCAGAATAATTTTAATAGCAATTGCTTTCTCCATCAAAAGTAGCCTAGTTTGGGGGCGCCTGGGTGGCTCAGTCGGTTAAGTGTCCGACTTCGGCTCAGGTCATGATCTCGCGGTCCGTGTGATCCATGAGTTCTCCATGAGTTCAAGCCCCGCGTCGGGCTCTGTGCTGACAGCTCAGAGCCTGGAGCCTGTTTCGGATTCTGTGTCTCCCTCTCTCTCTGACCCTCCCCCATTCATACTCTGTCTCTCTCTGTCTCAAAAAAATAAATAAACGTTAAAAAAAAAAAAAGTAGCCTAGTTTGGATTATAAACTACATAGTTAGCCTACCTATAAGGCCCTTTATGTAGCTAGCTTCCTGGTGGCCTCTTGGGCCTCATCTCCTGTCTCCTTGTCCACTCTACTCCAGTAAGTCCAGAACATTCTGCAAACAGGTAGACAAACCTCTGCCTCAGGATATTTGCACTTGCTGTTGCCTTGCCTAAGTGTTCTTCCCTCAGTTATTTGCAGGCTAACTTCCTCGTGCCTCTCAGGCTACTCAAAATCATTTTTTGGGATGAGATCTTCCTTGGCCACCCCTTTTAAATTTTCAAATCAACCCTTTATTTCCTTCTTCCTTACTGTATTTTTTCTCCTTTTTTACCTTTTTATAATTTATACATTTACATTTTACTCATTTATTCTGGTGTCTCAGTCCATTCAGGCTGCTGTAATAAAATACTACAAATGGGGGGGCGCCTGGGTGGCGCAGTCGGTTAAGCGTCCGACTTCAGCCAGGTCACGATCTCGCGGTCCGTGAGTTCGAGCCCCGCGTCGGGCTCTGGGCTGATGGCTCGGAGCCTGGAGCCTGTTTCCCATTCTGTGTCTCCCTCTCTCTCTGCCCCTCCCCCGTTCATGCTCTGTCTCTCTCTGTCCCAAAAATGAAATAAACGTTGAAAAAAAAAATTAAAAAAAAAATACTACAAATGGGTGGCTTATAAACAATTGAAATTCATTTCTCACAGTTCTGGAGTCTGGAAAGGCCAAGATCAATGCACCATCTGGTTGTGTTCTGATGAACACTATTCCTGGTCCATAGCTGATGCTTTCTCACTGTCCTTATATGATGGAAGGGGCTAAGGAGCTCTGTGGGGTTTCTTTTATAACACTAATCCCACACATGAGAGCTCCACCCTCACGACCTAAGCACCTCCCAAAGGTCCCACCTCCTTATACCATCACATTGGGCATTAGGATTTTAACATGAATTTTGGCGGCATAAACATTCAGACCATAGCAGCTGGTTATCATCTGTCTCTCTCAATAGGATGTAAGCTCCATGAGTTTACACTTCATCATCCTCAGGGATTGAAGCATTGTAGGTGTTCAATAAATAGCAGTTTGGAAGAATGAATGAATGAAATGTGGATGAACTTCAAAAAGTTTATGCGAAATGAAAGAAGCCCGACACAAAGCTCACAACTTGTATGACTTCAGTTATATGAAATATCAGAATATATAAATTTGCAGACACAAAATACAGATTAGTCGTTGCTAGAAGCTGGAGGAAGGGGGACTGGGGAATGACTATTTAATGGGTGCAGAGTTTCCTTTTGGGGTGATGAAATGTTTTGCAACTAGGTAGTGGTGATAGTAGGGATGATAGCACAACATTGTGAATATACCAATGTATGTATGCTTTAAATGTATGCTTTAAAATAGTGAATCCCAGGGGTGCCTGGGTGGCTCAGTTGGTTAAGCATCCGACTTCAGCTCAGGTCTTGATCTTGTGGTTTGTGAGTTCAAACCCCACATTGGGCTCATGCTGACAGCTCAGAGCCTGGAGCCTGCTTCAGATTCTGTGTCTCCCTCTCTTTCTGCTCCTCCCCTGCTTGCTCACACTCTCTCTCTCTCTCTCTCTCTCTCTCTCTCTCTCTCTCTCTCTCAAAAAATAAACATTAAAAAAAAAACTTTTTTAAATAGTGAATTTTATGTTATGTGAATTTGACCTCAATAAAAAAAAAAAAAGCAAAAACTCAAATATGAATGAACAGCTGTGGAATGGTGAGGGAGGTCTGGACATCTCAGGATTTTGCTGTCTTCAGTACTGAATGGGGAGTGATGAGAGGTGTTGTACCTTCCTCAGGCCACAGGAGGACAGCCTAAGAACCATGGTAAAGCATTTTCTTTTCAGGGCAAGGAGAACGCGCCCTTCTCATTCATGCCATGTTTCAACAACCATATTAAATGCCTACCAAGTCCAGGCATGATCCACTCTGAATTGTACAGAGCCCTGTGACAGCACCCCAAAGAAGAAATCAAGCTGCAGTAACAGGTCATGCAAAATCTCTGCATATCATTTTCAAATGATTATCTTCCAAATAAATGTGATATGATAGATTTCTCATGATTCCTGAACTTTTTTTCTGGATGAAATTGTTGCAGTGTCTCAGAACACAAGCTTTGGGGCAGGCTGCCTGGGTTTCGATCCTGGCTCAACATCTGAACAGCTAACAAACCTTAGATCAGTGGTGCTCAACCAGGGGTGAATTTGCCAGCTGCCCCTCCCCCCCCCCCCCAAGGGACATTTGGTATAGTGTCTGGAGACAAGTTTAATTATTACAACTGAAGGAATGCTCTATTGGCAGCTAATGGGTAAAGGCCAGGGATGCTGCTAAAAATCCTGCAATGCACAGGACAGACAGTCCCCATAATAATTACCTGGCTCCAGATTTTGATAATGCCACTGTTGAGAAACCCTGTCTTAGAGCAATCAGTAAGCTATTTGGGGCGTTGGTTTTCTCATCTGCTAAATGGTGATACTAGCACTGGGCCTACTTACGGGTTTGTGGTAATAAGTAAAAAGTGAGCAAAAGGCTCAAGCATAGTGCTTGGCACATAATAAGTGCTATTTTTTTAAAAAGTATTATTAGGCTAAGCCTATGTCTGATTATCTTGATTACTACAGAACCTAATAAGACTGGGTGAATTTGTCTTCTGCCCCTCCTCCAGCCTTAGCTGCAAGCTTCTAACACAGGAGCATCACTGATCACTAGGAGATGGAGTACGTTCATCACCAGGCCAGAAAACCCACTGCGATAGTTGTGCCTGATTTAGCAAATAAAACTATAGGATGCCCAGTTGCATTTGAATTTTAGTAAAAAACAAATAATTTTTTATGTAAGTATGCCCCATGCGATATATGGGGCATATGTCTTATGCTAGAAAACCATATACTTATACTATACTAGAAAAACTTTTTGTTATTTCTCTTAAATTAAAATGGAACTGGGTAACCTGTATTTTATCTGATCACCCTACCCTCCAAGCACCTGCCCTCTGACAAAGAGAGTCTTTTACACACACAAAGAACGTCAATTTGCATAAGTTAAAGATTGAAACCGTCTCTCTTTCCCTCAGAGGAACTGAAAGGTGAATGTTACACCCGCTAAAATTACAAATGTACCTCCAATTTTACAAAATGAGCCACTGAAGATTGAACACAGAGGCCCCTCAAGTCTGCACAGAATAGCACTGTGGGGTTGTAAGGAGTCACGACTGACCTGGATTAGGGACACTCTACTGAGAAGTGGTAGTAGGTCCGCCTTGCCAGATTGTGGTAGGACTACCGTATAAAGCGCCCGGTACATAATAGGTGTTCGACAGTGATATCTTCAACATGGTGTCGACACATAATGGGGTTCTTAAATGTGGAGTGAATGGATGAATGCTGTACAGCATGAGCCAGGGACCATAGGCCACCATTCATGTTGAGGGGCTATCACCCCTCTGCCAGCCACTAAATCCACATCCCCTGGGTGCCTTTAACGCCACATACTCCTAAGAACCACTCCAGATCTTTGGAATCAGAAAAAAATGGGAGTGCAGCCCAGGCTATATCAAGTGGCTTAGCAGGTCTGATAGGCAATCAGGGCTAAGAACCACGAGTCCAAAATTGGAGGATGGCTGTCAAGAGTGGTCCTCAAACTGGAGAGAAGATCAGAGGCCCTGGAGAGCTTTTTAAAACACAGATTGCTGTATTCTGTCTCAGAGTTTCTGCTTTAGCAGGCAGGGTGGGCCTGAGAATTTGCGTGCCCCCAGGTGATGCTGCTGCTGCTGTCTGAAGACAATTTGAGAACCACCTCACTCCATCCAAGCCCCAGCTGCACATTAATCATCAGGGGTGTTTTTAAATACTTATGCCTTGGCCCTGGAGAATCATATTTAAATGGTCTGGTGAGGGACCTGAGCCCCTCATAATTCTAGTGCCTCTGGGCCAGGGAATATCCGCCCTCTTAAGTGAGCTTTCTGCTCTAACTCCAAAGCGTGCCCTGGCGCCAACAACAAGGGCTTCCCAGGGCCCCTTAGAAACTCAGTCTCTCAGGCCCCACCCCATCTTAGACCTGTGGAATCAGAATCTGCATTTTAACAAGGCATTAATTCCTATCACATTAAAGTCTGAGAAGCATTGCTTAGGATTCAACCTAAATGAAACTTCTTCTAACAGGACTCCTCCTAGTACCTTTGTGAAGGTAGATCTCCAGAACTCTGGGTTGGAAAAACACAGAGCTAGCACCACTCAGCCCTTCCCATCAGCCAGATAGGTAGTCAAGCATGCAAAAAATAAAGTCTTCCAGTACACTCATTGCCTGCCCTTGGAGTAAGTGTTGAAGCAAAATTTTTAAATGAAAGTAAGTAGGCGCCCAAGTCCCAGGGGTGTAGAATCCTCATCAGTGACTTCCCAGAATCTGAGAGAAGCGAATTCCAGACCAGGACAGACTGCCTTACTTAGGCTTAGGGGCAGAGAATGCTACCAGTATTGCAAGTGCAGTGTGCACTCGCGTTGCGTACAGATTATGGAGTTTATGTCCCAAAACGAGGTCTCAGCCATGCACCCCTTCATGGATTGGAAAGTACCTGGGCTAGGAGCCCCATAACTGTCTAGTATGATCAAGATTCTTAGCTCAGAGCCCAAAAGCCAAACAGTATCATTAGCAAAAATTTAATAAGTATTGCCTAGGGTGTGGGGAATAAGCCCCTCATATCCAATTGGTGAAAGTGTCAACTCATACAGAATTATTGGAAAGCAATGTGGAAAAATCCCTCAAAACTTCAAATGCCCATATGCTATGACCCACACTCCCACAACTAGATATGTATCCTACCAAAAAAAAAAAAAATTAGAAGATATGTATAAAGATATATACATAAGAATGTTCTTTGCAGCATTGTTTCTAATCTTTTTAAATAAGCTATAACATCTATCAAGAAAGGAATGGATAAATTCTTATAGAGCAGTAGTCTTCTGCACATTCATTTTAAAAATGGAAACTATAGGGGCACCTGGGTAGTTCAGTCGGTTAAGCGTCCAAATTCAGCTAACGTCATGATCTCACAGTTCATGAGTTTGAGCCCCACGTTGGGCTCCGTGCTGACAACTCAGAGCTGGAGCCTGCTTTGGATTCTCTCTCTCTCTCTCTCTCTCTCTCTCTCTCTCTCTCTCTGCCCCTCCCTTGTTCATGTTCTCTCTCTCTCAAAAATAAATAAGCATTTTAAAAAATTTAAAACAAGGGAACTATGGAGGCGCCTGGGTGGCTCAGCTGGTTAAGCGTCGACTTCAGCTCAGGTCATGATCTTGTGGCTCGTGGGTTCAAGCCCTGGGTCAGGCCCTGTGCTGACATCTCGAAGCCTGGAGCCTGCTTCAGATTCTGTGTTCTCTCTCTACCCCTCCCCCACTTGTGCTCTGCCTCTCTCTGTCTCTCAAAAACAAATAAATGTAAAAAATAAAAAATAAAAATAAATTAAAAAAACAAGGGAACTATAAATGTTCACACATGAACAGATGCATGCATGCATGTGTGTGTAGTACAACAAATCTGGAAATGCACCACCAATCTGTAAACAATGATTGCTTTTAGGAAGTGAGGCTAGAATAGGGGAAGTAGATTTCACTTTTTCTGTATACATGTCTATAATTTTTGAATGTGTTATAAAAAGCATGTATTATTTTTATTGTTTAAAAAACATTTGCAACAGGTAAAAATGATTTCTTCAGAATTGTTTTTCTCTAGGTGTGTTTCCTTACATTAGCTCATTTAGTTCTGTGTTTCAGGCTTATTCATTAGACTTAATACAACATACTCTAATTGACTAAATTTGGGCTTTTTTAGAAAAAAAAATAATCCAGCCTGGATTCCTTGAGATTAAATCCAGGTGACCCTGATTGGCTTCTGGGTACCCTAGAGGGTTCTTAATTTTAATTTAGTATCAGGTCTTTGAAACTACATTTGTGTCTTTTAGCCCCTGCCCTTTACTATTACCTCTTAATAAGCATGTGGTTAACCAAAACTCCAAATTTCTTTTTAATAAAATAGTGCTAAACCAGTGCTAAACCAATTCTGTATAATTTTTTAATATAAAGGTAAATGTTTACATTTAGTTTTATTAAATTCCGTGTATGTTTTATTACCTACAGTCTGTTAACATAATTTCAGTCTGTTAACATAATTTTGGGCCTTACTTTCAATTGCATTATATATTCCTCTAAATATCTGTTATTCAAAAATTTAATCAGTGTGGAGATTATAAAATTTATAGACATGTCTTTCAGACAGTACTATTTTTAGCTTAAAGTGACCAAAACCTACTTAAACAAAAAGGACCTTTATCAGGTAGAGACCTAGGTATTTCATTGACCCCAAAGTAGGAATGACACTAGGCCAGAGAGAGAGAGAGAGAGAGAGAGAGAGAGAGACAAGGCAGGAAATGGAAAACTATCAAATTGGAGCATTTTACTCTCCCTCCCTGATCTCTGTCTCTTCATGCTCTTTCTCAATCTCCCATACCCACCCCTTACTCTCTCAATGCTTTCCTTACCCTCAACCCCCCATCTCTCCCACTGGCTCTCACCCACCTGTGCAGGTAACAACAGACCCACCAAGTGTAGGTCAAGGTGAAAGTACTTGCTTCCTTCCCCCAGAAAAAACTCTTAACCCTGGATTTGCATTGAGGCCTCAGGCCCCTTCCAGACCATGGGCTCCATTTTTTTCCACTGGCTTCCCCTCAATGTCATCCCCATTGACCCTGAGAACCACCTAGATATTGATAGTTTATACCTTCCCTCTAGCCCCAGGTTAAGGTCCAATTTCTGTTTCCAGGAAGTAGCAGTCTGGGTTAGGTGTCTACCTGGTCCAATCAAATGTGGTCAAGGGGACAAATTCTGATAGAATAAACATGGCTTCCCAGAGCCATCCTCTGTGGCTGGATGCAATTTTGAAACAATTGTTATACTGACAACTAACTGATAAGTAAATGCCCCAAATTTGTCTACTCTAGAAATAGCAGTGGACACCAAGTCCAAATCTAAGAGCAGCTCTGAACCCCCAGATTCAAACTAGGGGGCAAGGCTTTGGAGGTAAAGAATGGAATATAATTTAGTGATTAAGTACATTGACTTTGGAGTCAAATTAGTTATTACATCCTAATTCTGCCATGAACTAGGTATTTTAATCTTGGACAAATTACTCAATCTCTTCAGGCCTCAGTTTCCTCACCTATAAAATGGCAAAAATAATAGCTAATCTCATTGGGTGGCTGTAGATATTAAGTGAGATTAGGGGCGCCTGGGTGGCTCAGTCGGTTGAGTGACCGACTTCGGCTCAGGTCATGATCTCACAATTTGTGAGTTTGAGCCCCATGTCAGCCTCTGTGCTGATGGCTTGGAGCCTGGATCCTGCTTCAGATTTTGTGTCTCCCTCTCTCTCTGCCCCTAACCCACTCGCATTCTGTCTCTGTCTCTCTCAAAAATAAATAAAACATTAAAAAATAATTATATATCATGCTTCCTAACTCCTAACAAGCATTTGATAAATATCAACTGTCATTATTTTTTTATTTTAAATTTTTTTTTAACATTTATTTATTTTTGAGAGACAGAGAGAGACAGAGCATGAGCAGGGGAGGGGCAGAGAGAGAGAGAGAGAGAAGAAGACAGAATCTGAAGCAGGCTGCAGGCTCTGAGCAAGCTGTCAGCACAGAGCCTGATTAGGGGCTCAATCCCACAAATTGTGAGATCACGACCTGAGCGAAGTTGGATGCTCAACCGACTGAGCCACCCAGGTGCCCCTCAACTGTCATTATTAATATGATTACATCATCATTACCAATATGAAGAAGTCTGTCACCGTGTAATGAAAGGCAGTGGGTTTGACATAATACACATACATCTCAACCATACCTTGTTTGTGTGTGTGTGTGTGTGTGTGTGTGTGTGTGTGTGTGTGTATGTATATATATGGAAAATATAAGACAAAATATAGGCTATATATATATTACTCTATATAAATATAGGATAATAAAATATATAGGATAAGATATATTAGCATATTTAGGATAACAAAAACATAATCTTCCTGTAAATCTAATCTTCCTGTAACACCTTGAGTGTCGGGGCACTGCTTGTCACCATGTCTCTGCAAGCACCTGCAAGGTTGTACACGGCTCTCTAGAACTGTCAGCCTTGTCACATACGGGCATGAGGCGAAAAGGCTCTGGAAAAATAGTCCTTTTGTTTAAAATAGAAACATAGAAGGACGCCAAATTAACACACAAATTACTGAATATCCTGTTATTGGGAAGGGGGGGCAGGGGGGGAGCCCCTTCATTTCTAAAATGAAGAGAGTAATTGCTGGTACCAAAATTCATGTTTCCTTTTGGGTGAAATCCTCCAGCCAAGCTTGGCGTTAACCAAGTCGGCAATTTCACTTCATCATTACTTCACAAAAGACTTCCAAAATCACTGCGGCAGACAGGCAAAATAAAAATGTTAAATACATCCTGGCTGGGAGGGGACTGAAGCCTCCACACTCAATCAAAGGTTTACAATAATAGGATTCATAAAAAAAAAAAAAAAAAAAAAAAGACAGATGGGATTAGAAAATGTTGCAGTGAAGACTCTGGAATGAGATGAGATCACAGCACCAGCCTGTCTTTTGTGGACCTGCACAATGATCCCCGAGCCAGACTGGATTAGGAAACCTCGCGACTAGGGGTTCAGAGAGAGGCTTCCGGTTCCCGGCACTTTGGGGGAGAGAAGGCTGAAACGATGCATCAGATTTACAGCTGCAGTGATGAAAATATAGAAGTTTTCACCACCGTGATCCCTTCCAAGGGTGAGTAAAATTGCCCTTGACTGTTTCCTTAGCGGCACCTTATGCCGGAGGGTAAGGACAATCACGTGCTGTTTTACTATGGTTTTCCTCGGGTCTCTCAGAGGGTTTGATGGGCTCTCTGTTTTGATGGTATTGTTGTTGTTTAAAATAAGGTACATGGATAGACATTAATCATTGAGAAACAATTGATCAAGGGGGTGGGGTGGGAATGAGGGCGGTTAAATACTCCCAGTTTCACTTAATTGAACACTGGCAACCCAATACGCCACGGAATGAAAGTAACAGCAAGCCATTGTTTTAGGAAAGAGAGAGGAAAACAAAATTCCCAGGGCAGCCAGAGAGATTCTTTCATGTTCTCCAATGAGCAAGTGGATTTTGAAATGAGAACCAGCTGGCTCAAAAGTATGATTCCGAGCTATGCTGTGAAATGTGAGGGGAAATACTCCCAGCACTGGCCTAAAGTCTAACAAAGTGGTCAAATAGTGCCCTGACCCAGGGCTGGCCTCTAACACAGATCCCAGGGCCATGCTCCCAAACTTCACCTCGAGCTAGCACTGCCAAAAAGTGTGACTCTGTAAGCCCTTGTGCTCCAGGGTGAATGGTGTCAAGTCCCAGGAAGGGCTTTGTGTTCGAGCTCAGAGGACAGCAGGTGTCTGGTTACTGGACAGTTCCCCCGTCCATCCCCTCCAAAGCTCAGCCCTCTCTCCTGCTCCCTCTGTCCCTCCCTGCAGCCCCTGCCTTGCTGGGAGAGCCTGGGACTCTGGCTTAGCCCTGGTTTCATTGTCAGACTTGAATGAAGGGGGCTGGATGTTTGCTGGTGTTGTGACCCCCTGTTCAAACAATTCTTTTCTTCTTCCCGTGTCAGCCACTGACAGGGCCACTGCTCAGGGGGGGAAGGGAGAGACTCAGCCTGGTCACAAAGAGACAGCCAGCAGAACATAAATAAAGCTTTTGACATCTATTGCCACATACAGAGAGAGAAAAAAGAGCTAGGAGTCTGCCCACGTGCAGGAGTTGGAACTCTAGAGACTCTGAAAAGTACCTGAAAGTCAAAGCCTACCCTCTGACCCGGCAGTTGCACTGCTGGATACTTTTTTATCATGGACGTTCACAGTGGCATTGATTCTAGGAGAGCAAAACTGAAAATAAATGTCCTTGAGGAGAAGAGGGGTAAAATGTGGTATCATCATACTATGGAATATTCCACAGTTGTCAACAGGGATGAACTAGATCTATGTGTATACACAGATCTCAAAAGCATAATGTTGAGTGAAAAAAAAAAGCAGGCTGAAAAATTTTATATGTATGATAACAGTTACTACATCTGGAAATAAAAAACAACACTATACATTATTTATGGATATATATCCAGAGAAAGTATGAAAACATAGGCTGGAAAGATGCAGATAAAATTAGTGATCTTATTAGCCCGGGGGAGGGACGGAAGCAGAATTGGGGGAGAGTAGAAAGGGAATCTAAACTTGCCTAATTTTTTTATTTCTTTTACACGAAAAAACAAATTGGAAGCAAATATGAAAATGTTAAAATGTCAATTTTCTGTAATTTTTTCCCATTTAACAATTTTTAAAGGGAGAAAAAAAATCAAAGCCCAATGGCCCTTTTTAATTAAAAACTTATTCAACAATTCAAGAGCAATGTCACACTTCACCTGACTAAAATAATTTAAAATATGGCCTCTGATCCCATTTGCTTAGCATAGTGGTCAAGAGACAACTGCCACTTCCGCACTGTGTGACCCTGGTCAGGCTACTTCACCTTTCTGGGTCTGAGTTTCCACTTTTGTAAAAGGGAGAGCTAGAATTTATCTCCCAGGGTTATTATGGAGGGAAAACTGAAATACAGATAAAATATATAATGCATCTAAAACAGCATGTAGTAAGCACCATTAAATATATCACTTACAAAATGATTTCTATTTTCATTCCATATTTAGAGCAATGAATATTCAGTCAAAGACAAATGTTTAATCCTATATTCCTTTCTTGCCATTTTCATTCATGGCCATCTCCGGGTAATAAACCAAATATTCATTAGTATTCATGGACATGTCACTGCTCAGGAAGTTCTCTAGAAAAGGAGTATTTGCAGTTTTACATTGAACCATAAATGGAAGAAGTTCACCTCTTTTATTTGTTTTTATTTTTTGCCTCATCTTGCCTTCTCCAAAGCTATCAAGCAGAGGGCTTTCAGTGAGAGAAGACTGTGCTAGGTCTTCTTAAGTCACTGCTTATAAGAGAGATTGGTAACTCTTCATTATGTCCCCACATTCTTTAACAGCAGAAATAGAAGTTGGCTTAATTTTATCTAACAAGTGTTACAGTCCTCCCTGGTATGCCCTTTTCCAAATGCTATCGTTTAGCATGACTAAAATGATCAAAACAGTTTCTGAGCACAGCTTCAGCAGCATGGGCAGTGTGGCCAATGGTTAAAAGTATAGGGCCTTGTTCCACAATCAGCTGTGCGGCCCCTAACCTTCAGTATCCACACCAATAAAACGTAGTTAATAAAGAATACCTAGCTCACAGAGTTGCTAGAAGAGTGAATGAGATAAGGCAAATTAGCCATCAGCTGGTAAAGCTCAATGCGAGCTATTATTACATTTATGTTATTGTATTATATCCTCCTGTCCAGCACACACATACATACATATGTTGGGTTCAGCTTAAAGGCATGGGATCAAGTCTATGACTGAGAATAAGTGTGGATTTTTACTTTCTGGAGAGAAAGAACCTTACTTGAAGGGAAAGATTTCATAGACAAAATTCACAGTAAATACCAAAGATAAAAGCTGTGGTTTTACCAAGAAGTTATACCAGAAGTTATTTCCTGAGCAACACACTAAATTGGGTTTAATTCTAGGGTGAATAATACCACAGCATTCAAAATAATTCTTCTGAGGATAAACAGCAATGGGGAGGCATTCGTGAGGGGAGTCAGGGGACAGTAGGAAGAAATGGAGAAAACTCCAGAAAGAGAAATCCTGAAGGAATGCTAACTTAGAAGTTATCACCTATTCTTTCTACCTGCCTTCAGTTCGCAGAGATAGAAGAAAGAAAATCGTAAAAACCACTAATTCCTGAGAACTTTCTCTTTGCCGGGCACTGGACCAAGGGCGTTATAAAAATTAGTTTATTTAATACCTGTCACAGCCCTCTGAGATGGTTGCTATTAATTACCCTGTCTTACAGATGAGGAGAGTAAGGTGTGGAAAGGATGGGTAATTTGCCCAAGTAACGTTACTGGCAAAGGGTCCTGTTCCAATTCATCCTCACGTGAAAGGAATCGGGAACCCTGGCTATAAACCAGCACACCGTACTCCAGGTTTCATGGCTGTAGGTGCTCTGCAGAAAATACCACCAGCCAGCACTCCTCTGATCACTTATCTGGTAGGTGACAAGAAGTCATCTCAGTTCTAGGCAGGGCAGTGACATGGAAGATTTCAGTTCCAAGTATATCATTTTAGCAGCAATATGGAAAACAGATGTCTGAGTATCTCCATTTCAACAAAGTACACACCTTTTCCCACCAACTAACATGTTTTAATGGTTGATTTTTTAAGCTTTTTACTGTAGTGATAAAACATACATAATATAAAATTTACCATTTAGCCATTTATAAGTATACAGTTCTGTGGCACAAAGTACATTCACATTGTTGTGCAGCCATCACCACTATCCATTTCCAGAACTCTTCATCATCCCTGTTAAATAACAACCCACATTCCTTTCTTCCCCCAACCCCTTTGTAACCTCTATTCTACTTTCTGTCTCTGAATTTAACTACTTTAGGTATCTCACATAAATGGACTCATACAATATTTGTCCTTTTGTGTCTGGCTTATTTCACTTAGCTTAATGTTTTTAAGGTTCATCCATGTTACAGTATGTATCAGAATTTTACTTCTTTTTAAGGCTGAATAATATTCCATTGTATGTATATACCACATTCTGTTTACCCATTCATCTGTTAGTGGACATTTGGGCTGTTTCCACCTTTTGGCTATTGTGAGTAATGCTGCTATGAATTTTAGTAACACCTAAAATTGTAATCACACCCCATTCTCCCCACTTGCCCCTCCCCACTCTAGGTGCAAACCCTCTCTGAGGCTACATCAGCCTCACCAGTGTTCTCTAAAACTATCCCTTTCTCTCTCTTTGCAGTGTCCAGTCCAGCCAGAAGAAGAGTCAAAAGTTCTCAACACCTTTTGACCAAGAATGTAAGGAAAACTTCAGTTTTCATCCCTTTTGTTGGTTTTCAGTTCAAAAGCAGCATATAGCTTCTTCATTCCCTCTGCCCTGCTCTCAATAACCATGAAGTTTTTCTCTATCGCATACTGCTGTTCTGTATTTCTTGTCCTCCACTTCACCAAAATGATTGACAAATGTCAACTAGGCAGCAAACAGCCCCGTATTGGACTCCACCACCCCAATTCTGCCATTTTCCCCAGACACATAGAGTAAATCTTACTCTCTTAAAAAATTGTTGTTCTTATTTAAAGAGAGTCCAAGATGTGAGTATAGCATCCCTGACCTAAGTGTTCTTCTATTGTTGGCAATTGGCTATGTTCCATTGTTTCACTATTATAAATAGCAGTGCAATTAATTTGTAGTAAATATTATTCTTTTGGATTAATTCCTTGGTGAATTAACAAGTAAAAGGATAAGAATAGTTTCATTTATCCATCCATCCATCCCATATTTGCATTCCTACTATATGTAAGAGACACTGCTAGATGTGGAGAATAGTGATTTTTTTTAAAAAATGGTTTCTGCTTTCAGTTTTGTCACATATTACCAGGAATTCTGAATGGCTGCCAGGCTTCCAGCAATGCTTTTCCATTTGCCTCCAACCTCACTAACATCAACTTTCATTTTTTTGTATTATCTTTTGCTATTCTAATAAGCATATACATTACCTTAAAATTAGTTTACATGTCATTAAAGCCAAATGGTACTGTAAATTTCTCATTTTACTTACAGATTTCTTTATACAAAAATTGTCAATACATCTTTGTACTTTCATTGAAAAGGTTGAACTGCTGATTGTTTCCCCTCAGTTATGCTGGAGTTTCTATTTCTATCACAATTTTTCATAGAACACCATTTTGATCTTCTAAGTATCTCAATTTTTTAAAGCCTCTTCTCCATTAAAAAGAATTTGGGGAGGGGCACCTGGGTGGCTCAGTTGGTTGAGTGTCCGACTTCGGCTCTGGTTATGATCTCACAGTTTGTGAGTTTGAGCCCCACATCGGGCTCACTGCTGTCAGTGCAGAGTCTGCTTCATATCCTCTGACCCCCTCTCTTTCTGCCCCTGCTCATGCTTTCTCTCTCAAAAATGAACATTAAAAAAAAAAAAAAAGAATTTAAGTGTCCTGGGAATGAGACGGGGTTTTAGTCATTGTTTTATAAACATTACTTTTTTAATTCCCAAAGTAATATGTGCCCATTATAAAATTTCAAATAATATGAACATATAAAGTATAATATCAGAAAATTCTAAAAAGCTGTAGAACAGAACAGTTAGGTATACAGACTTTGAGTCAAACTGCCTGGGCTTAAATTCCAGTCCTATCCATTTCTAGCTAGGTAACCTTGAGCAAGTTGCCCACCATACTGGACTCAATTTGAATGCTAAAGAGCATTCAAATGGGAATAATAGGAGCACACATCTCAAGAACCATTGGAAGGAGCAAATGACTTAATACATGTAAAGTGCTTAGCCCAGAACCTGTGACACATTAAGCATTCAATTAATATTGGCACTTTCGTTTTAAACTTTTTTTTTAATGTTTATTTATTTATTTAGAGAGAGAGAAAGGGCATGAGTGGGGAAGGGGCAGAGAGAGAGAGAGGGAGGGAGAGAATTCCAAGCAGTCTCCATGCTGCGAGCACAGAGCCCAACTCAGGGCTTGATGTCAAGAACCTCAAGATCATGACCTGAGCCGAAATCAAGTGTCAGACATTTAACCGACTGAGCTACCCAAGGACCCCAGAGTTGGCACTTTTTAAGTGAAAATTTCCCATATACTAGCATATCATTATTGTGCTTCATTGCTCAATAACATACTGTTGTGCAATTTGCTTTTTTCACTAAACAATAAATCTTGAATATCTTTACGTGCCAATTAATACATATAGATTTACCTCTTCCTTATGAAGACTGCATACCATACCATTATATGAATGTACTGTATAGTTTTCTACCCAAATCAAATCTGAAGTCTTCTAGATTATTTAACCAAATTACCAACAAATGGTAATTTTTCTCTCTACTAAAACAATGCCACAAGCAATATCTTTGAACATATCTTTCATGCTCTTATGCAAATATTTTTGAGGATAAATTCATAGATATGAAACCACTGGGTCATCATATCAACGCACTGTACTCCTTAAACTTACATAATGTTATATATCAATTATATCCAATTTTAAATAAGAAAATGCTAAAAGGATATGAACATTGAAGAAAATGTATAGTCATTGCCAAATTCTTAGCAACTGTTTTCAAGTACTCTTACCAGAATACCCAAGTCAATACTGTATGTCACAATGTTTTTAATCTTTGACAATCTGATAGGTGAAAATATCTTGTTTTAATTTGCATTTCTTTAATTATTCATATCATTCTTCACATTTTCAGGGATTTGAATATTTTTTCTCTATAGATTCCTAATTCGTGTCTTCTGCCCATTTTTCTGTTGTACATCTTTCTAAAATGACTTTTAAGAATATTTTATATATTAAGAAAGAAAAGGACTTTTAAAATTTTTTAGTTTTTTTTTATTTTATTTTTGAGAGAGAGAGACAGAGAGACAGAGCCCAAGTGGGGAAGGGGCAGAGAGGGAGACACAGATTCTGAAGCAGGCTCCTGGCTCTGAGCTGTCAGCACAGAGCCTGATGCAGGGCTCAAACTCACAAACCACGAGATCATAACCTGAGCCAAAGTCTGATGCTAACCAACTGAGCCACCCAGGTGCTCCAAAAAAGGGCTTTTAATGGATGGAAAATTTCTTTGTGGTAGGGCAAGAGATTCTTACCTTTTTCCTGGTCCTTGAAAACTTAAGCCCACAGTCTCAAAGAAAAATGCTCCTGACTTTCAAGGAGTAGTGAATGTTACCAAAAATGGAAAGGGAAATCGTTGTCTGCAGGTAATTTAGAATTTAAGAAAAGTTTCACAACACACTTTTCGCTCAAGGGGCATCTGGATTTGAAGGAGACACAAATCATTCAAGAATCAGAGCAGATCTCTTGGGAATTGGGAATCTTTGGTTCTCAACCAAGTTCTTGCTTTGAATTTCTATGTCCCTGTCTGAATCACTCCTAATACCAATACCTACTGGCTTTATAATGATAGAACAGTATTTACAAAAGCTTTTAAAATGGAAACTAAATCATTATGCTTTCCAATAGTTAAGATTTAGAACTAAATAAAGGAGACAACTCTCAGTAGTGATGATGAAGCCACACAGGCCTAAGATACACAAAAGAACCAAAACATGGGGCACAGTCTCCTGGAATATCCAATTGACTTCAACGGGGCACTGTAGAACCAGGCTCTCAGGTTTCTTGGGAGTGGAAATTTTTGAGAAAGACTGTTATGTTTATGGTTTACGACTTTCCCTCTCCAAAATATTTTTACTCAGAGAAAAAAATGACTCAAGTATATGAATACATATTAAAATTTGCTTTCGATTAAAAAAATAAAATCGGAAGCTAGGGTCTTGTTTTCAACTATGCAACCTTCTGGGTGAGACAACTTAATAAGACCCTCTGGCCTTTGATCTCTTCTCTAAATTTCTCACTTCCCCTAACAGCCTGACTCATCCTTTGCTTGCAAAACTTAGCCTAGCTGTACAGAACATTCAAATTAGAAAAGACAAGAAAGGTTTTAGTCTACCTAAGATGAGGAAAGTGAGTCCTAAAGAACTGTCGGATTTTTTGTTTCTTCATCCAACTGGCTCTTGGCTTCCCTTTGAGTTCCCAAGAAAAACAGTATTTTGCAACTGCTCAAACCTACCAATGTCTATGACTTTCTTTGTCCTGAAATTCTTATTTGTATCTATTCCCACTCCTTGGGCTACCATGTGGAGTCAGGTTCCTTCCTTTACAAATATCTCTCCTCTCTAAGCCATCCTTAGTGCCACAGCATCACTAAGGTATGGTCAGTTAGGCCTCCCAGTACAATGGAGCCACTGCCACTGATTGCCAGCCCCAGGATAATGAGCAGCATAAGTACCACCACCAGGAAAGATGGAGAAATAAAATGTGTAAATGTCACATTCTTCCCAGATTTCAACCTTGCCGGGGAGAAATTGGTCTAGAAATCTACTGATTTTTCAAAATGCACTGAGCAATCAATTGTACTTGAAATTTCTTATCTGGATGTAGGCATTTCTACAGGTTTTACAAAAAGCACTCACTTAGAAGTCATGAAATCATGGCTCTCATCCTTGGCTCTGCCCCTTATAGCTCTGTGACTTTGAAGACACATGACCTCTCTTGGCCTCAGCCTCCCTATGTATAAAATTAGGGAGTTGGCTAGAACATTGCTATGGATCCCATCAGCCCTAAATCATGATGATTCTCCATCACTTAGGTCTCACCTATCTTTCCAACGCCCCACCAGCCCCCTAGACTTCAAACAGAAGTGTGAATCAAGGATGTCAGTAGATGGAATCCTGAGGCTTCGGTATTAGCCCATGCCTTCTGTTCTTCCAATCTCTGACCCAAGACCAGCAGGGGATCATCAGCATACTGCACTAGTACATTCCCCTACTTTCAGAAGGCAGTTTGCTAACTAGGAAAGGAAAATCCAGCATTTAACCTGGTCTCCCCCTTCCCTCTCCTCATTCCCCTGTCTTACCCCTGTACTCAGGGTGCTAAAGAGCCTGCTCTCAGATCATTTTTTTCTAAGACCAGCAGCAATAGCAAGTTCAAACTGTGCCCTACAGACCAGAAAATAACCCAGGCTTTCAGAAGGCCACAGCCATCCATTCAGCTGTCCATTCCCTGATATGGGCCCAATGTACTCCTCTGGAGCCCTCTTAGAGCTGAACACCTCTCTCTTTCCTTTCCTGCCATTGGCATCCTTTGGGGACTGTAGAAGATACCCAGAAGAGGCACTTGGCCCTAAGTCATGACCTGGGAAGTAACCAACCTCATCCCCATCCCCAGGAAACCTCCTGCATCCAGCAGAGGGCTGAGCAGCTAATGCCTCTATCCTTCCCAGTTCTCTTCTTCCACCCCAGTTCTCTTCTTCCAACCCACAGTGCAGAGAAGGGACTGCGGAGGTGGTTTCTTGTTCCTGAAAGGGAACATTTCCCTTTCAGAGGAGGAAATGTTGGGTTTCCCCCATGGACTCCTCAGGCTCTCATTACCTGCCTTACTTTCTCCTTGTACAAAGTAGATCTGAAAACATACCAGTTTTCACTCCTCCTCACTTAGAAGAATGCTGACAGAATGAAAATAAAACCAGAAATACCACTGACAGCTGAGAGCCCTGTGTCAGTAATGAGGTTCAGGTCTGTCCTGTTCAACCTGGAGGTTCATGTTCCAGAGGAAGGCCTTTAGGCCAAAGATTACGTGTCCAGGGGAATGGAGCCCTGAACAACCATTAATCCAGAAATTTCCAGTATTCTGGGGCAACATCATGGCTAAGTACAGTGCCAAGGGTAAGGAAGGTAAGGGGAGAGCAGAGGGGACTGTTAGTACAGGGTGGTCAGTGCTGGACACCCACTGCTGTGCTTCACAGTCCCCAGTGAGCTGGTGCAAGGTGGATCCATGCTGCCCCCAGCTCAATGGAAACACCGCCTTCTAATCATACTGCAATTTATAAACGTATCAAATCAACACATTGTATACCTTAGGTACAATGGGAGGAAAAAGGAATAAATATTTGAAGTTATCGGGGAAGGGGGGGTGGAGGGACCACCTTCTGCAGTGCCCAGAGGAGAAAAAGGACTAATCCTACATGCTCCTCAATTATCAGCTTTCTCCAAAGGCACAGAATGAATGAGTCTGGGCCCTAAAATGGGTTTGAGAAGAGTTAATTTCCTAATCCAGATAAGACCAAATTTGGGATATATTAATTTTCTAAGCAAAGGACTATTTGTGGTAAACTGAAGCAAAGAGTGACAGCTTCTCCCATTTTACTCTTTGGGAGATATGAACTGCTCTCTGATTCTGTAGATAAATATGTGGCACAAAGAGACAGCACAAGCCATGCTAATAGAATCTCTACAAATGACAGGCATTTACCATGCCCCAATACAGCAAGGACACACAAGAATATCGATCTCCTTTTCATATAACCACAAGGTGTCAAAAGTCAGGTGTGAACTCCAGTCTGCACGACCCCAAATGGAGTTCCCTTCTTCATCACTGACAATCTGAGAGGAGAAAACAAACAAAAAACAAAACAAAGAACTTTGTTTTCAGTTGCATTTAATTATTATTCAACACCTTTTCATGTTTAGCATTTGTATTTCTATGGTCAATTGCCAGCTCATGTTTTTTGCCCCATTTTTCTTCCTCTTTATTGATTTGTAAGAGTTCTACATACATGGGATAATTGCTCCTCATATGTAACAAATGTTGTATTGAGCCATATTCAATTCTAGTGTTTGTTGTTTTGTTTTGAACATGTATCTTTATCTGTCTGGTATTTACTTTAGTATGAGAAGTGTGAACACAGATTCATTTCCTCCAGTGACCTGACATTTATTCTAACACTATTTATTAAAAATCCAATTTTTCTCCACTAAATTGAATTATAACCCTATTAAAATATTTATAAATTTAGTCTTATTTGCTTCAGCATCCTCCAAAAGCAGCACAGTTGTTCTGTATGGACAACTGAGGGGGATCTATCACAGGTCAGACTACGGGGCTGAGGTGGGTCCACCTAATTCACAGATGCCCCCAGTGCCCAGGATCTGGCACAGAACATGGCCTCACAGGATATTTGCTGAAGGAGCAAGAGAATGAGTGTATGCTAACCTCAGAGAAGCCATGGTGTACTACTGGAGATAACTAACCAGCTTCAAAGAAGTGAAGAAATTCAGAATGAATGACCCCAATGTCCTAGATATGTATAATACTATGCAGGGTATGAGCCAAGAACTGCTAAGGTTCCCTTCATCACTCCTGGTATTACGATAAAATACAGTATTATTTGTCTCAACTTTTTACATTTAATTTATTCCAGTGATTTAAGTATGTTTGTTATAACTTTTAAGGCCCATTTTGGTGGGTCCTGATGAAAGGGGTGTTTCTTTTTAATGTACTTCCCAAGATAACTATTCAGCAGGTGATCATTACTGAAAACACCTTAGCTCCTAGCATTCTGTCTGGCTTTCTGGAGTTTCCACTTAGTGAAGCACACACAGTGGAACTTCATCTCCCAGCTCCACCTGACACAGGCGTTCTGCAAGGAGGGGAAACGCGAGCAGGGGGGCTGTGCCTGCTCCGTCTGGCCAGCAGCTTCTTTCTTTTTAAAACCTCAGAATCAGATGGGCTCCGAGTCCTCTCCCTAGCTCTTCCCTCTGCTAGAGCATTCAGAAAACTGTTCTCTGTGTGAACAAGGGTGTCTGCCTAGCTCAAAGACTGGAAGACCCTGATTTCCAGAACTGTTCTCATTTCAAATAGCCTGTTCTGTTACCAAACCAGGTGATGGCTCAGGCTGCTGACTGTGAAGGGCTGCTGGTGAGGAACCCCCAGAACCTTCATTTTCCTACACCATGGCACCATTTGGCATGCTGAAATTGAATAAAACAGTTGACTGTTGGAGGCCAGTTTACCCAAGTTCTCTCACTGCTGGTAGCATTCGCTGGAGTAAGGAATACTCCAGTAATTCACTGTTGGCACAAAGTGCATCTGAAGATCGGAGGAGAGGAACAAGCTGACTGTCCTTCCTCCTCCCGGCAGGTGGTGATCGAGTCAGACCTCTACACTCCGAGGCCCCTGGAGCTGCTGCCACATCGCAGCGACCGCCGCGACGGCGAGGGCCGCAGGTCGGGCAGGCTCCACGGTGCTCGGCAGCAGGGACCCCACCTTGCCAAGGCCCCAGCCAGACCCGGTATGTGCGTCCTGGATCGAGTCCCTAGAATCTCCCTGGGGGGCAACGACGCGCTTAGACCAGCAGCCACAGTGTCTGTGGCCTGGCTTGCATTTTGTCCAATAACCTCACGATCCTCCCTGGCGTCCTCCATCACGCCAGGTGAGCGCAGCACCTGTGGCGTGGGGCGTGCGCTTCCCCCGCCCCCGCCTCCCCCGCCCCCGCCGCCGGGGCTGGCGCGTTATGTTCCTGCTCTGAATGCACCCGCTCTCGGGCCCCACCTACAGCTGCAACACAAAACACCTTCTACCTGAAAAACACTCCTGGCTGTGTGTAATGAGCAAATGCTTTCATCTACCATCTTGCTCCACAGGAAGTCCTGCTGGATTCAAGAGGAGATGAAAATCATTATGTTTTGGGGACAGAAAACCAGTGTAGACATGACTCATGAAGAAACAGAAGCTTACATTATTTTACAGGCTGTGTGTGTAAATTATACAATCCTTCATAAACTGCCATCTTAAGATCTCAGAATTGTAAATGTGAATGACTTAGGGCTATTTCAACAATCTCTAAAAAGAATTTAGGGACAAATTTGTTTTGGAAACCGGAAACATTGTAAGTCTTAACCTTAAGCACTATTTTGAAAAATGGCTTCCACCCCAAGCAGTTAAACAGGATTCTGCATCTAGCCCACTGAAGTCTGTGATGGTATTTCACCTTCAATCGCTGGTTTAAGTTATTTATGTTATGTCCACAGCCTAAACTAATTCATAATTTAACTCCAAAAATACACAAAAGAAAGTCTGGGATGTCCTTCTCAAGTGTCAGCAATTTTATATAAGAACTGAAATAATACATCACGGAATATGTATCTTTATCCATCCATCTACTCTCTCCATAGATGCTGGACTGGATCTCTAAGATTTCTTTGATCACTAACACCCTGATCCTGTTTTTATTATCCTACATATAATAACACATAAATCAAGCCATATTCTCTAGCTAAGTGATTACATATACACATATGTAGAGTGAAAGCATTAGGAAAACCACAATCTGCCTTGCAAATTAAGAGGAGATAAATTTTTCTCTGTGTCTATATATAGGAGGGTGGGTGGGTGCATGTGTGTGTAGAAAGAGAAAAAGAGAATGTCTTCGCTCCAAAATCATAAAATGAATTTACAGCCATGCTTCTCGAATTTTAATGCGCAAAAGAATCACCTGGGAATCTTGTTTTCATGCAGATTTCAATTCACTGGGACTTAGCAGGGCCCCAGATTTCTAAGAAGCTTCCCCATGATGTTGATGACGTTGGTCTGAAGACAATATATTGATTAGCAAGGATTTAGAGATGGTCTAATGGGTGGTTCTTGAAGTGGGGTCTCCAGAGCAGCAGAATCACCTGGGAACTTGCTGTAAATGCATATTTTAGATCCCACCTAAGACTTACTGAAATCAAATTCTGGGCTACAACCCAATAATCTCTGATTTAACAAGCCTCCCAAGTGATTCTAAAGCACACTGAAGGTAGAGAACCACTGATCTGCAACCACCCCATGCCCATTTACAGAAAAGGAAACTGAAACCATAGAAACTGTTTGACTCAAAGTCACACTGCTTATTAGCAATAGAACTGAGAGTAAATCTTAGGTCTTCTAATTTCCTAGCTAATGCCTCTATACCCCCCTCATTTCCACCCCTAGAGAACAATGTCTTCCCAACTGTCTAGTTTTAGGGGCCACTTTCCTTCCTTTTTAAGCAGCCTGTGGAAGCTTAACTGCCCAAGTCAGTCTTTTATTCTGAAAGAAAACAGTAAGTAATGAAATGGAGAGAATCTGCCCAACATGTGACAGTCAGCTCATGCAGGGAATGTGCTAGTCAGGTTTAAAAAAAAAAAAAAAAAAAGATCGAGCTGGGCATGGATTCAATTCCTTCAGCTCCCCCAATCTGATAGACTCCAGAGGGGGTTGGGGGAGACAGCAGGTTTCTGAGTCAAAGCCAGACCCAGTGCTTTCCACGGGAAAGACTTGGTATTGGCCTTGGGCAATGAGTCTCCCATCCTCCCATCAAAAGGATGTGTGTCTCCAGGAATCTCAGATCTGGGGGCATGCTTCTTTTCTGAGCTACAGGAGAAGGTTCCTGGATGACATAGACTTCTCACATGGGAGAAAGATTCTCTGAGGACCTCGGAAATTGCAGGAACTCTGAAGGAAGACGCCTTCACCATGAGGCCCTGAGCAGGTGAACCTCAAGTGCCTGGAATAGGGACACCCACCTCCTAGGCCCAAGAGAGTTGGCTGTCTCTGGAATGTCTCTACTAGGATGTCCTCAGGCACCTGAGAATCAACTTGTTTAAATGGAATGCATCCTCCTCCTTCAAACCGCTCTTCCTTCCTCAAGTAGGATATTTTCCTTAACATCCCCTTTGTCCTCCCCATCCCTACTCCACCCCCTATGCCACATACTAAATACTGACAATGTCAATTCCTGGATGTCTCATCTCTCCCTCTTGGTACCTACCTCAGGTTACCTGGACTCAGACCCCTTCATCTCTGGTGCCTAGCACCTCACCGTGGCCCTCAGCCACCAGTCCCTCTCCCTAGACAAGGCTACCAAAGGGGTCCTTTTAAGCAGAAAAATCTGCCTCTGCCATCCTTCTGCTTCAGTGTCCTTCCCATCCCCACTGCCCTGCAGACCATGCCCAAGGCCCCCCAGAACCCCCCTCTGCTGACCTCTCCAGGGCCACCTCCTGTGACACTCCTGTCCCTGCCTGTCCATACAAGCAGCAACCCTGAGCTGTGGGGTGATTCTGTGACTACTTCCTTATATTCAGTTTCCTGGTCCTTCCCTGACCCTGGATTGCCCTCCCTGTCTCTACCTGGCAAACACCTCCCAGAGTCCCTCAGTCAAGCTTCCCCAGCCCTGCAAGACCCCCAAAGCAGTCTGCCATTCCCTAGGTCATCCTCACCCGGCTTCCTCTAATTGTTATGTATCTCCAAAGCCTCCATTTCCTCATCTAGAAAGTGGGGACCATTATGATATCTACCTGACGGGGTTATATGGTAAGGATTAAATGAGACAATGTTTATGTGTTTTACACTCTGCACAGTGCCTGACACAGTAAATACTCAAAAATATGAGCTGCTGTTATGCCAGAGCACTGTACGTTATGATGTAATCTTGGGAGTCTTGTAACTTCATTTTATTGGCATTGAAATGTTTTCTTCCTTGGGTTGGGGAGTGTTTTATCTCTATCCGCTATAGTGTGAAGAATGGGGCTTGTTCTGGAATGTCTGCCCAAGGAGAGAATTCTATTGAAAGGCAACTTTCCCCCACCTGTTATTGGCTACCTCAGCTCAACAACTTGATTCTCAGAAGCTGCAGACGTCAGGGTAGAGATTATTCAGAAGTAGGTTGGGCTCAGGAATAAAGGCCTAGCAAGAAGGTTCTCATGTGTCTTCCATAGCCAATGGCTCAGAACTCTGATAAACTCCAACCCCCCCACACTCTGAAGCAGTGCTTCCCAACACAGGCAGGACGTCACTGCTCATTTCCACAGAGGGGCATCCAGGATCAGCAGGCTGAATAGATCCCAGCTGTAAAGACTTAACTCCTGATAACCTCTTGTGATGTTGCACCCTAGGAGGGAAGGACAAGCTAAGGGCACATTCTCTGAGTACCTACTGCACACACAGTATCAAATGCTTCCACACATGTGATCTCATTAGACCTTAGTTTCAGCACCCCCTGGAAGAGTGCCAGGGGTGCAGATTACCCACTCAACAGTTGCCCCACTGCCTGACCCTACTGCCTGATTTTGCTGCTTGGTACGAAGGTTTTTAGAAATTCCCAGCTTGTGATCAGTTAGCTAATGAAATCATCGACACAGAACTAGGGGGGAAGTAGAACACAGAGTTCCACTGACTAATGCCTCCTCTGTTCATCCTTGCAGTGGGGATTTCAGAACCCAAATCATCAAATCTGTGTGGGAATCGAGCATATGGAAAGTCTTTGGTGAGTAAAATAAGCCTGGTTAGTTCTATCTGGTGTGCTTCAAACTTCTTGCCCTGCCCTTGGTTCCAGGCCTGAAGATGGTCAGAAGAGCTTCCCTGAGGGTTCTTTGCTCCCCAAGTCTATCATCTTATAGCACACCACTGGATGTTGCTCTCTTTCTTGCCAGAAATTCAGCTTTTAGGCAAACAGAAGATATTACCTAGTGGACATCTCAAACATGGTGGGGAAAGGCGTGGTTTCTGTGGTAGGCACATGCCAGGTGGAAATGCCTGACAGATTCCCAGGGGCAGCTGCAGGGGTAATGAGATGTAAGGGTCTTGAACATTGTGAAAATACAAAACACCAGCCATCTTAGGTCAGGACAACTCTGGAGGACATCTGCTCCATGTGAGGTTTTCTGGAAGCAGACTCAGATGTGGGGTATGGGGTATGAGATGTACATTAGGGGTCAATATGTGTGATAGAAGGGAAGTAGGATTGAGCACAGTCAACTGCTAAACTACCATGCACACCTGATACCTGCTGGTAGGAGCTCCAGGGCAAGTGTTACCCATCCAGATTGTCCTGAGTTGGGCCCAACTGGCCAAGCCTTTGTTTCCTCCTTGCTTTGTTATGGTATGTGGGCTGCCCCATGGAGTGTGGGTCAGGGTCAGCAGGGAGGGCATCCCCTGGAGTGAGAGTTCCTCTGCATCCTAGGCCCACCCAAAGGAGCTGAGAGCCATTTGCTGCCTGCCCCCTAGCAGCTGGGCAGCTTGTCTTTCCCTGAAGGGAGATCAGGTGGTGCATGTCCAGATCTAGCACAGAAGACATCTACATTGTCTTCTGGGCATGAATGTGGGTACCCTGCGTTAGCACAGTAGGAGTGGAATTCTGGCTACAGGTGAGGTCAGCTCAGGCATCCTGGGCTGTGTGAGCATCAGCTCTCCAGATTGATAGATCATTCCATGTGAGGACCAGAAAAGATCCTGGAGATTGTGTGGGCCAGCCCCCTCGTCCTTAAGGAACAAAGTGGGCAGTGAGCACTTCATTCCCAGTCTGAGGAGAAAAATCTAATCTAAATACCTCACTTAGGTCATCCCTGTACTAGGAAAACCCTACAAAGGGTAGGGATGGGACAAGCTGTTTCATCAGGAGCCCCCTGCCCCCACCTAGTACCTAGGAGAAACTGAAGATGGCTGAGCTACTACCACAGAATGCAGACTGTCAGGCTGCAACAGTTCTAACAGCTGCCCACAGCTCAGCCCAGAAAAGACTAAGGTTAAGGGGTAGAGGATGGCTCACAGTCTTGGATTACCTGCCCCCAGACTCTGGGCTGCAGTCAGACAGTACCCTTGGCAGAGAGGTAACTGCATTTGAGAGGCCAGAATGAATTGAGACGGGATAGGGTAGTAATGGGGACACAGTTTCAAAGGAGGAGGGCAATACTAATGCAGAGAACAAGGAGGCAGGCCAGCATGACTGACCCTTTCCTCTGAGCCTGAGACAGTGCTGCTGGGGTCATGCAGCTCTTAGGAGGCCCCTTATCCCAGGGTGGGTGAAAGACTGATTCAGAGCTTGCACAGCTAAATCTGATTCAATGCTGCCATGCACTGGAGGAGGACTAAGGACAGTGGAAGAGGAGGGATGTATGTATGTATGTTCCCAGGGCTGGGCTGTTGGCCTGATGGGGAGGAGAGCTCCTGAGAGGCCACAAGGTGGCACAGTAACTCTGCCCACACATTTGGCCAGCTCAGGAGAGAAAGGGACTGTGAAATCATGATGTCCTTGACCTGGAATTTCCCAGCAATTCCAGGAATGTGGTGACCCTGAGCTTTCAATGGGGCTGGGGTGAAGGAACAAAGCATAGTGTATACCCATTGACTGAGCAAACTCTGGAGTTAGCCCTGGTTAGGCCCTCAGTTACTTTTCAATTCAATCCATGTTTCTTGAGCACTCACCACCTTCTTAATCCCACCAAAGGGATTAAGTCCCAGACCCTGACACACACCATGCCACGTTTCTGGGAATCAGGAGACTAGACAAGCACATGACACAAGAAGAGAACGGTAGAAAGACAGAATTGGTAAAAAAAAAAAAAAAAAAAAAAACCAACAACAACAAAGACAGAATTGGTGAAATGCCAAAACATGTCACATAAGTACTCAGAGCTGCGAGGACACGGGACACAAGGGCAGAGAGAAACCATCTTGGGCCACCAGCCTGAGGAAAGACTTCCTGGAAAAAGTGGCCTTGAAGGACAGGCAGAGATGAGGCTCAATCCAGAGAGCAAGGAAAAGCTAAGGGAAGATGCAGAGCTGTGCATGAGCACGAGGACAGACAGGACCAGCCCTTCTGGGACCAGAGCTGTCACAGTACCCACAGGCATCCCAGAAGCTGGAGCCACATAGATGAGGTGGAGCCCAGTTTTGAGGAGCCTGGAAGTGTGGGCTGCAGAGCTGGCCTAGGTCTGGCCTGCAGCGGGGAGGCCCTGCAAATCCAGCGGGGCTGGGATAAGTGGTGGGTCTGGTTGGAAGCAAGGAGGTCCCGGGTGACAGGATCTGAAGGCTGCAGCAGAGGAAATGGAGAGAATGGCACTGATGTAGGCAGTCTTTCAAAGCAAGAATCTGCAGGATTTGACAACAAAGTGGACACAGGCAACAGGAACATGAGGGGGGACAGGTTCTCAGGTAAGAACTCTCTCAAGTTCTCTGGGTCAGTGGTTCTCAAAGTGGGGTTCTGGGACTAGGAGCACCTAGGAACCTGCTACAAATGCAGATTCTCAGGCCCATATCAGACCTGCTGAATCAGAAACTGGGGTAGGCCCAGCACTGTGTTAACAAGCCCCACAGAGGAGATTTGATGCTTGGCAAAGTGTGAGGACCATTGTCCTAGGTGGTGGATCAATTTAGTCAACTGGCTCCAGTCAGTGCCAGAGTTGGGACCATGGCCACAGCCTCATATTCCCTTCCCCTTCCACACAACCCAGATTCCTCCGGTGGCCCGGATCTCCGTGAAAGCCCCAGCCACGCTAGAGGCGACAGCCACAGGCTCAGAGAACGGAGCTGTTCTGACAAGAGGGTAAGTGCTGTCTCCCCGCCTGCTGCCTGCAGGGCTCCCCACACAGTCCTGGTCCTGTCACAGAACAGTAACAGGTGGCCTGGTTTACAGACTCTCAAGATGCTAAAACAAAATCCATGCCAGCTTTAAATTACCTTTTAATGAGGGCAATAATCCTGGGTCTCTGCAGTGTCTTCTCAACTGTTTCCCTAGGATTAAGCTGAAGTGTTTTTGATGGTTTCCACTTCATTAACACCACTCTGTAGACTTAGAGAAGTGTCATTTGGGAGGGTTTTTTGGTTAATTAGATAAATGTAATTACAGGTCATATTCAGAGCCTGCTGGTAGGCACACTGGTCTCAGAAATGCTTCATAAATAAGGTTAAGGGCTCCTGCCCAAAGGTAAAGAGGTACGTGAGAAAAGTTTCTAATCAAGTTTATAACCCCCACGATTTAACTGATCCAGAACCAGCAGCTAGAATAGCAGGAGCGGATAATCCCCCCACCAGGAACTCCCTCACTGCCTTCAGTGTTGCATTAAGATGGCAAGCATGTATGCAAAACTCAAGTCAACATGTACATTTATGCCCCTGCCACTATCCTCCATACTGCACATAGCGGAAAAGTGATGAATGGGGTCTACTCCTTGAGGGAAAAAATTAAAAGTCTGGCTCTGTGAAATGACTGTCCTCCTTACCCACCCCTGGCTTTTCTCTTTAGATCCAGACATCTCAAGAAGATGACTGAAGAGTATCCAACCCTTCCCCAGGGGGCAGAAGCCTCCTTACCGCTGACAGGAAGTGCTTCCTGCGGTGTCCCTAGCATCCTCCGGAAAATGTGGACAAGGCACAAGAAGAAGTCTGAATATGTGGGAGCTACTAACAGCGCCTTTGAGGCTGACTAAAGGTGACCCTCCCTAGGTGCCCTGCGTTGGCCAAAGTTCACCGTACAAGGGAAGAAAACTTCCAGATGGGAACTGAGACACACTCACCTCTGCTAGTAGCTGGTCCAAACACATCACCGCCCCTTACTAACCGATAGCCCCGGCTTAGGATACAGGCAAGGAACTTCCCTCGAAGGCAAAAGAAAAGTGTGCCTTCTTAGAATTGATAAAGCCATCGGTCTGAAAGTGGCTTTGGGAGGTCATGGAGTTTATATACCTATCTTTAAGCAAACCACACCACAATCAAACTTTCTCGACCCATTTTAAAGACCTCCAAGGAAGGAAGCAGGCAATTCCTCAGTCTTCCTTGTGAGTTGTTCTAATGTGTGTGATTTCTGGTATAAATATAAGAGCTTGATGTTTGAGGCACTTGTGAACACAGTGGTTCTTACTATTCCTCTTATCACATTTATTTCATCTTGACAAAGTACAATTTTTAATGACAAAGCACTATATATTTACTTCTACTTCTAATATCCATTTGACAGTATTGTCAAGATTGATATTGATCATTTGGCATGATTGCATGAATTCTCTATTCTTTTACATGCAGTTTTTCTATCGAAAAACATGATTAAAAATTAAATGTTGAATGCTAATGTTTTCTGAAGTGGCATAGTCTAGTGAAATTAATAATACCTTGCATTGGTATAATGATTTTAACTTTTAAAAGTGCTTTCCCATCCAATATCTCTTATCTTCACAAAATCCCTGTTAAAGAAAGCACAATTATTCCCAATCTACAGATGGGGAAGCCAAGGCCTTATGAAGTTATGTGACTGGATATAGTTAGTGGTATTAGATACTAGGTCCTTAAGTCCACCAGACTCCTTGCTTTGCTTACTCTAGTAACTGAGGAAGGTTTTGAGGGACAGACGTATGTCTCTGGGGGCAATGTTTGAAAGGAAAATTTTGATAAAGTTGGAAAAAGGGACTTAAATGAAACACATTATGTAGTAGGTTGAACTAGAAGAAATTGCCATTTCTATAGGTCAAAAATAAATTGATCATTTATTTCATATGGTTCAACCTAATATATAATATTGTGCTTTCCCTCTCTTAATGGAAATGTCATCAATCCCATCTTTAATATCAATAGACTTACAATGATAATGTGATAATGACAGCTCTCATTTGTTAAATGCCTACCATGCACGAGACGTGACACTGAGCACTTTACATACATCCTCCCTATCTTTCTAACAACTCTAAGTTAGATGGCCTTATCTATCTACTGGATGACAGTTTAAAGCAGTTACATGATTAGTCTGAAGGTGCCTGACCCATATGGGTGTCAGGCATCAGTGCCTGTGCTTGTATCCCTTTACACAGAATAGTTCAGAACACAGAGAAGGATCATGGTTAGCAAACAATTTTCATCTCAAAGGCTAAACACAGATGATGGGCAGAGGCTGCCTAGAGTGCTGTGTGGGGAGGAGTCTGAGATGAAAGAGTGTGGTGGTCCATTAGAAATGCCTGCCTGTGGAGGGCATTAGTTGCACATGTCCTAAATATCTGTCATCTGTAGCGTCAACTCTACCCCCAAAAGGCTTGTTTTCTAATTCAGAAGCTTCAATTAATCCAACCCATTTAACAAAATCAGACACTCCATGATGAAATTTAAGTCCAAGACTGGGCTGGAAATTGTCAGGTCTTGGTACAATGAAGAATTTGGCTGCATTACCAGTCTCAGACTCAATGGTTATTCATAGGCTACTGCTCTGTGGCCACATGTTGCCTTTTGCTGAGTTACCTGTTTCCATGTCTCCAGGTCAACTGTAAGGAGGCATGGAGGAATAAAAGGCCTGGGCTTCTGGTCTTTCACCTTGCTGATCCCTGCCCTTCAGCCATTGTTTTAGACTCTCAGCACCCAATCCTCACGTTGGAACATGACTTGAATATTTGGGCATTGAGTTCTCTTTCAGTGAGGGCCTAGTCTCAATGGACTAATAGTCTTGCACAGTATAGATAATGGGGGGGGGGAGGGGTGGTGATTTATGCTGGACCTATCAGAGTATCTATTCTACTATTTATTTTAACTTATTTAATTTATAGCTGATGTTCTCTATTTGTATGTGGCACCTGGAGATTTCTGTAGGATCTAACTTATAAGGAACTAACTTATTTTTAATTTAAATATTTCACGATTAAGTGTTTGCCTGGCATAAAACATCCTAACTGACCAGTTCAAATAAAAATAAAGTATGCTTTGTTTGTGACCTCAATAAACCACCACAAGAGTATGAGGCTCCCTCATAGACTGAGAAGCTTTCACCAAGGGAAAGAATTATGAATCTGGACCTCACTGCTCCTTTACCTAAATGAAAAGGATTGTGAGAAAGAATCCAGAATGTTCTTTCCATCCTAAGGCAGTGTCTGGTTTTGATATTACAGGCCCTGCCCAACGGTCAACACTAGGGCCATTTCTGACAGGGCTTGGCCTGGCATGACCCATCCTCTCTGGGCTCACCCTCCTCCCTGATCTTGAGCCCTCAGTCCCACCACAATGTCCAGGGGGGGCCAGTGGCCATCCCAGCCTGCTGGTCTCTCTCTCCCCTGAGGCGAGGGAAGAAGAGCCTTTCTCCTCTGTGCCCACCTCACGTTCAGCCTCGCTGGAGACTGCCCCGTGACTCACGTTGCAGCCACTTGCAGGACGCTGAGGCCAGCTGCAGACTGCTGTCCAGGATGACGGAGCCCGAGCCTTCCTGTGCCAGAGGCAACAGGGTTTCCAGGACATTTAGGGTAATAAAATCGCCTCTGTTAGGACCAAGTCCAGTCAAATATTTCAGTTCTTACTTGTGTGCTCTCTGGAAGTCCCCCCACCCCTCCCAATACTTGGGTTGCCTTCAGAGCAGGCAGATGGGCAGTGGGCAGGCAGAGCAGCAGCAGCCAGAGCCCAATTTTAAAAGGAATCATGTGATGTGTTGTCTCTGACTCTAAATTGGCAGAGACCTAGGGACAAGCAAGGAAAAACACACGAAGATACCTCGCCTAAGGATTCTAATTCTTAGGAATTGCATGTAGTTTTTAATATAAGAAATGTCAGCCTCTGTTGAGAGGCTGGTGGTGAATGCATTGCCAAAGTGCAGAGGAAGAAAAACTTCATTTTGCAGACAGGCCATGTGCCTAGAAACAAAGTTTTTTATTTTGGGGGTTTTTTAGTCACTTTGGACCTGGCACAAGACTCACACCTATTAATATCCTTTGTTGGGAGGGAGCATGTAGTTTGGGGAAAGGCCATGTGCTATCAAGGGAGTGGCAGCAAAAGAAACCTGACATGGGACTTGTTCACTGACAGGACCCATGTCAACCTGGTTCCTAGCCCCTAGTCAGGATCTGTGGGGAAACCAAGTAGATAGACTCATAGCATTTCACATCATAAGTCCTTCCCACACCCCTGGTGCTCCTAGAGACCTCATAAATCTTGAGTCCTGGGCAGAGCCACTGGAGCACAGGTTGTCATGAGGCTAAACTCTCCTCCCAGGGGGGCAAGCAGCCAGGCCTTTACCTGATACCCTAAGAAGCATATGTGCTTTTCCAGGAAGAATGGGGAGGGGAGGAGGAATCTGGACCCCATCTAGCCCCCGAAATAGCAGGGCTGGGGGGTGGTACCTAGAATTCTGGGCAAGTGCTGATCAGCATTTCAGACTCCATCCACAGAGGAGCAAATTGAGTTTCCTAATCTTTGACAACCTAGGCCCCAGCAATTCTTCAAAGAGAGGCCCTACTCCAACATGAACCAGGTTTTTGCTCGCATCACAATCCACAGAGCTCAGGATTCTACGCAGCTTAGCAATTGCAGGGAGTGGGGGAGGGGGTGGGGGTGGGCATCAGGAGTTAATCAGCAGCCCCTGATGAACAAGACACAGCTATTTCTAAAATCAAATGCCACACCTAATGCTCCAAATGTGATCACATTCTCTGGGTGACAATCTTCCCATATAGGGCAAGAAGCAAAGCCAACAATGTCTCCCATGTCTGCCCACCTCCACCCCCCTTCATCTTCCCAGCCAGCATCAAAACACACACACACACACACACACACACACACACACACACACACCCTTTTCTTTCTGTTGTTTCCCCACAATCTGCTCCTTGACATCTGGGGTTAGAGCCCGTGTGGTGCCCTCTGCCAGCCCAGGGCTCCCATCTCCTCTGTCTCACAAAGAGCCTCCCATCTTGGATACCCCATGCTCTAAACTTACCCAACTGCCAGAAACTCACCAGCTGTGAGAGCTTGAGAAGCTGTTGAACCTCATGGATATCGTTTCCTCAGTCTTTGAAAAGAAAATGTAGTATCTTCCTCCAAATATCCTAGAAAAGACTAAACAAGACAACTGGCATCAATATACAAAGGCGCCCCCAAGCATGGTGGTACAAGTGTGGAAATATCAGAGCGCTTCCCCACTAGCTGGCAATGGCCAATGCCCAGAGCTCCCCAAGGCGCCACACTTGCCCTGGTTGCCCAGCCCCCTCCTGGGATTCTTGCAGACCTTCCCCATGGATCAGCAGCTGAGGTGGTGCCTGGTGCTACGGAGGGGGTGACAAGAGGCTTCAACACCCACTCCGTGCTCTAGCCGCTGTTTGTTCTCGCTAGTTGTCTGCTCAGGCTATGCCAGTCGCTAAAAACTTATACTTTCTCTTGGAGACTAATAACCTTAAAAATAAAACTTCTGGTTCTTTAACCAGCAAAAATGCACTTATTAAGGAATAGCAGAGAACTACAAACTGGGACGCGGAAGCTATGCGAACACCACAAGCAAGTTTAGGGAACAAAGGAAAGGACCGCTCTTTTATAGAAGGCGGCTGTTATAAACAGCAAGCCTATTGGAATAAACTGGGAGTTTGAAGTATAGTGGCTTCTCATTGGCTGAGTTGTCACTGTCCCTCATTGGCTGGGCTGTTACCGAGGGGAGAAGAAAGCTTTCCTTCCTCCTGCTGTTGTAGTGAAGTGGTATCCACAAGCAAAGTCCACCTTTTCCTATTGAATTTGCAATTGAAGTGAAGTGGAAGGGTGTGAGAGCCTCCCCTCCTGAACCTCCTGACTCCATTTTAGTGACGCTTTCTTTAATTCATTTTCACAAGACTGTGGGTTTGAATATGCTTTTCTTGTAAGTTGAGGCATAAACTACATAATTGTAAGGTAAGCTAAGGCCTGGAGCAATAGCCCTTTAAACTGTAGTCAATCATTTATGCCTTAGGAGAGTGAAGGAAGGGAGAAGAGGTTTTCTTAGGAACCTGGAGGTAAGGTGAAAGGAATGGGTGAAGTGCTGAGGAAGGAGTGAACATCTAGAAAGGGACCCTCATGGGGGAACAAATTCAGGCTACTTCCTCTACTTTGTCTATAGTCCTGCTTATCCCCCACCAGCATTTTAAATACCTTGGATCCAAAGTGCAGTGCTCCCCAGAAGCAAACTTCCTCCATCAAGAAGAAAAGAAATGGCCACCACAGGTGGTCCTGCAGTGTCTCATTTGCCAGTGCCCTATATCCTGGACACACCTGGACAGGTAGAGTGGTAGGGATGAACACCAGACTCAAGACAGGAAGCCTGGTTCTTAAGACTCAACTCCACACTGACTTGCAGTGTGCCTGTGTGCATGGGTGTCTTGATCAAGCTGCCTGAGTTTCTTTGAGCCTCCATTGTTGCTCATCTGTGAAACATAGATTAAATTACCTGCCCGGTGGACCTCACAGGCTGATGAAAGACCAGAAGAGAGCTGGTGCATAAAAAGGCTTTATAAATTGTGAATTGCTCTTCTAACATATGGTGTTATGCTAATCCACTCCATTCAGAAAGAAACAGAGCTGGGAGTGAGAAGTGACTCAGGAAGCTCAAGACAGGAATGAGGGCTGAAGAGCTAGTCAGCAACCTAAAATAGAATCATGTTCAGAGCCTGGGGCCAGACTGCGGGACCAGGCCCACCAGCAGCTGGCAGCCAGGAGCTCCAGGCTGGCAGGGGCCCAGGCTACCTGCTCCTTTGACATGGCCTGTGGGGCCAGTGCTTGCAGCCCGGTGGCTGTGCCTCGGCCAGGTCAGTGCAGGCCAACGGCCATCGGCTCACAGGCAGGAAGTGAAGGGCAGTGACAACTCGGGTGACTTCACTGTGAATTCAAACGGCTTTCCCTCTCTAGATATCCCCTTGCTGCCAAATGCTGCCCTGGCCTCTTGCCCGTATTCCCTACCAGCGAAATTAGCCTGCAAATGAAACCTACAAAGTACATTGGCCCAGGGGACCACAGGCCCTGCCCACATGCTCCCGCTCCAGGAAGGAAGCTGGCCCCTGCCCATCCTGCCCCAACCATGTTCCAGCCCTTTTGTTCCAAGGCAGGTAACAGACACCTGTACCCACAGGACTAAAGACTGAAGACCTACTGAGGGATTGGGGTCTGGAGGCAAGCTGGCCTGCTTGGATGTAACTAGGCAGGGATTTGATGTTTCACAAACAAACACTGCTCCCAGGCATTCCTGCTGCTGGCTCAGGCCAAGGAAAGCAAGGTAATAACTCAAGGAACAGTGACCTCATCAGGAAAGCAGGCTCCCCAGTGTCTCACACACACCCCACATCCCCAAACAACCCAGGAGACTGTTTGTCATGAAAAGTCCCAGAGAGGCCTACCGTGTAGAATGAGCAGGTGGCCAGTCTGGAAGCAGGCTGGGAGCAGGGAGGGAGCTTTCTTTTCCTACTGTCTGGAGAAACCACCATTCCAGGGCAGAGGGGTAGGGACTGGAGGCTGGGGCAGGGGGGTCATTTTCCACCTCAGGGTCCTCCCTCTTGCCACAACATAAAGAAACCAAAACAAAGCCAAAGCTATCTGTCATCTGGGCTCTCTAGGGCCCTGGCCAGGCTCTGAGCCATCATCATGCTGCCTTGGGCAAGCTTGGGGAGCGGGTGCTGTTGAGTGCATTCAGCTTGGCCCTGTCTCACTTCCCCCATCTGTTGCTACTTTGTTCTTCCTCAGGATGTGGCGAGAGGTGGAGATTAGGGGAAGAAGTAGGAAGTGGGCAAGAGAAGGAATGCCTGGATGCTCTGGCTATTTACGCTCTATTCCTCCAGCGGGAGGAGAGGAACGGCGGAAAGCCATCCTGGCTTCAGAAACTGGAGAAACTCACTTGCAGTTGCCCAGGGCTGTGTGCCAGGGTCTACCTGAAGCCACAGGCTTTAAACCTACATATCTCCCTAAGCCCTCCAGCGGGGCGTGGTGGACTTCATTACATTAAGATAAATACAGGTGTATTAGAGCAAACACTTATTGGGTGTTTACCATGTTCCAGGCACTGGGCTAAGTGCTTAAAGTACCTCAGCTCCTGCAGTGCTGCAAACAGTGCTATGATATAGTTCTTTCCTTTACTCCCTCCCTTCACAGAGGCTTAGAGAGTTCCCACAGCTGTGGGTGGCAGGCCTGGATATAAACCCAGGCAGCCTGACTCCAGAGCCCACTACATGCACATGTCCAGTCTGTTCAGTGCTCTAAAGGGCCTTTCTAGGGGCGAGTGCCATGTGCCCTGGCTCAGGAGCCTGACACACAAGCACCTGTCAGCTTGCCTTGAAGGGGCACCTGCTCAGTGGAGGCAAAATTCACTCAAATATTTCAGTTAAAGCCTGAGGTCTCTTTGAGTGTGTTGTATCAAACAATAATATAAATTATATATGTTATATGAAACATCTAATCCATACAATTTATTTTTTAGATGTAAAGTAAAATATAAATCATGTATACATATGTATATGTATACATATACATATATATATACATATACATATATATATATGTATATATATATATATATATATATATTCATTCTTCCTCTTGCTCTTCCCTTCCTAAATAACTCAGTCCTAATGTAGTTTGGCCCCTTAGAGCAAGCTAGGTACCCATGCAGGGTGAGGGGGCAGAGCCACAGTGACCCAGTGAGAAGGCAGGCTGGATCCTTTTGAGGTAAAATACACTACTGGGTCAGTTGGAGAAACTCGAGTGGGGTTTGCAGATGGCAGTCATGTATCCATGTGAGTTTCCTGATTGGATGAGTCTTTTGGGTTTTATAAGGTAATGTCTTTGTGGGGGGTGGGGGATGATGCCAGAGACTTATTCTTTTAAAATGTTCTTCTTTACTATTTTTACCTTTTTGTTTACTTTTTTTTTTCCTTCAGCTAAGACAGCCAAAGAGATGATTTGTTGTACATGGGTTACATTCAGCCACAAATGAAAATAGAATTAGTCCTGAGAGTCACAGGTTCAAGGTAAAGGACCAAAATGGACTCTTTTAGTATGAGGAAGGTGGATCTCTCAAAGGTGGATGGATGTTCTAGATGCATTGAATCAAGTTCTAGAAAGTAGGCATGCAGTCCAACAATCTGTCCCTCTGGCTTTCCTTATTTCTGCTGGCTTCCATGGGTGCACAAGCTAGCAATTTACTTAGACTTCTGCCCCATCTTTCTTCTTTTTCACTTCAGTCTGCACATTTGCTTCTTCCTCCATTTGGCTCTCATGGCACAGAGGTGTCCAAGAAGATGGTGCTAAGGCCAAGAGAACCCTTTTTCATTTATTTTTAAAACAAACTCGTAATGTATGCATATACTCTCACTGTGAAAAAAACATCAAGCAATACCGAAGTTATTCATTAAAAAATAAAAATACCATTCCCTCCCTTTCAATTATCAGTGCCTTTGTCAGAAGCTACCACTATTATCAAGGTGATATCTTCATAGAATACAAACATATAAGGGAGAGAAAGAATCTTCAAGTCCTAATCACAAGAAAAAAATGGAAGCTATGTGAAGTGATGGATGTTAACTAAGCTTATCGTGGTGATCATTTTGCAATGTATGCATATATCAAATCATTGTGTTGTACACCTTAAATTGATACCATGTTATATGTCAATTATATCTCAATAAAACTGAAAAAAGTAAAATAGCCAAGTAAAAATAATAAAAAAATTTTTAATTCTCACTACACACACACAAAAAAATACTGTTGTGAAACTTTCATTACATTGGTTGTTAAAGTCAAAAAAGGTTAATAAAATATAGTTTGCTTTTGAAAAAAAATATATAGCCAGTTGACTTTTACATGTTTCAGAGGAAAGCAGTTATTTGCACTGTAATGCAATGTGGTATGTGTGTAATGTGTGTAATGCAATGTAATGTTGGGATTGTTTCAGCATATCTTAAAAATTAACAAGAAAACACACACAAACCAAACATAAGCCTTGAAAGAAAATTTGCTCTTAGGTTGGAGACCCCCAGGGCGTATCTCCATGGTCTTCTGCCATTAGAAGCACTAAAGTAAGGGTATTTGGGGAGTCTGGCCATACCCAAGCCAAGCTGTCTAGAAATACCAGGTGCTCTGAGTGTCCCCAGGGAGTGGAGGTTTCCTTCCTGGTGGATCTATGCTCCCTGGGACACTTCACGCCCTCCAGCCTCCACTTGGGAGTTCCAGCAGAAAAGATGACCTAAACAGCAATGCCTCCAGGTTCTCTACTGCCCAGACTCGCACCCCTGCCTCCACCCACCACTCCCGCAGCAAAAATGCCTGCAAGGTCTCACCACACTTTATTGATTGCAACAATCACCCTAAAGAAGAAGTGGTCATTGTACTCTGGGTTTCCTCTCCAAAGGCAGGAACTTTTCTGGAATTAGTTAATATTGATGGAGAAATGTCTTGGGAGGGAGGGAGGTATGAGAAAGTGCCAGGTCTAATGATGATGTCCCCAGCCTGGGACTGTCCAGGCTCCTAGAATGGTGTCCCTATCCAGTTTCTACACCATGAAGATCATGCCTACCTGCTCCTCTGCGTTCAGGGCAAAGGGCATGGATATTTTCCGCATTTCCAATAATCTGTTTCTGTCGGATAGTCTTTCATTTTAAGGACCAAGAGAAGGGTAGAAACTCCAGCCTTCCTGACCAGAACCACAGCTAATTTTCAGAGGAAGGAAATGCTGCCTGATGTTCCCAGCCTGTTACTCAGCAGGTGAGCTGTTTGCGAAAGACAGTTGTCCCAGTGTCCAGGGCAACAGCACAAACAGTGCGGGGGGTGTTCAGGTCAGTACTCCCTCACATAAAATTCCTACCTCATGTGTGCTGAGAGGGGGCAGAGCACAGAATAAAACAGGTACGCTTCTTGACGTGAGAACACTTCTCCAGTCTTGGAACACTTCTAGGCCCCTTACTTTGCCTAGAAATACAGTTAATAAGAAACCGTGGGCCCAATTCCCACCTAAGTCATTTATACAGGACCTTCAGAATGACAGCCCCTCCCTCACATGAAACTTGGATTTGTGACAGGGATTTACGAAGCACATCCTCCTCCACAATTTAATACTGTTTTGAAATGCAACCCCTGCCTTCCTATAAGACAATAAAAAGCAAATTTATCCTAAGGAAACACCAAATTTAATGGTGCCTATATAGGAATTACTGGGCAAGCAAGAGGAAGAGGAAGTTAGGAGATATGAGCTAGCAGAAGTGAGCTCAGGGAATCAGATGTGAGAATGTGGGAGGGCAGGTAGAAAGAAAAGACAAGGAGTTTAAAGAAGCTTAGAATCAGAAAGCAGGATGATTTCAGACAGGAGAAACTGACCATTCAGCAAACTATCCTGGACATGGAGAATACAAAAACGTAAAGATAGTCCTTGCTTGAAAAATGAAACAGTCTAGTGGAAGATACCGACATAAACCAATTCAAAAACCCCATGATCCTAGTCACAGTTGAGAATTTAGAGGCCAAGGAAAAATAAAGGAATAAGCATCTGACTGGGGGAGTCAGGGACATTCAAGCTGGGATGAAAGGAAAGGATGATACAAGTTTTGCCAAGAAAGGAAAAGGGCCTGAGGACCTTCCAAAGGTAAGTCAGTTACAAAGAACTTGAAGCAAAGGGCAAAGAAGTCAGTTCAGGGAGACTCCTCTTACTATGAGAGCAGATAGCATCCTGGGCAAGATGTCTGGACTCTTTGTTAAGGGCTTTGGAAAATGACACTACAGATCAGTCTAAACTGAAAAAGCATGGTGAGCAGGGGAAGCGAGGGAGAATGGTCTTAATTATACTTTGCATAAAATCTGAGGCTTTCACCTCAGATTACTTGCCGATAAAATAGAGATAATAATATACGTGGTAAGGATACCCACACCTCTAACATGTTTTGGGGGGAGTGATCACTAAATACTCTTTTTTTTTAAGTAGGGACCCAATAAATACTTGTTGAACTAAAAGTTAACTATATCAGTTTACCTAGAGGAAATCAAGACAATCCATCGCTTTCCTGGAAAATAGAATTCCTAAGAAAGTGGGGTTGGTACTATGCCCTCCAAAGGAGGGAATAAGAGCCTGCCTTGCCAACCACTCCTTTTAACACTCCTGCCTTGCCAACCATGTGAGGGGAACTACAGTAGAGGCATTGGTGGTGGCCCCACAGACCATGGGTTCCATGGGAACATGAGGCAGATTACCCTGGAACTGCCAAGATCATTCCTGAATGGAGAGGTGGGAGGCTGAGAGGCATGGTGCTTGTAGCTGCAGTGATGGAGGCTCTTGCCCAGAGTGTGCCACTTCATGGCACCCTGGCCCAGGAAAAAAATGTCACCCCATTCCTGGTTGTGCCTCTTAGTAGAAGAAACTCTGGGCAAAAGACATGGAACCAAACTTCAGGGGAATGATGCTGTTATGGGCTGAATTGTGTCCCCCCTAAAAAGTCACAGATTAGAGTCCCAATTCCCAGTACCTCAGAATGTGACCTTATTTGGGGATAGGGTCTTTACAGAGGTAATGAAGTTAAATGAGGCCATTAGGGCCGACCCTTCTTCAATACATGTCCTTGTAAGAAGGGGAATTTGGACACACTTGAAGGGAACAGAGTGCAAAGAGATGTGGAGGGAAGACTACCATCTACAAGCTAAAGAGAGAGGCCTGGAACAGAGACTTCCCTCACATCTCTCAGAAGGAATCAACCCTACAGACACTTTTATTTCAGACTTCTAACCTGCAGACTGTGAGACAATCAATTTCTGTTGCTGAAGCCACCTAGCCTGTGGTACTTTCTACAGCAGGCCTAGCAAACTAACACAGGTGCCAGCCCTGCTCCATTCTCTACTGAGGCCCCCTTCAAGTGGTGCTCAAATTTCAATGATGCACAGATAGATTCCTTTTAAGGGTGGAGGGGGACATTCTCTTGCTCCATACCTATCCCATGGCAATTTAAATTATTTTTTAATTATCTCTAAAGTAGCAAAAATAGTGGTGCCTGGGTGGCTCAGTCAGTTAAGCATCCAACTTCAGCTCAGGTCGTGATCTCACAGTTCATGAGTTCAAGCCCCACATCCAGCTTAGAGCCTAGAGCCTGCTTCAGATTCTGTGTCTCCCTCTCTCTCTGCCCCTCCCCCACTCATGCTCTGTTCTCTCTCTCTCCTCTCAAAAGTGAAAAATAAAATTAATAAATTAATAAATAAATATTAGTAAAAATAGTTACAAACATAAAATCAAGCATACATTTATATTTTCTGCTCTTGTAGAATTAAAAAAATCAAAACAAAATGTTCTCTGCATTAAGATTATCCACTGAAATAAAATCCCAGAATTTAAAAATTCTTGTGGCAATCTTGGGGGTGTCACTTTAAGGAAAACTACCCTGAAGAATTTATATGCTGGGAAGACTCTGTGTCACTATAAAGCAATGCCAGTGGGTAGACATGGATGAAAAGTCCCAGGAATCGTAGAATCAGATGGACAGCTGGATGGATTGTGCACTAAAGCTGGTATATCTCTAAGGAAACAACTTCTCTGTTCCCCTGCAGAGAATCTTCTAGATGTTAAGAAACTGATAGCTTCCTACAGCTCAGGGCCTGTAGTCAAATGTTGAAGCCCTGAGCAAGTAGGAGGCTATGGAGGAGATATTTGGGATGGAAGTAGGCAGGCTCCCCATGTGTGCTTGTCCCCTTCCATATTCACTGTGTCTGCTTTGTAGCAGATTCACAGGCTTGGTTTATTAGAATAATTAGATAAATAATTTTTAAAGTGCCCCACGTGTTAGGGGCTGAATTGTGTTCCCCTAAATTCATATGCTGAAGTTCCAACCCCCAGTACCTCAGAATGTAACCATATTTGGAGATAGGGTTTTTACATAGGTGATAAAGGTTAATTTAGGTCATAAGGGCCAGGACCCTCATCCAACAGGACTTATGTCCTTATAAGAAGAGAGAGAGAGAGACACCAGGGGTGTACAAGCACAGAGGAAAGGCAATGTGAGGACACAATGAGAAGACAGACACCTGCAAGCCAAGGAGAGAGGCCTCAGGAGAAACGAAACCTGTTGACAACTTGATGTCAAACTTCTGGCCTGCAGAACTGTGAGAAAACAAATTTCTATAGTTTAAGCCACCCAGTCTGTGGTGTTTTGTTATGGCGGCCCCAGCAAATTAATCCCCCTACCCCCGACCCTCGCATGCCACACGGATGATCTCTCCAAGCCAATATCCCCCAGCACACTATTTGTTCATGATATGGGTGGGTGTCCGACCACCCTGCAGAGAGCATGATGCTGGCTGCTTTGGGAGTTGTGGAAATCAGGGTTGGATATTTGTGGAAATGTTTTATCTCCTCTACCGAACTGTAATTCCTGAGAAACCAGGACTGTGTCTCACTCTGCTATGACCAAGAGCACACAGGGGTCTCCTATTCAGTATGTGCTGGATATATGAATGAAAAACAGAAACATATGAGATCTAACTTCATATTTAGAAACAAAGAATATACACCAAAACATTTATAGAGATGGCCTCTGAAAATGGGATTATGGATGATTTAACTTTTATTACTTTCACATCAGTGTTTTCTTGATCTCCTACAACAAATGCGTATTGTTATAATAACGTAAAATAGGGAATGTTTTATTTTGCTTTGCTTGTGGTGTTTGAATATCAGAACTGTTGCTCACTGAGACTCTGACAACAGAATTTAAACTCATTCCCTTGCTGATTGCACCTAGAAGAAAAGAAGGACCCTCGAGAAGACCTGAGCCACAGGGACTTTTCCCTCGGTACCCCTGAGACAAGGGGATTTCACTTAGAATAAAATCCCCAAATTATCTGCCAGCCCTAAGTCCTGCTATGTGAAGAGAAGATCCAATATCCAAGATCGGCTGAGAGGGAGCAGGCAATTTGACACCAGGGCCTGGGTGGTGCCTGCACTGGAGGCCACAGACCCGCTTTCTAGACATTCATGTTGGGTGGTCCAGGGAAATGAAGCCTGTGTCCATTCGTGGAGCTTCATAAGGACTTGGTCACCCTGTCTTCTACAGAACGCGTCAAAGTTTTGCACAGACCACAGTTCACTCTTAGGCAAATTCAGCCTGTACTGTGTAACATAAATAGTCCAGAGACCCTCCAGCCAAAATGATCTCTTACTTTGTCCAACAAGAGGCCCTCAAATCCCCACCACCAGTAGCTGCCCATAGTCAGGTATCATCTACAAAAGGATTCAAGGGTAACAGCTTATTAATCCATTAGCACATAAGTGCTCAGCAAGGAGTCCCAAGGGACTGAGATGAAGGCATTACATGTTGTGATACAAGGAAGAAGTTGAGTAGTATCTATTACAGTTCTTCCCAAACATGAGCAATGCACAGACTCCTTTTAAAGGAAAAAAATCACTTGTATCCCCAGTACTGACTCAATTTAGTGTTATTCTGAGGCAACGTAAATATGTGCAAACATATAATTAGGTGGGAAAATAGACCTTAAAATATGGAACTGTATGTTGAATATGGAAAATGTAAATATTAACAAAATCCAAACTATTCCATACTCTCATGTGACACATTGAACTGTTTTGCTGAAGCTAATTCATGGCACACAACAGGAATGCAGTGCTGGTCACAGCAGCAAAGTTATGCTAGAGAAACTTGAGTGTGCAGGGCTCCTACCACTTTCTATTTGAATCACCACGAAGCCTCCATTGTACCAGCTGCGGTCCAAACTCTTGGCTCCAACACATCATTTACATATTCCATCTTCCTCCATTCTTCTTCTATTAGACAATTAAAGATATTCTTACCTACTTGACACTGATGCCATTATAACATCATCAACCAAAGCCTGACACTGAGAAGGGATGGTCATAACTTCAGTAACAAGACAATTACCCAGATCACCAAGGAAGTGTTAGATTATCACAAATGAAAGCACATATTTGAAAATTCTCACTGATGCCTCTGTTCGACCTCCAGTTTGAGAAACTTTTATTCATAAGGCACACTACTATCCAGAGAAAATAAATACAGGTGGAGAACAAGGTTGGAGGAAACTTTTAAAAGAAAGCAGCAAAAGACTATGATTAGGTGCCTAAAAAAGGTTGAAAAAATAGCAGAAGGAACTGAAATAAATTGGGAGATGTAAATGAAGAGAGAAAAACAAACAGAAGCTACCTGGTTTGATTCTTGAAGATGATCATGATTTTTGGTCTGGTTTTGGCTAGGGCTGCCTCTGGATTTCTCCTAATCATCTCGTTATAAAGTAGTAGTTAGAACATGTGGTTGAATCAGACACCTCTGAGACAAGATTTCAGTTCCATAATTTCCCACATAAACTCAGGAAGTAGCTTGGCTTCTCTAAATCTCGGCTTCTTTCTCTGCAAATAGGGATAATAATTTCACCCTCCTCAAAGGATTGTTTTGAGGATTAAATGAAATAATCCATGTTTAAAAAAAAATCACTAATAGGGCGCCTGAGTGGCTGAGCTCATTGGGCATCTGACTCTTGGTTTCAGCTCGGATCAGGATCTCACAGGGGTTCGAGCCCTACATGGGGCTCTGTGCTGACAGCATGGGGCCTTCTTGGGATTCTCTTTCTCCCACTCTCTCTGCCCCTCCCCATTTTGTGCTCTCTCTCTCTCTCTCTCTCAAAAGAAATAAACTGAAAACAAAATTTTTGATCTTATATTTTAAAGTATTTTTCTTAATAAATACCTATTCATAAAATAAAATGTTATAAAAGACATTGAAGTTACTTATTAAAATTTATGTCAACAAACAACTACTATCAGTCATTATCTAAAAGATCTATCTAGGGGTGCCTGGGTGGCTCAGTCAGTTAAGCGTCCTACTTCAGCTCAGGTCACAATCTCATGGTCCGTGAGTTCGAGCCCCGCTTCGGGCTCTGGGGCCTGGAGCCTGCTTCCAATACCGTGTCTCCCTCTCTCTCTGTCCCTCCCCCGTTCATGCTCTGTCTCTCTCTGTATCGAAAATAAATCAACGTTTGAAAAAAATTTTCATAAAAAATTAAATAAATAAATAAATAAATAGATAAATAAATAAATAAATAAAAGATCTATCTAAACTTGTATCATTTTCCAATGATTGGCTCCTCACCTGTCAATTCACTGGACCAGATCTCCTGAAAACCACATTTTAGAATTGTATGAAATTTTTTCTTAAAATTACTTCACTTTGTTAAACACATTTTATTCATTATTTTTTAATTTTTTTTTCAACGTTTATTTATTTTTGGGGCAGAGAGAGACAGAGCATGAACGGGGGAGGGGCAGAGAGAGAGGGAGACACAGAATCGGAAACAGGCTCCAGGCTCTGAGCCATCAGCCCAGAGCCTGACGCGGGGCTTGAACTCACGGACCGCGAGATCGTGACCTGGGCTGAAGTCGGATGCTTAACCGACTGCGCCACCCAGGCGCCCCGTTAAACACATTTTAAATATTCAGCAGGAGGGAAAGATAAAACTTCTTCTACATAGTTTAAAGAATTGGTAATTGCTGGGTTACTTAAGCAATTGCAAGTGATTTGATGCAAAGCAACTCATACAGAAAAGAGAGATGCCAAAATTAGCAGAAACTTGATTTCCAAGGAAATAATTTTTGGTTAGAAAAAAATAGTCATTGGAACTAAGTCAAGAGATAGGCTCGTGTGTGTGTGTGTGTGTGTGTGTGTGTGCGCGCGCGTGTGTGTGTTCTCCTCCAGAAGAGGAAATATGAAGTAGTACTACATCTAAGAAAAGAGAATTTAAGGGCTTCCTTGAGATGAGCAAATTAGTTTTATCAAGAGTAGCATTAAGTGGTTGGAGGAAGCTAACCCCCAAGTGCAGTCATGAAGCAGGAAGGCCATCAATGCTTGTCAAGGAGAGCAACACAAAAACTAAAATCTATGTCACTAGCAAAGGGGTCATAGGCAGCCAATGGCCCAGGACTTACAGGCAATGAGAAAAATCATAGCTGGCTAACCATCTGATTTATCTCCCAAACCTACACACTCTTGAAAGTAAAAGTGAACATAAAAATAAATTAAAATTATATACACTTCGAAATATTTATTTTAATGGACAAATTGAATTTCTTATATGAGTGGACCTATATAATAGTTATATTCTGAATTAAAATTCTTTCTTTAAAATAAACAGCCAATGACCATGTATATTAAAGGAAACTAAGAAAAAAAATGTATTCATATGGATTATCTGAAGACTAAAAATAAAATCATTCTCAGTACATATTTGTGTAATCAGTTACTTAGTCATATCTTTCTCATTGAAAAAATTTGAAGAGTGTATTTTTTATTACATTCTTATAAGTTTTACTTGATGAAGTTGCCTGCAATTTTCTGCAAAGTTGTATTTTATGATTAACAAATTTTAAACTGTGTACATCTTCAATTGATTCCTCTATGAACAACAATATGTTTAGTTGGGAAAATACTCTCTACAGGTGCTCAAATACCTGGTAAACCGAGAACAAATTCTGCTAAATAGAAGGATTCACTGTTCTAATTTTCTCTATATTGAAATGTATAATTTCTACATTGAAATGAATAATTCAGACCAAATATTTTCATGGATATTATCATCTTTCCTAAGGTCAAAGTACATTTCTTTCACAAATATTTTAATAAATGTTGCAGAATTATAGGCCTTCTAGCTATCATTCCATTCCACTACAGAATCTAAATTCATCCAATTAAAAGTAGGTGTTTTGTCAAAAGACTGCACAAGTCAAAATTCTCCAAAGCATCAGCACAATTATAGATTTTTTAAATTAAAACTTCTACAACATTTAAGGCTTCAATGTTTAATTGTTAAATTTCTCCTTTGCCTTGTGAGGGTAAATTTCACTATTGTCCTATTTGCAACTTTGTTTTCAATAGCTGCAATTTGTTATAAATTTCCAATTCTGAAGTTTTTTGGTCCTTCATTGAATACTTTGATTAAACATTTAAAACTTATTTTAATCTAAATGCAAAGGACTCATTTACCAAAAAACATTTCTTCTGCTACTAAAGAAGCCACCACATTAATATCAATGGTTTCACTTTTTGAATACATACATGAAACTTGGAATTAAAAGTGACTGAAATTCATCTAGAAGAAATGGAATTTGATCTAATGAAAAGTCATGCTTCACTGAGTGATCCATAAATGCATCTTCTACAGCTATATCATCTTTCTGCCCAGTCTTAAAATTAAAAAAAAACTTTTGAAATAGATGCTGATGCATCCTCAGTGGACCTGTGTCTTCTGTTTTTCCTGTGGCCACTATGGCCTTCCATTGTGGACAATAAATGTTGACACTTTGTTCAAGTTACATGTTACATCAGCTACATGTTAGAACATGTTACAAGTTACATCAGTTATCTTGAGACACATAAATTGGAGTGTCTAATTTTTCATAAAACGTGAACTTTTCATTTTTTAGTTGACTATGGCAGAATGATTTATTGCCAAAGCAAAAAAGCATTCCAAGTGTATGAGATTTCCCATGCTGGTATAACAGATTAACACAAACTTAGTGGCTTAAAACAAGACGAGTTTATTATCTTGCAGTTCCAGAGGTCAGAAGCCCAAACTCAGTCTCACTGGGCTAAAGTCAAAACATCAGTTAAACTGGTTCCTTCCACCTAATTAAAAAATGGGCAGAATAGACTAACAGACAAATTTTCCAAAGAAGACATACAGATGGCTAACAGACACATGAAAAGATGCTCAACATCACTCATCATCAGGGAAATGCAAATCAAAACTACAATGAGATATCACCTCACACCAGTCAGAATGGTTAAGACACAAGAAACAACAAATGTCGGTAAAGATGTAGAGAAAAAGGAACCTCATGGGAATGCACACTGGTGCAGCCACTATGGAAAACAGTACGGAGGTTCCTCAAAAAATTAAAAATAAAATTGGTGTGCCTGGGTGGCTCAATCGGTTAAGCATCCAACTCTTGATCTCAGTGTAGGTCTTGAACTCAGGGTCATGAGTTCAAGCCCTGTTTTAGGCTCCACACTGAGTGTGAAACCTACTAAAACAAAAAAATTAAAAATAAAACTACCATATGACCCAGTAATTCCGCTAATGGGTATTTACTCAAAGAAAGCAAAAACACTAATTCAAAAAGATATATGCATCCCCATATTTATTGCAACATTTTTTATAATAGCCAAATTATGGAAGCGACCCAAATGTCCATTAATAGATAAATGAATGAAGAAGGTGTGTGTACACACACACGCGCACACACACACACACACACACCATGGAATATTACTGAGTCATAAAAAGAATGAAATCTTAATGATATCTTGCCATTTACAACAACACAGATGAATCTAGAGAGTATAATGCTAAGTGAATTAAGTCAGAGAAAGACAAATACCATATGATTTCACTCCTATGTGGAATTTAAGAAACAAAACAAAATGAACAAAGGGGGAAGAAGAGACAAAAAAACATTCCTAACTATAGAAAACAAACTGATAGTTACCAGAGAGGAGGTGGGTGGGGGCATGGGTGAAACAGGTGATGGAGATTAAAGAGTACACTTATGATGAGCCCTGAGTAATGTATAGAATGCTGAATCACAGTAGTATACACCTGAAACCAATATAACACTGTATGTTAACTATACTGGAGTTTTTAAAAATTAATGTTTTTAAAAAATTGGTTCCTTCTGGAAGCTTTGAGGGAGAATCATTTTCCTTGTGTTTTTCTATTTCTGGACTCCACTTGAATTCCTTGGCTCATGATCCCTTCCTCACATCATTCCAACTTCTTTTTTGGTGGTAACATCAGTTACTGACTCTGAGCTCCTGCCTCCCTCATATAAGGATCTTTGAGTACATCAGGCCCACCTGGATAATCCAGAATAACCTTCCCATATCAAGATCCTTATTTAGTCACATCTGCAAAATTCCTTTTGACATGTGAGGTGATATATTTACAGTTCCCAGCGTTTGGGACATCTTCAGGAGAAGGAGGGCATTACTCAGCCTACCACACTAAGCAATGTAAAAACTAGATGCAGATTCACACAGTACAATAAATGACACAGCCAGTGTAGCAGGAACTTTCAGATACTCCCTATATGCTCTGAGTGGAACTTCTTAGCCTTTATATCCTAAACATATCTCAAGTGCACCTATGTTAGCCTGTATTTCCCCATACTTCACACTGGCCACATGGACTGTCAGCCTGGGCACTTGGAGCATACGGCATCCCACAGGCCAAAGCATGGGTCACCGCACAATTGATTCGCACACCGAGTCACCAAGAGCGATCAATAGCTGGTACAGCAGCAGCAACGACCACCACCTGGGGCAAGAGGGCGTTAATTATCCCTAGCTGCTGTTGTCCAAGAACACTTCATCTTCTCAGCAAGCGTGCTGCACACTGTCCTTGAAAACAAGCTGCTGGTTATGCTGCATCTGGAAAACTGGAAGAGAAGTGACCGGTGTGCCTTGCCGTCTTTCAGATTTAGCCACGTGTTGAAGGAAGAACTCTGGCCGCTGTGCTGTATCTCACACACTGCTTGCCAAGGCCAGACGCCACGGTAGAGGCTACCAAAACCATCCCTTCTTCTCTTGGAACCAGCAGTATTAATACCTCCTTTTTAAAAAGGAAAATCTGGGGGCGCCTGGGTGGCGCAGTCGGTTAAGCGTCCGACTTCAGCCAGGTCACGATCTCGCGGTCCGGGAGTTCGAGCCCCACGTCGAGCCCCACGTCGAGCCCCACGTCGAGCCCCACGTCGAGCCCCACGTCGAGCCCCACGTCGAGCCCCACGTCGAGCCCCACGTCGAGCCCCACGTCGGGCTCTGGGCTGATGGCTCAGAGCCTGGAGCCTGTTTCCGATTCTGTGTCTCCCTGTCTCTCTGCCCCTCCCCCGTTCATGCTCTGTCTCTCTCTGTCCCAAAAATAAATAAACGTTGAAAAAAAAAAATTTTTTTTAATAAAAAAAAATAAAAAGGAAAATCTGGAGGCACCTGGGTGGCTCAAGTTGGTTAAGCGTCCAACTTCGGCTCAGGTCATGGTCTGATGGTTTGTGAGTTCGAGCCCTGCATCGGGCTCTGTGCTGATGGCTCAGAGCCTGGAGCCTGCTTCAGATTCTGTGTCTCCCTCTCTCTCTGCCCCTCCCCTGCTCACATTCTCTCTCTCTGTCTCTTGTCTCCCTCAAAAATAAACATATTAAAAATAAATAAGTAAATAAAGTAAAAAGGGAAATCTGAGACAAAGGCTAATCCAGACAGGATGCGAGAAAAAGAGGTATCATAAGGACTGTTCCAAGTAAACCGGGACCTATGATTTTGCTCTAAAAAGTGAAAGAAAATGTAATATTTCCTTTAAATTTTTTCAATGTTTATTTTTGAGACAGTAAGAGCAAGAGCGGGGGAGGGGAGAGAGAGAGACAGAATCTGAAGCAGGCTCTAGGCTCTGTCAGCACACAGCCCGACATGCGGCTTGAACCCACAACCATGAGATCATGACCTGAGCTGTAAGTCTAGCACTTAACCAACTGAGCCACTCAGGTGCCTCTAATAGTTCCTTTAAATTAGGAAAAAAGAAAAGCAAGCCAAGATTTACCTAAGTAGCTACTGGTAATTAATAATCAAGGTTAACAACAATGGAATTTAACCTGTATTTACTTTAGATTATGGATCTCTTTATGAGAATAAATTCATAATAGCTTATTTTACAAAGAAGATACACATTTTCAAGGAAACAGTTAAGAGAATGGACTGTAGGATCCTCTATGATTTCTTAGTTATTCACGAACCAATCAAACCAGGGCAGCTATCCAAATACCAATAACTACCCGGAAAACCAGCCAGGCAATCAAAATCTAGTAAGTGATAACAAATAGTAACTCCCCTCAGCCCCAAACTGACCCTCACTGTGTTTACATCTCATACCTGCTTTTGCATGGAACCCTCATGATTGCACATTCCCTTTCTCCAGACTCTGCCTGCTAGGCTTCCTTGGCCAGCCTCCCCTAGGTTCTCATCTCCTTAGGTTCTCTTCCTTGGTTTCCTGGCTAGTTTCTCCTCCTCCACCCGCATGCTGTAACTGTAGGTCCCTGGACACTGAGGCCTCAGCCCTTTGCTCCTCCTGCTTTACCATCACCCTCTTGGAGCATTACCTACAATCCATGTAACTAAAGATCCATATCCTTTCTTGATACCAAACTCCAGACCCCCCAGTTCTTACACTTTTTTTTTTCAAGTCTGGCTCCAGATCTCACTATTTTCTTTCTGTGAATTCTAATACATCACACGATCTGAAATATATATATATATATATATATATATATATATATATATATATATATCCTATGCTCTTCCCTGCACATTTCAGCCAGAGTAAAATCTCTTCAAGTAGAGGTAAGGTTTTTCATTCATTCGACAAACATTTATTGAGCGTCTACTATATGCACATACTGTTTTAGATACATAAACAGACAAAACAAAGATCCTTGACTTCGTGGAGCTAATATTTTAGTGGTGTGGGGTGCAGAGATGCGGGACCACGGAGGAACAATGAACAATAAACTAATAACTAAGTAAATTGGATATAGCATATTAGTAAGTAGTAAATGCTCAATGGCTGCATGTGGCTCATAACTATCGTATGGGACAGTACACAGATCTCATGTCTAATTCCCTGGATTTCATTTAATTTAATCTGGGGGGAAATGTCAGAAACAAATCAAGTGGCGATGTTAGCAGTCATTTTCTCAAATGCAAAGCAGCCCGCTGCATCCACATTTTTATACCACGATGCAGGTGGTGGGAGTAAGCTGGGGTTGTTGCTTTGTCCGTTGCTCCAGTTATACAAAAAGCAAACAACAGAGTAACTATATTGGCAAATTCAGGTGCACAGGCAGCTCCATCAGGTGTCCCAGGGCTTACACCCTCAGGGTTCAGTCATCAGAGGACCCCTTTTCTCACTATTAAAAAAATGCAAGAAAACAAATTGTCTCACAGGCTTTGAAGAGCAATTACAAAGGAGATGTTCCAAAAACATTTGGGAGATGATATCACCAGAATCAACGGACTGCTGGCCAAGGTTTTGGAGAAAATAACCCACATTAGAATGTACAGCTTTCATATGATCGTCATATTACCATCTGATCAGAGGCAGAAGCAGACTATTTGCATACAGATTTTGTGACGCAGCTATTTTGACAGGACAACTATTTGACAAAGCTGCATCAAAACCACCCCATCAACCAACCCCATGGGCACACTTGACACTTGCTCTGTCCCCGTCACCATCATTTATGGAGGATTTTTGCTTACTCTATTACTTTCTGACCTGTATTAGTCTTTTATTTCTTTTTAATGAAAAATTATATACAACATGCAACATTTATATTAAAAATGTAGGCAGTTTATATTTATATGTGCTTGTTATGGAATATTTTTAAAATTGTTTTAAGTTTATTTATTTATTTTGAGAGAGACAGAGACAGCAGAAGTCGGAGAGAGACAGAGAGGGAGACAGAGAATCCCAAGCAGGCTCCACACTGTCAGCACGGAACCCAATGTGGGGCTCAAATGAACACACAAAACTGTGAGATCATAACCTGACCCAAAACCGAGTCAGACCCTTAACCGTTTAAGGCACCCAGGTTCCCCTGGAAGGACATTTTTTGAAAGACAATGATCCATTACCTCTAGGGCAGGATGTAGGGCACAGGGGACCAAGAGTGGGGAGAACATCACTCCTCACAACATATCTTTTTGAACTCTGAGGTTTTTTTTACTATATGCATCTCTTACTTATTTTTTTAAAAACCTTTTTCTAAATTTATTTTTTAGCAGCTTTAGTTTCACAGGAAAAAAAATAGGCAGAAAGTACAGAATTTCCACGTACTCCCTCACCCCTTCACACCCTATTATGAATACTTTGCATCAGTATGGTACATTCCTTCCAATTGATATGCCAGTATTTATAAATTATGAAAGTCTACAGTTTACATTAGGATTCCCTTGATGTTGTACATGTGGCTACTATAGGCCCGGCACCTGTTCTCACAAATAGGTGCTATGAGGTAGCCCTCCCTGCAATCTCATTTTCTAAATGAGGACACACAGGCTCAGGGAGGTTCAGGAACTTGCCAAAGGTCACACAGACCCTCAGTGTGTCTGTGTGTGGCCTCAATCCTAGACTGGCCCATCACCCACAGCTGTAGTGTATCTGAAAGAACTACACAAGAAGCATGAAACCATTTGTCTTTAAATTTAACAGGAAAAGAAAAAGAAAAAATTTCTTGAAAATGTTTTCAAACGATGGCTACATGACCATGAGCAACAATAAACCCTCTTGAAAGGGGAAATAATTTGGCTACTTGTGGTTAAGAAATATTGCCCCACCCTCAATGTCATACCTACCAAGTCAGTGAGCTCCCTACTTACTGTGCCCTCAGGTTGAGTCACATGAATGTACCAGGGATGGAAAAGAGGGGAAATTCCACTCGACGTCGGAAGTCCTGGTTCAGGAATGAGTGACTCAGATGCCACCGACAGACTCCCTGCCCAACCAATCAGCCTTTTTAAGGAGGCACATGCTTTCAGTGCATGCTTAATGGGATTTAGGTCCCTAGAGCCCCAATTTTTAGCCTATGGCTAAATTCTGGGTCCCAAATCTGCAGACAAAATCTTCAGAAAGTTTTCAGTGATTTAGTTTCCCTTGTTGACTTCATGTCTTCAATAGCCATGAGTGAAGTGCCCACAGAAGACTGAAGACACAGAAGAGAAGGCAGGTGGGACAGAGGTAGAGCTCTGGCAATAACATAATGGGATGAACATGAAACAGATGAGGAGCAAAGAGACAGGGGCCCCGAGGAGGACTTGCTAGTTTTTTCTGGGGCTTCTGTCTTCAGGGAGATTTCTTTTGATATATACCATAGCTATAAGAAAATGAAATCCACCAAATGTGCCTTGAGAACAGCACAAAGAAGATATTATGGGGATTCAAAATGAGCAAAGTGGTTTGAGAAACTTAGTTACTATGCACAATTTGAAAATTATGTGTAGATCCCTGCTTCTAGAGGTGTGGGCCACACAGCTGGAGCATAGGTATCACCCGGGAGCTTGTAAGAAATCCAGAATTGCAGACTCTACCCAGGATCTGCATTTTACTAAAACCCTCTGGTGGTGTGGATGTGCAGTCAAGCTTGAGAAGTACTGGTTTCGAGCCCACACAGCTCTAAAGCTTGTTTTAAATATGTTTTTTTTTTTTAAGGTAAACAATACGCAGAACTAAACTCTCTGTATTGTGAGATTAGCCTAACCACAACATAATCTTTCAAAATTAGTCCTTCTTTTCCCTTAAGTGCATCTTGTATTTCCAATTCTTCCTTTATTCAATCTGAGAGGGATGCAGGTGTGTGAGGCTCAAAAAAGAAAAGAGAAGGAGAAAAAAATAGATCCTGTCTGGGAGGCAGACAGGGCTGGCAAGCTACCAGCAGATTCAGTTCTAGAAAAGAAAGCCTTTGTGCTTTGAGGTGGTCTGAGGCCATTTGCTCTTAGATCCCTGTCTCACCTGGCCTGGCAGCTGTCCTGCTGTACTGCCACATCAGCACCAATGCGTGCATGTTTATGCTGGTTTCATCTCATATGTGGATCCAGAAACATTTGCAGGGGATACCTATTAAGTACCTGTAAGTACCTAACATGAGCTAAATGCTGTCAGGTACATAAAGGAGTGGTCAAAGATGTGTAGAAATAATTCTAAGAATAGGTAGAAAGCAAGTAGTATCTCTCAAAAGAGAGAAAGAAAGAAACTGAAGACGATGAATGTTCAGATAAGGGAGAGAAAATTCCTGGCTCAGGAAATCCTGGAAGGCTTTGTGAAGGCTTTGTGAAGAAGTCAGCAGACCCATCTGGGCCTTAAATGATGGTTAGGATTTCAAGAGGTAGACATAGAATTAGAGCACTTTAGAAAGAACAGCTAGCCCAGAAGCAGTATGGGGGCGGGAAAATGAAGCGTTTCTCTGAGGAGATGAGAGAAGCCGACTGAGGAGTGTGAGGGAGCAAGCCAAGAAGCAAGGCCAGGAGTTCAGGCATAGTCCCAAATGCCCAAATGTGACAGCAGGAAGTCACTGAAGATTTCTGAGTAGAGCAGTGACATGACCATATCTGTGCTTTGGAGTTTTTGTACGCCAGGCATTCTTTGCAGGTGAGGGAGTGAGTGGGAAAGGATAACAATTTATGAGACTTCTGCTTCCTGCAATTCCCAGTGGAAGACATAGATATTATCCCCTTCCTTCACAGTCGACCATCCCCACACTCCCCCCACTTCCTTACGACCATGCAGTCAATACCTGCTCAGCATCTCGACGTTAACAGGGGCTGGAGTGGAGTCCAGCACCCCTCCCCCCACCCCAAGGCCATGCCCGAGGGCTGGGAAGTGGCACGAGCCCTGTTCCCAGGGAGATGGCCACAGAACACAGGTGTGTTATGACAGTAAATATTAAAGGCTCCGATTTATCACAGCCTGGGGTTGTGATGACTACCACTGGGCATGTTCATCATCAGAAATGAGAAGATGATCAGATAAGAAACCCCACTTGACAACAATCTCCTTTCACCTGTACTTGTTTCTGTTTGTTCTGTTTCTGGGTATGTGCTGTTCTGAGAAGAACATCCAGGCCCTTTTCTGGTGAACTTGATTCCCCTGAACCAGCTGTTTCTTCTTTCTCACATCACAGGACTTGGGAACTGGATAGGACTGCAGAACCATTTTGCCAATTCCATCATGTGTTGGAGAGGCTGGGCGACTTACCCAACTGCTATCAGCCAGGCGAGAACAGGACCTCTTAAAAATATACAAAACATATGGGTGCCTGGGTGGCTCGGTAGGTAGAATGTGCTCTTGGTTTCAGCTCAGGTCATGATCTCACAGTTCGTGGGTTCAAGCCCCACTTGGGGCTCCACATTGCCAGTGTGGAGCCTGCTTGGGATTCTCTCTCTCTCTCTCTCTCTCTCTCTCCCTCCTTCTCTCTCTGCCTGTCCCCTGCTTGTGCCACCTCTCTTTCTCTCAAAATAAATAAACTTTTAAAAATGTTTTTAAAAATAAACAAAATGTAAAACCTGGAGGAGGGTCCCTAGCACCCCACACACACACTTGGAACGGAAGTGGGGAGGCTTCCCCATCATCCACGTCCACAAGTCTGTTGGGTGGGTGCCCAGGAGGCCCAGCTCCAGCCTCAGTGTGGGCTGCAGGCCAGTGGGAAGGCTCCTTTACACCAGGTGCCAAGGTCAGCAGACCCTCTGACTGCAGAAGCAGGAGACCTGCCCGCAGGGCCTGGCCTGGATGTCCCCACCCCTGGCCTGACTCCCATTTTCACTCCTCTTAAAAACAGAAATGTAACGGAATTATAAACTATTTAGAAGGGAATTCAACGTTAAGAAAACACAACTTCTTCTGCTTGGCCTAGACCAAAATACAAAGAGGTTGGTGTGAAATCACTTCCTCAATGGGAACTATGTGAGACACGCTCAGTGGCTTCCCAGCAGAGGTGAGAAGGAATTATCCTTCTCTGAGTCCTTGTGGAGAACCACCACACGTGGGGAAATTCCCTGCTGAAGTGTTCAGGGCTTATTGCTGCTCACAGACACCTTCTCCAAGTCACGGCCACAGATCTCACCATATCAAAATATCCCCTCAGGCCTTAACTGTCTTACACTTTGATTTAAACTTATAAAGGAGAGGGGCACCTGGGTGGCTCAGTCAGTTAAGCCTCTGACTCTTGATCTTGGCTCAGGTCATGATCTTACAGATAGGTTGGTGGGATCCCGCCCTGCATTGGGCTCTGGGCTGTGGAATCCCTCCACGAAGCCTGCTTGGGATTCCCTCTCTCCCTCTCTCTCTGCTCCTCCCCTGTACTCTCTCTCTCTCAAAATAGAGAAATAAACTTTAAAGAAATAAACTTATAAAAGAGAAAAGACACGGTGAGATAAAAAGACAACAAACATTGAAAGTTCTTGGCAGATTTTCCTTTGACTTGGGCTTTGTCTAATCACCGGTGCTAAAACACAAGGCTAAGAGCCAGAATTCATTTCCAGAACAGTGCCAGTCAACCGGAGGGCAGAGCCTTGCTTGGCTCCTGATTTTTAGAAACAAGGCAAGATTCCCAGCTTCAAAACAATCTCGTACTAGAAAACACTGAAGCCAGGGGCGCCTGGGTGGCTTAGTCAGTTAAGTGTCAGACTCTTGATTTTGGCTCAGGTCATGATCTTGCAGTTTGTGGGATCGAGCCCCACATTGAGCCCTGCATTGACCCCTCTATCAGGCTTTGCACTGACAGTATGGAGCCTGTTGGGATTCTCTTTCTCTCTCTCTGCTCCCCCACCTGAAAATAAATAAATAAACATTAAAAGAAAAAACAAAAAACACTGAAGTCAGAAAGACTGGGATTCCTGAGAGTAAGATAAAGACAGATCAGAGAATTGTGTCACCCAAGCAGCCAGCCTGATGAGGGAGGATGAGGGCTGGACAGTAAGAAAGTCATCTTTTTCCTAATACTTATGTCAGCTGTTGTCTAATTGAAATATAATGCATTCCACGTATGGAATTTTAATTTTTCTGGAAGCCACATTTTAAAAAGCAAAAAGAAACAGAAATTAATTTTAATATTTCCACTTAGCACAATGAATCCAAGATATTATCATTTTAATATTTTAATTAAATTAATTTTAATTAATTTTAATTTTAATATTTCCACTTAGCACAATGAATCCAAGATATTATCATTTTAATATCTGGCCAATATAAAAATTATTAGGGATATATTTTCCATTCCATTTTGTACTAAGTCTTCAAAACCTGGTGTGTATTTTACCCTTATCGCACATCTCAATTCAAACCAGCCACATTACAAGTGATGAATAGCAACACGTGGTTAATGGCCACTGTGTTGAACCCCTCAGAGTCAGAGAACTAAAAATAAATGAGAAAGATAATCTAAGGACACCACTATTCTGAAAAGAGCCTGCCTGCCTACTGCAGTCGAGGCAAAGGGGGATGGCTTCTCTGGGAAGATGCCACCACATCGTCGTCTTTATGGAGTTTATTTCATCTTTACCCTGACCCTGTGAACTGGATATTATTCTCTCCTGATTAACAATAAGGAAACAGGGTCAGTAGTCTAAAGGCTGGGCCAAAGTCCCCGGGGAATAAGTGGATATAGGATTCAAGCCCAGGCCTCCTGACTCCTCATGCTGGCCATGCAATGCTCTGGAAGAGCCCCACTTCCAGGAGACAATTCCTGAAACTCCAGGGGACTCTCTGTGACATCCTTCTGCCTGTCCCACACAGATTTTACTCTCTTTTTAGAAGACCAATGACACATCAACCCAACAGAGATGGGCGTCTGTGTATATTATCCAGGATGGTTTCTAGAAATGTGGGGTTAGGTGGGAAGGTGGATTCAAGCAAGGCTGGCCATGGACAAACATGTCAGAATTGTTTTTTGGTGTCCCCTCTGGAGCACCTCCTCCCTTCACCCCTGCACTGGGCTCTTACCCTGGATTCACTCACTATGGACCTCTCCCTGCTCCTCATGCCCCATAGTACATTTGGGCCAAGTGTCATTACCTACACACACTGCTCTCTCTGCTTAAATGATGAAGTATGCTCATGTGTTGGACTCAAAGTCACCACAGCAGATATAACAGGGGCCTTTTCTGGAGAGAACACCTAGACCTGAAGAGAGTAAATCAGTGGTGCAGATGTTCAGAAGATAGAGAGGGATCTTCACATCATTTCCTTTTAAGTCTACTGTTCCAGGTCAGTGGTGCTCCAGAAATGAATGCCCCATTCAAACCTAAACTATAGGGCATTTACCATTTCGTCTAAATAGTGCCCAAGCCTCAGACTGGGGTAAGCCCCATTTACTGGAATCAGTTCTGTTGCAGACCTAGAGATAGGATCACCCCAGGTGGTAGGGCCATGAGGCATGTGGCTGCGGATAGAGTAAGGCTCTGTCCACTTATCTCCTACCAACCTACCCCCCCTGCTCCCCACTCCCTCACTCCCACACACACAAACACTCTACAAATCAACACCTGGTCAAGGAGCTGGCCACATCTCCTACATGTCAGGTGTTGCTCTGCCCATGAACCCTGGCCTAAGACATCAACAGGGGGGATTCTCTCTGGGAGGTCCCCGTGTCCCTCCCTCCTCTTCATTACCCTCTCTCTCTGCAGCTCACACAGCCTGGACCCAGTACAAACCCATCCCTCACTGACATCCTTTGCCTTCAAAGAGTTCTCTGAACAATGGCCAGCCGGGCGCTCACCCGAGTGCAAACAGGGCTCTGCTCTCTGCTCCCTGAAAGGCCATATGGAAACTCCCCCTCATTTGTCCGCCACATCTGACAGAGCTAAAGTCTTTTATCTCAGAAGGAAAGAGCTCAGTTCTGAGCAGCAACCACGCCCCTAAGCACACACAAAGTCAAAAAGACATTTGTCCAAAAGGCCTGTCACAGAGGAGAAGTCTTGTGTGTGTGTGTGCTTAAAGAATTTTCTCTTCCCGCCAAAATGTCTGTACCAGCAGCAGCAGCAGGTCCGTGGAGAGCCTGCCATCTGACCTGCTCCGCAGGTCCCTAATTGCGTCCCATCTGGTGTCTGGCACACACAAAGGCCACCGGCCCAGCCCCGCCCCCGGCCTTTCTCTGGGCAGTTTTGTGCATTTGTGCAGCCTGGACTAGGCCCACCCTGCCAGGCCCGACAGGGCGCACTGCTGGCGTGCGCCAAGGCCCAGGGGCCTCCCAGGCACTCAGACCGGCTGGCAACTCAGGGGAGGAAGACAAAGGCCGTGCCTGGCGAGGTGGGCCTGTGCTTCAGGGCGGGCACCAGCATGGTTTGTCAGCCCAGGACTGACAGGTGACGGGGCAGGGGGCGGGGGTTATGGCTCTCAGCCAGAGAAAGAGGATGGACCAGCCCCAGGATGGACCAGCCCCAGGACCCCATTGAGTTGGCAGTATGCATTAAAATGCGCTTGCCTCTGACTCAGCAATTCCTAACTCCTAAGACTGTCCCAGACTGCAATCCAGAAGGGCCCAAAGACAAAGACTTCAAAGGTTCCCAGCACCACCTTTTCACATGATGGCAAAAACTTAGAAACAACTCTAACAATTAAGAATGGGTTGGGTTGTATAAATTGTGGAACGTACACACTATAAAATACCATGTAGTGATGAAAGGTGATGCTGGAGGCCTGTGGATGTTGGCATCCAAGGATATCCACAAAAACATTCTTAAATTTAAAAAGCAAGCTATAAAATAATATATATGATATAATCCTATGTCATTACAAAATATTTTTATGTAAATTGATATATACATGCATGTATGTGGGTATGTCTGTATGTAGAAAAAAATATATGTACCAGGCTGTTAACTCATTGTTTCTGGATATTGAGTTTATGGCTGATTTTTCTTTCTATTTTTGATCATCTGCATTTTCTGACTTTTACACATTTTCCATAATTATATAACAAAGAAATTTTAAAATGAATGCTGGAGACCACTCTTTCACTTACTTACAAATATTATTTCAAGCATGGACTAGAGGAAGTCATCTGAAGGAAACTATAGAGAAGGAGTTCCAGGGCAGAGGACTAGGAACACCAATATTTAGAAGTTGGGCATAGGAGGAGGAAGAGACAGGAAAGGAAAACAAGAAGGGGCAGCTAGTAAGAGAGGGGAAAAACCAGAAGGACCCCAGAGGCCGAGTGAAAGAAGTGGCTCTGGCAGAAGAGAGAGGCACTGTCACTCGTCCTAAGCGGTCAGATAATCAGATTAGGACAGCAAACTGGGCAAGCAGAATAAGAGGGAAATTGAGGAAGAGTTTTGCTGTGAAGAAAGACAAAAATGGAAGATGTGGAGACTGTTGTCTGCTGAGGGAGGGCTGTTTTTTAAAGGTGGGAGATATTTCAACACCGCTGTAAGGATGACAAGAATGGCCAAGCAGCGAGGGATGCTGGGAGAGAAGGGAGGGTTGCAAAAGCACAAGCTTGGCTGAGTGAGAGGCGCGGGGTCCAGCTCACCTTCGTCAAGGAGCGAAAAGCAGACAGGTGGGCGCGATGCAGGCAGCTTGGGAGGTGTGGCCGGGGAGAGGTGAGGTATTTCCACCTGTGCTAGACTTTTTTTTTTTAACAAACAAATATGGAAACCAATTTGACAATAAATTTCATATTTAAAAAATATATAAATTAAAAATAAATAAATAAAAAGGAGCAAGCTGTGAGTGAAGGGAAGTCTGAGAAGAGAGGTAGGCACCACCTCCTCAAACCCGGGAAGAGTCAGCTGTGCAGGGGTGCGGGGTAGGGTTGTGCTTGCGGCCTCCGCACCCATGCACGTTATACAGGAGGTCGGTTGGCACTCTTGTGTGTTTGCCTCTAGCCGGGCTCTGGTGTTGTGTGAGTGAGCGGGCTTCCCACGGTGCGGATGGGGATGGCCAGGGCGTCGTGAATGCTGCCTGCACCCGCCAAGCATTCCTTTCTGCTGTGCTTCAGCCGGTTGCTGGCAAAGACTTCTCCACCTTGGCCCAAAGCCTGTTTACTGACTTTAAGACTTAATTTAGGGGTCGCAGGCTTCAAAGAGCTGAGGGAGTTGCTATCACTAAGCACACGAACTGTAATTAGGTATCTGAAAATTAAACTAGGAGTTCCTTGAGGGCTTATGGGTTATGCTTACCTTTATTTCCTGAAGTAGTTAGCAGCTCAGTACACAGGTGTTGAAGGGAAGAAAGGAGAAGGGACGGAGCGGGTAGGGAGGAAGGTAAGGAGGAAAAAGTTTCCTCATTTTAGAACTGAGGAAATAAAAACTCAGAAAGGTAGGGGCGCATGGGTGGCTCAGTTGGTTAAGCTTCCAACTTTGCGTCAAGTAGTGATCTCATAGTTGGTGAGGATTTCACAGTTCATGGGTTCAAGCCCTGAGTTGGGCTCTGTGCTGACAGCTCAGAGCCTGGAGTCTGCTTCAGATTCTGAATCTCCCTCTCTCTCTGCCAGCCCCCCACCCATTCACGTTCTGTCTCTCTCTCTCTCTCTCTCAAAAAATAAATACTCCTCACCCACTTGCACTCTGTCTCTTTCCCTCAAAAATAAATAAATATTAAAAAAAAAGACTAAGAAAGATAAACATAGGTCTTCTGTTTCCAAACTCTGCTTATAAAACCCACCAAGAGTAACATATTAACATTGGTCATGTTATCAGACACATGACTCAAGCTAGAGGGACCTTGCATAGGATTTGCTTATGCTTATTTTCCCGGTGTAATTATTAATGGAGTCATCAGAGGTCGTGGAATTCAGATGAGGGCTGGTTGCTTGAGTGAAACCTTTCAGAACAGTCTGCAAACTGAAAATTCAAAACTTTTTCATGGTTATCATGTGGATCAGTGTCAGATTCTCACTTTTGACCATCCCTCCACAACCCCAGTGTATTACACACGGGTGTGAACTGAGCTATACCTTTCTAAAAATATTTTGCTCCTATTTTTTAATTTTGTTACAATTTTACTGATTACACATATCAAACAAAATTGAATTTTTACAGCTTTTTTGAGGTGCAATTTACATACCATAAAATTTACTCATTTTACTCGCTCAATTCAGTAATTTTTAGTAAACTCACAGTTGTGAAACCAAACAAAATAATTGGACTAATTTTATTTATAGGTGGGAAATCAAGTATATCTTGAGCTTTCTATTAACATGAATTATTTAATGCACACAACTCCAAATATACACTCTGGAACTTTCTCTCCTTCAGTTTTATAATAATTTATATCTGTGTCAGGAAATGACTTCATCTCAACTCTTAAGATAATAAACGAGAATTAAAAAACAGCAATCATATTCTTGAGCATGATAGTACTTTAGTATTTTTTCCCAGGACACACTCCACCTTATGGTTTCATGAAAATATCACAAATGAGGAGATCTCTCTCTCTCTCTCTCTCTCTTTATAATGCCGGGGGAAAAAACAAGAGCTGACAACTGATAATTAATTACACAGCCCAGCGTAGTTCTGCCTCTAAGGTTCCTCTGCTCTGGCTCACCCAACCGTTCTACCTTCTCGGCCACCTACTCTCACTGTGGTTTTTACTAAATAGATATCCTGACTTGTCATTTAAGACATTTTCTCTGGATTGTCAGAGAAGAAAATCCATGCAGCTGTTGAGAGAGCAATGGTCCTTGTTTTCCCACCGGCCAGTTGTTCTTTCCCACACCTCACGTTCTGTATGAGGATTTGGGGTTGGACACCATTGACCAACTTCTTCATCACGGACTCTAGAAAGATACCATCATGACACACATTTATCTCACATTTAATATCACAGAGGCAACTACCCTGCCAACTACTATGAGTACAGTTTCTGATATCAATGTTCCAGGAAAATAACAAGAAGACCTAAATCCTAACTTCTCCTCAAGCTTGATGTCCTAGCTCATTGACCACAGGACACATCCAAGAACATCGACAATACAAGGAAGTGTCTGGAAGACAGCAAAAGTCAGAAATCTTTCCGGAACCCTCCAGCAGAAAGCTCTGGAGATGGAGTTTTTTATCTAGGAGTCCCAGGAGTGGGTCCCAAACATTTAAATTTAAGATTTCAAAAACATTGGGAGCTTAGAGAAGTGATACCTTTGGAGTCTGGGATATTTTGCCAAAGAAAGATATCCTCATTTTTAAAAAAATGTTCATTATTTAGAGAAAGAGAGAGCGTGTGAGTGAGCAACTGGTGGAGGGGCAGAGACAGAGAGGGAGAGAGAAAAAATCCCAAGCAGACTCCATGTTGTCAACACAGAGCCCATCACTCAAACTCATGAACCAAAACATGAGATCGTGAGCCGAAATCAAGAGCCAAATGCTTAACCAACTGAGCCAGGTGCCCCTTCCTCATTGGTTTAAAAAGAAAGGTTATTATCTGAACACCTCCAAAATAAAAAGAACGTTCTCAGAATGATTATTCTATAAGTTAATTCTTTTTTACTTAAAAATGTATTATGCCAAGGGTGCCTGGGTGGCTCAGTCGGTTGAGCATCCGACTTCAGCTCAGGTCATGATCTCATGGTTCGTGGGTTCGAGCCCCGCGTTGGGCTCTGTGCTGACAGCCCCGAGCCTGGAGCCTGCTTTGGATTCTGTGTCTTCCTCTCTCTCTCTGCCCCTCCCCTGCTCACACTCTGTCAATCTCTCTCTCAAAAAATAAATAAACATTAAAAACAATTTTTTAATGTATTATGCCCACCTACTTTTCTCAAGAGCATATAGAATCATTTTTCATATAGACAAAGGAATTAGAAAAACATTTTATAATTCTTTAATCAGATCAAAAGGTTGATCAAAACAATCCCAAACTGAATGATAGAATTCAGGCAATATAATACAGTGCTGCAATGGTCTAATGAATTCCAAAGAGTTTGTGTTCTTATCCTGTCCCCGCTATGCCTTTTATTTGTGTTATGGCCTAGGGAAATGATTTCTTATGCTACTCTCTCTCCTTCAACAAACATGAGAAAGCATTCTTCTTTATAACCACATTGTAAAAATTACAGTGAGAGAAAACAATTAAAGGACTCAAGCCACACAACTAACCTATCATTATATCTAAAGTGCTCAATAATTCCAGTACCTTTAGATACTATTATCATACCTATCCCCCAAATTATTTATGATTCCCTGGTTACATCATATACTCTCTCCTTCCAAAAGTGAACAGTAAACCGAATATAAAAGTATAAATTAAATTTACTACTTCAAGTCCTTTAAATGAGGTTTATCAACCACCTACTAATCAACTGCCTGCCTTCCCTTGGTCCTGTGAGGGGCAGAGACGAATCGGATGCAATCCTTAAGGAGGGAGATAAGACATGGACCTAGAGCATAGGCCCTCAACACCAAAGGTGTAGGGAAGGCTAGGGGGACAATGTTTGGAAGAAAGTATTTGTTCCTATCTCTCCCACAATCCCAGCCTTCTTGCGCTTCCCCCAAACATTTTCTGTTTAACTTTTCCTTTTGAAATGATTTCACACTAAAAGAAAAGTAGCAAAAATAGTACAAAGGACTTTCCTAAAGCCCTTCAAACCAGCTCCACCAATTGCTGACCTTTTAGCCACATTTGCTTTCTCATTCTTTCTCTTTCCCTCTCTCTGTATGCACACACACACACACACACACACACACACACACACACACTGTTTCCTTAAAGTAAGAGAGTCGGAGACATCATACTTCTTTATCCCTAAATATGTAAGTGAATATTTACTAGAAAATCGATTCCTTTTTACAACATAGTATAATAATCAAAATCATGACGTTTAACATTGATACAATACCATTATCTAATCTATGAATTTTATTTAAGTGTTGCTAATTGTTATTACTGAATGTGTCTCCCCAAAATTCATATGTTGTAGCCCTAAACCCCAATTGTGACTGCATTTAGAGATGGGGCCTCCTGGGAAGAAATTAAGGTTAAATGAGATCGTAAACGGGGTGCCTGACCAGTAAGAGTGGTGTCCTTATAAGGAGAGACACAAGAGAGCTCTCTCCCTCTCTTTATCTGAGCACAAGCTCAGAGAAAAGGTCATGTGAGCATACAAGGGAAGGTGTCCCTCTATAAGCCAGGAAGAGGGCCATCAATGGAAAACAAATTTGCAGGCACCTTGGATTTTGCAGCTTCTAAAACTGTGAAAAAATAAACTTCTGTTGTATAAGCCTCCCACCATATGGTATTTTGTTACAGCAGCTCAAGCAGACTCATACGCTAATGGTTCCAATGACCTTCATAGAAATGTTTATTCTTGCCCAGCCTCCAGTCTTCCAAGAACTCTTAAAGCTCTTTATATACAACCCTTTCTTTATATAGGAATGTATGTGTTTTTGCTAAACTTTTCACATGTATATGTTCATCTTTCGGGGGAAGCTTTAAGCAGTATGAATCTTTGCTTTTGTCTTGCACATCTGTGATTGCTACACACGGCTCCCACAGCAAGTTCTTGCACACAGGAGGTATTCATGAATATTGGTTGATTAATTGAATGGGAATAAGTTTTAATTACTTATGAACCATACTGTTCGTCTCTCCCATCCTGTTGCCAGAACAAATTTTCCCATTGTTCCATGGGAATAATACATACCATATCTTATTTACACATAGGCTCTAGTTTATACACATAATTCTTTGATCATGCTCAGAGATGGATAAGCTCCCAAATTCCTTCAGGATAAAGTTCAGCCTCTTTCCAGGATTTTAAACACTCTTCAGGATCTGGATCTAATGTGCATTTTCACTGTATGATTTCTTACTCTGCACTCCACACTCGAACCAAAGTGAGCCACTTGTCATCCCCTATTTTAATGTCCTTAATTTTCCATTTCTCCACTCTTTAATCATTCTTATTCTCTCTGCCTAAAATGCAATTCTTCCATCATCCATCATTGATCGAAATTACCCTCTAGCATTGAGCCCAACATTGGAGTAGAGCAAAATGGAACTGTTCTTCCATATATGCATATGTGTATATATCCCACAAAAATTTATTGAGCACTTGCTATCTGCCTGTTATGTGCTCAAACCACAGTAGTTAATGAGACAGATGGGGTTTTCTGCCCTCATCATCATCCCTGCCTCTGCTGGTTGGACAGTCTATTCTGAGAATTTGAGCAGCGTTTCTATTTACAATGACTTATTTTCCTGATAGTTGGTCATTTGGCTAACAAGAATGCCTGATTTGTATAGGCAATCCATGGTTGACAGACACATACACATTCATTATTTCATTTTATGCCAACTCAAAGGTGCCCATTTTATGAAAGTGGATACTGGAACCTGGGTGGTTTCATCAGCCAAGTGTCTGACTCTTGATTTTGGCTCAGGTTGTGATCTCATAGTTGGTGGGTTGGAGCCCCATGTCCAGGTTTGTGCTGACTATGCAGAGGCTGCTTGGAATTCTCTCTCTCTCTCTCTCTCTCTCTCTCTCTCTCTCTCTTTCTCTCTCTAAAATAAAGAAAAAGAAAGAAAGAAAGATAAAAAGAAAGAAAGAAAGAAGACTCTGAAATTCAGAGAGGTTAAGTTAACTGACCAAGGCTGATGTCAGATACAGGATGAAGATCCTGGCCTTCTAACCTCCTGTTCACTTCCACCACCTCCAGAAACCAGATTTAGAGGAGGGATAAGCAATATTAGCTCTACTCTATAAATGAGAAAACACATTTAAGCACAATGGATGTCAGGATATGTTGCAAAACAAATGCAACCTCGTGGTATTTGGAAATCAAATTCAATCTTACTTCTTCCACCAAAATAAGATAAATCATATACAAATGCTTTAAGAAAAAATTAACTACTTGCTGAAATTTATTTGAATTCATAAGTTCAATTGTTGGTAAATTGCCCTTGCCTTATCAGCACTTAACTAATCCTGTAATTTGTTAAACCAGTAAAAAATTCAAATGCAAGTAATTCTTATAGTTCCAGTCTTGTCTTACACTATTAAAGTAACTCAGCATTTCAGAAAATTTGGGGGAAAAATCTCCCATAATCCACAAATTCTAACATATCCACTGCTAGCTTGAAAGTTTTTCCTTTGAGTTTTTTACCAGATACAAAAATTTTACATTATTACAATTATAGTTCTCTTACTCTGTTTTTTCACCTGATGTTCTATTTATACTTTTCTGTGTTTCTACATAGTCTAAAAATAGAACAGGTCTTGGAATCAGAAGGCCCAGGTTCGAAATGCATTTCTACCACCTTACCACTTATCTACGAGGGCAGATGTATATCTTATGGGTCCCAAAGCTTTTACAATTTGAGGAGAGGTGGTCTTTAAGAATACAAAGTTGAGGGGAGCCTGGGTGGCTCAGTCAGTTGAGCGTCCAACTTCGGCTCAGGTCATGATCCTGTAGCTCGTGAGTTCAAGCCCAGAGCCGTGTTGGCTCTGTGCTGACAGCTCGGAGCCTGGAGCCTGCTTTGGATTCTGTGTCTCCTTCTCTCTCTCTGTCCCTAACCCACTCGCATTCTGTCTCTGTCTCTCTAAAAAATAAACATTAAAAAAAAAATTTTTTAAAAGAATACAAAGTTGAGAGCAGAATTAAGTATTTCTTTGGAATGAAAAAGGAAATCACAACAAATTTCTGGAGATTTGGAGATTTTGATCTTTTCTTCTGAGCTCTCTTCAGACAATTTACCAGAACTGCTTGTACAGAGATGCTCCCTGATTACAATCTGGTTTCCCCTCCCAGCCTCCACACCGTGTGACTCCTGAATTCACGGAGGACCTGCAAGTGGAGTCCCTAAAACATTCCCTTCATTTGCTTTACAGTAAATCCACATCTGCTATTATGATCTTGGACAGGTTGCATACCCTCTCCGGTCCTCAGTTTGCTCATCTATAAAATGGATAATAGCTACCTGCAGAGGTTGCTATGAGAACCAAATGAAATAATACAAAACTCAGTGCTGGAACCCATGCAGCACCACCCAGGCTGGTTATTACTTTCCTAACGCCAATGATGGGGAGGTAGAGGCTGCTTATGGAACATTGTGCTCCGCCCCTGCTCCTTATAGAGACTGTTTCCTTTCCGGTTAGGTTATTGTCATTTTTTCAACAATCTATGCGTTTCTTTCTTATGCCAGTTTTCATGGATTTTTAGACCAATAGATTTTGTTAGTTTTTAACAAACCCTTCTCTAGCAATTTATAGCTAAAATTAGGAATTTAGTAAAGCAACTCTTTATCTGGGTTTTCCCTTTAATTATTTCTTCTGAAAATAATGCCTCATAAAACCTGATTTTGGGCTTTGCCTTTTTGGGGTTATTTTGAGGTTTTGTTGTTGTTGTTGTTTCGGGATGTGCTGAAGCAATTACAAAAAGTTAGAGGACTCAAGAGATTCAACGGCTCTAGCCTGCGAGCAGACGGACTATTCATAACTTTGCAGTTTCCAATTTGGAGCAGTCTCTGATGAATATCCTGCCCAAGCTGGTCTGCTTAGGGAACAAAAGCCTGGAGTTGTGACTGTTTCACGCCCCATTGGAAGTGCACACTGCTCAGGGCTGTCCTCTCTGGTGGCCTGTATTCATCAGAGGGACTCACCACCCTTGATGAGCTGGCTTTTACCAATCACTACAGGGAAATCCAGTGTGGACAACACAGAAAAGCCTTCCTTCAAACCACTGGGACACTGCCACAATCTTCTTTATCTTGTAAGTAACCCACAAAAGTTTTGATTAACTGTATCCTGTTACTGCTTCCTCACCAAAAAAGGTAGCTTTTGCTGGGACAGCTTTCCCAAAATGCTACAAAAACTCTGAAAGTTGTCCCTAGGTCATTTATTCCACAGTTTACAACATAGATCCCTCTAAGGACCACTTTCATATGGCTGCTTTGCACCTGATATTCTACAGGTTCTGAAAAACGGGGACTAATTAGGTACGTGTGAAATAAGACACAATGTGGGGAAAGGTGCTAATACCCCAAAAGGCAAGAGATGCCAAGTGTCTCATTCCATTTCGAACAATGAACCTTGGGGTGCAGCTCTGCCATTGTAAAAAAAAAAAGCTTTTACGGTTACAGCTACTTCAACCTCAGTTCAGGTACCTTCCCTTATATAATAATGGAAGAAGGGATGAACAGGGAGAGCTGCAAGGTGGGTAGGAGAAACACACCCAAAAGGGAGGCTTGGCACCATCTCACAAGCAGATCTGGGACAAAGGAGCAGGAAAATCGACTGCATACCACCTTTGAATACTGGAGAGAGGAAACAAGTTACTCGTTAACTTATTTTAAAGAGTGGGTTGTGACGTATGGCTGTTACTTCCTAAGATTTCTCTTACTAAAATTCTCTTCCATGTTTAAAAAGAGTATATATATATATATATATATATATATATATATATATATAATATATAATATATATATTTTATTTACTGGGAGAGAGACAAAGACAGTGTGAGTAGGGGAGGGGCAGAGAGAGAGAGGGAGGGAGAGAGTCTCCAGGAAGCCTCCGCGCTGCCAGCCCAGAGCCCAATGCCAGGCTCGAACTCATGAAACCATGAGATATAACCTGAGTCGAAACTAAGAGTTGGACACTTAACCAACTGAACCACCCAGGCGCCCCTAAAAGAGTATATGCTTAAAATATACTTAGAGATAACTGAATACTTTTGGGAAATTTCCCTAAATACTAAAAGTAAATGTCTAATAATTGTGCATTCTTTAAGAGCTAGAATTGACCTCAAATTGTAAATTAACTTTATAAAAGTGGTAGCATGTATCTGTTTTATCAACTTTTGATTTTATGGTAAACTTCATTATTTCACCTCTCAAGATATTTGGCCCACATATTTACACTCCAGACCAAAAGCAAGAGAAAATTGTACTAATTCTTACTGTTGCTCTTCCCAAGCCTTCAACCCACTTTCTTCTCTATATCTTGAATTTTGGCTTCTATATTCTTCAAACATTAGGCTGAGCTCATTTGAATATTTTTTAATTTTTTTTAACGTTTATTTATTTTTGAGAGAGCATGAGCAGGGAAGGGGCAGAGAGAGGGAGACAAAGAATGTCAAGCAGACTCCAGGCCCTGAGCTGTCAGCACAGAGCCCGATGTGGGGCTCGAACTCACGAACTGTGAGATCATGACCTGAGCCGAAGTCAGACTCCTAACTGGCTGAGCCACCCAGGCACCCCTTGAATTATTTTCTATTAACATCAATGTAGCTTGATGAATGGTGGTTCCTATTAAGAAGAGTGTGCCCAGCCCTGTGCCTGGGGAGAACGCTTCCCACATACACATACATGGATGTATATTTATTGGATAAATGAATAAATGGTAGAGAAACCTCTTCCATACTTAAAAAAGTTTGTAAAGAATGAGAATAAAACTAAAATAATGTAACAGAAAAAGCAAGGAGTATTTCAGATAAAGTCCACCTTATAAATGGGCTTTCTGGACAGCTTCTTTTCATTGACTACAATTTCTGAGCATTATGTAAACATTATGTAGTTAATATGTTATATAATGCTCAATCAAAATTTGCCCATGGACAAACCTCTGCCACAAATGCAACCATTCACACTACAATAATAGCCTAATATGGGAGGCTGAATAATGACCTCCAAAAATGTCAATGTGTGAATTCCCAGAACTCATAAGCATGTTACCTTACATACTAAAAAGGACTTGGCAGATGTGATTAAGGATCTTGACCTGGGGAGATTAGCTTTGATTATCCAAGTGGTCCCAGTGTAATCAAAAAGGAGACAGAGAGAAATTTGACTAGGAAGAGGAACGCCAGGGGAGCCTGGGTGGCTCAGTCAGCTGAGCTTCCGACTTTGGCTCAGATCATGATCTCACGGTTTGTGACTTTGAGCCCTGCGTTCAGCTCTGTGCTGACAGCTCCGAGCCTGGAGCCTGCTTCAGATTCTGTGTCTGCCTCTCTATCTGACCCTCCCCCGTTCATGCTCTGCCTCTCCCTGTCTCAAAAATAAATAAACATTTTTAAAAAATTAAAAAAATAAAAGAAAGAGGAACGCCACAGGTACGTGTCATGAAGAAGACACCGCCAATCATTCCTGGTTTTGAAGATGGAGGAAAGGGCCATGAGATATGGACACAGGCGGCCTCTAGGAGCTAGATAATGCAAGGAAATGGAGTCTCTCCCCAAGCCTCCAGAAGGAATGAAGACCTTCTCACATCTTGATTTTAGTTCAATGAAACTGACTTCAAATTTCTGACTTCCAGACTGTAAGATAAAGATGTGTTATTTAAAGCCACTAAATTGTGGTTATTTTTTAGAGCAGCAATAGGAAACTATAGAGCAGAGGTAGTATAATAAGTTCATTTTTTCAGAGAGATATCTATGATCTTTCTCTTTCAAACTTGTATGATCCAAAATAATTGAGTACAGTGACTTCTATAGGATGAGTCGATAGTCCTTGAGCAGAAATGACAAAATTATGAGCAAGAGCTGACTGGATGATAAGAAACCAACCAACCAACCTAGAAGTGCCTAAGGAAAATCCAGTAGACTCTATTTATTATTATATTGTTTGTAAAGAAAGAATCTTCCCAATAACTGCCTTTATATACCTTTATGTCACTTCAAGTTTTTTAAATACTATTTCAATAAACTAATTAGTAAATTAATTATGTATAGTACTTAATAGCAAACACAATATATTGATAATTATAATAACTGATAAGGCTCTAATTGTATATGTTGGGTTTGATTTTTGTAGAGTCAATACAGTTATATTAACAGATGATACACATTTGTAGGGAAAATTTTTGCCAGAAGTAGCTACAGTTGGCAATTGAGAACCAGGAGATCAAAGAGCTGGCATTCCTTCTTCCTACTCCCTGACCGGTACCACAGTTCTTGGGTCCTCTTGAAGCATTGAAAGACACATAAGTCATTTCCAGGCATGCATCCTAACCCCCTGCGGCTGTGGCCTCTGATCTTGGAATGCATTGTTTCAGCAGAAGCATAGAAACCTAGAAAGCCTGCCCTGTTGAAAGGTTGCATAGAGCCTATATAGCAAATGCCAACCAATAAATAATTTTAGCCTCATTCTGTTCATATTCTTTAAAAAAATTTTTTTTAATGTTTATTTATTTTTGAGAGAGTGCAAGTGGGGGAGGGGTAGAGAGGGAGACACAGAATCCGAAGCAGGCTCCAGATTCTGAGCTGTCAGCACAGAGCCCGATGTGGGGCTTGAACTCACAAACCGTGAGATCATGACCTGAGTCGAAGTCGGACGCTCAACCGACTGAGCCACTCAGGCGACCCTCATTCTGTTCATATTCTTATATTTTATCTCTCTTCTTCTTAACCCCTTCTACACCTGGGGATTCTACTCAAGCACCATTTCCCAATGAAAACCTTTCCTGCCCAATCACCCAATTAGCTGGAGTTTTTGTTCTAGACATCCATAAAACATTGTATTCCCTTCCTTCAGAATGCTTATCATGGTTTGTAGTTATATAGTCAGTAGGGTGGTTATTTGTTTAATGTGTCTCTCTCTCCACTGTAGGGGCCAAAGGCAGGCCACCAAAAAATGTGCCCCTTTGGTATATTGATTATTTTAAATAAAAGCTACGTAAGAAAATGCTGATATAAGGACGCTCAGACCCTTCTCTGTTACCCTGAAAGCAGGAAACAAATCTCCCATATGAAAAATATCCTCCCTGTGCTAAGAAGTAAAAAGACATCTTTATCTCCAGAGACATCTTTAAAGACGAGAAAGCTGTAGAAACAAATCTTGTTATTTTTTTCTAATCTACTACCTCGGCCCTAATTATCCTTAGAATTCCCTACTAGTTAAAGCTCCCAAACATCTGTTTTGTTTATCCTGTCAATTCCTCACAATTTATTGTCTTTTTGTCTAAAATGTATAAAAACTAAAAAAAAATAAAAAATAAAACAAAATGTATAAAAACTGCCTGCCTTGATCATTTCTTTAGGTCTCAGATTTCATTATTGGGCCTCTGTCACACATAATAAAACTTTGGGGTTTTCTCTGTTAATCTGTCTTGGGAAAATTTAATTCTTAGTCCAGCTGAAAGACCTTGAAGGGTAGAAGAAGAATTTTTCCTTCCCTATATCACCAAATATCAAATCCCATAAGATTAAAACCAAGTCTGTTTTATCCTTACTAATTTATGGTAGAACATGGTCAATATTGGTTGCATGAATGACTTAATGATGAACCTAAGGTGTGGCTCCAAAGCTCCCTTCCTCCTCCACTAACAAATACTTGGCTAATCTAGAAACCAAGTCGATGTAGGTGAGCCAAAAACCAGAAAACAACTCTCCAGAGTATTTAGAAAATATTTGTTGAGGGCTGGAGCCCAGTGGGAGCTGGAGCTCTTCAGAAATGTACAAATCTAGAAGAGGAGCCAAGGCATACACAAAAAGCTCTAAAAAGAGACAGAAGTAATGATAACTACAAATAGGAGATAAAGTGCAATGGAAATTCAGAAGAGGCAAAGTGACCTCCACTTCATGAGGCAGTGAGGTTATCCTGCCTCATTCCACAAACCACCTTTCTTTTTTTTTACTTTTTTAATGTTTATTTCTTTCTGAAACAGAGAGAGACAGAGCATGAGTGGGGGAGGGGCAGAGAGAGAGGGAGACACAGAATCTGAAGCAGGCTTCAGGCTCCGAGCTGTCAGCACAGAGCCTGACGCGGGGCTTGAACTCACAAACCATGACATCATGACCTGAGCTAAAGTCGGTCGCTCAACTGGCTGAGCCACCCAGGCGCCCCCACAAACCACCTTTCTTGATAATATTCCACACTCTCTTGCCCCTCAGTCCTTCTGCTGCACCCATTTGGCAGATGGATATGCAATCTGCTTCTGCTGCTGCCCTGGATCAACTGGTCCTCGCAGTGGATGCCAAGGGTGAGGCAGATGTGTATCACCATGTATCAGTGCAGGGCCCCTGGCCTGTGGCCGTGCACCCCAGCTGAGGGCACAAGTGGGGCTTAATTAACACAAAAGCATCATTATGGACCTAGCAGAGGGCCTGAACTCATGCTCGCCTAAACAAGTCCTCAGTACTACTTGGCAGTTCTACTGTGTTTCCCTGATAAATCCCTTCCCCGTTCTCACCAATCATTTACAAATTCTTTACTCTCATCAGATCTCTGACATGCCTCCCACCTCATCAGTTCCTCCTGTCTTTCCCTGCCTCTTACTCCACAAAAGAAACTGAAGTCAATGAATTGGCTCTCTGAGGAGAGTCCTCACCAAAGGGCAGCACCACCACCCCCCCCCCCCCACTCCGCCCCGGTACAGCCCACTTTCAATGAGACCCAGGGTTGGAAAAACCTGGCCTCACCTGACTTGGGACATCCTGAAGGGCCACCTGAGCCTCAGAGCTCCCCATGGAGTCGCCCAAGGTCTTCACTGAGACAGCACTATATGGGGCCAGCTTCTCCCTCTGCCCAGTCCTGTTCCCTCCCCTTCCTCAGGTGTTGATTACAAGAGCACCCTCTAACACACATCCTACATGCTCATCTCCATCAGACTGCTTCCCAGGGATTACATGGCCTACCAGGGCTTGCCCGCTTCTTCAGGAGCCTTCTTTGCACTGTCCTCCTCCACCAACCTCACTATTACACTCTGCCTTTGGGGTCTTTTGGGGTCTTTGAATATGGAATGCCTGCTCCCTCCACAAGGCCTTACTCTCCTTACCTAGTTGCCTCATGCTGATCCATCTGCTAGAACTCACTTCACACATAACTTTCTCTTGAGGAAAACAGGTCAGTTTCCTTTGTCATAATTTCTCATGGGGCCATATTTCTCTCCTTCATAGTGCTTAGAGCTCTATCTCCGCCCCCCTGCCCCTGCAGAATTTAAGCATGCTTCCAGGGCTGCTTGTTTTTGCTCACTATTCTATCTTTTGTGTTTTGCATAGTTCTAGGTGGTGCGCTCAATGCTGGACACGTTCTCTTAGGGAGCTTACAATCCAATGAAAGAGATGGCAATATGGAGGGTAAGAAGGTATTAGACCTCCATCTTACTAATGAAAAAACTGAAGCTTGTGACAGGCATGGTCCCAAGGTCAGCAAGGAGAAGAGTTGGGATTAAAGTAATCAACTCCAAAAGACGCAGGGAGAAAGGAAGGCAGAGAGGAAAGATTCCAATGACTGTAATTTACTAAGTTATTCTGTTGTGGCCTGAAATGAGTAGTGTTTCTTCTGAATTACAAAACATTTTCCCTGTGAATTCCTGGTGACTTAAAACTGCATTGCCCAGTGCACTAGCCATTTGCGGTATGTGCTATTGAGCCCTTGAAGTGTGGCTGGTCTGAATTGAGATGTACTGTGAAGTATAAAATGCATTTTGGATTTCAAAGAATGTGGGGGCAGGGGTGGAAAGAATGTAAAATACCTTATTTAAAAATGTCTATTAAAAGTTATAATTGGGTAAAGTAAGTTAAACTTTAAAAAATGTACAGGCCCTCTCATCTATCACTATTTGCACTCCTTGTTGAGCAAAAAGTGTTCAATTAATTAGTGAAGGTCTACTAGTGTACTAGCCCTGGGTGACAGGGAACTTGGGAATGGTGGGTTAATCAGATTGTAAGCTCTTACAAACAAAATTTGTATGTTTGGCATTTATAGCCCATGGAAATATTCACTTATTTCATGTAAACATTTTGCATAAATTTACTTTACCAGAAGAAATGGGCTCAAGATATGCTAAAGAAGAGCAGTGAGAAGCACTCCAGAAGCCCCCTTCCGCAAGCCTTTCAACAACTCTCCTACCCAGGATAACCACTACTCTGACGTCTAATAGCATACATTAGTTTCATCTGTTTTTGTACTTTCATAGAAAAAAAAAAATCATACACTATGTACTCTTCTGTATACTATGCTTAATTAAAAAAATTTTTTTGTATGTTTATTTTTTGAGAGACAGAATATGAGCGGGGGATGGAGAAACAGGATCTGCAGCAGCCTCCAGGCTCTGAGCTGTCAGCACAGAGCCTGATGCAGGCCTTGAACCCACGAACTATGAGATCATGACCTCAGATCTTAAGTCATGAAGTCGGACGCTTAACCGACTAAGCCACTCAGGCGCCCCATCCTATGCTTAATTTTAATTTTTAAATCTTTATTTATTTTTGAGAGAGAGAGAGACGGTTCAAGCAGGGGAGGAACAGAGAGAGGGAGACACAGAATCCGAAGCAGGCTCCAGCCTCTGAGCCTGACACAGGGCTCGAACTCATGTACCCTGAGATCATGACCTGAGCTGAAGTCGGATGCTTAACCGACTGAGCCATCCAGGCGCCCCAACCTATGCTTAATTTTAAAGAATCAGCCCAAATCTCAGATGATTGAATGCATACCAGCTCAACATTGTACTGTGTGTTTGGACAAGTTTCTTAAGCCTGTTTCCATATCCATAAAAGTGGATTATAACAATGTTTACCTAATAGAGTTTTTGGGAGGATTAAATGACATTACTTGTGTGACTGGCACATGGCCCCATCTGCTACACTGTACTCAAATTTTCAGGCCGTGAACTTCTGGGTGGTGCAAGATCCCTGGGTGGTGTGAGCCTACCCATTCTCCATAGTATACGGGGAAAAGAAATCCACACTATCTAGGCAGTAACCGAATTCTCAAATGAGCATCTACAAATATGAGGAAACTTGGCTACTTGATCCACCTCATTTTTCAGCCTAAGGAAGAGATGCCATTTCTGTTACACCCTTATTCACATCCCCTTCTAGAGTATCAGCTTCCTTAAGGGAAGGGTCATGTCCTGTTTACCTTAGTATCCCCAATACCTAGTACCAGGTACTGCAAGCACTTGGTTAAGTAGTGGTTGCTAATTGAACGAATAAATAAGTGCTAACTGTATTGGGGCTTAGCAAATTGTGTCAGAATTTGATCCAATCTTTTGAGCTATGGTTACAAAATTACAGTAGTAAAATCACAGCAAAGTCAATCTCCTTCCCTCTTTCCCTGTGCTGGCCAGGAAAATCCACTCAAACCTAGCACATTCTGTACTTGGAACTTGAAAAAGCACACCAGATCTGAGACCTGCAGAAATAAGGGCATTAGAGTACACTGTTTTCAATACTGAGTTTACTCAAATGCAACAGCTTTTAATGTACTAATGCCAAGACACTAAAAAGTTTTCAAAACATTCTCTTTTCGATACATGTCAGCCATGAATAATTTTTTTCTGATATACTTTACTTTGGTTTTCTACTGATATATTTCACAGATTCTTGACCATATCTATTCATTAAAAAAAAAAATGCCAGGGAAGGGGAAAATGTAAAGTTATGATGGAATTCCACTTGGCTCACTTCACCCTCCACTACTTAATTAAAAATAAATTTTCACTGAATTTCACTTGGTTCATTTTACCCTCCACTACTTAATTAAAAATAAATTTTCACTTTTCGCAGAGTGGGAAGTACCTCTGAGAAAACTACTATCTGTTTTACATTATAATTAAAAGTCTGATTAGCTGGCAAGCCTATCACTCTATAGCTGCATAAACTAAGTAGGAAATTACATGGTTATAAAATGAGCTAAAAGATTCTAACAAAATGATAGCTTATTGACTATAAAGTAAAACTAGTTCCATGTAGATAACTAAGAAACCAAAGCCATTTATATTCTGTTGTATAAAGTATGGTTAATATTCCTGATAGTCATGACTAATTTTTAAAAATTCTTTCAATTTAACACTTACTGAGATTTTTCTAAGCACCATGCTAGACAAGGAGCTATAAATAGCAGTCCCCACTCTTGAAAACAAAGTCTAGTGGGAAAGTTTTATGGAAGCACTAGGATAATCAGGAAATGATTCACAGATCTGTGTCTTCAAGGATGAGTGAAATTTTAACAGGCTAAGGAGACAAAGCAAAGCAATCATGCAGAGAAAACATTACAAACACAGGCATGGAAGCAGAGGCATGCACATACATGCTCTTGGAAGACCCAAGTCACCAGGTCTATGTTAGGAAGTGCAGGAGACAACAGACAACCATGGAAGGTCTTTGAACAGAAGATATGTGATCAGATCTATGTGATTTTTAAGTTTATTTGAAGGGGGGTAGGGACAGAGAGAGAGGGAGATAGAGAATCCCAAGAATCCTGATGCCGGGCTAAAACTCACAAACTGTGAGATCATGACCTGAGCTAAAATCGAGTCAGATGCTTAACTGACTGAGCCACCTAGGTGTCCCTCTTTGTGATTTTTGTATTTGTTTCTTTATGCTTACACAGAAGAAGAGAATGTGCTTCATCCTCTTAGCAGTTGTATTTCACACTGTAAATTAATAGATTGGCATTCTACTTTCATGTGTCAGTCTTGAACATTTGAGATCAGCATTCTACTGAAGGGTAAACTCATTTTTGGTGGGTTAATCCATCAGATTTCTAAGCCTAGAAAGCTAAAGGTAAAATCTAAATGGTGATGAATACACTGAAGCAATACAATACTCCACAGACCTGACTGGGTGACCATTTGGCCTTGCAGGTGACACCCTGATGTCACTAGCACAATTTCTTGATATTTCTATAGAATGGAAATAATCCAAGTAAGAGATGAAGGAATGGAATTAGAGCAACAGCCTTATGCAGGCTGAGAAATTTACTGCAGATTTCAATGCGGGGAGTGAGGGAGGCAGGAGACGTTTCACTGGGTGATGGAAGAAAAGGCAACACCACTAAGGAAAAAAAAAAAATTGAAAGGTAGGTCCAAGTTCGGAAAAAGAGAAGATGCATTTAAGGTACTGACAGAAGAATCCTATGGAAATACCTAAAAGCAGATGAAAATATGGCTCTGCAAGAGACTGTGTAAGTATTTCCACTTCCTGAGTAAAGAGGTCAAATTGTGTTAACAGATAAAATCACCTGTATAGGTAGTTCTAAAGGAGGGGGAAAACGTCTAAGAACAGAATGTTGGATCAACTCCTTAAGGATGCAATGAACATCATAAAACAAAACAAAAGTGAAATGAGGAATGCCAAGTCAGCTTGTACACAGATGCTTTATTATGGATGTTAATAGTCAATATTGTATGCAAGATTCTCTTACAATGGAAAGTTTTCCCATACATCAAAAAACTCAATTTAGTCAGGGTAATTGCTGTATTAATGTGAAAACCTTACAACAAAATGCAATATTATATATGTGTAGTCAGTTTCCATGCAAGTATGGCTGCTACATGTATGTCTGGCATTTTTATAAATACGGAAAGAAATTCAAATGAACACAACAGTATAAAGGTGATGCAAGATGCCTGACACGTTTAAGATTAAAAATCTTCTTGCAAAAAGCAACAAAGCAGTTAACTAAAGGATTCAACCAATACCAACCCAAATATGTCCTATGTCCGTCCAATAAGCCCAAGCTTATCTGCAATATATTACACTTGGGATACTTTAATGCTCAAGAAAAATTATGCTTTAAAAAAATATAGCTCTTCCAAGATATTATACTTTGGTGATTGGAGACTATGTACATCCAAACCAGCTAAGGGCTATGGGCTACATTAAAACAAACAAACAAACAAAAACCATTTTGTGCTATTAGTTCAAAGTAACTGAAATAGAAATGATCCAGTACGATTTTGCTACAATCATTGGTTTTTATAAAGTGATATTTCTGTGAGAAGTTCACTAATTAGGAAGCAATCAACATACTTAACAAACACACTAAGAAGATTCAAATTGGTTCATCTATTTGTTATCAACAAGGCATAATCTTAGTACCATACATTTTCTTCACTTCTCACTACATATAATATGCAAAAATGAGCAAGTGGATTTAAATAGCTTAAAACCCTTTTAGGTCTACTGTTCAAGAGCTAGGAATTCAAATACTTAGTATTACCATTTCTATTAACATAAAAACATCAGAAAATCTTAAGCTGTCTTTGTTTTAAGGCATAGTATTTTGGCATTTGCAAGAATTTGCCTGGTAATGGTTGATTCCACTAAGTTAACTTGAGAACTTGCCATCATTTGCTTTTTACCTTTTCACACAGTGCAAGTGGTGGTGGCTCTTTCCTTCTCTCATAGCAGCAAGCCGATTCTGCTATTTTCTATAGCAGCATACTTCAGGAGTGGAGAGGGAGAGAGTGTGTCAATTATAAATAATTACAACTACAGTGTACAATTCTATTTGCCTGTCAGTGTTTAAGTTGACAGCACACCATTATATGTCTCAAAAAAAGTACATAAAATCTCTACACAAAAGCAAATAAAGACATTCTTTCAAAAAAGAAATAAGTGCAAACACCTAAAACAGGCAACTGAAGCAACTGTTGTAACCTGTAGAGAAACACAAAACATTTATAAAAGGACAAAATATTTTTATAAATAAAAGGTAATGTTCTCTACTTCTGAAACACTGAGTAAATATAATAAACTTCTAAGTGCAGACTGTTTTTAGGGACCAAAGTACCATATTATTTGTTTAAACAAAATGCAAAATTTTCAAACACATATACAAATCACCAGATTAATTTATATGACCCCCCCATATAATTTAAAAAGAAAATATTAAATTATTATTTAGTAAATTTTTAGAACTATTTTATAACCAACATGATTTAAAGGGCATAGTGCAATATTTAGGTAGATGTGACATACAGTAAAGATACTGTATTCTTTGCAGCTATAACTTACTATTTCATACTTAAAAGTCAAAATTGTTTTTTACTATGTTAGCTGTAAATAACAGGAAACAACATTGGCTTCTAGACACCCTGTATAGGTATAAATATCTACATTTAAGCTTTAAAAATGAAAATAAATTATAAAAAGACTTCTTTCCAATTTACAAAGTCTTCTTGCGCCTACATACTGTACAATACATTCAACAAAACTCTTCTGAGATTTATGAAGAAAATACTGACTCTTTACTAATAAGGAAAAAAACCCTTTTCAATGCTTTTTGTTTTTAGTACTATGCTCAAATAAATACATTTAACACTGTAGTTAATTTTATTGTTTTTGAAAAATACCAAAAATTAGTAGTGCAACTTTCTCTCCTTTTCAATTTTTTTTTCCATTGTATTTCTTTGTAAATGATAGCCTAAGGAAATTGGCATATAGGCAAAAGTACTTCATAAAACCATGTGTGCTTCTCATACACAGACTAATGCAGAAGTCATACATACTCATAAACCTATCTGTAAAAAACTGCAGCATCAAGAGAGTAACAACATGTATCTTGTGAAGAAAATATGTGAGAATTTTAGGATATCTGTAACATTCTAATATGGTTTACCCACCTCGTTCTTTAAAAAGAATTTTTAAAAATCTCATCTCTTAAAAAATAAACTATGAAATTACCTACCCCTAACTTAAGTGGCTGGGCTTTCTGCCTGCCCAATATGAAAAATGATGTAAACCGTTTTAGTGCTGTATTAAAACTTTAAAAACAATTACTTGACAAAAATTTCATTGCAACCTAATTTAGTAAAGAATATAGTAAGAGAGTGGGGCATTTCATCAATTTTAATAACAATTACAGTATGAGAGCTCTTGAAGTGCTGCTGGCAGCTGTATAAGTACTCAAATATCTTCTTGCTTGTTCAGTCATGATAAGTTGGTCTTCTGTCTTCCCATAAACCACTGTTTCCCATTCACAATTTGACTGTGAAGGAAATATTAATAGCGATGTGAAAATTACTAAAATAACTATTCCACTTCACAATTACACTTTTAAAAGTCAATTATTTCAACTGACTGGATTTAATGATAAGTAATCACTGTAAACATGTTTTGACAATGGCATTGTGATTTTTATTAAACAATGTTTTAAAAATACATACCGAAATATTTATGGCCAATTTTTTTAAGTCCATATTTTTATTTTCTTAAGTCCATGTTTTTTAGCTATCTATATTGTTTATAGACCTGTGGAGGCAGTTTGAAAGGTTTCTACCCATGACTCCCCCCAAATCAAATCAGTCTTTACATGGAAAGAAATGTCAGTCTTTATTGCTTCAAAATTTTGCAAAAGATTCAAAGAGAGGATGCAATGTCAAAAAATGAGCTGAGAACGCTTTGTTTTGCAAATTAGGAAATATATTCATAACAGAAGATCAAGTTTGTGTTTGTTTCATTGGTTTTCTTCTATTATAAAGATTACTACATTATAGGTGTGGCCTGCTACATATATTTTTTCCTGAAAAGTTCTACGTTACACACTGGGAAATCAAATCATTTTAAATGGATTGAGAGAATGTGCTTCATGGCTCTTAGAAGAGTGGCAGCTAAGGACTGAGACGAGGTGGCCACATTTGATTGCCAAGTATGTTTTCAAGGACTGCTTAAATGTCAGAATGCTAGGGCTGCAGTCACTGTGGTATAAAGAAGAGAACTTCCTCCTCAATGAACTCTCAAATTATCTGGGTTGAATTCTTAAGATAACGTAGTAAAAAAACTTTCCAGGCTTCATTTACAGCGACATAATGGCTGCACAGCAATAGAAAAAAGAATTTTGTTTTACAACTTCTGAGCCAAAAAGTTGACTGGAAACAATTATACCAACAAAATCAAGCTGAAACTGCTTCCAACCACTTACCCTTTCAAGATAACAATTAGGGATATACATATTTGTTACAGGAGAAGAAATGCCAGAAGGAAACTTAGATATCTTTATTTTAAAAATTAAATAGTGCTGGGGTGCATGGGTGGCTCAGTTGGTTAAGCGTCCAGTTTCAGCCAGGTCATGATCTCATGGTTCGTGAGTTCAAGCCCTGCGTCAGGCTCTGTGCTGACAGCTCAGAGCCTGGAGCCTACTTCAGATTCTGTGTCTCCCTCTCTCTCTCTGCTCCTCCCCCACTCATGCTCTGTCTCTCCTTCTCAAAAAATGAATAAACATTAAAAAAAATTTTTTAATAAAAAAATTAAAATTAAAATTAAAATTAAATAGTACTTAAATCAACAGAAGAGACTCTGGCTACAACTCCAATTGTTTAGTTTATATGTGTCCTGATGAAGGAGTCTCTCAAAAATGCAAATCTAGTTTGAGTGACAAAATAATGGTGAATGTTTAGTTACTACTATAGTCAATTTTGAATTTAAAAAGAAAAAATATAATTTGTGGTAAGTCCAAAGTGATAATTGAATAAACAACAACAAAAATCACTAAGAGAAACTTATAAATTCATACCTGAAGATTCTTTTCCAATGTGACAACTTTAGAAGTGTTAGGGTTTGGTTTCTTTTTATTAAGTGTATATGTTTTGTTGGTTGAATTTAGATCTTGTTTTTCAGGAGTCAAGTTGCACCTATTGTCATGTATTTCCAATAATGGTATCATTAATAAAGATGTTGTAAATATATTTTCTGACTAAGAGAGAAAAAAGAAAAAGGAAAATAATTCAAAAATGGAGACAAACAGAGGGACTACTGAGTAAGTGGTAGTGGAAGCCCTGCTCATTTCCCTCCAAGAAAGCTTTTGGCTCCAATAAAATTTCTAGTAATGTAGTAAAATTAAATATTTCAGAAATTAGCCCAAGAAAAATACTGAAATTTAAAGTTTTCAGAACTACCATTTTTTGACATTATACATAAGTGAGTGAACTCTTCTCAAAACAAATATAAAAGACAAGGAAGTAAATAAAATATTCTCTACAGTTAATAGTTTCTCTCTGAATTAAGCAGAATAATAAATACTAAAAGAAACTCTCTATGAATCTCTAAGAAACAAGAACCACTAGGACTTCAAGCCACCATCTTAACAAAAAAAAAATTCTTTACAAACCTGCATGTCTGAAATGTCTTCAGTCAATAGTTGAGTCCCTGGTTCTTCTTTTTCCCAATTATCTAAGACCAGTGATTTTCTGACTTTCTTTACAGAAGCTGCATGCTAGAATGAATAATTTACAATAGAAACATTATGGTAAAGTCACTTTTGTTTTTAAAATCAAGACTTTTATTAACAATAATACTAAAAGATTACCTCCTGTTTGCAGCTTTTGTAAGCAGGTTCATCTTCCTCTTTGAGGAATATGTCTGTTCCAGTTTCTTCTTTTAAAACTTCCCGAATATCTTCTTCCAAGAAGGCAAGTGGCTGTGACTAAATTGTTTTTAAAAGGGTTAAAAAGTCTTTTATAGCAATTCCCTTTTTTCCCCATATATAAAAACCAATCTTTTATACTTTTTAATTATTGGCATTATTTTCACCCAGTCCCTATAGATACGTAAGCTGAATGAATTTAACTAATCAGTTTTATGGCAAAACTAATACTGCACATTGCAAGCACTGAATGAAGTGTGGCACTTTCTTTATTCCAGGCTACTAAACAAAAATCTTCTTGGGGAAGCTACTGTAGCTCCTGCTTCAATCAGGATCCTCAGAATTAAACTGATGAGAGATAATTTCCCAAATATTTTTATATAAAAATAAGAAATACAGAACAAATTGGGAGGGACCACACTAGCTCTTATTCTACTTTCATTGTAATTATTATATAGCATGTAATTACTAGTTAACACATTTTTCTTACCACTAAATGTGTAAGCTACTTAAGAGCAGTGAGCACATCTTTTTCATCTTTGTATATACTTTTGTACACCTAGCCTTAGGCTTAGAGCTGAGACGGTGTTCAAGAAGCAGTGTGGGTGTGTATGTCTATGCGTATATTGGAAAGAAACCTGAGTGTGGGCTGAATAGTGAAATAGTCTCAAAATATTATTTATCTAGCTTTCTATCAAATAGCTAAGCAAAAATTTGTTTAATTATATCAAACACCTTCCATAACCAAGATCTGCTTTAAAAAAAATAAGTAATCAAAGTGCCACCAAATAACAAACTGACAGCACAGAATGACCAGCAGTCAACAAAGCTAGGGAGAATAGCATTCATATATAAATGATATTTCAAAGCACTTACAAAAACTTTAAAAATGGAAATAGATTTTTTTTTTAATGTTTATTTTATTTTTGAGAGAGAGAGATACACACAGCGAGAGCAGAGGAGGGGCAGAGAGAGAGGGAGACACAGGATCCGAAGCACGCTCCAGATTTTGAGCTGTCAGCACAGAGCCTGAGGTGGGGCTTAAACTCAAACCAAGAGATCATGACCTGAGCCAAAGTCAGATGCTTAACCGCTTAACCAGCTGAGCCACCCAGACGCCCCCAGAAATAGAATTTTTAAAGTGCTCTCACCTACACCCTGAGATATGAAAGAATTATGTCAGTATTCCTATGCATTGCTCTACGAGTTTTTGTTTTAAGGATTACATTTCACAAATAATATAGATTAGGTGCTCTTAAAAAAAAATCTATAATTTCTTTTTCCCTCATAAGAATACAAATGTCCTAGAGAAGTGACTAAGACATAGGTGAATTCATTCGGTACCATGAATTATTCTCTTAATTGTCCTAATGTGACAAAGAAAAGAATTACTGTATTTAATATTTCCTAGGTTTGATACTACCAAAATTTAGATTTATATTTAAAGGACTTCCAGAGTTTTTAGTCTTTTGAGTGATTTTCAATGAACATTAGAAGAATCAATGGTTATTAAGAAAGCAACAGATACTTAAGGTGTACCTGATTAAAATTACAGAGCCATCTCGAAGAAGTGCATATGACTCATAAGATACATTAGAAAAATAAATGGTTAGCATATAGTAGGTACTCAGTAAATAACAACTGGAGAAGGAGGAGGAAGAATGAAAAGTCAACTTGCTGTAAACAAATGTATGAGCATATGGATATTTTAGAAATGGTAATTACTAAATCATTACTTTCTTTTCATCTTAAATTGTTGACAAAAATCATCTGTTTTGCCAATGGATAAATTCTTCCCAAACAAGAACAAACGGACAGGGACTTTAGGTCACTTAAAACCTAATTATTCATGCACTATTACTTTTTTTAATGTTTATTTATTTATTTTGAGAAAGAGAGAGAGACAGACAAAGCACACACGCAAGCGGGAGAGGGGCAGAGAGAGAGGAGAGAGAAAGAAATCCAAGCAGGTCCATACTGTCAGCGCAGAGCCCAATGCGGGGCTCAAACCCGGGAAACTAAGATCATGATCTGAGCTGAAATCAAGAGCCTGACATTTAACCAACTGGGCCACCCAGGCGCTCTCTCATGTACTATTACTAAAATAACAATTTTATTCAATTTATATGTTGACCAAATGGCCCTGAAGCACTGTAGAATTCTTATGCCTTCAGATCATTATTTATTTGTCTAACTTCCAATTAGGCTACACACTCCTATGAAGGCAGACACCATACCTGACAGGTTCAACATTACATCCCCAGAGCCTAGTCCAGTGCCTGGCACCTATTTATTAGGGACTCAATTATTTGTTGAATTAATGATGAATTTTAAAATGAACAGGGGCGCCTGGGTGGCTCAGTCGGTTAAGCGGCCGACTTCAGCTCAGGTCATGATCTCGGGGTCCGTGAGTTCGAGCCCCGCGTCAGGCTCTGTGCTGACAGCTCAGAGCCTGGAGCCTGCTTCGGATTCTGTGTCTCTCTCTCTCTCTGACCCTCCCCCGTTCATGCTCTCTCTCTGTCTCAAAAATAAATAAACGTTTAAAAAAAATTAAAAAAAAATAAAATAAAAAATAAAATAAAATAAAATAAAATAAAATAAAATGAATAGCAAAACACTGAAATAGGTTAGTCAGATCAATTAGGTAATTCCATACAATGGAATGTTACACAAATATTAAAAATTATGGGATATATATATACATTTATTAACTTAAATCTTAAAGAATGTTACAAGATAGTACGTTGATTCTACTATATACCCTCTAATCCAGTATTTCAAAGAAAGGGAAAAGAGCAGAAGATTTGAGAGTGTGACATTCCTTTTGGTAGAAAACTGATTAAATCAAACAAACCAGATTTTAATGAATGAATCAACCCAAAATATGACTAAAAATAGAAAAACAGGGGCGCCTGGGTGGCTCAGTCGGTTAAGTGTCCGACTTCGGCTCAGGTCATGATCTCGCGGTTCGTGAGTTCAAGCCCCATGTCAGGCTCTGTGCTGACAGCTCAGAGCCTGGAGCCTGTTTCAGATTCTGTGTCTCCCTCTCTCTCTGACCCTCCCCCGTTCATGCTCTGTCTCTCTCTGTCTCAAAAATAAATGAACGTTAAAAATTAAAAAAAAATAAATAGAAAAACATAACTAAAGTTTCCTAGAAGTGACCCATATTTTAAAAATAGTTTATTTCTAATGAACCTAATTTGTCAGAAATCTGTTATCTGTCTGGAATTAAAATGCCCATAACTCATCTAACATACTTTCCAGTTGATAATATATATGCAAAAGCACAGATTATACTTCCCACCTCCATTTATGAACTACTATTGTTACCACTATTATTAAAATAATAATAGCAACTAAGTAAATACTACTTGAAACTTAGCACCAACCGCTTTATTTCTACTATCTTTTTTATCTTCAGAAATAACCTCTGAGATGTGGGTTGAATAGAAAACTGAGCCTGATCAGAGTCATAAGTATTATCAGCAAAGTGCTTATGTATATCAAAATATTAAAATTATTTTATTCTACTGCAGGTAACCACCAAAGAAACTACTAAAATGTGGGTTTTAATATTAAGGGTTCAACTGACACTTGATTTGCTTTCTCTAGATGATATAATAGTAAAAAAAAAAAAAAAAAAAAGTATAAATTCAAAACAAGCCAAGCAAAGGTTTAGTTACAAGTTAAGGAAAAAGATTAACACAACAAATTCTAACTTATAAATCAAGAAATCACATTTTATCAATTTCTGTGCACATCTTTTTTAAAATGTAAAGATTCAAAGATAAATATCAAAATTTGTGTTTTATTAAAATTAGGAAAATTCTTAAGATCAAAAAGAGTATACATACCACAATTTTAAGAGGTCCATATTTTTTCTCTTGAGCAGCAAGCGCATTCTTAAAAGGAGTAGGAGTTCTTGGTGTGGTACCCAATATAGATCTTCTAATAGTAGGTGTTCTAAACCTAGCCAATCATTTAGATATTTGTATTATAGTCAAAATTTGATTTTAGAAGAGTTAAGGAAGGCAAAGCCATGATAAAAGCATTACACTAAATTTTTCTTGCATATACACATGCTTTATTTAAACATTCCAGGAGTATTCTAAAGTATGCTTGCCTAAACTAATTCTTACTGCAATCAATCATCTTAAAATAGAAAAGGAACAAATGTAAAAAAGTACTAAAAATATTGTTTGCTTCATATCAAAGTTTTCCACCATGTTTACCTTGTTTCACTAGGGATAAAATATGAGGTTATGATCTTTTTTTTCAATTCTAAGTCCTATATGAATAGGGATTAGGATATTTGTATAAGTGGACAAAAACTTAACCTATTTTTTTAAAAACAGGATCATTTTTATTACACATTTTTAAGTAAGCTCTGTGCCCAACATAGGGTTTGAACTGATGACTCCAAGATCAAGAGTCACATGCTTCACCAATTAATCCAGCTAGAAACCCCACTAATCTACTCTTAAAATTGTGCTTCCCATTTTCTTTAACACAATTATTTAATACTACTTACCCTACATTTTCCTTTTGATCTTTGGGGGTTGTTTCCTTATGAAGAGGAGTAGTAATGAGAACTTTCTGCCCACAAATAGGGGTTGATGTAAATGAAGGATTTTCTATATTAATTTGTTCATTTCCAGGGCATGTGTTGAAAAACTAAAAAAGGAAGAGAGTTTAAAGACAATTTCTAGAACATTAATTTCCCTACACAAATATTACACTGATAGGATTTTCAAAGATATTTTCAAATGTAAGATATTTCTCCATTCCTTTTAGAATAGAATTATCAATAATATTTCATCTACATTCCACTCCATGAAAATTAAGCTCCATGAGGGCAGGAATTTTTATTTTGTTCATCACTGCCTCCTCAGCTCTTTTAAGTGTTTAGCACATAATAGGCATTCAAGAAATAGTTGTTTAAAAAATATTCAAAAGTTACAAAACACCATACAACAATTTAAAAACAGTGTATTATTAAATAGGAATCTACAGAAACTGTTAAGTAAAACAGATTCATACAACAGTGTAACTGGAAAAATTTTATTATTTTATTAATAAGTGTCTTTATTAATCTTAAGTGTCCTTTTCCATGAGAATACTTTGAATTCAGAAAATAATAATCATGCTTTGCTGATAATACAGCTGTCTAGAAAATTTGCTTACCTAAAATACAGCTCTCAGAACTTTGGAGTAGCCAGAATTGGTATCAAGAATTCATTTTCCAAATGACACAATTTACTCACTGAATCTTAAGTTACATACAACCATGAAATACTATTTTTGTAGCCAACAGAATAGAAGCAGTGGTAGGAAGAAGTGGAAATTACTTTAAGGCTACTTATAACTGAAATGAATTCTAGCTCTATCACTTCTGGCTCCTAATATTTACAATACTTAACCCTGAGATTAGCAGTCAAACCCTCTCAAAACTCTGCAATGATGCCCATGAGTTATGGGATAAAATTCAAGCTCTTTGGTATGGGATACTAGGTCTTTCTTATCATTACTCAACCTTCTCAGCTACTTTCCACCTTAGAATTTATACTTCAACAAAAATTGCTAGTGTTCAAAACTCCAAAAATAGAAAATTGCTGGTGTGCCCAACCCCATTTCACCTTCCTCAGGATGCTTTGTGACTCTAAGAGCTGGGGTGATGTTGGGAAATGCAGCTCTTCAAACTGTAGTCCATGTCAATTGCATCCCCTGAAGCACAGGGGGTTTAATTTTCAGAGAACACAGTTTTTGTATACAGCCAGATCCTCCTAATTTTCCCAGCATCAAAATACACTTTCAATAATATCTCAGCATCCTCCAAGTTTATTTGACCATTAAACTTCCTTCTTTTCCTGTAAAACTTTTTAACCTCTATCAAGACACTTTCAGCAAACATCAGCTCCATCCTCTTACTGACTGACTGTGGACAAACTGCTTAACTTCTGAATTTCATTCCACCTCCCTTCTAAGGTTTTTTGCAAGAGGATTAACTGAGATGCTATAAGAAAAGTGTTTAGCACACAGCCTCGAACACAGTATTCATTAAGAAAGAGAGTATTATAAAATAAGAGATACAGTTTGCCCTGTATCTCTTATAAATTGCTGCTGCCCAGGGACGTAACTACAGGAGAAAGCAGATAGTTCCTGACATGCCTAGAAAACCTTCAGACACATGAAATTCTTCCAGTGAGCAGTCATCTATGAATATACACTTTGATACCTGTTGAACAGTTAATCAGGAAACAATCTCAGTCTCAGCTCTGCCATCAGATAACTTTGGGCAAACCATTTTACCTTTCTGGGCCTATTTCCTGATGAATCCTATAAAGATGTGCAACTACTTACCTAAAACATCCCTTTTAGCTCTAAAAATTTTAAGATACTGTAAAGTAACTACTATACTTTATGAGATACATTCTGATCTACCAGAGCTCAGCATTCTCATGTATACATTTAAATACCTTATCCATTTTTATCAAAGCAACAAACTGCTAGTAAGAATATTAAACATCTAATGTAATCGAGCTCATCAACATTTGGAAACATAAACAAACACAACACTACTACCTGTGAAGGAGAAAATGGTAGTGTTTTCACCGGTGTGTGCTTTAGTGCTGTATTACCACCATCATTGAAGGAGCCATCGCTATGTTCGCTGCCTGGGGACTGACCCACTCGCATTCTTCTCTTCTTTCTGAGGATGGTTGGTGGAGTGCTAAACTTGGCCACATTTGGGGATGTTACAGGAACAGCCTCACTGTCTGTACTGTTACAACTGTTTTTTTTCCCTTCAAGTACAAGACTGACATTAAACTGACATCCCATGGCTCCTTCATTGTGTTGAATTCGCATTAGTTTGACGGGGGTAGACTTGACAGGAGAAGCAGCAGCATCAGAAAGATCAAAACTGGTAACATCACTCCATGCTACAGGATCCTGCAATAAAATAAATCCTTAAGTTAATGTTATAAACTAGTTAAATCCGACATTGAACACAGAAAGATGACTTTCACAAAGTTATTCATTTCTATTAGGAGAAACAGGCTTTCCTTGTTGTTGTTGTTGTTGTTGTTGTTGTTGTTGTTTTTAAGACCATTTGAAAGGAACAGATTATGGTTTCACTACACTCCAGTTTGGAACATCCTAAAATAATACTTCATCCAATTCAGTAGCTGAGGAATACTGCCAAAGTATTTTAAATAAAAAGAATAAATTATTTTAAGTTACTATCAAAGAGTACAATTCTTCATAAAACTGTGCACTCTACTCTGTATCAGAAAAATACTATCAAATTCTATAAAGTCATTTGGAAATGTGTATAGAACATCTTCAAAATGGCCATACACTTTGATCCAGAAATCCAATCTAACCTAAGGGAATAATCATGATTTTATACAAAAATTTATATAAGATGCTCTGCAATTTTCAATACTAAAAAATTGGATACCACCTAAATGTTCAATAACAGTACACTGAGTAAATAAATTTTGTTACATTCATATGAAAGGATAAAAAACAGTTAAGAAAACAAAGACATGCTCATGATATAATGTCAAAAAAATCCACAAACATAATACGTAAGAGTACGTTTCAGTTTAAAAATATATGCATATATGTATGTTTTATATGTATAGAACACAGCCTGAAAGAAAATACTTGAAATTATTAACTCTGGGCTTATGAGGATTTTTCTTCTTTACAGTTTCCTCTAGTTTCCAACTCTAATATACTTGTACAACTTGTACAATAAAAAACAAATTGGTAACTTTTAAAAATTTTAGACAAACTAGATACTTGAGATACAGATACAATTTTTTATGCCAAAAGCCACTGCAAAAAATCAAAACAAAATTAAGCATGACATATAAAGGAATGCTTAAAATAAAACTGGTCAGTGTCCCTTAAACTAAGTTTCTGAACATGAAACCATGTAACTAAAATTGAGCTTTTTATAATCTCACAATTTCAAACTTACAGATTCAATAAGTTCTAGAGTCTCTGCAAATTCTGGGATGGTCTGTAGAGAGGACAGCACAGCATTTGCCTCTACGGCCAGGAACTTTGTGGGTGAATTCTGCTGAGCAGACAGAGTTTGATTTTCATCCATACTGTAAAACTCACTAGTGTGCTCCTCGAGGCTATTTAGAGTATTAGACATGCTATCATCCATGAGGAAACTACCAGACCAGCTAGAAAAGCTTCCAGGTTGCTAAAAGTACAAAAGAAATGTGAATATTATTTGTCATTCTCAACCTAAGCATAAATTTGGATTTTAAGTATGAGTTTTTTCTAGAATAACACACTTCACAACATTTCAGCTAAAAATACAGCAGCAAATATACTGTCTTTCCTCAAAATGGATATAAACATTTTTTTCATTAAACCTCTTGACTCTATTTCTTTTCTCTATTTTTTTAAAATGTATAATGTCATGGTAAGATAAAATTAGCATGTGTATACGACATAAAGTTCAAACTCCCAGAATCTGTCCTCTACCTTTCACACTTCATCTCCCAACATTTCCACTCACAAGCCCTCCTTTTATGAAATATCAAATACCCAACTACAGTTGTTGCAATTCCCTCATGAGTTAGTCTTTTACCCTAGAGTGTCTTTGCACATACTTCTGCTCCCTTTATCTAGAATGCTCTCCAACACAGACCAAGGAAAACTTGTATTCTTCATTTAAGATACACCTCAAATACTGGAAAGTACTCCATCTGATCATCCACTTTTACCTGTTTCATTTATAATAATGTTCCAGTTCACCTACTTTCCTAGAATATAATCATTGTCTTTCAACACTGCACTCAAATAGAATTTCTTCTAGGAACCCTTCTCTGACTACTCAATCCTTAGATACCTCTCTTATGTGTTCCCATAAAACTTTGTGACTTATCACACTATATCCTATTTCTTGTCTGTGTCCTCATTGCGGAGTAAATCTTTTGAAGTCAGAGACTGTGTCCTATTTATAGCTCTAAAGAGGTACCCTGGGCAATCTTTTGAGCTTAGTTTCCTAGTATCTCATAATAAAAAATGAAAAGAGACCTTGAAGAGTCATGGTTAAGAAACAATATGTAATTTGAAAGTTGTTAAGAGTGGATCCTAAGGGGCACCTGGTGGCTCAGTTGGTTAAGTGTCTGACTCTTGATTTTGGCTCAGGTCATGATCCCATGGTTCATGGGATCAAGGCCCGCATTGGGATTCTCTATCTCCCCCTCTCTCTGCCTCTCCCCTATTCATGCTGTCTCTCTCTCTCAAAATACATAAATAAACAAACAAACAAACAAAAAGAGTGGATCCTAAGAGTTCTCATTACAAGAAAAAAATATTTTTCCCTTTTTCTTTTTCAATATAGTTTTGTACCTGTATCGGATGACAGATGTTAACTACACTTATTGTGGTAATCCTTTCACAATATACATCAAATCATTATGCTGCACATCTTAGACATACAGTGTTGTATGTCAATTATATCTTAACAAAACTAGGGGAAAAATATGTAAAATAATAGCTCTGTCCAACAGAACTCTCAGAGGTGATGACAATGTTTTTGCATCTGAAACTGCTCAATATGAGAGCCACTAGCCATATGAGGAATCAAATGTGACTAGTGCAACTGAGGAACTCAATTATTAAATTTTATTTAAAATTAAGTGGGGCTAGTAGCTACCATATTTTAGAGAGTACATTGCCCTGTCCATAGGAAGTACTAAAAAAATGGTACCTATTACTTAAAAAAAAAAATTACTAGACTGTGCTAGATATTCATAATAACAAAATGTTAAGTTTCTTTTTTTTTTTTTTAATTTTTTTTCCCAACGTTTTTATTTATTTTTGGGACAGAGAGAGACAGAGCATGAATGGGGGAGGGGCAGAGAGAGAGGGAGACACAGAATCGGAAACAGGCACCAGGCTCTGAGCCATCAGCCCAGAGCCTGACGCGGGGCTCAAACTCCCGGACTGCGAGATCGTGACCTGGCTGAAGTCGGACGCTTAACCGACTGCGCCACCCAGGCGCCCCCAAAATGTAAAGTTTCAAGTTAAGTAAGGTGAAAAAAGTTTTCAACATTGTTACAAAGTAAGTTCCACCTGTTTTAAAATTTCTCCAAAATAAAAGAAATTAAAGCAATCTTATTTTATTAGCACAGCCAACTTCTGAGTTTATGGTCACTTTCTGGAGATAGCTTCCAAACCATAAGCATTTCAATTAAGTTTGGAGGTGGGAAAAAGATTCCAAAGGTGACTAGGCCCAGTGGAAAAACCACAGGGCTACCTTCAGACACACCTGAAAAATGAATTTCTAACAACAAACCACAAACTTCAGAGTTAATAATAAGGATTACCTAGAATACATAAAACATATCTAGCAATGCTCCAACATAATGGATACCCAGTAAATGACAATAATTACTATCACATAATTTTTAATAATAAATACTTTTACCTACATACTTTATGTGTATAGACTAATTCACTGGGTGTAACAACTTCCCTCTAGAATCTAGAATCTCCAACCAGATCTTTATAAGAGTGATATTTAAATAAACAAGTTCTAAAAAATTAATATCTTTCATTTTAAATGCCATTTCTTTTAGCTAGTTATATCTTCCTGTTAAATTAAAAATGGGCTTGCCTGGGTGGCTTAGTTGGTTGAACATCTGACTTTTGATTTCAGCTCAGGTAATGATCTCACAGTCGTGGGATCAAGCCTGTGTCCAGCTCCACGCTGAGAGTGGAACTTGTTTGAGATTCTCTCTCCTCTCCCTTTGCCCCTTTCCCACCCACATGCTTTCTTTCTCTCTCTCTCAAAAAAATAAAATAAAATAAAAATAATAATAATAGTAATAATGGTAGACTCAAAAAAAATCAAAAATGGTTTAAACATGATATAATTATCTAGAAACTCTCTTAAAAAACCAAAATTTTTGGACTGTCTTAAAAAAACCAAAATTAACTTTAAAATAAGTGCACTTTAGGTCTTCCTATTTGCCCATGGTTTTTGCAGTTTCAAAACAAAAACTATGCTTCCTATGGCATATATCTTGTCCATTAGTTAACAAATGTCATTTTTATTAATACTGTTTTAAATGGTATAAAGACATTATCAGTTGCCTCCTAACACTATTTCAAGATCTCAGGTAATTCTATTTAGCAATTTTGTATTAGTTCCTAGTCACCTTAAACGGACAGTCCCCTCATTAAGCCCCAAACCAAGAATAACCTTTTTCTAAATGTAAAAAGTCTCAGGATATTAAACTTTTAAAACTGTCATTTAAATGTCATTTAAACTCTTAAAACTGTATAAATTTTTTTTTCTTTTAATCCATCAAGCATAGCCTAGTTTAGCTAGGATGATTACCATTTATCCTAATTTAATACTCCTAATTGTTCTCACCAACCAAATCCCAGACAAGAGTTTGCACATGTAGTAACCAAAACCCAACATCCATATAAAAATTTCTTTAAAGAACATAAAATTTAAATATTCCCTTTCCCTATATTTTTTAAGTTATTATTTTTTTTCCAAATTACCGAATTTGTATTCTTAATATAGTAAATAGGAAAAAATGTTCAAGGACAGAATAAAAGTAATTTTGAAGCACATAAATCTCTACATGTCTATTAAGTTCTTTATTTTTTAAACTTTTTTCTATTAAAGCCATCATTACAAGGAATGTCTAAAATAAAAGCAAAGACTAATCTAAACCACACATTTTACAAATATATAGACATATATTTTTATATATATACATATACACATATGTATAGATATATAATCATACCTTAAGCCTGCTTGACATTTATGACTCAAAAAGCATCTTAGTACAGAACACTGTAAAAGAGCTGTATATCAAAATCAGGCAACCTCAAAGTTGCACATTAGAAAAACTATTTTTAGTCTGTATTAAAATCTGAAGTCATACTGAATAGGCTTTCTGTGTTAGTATATGAAAGTCAATGCTGATGAAAACTACCAGAGCACAAAAAGACTTCTAACAAGGTCTAAACACTTAAGCTTATTTCTTACCGATGAAACTCGCTTTCTTCTAACTTCATTCTCAGCTGACATAAGAAGCAACTCAAGTTCCTTTATTTTTTTTTCCTTATCTGGATCTTCATCAATGAAGGGTGGCTAAAATAAGTAAAATAGAAAGACTATTTAAATAATGCCTTTATTATTATTATTGTTGTTCTAATTTTTATTTTCTTTTATGCAACATAAAATCTATTTTCTCTAATAAAGCTTAACTCAAGTAAATCCCAAATGCCCAATATCACAATCCTTCTGGTATCTAAAGAGATGCTTTTTTTTCCTTCCCCTCCCCCATGGTCTTCTGTTAAGTTTCGCAAGATCCACACATGAGTGAAAACATATGGTATCTTTCTTTGTATGACTCATTTCACTTAGCATAACACTCTCCAGTTTCACCCACGTTGCTACAAAAGGCCATATTTCATTCTTTCTCATTGCCACGTAGTATTCCATTGTGTATATAAACCACAATTTCTTTATCCATTCATCAGTTGATGGACATTTAGGCTCTTTCCATAATTTGGCTATTGTTGAAACTGCTGCTATAAACATTGGGGTACAGGTGCCCCTATGCATCAGCACTCCTCTATCCCTTGGGTAAATTCCTAGCAGTGCTATTGCTGGGTGATAGGGTAGGTCTATTTTTAATTTTTTGAGGAACCTCCACACTGTTTTCCAGAGCGGCTGCACCAATTTGCCTTCCCACCAACAGTGCAAGAGGGTTCCCGTTTCTCCACATCCTTGCCAGCATCTATAGTCTCCTGATTTGTTCATTTTAGCCACTCTTACTGGTATCTGAGTGTGGTTTTGATTTGTATTTCCCTGATGAGGAGTGACATTGAACATCTTTTCATGTGCCTATTGGCCATCTGGATGTCTTCTTTAGAGCAGTGTCTATTCATGTTTTCTGCCCATTTCTTCACTGGATTATTTGTTTTTCGGGTGTGGAGTTTGGTGAGTTCTTTACAGATTTTGGATACTGGCCATTTGTCCGATAGGGAGGGAGCCAAAACATAAGAGACTCTTAAAAACTGAGAACAAACTGAGGGTTGATGGGGGTGGGAGGGAGGGGAGGGTGGGTGAGGGGTATTGAGGAGGGAATCTGTTGGGATAGGCACTGGATGTTGCATGGAAACCAATTTGACAATAAATTTCATATTAAAAAATAATAAAATAAGAAATAAAAAATCAGAAATGCTAGCAAATATTTTCAATTTAACAGAAATGATTTGGGAAATTTATTATTTTATTTTAAGTAATCTCTACCCTGGGATCATGAGTCACATGCTTTACTGACTGAGTCAGCCAGGAGCCCCCAGAATTGGGAAATTTAAAAAAAAAAAGGTCATTAAAAAACTTATATCATCTATATTCTACCCAGTTTATCAAAACATATATCCATGGGAATGCAAGCTGGTGCAGCCACTCTGGAAAACAGTATGGAGGTTCCTCAAAAAACTAAAAATAGAACTACCCTATGACCCAGCAATTGCACTACTAGGCATTTATCCAAAGGATACAGGTGTGCTGTTTCGAAGGGACACATGCACCCCCAAATTTATGGCAGCACTATCAACAATGGCCAAAGTATGGAAAGAGCCCAAATGTCTATTGATGGATGAATGGATAAAGAAGATATGGTGTGTGTGTGTGTGTGTGTGTGTGTGTGTGTGTGTGTGTGTGTGTGTATGGAGTATATGGAGTATTACTTGGCAATCAAAAAGAACGAAATCTTGCCATTTGCCACTACGTGGATGGAACTGGAGGGTATTATGCTAAGTGAAATTAGTCAGTTGGAGAAAGACAAAAATCATATGACTTCACGCATATGAGGACTTTAAGAGACGAAACAGATGAACATAAGGGAAGGGAAACAAAAATAATATAAAAACAAGGAGGGGGACAAAACAGAAGAGACTCATAAATATGGAGAACAAACAGGGTTGCTGGAGGGGTTGTGGAAGGGGGAATGGGCTAAATGGGTAAGGAGCACTAAGGAATCTACTCCTGAAATCATTGTTGCACTATATGTTAACTAATTTGGATGTAAATTTAAAAAAAAAAAACAAAATTTGAAAAACAAAAGAAACAAACAAAAAATACGTCCATTCACAACCTAATGTTTTACGTTGGAAGAATGAAAGGAATACCTTACTGGTGCTGTCAACCACCTTACATTTGTACAGCTTATATTTTTCAAACTCACAAAAGTTTCTCCTTTAGTGTAATAATACTCAAAGTAAATAGAACAGATAGTATTGTTTTCATCCTAATTTTATGGATGAGGAAATAGGCACTATTAGAACTTTAAAAACAAAAATTTTTTTTTTTTTTACATTTATTTATTTTTGAGAGACAGAGATACAGAGCCCAAGTGGGGGAGGGGCAGAGAGAGGATGAGACACAGAATCCAAAGCAGGCTCCAGGCTCTGAGCTGTCAGCACAGAACCCGACATGGGGCTCGAACCCACAAACTGTGAGATCATGACCTGAGCCAAAGTTGGACACTTAACCAACTGAGCCACCCAGGCACCCCAGAACTTTCAAATATATGTTTGAAAGTGTGGGTTTTTTTTTTCCCTTTCTTTTTTTTTTTTGTTACAAATAAAAAATTACCTGAATAAAGGCAGAAGAAGTCTGAACATGTTCTACGCAATTGCCTTCAGGTGACACATACTGATAGCCTGGGATCTAAAATGGAATTAAAACATTAGTATCATACATAGAATACCATATAAATTTTTTAAATCTGAGGCAGAGCATAAAAACTCTTGACAAATATCGACAATAGAAACTCATGAAGTATCTCTGTTAACTTTGAATATTCATTCATATAATAGTTTCTAACAGCTACATTTTTGTTCTTAGAATCTACTAACGAAAAGTCATAACTCTTAGGAAAGCTGTATCTTCTCCTGGATGAAATATGAGAATTACTTGGCCTATATTTATCAGCCAATCAGTCCATCTATTATCTACACTACCCACCAAATTATTATTTTTTTTTAATCTCCTCTTAGAAGGTATTGCTCTATCTCCTGGAGAAAACAAAGTAATTGTGTTCTTATCTTTCAGAGGAAGGGGTTAGTCCATACAAAGCACTCACAAGAACAGACATTAAAGCAGGTTTTTCAATATTCTTATCTCCTACTCCTACTCCCCATGCCAATCTCTGTGTGAAAGATATGAAGCTTCTTCTACTACTTGTCTCAGAGAACGTCATAATCACTCATGTGCTTTTTAATACTCTGACAACAGACTAAGAATTATATTCTTTCTTTTCTAAAGCATCTGTAATAAGAATTTCGAAGTTTCATGCAAATTTAGTGTGCAATGGTGGAATGAAATATAAGAGAAGGTATTTTTAAAAACCTAAATATGTAATGAATATAAACATAAAATTGTTCATCTTCTATAATGGCCTACCTAAATCACTATCTGCTGCAAAATCACAAAACTAACTTCTAACAAAGAATTTAATTTTCACAATACTTGGTTTGTATCAGTTATCATTAAACTTCCAATGAATTAGAAACTTATCTTTCTCAAACTTTTCATTTAATCTGTAACAGCATTTCAAACCAATCCATTTTTTTCTTTCAAATCCAAATTAGAATCATCTTTTTAGTAGTTTGAGTTGAATTATGAATACATAATTCTTCCAAGAATTATTAAAAGTACAATAAGCCATTCTTAAAGCACAAGAAATACTCTTATTTTCCAATATATTTTGATGGAGACTGTTAAATACTCTCCTGGCCCCAGATAATTTTTAAAACTGTTTCTATGAGTTAAAGCAATAAATGTAAATGATAACCTTTCTAAGACAGAGCAGAATGTTTCAGTTTATGCTGCTAAAATCTAGGACTCTAAAGAAAAATGTAAAGAAACAAACAATAAAAACCTTAAGGTACTGTGAATATCAGCAGATAACTGTACTGTCTTCATATGTTTTCCTATTTGTAAATTAAGATGTCATACTTTTTTTAATTAATTCTTTTAAAATTATGTGCAAAAGCATGCACATTTAATGAAGTACATTCAAATGAAATCTGTGCATACTAAGCAGACTTTTAACACCAAAATTTTATCTTTTGGTAGACACTATTAAGTCCTGATTTAGTCTTTACCTTTTATGTGATGAAAACCAAGAATTGTTCAACATAAAAAACTGTATGACAGACAGGCAGAGAAATGTAAAACAAACCTTATGAAAACTTCTAAACTAATGTCTTGCAGATAAGAAAATGCACTGTAAAGAAAATAGAGCTTGCCCTATTATGAACTTGGGCAATCTCTACTCTAATAAACCTGTCTAAACAAAGAATGACATCACTTAGTTGACTGGTTACTAGGGAGAAAGGTAAAGTTGAGTGTCATCAAAGAACCAATTAATTATTTACCACACCTCCCAAAATGATGAATGAATTTTGACTATTTTCTTCTTAAGATCATTTCATACACACTTATCTCTTAGAGATAAGTAATACTACAATTACACAAAATATTTTTAAAAAGGAAACTGCAATGGATGTTAAAGCACAGATGACTATAAGCACTGAATCATAAATGAAGATTCAAAGAATGACAGCATTAGTAAGTGTACATACTCAGGTTCTTAATTAGATAATATAAAAATTACATATAAAAGGAAACATTTTAATGTGTTTGTTTCCAAAATATTTATCAATCAAACAAGTAGGATAAACCACCACTAATGGTTCAACAGCTAGATAAGGCAATTTTTTTTCAGTCTGGAAATTTAAATATCTATTCCCCTTAATATATGTTGTATTTGTTTTATTAAGAAACCAAATATCCTCCCATATAGCAACTAAAGAAATTTTTTTAAATAATAAAGGTATTAAAAATATGTGCCTGAACAGGTATGTAAAACTGATTCTGGGTTTGCAAATGGTCCATAGTCGCACAAGGTTTGTGTTGAAGTTTGGATGAAGATCGTTCTGATTTTATTCCATCTTGTAAGTAGCCCTCCTGTTCCACTTTTCTTCGCATGGTAGAATTCCAATGATTTTTGATAGAATTATCAGTCCTAAGAAATGAAAGTGTATAATTTAAAAAGAAAAAAAGGGTTCCACAAATTTTAACACTGTATAAAATGTAAGTGCTTAAAAAAATTTTTTACAAACAATGAAACTAGATACATTTTTTCATGTTTACTTATTTATTTTGAGAGAGAGAGAGAGAGAGAGGGGGAGAGAGAGAGGGGGGGAGAGAGAGAGAGAGAGAGAGGGAGGGAGGGAGGGAGGGAGAGGGGCAGCTGGAGAGGGAGAAAGAGAATCCCAAGACTCTCCACAGGGCTCGATCCCATAAACCATGACCTGAGCTGAAATCAAGAGTCGGATGCTCAACTGGCTGAGCCACCCAGGAGCCCCAATACTTTTTTAATTCAAAAGATAAACTGTCCATCTATAGATCAGGCACAGTTCTAAATAGTGGAGATATAGCAGTGAATAAGAAAGTCCCTGCTTTTGGGAATGCAAGCTGGTGCAGCCACTCTGGAAAACAGTATGGAGCTTCCTCAAAAAACTAAAAATAGAACTACCCTACGACACAGCAATTGCACTACTAGGTATTTATCCAAGGGATACAGGTGTGCTGTTTTGAAGGGACACATGCACCCCCATGTTTATAGCAGCACTAGGCAACAATAGCCGAAGTATGGAAAGAGCCCAAATGTCCATCAGTGGATGAATGGATAAAGATGTGGTATATATATACAATGAAGTATTGCTTGGCAGTCAAAAAACAATGAAATCTTGCCATTTGCAACCACATGGATGGAACTGGAGGGTATTATACTAAGTGAAATTAGTTAGAGAAAGACAAATATCATATGACTTCACTCATATGAGGACTTTAAGAGACAAAACAGATGAACGTAAAGGGAAGGGAATCAAAAATAATATAAAACAGGGAGGGGGACAAAACGTAAGAGACTTTTAAATATGGAGAACAGAGGGTTACTGGAGGGGTTGTGGGAGGGGGGATGAGCTAAATGGGGAAGGGGCATTAAGGAATCTACTCCTGAAATCATTGTTGCCCTATATGCTAACTAATTTGGATGTAAATTTAAAAAACTAAAACTAAAAAAAAAAAAAAAAAAGTGGCTAAGCAAACAATGGACATGCATGCAAAACTAGGAAATAACACACTGGAATCATTTTAAAAAGTTAGAAATGAGAACAAAATGAATGAAGAAAATATTCACTCTGCCCATGCATCTGCCCAGGTCAGAAATTTTTCTTATCCTGTCAAACTGCTTTGTTTCCAACGGTACAGTTGTAATCTAAGTTGATGAGCTAAAACACAGTTTAGTGATTTGATCTTCCCCTTGATCCAAAAGAGGTATCTTGCAAGTGGGAATCTGCCATCAGCTATCTTTCTAGACTGCTCCTTTGTATTGCTGACAACCTCATCCCAACTTGTTATTGTTGTTCCTATTGAAGCAACAAAATTTTTCTTTTCTAATACTCCTGATAAGAACTCAGGAAATTGTTTTGAACTCTTTCCTATTTTGGCAGCTCTGACATTTTATGACATTTTTCTCCACCCCTGTTCCCTAAACCTTTGACCACTCCTCCCTCTTGCTTTTTTTTTTTTTTTTTTAAATAATCCCTTTCTGATTTCTTTTCTGTTTTTCTCCTCCAGTGATCATCTCCACACTGTTTTTCTCTCTGTATTCTGTCTCGGGCACTTCATCCAATTTTTACATTTTCTAATCATCCCTATATGGAAAATGGACAATAATATCTATTTATTCCTATATTCCTGACCCTTCCTCAAGCTTTGCACTCATATTTCCAACGCCCCACTGAACATGATGAGTGGGAGATGCTACCCTATACTAACATATAATGTATCTGAACAAAAATTTACTCCAGTGAGTTCTCCTTTCCTTCCCTGTACCTGTTAATATATAATCAATCTTTCTCTCATCAAGGATTGAAGCTTTGAAGCTATCTTTTTCTTTTTAATTTCCTTCTACTTCTCTCCCCTAACCTCCAAATCCACTAGTAATCAAGGCATGCTAATAATTCATTCAAAATTGCTTCTCACATCTGGCACTTTCATTACATTCATACTGTTACCAGAGTCCACATCCTTATTACTTCACATCTGGATTCAGATTAAGATGTAGGGATCATGTAGTAAGCAACTGACAGGTGCCAGATACTGCTAGCTGCTTTCATAAACATTGAATCCTTCCTTAAATTCTCTCTCTTCCAGACTATCCTCTACCCAACTTTCAGATTAATATTCATAAAATGTTAACTTAGTCATCTTTTCTTTCTCCTGGCAATAGCCCTGCAGTGGCTCATTCAAGGGCAAACAACTATGTTTCTTCACTTCTTTTTAACATTAACTCTACTCCACTGAAGTTACATCTTTGTTAAATGCTGTATATACTGTGGTATATTGAAAAAGAGGCCATAGACTTTCCCCATCCTAACATGAATACTGCTTTGCAAAGTGAATTTGTAATTCCTTCAGTCAAAATGTGTCATCTATTTCTCCAGTTTGTCTTGTGACTAGACTTGACCAATGGGACAACAGCAAACATGACTCAAGCAGAGACTTGAAAAGTGGTTTTGCATTAGGGCTTGTCCACTCTTGTTGCAGTGGGAACCTTGAGCTCACCATGTTAAATGAGAGTGAGCTAGCATGATGGAGGAAAACTTTGGCTGACAGTGTAAAATCAATGGACATGGGAATGAGGCCATCCTGAATTACAGCCATCAGACAACTCACTAGCTGCCCATGTATGCACGAAAAACTCTGTGGAAATCAGCAGTCAGCCTGGACTAGAACAATCACCTGCCATCCAAAGAATCATGAACTAAAAAATTAGTTGTTTTAAACCACTTAAAAAAAAAAAAGAAAGAAAGTCCCTGCTTTCATGGGGCTTATATTCTCATTGAAAGTGTGGCAGCATGGAAGGAGGGAAGAATAGAAAAACAAAAACAAAAAAAAAATAAGAAGGAAACCATCAATGCAAACTATATTCAGCTATATATAAAAAGATCAGGGGTGCCTGGGTGGCTCAGCTAGTTAAGTGTCAAACTTCAGCTCAGATCATGATCTCACAGTTTGTGAATTCAAGTACCACATCAGGCTCACGGCAGTCAGCACAAAGCCTGCTTTGGATCCTCTGTCCCAGCCCTACCCACCCCTGCTCATGCACTCTCTCAAAAATGAATAAACATTTAACAAAAAAAAGATCATATACCATGATCAGGTGGGATTTATTCTAAAGATGCAAAGATGATTCAATATCTGCAAAACGAATCAACACCACAGTAACAAAATAAAGGATAAAAACCATGTGATTATCTTAATGCATGCAGAAAAAGTATTTGATAAAATTCAACATCCATTTATGATAAAAACTCTCAACAAAGTAGGTACAGAGGAAACATACCTCACCATAATAAAGGCCCTATATGAAAAATCCACAACTAACATCATAGTCAATAGTAAAAAAAGGAAAGCTCTTCCTCTAAGACAAGGATGCTCGCTCTTGTCACTTTTATTCAATGTAGTTTTGGAAGCCCTAGCCATAGCAAGAAAAAGAAATAAAAGGCATCCAAATTTGAAAAAAACTAAAACTGTCACCATTTCAGATGGATGACTGTATACAGAAAACCCTAAAGAGTCAACCAAAAAAAAAAAAAAAAAAAAAAAAAACCAAAACATTAGTACTAATAAGTGAATTCAGTAGAATTACAATATACTAAATTAGTATATAGAAATCTGTTGTTTCTAGGGGCGCCTGGGTGGCTCAGTCGGTTGAGCGTCCGACTTCGGCTCAGGTCATGATCTCGCAGTCCGTGAGTTCGAGCCCCACGTCGGGCTCTGTGCTGACTGCTCAGAGCCTGGAGCCTGTTTCAGATTCTGTATCTCCCTCTCTCTCTGCCCCTCCCCCGTTCATGCTCTGTCTGTCTCTGTCTCAAAAATAAATAAACGTTAAAAAAAAAATTTTTTTTAAAAAGAAATCTGTTGTTTCTAATACAGTAATAACAAACTATCAAAAAGAAATTAAGAAAATAATACCATTCACAACTACATCAAACAGAATACTTAGGAGTAAATTTTACCAAGTAGGTGAAAGACCTGTACTCTGAAAACTGTAAGACACTGATAAAAGAAACCAAAAATGGCACAGATAAATGGAAAGATATACTATGCTCATGGACTGAAAGGATCGTTAAAATGCACATACTATGAAAAGCAATCCACAGAGTCAATGCAATCCCTACCAAAATTCCAATGGCATTTTTCATAGAGCTGGAACAAATAATCCTAAAACATGTATAGAGCCACAAAACACCCCAATAGCCAAAGCAATCTTGAGAGAGAACAAAGCTAGAAGTATCATTCTCCCCGGTTTCAAACTATACTACAAAGTGACAGTAATCAAAACAGTATGGTAATGACAAAAAACAGAAACACAGATCAAAGGAACCAAATAGTCCAGAAATAAACCCAGTCAATTAATTTTCAACAAATGAGGCAAGAACATCCAAATGGGAAAAAGACAGTCTTATCAATAAATCGTGCTGGGAAAACTGGACAAGTACATGGAAAAGAATGAAAATGGACCACTTTCTTACACCATATACAAAAATAAACTCAAAATAAATCAAAGACCTAAATGTAAGATCAGAAACCATAAAACTACTCGAAGGAAACAGGCTGTTAGCCCTTGGACATTGGCCTAAGCAGTATTTTTTTCATTTGTCTCCTCAGGCAAGGACAACAAAAACAAACAAATGGGACTACATCAAACTAAAAAGCTTTTGCACAGTGAATGAGACCATCAACAAAACAAAAAGCCTACTGAATGGGAGGAGATATTTACAAATGATATAATCAGTAAGGATTAACATCCAAAATATATAAAGAACTCACACAACTCAGTATCAAAAAACAACCCAATTAAAAAATGAGGAGAGAATATGAACATTTCTCCAAAGAAGATATGCAGATGGGGGCACCTGGCTGGCTCAGTGGATGATGCGACTCTTGATCTCAGTCAGGGTCCTAAGTTCGAGCCCCACGCTGGATGTGGAGCCTACTTAAAAGAAAAAAAAATTTTTTAATTAAAAAAAAAAAAAAAAGAAGATATGCAGATGGCTAATAGACACATGAAAAGATGCTCAACATCACTAATCATCAGGGAAATGCAAGTCAAAACCACAATGAGATATCACTTCACACAGATCAGAATGGCTACTATCAAAAAGACAACAGGGCACCTGGGTGGCTCAGTTGGCTGAGCATCTGACTGTTGCTCAGGTCATGATCCCAGGGTCATATGATCGAGCTCCCACATCAGGCTCCGTGCGAAGCATGGAGCCTGCTTAAGACATTCTTTCTTTCTCTCTCTCTCTAAAAAAAAAAAAAAAAAAAAAAAAAGACAAGAAATAACCAGTGTTGGCAGGGATGTGGAGAAAAAAGAATCCTCCTGCACTGTTGGGAATGCAAAAAGGTGCAGCCACTATGGAAAATTGTATGAAGTTTCCTCAAAAAAATTAAAAGCAAAACTACCATAAGATCCAGTAGTTCCACTTCTGGAAATCTATCTGAAAAAAACAAAAACACTAATTCAAAAAGATATACACACCCCATGATCATTGCAGCATTATATACAGTCAAGATATGGAATTAACCCAAGTGGCCACTGACAGATGAATGGAAAAAGATATGGCATATACATACAATGGAATATCACTCAGTCATAAAAAAGAACAAAATCTTGTCATTTGCTACAACATAGATGGAGCAAGAGGGTATTCTGCTAAGTGAAAACAGTCAGGTAAAGACAAATATCATACAACTTCACTTATCTATGGAATCTAAAAAACAAAGCAAACAGACAAAACAGAACAGAAACAGACTCATGGAAACAAAGAACTATGTGATGGTTGCCAGAGGGGGTGGGCAAAATAGGGGAAGGAGATTAAAAGTACAAACTTCCACTTATAAAATAAACAAGACATGGGGATACAATGTATAGCATAGGGAATACAGTTAATAATAGGTAACAATTTTGTGATGGTGGCAGATAGTAACTAGATTTAGATGGTGATCACTTAATAATTCTATCCTTCATAAAATATGCATTTACTGAGAACCTACTTTATGTTAAAACACTAAGCTAGTTGAGTAAAAATATATGTAAGACTGAAAACATCAGAATTTTTTAAACCAAGTTGAGTAACCTGAATAAAAAACTTAACACTATGCTTTAATTTCCTTATCTATTAAAAAAAAAAGGACAGCATTTTTTGCTCTGCATATTTCACTTACATATAAAGATTAATTAAAAATATAGGTAAAAGCATTTTATAAACTATGAAGTATAATATAGAGACTACATACAGCAATTAAAAAAAAAACAAAACATGCATACCTTCTGAGTGAGGTATGGATTTTCCCAAGGTTGATGGTCTACTGTACTACAATAGGGAAAAATTTCAACCAGTGCAATGTATAGTAATACTTACAATGTATAGTATACAGCAGTATATCACTCTCCCAGAAGGAAATTCTGTATTTTAGCCACAGGGATATATACACTACTCTCATGATTTGAATCATACCATAATTAATTAAGAATTAAATTTTGTCTAATGAACTTTCATAGTTTATTTCAGGCAATGTATTTGCTATTCCCTGGTCTTGTGCATAGAATCTAGTATGAAAGAAATCTCTTCAATTTACATTCTATTCCAACCAGGTTTGTACACAGAAGGTCTGTCTGACTGGCACTGATAAGTAAACAATCTAGGAAGTTATTAAATGTTCACAAATCTGAAGGTCTATCATTTTACTGCACAAATTACTGCTATAAAATATTTCATTAAGAAAGTAATTCTATTGCTTACACAGAATTTATTACAAATAGGCCCAAAACGTTGCTTGTCTAAATTTCAATTATAAAAGTAATTCTATCCCTCATACAGAATTTATTACAAATAGGCCCAAAAAGTTGCTTGTCTAAATTTATTACAAATAGGCCCAAAAGGATGCTTGTCTAAATTTCATTTATAAAAGTAATTCTATCCCTTACACAGAATTTATTACAAATAGGCCCCCGAAAATTGCTTGTCTAAAAAAAAAATAAAAGTCATGGGGTACTTGCAAATATATTAAATAGTAACATAATAAAGATCAAGTTTAAGTACAGGAAAATGTATATACATTTATATAAGCACCTTCCAGGAAGCAGTTTGGCAATTTCTGCCCAACGATTTCCCAGCCGCTTATGTGCTTCATAGATGATCCTGTCCTCCTCTTCTGTCCAGGAAGATTTCTTTACCTCAGGATTCAGATGATTATGCCATCTTTCTCTACACTGCTTGCCTATTCTTCCTTTCAAATGTTTTGCAATTAAAGACCATCTTTTTGGCCCATATTTCTGAACTAATTCAATAACCTAAGAAACAGAAAAAACAAAGTTTAAAAAAGCAATACCTTTTTAAAAGTTTATTCATGGGGATGCAATGTACAGCACAGTGACTATAGTTAATACCGTAATGCAGGGGCGCCTGGGTGACTCAGGGGGTTAAGCATCTGACTTTACCCATGATCTCACAGTTCGTGAGTTCAAGCCCCACATCAGGCTCTTCACTGACAGCTCAGAGCCTGGAGCCTGCTTCGGATTCTGTGTCTCCCTCTCCCTCTGTCCCTCCCCTGCTCATGCTATGTGTCTCTCTCAAAAATAAATAAACATTAAAAAAAATTAAAAATAAATAAAAACTATACTGTAATGCACATCTGAAAGTTGTTAGATCTTAAAAACTCTCATCACAAGAAAAAAAATTTTTAACTATATATGATGACAGATGCTAACTAGAATCCTTGTTGTGATTATTTAGCAATACAAACCAAGGGCAAATCATTATGTGGTACACTTGAAACTACTATAGTGTTACATGTCAATTTAACATGACACAGTGAGAATACATCTCAACTTGAAAAAGCATTACCTTGATAGAATTTTAAAACACAACTCAAGAATACTATTTCTTTTAAATGCATTAAATCCAAACCACAACTACTAATTGTTAAGTTTATTTAAGTTAAGTTACTAATAAGTTAACTAATAAATACTAATAAATACTAATTCAGCATTGGCCAAGTACAAAAGTTTACCTCAAACTTATCTAAAACACAATGTGCTAATTAAAGTGACTTGTAAGTTAAAATGTTATCACTGGAGATCAATTTAACGGTAAAAATGTTGAGACTTATAGATTTTCTACTCTTTCTTTAAAAAAAGCTTCAGTTGGAGGCCAAATAAATCAGTGTGGAAGCAAGAAGGATCCACAAAGTTATTATCTTCTCATTTCTTCCTTTCTCATACTAAAAGGATACAGAACACACATTATAAAACCTATCACTGACCATCAAGTAAATCTTACCAGTTCTGAGCCTAGTAAACTTTTTTTTTTTCCCTTGAGTGGCAGGAAAAAATGCTCTAATTCCTCAACCCTATTAACAACATTTCTGCCATAAAGAGCATGAACTAAAGCCAATTCCTAGCGGAGGGCAGCAACTTTCCCATTCTTCTCAGTCTTTTATAAAACAAACAATTACCTTAATATCGAAATCACCAAACCTTTTAGAAATACAGTGCTCTGGTATCTATCTTATTTTGGGGCACATTATAGGTCAAGAGGGAAAGTTAAGAATGACTTCCTCACATATCATGTTATCAGATAAAATTAAAATTAAAATTAAATTAAATTCTGTTTTTTAAAATGTTAACTCAATTTTCAACAAGCTATACCCTAAATGTTACTAACCTAAGCTCTAAATAAGACAAATAAGCTAATAACATTTTTCCTTCTGTAAACTAAACTCACAAAGAAAAGCTATATATATTATACTTGGTTTGACTCAATTCAGAAAAACTATATTTCAAGACATTCAACTTTCAATTCTTCTACAAGCAGCAACCAAATCAAAGTGATTTAAACATAACCTTTGTGACAAAACAATATATTAGGAAGAAAAAAAAAGCCAATCCACCTACACAGTGAGAATAAAATACATGAACATGTTACCCTCTGATCTTCTTCTTTAGTCCAGGGACCCTTTATCAATTCTGGATTTAAAACTTTCTGCCATCGATGCTGGCACTGAAAATCTGAACGATTCTGAAAGAATTGATAATTTTGTTATTGAACAATTGTCTTCCAGAAAGCAAGTCAGCCTAAACTCAAAAAGAAAGTCTTCAAGAATAATGCATTCAATAACATTCTTTAAACTGTAATATTTATCTTATATGCCTGTGTCTCAATTCATTTTTAAATTAAAGTCTCTGGCAGGGCTTAGACTATATATTTTTAAGTATATATCTCTACACTGTGCCTTATAACACAGATACTGCCATGAAGAAATGTATCTGAGCACTTGGGTGGCTCAGTCGGTTAAGTGTCTGACTTCAGCTCAGGTCATGATATCACAGTTTGTGGGTTTGAGCCCCATGTAGGGTTCTGTGCTGACAGCTCAGAGCCTGGAGCTTGCTTTGGATTCTGTGTCTCCCTCTCTCTGCCCCTTCCCCATCTGCATTCTGTCTCTCTCTCTCAAAAATAAATAAACATTAAAAAAAATGTATCTAAGATTGAGAAATAAAAGAGAGTAAACAGAAAACTATACAAAATAGACAAATGAACTCAAATAGCACAGCGGTCTAGATTCATACAGTACAGCAGTACTTAACTCTATACAATTTAAAAACCCCCAAAGGCATTACTAGGCCACTGCATGGTACTTAAAGGATTTTTATACATGATGAACTCCAAGTTATCAAGAAAAAACTAGAGGCACCTGGGTTATTCAGTCGGTGGGGCATCTGACTTTGGCTCAGGTCATGATCTCGCAGACCATGAGTTCAAGCCCCACATCGAGTTCTGTGCTGACAGCTCAGAGCCTAGAGTCTGCTTTGGATTCTGTGTCTCCCTTTCTCTGCCCCTCCCTGCTCACACTGTGTGTGTGTGTGTGTGTGTGTCTCTCTCTCAAAAATAAACATTAACTCCTATGTATAATAAATAATAATAATAATAATAATAATAATAAAACAGTTAACTTCATGAATGATAAAAATATTAGAAGTATATAAAGGGATAAATACAAATACTTTGTTTACCAGTCACTGCCTTTGTGTCTAGTGGGTCTCAAGTTACTTTTATTTAAACTGAGTTTCTTCATTTATGGCTTCAAAACATCAATGCTGATCCATTTTTAAGGCTATCATTTTCTTCAAAATAATCAGACTGCTCCTGTATGTGCTTGTAGCATTTCTTTGTTCACTTCATTTGCTGCTATACCCTCAAGTTAAACTGGTAAACCTAATATAAATAACTTTTCTAATTTAGTTTCCATTTATCTAACACCTGCTAAATGTCAGGAAATATGCCCAACATCCTATATGTCATTTCTAATTCTCACAACAATACTACAAAAACGAGTACTATTATTTACATATTATAGACAAGGAAGCTGAACATCAAAGAAGTTAGTAATTTTTCTAAGAGCAAACAGCTAGTAGAGCTGGCACTTGAATATAGATCAGACTGACTCCAAAACTTACGCACTTTCCATTATCTGGTCTCAATTTTCAGGTTATGTTGAAAAGCATCATAACAATTTAGAAAGAACATAGATAATCTGATTTCTGATATCCACAGTAGTCAAAACAAATTCAAATGTGACTATTTTGCCTCCCTACCTTTAATGCAGTAAGGAACAAAAGGAATATATGTAAATTATAAATTTATAAATTTTGTAAATTATAAACTTACATACTAATGAATAGCATGTGAACAGTATGTAAATTATAAAATTACATACATACATACTAATGAATAGCATGTGAATAGTATGATGAACGAACAATAAGTAGAATTCTTTTAAAGATCAATAACACCTTAAAATCCAAATAAAGGTTGACAAACTTTCAACAGAGCTTTTTCTGATTTTATTGATTAGGTGCCAAAAATTTCCATACATTTAACTTCTCTCAGAATGTTTTAACATTTATCAGCAAATATTTATAAAGCCCCACCCAAACCTAGTATTTTCATTTTAGATTAGTAATCTTTTTAGGCCCCTATATAAACTAATTACTAGAAAAATCGGACTTTTTAAGCCTTTGGCCACTATAGGAAGATCAGAAAAACAGAGATGTTTTTAGAAAGGAAACCTAAGTCTAAAATAATGAAGACACATTTTTGAAAAACAGCAAATTTAACCCAATAGCTTATGTTATCCGTGTTATAAATAGAAGAAAATATTTCACTCACTTGAAGATGACTAGCAATTAGAGTCCAATCATCAGTTCCGTGTTGTTCAACCAACTTCTTTAACTTATCATCCTATTAAAACAGGTGTGAAAATTAGAAAGCTTTCTTTCCTTTGCCTATTCCTCTATCGCTAAATATAGATAACTGTCTAATTCTTTCATGTCATATCTGATGACCATTAGTAGAAGGATAAGCCACTGTAATACAAGCTCTCCCATTTACTACAGTGTTTCTGTCAGTCTTAACATCATACCACTATTCACACCTCTGGTGGAAGAAAAATATGTGCGTATCAGTTGATGAATAGCTTTTCTCATGTTTTGCTTTTCAAGATCTTTAATTCCTTTATTAAATATTATTAACCAATAAGTACAAGTATGAAATTACTAAACCTTATCATGTAATTACCTCATCTCTTGTCCATTTTACTCTGTTCCAGAGTTTCTTCAATCCTTTTTGTTGTGGTACTTCATAATCATGATCAGCATACTGGAGGTCATCATCCTCATCCTCACTAAAACAACAACAACAACAACAACAACAACAAAAACACAATTGTTGGGGCGCCTGGGTGGCTCAGTCGGTTGAGCATTTGACTCTTGATTTCGGCTCAGGTCATGATCTCATGGTTCATGAAATAAAGCCCCTTGTTGGGATCCACACTGACAGCATGGAGCCTGCTTGGGATTCTCTCTCTCCCTCTCTCTCCACTGGGTGTGTCTCTCTCTCTCTCTAAATAAATATATAAACTTAAAAAAAAATTGTGAAATCAAGAATTTTATGCAACTTCGTAAATTCAATCATTGAATCTGTGTATACAGGTATGACTGAAGAAGCCGCCCAGACTAAAAACATACGTCCCAACAGATTATTCAAGATATAACAAAGTAAGAGTTATACAATGTAGAGTAGCTATAGTTCTTACTGACACCAGGAGTTGATATGCCATCAGGGGTCAATTGTAGACAAGGAAAGAGTTTATGTCATGCTAAGGAGTTTGACTTTCATTCTTTATTTGACCTTTATCCTAAAGGGTCAAAGGACTTTAAGTAAGGGAGTAAAACACAAATATCTCATGTTTCAGAAAAATCACTGGCAGGATGTAGAGAAATGGAGGAAGACCAATTAGTAATTTTTGATAATAATCCAAGTAAAAAATCATTAGGGCCTGACACTGGTAAGGGTAAAATACAAAACACAGTCACATCCAGTTAAAAGAAACAATGGAAGAAATGATCCATTAATGTTACAACAACAAAAAAATTAAAACATGTAGAAATAATATGAATATACAAGATCAAAATATAGTAAACAACAAAACACTATTGTAATACACATTAGATCTGAACAAATGGAAAAACATTCAGACCACATTCCTGGATAGGAACAGAATTACAGATGTCCATTCTCCCTAAAATAATTCATAAATTTAAATTAAATTAAAATACCATTATATTTTCAGAGGAATTTAAACATGCTGATTCTATAGTTCATATGGAAAAGTAAACAAATAGCACTACCCAGTGAAGACATACTGTAGAGAAACAATAAATAAAACAGAATACTACCGGCACACAGATACACAGATCAATGGAAGAGACTAGAACATTCAGAAAAAAACAAAATCCAAATGGGAATTCGGTAAATTTTAACAGTAACATATCAAATCAGTGGTGTGAAGATGGATTTTTCAATAAATGGTAAGGCAAAGGGTAACAAATTTTAAAAACAAACTTTGAGGGGCGCCTGGGTGGCTCAGTTGGTTGAACATCCAACTTCGGCTCAGGTTATGATCTCATGGTTCATGAGTTCAAACCCTGCATCAGGCTCTGTGCTGACAGCTTGGAGCCTGGAGCCTGCTTCGGATTCTGTGTCTCCCTCTCTCTCTCTGACCCTTCCCAGCTCATGCTCTGTCTCTCTCTCAAAAAATAAATAAATAAATAAATAAATAAATAAATAAATAAATAAATAAATAAATAAATAAAATTAAAAATTAAAAAATAAAAAAAATTTAAAAACAAACTTTGAGTCCTACTTTAAAATAAAAAACTTTAGATGAAGCAAATATATGTAAAAAAAAACGAAACTGTAACAATACTATTTAAAAAAAAAAATAGGGTAGGCCTGGGCACCTGGCTGGCTCAGTCAGAGAAGAGTGTGAGTTTTAGTCCCATGTTGAGTGTAAAGATTACTTCAATAAATAAAATTTAAAAAAATAGGGTAGGGGAGGCTGGGTGACTCCGTTGGTTAAGCATTGGACTCGATTTCAGCTCAGGTCATGATCTCATTTCATTTTGTGGGATTGAGCTCCACACAGGGCTCTGTGCTGACACCACAGAGCCTGCTTGGGATTCTTTCTCCCTTGCTTTCTGCCCCTCTCCTTCCCCTGTGTGAACACGTACACTAATGCACACACACATTCTCTCTCCCAAAATAAATAAATAAACTTAAAAAAAAATAGGGTAGAATTCCATCTTTTTATATCCTTGAGTAGAACAGATCTAAATATAACAAAATCAAGAAACCATAAAAGAATAAACCAACGAAAGTAGTAATAGTGGCAACAATAAGAAGTGCATGAAAATGACAAATATGAAAAAAGTAGAAAAAGATTTTGCAAGGACTCAATGACTCCAAAATTTCTGGCTTTGGGAGCATAAACAGAGCTATCCACCAAGATAAAGAATAGAAGGAAAAACAGAACTTTGGGAGGGAGAAGAGAATGGGGAGAGTCTCAGGCAGTTTTGGACTAGCTAATTTCAAGGCACTTGAGAAATATATAAGAGGAGATATCTAGAATAGCACAGTCCAATAGAAATATAATGCAGCCATATATGTAATTTCCTAGTAGCCACATTTTAAAAATAAAAACATGTCAAAATAATGTTATGTTATTTAATACATTAAAAATTATCACATAATCAACATAATCATGAGCTACTTTACATTCCTTTTTTCTTACTAAAGAAAATCTAGTGTGTATTTTATACTTAGAGTACATTGCAATTCAGACTAACCACATGTCAACAGCTCAATAGCCACATGTGGGAAGTGGCTATCCTATGGGCAGAGCAAATCTAGAAGGCAACTAAGCCCAATATCTTCAGCTCAGGTAGGAGGCCTAGGGTAGACACATAGTTTTGACAGTCACCAGCATACAGAGAACAATTAAAGCCATGAGAGCACAAATCCCCAGAAGAGAGGGCAGGTCTTTATGATAAACTGAATCAGAAGACTTTAAGTAGCTAGAGGACTGAATACAGTCATGAGCATCTGATAATAACAAGAGCTAATATTTATTTAAACTTTCTAAGTACCAGACATTAGGTCGTCTATGAAATTTCTCTCTTAAAACCCCACAACAACCCCAAGAAGAAAATATTATTATTATTCCCATTTTACATAATAGGGAGCCTTGACTTAGAAAATTAACTTCTTGCCCATAGTTATGCCAAACACAGCATGACTGAACTCCAAAATCCACTACTTAACCACTATACTACCACATAATAGAAAAACAGGGAAGAACCTGGAAGACACCAAAGACACCAGAAGAACCAGGTTCTAGTTACAACTTTACTTATTTTGCATCCTTGGACATATTAACCTCTTAGGGCTTTAGTTTACCTGTTTGTGAAATGAGCACCTACCTGATAGTGCTTCATTAAGGATAAAATTAAATGAAAAAACACATAAAATACCTCATATAGGATTGTGGCACAGAGAGGTAGTTCAACATTAGTATTATGTGCATAGGCTGAATGACCAGCAATATCCATGATTATTTCTATTTCAACTCTTTTCCAAAAATTCACTCAGATTTCAAACAGTTAACGTTTGATGATTTGTTTAATCTCAATGTAATATATTTAAGAACACGTGGGCAGTTCCTAATATCTACACATAGTTTAGTTCTTACAAAACTGAAAAATGGAGGCCTAGATTTAACATATACTGTCTACAGATGCTTTGCAGGAACTTGATTTCCCTTGATTTGTCACTTCTATAGGACCAAAATTCTTCATATCTGACCAAGCAAGACTGCAAGAACCCCAAGTCCCCTACCTATATAGCTATCTATCTCTGCTTCAGTTCAATACATTTCAACATTCCAATGCTCTCTCACTAAGGCCAGTGTCTATTTGTAACATTAATCTGCCAGTCCCACTTTCATATATGCTTGTTTTGTTGAACTAATCTGAAAATAAAAGTTTAAAAAAATAAATACCTGGGGCGCCTGGGTGGCTCAGTCGGTTGAGCGTCCGACTTCGCTCAGGTCACGATCTCACGGTCCGTGAGTTCGAGCCCTGCATCAGGCTCTGTGCTGACAGCTCAGAGCCTGGAGCCTGCTTCAGATTCTGTGTCTCCCTCTCTCTCTGGCCCTCCCCCCGTTCATGCTCTGTCTCTCTCTGTCTCAAAAAAATAAATAAATAAATGTTAAAAAAAAAAAATTAAAAAAAAATAAATACCTGTTATTTGCTGCCATCTTCAGCTATCAGAAATATCACCTGATTAGCCAAGATGAAATTGTTACAATGGAGATGGTTCAGGATCCAACGACTTCATAAATTTCTAAGGCTACCAAATCAGATAAACACCATATTGAGGCTTTCTGTCCCATTTGTATATATTCATGGCATCTACCCTTCCTTTTTAATGCTCATCACATATGACAACCTTCCCAACCAAATAATAAGTTCAGGAGTGCAAAGACCATATCTGATACATTGACCTCTCTGCACAAACACAGTACCTATAATATTTGTAAAATTAATGATTATTGAATGATCTTCCTTACTTTTACCTCCTCCAAGTACTCTGTATCCCAAAATTACCTCACTCCCTTCCAATCCAATCAAAATTTCCACCTCTCTCAGTACAACTGACCTCAAGTGGATATGAGAAAGAACACTTTTTTCTTTTTTTAACAAATGAAAATATCTTTAGGAGAAGGTGAAAGGCATTCCCATTTATTAAAAAGGACTTTCAAAATCCAAATGCACTTCCAAGTGGTAGAATTTTAATTGTTTGTTTGCTGAAACAAAATATTCAGTACAGAATGGGTTCTTTAGGGTATCTACTAATATTGCCTAACCTTTCCTAAAACTGTCCCTACCAACACTGACACTTCCTGCCATCCCAAAGAGCCCTCAGTCATGCTTTTCACAGCTTCCCCTCTTTCTTCCCTCCCCTCAGATCCCAACAGCTTCCACAATAGCATATTTGAGACTGCTTTTTAAAATTGGGTTATTTCTGGATCAAAACAATATTTAATTTGGGGACCTGCCTATATAAATCTTGAGTATTCAAAAAAAATATCTACATCACATCTGTACAAAATTCACCATGGGTTCTTATCAAAATATTTTAAGTTAAGGATAAGAGTCTAAAGATGTTACTTGGGTCAAAAGACTAGTGTGCAAGCAGCAGTTTTCCTGAAAACTTGTTCAACTTTAAGATTCTGCCTCATTTTTTAACCATATACTTGATTTGTGAGAAATTTCTATTTCTACATGCGGTTTCATTCTCTGTTTTGCATCAGCATGGTCATCAGTTTCAGACAGAGTTATACAGCCCAATGTTCAGGAAGCTGGGTTTTCTGAGTGGGTTAGTGTGAGGGAGGATTAAAGTAGAATTCTTAGAATCATCTCTCTACCACTGGGACTTTCCTAGAGTCTATCCACCCAGCTACTTCTTAGTTTTAGCATAAAGTTATTTCTATATTAGTTAAGTAATTGTTAAAGGATGATGTAACTTTTAGATAAGTGTGACTGAATAAGATCCTAGAAAATTATCAATATCACTAGCTACAACAGAATGATGCCTGAGAATGCCTACAATTTGCCAAGAAAAAAGAGAAGGGATAAAACTCCACAAATAATCTCACCAACATCCCATTTAACCATCACCATTTAACAGTAAAAAAGTTCCACTGCTTAATAATGGTTAGATACCATCAAAACAAATCCGTTCTATTTTTCTGCTTTTCAATGTCTTCCTTTAGCATTTCTATATTATAGCAATCGATAATGATAATAACTAAATAAAATCAACTCCCTACCTTATAAACAAATAAGCCATTTTTAATCTAGAGTGACTGATCTAGAAGACAGCAAAATGGGTGAAATTATTGGTCCCGTCACAAAGCAAAAATAGAAGAGGAATTTGGTTTCTGAATCTTCATCCAGGACTTGGTTTCCAAAATTACTCTTCCAGTTCTATTTTTTAAGTCAAAGAAAATATTTATTCTATAACTGTCTAATACATAAGCTAAGCACTACCTTAAAATGAAAAGGTTTTTTTTTTAATTATGAATGAACAGTGATTAGGATGAGTATTAAACAGCAAAATGAAATGCATGCACACATACACACATAAATGCTATGACTCATTAGGCCAGGAAAATGGCTAAGAATAACTCTACACTAGGCATGAGCTAATAGGATATTACAGTCATAACTTACCCCGTGAAATAATACACAAACTATTCTTGACAATATTAACACAAAATACTTGACAATATTAAGATAAAACATTAGGGAGAAGTTCAATTTTAAAGGACATTAATTATCTCACCTAAAAAGAGTAATAAAAGGTATTGAAAGGAAGAACTTGAGAATTTTTTAAAATTTACTTTTATATGAAAAGAAACTACTGGCTTGAAATTAGAGATATATCAAGTTCTTTAAAATTGGCTCTAATAAAATCACTTCAACTTGATCATATTTTAAGTCATGAACTGCATAAAATCTGAAATTTTTATCAAAATCCAAAATTATATCTTTATTATACTGTCTTAACAGGGTAATTCTGTATTTTTTAAAGTCCAATTGAATTCAAGGTATGAAAATTTACCAGGTTGATTTAATAAAGTGAAATCAGGCCACCCAGTGGTTAATATTATGTACTGCATACATGCATATTTTATTTCCAAACATAGGCTGCAAGCTAGCATCATTATAGTAAGACAAAATTGACTTCATTTGACCATTACTAATAGCAATACTGAAATAAATACTGAAGGGAATTTTACCTAGCTATTCATAAATGAAAATAATGAGAGAATTTTTCTATTTTATTCCATTAGTGTATATATTTTTAAATGAGCAAGGATGATTACAAAAGGGTTCAAACAGGATATATATTAAATCTAGAAATTACCATACAGACCATAAAATCCAACCCCCTATAAAACAGATTTAAAAACCTGGATATAGAGTTTACTTGCTTTCCTAAAACAATATTGCTAGTTAATGACAAAGCTGATTAAAAAAATCAGTTCTCATACTTCAGTATTCTTTTCACCCATAATACTCATTTTGCTGGAAACAACATAGTAAAATTGCTTCCCCTCACACACATACATAACCACTGAAAAACATTTTCCAATGCAAAATCTGGCTTTTACCTTTATCAAGTGTATATATCTGAATCTGTTACTACTTAAATAGGTCTTCTAGGTTCTAAATGACATTTTTTAAAGTTTATTTAAGGGTAGCCCTGGCTTTTAAAAACTAAAATTAATTACTTAATACATAATGATGCTTAAAAATCAAACACGTGTTGAGGCACGTGGGGGCTCAGTTTGTTGAGCTTCCGACTTCGGTTCTGGTCATGATCTCACAGTTAGTGGGTTTGAGCCCCCGTAGGGCTCTGTGCGGACAGCTCAGATCCTGGAGCCTGCTTCGGATTCTGTGTCTCCCTCTTTCTCTCCCCTACCCCATTCACACTCTGTCTCTGTCTCTCAAAAATAAATAAACATTAAAAACAATTTTTTTAATCAAATACATGTTAGTAACAGATATGCCAATTGGTATTGCCTGTAAAATATATCATTAAACCCCCCAGTGGGATCTAAAACTATTTAAAGTCACATTAAATGAGCCTTTTCCTTTATGTAAATCTAGTTCAGAGACACTACAGCAATCTTAAACAAAAAGCAAAAGAGCCAACATCCTTCAGTTGTTTCAACCTGAGGTATCAGTTTTTTTACTCTTTTTTTCCCCATATCATACAGAAAAAGTATACTACAGAATTTATGCCCATAGTCTTATGTAAATCATTTATACAGCAAATTACAGTGTTTGCTCAAATACTTAAATAGTTGTATAGGGGAGATCTTAAATTGACTAAATTATTTCCTTTCTCATTTAACTATAAATTAAGTTCATATTTATTATTGAGATATGTAGCCAAGAGACATGAGACTACACTTTGCTCAACAAATAATTTCTCCTTCAAAACATTTCACATTCTATTCTCTTCTAAGATAAAAAAGACATATTTTCATAAATAAGCAATATAATTTAGAGCATGAAACATTCAAGTATGAAGACCCTAAGAAATACACCACACTGAGATGATAATTTCTCACTACATCCTCTACCTCTACACTCCCATAGGGAACACAGCTTCACCCCACCACATTTAGTTACTCCAGCCTTATGACTTTTTAACTCATTCTACAATACATTTCAATTCATACAGCTGACAAGGAACAAAAGTCAACAGTACAATTAATGTTTAGATTTCAGGGCTCACAATACCGCCAATAAAAGAAAATAACCTACACAGGCAAATTAGTCATTAAATCACTTCTCCTTTCTTAGTCTATTATTATTAAGCATACAAAAACTATGAAAAGGACAAAATCAACCAGAGAGGGCAGGGTTCTGACATTCAAGCATCCCTGTCTAACCATAACTAAATGCTGATGATAGCATTAGCTAAGACATTCTTTCAAATAAGATTAACATCAATAGTGATAGGTAGATAATGCCACACAATAAATATAAACAAACTTCCATTACTGAGTTGACATAGTCAAGTGTCACCTTGCTTAATGAAGTTACTTTATTTTTAAAATTCTGTATATTTAAAAATCCAAAAGAAAAGGCCTAAACGAGTTCCTCAGTAATTATAATTATAGGAGCTTTTAATATTGATTGTTTTTGAAGATTAGGAAGTTAATTAGAGCAGCAATTCTCACCTGGGTGATTTCGCCCCCCAGCCTTCAAAACGCATTTGATAATCTCTGGAGACATATGATTGTCACAACTGGGGAAACAGGGTGTTATTGGCATCTACTGGGTAGAGGCCAGGGATGCTGTTAAACATACTACAAAGCACAGGACAGCCCCCCCACCCCCAAAGAATCATCTAATCCAATATATCAATAGTGACAAGGCTGAAAATCCTATTCTAGAGGTGGGTTTATGCATGTGTATGTGTATATTTGTTCCACCTCAAGAGTTTGACCTATAATGTACTTGCCACAAAATAACAGTCTCACAAGGACTTAATCATATATTTCATGTTGATTTCTGCGAAAATACCGTACATACAGCAGATACTTAATAAATGAACAAGGCAGCAAATATTATGTGTCGCTATTGCCAGTTTTTAACAGAAATCTGCAATGAGTGAATTCTAGTACTAAATTCCAAGTTTGGAAATACATCTCTCGTTAAGACCTTAAGGTTGTGGACCTAGATAAAGAAAGCCATTTGTAAACCCTACCAAACATCTTTTAAGGTTTATTTAATAATAGTGACAAAAGACACCCTAGTTTTGTGCCATCTAAGTGGTTACTACACACAGTTTAGGTGCAGCTACTATAGCAACATATAAATAAAAATTAGATGAGTAAACTCCTCCTAGCAAGTTTCCAACAAAAAAATATGCCCTACCTCTGGGCAACACTTAGTTACAGTTAGAGCCAAACACGGGCACTAAAAATATTCAGTGAATCAAACATTGTTTTAAGATGAAGCTACTTGTGGTTAACAGTGTGACATCTTCCCAACAGAAGATATTAAAAAGATAAACATAAAGTTGAGACACCGTAATGGTAACTACAGAACACGTCAAAACGGTCCTTTCTCATCAGCTATTCCTAAGGGGATTTTCCATACCTGTCAAGGCAGCAAAGATGGCAGAGGAGTCCCAGCGCAGGTTTATCACATAGTTCCTATTTTAATTGGTACAGTAGTTCAGAAAAAAGTCTCTCCGAATACCATTTTCAAGTCCGGGCTGTACACTAGCACTTCTACGTGCGCAGGGTACTCCCTAAAAGCGCACAGACTTACCTGGCAAGAAACTCCGACCAAGAAGCGGCTGTGCGAGATTGGAGTCTGGACGTGCGCTGTGGGGAGAATCAACTCAAAAGAGCAACCTGACCATTTGTTACTCACTTTCTGCGCCTTAAACATAGTGGTCCCCAACTCTCCACAAGTCACGGCTGGGATCCAGCCAGCCGGGCCGAAGCGGCTGCGGAGCAGCGGGAAGCAAAACCTCTGCCCTAGCTGGGGAGGGCCTGATGGGGACTCACTGGGAAAAGGAAGAGAATCTGAGCCGAGACTGTGCCAACAGGCCTGCGTAAAAGGGATGTCACCCACCTGCGCGACCTCTTCGCCATCCTTCAAGTACCGCATAGGCGCGGGCTGGGCGGGGACGCAGTTCAGCCTCCTCCAGCCTCAAGCGAATGTTCCTTGTCCCCGACCCTCCAGCCGCTTCCCTCGCTCCCTCTCCGAGGCGACCGAGAGTGGAACGCACGTCCCCGGCAGGGCAGGACGGAGGGACGGAGGGGCGGACCGCGACCCGCCCCCGGCCCGCAGCGCCACTCCTAGCCCCGGCCCGGCCCGGTCAGGGATGCCCCCAACATGTCAGCAGACGCGCTCTCGCCCTCCCTCGACCCCTCCCGCCGCCTCTCAGCCTCCTAGCTGCGGTCCGAGCTCAGCTCCGCGGCTGGCGCCGACCCCCACCCTCACCCCGCAGCGAGCAGCTCTGCAGGGCTCGCAGCCTCCTGCAGGGTTTTGTCCGCACCGCCGAATCTCGCGCCCAGCCTCCCTCAAGAGCCGCCGTTTGAATCTGCGCACGCGGCCCCGAACCTCATTGGCTGTAGCGGCCGCACGCGGGGGGACGAGGGCGTGGTGGGGAGAGCGCGCGCGGCTGAGGGCGGGGCTGGGGAGCTGGAAGTCGGGACTGGAACTCGCGGGAGTCGGGGAAGGAGCTGGGAGTCAGGGGGTGGGGCCGCAGACCGGGCTCGCCGGTCCTGCTTTGACAGGACCCGGAGCGCGCCCAGCGCCGCACCGCGCGGGGCCTTCTGGGAAAGCGAGTTCCGGTGCTCGCAGAGGGGCGGGTCCGGAAGCTGCGGTAAGAGTCCAAACTTCCCGGAGTGTGCTGTCAGGGTCTCTGGGGGTTGGGTGGCCCCGCCTAGGCAAGTCCCCACAGCCTTCTCTCGGCCACAGTTCCTCCACTCCGAACTCCTCCGGGTGTATCCCGCCTCATTAGTTTGGAGGCGCGGTCTTCGGACTTGAGACAAATCTAACCATAAAATTTGCGCGGCCGTTATTGCTTAAGCAAAAATGTGAGCTATTTTTGTCCAGACATCATAGCTACTAGAGTAGCGAAATCTGTGGCAGAAAACTGAATATCAAGAATAAGCAGGAGTGACAGGTGAAAAAAGGTTTTAGCTGGAAAGATGCTTGGCACGGAAAAAGGAAATAATCCAGGTCTGCGTCTGGTCTTGGCAGTGCCTGCCCTTAGCTCGCTCTCCGGGAAGTAATTGATGCGCGATGAAGAAGCCCTGATCCAGGAGAATAATGCAGGAAGACAGGAGCGGACTGGGAGTTTTGCCCGGATAAATGGGTATGGTAGTCAACTGTGGAAAGTGACGGTCTTTCCAGGAGAGACGGAAGAGGGTAGAACTGCACCGAAGGAGCTTCAGCAGTTGTAACTATTCTAAAGGATTCAACTATGAAAACTAGGAGCTGCTCGGTTCGAATAGTTCAAATAACATTGAAGTAGATTACAGTAACCACTACAAATGGTAAAAGATCCAGATTTGCAAGCTACCATGCTCTACTGCATAGAGCACTAAACCACATGTTAATATTATAACAAACTTACATTTTGCTATTTTGAAATTTTACGCATCAATTTTTGCAAATCAGAGATGCAGGTGCAAATGTGAATTGAAGAAGAGCGTGCATGCACTACTTTCAAAACTTAAAACGCCTTTTTATGTATTAGCTCCTTTTTCTCAAGGTACGGATTTGGGGAAGGTAAAACACCTTTTAAATCATTCCTTATTGTGTTGTTCTTTCACTTTTTTAAAAACTTAATTTAGAAAGTAATATTTGAAAACAGTGTTCTCTGATTTACTCCTGAGTCATACATTACTCGGTTTATTTATATTCTAACAGGAAGCAGAATTTCTGTTATATTTTAGGTTTTTTATACAGAATACATTTTTAGAGTTTGATGGCAGGTATTTTAGATTTTGACAATAAACTAAATACCCATCATTTTAGAGGTAGAGAAAAAGGTAATTCCTCAGGAAGATCAGATTGCAAATTCATTTAAATCACTTAGAGAAGGACAAAATGTACAGTTAAAGTGGTTCACAGTCATTTGAATACATATACTCAAATGTAATTGAGAATTGGTTTGGTTTTTTTTTTTTTAGCGAAACATTTTAAAAGTGTTCTTCTTCAGAGTATATAAGGAGTTTTCAAAAGAATTAGGAGGGGGAAAAGCAATGAAAAATGGGCAAAATATTAGAACAGACCCTTCACCAAAAAAGATATACGAAAGGGAAATACACCACTTGAAAAGATGCTTCACATCATTAATCATTAGAGAAATGCAAATTAAAACCTCAGTGAGATACTACCACATAGCTAGAATGAGGGAGGGAAAGGACTGTGCAAGTGTTGGTGAAGGTGAAGATGCTGAGCAAATACAGCTTTCATGCATTGCTGGTAGAAATGCAAATGGAAAAGCCACTTTGGAAAACAAATGTTTACAGTGGCTTTATCTGTAATAAAGCCCAAACTGCAAACACTCAAAGGGATCTTCTCATTGTCACACTTCTCAATACCAAGAGTTGGTTTTGAATAGTCTGTTAAAGATTCTCAAGTTGTTCCACTAAGATATAGGGAATTGTATACCAAGGGAAGATAGATTGGGAACAAGTGTTGGAAATTTCTTTGAAAACTATTTTATCTTTTAAAACTCATATAGGGGTGCCTGGGTGGCTCAGTCGGTTAAGCGTCCAACTCTTGATTTCCCCTCAGGTCATGATCTCATGGTGATGAGATTGAGCCCCACATCTGCTCCATGCTGGGCCTGGAGCCTGCTTAAGATTCTCCTCTCCCTCTGCCTCCCTCTTTCTCTCAAAAATAACCAAAACAAAACAAAAAAACAAAAAACACCTCACATGAAGTTTTCTTTCTACTCCATGACAAATATATTCCTGTTTTCAATTATAAAAATGATTTTTCAAGCATGTACTAATTTACTTTCTTACTCCAAGTCTTTAAATACATTGCTAAATTGCTTCATTAATATTAAATCAGCAGTATGATGCACCATACTCATCTTTCCCATGGTTATACCAACTTCTTATCCTCCCACAAAGGCCAAATACTCCCAAGCCTTGCTTATGTTAGTTTGAAAAGTTTTTGCTAGCTTAATATACTGAGAGGCTATACTTTTAATAGAGTTGTATCTGTGATTCTCATAGAGTTTTGTCTGTTTTATTTATTGCTAGAGTCCCAGTCCCTAGAATAGTAATATGTTAATATGCTCAAATACAATCACTATACAATGAACAAAACAAAGGCAAATAATAAGCACATGGATAAATATAAAAAGTACAAATTAAGGTTGAAATACCATTTCATGAGTGCTAAGGTTGCAAAATATTTCTAAATCCTGCCAACTAAATTTGAATAATTCCTTGATATTAGTACTGAAGCTGGTATAATCCCTTTGGAAAGCAATACTGAGCAAAAGCCATAAAGATGTGCATAGCCTATGACAGACATTTTATCTTAATATACTGTAATTCAATGTAAGCAAAAAAGTTGTCATTTAGTGCTTATAGTATTATATTACATTAAAACCCCACTTTGGAAGTTTTCACATTTTGAGACTAATTTAAAAAAATTTGTCTAATGTTTATATTTTTGAGAGAGACAGAGCATGAGCAAGGGAGGGGTAAAGAGAGAGGGAGACACAGAATCCAAAGCTTGCTCCAGGCTCTGAGCTGTCAGCACAGAGCCCTACATGGGGCTTGAACCTGCAAACTGTGAGATCATGACCTGAGCTGAAGTCAGACACTTAACTGACTGAGCCACCCAAGTGCCCCAGATTTTAAGACTATTTTAAATGGTTCATCATCAGAGAAGAACAATTATACAGCTAGTAGAAATAGTATAATATTAAGGCAATGCAATTAAATGACTATTACATTACTGGGCCCTTCTAGGTGTTGAGCATACATTCATCTTAGGCAATATTCACAACTTGTATAATTGTAACAATACTTTGAGGTAGGTACTATTATTTTCATCCACTTTATAAATGGGAAAAATAGTGCACCAAAAGATTAACTTGTCCAAGGGCATATAATGGCAGAACCAAGATTGGAATTAGAAACCAAGCTTCCAGTCACTCTACTACCCTACTATCCATGAGCATTCCAACTATCAGTATAGTATATACTATAGACATAGTATGATGTAGAGCAAAGAGCTAGTAGCAGAACTGTATGATTAATATGTTATTCGTATACATAAGAACTCAGGGTATGTGTGTATGTGGGTATGTGTCTAACATTATAGAAAATGGTCTATGGACTACACACCACAAACTGTTTAGCAGTGTATCACTTTAGAGAAAAGGATGAGATGGGAGCAGGATGGGCTTTAACTTTTTCATTTTATATGTAAAGTGAATGTACTTTTATATTATCTGACTTTTTAAAGCATAAACTCTTGTTTATTTTTTAATTTTAAAAAAATGAGCTGTCAATAGAAGGAAATAGTGTAACTATGGTATATAAAACAATATTGATAATGCTAAATAAGTATGCTTTGGCAGAAATGATGAAACAAAATATTATGTGCTCCATCTGAAAACAAAACTCAGATTCAGATATCTTGTAGGGACACCTGGGTGGTTCAGTCAGTTAAGTGTTGGACTCTTGATTTCTGCTCAGGTCATGATCCCAGGGTTGTGGGATTGAGCCTTGCATTGGGCTATGCACTGAACATGGAACCTGCTTGAGATTCTCTCTCTCTCCCTTTGCCCCTCTCTCCTGTTCACATGCTCTCTCTCTAAAAAACAAAACAAAACAAAAAAACCCTACATCTTGAATATATAATTGTCTGCTCCAACCTCTCTCTCCCCACCACCAATATATTTTGGTAATCTGTACTTTACATTTAGGATGCTATTTTAAGTTTGATGGAAATTATAAGTAGAAATCATACTGTTATAAGCAGCTATAGAATTCTTAGTTTGGCTTTTAAAGGTAAAAATAAAAGTCGTTGATCTGCAAGAAAAAAAAAACTAAGAGAAAAAATGTTTTAAAGTGTCCTTATTTCAGGAGATAGGTAGGGGGATGGATTAAATAGGTGATGAAGATTAAGGAGTGCATTTGTGATGAGCACCGGGTGTTGTATGAAGTGTTGAATCACCATATTGTATACCTGAAACTAATATTACACTCTATGTTAACTAACTGGAATTTAAACAAAAATTAAAAAAAAATAATAAGTGTCCCTATTTCAAACCAATATCCTTTGCTCTACTCTTTTGTGGTAAATGGCCACCCAAAGATATCCGTGTCCTAATTCCCAGAACCTGTGAATATAATACCTTCATGGCAAAAGGGACTTTGCAGGTGTGATTAAAATAAGAGTCTTGACCTGGGGAATTCAGTTTGGATTATCCAGGTGGATCCAGTGTAATCACAAGGGTCCTTAAGAGTAGAAGAAGGAGGGACACCTGGGTGGCTCAGTCAGTTGAGCATCTGACTTCAGCTCAGGTGATGACCTCACAATTCGTGGCCCAGTGCCATATCCAGCTTTGTGCTGACAGCATGGAGCCTGCTTCAGATTCTTTGTCTCCCTCTCTCTCTGCCCCTCCCCTGCTTGCTCTCTCTCAAAAATAAACGTTAAAAAAAAAAAAAAGGAAGAAAGAAGCAGGAGAAAGAGAGAGATTTGGAGATGTTATGTGTTAGCTTTGAAAATGGAGAAGAGGGTCATGAACCAAGGAATGTAAGCAGCCTGTAGGAGCTATTAAATAAATCAAGGAAATGGATTCTCCTCTAGAGCCTCCAGAAAGGAACACAACCATGCTGACACCTTGATTTTAGCCCAGGCAGATTCTTGTGGAACTTCTGACTTCCAGAATTTTAGGATATTAAGTTTTTACTGTTTTAAGCCACTGAGTTTGTGGTAATTAGTTATAGCAACAATAGGAAACTACACCTCTGAAATTTTCAACATTTTTAGCCTGTGGTAATAAAAGTAGTGCTTTCTTTTCAAAAGGTAATCTTTCATGGCATTCAAATTTTAGCACTTATTTACAACAAGTGAGCCTAATAACTGAGGGTTCAAAATGAAGAATAGGAACTCCAAATTAAGAGTACTCAGAGCATTAAACAAGAGAAATAATTTACAGATACCCCAAAATCCTTAAAGCAGGACTATTGCTTATCTATAGGAAACATGACATGTGCCAAGATACGAAGGTTATGTGCTTCTCCTCTTTAATTCTAAGCTTTCTACCTTTTTAATTTTATTAACTTCCACTTTATCAGGGACAATATCTTGTTTTTCTTTTGTTTTTGTTTTTGTTTTTGTTTTCAGCTTCCCCTACTCTCCTGGCTTAGGACATCCAGGAACTCCCAAATGGAACAATGAATTTGGAAGATTTGGAGGGAATTTGTGGTTGTTGAAGATCATTACTGGCATTTAGTGTGCCAGTTCTACTAACAGAAAACTCTTCATGTTTGAAACAGTTCTGCACAAGGAAGAATTATCCTGACTTCCATTCAACATTCAACCCACACTAAATGATAAACCTGATTATATTTAAGCCCAGAATCAACTGTTTTTACTTATAAACACAAGTGCACACGTGTTTGGGTCTTTTTGCAGTTTTAAAATACACTGAATATTTCCAGAAGTACAACTACTATGTAAGCCAGAGGAAGGTTGTGTTTTATTTTGTTCAGACTTAATCAAGAGTTGTTTCTCCATTTTAGAAAATCACATCACTGAGGGTAACTCAGCTTAAGGGTTTAAGACAGAAATGGAGCCCACCAATATCTATGTTTCTAGCTATTTTCATAGCGATTCTACGTATATATCAGCTGGATTTTATTATAAATCTTTTCTGTTTCTCCTCCGTATTATAGGGAGAACATTAAATTGATTTTTTAAAAATTTGTAAGTTATCTATGAATATCACTTTAGTAGGGTATAAGGAGTAGAGTATATGGTTATAAAAAGGGGACACAGGCTCTGGTAGTTTTGAAAATATTGATCTAAATCGATTCATTCATCCATCTGTCCCTCCCTCCCATAACCCGGTGTCTGCTATCTTCCCTTCTTCCCTTTCAGGCAAACTTCAAAGGTGTCTTGACGTGGCTATCCCATCAGTCTTCAGTCCTAGTGTAATCTAACCTTTACCACCATGCAGTGGAATTGTGTCTGTAAAAGTCACCAAACCCTGTTAAATCCAATGGACACTTGAAGAAAGAAATTCAATTTCATTTTACTTGAACTTCCTATAGCATTTGACTTTATTACTTCCTTTTATTTGAAACTTTCACCCTTGTTTTCCGTGACCTCATCTCCATGATTTCCTTACCTCAGACTGTTTTGGAAGTCTCTCTTCTGCCAGCTCCTTAAATGTTGGCATTCTCCCAAATTGCATTTAGCTGTCTTCTCACTGTACACTCTCTTCCTAGACTAGCATTCACTCCCTTTCTACCAATCTGGAATTACTCCAGTATCCTATTCCAAATTAGTAGGACTACCATCCAGCCTCTCAACTCCTAACCTGAGAGTCTGGATTCACTTTTTACTGTCTCTGCAATATCCTCTCCTTGACATGCCCACAGCCAGTGGGTCAGTTCAGGCTTCCATCTCTCACCAATTATAGCAAGACTTTTTTTTTTTAATGTTTATTTATTTTTGAGGGAGAGAATGTGAGCTGGGAAGGGGCAGAGAGAGAGGGAGACAGAGGATCTGAAGCCAGCTCTGCACTTTAAGACCTGAGAGCCCAATTCAGGGCTCACATTCATGAGTCCCGAGATCATGACTTGAGTTGAAGTTGGACACTTAACCAACCCAGGCACCCCAATTACAGCAAGTCTTTTAACTGATCTCTCATCCTCTAGGCTTGTCCAATTCACTGTATCCTCTCTACTTGGCCACCTGAGGGATTTTTTAAAACACAAATCTGTTAAAAAATTTTTTTCTAATGTTTATTTATTTTTGGGAAAGACAGAGACAGAGCATGAGCATGAGCAGGGGAGGGGCGGAGGGAGAGGGAGACACAGAATCCAAGCAGGCTCCAGGCTCTGAGCTGTCAGCACAGAGCCAGACTCAGGGCCAGAACCCACGAACCATGAGATCATTACCTGAGCCAAAGTCGGATACTTAACCAACTGAGCCACCCAGGTGCCCCTAAAACACAAATCTATTTAACTTCTAATATCTGCCTTGGAAAAGTTTCAACTTCTAGCTGGAGTCTCAAAAAACCCTTCTCATTTTGATATTTGGGATCACCTTGCCTATTTTCGAACTATATTTACTTTTAAAGCAATTATGGCTACAAAACATATTTTGAATAACATTAGGACTTGGCAACATAACAGTAATAGTATAGCTCATAAAAGTTAGGAAGTAGCATGGGAGGAACTCACGATTTATGAGTTCGAGTTCTGCATAGGGTTCTGTGCTGATGGTGTGGAGCCTGCCTGAGATTCTCTCTCTCTCTCTCTCTCTCTCTCTCTCTGCCCCTCCCCCACTTTCTTTCTCCTCTCAAAATAAACTTTAAAAAAATAAAATAAAAATGAAATAAAACTGATGGCTCAATAAGACTTAAGTATATTATATGAAGTTAGAAGATGACCTAAAAATGGCAAGGGAATTCATCTTTCATAATGGAGGAATCAAATACTGTCTAACGTTGATAAATCAAGAGATTAGACCTGTTATGGAGGTAACCACCAAAATAGAAATTGTTGATTTAGCAATTGAGATGAAGGAACTGGGTGTCTTTCTATCTAGTTTTGAATATTTTTTTAGCCAAATACATTCATTGCTTTGAGAATAACTTTTTAAAAAGAAATACAATTAAGGCCCATTTCAATGAAAACTTTTTTTTTTTTAATTTTTTTTTTTCAACGTTTATTTATTTTTGGGACAGAGAGAGACAGAGCACGAATGGGAGATGGGCAGAGAGAGAGGGAGACACAGAATCGGAAACAGGCTCCAGGCTCTGAGCCATCAGCCCAGAGCCCGACGCAGGGCTCGAACTCCCGGACCGCGAGATCGTGACCTGGCTGAAGTCGGACGCTTAACCGACTGCGCCACCCAGGCGCCCCTCAATGAAAACTTTTATAGAATACTTTTTCAGCTATTGATTTAATTTCTCTAATTATTTCACTGTACCAAAAAATAAATGTAATAACATTGTAAAGTTTATTATACTAAAGACATAGCCAAATCACTTGCCATAAGATCACAAAATGAAATAGTCTTAATTTGAAAAGCAAGCTTGGGGGCACCTGGTGGCTAAGTTGGTTAAGCATCAGACTCTTGATTTTGGCCCAGGTCATGATTTCACGGTTTGTGAGTTCGAGCCCTGCGTCAGGCTCTTCCCTATCTGCCCCTTCCCCCAACTCTCTCTCTCTCTCCCTCAAGATAAATAAAACTTTTAAAAATCTTAAAAAAAAAAAAAAAAAGAAATATTCCAAGTGCAACTTTTACATTGGTTACTAGTCACTTAGGCAGTCCTACTGCTACATGGAAACAGAGGAAATGACAAATACCATGACAGGGCCATGAGAAGCTAGAGGAAGAAATGGAACTAATCTTCCTATAATCCTGGTAATGCTGGAGAAAAAAGCAAATAATTGAGGGTTTCTAGCTCCTAATTTGATTCTTTCTTTACTATTTTGCTAAAATTTTTGTTATACATCCATGCATCTTATTTATACTGGTCATATTCAGTAGCAAAGATACCTTTTAGTTTCAAAGGATAGGCTCATATTCTCAAGTTGGTTTTATGCACTGAATTTAGAATCTCATTCTGCTACAGTGTGTTTCCTTTTCCTTAGCAACCCTATTTGCACGAGCTTTCTCAAACTTTTTCGTCCCTATTCATTCAACTGGATCACCACCCTCTTACAGGAAGGATTTGGGGTCTAAAGGGTGGCAAACATAAACATCACACTTAATTTTGTTTGATTCACTGCCCTAAAAAATATTTTTGGTAGTACTGAATCTTGCCAATTTGATTTTTAAACATCATATTAATTCTTTTGATCTCGAATGACATCACTTCTAAGGGAGCCTTCTCTAAACCACTAGTAGGTCAGGTTAGTTCCTCCTGTAGTGTAACCCTCACCACCAAGGGATGCCCATGATGACAAGTGAGCTTGTTTAAATGACTCCTTCACTGAAGATTATGATGGCAGGAAGTAAGTCTTTCTTACCATTTTATTATTTCTTATGTGTAGTAAAGTACCTGGCACATAATAGATTTCATAGAAATGTTTTCTAGGGGAATGCAAGTAACCATGAGGGAACTGGACTTTCATCTAAGCAATTATTCTCAAATTTACCCAGATCAATTATCTAAGAAATGTGGAAATCCTTCTCTAAAGCACCTCCCAACTTGGAGAAGGAAAATCCAAGAACTTGGGGTAGAGGATTGAGGTTCAGGAAGGGAAATTGTAGGAAGTGAAATTAAAGCCAGGTGGTACACACATTGAAATAATTTCAAACCAGGTTGGCGTACCTGAAAATGAGCTAGATTTAACAACAGACGTTTTTATAGACCTATGTGACCACCAAATTTTACTTGGCCACCTATTAAGTCCAGCACCTTGGGTTAACTACCTAACCTACTTGAGTCTGTGTCCTGAAAGATGAAGACAATGGCGTTACCCAACCACAAAGAGTTGTTTTGAGGGTTTAACTAATTTTACATGTTGTGGTTCACCTATTGTCTGGATATAGGGAAATGGTCACTAAATGATAGTTATGAATATGTTTATTGCTTGTCTCCATCATTGGGATGTAAGCTTCTACATGGGCTTTGTCTCATTTAGAATTGTTTCCCCAGTTCCTAGAACAGAAGCTTGGCTTTTGATCAGTGCTTAATAAACAGATTAAATGAATGAATGATTCAAGTATAATGTTGATTCCATAAATCAAATATAAAAATAAGTCATTATTTTACAGGTAGACCTCATACTATACGTGTTTCTTTCGGTACATGGAACTGACAAACAGGAATAATCCCCCCAGATTCCCAGTTTGTTTTTAGATGAAGATTTATGTGGTCTGACAAATGGACCAAAGACAGGTTTAGTTCCAACAAGGGAAGAGTACAGGTTTAAAAAAAAAAAATTGTTTATTATTTTGAGAGCAAGAGAGAGAGAGAGAGAGAGAGAGAGAGAGAGAGAGAGAGAGAGAACAGGGGAGGGACAGAGAGAAGACACAGAATCTGAAGCAGGCTCCAGGCTCTGAGCTGTCAGCACAGAGCTGGATGCAGGGCTCAAACTCCCAGAACACGAGATCATGACCTTAGCTGAAGTCAGATGCTTAACCGACTCAGCCACCCATGTGCCCCAGGAAAGAGTACAGGTTTAAAGAACCTGTAAGTTTTTCATCTCAATATACCATATACAGTTTAGGAAATCAATTAAAGACTTACTTCATTTTTCTGTATACATTTTTAATGATTAGAAACAATCAACTATGCAGTCATAATTGCAGTTACTGGGGTCTGAAAAAGCCAGTCAATAAAAATAAAATCCATATTGAACTGTCATGAGTAGGATGTTTATCTCATTTTATTCACTGAAGTTTTTGAGAGCTTCAAACTATACGGTATGTGACCAGTGGGATGCATGTACAAGACCTCAAGTCCAAGTTTGGGACAAGTGTAGCCAGCCAAAGCATAAAGCAAAGCTAATTGTTTAGTTTACTTGGAGCCCACACCAATGTCACTTGTCCCATAAGCACTAGATCATCAGCAAGTGAGCCCATGATGACATGGTCAGCAGAACAAGAAGGTAACAACTGTAGAACCAAAAGATGATAGTAGAAATGGAGGCCTTGAGAGGCTCCATGACTTGCCTTAGGTCACAGAACAAGTTAGTGAGAAGCACAAGACTGTCAGTTCTCCAGATTTTCAGTATTGCATGTGGTCATAAAGCTCTTGCATAAATATTTGAACATACAAACCATTCAGTTTTTAGCCCATTAACCATATATCACAAATAAAGCAGGTTTTAACCTAACAAAACGAACTATTTAAATAATGTGTCCTGTATATGAGGATTTATCCCTTTTAAATGGCAACTGAACTCTACTGAATTACTGTGATATGTAAATAACAATAATAGTAAACATTTGAGTGTTTACTTTATGTCAGGCACTATTCCAATCATCTGATAAGTATTAACTCTTTTAATCCTCACAACCACCCCAGGAGTAGATATCCTCATCATCCTCCTAGAGAGGAAAATGAAGCACAGAGCGATCATACCATAAGCAGCGTGCCCAGACTCAGTTCTAGAAGTCTAGTGTCTGAGACTCTGCTCTCACTAAGTTAAACGGGTCTAACAAATTGGATATTAAACATACATATTAAAACTTCAAAGTAAGTATGTCATGTTGATTGCTAAGCTATACAAATGTTACTATTTTCTTTATTTCCCTTCATTTCATTATGTCTAACAAGTATTTTTTAAAAAAACAGCACAAAACTAAGTTCTGTCTTTATTGGAACATGTCCCGTTTTGTCTTTAAATATTCAGTAAGCGTTCCATAACCCAATTATGTAAAATGCCTAAAGAAATTTTGCTCATTCTTTTCTAATTGAGTCCACTTCATTTCCATTGAGATCACATTAAGGGGGAAACTTCTGTCCCTATATGATGTCCCACTAAAAGTTTAGAAAAGACTTTATTATAGTAAGAATTCCTTTATAAAACTGAACTATATTTTCATGCATTATATTATTAAAGTATAATTCCAGAAAACTAAAGAATAAAAAATTATTTTAAAAAGCTACTGTGGAGAAGTCGAGGGGAAAATCAGTATGTATTAACTTATAGTTTTATTAATATAAAAGAAAACTTCAAATACTGTACAGTGTGAGGTGTGCTGTAGAACACTATATAGTTATAATACACTATTACCAATTATTTATTACTCAAATGTAATATATACAGCAACCACAAAATCAGAAAATAATGGGTAACAGCCAGTGCCTTAGGGATGATAGAACATTTATACTATTTAATTGAGCAATTAAAGCACTAGCTATGTGATTTTTCTAAATATTTACATTACCACTTATTTTTACATATTCTAAAGAGTATTTCTCTCCAAAAAGTAGACTCTCCAGCTCTTGGCACTAATTCTTAAAGTCAAATAAACCTGAAATATTGATAACCTTTTCACTCTTTTATTGCCCTATCATAGGCATAAAAGGCTCAGGGACTTGTGCATTCTAAAGAAAAATATGCAATACCTTCAAATTTTAAATACTAAGTAATTGATACTCACAAGCAGATAATATCAACTAAAACTCTTTTTTTTTACTAATTTTCCTTTTCTTTTACAAGAGAATAATCATTGTATTAATATTATACTACAAAAGCATGTAGACTCCATAATTTAAAAAATTAAATGTCAGATATACAAGTAATGGCATTTTCTCCAATAATTCACAATTTTTTACAATTTCTGCTATTTTGGAACAAACGTTAAAATTCCCACAATTTAATTATCATTAAATATGAATTGAAACACAGTATCTCAAAGAATCATTAAGAATGGAAGAACTTACAGTTAACTATAAATCTTACAATAGCTCCGCTTTGTTATTTTATTTCTTAAGTAAACATTCTACTGTGGTATGTTTTCAAGTGAATAGTTCTCTTTTGCAAATTAATTTCTTATATTGTGAAGAGCCTTGAGAATGTACAATTTTGTTAAATTATATAATCTTGAACTGTAGGATATATCTACCCAACTTATGTAGAGTATGTATCTCACTACTGCTATGATAAAGGTCATTTTAAATTCGTATCAAATGCAGCTTAATTCAATTTTGCAAAGGCTTCTAGGAAAATCTTAATATGGAGATCTTGTTTTGGGAACCATGAAACTCTCAATATCTACTCTGCAGTATTTTAAGTGTGGGCCAAGTGAAATTCCTATTGAAAAATGAAGATAAAATTGTACTGATATTCTGAAATAAACACAGTATTAGATATTGTCACTATATTGATCAAAGCATAATTAATGACAGAAGTTACGAGTTTACTTCATAGCTAAAGATTAGTAATTAGCGAGTTCTAAATTTTTAAGAAAACGTTCACTAGCAGTCAGTATTAGTAGGCAGCTCCATAAAGTAACAGTTATAAATTGTGCATTTAGTAGCTAACATGTGATGTCAGTACAATTCTCAAAAACCTGTCATTAGTAATATATGAATTGCTAGCAAGTGATCTTCCCTGAGGTAAGAGACCATACACAAAAGTCTGCTCATTTCAAATCAAGTTAGATACTTAAAAAGAATGGCAATAGGGACCTGTGGCTGGGATTCACAGATGCATTTCAGATTGATGTCTTAATTGCAAGCAGTAGGCTTGATTGTGAAAACCAAACTAAAAATCATCAGAAGATATAAAGCAAATTTCACAGTCAATAGCATTTGCTAAATTTCTCTCAGGTCTTCATTCTAACATTTTCCAATAAAATACTTGAAACATAGTGAAAGGGGAAACTTAGGCTTACTTTTTAACCAGTTCCTGAGTAAACATTCTCTTGGAGTTCATTATATTCTAGCTTATAATATATGGCAGTGTCTTGTTTTCTTCAATTTCAACCAGTTTGTCGTTACCACTATTCTAAACATACACCATCTTCAACACTAATTGGGCTTTTGGTCATCATTTCAAACTTGGTATGACTACTTATAAAATGTATTACTGAAGAGAAAAATTTACAATTTTACTTTAAGTTTCAGTGAAACATCGCAAATAGAATTTAATTATAAGATTGAGTTATGGTTATGTTACATCTAGGGCTAAAAAAAATATTTTAACGATTTATGATCTCTAGCTTGAACTCAAAGTTGTGGTGACCACAAATGGCAGTACTAAAAAATAAGAAGTCTGTGGTCATGTATTTGATTATGATAACCATATGGAAGGACAAAGGATGAAAATTAAGCACTTAAATTCTTTCTAAAACTTGTGAAGATGATACCTGGCCCACTTCTCAAAACCTGCTAGTTACTCCACCTAAATTTCAACAAATTTAAAATAATTTCAGAAAATCTGACCACTCTCAAAATCAAGCCTTTTATTCTTTATCAAGGGAGAACCCAAACTATTATAATATTCATACCTAACTGGCTTCTAAATAGCATTGCTGTGGCAAGAGAAATTAATAGTGTTATCAGAGTTTAAAGCCCTTCTTCTAATGTTCACAGGTGCATTCTAATTTGACTAAATGCAAATATTTAATATAATAGGAAGATAAAATTTATTCCTGACACTTTTACTTTATGCTATGAGAGTGTATTTCTCAGTTATTAACTAAACATGCCAAGCCACAGGTGAAGAAAATATTTGTTAAAGAAAAGGTGATTATATCATTTACCTGGAAGCAGTGCATCTGCTTGCTAAACAGTTTTCCTGTATTTAAACTAATAAGAAAAAGCCAGTTTCAGTGGGTGAAAGAGCCCAAAAATAATTATAGTGGTTAATGGTAGTTCTAATTTTTAGTTTTATACCCAGAAGCCACCTATACTAACTAAATAATTATTTGGTAGCTGCAGTTCTTTATGCAAAACGAGTGCACAATATAAAAGTCCTAAATTTTCCTGCTCTTTAGGTATTAAGATAATTGAAACTAAATTTAGAAGAAAAGAGATAAAATATGGTTTAAAATGTGATGTGATAAAACCCAAATATATATCTTGCTCAGATATCACTTGCAAAATGTCTAGATTCTCCATTCTTTCCTGATTCAAAATGGAGTAGTTCATTTAGTAAGTGGATTAAGTCAGAAATACTTTCATAGAAAGAAATCTAAAACCTCCCTTCTTTGGAAACACAAGTCAAAGTACTGTATATATATATTCCTTAATGAATCAACAGGTTGAAATTTTGAAACACCTGATAATATACTTTCTGATGAACATTTTCTTAGACTGAAAACACAGTTCTGTATCTGTTACATGTGCAAACAGAGACAGCCAGGCTTTGAATGCTCTAGATAAGAGATTGTATTAACATACATTTTGTCTTTCATCCATTCAAATTCAACTTAATTTCAGTGAACAAAGGAAAAAGATGGATTGAAATGTACATTTCAGAATACAGCTTTGCAGAATAGGATAAAATAGTGCAATACCAATCTCAGGATAAACATTCTTTGTCTTTAAGGTATAATAAGCATGAAAGCTGCTTCTTGAGGAAACTGGCACTAAAGATTTGATGAATACACTATTTAAGCAAATGCCCAGTTGATCAGGGTATGATGCAGTAAAATTTGCATCCAAATCCAAGTGAAGCCAACAAATAAAGAAAATTTTATGGATGCTAAGGGAAAAAAGGAAACATTTTTGGTTCAAAGGGGCTCAAAGACATTTAGCATATACAAGCTTAAATACCATTGATCAAAATTGTAGAACAATGTAACTCATTCATAAAGATAAATTCTTATATATAAATTCTCTGTGAATCTGACAAACTCTGAAAATTAGAGATTAACTACTGCTACCATTATTTTCATATTTTCTACCACACTTTGAAATCAACTTTTCTGCAAGATTAAAGAAAAAAATTCAGTGGTACTTGACCAGGCCAGGATTAAAAAAATAATGGTAACATATTATCAACAACAGAGCACACAATTGGCTGTGTTGGCTCAGACAGCAACATTACTGAATCACATTGACTTTATCATTCTAGAATAGATATTTTCCCCCTAGCCTTGCTTAAATCAGCAAAATGTTATATCATTACACTCTATTCTCAAGATATTTTTCACCAAGAATACATATCTCTATGAATGTGTTTATGCTCACGGAAATGTCAGGATCCCAGTATCTAATAAATCCTTCTATGAATTTTAAGATACAATTTAGTTCAGATAACCTTCAAATTTACATAAATCTTTTGACACTCTAATAAATATGTGGAACGGTTATCTTGATGACATCAACATTAGCAAAATCTCATTTCCCCCTAGTTCTATCCTTTTCAGAAATCAAACATTAGCAAGAGAATTTTCATGTTTGAAACATTAAGACTTTCATGGAATTAAAGTTACAAAAACTTCCAATGAACCACATGTATGGAAGAAACTCATCTCAGCAGATCTAATAACTAATTTATAGGAATTCAGAGCCAGCCTGGGCAGCAGTATATTAAAAGCTATTGCCAATCACACACTTGCTGTCATGCACTGAATAACAAGATATAATCTTTGAATTATATACGTACAAGATTTTTTATGACTAATTGAGTTATGTGGCCCAGCCAACAAATGTTACATATTCACAATAAACATTCTGCCTTTATTATTAGCCTCTAAATAAATCAAGAGTGATCCATTGGCTCAGTTGTGTTTGTCATTTCAGCATCTTGGCTATCCATCTCTTCAGGCTCCTCCACTGAATTTCCCTTTTGTGCTTTTGACCTTGTGGCAAATGCTGCTCCCAGTGCCTCTGCCACACAGCTATCAGTTGTTTCTATATTCAAATTTTCAGTGCCACCAGTTAAGGAAAAAGATTCAGGTAAGCCAGTCTGAAGACTCCCAGACTTCACAGAAGAACTCACAACTTCTGCTTTCCTTTGAGGAAGATCAGATGGTGGCTGCTCTGTACTTTGATCCCGCAAGTGCTTGTCCATTGAAGCCTGGATAGAAGAAACCATTTCCTGCAATTTTTTTCGCTGGGCCTCAACCAAATCAGGATCAAGCTGCCTGCTGTCTCTCATTGTAACTACTCCAGGAGCTATTCGAATAAGCTCACTATTACTAGGAGCAGCTGTGAATACAGAAGGCTCTATTTTAATGGAACTAGTACTAAAGTCTGTCCCTGTGTTATGCTTCCGTACAACTGGGGCTTCCCTAGCTCTTGAATCAAGGTGTGGGTTACTGGATGCAGTTCCTAGAGAATGCCCTTTTCCCTGAAAGGCAGTTACGTTATGAAGCTGCTCAGATTTCTTTTTCACTACTCCACCACTACCTAGTTTTAATAGCCCATGTGAGGGACTGGATTCTCTACTTCTTGTAGTAGCCTCTGCTCGAACCTGACTTACAGCCTCTTTAACTAAATCTTCAACATCAGGACCGATGGGGAAATGTCCTGCAGCATCCACACACAACTCCAGTCTATCTTCAGAAGCATTATAGACAAAGGTTTTGCCAGGCAGATGTGGAAAAGTACAATGCTTGCCATCAGCCATACCTAAAGAAGGGGGAAAAAGGTGTTTAACATATTAAAATCTTACTTAAAAAGTGTAGTAAAGACCATTATAGTTGAAATAGTGAATTTGCAACAATAATAGCCAGATCAGTTTTGAAAAACAAAACTAATTTAAAAATAACTCATTATATTTATTAATAGAATTTGACACTACTAAACAAAAAGAAATATAACAGACCTTACTGTAGTTCCCCAGGGGACTTTTTTTTTTTCTTTTTTTTAAAGACCATCATTAACCTATTACAAAGTTAGGAAAAGGGCTTGCAACAAACAACTAAGTTATGGGAAAATACTAGCAAAATTAGTAAAACAACTGCTTACAGTAAAGCAGTTAGAAAATATATTTTTATTTACTAAAACTCAAATTTAAAACTCAGCAAAAACACTTATAAGGGCAAAGTGTTGCACAAATAAGCTGCACATTGTGAATTACAATTAAAAAATCATAAGTAATTCTACTGAATTACAGAATACCAGAATAAAAGTAGTTTTCTCAGCATACCTTAGGTACATACTTTTCACAAATATAAAAAAATATGTACTTTCAAAATAAGATATCCCCTAGTTAAAGTAGTAATTATGAGAGCACATTTAGGAAAGCTAAAAAAGAGCTAAAAGATCTTAATTCAATTCCTTTAAAAAAGGAATTATATTTCATGTTACTTCTCTCATTCTTCTCTGGTAAGTCACAATCACCAAAATAAGCCTGACTTATAGATGCTCCTGCGATTTACTTCTGATCGTCAACTAATACAGCAACAGAAGAACTTGAAAGCAGCGTCTCTTTCTTTTCTAGTTGAGGATCTTGACCTCACTATATGGCATTCCAAAACTGTATATTCTTTCCAGTGTACGTGTAAGAAATATGTGTGTGTTTTAAACTATCCAATATTCCTACATTTTAAATTTGTTACTCAGAGTATACTCCAAGTATACAAAAATAGGGGTATAAAACCAAAGATTTTCCATGTTAGCAACAACAAAAGAAAGATGAAGTATAGAACTCTCAACAACATGTGATGAAAATGGTATGTTTATGGCAAAATATAAAGGCAAAAGCAAACTAGTTTAAAATGAATGAAACTATTAGTAAGTGCTGTAGAAACACAGAGGTGTAGGGTAAATGAATTCAAGAATGCTTAGTGGGCATTTAGGTAGTCTCCAGTTTTGTAGGTTGTTAAGAATAGTTCTTCCTGGGGCGCCTGGGTGGCTCAGTCGGTTGAGCGTCCGACTTCGGCTCAGGTCATGATCTCACAGTCTGTGAGTTTGAGCCCAGCGTCAGGCTCTGTGTGCTGACAGCTGGGAGCCTAGAGCTGCTTCGGATTCTGTGTCTCCCTCTCTCTCTGCCCCTCCCCAGCTCATGCGCTCGCTCGCTCTCTCTCTCTCTGTCAAAAATCAATAAACATTAAAAAAAAAAAAGTTGTTTAAAAAAAAATATAGTTCTTCTTCCCTCCACTGAAAAAAAGCCACAGAGTGGTTCTAATGTATCTCACTGAATATTCCAAATAACCAGAGAAAAGAACGAAACTGCAAATGAATAAATAACATATAGTAATTTTAAACACTCATTTCAGCAGAAGTATCCATTAATACAAATCCAACTAGAATTTCCTCTTGACAGAACATTTTTGGCAGAGTTAACTGACAAAAAGAGACAAAGTTTAAAATCAGAGATGTGGTCTAAAAAGTGACTTTCAGGCCACAGCCCTGGAGTCAGTTTATTACCAATCCCCTCCCTCAAAGATCTGTAAAACTTGGCACAAGAAACAAAGGTAGCAGAGAAGAGAATTTTGAATGGTTAAGTCCAGGGATGACCCTAGGCAAAACTTTTCAAACATTCATTTCAGTAGATAACATCTACTGAGTCTCACTATGTGCCAGGAACTAAAACAGACTGTGAAGATTCAAATAAAATATAATTCTTAGGAGACAGATACAAACAGATCATTATAATACAATCAGGTAAATATATGATGGGCATACTACTCATTTCACTGATTTGAGGATTAAATGAAAAAACATGTAAAGCATATACCACAGACTGCCTAATATTAATCAGTCAGTCAAAGTTTTAATTCCTCTGTTAGATCGAAAAAGGTTTTGTAATTGTTTCCAGGCTGCTATTGTGATGCTTTTCCTTGACCCTCCCTGGAAAGAATCATAGTCCCACACATGTTCATCACAGTATTTTTTATAACAAAATACCAGAAACAATCTAAATAAGCTTTCAAGAAGAAGAGAATGCCTAAGAAAATTATGGTCTATCTCCCTAATGGAAGTAATATCCAGCTATTAATAACTGACATAAATAAGAAACCTATGATGTTTCATATATATAGTTAAATGTGCATGAATAGCAGGAAACAAATCTAAGTACTATAATTACAATCTGGCCAAAACATATACGTATAAGATAAATATTTAAAAATTATAGGTGATGTTTCCCATTTCTATATTTTCTAAACCTTTATATTATTAAAAAAATTTAAATTGTATTAAAAAATCACTGCAAATATGTTAAGGGTTGTGACCCCTTTAAGCATAATCATTTACATTTTATATAACTTATATAGTCCTTTGAATTTTAAGAATCAAAGTGTATTAAAGTTCCTATATCACATAACAATTCCATCACACTGGATACACCAAAAAATGTGTATACTAATGTTTATAGCTACATTCTTCCTTATATCAAAAAACCCAAAATGCATCAGAACAGTAGATGAATACTATTAAAATGATACAATAGAATACTATGTGGCAGTGAACATGAATGTAGTTGAATCCATCAACATGAACGAATCTGAAAAAGTGTTGCATAAAAGAAGCAAATCACAGAGAATGTATACAGCACAATTTTCAATGTCCATTTTCACAAAGTTCAAACACGTTATAAAGATACCTGTACAAGTTTTAAAACTAAATTTTTCGTTCATGTCTGCATTTATCTCTATATAAAGACCTGCATGGAAAATTACTATACTTTAAGCAAATTAACTTTAATTTTTTTAAAATTCATTTATTTTGAGAGAGGGAGAAAGAGAGAGAGGGAGGGGCTGAGAGAGGCAGAGAAGAATCCCAAGTAGTCTCCTCACTGTCAGCATGGAGCCCAATGGAGAGTTCAAACCCACGAACCGTGAGATCATGACCTGAACTTAAACCAAGAGTCAGATGTTCAACCGACTGAGCCATCCAGGCACCCCTTAAACAAATGAATTTTAAAATATCTATCCAAATATCAAGACTAGGAACATTAACAGTCTGGTTAATTAAATTGGGAAATATTCCTGTTCAAATGTAGATATAACCATCTATTTGTTAGAGTGAATTTGAAAAAAGTAAGAGAAGTATGTTCCAATTTTTGGAGGATATGGTTGTAAATTTTGGGGTGAGGAGGGCTTGATATACTTTGACTCTTTGACCACCAGATAATAACAATGATTTGCCACATAAATCTGTCCTAAAAAAAGGAGAGATCAGGGGCACCTAGCTGGCTTGGTTGGAGGAGGATGTGACTCTTGATCTCAGGATCGTGAGTTCAAACTACATGTGGGGTGTAGAGATAACTTAAATAAATTAATTAAAAAAAAAAAAGAGGTAAAACTTTGCCACAAATATTAGAATTGTATTTCGAACAGTAAAATAATTTTCTGACAATGACCCATTTCAAATGGCTGTTGTAGTCAAAAGAATTTTAATTATTCTGCAAATGCCAGCTGAAATTCTAATAATAATAACAAACATTAGCTAATTATTTATTAGGTGCCAGGCCCTTTGCTAACTGTTTCATGTGCAGGATCTCATTTGATCCTAACAATCTCTAGACTATAATATCCACTTACAAATGAAGAAACTGAGACTTAGAAGTCACACAGGTAGGGGCCCCTGGGTGGCTAGGCAGGTTAAGTTTCAGACTCTTGATTTCAGCTCCGATCATGATCTCACGGTTTGTGAGTTCCAGCCCTATGCACTGACAGCGCGAAGCCTGCTTGGGATTCTTTTCTCTCTCTCTCTCTCTCTCTCTCTCTCTCTCTCTCTCTCTCTCTCTCTCCCACCCTCCCTCCCCCCCGTCTCTCTTAATAAATAAAGTTAAGAAAAAAAGTTTAAAAAAACTTTTTAAAAATAGTAGTAATGGGAGTAAATGGTAGAACCAAAATTTGCTATCAGATGTTCTTACTTCAGAGCTCTAAACTACTTCCTAATAAGGATAAGTAACACCGGTAACATTTAAAAAACTATAATGGCTCTATTGAGAAATAATTCACATACAATTCACCCGTTTTAAGTGTACAACTGAATGGTTTTTTGTATAGTCACAGAGTTGTGCAACTGTTACCACAATCACTTTTAGAACATTTTCATCACACTAAAAAGAAACCCAAACCCATTAGCAATCATTCTCATTTTCTCCCCTTTCCCTAACTCCCAGCCCTAGGCAACACTGATTTCTGTCTCTCTAGGTGTGCCTATTCTTGACATTTCATATAAATGGAATAATAGAATGTGTGGTCTACTGTGACTGGCTTGTTTCATGTAGCATAATATTCTCAAGGTTCATCCATGATATAATACATACCAGTACTTCATTCCTTTTTATTTCTAAATAATATTCCATTGTATGAATATACTAAATCTCACTTATCCATTCATCAGTTGATGGAAATACTGGGTTGTTTCCACTTTTGGCAGTTATGAATAGTGTTATTATGACCATCTGTGTACAAGTTTTGTGTGGACAAGTTTCATTTCTCTTGGTTATACACCTAAGAGTAGAATTGCTGGGTTGTAACCATGTTAAATCTTTTGAGGAACTGTCAGACTGTTTTCCCAACTCACTGTACCATTTTACATTCCTACCAGCAATACGAGGGTTCCAGTTTCTCTACATCTCCTTGCCAATAGTTCTTATTATCTGCCTCTTTAATTATAGCCATACTAGTGAGTGTGAAGTACTACCTCGTTGTGGTTTTGATTTGCATTTCTCTGGTTAATGATGCTGAGCATCCGAACATCAGTTCATGTACTTACTGGCTGTATATATATTTTCTTTGGAGAAACATCTATTCAGATTTTGCCCATCTTTTAATTGAGTTATTTGCCTTTTTACTGATGAGTTCTTTATATTCTAGATGCAAATCTATTATCAGGTACATAATTTGCAAAAATTTTCTCCCATTCTGTGGGCTGTCTTTTCACTTTCTTGATGGTGTCCTTTGTAGCACAAAAGTTTGCTTTTTATTTTCCTACTTTTTTCTTTCGTTGCTTGTACTTTTGGTGTCATATCTAAGGTTTTGCCAAATCCAAAGTCAGGAAGTTTTAGGCCTATGTTTTTTTCTAAGAGTTTTCTAGTTTTACTTCCTATACTCTGGTGGTGGATACAATTGGTGTGAGGTAGAGGTCAAATTTCATTCTTTTGTGTGTAACTATCCAGTTATCCCAGCACCATTTGTTGAAAAAATTATTCTTTCTTTATTAAATTGTCTTAGCATTACAGCTAACAGTTTAAAAATAATTTCAAACCAGAAACATATAAGTATTCAGAAAATAATCAAGAGTCATCCCCACAATCACCCACCTCCTCCCTCCCACACACAAAAAACTGAGGGAAGTTACTTTCAGTTGCATGAAAGACACTGCATACTTACCCTAATTACTGAAAACACCATAATCAATCCTAATTAAATACTAACTTTTAAAAAAACTATTAGCTGGTATCAATATAGTTCAGGATGTAGAATAAAGTGAAAATGGAAAGTTAAAAAGAAAAGGATTAAAAAAAGAGGGGAGGATGTTAAGAGAGAAATTTATAGCTTTAAATTTAAATAATTCTACCTTTATTAGAAAATAAAAATAGAGAAAACCTATGAAACCAAAACCTGTTTCTTTGAAAAGATCAATGAAACTGATAAACCATTAGCTGGATTGGCCAGCAAAACAAGAGAGGCACAGATTTACCTATATCAAAATGAAAGAGCTAGAGACTTTACAGATATTAAATAGATAGTAAGGGAAGATTATAAATAATTTTATGCCAATAAAATTGATAACTTGGATGAAATGGATAGATTTATTGAAAAATAAAACTAACAAAGCTTACTCAAGAAAAAAGACATAACCTTAAGAGGACTCTATTAAAGAAATTAAATTCATAGTTTAAAATGTCCAGCAAAGAAAATTCCAAGTACAGATGGCTTCATTGATGGATTCTACCAAATAGTTAAGAAAGAAATAATATCCTCTAGAAAACAGTATGGAGGTTCCTCAAAAAGTTAAAAAACAGAACTACCCTACAATCCAGTAATTGCACTACTAAGTATTTATCTATACAAAAAAACAGACTCAGAGGGGTACAGGCACCCCAATGTTTATACCAGCATTATCAACAACAGCCAAACTATGGAAAGAGCCCAAATGTCCATCAACTGATCAATGGATGAAGAAAATGTGGTAAACACACACACACACACACACACACACACACACACACACACACACACACTGGAATATTATCCAGTCATAAAAAAGAATGAAATCTTGCCATTTGCAATGACATGGATGGAGCCAGAGTGTGAAGTAAGTCAGGGAGAGAAAGACAAATACCATTATGATTTAACTCATACATGGAATTTAAGGAACAAAAGAGATGAAAGGATGGGAGGGACAGAAAAAAAGAGAGAGGGAAACAAACTGTAAGAGACTCCTAATGATAAAGAACTGAGGGCTGGGGCGCCTGGGTGGCGCAGTCGTTAAGCATCCGACTTCAGCCAGGTCACGATCTCGCGGTCCGGGAGTTCGAGCCCCGCGTCGGGCTCTGGGCTGATGGCTCAGAGCCTGGAGCCTGTTTCCGATTCTGTGTCTCCCTCTCTCTCTGCCCCTCCCCCGTTCATGCTCTGTCTCTCTCTGTCCCCAAAATAAATAAACGTTGAAAAAAAAAAATTAAAAAAAAAAAAAAAAAAAAAGAACTGAGGGCTGATGGAGGAAGGTGGGGGAGGAATGAAAGAGATGGGTGATGGGTATTAAGGAGGGCACTTGTTATGATAAGCACTGAGTGTTGTACATAAGTGATAAGTCATTGAATTCTACTCCTGAAAGCAATACTGCACTGTACGTAAACTGACTAGAATTTAAATAAAAATTTGAAGGGAAAAAAAAGAAATAATATCAGTTATTACAAAATCTACCTGAAAACAAAAGAGAAACAAACACTTCTCAACTCTATTTTATGAAGCCAATATTACCCTGATTAAACGGTCATTACAAGACAACTACATTCTGGGGTATCTGGGTGGCTCAGTTGGTCAAATGTCTCTCTTGATTTTGGCTCAGGTCACGATCTCTCGGTTCATGGGATCGAGCCCTGTGTTGGGCTCTGCTCTGATAGTGTGGAGCCTGCTTGGGAATCTCTCTCCCATTCTCTCTGCCTCTCCCCAACTTATGCTCTCTGTCTCTTTCTCTCTCTCTCTCAAAATAAATAAACATTAAAAAAAATTACATGCCATCATACCCACATAAGTCACAAAACACTCAACAAAATAAGTGATTTGAATCCAGCCGCAAAGTTGACTCAACATCCAAAAATCAATATAATTCACCCTATCAATAAACTAAAGAGAAAAACCATAAGATCATCTCAATAGATGCAGGAAGAGAGCACCTAATAAAATTCAACATCCATTCAAAATATAAATTCTCAGTAAACTACCAATTGAAAGGAATGTCTTCAACCTGAAAAACCTAGAGGCTGAATGCTAATGCCTGCCCCCAAAGATCAGGAACAAGGCAAGGATGTCTGCTGTCACCACTCCTATTCCACAATGAACTTATTATAGCCAGTGCAATAAGGCAAGAGAAAGAAATACAAGGCATACTAACTGAAAAGGAAAAAAATAACTTTTTTACTTGCAAAAGATATGAAAACCTACATAGACAATCCCATAGAATCTGATCAAAAGCTACTAGAATATGTGAATTTAGCAAGTCACAGGATACAAGGTCAATGCATAAAAATCAATTTTCTATGCACTAGCAAAGAACAAAAGGAAACTGGAATTTTTAAAAAGCATCTTTTACAAGCATTCCCAAAACATGAAATATTTAGGATTTCCAAGAATTATATACTGAAAATTACAAAATTTTGATTACAGAAATTAAAGAACGCTTAAATAAATGGAGAAATACAAAGTTTTCATGAAATGAGAATTGATGTAAAAATATCAATTATCCTCAATTTGATCTATATAGTCAACAAATCACAGTAAAAATCCCAGATTTTTTTTATAGAAACTGACAGGTTGATTCTAAAATTTATATGGATAAGCAAAGCACCTAAAATATCCAAAAAAAATTTTTGGTAAAGAATAAAGATGTTTGCAATGACACAGACAGAGCTAAAAAGTATTATGCTAAGTAAAATAAGTCAGAGAAAGACAAATACCATGTGATTTCACTCATGTGGAATTTAAGAAACAAGTGAGCAAAGGGAAAAAAAGGGGGGTGAGGGAGAGGCAAATCAAGAAACAGACTCTTAACTACAGAGGACAAACTAATGGTTACCAGAGGGGAGGTGGGTGGGGGATGAGTTAAATAGGTTTGGGCATTAAGGAGTGCACTTGTTGTGATGAGCACTAAGTGTTGTATGGAAGTGTTGAATCACTATATTGTATACCTGAAACTAATTATTACATTGTATGTCAACTGGAATTTAAATTAAAACTTTTAGAAAATAGAAAAAATAAAAATAAAAATGGAAGACTCATACCAACTGATTTCAAGAATTACTATAATGATACTGTAATCAAGACTACAGTACTTGTTAAAGGAGAGACATATAGATCAACAAATCAGAAAATAGTATCTAAAAACAGACCCACATATACATGGTCAATTGATTTTTAAAAATAATTTTACTGATGCTATATTTTGCATATACCCTTTTCAAGTGTATAACCCATGGTCAGTTGATTTTTGATGAAGCTACCAAAGTAATTCAATGGACAAGGCATACTGTTTTCAACAAACAGTGCTGGCACAATTGGATGTCCATACATAAAAAAATGAACCTCAACTCATACCTTGTGACATATAAAAAAATCAACTTGAAATAGATCATAAACCTAAATATAAAACCTAAAACTATAAAAACCCCTAGAAGAAAACATAGAAGAAAAATTTTGTGACCTTTGATTAGGTAAGGATTGTTTGGATAGGGCACAAAAAGTATAAATCATGAAAGAAAAAAATTGTTAAATTGGTTATCAAAATTGAAATCTCTGATCTTCAAAAGATACTGTTAAGAGAATGAAAACACCAATTACAAACTGGGAGAAAATATTTGCAGAACACTTACCTGATAAATGATGTGTGCCTAGAATATATAAAGAACTCTCAAAACTCAACTTAAAATAAAGATTCAAGCCAATTTAAAGATGAGCAAAGGATGGGGTGCCTGGATGGCTGTCAGTTGAGCGTCCGGCTTTGGTTCAGGTCATGATCTCACATTTCATGAGTTTGAGCCCCACATAGGGCCCACTGGTGTCAGAGCAGAGCTCACTTCCGATCCTCTATCCCACTCTCTCTGCCCCTACCCTAATCACACTCTCTCAAAAATAAATAAAACATTTTAAACAAATGAGCAAAGGAAGAAGTAGGAAGCAAATAAGCATATGAGAAGATGGTCAACATCATTGGATATTAGGGAAATGCAAATTAAAACCACTATGAGATAGTACTATAAACCTATTAAAATCGTTTTAAAAACAAAAACTGATACTACCAAGTGTTGGTAAAGAAAGATACAGAGCAACTGGAACTCCAATGCAGTGCTAGTAGGAATAAAAAATGATCCCGCTACTTTGGAAAATGGTTTGGAAGCTTCTTATAAAGATAAACATACACTTACCATATGACTCAGCAATCCCATTCATAGGTATTTACAAAAGGGAAGTGAAACATATGTCCACACACAAAGACCTGTTCACAAATGTTTATGGTGGCCTTATCCATAGTAGACCGAAACTGAAAATAATCCAAATGTCCTTCAATTGGTTATGGATTTTTAAAAATGTGACATATCCATGTCCAATGGAGTATTACTCAGCATAAAAAACAATGAACTACTAATATATGCAACCAGATAGATGAATCTCAAAAGCATTAAGCTAAAACAGAAATTGGCAAATTTTTCCTGTAATGGAACAACACAGTAAATACTGTTTTCAGACTATATAGTCTCTGTTACAACTATTCAACTCTGCCATTGTAGTGTGAAAGCAGCCATAGACAATGTGAGTATGGCTGTGTTCTTTTTGGCTGTGTTCTGATAAAACTTTATACACAACGGGCAGCAGACCTGATATGGCCCACAAGCAGTAGTTTGCCAACCCCTGTGCTAAATCAAAGAAGCCAGACACAAAGGGTTGTATTAAATTAATCCATTTATATGGCAATAATGAAAAAAGCAAACATAAAGAGACAGAAATAAAATCAGTGGTTGTCAGGGCCTAGGGGTAGGGGTAAGGGATTCATTAGAACGGAGCACAAGGCAACTTTTTGGAATGATGGAAATGCTCTGTATCTTGACTGTGGTGGTGGCTACTGGGCTGTATATGTTTGTCAAAATTCATATTACACTGAATACCTACAAAGGGTGAATTTTATTATATGCAAATATGCTTCAACAATCCTGTCTTAGAAAGAAAGGAATGAAAGAAGTAAGATCAAGGGAGAAAGGAAGGAAGCCAGCCATTCTTTGGTCCCTGATTCAAATAAAATAAAGGAAAAAAAAAAAATGGAGACAATAAAAAATCAAGGAAATTTAAACACTCACTGGATATTTGGTGATGTTTTAAAAATTATTTTTCATATTTTTAATATGTGATAATATATTGTAATTTTTTAAGGAAAGTTCTTACTTTTAGAGATACATACTAAAGTTCTTACAGATGAAATTATATTATGTCTGGATTTCTTTTAAAATAATCCAGTTGATGTAAATAGAAATGTACTGAGAATTGCTGAAGACAAGTGGTGGGTTAACAGGGGTTCATTATATTATTCTTGCTACTTTTACATATGTTTGAACATTTCTACAACAGCCAAGTTGGGTTGTTTTTGTAAGAAGGAAAAAAAGTGTGTAAGAGATAAAATCCATAAATAGTGACTGTGCACTTAATGTCTACAGAGGTCCGGTAGGTGGAAAAATGAGAAAAGCCAGAGTGATAAAGTCTGGGGCCAAAATTATTCACATCAAATCTTTGAAAAAACATGTGAGATCCAAACACACACACACACATTGCCAACATTTCTCTTAAGACCTTAAAACTCTGAAGTTGCATACTTGCATATATCTTTACAAACAATGCATATACAATATGAGAAGTTAAATACATAAAATGAACTATTTCTTAAAATCCAGAAAACACTGAGGTATATAATAAGAATAGCCAAAACACAACAACAACAACAACAACAACAACAAAAATACTGTATTATCTGGTTCTGGAAGTCACTAGCATTACAATCAATTCTGCTTCTAATTTCACAATTTGTCCTTAGAATCATATACATAATTTAATAAGAAAATAGGAGCAAGAAAGTGATAGGAGACTTTTTGTAATATTATAGCAGAAAATATAGCTGACCATATCAAGAGAATAATCCACTTTAATTAGGCAGACTGCTGAAGAATATATACCTAAAATAAATGTTGGAAATAGCCTTATTTTTATTTAATTTTTTTGTTTCAGAGAGAAAGCAAGCATGAGCAGGGGAGAGGGGCAGAGAAGACAGAAAGAGAGAGAATCTTAAGTAGGCTCAGTGTCTGTCACATAGCTCAACAAAAGGCTTGATCCCATGACCCTGGGATCATGACCTGAGCCAAAATCAAGAGTCGGATGCTCAACCAACTGAGCCACCCAGGTGCCCTGGAAATAGCTTTTAGAAGAATACTATCTGATCTTTCTTAATCTTGTAATAGCTTAAATGGAGATATTATCTAAGAATAAAATCATATATTAACTATACCCATGGTTTTCTTCATAATATTGTAGAACACTCCACCCTGCTGGAACATGTGAGGAAGCCCCTTTGCATAAGACCATACATCTTCTCCTGTAAAATAAAAACAAACAGTATTAGCAACAAACAAAAGAATTCCACCCAGGATTGCTTAATGATTAACCTTGAACAGAGATTGCAAGGTAGATCTCCTAAATAAGTGATGCAGCTTGGTATAACATAAGGAGATGATATGGAGTGATGGGACTGCGGTAAACTAGAAAACCCATGACCTATCTAAAGGTGGCAGCCACTGACTGCCAAGTGCTATCATAGCAGAGTGTAAGCCCAATGCTTTAAGACCATCTGGCTTTTCAGAAGCCAGAAAGCTAGGTTTTTCATGTGAATTCTCCCTATTTTTAAATGTAAACACTAATTCAAAAATGTCTTTAAAACTGCATGAGTCAATACTGGGCATATGAAACAAAATATATCTGAAGACTCAATCCAACTCAAAGGAAAGTATTTCTCAACACTGAACTAAACCAACAGAGAGAGTGATAGGAAGATATTTATTTTTAACAAGTAGAATACAGAACATTCTATATTTATGTTAAAACTAAACAAAAATAGATGGAAGAGGCTAGGGAGAAAAGTCTATAGGTAGACTGAAGATAAGTAATTGATGTTGTATTGTGTTGTTCCAAAGTTGACTTTTTTAAATAGAAATTTAGAGGGGAAATGACTTGTTGAAGAGATTTAGAATAACCTTTGAAGTCCACAAAATGTCCCCAAGCAAATCACCATTTCACAAAAATATTTTTTCAAGAACTTCCTTTGACAGTGACTATTCAATAAGAAGGTTCAAATAAAAAGTTAAGAATGATAATCACTGTTCAAAAAGGCAATAAAGAATGGAAAGAACATAATAGTTACTTCTGGTAACTACAGGAATGGTTGTTTTTGTTTCCTTATACTTTCACTATTTTCTCATCTGATAATGTACATGTACGATCAGAATTTTTTAAGTTAATCTTAACAAAGAAAGGTTTTTATTTTTCCTACTAGAAGATTATACTGGGTCTGAGTTTTGAATGGAGGTTACTGATGATGAGGCTTAATCACTATGTACATGCAATCTCTCAGAGCTCTAACCCCTTCCCACATTTATAAACAAGAATAGGAATTTGCATGGCAGTTGGCTAAAGTTATTCAGTACATCAGTTTAAAGTATGCAAATTTTAAAAGGCCAGGCACTTAAAGTTTCGGTTGAATAGAACATTTACTTACACACAAACACTTCATTCATTAATGATACAGTATTACCAGAAAATGGCTAAATTTAAGGGTGGGCATACAAATTTAAAATTTTAATATTAATAAAATCCCCAAATACAGAATGTTAATAACTTCTAGTAGAAGTTCTGGTTGCTGAGTTTATCATTAGACTTCATTTGGATGAATTATTTCTATGATAACCTTTCATTTACTTATCAATATTACTTTGTACTATTTTATAAAATATCAGAATACAATTTATTTGGAAAACGTAAAAAATTATAATGGTAGCACTTAAGTTTTTTTGGTAAAAGTCTGAACAGGTCTCAAATTAGGGAACTCTTCAGAATTGACCACCATTAAATACTAGCAAAAAAAAAAAAAAATGACATTTCTTAGTGCTTTACATAACTTAACTATTCCTATTCCTTAACTATTCTGGAACTCTAACCAATTAGAACTCTATTGGAGTGGTTATTAATCTTGTTTTCATTCTGTCCCTCTAAGGATCCTTCTTTTTTTTAATTGTTCCTAAGGACCCTTTTAAGACACTATATTCCTATGCTGCCTCCTTCATTACATTTGAATACTACAGATATACAGATATACTGTTTGTCTATGTACTACATCAGAATTTTATTCATTAAAGTTTTTTTTACTCTCTCCATCTCCCAAGAACCAAATTCACCCCCTTTGAGAGCAATATGTGGCCCCACTGAGTATGCATGCTCTGTTGCTTAAGGGAAGGATAAATAAATCAAAACCTCTATTATCTACCCAGCTTTGAGCTGGAACTTTACAGTTTCATTTTCTCATCACAACTAAGTCCTATTTTACAGAAAAAGAAACAAGCTCAGAGTTTAAGCAATTCTCCCAAGATCAAACAGCTAGTAAGTGGCAGAGCCAGGATTTGAATCCTGTGTATCATTCCAAAGCTTAAACCTACCCTTTCCATTGATATTAAACCTCTACCAGAGGTCAAATTGTGTTACTACAAATTTGACAGAACTATCCGCAGTCTTTTCTTACAGAAATCCATGGCATCAACAACTGGTTAGGAGGAAAAAGTAGGCAAATTATTTCCTTTGGTATACAGATACTTCCATTTGTTGGCAATAGAACCAAAAAAAGAAATTAGAGGTCAGGAAAAATGGATTGTGACATTCTGCACAAGAGCCCCATTAGCATCATATGGCTCTCCACTGCATTTGTCTCCATCAATTCTACAATTAATTGCCCTGGTTCAGGCCTGTCTCCTATTCGAATTACTGCCACCATCTCCTTAACTGGTTTTCCCTCCAATCTTGTTCTCAAATCCCTCCTCCATAATACCTTCAGAGTTGCACCTTTAATGGTTCCCCCAAAAACATAAGGTAAAGTCCAAGCTCCTTTTTCATGGCAGATAAGAGTAATCCTTGCATTCTCTCCTATCCCACATCTCACATCATACCCTAACTTGAGTTTTACAAAGCAACACCACCAAAATGCTCTCTGGTTCCCAATGGCCAATAATTGCTATATATTCTTTAAAACTCAATTTAGGTGTCACTTTCTCTAGCATTCTTCAGAGTGGTGGATAGGTAGGTACCTTCCTTGCTACTCCTATGCATATGAGTACCACAGCCCTCATCACACTACAGGGTAATTTAGTGTATTTTTCTGTTTCCCCTTCTAGACTAGCCTTTCAAAGTCAGGAAAAGGTCACTGGTCTATCTGACTTTCTATTTCCAGGGCCTGGCACGGTGCTAGGTAGACAGTATCATTCTTAACATTCATTGAATGAATGTACATGAATGAACAGTATAAATGACGTTTTTCCTTTTAACAGTGCCTCAAATAAGTTCAGAAAAACTTAACTGAAGCAGCACCATGATAACTGTTCTTCAGTGTCAATACTGATAAAATATAACTAATGGAACCATCTATACCTCTTCATGGATCTAATAAAAAAAATCACAGCAAAAACAAAGGAAAAGACTTTTAGGTACAAACTTCCAGTTATCAAATAAATAAGTCATGGGAATGTAAAGTACAGCATGGTGACTATAGTTAATACTGTATTGTCTATTTGAAAGTTACTAAGAGTAATCTTACAAAAAAGGGAAAGAATTATTTTTCTACCATTTCATTAGAAAGCAAACTCTAGGAGAATAGGAAAAGCTTGGTAAAACATTGAACAAATATTGTATTAATTCATATTGTTAGTCCTCAATTAATTTTACTTTTATTTTATTAAAAATTTTTTTTTAATTTATTTATTTTAAGAGAAAGAGAAACACAGCACACAAGCAAGGGAGGGGCAGAGAAAGAGGGACAGAGAGAGAATCCCAAGCAGGCTCCACGCTGTCAGTGCAGAGCCCAATGTGGGGCTCGAACTCACAAACTGTGAGATCATGACCTTAGCTGAAGTCCGAAGAGCCGGATGCTTAACCAACTGAGCCACCCAGGTGCCCCAATTTTACTTTATAATTCATTTGTTTCTCCACAGTGAACAGTAAAATATTTATATTCAACATATTGTGTGTATGTATAAATGTAGAAAAAAGTCTGTATCACCATCAATAATCTCTGTCCAAACTTTGTCTTCCTCCTAAAAATCTTCAGTTTTCCTAAGTTATATATGGCAGTGATATTACAGATGGTTTTTCTTTTGGTTTATCTGACTTTTTTCCTCCTTAAGAAGCAATATTTAATTTTTAAAAAGCATGTTAAAATGAAACATTTTTAAAATTTTCATTTTTCTAACTTTTACTACTAATAAAATCATGGGGTTAAAAGTGGGCTTTACGCTCATCATTCCAATCTTTTTTTTATTTGGGGAAGAGGGGCAGAGGGACACAGAGAGAGAACCCCAAGCAGGCTCCACACTAAACAATGTGGGGTTCAATCCTACAACCCCAGGATCATGATCTGAGTTGAAATAAAGAGTCAGACGCTCAACAGACTAAGCCACACACAGGCACCCCCATCATCCTAATTTTCTAACTAGATTTTTAAAAAGGCAACTTGAAGTTTCTACTTTGCAATTTATAAAGTGAGCAAATTTTAAATTCTAACACCTATGTGAAATTTATTTATGTGTTTTTATTGAGGCATAATTGACAATGTTACATTAGTTTCAGGTGTATAACACCGTGATTTGACAACTCTATAGGTTATGCTACACTCAACATAAGTGTAGCTACCACCATACACTATTACAATACCGCTGACTATAGTCCCTAGGCTTTAACTTTCATCCCCATGACTTTTTCATTCTGCAACTAGAAGACTGTACCTCCCATGCCCCTTCACCCATTTGGCCCACTTCCCATCCCCACGACCATCAGTTTGTTTTCTGTATTTATGGGTCTGTTTCTGCTTTTTTGTTTTGTTTTTTAGATTCTGCATACATGTAAAATCATATGGTATTTGTCTTACTCTGTCTTATTTTACTTAGCATAATACCCTCTAGGTCCATCCATATTGTTGCAAATGGCAAGATCTCGTTCTTTTTTTATGGCTGAGTAATGAAATGAAATATATTTTTAAATGCCCCTCCTTTATATTTTTAAAGATGCCCAAAGGTACTAAACATTAACTCTGAACTCCCATATCTATGACCATAAAATAAACTGGCCAAAATGTAAATTTAAACTAGGAACATGGGACTGTTTCTACTAGAAATACTCCTAAGGGTATTCATTAGCTAAAAGAACCATTGCCATCACTCCACCCTTCTTGCAGATCCTCCCATCTAAAAATGTATCTACTTTATCAGTAGTCAAAACCATTTCTAAGAAAGGCATGCCTGTTTTTCTCCTTATACTGAATCCCTGAAGTATATCCAGCCCATACAACTTTTAGCAGCATCATTAGCATTAAATGATGTATTTATCACACACACACACACACACACACACACACACACAGTCTCTGGGGAGTAAAAATGTTACAGGCAACTATCATATTTTACTTTATACACACTTAAATTCTTTGAATTTTTAAAAATATTATCTTATAACTGAAAAATATGAAGGAAAATAAATATCAAAGTAGCTAAGCGCAGAAAGGAGCAGAATCAATGTTTAACTTAATCTTCAAAGTATGATAGTATAAATTCATGTATAGACTACTATCTCTGCCTTTGAGTAGTTTATAATAAATACGGTGGGGTAAGCAAATGAATAAGTAAACCAACAAATAAGATAATGGAAACCTGTAATAGGTGCTATAAGAGAAATGAACTGGGTACCATGAGAGAGGGGGCCTACTTAGAGTGGTTAGCAAAGGTCTCTCAAACCCTTAGAAAAGGTAGTCAGGAGAAAGCCTCTCTAAGGTGGTATTTAAGCCTACACCTAAACGAGAAGGAGCCAACAATTCAAACAGCATAATGCTTGATGAACTATTTTCATAACAGCTCAGTTCACATCTGGTAATTCACAAAGTAATTTCTGCATTTTGAAATTTGCAATTTTATAAATAAGCCCTGTCATTTTCCATTTTCCAGTCCTCTCCAAACTAAACATCAATAGTTCTCCAGCACTCTTTACATAAGGTTGTGTGTATATATAACTATCCCCAAACTGACATTTTTACCAACACATCAGTTTTTATTAAGAATGTCTTCTGCATAATTCAAATACAGTTATAAGAAAATTAGAGGTAAAAAAAACTAATGTTTAATACAGGGACTAATACAGGCCACGCAGTGTCTTAGTACACTACAGCAGAAAGTCTCTCAAGTGCTACACTATGAAATCAGCAAAACACTCTTTTTATGCTCAAATTTTGTGTTGGGAATAGAAGATTTAAAGAGATTTGTGTATTGAGAAGGGAAGCAACATAAATGTTGGCGGTAAAGAGGAAAGGGATCATAACAAGAAGACACTACCTTACTGAACTCATTGCAGTCAACAGTCTAGTACTCAGATATTCAGGTTGAGAAACCTCAAACTAAACTCAAAAAGTGACCAATTATAAACCAGAACTACATTTTACTAATTTTCATTATAAAATATATTATTATGCTAATCAGACTTTTACAGTACTGATCATAATCTCACCCTTGCCAATTTATTTATCTACAATGGAGAACACAGTCTTCTAAGTGAAGACTACAGGTATGCTCTCACCTGTACATCAATACTTAGGAAGTTAAATGAATGATCAGAATACTTGATGAATACAGAATCCCTAAACGGATACAGTTCTTTCAGCCAGGCCATGGTGGGGACTGATCAAATATTCCAGCCCCTAGAGATTATCTTTCTAGTTACCAGAATTTTCATGAACCCCAGATGATGTATCTTTTCCCTTTGTAGTGTATAAACAGTGCCAAATTCTGCTTTTCAACTCTTTTTCAATGTTCAATGCTGACCATCCATTCCATTTCTGCTGACACAGCCTTTCTTTAGACATGTTAATGTCATCTATTTAATCCAATCAAAAACATTCAGAGTGCCTACAACCTGCTGGGCACTATACTAGGTACTGAGCATCCAAGGTTAGATAAGAAATGAGCCACATCCTCAAGAGTTTATCTTCTACTGAGGAAGACCTTTTCTTTTCCTGTTTTTGACCTGGGAGATTGCCAGTTTTTAAACTACCTCCTGCATGTATCTAATTTTATCCATTCTTTGCTGATGTTATTTGATTTTCACAGTTCTAGGAGGATTTTACTGTTGCCCTGTGTATCAACCACAAAAGGCATTTTGTAAAGAGGCAACTGAAGTATCGGGGAGTTAAGCAGCTTGCCTGAATCACTAAGTTTAAATAAGTAGTGGAGCCAAGATTCAAATTCTAGGTCTTTCTGACTCCAAAGATCACACAATCTTTCCTATATTTCATGCAGTCTCTAAGAAACTAAAAACTCTAAGAGATAGAAATACACAAAGTGCCTAGTACATTTCTTGACATATCCCCCGATTTGATGGCTATGTCTGCCAAAATAAACTCTACAATATCAATATCAAGTTATTAATGTGTACAGGGCTTTTAGATCTCCTATTAACTTCTAGGCCCCCAAATTTAACAAGCCAGGAATAATCTTTATTTTGGTAGGTCAAGGCCCAACTCACTGATACTTCGTACTCTTAGAAAACAGAATCAAAACCCAGATCACTTTTCTAGTTAAAAACTCTAATCTCAGCAAAAATAAGGCTCTTCTAATATGTAATATAAATTTTAACTCTACTTTAAGCCTTAGTAAAGCATATTAACAGTGATTTAAAAACAAAGAGTAAGCAAACAAAAATAATGTAAAAAGTGCACCATTGGATCATATCCCAAATCATCTAAAGCTTTAGTTTACATATCTGGTTGATATTTTTAATTTATGCTGAATTATTAAAAAGAAATGCTTCTTAAGAAACACATTAACATCCACCTCTGTTTCTTGTATTTCTCGGGAGTTATAATAGTACAATATGTTTGAAAGCAAAGAGTCACTGAGCAAGGAAATTACTTAAACACAAATCCTAATGTACAAATAAAAATGTGATGAACTAGGAAAGGAAGAACAGGAAATGGAGGACAGAGACTATTAGGTGGGAGTGCAGTGAGAATATAAACACCAGAAACTGCAATTCATCAAACAGGAAGTCCTGAAATCACATGACATGCAGGAAAAGAAAATTTTAAAATAAATGAAAAGGGACAAAGTGACCAGGCTCAATACAGCCCTGGGAGGAAAATATTTTAAAAGACTTTAAATAGATACATTATAAGCTATTAAAAAAATATGAGAATAAGTTATATTTAAATAATCTGGTGACAGTTAACGGACTACTTTCACTTTCTTAGTTGTCCTAATGCTTACTCAATGGAGAATCATGCTAACATCCATCTATTTAGGAGGAAGAAAATAATCTCTTCCTAAAATATTTATATAATCAAATCGTTTTTATAATGATCACAGATTGTTTTTCATGAAGACAACAGAAAAATATTCACAATTAAGAAATACCATCTGAGTTAAAATGATCTTACCCATTAATGTTGCTAAAAGACACAAGGAGTACATTTCTTTGTCAGCTTGCTCCTGAAGTTCCTTGGATAGTTTACCAGTAACAGCAACCTCTTCTTGTTTCACAGTGTGGGCAGAGTGTGCTGCAGCAGACTGACCACCTTCCGCTTTACTTTTTAGAATCTCTATTGTAATTCTGTCACCATGCTGTAAAGGAACCGGCTCCTTTTCCATTCCTGCCTGGGGTGGCATTAACTCTTTAGGAGGAAAGCCATATCGAATACACTGTAAATATGGAGGAATGTTAAATTCTCTGGCTATGCTTTCTTGAAGTTCAAAAAAGGTTGTTGAAGATTTAAGTGTAACCATGGACTGTCGTCCATCATTAGTTGTTATTCGGATCTTCTTTTCCTTTGAAGTTGTTGGTGAATATGGAGCCTTTGTAGGGGTAGCAGGTGCAGAGGACGGACCATCACGAATGGTACTAGGAGAAACAGTCCTGGGTTGCCCTTTTTGTTCTTGTTTTAACTTCTCTGTTTTCCGTTTCTGCATTACAGCAGCCTGTTCCGTAATATTCTGTTGAATAGTTCTTTCAGTTTTACTCATGTTTAACTCCTCCTTGTGCAAAGTTTTTGTTTTCTGTCCAGTAAGAATAATTTTAGTTGGGAGCTGAGACTCTGACTCTTGTCCTTGTACATCTCCAACTCTTTGGGCGTGAGCACCATCTATATTTACAGGAGTATAATCATCGGGATTCTTTTTGGCAGTCTGATGCAGTATAGTATGGACAACTTTCTGAACTAGGATTTCACTCCCAAATTCACCTGGAAAGTGCTTGGTAACAAGTTTCATTGCAACATCATAAACATTACTATTCAAAGATGAATCACTTTCATACTGGAACCAATATACTGTTTCTCTGACCACTCTTCCACCCCATTCCAAAGTAATAGGAAAAGCTTCTGGTAGATTGTCATACTCTTTACCATCCCAAAAATGTTTGAATCCACAACCACATTTGCCACCAGTGGACCTAGAATTAGTTCTGTCCCCATCCAAATACACAATAGACCCATCTCCTCTGACCCTTCGCACAGATGTGCCATGGCACCAATTACAGGCTGTCAGGTTACTCAATCCATAGTCTGGTACCAGAACATCTTTCACTGAATCATATGAGCAAACTAAATTGTTCAAGGGAAAGCTATAATTTTTGTCAGGCCTCAGCTGTCCATGAGTACTTTTTGCCAGGTTATACAGTTTCCCTCCTGGAGCCAACCACTCTGGAGGAACATGAAGTTCAGAAAGGGCACCACAGAGCAAACATTTGTGAAGGCGATTATCCATTACTGCTTTTTTAGCAGCTGCTGTAACTTCTTCAGGCTGAACTCCTATCACCCCAGTCCTCCTGTAGAAATACTGATGGACATCAGCAACCAAACTAGGATGGATACCGTGTTTGTCCATAAAGACTTCTTCCATAGCAGCCACAAGCCTAAGTAAGTATTTATCCTGCAAACTTCTGTCTCCTCCAATAACACAACCACCATCCTCCTCAAGTTTAATGTACTTTTTAATAAGGTCCTGAGGCACACCCCATGCTTTAGGCAACAAATTCATAGGCAATTTGGGCAAAGCAGCCCCTTTTATGCCTACCAAGGGGATATAATGGTTTCTACCAGAGCTACTCCATGCAATACAGATTGGTTTGTTCAAATGACCATCTCTCCCTGTGCACTTCTCTGCAGGGATGAGCCCAGGCAGAAAGGTGGCTGAATAATCACCAGAGCTTCTCATGCCACTGAGAGAATCTAGCAGAATAATAGGGCGATGTAATACATTGGCAAGGCCAAATATGTGGATGTTCCTCAGGCCCAGGGGAACACCCTCAGGTGGTACAAACAGAGGGTCACACTCATTGATAATATCCTCCCATTCAGCGGCATCAATGAAGTCATGGAACAGGGCTTGATATTGGGCCAGGTGCTGCTGAAAGTGCTGTTTAAGATTCTCTCTCAAGGCATGCCAGAAGAGCTCCCGGCCTACTAGAGCACGGGACACAGCATGCACCAAGCAGTGTCCATCCCCGTCCACATGAACTGGAATGAGGCATTCCTGGCTTTTATTGGCCCGCTTGATGTCCTCAAGTGTGTCATGCAAATACAGGAGGCTTCCGGAGCGGTCCTTGCCATAGCCCACTGTGTTAACATGCTCTGGTTCGATGAGGAAGGCGCGGTCACCTAGCAAAGCGCAATCGAACAGTTCGCCCTGGTTCATGTCCCGGAGAAGCTTAGCCCTGCCTGTCTGTTTATCCATTCCATAGCGAGCTAATATGGGCGACAACAATTTGCAGTGGTAGTTAGAAAGGCCCATCACCTTTACCAGTTCCGTGTTCTTCTTGGGTGCCCCTGTCACCCCAAGCAGCGCGTTCCGCAGCAGGTTGTGTAGCACTACGTCCGGGTCGGTCACCTCCTCCACCCCCAGCAGCTGTTGCTGCTCGTGCCGCTGTCCGCACTCGGTACACTCGATGCTGACAGAACCGGAGGCCGGGAAGAACAGACGCGCCTGGCACTTCGGATCCGGGCAGCTCCCAGAGAGGATTCTCCGGTCTCTCCGTTTCGAGAGCCCCCCCGGAGGAGCCGCCGCCGCCGCCGCCGCCAGGGACGGCGGAGTCTGCGGAGCCTCAGGGGGAGGAGGTGGCGGCGGCAGCGGAGGCGGCGGCGGCGGCTGAGACATACCTCTCGGCTCTCGTGTCTCGCTCCGCGTCCCAAGCGACCCTCAAAGGCTCATAGCCCAGACACCCACCGGCCCGACTCTGTCTAGTCCAGGCCCAGGACGAATCACTTTCCTTTCCCTACCAGCTCCTCCTCCTCCTAAGCGAAGGCGGAAGCGCCGGACGTTGTTTCTCTTCTTACTTCTCCACTGCCGTAGCCGTTGCCCCGAACGTAACGGCCACCACCCTACCCAGCACTCACACTCACTCACTCTCGCTCTCTCTCTCCCTCAGACACACAGACATACACGCCCTCACTGGGAGTGCGCAGGCGCAGCTACCGCTCTGCCCTCTGGGAATTAGAGTCTTGCAGCCTCTCTCCGGGCCATTGAATGCTAGGATTTTGGATCCGCAAAGAACTACGATACCGTGAGGCCATGCGGTTCAGCACCCGCGGAGAGGAGGAAGAGGAAGGTAATAGGAAGGGGGGGCAGAAAGGAGATCGTCATTCGTGTTGCTTGCCGGGAGTTGTAGTTTGAACTGGATCTTCTTTGTCGTCTTCCTCACTCTGGGGCTCAAGCAAAAGAGAAATGAGAGACCACATTTCCTAGGATGCCCTGCGGTGCGTTCAGCCTCACTTCCCCCTTAGGCGGAGAGAAGGATACAGGGAAGCTTGGTAAAAAACAGAATTAAAGGGAATGGGTGTCGGAAGCCGAGGGTCTGAAGTTCACGACTCATAGAAGGGGAGGGGAATTGAAAGGCTCTCAGTGAAGAAGGTACAGTAAATAAATGTCCAGCGGCATAGCGGGCTGGGAAGTTGAATGAAATGGCCTAATCTAGGCCGGAGGTCGTAAGAGAGAAGGGAGGGGGGCGGGGGGTAAACAATGAATTGATTCTCGGAGTATTTCTTAAGGTCTTTTTTTCTGCCATACTTCTCCTCTCATTCCTACCGCTATTCCAAGCTACTGAGGCGCCTAAGTCCCCTTCTCTGCCTTATTCCCCTTCTGTATTGAGGGTCACCGAGGCGCCATTTGTTTCCTAGTTCCTTGTACGTCTTTGCAATTTACAGTACAAATAACAGTACTTTGGATGCGTGTAGAGTTGTATATACATGCAAAGGCTTTTAACTAGATATAATTTACTTACGATCCTCTCTTCAAAACTAATAATAGCTATCATTTATTAAGTTCTTAATATATTTCTGCCTCAATCTTTACGTACACATTATATTTGCTCTTCATAAAAACCTTGTTAGAAAACATGCCCAAAAGGAAGTGACTTCCTTAGGTTCACACAGCCAGCAAGCGGTTAGGCATTCAGATCTAGATATGTACCCATATTGCAGACGGGACATAGCAGAAAAGTTTAGGCCAGTATTATATAAAATAATAACTAACTTCCGGTTACTGTTGCTTTATAGTTTACATAATACGTTCACATATATCATTTCATTCTGGCACCAATCCTGTAATACGATACCAGGTATTACTCCATTTACAGTTATGGAAACAGACTAGGAATTAAGTGACTCGTCCAAGGTCAAACCACCAGTGTATCTCAGACCCAGAGAGTGTTTTTTATACTATTTTCTACAAAAGAAAAGAGCTGTTAAACTCACACCTTTTGTTAGGCCTCTGGATCTCTTAGGGGGAAGGAGTGATAAGGATGTTTACCCTTAAGGAGGCAACAGAGCTTTATTTTATTGTGTGCTTGGAAATTGCCTCTTCATGCACAACACATTGATATGTTAATTGGAAGCTAGTATTGTTTTAATTATTATTGTACAGTGAGCCCCTTTCACTTATTCTGGAAAGTCTTGCTTTCTGAAACCTTAGATAAGTGAACTATCTCAAAATTTCTGAAACGTCTGGGACAAAATAGATACATCAGTGCAGTCCATGAGGCCATTTGAGTCTTCTGTAGCTGCCAAGGGAATTGTTTACCTTACTAGGTTTTTTGGGTAAATAGAATTTGATGCTTTGAAATGAACCATCTGTGAGACACTCCTAAAAGGTATTAGTACTGACTTCCACCTTAATTATTGTCTACAGTTTTCTTCAAAAGAAATGACATGTTTGAAAGAGAAATTATTTAAACATTATTCTCTTATCCAATTCTCCTGGCCCACGGCACAATTTTGTTACCGTAATACAAGATAGGTAATGTTACTTATCTTGAAAGGGATAATTTTCAATAAAGTTTTTTGGGGCGCCTGGGTGGCTCAATCGGTTGGGCGTCCGACTTTGGCTCTGGTAATGATCTCATGGTTCGTGGGTTCAAGCCCTGTGTCTGACTCTGTGCTGACAGCTCAGAACCTGGAGCCTGCTTTGAATTCTGTGTCTCCCTCTCTCTCTCTGCCCTTTCCCTACTCACACTCTCACTCTCTGTCTCTCAAAATTAAATAAACATTGAAAAAATAATTTTTTTAAATAAAGTTTTTCTTAATTCATGCAGGAAAAGTTGTTTATTTCTATTCTGACAATAGTTTGGTGGTAACTACATACATGGTCTTGGAACTGGTTTTTAATTGAGTGTTTTTAAGTTGAGAAATTGAATATGCCTAGTAGGTGGAAATTATTGTCTACTGTTACTGAGAAGTTACACCTTCAGTGAAATTTTATTTTCGTCATACAGAATCCAAAGAATTGAATTATGAAAGCCTCAAAACACATGAAAAATGACAGCAGTGTGCACATGGGCATGCACTTTTATGTTTTGACATCACCAAGCTAAATTTTCTTTACTGATAATACATATGAATAGTGAAATAGATTTTTTGAATCGCATTTGAATATGTCATTCTAAATCACACTTGACAAAATAACCACTTTCCACCTTACTGAAAACATGGGTAGCCTTTTGCTGGTTTGTCAAGCACAATCCATTTGACTCATCCAATGTGCATTTCCCCATGTGGAACTTTGATTAGTTAGAAATACTCTTCCAAAACCAAATCTGACATTTAAACCCATTTGTTACTATAGTTCTAATTTTAAGAATGATACTTTTGAAAGGAAAAAAATAAAATACCCTGATATAAAGCACAGTTCATAGGAGGAGGGAAAGGAGTTAAGTTTTCGATCAATTCTAGAATTAAATTGGGTCATTTAACCTTCAAGTCACTTAATGAGTCTGTAGATGCAAAGTTCAGAAAGTAAGAAGGCTAACAAATAAAGGGGCATTAACCATGCCACGTTCAATATGTGAATTATTTTTTTACAGACATTTAGAAGGCATGGATACCTGTAAAGTAAGAACGTTTTGTTAGGACAAAATATGACATGCTGTTTCTTATAAGGCTATAGGAGTGCAGCAAGCTTCTAACTTGCTTATGTGAGATATACATGCTTCCTTCCTCTTCTTCCCCAAATCCATGATCTTAATTGCCTAATAACTTTTAAAAGATCTTGATGAGATTTCTAATAGTTTTTCTTTTTTTAAAGTTTATTTTTGACAGAGAGAGAGAGAATGTGGCAGGGGACGGGCAGAGGGAGAGGGAGACAGAATCTGAAGCAGACAGCAGAGAGCCTGATGCAGGGCTCAAACTCATACACCGTGAGATCATGACCTGAGCCAAAGTCAGATGCTTAACCGACTGAGCCACCCAGGAGCCCCACTAATAGTTCTTATTCTCATCTCAGTATTCCCTACGGGAAAATGAGCTGAGCCCCTAATGTTAGCTGCTCTGATATATACCTCTTCTATCACCATTACCCCAGCATCACCTCTATCTGAATTGACAAAATGCAGTTAAAACTGAAACCCTCTTTTTCCCCGTAAATTTCTAGTATGGCACTTCTAAAATTCCTGTATTGCTTTTTTTTTTTTTCAATGTGTATTTATTTTTGAGAAGGAGAGGTGGAGAAAGAGGAAGACAGGATTCAAAGTGGGCCCTGCACTGACAACAGAGAGCCTGATGCAGGGCTTGAACTCACAAACCGTGAGATCGTGACCTGAGCCAACGTTGGACACTTAATCAACTGAGCCACCCAGGCGCCCCTAAAATTCCTATATTGCTTTTAATAAACCTAGTAAATGTAAAAGCAAGAGGCATCCACTTAACAAGAGCATAACCATTATCGTTTTTCTTTTATATTGGAAAAGGAAGGGAATCATAACTTTGGGGGTTGTTATAAGTCAGCCACATACTTTCTTATATGAAATATACATCTGTACTAAGAGTTGACTGTGTTCCTCCAGATCTCTACTCCAGATAATCAGACTTTGAGTCATCAGCTTTTGTTGAAGCTGAGGGTGGATATGTGAGGGACTTAATTACTGAAGTAGGTATCGTGAGAACTTGAAAGGATGCAGAATGCCGTCCCTGATGCTGAGGAACTCCAAGTCTAATAGAAGAAATAGGCTAAACTAAATTGTTCATAAATATAGGTAGAATGAAGTATGTAATCAATCAAAACAGTATAAGAAAATAAATATCACAAATGCTATGAAAAATTGAGGGCTTGTTGTAGGGGGAGTGTTTTTTCAGAATATTATCTTAGTCTTTAAAACAGTCCTGTGAGATAGGTTTAACTCTGGAAGGTTAACATTATCATCATCATTATTACCACCCAGCTAGCAAGTAGTAGAGCTGGGCTTCAAATCAAGGTTTTCTTCCATGTTTAGTACTCACTCTTTCCACTACATCACAGCTGCTTAGTGATTTGAGAGAGAATTAGCCAAGAAGTGAGTGCAAACTGGTGGCCAGTGGCCAAACTTGGCTTACATGTGTTTTTGTTTGGCCAGCAGCAGTTTAACATTTTTTTTTTTTTTTTTTTTAATGTTAACATCTTTGTGCAGTGGCCAGCAGTTCTCTCTCTGAGGTCATATACCAGGTCCCTTGAGACATATTACCTGCTTGGCTCCAGAAAGCATTTGCGTTTTCTGTGTCAGGCAGTAACTGGCGACAGAGAGGAGATATTCTCAAAAGGCTCATGAAAGGTTATTTCAAAGGGTGGAAGAAGGACTTTGTGAACAAGAGTTGCAGAGAGTATTTGAAGAAGAATGATTGGCAGTATTTCTTATTATATAAAGGTGAAAGAGGTCAAGTAGAGTTAAAGGTTATGCTTTAGCACTATAGTTTTCAAACTTTAGTGATCATCAGAATCGAATGTAACAGTGGGTTGCTGGGCTCCACCCCAGAATGAGTGCATTTGGGATGGAGCCTGAGAATTTGCATTTCTACCAAGTTCTATGGTATTGCTGATACTGCTGGTCCAAGGATCATACATGGGAAATTAGTGTTTATCAGACTGTGGGTCATATCTGGGGAAGGACTTAAAACCCATACTTTGGTTTCTGTTGTTTTAAGTACAACAGGAATTTACATAGAATGTTTAGAAAATAAGTAAAAAAATTAAAATTAGTCTTATCAATTAGAAGGTTACAATTAACATTTTTAATGGACTGTTCAATTTCCTTTTTTCTAAAAGTATTAGGAAACCAAAATTGTATCATCAGTATCATCACCATAATAGTAGCTATTAAATTAACACTAATTAGGGATCTATTATGTGCCAGGGTCTTTACATATATTTACTTAATCCTTATAATATTTTTTGAGCCAGGTACTATTATTATTATTTTTATTTTTATTTTACAGATGAGGACTGAGGCATAGAGAGGTTATTTAATTTGTTCAGTGTTTCATTGCTAGTAAGTGGCATACTTAGGATTAAAACCCAAGCAGTCTGGCTCCAGAGCCTGTATGCTTAATCATTATGTTTACTATAATGAGTCTTCTGTCATACTGACCATTATGCTGTACTAGTGTGCTAAACTACTTTTAACCTGAATTGTTTAATCAAATCATGAACAACTTTGATAACATTAAATATTCTTGTCCAACATTTAAAATGAAAGCCTACATTTTTTTCTTTTAAAATATTTCAAACATTTTAAGTGTACAGAAAAATTATATAAAAATACTCATGCACCGACTACCAGGTTGAACATATGTTAATATTTCAGCATATTTGCTTTGAACCCCCCCTTTCAAAAAAGAAAAAAAAATATGTAATTTAGTAAGACCATGATTTTAAGATTTAATTTTACTTAAAATGGTGCCTTATGAGTTATAAAAGAAATCACCCTTTCCCTTAATAAAAGTAGGATCCTGGGGTGCCTGGGTAGCTCAGTCGGTTAAGTGTCTGATGCTTGGTTTCAGCTCGGGTCATGATCTGAGCCCATGGATCTGTGCTGATGGTTCAGAGCCTGGTTTAGATTCTTTCTCTCCCCTCTCTCTCTGCCCTACCTCGCTTGCTGTCTCTCTCAAAATAAATAAATAAACGTAAAAAAAAAAAAAATAGGACATCCTTTAAACTTATAAAGGAGGAAGAATTTCTATGTAGTAAACAACCTCGTAATTACTGTTGTTATGCCATCCCAGTGAACACTTCTCCTCCTTCAACACTCTGGCCCATACGTGGGCTTTTAAAATTATTTGGTGATAAAGGTAATAAACACAGATAGTAACATAAAACTAGGTAATGTGACTTGTATGGTTTATTCAGTTTTCAGGCTGCTAAGCCTACTTTCATGTGGCAAAGGTCAGATTCCACCTGGGTAACAACTGTGCGTTGCCAAATAGAACTATCTGCAATGATGGAAAAGTCCTATGCCTGTCCTGTCCAATATGGCAGCCACTAGCGTAGCCCTTGAAATGTGGCTAGTACAACTTAGGAACTGAATTGGGTTGTTGTTGTTGTTGTTGTTGTTGTTGTTTTGTTTTTGAGAGAGAGAGCATGCACAAGTAAGCAAGGGGCAGAGAAAGAGAAAATCCCAGGAGAGGGGGAGAGAGAGAGAGAGAGAGAGAGAGAGAGAGAGAGAGAGGGAGGGAGGGAGGGAGAGAGAGAGAGAGAGAGAGAGAGAGAGAGAGAGAGAGAGAGAGAGAGAGAGAGGAAACTTGGGAGGGCTTAAGCTCACCTGCAGCGTGGGCACATGCTCACCAGATGTGGGGCTTGTGCTCATGAACCATGAGATCATGACCTGAGCTGAAGTCAGATGCTTAATGACTGAGCCACCCAGGCGCCCAGAAACTGAATTGTTAACTTTACTCAATTTTAATTAAATTTAAGTAGCCACATGTGGCTAGTGGCTCTCAATTGTCAGCACAGATCTAGGTCCTTACAGCTCTAAGTCTTCATTAAAAATAATGATTCTCCAGATTCCAGGGAGTTCCTGGTTCTGGTGCTGGGTCAAGGGATGAAGACTGAAAAAGGGAACAAGGGAGCTTTTTTAGGATGATGGAAATATTCTTTATTTTGATTATGGTGATGAGGATATGGATATATACATTTGCCAAAACTCATCCAACTGAATTCTTAAAAGGGGTGCATTTGTGTGTGTAAATTATACCTCAATAAAGTTGATTTTAAAAAGTAAAAGAAAAAAAAAGGGCTGAGTTCCAGGGACAGAAGTTCCACCTCTAGTCTATCTAAAGCATGCCTTCTGCAATCCCATTTTTTCCTTAGGAACCACCAAAGTCATTACTACAACATCATAGGACCCTTTGTGATCTGGCGCCTGGGTACTTCAGACATTTCCTTGGCTGGATGCTTTGGCACACTGATCACCTTGTTAGTCCTCAAACACTCCAATACATTCCTGTCTCAGGGCCTTTGCACTTGCTCTTCTTCTGATTGGAAAATTTTTCCCAGGTAATCATTTTAGGTGTCTGCTCAAATGTCAGCTCCAGCAAGATGCCATTCCTGCCAACCTCTGTCCTTTTCACTCTCCATTTCCTTATCCTGCTCACTTTATAGCACTAATCACTATCTGAAATTATATAGTTACTTGTCTATTGTCCTTCTTCCCCATTAGACTGTAAGGCTGTTCATAAGGGCAGGCAGTTTGTTGATTGTTAGATTCCCTGTGCCAGGCACACAGTAGCCTCAATAAATATTGTTGAATGAATGAATGGCTGTCATCCATGGTAGTGTTTCTCAGCCTGAGATCGAAGCATGCATTCATTGAAAATCCACAAATTCTCTAAAAACTTTTTAAAATTTTTGTGTTGTAATTTTGATACTAATCTAAAACAATATTTATGATTTCCTAAATGAGCACCTTAAAACATGAAGTTTTGAATGCCCGAATTCATGTAGAGTTTAGGATTTTGTTTGTATCATGTAAAAACCAAAGAACGTCATGACAAAACGTATAGATAAAGATTTCACGGTAATTTTGATAGAGTTAGGTCATCACATGTCACACAGTAGCCTAGACTTGCCAAACTCAAAAGAACTAGGCCTTTAACTGCCAGTGCTACATTCAGTTAGAAACAGAAATTGCACAAAGCATGCATGCATGTGTGCACACACAAACACACACACTCTCATATATTCTGAACTTAGTAGCTATAAGTGAACTAGTAAATACACTGTAAGGAATTTTTTTTTATGTTTTTATTTTATTTTTGAGAGAGAGAGACAGAGTGAGAGTGGGGGAGGGGCAGAGAGAGAGGGAGACAATCTGAAGCAGGCTCCAGGCTCTGAGCTAACAGCTCAGACTAACAGCTCTCCAGGCTCTGAGCTAACAGCTCCATGACATGGAGCTCAACCCCATGGACTGCGAGATCTTGACCTAAGCCAAAGTCAGACACCCAACCAATTGAGCCACCCAGGAGCCCCTCTCACAGTAAGGAATTGCTTTATGGTTTCCAGCAATACTCAGATTTGATACTACTTAACTAAGATGTCATACTTAAAGGGGGGATGCCTGATTGGCTCAGTTGGTAGAGCATGTGACTCTTGATCTTGAGGTCCTGAGTTCACACCCCATGTTGGGTATAGAGCTTACTTTAAAAAAAGAGAATGTCAAATACTCAAAAATACTAACCCTATCTTATGAGTGACCACTTTACAGTTATCAGGTGATCCTCAAAATTGGCATTCCAGGATTTTGTAGCACTAGAATTTTTATTGAAATATGTGATCTAATCTTCTCAAACTAGCAGCAGGAAACCTGGAAGATATTAATACAGTGTATTTGTACAAACAGGTGTCATTTGCATTGACATTATTAAAGTAAACATACAGAGACACGTTTAATATAGATCAGAAGTTGCATCTTAATCTTCGTAAGCCTAACAGCTTGCAATTCAAACTAACATTAATTTTAAATGGCTGGACCAAATAACCAATGTCTGTGGAGCAGGAGAATACTTATCACTGCAGTTTTATTACTTTTCCTTCTTCCTTTTCTTTTCCCTTTACTTAGAACTCAAAGGGTACTTTGGGGGTAAAAGAAAGTAAAGTTCAAGGGTTTACTGAAAGAAACACTTTATCCTCATCCCGGTAACATTCTTGAGTTTTTGTAGAATGGCCTGATCTCTCTGTCTGAACCTTCCGGCTCTATCTCCTAAACACAGTCTAATTCAGTTCCTTTCGTGGGTATGACATAAAGAGTCAGAATAAGCATTACATTTTTTTATATGTATAGTATCATAAGACATATGTGAATGGGTAAGAGAAGAGCAAAAGTACAAGGTGACATACTTTCTTAGTCCTTTAGATTATTTACATAAATCCTTGCATAATATTCCAATATATAAGTGTGTTATAATTATGATGTACAAGAATATAAATCCAAGGCAGTCTGCAAGCAGGGATTTTTATTTAGGTGGACAGGAAAGTATTGAAAATTATGTATGCACGTACTAAATTAAAGCATCAGCACTAGGTGTCAGCAGATCACAACATTGGAGAGTGCCTCAATTTGGACATTGGTAAAATAGCAATAAATGGACAGAGTGTCTTTCATGACGCCTCTTGCCTAGCATTTTCCCATTCATATATTAATTTTCAGCCTGGCATTTGCTAAGTGTGTCCACAAATTCTATGGATATTAATGGGTATCATGTTGAGTGGAGGCTTCTACAGTGAAGTAAGTTTAGTAAACAATGAGTAAATAAAGTTAGTTTTTCTACTGAGGACTTTCAGAGCCTTTCTATGCTGATGACGCTGTGACTCCAGAGAAAAAGCAGTGATGCCTCCAAAATGTCTAGGGAGAGGAAGGGTTTAATGGCAAGAGTCTGCTAGCAGCTTAAGATACTAGAATGTATTACATTTTTCATTTTGGACATTATTTTGTTTACAGTGCACATTTTGGGGTAATCTGGGTGTGCTGATAGAGATAACAGGGATGTTAATACCCTAAGCCACCCTGGCAGTATTATTGATATGTAGCATTTCTGCACTTTGTTAGCCACAAAAACATTTGAATCTGTCAGAGGCACATATTTTTAGGAAAAACCAACACAGAGAAATAGTGCCTCTCATTATGGCCTCTACTTTCATCAGTATGCTTAAAAAGGAGTTAATGCTCTCCCATATTCTCTGGTAATTATGGAGGTGTTTTCCATTTAGTGTTTTAATCCAGCTGACATGTATTTTTGCATAGGATGTGAGGGAAAGATTCAAATGATTTTATGTACTTATTATATATTACAAAATACCGGTTGTCCCAAAACCTTGCATTAAATATGTTTTTGGTTTTGTTTTCAGGTCCAGAATCCTCCAGATCAATTTACCAATAAGTTCAATATGTAAAACAGACCAATGTGATTGAAATGGGAACGAATGAGAATTATTCCAACTTGCCAGCAGTACTTACCCCCTTTTCCACCCTCCCCAAAGGGTGTACTTTGAAAACCATTGGAAAAACTCACCCCCTCATGAATGGCTTGAAATACCCCATCTGTAACATGCTACATTAAAACGTTTGCCTATCTCAGTTATTTTTCTGCCAGTCTCATACTTTAATTTATGGAGCCTAGGACCTTTATAATTTAACAAAAGAAATTGAAACATCTAATAAACAACAACATGAGATTTGGGGAGACCCATAAAATTAGGATATTTCTTTTAAATGTCTGTTGTTGGCAAGAATTAAGTCCCTTCAATATATATTTGAACTAAAATTATTTCTTTAAAAATTTTTTTAACATTTATTTATTTTTGAGAGAGAGACAGAGCATGAACGAGGGAGGGGCAGAGAGAGAGGGAGACACAGAATCGGAAGCTGGCTCCAGGCTCTGAGCCATCAGCCCAGAGCCCGACGCAGGGCTCAAACTCACGGACCGCGAGATCGTGACCTGAGCTGAAGTTGGACGCTCAACCGACTGAGCCACCCAGGTGCCCCTGAACTAAAATTATTTCTGAATAACTTGGTAAAACTATATACTGGTTGATAATATGATAATGTGTGTCACAAGTTTACAATGTGGATATTCTTTGATTGACTAAATCACTTGTAGGATTTAACCCTAAAGAAATAACCAGAAATGTATGGGAAAATTTTGCTGTTGTTTATTAATAGTATTGAAGATGTTCCAGATTTTTAACAGTGTGGGACTGGTTAAATGGACCCTGGCACAGCCATAAGATGGAATACTCATTAGCCATTATAGTGATGTTATAAAAAGAAAACTACCTTATTGAGTACTTGTTACAAATCTGGCACTGTACCAGTCACCTTAATTGTATTGTCTTAAGTCTCACAATATCCCTAGGTGATAGGTATCACTCCCATTCATAGAAGAGAAAACAGTTCAAACAGCTAGTGAAGTAGTATTGTTGGAATTCAACCCATGTCTGCTCTTAACCCTTGTTCTTAATCACTATCCTAATGATGTGGGAAAATATTCACTATTTACTGATAAGCAATTGTTTTAATGTAGTTTAACTGACATTGAAATAAACAACAAGCAGAAAACTTCTGCCTGGGGTGCCTGGATGACTCAGTCGGTTGGACGCCTGACTCTTGATTTCGGGTAGGGTCATGATCTCATGGTTTGTGAATTCAAACCCTCTATTGGGCTCTGTGCTGACAGGGCAGAGCCTGCTTGGGATTCTCTCTCCTTTTCTCTCTGCCCCTCCTCCACTCACTCTTTCTCTGTCTCTCTCAAAATAAATAAAGAAAAACTTAAAAAAAAAAAAACACAACTTCCTCCTACATGAAATTCCTTCCTTTCCAAAGTTACTTATGCTTGGTAATGTTTCTCCCCAAATGAATCTACCTTTACACATGCTTTTTAAGTTGATTTTGGAAGTCTTAAATGCCTGGTCTAAGAATTCAAACAGTACCCATGATTATAAAGTTGCTGCACCTTTATTCGTAAATTATATCACTATATATGAGTGGATACACTTGTAGGCTCTTTTTTATGTTCCCTGTATTCTATTTCTTCTTGCTCTGGCGTCAACTTGTAGGCAGAGTGAGGGGAGGGATCTGAAGGTCCATATGGCTAACTTTCAACACAGGAGTCCCTTGTGTGTGTGGTGTAGTGCGGTAGTTAGAAGTCCTAGTTCTGGAACTCAACTGGTTAGACTGAGTCCCAGCTTTTAAATGAAAGTGTCTTCATTAAAATGAAGTGGTCATTGTAGCTACCTCATAAGATTGTGGTGAGGATTAAACTAATTGACATGAAAAATGCTTAGAACAGTGCCTGTGACATAGTAAATGCTCAACCATCAGCTATCATTGTCAGGATGATGATGATGATGCACATGTGCAGAGATGGGGAAGAGAAGAAAAATTACTTAGGAGTGTTCATTATGTACCACATACCTACATGATCTCTCCATTTGATCTCAGATATTTATTTGTATTCCCTTTTATTATAAAGGTGAGGAACTTAAAATTCAGGGTGGTTATATATGGAAGGAATAGAATGAATTATTAGACCCATTTCTAGGACTATGGACAAGATAAATACTGAAAGGTGCCTGACCAGGAGATAGCAAAACACTGAGAAAGGAGATGAGAAACAGACCTGTAGAGCCACAACACCCTTCAGGACCAAGGGACAGTGTTGTAATTTTCAGGACTGAGTGGGTGCCCAACCCAATCTGTATCAGAAAACTGTGCTTTGGAAATTCAACTGTTTTTACACTAGTTGTATTTTCTGTAAATATTTCTTGTTTTGTTCTCCTGTTGTACGTACTAAAATTATTTCTGAACTGCCAGTCTGTCTCATTTGTACTTTGAGAGAGCCAAAAGGAAAAAAGAATTTTCGGGCATCTTCTGCAGGAGCTACATGTCAGACACCAGGTGTCCTGGGCTTCAAATGCCAGAAGCCCAAGACAGAAAAGAAATGCAAGGAAGAAAATCCTCTTCCCCAGAGGCTTCTACAGTGTTCTCTGCTCTAACCTTAGAAGGCTTTGAACAGTGTTGCCTAGAGAATGGCCTTTTACTTACTCATCCGTCCAGCATGACTCATCCCCAAGACTGTTGAGTAAGTGAAATTTTACAGTATGTATGTTTCTGTGACTTTTATAAACATGGTGATATGGAAAGAGCATGGACTTTGGAATCGGACAGGCCTAAACTTTGTTACTTAGTGCTTGTGTAGTTTGGGCTATTTAATGACTTCTCTCAACTTTCTTATGCATAAAATAGGAATAATAAAATCTATTTCACGGAATTGGTTTGGAAATTAAATGAGGCAGCAAAAATGAAGGTATAACCTCTGGCACATGTAGGCACCCATGCCTTTCCTTTCTCTGTCACGTTGTGGGTTTGGAGTGAGCATTTGGCTACATCTTGTATTTATTTTTATACTTTTCTACTATATCCAGGGCCGTGCTTTGTTTACAGTGAGCATCCTATAAATAGTAACAACATCATTGGCATACATGCACAGAAATTGAATGATGGGTCAACAATTTTAGGTGTGTCTTAATGTTTATTAATCTATTTATCCTGTCATAGAGAAAAACTGCCAAATGTAGATAAACAGGATGTGGAGCCAGGGCTGAAGAGTCAGGCAGGTTGTTCCCTGCATAGGGCCAGCAGCTGCAGAGGAGAGTGGGGACCAAGCCCTCAGCCCCTTCTGGTCGCAGAGCCCCCTGACAACTCCCTATTTCAGGTCACTCAAAGGCAGTGTTCTGTGGGGGAACGACAGACTTGTCTCTTCTGACATCAGGGGTTCCTCTTACAGACAATTTGCTATGCTTGATTTTAATTGTTTTCTTTTTCTCTTTTAATTATTAAATACTTAAAAGGTAAAAAAGATAATGTGGGGCACCTGGGTGGCTCAGTCGGTTACGCCTCCAACTCTTGATTTCAGCTCAGGTCACTCACGGTTCGTGAGTTCAAGCCCTGAGTCAGGCTCTGCGCTGACAGTGCACAGTCTGCTTGGGATTCTGTCTCTCCCTCTCTCTGTCCCTCCCCACTCACTCTGTCTCTAAAAAAAAAAACAAAAAAAAATCCCAGATGCTGTCACCACATTACCATTATTATTATTTGTTATCTGGAATACTGCAATAACCTCCTAATTGGTTTTCCTGCTTTTACTTAGTTGTCTATTTTCTATTTTTTTTCAAGTTTATTTATTTATTTTGAGAGAGAGAGAGAGAGAGAGAGTGACAGGATCCCAAGCAGGCTCTGTGCTGGTAGCAGAGAGCCTGATGCAGGGCCTGAACCTATGAACCATGAGATCATGACCTGAGCTGAAGTCAGACGCCCAAGCAACTGAGCCACCCAGGCACCCCACTAGTTTCTATTCTCCATAGAATAACCAAAGTGGAGTGATTCTATAAAAGTACAATTTACCACTTCATTCCTCTGCCTAATATTTTCTAACATCTATCACATTTAATCAAAATGTCTTTCCATGGGGATGCCTGGGTGGCTCAGTCAGTTAAATGTCCAACTCTTGGTTTTGGCTCAGGTCATGATCTCATGGTTTCGTGGGCTTGAGCCCCAAGTAGGGCTCTGTGCTGACAGTGCGGAGCCTGCTTAGGATTCTCTTTCTCTCTCTGCCCCTCCCCACTTGCTCTCTCGCTCTCTCTCACTCTCAAAATAAATACATAAACTTAAAAAAAGATAATGTGATACTCCTTTACCCATAAATTGACATTACTATAATTGTTATAAAATCTTTGAAATTATAACTTAATTTCAGACTTTTAGAAAAATAAAAAAAATACTACAAAGTGTTCCCACACACCTTTCACCGTTTACCAAATGTCAATATTTTGCCACACTTGCGTATCCTTGTCTCTCTGTATTACATATGCAGATTATTTTTGGACCACTTAAGAGAAATTTCCCTTCCTCTTCCTTCAATCATTTCTTCTTTCCCTCCTTCCTTCTTTCCTTTCTTCGTCTCAAATAAAACATTAGAGCTAATATTTCCCTGCTTCACCCATCCCCTTCTCTCCTTCTCTGCCTCTCCTTATCCTTGTCAGGGAACCTGCTGTCTTACATGTCTCTGTGCTTTTACTACATATGATTAGATGTAAAGATACTGAATTTTCATTATTTGTTGAGGCTTGCTTTGTGATCAGTACATGATCACTTTTACAACTTTTCCATAGAACCTGAGAAAGAATATGTACTTTTTAAATGAGCCAATAGCTGTAAACCCCTTGCAATAGTGCCTGGCACATTATCAGCACTAAATAGTGTTAACATTTTTTAAATAATCATATGCTGTACAGTCACATAGAAGTCCACTGGCTCAGATTTGTTAACTGTCTTATTCAAATTTTGGATGCTTGAACTCTCAATTTTTATTTAAAAATTTTGGGGGCGCCTGGGTGGCGCAGTTGGTTAAGCGTCCGACTTCAGCCAGGTCACGATCTCGCGGTCCGTGAGTTCGAGCCCCGCATCAGGCTCTGGGCTGATGGCTCAGAGCCTGGAGCCTGTTTCCAATTCTGTGTCTCCCTCTCTCTCTGCTCCTCCCCCGTTCATGCTCTGTCTCTGTCCCAAAAATAAACAAAAGTTGAAAAAAAAATTAAAAAAAAAATTTTTGTTTTTACTTATTTATTTTGAGAGAGAGAGTGAGCATGAGTGGGGGAGGGGCAGAGAGAGAGGGAGAGAGAGAGAATCCTAAGCAGGCTCCTCAATGTCAGCACAGAGCCTGATATGGGGCTGGAACTCACAAATCATGAGGTCATGACCTCAGCCGAAATCAAGAGTCAAAATCAAAATCAAGATGCTTAACTGAGCCACCCAGGTACCCCCTTGAGCTCTCAATTTTTAAAGAAATTTGCTAAAATCTTGTGATTGTGGATCTGTACATGTTTGTGTGTATTCCACCAACTTTCGCTCCCTGGCATAGGAGTGAGACCCTGGTCTGTTGTCTGCATCCCACCTCTAATCCCACCCTTGTTAGTGTTTCATCGCAGAGAACTGGGATGGAAATCAGGGCCCTGACTGAACAGAAAAAGCATCACAGGGAAATGGAAGTTTATGAATCCAAACCCATCAAAAATCAGTGACCTTGACCTTTCCCTTTTGTAAGGCTGCTCTGCAGCCTGATCATCATTTGCTACACTCTGATACTTGCTACACTCTGATATTTCTCCCCTCTAATGCCCACCACCATTCCCACCCTACCCCCACCCCCTCCCCCAGTCCCTCAACCATAATTCCTCTGAAGTTTAAGCCAATTTTTTTGGATAATATTCACCAAATTCCCTCTCGCTAATATTTCAAAACTAAATTTCCATATTCCTGTAGTTCTGGGACTAGAAGCTTGGGAAGAAATGTTTCTTAACTGATTCACTAAAAAATGAATATTGTTGGCTGTATTATGATAAACAGAATACACATGAAGAGTGGGAAAACAGACATGAAATAAATAAAACCAAATAAATTGTGAAAAATGCTAAAAGAGAAGAGAACTGTTTCTAGAAGAGAGAAAATGGAGGGGGCATGTCCTGTGAAGATGTGTTGGGGGAGGATGTTCCAAGAGGGGTGACCGGGTCTGGGAAGGTCGTGGGGCAGAACAGAACTTGGTAGTGAAGAGCTGAAAGAAGCCAGTGAGGAGGGATCAGTGAGTAGCCCAGAGGTCTTAGGAGAGACACAGGCTAGCTCACATAAGGCTGTATGAGCCACGTTAGAGCTTTTGATTTTATTCCAGAAACTGGAATCCATTGAAGGGTTTTAAGCAGAGAATGAGGTGACTAGATTTATGATTTTAAATGTAACTCTAGCCAGAAGGTAGAATGACTACAGGAGATCAAGAGAGGAAGCAGGGATCCCATTCACAGCAACTTTAGCAAATGGGGGTTTTTGGTGAGCTCAAAGGGTGTTTCATTCTTGTCAGAGAGTTTGCTAAAACCACAACGGCAAATGAAACAGATTTTAACTTCATCTGTAAAAGATCATTTGTGCAGTTTGTGATGACCATCATGGACTTTTCACAGGTCTGGAAGGTCTAGAGTTATAACTAACTCCACCCCCAATTTAAATTTTGTGGGTATCTTGTGAGAACTTTTGATTTGAAAATTTTAAACTTTCATTTAAAAAAAGTACAGGGGTGCCTGGGTGGCTCCGTCTATTAAGCATCTGGCTCTTGATTTCTGCTCAGGTCATGATCTCACAATTTGTAACTTCGAGTCCCGCACTGGACTCTGCACTGACAGTGTGGAGCCTGCTTGGAATTCTTTCTCTCTCCCTTTCTCTCTGCCCCTACCCCACTTGTGCATGCGCTCTCTCTCAAAATAAATAAATAAATAAATAAATAAATAAATAAATAAATAAATAAATAAATAAATACAATTCCCATCCCATTACCTTGGGAATTAATGATTGTTAATGATTGTTAAGTTTGCTGACATTTACTTCATCTGTTACTTTTTTTCTTCCTTTGCTGAACTTTTTAAGTTTATTTGTTTGTTTATTTGTTTATTTTGAGAGAAAAATGAGAGTGTGTGCAAGCAGGGGTGGAGGGGCAGAGAGAAAGAGGGAGAGAGAGAATCCCAGGCAGGCTCTGTGCTGTCAGCATAGAGCCGCACGTGGGGCTCAAACTCATGAGCCGTGAGATCATGACCTGAGCTGAAATCAAGAGTCGGACACTTAACCAACTGAGACCCCCAGGTTCCCCCCTTTGCTGAACTATTTAAAAGCAGATTCTAAATATATAATTTTGTCCCTTCATATATTAAGGAACCACCTCCAAAATATGAACATTTTCTTACATACCACAAAGCCATATTCACAAAATTAACAATTTATTGCTAACATCTAATGCCAATTCCATTACAAAATTTCTCTGATGTCTCAAAAATGTCTGTTTATAGTTGGTTTGTTCAAATCAGAATCTAAATAAGATCTGCACAATGCATTTGGTTGTTAAATCTTTCAAGTCTCTTCATCCACGGCACTGCTTTGTTCTTTTTTTTTTCTTTTTTTCCTTTTTTAAAATTTCTATTATTGACCTGTTGTAGAAACTGGATTAGTTAATCCTGTAAAATGCCTAATATTTCATAATAAAAACCATTTTTATAAAGCAGGATAAAATATGGGGTTTGAGCCTTCAAACTTCCAGTAAGTCAGACCATCTCTCTGGAATGTTCTTTGAGGTGTCTGGCATACAAAACAGTTGGTGAACCATCAACACTCACCACACTTGGCATGCATAATGCAAGCTGTTAAATAAGAGTGCTTGTGCTTAAGGTTTTAATTTTATCATTCAGTCTTCTCAGGTTCTTGACCTGCTTACTCACTGTGATTTGCCTACTGTTATTAAATTAACAGAATCTGAAAATAGCAGTTTCTCAGATGTTTTTAAAAGCAATTAAGATAATGCTTGCTAACCTCAGCCTTTTTCACTTCAGAAATTAGAAAATTAAAAATAGTTGAACTGGAGGTAGCATTAATAAAAGCCAAGTTTGGTTCCACTCTGAGGATGCACAGAAGCAGCAGTGACCAAACTACATGTTTTCTTCACCTCAATGTCAGTCTCTCTGAGAAGGACGACTTTGGTTTCTTTGCTATAATTAGCCTCTGTTGCCAATGGAGCAGAGTCTTATTACTTGCAGTAAATAGAATTAGATCACTAGTTCTTTTGGCTTTGTTGATTCAACAGGTTGTGAGTGCATGAACATTATTGACAACAATACCATTGTTATGTAAAATGTTGACATTAGGAAAAACTGGATAAAGGTATGTGTGAACTCTGTACTATCTTTACAACTCCTGTATCAATTATATCACAGTCAGACATTTTAAAATACTAATTTCCTCTTCTAAATGATTATCTTAGGGGAGTGCATGGTTATTCTGTTAATGATGTCATTGGTTTAATTATTTTTGAAGCCCCTCTTTTGGAACTGTCCTCAAAAACCTAAAGGTCATAAAATTGGAAAATTGTAAGAGATCTGAGGAGTTATCTAGTCCAGTCTGCCAACCATTCTGGAGAATTCTGCTATGTACCATAATTTATTTACCACCCCCCTAGTGATTAGTACTTAGGTTGTGTCCCAAATTGTCCCCTTTACAAAGTTTATGTGAATTTTTTGTACTTACATCTTTAGACATATTATGGATATTTCAGTACTCTAGATTCAAAAAGTGGAATTATTGGGTCAAAGGAAATACACATTTAAAATATTGATCCTGAGAAGCTTAACAGGAACCCATGGGGGAGGGGAAGGAAAAAAAAAAAAAAAGAGAGGTTAAAGTGGGAGAGAGCCAAAGCATAAGAGACTCTTAAAAACTGAGAACAAACTGAGGGCTGATGGGGGGTGGGAGGAAGGGGAGGGTGGGTGATGGGTATTGAAGAGGGCATCTTTTGGGATGAGCACTGGGTGTTGTATGGAAACCAATTTGACAATAAATTTCATATATTTAAAAAAATAAATAAATAAAATAAAATATTGATTAAGTCCTTCCAATTTGCCATCCAAAACAGCTGTATGCTTCTACCAACAGTGTGTGGGCATATACTAACATGGGATGCTATCACTCTTATACATTTTTGCTGTTCTGATATGGGCCTGCTGACACACAGACAGTGTGAGTGGCCTGTCTCCATAGGGAAGAATATTTTGCCAATGACATATTTTAGAATTAGCATGATGATATGTTTCATAATTATTTTGAACCCTCCTTTCTGCTGACTGTTCACACCACCTATCCATCCCTCTATATGCTGCTGCTGCTAGGTAAAAAAAACCATCTTGCTTTATTTGCATTTCTCTAATTAGCAGTGAGGTTGAACGCATGCTTATTTGTTTATTGACAGCATGTATTCCTTTCTCATTGAATTGCCTATTCACTTTCTTGGTCAGTTCTATTTTTTATTTTCTTTTTCTTATTTTATTTTATTTTTTTAAATTTTTTTTTCAACATTTATTTATTTTTGGGACAGAGAGAGACAGAGCATGAACGGGGGAGGGGCAGAGAGAGAGGGAGACACAGAATCGGAAACAGGCTCCAGGCTCTGAGCCATCAGCCCAGAGCCCGACGCGGGGCTCGAACTCACGGACCGCGAGATCGTGACCTGGCTGAAGTCGGACGCTTAACCGACTGCGCCACCCAGGCGCCCCTCTTTTTCTTATTTTAAAAGAACACTTGATATTTGGTGAATAATAACCCCTTGTTGCCCAGGTTGTGAATGTTTTCTGTGCGTCACTCATAACTTTATAGTCTCTTTTGCTATTTTGCTATTTGAAAGTTATGTTGGTGTTTGGCAGAAGATACAAGAGAGTTTTCATTTCATTTAAATTCATTTCAAATTAGAAATACTGTGCTTATCTGAGCAGGGAGCAATGCTCAGGATCAAAGCAAAGCATAGTAAAAGACTCCTGGGTGGCCTTCCTGGACTCCCTCCACTTGCCTCCCAACTCTCATCTCTCACCCCATGCTATTGTTCCCCTGGGGATTCCAAGGAGAGAAGGATGACCATAAGGAAAGGCATCACTCTTTACAAGTGTTTAATCATCATACAATCTCATCAATCCATCATGGCTTCCAGGTTTTTGTGTCAGACTGAGGAAGTTCTTTCCTACCCAAAGTTTGTAAAGACATTTTTCTGTATATATTTTTTACAAATAGTTTTATTGTTTTGTTTTTTTTACATTTAGATGTTTAAATCACCCATGGTTTATGGGTAATTAAGCCAATTATCCTTCTGCTGTTTATGTTGAATTATCTAGTCTTCCCCCACTGATTTGAAATGCCACCCTGAGGAGTACCTGGCTGGTTCAGGCAGTTGAGCATGCGACTCTTGATCTTGGGGGTTGTGAGTTCAAACCCCATGTTGCATGTAGAGATTACTTAACAATAAGATATCAAAAGGAAAGAAAGAAAGAAAGAAAGAAAGAAAGAAAGAAAGAAAGAAAGAAAGAAAAAGAAAAAAAAAGAGAAGTAAAGAAATGCCACCTTGAGCACATGTGAAATCCTGTAAGTATGAACCTGGATTACTTTCTGGACTCTGTTCCATTCCATTGATCTAGTTGTCTTTTTTTCTGATCAGTACCATACTACCCTGTTTACTATATAGTTTTATAGTTCTTTTAGTGTCTTATAAGCCAATTTTTATTTTGTTACAGTTGTTTTTCAAAACCTTCTTAGCTATTTTCAAACATTTACTCTTCCAGAGAAACTAGAGAATCAATTTTTAAATTAAAAAAACTCCATTGGGATTTTGATAAAAATTACATTTAATTTATAGATCAATATGGAGAGAATTGACTTTTAGGAAATACTGAGGTTTCTTATCCATATATGACTCTCCATTTTCAAAAAAAATGATATGTCCTTCAGTAAAACATAATTTTAATGGGTTTTGAATATTTTTTATTAATTTTATTTCTAGGTATTTTTTTTCAATGTTATTCATTTTTGAGAGAGAGAATGAGAGAAAGAGCATGAGTGGGGAAGGGGTAGAGATCTTGAGAGGGAGACACAGAATCCAAAGCAGGATCCAGGCTCTGAGCTGTCAGCATAGAGCCCGACACGGGACTGGAGCTCACGAACTGTGAGATCATGACCTGAGTTGAAGTTGGATGCTTAACTGACTGAGCCACCCAGGTGCCCCAATTTGTAGGTATTTTAGAGTTGTGGTTATTATGTGTCATTTTTCCATTATATTTTTGAAATGGTTCTTAATACATAGTAAAATTATGATTTTTGTATATTCCTTTTGTACTTAGTATCTTGTATTATTGTACTTTGTTTACTTAACTCTCCCCCATTTCTGGGCATTAGGTTGTTCCCAAGCTTTGAGGATCATAATTAGCCTTGCTATAAACATCTCTAAACAGGTAATTTTTTCTCTTTAAATTTCTTCCCACAAATGGAAAAACAGATTTAAAGAGTATATGGAACTTTATGGCTCTTATTACACATTGCTCTGAGTAATCTCCTGAAGGGCTAGACTCCTTTCCAATTCTGCCTATAATAATATCAGCAAATGAAGTAATAATGATGAAGATAATGATGACGAGGATGATGAGACTATTGGTAAGAGCCATATTATGCTCTGGGCTTCCCATGTCTTTTCATCTAATACTCACAATGAATCTATAATATGCTATTGCTGTCTCATATGGACAGATAAGGAAACTGAGGTACAGAGAGATTAACATCTGCACTCACACCTGGTAGGAGGCGAAGTCAGATGTGTTGTGTTCCATGGTCAATGCCTTCTCAAATACCCATACTTTTTTTTAAAGCATTTTTAAAAGTTTATTTATTTATTTTGAGAGAGAGAGGGAGTGAGAGCAGGGGAGGGGCAGAGAGAATCCCAAACCGGCTCCACACCAGTAGCTCTGAGCCCGACTCAAGGCTCAAACTCACAAACCATGAGATCATGACCTGAGCCAAAACCAGGAGTCAGATGCTTACCAACTGAGCCACCCAGGCGTCCCATCTAATACCCATACTTTTTATATTTCATTTATATTTGAGACTTTAAAAGGTATATAAAAGCTGAAAATTGTTTTACTTTGCATTTCTTAACCAAGAAGTAGGTTGCTAGATAACATACTTGTTAAACCTCTTTTTCATCTCCTTTGACCACTTATCCAATAGATTGGTGATGTTAATTAGATATTTGTAACAACGCCCTCTAAATTGGATAGAAATTGGATAGAGATTATTAAAAAAGATTGTATTTTTTCCCCATATGTTTACATATATTCTTAGGTTTTAGTACCCATTGATTCTTCCTTTCCTCTATTCTAATTTATGTCTTCTGTAAATTCCTTTTTTTTAATAAATTTTTTTACGTTTATTTACTTATTTTGAGAGAGAGTGAGCATGAGCATGGGGAGCGGCAGAGAGGGAGAGCAAGAATCCCAAGCAGGCTCTGTGCTGTGCTGTCAGCACAGAGCCCAATGCAGGGTCCACCCAGGCACCCCTTCTGTAAATTCTCCTTATCTGAAAATTCCATTACCAGCATGGGGAATAGTATATTAAGTAGTACTTAACACTCTTATCTTATTCATACAATGGTAGTCTTAGTAGAAGTAGTAGTAGTAATGGTAGTGATAGCAGCTTTCAAAAACTAAGCGCTTACCAAGTGCTAAGGATATTACATACATGAACTCATTTAATTATCACTGTAATCCAATGAGATATTATCTTTGTTTTACAGATGAAGAAATAGGCCCAGGAGATCCTGGGTGGCTCAGTGGGTTAAGTGAGTAAGCATCCAACTCTTGATCTCAGCTCAGGTCATGATCTCGAGGTTCGTGGGTTTGAATCCTGTATCAGGCTCTGTGTTGACAGCATGAAGCCTGCTTGGGATTCTGTCTCTCCTCTCTGCCCCTCCCCACTCTCTCTCTCTCAAAATAAATAAATAAACTTAAAAAAGAAAAAAGAAATAGGCTCAGATTTATCAGCTTGGCCAAGGACACACAGTTAACAAAAGGAAGTCCTGTCTATGCCGAAGTCCGTGTTCTTAATAACAGTACTGCTGGCCCCCCATTATGTAGAGTATAAAGTTAACTCTCTTTGAAAACAAAATCTCTTTATAAACGTAAAGAAATCTTCCATACCAATTTATTTCTTTTTAAAATTTTGAATGAATGGGTTTTTATAACATTATATTAGTTTCACGTTTACAACATAATGATTCAATATTTGTACGTACTGTGAAATGATCACCACGCTAATCTAGTTAACATCCATCACCACATCTAGTTATAAATGTTTCATACTAACTTCTTACAAGCTTTGAATCAAAGAGATTTTTAATTTAATCAAATATTTTCTTAACATTTATAAAGAACTTTGTCATTTCCCTTGCCTATCCTAGCTTCTACCTCTGGTGGTCTCTGGGCATTGCCACTCTGGCCTCCAGGGGGCACTGTTACCCCTTTAATACTGTGGCTCAAGCCTTTGCTAATTCCCTTAAGCACAGATAAGACCAGGAAAATATTTAAACAAAGTTTACAAGGGGCTCAGATGAACAGAAGGCAAATGAGTACAGAGAGTAATATACAACTAGATAATTTGGTTCACTGAATGCAGAGTAGGCATTTCAGTATTTGACACTGAAATACCTTGCTTCCCACTGCATGCACAAAGCAGAAGACTTTTTTTCTATCCTGCACTATGTCCTCAAGCAAGCAAAATTCTTCAAAAACTGGCTCTGAGATTAGTAAGGCTAGTTCCAGCTAAGGGCTTCCTTCCAAATTCTACTTTCCAGTTTCAGTGTCTGCCTCTCCCTACACACTGGACACTTAACATGTCAGCCCTCTTCTAGAAAGATGGCATTGTCTGCTTCTGGTTTGTAGCTTTACCCTGTTGTTTGGGAATGGTTATCTGTGGGTGTCTCATACTCCTTCATGTCTTAGACAGTATGCCAAGAATGTAAGGCCCTAACAGCTTATACAGCTTATATTACATATCTATTACTACATAACCAATTACTCCAAAATGTAGAGGCTTAAAAAACAAAATTTTTTTTTTTGACAGTTTCTTTTGATTAGGAATCTGGGCATAGCTTAGCTAGGTGCCCCTGGTTCCAGGTCAAGGTGTTGGCCAGGGTGCAGTCATCCCCGGTCTTGAATAAGGGAGATTCTTCTTCCAAGCTCATTCAACAGAGTTGTTGGTAGGCCTCAGGTTCTTACTGTGGCCAAAGACATCCTTTCCTTGCCATGCAGGTCTCTCCATAAGGCAGCTCACAACATGCTGTCTACCCTCGCAGTGAGTGAGAGAGAACATGAGAAGGTGCCCAAGACAGAAGCTACAGTCTTTTTATAACCTCATGTCAGAAGCAATATCCTGTCGTTTGTGCTGTATTAAATTAGTTAGAAGTGAGTCAGTAACTCTAGCCCACAGTCAACTGGAGGTGATTACACCAAGGAGTGAATACCAGAAGGTAAGAATCATTATGAGCCATTGTAGAGGCCTTCTACCATATCACTTTACGCAAGCCATTTCTCATGGTGGTGTTTATAGCAAGCAATCTTTTTTTCTTTTTAATTTGTTTAAATGTTTACTTATTTTTCAGAGAGGGGAGGGGAGGAGAGAGGGAGACACAGAATCCAAAGCATGCTCCAGGCTCCGAGCTGTCAGCACAGAGCCCAATTTGGGGCTCGAACTCATGAACCAGGAGATCATGACATGAGATGAAATCGGCACCCCAGTCCTTTTTTTTTTAAGTTTATTTATTTATTTTGAGAAAGAGAACAGGGGAAGGGCAGAGAGAGAGAGAGAGGGAGAAAAGGAACCCCAAGAAGTCTCCACACCCAGCCCGGTGCCTGATGTGGGGTTTGATCTCACAACTGTGAGATCATGACCGGAGCTGAAACCAAGAGTTGGACATTTAACCAACTGAGCTACCCAGGTTTCTTGCCCTTTTTAAAAAACATATGTCTACTCCCAACTTGGGGCTTGAACTTACAACCCTGAGATCCCTACTCAGATCCCTCAGATCTGAGGGCTCAGATCCCTGGCCCTACTGACTGAGCCAGCCAGGATCGCCTACATCAAGCAGTCTTGAGGAATGAAGTAACCTCTCCCTCTGGGAAAGAGAAGCTGGCTTAGCTTGTTGCTTGCTAGAAAAGCAATGGGCTCCCCAAGCTCACTGTTACCCCCAATGAACACAAACCCACTGCACATGTGGCATCTATCTGGGGCTCTTAGTATCACACCTGTGGGACTTGGGGCAAGAGGAGTTAATGTAAACAATTCATGCTGTTTATGCTGTGCTGTGGGTAAAAAAATTTTTTTGCCTAGGTAGCTCAGTCTGTTGAGCGTCAACTCTTGGTTTCAGCTCAGGTCATGATCTTACAGTTCATGAGTTCAAGCCCTGCCTGGGGATTCTCTCTCTCTTTCTCTCTCTCTGCCCGACCCTGCTCTCTCTCTCTCTTTCTCTCTCTCTCCTTTCTCTCTCAAAATAAATAAATAAACTTTTATAAAAGTTTTTTCCCCCTCTTCCTCAGATATTCCATGTCTTCTTTCAGCATCTGTAAAACAGTAAAGGTTACCTTGTTGGCTTGTAAGTAGGATAAAAACAAATTGCAGACCTGACAGTTTGACTCAACAGCACAATTCAGAATTGTATACAAGCCTGGGAGACCATCATTCATACAAGAGATCCACGTACATATATTTCATTTTATTTGACAAACACTTATGTGCCAGGTAATTATTCTAAGAGTTTATAGACATAAACTCATTTCATCCATGAGGTAGGCACTATTAAAAACCCCTGCTTTACAGATGAGGCAGAAGAGGCCCAAAGATGTTGAGTAACTTTGCTGCAAGTCACATTGCTCATAAGCGTCAGAGCCTCAAATAGTCAAACAGAAACAAACACAAAAGTCCTGGCTACACCATCCATTGATCCACTGTATCATGCTAACTGTGTTCCAGGTTGGGAAGGGGTGAAGCAGAAACAAGATGGGGGGAAATGACAAAACAGAGAGTTCATTCCTCAAAACATGAGTTGAAATCAGTTTAGAATTTTTCATTCCTAACATAGTAACATATTGTCTGTTGTTTCAAAGGATAAACTCTACCAGTTATATTTGACTGGTTAAGATTTGACTTAGAACACTTGTTCTATATTCAGACTATGAAGGTTAAAATGTATTGTTCACACACACAAATCTGAACATGGAATTTATAACAGCTTTGTTCATAACTGCCCAAACTTGGAAGCAGCCAGGATGTTTTTCAGTTGGTGAATGGACAAACTGTAGTACATACAGACAATAAAAATTAATTAATTTTTATTTTAGATAAAGAGAGTGTGTGAGCAGGGGAGAGGGGCAGGGGGGGGGGAGAGAGAGAGAGAGAGAGAGAGAGAGAGAGAGAGAGAGAGAGAGAGAAAGAGAAACTTAAGCAGGCTCCATGCTCAGCACAGAGCCCAATGTGGGACTTGATCCAATGACTCTGGGATCATGACCTGAGCCAAAATCAAGAGTCAGACGCTCAACCAACTGAGCCACCCAGGCACCCCTCAATAGAAAATTATTTAATTCTAAAAAAAAATGAGCTATTAAACCATGAAAAGATCGGGGGGAGGGGACTTTAATGCATGTCACTAAGTAAAAGAAGCCATATGATTCCAGCCATATGACAATCTGAAAAAGGCAAAACTATGGAGATAGTAAAAAGATCAGTGGTTTCCAGAGGTTGGGAGGAAGGGAGGGATGAATAGGCAGAGCTCAAAGGATTTCAGGGCAATGAAACTGTTTTGTAGGATACTGTAATGGTGAAAACATGTTATTATACATTTGTCCAAGTCCACAGAATATGCAACAAGAGTGAACCCTAATGTAAACCATAGACTTTGATGATAATGATGTGTCAATGTAGGTTCATCCATGACAATGAATGTACCACTCTGATGGGGCAGGTTGTGCATGTGTGGGGACAGGTTATATAAGACCTCTACACTTTCCACCCAATGTTGTTATGAACCTAAAACTGCTTTAAGAAATAGTCTTTTAAAAAATGCTTTGAAAATTACAGTGTACTTAAATTTTTAAAAAAATTTTTTTAATTTATTTTTGAGAGAGAGAGGGCACACCAGCAGGGGAGGAGCAGAGAGAAAGGGAGACACAGAACCCGAAGCAGGGTCCAGGCTCTGAGCTTTCAGCACAGAGCCCAATGCGGGGCTCGAACCCACGAACCATGAGATCATGACCTGAGCTGAAGTCGGATACTTAACCGACTGAGCCACCCAGGCACCCCAAAAAATTATAGTGTACTTTAAAATTTAAACAATTTTTTTTAATGTTTATTTATTTTTGAGAGAGAGAGAGAGAGGCCACGAGCAGGGGAGGGGAAGAGAGAGTGGGAATCACAGGATCCGAATTTGCACGTCACCCTTGCACAGGGGCGGGCTAATCTTCTCTGTATTGTTCCAGTTTTAGTACACGTGCTACCAAAGCGAGCACAGGAGTCACAGAATCCGAAGCAGGCTCCAGGCTCCGAGCTGTCAGCATAGAGCCTAACTTGGAGCTAGAACCCATGGACCACGAGATCATGACCTGAGCTGAAGTTGGATGCTTAACTGACTGAGTCATCCAGGCACCTCAAATGTAAACTATTATTAATAGTGTAAACGTGTAGGAAGTTTTTGTTAACCTCACTCTATACCTGTTCAAGTCCCCCTTGCTCTTGGTCTCATCCTTCTGTCTGTTGCCTCCTCCTTTCCTTAATAAGTGTAAATGGCTTGGCCCCCACTTGGGCTCTCTTCCCCTCCTCCATTGTCCTTCTCTTCAACCTTCCTAACCCAGGTTTAATGTGGCCGTCTTCTCCATACCTATACCATGGCTGCAGAGCTCTGTGAAGATAATATCTATTGTACAACTTGCATTTCTTCTACATCAGTTCATCCCTCAGTGTGTCCTGCAACTATTTCTGTGTTTCTCAAACCAGAGCTTTCTGCTTAATATATGTATCAGCAAATTTTAAGTGTAGTTTTTATTTTTGATATTGTACTATTTTGAATAAATATTTTCAAAGTCATGCCATTTCTTCTTACTCGACAGACATTATATGTCAGGCTTTTTGCATATATATGTAATTAGATTCATGTTATTAAGCTGTTTTCTATTTAAAAATTAAAATAATCTGGCTTCTAATGATCATGTACAGATATATGGCAGATAAGCATATCTATCAATGATGATTCACCGAAAAGTGCTTATGTATCAGCAAACCCAGATGGGTTGATGTGTTTAGAGTTGCTTTAATTATTGGTCTCCTTTTTTTTTTCTTAAGAAAAGATGACTTTTATTTATTTTTATTTGAGAGAGAGAGACTGAGTGCAAGTGGAAGAGGAACAGAAGGAGAGAGAAAATCTTAAGCAGGTTCCATACTCAGGACCCTGGGATCATGACCTGAGCCGAAATCAAGAGCCCAACGCTCAACCAACTGAACTACCCAGGCGCCCCAATTATTGGTCTCCTTAAGAAGATTCTGTGAAAAAGTTGAGTCATATTCCCTTCTTTAATGTGCCTCAATGCCTTGGAATAAGCCTCCCTTATTCTTTAGATTAGGGTATTTCACTCAGTGAGCTCAATCAGAATCTAATTCAATCCTTTCCATAGCTTCTCTTTTAGCAAGACTAGGGACCACTCCCTGTGTCCTAGGGATTAATACTACTGGTCTCAAATGGTAGCCGATGGGGAAAATTTGCTTGATAGATGTGGCTTATTTGGCCTGCACAGCATTTTTTTGTTTTTTTTCAACGTTTATTTATTTTTGGGACAGAGAGAGACAGAGCATGAACGGGGGAGGGGCAGAGAGAGAGGGAGACACAGAATCGGAAACAGGCTCCAGGCTCTGAGCCATCAGCCCAGAGCCCGATGCAGGGCTCGAACTGACGGACCGCGAGATCGTGACCTGGCTGAAGTCGGACGCTTAACCGACTGCGCCACCCAGGCGCCCCGAGCCTGCACAGCATTTTAAGAAAATCTCAATTCGTTCCTAGCATTTTGGAATTATGCCATTTCACATTAGTGGATCTGGCCAATTGGGGCTTTGTGCTCACATAGCAACAATCAGCTGGTAGCAGCCATCAGCCATTCCATTTAGAGAGGGCATGCACCTCTTGCCACTCATGAAGACTGATGGTCGGTTGCCATTTATCACCTCACTTTCACCTCTTCTGACACTCACCATTAGAGGTGCTTCCCAGGTGCTTTAGACATTTGAGTTTGTAAACTTCTACACCTGGTCCTTGCTGCCTTTCACCCAGAACCACCTATTGACATTGAAGGCTCTAGAAACACCAGGGCTCCAAATCAAATGGACTCAGCTCTGCCACTTTCCTGCCATGTGACCTGGGTAGCGTTATTTCACCTCTTTGAATTTCTGTTCCTTTATCTGTAAAAAGGGGATGATGATGGCATATGTGGATTAAAGGCAATAATGTATATAATGTGTTTCTGATAAAGCCAAGAAGAGGCAGGAAGGACTCAGTGAGTGTGGCCTGCCTCCTTTGACAACTGCTGTGCTCACCTCTCAGGAGATGACAGGGCTACTCCTGTAAGTCTCTGGGATAGTTAATTCACAACTAATTTGTATGATAGTCTCAGGTGTCTAGACACAAATAAAAATATAAGAAACCAGGGGTACCTGGCTGGCTCAGTAGGTAGAGCATGGGACTCTTGATCTTGGGGTTGTGAGTTTGAGCCCCATGCTGCGGTAGAATTTAGTTAAAAAAATAAGATAAATTTTTAAAATAATAAATTAAAATAAATAAATAAAATATATGAAACCAGATAGTACTTAGGTAACATTTATATTCTGTAACTGTCATCTGCCATCATCAAGGACCCATAATGGGTTAAGTAAGTTGTTAGCCAACAGCACTTAGATTGCTTGGAGAATAATCCTGTGGCATGGTAAATTGAACTCTTGCAATTAGTTATATAAAGAAAATAAAAATGGCAAAGTTTGTGAGTTGGCATGTTTTCTAAAACCACGTGGAGTGAGGGAGGGAGACAATTCTCTATATGCCACACTTGCCCTCACACTGCAACTTTTGTAGAGTTGCTGATGTATCTATATATCTAACTTGTTTTTTAATCTGCTGCTGTAACAAATTACCACAAATTTAGAGACTTAAAACCACATTTTTATCCCTCTAGGTTTGAAGTCTGACATCAGTGTCACTGAGCTAAAATTAACGTGTCAGCAGGGCTGCACCCTTTTGCAGGCTCTATGAGTGAATCCATTTTCTTGCCTTTTCCAGCTTCTAGAGACCACCCACATTCCATGGCTTGAGGCCCCCTTTTCCACCTTCAAAGCCAGCAATGTTGTATCTCTCCAACCATCCTTCCATAGTCACATCTTTTTCTCTAACTCTTCTTTTGCCTTCTTCTTCTTCCACTTTTGAGGACCCTTGTGATCACCTTGGACCCACTCAGAAAATCCAGGATATTCTTCCTATCTTAAGGTCAGCTGATTAGCAATCTTTATTTCATATAACCTTTTTTAAAATTAATTTTTTAAATTGAGATATAATTAACATATGACATTAGTTTCAAGTGTACAGCATCATGATTCGATAGACTGCTAAATAATCACTCCAAGTCTAGTTGACATCCAACACCACACATAGTTACGTTTTTCTTGTTATGATAAATTTTAAGATCTACTCTCTTAGCAGCTTTCAAATATACAATACAGCATTATTAATTGTAGTCACCATGCTGTACATTACATCTTATGACTTATTTATTTTATAAATGGAAGCTTGTAGCTTGTGACCACCTTCACTCATTTCATCTACCCTCTCCCCAATCCCTGATGCTGTCAACCATGAACCTGTTCTCTGTATCTGAGTTCATTTTTGTTTTGTTTGTTTTAGATTCCATATATAAGTAAGATCATATAGTATTTGTCTTTTCCTGTCTGACTTAATTCACTTGCAATAATTGCCTCAAAGTCCATGCATATTGTCCATGCAAACTTAATTCTTTGCCATGTCATGTAACATATTTACAGGTTCCAGGGACTAGGATGTGATGTCTTTGGGATGCCATCCGTCTGCCTACCATAATGAGTAGGTACATTACTATAAGTTTATCTCACTTAATCTTCACAACCACCTTGTGAAGTAGGAACTACACTTGCGAGTAAGAAAACTGAGGCTGAGGAGTTAGGAAATGTGGCTGAGTCCAGAGCTAGTAAGCAGAAGTAAGATTCAAATCCAGAGCTGTTTTCCTCTGAAGCCATGTGCCCAATCACTACACTACTCTGAAATTTGTTCAAATGGTGTTTTTCTTTCTATTTTCTATGAGAATGATTATTATAGTGAAAATTGGATTTTTGGGAGGTTAGTGGGATAGCCCAAGGAGTACATATGTATCAGTTAAAATTCAAATACAGATTGTCTCTTTATTGCCTTAATGTGCTTATATTTTTCTAAATTGAATTTTATGTTATCACAGACTTCTGCAACTAAGTCTGACTTTCCACACTATGCCCCAGATTGTTAACACCACTTGCTTTTAAAAAGTCAAACAGATACAGGTTCCTCCAAGGCTGCGAACTTTGACTTTGCAGAGTTTAAAAGTAAATAAGACCCCAGGTAGTTATGTGATCCAGTTTCTTGCCTTCAGTACCTCACAGCGCTGTTTTTTGGTTTGGTTTGGGTTATTTTTATTTTATTTTTATTATTTTGCTATTTGGGGAAATGTTATGAGATTCCATTGTAGGAGTTTAACTTCTATGCTCTTAGCTTCTAGCAGTTTTTTCTTCTACCTGTTTTTCATTTTTTCATGATTGTTCTCCAATGGAAATAACTAGCAATTAAAAGCAATTTATCCCAGTCACGAGTGGAAATTATAAGTAACGAGATAAACTTTTAAAGCCAAATAGCACGCTTGTAAAACTTTCAAACAGTATGGTATCAGGCTTGAAGAAATACACCAGGCAGAAGTGGTGAGATAGTTAAAAAGGCAAGGTACTGAGGAATATTCAATAGCGAACAGCATAAGGAAAAATTAATGTGCTTTTCTCATTTTCTATCAAGGATATAAAATCCCCTTGAAAGCACAATGCATGTTGTACCTTGAACCGCTGTATTAACACAGTGCTTTGAAGAGGAAATGTTTGTTGAATCAGTGGTATTTATATTTCAGAAAAGCGCCTTGCAGATATCTAAAAGAGAAAATAAGTCAGAAATGGTTTATTTAAACTACATGAGGGGCATCTGGGTAGCTCAGTCAGTTAAGCATCCGACTCTTGCTTCCTGCTCAGGTCCTGTTCTCACAGTTCGTGGAATCGAGCCCTGCATTGGGCTCTGCTCTGACAGCATGGAGCCTGCTTGGGATTCTCTCTCTCTCCCTTTCTCTGCCCTTCCCCCACTTATGCGTGCACGCTCTCTCTCTCTCTCTCTCTCTCAAAACAAATTACTTAATTAAAAAAAATTAAACTACATGAGGGGTGCCTGGGTGGCTCAGTCGGTTAAGCATCTTACTCTTGATTTGGGCTCAGGTCATGATTTCATGGTTCATGAGATCAAGCCCCACATTAGTGGGGCTGTGCTGACAAAGCAGAGCCTGCTTGGGATTCTCTCTCTCTCTCTCTCTCTCTCTCTCTCTCTCTCTCTCTCTCTCTGCCCCTCCCCACAATAAATAAATAAACATTAAAAAAATAGTAAACTACATGAAAACTAAGTGGGTGTTCAAATGACCAGTTTCAAATTCAAATCCTGACCCCACAGGAAATCATTATCTATGCCAAGGACTGGGAGAAGAGGTAGGGGAGGGAGCTGAGAAATAGGTGATTCTGTGAAGATTAGTTGTTGGAACAGTTCTTTATTATATGCTTCATAAATTATTTAAACTACTGTTTGTGGGTGAGAATTATATTTTTAATTTCTACCTCTCTGAGCATAGTACCGTACCTGGCACACACTAGGTACTCAACAAAAGCTACTGAATGTAGAAGAAAAAGAACAAAAGACATTAAATTCTTAGATGACACCAAACCAGCATGCACACACATATAATTTATGACCTCCTATACTAATATATTGTACACATTGTAAATCAGAAACCTGAAATTTAAAAACATGAAATAATCAATATATTTTAAATAATTCAATGGTATTTTATTAATAGTAGAAGAGCCTTTTTGCTTTCATTTGATGCTTTATTCCTTGGTAATTCATTACTTTTTAAAAATCTTGGTTTAACACCTTATGATATAGTGATTTGAAGATCGGGTACTAAGTTCAGCTTATTTTGATATTACATTTTAATAGCTGTCATAGCTGAAAAAGATACTTCAAAAAGCTATTTGGATTTAAATTGAAGAAATGCATTGTTGTTGGTTTCTACCTATTAAATTACTCATTTTCTTCTTCAGTCTTATCAACCAGTTCTGCAAAGGTTTTTGCTGAAGTCTTATTAGTACATTCTCATTTTCTCTGCTATCAATCAGCAGTTCTTGCAAACTAATTTAAAGGCATTGCATTTTAATTAGTTTGAGGCCCACTGAAATTACTTGAAAAATATTTAAAGAAATAAAAAATTGTTTCCAAAATTTTTAGTTATGCATGTGAGTTTTAAAAGGACACACACACACACACACACATTTTTTTGCAACAAAATTACACACTGATAGAAATATTTCTGAACGTAATTTTCAAACATTCTCTGAAGTGTTTCTTTCTAAACATATGTACACTTAAAGGAGAGGGTGGATGGAGTTAGTCTCTCAGGCAGTGTTAAAAGTTTGCCTTAAAAGGAAAATACCACTCACCACAAATGTAGGGAAATCTGGATCCCTTGTATTGTTGTCAGAGGAAAATGTATCATTCATCTTGCTATTTATTTATTTAAGTAATAATAATAACCCGTGCTTATGTAGTGCTTATTTTGGTGGTAGATTTTCACATTTTTAGCTCATGTCATCCTCAGAACAACCCGGTACAGCAGGTACAGTTATGCTCTCCAATTTACAGGTGGGGAAACTGAACCCCAGAGATGTTAAATAATTTGCCCAGGATTACATGGCTGGTCATGGCAGAACTATGGTCAGAACCAGGCAGTGTGTATGCAGGAACAATGCTTTTGACCCCAAGAAGTATCTTGGACACTTCAATAGAAGATAAAGAGTTTCCACGATTACTCTCCATCTCAGTACAAAGTATTATATATATTCTATTGAAAGGATTTGTTTTTACAAAATTAACCACATCAATGACCTCCTATGCTACACAAAACTGCAATACACTGACGCTGGATAAAGGAGAGCTTCCCTGCAAGGGGGAAGCCCACCCTTCTCAGGATACCTCACAGAGCACATGAATGACTGCCTGACAAAGGACTGTATGAGCAAGCCATTGTCAATATATATGTTAAATAAGACAGCTTATCCTCTTTGTGTTTAGATAAAATAGACATTGGGATATGTTCTTTCTAATCTGTATTAGACTGTCTTGAGCACCCTTAGGACATGCACCCTCCACCTTAGATGTTTTTGTCTTAACAAATATAAAATTCAAAATCACCAAGGAAAAGTACAGTTTGGATAAAATAGGTACAGGGAAGTTTCATAGGATAATCAAAATAACTTCTTAAATATAATGCAAGAATACATAAATGGGCTAAATAAGCACTTAGAGTTCAGATTTTAAAATCTGATAATGAAGAAATGTAATTTTAAATGTGAGAATAATTTTAAGTTCCAATATAGGAGCGCGAATTGAAGAGCTGTGAGAGAATGCTCTCACTGTACTAAGGACTTACCTGATCTTTTATAGAGTTCCATGTCTCATACTGGGCATCTCATCTAAATAAGAACATGGAGTATTTGGAAAGAATTCATATGAGAGTCATTTCACATTTAAAAAAAAAAAAAAAGAGGAGGGGAGGCTGGGTGGCTCAGTTGGTTGAGCATCTGACTTTGGCTCAGGTCATGATCTTGAGGTTGACGAGTTCAGGCCCCAAGTTGGGCTCTGTGCTGACAGCTCAGAGCCTGGAGCCTGCCTTGGATTCTGTCTCCCTCTCTCTCTGCCTCTCCCCTGCTCTTGCTCTGTCTCTCTCAGTTTCAAAAATAAATAAACATTAAAAAAAAAAAGAGGTGAGGGAGGGGGGATGGGCTAAATGGGTAAGGGGCATTAGCGAATCTACTCCTGAAATCATTGTTGCACTATATGCTAACTAACTTGGTTGTAAATTTAAAAAAAAAAAAAGTGAGAAAAAGTTAAAAGGACTGAGGTTGTTTATTCTAGAAAACCTAGAGAATTTAAGGGTTTCCCCATATATGAAGCGTTATAATCCCTTAAAGTCTATTTAAGTCTTTGACACATTTGGTGAGCCAGACACAGACTCCTCAAAGAATCAGTTGTGGAAATAACAGCAACACACTTCTTTAAGCCAGGGGCTATTAAGCTTTTGCATTTGAAATGGGTTCAATCATTAATTGCACATAATTAACAGTAAATAACTGAGTCACCAAATGAATAGTGTTTAAGAAAAGCTATTATTTCCTACTGATAAGCAACTAAAATAATTGTTATCTTCAAAGTCCACCCAGTAGGTTTGAGCTACAGGCCCAATATGATTCTGAGGAACATCGTAACTGCTGACACAACTTATGTAAGTTATTGCCAACTATTTACAGATGTAGTTTATGTATGTAACAGACTAACCAGAGATCAAAACAAAAAAAGGAAAGAAAGAAAAAGAAAAAAATGAGAAAGAAAAAAAGGGCGATTTGTATTTTGTTCTTGATACTTATAATAACTAGATTGGAAGACAATGAGGTTTCCTTAATAGGGAAGGATAATGGTTTTACTTCAGATCTTAGCAAAATTTAAAGTAATTTCTAGCAACTATTTATCAAAAAGCTGTGCCAGCATTTTAAGGGTTCTGGTCTCTTAACACTTCCCCTGGATTTTTCTCAGGAGTCTAATACAGAAAATGAAAAAGTCCTGTAATCTAAGAGGCCTTATATTTGATCCTAATGTAGTCTTGCTTTAAAATGGTTTTCACATTGTTACAAAACACACTTGAACTTTGGGCACTTCAGTTTTGAGTTTGAACATGGCTAATTTGGCCCAACAAAGATGTTGAGCTGTGGACCACTCCCACCCCCAACACACAGAATGAGAATACTCTGAACCATTTTCTAGATGAAGGAAACAAGTTAATTTGGCTCTGTGCCAAGGCAGTATAAAACAGTATCAATTTCAGTTCCCATGGATATCTGAGTTTTTTCTGCCTATACCTTGGGTGGCTTTGTGTTTTATTATATGGTTTTGCTCAGAAAATTCAATAAATTTGTCACTTTAATTCTCATATTCTTACCTATTTATAACAGGCTTTTCCGGGTTAATTATTTCTTGAGCCAATTCATGACTTTGACTATCCTTAAATTGCCTTTCCAAGAAAAGTGGTTTTCATTTTTTTTTGAAGCTGTGGGATACTGCATTTGATATACCAAAGGATAAGCATAGCTGGAAACTATAGCAACAACTCATGGTGTCTGACCCACTTAAGTAGATGAGTTTGTAGTAGAATGAAGGAAAAGGTGCTATGGAAGCAATACAAATAATATGAATCAAAAACATCTTTGCTTTTGTAATCATGTGGTTGGTAGCACTATTCTTACTTCTCTAGTCTTGTTGATTTATCTGCTATAAAACAAATATTCCAATGAATGCTGGCCCTCATTCCCATTACCAACTGACTTATGAATGAATAGAAGCCATTCAGGTCCCGTAGCTGTCATTTTATCAATTTTTCTCCTTGTGGGAAGTGGTATTTCTTTTTTCTTTTTTTTTTTTAATTTTTTTTTCAATGGTTTATTTATTTTTGGGACAGAGAGAGACAGAGCATGAACGGGGGAGGGGCAGAGAGAGAGGGAGACACAGAATCGGAAACAGGCTCCAGGCTCCGAGCCATCAGCCCAGAGCCCGACGCGGGGCTCGAACTCACGGACCGCGAGATCGTGACCTGGCTGAAGATGGACGCTTAACTGACTGCGCCACCCAGGCGCCCTGGGAAGTGGTATTTCTTATATTGTTATGCTCTTCAACTCTTCCAAAGTTACAATGAAAGAACTACAAACAACAGAGGACTTTATTATGATATAAAAAGTCATGATGGTTCCATATCAGGCACCAGTTTAGGGAAAAGGTTTCCCATTTTGAAAAGTAGGTAAAAACCAAGCACTGATCTCAGTGGAACATATTACCTAAAAAGAAAAAAAAAATGCTATATTACCTCCTTAGGTAGTTGTTTTTATTTTTAATATTCGGGTCAACAGTTTACAGTATCACCAGCCCAATTTTCTAAAGTTCTGAACATAACTATATCTTAGTATTTCTTTTATGGTTTTTTTCCTGTTACTTTTAGGACTTCTACAAAAAAAAAAAAAAAAAGAAAAGAAAACCTCTAAACGTTGACCATTCTTTAAACTAGCACAAAAGAAATATAAATATTGGTATTTTTATATCTGTATTAGAGCTAATAATAATGATGATGACAACAGCAGTCTACTGATGTTATGTTCCAGGCATTCTACTAAGTTCATTTGATCCTCCTAGCAATTTTATATGATAAACACTATTATTATCTCTGTTTCACTGAGGAGAGAAAAGTACTATTATCCTTATGTTACTGATGAAACCAAAGCTCAGAGAGGTAAAATAATTTGCCCAAAGTAGAAAGTGGCAGAGCCAGAACTGAAACCTGAGTCTATTCAATGCCAAAGCTTGTGCTCATAATCTCTACATTATAGATAAAACAGATAAACAAAATATTTGCCCTATCTGTATGGAGTCCTATTTTAAAAGAAAATATTGGAACCCATAGTCTAAACAAAATACTTTGTTTTAAAATTTTACTTATATGAAACCTTTCATTTTTAATTTTTTTAAAGTTTATTATTTTGAGAGGGGAGAGAGAGAGAGAGAGAGAGAGAGAGAGAGAGAGAACGAACGGGGGAAGGGCAGAGAGAGAGGGAGAGAGAGAATTCCAAGCAGGCTCTGCACTGTCAGCACAGAGCCCTACGTGGGGCTCAGTCTCATGAATCATGAGATCATGACCTGAGCTGAAATCAAAAGTTGGATGCTTAACAAACTGAGCCACCCAGGCGCCCCAATTTATATGAAACCTTTAATAAAAGCATAAATATCAGCTAGACATTTAGCTGAACATTCAACAACTTTTCTTTTACAATATAAGCTTAAAAAGACATTGGAACATAAGGGAAAATGGAGATTTGACCTATAAAGGTGAATATGATTAATCAAAGTCATCAGCCTTAAAGTGAGCCTTTAAAATTAATCTTAAGTGAAAACCCCTTTAGTATTAAGTTCGTGAATATATTTACAACCTCTAGTATTCTGAAGAAATCAAGCTAGTAAATTGTAGCTTTCTGATTATAAATGAAAATAACCATTTCTTATCAGTTGAATGTGGCTCATCTACCTTCTTGTCTTAAAATGTTGTAGGAGGTGGTGTGTGTGTGTGTGTGTGTGTGTGTGTGTGTGTGTGTGTGTGTGTGTGTGTATTCTTCACAGCAGGAAGACAGATTTATCCTGGAAATACAATGGTTTCCAGATGTTTGTTTTTTAAGAGGAAAGGAAGGAAGGAAGGAAGGAAGGAAGGAAGGAAGGAAGGAAGGAAGGAAGGAAGGAAGGAAGGAGAAAAGAGAAATAAGAAAGAAAGGAAGGAGGAAGGGAGGAAGGAAGAAAGTTGAAATATGGTGATAGACAGGTATGTATTTCTAAGGCAAGAATGATGTCATTCCATTTGGAGTTTATTGACACAAAATTTCTTTTTGTCTGAGAATATTTTCAGCAATGTGAATATGGTTTTCATTAAGAGATACACTGATCACTTGTTGATTTTGTTACAAGAGAGGAAATTCTGTAGCTTCTCTGTGCCTTATTGTGTGGATCACAGGGAAAACATACAAAGGACCATGGCAACGTATTGAACTGTATCTGTTGTACTTTATATCCATTTCCTTGTGCCACTGAAAATCATTGTTTAGAAAGTTCTGCAGGATTATTATATTTCAAAGTATAAAAATTCGGTATTACACATTCATTTTCTTTAAGAAGGAGAAAGCCATACTGTGTTAAATGACATTACAAATGAATATTCTTACCTTTACCTGTGGTTTAAATTTTTGAATATTATTTTAAAACATATGGAAATGTCCCCTGAATTTAGGGAAGCCACACATGAATGCCAGTTCCTCTATAACTACCTTTGGAAGTTTATTTGTTCATAGATTTATGGCACATTCTCTGGAATCATATAGTCTGAAGTATAGATGGTTGCCTCAAAATCTGAAACATGATATGGACGTGGGAATCTTTGTATAGTTGTCTATCTTCAAGTGATACCTTATAAAACATTAAACTATAGTAGTGTTGTGGGGCAAACAACAACCCACCCTACCTCAAAATCCTAACCACCTTACTCCACTCCCACTGATTCACGTAACCCTTAGGTTTTCCACTCATCTTCTCTACCTCCCGCTATCTTACCTGGAAAAAAGGAGACGAGTAAGAGTCTAAAATGCAACTTCTATATTTAAAGAATAAGAAAGAGTCATAAGAAACTGTGAAGTGTGCCCTCATTTGACTTGGAGATTAATGCATGCAAAAAAAAAAAAAAGTAAATCTGAAAAATGTGTGTAAATTTTTCTGTACCCAGGATCTGCCAAATTGTGAACTCTTTACCTATAAACACAAAAGCCAAAACGTTGCTGATGAGAAAGAAAAAAAAAAAAAAAGAAAAGAAAGAAAACTTCAAATAATACTAAATGAAGCACAGTTGTTGCCCTAAATTACTCGGATACTCATTTCACTTCCCTGAGTTTCCAGTTTACACCCAGCCACAGGCCCACCAGGCCGCTCCCGGGGTGACTCTAACTCCTCTGGCGGTCCAGCGGTCCCGCTCGCTGCCTACGCCAGGGTCATCTTCACCGGGCGGCCGGGAGCGTTGGCCCACGCGGCTCCTGGGCCCCAGGGCGGCAGTCACTGTCAGCGAGGAGCCGTAGCCTCCAGATAGGATCCACCAGTGTCCCCAGAACTTCGCGTGCACGGCGAAGCGGGAGCCAGTCCGCGCGCTGTGGCCCGGGCTTTCGCCGGGGTGCACGGGGAAGAGAGAGGGAGCGGCTTTCGGCGGCCGGGCCCGAGCAGGGGCCGCCCAGCCTGAGTCTCCTGCCGCGCGCCGGCAGCCCCCGGCTCGGAGCGGGCGCCCTACCGCCGCGCGGCCGGCCGCCCGGCTCTCTCCAGCCGCCCGACACACTGCGGGAGGAGCCGCCGGCCGCCGTGACGCGTCAGGGAGGAAACGGCGGCGCCCGGCGGCCCTGCGGGGAAGGAGGAAGCGCGCGAGTGCGCTCGCCTCCGCCCCGCCGCACTAGGAGGCAGCACCGCGCGGACCGGGGTAGGTGCGGGGACGCGGGGACGCGAGGCGGGTGGGCCGGCCGCAGGGTCCGCGCGCGTCCGGTCGCAGTCGGAGCCCCCCGGGCGGGTGAGACGGGGCGGGGCGAGCGGTGCCCGGGCCTCGACTGCTGCCTCTCCTCGAAGCAGACGTGACTTTTCGACCCCTCAGCCCGAAAACCTCCGAATTGGTCAGAAGGGCAGAAGCAATACCCCCCGCGCAGCCCCCGATTCTGAGAGTTGGTGGTCTGTGTTTCCTCGAGGTGAATTCGGATTCTTTTTGATTCCTAAACGCTCGAGCCTTGTCGGTGGACGGACATTGTTAACCCGTGCGCGGCCTCGCGGCTTAGACGAGCCGGGAACTGTGAAGGTGGGGGACCCCCTCCTGGAGTCGAAGGAGGGTGCGGGTCACCTGCGAGGATCAGGGATGGCGGAGGGCAAGGGAATCATTAACCTGTTGTCAGCGGATGGTAGTCTCAGACTAATGCGTTCCTGTCCTTAAGTTCTCTGTGATTTATTTAAAGCCTTTCCATCTCTTTTAAAGTGAATTTGGCTCTATTGGTTCCCTCAGCTTTAGCATTAATATGTACCATCTAGAGTGCTTTGAGATTTTTAGATTTGTCATTTTTAGTGGTGGTCAGTTGGAAAGGTAGAAGAGAGAAAGAGTTCATCTCTTGAGACTTAAACTCCATCATTTAATTTTGCACAGTGATTTCTGAACCATAAGTTGAATTTCGGTTCTGCACCAAGAGACTATATATTTGAGATGCAGGTACACTTGAGATGCAAGAATAAATACACAGCACTATAGTTTCTAAGTCTTTATTTAAAAATATTAGAGTTTAGTGTGTTTTGATTCTCTACTTGGTCTCTAGGTTGAGGATTTACCCAACCAATCTGGGAAGTGACTTATTTATTTAACAAACACTTAAATGGCTCTTACTACATGCTTGGGCTCCTTCTAAATGTTTTATAAATATTAACTCAAATTGTTAACTGAAAATACTAAATTGTAGCAGTTCTAGCAGTGAAGAGGTTGTGTACACTTCAGTTCCCCAAATGTCATTGCAAGAACTAGAAACATTAGAGGAAGTTTCAGGCATATTTTAGGACTGGGTGTGCCTTCTGGTGCACTTGGCTACCACTCCTGTAAGACAAGCCACCACCCCTTCATTCCCTGGGGGAAGGGAGTCTGGAGCTACAGGAATGAGACCTCTTCCTTTCAGATCTCCACCAGATCCCTAGTGTCTTCTATAAGATGGTCTTTCTCATCCACTATACTGTCCATCATTATTAGCTAACTCTGGAGAGACCAGAACTTCTCCCTTTTTTCAACTGCCACTACACTGAGCCTAATTTTGTTTTTAAAAGGAGCTTTGTTCCTAATCTGTTTGACAATTGATGAAACCATAGTTTAGTGAAATATACCATAAAATAGAATGTTTTGGTTTGTACACATCAACATAACAAATAATGCTCTGTGATTTCACTGCCATTTACTGTTGGTAATGTTGAGTTGATAGGTCAATCTGGTAGATGCCCATTTTGTGATTTGCAGACATATAGAGAGAATATTTTTCCAGAATAAAGTACCCTCTTCAAATGAGTCCTTGGCCTGATAGATTGTTACAGACCCAAAACGGTGAATCATGGTTTTTATCATTATGGTAATTATCAATTTGATGTCAAAATCTGCATGTTATACCAGCTTTCTCTCTTTGTAGCGTTTTCTCTCTCTCTCATTTAAATTTCCAGAGAGATGATTAAATGGGACTCTAAGCCTTATTTAATAGGTTTATGAAGTATCTCCTGGAAGTAGGAAGGCTCAGTTTCCTCTGATATAATTTATGGTACAACAGACTGTGGCATTCATGAATTCAGTTCAGTGAAATGACAACTAATACTTTCCTGGATTACAGAGTACTTCCAGATATATTTGTGAAGTTGGCAGCCATTTTTTTTTTAAAGTTTGTTTATTTATTTATTTTGGTGGAGGGGGGGGGGAGAGAATTCCAAGCAGAATCTGCACTCACAGTGTCCAAGGTGGGGCTTGAAGTCATTAACCGTGAGATCATGACCTGAGCTGAAACTAAGAGTCAGACACTTAACCGACTCAGCCACTGAGGCACCCTTAGCAGCTATTTTTTATTCGTGCTTCTACAGATGAGGAAATTGAGGCAGAGAAATGTTAAAATGCTTTAACCAGTATTGTATAGCTAGTGGGAGACAGAGCTTGAATAGAGAGCAGGTGTGTGGACAGAGCTTGGCATGTGCCAGTCTGTAGTAAACATTGTGGATGAATGACTCCGAATGACTTCACATTTCTTGCTCTTTCTAGACATTATGCCTCTCAAATACCATAATTGATTTGTGCCTAAGAGATTTCCAGGCCTATACCAATATCCCTCAGTTATTTCAAACAGTATCTGATACAATAAACATCTTGTCTACAAAAAGAGATGAGAATGCTTTTTGGACTCATTTCATAGGATTTATCCACTCTGGCTTTTGAAAAAGCAAATAGGTTGGTTTTTTTTTTTTTTTCTTCTAAAATATCTTCCTTTTTCCCTATGATTTGGAGATAGTTTAGATTGGACATATGGTTTCATTGTTTGTGTTGATAGCTTCCTTATCTCTCCCTGCTCATTTAAGGTCATTTTTAAGGACTACAAATCACTGTAGGTTTTCAATGTCAGTGAACTCAATTAAGCTACTTAGATTCAAACACAATGATCATAGATACTGTCTTTTTTTTTGCAGGGGCGGGGGAAGCATCTGACGTTACTACTACTGAATTCTTTGAAATGTTGCAAGTCCTTTAGTATAAAGGAGCTTTAAAAAAAGTTTTTTTTAATGTTTACTTTTGACAGAGAGAGAGACAGTGGGAACAGGGGAGGGGCAGAGAGAGAGAGGAAGACAGAATCTGAAGTAGGCTCCTAGCACAGAGCCCGATGCGGGGCTCAAACTCATGAACTGTGAGATCATGACCTGAGCCAAAGTCAGACACTTCACCGACTGAGCCACCCAGGCACCCCACGGATCTTTTTTTTTTTTAAACAAACCAAAAAAGCCCTCAACTATTTATATCCTTCCAGCATAATCACTGAATCCTAACGTATGTGACCTCCAGATAGATAACCTTCAATTAGGAAATATGGCCATTACCTGGAGGGAGGAATTGAGAAGGGTATCATGGAAAAAAGAGAGATGGGATGGACTTACCCATGAGGAATATTAGGTGGTAAGAAGCTCTTAATGAAGCCAGACTGAGTCATCTGCCTGTCAACATTCTTCTGTGTGGGGGTGGAATAAAATACTTTTGAAACCTGCCTTGTTTCAGAAACCACTTTACCTTTTCTGATCCTCATGTTTTTTCTCTCTCTCTCTTTTTAATTCATGTAAATTACTGACTAAAGTGCTGATTCATGAAACTTAAATTATGTAACATGTTATTCCTGACAGAAACAGCTCCCACATTATTTTAAGGGACTCAGTGCTTCTGTTTTCCTTTACCTATTCCATTACCTATGGTGGCTTCTTTGTTCTCAGTTCACTTTTTTTTTTTTCCTATTTCATGGAGAAAAGTAAATCTAAGAGGTGCCGATTCCACCTCTTGTAGTTCATGTCAGAGTAATTTTAACTCAGTACTAACTTTGAGTTAATTGTCTTGCTGAGGAAGACGACATGGAAATCAAATGATGAAGGCCGATTCAGAGCATCAATAAGGAAAATTTTATTACCTGTATGAAACAGAGCCAGGGAACTTTCAAAGGGAATTAGGGCAGTGTACAATATCCTTGCCCTTGTCCAGTTTCCCACAGCCTCTCCTATTCCCCACGTCTTACAACCTGTCTTGGTCCATCTCCTTGTAGTCAGCATTTCTTCTGTTACTCAAAACCAAAATCTGTTTTCCTCAGGTGGGGTTGGGGGTAGGGGTGAGTGAAAGGAGGGTAGAAGGGTGATGATATAAAGGGAATTGTTGTAGGGTAAGAGATTGATAATGTGTAAGATGGAAGAGAGGAGATGTGTGGGTGAAGTAAGATATTTAGTGTGCTCTCAGGGTGGATTTGTGCAGAGTGCTGGCCCCTCAACAGGGCCATAAATATAGGGGGGACCTACATGTGATCAAAGAATGTCTGGCAAGGATTAAAAACATCTGTGATATTGTATGATATCAGCAGGCAGAGCTCGTTTTTACCACCAAATGAAGAAGTATCATTATAGGTAGCTGTTTCTTCAGGCTGTGTTAGAAATTTGTCTGCACATAATCAAAATGTAGAGGGCTGATTTAATGGCTTTTAACTTGAGAGGAGGAATCATTTGATAGGACTTTGCTGAGTAAAGGCCTGGATTTTGTACCTTTTTAAAGGCTTACTTTTTTTTGGAGAATGCCTGTAACTTTGAGATGATAATGTTATTTATTTTACTGTATTTACTGTATTAAAATACATTGTATTTATATTGCATATAGTAATGAATATGATTCATATTAGTTGCTTCCATTCAGGTTCTGGATATATTTTCTATGCCAGTCAATACCAATTTTTTTTCTATAGGTAAAATAGACTTCATATACAATATATGCATACACAAAATTGGACTCATTGATAGACTAACCATTCCAGAGAGTGCTGGATGAGATGTCTTCAAGTACAGTGCGGTGTCACTAGGACTTGACTAATTGTTTGCTTGAGTTCAAAAATGAGAAGCACCTTTATTTCTCTAGTTATTTATTTCCCTGTTTTTAAAATAAAAATAGGTTAAAATTAACTTAAAATGATCTGGTTTCCAATTCAGCATCCATATATGCACACAAAAATACATATAAGACCAAGTGTATAGACTATATAATCTAATGCACATGTATATTATATAATATGACTAGCTAAGAAAGAATATAAGAATCATATCCTTAGTTTGCCAAGAAAATGCTATACATCATCTTTCCCCCACATTTGTATTATTGTGTTGTATGTTTTCTAAACATTATTTTTGATTTACACCTCTGTAATTCAAAGGTATGCATGCCCTTAAATTTAAGCAACTGAGAAGTATGTTACATAAAAAATAAGTCATCTCCACTCAATCTTACCTACAAAGAGAACAACTGCCAGTTTTTATATCCTTCTAGACTTTTTCCCATGTTTATATAAATTTGTGTATCTGTAAATGTACATTGAGGGTTTTTTTTTAATGGTAATCATTCTACACAATTTGTTTTTTTCTTATTTAGTACTTGATCATGGACATCTATAGATGTATGTAAAATTTGACAGTTACATAGTTAATAATTTATCCATTTTCTAGTTCCAGTATTTATATGCTCCCTCTTTTGTGTCTTTTAAAATATATTTAAATCACCAAAGTAATACATTTTTTTCAAGAAAATTCTAAAGAAAAAGAGAAAATGGGGGCGCCTGGGTGGCTCAGTCAGTTAAGTGTCTGACTCTTTATTTCATCTCAGGTCATGATCTCATGGTTCCTGAGTTTGAGCCCTGTATGGGGCTCTGCTCTGACAGCGTGGAGCCTGCTTGGGAAACAGGCGCTCGCTCTCTCTCTCTCTCTCTCTAATAAAATTTAAAAAAAAAAGAGAGAAAATAAGAATCACCAAAATCTGCCATCCATTAATAATCACTACTAGCATTTTAGAGTATATCTTTCTAAACTTCTGTGCGTGTATATCCATATTTTCAATGCCATTTAAAAAATTTCTCTTAGCATAACACTCTCCAGTTCCATCCACGTTATGCTAAGTGAAATAAGTCATACAGAAAAAGACAGATACCATATGTTTTCACTCTTATGTGGGTCCTGAGAAACTTAACAGAAGACCATGGGGGAGAGGAAGGAAAAAAAAAAAGTTAGGGAGGGAGCCAAACCATAAGAGACTCTTAAAAACTGAGAATAAACTGAGGGTTGATGGGGGGGTGGGAGGGAGGGGAGGGTGGGTGATGGGTATTGAGGAGGGCACCTGTTGGGATGAGCACTGGGTGTTGTATGGAAACCAATTTGACAATAAATTCCATATTAAAAAAATAAAAAATTTCTCTTATACAGGCATGCTTTGTTGGTTAGAGAATCATGTTTATGTAGCCAAACAACGTCATAGATTCCATGCGTGTTTGAACCAGTTATTTACAGTTTCCTGGCCACCTGCCATACCCTAAACCTGGATAACACTTGTGGAAATTTATACTATACTGCTCATCAAGGGGATGAGGTGAAGGTATGTAGATGGACTGACAAATCCATCCAAATCAGCATAAATCCTTCTAGTGGAAGTCCGTCAATATTTGTATTTTAAGTACATCTAAAATACAAGATGTTTAAGAAGAGAAATAATGAAATATTCATATGCACTTGACTGTGATCACTACAGGAGAAGCAGAAGTAATAGGCTTGAACCAAGAAAAGTGTTAAATTCAGTTAAGAATTAGAATAGCTGAACTTTAGATGTTTTGAAATCGTCTCTGAATGTAAGTACGTGGTTTGGACTATTTGGTTTAATAAAGCTCCCACCAGTGGTAGGGAGGAATAGGTGACCTTGAAGTTCCCTGTGATCCTATTCTATTATAGACTGTCTTAGAGTTAGTAACACCTGACTTAGTATAATTTCATGCATACAACTCCCTAGTTGCATACTAACGCCACCAGTCTTTCCAGACAGCACCTGTCCAGGCTAATATCTCTCCACCCACTGAGCATGTGCACTACTATCACCCACACAGTCCTCGTATATCTTTTTCCCGTCTTCCTCCCTTTCTGACAGTTTAGTAGCTTTTAAACCTCCCTATCCCCTTTTCTTCCAGCTTTTGCTTCAAGGAAATTTCTGTTCTTTTTCCATCCCACTCTCTTCATTTTCATCTTGAGCAAAAAAGATACTAATCATGGTGATACAGTTAGGAACAAGCCTTTCATAAGGGAAAGGAAAGCTTTTAGTTTGGGAGGGAAGGTAGACATTATAAAAAACCAGTGGTTTCAACCTTCAAAGTCCTTGAGAATACCCAGTAATTCCTTTCAAAATATCCATAGAAGTCTCCACCCACCTCCTTTTCTCTAAATAACCTGGTTTTCCTTAAGCATTAGCATTTATAATGAAATTTAAAACTGTTTATAATTTTGCAGGGGTGGGGAGTTCATATCATTGCAATAGCATTCTTTTGTGCTACTTTTTTCCTGTTGAAGATGTTAGCTATATAATGGATTGAGTTCACTGTTTTGGTCATGAAAGCTAACTCCTAGAAAAGACCACTCTTCCTTTCAGAAAACACATCTAGCTCTAGATACCTGGCTTAAAAACAGTCTCTTTTGTTTTAAGTAAGTGGAAGACTAAGAAAGCTATTTTAGATTAAAGGCTAGCTGTCTTTGAAAAGTGGTATGTCAGGATTCCAAACCCTTTCCTTCCAGATTTTCATCAGCAGGGATATGCATTGGTGAGAAGCATAGATCAGCCTTTGGTCCTTGGGAGTCAGAGAAGAAGGAATACTGGTTACAAGAATGATAGGTTGCCATTGGAGAGTCTCTCAAGTCAGGCCCAGGTCGCTGACTTTATACCACCTTCAGCTCAGCTGTAAAAGTGCTTTGGCGAGATGTTTTGAGGAGCTCCACACCAAGACAATAGCTGCTTAATAGCTACACTGAGAGTAAAGGCCTATTATTTTCATAAATACGAATGAAAAAGGTTGTGAAAAGACATTTTTATTCAGCTTTCAAACAACATGACGCTAAAATTGATGATAGCTTAAACATGAAAGTACTATGTCATTTGCTTATTTGAACTAGGTTAGTAAACATTCAGAAATTGAGACTGCTAGAATTTTAAAAAGTGGTTCTTATTTTTGTAGTTCTATGTGTGCATACTTGGCATTTAATCCTTTCTGACACAAGTACCTCTCTTTTCTGATTGATCTCCTTTTATCCCTCCTCTCTCTTTTCTCTTCTCATGAATATTTGGTTATTTTTTTTGTCTATAAGGAAATGATTTCTTTTTAATTAATGAAAGATAAGATACTTGTGTGTTTTAGCAGAGAACATTTTTAAAGAGATTAATAAGACTGTGCCCCCTTTTCTCCTTGAATTTTGTTTCCTCCTTTGGATTTCCTTTATTTCTGATTCCCATTGACATTAACATCATTTATGTTCCTCCTTTTAAAAGTCCACTCAAGTGTGAACAAAAGTCCTTGTCCTGTTGAATTTATTTGTTGTTTTTATTTGACATTTAGGATTAAAAATTTGCCTTTGAAATGCAGAATGGTATTATAAATTGCTACGTTTGTGTAGAAAAACAAGGAAAGAATAAGAATATATTTTTGCTTTGCTTGTCTTAAGCACAGACAGACTCTGGAAGGCTACTTAAGAAATTAACACTGTTTATCGAGTGGGATTGGGTGATGAGAGCTGTGTGGGTAGGGGCAGGGATGGGAAGCAGACTTTTCACTGTGTATTTTTTGCATACTCTTGTTAGAATCGTGTGAATATATAGCCCACTATAAAAATCTTTTTTAAAATCATGTCTATGGGGGGCACCTGGGTGGCTCAGTCAGCTAAGTGTCTGACTCTTGATCTCAGCTTAGTGTTTTTTTTTTTTTTAATGTTTATTTTTGAGAGAGAGACAGACAGACAGAGCATGAGCAGGGGAGGGACAAAGAGAGAAGGAGACCCAGAATCTGAAGCAGGCTCCAGGCTCTGTCTGCACAGAGCCTGATGCAGGGCTTGAACTCACGAACCGCAAGATCATGCCCAGAGCCTAAGTTGGACGCTTAATCGACTGAGCCTCCCAGGTGCCCCTCAGCTTAGGTCTTGATCTCAGGGTCGTGAGTTCAGGCCCGGCATTGGGCTCCATGCTGGGTGTAGAGCCTACTTTAAAACAAAATTTTTTTTTAATTAAAAAAAAAATCATGTCTATGGGTTTCCTGACTTAACAGAAAATAGATCTACCCTTTTCTGTTTTCCCTTTTCCATATGTCCAATAACACAATTTTATATTTTTTAAAAAATTTAATTCCAATTAATATACAGTGTAATATTAGTTTCAGGTGTACAATAGAGCAATTCAACACTTCCATACATGACTGGTGCTCATCACAACAAATGCACTCCTTAATCCCTTTACCTATTCAACCCATCCTCCTACCCACTTCCCCTCTGGTAACCATCAGTTTTCTATAATTAAGAGTCTGTTTTTTTATTTGTCTCTCTCAAAAAAGTTGTTCTTTTAAATCTTTTTAAAAAGAATCCTTGTGTAGTCTAGTCTCAAAGGACTAATAGTATTTTGCGGGCATCTTGACCTGTTCCCTTCTGCTCTCTCAAGTGTGGTGGCTAAGATTCATTATTAAGCCTTCCCTTAGGAAATCCTGATACTGCAAATGCAGCCAAATCTTAAGTTATTGTTGGCTTATTCGCTGAATCAGTTAACTGAAAATGTCTGCAGTATTCTGCCAATTGGATACTCAGTTGTTTCCTAATAAAACGATTAGACAATACCAACATAATTAGTGGAAAATTAGTTGATTTTCCCCCCATGGTATCTTGTATCTTATCATCATGATTATAATTTACCTACTTAAGATTGTATGAGTTTGATGCTTGTAGAAAATAAAGTTTGATTTACTTTTAGTATTTAGATAATTCTGCTCTTTTCAGCACACACTAAGCCAAATAGTTTCTTTCATCAGGATTTTTTTTTTTTTTTTTTTTTTTTTTTTTTTACTTTTTGCCATTTATGACCTGTATTTTACTTTGTGGAGAGCAAAGAGAAAAGAATATTGTTGAGTATCTACCACGTGTTGGGTGCTTTAAGACATTATTTTATTAAATACTTAGAATAACTCTGGGGAGCAGGTGACTAGTTTTATTTTACAGATGAGCAAATTGGGGCTCAGTGAGGTTTTGAAGATAGCTATATGTAGGCAACACAGGACAGTGCTGATCTGAACACATCTACCTGGATTTACCAGGAGATCTCCTCTGCCTTTGAGAAGGGGTTAAAGGCTGACTCTGCTCAAACCCCTCATCTGAAAGAACAGACAGAATTGATTTACAGATAACTCAGATTACCATCTGCTGTTGAGGTAGTAGTTAAATGAGTTTGAAGCCTGGCTCTTCAGTTTTACTTTATTATTCTGAGATTACATTGTTTTTTTTTTTTTTTTTTTTAGTTTAGTAACTGGTGCCTGACTTCAAGGAGAAAGCTTACTGAAAATGTCTTAAATATAATATATCTCTTAATGAAAAAGAGCTTAAAGTTCTAAATTTAATTACTGAATGGGTTAAATCCCGAACCTAGAGGTTTTGAACGCCTTATGTTGGAATCTGCAGAGGTATTAAACTCCTACTATTAGCAACCAATGCCTGGTGAACTTTGCCAACTCTAAGAAATGGTTGTCTAAAATCCCTTAAAGATGATAATCAGCAACCACTTATATAAATTTGGAGATAGAGCAGGTACAATCTATCATGCTAATCTTTGAGGGATGTTAGCTAAGGTAGGTATATCATGTGTCTTGGCAGTTACTGGATGAGCTCACAAGTAAGAATGAAAAAAACATTTTAGGTCTCAATTCATATTCTGTTATCTGAGGTATTTATATGATGGGCAAAGATGGTAGGAAAGATACTGAGGAAATTCAAGAAAGGTTTAAAAAGAAGTAAGAGTTCACAGACAGTGAATAAAGAGGACAGAATAAGCCTACCCACAGCATACTCCGGAGTCTGTTATATGTAATACTTAAGGAAAATAAAAAAGTTTTATATTCTTTTCCCATTGAATTATCTTGACATCCATGTAAAAAGTCAATTGACCATAAATGTAAAGGTATATTTCTATACTCTCATTTTTATTCTAATTCCAGTGTCACACTGTCTTAATTAGCTTAGTGCGGCTTTTTAGTAAGTTTTAATATCAGAAAGTGTGAGTCCTCCAACTTTGTTCTTTTTCAAGATTGCACTATTTGGGGTCCATTGCGTTTTCATATGAATTTTCGAATCTGCTTGTTGGGGCGCCTGGGTGGCTCAGTTGGTTAAGTATCTAACTTCAGCTCAGGTCATGATCTCATGGTTTGAGGATTCGAGCCCTGTGTCGGGCTCTGTACTGACAGCTCAGAACTTGGAGCCTGCTTCGGATTCTGTGTCTCCCTGTCTCTCTGTTCCTCCCCCGCTTGTGTTTTCTCTCTCTCTCTCAAATAAACATTAAAAATTAAAAAGAATCTGCTTATCGATTTATCAAAATATGACAACTAGGATTTTGATGGGGATTTGATTGAATCTGTAGCTCAGTTTGGAGAGTATTACCATCTTAATGATATTTGGTGTTCACATCCATGAACGTGGGTCATTTTTCCATTTATTAAGATCGTCTATAATTTTTCAACAGTATTTTGTAGTTTTCAGTGTATAAGTCTTCTGCTTCATTTTTAAAATTTATTTCTAAATATCTCATTCTTTTTGATACTGTTGTAAATGAAATTGTTTTCTTAATTCATTTTATGTTTGCTCATTGCTACTATATAGAAATACAATTAATTTTTTTATTGAGGTACAATTGACATAATGTTATGTTAGTACAATTGATTTTTAATCATTGACCTTGTATTCTTTAATCTTGCTGAACTTAATTAGTTTGAATCGTTTTTTGGTGGATTCATTAGGATTTTCTATATATAAGATTATATTATCTGCACATATAGTTTTACTTCTTCCTTATCAATCTGAATGTTTTTTACAAATATTTTCTTGCCTGATTGCTATGACTAGAACCTCCAGTACAACATTGAACATAAATGAAGAGAGTTGATATCCTTGTCTTATTCCTTATATCAGGAGAAGAGCATCCAGTGTTTCCTCATTACATGTGATGTTAGCTGTGGGTTTTTTGTAGATGCTCTTTAATAGCTTGAGGACATTGTTTTCTTAGTTGCTATGTTTTTATCATTAAAGAGTGTTAGATTTTTCAAGTGCCTTTTCTGCCTCTGTTGAAATGATCGTGTAGTTTCTGTCCTTTATTTTGTTAATACAGTAATACATTTGATTATTTTTCAGATGTTAATCCAACTTTTCATCCCTGGGATAAATCACATTTGGTCAAGGTATATAATCCTTTTTATATGTTGCTGAATCTGGTTTGCTGGTATTTTGTTGCAAATTTTTGCACTATGTTGATCTGTAATTTTCTTCTGATATCTTTGGTTTTGGTATCGGTAATACTGGCCTCCTTGAATGAGTTCCTTCCTCTTCTTTTTCTTTAGGAGGAGGTGAGATTTGGTGAAAGATTGATATTAATTTTTCTTTAAGCTTTTGGTAGAATTCACCAGCAAAGCCATCTGGACCTTGGCTTTTATTTGTGGGATATATTTTTTTTTATTGCTAATTCAATCTCTTGTTATATATCTATTTTTTTGAGAGAGAGAAAGGGAGAGCAGTGCATACATGAATGAGAGAGGAAGGGGCAGAGAGAGAGGGAGAGAGCATCTTAAGCAAGGCTCCACACCCAGCAAGAAGTCTGGCATAACATGAGCCTAAGTCGAGTTGCACGCTTAACTGACTGAGCCACCCAGGCACCTCTATATATATCTATTTAGTTTCCAGTTCTTCTTTAGTTTGTTTTGGTAGTTTTTTCCTTCCTACAAATTTGTCCATTTCATCTAGGTGATCTAATTGGCTCCCATTCATTCCTTATTTTACTAATGAGTCTTTTCTTGATCAGTAAGGTTAAAGGTTTACCAATCTTGTTATTTTTTTTTTTTTTCGAAGAACCAACTTTTGGTTTTCTCAATTGCTTTTCAGTTCTCTATTTCATTGATTTCTACTGTAGTCATTATTACTTCCTTTTGTTTGCTTTGGGTTTAGCTTGCTCTTTTTTTTCTAGAGTCTTAAGGTGGAAGTTTAGGCTATTGATTTGAGATCTTTTTTAATGTAGGCATTCACAACTATAAAAATCCTTCTGAACACTATATTCATTGAATTCTAGAAGGTTTGGTATGTTGTGTTTTCATTTTCATTTATCTGAAAGTGTTTCCTAATTTCTCTTGTGATTTCTTCTTTGACCCCTTGGTTACTTAAGAATGTGTTGTTTAATTTCCACATATTTGTGAATTTACCAAATTTCCTCTTGTTATTGCTTTCTAATTTAAATTCATTGTTGTCTGAGAACATAATTTGTATGATTGGTGTCTTTTTAAATTTAATGAGGCCTTATTATGGCCAAATATATGGGCTCCCCTAGAGAATGCTTCATGTATATGTGAGAGGATTGTGTATTTTGTTTCTGTTGTTGGAAATGTTCTATGTATGTCTAGTAGGTCTCATTGGTGTCTGGTGTTCATGTCTTCTCTTTCCTTATTGATATTCTGCTGAGATGTTCCCATTAAAGCATTTTAATGATTTATATTAGTATAGATGTGAAAACTTACTATCAAGATAAAAGATTGAAATGCAAACTTATAATGTTGTTTTAGTGGGCTATTTAAACAAAATTAAATTTAAAAATTATTTATTTTCAGCACACTGGAGTCCTGTGTCGGGCTCCATGCTGAGTGTGGAGACTGCTTGGGATTCTCTCTCTCCCTCTGTCCCTCTCCCCTGCTCTCACTCTTTCTCTCTAAAATAAAAAAAAAAATTAATTATTTACTTTCATTACTTTTTAATGTTAAAGTTTAAATGTAACTTAAGTTCAGTGCTATTTTCTCAGGTCCATGATTCTTTTGTATCTTTGTGATAGGATTTGCTAGTAAAGTGCACTGAAATAGTTTTTCAAATGTTATGCCCAGAATTCGTGATCCCCAAAGACCACCAGGGAGCCGAGTCCGATGCAAAAGCAAAAGAGCCTTTATTCGAGCTAGCTCGAGCTCAGTCCCCTACCTGCACCGACGCAGCGGTGAGATACCAGAGAGAGAGAGAGCGAGTTTCAAAAGCACAAAGGTTTTATAGGGGTCTAGGGGCAGCCGATTGGCTGGGGAAAGGGCGTGGCCTCGGCCGATTGGCTGGGGAAGGGTCAGAGTCCTGTTACGCAGGTCGCTGGGCGTGTTTTGATCAGGAAGTTTGAATGGGTGAGCGGTAGGTTACTCAAGGGGAGGAGGCGTGGTCTAGGTGAAGGACACAGAACAAGATGGAGTCGGCTGGCGTAGGCCCGCCCTTTCACAAACAGTATTGACACTCATCTCATCTCAAATGAATCAACAGTCTTATTTGATCAACTTACCTATTAGGAAATTAAGAATTTATTGCTAACATGTGGTGGAGGTGACTGCTCCAAAAAATGTAACAAATGTAACCCACATCTTCACGCTAAGCAGAATTGGTATATAGTTGAATTTTCTTATTTTTAATTTTCAATGGTAACATTTTTTGATCTGCACCTACAAGAATTCTATGAAATACACATTTCAAAATTTGCAGTGGTAGAAAGGCTATGTGAAATTCAGTTAATAGAGGCAATTTTTAAAATGTATAAATGTATGAATACCGATAAATTATTTTCCTTAAAGCATCATGTACTTGTGAAGACAATATAATTTTACTTGCCTTGCAGCACATATAGGAATTATTCTGCATTTTACAAATAAACTATTGTTTTGAAATTATACCCACACTTTAGTGTTTTGTTTTGTTTTTTTAACTGTAGTTAGAATGATCTCTCATTTAATGAATCCTGTTATCCAACAGTGACCATTTTGGAAGGCCATTTGGCCTAAGTAGATAAAGAGTGAGGGTCAGAACATAGAGGAAAAATTCTACATTATTTCTAGATTATCCAGATTTTTGAATTATCAGAGATGACAGCAGTTAGATAGATTGAAGAACAAACAGTAGCTACAGAAGAATCAAAAAGAATGTAATAGTGGAAAAAGTACAGAAGTGTATTAAGAGGGAGAACATAGCTGCAGAAGTCTTTTTAGGTCCTTGGCAAAGAGGCCAGTACACAGAAATGCATTCCTAGATTTTCTAAATCTATATCTACCCTGGGAGGGAAATTTCTGAGTGAAGTGTGTCATTGGAGCACATGCTCTTCAGTACTATACTTATTACAGTAATTGAATTTTCCCTCTCCATTTAGATCATGTGGCAATATTCTCTGTGGCAACACCAAATGACTAAAGGAATGAATTTGATTGCTTTATTAAGTGTTTTAAAAATCTAGGGGCACCTGGGTGACTCAGTTGGTTAAGTGTCTGACTTCGGCTCAGGTCATGATCTCATGGTTCGTGGGTTCAAGCCCCGTTTCAGGCTCTGTGCCGACAGCCTGAAGCCTGGAGCTGGCTTCAGATTCTTTGTCTCCCTCTCTCTCTCTGCCCCTCCCCTGCTCACACTTTGTCTCTCTCTCTCTCTCAAAAATAAATAAACATTAAAAAAAATAATAAAATAATAAATAAAAATAAAAATCTTATGAGCTGATTTAGGAAAGTGATGATAGATGTAAAAATGTTTGGCATAGTAAAGGGCACAAAGTAGGAATGTGATAAATGTTGGCTGATATTATCCTATCCATAATATTCTATAATACTTAATAGCTTTGGCTGAGGAATTTAGAAAGCCCCAGTTACAGTGCTAGATCTGCCACTAACTTATTAAGGGATCCTTAGCAAGTCACTTGATTTTCTTTGATTGTAAATTACTCAAATTTCCTTCTACCTCTAAAATTCTATGGTTCTATTAAATCCATATAAAGAAAAAAGCTTTAAATAAAGATTATTTTTTTAAATAGAGGTGGAAGTTTTGTTGTTTTCAACTTTTACAATTTTAACTAGGGTACACTACATGAATAAGATTCTTTATAGCATTATCTAAAACCAACCACTGATTTATTTGAAAACAAAGGGTTTCTTTACAGTGTCATTTAGCCTGGCATTGCCATGAATCCAAGAATTATTCCACACTAATCAGAGAACAGTAATTCAGTTGTACTTAAATTAGGAGTTCCACACAGCCATTCACCAGAGATGAATTGAGGTGAACAAGAACTTCTAACTTAATTTGCGAAAGTTCTAAAATGTACTGGTGGAATACACTGTAGGAGAGTGAAAAGTAGGTGGGAAGTGTGGCTCAGATCATGCAAAGCTGTTACAGAAACTGTCGCTGCTTTTTGTTAACATTTTCTGATCTGTGTGATTTCTAGTAAAAAAAATTAATGATACTGTAAATTTTGGGAGCATTTTTACCATTTTGAAATGTTGATGTATGGTGTGACTGTTAGATAATGAATCAGTGTGTTTGGTCATTTTTGTTTTAAAAAAAAACAAAATGTTATATGGATTCATATTCATGTAGTTGTGAAGGAAAAAACTCTTGTTTTCCTTTACATGAAATACCCTGAACAATTCTGTTCTCTGGTTATAAATGTATGGCAGTTTTTCACACACCAAGCAGTTCTGAGACACCAGCTGGGTGTGTCCTACAAATTAACTCAATCCTGACACTGTCTGGAGATCCCACAGATTAAGAGCTCAGTTTTATAGAACTGTCGTCCCGCCCCCTTCTGCTGACAAGGGCAAGGCCAGGTGGTTACCTGTGCTTCTGAAGGACAGGCTATAAATTTCCTACGATTGATTCCCTCCTCAGGTTTGACTAATTCGCTAGTGTGGCTCACAGAATTCAGGAAAAACAGTTAACTTACTAGATTGCCAGTTTATTATAAAAGCTGTAACTCAGGAACAGCCAGATGGAAGAGATGCTTGGGGCAAGGTATGTGGGAAGGGATGAGGGAACTTCCAAGCCCTCAGTCAGGGGTGCACCACTCTCCCACGTCTCTGTGTGCACCAATTCAGACGGAAACTTTCTGATCCCGTCCTTTTGGTTTTCTATGTAGGTTTCATTATGTAGGCATAGTTGGTTAAATCATTGGCCACTGGTGATTTATTCAACCTCCAGCCCCATTCCCCTCCCCAGGGGTGGGGGTGGGTGGGACTGAAAGGTCCATCCCTCTGATCTAATCAGATTGGTTCCCCTGGCAACCAGTCCCTATCCTTAAATTACCTAGGGGTTTTCGGGGCGCCTGGGTGGCGCAGTCGGTTAAGCGTCCGACTTCGGCTCAGGTCACGATCTCACGGTCCGTGAGTTCGAGCCCCGCGTTGGGCTCTGGGCTGATGGCTCAGAGCCTGGAGCCTGCTTCCGATTCTGTGTCTCCCTCTCTCTCTGCCCCTCCCCCGTTCATACTCTGTCTCTGTCTCAAAAATAAATAAAAACGTTAAATAAAGGGGCGCCTGGGTGGCGCAGTCGGTTAAGCGTCCGACTTCAGCCAGGTCACGATCTCGCGGTCCGTGAGTTCGAGCCCCGTGTCAGGCTCTGGGCTGATGGCTCAGAGCCTGGAGCCTGTTTCCGATTCTGTGTCTCCCTCTCTCTCTGCCCCTCCCCCGTTCATGCTCTGTCTCTCTCTATCCCAAAAAAAAAAAAAAAAATAAAAAAAACGTTAAAAAGGAAAAGAAAAAAAAAAAGTTAAATAAATAAATTACCTAGGGGTTTTCCAGAAATCACCTAACATAAACTCAGGTGTGATTGAGACAGGCTTGTTATATGAATGACAAAAGACACCTGTTTCACCCTTATCATTTTTGTCATTTATGAGGGTTTTCGGAGCTCTGCCAGAAACTGATAAAGACCAAATAATATATGTATTTCTTCATATAAATCACAACATTGTAGTACATTTTTTTTGTTTTGAGAGGCAAATTATGCTCAGAGACTGAGTTTGTCTTTGCCAGTGAGAAAATTAATAATGGGAAACCTCAGGGCGCCCGGGTGGCTCGGTTGTTTAAGCACCCAATTTTGGTTCAAGTCATGGTCTTCTGGTTCATGGGTCGAGCCCCATGTCAGGCTCCACGCTACCGTGGGTTCTTTCTCTGTCCCTCTCTCCCCCAACGCAAGTGCATGCATGCTCCCCTCTCTCTTTCTCACTTTCAAAAAAATAAACGTAAAAAAATGTTCTTTAAATAATGGGAAACCTCACTAAAATGGGGACAGGTGGAACTCTCACACCCACGCTTGTAGTCAACTGCAGATGCAACAGAAAGAGATAGACCTTGCATGTGGCTACTACTTTACTATCAACAGAAGGAAGAAAGGCTTATCTTATGTGGCTCTCTCCCAAACACTCAGCCAATGAGAAACAGCCACAATCTAGCCAATGAAAATCCACTATACTTCCAATTCCCAGTTTGCACCAATGGAATTCTTTCTTTATAACTGCCTTCCCAGCTTACCCTCTTTCTCTATACAAGAGCCTGTGAGCCCTCTTTGGACTTGTCTGTCCTTTTGCTGTAGCTTACTTGTTCTGGCTTGCAGTTCTCTTTTACTCCCAGATAAACCCATCTTTTGCTGATAAAATAACTGGAAGTTTTATTTTTAAGGTTAACACCAGCAATTTATTTAATGTAGGTTCACTGTAGTAATTTCATAAGCCAATAGCATACAGGATAATGTCTCTTAATAAACCAATAAAGAAATAACATATCCCAAATAATGGTAGATGAATCACACTATTGTTCCAGGCAAGGGATGATAAAAGAAATAAAGCCCAAATTTAGTTGAGGTATATACTTTTATATAGTCGGTACTCAGGAGAGACAGCTCAGCCAACTGAGAGCTGACATTAAACTGTCAGAGCAAAAGTGAAAGTCCTTTGTTCCTAGAGCGTGTTGGTAAGGAACAGTGGCACTGATGTTGATCGGAAAGATGTTCTTCTTGGGACGACTGCACAGTTTTCACCACTGCCGATAAAACAGTTGCCTTTACCACACCAGGGTCCAGTGCCCTGAGGTCTTGGGAGAGCTATTTATATCAGCAAAGAGTAGTCTTGCCAGACTGAATACACTCAGATAGTCCTTACAGACTCTGGGTATTTATAGTCTAAATGTCCACTTGCCATAGTTGCTTCTTCATATGTTTTTATTGATAAGCCCAAGAAGGGTCCTCAGCAGCTGAGCTATGGAGTAATTATCAATGATAATGGATGAGATGATGAAATCCTGACACAACTTACACCAACTTTACTCTTTATGAACTTTACTCTTTACTCCTTACCTTCCTCTTACAAATAGGTTCATTTATGTCACAAGCAGGTGGATTCAAAATCATATCAAAACAATATACAACATCATTGTTTAAGAATTGTTAAAATTGGGGCACCTGGGTGACTCAGTTGGTTAAGCATCTGACTTCAGCACAGGTCATGATCTCCTGCTTTGTGGGTTTGAGCCCCATGTCAGGCTCTGTGCTGACAGCTCTCTCTCTCAAAAATAAATAACATTAATTTTTTTTAGATAAAAAGAATTGTTAAGTTATGACAACCAAAACCATTTTTCCACCTCCATTAAAAGAATACAGTACACTTTAAATGTCCATTTAAGTTTTAATGGAAAAACCAGGAGGCAAGCCATCGAAATGTACTCTGGGTTTTTCTCTTTTGTAATTTTAAGCTCTTACTATTAAAGTTCATTTATCATAATTCTGTGTACATTGCCTTAGGTTCAGTTTTAAAAGGAGGGAAAAGTGGAAAACAAGTTACGAAACACTAAGGTAATGGATGGTGGTTATGAGTCATTATGGTTTATTGTGCAAGTATGTTACAGAAGCAGAAGGATCTATCAGGCACACAGTTCTCTTAAAATGACAGATTTCTCAAATCCTCAGTGACAAGGATCTTGTATATGTGTAATGAAGTTTCTTCTCATGGACTTTCTAATCATTAAAATATAAAGTTTGGGTCGCTTGGAGAAAGAAGGTAAGTGATTGTGTTGAAGACTGTATATTTGTTGGATAATTGTATACTACCCTGGTCATCATTTGCTCTTAAGTCTTTCTAGGACCCACCAGAGCTAGCCATATCCTGAAGGACCATATTGATTTTCAGACTTTTTTTTTTTAAACAATTTCTCTCTTTTTTTAAATTTTTTATTTGTTTAATGTTTAGTTTTAAGAGAGAGAGACAGACAGAATTCAAGGGGGGGAAGGGCAGAGAGAGAGGGAGACACAGAATCCGAAGCAGGCTCCAGGCTCTGAGCTGTCAGCACAGAGCCTGACATGGGGCTCCAACTCAGGAACCAGGAGATCATGACCTGAGCTGAAGTAGGACGCTCAACTGACTGAGCGACCAAGGTGCACCAATGAATAAACAATTAAAAAAAAAATTAGCATCGAAGCTATTTTGGATCTCTCTGCCCCTCTACAGCTTGTGCTCTCTCTCAAAAATAAACATTAAAAAAATTGTTTATTTATTTATTTTGAGAAAGAGTGCACGGTGCGGGGGGGGGGGGACCCCAAGCAGGTCCCACGCCATCAGCTCAGAGCCCAAAGTGGGGCTTGATCCCGCTACCTCAAGTTCATGACCCAAGCTGAAATACACTTAGCTGACTGAGCCACCCAGGCACCCCCAGACTTACTTTTACAGGTAGAAAGCAAGAAGTACCTCATTTCATCTGAGGTAGTAGGCCATAAACAACATTTTGAGCTTATAAGGTGATTTTCTTTTATTTAAAAAAATTTTTTTTTACTTTATTTTCTTTTGAGAGAGAGATAGCATGTGCGTGAGCAGGAGGGAGGGGCAGAGGAGAGAGAGAGAGAGAGAGAGAGAGAGAGAGAGAGAGAGAATCCTAAGCAGGCTGCATGCTCACAAAGGAGCCTGACTCAGGGCTTGATCCCATGACCCTGGGATTGTGACCTGAGCCAAAATCAAGAGTTGGACACTCAACTGACTAAGCCACCAGGTTCCCCTTTAAATTTTTTTTTTGAGGGGTGCCTGAGTGGCTCAATTGGTTAAGTGTCTGACTCTTGATTTCAGCTCAGGTCATGATCTCACAGTTTGTGAGTTCAAGCTCCACATCAGGCTCCATGCCAACAGCAGGGAGCCTGCTTCGGATTCTCTCTCTCCCTCTCTCTCTCTGCCCCTCCCCTGCTCTCACACTCTCTTTCTGTCTCATTCAAAATAAATAAACTTTTTAAAATATAATAATCTATTTTTTATAATTTACATCCAAGTTAGCATACTGTGCAACAATGATTTCAGGAGTAGATTCCTTAAGCCCCTTACCCATTTAGCCATCCCCCCCCCACAACCGTTCCAGCAACCCTCTGTTTGTTCTCTATATTTAAGAGTCTCTTATGTTTCGTCTCCCTCCCTGTTTTTATATTATTTTTGCTTTCTTTCCCTTATGTTCATCTGTTTTGTATCTTAAAGTCCTCATATGAGTGAAATCATATGATATTTGTCTTTCTCTGACTAATTCCGTTTAGCATAATACCCTCTAGTTCCATCCACGTAGTTGCAAATGACACGATTTCATTCTTTTTATTGCTGAGTAATACTCCATTTTATATATATACATGTATGCTCACAAAGGAGCATATACATACATATATATATATATATGTGTGTGTGTGTGTGTGTGTGTGTGTGTGTGTGTGTGTGTATAATGGAGTATTACTCAGCAATCAAAAAAGAATACACACACACACGTGTGTGTGTGTGTGTGTGTGTGTGTATATACACACACACACATTATATTTATACACACCACATCTGCTTTATCCATTCATCCATCGATGGACATTTAGGCGCTTTCCATACTTTGGCTATTGTATCCATACTTTGGATAGTGCTGCTGTAAACATTGGGGTGCATGTGTCCCTTTGAAACAGCATACCTGTATCCCTTGGATAAATACCTAGTACTGCAATTGCTGGGTCATAGGGTAGTTCTAGTTTTAATTTTTTGAGGAACCTCCATAGTGTTTTCCAGAGTGGCTGCACCAGCTTGCATTCCCACCAACAGTGCAAAAGAGATCCTCTTACTCCACATCCTTGCCAACATCTGTTGTTGCCTGAGTTGTTAATGTTAGCCATTCTGACAGGTGTGAGGTGGTATCTCATTGTGGTTTTGTATTTCCCTGATGATGAGTGATGTTGAGCATTTTTTTCATGTGTCAGTTGGCCATCTGGATGTCTTCTTTGGAGAAGCGTCTATTCATGTCTTTTGCCCATTTCTTCACTGGATTATTTGTTTTTGGGGTGTTGAGCTTGATATGTTCTTTATAGATTTTGGATACTAATCCTTTATCTGATATGTCGTTTGCAAATATCTTCTCCCATTCTGTCGGTTGCCTTTTAGTTTTGCTGATGGTTTCCTTTGCTGTGCAGAAGCTTTTTATTCTGATGAGGTCCCAATAGTTCATTTTTGCTTTTGTTTCCCTTGCCTCTGGAGACGTGTTGAGTAAGAAGTTGCTGTGGCCGAGGTCAGAGAGGTGTTTGCCTGCTTTCTCCTCGAGGATTTTTATGGCTTCCTGTCTTACATTTAGGTCTTTCATCCATTTTGAGTTTTTTTTTGTGTGTATGGTGTAAGAAAGTGGTCCAGGTTCATTTTCTGCATGTCGCTGTCCAGTTTTTCCAGTACCATTTGCTGAAGAGACTGTCTTTATTCCATTGGATATTCTTTCCTGCTTTGTCAAAGATTAGTTGGCCATACTTCTGTGGGTCCATTTCTGGGATCTCTATTCTGTTCCATTGATTTGAGGTCTGTTTTTGTGCCATCAAAATAAATAAACTTTAAAATTTTTATCAATATAGAAGCACTAACAGTGTAAGAAAATAATAAGTAATGTAACTTGGTTCTATGAAAATAATACTAAGTTCATTTTATGTAGGCACTTTCCCATTTATACTTAAGCACCACAGACTCTCCTTACTGCATCAGAATGCTAACATTAACGTGGTTCAGCTCGCAATAATTTGTATTCATTTCATTAAAGCCCAAGTTACAGTTTATGAAGTTATTTCATTTAATATAGTACAGCTCATAGAACATAGTAGAACCTCAAAAAATGTTTGTTGAGTTGATGAATACTAAGCTCAATCTAGGCAGACTGGGCCTTTGTGGTAAATTGTTCATGTTAGTCTGGCCATCTGCTCACACTCAAAAAAAAAAAAAAAAAAAAAAAAAAAAAAAAAAAAAAAGAAAGAAAACAGGCTAAAAAAATGGAGGAAAAATTCCCCCCATTCTATCTTGCATACCAGAAGAGACTAATCTTCGTAAAGCCCTATTTTAATGACATGCCTACCTTTCTTAACCTACAATAGCTCTTTATTAGTTCAAATCCAAACTTTTCACCCTGCCTTACATATTCAACCTAATTTGGGACAGCACTTCTGCAGAATCAGTCTGTACAGTTAGATCCACTTAATTAAAATGTTGGCAGCATAGGTAGGGGATATGGATTGGTTGTACTAACTTAAAGCAGATTTTGGCTTTCCAAATCTAGACATTAACATCAGGGTATAGACTTTATATGTTGGTACACTAAACAAAAACTTTGTATTCATTAAATATTTATTGAGTGCTCACTATGGGCTAGGCACTGGAATAGTGGATGAGGCTTTGGTGATCATCAAAATCAACATAACCTCTGCCCTCATGGAGATTCTGGTGTAATTGTGAAGGCAAATAGTTATAATTCAGGGTAGAAAGTGCTAGAACAGGAGAAGTGCCCCAGGAGCCCAAGTTCATAGCAAGAGCATTTAACCCAGCTATATAGGATCAGAGAAGGCTTCTTAGGCTCATTGACTTCTAGCTTGGTGACAGTCAATGGGCTGTGCATTACAGGTTGAAGGCTCGTGAGTTTGAGCCCCGCTTGGGCTCTGTGCTGACAGCTCAGAGCCTTGAGCCTGCTTCGGATTCTGTGTCTCCCTCTCTCCGTGCCTCCCCCACTCGCATTGTGTGTGTCTCTCTCTCAAAAATAAATAAACATTAAAAAATTTTTTTAAAGAAAAATAAATCAGAATGGATAAAATAAGCTGCTTTTACTGCTCAGCTTCTAGTCACGTACTATGTTGCCTTTAATTTATGTAATTTATGCATACAAAATTACTAAGTCACACTGAGATAGTAGAAACATCACTGTAATTTGCTAACACCCCCTAATCCCCTTGGAACATTTCCTTGGATCCACTCCTTGGATTTCCATGGCCATCAGAATAACATTAGACTCCTCAGCATAGTTGTCTAGCCTTTTGTGCTTAGTCTTTAATCTGCCTCCCTATCTCTATTTTCTATTTGTCTCCTTCATCTGAACTTACTCTTTGCTCTGCCATACCTTTTGCACACCCTGTTTCCTGCTTTTGAGCCTTTACTTAACCTTCTCTTCACTTGGAATAGCCGCCTTCCTTCCCTTTCACTGCCTATAAAATTATCCTTTCTTGAAAACTCATTTCCAATCCTTTTTCTATCAAGTCTCTGATTTTCTTGCTTTCCTTCTTGCCTCCTCCAATTCTCCAGAAGTGTTTTCTTTTCTGTTTTCAATAAAACATACTGTAGTCTTTTGCAGTGCTTTTAAAAAATGTGGGTTGCAACCCATTAGTGACTTGTGAAGTCAATTTAGTGGATTGTGATCAGCATTTTAAAACATGGAATAAAATAGACCACAATAGAAAATATCAAAATATGTTGTATATCAAAAGGAGTACAGGTTTTCCCCACTATCCAAAAGTAGAGCGTTCTTATGAAAACTTTCATAAACCAAAATAGTGTAAAGGAAAGAAGCAATTACCATTAATTTATTGGCAAAAAACTTTGAGAGTTCCCAGATCCAAAAACTAACCTCTTAGGCTTTTCTGATACCTTAGGATGTATCTTGCTAATGGATGCCCAAAATAAATCATAGATAAAGTTCAGATGCTCACAGACACTGTACAAAGCTGGCACAGCTTGATGCTGAGATGCTGAGTGTGTTTCTGGGCAGGGAACTTGGTGGTGCCACTGTGGCTGCTTGAGGGGTGCCTTCTCCATAAAGGCTCACTGCAAAACAAATGCTGAATGCGGTTTTTGTGTTTCACCTTTTTGGTAAAAGCCAAAATCCTCTTCAGATTTCTTTCAGGTAGCAAAAACAGGTACTGAAGTAGGTTTTTCATAAAAGCAAAGTGGTGTAAACACAAAGTTTCAAAAAGGGGATACTGGTGATATTGTTCTATGGTACTTTTGTTATAGATATTTATATATGCTGGCTCATCATGTAAGAAATATTTCTTACAGTTCTTGGTAAAAAAAAAATTTTGAAAAACACTGGTTAACATATCTGTGGATTGGCTCCCCAATTAGATTTTATGTTACTTTATGACAAGGACTTATCACTTGAGCTCTAAATATTCTACCCTCTCTGCTTTATATCGTATCTAGGGTGTTTTGTTCATTTTCAGTGTTGATTTTCTTTGAACTTGTCTCTAATCCTTCCTAAATTCTTTTAATAGCATTTTCATAAAATTCCCCTTATGGTTCAGTCTAGCAAAGTGGAATCTCCCAGTTCTCTCTCTGCCTCTGGAGAATTTCCTTGGGGAGTCTTCCATTCTCCAGTTCCCATCTGGATTGCTGCTGGACTGTCACTCTTTTTTTTTTATAGTAAATTGTTTTTTTTTAAATATGAAATTTATTGTCAAATTGGTTTCCATACAACACCCAGTGCTCATCCCAAAAGGTGCCCTCCTCAATACCCATCAACCACCCTCCCCTCCCTCCCACCCCCATCAACCCTCAGTTTGTTCTCAGTTTTTAAGAGTCTCTTATGCTTTGGCTCCCTCCCTCTCTAGCCTCTTTTTTTTTTTTTTCTTCCCCTCCCCCATGGACTTCTGTTAAGTTTCTCAGGATCCACATAAGAGTGAAACCATATGGTATCTGTCTTTCTCTGTATGACTTATTTCACTTAGCATAACACTCTCCAGTTCCATCCACGTTGCTACAAAAGGCCATATTTCATTCTTTCTCATTGCCATGTAGTATTCCATTGTGTATATAAACCACAATTTCTTTTTTTTCAATATATGAAATTTATTGTCAAATTGGTTTCCATACATCACCCAGTGCTCATCCCAAAAGTGCCCTCCTCAATACCCATCACCCACCCTCCCCGCCCTCCCACCCCCTATCAACCCTCAGTTTGTTCTCAGTTTTTAACAGTCTCTTATGCTTTGGCTCTCTCCCACTCTAACCTCTTTTTTTTTTTTTTCCTTCCCCTCCCCCATGGGTTTCTGTTAAGTTTCTCAAGATCCACATAAGAGTGAAACCATATGGTATCTGTCTTTCTCTGTATGGCTTATTTCACTTAGCATCACACTCTCCAGTTCCATCCACGTTGCTACAAAAGGCCATATTTCATTCTTTCTCATTGCCATTTGTATTCCATTGTGTATATAAACCACAATTTCTTTATCCATTCATCAGTTGATGGACATTTAGGCTCTTTCCATAATTTGGCTGTTGTTGAAACTGCTGCTGTAACCATTGGGGTACAAGTGCCCCTATGCATCAGCACTCCTGTATCCCTTTAGTAAATTCCTAGCAGTGCTATTGTTGGGTCATAGGATAGATCTATTTTTAATTTTTTGAGGAACCTCCACACTGTTTTTCAGAGCGGCTGCACCAGTTTGCATTCCCACCAACAGTGCAAGAGGGTTCCCGTTTCTCCACATTCTCGCCAGCATCTATAGTCTCCTGATTTGTTCATTTTAGCCACTCTGGCGTGAGGTGATCTGAGTGTGGTTTTGATTTGTATTTCCCTGATGAGGAGCGACGTTGAGCATCTTTTCATGTGCCGTTGGCCATCCAGATGTCTTCTTTAGAGAAGTGTCTATTCATGTTTTCTGCCCATTTCTTCGCTGGATTGTTTGTTTTTTGGGTGTGGCGTTTGGTGAGCTCTTATAGATTTTGGATACTAGCCCTTTGACTGATATGTCATTTGCAAATATCTTTTCCCATTCCATTGGTTGCCTTTTAGTTTTATTGATTGTTTCCTTTTCAGTGCAGAAGTTTTTTTATCTTCATGAGGTCCCAATAGTTCATTTTTGCTTTTAATTCCCTTGCCTTTGGGGATGTGTCAAGTAAGAAATTGCTGCGGCTGAGGTCAGAGAGGTTTTTTCCTGCTTGCTTCTCTAGGGTTTTGATGATTCCTGTCTCACATTCAGGTCCTTTATCCATTTTGAGTTTGTTTTTGTGAATGGTGTAAGAAAATGGTCTAGTTTCAATCTTCTGCATGTTGCTGTCCAGTTCTCCCAGCACCATTTGTTAAAGAGACTGTCTTTTTTCCATTGGATATTCTTTCCTGCTTTGTCAAAGATTAGTTGGCCATAGTTCTGTGGGTCTAGTTCTGGGGTTTCTATTCTATTCCATTGGTCTATGTGTCTGTTTTTGTGCCAATACCATGCTGGCTTGATGATTACAGCTTTGTAGTAGAGGCTAAAGTCTGGGATTGTGATGCCTCCTGCTTTGGTCTTCTTCTTCAAAATTACTTTGGCTATTTGGGGCCTTTTGTGGTTCCATACAAATTTTAGGATTGCTTGTTCTAGCATTATTACTCTCTTTGCCTCTTACCTGGTCTGGATCCCTTGCTGCCTCTTTTGTGGCTTATTCTGTTATTTTGATAGAGCACATAGTCCGATAGCTTAGTGAGCATTGTACCTTCACATTTGAGTAATAAATTGGTTGCCTGTAGAACTCTGGTTGAAAATTGTTTTCCCTCAGACTTCTATTTATTTTATTTTTATTATTATTCTTAATGTTTATTTTTGAGAGAGAGAGAGAGCGAGAGAGCGCACAAGCAGGGAAGGAGCAGAGAGAAAGGGAGACACAGAATCCAAAGCAAGCTCCAGGCTCTGAGCTGTCAGCACAGAGGCCGATATGGGGCTTGAACTCACAGACCATGAGATCATGACCTGGACGTTTAACCAACTGAGCCACCTAGGCGCCCCTTCCCTCACACTTTTAAAAGCATTGCTTTGTTGTCTTCTAGTTTCCACTGAGGCATTTAAACCATGCCATTCTTATTCCTGAACTTTGTGACCTCTTTAGTCCTCTCTGGAGCTGTTAAGATCTTCTTTTTATATTTTCTGTTCTAAAATGTTACAGTGAGGTCCTCTCTTCAGCCATTGTGCTAGTACTCAGTGCACATTCTTAACATAGAGTTTATGTTGTTCATGTTTTGTAAAATTTATTTGATAATTTCATCCTCACTATTTTCCCTTTGTAGGTCTTTGACTAGTTGTGTGTTTGGTCTTTTGGATTGGTCCTCTAATTTTCTTACCTGTTTTTCCTGTTGTCTGTTTCTTGCTATTTTTGTTCTGCTTTCTGTAAAAGTCCCTCAGCTGTATCTTCCAACCTTTTTATTGAATTTTTTGTTTTAGCAGCGTTGTTACTTTCCAATACCTCTTTCTTATTGTCTGATTACGCTTTTTAAAAATTATTTTATTGAAAAAAATCTTATTCTTGTTCCATGCATATTTTTCTATATCTCTGAAGGTATTTTTTTTTTTTTTTTTGTAGATTAAAAAACTTTTGTCTATTCCTAGCATTCTATTTCCTGTTTTTATTCTAGTTTGTTTGGTTCACATATTTTTTTCCTTTTCTCTTTGGTCCTTTATATTAGAAGTTTTCCTTAAGTCCCTGATGATCATTTAAGAGTAGGACACCAAGGGCACCTGGGTGGCTCAGTAAGTTAAGTGTCTGGCTTTGGCTCAGGTCATGATCTCAATGGTTTGTGAGTTCGATCCCTGCATTGGGCTCTGTGCTTTGTGTGGAGCCTGCTTCAAATTCTCTGTGCTCCTCCTTCTCTTGTGCTCTCTCTCTCTCTCTCTCTTTCTCAAAAATGAATAAACATTAAAAAAAAAAGAGTAATTCATGTAAAATACATTAAAAACAGAATAAAGGTTCTGTGTATCTGAGTGGAACTTGTTAAAAGTGAGCCAGCTTTTCTGATGGGGACCATCACAGCTTTCATTCTCAGCAGCTGTTTTCTCAAGGACCATTCAGTGTTTTCAGATAAGAAGCCTCTCATCTCTTTCCTGTTGCACCAAATCCTGAGACTTTTCAAGGCATCTACAGGTTAGGTTGACTCACTCCTGCCTGGTGTCCCCTCTGCAGACCCTCACGTTTCACCTTCTAACCTCTCTGCCCATTTACCACTCCTTCCTATGCTTTCTGTCTTCATATAGTATGGAGTTTGGTGTCTCTTGTGTTTTCCTATTGTTTTAAGGTGACTTCTGAGAGAAAGACGTGAAACATCTTTCTACCCACATTTTAAAGTGATAAATCCCTTACTGAACTTTTTAATTCACAAATTTTTTCCATATACATTGTTAAAACTGCAGGGAATATGCTAATGTTTCTTCTACACAGGCATGTTGAGACCTAATTAATTGTTAATGTATTTATGTAGATGAAATCCTTGTGTAAGTATTAAGTGGCATACTGTTTTCCAGAGAGCATAGAAAGAATGGTATAAATATTTTAATTTTTTTTTAACATTTATTTATTTTTGAGACAGAGACAGAGCATGAACAGGGGAGGGGCAGAGAGAGAGGGAGACACAGAATCTGAAACAGGCTCCAGGCTCTGAGCTGTCAGCACAGAGCCCGACGCGGGGTTCGCACTCACGGACCGCGAGATCATGACCTGAGCCGAAGTTGGACGCTTAACCGACCAAGCCACCCAGGCGCCACAAATTTTTTTAATTAAAAAAAAGTTTATTTATTTTGAGAGAGAGTGAGAGAGAGCAGAGGAGGGGCAGAGAGAGAGAGAGAGAGAGAGAGAGAGAGAGAGAGAGAGAGAGAGAGAGATTGAGAGAGAATCCCAAGCAGACTCTACTGCCAGCACAGACCCCGATACGGAGCTTGAACTCATGAAAAATGAGATCATGAGCTGAGCCAAAATCAAGAGTTGGATTCCTAACTGACTGAGCCACCCAGGAGCCCCAAGAATGCTATATAGATTTTAAATTGCCTTTTGTGGTTTCTCTTTTAAAAAAAAACAAAGTTTCTCCTTTTCCCCCACCCCTTTTAACTTTAGATTTTGGCAGGCCAGTATTTGTTGTTCTCTTGTTGCCAATTCAGATATCAAGAATAAGACATCAGGAGGCAATTCATAATACGAAGCATGCTGAAGGTGGCCTTGTGAAAGTTGTTAGTTCTCATGATATTGAGGTGTGAAGTTTACTTTTAAAATAGACTGTTTTATTCCCTAACCTCATTTTAGTGTTCTTTTTCTTTTTGAGCATATGACCATGGTTTCTCCGTCCCAGTAACTTCAGTAAAATTTCCTACAGAGTAATCCCTTACAAATAAAAGACTATCTTCAAATAATTTAAACAGCCAAATAATGTTTTTGAGTAAATAGTACAGAATGCCTGTTTTAGAAAGTCCAGGTCTAGAGGAGTAAGAAAGCTGGAGAAGCCTGAGATGGTGCCATGTTATGGAAGAATGGTATTACACGCTATTTTAAAATTCCTTGACATGTGTGCCATTTTAGTATAAAGTTAAAAAGCTTCTTATCGGGGCACCTGGGTGGCGCAGTCGGTTAAGCGTCCGACTTCAGCCAGGTCACGATCTCGCGGTCCGTGAGTTCGAGCCCCGCGTCGGGCTCTAGGCTGATGGCTCAGAGCCTGGAGCCTGTTTCAGATTCTGTGTCTCCCTCTCTCTCTGCCCCTCCCCCGTTCATGCTCTGTCTCTCTCTGTCCCAAAATAAATAAACGTTGAAAAAAAAAAAAAGCTTCTTATCTTTTAAACTTTTAGCCACTTAGCAATTACTTTTTTTAATTGATTTGATTTGCTCAGTCTCACTCAAAAGTTAATGCAATGTGCTTTACAGCATAGCATGGCAAGTAGAGCACCAGGAATTCTAGCAGTGCCGAGCAAGTTACTTAATGTTTCATTGTCCGCTTCTGTAGAATGGAGTTAAGAAGGTGTCCCTATGGGGATTACATGAGAGAATATGTGAAGTCCTCTGCACAGGGCTTGGCTCCATTAATGTTAGTTCCTTCTGTTGAGGTATGTAAAGCATCTAGCTCAGTGCCTTTTCCATCTACTTTCCTCCTACTTATTCAGGATGTTCTGCTGAATCAAAACTAACAGTAGGAAGTTATATAATTCAGATCCTTTCTTCTGATTCTTAGAAGATTTAATTTGGAGATAGTTTTGGTGAATTCAAAAACCTACTGCCACTAAGGTAGTATCTATTTATGCTCAGAGCTTTCTAAAAAAGTTAATCCTGTCTGTGGTGAATTAGCAACCTATTAAAACAACAGTACATTGCTGGAGGGAATTCCAAATTTTTGCAATAATTTTTTTTGCCAAGCTACTCAGGCTTTGGGTATTACCTAGGGGAATTTATAAATACGTCAAGTCTTGATAGATTCTTCCTTTTTATGCTAATGTACTATAAATATGCTGGGCTCATCCTGCCTGTGGGACATATTTTGTCCAGGCTGTTCCTGGTATCACCAGCATCACGATTCTCCTGGACCTGACTAGCACTAGGGACCCACAGGACCAGTTCAGCTCTGCCTTGACTTGCATTTCCCTCTATCACTGAGATCAATAAACTCTCTACTCTGACAAGTAGAAGGAGCAGGCTCATCAATTTTAATTTTGAAAATTGCCCACATGCTATTGTCATCAATTTGTCTGGGTTACCTTTGCAAAGATGGTGGACTCATCAATTTGAAACCCATTATGTCAGAGTTGGCCATTAGGGATTTCTAATTTTGCAATGAAATTATTTCCAGTAAAAGTCTAACTAGATATTCTAGCTGTATGAATGCTTATATGAGAGAATGGTAAAGAAAATAGAGAGTAAGGGATGGATCCATTTTGCATTATTCAGAAAATTATTCTATAATACAGTTTCTGAAATTAACCACCTTTGGTCAACATATAACAAAATGGGTAAAATTTGATTAGTTTCATCTGATAGAAAAATTATCATTTTATTAATGGGCAGTTTCTTGCATTTGGAAGACTAAATTTTGAGGGTAAATAATATATAGCTTTACAGATATATTTTTATTAAACCAAAAATCTCCACTTATGCTTTTTTAGTTAAAAAGTAGAAGGCTTAACATTCCAGGGATACAGTGGACTTAGATTTGAATTGCTTAAAATATTTTTTGTAAGATACTCTTTTTTAAACATATTATTAAACACACATAAAAGAATATTCACAACAAGAGTGTAAAATATAAAGAATAACACTAAAGCAGACCCCGATTTATCTACCACTCAGTTTAAGAAATAGAATACTAGTAATACATTAGATTCCCTATGTGCCCTATGCAATTCAGTTCATGTCCCTCCATCCACCAATTAACTATGGCAAAGTTTTGTATTTATTATTCTCCTGACTTACTGTAAAATTATTTTTTCAACATTTGTATTTATCTCTAAACAGTAAATGCTGAATTTTTTGTTTTTGAAACTTATATAAATGGAATAATTTCTCCTGATACTTTTTTAAAAAATTTTTTTAACGTTTATTTATTATTTTTGAGACAGAGCGAGACAGAGCATGAACGGGGGAGGGGCAGAGAGAGAGGGAGATACAGAATCGGAAGCAGGCTCCAGGCTCCGAGCCATCAGCCCAGAGCCCAACACGGGGCTCGAACCCACGGACCGCGAGATCGTGACCTGAGTCGAAGTCGGACGCTTAACCGACTGAGCCACCCAGGTGCCCCTCTCCTGATACTTTTAACAGTAGTGTTGGTGACATTCATCCATGTTGATGTATACAGATGTGGTTCATTCATTTTCATTTCTGTGTAGTATTCCATTGTATGACTGTCCCAATTTACTTATCTATTTTTCTCTTGATGGACATTTGGGTCATTGTTAGGTTTGGAGCTAGTACAAACATTGACTTCTTATACATGTCCTTTGTTGCACATGAGCAAAAGTGGAATTACTAAACCAATTGCTTAATTTCTGAATTTCACGAAAACTTCAATTTGCTTTTCTTTGAAATTAGGAGGATTTGAAAGGGCACCTGGGTGGCTCAGTTGGTTAAGCGACTAACTCTTGATCTCAGCCCAGATCTCGATCTCAAAATCATAAGTTCAAGTCCTGTGTTGGGCTCTGCACTGGGCATGAAGCTTACTTTAAAAAAAAAATGAATTTAAGGAAGATTTGAGAGAAATTATTTCAAATCAGTGGTTTGATAATATGGTATCAATTTTAGCAATTTTTCTAGGAAAAATGAATGAATTAAAGATAGTTGATTTATTCAGAAAAGTCAGGAAGTGAGGAATTCTAGACTATTTAGATACATTTAAACATGGATGTAGGGATATAGATATATAGATATGAGATAAAGACATAGTCAATTTCAGGAATCAGAATATAATCTTAATAATAATAATAGCTAATTTTTATTGAATATGTATTAACCCAAGATGATTGTCCTGGTACATACCAGTTGAATAATTGAATATAAGCCACTGCCTGGAAATGGTTTGTGTGTAGTGTGTATGTGTATGTGTGTGTGTGTGTGTGTGTGTGTGTGTGTGTGTGTGTGAGAGAGAGAGAGAGAGAGAGAGATTGTCTGAATATGAACAGTGAAAAAATTTCCTTCAGATTGCTTGATTTTTGGACAAAAAAAGCATTTTATATTCATTCAGCCTGCTTTGATCAGGACATCTTCTACCATCTGGAAATAAGATGGACTGTAAGATGCTGAATTAATTTTTTTCACTGTGATATTTGAATTTCTACAAATTCAAGGAAAAGTGAGTCAATAATGGCTGTTGTGTCAAGTTTACAATTAGTGTTTATTGCCAATGCTTTCCTTTCTATATATCTGGAAGTGTTTTACAAATGAATTTATGTGAATTTCTCATACAATGTCCTCTCTTCTGAAAAATCCTTGCTTTACAACTATCTAAAATTTGCTCACTTTTTAAAAAAGTTTATTTATTTATTTTGAGGGAGAGAAAGCACGCACATACACGTGTGCACATGCAAGTGGGGGAGGGGCAGAGAGAGTGAAAGAAAGAATCCCAAATAGGCTCTGTGCTGTGACCATAGAGCCTGACTTGGGCCTTGATCCTGTAATCCATGAGATCATGGCCTGAGCCGAGATCAAGAGTTGTACACTTAACTCACTGAGCCACCCAGGCGCCACTAAAATTCGCTCACTTTTAGGATTTCCTCCTTTCCTCTGTACTTAAGATATTTATTTTTGCCCCTGCATGGGCCAGGCACCTATTTGTCTAAGTGCAGGAGATGTAGTAAGAAACTAGATCCAATCTTGCCCTCAAAGAACTTAGAGTTCAGTGAGAGAGAGAGAGGGATATGTGAACAGGCAATTCCTGGGCAATTTACTTTGATAGGATTAGTTAATCTTATAGTTAATCTTAAGAAGGGGGAAGGGAAAGCTTTCACTATTAAGATATTTTTAAAAACCTGTTCTTTGATTTAAAATAAATACTCAGTAAATTTAAGTACCTGTTTACTTACTCATTTTATAGGTAATTTTTAATACAGCTACTTTCAAAGCTTTCAGGATTTTTTTTATGATTTTTTTTTATGATTCTTCCTAAAGAGAATACCATTCTGTTTTCTTGTTTGGATTTCACAAAAAAGAAGAACTGCTTTTCTCATTGCTTCAAATATTTTTTTAATTCCATGAGTCATGACTTCTGGAAACTTCTTATTCAGAAAACATTTAGTAGTTCTTGATCACATCTTGTGATTATTTTAATGAACTCATAAGTATGGCATGACATTTAGAACCATGTAAACAACACATGGGACGGTGCCTTGAATCCACATATATTCATGCACTTAATAAATGTGGGTATTTTAATACTGGCTTGCTTCACTAAAAGAAAAAGCAGGTATACCACATGAGTAATCTCTGGTTACTAAATATCATTTACTGAGAGGTCAATCTAAGAGGGACTATAAAGTGTCCAGTAGACTTGGCCATGAGGAGAGCACTGTGCTAAGTGTCAAAGCAGTTTGGGGAGATGAAGAGTGGGCATTGAGTTGAAGAGTGAACAGTAGAGGAACAGAGAAGACAGGAAGTGTGGACCCTGTTGATTTCAATACATGAATGTGTAATAGGGTGACCATCTACCCACGACTGTGGGGTTTCCTTGGATTCAGGACTTTCAGGACACTCCCAGGCAAACAGGAGCATTAGGTTATTCTACATACTAGATTCTGTGCTGGGTTCTGAGGTTGTAAAAAATAAGAATGCAAAGAGAAAATTATTATATAATATGATAATTTAGGATATAAATTTAAGAGGCTGTGCAAACACAAAAGGGGACATGCCCTAGTTTGCAGATGTTGGTCAGAAAGAAGCCAAGGAGAAGATGAAATGAATTCAGTGAAACAGTAGGGGTTACCCCAACAAAAACCAGTGGGACAGAACATTTCAGGCAGAGAAAGAGTGCAGCAGTTGGTTTATAGAGAAATATAGGTAATTTTTTCCTTAAAGAGAAGGGGAAGTCACTAAAGGCTAAGGGAGCCCAGGTTCTTTACCACAGGGTTTGGTGATGTGGGAGATGTTAATGGAGATAAAGATGTAAAGGGAGATAAGTTTGCAGTGAGACTAGGGCGCTGCTGAGGGAAAGAAAGAAGAAAGGAGGTGCGATGTTTAAGAATGGGGAAATCACAAGTTTCTGAGATGGTCAAATGTGATCATATTAGATGGAAAAGATCTAGGAATTACAAAGCGCTAAAATAAATAGCTAATACTAACTGAATGCTTCCTTTGTTTCAGGCACAAGAGGTAGATACTATTACTATCTCCATTTTACAGCTGAGGAAACCGAGGCACAAAGAAGTTAACACTTACCAGCAGTTATGCAGTTCCTAAGAGGCAGAAGCCAGAACTTTATAGATTCTATGGAACCCTTCAGTATATCTGCATTTAATATATTTCCACATGTGATTTCACCTGACATTCACAACCACCTCTTGTGGTATTTTTATCTCCAGTTGAGGGGACAGTAACAAAGGTAGAAACTTGTCCCGAGCCCCATGGATAATCAAGATATATGGTTAGGCAATATGTAGAAAAGAACAACCAAAGACACTGTAAATTGCTGAAACTTTTCTTTTCCCCACATTACATACTTTCCCAACCTTAAAATAAAAGAATATGATCCTGCCCTCTCCATACTCCAGAAATATTGTAGCCATTCGCTTGTATTTGTGTTTTTTTTTAATTCAAATGCACTTCCCCCTTAAAGTCATAAATATCATTTCTTAATTCCTAACCAAGTTGCAAGATTACTAATATTGGCCCTAGACTTTAAATGCCCTTACGAACCTCTGAACTCCGGTTGCCCTCTGAGTCCTGAGTTTTGGGGAAGTGGTAGTGACTCTTTGGAACTTTGTTTGACTAGCAATCAACTAGCAAAGCTTTGACTGTTGTGGTGGGAAAGAAGTCTACAGAAGTCTTGAGGTGATACTCCCAGAGTTTCAGCAGAATTGGTTGATAAAAGTTGGGGTTGACTCTCCCATCAAGGGCAGACAAGGGCCCCAATAGCAAGAGTTGGTTTGTATATTTTGGATATTCACAGATCAGAGGGTTTCTGTTTAAATTGTTACCAGTTTTGATTTTGGATAATTTCTGCATTTACAGATGGAATGAGAGACAATGCAAAGTTAAGGAACATTGTCCCCATTTTTTGCTAGTTAATGATTGAGCCAGGACTAGAGTTAAATCTCTACCCCCTTAACCTATTGCCCCAGTGGGATTAAAAGCCAGTGAGGCTTTACCTCCAATATACTGATTTGCCAGTACATCTCTTATGGATGGCAGCTGTTTAAGTACTCAGAATGCTTCCCCAGAAGGCTCACAGACCTGGAGTTTCCATCAGTGAAACTCTCTAATGTTGTGACACACACAGCATTCCCTCACCCTCTCATTAAATGGCTCTAGTATGTTAGGCATTATCCTAAACCCTTTCAGACTCAGTGGTGAATATGACAGACACAGTCTCTGTCCTCATGGTGCTTAAGGGGAGATGGCCATAAAACAATTACACCAAGTGTTTCATTACATTTGTGTGATAAATGGTATGTAGGGTAAGTATTGGATACTATGTGAATGGAACAAGTACCCTAACCTAAATCCAGGGTGAAAGAATGCTTCCTTGAGGAAGTATGATTCAGGCTGATTCCCAAAAGGAAGTAGGAGTTTGCCAAGTCTTATGGAATGAATTGTCTCTCTCCAAATTCATATGTTGAAATCCTAACCCCCAGTACCTTAGAATGTGACTGTATTTGAAGATAGAATCTTTAAAGAGGTAACTTAGGTTAAATAAGGTCATTAGGGAGGACCCTAACCCAACATGACTAATGTCCTTATAAAAATAAATGAAGACACAGATACACACAAAGGGAGGGCCAAGTGAAGACACAAGGAGAAGATAGCCCTCTACAAGCCTTGAGAGAAGCTTCAGAAGAAACCAACTCTATAGACAGCTTGATCTTGGACTTCTAGCCTTTGCAGTTGTGAGAAAATAAATTTCTGTTCTTTAAGCTACCCAGTGTGTGGCACTTTGGTATGGCAGCCCTAGTAGACTGATACATCAGTAAAAAGTAGAGGTATGAGTGCTCCAGGTAGAGAGAATGACAGACTCAGAGAGTTGTAGTTGGCTAGTTTACTATCTAGTGTTGTAAAAGATAATAATAGGGGTACCTGGGTGGCTCAGTTGGTTGAGCGCCCAACTCTTGACTTCAGCTCAGGTCATGATCTCAGGGTTGTGGGATTGAACCCTGCACTGGGCTCCATGCCGAGCATGGAGCCTGCTTGAGATTCTCTCTCTTCCTCTTTTCACCCCTCCCCCACTCATGCTTGGGTGAGTGTGTGCTCTTTCCCTCTCTCTCAAATTAAAAAAAAAATAATTTGGGTATGTAAAATTATGTTTATTAATGGCCCCATCTTCCAACATTATCATGTGTTCACCTATTTCTAAAGTACATTATACGTTCATGGGGTTCTTTTGCCTAGAAGGGTCTTTCTCTGCCTTCCTGGCCCTGAAAATCCAATGCATAGTTCAAAATAACTGAAATCTTACGTACATGATACCTTTGACCACTCAGGCCCCTACTTGTCTATACTTTTTTACTGATTGTGTATGCCGGTGGTGCTCAGACTTTTTGGTCTCAAAACCCCTTACACTCTAAAAAATTATTGAGGACCCCAAAGAGTTTGTATTTATGTGAATTATCAATAATTACTATATAAGAAGTTAAAACTGAGAAATTTTTAAAAAATATATTTTTAAATGTTTACTTTTGAGAGAGACAGAGACAGAGCACGAGTGGGGGAGGGACAGAGAGGGAACCACAGAATTTGAAGCAGGCTCTAGGCTCTGAATTGTCAGCACGGAGCCTGACATGGGGCTCGAACTCACAAACTGTGAGATCATGACCTGAGCCAAAGTTGGACGCTCAACTGACTGCACCACCAGGATGCCTCAAAAATATTTATTTAAATTAAAACAATTTACCTATTACATATTAACATAAAACATTCTTATGATAAATAAGCATTTCACAAAGCAAAAAAAAATAGATTATTGCCGTTTTACATATTTCAAATCTCTTGAATTATGTCTGTCTTACTAGGAAATTGCTGGATTCTTACACCTGTTTCTGCATTCAAACAGTTACAATATGTTGTTTTGATTGAGGTATGGAGAAATTAAGGCCTCACAAAGATATGTAGTGGGAAAAAGCAGGGATATTTTAGTAGCCTGTCCAGAAAACTGTGAAGATTCTTCTTTGATACTATACCAAGACTTGGCAAGTGGCCATTTTTTAAACACAAGCTGTGTGGCTTAAAACAACAGAAATTTATTCTCTCACAGTTCTGAAGGCTAGAAGTCTGAAATCAAGGTGTCAGCTGGGCCACAGTCTCTCCAAAGACTCAGCGGGACATTTGTTCCTTACCTCTTATAGCTTCTGGTGTTTGTCTCCCTTAATCTTCACATGACCTTCTCCTCTGCTTGTCTCTGTGTCTTCTTTTCTGTCTCTTATAAGGACACTTGTCATTGGATTTAAGCCTCACCTGGATAATATAAATTATCTTGTGTTCCATTTGGGACACCACCATTCAACCCACTATAGTCATCTTATATTTTGAATGGATCTTTGATGCAGGCATGATTTTGTAACTTCATGTATTAGTCTTTTGAAAAATACTGGTTCACTAATGTATGCAGATTTTCCAAATGTTGACACATTTTATTTAACAATATTTTTAAAAATCATATTTATTAATATCACTAAGTGCGTCAGAAAAATCTTTCAGTGGAAGGAAGCAGGCAAACTCAAGGGGGAAGAAACATATTTTCCAATACTCTTAATTTCACTTTAAAGGTTGAATTCTGTCAATGCCAACAAACACACTGAGTTGTTTTCCTTGATGTGACAGGCTTACTTTGTTCATTTTCAAGAAAATGTCTGCCAAATACCCAAGCTTGGCAAATATTGTCATTTGTCAGTCATCCTTTTCAGTAAAAATTGTGTTCTATATAAAGCAGCTACTTCAGCTTTTAACTCAATTACACAAGGAAGGACTTTCCCTCCAGACAATCATTAGAGTTTGGTATACAGCAGAAGTCCTTTATGCATACTTCCCATTTTGTCACACAAGAGTATTAAAAACTAATGTACTCAAAGGTCAAGATTTAATAAAATTTTTATTGCTTTTTCAAGGATATCCTTAAGTGAACTTGATTTTTTCCCCCCTCTTTTTAAACTGCAAGTGAGTAATGGTGAGGAAAATAATGAGTAGTAAAGCAGTGAGTCTGCCTTGTTTCATGCCAGGGCACCAGCAGTTCTAGCTACTATTACTTTTGCACCATCAGTGCAAATCAGTGAAAAACGCAAATAACATCTTATTATGAAAATAGACCTCACAGACCACCCCCCCCAATAGGGTCATAGGGCCTTCCATGGATCCACGGACTATATTTTGAAAACTGCTCGTGTATACTATTCATTTTAGACCTAGATCACCATAGACTGATTAAATTTATAACATATATATATTTCTTTTTTTAAACATTTTTATTTTATTATTTTTTAAAAAGCTTATCTATTTATTTTGAGAGAGAGAGGGAGCAGAAAGAGATGGGGAGAAAGAGAGAATCCCAAGCAGGGTCCACACCCAGCAAGGAGCCTGATGTGGAGCTCAGTCTCCCGCCCATGAGATCATAACCTGAGCCAAAACCAAGAGTCGGACACTTTACCTACCGACGGAGCCACCCAGGTGCCCCTGTTAACATGTGTGTGTATCTTGTTATTTGACTGTTTCCTTAGAAATTAAATATATGTATGTATCTAAAAATAAAAATTAAAAAAAAAAACAAATAATATAGGAAGGCTTGTAATGAAAAACAAACACTCCCCCACCTCACCAGTCCTCTGAAGCAAACACTGTTTTAAGGAAAGAAACCTTTTTATTATAGCAAATTTCAACATATACAAAAGTAATCTGAAGTATAATTAGCCATTATAAACATGTTTCCCACTTTCAACAGTTACATACTTACAGCTAAATCTCATTCAGCTAATCACCCTCTCTTCCTGTCTCTACAGTGAAGCAAATCTGTGACATCAGGTCATTTCATCCTTAAATATTTCAGCAGTATGTCTAAAATACAGACTCTTTTCAGAAACATAACAGAAACATTGTATCTTAAAAAACAATTATTTCTTAATGTCATTAGATATCCAGTCATATTTAAATTTCCCTAGTTACCTCATAATTTTTTCAGTTTGTTTAATCCAATTGAGATTAAAATAATATCTATATAATTGGTAGTTGATATATCTTTTCAGTCTTTTAATCTAAGTGTTTCTTGCCTTTCGTTTTTCCCTTACAGCTTACATCATGAAGAAACAAGGTCATTTGTCCTATATAATTTCCCACTAAATTTTGCTGATTGTATCCCTAAAATGTCATTTATCATGTATCTCTAGCCCTTGTATTTCTTATAAATTGGAAGTTACAAGTAGAAACTTGATGAGATTTGGGTTCAAATTTTTTGGCGAGAATCCTCTGTGAGTGGTGATATGTTTTTCTATCAGGATTCATAAAAAATGTCTGGTTGGCTGTACTTTTGTAAGGTGAACAGTCATTGATGATCATTGCCTAGATGCATTAACTTGTTAGAGGTTGCAAAATGGTCATATTCTAATTATGTTCTGCTTTATTCATTAGCTAGAATTATTCTATAAAAAGCAGCTTCCCCTCATCGACTATTTGGTTACCTTGGGGTGAAATTTGTATTGGAAAGGCAGTATAAAGGTTCCATTCTTACCATTGATTTACCAGTTAAAAGAGAAAAAAAAAAGATTTAGTTCCTTAATATCACTCATAGGTAATCCATGAGGTTTGTTTTGTATTTTTTAGTGTTTTTGTAAACTCCTGTATTTAACATTCACGTGTTTTAGTTCACCATAGTCATTAATTCTTTTTTATGCTTGATTTTTCCATCTTTAGTTAGCTCTGAATTGGCCCTGAGGACTTTGACATGACTATAGTACTCACTGATACCATACCAGAAGTAAGGAAGTTAAGACATTCCAGACTCATTTTGTGTATTTCCCGACCCAGATCTGCAATCTGCTGATCCTGTAAGGAGCCCTGGTTCATTTTAGTGGAAAATGTCTAGAGACCACTATCTAGGTGCTGTTGGTGCTCATTTCTCTGAGATGATTGATATTAGGTCTTTTCTGCATCAAACCTGGGTAATACATATATGCATATATTTTAAAAGTAAAATACAAAATATATTCATAATGTTATTTCCAAGTGAAATTCAGTACTATAGATTTTTTGTGTTTTGGGTTTTTAAAAAACCAATCTCTTCTATATATCTCCTCTCTCTCACATCAAAATCCTTGGTTTTTAAAGACACAAAGATAATTACTCATTTTATTTATCCCACAACACAAACACAGTCTCAGAATAATAATACCATTACCAACATATGATTGCTTGGATACAGTTTAAGATTTTTTTTTAATGTTTATTTATTTTTGAGAGAGAGAGAGAGAGAATGAGAATGAGCGGGGGAAGGGCAGAGAGAGAGGGAGACCCAAAATCCGAAGCAGGGTCTAGGCTCTGAGCTGCCAGCACAGAGCCCTATGCAGGGCTTGAACTTATAAACTATAAGATTGTGACCTGAGCCAAAGTTCGATGCTTGATCGACTGAGCCACCCAGGCTCCCCGAGTTTAAGATTTTCTTTACAGTTCTTTTTTGTCTTTGGGATTTATCCCACCAGGAATACACAGCTGACCCTTGAACAACATGGGTTCAAACTGCACAGGTCACTTATATGCAGATTTTTTTCAATAAATACAGTACTTGTGCTTTTTTAAATAACATTTTTTTCTCTAGCTTACTTTATTGAAAGAATATAGTATATAGTACACATAACATACAAAATAAGTGTTAATTAGCTGTTACCAGTTAGGCAATTACCAAGTCAACAGTAGCTTATTAGTAGTTAAGTTTTTGAGGAGTCTAAAGTTATACATGGATTTTCAACTGCAGAATGGGGGCTATTGGTGTCCCCAACCCCCAGCATTGTTTGGGAGTCAGCTGTACTTTGTTTTGAAGTGACTTAAAATAATTCCTCTAATCAATTTGGTTAGGTCTATTTAACTTTGAGAAAGAGCCATTTTTATTTTTAATCTTTTCTGCTTTTAGTTCCTATTATATTTCCCTCCATGTATGTAAATAATAAACTTTATGTTTTTCTTTCTTGACTTTTGTTAACTTTGCACATTATCTTTGAAAAAATAATTAGAATACATGACATCTGAGCTCTCATAGCATCTTCCCTCCCCCTCACTGTAGTAAATATAATTTATACTTAATAACCTTTGTTTCTTGTTCTGTCAATGATACACGGGGGGATTGAAAATTTCATCTTATACACTTGATATACTGTACATAGAGCCCAGTAGAGAGCAGTACACATACTAGGTAATTAATACTTGCTGAATTAAATTGAAATTTGTTTTAGTTAGAGAGAGAGAGAGCGTGCGCACGTGTGAGTGGGGGAGGTGGCAGAGGGAGAGAGAGAGAAAGAGAGACTTAAACAGGCTCCACACTCAGCGCAGAGCCTGACATGGGACTCAATCCCATGACCCTGGTATAATAAAGTGAGCCGAAATCAAGAGTTGGATAGGGCGCCTGAGTGGCTCAGTCAGTTAAGTGTCTGACTTCGGCTCAGGTCATGATCTTGCAATTGGTGAGTTTGAACTCAGAGCCTGGAGCCTGCTTCAGATTCTGTGTCTCCCTGTCTCTCTCTGCCCCTCCCTCCCTCGTGCTGTCTCTCTCAAAAATAAATAAACCTTAAAAAATTAAAATAAGAAAAAAAGAGGTGGACACTCAACTGACTGAGCCACCCAGGTGCCCCTAAATTGAATTTTTATTATACTGTTTGCCAAATAAAATGTTAGTCATCAATTACTGGAGACACTAGTTAAATCAATTAGTAATTTATAAATCATGGTATCAGATCAAGGATTTAGAATCAAGAACAGTTGTCTTTCTCTTCTTCCCTTTTTCCCTTTATCTGTAAATTATTTTGGTTGTCACGTCATCTTTTTTGTGTTTCTGTTATTCTCATTAAAAGATATAAGTATTTTGATACAAATTTGATATGACTAGAGAAAAATTATAAAGGAAGAGAGCTTGTGAGTGTTTTAATGAAGTTAATGGTAAACCCACATTAAAATCTTTAGAAAGGAAATACATATGAATGAAGCTGTTAGTGCTAAGCTCTGGGACCCAAACTGGAAAAAAAAAATCACCTATTTATGACATAGTGTATTGAATCATGAAAATACACTGGAAAATAATTTTCCCCCTTAGCATACAAAAGAATGCATAAAAAATGTTCTTGTAATCTGTGTCTCCATTAATGGAATCTGAATTAGGCAGTCTTTTAAAAAGAAATATGTGTAATTAATCATGGATTAAAAATTAGTAACCAGATCATATAAATCATTTGAGGCAAATTTAAACCCAAAGGCTTATTTCAAATTCCAGTGTCAAATAAAATTACTCAGCACATCATTAATAGATGATTTTCTGCATACAAGATTAATAGAAAAGATATGACTTCTGAGAGTTGAGAAAGGATTCAATTGGATGTCAAATTCAAAGATTTTATTTCCTTTCTAAGATAAATAACCCCTAATTGTTGTTTATTGAATTTTATTTTCTCTGGCCCATTGCTGTATAGGGCTTCAATGTAATTATATCATAGGTCATTAATTCTCTTTTATAGAGTTAGGTCTCTTCACTATAACATTAATATTTATGTAAACCAACATGGATTTAAACAAAAGAGGGGCGCCTGGATGGCTCAGTCGGTTGAGGGTCCAACTTCGGCTCAGGTCATGATCTCATGGTCCATGAGTTCAAGCCCCGCGTCGGGCTCTGTGCTGACAGCTCAGAGCCTGGAGCCTGTTTCAGATTCTGTGTCTCCCTGTCTCTCTGACCCTCCCCTGTTCATGCTGTCTCTCCCTGTCTCAAAAATAAAATAAACATTAAAAAAATTTTTTTTTTAAATAGACACAAGATATATAAGAACTATTATATGTAAGAATTATATGGAATTTGGGATTCAGAAAATAACATTTAAAAGTTGTATTATCAGAAATTACACTTATCAGTCTTTCTTTTTAAGTTTCAGGCGCCTTTATATTTCAGTAAATGTATAGTCCCGGGGTGTACTTAAACGTCTACTGTGTCCCTTTATTATATAGTTCATTTGTCATTATGTCTTTATTTAAAAAATTTTTTTTTACATTTATTTTTCAGAGACAGAGTGCAAGCAGGGGAGGGGCAGAGAGAGGAGACACAGAATCCAAAACAGACTTCAGTCTCTGAGCAAGCTGTCAGCACAGAGTCTGACGTAGGGCTCAAACCCACTAACCGTGAGATCATGACCTGAGCCGAGGTCAGACACTCAACCGACTGAGCCACTCAGGTGTCCCAGTCATTATATCTTTAATAGTGCATTATGTTGTGTTCCTGCTTCAACTTTGTTTCTTAGTCAGTATATCTCAGTACAATGGAATCAAGTTTATTTCTAAAAGTTATCTGCCATCTCAAAATTCCAGAGACAAAGTCTGAGAAAACAGTGAAAGTTTCATATTAACCTACTCTAGAATATTAGCAGTGGGTTTTTTCTTGGAAACTCATTGACTTTTCAAAGCCGTTTTATTATACATGGGTAAGTTGTCATTATAGAAAGGTGATGTAGCATAGTGGTTAACAGCATGTACTATGGAACTAAAGTAGCCAGATTCTAATCCCTGATCTGCCAGTTAGTAGCAAGTGACATTGAGCAAAGTGATTTGGCTTTGTAAGTGTTTCTTCACCTGTAAAATGGGGATGATAGTTGTGCATAGCTCATAAGCTTACTGTGAATATCAGTATATGTAAAAGTGATATATGACTGTTAGCTATTATTATTTTGACTCATACTATTAACATTATTATTAAGAACATAGCTCATAAGCTTACTGTGAATATCAGTATATGTAAAAGTGATATATGACTGTTAGCTATTATTATTTTGACTCATACTATTAAGAACATTATTATTAAGAACATAGCTCATAAACTTACTGTGAATATTAGTATATATAAAAGTGATATATGACTGTTAGCTATTATTATTTTGACTCATACTATTAAGAACATTATTGGGGTGCCTGGGTGGCTCAGTTTGTTGAGCAACTGACTCTTGATTTCACCTCAGGTCATGATCTCATGGTTTGTGAGTTTGAGCCCCACATCCAGGTTCTGCACTAACAGTGCAGAGCCTCCTTAGGATTCTCTCTCTCCCTCTGTCTCTACCTGCTTCTGTCTCTCCCCCTCAAAAAGACAAAAATGAACATTAGCAATTACTGTCAAGGATGCAAATAGGTCTAGTTATTTCCTATTAGTGTTCAGAAATGTGTTTATAACTTTCATCAGGAAACTGTAATATTACCTATTTATGTGATTTTTAAAGGGTTTTAGACATGCTAGAGTCAAATATATTCGCATAAAAACACATCTCCAATTCTATAATGGAAGCCAAGAGGATTCATATGTAGAAATTTATATTAATCTTTTTCCTTCAATAAATATTATGTGGTTGATCCGTGTAAGAATATCCTAAGGACCCTGGAAATAGTAGGGTGAATCACATATGGATCTTGCTGACAATTATTGACTAATAGAGGAGAAACAATAAATAACTCTGAGGTAGAAAGAAAGAGGTACAGATAAAATTCTCCTAAGGGCTTACAGGAAAGAGAGATTCCCCACTGAAAGATTGAGAAAAACGTTTGAAGGAGCTTGTATTTGAACAATGCCATGAAACAAGAGCAGGACTTATATAAGTAGAGAAATGAAGTTCTGTGTTACATGTAAATAAAGGAAAGGGCTTGTTTTGCTTGGAGAATGGGAGGCATAAAGGGGAAGTAGGTTATATGATAGTCAGATACGTAGGATCTAGGAGGCTAGGCTGAGAAGATCTCATTCAGTCATCAGTGGGATATTGTTAAGGCATTTTTCACAAAATTAAAGTGAGATTCACATAACATAAAATTAACCATTTAAAATGACCAATTCAGTGACATTTAGTATATTTACAGTGTTGTGCCACCAGTACTTCTGTCTAGTTTAAAACATTTTCTTAACCCGAGTTAAACCCCATGTCCATTAAGCAGTAATTTCCCATTCCCTCATCCCTCCTGGCCCTGGCAACTACCAATCTGCATTCTATTTTTGTAGATCTACCTATTCCAAGTAGTGGATTTATTCAGGATGTGACTTCTTGTGACAGGCCTCATTTACTTAGCATAATGTTTTTGAGGTTCATCCATATTGTAGCATGTGTCAGTACTTCACTCCTTTTTATGATTGAATAATAATCTGTTGAATATATATACCACAATTTGTCTACCCATTCATCCATTGATGGATATTTGGTTGTTTCCATCCTTTGGCTATTGTAAATAGTACAGCTGTTAACATGCACATGTAAATATTTATTTGGGCACAGGTATTCAGTCCTTCTGGGTATATATCTAGGTGTGGAATTGCCAGGTCATATGGTAATTCTGTGTTTAGCTTTTTTGAGGAACTGACAAACTGTTTTCCACAGTAACTGCACCGTTTTACGTTCCTACCAACAATATACAAGGGCTCCAGTTTCTTAACATTCTTGCCAACACTTTGTTTCCACTTTTTAAAAATTACCATCCTAGTGTGTGTGACATGGTATCTCTTTGTGGTTTTAATTTGCATTTTCCTGATGACTAATGATGTTGAGCATCTTTTCATATGCTTCTTAGCCATTTATATATTTTCTTTGTAGAAATGTCTATTTAGGTCCTTTGCCGATTTTTTAATTGTTATTCATCTTTTTTTTTTTTAAATGTCTATTTATTTTTGAGAGAGAGAGAAAGTATGAGTGGGGAAGGGGCAGAGAGAGAGAGGGACACAGATTCTGAAGCAGGCTCCAGGCTCTGAGCTGTCAGCACAGAGCCCGACATGGGACTCAAACCCACAAACTGTGAGATCATGACCTGAGCCCAAGTCGGATGCTAAACCAACTGAACCACCCAGGCACCCTTGTTATTTATCTTTTTGTTATTGAATTGTAGGAGTTCTTTATATATTCTGTATACTAGACTCATCAAACATATGATTTGCAAATATTTTCTCCCACACCATAGGTTGTCTTTTCACTTTCTTGATAATGATCTTTGATTCACAAAGGTTTTTTTTTTAAGTTTATTTATTTTGAGAGGGAGAGAGAGAGAAAGAGTGGAGGAGGGGCAGAGAGAGAGGGGGAGAGAGAGAATTTGCACTGTCAGCACAGAGCCCAATGCAGGGCTCAAATGAATGAACCGTGAGATCATGACCTGAGCCAAAACCAAGAGTTGGATGCTCAACCAACTGAGCCACCCAGGTGGCTCACAAAGGTTTTAATTTTTAATTTTAATTTTTTATGAAGTTCAATTTATCTATTTTGTTGTTGTTGCTCATGCTTTTAGGGTCATATCTGAGAATCCACTGCCAAATCCAAGTTCATGAATATTCATCTCTATGTTTTATATAAGATTTTTATAACTTTGGCTCTTATATTTAGGTCATCGATCCATCTTGAGTTAGTTTTTATATAGAGTGTGAATTCCTTCATTTTGTCATTTTGAAGGGATAAAAGGAATTAATGAGGTAGAAAAATTAAAATTAAAAAATTAAAGTTAAAAAATTAAAAACACACACACACGAAAAAAAAAATCGAAAAATGATGCTAGATCCTAGGTGTGTTTTGGTCTGGGTGTTGAAAGTGGTTTGACAGATTAGAGAAAAAAAGTGGGGGGAAAAAGAAAAAAAAAAAGGAAGTCGTTTGAGAATTTGAAAAAATGGATACACTGAAGTACACTAAAATGAGATGATGGGAGTAAAATAGAATTTGAAAAAATTTACACAAAAGTAAAGAATATAGTAGGAAAAAAATTAAAGAAAAACATTTTTAATAAAAATTAAAAATAAAAATGATTTTTTTCTCTTTCTATATTCAAGAAAAAGAAACAAAAAAGAGAAAAAAGAGAAAAAAAGAAGTTGTTTGAAAATTTGAAAAAGTGAATACACTGTAGTAGACTAAAATAAAATGATGGAAGTAAAATAGAGTTTGAAAACATTTACATAAAAGCAAAAAATATAGTAAAAAAATTAAAGAAAAATATTTTTAATAGAAATTGAAAGTAAAAATGAAGTTTTTCACTTTCTGCATTCAAGAAAAAGAAAAAAAAAGAGAAAAAAGAAAAAGAAAAAAGAAAACAAAGAAATTGTTTGAAAATTTGAAAAGGTGAATACACTGAAGTAGACTAAAATAGAGTGATGGAAGTAAGATAGAATTTGAAAAAATTTACACAAAAGTGAAAAATATAGTAAAAAAATTAAAGAAAAATATATTTAATAAAAATTCAAAATAAAAATGATTTTTTTCTCTTTCTGCTGAATTCTGTGGTTCAGGTTGTGCAGATTGTTGTGTTAATCCTCCAATCAGTTTTCTAGGTGTGTAGGATGGTTTAGTGTTGGTCTGGCTATATTTCATGGACGCGAGACACACAAAAAACTTCCATGCTGTTCTACCATCTTGGCTCTTCCCCAATTTTTATATAGAGTGTGAAGTAGGAATCCAACTTCATTTTTTTTTTTTTTTTTTTGCATGTGGATACCCGGGTGGCCAACCACTCTATGAAGAGACTGCCTTTTCCCCATTGAATGATCTTAGCATCCTTGTTGAAAATTACTTGGCCATGAATTATAGGCTTATTTATGGACTCAATTCTATCCCACTGGTTTATAGGCTTATCTTTGTGCTTGTTACCATACTATTTTGATTACTATAACTTTGTGGTAAGTTTTGAAATCAAAAGTGTGAGACCTTATTCTTTTTCAATATTGTTTGGGTATATAGGGCCTTTTGCAATTCTATATGAATTTGAGAATCAGTTTTTCCATTTCTGCAAAACAAGGCTGTTAGAGTTTTGATAAAGATTTCATTAAAATCATTACAGGATTTTGAACAGAGAAAATTATGTGACTAGAATTGTCTTAGACGACATTCTACAATATGGATAAAAAGAAGGAAAAGAGAGGAGTCTGGGAGACCATTTAAAAAGTTAGCACAACAGGAAGGCTCAGACCTATATTTTTGGAGTGAAGGAGAAGGGACAAATACCAGAGACTATGGAAGCAGACTTGAAGGGGCTGAAGTAATGGTCTGTTCGTTTAATGATTTGCACCCCATTGTTATATGTTCCAGGCCCTGAGGATGCTATAGTGAATAAGATGGATATGTTATTTTGCTTTCATGGACCTTGAACTCTAATGGAGCAGGAACAAGGGAACAATAAACAGTGAAATAAAGAGCAAACTGTGATCAGTGCTATGAAGAAAATGAACAAGCTGCTATTACAGAGATCACAGAGGAAGGCCTATTTTAGATAGGAAAGGTCTTGATGAAGAACAGCTATTTAAACAAGACCTGAATGATGAGGAGTTAGCCTCTGGGAAATGGGAGGCAGACAAAAGAAAGGATGTTAACCTAAGAAAACAAAATTATCAGAGGCTCTGAGAAAGGAAAGGAAAGGGAGGGAGATCTAGGGAGAAGTCAAAGAGGAATCCAAAGTTTGAACATGGGTAACTGAGTAAATTGTAGTGCTGTTAATACAACAGGCATGGAGGGAAAACCATGCATTCATTTATTTTCAGGTGGAAGATATTTAGCAGGTACTTGGAAATTTGGAACTAGAGCTGAGGAAAGAGGTCAGGCTTCAGGTTAAGTATATTGTAGTCAGCTGTATGGAGGATGAAACTCAGACGTAAGCTTGTATGAAAAACCAGTTATAGTGAAAAGAGTTTAGGACTTAACGTTGAGGAGCTAGATTTAAGTCTTCTCTCTCTTATTGACTGGTAGTGATACTTCCGGCAATTTCTCTCTATAAGGTCACAAATCTCTATTTACTGTCTAGTTTGTTCTAATGATATATTTGTCTACCTTTATGACAATTATGATAGCTTTATAAGTCCTCAGTATCAGGTAGTTTAAGTCTTTGTTCTGTTTAAATCCTTTTTTGACTTTTCTAGCTTCTTGGTATTTCCACATGTATTAGTTTTCTATTGATGCCATAACAAATTACCACAAACTTAGTGGCTTAAAAACAACACAACTTTATTATCTTATACTTATGTGTTTAGAAATCCAGCAGAGGAGGTCTCGGAGGGCTAAGTTCAAGGAGTCAGCAGGGCTGTCTTCTTTCTGGAGGCTTTAGGAGAGGATTCCTTTCCTTGTCTTTTCCAGCTCCTAGAGGCTGCCTGCATCCCTTGGCACCTAACCCCCTTTCTCAGTCTTTTGTGTGTGTGTGCTGATTAGTCTGGTTTAGCAATTTGACTGATTTTTTTTTTTTTTTAATCAACTTTTGGTCTCATTGATTTTTCTCTTTGTCATTGGATGTACTCTTGATAGATTTCTTTCTTTCTTTACATTATTTTGGTTTAATTTGCTCTTTTTTATTTAATAAGGTAGAATCTGAGGTCATTGATTTAAGAACTTTCTTTTTTTATTATGGGTATTACCTCCTAAGTTCTACTTTAGTGCTGTCTACAAATTTTGATATATAGTGCAAAATATTTTCTAGTTTTCCTTTTGATTTCTTCTTTGACCCATGGGTTATTTAGAATTGTATATTTTGATTTCAAATATTTGGACATTTTCCAGATGTTTTTCTGTTATTGATTTCTAATTTAATTTCATTGCAGTTAGAGAACATAGTTTTTGTATGCCTTAAATCCTTATAAATTTATTGAAACTTATTTTATGGCCCAGTGTATGGTCCATCTTGATAAATGTCTTATGTGTACTTGAAAAGAATTATATTCTTGTGTCTTGTAGTGATCTGTAAATGTCAGTTAAGATGGTTAATAGTGTTGTTTAGGTCTTTTATATTTTCTATGGTCTGAATGTTTGTGTCTACCCCTGAATTCATATGTTGAAATCTTAACCTCCAAAGGTGATGATGGTAGTAGTAGGTGGGGCCTATAGGAGCCCTCATGAATAGGATTAGTACTCTAGGGGTACCTGGGTGCTCAGTCGGTTAAGTGCCCAACTCTTGTTTTCAGGCCGAGGTCATGATTTTGTGGTTTGTGAGTTTAAGCCCCAAGTCGAGCTTGTGCTGACAGTGTGGAGACTGCTTCGGATTTTCTCTCACTCTGTCTCCTCTCTCTCTCTTTTCCCCTCTCAAAAATAAGTAAATAAACTTAAAAAAAAAAAAGGAGTAGTACTCTTACAAAAAGATACCCTCTATCAGATAAGGACACAGAAGGTGCTAGCCATAGACCATGAAGAGGGCCCTTAATTCAACCATGCTGGCACCCTGATCTCAGACTTTCAGTCTCCAGAGCCCATGAGAATTAAATTTCAGTCATTTATAAGCTATACAGTCTGTGATGTTTTGTTACAGCAATCCAAATTGACTAAGCCAGTATCCTGGCCGATTTTCTCTCTACTTGTGCTATTATCATGAAGATTTTTTTTAAATCCCCCCCCAAAAGGATATGCCTATTTTTCCTTGAAGTTGTTTCAGTTTTTTTATCATTTATTTTGAAGCTCTGTTATTAGGTGCATAAAATATTTAGGACTTTTGTGTCCTCAATTGGCCCCTTTATAATTATGAAATGATCTTCTCTTTCCCTGGTAATATTATTTGCTCTGAAATCTATTTTATGTGATATTATTTTAGCTGCTCCAGCTTTCTTTTGACTAGTGTTAGCATGGTGTATCTTTTTCATCCTTTTACTTTTAACTTTGTGTCTTCATATTTTTGAAGTATAGTTTTTTTGTAGGTGAAATATAGTTGGGTCTTATTTTATTCAGCCAGTAAGACAAATTTTAATTGGGTTGTTTTGACTATTGCATTTAATGTTATTATTTTATTTTTTTTATTTTTTTTATATGAAATTTATTGACAAATTGGTTTCCATACAACACCCAGTGCTCATCCCAAAAGGTGCCCTCCTCAATACCCATCACCCACCCTCTCCTCCCTCCCACCCCCCATCAACCCTCAGTTTGTTCTCAGTTTTTAACAGTCTCTTATGCTTTGGCTCTCTCCCACTCTAACCTCTTTTTTTTTTTTTTCCTTCCCCTCCCCCATGGGTTCCTGTTAAGTTTCTCAGGATCCACATAAGAGTGAGACCATATGGTATCTGTCTTTCTCTGTATGGCTTATTTCACTTAGCATCACACTCTCCAGTTCCATCCACGTTGCTACAAAAGGCCATATTTCATTTTTTCTCATTGCCACGTAATATTCCATTGGGTATATAAACCACAACTTCTTTATCCATTCATCAGTTGATGGACATTTAGGCTCTTTCCATAATTTGGCTACTGTTGAGAGTGCTGCTATGAACATTAGGGTACAAGTGGCCCTATGCATCAGTACTCCTGTATCCCTTGGATAAATTCCTAGCAGTGCTATTGCTGGGTCATAGGGTAGGTCTATTTTTAATTTTCTGAGGAACCTCCACACTGCTTTCCAGAGCGGCTGCACCAATTTGCATTCCCACCAACAGTGCAAGAGGGTTCCCGTTTCTCCACATCCTCTCCAGCATCTATAGTCTCCTGATTTGTTCATTTTGGCCACTCTGACTGGCGTGAGGTGATACCTGAGTGTGGTTTTGATTTGTATTTCCCTGATAAGGAGCAACGCTGAACATCTTTTCATGTGCCTGTTGGCCATCCGGATGTCTTCTTTAGAGAAGTGTCTATTCATGTTTTCTGCCCATTTCTTCGCTGGATTGTTTGTTTTTCGGGTGTGGAGTTTGGTGAGCTCTTTATAGATTTTGGATACTAGCCCTTTGTCCGATATGTCATTTGCGAATATCTTTTCCCATTCCGTTGGTTGCCTTTTAGTTTTGTTGGTTGTTTCCTTTGCTGTGCAGAAGCTTTTTATCTTCATAAGGTCCCAGTAATTCACTTTTGCTTTTAATTCCCTTGCCTTTGGGGATGTGTCGAGTAAAAGATTGCTACGGCTGAGGTCAGAGAGGTCTTTTCCTGCTTTCTCCTCTAAGGTTTTGATGGTTTCCTGTCTCACATTTAGGTCCTTTATCCATTTGGAGTTTATTTTTGTGAATGGTGTGAGAAAGTGGTCTAGTTTCAACCTTCTGCATGTTGCTGTCCAGTTCTCCCAGCACCATTTGTTAAAGAGGCTGTCTTTTTTCCATTGGATGTTCTTTCCTGCTTTGTCAAAGATGAGTTGGCCATACGTTTGTGGGTCTAGTTCTGGGGTTTCTATTCTATTCCATTGGTCTATGTGTCTGTTTTTGTGCCATTTAATGTTATTATTGATATGAGTTAAGTTTATGTCTGTCTTCTTGTTGTTTGTTTTCTATTTGTCTTATCTGTTCTTTGTGTCCTTTTTCCTATTATTCTACCTTATTTTGGATTGAGCATTATGCTTCCATTTTTTCCTCCTTTGTTGACTTTTTAGTTGTAACTCCTTTTCTCCCCTTATTTTATGGCTATTTTAGGGTTTAAGTATATATCTTTAATTTATCACAGTCTATCTCCAAATGAATTATGCCATATCACTTATAGGATGCTTACAGTTAATTATAGAATACACTTTTCAATAATACACTTCCATGTCTCTCCTCACAACCTTTATGCTATTGTTGTCATACATTTTACTTACATATAGGCCACAAAACCCACAATAAATGATTACTATTGTTGTTTAACCATTTGTTATCTTTTAAAAAGATTCAAATTATAAAAAAAAACCAACACCTCTATTGTTATTATTTCTAGTGTTCTTCATTCCTAGTGTACATCTATATTTCCAGAAATATGGAGTCATTTTCTGCCTATCATATGGACTTCCTTTAACATTTCTTGTAGTGCAAGTCTTCTGGTTATGGTCTTTTAGCTTCTGTGCATCTGAAAAAAATATATTATCTTGTGTTTTGAAAGATATTATTTGCTGAGTATAGATTTCTAGGTTTTTAGCTTTTTGTTCTGTATTTCAAAGATGTTGGTCCGCTGTCTTTTTCTTGCACGATTTCTGAGAAGAAATTTGTCATCTCTATTTCTCCATATATAGCATGTGTTTCCCCCACTGGCTGCTGTTAAGATTTTGCTTATCACTGGTTTTTAGTAATTGTATTATGAAATATCTTGGTGTAGTTTTCTTCATGTTTCTGGTGTTTAGGTTCATTGAGCTTGTCAGATCTGTGGGTTTATAATTTTCATCAAATTTTGAAAATAACAGTCATATTTCTTCAACTGTCTTTTCTGATACCCTTCCCCAAACCCTTCTTTCTCCTCTCCAACTACAAGTATATTAGGCTGCTTAAAGGTTTGCCATAGCTTATTGATTCTCTTTTCTTTTTTATTTAAAAACTTTTTTTTACTTTTAGAGAGAAAAACATTTTTTTATTTTGAGAGAGAGCGTGCATGAGCATGTGCAAGTTGGGGACTGGGGCAAAGAGAAAGGGAGAGAGAATACCAAGCAGGCTCAATGCTCAGCATGGAGCCTGACACAGAGCTCTGTTCCATGACCTTGGGATCATGACCTGAGCCTAAGTCAAGAGTCAGACACTCAACCAATTGAGCCACCTAGGCACCCCCTTTTCTTTTTAAATCCTTTTTCTCTCTATAATTCATCTTGGAAATTTCATATTGTGTGTCTTCAAGTTCACTAACGCTTTCTTCTACAATGTCTATTCTTCTATTAATCCCATCTAGTGTATTGTTCACCTTAGAGACTGCTTGTTTTTTTTTTTTAATTTTTAATGTTTTATTTTTAAAGGGGAGAGAGACAAGGTGTGAGTGGGAGAGGGGCAGAGAGAGAGAGGAAGACACAGAATCCAAAGAAGACTCCAGGCTCTGAGCTGTCAGCACAGTGCCTGACACGGGCCTCAAACTCACAAGCTGTGAAATCATGACATGAGCCGAAGTCAGATGCTCAACTGACGGAGCCACCCAGGTGCCCCTAGAGATTGTTATTTTCATCTCTAAAAGTCAGATGTAGAAAATTTTTATAACTTCCTTGTCGCTACTTAATTTTTTCAATATATTACCATAAAATAACTGTTTTAATGTTCTTGTCTGCTAATTCTAACATCTGTGTCAGTGATTGGTTAGTTTTAGTGATGGATTTTTCTCTTAGTTGTGGGTCATATTTTTGTTTCTTGACATGCCTTGTAATATCTGATTTAATGGCAGATGTGAATTTCAATTTATTGGGTGCTGAATATTTTTGTATTTCTATAAACATCTGAATTTTTATTTGAGATGCATTTAAATTACTTTAAAATAGTTAGATCCTTTTGGATCTTTTATTTTTTTGGCAGCACCAAAGCAGCATTTAATCTAGGGCTAATTACTCTCCAGTACTAAGGCAATGCTTCCAAGTACTCTACCTCATTGAATTGGGAGGTTTCTAGTTGGCCTGATATGAATAGCCACTATTCCTGGCTCTCTGCGAATGCCCAGTACTTTTCCTTCTAATGCTGAGACGGTTTGTTCTTTTCTTGACCTTGGGTGCAGGTATGCACTGATCAGCACTATTGAATTATCAAGGAAGACCCTCCGCAGATCTCTGGGATTCTCTATGTTGTTATCTTATCTCCCATATCTGAGTTGTGAACTCTAGCTGTCTTGTTTTTCTTGGACTTAGAGCTCCTGCAGTTCCTCTTTTATTGCCATGGCCTGTAAGTCCTCTGAAGATAATAAGCTGGGGAAATCTTGTTCATTTTCCATCTCTGAGGCATCATTCTCCTTCACTGCCTAATATCCAGTATCTTGAAAACTGTTGTTTTATATATTTTTGTCTAGCTCCTTTTTGTTGTTGTTGTTGTTGGTGGTGGTGGTCAGGTGGGAGAGTAAATATGGTCCTTGTTACCATATCTTGGCTGGATTCAGAAGTTCCCCAAGGCTCTAATCTTCATAGTCACTTCACATTTTGAGAAGAGGAAGAGAAACATTCCGAGAGTCTATAACCAGTTGCCTCTGGTACAACCAGTCTGTAAAATGAAGTGTGACTGTTGTTTAATCTGCCTACTTAATACTTATTAAACACCCAAAATATTATAAAGGTTTGTTGTGAATAGTGATTTATAGATTGTTTGGGCCAGACTTCAGAGCTCTGGGGCTTCCTTTAAACATGCCAGTGACATTTTCAAAACACAGGGGCCATTGATAGATTGCAAATCAGTTTTCACTCTTACTGGGTAGTCATTCTGAAAACTTGGTTCTGCTTCTACTTTTGTCATCTGGGTAAGGTTGCAATTAAGGCAAATTTACTCTCTAAAGATATTAGTACTATGTAGGACCCCCTAAAATAGGCAATTTACTGTGATTTCAGGGTTTATTTCTGGGACACTAAATACCTTTCTAGTCCAACTCCAAGCAGTGCAATGTGATTCTTGTTTATCTTATTCTTAAAAATTTATTTGAAATTGAAGGGGAAGCTCCTGCAATCATATTTGCATGGAAAGAAAAGATCAGCATTTTAATTAAAGCAAAGGAAAGAGAGGACTTAAGAAAGCTGAAAATATTCATGGACTAATGAATGTATTTTTAAGCACTTACTATGGGTATAGCATTTTTTTCGGCAATGCGGTGACAAAAGAATGTGTTAGCTACTTTTCATCTTTATGTACCTCTGTGAATGTCATAGATTTAGTCTTAAAAACAAGTCTTATTTAATAGTAATTTATCCCCCCACTTTTTAAAAGTAATCTCTATGCCCAAAGTGAGACTTGGAAATCTTGAACTCAAGACCCCAACTAAGATCAAGAGTCACATGCTCTACTGACAGCCAGGCAAGTGCCCCTGTTCCCCCCACCCCCTTTTTTTTTTTAAGTTTATTTATTTATTTTGAGAGAGAGGGAGAGAATCCAACGCAGGCTCTTCATTGTCAGAGCAGAGCCTGATGGGGGGCTCAAACTTGCAAACTGTGAGATCAGGAGCTGAGCTGAAGTTGAATGCTTAACCAACTGAGCCACCCAGGTGCCCCTGTTTTCCCCTTCTTAAAATCAGTCTCATGTAACTGCCCATCAAAGCTTTGGTTAACATGAAGTAATTGGTGTTATTTCAGTGTCATATAATTTCAGATAAAAACAGAGAATCTTGGGATGCCTGGCTGGCTCAGTCAAGGGAGCATGTGACTCTTGATCTCAGGATTGTGAGCTTGAGCCCCAGATTGGGTGTAGAGATTACTTAAAACCTAAAAAAAAAAAAAAAAAAATTAAGTAAAAAACAGAATCTTGCTGGTATAGGTAACTTGAATAGCCTGTATAATTTCTTTCAGGTTTTTTGAGATACTGAAAATATCTTTTTCTTCTTTAATTTACTGGGACCTAGGGTGATCCAGTAAGTAGCTTACAGTTTAGTTTTGGAGATAAATATTATAAATAACAGAAAAAACAAGGTAGGACTGTTAAGTGCCACATTTGAGCGGAATAGATCCTAAGTGTTATAGGATTTTATTGTATAGAAAGGTACCTGAGCTGAGCTATCACAATCTGGACAGGCAGCTAGGACTGAGAAGTATTCTGAGGTGGGAGGCAGTGGATATAAATGTTCAATGGCCAGAATGTTGGCTGTATGTTGTGGATATTGTACAGTGAGAGACTCTTCTATCAGAGAGTAGTTGGAGATGAGGTAGGAAAAATAGGTGAGGGTCAGATCTAAGATCTTGAGTTCTTTGAATTTGTACTTTATACAGAGATGGCAGTGAAAATGAGAAGGGTCATTGAAGAGACTCTGTAATGGAGAAAGCCAAGGACCTGGTGACCAAATGTGAGGATTGAGAGGGAAGAGTAGAGGTTTTGAGCTAAGAGTTATTATTATTACAAATAGAAAAGTCAGAAGAGAGAGCTTAAATGAAGTGATGCCAAAGATCCCTGGGGCTTTTTCTAAAAATTCCCAATTTCTCTGTGTGGCTCCTGACTGGATAGCACTTTCCCTATGGTCCTTTGCCCTCAATTGTTGAGCCTGGCAGGATGAAATCAAGTTTGGAAGGGCATTTCCAGGCCATGAAGTCACCTGGCATAATTTTTCATTTTACAGATAAGCAAATCAAAGGCTTCAGATATTGTGACTTCCCTTAAGACCACACAGCTAGGCTGGTTTCTTGCTACTGTTTTCTGAAATTCCTTCAGCAAATACTGTTGGTGAAGTGAGCCTTGTGTTTCCCCACCATAATTCAATTAGTGTTTGACATGATTCGCAAATAGGTTTTCACCTTCAAAAATCAAATATATTAATAAAGTATCTCCTTCTTAGTGGTCTGATTTTTTCCTTTAACCATACATGTAGTAGCAAACTTCGTAGCAGTATACTATGGGCATTAATGCCAAACTCGTCTTGAGTGTAATGAGTCTGCTCTCATGAAAAGTACCTGAGCTGTTTGAGAAGGAATGATTAACATTAATTTAAGTCTGGAGCTATTCTTACTGAGAGTCCTTTCTAGAATTTTTTAAATGAACGAGATGTGGACGGAGATCAGTAAAGGATTTGCTTCCTTTCTTTGCTTCTCTAAACGCTATTCCTTATTCATGCATGGAACCCTAAAGTCGCGTGTGACTCCTAACCTGCAGGAGAATGAGATTAGCTCATTAGCTAATGGAGCTGAAAAAGTGAACTCTTCTGCTCTAACATGTCTCACCCAGTACTACACCTCAGCTGGAACCTGGGGAGAGCGCCTTCTCTTTCGCCTCCCAAGCCTCTTTCCTTATCTTAGCCCTTGGCTCTCTCCCTTCCCCCTTCCCCCTTCCCTCCGCCTGCATCGCGCACTTCCTTGCTTGGGGTCAGGCACCCCAGGCTCCCCCTCCTTTATTTATTTAGGGCCTCGAGGCTGCATCCAGTTTACAGCTGCGCTGCGGTCCACCGCCTCCTAAAGCCCGGGGCGGAGCTGAGTGAGCATTAGCCCCGCCCTCAGTTGTGGGCGGGGCCGGCGGCCGAGAAGGTTCCGTTTATTTGTGTGGGCGGGGCCTCCTGCGGGGGGCGGAACTAGGAGGTCGGGCCAAGGCGGGGAGGGTAGCTGGCCCAGCTGGGGGCGAGAAGCGCGGCGCCGAGGCTCGTTGATTGTGGCGCAGCTGTGGTGGCGTTTCCCACTCGCTATGCGTCGGGCGAGGATCTCCGAAGGTAAGTATGGGGAAGGGTCTGGGCGTAGCGAGAGCCAGGTGGAGGTACCCCCGCGGGCGCGTTTGAGCCAGGTGTTGTTTGGAACCGCCCCTGTGCTACTTCCGTGCGTAGTAGGAGCGCGTGGTACGAGTGGGCGGCCTCCTGGCGTGAACCCCCAGAGGGAGAGGCGCAGGTCTGTCTCTAGTTTTGCAGCACTTGTTCACGGCATTAGCTCCAGGACAGAAAGCATTTGCGTTGCTCTACACACCTCCTCCCCAAATCTCGAGAGACCTCAGGTACTGAGGTTTTTGTGTTCTTTAAAATGCGTTTCTAGTTCGTGGTTCACGACTCGAGGAGAAAGTCGATAGTGAACTTGTAGTGTAGCTTTATTTTGACTTCATGTTAGTCAGTTTGCAAGAACTGTAAGAGTGCGACTGGTAATGGGACTGTTATTTAAACAAGAGCTCCAGGGTTTACATAGGCAGCGTATTGTGGAGGTTATTGTGGAGTATTTGAAGCTAGAATGCCTGAGTTTGAATCTACCTGTTAATTGTGAAAAGTTGGGCAGGTTGCCTAATTCCTCTATGACTTTGTTTCTGCATACATAAAATGAGGATAATGATAGTTCCGTCCTTATAGGATTGTTATGAGATTAAATCAGTTAATACTTAGTTCCACCTGGCGCATAGCCCACAATAACGTTGGCTGTTTTCTTTATTATTCATTCAGATGGGCTTTAATCTAACAAAGCCGTCAACACCGGAAAACCTTTCCGCAGAGTTGTTGATAGAAATGCTTGCAGATTCCTTTGGAATTTCAAAGGCTGAATCCCACCATAAGGTCTCATTATTTTTCTCATTTACCAGAGATGTGATCATCCACCTGGTTTCAAATCTAATCCACTCTCAAATGATAAAGAAGCCTTAAGAGTCTTGAAGGCTGTTCTTAAACGGGGATGAGAAAAGGCAGCACTTGCAGAGTGTAGCCTCATTTTAAACACCAAGCTCTGGCAGGTTTGTTTAAAAGAAGGTCGTATCCCTTTTACACAGAACTGACAAGTTGTGTTACTTGGGACGGGTGCTTATTTGTACTATTATTGGAAAAGGAGGTAAACCAGAGTACCCAAATATATAAATAAACTAAACATCATAGGAACCATAACTAGCCACCTAGAATCTCAGATCGAAAGGAATGTGAAAAATCACAACAGCTGCCCTTTACAGATAAAGATGAGGCCCCAGGACCCAGAATCAATAAAAGGCATAGCTTAGACTAGAATTCAGCTCTTCTGAACAATAAATTATAAAATCAAAGAATGATACTACTTCTGGTTTCGATAATTACACTATTTTTATTTTTGACAGTTTTATGGTGCTGTGAATGGTTTTCCTCTCTGTAGCATCCTCCTTGGTAGCTTAATTGCATGATTCATAATCATTCTTTAGCACCTTTGATTTAAATCTCAAGTCTCAAAGTTGCTACATCAATGATTGCTTTGAGAACAAGATGATTGTCTTCCTAAGCTTTGTATAAACATGTTCTAACAGTGCTTTGGTTTTGTTGTTTTAAAATGTAGTCTTTTTCTCCCATGTAGGGAACATAAACAGCCAGTATAAACAAATTGACCTACTAGGCAGTTTGTTATCACTGTGTTACTGGTGAAGTTTTCTTGATTGGGTAGGATAGAGTCAGGAAGTGGAACACTGAACGCTAGCCCAAGAAAATAGGACTGGGTCACCAAAGAGATATACTGCAATTGCTGCTGACTTCAAAAGCATCATAGGGTGACTGTTTGAAGATACTGGTGTTTACTTGCTGACTCCTCTCAGGCTTCTTGCGTAGTTCACTCCCTTACCTCTAGGTATTTGTTTAGATGTCACACTCTCAGTAAGACCCTCCTAATTAAAATTCCATACAACCCTGTTCTTCCTGTAATATATATTTATCTCTTTATTTACTTGTTCATTATCTCTTGTCTGCCATTAGAGGGTAAGTTCCATGAGGGCTGGGGTACTTGCCGGTTGCATTCACTGCTGTGTCTTAGGTCCCTGGAAACAGTGCCTGGCACCAGAAGGTGTTAGATGTGTGCATCTGATGCAGACATTTTCAGCTAAGGCTAGTAATTACTTAAGCCAATTCACTGTCATTTTGCCCTGCTCTCCCCTCCACCTAATTCTAGATATTTCTAGGAAACAACTTAGGAATAAAACCTTGTTACGTAGGAATAAAACCTTGAGGCAGTGTTAATGCCTCCTTCTACCTGGCATTCCACATGCAAATAGCAATTGACTAATTTGTCCTGTCAATTTTTTGCAAACTTGCCATTCTTATTGTTGCCAAACCCCTCTTTCTTCAAGCCCTCCTCTATTTCATTCCATTTTCTACACCTATAGCTTTTCAGGTTCCCTTTTCAAATACCTTTACATCTTCATCTAGAGAATTAAATCCAGAGTGAGAAGCCTGGCATTCAGAGTTCTCTTTGTGATCTCAAATGCACTTTTCTAGCCTCTGTCTCCTGTATGCAAGAAAAGTGATTTCTAATTTATGCTTGTAAATATGAAAATAAAATAAGGCTTTAATGATAATGCCCTGTAAAAGCACAAAGTGAATGTTGCTTCTTGACTGTTTCTCTTTCTGTTTTTATGGAGTGAGTCTTTCCCTGCAAGGAGGCAGGAATTCAGACAAATGGGACGAATAGCTATTCCCTATTTGTTGTGAGGACTTTGGCTGCCCTTTCTGCTTTGAGTGCCCAGCCTTCAGGTTCTTCCTTCACCACCACCCCAGAAACCTAGATAAGTTCAGTTGGAAGTGGTTTTATTCTTCCTCTGAATTCTAGAAGCTTTTATACATTTTTTTAAGTTTATTTAATTTTAGAGAGAGTGCACGCGCACGTGCGCTCAAGTGGGGAGGAGCAGAGAGACAGAAAGAGAAAGAGAATCCTAAGCAGGCCCCGTGCCGTGAACACAGAGCCTGATGCTGGTCTATCTCATGAAGCAGGAGATAATGACCTGAGCCGAAAACAAGAATTGATGCTTAACTGACTGAGCCACCCAAGTGCCCCTAGAATCTTTTCATACTTTGAGAGAATTTATCACAGTCTACTTTGAATTGTAATTCTTTGGGCATTTATCTTTTTCTTTTTTGCTACATACAAGCTCCTGGAGGACAAGAATCATACACAAATTCTAGTTCCTTTTTTTAAGAAAAAATAAGACACTCGCTTCTTTGTTTCTTTAAATAAAGATGAACTTAAAGTTCTATTTTATAGGTCTTTAAATCATTAAATATTGAGCTTCAGTCACTTCTACAGTATGAGTAATTAAGAAAGAAGGCAGGGTGAAATTTAGTACTACATAAAAAGATCCAAATGAAGATAATATCTGGATTCATAAGGGAAGAGCTGTAGGGAGAACAGCATATCCAACACCCACATAGCTGGACAGGCAGAAGTTTAAAAAGATACACAAACTCACTCAGGAAACCATTAGGACAAGACACACTTTATGGAGCAACATCAGCTTTGGATTTTTCTTGTGGGGAATTACTTCTAAGCTTTGTTTTGTTTTTGCATCTCTGTGCACAAATAATACTGTCTCCCTGCTTTGTTTTCTGTGCTGGATAAGACTGAACATTTGCTCTTCCTCTTTCTGGTCTGAAAGTAGTTACCTTCTTTCCTTTCATTGTTTAATAAAATGTTCATACTTTTTTCTTATTTTCCTGGTATATGGAGATGACACATGCCAGAAGCTTTTTGTTCTTCAGAGAAAGGTGATAGATATATAACTTGAATTTATCTACTGTTAGAAGCTTTTGGTTTTATTTGATATCAGCATGTGGTTTAGTATATTTTGTTTCATTTTATTACAGACATATCCTTGCACATACTCCAGTTGCGTGAATGCTTTTATTTTACTTGTGACTTTTTCTCCTAAATTAAAACTTGTCTCTCTAAAGTCTACAGACATTTCTGAAATTTAATTTTTTCTCTTATTGCCTCTCAAACCTCAACTGGAGTTTACCCATTGTAGGGCATGCATTAGCCTAACTTACTTTTTTTGTTGATTTTGAGTACTTTTAGGTACTCAACTAAATTTATTTTACCACTCCTAGGATGAAGCTGTGGTTTCTGTTGGTAGGAAAGAGTTGGTAGGGAAAATACATGTATAAGTCACAATTTTTTAAATGTTAGAACTTTAAGGTAAAATGTTGCTTATGTTTTTACTAATAAATAGCTAATATAAGGTCAGGATTTAAAGGTAATGTGTGACAATTTATTGTTTAAGTGGTACTGTGATTTAAATATCTTTCAATTTTGATTCTAAGTTTTGTCCTTTGGGAAATTTCTTATGTGCTAACCAGTAAAGTTTTACTGTCAGAAAAAGAATCTTGAAACCAAATATTTGCTTTGGAGTAAGGTTTCCTTTATCATACTGTATAAGCATCTGTGTTTATCCTGAGTTTTCCTTATTTTTAAAAAGCCTGGTTAAGGGTGCTTATCAGATAGGACCTTTCATACAAATAGTAAAAGTTGTGGCAGAGCCTAATTACATATCTCTAGCACATGGTTAACACTTTGTGTCTGTTAAATAAATAAATCTGTGCTTTTCAGGAGGATTTTGTTAAGATACTGTAGCATATTAGTATATTTAATAATGGAATTGATCTAAGGATGCCTGGGTAGCTCAGTTGGTTAAGCATCCAGTTCTTGATTTCACCTCAGGTCATGATCTCAGTTTGTGGGTTCAGGCCCCGCATTGGGCTCAGTGCTGATGGTGTGGAACCTGCTTGGGATTCTCTCTCTCTCTCCCTCTCTGTCTGCTTGCTCTCTCTCAAAATACACCTAAAAATTTTTTTTAAAAAAATGGAATTGATCTAGTAAAGAGGGAGAAATTGATGATTCAGGAGACTGATTTAGGGATGATGATCTGTTGGTTACTTTGAAGATCTCGCACACTTTAGCATATTGGAATTTTTACAAACTCCCTCCACCTGTTTGTTGAAAGAATAAATTAAATGTGTATCAATAAGTGTGTAGCAGTACATAAGTCACAATAGCTACACTCTGGTCATAGAGATTCTCAATAAATAACATGCAGTCTTAGATGATTACAAATGCTAAAATGGAAAGAACCAGGATGATGACAAGATTGCTTTGGGAAAGGAACACTGTAGTTAGGGTGGTCTTGAAGGCTTGTTGCAGGAAGTGGCATTGGAACAAAGACCTCATTGGAAAGAGGGGACACAGGTACAAGAGATGAGGTGGGAGAGTGCTCTGTGTGTGAGAACTAGGAAGTGGGCTGTTCCTACGGGAGCCTAGTAAGTGGTGGGTTAGGAGGCACTGGTGGGATGCCGCTGAAGAGGTAGGAAAAGGTTAGACCATTCAGGTGCTTATAGGCTGATAGCGATAATTCAGAGTTTGGATTCTAAGAGCAGAGGGAAGCAATGGAAAGGGTTTAAGCAATGGGATGAAATTATCAGGTTTATAGGGATTAAGAAAATGACCCTGCCTACTGCAGGAATGAATAATGGATTGCAGGGGGTTAGAGAAGAAGTGGATATGTCAGGTTGGAGGTTCTCTAAAGATACTATGAAATGCGATATTGATTGTTGTCTTTTTGGGGAGGGGGTGGTAGTTGTTTTGTTTTTGGTTCCTCCTCAGTTCTCCCAATTTCCCCAGCCAGAACAAGGCTTCCTAGGGCCTGCAGTATTTTACCACTGCTAGTTCTGTATAAAATTCCACGTTTGTTTTCTCGTGCCTCATATAATCATCCATCCACCCATCACTCTGCCAGTGATCACAGTTGTCCAGGAATCATCCTTGGAAGTGTTCTGTATTCCCATCTCCTTGGAAGATACATTGGGAATGTGCCTTCCAATGGAAAAGCTTGGGAATCCAGGAAGAGGGCAGGTGTTCTGGCAATGGGGAGCCCAAGACAGTGACTTGAGGAGCCTGAGAAAGAGCAGAGCATTGCAGTTGCATTTAACATCCCTACCCTGTCAGTTCTGGAACCAGTGGAGGGACATGTTATCAGTTGGAGCAAATTTAGGACCTTCTTCCTTATCCTGGCAGCTTTGAGTCTAGTACTGGAGAACAGGACTGTCAGCTGTTACTTTTACCTCATTCAGTCCTTTTTTAAACTATCTGTATTAAATGAGCTAGTTTCAGAGAACCAACAGACTCCTGTAACTTTTGTCAAGGTTTTTGGATACTGCTGTCAAGGTGTTGGTCACAGATTATTTTTCTGTATTGTGTCCCAACATTGAATACTCTACACATATTTTATTTCTAATTCTTTTATCACTTTTTAAAATCACTTTTATCTATCAAGAAACAATAAATAGAAGGTACCTCAAATAAGAAATGTGATAAACTTTGGAAAAACTAGGACTGCTTTGTGATTATAGAGTGAGGGAAAAATCAAATGAGGGTGGAGTGGGAACTAGAGGAAGGATATATTAGGAAGGAAAACAGGAAAAGTTGTAACTGATTCATCATGTTGATATGTGTAGGGAGAATGTTACTATGCATCTTCCATTGGCACATCCTATTAGATTTTTAATCTGTTCTGCAGTGAATTTAATTTATAAATGTGACAAAGATGTGCTTTGTTTCTTTTGGATGTGTTTGGAGCTAGTATTCTGAGAGGCAGAAATAAACAGATACAGATTATGTACTATTACAGTAGGCTTTCAGTAAAGTAACTAATTAGGAGTAAGAATTTCCTAAGGTCCTTTTAATGTGGTTTAAAATGAAACCCAACTTTCTTGGCCTGTCTTCTCAAGAATTATGTCTTCTCAAGAATTATGTCTTCTCAGGAATAATTCTTGCCACCACTCCCATGCGATTCCTTTTCATATTCTCTGGGTCAGTCCCCATTTTCCAAACCAATCCCTATGTATATGGATTTTGTTTTGTCTCTTCCTTTGTCAGTTCCCTCCTTTGGAAACCTTGTTTCCAAACACCCACCACCCAGTCCTTGTCCCCCTGCTGGAGGAAATTTGTAGCTCTTCCAGGTCTGATTCCTGCCATTTGAAATGGGATTGTTCTTAATTTCCCTTTATGACTTGGTGTGAATCACTGAACTCCTCTCTACCGTATTAGTTAAGAGTGGTTACTGATACTTATAAATATATCTATCTCATAACTTGGGTAGGGTCTACTAGTCAGTACCCAACAGTATCTGTGATGTGTGAAAGAAACAGGGTTAAGAACTTTTCTGCTTAGGGGTACCTGGGTAGCTCAGTCAGTTAAGCATCCGACTTTGGCTCAGGTCATGATCTCGTGGTTGGTGAGTTTGAGCCCCACATCTGACTTTCTGCTGTCAGCACAGAGCCTGCTTTGGATCATCTGTCTCTCCCCTGCTTGCACACACGTGCACACTTGTGCACGCACTTGGTCTCAAGAATAAACACTTAAAAAACAGAACTTCTCTGCTTAAATTTAGAGGTAAAAGCAGAAGAATCTTTGGATTTTCTCTAAAACATTTTTTTTTGGCTGTCTGAAACAAAGTTGGACAAGATCCAGGACAGTAATTGCATAAAATGGACAAAAAGATGGGCATGATGATGAAGGAAAAAATGCTTTAAAAAAAGCTTAACTAATGTTAACTATACTGGAATTGAAGTAAAAGGCTTATTTTTTTTAAAAAAGCCTGTCTATTTTAAGTAGTATTTGTCAACAAAGTTTTATGATGTTCAATGAATTTGGGCAGTTTTCTCTCATGGTGTTTCATCCATATTTCTACTTTTTACAGCCCCCCCCCCCCCCAAATGAAATCTATTCGTGCTTAAAAAAAGAAACAACCTTCCCTTTCTCTTCAAAAAACCATATCTTGTGATAGCATCCTTTCTTGTGTCATCCTTACTTCATAATTTAGCCCACGATTGTCTTTGTGATGGGGCCAATACTCAGAACCTGCTCCGTACCACACTGGTAGTTATTGACGTTCTGATGTTTTAAGAAGATGGGCCACTCCTGACACAGTGCTCCACAAACCTGACCCCTCCTGGTGGCAGAATCAGAAAACTGCTTTTCCTATGCCAAGGCTTTCTTTCTGTAACCTGAGAGCTGATGGACACTTGGTATTTTCCTCTCTTCAACCCATATCTCCAAAGGTAAATTAGAAGAAGGGAATGCCTGCAATAGTACTATAAGAAATTGAGAGTGTGTGCACACCAGGCTCTGAGGTCAGAGCTATGTTCACCTTACAGTGCTGCCATCCAGAGTTGTGTGAGGATGTGGACCTCAGAGCCTAGGTTCCTTCGTCTGTAAAATGGAGATGAAGATACTTGCCTCATGGGCTTCTTTGAGGAGAACGTGATGGGTTAGATGTGAGCACTTAAAATAGTGCCTGGCATTAGTACTCAGTATATACTAGTGTCTTCACCTCCACATTATTGATATCTTGGGCTAGATAACTTTTGTCCTGTGCATTGTAGGATGTTTAGCATCATCCTTGATGTGTAGCCACTAGCAACCCCCCAAGTTGTGACAACCGAGGATATCCCCAGACATTGCCCTGTCTCCCCCTGAGGAGAACCACTATATAAGTATAATAATTTACTAGCTGTTAGATTACCTTTGCAAAACACTGTCCCTCTTAAAGTCTGGCTGGTCCCCAAAAGTTCTTTTCTCATCTGACCACTTCTTTTTGTCATGTTGGACTTGTCTGAGTTTGTCATGTTGGGCTTGTCATCACTGGATGAAGATTAAGGTTAGTTCTTCCATTCTGGGTTAGTATCTGAATTTAGGCTCATTAGAACCACATGATCTAGCCTTAGGCCAGCCAGCTGCCCTTGGGAACCAATCTACAAGACTTTATTGTGACTCTGCAGCAGAGTGAAGGCAGATTCTTTTCCTATTCTTCTTTTGAAAAGCTTAACATACATATCTATGAACCTCCCCCCAAATTCCAAGTTTTATTCCCACATGAACAACATAGCTTTTTGTTCTATTCTTTTTAGTTGTGGGGGTTCTTATATCAGTCATCTTCTCATTTTGTTTTATTTGCCTGCCTGGCCATAAGATGATTTTGCAGAATTTTAATTGCTTCAGTTTCACAGAATAGACATAGATTTAATGTTAAGTAATAGCAGGGTTGCTTTTTCATAGTTTCATTCCTGACCTCTTAAGAATAAGTTTATGAGCCTTCTTCATTGATCTCCAGAGGACTCTTTAGAGCATATATGTGTTAGATAGAGGTAGTGTGGTATAATGGGTAAAAGTCCTGAAGTTCAAATCCTGGCTCCACCACCTGGGGCAGGTTACCTCCTCCCTTTATGCTTTGGTTTCTCCTTGATTTTCCTGTCAGTAAAGCTTTTGTGAGCTGACTTGTAATAAGCTTAGCCACTGAATATTAAATATTGTGAGGTTACTAGATTGATTTAGCTTGAAGGGAAGGAACACCTTACTTAAGGTGAGGCAGTGTGGTATAGCAAACAAGTATATACAGGTTTTGGAGGTAGTCAAATTTGGACTTGAATCCTAGCCCATTAACTCGATAGTAGCTTGGGCAAGTGATTTCTTTCTTCTTGTTATTTGCGGAGGGAGGGGCAGGGAAATGATTTAATCTCATTTTTTTCTTCACAGCAGCATTTTCATTTCCCAGTATATGATTTTAGCTCCCTTTTTCCAGAGAAAATTGAGGCAGACAAGGGTGATTTCTTTCAAACTTCTACTCCCATACCTGCCTGGATTTATTTTTAGTTAGGCTGAGAATATATGGCAGTCTGCATCTGTGTCCCTTGTCTGTGCTTGCATGGTGTACCAGGCATACATGTAACATCACTCTATCACCCTTAGCCAACTATTGAAATTTTTATATTGCTTATCATTCTTTCCCATGAGGTAAGTTCTTTGCAGGTAGGATTTTCTCTTTGTCTTTTTATTACTTAATGCATAATGAGTGCTTAATAAGTGTCTGTTGAACAAAGGAATAAAAACTTATTTTAAACAAATTGCTGTGTATTAGATCCAATTTATTGACTACTACACAGAGCTAGGTCTTTTACACTTATCTCGAATTCTTAAAACAACCGTATGAAGTAGCTGTTGCTAGCCTCATTTTCTAGATTGGGAAACTAGGGCTCAGATAATTTAATCTTGTCCAAGGACTTGAGATAGAGAATTACAGCATTTCATCCACATAAGAGTTGTAGTCACAGGAGAGAAGATCATCTCTCAGGAGTTTTTGGCCTTAGAGAGAGGAACACAGTAGCTATCAAACTGCAGTCTGCTCAGGAGGGAGCAAGATGAGCAAATACATGTCATTATCCCCCTTTGCCTACTCCATACCTTGCCAGTGCCTCTCTGGATGAAGTCAACCACAGCTAGAGGCGAAGGGAGCCTATAAGGTGCAGGCTATAGAGGTCTTTGTCCTGGAGCATGGAGCTCGGTGGAGATGGGTCTGAAAAGACAAATCAAGAATAACCAGCAGAGTCCTCCCTTTCTGTCCCTTAGTAGTCCCTCTTATACTTTGGGCATAACACTCTTGTTCCTGACTCAGGGGAAACCCAAAGTCCTGTCACTCACTGCATCCAGTTCATTCATACTCCCACCTAAACCACTGCTAGTGTTCATAGAAGGGAGCAGAGAAGAAAACTAAAATAAAACAAAAGTACTATAGTCTCTGCATCTGTAGCTAGTTTTTTGGCTCAAGTTGGTAGCTAGTATATCCCCTACCCTCTTGCAACATGTTAGCTGGTCATAGTTGTTTACTGGTAGGGCACCCCAAACCTTCATTCCCACAGGATCCAAGTCTGTAGTAGTGTCATTTATTTTTTTAAAAATTTTTTTGTCAACGTTTTTTGATTTATTTTTGGGACAGAGAGAGACAGAGCATGAACAGGAGAGGGGCAGAGAGAGAGGGAGACACAGAATCGGAAACAGGCTCCAGGCTCCGAGCCATCAGCCCAGAGCCCGACGCGGGGCTCGAACTCACGGACCGCGAGATCGTGACCTGGCTGAAGTCGGACGCTTAACCGACTGCGCCACCCAGGCGCCCCTGTAGTAGTGTCATTTAAAAAAAAAATTTTTTTTTAAATGTTTATTCACTTTTGAGAGAGTGCTAGAGCGCATGAGTGGGTGAGGGGCAGAGAGAGGGAGACACAGAACTTGAAGCAGGCTCCAGGCTCTGAGCTCTCAGCCAGAGCCCAGTGCGGGGCTCGAACCCACGAACCATGGATCATAACCTGAGCCGAAGTCGGATGCTCAACTGAGTGAGCCACCCAGGTGCCCCTGTAGTAGTGTCATCTTTATTGAGTTGCCAACAGTTTCCCATTGACTAGTACTGTTGGACATGGCCCACTGAATCTCCTCAATTCAGACGTCATTCTCCTCCCCACACTATAATGGCATCCAAGTTTCCTCCTGGAAATTCAGATCAGTCACTTTACTTGGAGAGTAACCACTCTCTTATTAGGTTGGGTGGCTTAATAAGCCACAAATGGCTAGTGGGTAGGCTTAGCTTTCAATTTAATAGGGCTAGACTATTCCTTGGTGAAAGCGTTCTTCCCAAACCCAAGGTTGCAATGGAAAGCAAAAATTCCTTAGAGATAACGCTGAGCGGAGCCATTCTTAGTTCCTGACCCGCATATTTTGGCTGTGTGAGAGATAGAACCATATGTTGGCTCTGGGTATGGCACATATACCATATCCAGCCCCAGTGTCATAGGGTGTTTGCTCACAGGTGCTAGAGCTGAGCCTTCTGTAGCCATTCCACTGCTCTTTCAAGCAGCTGCTTCTAAGTGAAGAGATACATGGTAAAAAGAGCACGTTCTATGGCTCTGAGCCTATTGTTATACTTCCTGGCTCTAAATGTGTGCCTTGGTCTGACGTGATGTTGTATAGGATTTTATGACAGTGAATAAGGCCTGCTGTAACCAAGGATGGTGCATCTGGTCAGAAGCATTTCAGGCCAGGAAGGCAACTCGGGCTTCTGTGAGGACAGATGTTGTCCCATGTGGCTGTCTGTTCCCCCTGTGGGATTGTGCCATAGTGGGGATCAGTGTTGGTTTTAGCTGTTGAGGTTGGGCACTCAGCACGGACAGAAGCTAGATCATTATCAGTGCAAGGAAGGCCATATTGTTGAGCCCCTCTATGCCCTTTTATCTGTATGGGGGCAGGAGGTACATGGGAAATGTCTGTAACTTCCCCTCAATTTTGCTATGAGCCTTAAACTGGTCTGAAAAATAGTGTTAATAAAATATATAATAGAAGAAAATTTAATGTCTTGGGAGGGAATGTGGTATAGTGTCGTGTTAAATCACAGATTCTGGAGTGAGGCATTACTTCAAATTCTGATTCCACCAACTTCCTGCTCATGACTTCAAGCAATTACTTAACTTCATTATATGTCTGTTTGTTCACTTATGAGAGTGACCATAGTATCTTCCACAGTTACTGTGAAGATTATATGTTAGCCCAGTCCTTGGCATATAGTAATAATCATCACTATTATTGGTATTAAAATATAAAGTTTAGGGGCACCTGGGTGGCTCAGTTGGTTGGGCAGACGACTTCAGTTTAGGTCATGATCTCATGGTCTGTGGGTTTGAGCCCCACATCAGGCTCTGTGCTGACAGCTCAGAGCCTGGAGCCTGCTTCAGATTTTGTGTCTCCCTCTCTCTCTTCTCCCCCACCCATTGTGTTCTCTCTATTAAAAATAAAAATTAAGAAAAAAATTTTTTAAATATAAAGTTTAAAAAGTTTGTAGAGCAGTATGTTCCATGATTTTAACACACACAGGCACACATGTACACAGTAATACAGATATATGGGTGTGAGAAGTCTGTACATATGTTTATAGGCACATAGAAAAAAAAGGAATATATGCAAAATAATAATTGGTTGTACATGTCTGTTGTGTACTAAGATGATGTATATTTTTCTTTGTGCTTTTCTATACATTTCTATTTTTATGATTATTTTTGTATTCAAATGTCAAGTTGTTATGAATTATAAAGTGACTCAAGAAGGTAATTTGGCCAAATTTCATCACATAAAAACATAGTTTTTAGTCTAGGGTTAGTCAATCCTTGTTGATGAAATCAGGGGGTATACCACTATCAGCCTATATGGTATTTTTGGGAACTGAGGGTGCATTCAGTCAGGTACCATTGCAGTTCTGATACTAGGTTTATATTGATGATGGTGGATCTCAAGGTCAACAAAATGAAGTATATTGTCATGGAGCCATGCAAAGACAGTGCCCAAAGACTGAACCTGAGTACTCCAGAAACTGAGTGACACTGATAGGACATCATTCAGGAACCTTCTGTATTTAAGCATCAAAAGCAAGCAAAGAAGCTTAAGCCATGATTCACAGCACCAAAATGTGTGAATTGCTTCCGAAAGAGTGATTTCATTTTCTCAGATATCTGCACTTCTTCAGAATTTCTGATCCCATGGAGTTCAGGTCAGGTCACAGTGGAAAAGAAGTCCAACTTTTCTTTGAGGTCTAATAGATTGATTGTCTCAGGATGCTCATGAATTCCTAGAAGTCTTAGATCTGAGTTGGGTAAATACCTTTAACAACTTTCTGCTACTCAGTTGTCTTAGCTGGTTAAAGTCTAACTTTCACAGTCAACTTCCACTCCTTCCAAGTAACCCATAAATTGTCAAAGGTCGAAGGTATTAGAATAAAGAAATCCTACCTTGTCTACTTTGTCATGGGTCCATTGAGCAAGCAATGGGTGATTGAGAAAGAGGCTGATTGATATCCATAGGACTTGTCATATTACCATCTGATTATTGAGAGTCTATAGTGGGCTTTTATGTAGGACACAAATATTTTCATATTCTGTGCTATATTGAAAGGTTCATTCAGACATCCACAAACCTCTCCCCCTTTTCAAACTTTAAAAATTTTTATTAAAGGGACACCTGGGTGGTTTAGTCAGTTAAAGCTTCCAGCTCTTGGTTTCGGCTCAGGTCATGATCTCATGGTTCATGAGATTGAGCCCCATGTCAGGTTCTGTGCTTCAGCAATGGAGCCTGCTTGGGATTCTCTCTCTCCTTTTTTCTCTGCTTCTCTTTCTCTCTCTCAAAATAAATATTTTGAAAAATTTTATTAAAAAAAAGATGAAACGAACATTTGGGAATATACTCTCCCCTTTAAAAAATTTTTTTAAATGTTTATTTATTTTTGAGAGATAGAGACAGAACAAGAGCAGCAGTGGGGCAGAGAGAGAGGGAGACACAGAATCTGAAGCAGGCTCCAGGCTCTGAACTGTCAGCACAGAGTGTGATGCGGGGCTCAAACCACAGACTGCAAGATCATGACCTGAGCTGAAGTCAGACGCCTAACCGACTGAGCCACCCAGGCACCCCTATACTCTCCCCTTTAAAAAAATTTTGAATCTTACTCTTTCTAACTCTTTCACCAGCAAGCCATCCATTAGCTACTGGCCACAAGTCAGCATAAATATGTACCTTTGGCATACATTTCCCCTGACGTCACGTATACTGCTGAGAATTCTGCCCAATGGGAATATTTCCCTTTTGGGGACCATAAAAGACCATATGGTCTTTTTGGACCATGGGCTACATTATCTCATTTCTGGTCAGGGCTAGCACACCATGCATGTCCATTCATAAGTGGGTATGTCTTTTCCCTCCTCTGCTAACTGGTTGTAGGATGAACCCCATGAGCATGTGTTGAGAGAGCCAACAAGGGTTGGAGAATACTGTTCATGATGGGCTGTTCTTGTTATATAGTCTCTTGGTTTCCCATGGGCAGGTATACAGTCTTTACCTGAGCCTGGTAGCAAGCCAGGAACCAAATGGACAAAAGTTACTGACAGTACCTTAAAGAGTCTATAGCTCTTACACTTCTCTGGATTCTTGTTAGAGGCTCCTTACCCCATCCCTGTCTGCTGTGTCATTTTGTAGTACTAGTGGGTGTGCTAAGGCATAGCCCCAAGAGTTAGGGCAGCTTTTCTTGCTGAAGAGCCTTCTTTGGGATCAAGCCCCAGTAAAAACTGGCAGTCTCATGGGTTACCCAGTATAAAGGTCAGAGCAGCATTTCCAAATAGGAAACTCACCAGTTGTTTTATCTGTTTCTTAGTGGATATAGTGCCAAGTGTAGCAATGTCTCACTTTACATGGGATATCCTGCCTCAGACCTCTGGAACCATAGAAACCGTCAATGTGATCTTTGAGCTTTCATGGGGTTTATAACTTCATCCTCTGGTTTTTACATGTGTCTTACAAAGGCATCCTGAGTGTTTGCTGCTTGTTGTTCACCAGATCCAGTTAACAGTGCCATCAATGTGATAGACTAGTGTGGTGATCTGTGGGATATTGAGATGATCAGGGTCCTTCCAGACTATATTATGACAGTGCAGAAATAGCCCTCAGTTAAAACATTGAAGGTGTACTGTTGTTTCTGGCACTTGATAGCGAATTGCATCATATTGTCCTTACTGATGATGATAGAAAAGAAAACATTTGCCAAGTCCATATTTATTTGCCGGATATCAGGGGTTATTCTCATTTTCTCCAGCAAGAAGTATTACATTTAGAAGTGCAGTCATGATTGGCCTCACCATCTGATTAAATTTATACTAATCTGTTGTCATGTTCCAAGATCTTTCTGGCTTTGGTACAGGTAAACAGGCAAGTTAAATGGAGATATGATAGGAATCAACGCCTCTGTATCCTTCAAGTTTTTTGATAGTAGTACTGATTCCTGAACTTCTCCCATGGATGTGGTAGAGCTTTGGGTTTACTTTCATAGTGGGGACAGAGGGAAGAGTTCCAAGGGCTTCTTCATGGCCCTTTCTTCGTAATATCTTTTATGACGTGGGATGGGAACCAATATGGGAACTTGGCCAGTTAGTAAGTATATCCGTTTGTAGAAAAATTTTAGGACTAGGGAAATAACCACAAAATGGGCCTGTGGTCCCATTGTACCCACCATGAGATACAAGGGTTGACTTCATCACACATTTCTTTTCTGGAATGAGATAGGTGCTCTGACTGGTGGGCCATGTTTTGGGTGTTTAAGGTTTAGTGTCAGTTTAGAGCTAGTGTCTAGTAACCTTTGGAAGAACTACACATTTCTCCTTCCCCAGTGGGCAGTCACCCTTGTGAATGGCTGTGGGTCCCTCTTAAGGAATGTCTGCAGAAACATTGATGGGATACAGTTATGGCCATGTATAGGTTCACAGTAATCTTATATATTTAGTTCTCCTTGGTCTGGTATGCTTCGAATGTACTCCCATTATGTGCTCCTCAGACGCTTGCTAATAAAAATTTTTGAGATCTGCAAATTTTTCAGTATAAAGGCAGTAGGCTTTGAACTTCTTTCTGTACTCTTTTGGGATCTAACTCCTGTTAGCATGCAACAAGAGGTGATAGGAATAGGTAGTGAGAATTGGCATCCTACTTAATTGTCTACTATGCATGCACATTTATATGTCCCCTGTACCTCATATGAAACAACTTATCCTGCTTCCCAGCTCTTTCCCCCTTATCTATTCCTGATGCCACTTAATGTCTTATCTTTTTTTTTTTTAATGTTTATTCATTTTTGAGAGAGAGAGACCAAGTGTGAGTGGGGCAGGGGCAGAGAGGGAGGGAGACACAGAATCCGAAGCAAGCTCCAGGCTCTGAGCTGTCAGCACAGAGCCCGATGCTGGGCTCAAACTCACAGACTGTGAGATCATGACCTGAGCTGAAGTCGGACACTCAACTGAGTCACCCAGGTGCCCCAACTTAATGTCATATCTTAACGGTCCCTTCCAAAGGGAAGACCGGAGGCATGATGTTCTCCTGTAGTTCTCCTGTAGACCATGGACAGTAAGGCACAAACAGACATTCAAACTTGTACATAATACAATACCAGGAGGACCCACACTCCCGGTGTCCCACATTCTCAAGGGACAGGTGTGGAAAGCATAGCACTGTAATTTTCACCTTTTTGTCACTTCTCCTGCAGCTGGAGAATGGGCTGATGTGGGTCTGTCAGGTTAATCTGCCTTAGAAGAGCTGAGGTTCCACCTGCTCTGATTCTTTAGCCGTAGAGTGCTGGGCCTACAGGGCAAGACTGCTCAGGTGGCTGCCCTGGTCTAATGGGGGCGCTGAAGAAGCTGGCTGCTTTTATGGGGCACTCTGAGCTTAGGAGGTGGCAGTTACATTTCTGTTTTCTGACTACTAATTCAACTACATATAAATCCTTCTTGACTGCATTTCCAGCATCAAATCTAGCCAAGCAGGTTTTTAGTCACCTCAAAGGAAGTACCCTTATAATCAGTTAAAATTCACCCTACCCGAATATTCAATGCCTATTGATAGATATTTGAAATCATTAGTTGAATATAATTTACTTACAATTATTAGATCTGTCAGAGTGACTTCCTAAAATTAATCACCAGGGAAACTGCCAGACTAACTCTTTAAAGAGAATTATTTGGTGTCAGTGGAGAGTATGGGCTGCTGCGTTTAGCAAAAGTTACATCAGTTTAACATCTCGAGCCCTTTGTCCTTGGGTGGAATGATATTAACATAATTGTATTTATTCTACATGAAGATCTGTAATGTCTCTGACCAGAGGTCCAGCGCGTAAGAATTATCCATTTATTATAATGCAGCACAACACAGTGGTTAAGAGTCAAGACTCTGGAGCCACGTAGCCTGGGTTCAAATCCTGGATGGGTGATTTATATAACGCCTTCAGGTCTAAATTGTCTCTCACTTGTAAAACAGGAGTAAATAGTTATCTATACTGTATAAATATACTATATATAATAAATAGTTGCATACTAACTATATATCTACTATATATGTGTGTGTATATGCACACACTGTGTGTGTATATATATATATTTATATTTATATATATATATATTTACTTACCTACCTACTATAGGTACTATATATACCTACTGTATACCTACTACATATAAGTGTATATATATACCTATTATAGGTATATATATTTCCATATACATACCTATATAGGTATGCAATAGGTATATAGGTATACCTATATAGGTATATATAGGTATGTATACTGTAGGTATATACTATAGGTATATAGGTTGGCTCAGTTGGAAAAGCATGTGCCTCTTGATATTGGGGTCTTGGGTTTGAGCCCCACATTGCACGTAGCGATTACTTAAAATAAAAACACACTTTTTAAAAACACTGCTCTAGGTCTGCCTGGGTGGCTCAGTCGGTTAAGTGTCTGACTTCAGCTAAGGTCATGAGCCTGAACCTGCTTTGGATTCTTTGTCTCCCTGTCTGCCCCTCCCCTGCTTGCACACGCACGCGCTCTCTCTCAAAAATAAACAAACATTAAACAAAAAATTAAAAACCCTGCTCTAAATCAAAGTAGAGACCTTTTAGGTGAAAGTTGCTCTCAGTCCCATGAACTGTGGTGTACAAGCTTTTAGAATTTAGCAGTAAGGAAGGTAGATGGGATGCACATGTTTGATTTTGGTTTAGCTATTCATAGGCCTGAGATCCTAAATCTCTAACCTGGACTGAAACTTACAATCAAATATAAATTCTTGTCAGAATAAGCATAAAATGGTTGCTATGAATAAGGAATGATGGTATTTTAAAATTATTTTGCTAATCTTTTTTCTTTGTTTTTTTCTGCTGGCTAAGGTTGCATGATGGAATTTGAATATTACCTCAAGAGGTTTTATGCTTTGGATTAGCTAACAGTGTTTGTCCTCTGCTGACTATTTCTCGGACTCATTTTTTGGTGTCCATTTGAGGCAATAAACCCAAAGGGATTATACCATGGACTACAAGGAAAGCTGCCCCAGTGTAAGCATTCCCAGCTCAGATGAACACAGAGAGAAAAAGAAGAGGTTTACTGTAAGTATATAATATAAAGCATATGGGGGAAAATTGAATATAGAGAGTATTTCCATTTCTGCTTTTGTTCTTCCTTAACCTGGAATGTCCTCCCCATGTTTCCACATGTCCAGATTTTACTTATCTTTCAAATGAGGTATCCTCCCCAGTCTTCCCTGTGTACTATAAGGGAATACAGTTACCTTTTCAGATTTTTGCCTGTTTACCTATCCCCTTGGAAAAGCTTATGAAACTCTGATAGATCCTCTCACCAGAAAATGTGCAGACACAAGGATCTACAAACATGCACGTAATTTTGCATGCAGTCAGGAGGTTAATGGACTCCAGAAGTCACTAGTCTTGTGTTAAGAACTACTGTCTCAACAAAACAAAACAAAACAAACATGGTTTTGAAATTTCCATAGTGTCTTTCTTGACATTTATATTTTCTACCTCAATTTTTTAAAATTTTAATCCAGTATTTTATCTTTTGTTTACTTTAAAAGCAAAGTCCATTTCTAATTTTACTTTTGACCACTGTAATAATACTATGGAATTATAAAGAATAAGAACAGTGAGTGTTTGCTGAATCATTATATCAGTGACTATTATTGGAGAATAGCCATTTTTCTAATTAGTGTAATGACACATACAGTATTTAGTTCCAGTAGCCCTGTTAGTGTGTATGTCCAGAGATCTCCTGCCCGCCTCCCCCTGAAATAATACCATTTATCTTGTTTATAACTGATCCTTATAACTGATTCCTTGTAAGCCCCACCCACTGAGTAGTATGAAAAAATTCATTTAACCCAGTTCTGTTTAACACTTAGTTTGAGCTAAAATTTAAGCAGTTCTTTTAAGTTAAAATGCTCAGGCTGTCTTCATTCTGCTCTCTCTCTCCCATATGAACACACACTTCTCCAACTTGACGTCATGGTTTATGAGTGGAGAGGTGTCCCCTTTCACAGTATTTAAGTCAGTGACTGATCTCATGGTAGCCTGCTGAAGGCTCTTATATTCTTGTCATCCCTCTAGATCTTTGCTGTTCCAAATATACAGTGACTGGTCTGGCAAGCAGCCAGCTGTGGTTGACCTGATCCAGGTCTGGGCATTTTCTTGGCATCCATTGCTGTCATCTGTAGTCAGCCAACTTATTTGTGATCTATTCTTTGTTGGCTTGGCCAGAGTGGTGGAGATTTACTGCCAGTTCACCTTCTCCTTGTCTCTTGATGGCTGTAGAGCCCACTGAGGCTCTGCTATGCCTTTCACTGCTCTTTTGATTCAAGTGATCTACCTTGGCCTCTGACTCGGGGGTCAGTCACCTGGCTCCTGCCAGGTGCATCCTATGACAAATGACTTGCAACTCAGAATTCCTGTCACATTCCTGTCACTGAGGAGTTAAACTAAACCCTTTGGTCTGACAAATCCAGTCTCCCTTCTTAACTAGGTGGGGCTGGGGCCCCCAAATGATACTTCTCTCCCAAAGTCCCAGACGAGGAGCTGGAAATAGCTTCTGTCCTCTCTTCTCCTTTTTTAATAAACATACCTCCACACCCTGCACCAAAGCCCAGAGTAGAGATTGCAGTGTGTGTCTGGCCATTTGCCTCTGCTCAGTCTCTGTTGCAGCAATATCTTAAGCATTGTGCATTCCACAGTCTTATAAGCAAGTTTTAGAAGTATCTTGCTGATGGTAAACAAGAAGTCAGTATACCTTTGGTACAATAGTGGAATGTGTGAAAGTTTGTTTTTTCTTCTCCTTATTTTTACTTTTGAGCATTCTCTCCTTCAAGGGCATAACCTCCCTGTCAAGTTTGATGGAAGTTCATATATATCAAATATAGGCATTGAGTTATCTCAGGTCCATTTACTTTTTCACGGTAGAGGTATTTCCAGAGCACCTATGTGACTCAGCCAGTTGAGGATCTGACTCTTGATTTAGGCTCAGGTCATGATCAGGGGCTTGGAGTCGAGCCCCATGTTGGTTTTCATGCTGACTGTGAAACTTTGCTTGAGGTTCTTCCCCCCTCTCCCCCCCATAACATCACTCCCTTGTGTAGGCACTCACTCACCCTTTTCTAAAATAAAATTAAAAAAATTATATGCTGTACAACTACTTCAGCCTAGAAGCTATGTGTGGGTTCTAGTCTTGGTTATACTTGGGTAACCATGGGAAGCCACCTTACCACACTAGGAAGCCAGCATAAGTAATTCAAGAAGCTTGCAATCATCTAAACCTAAATTTCTGATCCTTTGGTAGCAGTCCTACTTCCAGTCCAATCTGATCCTAAATGCTCTATGAGATGAATCTGTAGTTAAGTCTTAGAAACATGGTGCAGCTTCACTGGCACCTTGACCAGGTTCTTTATTCTCTACTTCCGCATTCTCTCCTTATGAACAGTTATCATTTCACAAACAAACAAATCTTACATCCAGCAGCTTCCTCTAAGAGAACTTGATGCCTTTTGGTTAAGACCAGAAGAGCCATGTTACCATCCATCATCACATGTGGCTCATGTAGGGGCCTGGATCCTCTTTTTCTCTTAGCCTATACGTAATACATCACTTACTCAGGTGACTGATACCAGTGACTTTGTTTCACCTTTCAGGTGAGGCCTTATCCTCTCCTATGGAGGAATGTGGCTTTACATTCTGGGACACCTCTCACTGTGGCTTGTTAAGGTGACCGTATCTCACACAGTGCTATAGAGTTCATATGTTGTAATCACATGCAGTATCAGAGAAGTGCTTTTCTCACAGTATTTTCTCTAACTATGAACTTGTGAATGTAGCTTCCAATCTTTTGGGAAAGGATAGTTTATACATATTTGTATGCCTATCTTCTAAAATAAACCTGGTTTACTCTAAGTTGTCTAATAGACTGTGGACAACTATTGTAAACCCAAAAGCAACTCCTATCTCTGTAATTCATACCCCAAGTCATACATTAGTGAGCCTTTCCTCAAATGCCTGGATTCTTGTTATTTTTCTCCTTTGAATGACACAAGATCTCTGGGGTCCCAAACCGTTGTCTCTATGTTACTATGATACTGTGAGAGTATCTGTGGGATGCATTATAAGAATCAATTCTGTGTTATAATTGTTGATGATTTGATACTGGTTCTGGTACATGAAGGGTTAGAAGATTTAAATTTTAGTCACATAAGTCTATGAATTTGGGCAAGTTATTTGACTTTTTTGGGACATAATTTCCTTACGTATATACTAGGGGTTATAATATTTGTTCTGCTTACTTCATAGCATTGTTGACTATGGTTATATGAAATTATGTGTATGTGAAATTATTAAACATATGTAAGACGATAGTAAATACGAAGGTAAATTTCTAGTTTGAAAAATACTGTGTACAAGACGATCTGGAAGGAGCAGAACTAATCATTGAGTCTTTACTATGTGCCAGGCGTCACTTTTGAAAATACTTTATAATTTCAGGATAATGGTTACTGCTAGGGAAGAAGAGAGGAAAGTGGAATCAATTGAATCTATAATATTAGAAAAGTTGGGGGGGAAATCTGAAACAAGAATGGCAAAATGTTAGAATTCAGAAGTTCTAAATGAGTTCACAGGTGTTCACTGTGTTATTGTCTGAAACTATGGAAATATTTCATAACATTTAAAAAATAAAATATCAAAAAGATGAAGTAAGTCTTTCAGCTGGTATACTTGTGTATTTTGGAGAATTGTGTATAAACATGAATGTCTAATATCAGTTCCATGAGTATGAAAACAAGTTATTTGCCTGTTAAATAGCTAATGGGTTTTTTTTTGCAGTCAAGTTTTGTTATGCTATTTTTTATTTCCACAGGTTTATAAAGTTTTGGTCTCAGTGGGCAGGAGTGAGTGGTTTGTCTTCAGGAGATATGCAGAGTTTGATAAACTTTACAATACTGTAAGTAAATGTCAGTCTTAATGATTTTTATTTAAAACAAGACATCTGAGGGGCATCTTGACTGGCTCAGTCAGAAGAACATGTGACTCTTGATCTCAGGGTCGTGAGTTTGAGCCCTGCCTTGGGTGTAAATTACTTAAACAAAGCTTAAAAAATTAAAATAAAAAATAGAACATCTGAGAAAACTTGCAAATAAGAGAGATTTATTTGAGTGATTAAATAATATTCAGATAGAGAAGCAGAAAAGGGTATGAGATTCTTCAAAAGCATCCAAACCTTGGAATTCCTACAAAGAAGGGTAGAGAGAGGATTGTTGAGAAATTCCAAATAAACTGTTGAAGATAGGGAAACTAGATCCAGCTTAAAATACATCTTAATGTCAGAATATTAGAAATAAATTCTGGGCATGTGGGTAGCTTAATTGGTTAAGTGTCTGACTCTTGATTGGCTCGGGTCATGATCTCATGGTTCATGAGATCGACCCCTGCGTTAGGCTCTGTGCTGACAATGAGGAACCTGCTTGAGATTCTGTCTCTCCCTTGTTCTCTTGCTCTCTCAAAATACATAAACTTAAAAAAAAAAAAAAAAAAAGAATTTCTTTTACTACCTCTCTAATAACTGTTAATCATCTTGTTATTTCTGGTTAAATTGCCTAGCTATTAGATTTAGGTCTGAAAGTTTGTCATAAGCTTACCCTCCTTCCATAGTTTCATTCTTGGTTTAGGGATAAGTCTTCGGTTCCAGATTTTAAGTAGCTAATACAATTAAAATGTATATGGACTTTCATAAGTTCTGACAGTAGGGTGGGGGGTAGGGAGTGTGGGAGCATTAGCTATTTAAATAACTAAAACCTGTATATTCAAAATTCAAATATTAAATACTATTTTTAATCCAGTGTTTTTGTAATTACAAATACTCCCTAAAGTAGGAAGCAAGAGCACCATGTCATTTTAACATATCAGGCCAGATCTATGCAGGGACCAGTGTTTGTAGAGTGTGTTGCCTTTAGTCATACATACCTTGGAGGCCAAAGAATACCACCTGAGTTGGTCATTATAGACCCCAGATTATAAAGACAGCTCTGGATTCCAGTTTTTGCTTCAGTTAAGAAAAAAAGAAATTCTTCAAATCCCAAATTTAATTTTTTTCTGGCCTAAGAATAAAAAGGAGTTTCCTTCTGTATTTAATAAGTGGTAGATTACCAGGCATCCTTCAGAAAAAATTGTTTCATATTTAAGGTAATTTTTTTCAATTTTCTTAACCCTGTCTCTTGATTTTAAAAATAGGGTTAAATAGATACATAAGTCTGTAACTCACCATTTGTAAGATACTTTATTATTACTTTTAAAAATTTATTTATTTTGAGAGAGAGAGACAGGCAGAGAACTAGTGGGGGGAGGGGCAGAGAGAAAGGAGGACAGAGAATTCGAACCTGGCTCTATGCTGACAACAGAGAGCCCGATATGGGGCTTGAATTCACAAACCGTGAGATCATGACCTGAGCCAAAGTCCACTGAACCACCCAGGCGCCCCTGGTAAGATACTTACAGGGGAAGTTAAGTGTGTCTCAGTTAAGAGATAAATTACTTCCTAAATGGGCCAGAATGAACCAAACGTCGTCTAGCTGTACAACATCTCATGTTCTGTTAAGTCATGATATTTAGGCTTTTCATTCATCTCTATTTAGCATTTCACTATATTTCTTCCAAATAATATTCAAATGCTTTGCTAGTTAAAATTGAACTTTTAAAATAATACTTCAGTATTTTTAAATGGTATTTTTTCCAATGTAAAATTAATATATATTCTAGAAAATCTGGAATATGGAGGAAAATACATATTTAAGCTTAAAAATCACCTAAGGGGTACCTGGGTGGCTCAGTGAGTTAAGGGTCTGACTTCAGCTCAGGTCGTGATCTATTGTATGGTTCACGAGTTTGAGGCCCGCATCAGCCTCTGTGCTGACAGCTTAGAGCCTGGAGCCTGCTTTGGAGTCTGTGTTTCCCTCGCTCCCTGCCCCTCCCCCACTCACGTTCTGTCTCTCTTTCTCCCTCTAAAAAAATTTTTTTTAATCACCTAAAACATATTGCTACTCAGGGATAACTGTAGTGTTTTTACTGTGCTTTTTTCTTTAATTTTTCTATAATACATACGTAACTGAACTTTGTATATATATTTTTAAAGTGCTTAATCAAAGGATATTGAGACAGCGTTTTTTACTTTAGAGACAAAATAATAGCCAAAAAGAGTTTCTGCATGAAGATCTTTTCTGCAATGTTGAGTGATTTAAAAAAAAAAAAAAAAAAGTTGATATTGGAGGCTGGGTGAGGGTTGAATTGCCAGTTCTAGTTGAAATTCTTGGATACCATTATATACATGATCAGCATTTTTTGAGAATTGTACAGATTTGACCGTTGCTATTATGATGGTAACATAACACACACACACACACACACACATACACACAGAGATGGTTTATATAAACTTCTTAGAGAAATAAGGTCAAATTTTGTTTAGTGAACTACTAATAACTGAAAATCTGAGATTTCTTTCTGTATTTTGATTAAAAGATTATATGGGCCAGAATTAGCTTCTAAATGTGTTTGCTTCTGTAGAACTATTCATAAGAAGGAGGAATGTCAGGGATGTCACCTAACAGCTCAGCAGTGTGGAGATCTGCATGAGTAAAAAGCCATCCTAATGTCATGATGGTTTCATGATTTAAGTAGCCAGAGATTAATTAAGTAGAGTGTTAATATTTGAGTATCTTTCAGTATAAAGGTAAAGTAGGACAGTGTGTTTGGGGCACCTTCCCCCCCCCCCCCCGCCATGATCACTTTCATTCTTTTTCCATCATACACCTCATCTTAAGCTTTTTGCAGAAAATTTTCCTTAATATATAGTTGAGTTTTTATCCTTCCCCCTCATTTTTCCTGCATTTCTCTTCCTTTTTTCTTTTTTTCTTATTTCCCCCATTTTCTCTGTCTCTCTGTTTTTCTGTAACTCCTCTAATTCTGCCTCCTGTGGTGACAGGCAAAGCAAAGAACAGGGGAATGGTACCAGTTGTGTTCTTTGAAACCACGGAAGTGAGGTTAAACCTGGCCTGGGTTACCCTAAGTTTGAAAACACAGATTCTTTCCTTGTGCTCCTTTTAGAATAAAAGAAAAAACAAAAAGTAAAATACCCAATTTGTAAACATTTTGATCATATAAATGTATTTTTATGAGTGTAGTTTGCATTTAAAATTTTTGTTGTAGAAATTGTTGAACACATACAGAAGTAGAATAATACTACAAACACAGAAAATAATATAACGTACCATCCAGCTACAGCAGTTACAGATACACGGCCATTCTGGTTTTATCTCTGTCCCTAGCCTGTCCTCTGTAATTTTGAAGCAAATTTAAGACTTCGTATCATTTCATCTGTAAATATTTTTGTATTCATCTCTGAAAAGATCTTTAAAAAATAGGGTACTATTATCACATCTGAGTATAATTAACAATAACATCTTAATATCAAATATTCAGTCAGTGCTTATATGACTGGTTGATAAATCTATAAAGTGTCTTTTGGTGACTAAGTTTCCCTGTCCGCCTCTCTTTTCTTTCCTTCATGATTTTTCATTGAAAAAGCAGGGTCAATTGTCTACAAATTTTTCAGTCTGGATTGTGCTGACAGCATACTCATGGTGTAGAGTGATTAATACATTCTTCTATTCTTTGTATTTCCTGACAGTTGGTAGTTAGGGATGTAGTTTATGTGTGTGTGTGTGTGGGTTTTTTTGACGTCAAACTTAAAAATGAGTGTTAATCCACATTTATGACTTTACTGCCCCGCATTTAATGTCTCCAGGGCCAAGTTCTTTGGGGATAAGCAAATCTGATAAACAAATGTATTAAAATATGAATAAGGGGAAGGCTAGAGCAGAAGATATTGAAAGCAAAATTCATCAGGTTTCTTAGAAAACAATTGTCAGTAGCATGTTCATATAGAAAGAACACAAAGGTCACAACTTCTCTTGAGGCAATAAACAGTGAGTAACATGTATTCAAAGCTTATACTCCAGGTTTTTGTCTAAGCACTTAACCTAAATGATTTCCTTTAAGGCTCTCAACAGATGTGTAAGGTAAGTGCTAAAATCATCTCCATTTTACAGACAAGAAAACTGAAGCACAGAAATGTTAAGTAACTTATCCAGGGTCACAAAGATACTAAATGTTCTCTTGGGACAAAATAGGATGATTAGTCAGACTAATGGTATTTTATTGGTATAATTTAATATTGTATATTTGATCATTATATACTTTAAAAGTATGTCTTATTGATGGAATTTCTTGAAAATCAGATTGTAATTTGTTTTGGTACATGTATAACTAGAAGACTTAGAAAATTAAGTTCATATAATGTTATTTTTTAAAATTCTAGTTAAAGAAACAATTTCCTGCTATGGCCCTGAAGATTCCTGCCAAGAGAATATTTGGTGATAACTTTGACCCAGGTAAGCAATAACTTTACAGACCTGCCGTAAGTGATGGTTGAAGTTTGAAGAAGTAGTTAATGTGTTTGTTGTGCTATATAGTAGTACAAGTCTTCACAAAGCTATTTGATCTCATGTTCTATGAAAATAATAGCTCAGGAAGGTGCTCTCTGTGTACCAGGCATTGTTTTAAACACTTAACATGCTTTAATTGATTCAGTGGTCACAAAAATCCTTTGAGGCAGGTGTTCTTATTCTCATCATCACTCTTCTATAGATAAGGAAACCCAGGTACATTTAGATTAATTAATTTGCCCAGAGTCACAGGTATTAAGTGTCTCATTTAAAAGTTAATTCAAGCAGTCTGGCTTCAGGTAAATTTATTGGTCATTAAGGATAATTTGTGTACTTTTCTAGCCATGAAGGACATTCTTTGTTACATCCAGAAACATTTATTAAATACATAGTCTGTACACAGCACCTTGCAGGCCTCTGAATGGGATACTAAGATAATGTCCTATTATTTACTCTTAGGGAGCTTAATGACACATAGATCTCAGGAGTCTGGAGCTATATGTCTCAAGCCTCAAGCCTGGAACTTTTTTCACTGGAATCCATAATATCAATCCAGTCACAAATGGCTACATACAGAGGGACAGAAGGAAGGTTCTTCATCTGCCAGATAATCTCCTTATGCAGATTAGAAAAGCCATCTGTGCCACAGGTGAATCCTGACAAGCTAGAGTGCAGTCCATCCTCATCTATCTTACCTCTGTAACTAATTCACTTATAACCTTGTAGCCTATTACACCTTTGATTCCTTACATGTGTGCTTTCTTGGCTCACTACTCAAAATATAAGCTCTCACGTCACTTAGGATATCCTAACTGTGCCTCCTGTCTGCAACTTAGCCTTATATCATTTCTTGCCCTCTCAAACCTTTTCACTGTGCCCTGTGGAATTCTGTCCACGATTAACAAACTTTTTATCTTCCATCTTTTTCATATTTCTTTTATACTTTTGCTTTAATTAAACTTAGGTTTTTCCCTGTGGCTGTTTCTCCCTCTCAACTGAAGGCTCTTAATTATTTTATGCTTTATGAACCTTAGGATTGGAGAGGCTGCTCACTTTCCCTATCATAGGTAGAATTTTTTTCTCTTGGGAGACTTTAGCACACTTTATTGTCATTGCCAGTGTGTCTTGTCTAGTTGTAGATTTTATGAACATTGGTACTTTGTCTTTTTTATTGATTTATAGTGCCTGGTAGATCTTAGGTTTTTAGTAAATATTACTTAAATACATGAATTCATTAATAAAGAGAAGCAAATAAAAAGGAAAAAGAGAGAAAGCAAGAGAAGATTGAGTCACCACAACAAAACCAGATAGTACTTTCTGTAGAATTGATTCTATAGGCCAGTGCCTTTATACTAATTTTGCTTTTAGCTGCAGAACACTTATGTCCCAAGGAAATCTTCCACAGAAAATGTTATGTGTAGAACAAATAAAAATGAGGCTGCTTTGTTGGTACAGCAGTAAAGTATATCTGTGGAGCACAGGTTGAAAACCATCATCATGGGCAACATGTGGGTCTTAGAGTTATTTGGGTGAGGTGAATATGAAATACAACGTGAAACCGACTGTGTGTAATATACAGTAGGCACAGCAGAGAGAAGAGACAGGATGGAGAATGGGAAACTGGGTAAGCGAATATTCCAGTAGTCCTCACGTTAAATAATTAGAACCAGGACTAGGGTGGAAATGGGCTAACAAATGAGTTCATATGTAGGAATTCTTTTAAGGAAAGATCTGTAAGAAATCTTGGTGATTGCTTAAGTAAAGGAGATCTAGAGAAGAGAATGAGAGATAATTGAGGTGTCAGGACTGGGTGAATGAGAGAATTAATTAATTTGAAGTGGCAGAAGGACATCTGAGGAATCCAACTACGTGTTGCTGAATGGAGACTTGAACTCAGGCTGGAGTTCTGGAGAGCCCTTAGTTGAATCCTAATGATAGAATCGTTTCATTTTATCACAGGAGGAAGACAAAGAGATAAAAACCTGCAACTTCCTCCTTTAGGGCAAAATCCCAGATAGAATGCCCTGTAGTATTTATGTTCTGGTAGATTAATTTGATACTAAAAAAATAGATTTTTATTGGAGAACAATTTGAAATCGATCCAGAGCATATTGTATATGACTTGGCAACAGCGTAATGGACCATATATCACAGAGATCTGGAAAGCTCTTTATTGGGGAGATCAAATCTAAGCCATACTCAAACAATCACAGAGTGACAAGATGCTCATTTGATTAGGCTTTGGGGAAACAGGCATATTTTGTTAGTGGGAATGATAAGTGGTACAATCCATATAGAAGGGAATTGGGTAGTATTTAGCAAAACTATATATGCATTTCAATGTGACCAGGAAATCACATATCTAGGAATCTGTTCCAAAAATAAACTGCATATGAAATGATGTGTATGTAAGACTTTATTGTGGCATTATTCTTAGTAGCAAGAACTGGAAACAACTGAAATATCCTTCCAACCTTGGAATATGATGCAGCTTTAAAAAAGAATGAGCAAGCCCTTTGTGCATTATAGTAGAGTGATCTCCAAAACACATTTTTCAGTGGAAAAGACAAAGTACAGATATGTATAATATATCTTTTTTGTATTGGAAAAGGTATAGAAATAATGGAAGAATAAACTGAAAAACTAAAAACTAGTGACTTTAAGGAGTAGGAAGAGGCCAGTGGGAGGCAAATGGGATAGAAGTTAGATGTTCCTGAATAAGTCTTGTTTATAGCTTTGACTTTGGAATGATGTGCATATTTTAAATATATTTAAGAACAAAAACAAAATACAATAATAAAGCGATCTCTAACAAACTGAAGGAAAAAATCTAACTCTATTTTGATTGGTAGTGGAAACATATGGACAATAATTATCTTAAATGACTTCAAAACAGAATTTTTACTGAATAGTCCTCCTGGGATGTATGCTAAGAACAAAAAAGGATGTACAGAAAATTTTACACTGCATCCAATAATCTTATTGTTATAATATGGAATTGTTATTTGGTAATTATGTTACTCTCATGGGAACCAAAGTTTTAAACAAGAAGAAAGAAAAACAGATTTTAAATCTTACAATTTTTAACTTAATTTGGAAATACAGTTTGAAGTCATGATTTTTTTTTTCATTTTTTTTAATGTTTATTTTTGAGAGAGAGAGAGAGAGAGAGAGAGAGAGAGAGTGTGTCAGCAGGGGAGGGACAGAGAGAGAGGGAGACACAGAATCCAAAGCAGGCTCCAGGTTCTGAGTTGTCAGCACAGAGCCGGATGTGGGCTCAAACTCATACACTGTGAGATCATGACCTGAGCCAAAGTGGGATGCTTAACCCACTGAACCACGCAGACATCCCATGATTTATTTTTTTCTAAAACAACACATATTTCCTAGCTCTTACCTCTGGAAATGCCTAAAACAGTAACAAATAGCAGTGAACATTCCTAGCGTCCAGGTTGTAATCTCCAAATACCATTTCCCCCTTAAAGCAACCAGAGTTCCATGGGAAAACAGTGATTCTAGATCTGGGGCAAGAAATGTAGAAGATGGCCCTAGGACATCTTGCCTAAAAAGCAATGAAGCCATACAAGATTACTAAGATTTTATCAAAAGGATGCAGGAACTCAATTGATGGGGCTTTCATTGGCCAAAGATGGAACAGTTAGAGCACAAAGAAAGAATTTGCCCTGTTAACTTACTTCATGCTTGACAGCCATTGTGCAGAGCTTTTCCATATATCTCTCTTGAGTTCTTTTGTGTGTAGCTTAAGAGCATGTCTCCATGTTCTTTTTTTTTTCACTTCTTTATTCTGGTGGTTGCCAACATCTATAAAATAAGTTTTACATATTTGAAGGTAGATTTTAAGGGTTATTTCTTTTTTTTTTTTTTTCAACGTTTATTTATTTTTGGGACAGAGAGAGAGCATGAACGGGGGAGGGGCAGAGAGAGGGAGACACAGAATCGGAAACAGGCTCCAGGCTCTGAGCCATCAGCCCAGAGCCTGACGCGGGGCTCGAACTCTGGGACCGCGAGATCGTGACCTGGCTGAAGTCGGACGCTTAACCGACTGCGCCACCCAGGCGCCCCTTAAGGGTTATTTCTGCCTATACTTTTCAAAGTTAAAATTTCATTTTCAATTTAAGGATCTTTCCATAGAGTGCAGAGAGATAGCTATACTCTTTATATTTTGAATGGTTTAATATCAAGCCTTTTGCCAATAGGACCCTAAGGTCAATATATAAACTACGTACTGGGTTTTTTTGAAGTTTAAAAAAAAAAAGTTTATTTTATCTTAATGATTTTAAAAAAAAGTACAAGGTAATTAAAATCAGTGTGAATCAAGTAAGAAACAGCATATGAATTTTAGAAACTACGAATGTTAGAATATATAATTGTTTGTTTAGTTATTTATTCACAAAAACATCAGTTAAGTAACTCTCATTACACTGTGTTAAGGGCTAAAGAGGGCTAAGTTTTTTTAAAGGCATGACCCTTCAGTGGCTTACATAGAAACTGCTTTGGCTGGGTGGCCCAGTTAAGCATCCGACTCTTGATTTCAGTTCAGGTCATGATCTCACAGTTTGTGGTGTCGAGCCCCACATTGGGCTCCACACTGACAGTACAGAGTCAGCTTGGGATTCTCTCCCTCTCTCTCTGCCCCTCCCCCGCTCACTTGCTCTCCCTCTCTTAAAAAAAAAAAGCTAAAAGAAACCATTTTTATTTCTTTTAACTTTTACTAATTTAAGAGAAATAGGTTCATACAAGATAAAAAGACAATTCCCCATTATTATTCTAGTCTTTGAGTTCTGGTGAGGCCTAGATGTCATACCCAGCTAGTTCTTTATAAAACTTGATGTAGATACCAGTGCCTTACAAAATTTTTCTTGGTGCATTTGTGAATGGGATCACTTTATTTGTCTTTCTGTTGCTTCATTATTAGTGTATAAGAATGCAACTGATTTCTGTACATTGATTTTGTATCCTGCAACTTTGCTGAATTCATGTATCAGTTCTAGCAGACTTTTGGTGGAGTCTATCAGATTTTCCATGTATAATATCATGTCATCTGCAAAAAGTGAAAGCTTGATTTCATCTTTGCCAATTTTGATGCCTTTGATTTCCTTGTGTTGTCTAATTGCTGATGCTAGCACTTCCAACACTATGTTAAACAACAGCGGTGAGAGTGTACATCCCTGTCATGTTCCTGATCTCAGGGAAAAAGCTCTTAGTGTTTCCCCATTGAGGATGATGTTAGCTGTGGGCTTTTCATAAATGGCTTTTATGATCTTTAAGTATGTTCCTTCTATCCCGACTTTCTCAAGGGTTTTTATTAAGAAAGGTTGCAGAATTTGGTCAAAGGCCTTTTCTGCATCGATTGACAGGATCATATGGTTCTTATCTTTTCTTTTATTGTGATGTATCACATTGATTGATTTGCGAATGTTGAACCAGCCCTGCATCCCAGGAATGAATCCCACTTGATCATGGTGAATAATTCTTTTTATATGCCGTTGAATTCGATTTGCTAGTATCTTATTGAGAATTTTTGCATCCATATTCATCAGAGATATGGGCCTGTAGTTCTCTTTTTTTACTGGGTCCCTGTCTGATTTAGGAATCAAAGTAATACTGGCTTCATAGAATGAGTCTGGAAGTTTTCCTTCCCTTTCTATTTTTTGGAATAGCTTGAGAAGGATAGGTATTATCTCTGCTTTAAACGTCTGGTAGAACTCCCCTGGGAAGCCATCTGGTCCTGGACTCTTATTTGTTGGGAGATTTTTGATGACTGATTCAATTTCTTTGCTGGTTATGGGTCTGTTCAAGCTTTCTATTTCCTCCTGATTGAGTTTTGGAAGCATGTGGGTGTTTAGGAAATTGTCCATTTCTTCCAGGTTGTCCAGTTTGTTGGCATATAATTTTTCATAGTATTCCCTGATAATTGCTTGTATCTCTGAGGGATTGGTTGTAATAATTCCATTTTCATTCATGATTTTATCTATTTGGGTCATCTCCCTTTTCTTTTTGAGAAGCCTGGCTAGAGGTTTGTCAATTTTGTTTATTTTTTCAGAAAACAACTCTTGGTTTCATTGATCTGCTCTACAGTTTTTTTTAGATTCTATATTGTTTATTTCTGCTCTGATCTTTATTATTTCTCTTCTTCTGCTGGATTTAGGCTGTCTTTGCTGTTCTGCTTTTATTTCCTTTAGGTGTGCTATTAGATTTTGTATTTGGGATTTTTCTTGTTTCTTGAGATAGGCCTGGATTACAGTGTATTTTCCTCTCAGGACTGCCTTTGCTGCATCCCAAAGCATTTGGATTGTTGTCTTTTCATTTTCGTTTGTTTCCATATATTTTTTAATTTCTTCTCTAATTGCCTGGTTGACACACTCATTCTTTAGTAGGATGTTCTTTAACATGCTTTTGGAGGTTTTCCAGACTTTTTCCTGTGGTTGATTTCAAGCTTCATAGCATTGTGGTCTGAAAGTATGCATGGTATGATTTCAATTCTTGTAAACTTATGAAGGGCTGTTTTGTGACCCAGTATGTGATCTATCTCGGAGAATGTTCCATGTGCACTCGAGAAAAAAGTACATTCTGTTGTTTTGGGATGCAGAGTTCTAAATATATCTGTCAAGTCCATCTGACCCAATGTCTCATTCAGGGCCCTTGTTTCTTTATTGACCATGTGTCTAGATGATCTATCCATTTCTGTAAGTGGAATGTTAAAGTCCCCTGCAATTACCACATTGTTATCAATAAGGTTGCTTATGTTTGTGAGTAATTGTTTTATATATTTGGGGGCTCCTGTATTTGGCGCATAGACATTTATAATTGTTAGCTCTTCCTGATGGATAGACCCTGTGATTATTATATAATGCCCTTCTCCATCTCTTGTTACAGCCTTTAATTTAAAGTCTAGTTTGTCTGATATAAATATGGCTACACCAGCTTTATTTTGGCTTCCAGTGGCATGATAAATAGTTCTCTATCCCCTCACTCTCAATCTGAAAGTGTCCTCAGGTCTAAAATGAGTCTCTTGTAGACAGCAAATAGATGGGTCTTGTTTCTTTATCCATTCTGATACCCTATGTCTTTTGGTTGGCACATTTAGTCCATTTACATTCAGTGTTGTTATAGAAAGATATGGGTTTAGAGTCATTGTGATGTCCGTAGGTTTCATGCTTGTAGCGATGTCTCTGGTACTTTGTCTCACAGGATCCCCCTTAGGATCTCTTGTAGGGCTGGTTTAGTGGTGACGAATTCCTTCAGTTTTTGTTTGTTTGGGAAGACCTTTATCTCTCCTATTCTAAATGACAGACTTGCTGGATAAAGGATTCTCGGCCGCATATTTTTTCTGTTCATCACATTGAAGATCTCCTGCCATTCCTTTCTGGCCTGCCAAGTTTCAGTAGAGAGATTGGTCATGAGTCTTATAGGTCTCCCTTTATATGTTAGAGCACGTTTATCTCTAGCTGCTTTCAGAATTTTCTCTTTATCCTTGTATTTTGCCAGTTTCACTATGATATGTTGTGCAGATCGATTCAAGTTACGACTGAAGGGAGTTCTCTGTGCCTCTTGGATTTCAATGCCTTTTTCCTTCCCCAGATCAGGGAAGTTCTCAGCTATGATTTGTTCAAGTACACCTTCAGCACCTTTCCCTCTCTCTTCCTCCTCTGGGATACCAATTATGTGTAGATTATTTTTCTTTAGTGCATCACTTAGTTCTCTAATTTTCCCCTCATACTCCTGGATTTTTTTATCTCTTTTTCTCAGCTTCTTCTTTTTCCATAATTTTATCTTCTAGTTCACCTATTCTCTCCTCTGCCTCTTCAATCCGAGCCGTGGTTGTCTCCATTTTATTTTGCAGTTCATTGATAGCATTTTTTAGCTCCTCCTCCTGGCTGTTCCTTAATCCCTTGATCTCTGTAGCAAGAGATTGTCTGCTGTCCTCTATACTGTTTTCAAGCCCAGCGATTAATTTTATGACTATTATTCTAAATTCACTTTCTGTTATGTTGTTTAAATCCTTTTTGATCAGTTCGTTAGCTGTTGTTATTTCCTGGACGTTTTTCTGAGGGGAATTCTTCCGTTTCGTCATTTTGGATAGTCCCTGGAGTGGTGCGGGACTGCGGGGCACTTCCCCTGTGCTGTGGTGTATAACTGGAGTTGGTGGGCGGGGCCGCAGTCAGACCTGATGTCTGCCCCCAGCCCACCACTGGGGCCACAATCAGACTGGTGTGTGCCTTCTCTTCCCCTCTCCTAGGGGCGGGATTCACTGTGGGGTGGCGTGGCCTGTCTGGGCTACTTGCACACTGCCAGGCTTGTGGTGCTGGGGATCTGGCGTATTAGCCGTTTCGGGAGGGGCCCTGTGGCACTGGGAGAGAGTCAGACCCGCCAGAGGGATGGATCCACAGAAGCACAGCGTTGGGTGTTTGCGCAGTGCAAGTTCCCTGGCAGGAACTGGTTCCCTTTGGGATTTTGGCTGGGGGATGGGTGAGGGAGATTGAAATTTTTCTTAAACGCTAGTCTCTAGGTAGGGTTGGGAGCCTCTTTTCTGGTATCATAGCAGCTTTTGAAATCTCCATTCCCTTGGTGGGGCTTGAACTCACAAACTGTGAGATCGTGACCTGAGCCAAAGTTATATGCTTAACCTTGGTATGCCCAATTGTAGTGATTTCTTTAAATTTGTCTTCCACTAAATTTGTCTTCCTTCTATCTTTGAGGATAGATACCATGACTTAGTTAAACATTTTTATAAATTTCTGGTGCCTTGTACAGTACAAAATGTGTAATAGATGATTGGTGAACAAATGAATACATGCATGCCATTGGTGAATACAAATGGAACACATGCGTGCCATTTTCAACTAGTCACTTGTTCTGGAAAGTCTGCCTAGTACTAGGTTAAAGATTTTAAATATCTCTCACAGAACCTAAATTTTCAAATAGTTGAGGATTCTGAATTAGGTACGTTAATTTCATCAGCCAGTCTTTCTCTTTTTTTCCCTTCTTTTCTGGATGACTTCTATTGCAAATCACAAAATGTTACAGCTAGAAAGAGAGCTTACAGATCATCTAATTCTATCCCCTGCTTGACAGACTACAGAAGGGAGGAGTTTGTGGTTATAAAAACAGGCAGTGGTATCTGAGACTCAGTTACATCTAAGACTCTAACTCCAGTGTTGTTTAACTGTGGCAGGCTGTTTTTTAAAATGCTGCTATTGTTATAATAATAGTATAAATAGTATGATAACTATTTATAATAATAATACAATAATGTAATAGTAGTAGCAATAGTAATGATAATAACTGCTATTATTTGAGTTCCTTCCTGTAAAGTAGCTCTTTTACCTCTATTTCATGCATGAGGAAAATAGAGAGTTAGCAAGGTTAAGACACTGTCCCCAGCCACACAGCTAATAAATGATAGAATTACATTCATCTGGTTTGTTCTCTTTCACTTCACTCTGTTGTCTGGTTTATGCATGGTACCTTTAGAAACAAAATTTACAATCTTTTATGTTCATGTTATTTTAAAACGAAAAATTACTTGTTTGGAACATTACAAAAATCTTAACTTTGTTTCCTAATCTGAAAGGTGTGGGTTAAGACTAAAGAATCTCCGTGGTCCCCATGGGCTCTAAAACTCCTTTGATGATGAAAATAGGTCACTCTGGCCACCAGTAGCAGTATTAGCACTAAAACTCTAGGTTTCCTCAAGTCAAGAGTTTGATGATGTTTTTACCCTATCCTATGGTATTGGAAATTGGGTCCTCCTGGTTCATTTTCTTGAAGAAGTGAAATGACAGAGAAATCGGTATAGGTCGGTTTCATACTTACTGTGGAGACTGAAGCTTTCATTTTGTCTAAACATTGAGTTCTTTTCAGTCTCTAACTGAAACTTCTTGAATGACAACAGATACATTCATATAAGTTCTTAGAGAGATTTTTTAAAATATCTCTTTCCAACTATAATTCTTAAAGATAATATGTCAGCTTTATGTAAACTTTTGGAATTTATCCAGTAATGAGCTTGTTAGCCATTTCAGTTTTACCTGGAATTTTTTCAGATATTTGCATGCTTAATGTTGATCTAAAAATTAAGTGTGGAATTTCCCCTAAACTCTGACCACTGTAGGCCTCTTTTTCCATTTATTGACTTCTTTGTTTTCTTATGTCAGGCTTTCTATAGGGCCTTTAAAACTTTAAAATCAGTAATGGAAGTGGAAAGCACTTAGCCACAGCATAGGATGTAGTTCACAAAGGAAGGAAAATTACAGTTGGTCTCCCAATATAAAATGTACTTTTAGTAAGTCTCCGTAGAACAATTTAAAGCTGTTTCCTTACAATCATTAGATTTCTCTAAATATTTCAAATGTAGTCATTCATTTTAGTTTTCTCCCTTATGTTAACTTACTAAGCTCAGTTCCTGAAAAATAACTGTTTCAAGTATAGTTTCTAATGTAAACCTTGCATATGCTTTACTGTCTTGTGATAACAAAGAATGCCCTTGGAAGAGTTTTATAAGATACTTTCCTGAGGGGGTGCCTGGGTGGCTCAGTCGGTTGAGTGTCCGACTTCGGCTCAGGTCATGATCTCACGGTTCGTGGGTTTGAGCCCGGCATTGGATTCTGTGCTGACAGCTCAGAGCCTGTAGCCTGCTTCAGATTCTGTCTTCCCCTCTCTCTCTGTCCTTCCCCTGCTCACACTCTGTCAGTCTCTCTCTTGAAAAATAAATAAAAACATTAAAAAAAATTTTTTTTTTAAAGATACGTTCCTGAAATTCTTCAAGAAATTCACAGTTGAACAAGAAGAAAATACTAAGTGCATCTGATCTAAGAGACCGGATCTAATTTCTGTTTGTTCTTTTATAGCCATACCTTACATTTAAGAAATGGAAATAAACCTATGTGACTAGAAACAACCTATAATTTTGGTGCCAAATGCTATACATTAAAAGCTTTATTGAGTAAAAATAATTGTATTGAAGCAAAACTTATTTTTAAGTTGAATATTGTTTCCAGATTTTATTGAGACGTTCACCAAGTGTCCTATTTTTCCATTTTTAGAGTATATCTCTTAAGAATCAGGATTTAGGATGATGGATTTTTAACCCCACAACAACAAATAACAAAACCATGAAAGTAGTTAAAGATTGTGCTATCTCTTCCAGGCATTCTACTGTAAACTTATATGCGTTCTCTCAATCCTATAACAGAATTACTAGGTATAAATGTTATCCTCATTTTACAAGTAAGGATTTAAGTCTTCGGTTCAACGTCAGTTAGCTAGCAAGTAGCAGAAACAAGATATTTGAATTAAGTTTTCTATTTCCAAGAAACTTTTGTGCTTAACCTTTATTGCTAAAACTACTCTTGCATGGTCCTTAATTATCAATAGTACAGACACTTCTGAAACTGCTGGACAGTTGTTCTTTAGGAGTGTTCCATTGTATCTTTCAAGGGATGTTAAGCAGCAGTTTTTTAGCAGCCAAATTTTGGTGATATTCAACCAGTTAATCACCATTCCCCAGTTACAAGGACTACCAGTAATTCTTGTTTTTTTTATCTTAATTAGCAGGATTTTTCAGTCACCAGTGTCATAGTGTTAATTTTTATTCATTGCCTGGTAGTACTTGAGGAATTGGACAAAGCAAACCACCTTTCCACGTTTTGTTTTCTTTAATATTTGTTTTTACTGTTTGTTTATTTTGAGAGAGACAGAGAGACAGAGCATGAGTTGGGGAGGGGCAGAGAGAGACAGATACACAGAAGCCAAAGTAGGCTCCAGGCTCTGAGCTGTCAGCACAGAGCCTGATGTGGGGCTTGAACTCACGAGCTATGAGATCATGACCTGAGCGAAAGGTGGACGGATAACTGACTGAGCCACCCAGGCACCCCTACCTCTCCAAGTTTTGTAATGTGTCTATTTAGAACCTAAAATAGGCATTTCTTTGGAGAGTTTTCTTTTGGGAGATATGTTTTCTGCTTGATTTTAATTTTATAATCATTGTATTTATAGATTTAAAAATATATATATTTCTAAGTATTATTGTAGATCAGGAAACATGAATTAAATAGCTTCTTGATCAGAATTCACTGTCTTGTGCTTATCTATTCTTATACAACTGTATTGATGATAATTACATAGTCTGATGTTAAATAATCCTAATAGTTTGTCTCTCTTAACAGATTTTATTAAACAAAGAAGAGCAGGACTGAATGAATTCATTCAGAACTTAGTTAGGTATCCAGAACTTTACAACCAGTAAGTAATTTTTATTGTTTTAAAGAGGCGCTGAAACCAAACCTAAGAGTAATGAATAAGCTACTGATCTAGACTTTATACGTTCTGTGGAATGTTACTGTGCTGTATATGTTTGTAAAATTATCAAGCTGTTTTTCCCTGGTATTCTTTTTTTTTTTAACGTTTATTTATTTTTGAGATAGAGACAGAGCATGAACGGGGGAGGGTCAGAGAGAGGGAGACACAGAATCTGAAACAGACTCCAGGCTCTGAGCTGTCAGCACAGAGCCCGATGCGGGGCTTGAACCCACGGACCTCAAGATCATGACCTGAGCCGAAGTCGGCTGCTTAACCGACTGAGCCACCCAGGCGCCCCTCCCTGGTATTCTTAAAACTCCTTTTCCTCCCATCAACTCAAGGCCCTGGTTATCTTCTTTCTTCCTTTTGTACTTGTATTAGTTTTGTAGATTAAACTTAAAAGAAATTTGCATAGCCCATAGTTAAGACATTTTTCTAACTATATTTGTTCATGTTATACTTGCATTCAAAAAGGATTTGTTAAATCACTATACTGTATACCTGAAACTAATATTACACTGTAATGTTAACTGGAATTCAGATAAAACCTTTTTTTTTAAATATTTTTTTTAATATTTATTCATTTTTGAGAGACAGAGACAGAGTATGAGCAGGGGAGGGGCAGAGAGAGGAGACACAGAATCCGAAGCAGGCTCCAGGCTCTGAGCTGTCAGCACAGAGCCTGACACAGAGCTCGAACTCACGGACCACGAGATCATGACCTAAGCTGAAGTCAGATACTTAACTGACTGAGCCACCCAGGAGCCCCTAGATAAAACCTTTTTTAAAAAAGCATTTATGAAGTACCTGCTGTATGCATTGGTATATAAGGAGAACTTTCCAAAGGCACAGGCTAGTCTAGTGGGAGAAACAGACATGTAAATCAGCAATTAAAGGTAGGAAAGTTTTATGATAAAGGTGCTAGAAGATAATGGAGAAAAATGTGGCCAGCTTTTCTTCAGAGGAGGTCAAGCAAGGCTTCCTGGAATTTAAAATTTTTTTTTTTTTTTTCAACGTTTATTTATTTTTGGGACAGAGAGAGACAGAGCATGAACGGGGGAGGGGCAGAGAGAGAGGGAGACACAGAATCGGAAACAGGCTCCAGGCTCCGAGCCATCAGCCCAGAGCCCGACGCGGGGCTCGAACTCACAGACCGTGAGATCGTGACCTGGCTGAAGTCGGACGCTTAACCGACTGCGCCACCCAGGCGCCCCAAGGCTTCCTGGAATTTAAAGGATGTGCAGTTGTTCAGGAAAAGGTAGGGAGAGAGCATCCAGACAAAGGGGGCAGAATCTGCAAAAAGCCTGACATATTGAAGATACTTACGTGTTTACATTTCATCTCATGTTAATGAGTTTAAGCTTCTTTCTGTAGGCCAGCAGCTCCTGATGAAGTCAGAAGTCAGAAGTCAGCAGCTCCTGATGAAGTTCCTCTATAGGAACATATAGGTAGATCCATGGTTTGAGATGTGTTTTCAGTTGAGTTTGATAATTCATGGGTATTCATTATATTTATTATGTTTTTTTTTTCAACGTTTTTATTTTATTTTTGGGACAGAGAGAGACAGAGCATGAACGGGCGAGGGGCAGAGAGAGAGGGAGACACAGAATCGGAAACAGGCTCCAGGCTCTGAGCCATCAGCCCAGAGCCCGACGCGGGGCTCGAACTCCCGGACCGCGAGATCGTGACCTGGCTGAAGTCGGACGCTTAACCGACTGCGCCACCCAGGCGCCCCTATTTATTATGATTTTTAATTTACATATATGTTACCTACATTATCTTATTTTTACAATTTTTTTTTTTAATGTTCATCTTTGAGAGCAACAGAGAGCACAAATGGGGAAGGGACAGAGAGAGAGGGAGACACAGAATCTGAAGCAGGCTCCAAGCTCTGAGCTGTCAGTACAGAGCCCTATGCAGGGTTCAAACTCGCAAGCTGTGAGATTGTGACCTGAGCCAAAGTCGGACACTTAACCGACTGAGCCACCCAGGTGCCCCTTACATTGTTTTGCATATATAAAGTATTGTGTTCTAAGAAGAAGCAAAGGGGATAAAGTAAAATATCTGGGGAGCTTTTCCATAGCTCACCTATCTGTGTAGACATGAAGATTGCCTTATAGACAGTGATGCAAACAGGACACCCTTTAATAGTCTTTTCAGAATCACAGCCTGAAGGACTGTATATTTAGCAGTTCTAAAACAAGTGACTACCATTTGTGTAGTTTTTCACAGTATAATTATTGAGGGCTTATACCATTCTGAGCAAGTCTTCTGACCTCTTTTTTTAACTTAATTTAATTTGCTAAATTAATAAAATTCTAGAACTGGACCTCCTCTGACCAAGGTCTCCTGCCCAGTGCTTTGGATTTTCCCTCAATGCTCACAGGTAGGATAAGCTCAGGGAGAGGTGTGGCACCTGTGGTAGTTCTGGGGTTAGCCAGTGCATTAAGGAGCAGGTGCCTTTTCATCCTGAGCCTCTAGCAAGTAACAAACACAAAATTAGGGAGGATCTTTGAACTCAGGATTTGTACATCTGGTCTTTTCCTCAGCAAAGAGCCTTTTGTGATTCGGCTCTCTGTATAATTATTTTTTAAACATTATGCCTTTGCCCTAGGACAAATTCTGTGTCTTCAGCTTAGATCCATCTCTCTAATCTTTAACTTTTGCTGTATGCACTCATTATTTCTAATTGGCATATTAGTGGCTTGTTTTAAATATAATGTATACATTAAGAGGTCGAACGTGTCTTCTTTGACAGAGCCTCACGTGGAATAAGTATAGAATAAATGGTGGTGATGGATATTATTTCTCCTGACATTTTGAAGTGTTACTCAGAACTTCTAACACTCTATATTAAGTTCTAAATATTCATCCTGGATCTGGAAAGTAATATTATAAAAATGTTATATTTGGTATTAAAATTCAACTAAAAGCAATTTGATTATATTAATTTTAATTATACATTTGAAATACACATACCATAAAATACACAATTCTTAAGTATACAACCCAGTGGATTTATGTGTACATATGCAACCTGTAACTACCACCATTCTATTCATGGTCGAGGACATTTCCAGTACTTCAAAAATAAATAGCCAAGAGTTTTTTCAAACTTAATTTTTAACTGCTGTTTTCTTTTTAATAAAAAAATGACATTTCATATTTTTTGAATCTCCTCTTGATGTTAACCAAGCTTTGCTAATTTTCACACTTTTCTTTTAAACATCAAACTATAAAATAGTACAGATTTAAGAGAGCAAGAAGAGAAGCCAATCATCAAGTGTATTTCGAACACTTACTATGTGCCTCTTATTCCCAGTTAGGGAAATGCACTTTAAAAATACTTCTACTTGAAAAAAAAAAAATACTTCTACTTGATAAGGTGCCTGGCTGGCCCAGTCAGTGGAGCATGTGACTCTTGATCTTGGATTTGTGAGTTCAAGCCCCATGGTGGGTGTAGAGATTACTTAAAAGTGAAATCATAAAAAAAATAGAAACAAAAGTACCTTTATTTGCTTATGCTAAAACAACTTTATTGGGGTGCCTGGGTGGCTCAGTCAGTTGAGCGTCCGACTTCGGCTCAGGTCATGATCTCACAGTTTGTGGGTTCGAGCCCCATGTCGGGCTCTGTGCTGACAGCTCAAAGCCTGGAGTCTGCTACAGATTCTGTCTCCCTCTCTCTCTGCCCCCCCCTCCACTCACACTCTGTCTCTCTCTCCTTCAAAAATAAATAAACATTAAAAAAAAGTTTAAAACAATTTTATTAAAATTTATTTTTAAAATTATTTAAAAACTGGAATAAGGCAGGTTGACATTTCTCTGATCTCTGAATAAAAAAGGGTTTTCTGAACATATTGGCAATGCATGATATGTGTAAAGTAAAACAATGACAAATTTGACTTAATAAAAACTTTTGAACCCCAGAAATCACAAGTGAAGTTAAAAACCAAAAATGTAGAAAAAGTTTCCCATAATAAAGAACAGTAGATAAATCTGCTTCATCTAGAAAGAGCATGTGCAGACAGAACACACTTAAGACACCAAAAGAAATGGACAAAGCCCTTTAATGATTTATAAAAGAGGAGATGCAAGTGGCTGATTACCAGAGAAACTGAACATTTCTGTATTATTTAAGAAATGCAAGTTGGGGGGTACCTGGGTGGCGCAGTCCGTTAAGCGTCCGACTTCGGCTCAGGTCATGTTCTCACAGCCCGTGAGTTTGAGCCCTGTGTTGGGCTCTGTGCTGACAGCTCGGAGCCCGGAGCCTGCTTTGGATTCTGTGCTTGCCTCTCTCTCTGACCCTCCCCTGCTCATGCTGTGTCTCTCTCTGTCTCAGAAATAAATAAACATTAAAAAAAATTTTAAATGCAAGTTGGAGTAAAAATACCTTATTTTAGCTTTATTGCAGCGTAACACATACAGAAAAGACCACAAATCATGATTATGCAGCTTAATGAACTACGAGAAGGTGAATGCATCTGAGTTGCCAGCCCCCAGGCCAAGAAATGTAGAACATTACTAGCATACCTGAATCCCCTCACATGCCTCCTCTCGATCACTGTTCTTCGTTCCTTCCCAAAGATAACTGTTCTCCTGATTTTTAGCAGGAAAGATTAATGTGCCATTTTTGTACTTTATAATAAATGGAATCATACAGTATTCTCTATCTGGCTTATTTTCATGTTTATTTTTTAGAGAGAGCGAGAATGAGCAGGGGAGGGGCAGAGAGCAAGGGAGACACAATCTGAAGCACGCTCCAGGCTCCAAGCTGTCAGCACAGAGCCCGGTGCGGGGCTCGAACCCATGAACTATGAGATCATAATCTGAGCCAAAGTCAGACTCTCAACTGACTGAGCTACCCAGGCACCCCTCTATCTGGCTTATTTTCAACCATGTGAGAGTCATTCATGTTGTTGCATATAGCTATAATCTGTTGATTTCCATTGCTGTATATTATCCCATTGTATGAATATACTCCATTTTATCCATTTTACTGCTCAGATGCACATTTGAGTTGTTTTTATTTTATTGTGAATAATGTTGCCATTAACATGTGCAGATATTTCTGATGTACTTGGAGTAGAACTTCTGGGTTTTATGCTATGTATATGTTTAACCTTAGGGGATAATGTTAAACATGTTTTCCAGAGTGATTGTACCAAATAATATTTCCACTATCCATTTATAAGATCACATTGCTCACCTCACCAACACTTAGTATTGTTAGCCGTTCTGGTAAGTGGGTTGTAGTATCTTACTGTTGCTTTATTTGTATTTCACTAATTACTAATACCTTTTCTTTAAATTACTGTTTTTCACTTTTAAATTATTAGAGATAATAATATAAACCGAAATATTTAATGCCAATCAGAGCTGGAGAGAGTCTTCAGGATATTCATACACTGCTGGGAGAGAATAAATTAGTATAGCCTTTCTGGAAATCAGCTTAACAAACTATATTTAAAACCTGAAAATGGTTTATAATTCAGACCAAATAATTTTGTTTTTAAAAATCATGAATGCACAAAGATTATCAGTCACAACTTTATAGCAGTGAAAATTCTATAGTAAAAATTTGGAATCTTTGTATCCATCTATGTATCCTAAAATGAAAGAATCATTGAGTAGCATTTAGTGCATTCTCACTGTACAACAGTATACATCTATCAAAAGTGACTGTTTACAAAGACTTTTTAACAACACGGGGAAATGTTCGTGATGTAATTTTTATGTGAAAAACATTAAAAATATTTTAAATAGAAGATGGTCTTAGTGGTACAGAAAAAAAAGATTGAAATAAAATACCACCAAGATACTAGTAATAGTTGCTTCTGTGTGATAAGATTAAAGATCCTTACCCTCACCTTTAAAAATTTTTTTATTGAGGGTCCCCTGGGTGGCTCAGTTGGTTAAGTGTCTGACTTTGGCTCAGGTCATGATCTCACAGTTCATGAGTTTGAGCCCCGTGTTGGGCTCTGTGCTGACACCTCGGAGCCTGGAACTTTGTTCAAAGTTCTTTCTCTCTCTCTCTCTCTCTCTCTCTCTCTCTCTCTGTCTCTCTGTCTCTCTCTCCACCCCCCCCCCCTTCTCCCGCTCGTGCACGCTCTCTCTCTCACACAAAAATAAACCTTAAAATTTTTTTTAAATTTTTTTTTATTGAGATAAAATTCACATAAATATAATTCACCCTTTTAACTGTTTTCAAAAGTATACAATTTAGTGATGTTTAATATAGTCACAGTGCTATACAACCATCACCACTATCCTATTCTGTTGTCTCAAGCCTAATCTAACATTAACATCACTCCAGAAAGAGACTGCAGTTGACCCTTGAAAAATATGCATTTGAACTTTGCAGGTCCACTTATGCATGGATTATTTTTTGGTACAGTACTGTAAATGTATTTTCTCTTTATGATTTTCTTAACATTTTTTTCTCTAGAATACTTTATTGTAAGAATACACTATATAAAACACATAACACAAAATAAGTGTTAATCGACTGTTTATGTTATTGGTAAGGCTTCAGGTCAACAGTAGGCTGTTAGTAATTAAGTTTTGGGGGAGTCAAAAGTTACACATGGATTTTCAAGTGCATGGGGCGTCAGGGCCCCTAAACCCCCATGTTGTTTAAGGGTCAGCTGTACTTTTGAATTTCTCATTTCACCCAACCCTTAGCAACCACTAATCTACTTTTCTGTCACTGTGAATTTGCCTATTCTGGACATGGCATATAAATGAGGTCATATAATATGTGATCTTTTTTGTCTTTTGTTTTTTCAGCATACTGTTTTTGAGGCTCATCCATGCAATATCATATGTCAGTACTTCATTCTTTTGTATGGCAGAATAATATTCCTTTGGATATGTTACATTTTGTCCATTTATCAGTTAATGGACAGTTGGGTTGTTACTACTTTCTGGCTATTGTGAATAATGCTGCTTATGAACATTTGTGAGTTTTTGTATGGATGTGTTTTTATTTCTCTTGGGTACCTGCTAGGAGTGGAATTGCTTAATATATGGAATTTCTACATTTAACTTTTTTAGGAACTGCCAAACTGTTATCCATAGTGGCTATACTAGTTTACATTCTCACCAGCTCCTCCCTTTTTTGAAAATTATTTTTCGGAGCACCTGGGTGGCTCAGTCAGTTAAGCAGCTGACTTCAGCTCAGGTCATGATCTCACTGTTCATGGGTTCAAGCCCTGCATCGGGCTCTGTGCTGGCAGCTCACAGCCTGGAGCCTGCTTCAGATTCTGTGTCTCCCTCTCTCTCTGCCCCTCCCTGCTTGCTCTGTTTCCCTTTCTCAAAAATAATAAACATTTTAAAAAAATTTTTAATAAAAAATTAAAAAATAAAAATTATTTTTCATCTTTCTGAGTTTCTTAGTAAGGCCTTTTATTTTAGTCCACTTTTTTTTTTCTCTTCATGTTTGATCTTCATACCCATCCCTTCATCCCTACTGTTGATCCTTACTTAAATGTTTGTTATATGTCTTCAGATATTTGTTTATTGGGTGCTCCTTCATGTCTGTGAATATTTAAAATATACAAAATGATACTGTGCTACATGGTTCCTTGTTTCTGACTCTTGAGTGGAATTCTCTGGGTCGTTAACCATAGCTTTACTAGTTTCTCTATTGGTGGATGCCTATTCTTCTGATTTATTACTATAGAGAAAGTTGCTATGAGTATCCTAGTTACATGTCTTTCACTGAACCTGTACAGAATTTTCTTGTGGTTTATTCCTACAACTGGAAATTATGGGCCCTACACAGTTTAACCAATATTGCCAAATTCCTTTTCAGAAAAGTTTCCTCATTTTACTTTCTTACTAGCAATGCATGAGGGTGTCTCTTTCCCTATATCCCTATCAACTTTTGATATTATCTGTCTTTCTAATCTTTGCCCATTAACGAACATAAAATGGTATCTCATTTGTTGTTTGACTTTGGATTTCTTTGATTATTAGTTAAGCTAGACATCTTTCTTACCATTTGGGGTTTTTCTTTATGAACTGCCTGTTTTTATCTTTGATCATTTGTCAGGTGGATTCCCTATATTTAAAAACTTAATCAGCTTGTTACTTTTATAATAGTAGTGATGGATTGTATTGGCATTCATACTGTAAATGCTATTACGGTTACTTTTATTTTCATTTTAAAAGGGAGAAAAGCTATAGAGATGCTTTTAAAGTTATAATAGAGTTAATTTTTGTTTTTAGTCCAGATGTCAGAGCATTCCTTCAAATGGACAGCCCAAAACATCAGTCAGATCCATCCGAAGATGAGGATGAAAGAAGCACTCAGAAGGTAGTAAGAGGGATTGTATTTTTTAACAGAAAAAATATCATTCCCCAAAGATGAAATTACTGGCAACTTGAGGGCAACATTTACTTAAAATGATGTAATCTCATCCATTGTAAATTTTCTACCCTGTAGAATACAAAAAAACAAATGTGTACACCTCTTATTATTTCTTATAAAATTTATAAAATGAGTACTTTTATGATAAAAAGTAATCCATGGTAGTATTTAGTAGAAAGTTTTGAAAATAGTAAGAAGTATTTATCACTAACCAGACTAGTAATTTTTAACATGTTAGTGGTTTTCCAACTAATCTTCTCTTAATATATAGGGATTTTTTAGTTACCTAATTTTAATTATACAGTATATACAATTTTATATGCTATTCTCTTCACTTTACATCTTAATTTTTGATCATTATATGTCTTCATAATCATTAACATACTTAAACTATTGTTTTGAATTTTGACCAGCAGGAAAGGCCTTTTTAATCAGAATGTTAATTTAATACTTCTTCCTCTTGATTGCTGGGTTTTTATATGCAGAACAATCAATATGCATGTGCCAGTTGGCATCAACTAAGTTTTATTCCTGTAGGTACATGCACATAATCAGTATGTGTTCCAAATAAAGAGTAGGGTATTCTTATTTTTTTTAAACCAGTTGTGATAACCAATAAATAAATATAATAAGCTCTGGCTTATTATAATGATGTTTTCAACATTTACTTTAGAAAGTTACGTGGGAAAGGTAAATTATAGTAATTTAACCCAGAGAATTATTATTTAGCAATTAAAATTATAATGAAAACTATTAATATAAACATGGTAATACCTTTATAATTAAAATTGATGAAAGCTATATATATTTGCTAAATATATACATGAAAGTCAGAGATGTTGCCTTAAAGTACATTTTTTGTCTTTATAATGTTGTGTTTTTTCATGGTTCTGTTTCTGTGTTTTAAAAGATAGTATCACTCGGAACATTACTGTCCCATAGCTAAAATCTTCATTTGGAAAATAGTCCTATTCCTTTTTTGCAACTACTGTAAAGTAGTAATTTTACTTCTCTGATACCACTGGAGGGTTTTCAAGTTAAGAGAGCTGATTTATGTTTTCCATTTGTGACATGGTTGATCCCAGGACAACATAAAAGGATATTTTAATTTTATATCTGAAACTTGTCAAAAGAGAAACAACAAACTGGGAGAGCATTTGTAATAAGGCCTAAGAAGGGAAAACATTTATGTAAAAATATATAGATGGATTTTTGAAAAGAATGATATTTAAAGCCCTGTAGATAAAAAGCAAAGGGACATGAAGAAATACTGTTCGTAAACAGACATGTGGGAAATGTTCAACCTCAATGCCAACAGCAAGTGAAATTTTTAAAATAGAGATTTTTTTTCTCTCTACCAAATTAACAAAAATGTAAATAAAATACTTCAGGACTGATAAGGGTAAGGCACAGCAGGCATCCCTGCCTGGGCTTTCCTGGCACCCCTATAATTTGGCAGTTTGGCAGTATGTATCAAACATGAAAATATTCAGGTCATTTAGGAGTTGACTCAAATGAAATAATCCTTCACGCAGAAATAAACAAAGGTAATCATTTTAGTACGAAAAATTAGAATCAATGTAAATATAAACCAATTCAATAATTTGTCCCCATATATTGTACATTAAAAAAAATTTTTTTACGATTCCAGTCAGTTTTTCAAAGCTACGCAAAGACTATGTGAAATTACTGCAATATTTGCAAAATCATCTGTTAATAAGGTTATGGATTTTTTAAAAGCACCTTCCTGGTGTTTTCCATATTTTGTAAACATGTATATATATTTTTAATGCAAAAATGAAATATTAAAGACATTTTAAAGAAAATGTATATAATCCTGATTTTCCATGTTTTACTTGCTAATCATGTTGAGAGTATGTAGGTTTAGGTTATTTGAAAAATATCTTGCCTTGCTATAGGAGGCAGCTGGCTTTGAAGAAAGAACCAAATGAAGAGAGCTTCCTGAGTTCTGATTCCTGTCTCTACTGACCTTAGATCTGAATTCTATTTCCTTTCTCTTTTTTCATCCATAAAATCTGTAATTGGACTAGGATCTCTTGCAGTTTTAAAATACAGATAAACAGAATCTGTTCAGAAAAGGGAAGAAGCTGTACTTTGTCTTACAGCTATAGCTATTTATTAAGGACTTCTAAGTGGCTAACTAAATTAATAGCCAGAAAATATCTTCGAGGACATCAGGACCTTTCTCCTTACTTAGAGAAAAATAGAGTCTAAGAAACATGCTTTTGTTTAATTATCATTAATTATTAATGATAATTATGCTGTTAATAAACTATAACACATCCTCAGTTTAGTGATTAACTGTAATCTTTAAAAATAGTAGGTAGTAGGGTACCTCAGTTCAGCAACCGACTCTTGATTTTGGCTCAGGTCATCATCTCACGGGTTCCTGAAATAAGGTACTGCTGATAGCTCAGAGCCTGTTTGGGATTCTCTTTCTCTGTCCTCCCCCATGCACATGTGTGCACCCTTGCTCAAAATAAATAAATAAAACTTTTTTTTAAAAGGTCTTAAAAATAGTAGGTAAAAAATTAATTATGTTTCCCAATAATTTTCATTATTATTTTGGAAATATGCTCTGTTAGGAAAATCATTGCTATGTAATGAAATCTTTTTATGTATCGGTGTTAATTCAGGGCACAAGTTGCCCTTGTTTAATCCATGCTTACTGCCTCCTCTTCCCTCACCTATATAATATATAAAGAAAGTTAATTGAATGGAAAAGTGATCCAGTTTTCTGCACATTCATTCAAAGAATAAGTGTATTGAAATTGTAATTTAGTTTGGATTATGTTATCAGATCCTCGGAAACACTATAATATATAAACAGAAAAGATTACTCCATGTTAAAATTATGACACAATAGGATGTCGTTTCATGAACCAGATTTTTTACACATTTTTTTTTTTTTTGGTCTTGTGCTAGATTGTATGGTTCTCTAAATTTCTGTCTTCTGGGGACTGAAAATGTAGTACTTGAAAATTTTTCATGTAAAGATATTGGTAGAAAATAAATTTGTTTTGTAAGTAGGAAACGTGTCAATATTGTTATTTTTATAAGAAACGTATTATTATGCTTAGGAAATTTTGCCCTACATTTTTCATTTTTTTTAAATTTATTTTGAGATAGAAAGGGCATGTGCATGAGTGGCGGAGGGACAGAGAGAGGAAGAGAGAGAATCCCAAGCAGGCTCCACACTGTCAGTGCAGAGCCCAGTGTGTCCTCGATCTCACAAACTGTGAGATCATGACCTGTGCTGAAATCAAGAGTTGGATGCTTAACTGACTCAGCCACCCAGGCGCCCCTTTGCCCTTATTTTTAAAAGTAGTTTGCATTGTGGAGATTTTCTATAATTTTCAAATGAATTTAAGTGGAAATATATATGATCTATATCACTAATAATAAATGGCTTAGATAAAATTTTTTAGTTCTGATGAGCTTAAAGAGAAAAGTTTTTACAGCTTATTTTGTATCTATAACGTATGGAAGTATAATTATATAATAAGGCTCTAGTAAAAGTCTGCATATTTGGAATATCTGCAGCTTTGTGATTGTATGTATAAAGAATTTCAAAGGGAATTTATGTGAAACAGAATTCACTTACACCTGGCTGTATAAAAAGTGCTCTCACTAACAAGATCACTAGATTAATTTTACGGGATTTGGGGATATATTTCTAGCTAATTATTAGTGAACTAGATCTTTTTTTAGTTAAATTGCTTTATGGCATAGTAGGTAAGTAAAGATTTGGTTCTAAATTAATACTAGGGATTAAATTTATGTTAATTATTGTAAAGAGAAAAGACTGTCTAAAATTTTTGTTAGACCACAGTGGTGGAATTAGAAAGAAAAACACTCCTGTCTGTGTGTATTTGCTTTAGAAATAAGTCTGTCTCCTATAATTCAGTCCAGCATCTGCAGTCTTCATCATCATCATATTATCATTTCCATGTCATAAAATTAATGAGCAGTTATTTGAAAATTTGAAACATAGGTAGCCATTTTAACCAGTTTTTAAACGTAGAAATGGTCCCTTGTAAATTGTGGTTTCTACACCCACCTCATGCAAGGAGCTTTCCCCAGTTTACTTCATTCATTTGACAACTTTGAGCTTCATTCCTGTGTTATTTTTTTCCTTACAACTGCTCTTGCAATTTGTCATAAAAACGTGTGTTTATATTGGTTGTGTGTTTCCAAATAAGTTTATGCATTTAGTAAGAATTAGGACTTCAGTTTTCTTTAACATGGCGATGCATCAATATCTATGGGAGAGTTATATACATTTTATTTCAGAACCATTTATTTTATTGACTGATAATCTTTGAAGTGTTATTAACAGTGTTACTGTTTTTTCCTCCATCTTGATAGCTACACTCTACCTCACAGAACATCAACCTGGGACCATCTGGAAATCCTCAGTAAGTTTAATTTGTTTCAAAAATCCTCTAACTGAATTCTAGGAAGACCTGTCTTGTGAATGTGCAGATATACATAATTATATCAGTTTAACTAGAACCCAATAAAATACAATAACCATAGTTATGGTGAATATAATGCTATCATATGCTTTGCTTATCTATTTTACTGTTCTAGCTTTCCATTGCTGTAACAGAGTTCTGAGGATTTTGTAAATCCACAGATTATTAATTTGGTTCTGCTGTTTTGCCATTGTCATTTTTCTGGTGTGTGTGTGTGTGTGTGTGTGTGTGTGTGTGTGTGTGTGTGTAAAATCAGAAGACTGTATTTCTCAGGGGATCTTAAGTCGTCCTGGGAGGGACTTGGAGGGGCTCTGACAGAAGTATCCATGCAGGTCTAACACATATTCTCACTGGTGCTCAGTGTTTATTGGTGCAGCCCTGGTTGTCAGCCAGCTTGTTCCAGAGGAGTCATGATGGACGTTACCATAGTAAAGTCTATTGAACTTGTTCTAACCAGTTTCTCCCACAGTGCCATATTTTTTTGAGCACGGGGAAAACATTTTGAGGAACACCAGGAATGGCAAATGTAGATTTGAGTATTAGATCTTGATTTTGAGTATCAACTCCAGCAGTTCATTAGAAGTGAATGCCTAGATTGCTGAATACATAGGATTCCAGGGCCACTTCTTGGCTCAGTTTGAGGAGTGTCCTGACAGATTAATGATACCTGCCATGGTTTGGAGAAAGAGTATAATGTTTCTATCCTTACTTGTAATTATTCTTCAGTTTCATTGGATTAATTCTGAAGTAGTGTAGCTTTTCTCCCAAGGCATTATGCTTCCCTCACTCTTTTGGTCCTCTTAGAGAGTGAGTAAAGACAGATAAAAAGTGGCCCAAGGATTGGGTCCTGAGAGACATCAGCATTGTAGTAAGGTCAGGGAGGAACCAGTAAAGGAGAAAAAAAAAAAAAAAGTTAGTAAAATAGGAGAAAAACTGGGAATGTGATGTCTCAAAAGCAGGTGAAGAAAGTGTGTCAAGGGGGGAGTAATTAACTATGTTAATGTTTCTGGTAAAGCAGGTAAGTGTTGAGAATTGACCATTGGGTTTGATAAATCATTGGCGACCTTTGTAAGCTGTTTCAGTGGTGTAATGGGTACAAACCCTGATAGGAAAGAGTTCAGGAGAGGACAGTGGGAATAGACAATGAATTTAAACCTCTTACTTGAAGAATTTTACTGCAAAGGAAAGCAAAGAATTGGAGTGGTAGCTGGAAGGGAGGTTTAGTTTTGAGCATGCTTTCCTGTCATCATACACTGAGTTGTTCAGGCAGCACAGAAACAAACTCGCTTTCAGCTAGGGTTCATCACCAGTAGTTAACAGTGGTGCCTTGGGTACGGCCTCAGTTAGCCTATTTACTATGTTTGAAAAATTTGCATGATTTTTTGCTATTTGTTTAAAAAAATTATTTCAGTATCTCAACATATCAGTAAAGAACAAAATAGTCCAAAGAGCAGATTCTTGAAGAAGAAAAACACCTGAGCTTAGTTAAGTATTTATTTCCCTAATCTTTACCTGTTATTATTTAACCTAGGCCTGGTGCTATTCTAATGTTTGAATTGGCCATTTATTTTGATAGTAAATTAAAGGAAATTTAAACTCTAAATGGAGTCATTATCTTCTCCTGAGTCCAATTTAAGATTCAGGCCGTGTTGAAGGAAACCTCTTTCCTGGGTGCTTACGCTCTGCTTTCTGTTGCCATGTGCTTTTGTCTACCTGTAACCAATATTGTTTTTATCTGACAAGTTAATGTAAATAAAAGGACAAAATTAGTATTCTCTTTGATCTCTGTACTCCTGGATTTTCTGCATTGCCATCTATGAGAATAAGCGGAGAGGTCTTTTATCTGTAATGTATGATAAGTGATATATGTGCAAAATCTGTATGTGTCAGAAAAATTGCCAAACTAGATAGTCCTTGGGATAAATTACTAATTTATATAGTTATTCAGTTTCCTCATTAACAACACTGGTGAGGTTTATGGTTAACAAAATTGGTTTAAAGAGAAGCTACATTGAGTTCAAACAATATATAGATATAGATAAATGCTTTTCTCACAAAAAGACCATGATGGAAGTCTTTCTTAAGCAGAACTTAACAAGGCATTAAGAAGGTTATAAAATGTCTTATCAGAAAGTAGATATTACTTCTATTATTACCTATTTTATATTCAAGATGAGGTATATTACCAGTGTGAAAGCTGGAGTCATCATGCTAGAATGTTGTGCCCAGCATTTACTTATTAAAGAGTGAGGTACTAAGAAATGTTTAAAAGTTAACATCTTTCCAATTTCTAGGAGGCTAATTTTTGTCATTGTTCATTTATTTCAGTGCTAAACCAACAGACTTTGATTTCTTAAAAGTTATTGGAAAAGGCAGCTTTGGCAAGGTAAGAGTTTTTATTTTTCCATACAATAAATAAATACTTAAGGAATGCATGCATTATATATTCCAGGCCACGGTGCTTGTTGGTATGCAGGATATGGAGTTATGATGTTTTCCCTACCTTCAAAGTACTTAAGGAGATAAGACATCTACTCAAATTTTAACATAAAATTCATTTGTTCAACAAATATTTATTGAGCACCTATGATGTGCCAAGCACCATACTGGCTTTTGGTTAGATAGTACTGAACAAAACTGACATAGTCACTACCTTTATGATGCTTAGAACCTAGTAGGAGAAGTAACCAATTAAAAATATGCAGTCAGGGCACCTGGGTGGCTGAGTCGGTTAAGTGTCCAACTCTCTTGGTTTTGGCTCAGGTCATGATCCCATGGTTGGGGAGTTCGAGCCCCATATCAGGCTCTGTACTGACAGCATGGAGCCTGCTTGGGATTCTCTCTCTCTCTCCCTCTCTCTGTCCCTCTGTGTGCGTGTGCTCTGTCTCTGTCAAAATAAGCTTTAAAAAAACAGTCAAATAATTGAAAGTAATGGGACTGTGAAGTAAATGAAGACTAGAAGACAATAGGCAGTGGCGGGAAAATTCCTATTTAGATGGGTCAAGGATGGCTTTTTACTTTTTATTTTTTTTAATGTTTATTTTTGAGAGAGGGAGAGAAAGTGTGCAGGGGAGGGGCAGAGAGAGAGAGGAAGAGAGAGAGAGAGAGAGAGAGAGAGAGAGAGAGAGAGAGAGAGAATCTCAAGCAGACTCAGTGCTGACATCGCAGGGCTCAAACCCATGAACTGTGAGATCATGACCTGACCTGAAATCAAGTCAGACACTTAACCTACTGAGCGACGCAGGAACCCCAAGGATGGCTTCTTTAAAGGGATGCTGTTTAAGCTGAAGCAGGAAAGACATAAATGAGCAGCTATGAAAATAACAATTGAGGAAGGAAAGGGATGTGTGAAAACCCTGCTGCTCCTCACACAGTGTCAGATGAATCATATAACTTGACCATGTAGCCAAACCAAGGAAGGAGAATCTACTTTAAGGCCAGAAGCATCATAGATGGAGTTACCAGAATCATAAGATATATTTAATTGCTTTTTTGCATTATACTTCAATCTGCAGTGAAAATAAATATGCATGTGTTTAATTATAGGTTGCTACATTCCTAGCTTTCAGTATCTCTAGTTTGTTTTCTGAGTTCCCTAGATACCAGAAACTGTGACCATACAATTAAATCCATGTGTGTTTATTAGTTCAGCACATATATTGACCACCCACTACATGCTGGACATTGTGCTAGTATAGCAACAGAAAGTTAGAAAGGGATAGTGCACGCAAAGTGCTCCCTCACAGTCTGTTGGGATGTTTGAGATAATCTGTCATTAAAAACAAAAAGCATTCTTTTTTAGATCTAGATAATGATGTTTAGATCTAGAGTCTACCAGGAATTGGTTCTCACATATAGTATGAAGTTGTAGGGTCAGAGTTCATTTTTTACCCTATTGATATCCATCTGGTCCCACACAATTTATTGAAAAGACTGTTCTTTCCCCACTGATCTACAGGGTAACCTTCATCATTTATACGGTGTCCATATATGCATGCATCTGCTTCTAGATTTTATGTTTTATATTTCTGTTTTGAGTTTTTCTGTTTTGTTCTGTTAGTCTGTGTCGTTTGATATCCAACAAAACAAGGCCTCCCTTGTTTTTCTTCAAGAGTCTTAGCCCTTTGCATGTATTTTTAATTAGCATACCAATTTCCACAAAATTTGCATGCCAATTTCCACAAATTCTGGATTTTGATTGGGATTGCACTGAATCTAGAACAATTTGGGAAGAATTGTCATTTTTACATTATTTAGTCTTCCAATCCATTAACCGTGGTATATCCCTTTCTTAATTTTTAGTTCTTTAATTTTTTTCAATAATGTTTTATAATGTCCTATAGAGTTTTTATATATCTTTAATTGGATTTGTTCCTATGTGTTTCATTTCTAAATGCTGTTGAAAACTGGTGTTAATTATTGAAGCTGAATATATGCATTACCTGTGTGACACATTGGTTTTACTTCTAGCTATATATCCTTCTAGCTATTTATCTTTCTAGCTATATATCCAACAGATATGCATGCACATACACACTAATATGGAATATGGAAAGGAATATGTCATAATATTCATGGCATTGTTATTCATAAACAATCTAAATGTCGGTCAATTAGAGTGGATTAAATTGTGTAATGCAGTTTTTCACAGAACAAATAATCATAAAATTTGTAAGCCACAAAAGACCCCGAATAGCCAACGTAATTTTGAAAAAGAAAAAACAAAACCAGAGGTATCACAATCCCAGATTTCAAGATATTCTACAAACCTGTAGTCATCAAGACAGTATGGTAGTGGTACAAAAATAAACACATAGATCATTGGAACAGAACAGGGAACCCAGAAATAAACCCACAATTATATAGTCAATTAACGTTCAACAAAGGAGGCAAGAATATGCACTGGGAGAAAGTCTCTTCAACAAATGATGCTTGGAAAACTACATGCAAAAAGATGAAACTGGACCACAGTTCTTACAACACACACAAAAATAAACTCAAAATGGATTAAGGACCTAACTGTGAGACCTGAAACCATAAAAATTCCCGGGGCGCCTGGGTGGCGCAGTCGGTTGAGCGTCCGACTTCAGCCAGGTCACGAACTCGCGGTCCGTGAGTTCGAGCCCCGCGTCGGGCTCTGGGCTGATGGCTCGGAGCCTGGAGCCTGTTTCCGATTCTGTGTCTCCCTCTCTCTCTGCCCCTCCCCTGTTCATGCTCTGTCTCTCTCTGTCCCAAAATAAAATAAATAAAAAACGTTGAAAAAAAAAATTCTAGAAGAGCGCACAGGCAGCAATTTCTCTGACATCGGCCAGAAAAACTTTTTTCTAGATATGTCTCCTGAAGCAAGGAAAACAAAAGTAAAAATAAGCTATTGAGACCACATCAAAATAAAAAGTTTCTGCACAGCTAAGGAGATAATCAATAAAACAAAAAGACAGCCTACTGAATGAAAGAAGATATTTGCAAATGACATATTTGATACAGGGTTAATATCCAACCTAGAAGGGAACTTCTGCAACTCAACACCAAAAAAAACAAATAGCCCAATTGAAAATCAGCAGAAGACATGACCAGACGTTTCTCCAAAGAGGACACACAGATGGCCAACAGACACAAAAAGATGCTCAACATCATTCATCATCAGGGAAATGCAAATCAAAAGTACAATGAGATATCACCTTACAACTGTCAGAATGGCTAAAATCAAAAACACAAGAAACAAGTGTTGGGAAGGATGTGGAGAAAAAGGAGGCCTTGTGCACTGTTGGTAGGAATGCAAACTGGTGTGGCCACTGGAAAACAGTATGGAGGTTCCTCAAAAAATTAAAAATAGAACTGTGTGATCCAGTAATTCTACCACTGGGTATGTACCCAAAGTATTAAAAAACACTAATTTGAAAATATATATTCACCCTTATGTTTCAAGCAGCATTGCTTTCAATAGCCAAATTATGGAAACATCCCAAGTGTCCATTAATAGATGAATGGATAAAGAAGATGTGGTTTGTATTATATATACAATGGGATATCACCGAGCTATGAAAAAAAATGAAATCTTGCCATTTACAACAACATGGGAACATCTAGAGAGTATAATGCTAAGTGAAATAGGTCAGTCAGAGAAAGACAAATACCATATGATTTCATTCATATATGGAATTTAAGAAATAAAAATAAAAGAGACAAACCAAGAAATAGACTCTTAACTATAGAGAACAAAGTGATAGTTACGGGGGGGGGGGTGACTTGGTGGGGGGGAATGTGTGAAGTAGGTGAAAGGGATTAAGAATATACTTACTGTTAAAAAAAAAGTACATTTATCATAATGAGCAGTGAGTAATATATAGAGTTGTTGAATAACTGTATTATACACCTAAAACTAATATAACACTGTATGTTAACTATATTAGAATTAAATTTTTTTAAATTGTATAATGCATTATTCTGCACAGTAAAAAACAAAAATTATGCTACGTGACACAACATGAATGCATATTACATTATTTAGAATGAAAGAAGTCACAGACAACTTTATATGATTCTAATTACATAAAACCCAAAAAAAGACAAAACTTAATCTGTGTTACTACAAATTGCGATAGTTGAGGAAGACAGGGATAAGTAGTTTCTGAAATCAGGGGAAAGGTGAGGCTTCAAGCTACTGATAATGTTTTATTTTTATTTTTATTTTTTTATTTCTTTTTAAAAGTTTTATTTAAATTTCAGTTAGTTAAGGGGCGCCTGGGTGGCGCAGTCGGTTGAGCGTCCGACTTCAGCCAGGTCACGATCTCGCGGTCCGTGAGTTCGAGCCCCGCGTCGGGCTCTGGGCTGATGGCTCAGAGCCTGGAGCCTGTTTCTGATTCTGTGTCTCCCTCTCTCTCTGCCCCTCCCCCGTTCATGCTCTGTCTCTCTCTGTCCCAAAAATAAATAAACGTTGAAAAAAAAATTAAAAAAAAAAATTTCAGTTAGTTAATATTCAGTGTAATATATCAGCTTCAGGTGTGCAACTTGGTGATTCAGTATTTATATACAATTCCTGGTGCTCATCACAAGTGCACTCTTTAATCCCCATCACCCATTTAACCCATCCCCCCATCCACCTCCCCTCTGATAACCATCAGTTTCTTCTCTATAGTTAAGAATCTGTTTCTTGGCTTGCCAATCCCTATGATTGTTTATTTTGTTTCTTAAATTCCACATATGAATGAATGAAATACAGACTTTGTCTTTCTCCGACTTACTTCGCTCAGCATAATGTGCTCTAGCTCCATTCATGTCATTGCAAATGGCAAGATTTCATTCATTTTATGGCTGAATAATATTCCATTGTGTATATATACCACGTCTTCTTTATCTATTCATCAGTCAGTGGACATTTAGGCTTTTTCTATGATTTGGATATATTACATAATGCTGCTGTAAACATCTTATGTAAGGGTGCAGGTTTGCCTTCGAATTAGTATTTTTGTATTTTTTGGGTAAATACAAAAATAGACACATAGATCAATGGAATAGAAAACCCAGAAATGAACCCACAACTGTATGATAATGTTTTATTTTTTGACCTGGATAGTGGTTACACAGTGTGACTTCATTTTGTAGTAATTTACTGAGCTGTAATGATTTGTGAGTTTTTTTTATATATATGTTATGTTTAACAAAAATTAAAAGTCTTATAAAATGGTTAGAAGCCAATAAAATACAATAAAACAAATTAAAGAATACATAAAAAGGAAAAGTAAACAAATACAAATCCACGGTGTGTCTGAAAAGTAGAAAAAATATATGATAGACTAAAATAAATAATGGCAACCTAAAATTTATTACAAACTCTTGTCCACTGAGTGGTCTTGGTTCCATTTTCATTTTCCCAGTTTGTTTCTTAACAGTTCTCCAATCTACCAGTCTATTGAAAAAATACTTAGCTCTTTTAAGGGAATCAGTATCCCTTGATTGCCACATTTGAATTATTTTCTCTTAATATACTTGAAGATGAACCAATCAAAATAGAGAAGGAAAGGTCAGGCTGGGAGGTGGGAGGTGTTGAGAAAAGGAAAAATTTAAGAAAGGAAAGATGTTCAGTAGAGTCAAATATTGTAGCAAACAAAAGAATGGAAAATGGGAGAAATGGCCAACAGTTGAGCACAAGACATTTTTACCTTGAAGATGTTTTGAGTCTACTTTGATTAAAAACATTTTTTTAAATTAATAGGCTTTATTTTTAGAACAGTTCAGATTTACAGAAAAGATGAATATAGAGAAAATACAGGAAATTCAGAGAATTCCCAAACTATCCTCCATTCCACACAATTTCCCTATTGTGAATATCTTACATTAACATGGTATATTTGTTCCAAATATTCAGCCAATATGGATGCATATTATTAACTAATGTCCACTGTTCATTTAGATTTCCTTACTTTTTACCTAATGGCCTGTTTTTGTTTCAGGATCTCACCCACAATACCACATTACATTAAGTTGTCATGTCTCCTTAAGCTTCTCTTAGCTGTGACTGTTTCTTAGACTTTCCTTGTTTTTGAGGACCTTGATGGTTTTGAGAAGTACTAGTTAGGTATATTGTAAGATTGGAATTTGTCTGGTACTTTACTCATGATTAGTCTGGGGTTATAAGTTTTAGCAAGGTTAACAACACCGGGACTAGAATATGAGGCCCAGCAGTGTCCCTACTTGCTGTGTCAGATAATCTCAAAACGCTTTGGAACGTACCCTGTTTAATAGTTACACAGCTTGCTGGGCATCTTGAATCCCTTAAAATTATTTGTAAAATCCTAAGTCTGTTAACTTTTTTTTCTGGAGCAAAAGCCTCTAAGTTGCTTCACATCTTTGAAAGTGCATGCAACCTGCCCATTATAAAAACTCGGCTATACAGGGTGCTTCTTCTTCTGAATGTTCCTGAATTTGAGACTTGTATTAAAACCTAAATGCTCAAACAGAAATGCACTTTGATCATATAGAAACCATTTCCTTCTCCTTTTTTTAAAAAAATATATTCATGAAGTTTATAGCCTTAGTATTTTCACTCTTTAGGACTCAGGGCTGGTGCTTGCACGCGTGGGCACACACACACACACACACACACACACACACACACACACACGAGGATCTCAAGCAGTTTAGATTTGGGGACTTAAACTGAGTAAAAATCTCAAACTTTGGCACATTAAGTGACAAAGAAATGGTATCTGGCTATTCAAGTGATAAATATTTTTTTTGTAAAATATCTAAAGAGAAGTGAAATAGAAATAAATTCAGTACTTTTCAGTTTTCGAAACTAAAACATACAATCTAGGTCCCTTGTAGACTTTTTTTGTACATAATTTAAGTACGAATTTATTGACAAATGAATTATTTCTATCAAAATACTGAAATTTCTAATAGTATGCACAATCTTTACAACAGGTTCTTCTTGCAAAACGGAAACTGGATGGAAAATTTTATGCTGTCAAAGTGTTACAGAAAAAAATAGTTCTCAACAGAAAAGAGGTAAAGTAGAATAGCATTTTTTTCTCCTAAATCCATTTTCTCAAATAACAAATGTTTTCTGGCATATAATACTTTTTTCTTTTTTTTTTTTTTAACAGCAAAAACATATCATGGCTGAACGTAATGTGCTTTTGAAAAATGTGAAACATCCATTTTTGGTTGGATTACATTATTCTTTCCAAACAACTGAAAAGCTTTATTTTGTTCTGGATTTTGTTAATGGAGGGGAGGTGAGTTTTATAATTAGTTTTCTTTCTTTTTTTTTTTTTTTGTATGTTTTTATTTATTTAAGCAATCTCTACACCCAACGTGGTGCTCGAACTCATGACCCTGAGATCAAGAGTCTAATGCTCTACTGACCCAGCCAGCCAGGTGCCCTTATGATTGGTATTCTTATGTTGATAATGTTTAGAAAAAGTAGAAGGAAGTCATAGTTTTTATTCACTTATCAGTTTTTGGAAGGATAGGCCAGCATTAACACTATTATGTTCAAGATTCTGGCTAATAGGCACAAAGCAAGCTAATGAAGAATTGTAAACAAAGCTCTTTTCTTAAGCAGTTTATGGTGTAGGTGGAAGATTCATAAAAGAGCCTTGGTTTGAATCTGCAGACTTCACAGATACTATAGCAAGAATAATATACTGAAATGTTAACAATAAAACATGATTTGTATTTAGATAATTATTGTCTCCACAGTTGCGTTTAAAGATTAGCCTGTCATTTTCTAAAATGTGCAAACTATAATCAGATGAGATGATCCTCTAATAAAGAGTTCTGTGGTGAAGTCAGTGGAAAATATTTCATGTTCTATCCCATTGGCAATTACCAATATGTTTCTTGGTGACTCACAATATGTTTCAGCATGTTAAAGACTTTGAGTTCTGCCTTAAACAAAGCAAAGATTTCTTTGAAAATATTTTCTTACCATGTAGTTCCTTTTTGTTTGAACCAAATCTATTAATTATATTCCCCAAAACTCTGAATCAGAGGGATATTGAAATATATTTTGGGAAATGCTACTATCATGATAATAATTACAGTAATAGCTAACATGCATCAAGTGTACTTGATGTGCCCAGCACTCTGGCTCTTTGTATGTATTATTTTCACAACAATTCTGTTATATAAGATAAAGAAACTGAGGCACAGAGAAGCTAGTAACTTGCTCAGGTCATGTGTTCAGTAAGTATTAGAGCCAGGAATTAAACTCAGGCAGTGTGATTCCAGGATTTAGGCAGCTGACAGTCCCGTTCCTCTGTTGCTCAGCCCCCATGCCTTTGTAATTAGTTTGCTCTCTGACCTATGAATGTCTCTAAAAATTATTCCGGTAGGTAGTGTCATATCTTTACAAAGGGTCTTTGATCCCCTAGTCCCAGAACAGAAAGAGAGGAAAATAATTATTTCAGCCTTGCTGTAGTACACTTAGCTGTAGAATAAAGGAATTAGAAGAAAGACTGTCTATTCTGCAAACCTGAAAGATGGTCAGACACACCTAGATCATTTTGGGTTTTGTTTTGTGTGTGTGTGTGTGTGTGTGTGTGTGTGTGTGTGTGTGTGTGTGTGTTTAAAGATTGTATTTTTAAGTAATCTCTGCACCCAACGTGGGGCTCGAACTCACAACCCCAAGATCAAGCATCATGCACTCTACTGATTGAGTCAGCCAGGTGCCCTACCCCTATATCATTTTGGGGGAAGATCATAAAACAGTCATTATTCAACAATCATTATTCAACCACCTACATCTATGACAGAAGTGCTGAATGCCTCCTCAGTGTAGAAGCAAGACTATGAAGGTTGAAGGTTTTAAGGTTGTCATTTTATTTTGTGTGTACATGAGTGCTAACATATATTGAGAATTTATTGAGGGCCTGGCACTTTGTAATTATTTTACCTGCATTATTTGAATTAGTCAATATAATTGTTTTAGATATACACTCTTCTACCCATTTTATATATAAGGAAACTAAGGCTCAGAGAAGTTAAGTAACTTTTTCAGTGTCATCATGTGTAAGTGTCAGGTCCTGGATTTAATTAACCTAGACCTCAGTACCACTCTGTGTATTTGAAATGTCATGCAAGGCGTTAAATGCAGATCCTCTTGCAAGCTTCCTGTTTTGTCCGTGGTTTCTTCATGCTGTTTTAGGACCTTGCTTCTGAGCTCTTTTTACCCAGTCATCACTCATAAACTGAGTGGCAAAGGTGGAAAGAGGTAGGATTGTGTTCTAAAAAATAGACTTGGCTAGGATAATGAGGAATGAAAAGAATGGAATAGAATATTGGGGTTGGTGGAGGAGGCGTTGAAAGGGCAGTAGTAGGTAGAATAGCAGTAAAGACAAGGAGAACAGATAGAGGTATGAAGAGTATAATTTCATTATGGGTTTCCTGTTGTTATTACTAGTGTTGTCCCCTGATTCTCATACTTAACATTTTAACCTTGATGTGTGATACTTACTTTTGCATGCTACTTCACATCTGTTTTGGAGCCAGGTAGAGTATAAAGAAGTAAGTTTTATGATACGAGGCATATAAACAAGCCTTCCTGAGCCTCAGCTTCCTCATTAATTTTCTACCTCAAAATAGTTGGGTGGATTTAAATAATACAAGCATATAAAGTCCTTAGCATGCTGCCTTTGATTTAGTAAATAGTGTTAGCTATCATTAGTGAATGGTCAGTTTTTCATTTGGGGTAATTTTCATTACTATTATATTAGATGTGATCAGATCAATATAGCATATTATAATAGTATAAGCCACAGCTAACAAAGGCAGTAATAGGGCTAAATAGGAGGGAGTGTTCCAGAAATAATTAAAGGATAACAGCAGAAGAATTTATTTATTAGTTAGAGACAGAGGCTGAGGGTAAAGGAGCAGTCTAGGTAAATCCCAGGCCAGCATCCACTTATCTACTGTGTCAGGATCTGGTATAACTGATCTTCACCATAACCTTTCAGAAGAGGTTAAGAAAAATTTGGGGACAATTTTTGTTAAGTCAGAGAAGTGGAACGAATTGCACACAAAAGGAGAAAATTTGAATCCAGGTCTGATCAGCTATAAAACCTGTACCTTGTTGCCTTCCATGGCTTAGAGAGCTGGATAGAAAGTGATGTCATTAAAAGAGTAGAATACCACAGTGGCAGTTAAGTTTGTAAAAGAAGACAAGGGGCTCTGTTCTAGACAAGTTGAGTTTGTTGGCTTGTGAAATAGTCAAGAAAGAACAGCAGGCAGCAGGTCTTTGTAGAAGAAGCCCTAAGCAGAGGTCTAGGTGGGATATGGCCATATGAAAGACCTCAGTGTTGAGGGGGTTAGTTAAAAACACTGGAATGGACTAGGTCACCCGGGCAGGGTGGGTATCCAGAGGAAGGATGACTGTGAAGAGACCGAGGACAAAAACCTTGTTATCCCTGCAGAGTAAAGGGGCAGAAAGGAGCAGAGATGGAACTTTCCAAGGAAGGAGACCTAAGGCGAGATCATTGTTTTAAGAGCCAGGGAACTTAGAGGAAGGACCTAGGACAAACTTCACCCAGGCAGGTAACCTAAGGAGTAAAAGGGCAGATTGTAAGTAAGACATAAGTTAAGGATTCAGAAGTGTAAGAAGTGAACTGGAGAGTCCAGCTGCTGCTCAGTTCCCACCATTTGCTACCACATTGGAATTTAGGCTTAATGTTGCAGAGTTTCCTTCTCTCCCCCACCCCCCCACCCCCAGAAGAAACCAGAACTATGAGTTTTTATCCCCCAAAAATTTCTCCCGTTTTTAAATGTTACCAGTTAATTGAGATTTTTCTAAAAACAGTATTTGGCTCAAACAAATGAGATCTGTGGGTTATATTTGGTCTGCCTGCCGCTTGTTTTCAATCTCTGAATAGGGTTTGATTTTTTTTTTTTTTTTTCCCAAATGAAAGCACAGTTAAGAAAGGTCTAGTGAGATAACCACATGGCTATGGTCTTTGTTGATAATCTTTTCCAGAGTGATAAGGACACTGATGCATTGAAGATTGAGGAGTAAATGAGAGATGAGCAAGTTAGCAAGGGTAAAGAAAGATGCATGGTTCAAGAGAGAATAATTGCTAGGTGGGGGACACACAAGGGAGAGTCACAGTTCTGGGCTTTGGGGCATTTTTATCTCATGTTCAGAATAACAAAAATCCTATTTTTATGTTTATAGGATATGTTTGTTTCACCTTATGTGTGAATGATCTTAATATCTTTCTTTTTCCCCCATTTTACAGCTGTTTTTCCACTTACAGAGAGAACGGTCCTTTCCCGAACACAGAGCTAGGTTTTATGCTGCTGAAATTGCCAGTGCATTGGGTTACTTGCACTCCATCAAAATAGTGTACAGGTAAATTTTAATGTATTTCTTGTAAAAATGTCATTTTATTTATTTCAGTTAATATTTAGTTTTGCTTTCCTTTTAATTTAATAGGGACTTGAAACCAGAAAATATTCTTCTGGATTCAGTAGTAAGTATTTTAAAAATCTACTGATTCTCAATTTTATTCTCATTTATGCTTAGTGGAAAAAAATCTATCTCAAAAGCTTTACACTGCATGATTCCATTTACATAACATTCTCAAAATGACAAAACTGTAGACATGGAAAGCAGATTAATGGTTGTAAAGTGACAGGGACAGTGGGAAAAGCACAGTGAAAAGATAAAGGGGTAGCATGAGTGAGTTCTTTTGATCCTTTGAGGTGTTGGACAGTTCTTTGTCTTGATTGTGGTGATAGTTACACAAATCTGCACACCTCTATTGCATAGAACCACACATACCCAAATGCATGTAAAAAACCCAAAACTGGGTAAAATTGGCAATCTGGTTAACAGTATTCTACCAATGTCAGTTTCCTGATTTTGATATTTTACTGCAGTTATATAAGATATCAGCATTGGTGAAGGGTATACAAAACTCTTTGTAATATTTTTGCAATTTCCTGTGTGTCTACAATTATTTTAAAGTGAAATGGTTTTAAAAATTGTGAATTTATGCCCATGCACTGTTTTATCTTACTGCCCCTGTATTTGTCAGGGACATGTTGTCTTAACAGATTTTGGGCTTTGTAAAGAAGGAATTGCTATTTCTGACACGACAACAACATTTTGTGGGACACCAGAGGTAAGAAATATGTCTCATTTGTCATTTATATAATCATGTTTAAAATGCAAAAATGAATCACAAATTGCATATATAATATTTGAAATCAGAAAAGTAGAATATTTTCTGCTTTCTACTGAAGTAGAATTTCAGCTTCCAGCCACTTGGAAATATATGATAATCATCCCTTCAGAACATTTAAAGTTTACTGATAGTATTTTTAATTATGATTGCGAGCTACCACAGATAACCCAACAAAGATATAAATTATGCTTATAATGTTAAAAGTTTACCATATCCTTTATTTAAAAAAATCACAAATCAGTAATGAAAAAGTCCTAAAGTAATGGTAATGTTTACACCATTCTAAATGTACTAACAGCCATTGAATTATACTAAGTGTTCATTTAACAGAAGAGAGTAAAGTAGTGGATATGAAAGGAAAAAATTGCAAGTCAGAATTAATCAGAACATCTCACTCTCTAATCATGTTAGCTAGCAGAAAATGTATCCTTCTATTTGAGACAATAATAATAATCCTTACAAGCTATGTTAAAGCCTTGTTATTCTCACTACACACACACACACACACACACACACACACACACACACACGTATGTTTAGTTTATTTTAAACTGTCCTAATTTTAATGTATTTATAGTTATCTTAGATGCCAGTAGTATTTCATCTTTATCATAGAGTAGTTGCGAATATTGTGTTGCAATGTGTGATAAAATGGCTCATGAGTCTTTTAATCAAGATCAGAAAAAATTTTTTAACTTAAAAGTGAGAGTACTTTGAAATGTCTTTTTCTTTTCTTCCTTCCTTCCTTCCTTCCTTCCTTCCTTCCTTCCTTCCTTCCTTTTCTTCCTTTTCTTCCTTTTCTTCCTTTCTCTGTCACCCTAACTCTTGTGTATATTTGTAATCATTCTGTTTCAGTTTGTGTATGAAAAAACCTTTTTTTTTGTGAATGTGTGTTGATTTCATAGGTAACAAAATCTTTAAGTCCTATAATTTTTAGAAAGGAAACAGAAGTTTTTTTGGTCATCTAAATCTAAATGTAATCAGAAATTATTAAACCCTTTTTATATATTTTGCCATATCTTTGGATCACATTAGAAAGAAGGCTTAAGAAATTATTTCCTCATTTCATATGGGAACAGAAAATATATGTCTTGGAATCTAGAATTCAAATTCACCATTTTATATGTGTGAAATTGTGATGAGTTTAAATGTTTCACAAATTAAAATGTGCATAACCATCTAATCACAACTTTTCTAAATAATTATATTAGAGAATTGCTATTTGTAATTCTCTAGTAAAAATTATAGAATTCTTTTTTCTTTAACTAAAGGGAAAAACATTATATTTGCTACATTAAAAATTCTTGTTTAAAGAGAAACAATTACAAGTAATGACTAGAGGAATTTCTAAAATAAATTTCTTGTGAAAGACTCCCTGCCCCTCCAGCCCAATATCTAGTTTACATAGTGTTACAGATTTCTACATTTGTTCTCATCTTCTGTTTGCCTTAATTGCATCACAGTTTATGGAGGAAAGTACTTGAATATGTGTATTTTGAAAAATGTCCCAGATGATTCTGAAGAGTATTATCACCTTGGAACCACTGATACAGGATGAGAATACCTAGCCAATTAAAAATCTAGATGATAGGTTTTTAGTGTCATAGTAACATCTTAAATTTGTTAAATTTCTTAATTATTCCTAAATTTTACCATGAGTTGTGTATCAAGTTGCTCTAATATTTAATGTTTTCCATAGTACCTTGCTCCTGAAGTAATCAGAAAACAGCCCTATGACAACACTGTAGATTGGTGGTGCCTTGGTGCTGTTCTCTATGAAATGCTGTATGGATTGGTATGTATTTCTACTCTTTCATTATTATTCCAGTATATTTTAATTCTTTGAGTTTTCGCTCTCATTTTAGTAATCTGGAGGACTCTTAGTTAACACTAATAGAGCAATAGTAACCTGGTTAAACAAATCCAAAATCACATTAGGGATATGCACACACACACCAAAAAACTTTTGCTTTGTTACTGGTCTTTTAATGTCATTTTTTCTGTTGTACTAATCAGGTGTTCTCATCCCACTTGGATTTTTTAGAAGTAGATACTAGTTACAACATTAATATTATCCACTTTATTTTTTTTTTAATATTATCCACTTTCATTCAATTTACCCCAGTCATCATTCTGCCCAATTTCAAAAAGATGGGAAGAAAAATATTTTTGTATTTATCAGAAGATAATATCTTTCGGGTTTTGCCTTGTGTTTTATTTTTATAGGATATAATACACTGGTGCTCCACTTTTTTCACCATTGGGAACTTCCTCTTGCCTTTACCATAAACAGCATGTTTGGAAGATTTTATTGAAAAAAAAAGGGATGTTCACTATGAAATCAATTGCCCTGGTTTTTATTAATTAAAGACCCATAAGACCAACCAGAGCTTCTGATTAACATGTGTAAAGTTGTTCTACTGTATTGATTAATATCATTCCAACCAAAGCAAACAATTTAGGCAGTCAGTTTACATATTCTTACAGGAACAACACATGTTTTTCTTTAGGCTTTTTGAGATTTTTAGAATAGTTTCTAGAGTCCTTTTGTGGTCCCCTGAGTGTCCAGCAACCTCATGCTGGGAACTGTGCACTCATCTCCTATGCTGCTGCCCACACAAAGCTAAATAATACCATCAGCTGAGACCTGAGCTGGGGCTTGGTTTTTTTGTTTGTTTCACTTGTTTTGTGTGGGCTTTTCCCCCCCACTGAAAACTGGGGAGCTCTTAGTGTAATCTTAACACATAAGGCACATGTTAGAACATTTGTCTTATGTTGCAAATTTTGAATGATAGATTCCTATGACAACCAACACTGTCTCTTCTTTGCCCTTGCTTATTAAAAGAGTCGATTTCCTGGTTATGCTAGTGACTTGGAATACCTGATACACCTTACTTTCTTTAACTGCTGGATATTTGCCATCCTGTTATCTCTGAATCTTTCAAATTTCTTTAGAGGACCATGAAAATGTAAAATATTATCCTTGTATGTAAAATGCTGTTGCCTCAAAAGGGAACATTTGAAACATATATTTCATAAATGAGACTTTATTTAAAAATGAAGTTCAAGGGTGACCCAGTTAAGCATCTGACTCTTGATTTCAGGTCAGGTCATGATCTCATGGTGGTGAGACTGAGGCCTTATGTGGCGCTCCATACTGAATGTGGAGCCTGCTTGGGATTCTCTCTCTCTGCTCCTCCCCAGCTCACTTGCATGCTCTCACTCTCTCTTTCTCTCAAACCTTTAAAAGATTTTTTTTAAATAGAAAAATGAAAAAATGAATTTCAGTTTTAAAAAGTAAAAATGCGGGGTGCCTGGGTGGTGCAGTCGGTTGAGCGTCCGACCTCAGCTCAGGTCGCGATCTTGCGGTCCGTGGGTTCGAGCCCCACGTCGGGCTCTGGGCTGATGGCTGTGTCTCCTCCTCTCTCTGCCCCTCCCCCCTTCATGCTCTGTCTCTCTCTGTCTCAAAAATAAATGAACATTAAAAAAAAGAATTTAAAAAGTAAAAATGTTACGGGGTGCCTGAGTGGCTTAATCAGTTAAGTGTCCGACTTCAGCTCGGGTCATGATCTTACAGCTTATGGGTTCGAGCCCCATGTCGGGCTCTGTGCTGTCAGCTCAGAGCCCTGGAGCTGCTTTGGACTCTGTGTCTCCCTCTCTCTCTGCCCCTCCCCCCACTGGTGCTCTGTCTCTCTCTCAAAAATAAATAAAAGTGACAAGCCTATAGCTCCCTTAACTTTAAAAATTATTTTTAGTTTAAAACTTAACTGCATGATTAGTTAATCCTCATGTGGAAGCTCTACAGGTCTTTAAGCTGTAGCAATAGAATTGTAATTCTGCACAGTACACCCATAATACTGCCATTACCGCAAGTACTTAGGAAGGAGCACTATCTTCAGGTCTTCTCTCCTAGCAATCTCTGTTTTAATTAGTTTATTCTGAAGTCTCAAGAAATTATTTAATGTTTGATCTGTGTGGAATCTCTGCAATAATTCTTCCATTATGCTTCTGATGAGGTTGGTGGTTTTCTGTCAGATACTATTATGCAGTTTACACCTGTCTGCAGGGTGTTCCTAAACATTTCAGTGGCCACATAGTGGGCTCTACATGATGCTGGCTTTAAAAATTTTTTTTAACATTTATTTATTTTTGAGAGACAGAGCGTGAGCGGGGAGGGGCAGAGAGAGAGGGAGACACAGAATGCGAAGCAGGCTCCATCCAGTCTCTGAGCTGTCAGCACAGAGCCCGGCATGGGGCTTGAACTCATGAACCATGAGATCGTGACCTGAGCCGAAATCAGACGCCCACCCAACTCTTGATTTTGGTTCAGGTCATGGTCTCACGGTTCATGAGAACGAGCCCCACATCTGGTTCCCTGCTGACAGTGCGGAGCCTGCTTGGGATTTTCTCTCTCTCCCTCTCCCTCTCCCTCTCCCTCTCCCTCTCCCTCTCCCTCTCCCTCTCCCTCTCCCTCTCCCTCTCCCTCTCCCTCTCCCTCTCCCTCTCCCTCTCCCTCTCCCTCTCCCTCTCCCTCCCTCTCCCTCTCCCTCCCTCTCCCTCTCCCTCCCCCCTCCCCTCCCTTCCCCTCCCCTCCCTCCCTCCTTCTCTGCCCCTCCCCTGCTCTCTCTCTCTCTCTCTCTCTCTCTCTCTCTCTAAAAATAAACTTAAAAAAATAAAAACCAACCTCTTTGCATTGGAGACTATGCTGCAGATGTACACGTGCCCACAGAAACCTTTGCATTTCTGCAGCTGTCCAGACCCAGGCTGATTCCTGTAGATCAAGGCTGAATCCAATTCTCTGAACCTCATTTTGGTATAGTTCAATTAACACTAACTTCTGGGGCACCTGGGTGGCTTAGTTGGTTAAGTGTCCAACTTCGGCTCAGATCACGATCCCATGATTTGTGAGTTTGAGCCCTGCTTAGAGCCCTGTGTCAGGCTCTTCACTGGCATTGCAGAGCCTGCTTCAGATTCTCTCTCTCTCTGCCCTGCCTGGCTCACACTCTCTCTCTAAAAAATAAACATAAAAAAAAAAAAAAAAAAAACACTGGGTGCTTGAGTGGCTCAGTCGTTTAAATGTCTGACTTATGCTCAGGTCATGATCTCATTGTGGGTTCAAGCCCCGCATGGATCTCTGTGCTGACAGTGTGGAGCCTGCTTGGGATTCTCTCTCTCTCCTCTCTCTGCCCCTCCCCTGCACGCACACGCACATGTGCACACACATACACTCTCTCTCTCTCAAAATGAATAAACTTTAAAAATAAAATAAACTTTAAAAATAAACTTTAAAAATAAAATAATAATTTAAAAAAAAAACTAACTTTTTTTTCCTTTTTTTTCCCAGCCTCCTTTTTATTGCCGAGATGTAGCTGAAATGTATGACAATATTCTTCACAAGCCCCTAAGTTTGAGGCCAGGAGTGAGCCTCACAGCCTGGTCCATTCTGGAAGAACTCCTAGAGAAAGACAGGCAAAATCGACTCGGTGCCAAAGAAGACTTTGTATGTACATCCTTCCCAGTACCACTTTATTTAAGCTTATTTGAGCCCTGAAGAAAAATTCTTATTTTATGTGGCATTTAATGGGATGAATGTAACTCTTCAATAACACCATGAAAAAAAAGCACATGTGTCCCAGCAGTTTTTACCATGTTTATATGGTGTGAAGCACTTGCATGTATGTTTTTTTGTTTGATCTTTATGACCGTTTGAGCCTCTCTGCTTCACCCCTCACATCCTGCTTTCACACCCTATATAAATTTTTTTTTAATTTTGAGAGCACACGTGGGGAGAGTGGTGGAGAGAGAGAGAGAGAGAGAGAGAGAGAGAGAGAGAGAGAATCTTAAGCCAGCTCCACGCTCAGCGTGGAGCCCAATGTAGGGCTCAATACCATGAACCCTGAGCTGAAATTGGGAGTCGGACTCTCAGCCAACTGAGCCACCCAGACACCCCTCATACCCTATTATATATTTTTTTCATTTATAAGAATTTCCCCTCCCTTTTTAAAAAATGTGTGGCATGAATTTTGTGATTACCTAAACTTTTAAATCATTTTATTGAAACAGAATTTATAAGTGGCTCCTGTCTGCATGAGGTAATGCCTTTTGCCTTGAACTAACATTAAATAACTTTTTTTCCTGAGAATTTGGTGGCACCTCTCTGAGGTAATCATAGAATCTACAGGTTTGGTGGGTCTTTTTTGGTTTTTTGGTTTTTTTTAAATTAGGGCAGTTAGGGGCACCCGGCTGACTCAGTTGGTGTAGCATGTGACTCTTGATCTTGAGGTTGTGGGTTTGAGCCCCACCTTGGGTGTAGAGATTACTTAAAAATAAAAAATCTTTTTAAAAAATTAGTGTAAATTAAATTGCTTATGTAGCTACTGGTGTTATGTTGGTGTGTCAACATGGACTTTTAAACTCAACTTTCTCACAAATTCTTGGGGATTCTTTTATCAGTCCTGAACTTGAGCTGTGAATAACAAACTTGTCTGCTGGAGCTTTTCCTTTCCCACACTCCCCAGTACGTAGCTCTGTCAACAGTTTTCTGCCTAGCTTGGATTCATTCCATAGTCCATTGGTTTTATTCAGTCTTTCTAATACTTCACATCTTCTTGCCCCTTGGGCCTTTTATGGAATTCGCTGCCAGAAATCACAACCCTGGATGAATCCACTTGTCATCTTCTGGGCTGCTAAACAGTGCTGAAGAAGGCTGTCCCACTGGGCATATTGGAAGCACTATGAAGTTTAGTCATTAATCTCCTTTGTGCTTCATCGCTGCTTGGTAATGTTCCTGTGTTTCTCTAGCTGCTTCTCCTGCTGTCTGTATTAATGATTTCAGACCTTCTCTCCAAATTTCCAGACTCCTTTTCTTCACTTTTAGCAGATGATCTTGCCTTCTATTTTATAGGGAAAGTAGAATCAGCAGAGTGGAACTAACTCAGCCTCGCTGTCAGATTTGAAGACCTGCTCACTCCTGCTTGCTGTCATTTCCTTCTTCCTAATGTAGTGGACAAGGCCAGTTTGTACATCTGCACTGGATCCTGACTTCTTGCAGGGAACCCTGTGCATGCTATTTTTCTGCACAGATAACTGCTTCCTTTTGTTAGAGTGCATTCCAAGCAATAATGAGACATTATCAAATCTCTTGCTTCTTAAACTGAAAACCCTCAACCATGCTGGCCTGCCAGGTAATAACTTTTTCCCTTCATAAAAGTTTCTGTGTTGATTTTTTTCTTTCCCAGCCTCTTCTCATTTCTCAATTTACCAAAAATAGCTACTAGAATTGCTAAATCCCTCTATTCCTCAACTTGCCTTCTCAGCAGTATTAAACTTCCAACACTCTTTCTTGTTCCATAGGCTTCTGCAAGAGCCCACAGTCATCTCATTCTGTATTTCCAGGCCCTCCTCCGTAATGTCCTGTGTAAGCCACTTTCTTCAACCTGATGGTTAAATGTTGTGGTTCCTTGTGGTTGGCCTAAACCCCCTTTTCTTCTTCTGTGTTCTCTTTCTGGACAGTCTCAGTTGGCCCAGTGGCTTTGGTTATCTCTGTGTTTTCATCTCACACGTTTATAACTTCAGTCCAGACCTCTCTTCTTAACTCTGGACTCATAATACTTACATGTTCAGCACCAGTCTTTGGATTTCTGGTTAGTACCTTAAACACAGCATATTCAAAACTGCTGAACTCCTGCCATCTTCCTTTTGTGTGCCTCAGGTCAGAAATATGAGTCATTCTCTACTTCTCTCTCTTCCTTCCATATTCAACCAACAGCCAGATCCTGTTGCATTTGCCTCCTAAATCTTTCCTATAGCTATACACTCTTCTACTTGACTGTGACTACACTTTTCCTACCTTTTTCAACTTTTTTTTTTAATTTAATTTAATTTTTTTTATTTTATTTTATTTTTTTTCCAACGTTTATTTATTTTTGGGACAGAGAGAGACAGAGCTTGAACGGGGGAGGGGCAGAGAGAGAGGGAGACACAGAATCGGAAACAGGCTCCAGGCTCCGAGCCATCAGCCCAGAGCCTGACGCGGGGCTCCAACTCACGGACCGCGAGATCGTGACCTGGCTGAAGTCGGACGCTTAACCGACTGCGCCACCCAGGCGCCCCTTAATTTTATTTTTAAGTAATCTTTCCATCCAGCTTGAGCCCCAAACCCACAACCCCGAGATCAAGAGTTGCACACTCCACCAACTGAGCCAGGTACCCTTACCATTTTCAACTTTTTTTTTGCCACAACAGTAGCTCTGTTTCCTTAATCTGGCCATGGCTTTCCAGTCCATTTCCCTATTACATTCAAGTCTTAAAAAAAACAAACCGGAAATCCCTTATATTTGTGACATTCCCGTATCTAAAAATACCCTGATGGCTTTTCGTAATCCTAGGATAAAATTCAAAATTCTTAATGTAATTCTTTAACCAGTATGATATGTCAGTTTACCTCTTAGGCTTCACCTTGTGTGACAGTCCCAATCCTTCCCTGTATTTTAAGTTTATTTATTTATTTTGAGAGAGAGCATGCACATGCATGCACGTACAAGCAGGGGAGGGACTGAGAGAGGAAGAGGGAGAATCCCAAGCAGTCTCTGTGCTGTCAGTTTAGAGCCCGATGTGGGGCTCAAACTCACGAATCATGAGATTTTGTCCTGAGCTGAAACCAGGAGTCAGACACTTAGCCGACTGAATCACCCAGGTGCCCCTTGGCTCGTTTTCTTCATCAAACTAACCTCTTTGCCACATGAGGGCCTTCATATTCTGCCTGGAATGTTCTCCCCATCATTTTTTATCTAATTTTTATCATCTTTCAGACTTCTGATCAAACATTACTTAGTCTCCAAGATGTCTTTTTAAACCCACCAAACTAGGTTGGATCCTACTTTATACACTTCTGTGTCCCCTTGCAGGGAAAATAACTGGAATAAATACTGTGCCATCTTTTGATAATACTAACCCAGAATAGAATTTTTTTTTTTTTTTTTTTTTTTGGTAAAATAGCTCATCCCCTTGATTTTACCTCTGCCCCACTGTGTAAAAAACTTTTTGCCTAACTTCTTTTTTACCTCTGCCATTCAGACAATAATTATAGTTCTTTGTAGCTATGTAGTACCTTATTCTTTTCATACCTCTTTTATTTCCATATTTTCCATTGGTCCTTAAAGCAACCTGTGAGGTATCTCTATTTTACCTATGAAGAAACTCTTACTGTGAAGAGGATATAACTTAAGTTGGTCATTCCAAGTAACTGTCTTTCCTGTTTTGCTCTGGCAGTCTCTCCCCTATGCCATTTTGCTACATGAATAACATAAACATGTACCTAAAAAGAATTAGTGAGGGACAAAGTGGTAATGGTTTGCCTTCATATAATTCTTCAGTGAGTACTTAATTATATTTTTCAACATTATAAAAAATATATGTATTTTCTTTAACATTCTAGCTTGAAATTCAGAATCATCCTTTTTTTGAATCACTCAGCTGGACTGATCTTGTACAAAAGAAGATTCCACCACCATTTAATCCTAATGTGGTAAGTATATATCCAAATCTTGCTTTCTAAAATAGTAAAATGGAATAAATAAATAAATAAATAAATAAATAAATAAATAAATAAATAAATAGTGAAATGTAGAACTATATAGCTCATCATAACTTTGGCAATAGATCTCAAAATCTCATGTGAATGAAATTGAATCAGTACCTTAAATACTTTAAAAATCTGTTTCTCAGCATTTTCTAGTATACTGATAACTTCAAGATGACCAATAAGATTATAGCTACATTGCATTGGTAAAAGTATCTCCTAGCACAGCAATTATGAAATGTTTCTTTGGAGCATGTATAAGAAAGGGATGAGTTCATTAGATTAAAAAAGATGCAAATTGGGGCACCTGGGTGGCTCAGTCTGTTAAAGCTCCAGCTCTTGATTTTGGCTCAGGTCATAATCTTAGGGTCATGGGATTGAGCCCCACATCCACGTTCAGTGTGGAACCACCTTAAGATTCTCTCTCTGTCCTTTTGCTCCTCTCCCCTGCCTCATGTTCTCTCTCTCTCTATTAAAAAAAATAATAAATAAATAAAAAAATAAAAAAAAAGCATACCTCTAGATTTAGAGAGGATTGTGCTTTAAATAATTCTTTTTTAATTTTAAGTAACATTAATGCATCTTTTTTCTACATTGATATAAAACTAGGCACAGGCAAACATTAATGGTAATGTAAATTGTCATATCCCTTTTTGGAAAATAAAATTTTCATGTTAGCTTGACTTGGTAAATCAGCTGACAGAAAAAATTTACATAAACATAATTTTTTTTAAAGCTGAAAGCTACATTGAAGATTAAGTTGGAAATTTGGGGAAATAAATATAGAACAATAGGGAATTTTTTAATTATCCATAGTAGACCAATAATATTACTAAACTATTGATAGCTATATATATAGGCATATATACTTTTATGATACTTTTATGCATCACAGTATGAAGTTTATTCCCCATACTGCCAGGTTACTGCCATTACTGTCCTCCTTATTATACATGATTTATAAATGAAGAAATAAAAGTCAGAGATGCCACATAGCTGATTTGAAAAGTAGCAGAGCAAGGATTCAAATCTGTGCCTTATTCCAAAGTCACTATTCTTTCTATGCTTTCTTGTGCTTGAGTGTCTAATTAAGTAAATGATAATAATAAATACAGAAATAAGGGTGCACCTGGGTGGCTCAGTACGTTGAGCATCTGACTCTGGTTCATGTCATGATCTCCCATGAGTTTGAGGCCCACATCGGACTTGCTGCTGTCAGCGCAGAGCCTGCTTTGGATCCTCTATCCCCCTCTCTCTCTGCCCCTCCCCCGCTGTTTCCCTCCCTCCCACCTACCCCCCCCCAAATATTTTTTTAAATGAGCAGACACTTAGAAAATTCTTATAATGCTAAATAAAAACATGGCAATTATGGGGTGCCTGGGTGGAATTCTTTCTTCCTCTCTCTTTGCCCCTACCCAACTTGTGCTCTCTCTCTCAAAATAAATAAACTTAAAAAAAATGGCAGTTATAATTTTTGTGACTTACGATTATAGCAGTAAAAATAACACATAAGGACTGGAAGAGAATATAATATAAACCAAGATTAATTTGGGTTTGCAGGGTCACGGGTGAACTTGTGTTTCTTTTATTTAAAGTTTTTTGGTGTTGCGAAATTCATGAAAGACTTTTTAGTAGATTAGTGCAGGATAAGGAAAATACTTTAGGAAAGTATTATTTAGTCTACTCAGATTTTGTTAAATGTTTGTTTCAATGCATTGCTCATGGCTGTTAATATTTAGTAGGTGTGATATTGTACACCTATTAACAGAACATTTATAGATTGCCTCATTTCATTTAGCTTATCCAGAAGTGACTGTTTTAGAAGTAAGGACAGACTCCATTAAGGACAGTTTTGTCCCTAATTTCTAGAGTTTGCAGTAAGAACCTAGGGCCTTTAAGAATTATTTTCTTTTTGGGGCGCCTGGGTGGCGCAGTCAGTTAAGCGTCCGACTTCAGCCAGGTCACGATCTCACGGTCCGTGAGTTCGAGCCCCGCATCAGGCTCTGGGCTGATGGCTCGGAGCCTGGAGCCTGCTTCCGATTCTGTGTCTCCCTCTCTCTCTGCCCCTCCCCCATTCATGCTCTGTCTCTCTCTGTCCCATAAATAAATAAATAAATAAATAAATAAATAAATAAATAAATAAAAAAGAATTATTTTCTTTTTATTTTTACATTGAAAGTCTTACTGACTTTAGTTATCTTCAAATAAATAGGTCATCAGGCACATTGAAGAGTTGAGTTAGGTACTCCTAAGCAATACTGGAAATGGAAACAATGTAGACTTCAGAGTTAGATACCTCAGTTGGGATTCCTGCCTTTTTATGACTAATTAAACTTTTTTAAAGCAAGATCCACAACCAAGAAGCCACAGGGGGGGGAATTGTAAATTTGGCCACATTAAATCTAGAAAGGTCTACATGAAAAAAAAAAAATGCAGACAACAAACTGGAGAAAATTTCTTTAACACATAAAGCATTCTTGTAAGTCAATGAGAAAAAAGACCAATTACCAATAGAAACATGAACAAAAGACACAAAATACACAGTTACAGAAGAATAAATACAGCTTTTAAATATATGAAAAGAGTTCAAACTCAGGTTACCATTTTTCACTTAACAGATTAACAAAGATCAGAAAGCTAGAGTATGATTAAGTAGATGTTCTTAATACTTGCATCCTTTTTTTTTTTTAACATTGACAGCAATTCTTTGAAATAGTTCTGCTATTTTCCATGTAATACAGATGAGTTAACTTAGTCACAGAAATGGTTAATAGTTTGCCCAGAGTTTAAAATTGAAGAACTAGGGGCGTCTGGGTGGCTCAGTTGGTTAAGCCTCTGACTCTTGATTTTGGCTCAGGTAGGTCATGATACTTAGCCCCTCATCCAGTTCTGTGCAGATGGCACGGAGCCTGCTTGGGATTCTCTCTCTCCCTCTCTCTCTTCCCCTTTCCCGCTTGTGCATGCACACACACACATGCTTGCTCATGCGCGCTCTCTCAAAATAAACATTTTTTAAAAATAAAATAAAGTTGAAGAACTAGAATTTGAGCTCAGGCTCTTTGAAGACAAAACCTCCCTAACTCTTAACATAAGCAATACAGTATTATCCCTGTTACTGCTAGCCAACCCATAACGGCATTCACAAAATACCTATAAAATCAAGTAGAAGCATATTTGCCATCATTTACTGAACACCTTCTACATGTCAGATTCTGGGAATTTTATGTATTCACACATCAGATCCTCACAAAAACCTTAACAGGTGGGTGGTACTATTTTTACTTTACAGAAGCAGAAATGAGCTCACAGAGAGGTATTTTATATAAAAAATTATAGCTAGCAAATTTCATAGCCAGAATTCAAACCTTAGTCTTATTCCAGAGCCCATACTTCTTAGAATAACAAGTAAGGATTTGACATTTTTTATATGTACCTAAATTCAGTTTCTTCCTCTTCAGTGGGGGAATTTCTCATATTGAGGGATCTAGTATTCTGGGTTTCCCTTGTCTCTGCTCCACTGTTTGTAGACCTACCTGCCAGACTAACTATATCCTTAGCTTAAAATATCTTCTCTGGATCCTTGTCTTTTACCTCAGTTAGACTTGATGACTTGGACATGCTAAGGATTCCCACCCCTTAAAGCAGAGGTAATCTAGAGATTCAGGGATGAGCTCTAAGAGTGAGTCACCTGAATTTGTATCTCAACTTTTATCTGCAAATACATTGGAAGCGGAGAGTCCATTAGGTTGTATCAAATTTGTAAAGGAAGATTAAGAACCGCTGCCATCGAGCAGCTGCCATGCTTTACTTCCCAGGTTCTTGGCCACTTCAGGCCTCTAAAGCTAAGGTGTCACAGGCGAATGCTTAACGACCTCTGTAGCGCAAAGAGTGTTTAACTTGCACGGTTTTATTTACAACGCCTTCATTCTTTAAGCAAAAGGCTTTACCTACCCAGAGTTCAGAAACTGAGAGGCAAGCATTTTTCTGCAAGTTCAAGTGAAAAGTGCCATCTTGAAAACCTACTTGGGCTCCTTTTCTAAACTTAGAGGTGGTGATGGGTAGAGAGAAAGGGAGTCAGTTGGAGGGCCTGAGGTTCACATTGACTTAGGTAAGGACTCTGTTATGCTAGCCACCCTTGTCTCCCCACAGCTCCCAACAGAAAGAACTTTGTTAGGACAGATAACCTCACCTAAATAATAAACTCTGGAAAGGAAAAGCAGAAATTGCTTCGAAGAAGTGACGAAGTAGGAAGACATCTAAACTTGCCAGGAATAAATACACAAATTCGTGAAGGGGTTTTAATGAAAGACTAAATTAATGAAAACAGAAGCTAAGATGAGGGGCACCTGGGTGGCTCAGTCGGTTAAGCATCCAACTTGAGCTCAGGTCATGACCTCGTGGTTTGTGAGATCCAACCCCATGTCGGGCTCTGTGCTGACAGCTCAGAGCCTGGAGCCTGCTTCGGATTCTGTCTCCCTCTCTCTCTCTGCCCCTTCGCCATTCACACTGTCTCTCTTTCTCTCTCTCTCTCTCTCTCAAAAATATTTTTTAAAAAAAGCTAAGAGGAATAATAATATGCTTTTGATGTTTTAGGCGGGACCAGATGATATCAGGAACTTTGATGCAGCATTTACAGAAGAAACAGTTCCGTATTCTGTGTGTGTGTCTTCTGACTATTCTATAGTGAATGCCAGTGTACTGGAGGCAGATGATGCATTTGTCGGTTTCTCTTATGCACCTCCTTCAGAAGATTTATTTTTGTGAACAGTTTGCCATCCAGAAACCATTGAGGCGAATACAAGCCTACAGATGAGACTGAAACTCCTGTTTGTGTGAATATATTCAAATCTGTTTAACTAGTGCCTCATTTTTACATGTAATGTTAAATATGAAAAATGTATTTTCTGCTGTATGCAAGAAAATAGGGCATTTCAAAGAGCTAAGTTTTGGATTAAAATTTGTATTGTTGTTTATTAGCTTATTTTTAAACAAATTTTAAAAGCTATTGTTCTCAGCATTAACCTATTTTTAAAGAAAACTTTTTGCTAATGACTGTTTTTCCCCCTCAGTTTACACTAACATCTACCCAAGACAGACTATTTTGCAACAGCCTATTTCAGTTCAGTTAACATAAATTAATGCCTTTGTAACTCTCTACTTTGACCTTTGTTCTCAGATCAGAACTATGCAATTGGTATGTGGTTAAGAAGAAATCACATCTTTCCATGAGAAGTCGTTGGTTGACATAATCAGTTCTTCGTAGGATTAAAATGTAAAAGCATAGTTAACACATGGGCTGTGAGTTAACACTTGGAGTAAGTGTTCATTCTGCAGATCAAATTAAGAAATAACAAGGAGATCCTTTACTTTTGAAATACCAATTCAAATTTGCAAATTTTTTTTTTCTGTAAGAAAAGTAAAAGCTTAATAGTTAGAAGGTTTAAATATTCCCAAAGATCTGAAGGGTAATAAAATACTACTGGATTTTTTTTTTAGGTGGTGCCAAAAATGAATGTCTCTGTGTCATGTATTTATATTACAAATACATTCTATTTATGTTCTTTCTGGTCTTTTGATGTTATTGTTAAGTAGGCCTAAATCTCAGTATTTGCTTTTGCAGACAGCTGTGTAAAACTGTTTTTCTAATTGGTTAATAAGTGAAAAATATTGAGCTTTCTGGAGTTTTTACCTAATTGGGAATTAAAAAATAGAATAGTAAATTCTAGGTCAGTGTGAATATATATATTTCGCTACAATGTAACAAGTTAAAAATAATTCCAGCAGATGCAATGACAGTATCTTACTTGTCTTACAAAAAGTACAGGAAACTGACCTTAAAATCATACTAAAAACCAACTAACTGTGGACTTGTCACTATGAAGAGAATACAGAAAAACTAAAAAGAGTGCTTGTCTTGGAATTCTGCTTCTTAGAGTAGAGATTCTTCAAGTCATGTAGGAAACATTGTGAAAGTTTCGAGACCAACTTTAAAAGCTTAAGGAACAAGCATTCTTTCCATGTATTTCCTCTTGAGAAAAAAATCACAGAAGCATTTCACACCAATACCCTTTGGCTTAAAAACGTTCATCAAAATGGGGTGGGGGAGTGTGCTTTTGTTAGATTAATAATATTTGCATCCAATACACTGAATCTTACTTTAGAGGTAAGACTTTAATAGGGACACTGTAAATATTTGGTTTATTTGGCACTACTGTAAGTTCTGCTTTTACACAAAGCTCTTTGCTTATTATAAAGCAAAATAAAAACTGTAGTCTCCTGTATGATTTATTTTTTACTCAGCCACTCGTTAATTAAACTGCCAAAAATTAAAGTGCAATATTGTATATTTTTAAGAACAAATTTAAAATATTATGCTGATGTTTATTGGATACAAGAAATACAACTCTTACAGTAAAATAAAACTAGCAAAAAGATTAATAATCCTCTAATTCCTGTCATTATTTTAAATTAAATTTGTGATGGTTTATAAAAGTCATTACAAAAATGATTTGCATATGTGAGGAATAAAAGTATAAAACTTAAATATTTGGACACATAAAAATTAGATTATATGGATTATCATAGGCTGACATATTTAATATTCAGGGAACAAAACCTCTTCCAAGTTTCAAGTTTATTTTTTCTTTCATAGCATGCTAAGTCTTTTAGAAAAGAAGTGTGTGCCCTTTGAATAGTTGAACCATTTCATGGCTATTACCAAAATAAACTCAGAGGTCTAAATGAAGACTGCCTAACATTCTTCATGTTATCCATACCTCTTATTTTATTGCATATGGTACAGTGTGGAGCTTCCCAGCCATTGTTACATTATAGCACACACTGAAAATTACAAATTTTTGGCATACCTGAGGAGAGGTGCTAAATGATGCAGGTACTGGCAAGCAGGTTCTCTGTTCAAGATTTTTAAATTCCAAAATAATTTCTGAACTTAAGATATTTACAGAGAGAGCCAACAAACACTGTTTGGATTTAATTTTAGCAATGGTGAACATTTAAAAGGTGGTTTAAATATTTGAAAGATTTATTGTAAAATTTTATCACTATAAAAACCATTACCAGTGTCTTTTAGCATACTTGTTAACTAGTAATTATCCATAGGCATAATATTACAAAACTTTACATATTTTATGAGTCATTCTTTTGTACATCATACACTATGTGAAAAACAGGAGTGAGAATTACAGGAACGTTTTTGGTGATGTTTGAATGACTTTTTTCAATAAAGTGTTTTGAAATTAATAACTTAATTCCTCATTTATGTAGTTTGGAAATTAGGTCTGTTTTAAAAATGGGATTTCCTGCCACTTACCTTTAAATTTTTTTTTTCTTTTTTTTTTCAACGTTTATTTATTTTTGGGACAGAGAGAGACAGAGCATGAACGGGGGAGGGGCAGAGAGAGAGGGAGACACAGAATCGGAAACAGGCTCCAGGCTCCGAGCCATCAGCCCAGAGCCCGACGCGGGGCTCGAACTCACGGACTGCGAGATCGTGACCTGGCTGAAGTCGGACGCTTAACCGACTGCGCCACCCAGGCGCCCCCTGCCACTTACCTTTAAAGTCAGTGTTTACAATTCTGTGGATTTTTATAGATTATTCCATATCCCAAGGTCATTGTTCATTTATGTAGAACCCTAGAAATATGTAGATGAGTTTTAGGTGGCTTGAGTACGTTGAAATAATATGCCAACTTCTGTGTATAAATGAAATTGACTTGGGACAGGAAGTTGTGTTACATGGCTTTGTTCAGATGCCCAAAAGGATTCACTGCTGTAAAATGATTGGGCTTCTTCTCTGCCATTTTTGTTCTCCTTTACTCACCTCTAATTAAGAGAAATTGCTCTTGGGGCACCTGAGTGGCTCAGTTGATGGAGCATCCGACTCTTGATTTCAGCTCAGGTCATGATCCCCAGGGTCGTGGGATCGAGCCCCACATTGGGCTCCACACTGGGTGTGTGTAGCCTACTTAAGATTCTCTCTCTCTCTCTAAAAATAAAAAGAATTAATTTTGTTGTTGTTGTTTAAAGAAATTGCCTTCTAACTTCCCTGAAATCATTCCAATTGGGAATTTTTGTATCTTTATCATTTTTGGTGTCTTGGGAATATTGCATAATCATTCATTTGTAATCCTTTAAACATAGTCCTTAATAGTTAAAAGGACCACTATGCAAAAATATTTAATTTTGCTATTCCCTTACATCATGCCCATTTTTATAGAGGTAATTGAGAAAGAAATACAGCTGTCTCAAAATGTACCTTTTAAATAATTTACCCAAAGTCAAGAGAGTATAGTTTAAAAGCATATTACACAAAAAAAGCCTATGAGAAGTATAAATTCAGAGTGATATTTATAGCAGTGAAGTAGCTAATCAAAGGATCCTACAAACAAAAGGTTAATTTTACATATACTGAAAATGATGAATCATATGAATCTTAGTAACGTAAAACAAAAATTGCATCACTTTACATAACCTTCTCACTGGAAGAACCAGACACATTTGGTGATTTTACAAATCTTGTGCTCAAATGTAACATGGAAGTTTTTACTATAAATTCTCTTTTGCAGTAATATATCTCACAGATTTATCATTTTCTTCTAACATTTTTCAGCATTTTCATGTTATTAGGAAGCAGAGATTTGCACTTCAAGTTTAGGTAAGTTTCTGTGGGAAATTCCACAATGAGTTGTCAATATTTAAGTGTTACTGTGTTAACTTATGGATTCCAGTAGGCGGTAAAACAGACTTACCCAAATAGTCTAATTTGATCTCAGTGTGTTAGACGTTTTCAGTTCTTTCCAGATAGTAGTTAATATAGCTTTGCTTTGTTGAATTTTTCTCTTATATGTCAATGATAGTAATAATAGAAAAATTACAACCTACTTTGCTAATGATACAGTGATGTTGAACATTAACACTTACTTTAGATAGCCCTAGCTATATGCCTCAGTTGGGTGTCAAAAGCAGAGTTTTGTGTTTGTCAAAACTCATACGACTTGAATACTTAAGAGTTGTGTGTTTTGCTTCATATAAATTATACCTCAGTGAAAAATATTCAAAATAAAAACAGTTATATATGATAAAAAGTAAAATATAAGTAATCCAAAATGCTACCATCTTAAGTATTTGAGCCATTGTACCACATTACATGTGAAAGAATTCAGGAATTTGCAGCCAAAGAAAAACTAAAGGCAAAGAGGTGAAACTAGCACAACCTGAGGCATGTAAGCATATAAGAATGCACAACAGGGACTTCCAGTTTCCCCTGTAAAGTGCTTAGAAGCTGCCAAGTAAACTGAACAGACTGAATCATCAACTCTTCTTGGATACAGAAGAGAGAGGACACAGGGCAAACTGCTACCCCTAACACTGGGGAGATGGGTGAATATAGAGAATTGGAACTTACTGGAGCAGAGACTCAAACACTGCGGGAGCCAGTGCAGGAGTAAGAAAACCTGAACTAGATCTAACAAATTGCTGGAGGCTAAGTGTAGACCACTGAGACTTCAAAAGTCCAGGGGGACCCAGTCTTAGGGATCCCTACAGTTTTGTGAAATTGACCACCTAGCTTCTCACAAGAAATATCGGGGAAAAATTCTCTTGTGCTTCCAGCAGGAGGAGAAAAGGGACAATTTTCTCTCTTTTTTAAAGAATGCAAGCAAAGGAGGGCAAAGTGAGGGGGACAGAGGATCTGAAGCAGGCCCTGTGCTGACAGCAGTGAGCCCAATGTGAGGCTTGAACTCACAAACTGTGAGATGAAAACCTGAGCTGAAGTTGGACGCCCAACTGACTGAGCAACCCAGGTGCCCCAGGGACAATTTTCAAATATGCCAGGATATTCTGGTCTTCTAACTTTAGGAAAAACTAGTTAGTCAGAATGTCACCTGCAGGGGTTTTCTCAGAGTCTAACAGAGACTAATGTACAAGAAGGAAAGTACCAAACTTATAGTCAGTTCAACTCTTATGTGTAGGAGAAGGGACCCAAGTTCAGTCCACTCCACCCACCCTGTCCCACCTAATGAGGGAGAAAAAATCTAAGAAAGACACTTAAGTTTGTCCAGAGGCATAGGTTTACTAAAATAAGGACCTATCAAAAGGAGTATAGAACACTTCCCCTTCCACTATACCACATTGCCACATTTTAAAAGACCTATTTGTAGCACTTCCTTTTACCCACTACATCATATCTGGCTACCAAGAAAAATTACAAGGCATACTAAAAGGCAAAAAGCAAAACAAAACAAAACACCCCCACAAATTACAATTTGAACAGATACAGCATCAGAAACAGACATGGCAGGATGTTGGAATTATCAGACCATGAGTTTTAAAAAAATATGTTTAATATGTTTAGGGCCCAAATGGATAAAGTAAGAACAGATGGGTTATGTAAGCAAAGAGAAGGAAATCATAAGACTAAAGAGAAATGCTGGAGATTTAAACAACAAAAACTAACAAATGAGAAATACCTTTCATGAGCTTATTAGTATACTGGACATGGCTGAGGAAAGAATCTCTGAGCTTGAGGTTATTTCAGTAAAAATCTCCAAAGCTGAAAAGCAAAGAGAGCAAAGACTGAAGAAAACAGAACCATATCTAGGGACAGTGGGACAACTACAGAAGGTTTGTAATGTACATGTATAGAAATACCAGAGGGACAAGAAAGAGAAAGAAAAAATATTTGAAGTTATGACAGAATTTTCCCAAATTAATATCAGACACCAAACCATGGATTGAAGAAGTTCAGGATTACCAAGTAAGATAAATACCAAAAAATTATACTGAAGCATGTCATTTTCAAACTTCAGAAAATCAAAGATAATGAAAACAACCTGAAAGAAACTGGAGGAAAAACATTATAGAGGAACAAAGATAAGAATTACACCTGACTTGCGCCTAGGTGGCTCAGTTAAGTGTCCAACTCTTGATTTCAGCTCAGGTCATGATCTCACAATTTATAGGATCAAGCCCAAAGTCAGTCTGTGTGTTGACAGTGCAGAGCCTGCTTGTGATTCTCTCTCCCTCTCTCTCTGACCTTCACCCCTCCCCCTCTCTCAAAATAAATAAACATTTAAGGGAAAAAAAGAATTACACCTGATTTGTCGTCGGAAATCCTGCAAGCAAGAAGAATGGAGTGAAAGTGCTAAGAGAGGGGCACCTGCCAGGCTCAGTCAGTGGAGCATGCAACTTTTGATCTGTGGGCTGTGAGTTTGAGCCCCACATTGGGTGTAGATATTACTTAAAAGTAAAATCTTTTGGGGGCACCTGGGTGTTTCAGTCGTTTAAGTGTCCAACTCTTGATTTCAGCTCAGGTCATGATCTCACAGTTCATGGGATCAAGCTCTGCATTGGACTGTGCTAGCAGCACGAAACCTGCTTCAGATCCTCTGTCTCCCTCTCTCTCTCTCTCTCTGCCCCTCCCCTGCTCATTCTCTGTCAAAAATAAACAAACTTTAAAAAATAAAAAAATTTTTAAAAGATGGGGGTGCCTGGGTGGCTCAGTCAGTTGAGCATCCAACTTCAGCTCAGGTCATGATCTCGTGGTTCATGAGTTTGAGCCCCACACTGGGCTCACTGCTGTCAGAGCCTGCTTTGGATTCTCTGTTTCCCCTTCTTTCTTGGCCCCTCCCCCGCTTGCTCTCTCTCTCTCTCTCTCTCTCTCTCTCTCTTTCAAAAATAAACATTTTTAGGAGGAGCCAAGATGGCGGAACAGCATGGAAGTTTTTGTGTGTCTCGCATCCATGAATTACAGCCAGACCAACACTAAACCATCCTGCACACCTAGAAAACTGATCTGAGGATTAACACAACAGTCTGCACAACCTGAAGCACAAAATTCAGCAGGTATGCAGTGTGGAGAGGTGAACTTGGGGAGAGAGAACCTGTGGAGGGCAGGGAGCTGCTTTTGCCTGAGGAGAGAGGATGGAGATGGGGGTGGGGGTAGAATATGGGAAAAGCACCCCTCCCCAAAAGCAGCTGGAGAGAAAGTAGAAAATTGAAAATAGCCACAGGGACTGAAAAAAGGAGAAACAAAAAGGGAGAGGGTTTAAATTCCATTAAGACTGTAAATGGGGAGCACAGAGAGTCTGCAACTCCAGAGCTCGATACCTGATGGTGGTCTGGTGGGAAGGGTGAATCCCCAGGAGTAGAGTGGGGACAGTGAGGTTCTCAGGCCACACGGAGAGAAGCAGTTCCACTGCTGGAAAGACATTTGGTAGAGGCTGTGAGGCCACCTGGGCCCAGCAGACCCCAGAGAAAAGCCACATTTGCTGGTGCTGGAACAAGGTCGTTGGGGGTGAAGGCTGGTGCCAGATGTGTGTTGTGATTCTCCATAATCCCTGAGGCACTGCTGCTACACTGTCTCGTGAACTTTTTCTAGGGCAGGCTGGTACCTGGCCACAGTTTCTGGGCATCGGCAGCAGCACGGTCCCACAAGCATTCCTGGGTGCGAATGACACCCAGCCATTGCTCTGTGAGACCCTCCGCAGAGGACTGGAGTGGATCAAAGTCGCAGTCCTCAGGAGGGGGGGGGGGAGGGGGCCTGGGAAGGCAGCCACATCTGAGACAAAACTCAGGAGGGAGGTGCTGCCTGGGGCTTGGTCACTGACAGTGTGGAAGCAGGGAGTGGACAGAAGCCAAAAATGAAGGACAGGTGCGTGATTGTTGATGGGGAGAACAGAGTTCTGAAACTAGAGACTGAGTAGCTGGGTGATACCATTTTCACTGCTCCTGCTCATGCACATATGCACCTACAAGCGCCACAACAATCCACCCCAGGAGGCTAGCAGAGCCATCTAGTGGAGAACAGAGCCATTACACTAAGCCCCACCCAACTGGGCCAACCTTGCTCTTCAAGAACACAAGTCTCACCACCTGTTTAGTTTATGGGCTATAAAGTACTTCATAGTTTGACTCCTAGGGGAAAATGAAGTAATTTCAGTCATATTTCAGTCTGTTAGCTGGTCCAACTATTCAATTTTCTTTTTTTATTTTTATTTTTATTTTTATTAAAAATATTTTAGGGGCGCCTGGGTGGCACAGTCGGTTAAGCGTCCGACTTCAGCCAGGTCACGATCTCGCGGTCTGTGAGTTCGAGCCCCGCGTCGGGCTCTGGGCTGATGGCTCAGAGCCTGGAGCCTGTTTCTGATTCTGTGTCTCCCTCTCTCTCTGCCCCTCCCCCGTTCATGCTCTGTCTCTGTCCCAAAAATAAATAAATGCTGAAAAAAAATTTTTTTTAAATATTTTTAATTTTTTTCTACTATATTTTTTCTGCTATATATTTTTCTACTATATTTTGTGTAAATTTTTTCAAATTCTATTTTACTTCCATCATTTAATTTTAGTCTACTTCAGTGTATTCATTTTTTCAAGTTTTCAAATGATTTCCTTTTTTTCTTCTTTTTCCCCTTTTTTTCTCTATCAAGCCACTTTCAACACCCAGACCAAAACACACCTAGGAACTAGCACCATTTATTTTATTTATTTTGTGTGCGTGTGTTTTTTATTTTTTAATTTTAATATTTTTTAACTTTTAGTATTTTTAAATTGTAATTTTTTCTACCTCATTAATTCCTTTTCTCCCTTCAAAATGATGAAATGAAGGAATTCACCCCAAAAGAAAGAGCAGGAAGAAACGACAGCCAGGTACTTAACCAACACAGATACAAGCAAGATGTCTGAACCAGAATTTAGAATCATGATAATAAGAATATTAGCTGGAGTCAAAATTAGATTAGACTCCTTTCTGTGGAGATAAAAGAAGTAAAAGCTAGTCAGGATAAAATAAAAAGTGCTATAACTGAGCTGCAGTCTTGAATGGATGCTGTGGCAGCAAGGATGGATGAGGCAGAACAGAGAAACAGTGATATAGAAGACAAACTTATGGAGAATAATGAAGTGGAAAAAAAGAGGGAGATTAAAGCAAAAGAGCACGATTTAAGAATTAGGGAAATCAGTGACTCATTAAAAAGCAACAACCTCAGAATCATAGGGGTCCCAGAAGAGGAAGAGAGAGAAATAGGGGTAGAAAGGATATGTAAGTAAATCATAGTGGAAAACTTTCCTAACCTGGGGAAAGACACAGACATCAAAATCCAGGAAGCACAGAGGATCCTCATTAGATTCAACAAAAACCGACCATCAACAAAGTGTATCATAGTCAAATTAACAAAATACTCAGGCAAGGAGAGAATCATGAAAGCAGCAAGGGAAAAAAAGTTCTTAACCTACAAGGGAAGAGAGATCAGATTTGCAGCAGACCTATCCACAGAAACTTGGCATGCCAGAAAGGAGTGGCAGGATATATTCAATGTGCTGAATCAGGAAAATATGCAGCCAAGAATTCTTTATCCAGCAAGGCTGTCATTCAAAATACAAGGAGAGATACAAAGTTTCCCAGACAAACATTAAAGGAGTTTGTGACCACTAAACCAGCCCTGCAAGAAATTTTAGGGGGGGGCTCTCTGAGAGGTGAAAAGATGAAAAAATAAATAAATAAATACCCAAAGTAACAAAGACTAAAAAGGACCAGAGAACACCACCAGAAACTCCAACTCTACAAGCAACATACTTGCAATAAATTCATATCTTTCAATACTCACTCTAAACATCAATGGACTCAACGCTCCAATCAAAAGACATAGGGTAATAGAATGGATAAGAAAACAAGATCCATCTATGTGCTGTTTACAAGAGACCCACTTTAGACCTAAAGACACCTTCAGATTGAAAGTAAGGGGATGGAGAACCATCTATCATACTAATGGTCAACAAAAGAAAACCGGAGTAGCCATACTTATATCAGACAATCTAGACTTTAAAATAAAGACTGTATCAAGAGATGCAGAAGGGCATTATATCATAATCAAGGGGTTTATCCACCAAGAAGACCTAACAATTGTAAACATTTATGTGCCAAAAGTGGAAGTACCCAAATATATAAATCAATTAATCACAAATATAAAGAAATTCATTGGTAGTAATACCATAATAGTAGGAGACTTCAACACACCACTCACAGCAATGGACAGATCATCTAATCAAAAAATCAACAAGGAAACAATGGCTTTGAATGACACACTGGACCAGATGGACTTAACAGATATATTCAGAACATTTCATCCTAAAGCAGCAGAATATACATTCTTCTCCAGTGAACATGGAACGTTCTCCAGAATAGACCACATACTGGGACACAAATCAGCCATCAGCAAGTACAAAAAGATTGAGATCATACCGTGCATATTTTAGACCACAACACTATGAAACTAGAAATCAACCACAAGAAAAAATTTGGAAAGGTAACAAATACTTGGAGACTAAAGAACATCCTACTAAAGAATAAATGGGCTAACCAAGAAGTTAAAGAGGAAATTAAAAAGTATATGGAAGCCAATGAAAATGATAACACCACAACACAAAACCTCTGGGATGCAGCAAAGGTAGTCATAAGAGGAAAGTATATAGCAATCCAGGCCTTCCTAAAGAAAGAAGAAAGATCTCAGATATACATCCTAACCTTACACCTTAAAGAGCAGGAAAAAGAGCAGCAAATAAAACCCCAAACTAGCAGAAGACAGGAAATAATAAAGATGAGAGCAGAAATTAATGCTATCGAAACAGATCAATGAAACCAGAAGCTGGTTCTTTGAAATAATTAACAAAATTGATAAAACACTAGCCAGTTGATGAAAAAAAAAAAAAGGAAAGGACCCAAATACACAAAATCAAGAGTGAAAGAGGAGAGATCACAACCAACAGAAGAAATAAAAACAATAATAAGACAATATTATGAACAATTATATGCCAATAAAATGGGCAATCTGGAAGAAATGGACAAATTCCTAGAGACATATACACTACCAAAACTGAAACAGGCAGAAATAGATTTGAATGGACCCATAACCAGTAAAGAAATCGAATTAGTAACCAAAAATCTGCCAAAAAACAAGAGTCCAGGGCCAGATGGCTTTCCAGGGGAATTCTACCAAATATTTAAGGAAGAGTTAACACCTATTCTCTTGAAGCTGTTCTAAAAAAGAGAAATGGAAGGAAAAGTTCCAGACTCTTTCTATGAAGCCAGCATTACCTTGATTCAAAAACCAGACAGAGACCCCACTAAAAAGGAGAACTATAGACCAATTTCCCTGATGAACATATATGCAAAAATCCTCAACAAGATATTAGCCAACCGGATCCAACAATACATTATAAAAATTATTCACCACGACCAAGTGGGATTTATACCTGGGATGCAGGGCTGGTTCAATATCTGCAAAACAATTAATGTGATTTATCACACCAATAAAAGAAAGGACAAGAACCATATAATCCTCTCAATAAATGCAGAGAAAGCATTTGACAAAATACAGCATCCTTTCTTGATAAAAACCCTCAAGAAAGTAGGGATAGAAGGAGCATACCTTGAGATCATAAAAGCCATATATGAACGACCCAACGCCAATATCATCCTCAATGGGGAAAAACTGAGAGCTCTCCCCCTAAGGTCAGGAACAAGACAGGGATGTCCACTCTCGCCACTGCTACTCAACAGTATTGGAAGTCTTAGCCCCTGCAATCAGACAACACAAAGAAATAAAAGGCATCCAAATCGGCCAGGAGGAGGTCAAACTTTCACTCTTCACAGATGACATGATATTCTATATGGAAAACCCAAAAGATTCCACCAAAAAACTGCTAGAACTGATTCATGAATTCAGCAAAGTTGCAGGATATAAAGTCAATGCAGAGAAATCTGTTGCATTCTTATTCACCAACAATGAAGCAACAGAAAGAGAAATCAAGGAATCGATCTCATTTACAATTCCACATAAAATACCTAGGAATAAATCTAACCAAAGAGGTGAAAAATCTAGACACTGAAAACTATAGAAAGCTTATGAAAGAAATAGAAGAAGCCACAAAAAAATGGAAAAAGATTCCATGCTCCTGGATAGGAAGAACAAATATTGTTAAAATGTCGATACTACCCAAGGCAATCTACATATTCTATGCAATCCCTATCAAAATAACAGCAGCCTTCTTCACAGAGCTAGAACAAATAATCCTAAAATTTGTATGGAATCAGAAAAGACCCCGAATAGCCAAAGCAATCTTGAAGAAGAAAACCAAAGCAGGAGGCATCACAATCCTGGACTTCAAGCTGTATTACAAAGCTGTAATCATTAAGACAGTATGGTATTGGCACAAGAACAGACACTCAGATCAACGGAACAGAGTAGAGAACTCAGAAATGGACCCACAAACGTGTGGCCAACTAATCTTTGACAAAGCAGGAAAGAATGGCCAATGGAATAAAGACAGTCTCTTCAGCAAGTGGTGCTGGGAAAAGTGGACAGCGACATGCAGAAAAATGAACCTGGACCACTTTCTTACACCATACACACAAAAAAACCCTCAAAATGGATGAAAGACATAAATGTAAGATAAGACAGGAAGCCATCAAAATCCTTGAGGAGAAAGCAGGCAAAAACCTCTTTGATCTTGGCTACAGCAACTTCTTACTCAACACGTCTCCAGCGGCAAGGGAAACAAGAGAAAAAATGAACTATTGGGACCTCATAAAAATAAAAAGCTTCTGCACAGCAAAGGAAACAATCAGAAAAACTAAAAGGCAACCGACAGAATGGGAGAAGATATTTGCAAATGACATATCAGATAAAGGGTTAGTATCCAAAATCTATAAAGAACTTTCCAAAGTCAACACCCAAAAAACAAATAATCCAGTGAAGAAATGGGCAAAAGACATAGACACTTCTCCAAAGAAGACATCCAGATGGCCAACTGACACATGAAAAAATGCTCAACATCACTCATCCTCAGGGAAATACAAATCAAACCACAATGAGATACCACCTGACACCTGTCAGAATGGCTAACATTAACAACTCAGGCAACAACAGATGTAGGCGAGGATGTGGAGAAAGAGGATCTCTTTTGTATTGCTGGTAGGAATGCAAACTGGTGCAGCCCCTCTGGAAAACAGTATGGAGGTTCCTCAGGAAATTAAAACTAGAACTACCTTATGACCCAGCAATTGCAGTACTAGGTATTTAGGCAAGGGATACAGATGTGCTGTTTCAAAGGGACATTTGCACCCCCATGTTTATAGCAGTGCTATCAACAATAGCCAAAGTATGGAAAGAGCTCAAATGTCCATTGATGGATGAATGGATAAAGAAGATGTGGTATATATATATATATATATATATATATATATATATATACACAAAGGAGTATTACTCGGCAATCAAAAAGAATGAAATCTTGCCGTTTGCAACTACATGGAGGGAACTGGAGGGTATTACGCTAAGTGAAATTAGTCAGAGAAAGACAAAAATCATGTGACTTCACCCATGTGAGGACTTTATGAGACAAAACAGATGAACATAAGGGAAGGGAAACAAAAGTAATATAAAAACAGGAAGGGGAATAAAATATAAGAGACTCTTAAATATGTAGAACAAACAGAGGGTTATGGAGGGGTTGTGGGAAGGGGGATGGGCTAAATGGATAAGGGGCATTAAGGAATCTTCTCCTGAAATAATTGTTGAACTATATGCTACCTAATTTGGATGTAAATTTAAAAAGATATACTTATAAAATTTAAAAAAAAAACCACAGAAGAGACAGAGAATAAACATCTGGGTTTTGATTGAAAAAAAAAAAACATTTAAAAATATTTTTTAAAAGTTAAAAAAAGTGCTGAGAAAAAAAAAAGAAACAACCCTACCAGCCTAGAATTCTGTACCCTATCAAATTATCCTTCAAAAGTGAAGTAGAAATGAAGACTTTCTTAGACAAAAATTGAGGTAATTTTTTTCCCATAGACCTGCTTTGCAAGTAATGTTGAAAGAAGTTCTTTAGAGCAAAAGAGAGTAACATAGGTTAGAAATTCAGATTTACATAAAGAAAGAAATAGCATTGGGGCACCTGGGTGACTCAACCAGTTGAGCATCTGATTCCAGTTCAGGTCATGATCTCATGGTTCTTGAGTTTAAGCCCCACACTGGGATCACTGCTGTCAGCAGGAAGAGGCTGCTTCCAGTCCTCTGTCCCTCACTCTGTGCCCCTCCCCACTTGCACCCTCTCAAAGATAAATAAAACATTAAAAAAAAAAAAAAAAGGAATAGCTTCACAGAAAGAATAAAAGAAGGTGAAATAAAACTTTTATTTTTATTCTTTTTTTTTTTTAATGTTTATTTTAGAGAGAGAGAGAGTGACACAGAGCACAAGCAGGGGAGTGGTAGAGAAAGAGAGGGAGACACAGAATCCAAAGCAGGCTCCAGGCTTCAAGCTGTCAGCACATAGCCCCACTCAGACCCCAACCCATGCACTGTGAGATCATGACTGAGTGAAATCAGAAGCTCAACCAAGTGAACCACCCAGGTGCCTTATTCTTATTCTTAATTGATCTAACAGATAACAGTTTGTTCAAAATAATAGCAACAGTGTATTTGATAATATGCATATGTATATATTATATACATATGCTTATTTATGCCTTTAGATAAGTAAAATGAATGACGTCAATGATACAAGAGACAGAAGGGAAGAAGTCAGATTATTTTGTTATTATAAGATACTCATACTGAGGTACTTCACTGTACTGTGAAGCAGTACAGTGTTATTTAAACATGAGTTTGGATTAGTTGTAAATGAGTATTGCAAACTCTAGGGCAATCACTATAAAAAGAGGGGAAAAAAGAAGTATAGCTGGTATGCTAAAAAAAAATGGAATCAGTTAAAATCACAAAAGGCAGAAAAAGAATAGAAAACAAAAATAAGAACAAGGAAAAGGCAACAAATAGAAAATAGTAACAAATATGGTTAAGTATTAATCCAATATATCAATAATCACTTTAAACATAAATGGTCTAAATGGCCTAAACATAAATGGCCTAAATGCACAGATTGTCAGAGTAGATTAAAAAAAAAAAAACTAGATTCAACTATATGTTGTCTATAAGGAGTTTATTTTAAATATAAAGACACATACAACAAATTAAAAGTAAATGGTTGGAGTAAACTACACCATGCTAACACTAACCAAAAGAAAGCAGGAGTAACTGTATATTAACTTCAGACACAGCAGATTTCAAAGTAAAGAAATTTATCAGGGATAAAGAAGGGAATTACATAATGATAAAGGAGTCAATTCTCCAGTATGACATAAGTCTTTTTTTTTTTTTTTAATTTTTTTTTCAACGTTTATTTATTTTTTTTTGGGACAGAGAGAGACAGAGCATGAACGGGGGAGGGGCAGAGAGAGAGGGAGACACAGAATCGGAAACAGTCTCCAGGCTCTGAGCCATCAGCCCAGAGCCCGATACAGGGCTCGAACTCACGGACCGCGAGATCGTGACCTGGCTGAAGTCGGACGCTTAACCGACTGCGCCACCCAGGCGCCCCTGACATAACAGTCTTTAATGTAAATGTTCCTAACAAAAAAGTGTCACATTACATTAGGCAAAAACTGATAGAACTGCAAGGAGAGACAGATCAATCCACTATCATAGTTGGAGACTTCAACAACCCTTTCTCAGAAATGGACAGATCCAGCAGGCAGGAAATCAGTTAGAACATAGTTGAACTCAAAAACACCATCAATCCACTGGATGCAATTGACATCTATAGACTATTTCATCCAACAACAGTAGAATACATTCTTCTCCAGCTCACATGAAGCATTCGCCCATATAGACCAAATTCCGGGCCATAAAACACAAATTTATAAGTATAGAAATCATACAATGTCTGCTCTGAAACCACAAGTAAACTAAAAATTAATAACATAACCAAAATAGATGGAGATTAAACAACACACTTATAAATAACACGTGAATCAAAGAAGAAATTTCAAGAGAAACTTTAAAATATTTTGAACTAAATGAAAATGAAAACACAACTTACTGAAATGTGTGGGATATAATGAAGACAGTGTTTAAAGGAAAATTTATAGCATTGGATACATATATTAGAAAAGAAGAAAGATCCAAAATCAATAATCTAAGTTTCTACCTGAGGAAACAATGGAAAGAAGCACGTAAGCAGAAGAAAAGAAATAATAAAAATGACAGCAGAAATCAATGAAATTGAAAACAGGAAATCAACAGAGAAAATCAACAAAACCAGAAGCTGATTCTGTGAAAAAACCAATGAAGTTGATAAGCCTCTAATCAGGCTAACTAAGAAAAGGAAAGAGGGATGCCTGGGTAGCTCAATCAGTTGAGTGTCCCTTGATTTCTGCTTAGGTTGTGATCCAGTGTCATGGAATTGAGCCCCATATTAGGCTCAGTGCTCAGCACAGAGCCTGCTTGGGATTCTCAGTCTCTCTCTCCCTGTGCCCCTCATCCCCACTCACATGTTCTCTCTCTCTAAAAAAATAAATAAATAAATAATTTGTGATGTTCAGTTATATTCTATAATAATAAAGTGTAAGTATTTATAGCAATGTAACAATGAGAAGCAATGAAATTTTGGGGCACCTGGGTGAATCAGTCGGTTGAGTGTCCTACTTTGGCTCGGTCATGATTTCTGGGTCTGTGAGTTTGAGCCCCGTGTCAGGCTCTGTGCTGACAGCTCAGAACCTAGAGCCTGCTTGGGATTCTGTGTCTCCCTCTCTCTCAGACCCTCCCCCACTCATATTCTGTCTCTCTCTTTCTCAAAAATGAATAAACGTTAAAAAAATCAAAAAGAAGCAATGAAATTTTGACTTTCGATATCATCATTTTCAGAGAGTTTGCAACGTGCAGTAATGCACTGAATACTTAAGATTTTAAATGCTATTCTTATGTTTAATATATTTTAAATATTGTATTAAATATGTAAAAACCTATTAGGTTTTCCTGGACTTGGTTGATATAAAACTCCATTATTACTTTGTTATGGAAATGAATTGTTTTGGTTAACTAATTAACCAAGACCTTAATATATATATGAGTACCTTTTTGTGAATTGATTCTATCTTAAAATATAAGGCCATCACCAGAACTTTCCATCTAAAATAGTATCCATAACCACAGAATTGTTGTACAAAAGTTTTAACATCCTTTTGCTGTTACAAGTTGATTTAGGCTCCAGCAAAGCATTTTTATCACCTCAACACTAACAAAGATTATATTCCCCCAGAAAAACAAACTCTGAGGTGTTTTGTCAACCCTAGTAAATATTGAAAAGAATGGCTTCAAGTACTTTTATTCCACCACCTGGGTCCTCTTCAAACCATGGAATACATGAGGACAGGTAACTGTACCAAGTAATGTTGCAAGATTTTATTCCTCAATACCCAGGATTCGTTGTCTCGCCGATTCAAAGAATGAAGAGGTGGACACAAAATGAGAAGCAGGCAAAAGTTTATTCGAGTATAAGATTAGAAAGTAAGAATAGTAAGAAAGCTCTCTTTACAGAGAGGGGACATTCAAAAATGAATGCCCAAGGACTATAGGCAAGGGTCGTTGTTTTATAAGGTTGTGGTCAGCCCTCCTGTTCCTCTTCCCTTCCCCCTTGTTCCTTGTTCCTTTCTACCCTTATTGGCTGTATAACTCTAGGTGCTGGGTTGTCCATTTCTGATTGGCTCGTTTCCATTGTATGAGGGGTGGTCTATGGCCAAACTGTTCCTTGTGGGTCATAGGTTTTATGGTCTACTTATTTTTAGTCCTGTCTTTTGTCAAATTCCTGAGGGAACCTGAGGAGGAGTAGGTGGTGTCTGTTACATTCTTAAGATGAACCTTCTTGCCTGGGGGAGGAGGAGTGGTTTTGCTGTGGCCAGACACTCCCAGCATTGTTCCAAAACATGTCTTTCCCCACCCAGAGACCTCAGGTCCTAATCCTTTCTCTTTCTGCCTATTTTATCCTTTTATATTTTATATTTGTTTCCTATCATAGTAATGCTAATGGGGAAGGAGTCAGCACAAGTTTTAAGTTTGTTTTGGTAACAGCTTTATTGAGATTTAGTTCCAATACCATACAATTCACCAATTTAAAGTGTACAATTCACTGGCTTTTAGGTTTTTGAGTCATGCAACTAACACTACAATCAATTTTAGAACATTGTCATCACCTCAAAAAGAAATCTTAAATGGTTGGATAAACCAAATGCCATATATACATACAATGGAATATCATTCCATCTTGAAAAGTTAGGAAATGCTACAGCATACATGAACCTTGAAGACATCTTGCTAAGTGAAATAAGCCAGTCACAAAAAGTTAAGGACCTCACTTATATGAGGTTCCTACTAGAGTAGTCAAATTCATGGACACAGAAGGTAGAATGGAGGTTGTCAAGATCTGGTAGAAGGTGGTAGGTGTGGTGGGGTGGGTAAAGAGAGTTACTATTTTATGGGTACAGAGTTTCATTTTATTTTATGTTGTGTATATTTTACCACAACTAAAAAAAATCTGGGGCACCTGGGTGGCTCAGTCAGTTAAGCGTCCAACTCTCGATTTAAGCTCGGGTCATGATCTCACAGTTAGTGAGTTCAAGCCCTGATTGGACTGTGTGCTGACAGCACAGAGTTGGCTTGCGATTCTTTCTCCCTCTGCCCCTCCCCCACTTGAGGGCGCTTATGCCAGGAGGCAATATACTTTCTCTCTCATAATAAATAAATAAACATTTAAAAACCTGTTTAAATAAATAGAAATCCTATACCCATTAGCCGTCAGTCTCCATTTCCCCTCAAGTCTAAGCAAACACTAATGTACTTTCTGTACAGATTTGCCTATTCTAGACATTTCATACAAATGGAATCATACAATACTTGGCCTTTTATTTCTGGCTTGCTTTGCTTTGCATAGTGTTTTCAAGGCTCATCCATGTTGCAGCATGTATTAGTACACCATTCCTTTTAAAGGTCAAATAACATTCCATTATAGGGATATACCACGTTTTATTTATCCATTTATCACTTGTTTCCACTTTGGGGCTATTATGAGTAATACCATGAACATTTTATGTGTTAGTCTTCATGTGAACATATGTTTTAAAACCCCTCATTATACGTGGCAGGGACTTGTTTGATCATATAGTAATCCCACCTTTGAGGTAGTCCCAGAATGTTTTCCAAATTGATGACACCATTTTGCATTCCCAGCAGGAGAGTTCTCAGTAAACAAACAAACAAACAAACAAACAAACAACCATGGACACCCTTGGTTGTGTTCAAAACCTTGGTTGTTGTTAAAACAAGAACTAGCAAAAGTTTGTTATCTTTCTCCCTCTTTTTTGCCTTGCAGCGAGGGATACATGGTGATTTAATTAAAGGAGGTGGAGGATGACCGGATAATCACCCTGGCTAAGCGTTGCGGGGGGCTGCGGGGGGGGGGGGGGGGGGGGGGGGGGCGGTCCAGGGCGGTCCCAGCAGCCCTCGCGCAACTAACGTCAGAGAGGTGAGCGCATGCGCGTGAGGATCACGTTGTGTGTGTGTCCTCAGGTGGCGCTCGCCTGGTTCAGCTCGCTCGGTGCGTGAGGAGAGGGTTCTATGTGCTGCTGGGCAGGGGTTCCTCTCACTGGAGGCTGCTGATGTGGGTGAGAGAGGTCGTGGATCCCAGGGTGTGAGGCCAGATTCGCTTTTATCTGCTTTGTGTTTTTCTGCTGACGCCGCAGGGGGAGAAGACCTGACCTCCTTTGCCTATTCTAAGTGAACTAACCCTTGAGTTCTTTGGAGTATGAGAACATTTGTAGAATTTTATCCCCGTTCGTTTATTTAATGCTTTTTCACTGGCTTCCATGTCGTGTCTCTACTTTTCCTTTCCAAAAAATGCATCCACTCTCAGGACTTCTGCTTTACACAGGTGATACCCAGAGGTTTGTCGCTAGCTTTTTTTTTTTTTTTTTTTCCCCTAAGCTGTTAAAGTCCAGGCCCTGATTTACGTGGTCCTAGTGCTTATATATATCTGGGTGGCCTAAGAAGCCATCAGAATTAGAGCATCTCAAATGAACTTTGCATTATCATTTTCCTGCTCTTTTTCGGGGTCCCGTATTTCCGTTAGAGCAGCAGCATCCACACCCATTTTGAAAACTCACAGGCTGGTCGCCATGAAATCTTTAAAAGTCTAGAATACATCTGCTCCAGTTCATTTCATTCCTAATGCCCTAGATTGGGCCGTACGTCTCTTAGGACTGTATCAGTAGCTAGAAACTGATTATCATCTCTTCCTCTATCCAACCCATATTCCACAATAGCAGTAGGCATTGATTACCAACACAAAAATCTGACCATATTTTTCCCTGTTAAAAACTTTGATGGATTTTTTTTTTTTTTTTTTGCCTGTGTAATCATAACGGACTTCAAACAGTTATAATCTGATTGAGACTCACCAGCCGTTTCATTATCAATGGACTCTCTTCATTCAGCCCCAGAAACCTTATGTTCAGATGAAGCACAGATGAAATGTTCTGAACACAACATATACTTTAAGATCATTGTATTTATGGCCACTGAGAAACTCTGAACTTTTCCCCCTATATAATAGCAAAAGGACTGTCTCAATTACTTTACTTTGGTAAGTGGCCTGAGTTCCAAGTAGTAGGGGTATGGATTCAGTAGTGTAGGTCTATTAATTAGGGTACCAGGGGGTTACCCCTGTCTTTGGAAAAGTCCTCCTGTCTTCACCTCTCCTCCAATTAAATCTTTATCAAATGCCACCTTTAAAGTAGAATTCATTGTTTTTTCCCTATGACCCACTGTATTAAATCAAAATGTCCTATACCAATAGAAAACATTATGACCCCTACACAAGGACGATGCTGTTTTAGGAACTATTTAATACATCATGTTTCTTTTGTACTCCTTAGTACATTAATATTTCTTTTATAGCAAGTTTATAGTAAGTTTTTTACATGCCCATCATCCCTTTCTGTACTTTCTGAACAATAGGAATCATATTTTACTCATCTTTGTAGCCCCAGTGCCTATGACAGTCTAGTATCTAATAAATACTAAATGCCCAATAAATATTTGATGATGAATAGATGTGATGGTCATCTGACTTCTCCAAATTGGCAACTCCTTGATGGCATGATCCAATCCTGAATCATTTTATCCCTAGTACCTAATACAATTATTGATATATACTGTTCCAATTGCTGATTGCTATCTTTAAATGAATTTTACAAATTCCATTCTCATTACCAAGGTTTAATATTTTATGCTGGTTACTGAAAAAGATTTAAGGCCAGAAGAGGCCTTATCATCTAGTACAACCCTTTCATTTCCTGCAGATGAAGATACTGAGCCAAGATAGCCCAGGTGATTGCCCCATAGCAACTAGGAAATGCTAGATCTAGCACTAAGTTTTCAGATTTTTTAGTTTAACTACTCTTTACTTAGGTTGAATTTTTGTAACAACTTTTACCACTTTCATTTTTTAAACACCCCCTGCAAGGGGACATCATCATCTAATATTTATTTCAACAACCATTTTTTGGGAGCACCTACTCTGTAAAGAGACAGTTGAGGTTCCTGTTGTTAAGTTTGAAATCTTGTGGAGAATCCCATAACCTACTGTTGATAAAAAATATTATTGAGAGCAAAACTTTGTTTTCTTTTGCGTAGGAATTGTAAGTTGGGAATTTTACCTTACTTCATTTCACTCTCAATTTTAACAGTGTGTAAGATTTTATTAGAGATCGTGAGGTGTAAATTCTGATTTATTTTATCTCTAGGTATTCTCATCTTTTCTGTGTGTTTCACCATCGGTACTCTTTACCAGCAGTTGTTTAATCAATTTGTAATAGAGAAGACTCAGTAGGAGAAAATGTCAAATCTAAAAATGAAAGAGGCCGCCCTTATCTATCTTGACAGAAGTGGAGGCCTCCAAAAGTTTATAGATGATTGCAAGTTCTACAATGGTATGTTCAGCAAAGGTGACTGTATATTTTAGAAACTTTAAAATTCCTATGTGCAGCTATTCTCATTTTTATGTTTGTATTTTTACAGATTCAAAACAAAGTTATGCAGTCTATCGATTCAGTATTTTAATAAATCCCTCTGATATTGTTGAATTGGATGCTGAACTTGGAAATTACATTTTACACCAGCCACTAAAAGCTGCTCAAGTTTTTCAATCTGTAAGTTAAAGAAAGAAATAATTTTATGCCACATGGCATTTTTGGTAACTTTGTTTGTTTGAAATTACAGGTCTGTTTTATTGCTGTTAAGACTCTTTCACTAATTGGACAATTACAGACTGAAGCTCAAGTAAGTTTTCGTTAAATTTAACAAAGAAAACCAAGGTAAAATAGTTTGAATGTTACTTGTAAATAAATATTTTATATTCAATTTTGTTTATTCATATTTTATTTATTATTTTTAAATAATAAACAATATTTTGTTTATTTTAAAAAGTACTACAGGGGCGCCTGGGTGGCGCAGTCGTTTAAGCGTCCGACTTCAGCCAGGTCACGATCTCGCGGTCCGGGAGTTCGAGCCCCGCGTCAGGCTCTGGGCTGATGGCTCAGAGCCTGGAGCCTGTTTCCGATTCTGTGTCTCCCTCTCTCTCTGTCCCTCCCCCGTTCATGCTCTGTCTCTCTCTGTCCCAAAAATAAATAAACGTTGAAAAAAAAAATTAAAAAAAAAAATAAAAAGTACTACATTTCTTTCAGATTCAATAGACCATCTTAAAAACACATCTTTATTTCCTGTATTATCACTTATAACATTAAATATTTTTATAATAAAACATTTCAAACATACCCTAAAATAAAGAGAGTAATACTGTGAACCTCCATATTATCTGTCAGTCAGATCTAATAGTTTGTAATATATTGCCATACCTGCATCATCTTTTCCCCAAAATATTTTAAAGCAAATCCCAGACATCCTTATGTCCCACCTACATACTTTACTATCAACCTCTAAAAATTGTGGACATTTTTCTTATATAACCGCAATGTCACTATGACCCTTTACAAAATAACAATGATTTTTTGGTATCATCTAATATCCAGTCTATATTTAAATTTACCCAATTGGGCTCTCAAGAGTGTCTCACAATTTATTTGTTCAAATCAGTATCAAAACAAGGTCTACACATTATAATTGGTTTTTATATCTTATTAAATCCTTTTTAATCTAGAGCAATTTCCTCCCCCTTCCTTCTTATACCATTGGAATTTTGAAAAACCTAGATAATTGTCCTGTACAATGTCTCATAATCTGGATTTGTCTGATTATGTTTTGTGGCATTTAAAAAATTTTTTTAATGTTTATTTTTGAGAGACAGAGACAGAGCATGAGGCAGGGAGAGGCAGAGAAAGAGGCACACACACAGAATCCGAAGTAGGCTCCAGGCTCTGAGCTGTCAGTACAGAGCCTAACGCAGGGCTCAAACTCACAAACCATGAGATCATGATCTTAGCGAAAGTCGAACACTCAACTGACCAAGCCACCTAGGTGCCCCATGTTCTTGTGTCATTTAACTTACTCTCCCGTACCCCATTTTTCTGGAAAAAGGGAATTTGCTCTTAAAACTTGCTTAAATTCAGATTCAACTCATTTTGACAAGAATACATCATATTTAGTGCCATGTATTTCATATTGTGTTACATTAGGAGAAATACACTCTCTGTTGTCCACTTTTAGTAATCCCACAATTGATTAGTAGGTTTGGGTGATGTCAGTCTGATCTCTTCAGTATACAGTCTCCCATCAACTTCCACCTAATAGTTTTTGCAGCCACTGATGACCATTGCCTAGAATCCATTATTTTATTAAAGTTGCAAAGTTGTGATTTTTTTCTAATTTTAGCAACCTTTCTGAACTTATTAACTGAAATTATTCTATAACAGAAGTTTTCTCTCATGAACTATTTGGTTACCCTGAAATATACTTTGTACCAGAAAGGCAGAATAAATGGTTGGTTCTTTCCATTTATAAGTTTTCAGAGAATAATGAGTTGAAATCATTATTTTGTGAGCCTCTAATGATGACCAGTAATTTTTTGGGTTTTGTTTTTTATTTTTTTATTATGAAAAATTCATGAATTTAAAATATATCTGACATCTGATACATTAATATATCTGATGTATTTAATATATTTAAAATATATCTGATATATTTCAATGAATCTTTGTCATTCCTTTTGATGTTTATTTTACCCTACCTTTGGTCACTGGGAGTCCCTTAAAGCTGGCTTTTATGTCCTTTTGACAGATCCCATGTTTTAGTTTTTTGTAATTCCCTTGGTTTCTGGCACAAGGAGATACAGCAGGTCCATCTGGTATATTTTCCACCCCAGACCTGGAGTCAGCCATTTCTCTTAAGCAGCTTAGGTTCCTTTTGGTGAGAAATTGTATTTAAGAGATCACAATCTGGGCACTAGAAGAGTTCATTACTATTGGGTTGTCATTCTTTTACAGGTCTTTTTGATGGATATAGTCAGGAAATGTGTGGTTTTAAATAAAAATAATGAGTTCATAATGATATTTCCAATTAAAATGTAAGATTTAAGGGTTTTGCATCTTTAATTTTATATTTAAATCTTTTTTCTTATGCTTACATTTTGTTTCCTAATAACACTAACAAATCATTTATTTGATTTACTCCACAAATATACTTACTATAATGTAATGCAAGTGCAATTAGATCTGCAATTTTATTAATACCATTTTTTACATTCTTATTAGATTAATATAGTGCTGAAGTTAACACATTTACCTCCTCTGCGAAGTTATAGTCTTGATCTTTGTGAATTTCCACTTGATTATGCATCTCAAAGATTTTATATGATGCAAGGTATTGTGATTGCAATGACAACTGTAACCAAGTATACACAAGGTGCAAGATTTCTTTGTTCAGATGAAGCATGCCCTCTGTCGAAAGGTAGATATAAAAATGTAAAATCAAAATACCAAGCAATTATTGTTTAATCCTAAATCAGGTTTATCATTAGTTATGAAACATTCATAGAGTAGAAAGAATGGAATAAAACTTGTTGTCTTATGTTTGTACGTTTATTTTGCATGATCTTGAAGTACATTCTCTCTTCCCCTCTTTTTTCCCACAGTTTAACAGTGCTCTTGGATTACTGAAGTACTTGTTTTCACACATTGTTTTATGACTGTTTGTTCATGCTGTTTCCTCTCCATGTAGTGTCCTCTCTCAGACCTTTGCCTTAACTTCAGTTCAGTCCTTCTCAGGACATCTTTTCCATTCATCTCCACTTATCATTGGGTTGGATGCCATTCTCTCTTCTCTCTGGACAGTCCAAATGAAAACTACATATTGAAATTATCTGTTTCTTATTGCTGCCTTTTGAAACTGTGTGTTTATGTATCCATATCACCAGTGCCTTAACACAGTACCTGCCAAGAAAGAGCCATGCAATAAATGTTAATTGAACTTCTCAGGAACCCATGTGCAAAATTGAGTTAATTATACTTTGAGTTAGATTAATTTTAAAGGATTGAAAATGGATAGCTAAATCTAAAAGTAAATTTAGCTTTCCTTTGTTTACTTTTAGGATTTGAGTATATAAGAGTGCACGTGCCTGGTGCTACTGAATCTGCAACAGTAAGAAATGACTTTTTGTGTAATCTGTGTTCATCTTCACTTCAAGAAGACAGAAAATTTAGAGTACTTGGTGGTAAAAATGCATTTACATTTTGCAATTATAAGTTTTAAAATAGTGTTTTATATCTTAATGTGGAAATTAAATAGAATGTGTATTCAAATACCTAATTCTTTTTTTTGCTATTTGCCTTAAGATAAACAGATAGTTGAAATAATCACAGCAAAGGCACTTCATGCTTTTCAAGGATATTCCAATAACCAGCCATTTAGGTATCAATCTCTTACAATTTTTCTAAGGGGTAAGTAAGTTTTGTGTGATCTAAAAGCAAATTACTAAAAAATGTAAGACTATTGTTTATGACTATTGTTTATGTTTATTATATTTATGTTTGTTTATGACTATTTTATGTTTATGACTATTGTTTATGACATAAATTGGTACTTCTATAGCTTAAGAATCATAGGTCTTTTTGAGAGTGTTTTAAAGAGTTATATTTTGCTAATATATTAATTATTCATTGATTCATACATTATTTACTTAAAAAGATATTAGCACCTTCTATGTCCCAGGCACTGTGCTAAGTCTCAGGGACACAATTACTTATGGTAAAGACCTCCCATTATTCTATGTTGTGTCTTATGTAAATATTGGGGTTCTTTTAGAATGTAAACTTCATGAAGGTAAGGACATAGTTTTTTGTTTTCTGTTATTTTTTTTTTACTGCACATAGTAAAAACTTAATAAATATTTGTTTAAAAATGAATGAGGGTGCCTGGGTGGCTCAGTCAGTTAAGCATCTGACTTCGACTCAGATCATGATCTTATAGTTTGTGAGTTTGAGCCCCACTTTGGCTCAGCATTGACATTGTGGAGCCTGCTTCAGATTCTTTCTCTACCCCTCCCTCTCTCTCTCTTTCAAAAATAAATAAATAAACTTAAAAATAATGAACAAGCAGTGACATATGATTAATTGTTGAGAACTTCATGAGTAGAGACCTGTGAGTAGACTGAGTCTGCCATGGAGAAAATCATCAGTGTCAGTCACCCAGGAAAGAGATGGCTCTTCACTGAAAAGCCAGAACAAGTGAAAATGAGGGTGAGGCTCAGCCTCCTTTCTTGGGTTGAAATTTGAGGAATTAAACTGTTTGGAAAGAGAGAGCTTAGATGTCAACCGTGTATAGGAAACTCAAGAGTTAGGAAAGTAGAGACTCAAACAAGAACTCTTTCCACCATGGCCTGACAAGGATGAAGCAGGTATGTAAGCCCAGATGATAATGGTTCATTTTTATATAGCAGTTACTGTGTGCCAGGCACTGTTACATATTTTAACTCATTTAGTTGTAACCCTATCAAGTAAGTTCTATTGTTATCTCAATTTTACAATTTGGAAACTGAGGCACAGAGAAGTTACTTATCCAGAGTCATATAGCTAGTACATGGCAGAGCCATGATTCAAATTCCGGCCTTCCAGCTTCAAAGTCTATGCTTTTATCTACTTAATTGTGTTAAATACCATATACAAACCATACAGTGTATAAATATAAGTGGCTATCCAACTTATATTTTAGTAGAAAACCCTTTCTTTAGATAAACTCTTTCATGGAACCTAAATGAATTTTTAGAGATTAAATTAATAACAACAGGCCTTTTGGGGTTGATATTAGATGAAATACCAAGACTTCCTGATCTCCTTGTTTTTCTCATGACCTTTCCTTGACCTCAGGATACATCGACCAAACTCTATGATTCCATGGAACAGTTGAAAAATTGTTTGCTTTTATTTTCCCCTTGTAATTCATTCTGTATCCTTCAGTTAGTTGGTTTTGTTTTTGTTTTTGTTTTTTTTGGGTTGGTTGTTTGGTTTGGTTTGGTTGTTTGGTTTGCAGTTTTTATTTTCCCAATTTTCAAGCCTGATTCTTCCCTTCCAGTCTACAGGGTACACCAATATGCTCTCTGAAACTACCCCCCCCCCCACCAAAAGGGTAGAGAGAGTAAGAGAGAGAGGAGAAAAAAAATGATGGAGAAGATCAATGTTTGATCTTCTTCACAGAGAGAAGCTAATCTTGTTCCTCCTTATAAGTCCTTTTTTTTCATAGCTTTATAACCACCCAACTTCCGTTTAATGGAGGATCAAGATTTTTAGTGTATGTTTGTAAGATAAATTTTGAATTTGTGCAAAAGCATTGCACAATCTGTAGGTATGAGAAGGGAAACCTAGCATAGTGCAAGGAGATAAGCAGACCTAGATGTGAATTTCAGTCTGCTACTTACCATTTAGTAAATGCCTTCTGCAAATCACTTAATTTCTCAGTTTCTTTATATACAAAGTGGAATAATAATATCTAACATTTTATAATTAGATGATGTATGTAACATACCTTGCCTATATCATAGACGGTGAAATAAACCTTTTAAAATTATTTTCTTCCCAAATTAAATTATTACTTATAAGATCATTTTTATTAACATTTCTTGTCATTTAATGCAAAGATATTTCATCTTAAATAGAATGATCTTGTTTTTCCTTTCATTGTATTATAGGAGACTATCTAATTGCTATGTCTCATGCTTCTTGAAGTTAATTCATCATTGCCTATAAATATCAAAATTTATTAGCAATAAAATTGCCTCAATTTACATTATTAGTGCCACTCTATATAGATATTATACTAAACAAAAGTAAATACAACTAACTCAACTACTGAATTGTTACTAGTTCTAGATCATTGAACCATTTGATCACGTACAAGTTTCATTTAGTGAATACATATTTTCTTTTGTGTTTAATAATTTTAGATGAATCTGTGAGTAAAATGAATATAGGAAATGAGTATAAAATTATTGGAATTCCAACCTGTGTAAGAACTTCACAAACTGCTGTCTGTATAGAGGCAAACAGTATCATTTCTTGTAATCCAGAAGGTAAGGAAATTATTAGTATCATATTTAAAAAATAATTAAATTTAAGTCCTTGTGTTCAGGAAATAAGTATTTTTTCAGGAAATAAGTATTGTTGGGCACTCTTTTAAGCTCTAGAGATATAGTTGTAATCAGGACAATCAAGGTTCCTTCTCTTAATCATATGGTAGATAGTGAATAAACCTATAAACTAATCAATAAGATGATTACAGATAATAAAGGCTATGAAAGAAAGAAAATGTGATAATATAGACCCTTGCCCAGAGGAAGGACTCCTTTTTTTGCCTAAACTTTATTTTGATTTTTTTCATGATTAGCAATGAGAAAATTGTGTCCATATGTCAGGAGTTTGAGATTCACCAAAAGGTTTTTCACCCCACCTTTTATTTTCTAGCTAAGGCAATGTTAAGTAACTTGTTGTCTGAGAAAAAGAACCCAATAAAATAGCATCCTATTCCTCATCTGAGTTCTGAACCAATCAAGAAATAAGACAAAAGAGAAAGGCAGATGGGGGCCAAAATATCACCTTTATTACGAGTAATTTCCTTTAACAACGCCAACACAAACAAGCATTAAGTAAAAGAGGAGAGCAGACCTACTCTTTTAACTTGGCATATAAATATTTAAATGTTCAGGAAGGACTGGTTAAATCTTGAATAGATTTAGATTTTAGATTTTAGATTTTAGATTTTAGATTTTAGATTTATTTGTTTGTTTATTTATTTATTTATTTATTTATTTATTTATTTATTTATGAATCACTAGATAATCGTCTGCAATAATAGAGGCCCAAGTTGAGTTAAACGCAAGTAGATCCTAGGGGCACCTGATGGCTCAATCGGTTAAGCATGAACTCTCAATTTTGGCTCAGGTAATGATCTCATGGTTGTGAGATCTGGCCCCTCAGGCTCTGCACTGGGCATGGAACCTGCTTAAGGTTCTCTGTCCTTTTCTCTCTGCCCTTCCCCTGCTCACACTCATGCATGTGTGTGTGCCTTACCCTCTCTCTCAAGGAAAATAAGTAAGTAAGTAAGTAAATAAATAAATAAAATCTGTTTGGGGCACCTGGTGGCTCAGTTGGTTGAGCATCCAACTCAGGATTTTGCCTCAGGCCGTGATCCAAGGGTCATAGGATCTAACCCAGCACCGGGCTCTGTGGTGATAGCACAGAGCCTGATTGGGATTCTCTCTCCCCCTCTGCCTGTCTCACTCATTTGTATTCTCTTTCCCTCTTTAAGATAAAAAAATAGTGGAGACTGGGTGGTTCAGTCAGTTAACTGTTCAACTTTGATTTTGTCTCAGGTCATGATCCACAGTTCGTGAGATCAAGCCCCAAGTCAGGCTCTGTACTGACAGCAAGGAACCTGCTTGGGATTCTCTCTTTCCTTCTCTTTCTGCCTCTCTCCTGCTCATGTGCATGCTTGCCCTCTCTGTCAAAATAAATAAATAAATATCTAAATAAATAAATAAAAATTTAAAAAATAATAAATGCAATTAGATTCTAGATACCTCTGCTTGTCTTGAAGAGAAAAGCTTCTTAGAAAAATAAAAATATTGAACAAAGAAAGCACTAATGGACAATAGATATTTTAGTGACATTTAAAATATTTTCTTCTGTGAAGTATTCCCAGATTTATTGATTTGGTAGGAGAACAGGACTTATATGTAGGTGAGAAAGTGTTTTTTCTCATGTTGCATTCCAGAAGTAGGCAGATTTAACCACCCAAATGTGGCAATAGCTACACTAAGGTAGGCTTCCCTCGGTCCATGGCCATGGATGAATAGAAGAAATCATTGCTCTATGATGGCAGCCCAAGAGTTAGGAGAAAGGAACTGGCTTATGCATGCATAGCAATTCTTCTCAATGATTAAGTGGATTAAAAGGCTCATTTCAGGAGCTGGACAGAGTAAGGGAGTAGAAAAGATCTAGAATGTTACAGTATAGTACAGTGCAGTGCTTTCAAAGTAGTGGAGAATAAATCTTCCCTTTTATTTGTGTATTTTTATTTATTTGTTTTGAGAGAGGAAGTGAGCAGGGGAAGGCAGAGAAGAGAGAGAGAGAGAGAGAAAGAGAGAGAGAGAGAGAGAGAGAGAGAGAGAGAGAGAGAATATCCCATGCAGGCTTTGCATTGCCAGCATGGAGCCTGATACGGGGCTTAAACTCTGCAAACTGTGAGATCATGACCTGAGCCAAAACCAAGAGTTGGATACTTAATCAACTGAGCCACCCAGGCACCCTAAATCTTCCCTTTTAACAACAACATTCAAAAATTTCCCCTTCTGCTGGTTAGCCCTCACTAAAGATGATATTATTTCAAACATATAGAAGCAAACACTGCAATACAGGTGCCCCATGATCTGGCTTGGTTTACATAGGTCTTAAAAGGAGAAGAATGAGGGATTTGCATGTATCCCACAGCCAATTTATGTGGACACATGGGGTAACTGTTTCATTTTATTACATTCCCTGAGATAAAATTGAGAGACCAGAGTGACCTTTAATCATAATTTAATATTATAAGAATTTGAATATGGCATCGCTAGAAGAGCTACAATTTGGTAATATTTTTGATAAATGGGATTAGATATCTATAATGTCATTTTCTTATTTTAAAACCCTTTTTAATATATGTTTACTTTCAGTTCCTTCAGGAATAAGCGACAATTTTAGGTATCTCCTCTCTTTGACTTCCAGCTCATGCTGGAAATTTACAGCGATACTTGCCAATATCTTTGCATCACAAATTGTTCCTCCTGGGACTTACAATTTGCTCAAGCTATGTTTGCTGATGAGTCTAGTACAGACAAGTGACCGTAACAAGGAACTGAAAGATTGCCTGGATATTTTAATCATGACAAGTGATACTCTACTTGTAGACAGGTAAAATATGTGACATGGATGTTTTCAAATTATAAATTGGTCACACATTTAATTGTATAAATCCTTTCCATGAGCATTATTATAAGACAAATGTTTAGAATTATCTGGGCAGTATAAATATTTAAATAAACTTTTATTAATGGAGTTCAAAACTTTAAACACAGGAATTAATAAATTGGATATTTGCTTTCAATATTTTCAGGATTTAACCACTCAAAAGTTTCAACCAATTTTCCCACTCACACCTTTACAAATAAATATATCCTTCACAGACTTCCTTTTCCTTTTCCTCAATTCCCTAACTCAACATTCGCTTTTGTACTTTATTTTCATTTGAAAGTAATCTCCCCCCCCACCCCACCCAAGAACCAACAAACCATTGTCTTATTTTTCTACAAGATTCCATTCAATAGTACTGATTCACTGTGCCAAAATAAGGCTGTGAAAAGTACCAAAATTACTGTTCTGGGACTATCACCCTAACTTTGGAATAAGCTTCTACTCAGCATTTTGGAGCTCCCCACTAGCAAGTACCATTTTTAAAGTTACTTACATGTTCAAAAAGCTAGGAATAAGCTTCTTGTATTAATACCTTGGATGCATTTGTAAAGCAAAAACAAATTTATAGAATTTAAAATTAAAAAAATGCAAATTAAGTTTGTTGGACAGATGATGTTTTGCTAAAATTTAATTTTAGCAAATTAATTAAATTTCAATGTAAATGTGGTACTAATTGCTACAGATTGCACCAATTTAATCCTCCACTGATGAGCATGAGAGTATTTCTTTCCTCACAGCCTCACCAACACTGGGTATGGTCAAACTTTTAAATCTGATGGGTAGAAAATGGTATTTGACTTTGAATGGCATTTTTTAAATTAGAAGTAAGTTTTAGTGGGGCACCTGGCTGGCTCAGTTGGTGGAGTGTGCAACTCTTTATCTTGGGGTTGAGTTCAAGCCTCACATTGGGTGTAGAGATTGCTTAAAAATAAATTAAAAAAAAAAGTTTTAGCATTATTTAGAGCTTGTAAACTCTTTTTTTTTTTAAAGTAGGCTTCACACTCATCGTGGAGCCCAATGCAGGACATGACCCTAAGATCAAGACCTGAGCTGAATTCAAGAGTCAGACGCTTAACTGACTGCCACCCAGGCACCCCAAGAGCTTGTTAAACATTTTTATTATTTTTCTATAAACCTCCTTGACCATTGTCACCTTTTCTATTGCTTATTTCTAAATGATTTGTGATACCTCCTATAAATTAATGCCTTTGTGCCTTTTCCTGTTTGTCATTAACCTTTGACTTTTCCTATGGTATTTGGGGTAGTACAAGAGATTTGAGGTTTTTTATTTATTAGTTAAAATTTATAACTAAATAATCAGTAAATAATCAGATCTTAAGTATATAATTCAATGAGTTTTGATAAGTATATATATTGCTATAACCACCACCACAGTAAGATATAGAACATTTCCATCACCTCAGAAAGTTCCTTCAATCAATTCCTATCTACATACATAATTTCTGTAACCAAGGTCAATTTTCCTGTTCTTGAACTTCATAAAAATGGAATCATACAATGCCTCTCTTGAGACTAGTCTCTTTCACTCTATATGTATTTGAGGTTGACCCAGTTGTGTGTATCAGTAGCTCATTGTTTTTATTGATGATTATTTATGATTACATAAATACAGCAGATTACATAAATATAGCAGAATATGTTTATCCATTCTCCTAGTGATGGACATTGGGTTTTGCATGTTTTGACTATTATAAATGAATCTGCTGTAAACATTCCTCTACAGGCCTTTTTGTGGATCTATGTTTTCATTATCTTTCATAAATACCTAGGAATGGAATTGCTATGTCATTAGATAAGTATATATTTAACTTTATAAGAAACTGCCAAACAGTTTTCCAGAGTGATTATACCATTTTACATTCCTACTAACAACGTAAGGTTCCAGTTGTTTCTATCATCACCAACATCTTGGTGGTGTCAGTCTTTTCTCACTTTAGCCATTCTGGTGCATATGAAATGGTATCACATTATGGTTGTAATTTTCATTTCCCTGATGACTACTGATCTGAATTTTTTTCTATGTGGTTATTGGCTGCTCATATATCTTCTTTTATGAAGTGTCTGTTCAAGTCTTTTGCTCACTTTTAAGTGGGGTTGTTCTAGATGCATGTCCTTTGTCACATATATGTGCCATGAAAATTTTCTTTCAATCTAAAACTAGTATTTTTTTCTTAAAAATGTCTTTGATGAGCAGACTTTTTTGTTTTGTTGAAATTCAATTTATTGTTTTTTTTTAAGTTTAGTGTTTTCTGGATTCTATCTAAGAAATCTTTGACTACCCTAAGGTCATGAAGATAGTCTTTTATATTTTCTCCTAGAAGTATTATAGTTTTAGCTTTTATATTGTCTTTTATACATCATAAATTAATTTTTGTATATGGTGTGAGGTAGGAGTCAAGGTTAATGTTTTTTTTCTATGCATTTATCCAGTCTTCCCATACCATTTGTTGAGAAGAATTCCCTTCCCCATTGAACTGCTTTGGTACCATTGTTGAAAATCAGTTGAAGTGGGTATAAACTAGGTATAAAATTGAATTGGGTATAAATCTATTTGAACTCTTATCTGTTATTTTGACCCATTTGTCTATAATTATGCCAATATCATAATTCTTGATTATTGTAGCTCTATGTAAAGTTTTGAATCAAGTGGTGCAACTTTATTCTTCATTTTCAAGATTCTTTTTCATTATTTTAGGTCCTTTGCATTTTCTTAGAAAGTTGAGAATCCTGCATTTTCTTATAAAGTTTAGAATCCAGAGGTTAATACTACTCACCTACCCTCCAAAAAAGCCCATTAAAGATTTTTGTTGGAACTGCATTTAACTTATAAATCAATTTTAGGGAGAATTTAAATCATAACAGTGTTGAATCTTTTAATCTATGTGTATCTCCATTTATTTAAATCCCCCTTAATTTCTCTCAGCAATGTTTTATAAAGGTCATACATACATTTTGCTAAAGTTATTTCTAAATATTTGAAAATATTGATACTATTAAAAATGGTAGTGTTTTATTAATTTCATTCTTCAAATATTTTCTGTGAATATAGAAATATAATTGATTTTTGTATTTTGACCTTACATTATATAACCTTCTATCAGTATTTTTAAAAGTTCCTCATTAGATTCCAATGTGTAGACAAGTTTGAGGCCCATTTTTCTATATAACTAGGTTCTGAGCCTGCCTGCATATTAGAATTACCTGGGAGAAGTAAAAAATATATATATTTATGACTGGCTCACCCCAAGAATTCTAATTTCATGGTTTGGGCTGGGGCTTGACATTAGAATTTTTTAAATTTCCCCAGGTGATTTTAATGTAAGCTAAGGTTGAAAAACACTGCTCTACAGGCTTGCAAAAGTTTCTTTCTAAATCTCATTCCCCCATTTTACAAACCAACATCCAAATTCCTTGGAATGGCATATACACTAGAAACTTTATATCAACTTTATTGCAGACTATGAGTCTGGAGTTCTCTCTTGTCCAGCAAGAGAGCGGATGCAAAATTGAATATGAGGGAGGCTAATGTCCAGGAGGAGACAAGAGCCCCAAATAGGGGTTTTATCTCTGTATTTATTGAGCTCACAAGATATTACCCATGTGAGGAATGTGAAGAAAACAAGATCTTACACATGTGATGAACGTGGAGAAAACAATCAGACAGTAATCATGAACTTGTGTGTGTAAGAAGCAAAGGGTCTGGGGGGCAAGTGGAGTTTGTGATTAAGGTACATTGGTACCAGATGGAAAGTAATTTCCTGCAGGTGATATAACAAGTTACTAGTGCTCCCATTACAGTATCTCGATAGCTAACTTTGGGTGCTTTTTGCCTCATGGTGGCAGCTTTCTGCCCTAAGCTTTTTTCTAACCCATTTATGTAAGTAGAACCCATTACCCCACATAACCTATTCACATTTAAGGAATACTACTTCACCCTTTTGTACTATATGTCTGTGTCTATTTATCATAGTTGATTTCACCAATGAGCTATGATTTCTGTGGCATCAGATTTGAAAGCTAAGCTTAAAATAATCATCATCCTTTCTTAGAATTTAAATTTGAGAAATTAAGAGGCTCAGGCAATTGGCAAAGAAATTAGAAAACAAGAAGATGTATCAAGAGTTACCATGATATATAGGCAGCAGGAATAGTCGTGATGGGCTATTGGCAAGCCTAAATGCAAACGTTCTGAATAAACAAGAGAAAGCAATCCGTAAAGAGGAAGGCCCAGATCAAATGTCATCTCTTTGTACCTTTCTCTAACTTCCTTCCTGAAAGAAATAATACTCTGATATGGATGTTCTCATGATATTATTTTAGTACTTATCACATTGTGTTTTAGTTTTTTGTTTATGTCTCCTTTGCTAGGCTGTGAGCTTTCCAAATTAAGGACCAACTCTCAAAAGTGGTTTTATCCCTAACAAAAGTGTTCACTAGGGGTGGGGTACCTGGATGGCTCAGTTGGTAGAGCATGCAACTCTTGATCTTGGGGTTGTGAGTTCAAGTCCCATGTTGGGTGTAAAGATTACTTAGAAATAAAGTCTTCAAAAAAAGAAAAAGTTCCTTACTAAATACTGAATCAAATTTAATTGTGTAGCTGTTATACATTATGACTTCTGAAAATCAAGTAGTAAATAATAGTAATGAATGATTTATTTTTTCCTAGGCTTTTGAATTTTAGTATAAAACTTGTGCCTCGTGGCATACGTCATCCAGTCTCTACTGAAATTTTTCCTACTCTATCCAGGAATAAGTATGGAACTGGAGCAGTTAGTATTCAAGCTGGCAGTGCTTTGCTAGCTAAAGGTGGTATCTGCTTTATAGGAGACTTGGCTTCACACAAAAAAGATAAACTAGAACAGCTTCAATCAGGTAAACAATATTTTTTTTGAATTAATTTTCACCTGTTTAACTTTTTAAAAAATTTTTGTTGATGAATTGGCCTTTTTTTTTTTTTTTAATTTACTTCCAAATTAGTTAGCATATAGTGCAACAATGATTTCAGGAGTAGATTCCTTAATCCCTTACCCATTTAGCCCATCCCCCCTTCCCAAAACCCCTCCAGTAACCCTCTGTTTGTTCTCCATATTTATGAGTCTCTTCTGTTTTGTCCCCCTCCCTGTTTTTATATTATTTTTTGTTTCCCTTCCCTTATGTTCATCTGTTTTGTCTCTTAAAGTCCTCATATGAGTGAAGTCGTATGATTTTTGTCTTTCTCTAATTTCACTTAGCATAACACCATCCAGTTCCATCCACATAGTTGCAAATGGCAAGATTTCATTCTTTTTGATTGCCGAGTATATATACCATATCTTCTTTATCTATTCATCCATCGATGGACATTTGGGCTCTTTCCATCCTTTGGCTATTGTTCATAGTGCTGCTATAAACATTGGGGTGCATGTGTCCCTTTGAAACAGCATACCTGGGGACCTGGGTGGCTCAGTCGGTTAAGCGGCCGACTTTGGCTCAGGTCATGATCTCGCGGTCCGTGAGTTCGGGCCCCGCATCGGGCTCTGTGCTGACAGCTCGGAGCCTGGAGCCTGTTTCAGATTCTGTGTCTCCCTCTCTCTGACCCTCCCCTGTTCATGCTCTGTCTCTCTCTGTCTCAAAAATAAATAAATGTTAAAAAAAAAAAATTTAAGAAACAGCATACCTGTATCCCTTGGATAAATACCTAGTAGTGCAATTGCTGGGTCTTTCGGTAGTTCTATTTTTAGTTTTTTGAGAAACCTCCATACTGTTTTCCAGAGGGGCTGTACCAGCTTGCATTCCATCACCTGTTTAACTTATAGTCTCATCAGTGTCAAGGAATTACTTAATAGTTAGGATCATATTGTACACATTTTAGGAACTGAGAAATTATATTAAATGGCACTTCTCATTTTACCTGTATTAATAAAGAAAGGAATTTAATATGAAAATTCACTGTTTTAATTTTTCTCTCAGTTGTCCTAACATGTGAATTTGTATTGGGCGAGATTTCTTTTCTTGTCTTGTCTTAGTGTATTAATTAGGACTTCAGCTCTGATGCTGAAAAACAGTGGTGAAAGGAGACATCCTTGACTTGTTTCTGGTCTTAGCAGGAAAGCTTTGAGTTTTGTTACCATTAAATATGAAGTTAGCTGTAGGTTTTTTGTAGATGTTCTTTTTCAAGTTGAAGGAGTTCCCCTCTATGGTGAAATACACATAACATAAAATGTACCATTTTAACCATTTTTAAGTGTACAATTCAGTGGCATTAAGTACATTCATAATGTTATGTAATTAATACCACTATCCATTTCCAGAACTTTTCATAATCCCTAACAGAAACTCTGTACCCATTGAACAATAACCCTATTCCCCTGTACCTCCAGCCATTGGTAACCTCTGTTCTACTTTCTGTCTTTATGGATTTGTCTATTTAAGAATCTCTTTTCTTCTTATTGCTGAATCATATCCCATTTTATGTATATACCACTTGTTAAAAAAATTCATTCATTAGTTGAGAGAAACTTAGGTTGTTTCTGCCTTTTGGCTATTGTGAATAATGTTGCTGTGAACATGAGTCCAAGTATCTGTTTGAGTCCCTACTTTCACCTCTTGGGTGTATACTTAAAAGTGGAATTGCTGGGTCATAAGGTAATTCTATGTGTAGCTTTATGAGAAATCACCAAACTGTTTTCCACAGTGGCTGTGCAATTTTATATTCTTACGAGTAAAGCATAATGGTTCTAAATTCTCCACATCAGTCCTATTACATTTCATAAGTAATAAAATATTTTTAAAGGAAAAAGCTTTTTATATTAGTACTCTTAATTAGCATTTTGATTAAGGAGCCCAGATTTTTAGTTTACCCTAGGCCCCACATATTAAGTAACTGGCCCTGGGGGTGCCTGGGTGGCTCAGTCAGTTAAGTGTCCGATTTCAGCCCAGGGCATGATCTCATGGTTTGTGAGTTCAAGCCCCACTTCAGGCTCTGTGCTGACAGCTCAGAGCCTGGAGCCTGCTTCAGATTCTGTGTCTCCCTCTCTCTCTGCCTCTCCCCTGCTCACGCTCTTTCTCCCTCTATCTCAACTTTGGATAATAAAACATTAAAAAAAAATTAAGTAACTGGCCCTGGCTACTAGAATGGCAAAAATTAAAAAGACTGAAAACAGATGTTACCAAGGATATGGAAAAACTGGAATTCTTATATACTGTATGTGAAAGTATAACATAGTGCAACCATTTTGAAAACTGCTCTGGCAGTTTCTATAGAGTTAAATATGTATTTACCTTATGACCCAAGAGAAAGATAAATATAAAGAAAAGACTCTCTTATCATGAATAAAGAGAAGTTTAATTTGAGAAATATTTGGAATATGGCATCCTAGGATTGAATCCATAGGTTTAATGGTTATAAGGGATGAAGGAAAGATAAAAAGGAAACTATGTTGTTTCTAGATTTTTTTTGTTTGTTTGGGTTTTAAGTAGTTGGATAGTGATTCCTCTAATTGCAAATAATGCACACAGAGCCATTTGAGAAGGAAAAATGATGAATTTGGTTTTTAGCATGTTGAATTTGAGATATATTTCCCCCTAGTCATTGTAGTTTATATTCTCTATCAATCTTATTCTCTTTCACTCTCATATAGATATCCTTTTTTTTCCACATAAAAGAATATTGCTTAATTTCAGCCCCCTTTATAAGCCTGCACTAATATAACCAGTGTCTTAACCCTCTGCCTATACTACCCAGACACTGACCATAATTCTAGCTACATGCTTTGGACTGCTGTTCTCATCAAGTCATGGGACACATAAACTTTCAAATATTTTTCTTGCCTTGTTTTTTTTTTAAAGTCTAATAAATGTTTACTTATTTATTTTGAGAGAGAGAGATAGAGAGCAAGCAGGAGAGAGGCAGAGAGAGAGAAAGACAGAGAATCCCAAGCAGGTTTTGCACTGCCAGTACAGAGCCCGACCATGGGGCTCAAACACACGAACCATGAGACCATGTATGACCTGAGCCAAAATCAAGAGCCAAATGCTTAACTGACTGAGGCACCCCTCTTGCCTTATTCTTTTTATTAGATCCTCCAATTAAGCCATATCTTATAAAACAACCAAATTTACTTGTGTCTTTACTGTCCCACAGTTAGACAGTAAAATTCTATATAATAGTATTTCTTATTAAAAATAATATTTGTTAGTTATTTATAGACATATAGACCAAAATAAACTGAAATAACAAATGGGCAATGTCTTTTTACTTAGTTGTGGAAAGCAGAAGCATCACAGTATACATCCCAGGAAAGAAGTTTGGGGATGATATTAATCAACAAATGACTTTTCCAGTTCAGTGCAGTTTTTGGTCTTTTGTTGATATGGATTCATCTTCAAGGAGAAATATGCAGAAAACCAACACTCTCATTGGTCGGATGGTAAGGTATATGTATTTTTTATTTTTAGAATGTTGTTTATGGAATTTAATCACAGATTTTAATCTTAATGTTTTGTTGTTCTTAATGTTTTGTTGTTAACCCATTTCTACCCTTAATCAGGTACTAGAACTAAATAACAGTGCAATTGTCTGAAAATTTTCATTTTTTTTAGTCATGCAAAGCAGGTGTCTGTTTACTAGAAATTATTATTGAATAGGCAGTAGAGTAGGCTTTAGTGAATAATGTGTAAGAAATTAATAAAGAGCATTAAAAATTGGTCATAGTAAGTTCCCATGCTATTCAGGAAACACTTTAAATAACAATTAATAATGTCAAATAATGAAGTAAAAATAATAGGTATATAACATATTATAATATACATATATTAATAATATAAATAATTATAAACAGTATTTAATTTATAATAATCTAAAGTGTTTGTGGAAATGCCAGAGTTTCATGTTTGCCTTTTACATTTTCATTTGATGTAGGATTGCAGTTTGATTCCAGCTAATCTTGTAGAGGCGTTTGGATTATTGATTAACTGCAATGAATCATCTTCTTGCTACCCACTTATTTCTACTGTGCAACACACTTTAAAGAAAGCCATCGATCCTGAAGAGCTCCTTTATGTAGCTTCTAAGAAGTTCACAACTGAAGATTTTGAAAAGGTAGAGGTAGAAGAAATGATTACCAAGAATACATGTGCTAAGGTTTCTCAATTTAAATAGAACTCACTTTCAGCATCCAATTTTATTTATTTAGAATTATTTTATTCCAAGTCCCTTTCGCTTTTAAATATTTTAAGGACATTGCATAGAAAATATTTAAGATTATAATTAGATTAAAAACTGTGTAAAGACATAAATATTAAAATGTTAATTATTTGCACCACTATCCACATGGCTTTAAAACTTCTCAATAAAAAGAAAACCAACAGAATATTTCTATAGAAAATTATGATGAGAGGCTGTATAGGTATACAGTTATTTACATTTTACAGACTATTCAAAAGGATTTACTTTATGTAAATGCCTTCAGAGTTCTGACTTTAGAGAATACCTGTCATGACTCACTAACCCATTTCAATGTCCTGACATGGAAATGTGCAGCATGTTCAGAGAACCTGAGAGTAGATGATGTAAATTCAGTAATGATTTTTACAGCTATTAAAGGTATACAAGTATTTACAAGTGAAGCCTTTTTAATATTAACTATTCAGAAATCTATCCACACTAGAGTTAAAGTATCTGGGTAGGATAGGTAAAAGGCAGGGAATATTGGGAGTGGGAATCTATGAGTCATTAACAATTTTGTTCATACCTGCCTTCTTTGTAGGCAGATTGCATGGGTAAAAGGTTGAAAAGTGAGGTGGACTTAAAACTGAATTATGAACATTGTTTATTGACGTGGAATAGAAAAAGAACAATATTTATGATAAAGTAGCTCTTTTTGTTTGTTTTAGTATATAAGAAAAAAGTAGTAGTCTCTAGGAATTAGGGTACTATATCTATATCTATACCTATATCTATATCTATATCTATATCTATATCTATATCTATATCTATATCTACATATATTAATGACCCAGAGAAATTTTTGCCCAGTTTTTCCCTGAAAAACAACAACAACAACAAACCCTTGGAATTTATTAATTAGGTATTTACTGAATATTTTATATATATTAACCTATTTCACTCTTTTATATTCTCACAAAAAAATAAAGTTTCTTCTTTAAATAGTTTATCATTTAATTGAGATATAAACAAAATATATGAAACCATTAAGGGACAATTTAAGTGCTAAGCTGGGTGGTGCTAACTATAAGTACTTTAGGAATTCAGGAAGGAAGATATCAAGTAGAATGCAAGAATTGGGAAGACTGCAAGGAGGTGAGACTTTAGTCCTTAAGGAAAGGTATGATTTAAATGACAGGAAGGATGGGCATTCTAAACAGAATTAAAAGTAGGAGCAAAGATATAAAAGTAGAAATGAATATACATGGAAAACTATGAGAAGACATAACTGACTGGAGCAAAAATTTTATTGTAGAGTCATTGGGATTACTATTTGGCAAATTTACAATAAGCCTTGAAGCTCCGGCCAAAGATTTTATAGCTGATTCATCAGACTATAGAGAACAGTTGGACTTTACTAGGCTTGTGAAACACCGAAAATGATTTCTCCAGAAGATAAAACTGTCCATTACACAAAACAGATTGGATGGAGTGTGTCACTGCCTGGGCTCTCCAAGAGGCTGACTGAGAGTTTAGTGTGCCATTGTTTATTAGGGAGTGCTCCTCTAGCTCTTCTATCAATACCTGTGGAAGGGAAGAGGAGCAGGATTGGGCAGAGGAGGTAGTCAAGCTGCTGACGCAGGCCCAAAGATAGCCCCACAATGAGCTCTGGACTTAAAAGAGACCCACCAGAATTGTCCTGCTTTGGATAGAAACAGAGGGACTTTTTTACAATACCTGCCCCCACTTCCGCTGCAGTCAGTCATTTGATATGGGCTGTCCTGAGGCATTCCCTGAAGAAGTTGACGACTGGAGACCAATGCTGACAGCAGTTCCAGTAGCTGGGGCAAGTCCTTTCCTGAGGACAGAGATAGGTGGCACATTACTGTGACTCCATGTGGTAGAACCTAGAGAAGGCTACTGATATTATTAATGGTATTAATTTCCAATTGTGAAGGTCTGGAGGGAACTGTGGAGTGTAAGGAGAATAAAGAAGAGAAGATATATACAGATCCTTTAAAAAGTTATATTTAAAATATAATATAGTTAATAGCAACCTTATGATTAAATTTTCCTTTTGATTCTGAGTTGAAAAAAGCAGAAAACAACCAGGATGTTGAAAAGTCTGGAAATGATGTCCCTGAATTAAGGATTTAAGGGACTGGGAATCACTCAGAAAGAATAAAAGCACGAAGTTCAGAAAAAATAGTGCTAATCATTATGTTGAAGGCTTATTGGAATCTCCAAGGCCTACCTTCATAGTAGTTAACACAGTGCCTTCCGTATTGCTAGTGATCACTTGTGTTTAAAAGGAAGGAAAAGGAGAACAAGTAGCTCTAAGGCCCATGAGAGAAAGTTATAAGGAAATAAATTGTCAAAGAATTAAAGCTATTCAAAGGGAAATGAGCTGTTGAGGGAAGCCTCTCTCCCACAGAAAGGAGGTGAGTGAGCCTTTTTTCCACTGGAAGCAAAGACTTGATAGTCATTCAAGTACATTGCACAGAACATTTCTGCACTAAGAGGGAGGAAGAGATTATTCTGGCTAAACTGTAATAATATTTATAAGTATAAGACTATGATTTAAAGTGTTCAGTGACTTTGGGACAGCCTCAGATATTTAATCAACTTTGATGTAAATAAAGTATGCAAACTTTGGATTTTTGTACTATAGATTCTATAACAAAGTTTGAATTTCTTAAATTTTTCACATTTTTAATTTAGCTGCTGGCTTTTGCAAAGAATTTGAATGTAGAATTCAGTTTGGAGGCAGAAAGAATGATCCATGGCTATTATCTAGCAAGTCGCAGAATCAGAACAGATTCTATAAGTGGATCAAAACTGTCAGCATCTGCATTAAAATATTTGTAGGTATTCAATATAAAACTTTAAAACCAGTATTGACTTTTAAGTGATGTGTTTAATTAACTTACTTATTTATGTTTCACTTGTTTCTTGAATTGCTAGTTGGTTGATTTCTCATTTATCTTGTTTCAAAAGAATTTAAGGTGACTTAACAATCGCTATTGTTGCATCATTTGAACCTCCAATACATGTTTTCACTAAGTTATTTTTTATTGGAATCTCTGTATGAGATGTGTCTGAGTAAAGTGCACTGATTTGAAATACAAATGATTGATTTTTTTTTTTTAACGTGGCTTTTTTACACTCTAGGTATTTTTTAGTTGAGCCTAGAAAAAATTCTTTTTAAGTATATTATTCTGTGTACTTTTAAAATACTTTAATAGACACATCTATTATTGTTCCTTAAAGTTTTTTAAAGCTAATTTTTATTATAAAAGTAAAGTATAGACACCGTAAAAGAAAAGTCTAAAGTAATAAATAAGGTGTCCAGCTAACTCTACCCATTGCTGTCCTACTCTCCAGAGAGATTGTCACTGTTAACAGTTTTTATGTACTCTTCCAAAAATTATCCATTTATTTCTTTTAATGTTTATTTATTTATTTCGAGAGAGAAAGAGAGGGAGAGAACACACTAGTGGGAGAGAAGCAGAGAGAGACAGAGAATCCCAAGCAGGCTCTGCACTGTCAGCATAGAGCCCAACGCGGGGCTTGATCTCATGAACCCAGAGATCATGACCTGAGCTGAAACCAAGAGTCAGACACTTAACTGACTGAGCCACATAGGCGCCCCCCAAAATTATCCATCTAAATACTAACGTGTACAAATATATAATTTAAATTTATGATGTATATTAAATACATATTTTATTTGAATATGTTATATATTTGTCAATGAATATGTTAAACATATTATAGAGAGAGACAGTTTACTGACTTAGGATGGTTCAACTTAATGATTTTTCGACTTAATAATGATGTGAAGATGATACACATTCAGTAGAAATCATACTTTGAAGTTTGAATTTTGATCTTTTCCTGGGTTAGCAATATGCAGTACAATACTCTCTTACTGGGCAGTGACAGCAGGCTGCAGCCCGCAGTCAGCCACGAGATTAAAAGGGTAAAACTGATAACCATGCTGTATCCATGCAGCCATTCTGTGCTTTACTTTCATTGCAGTATTCAATAAATTATGTGAGATAGCCAACACTTTATTATAAAATCAGCTTTGAAGGCTGATGTAAGTGTTCTCAGCATGTTTAAGGCAGGCTAGGGTAAGCTATGTTTGGTAGGTTAGGTATATTAAATGTATTTTTGACTTATGATATTTCCTAAGTTGAGGAAGATCTAAATATAAATATCTATATATTCATATGGATATACTTTCCTTTTGCACAAATGGAATTATGTATGGTTTACCTATTATAATACTATCAGAACATAAGGAATTACCTTATTCTGTTTTAATAGCTGCTTTACAGTGTGCTTTGATGTGGCTGTACCATAATTTAAGCAGTTCCCTCTTGATATTTCATTTGATACAAACTAATGTATAATCTCAAACAAGTTAGGAACTAGGACCAGGAGTAAAATAATCCATTAAATACATAAATAACATGCTATAACTATAATATACAATAAGGTAAGTGAAGGACTAGAAGGAAATGTCAGATATAGGTCCACAAGAGATAAATATGTTTAGCTAACTTTTCCAACTCTATATTTATCTTCATAGAGCTAAAAAAAAAAAGTGCTGAAGAGAAAGTAGAAAACAACTGTGATATTTTAAAATAGTAAATGGAATTTTGTGATATTTTCCATTTTCTGAAGTAACGTTTAAAATACTCGCATCAGGGGTGCTCAGTCAGTAAAGCATGCAACTCTTGATCTCTGGGTCATGAGTTCAAGTCCACATTGGGTTTTAGTTGAGTGTGGAGCTTACCTTAAAAAAAGTTACTCAGGGGCGCCTGGGTGGAGCAGTCAGTTAAGCGTCCGACTTCAGCCAGGTCACGATCTCGCGGTCTGTGAGTTCAAGCCCCGCATCGGGCTCTGGGCTGATGGCTCAGAGCCTGGAGCCTGTTTCTGATTCTGTGTCTCCCTCTCTCTCTGCCCCTCCCCCGTTCATGCTCTGTCTCTCTCTGTCCCAAAAATAAATAAACGTTGAAAAAAAAAATTAAAAAAAAAAAAAAGTTACTCAAATCAATACTCAAAGAGTCAATACTTGAAGCCTCGGAAATCCTGTTTTCTCATATTTTTTCTCTGTAGCAAAAAGATATTTATTTAAACTTATATAACCTCAGTTAACATTTGACTATATTAATCCAAATATAAAGCAGAGTTCATTTTAATATGATAAATCTACTTCCCATGGTGGAAATTGGAAGGTATAGGGGTATAGGTGAGGTTTATGAAATAGCAAAGTAAATGAACTCATAAGAGTCATAAACCTTAAATTTTTCTCCTACCTCTATAGACAGGTACCTAATAACACTATCCTTGCTCTTCTAGAGAAGTAGAGCTGGACAATACTCTCTTCTCTTCCCTGAAAGGCTTTATACATATTCTGTTGTGGTCGACATTTTAGAAGGAGCTTAGGTGAGGATATCAGGAACATAATAGCCAAATCTGAAAATAACAACTCTGGAGTAATTTCCAAGGACTCAAATGATGATCTTGGTCTGAGTATGAATGGATAAGAAAAGGTTGATGGCTTATTATGAAAAAGACTTGAGGTTTTATTCTTTTTCTACTTAATATGAGTAAACAATGTAATATGGCTATTAAAAATACTGTGAATTCAGGTTGTGTTAAGTAGAACATAGTATCAAGAGGGAAAAAATGCTAGTTCTGCTTCACCTCTACATTGCTGGTTAAATCACACTCACATCGTAATACTATACTGAAAAAGAATATGTTTAAAAACATTTTTTAAAAATGTTTACTTATTTTTGAGAAAGAGAGACAGAGAAAGAGTGGGGCAGGGGCAGAGAGAGGGAGACACAGAATCCGGAAGCAGGTTCCATGCTCTGAGCTGTCAACACTGAGTCTGATGTGGGGCTTGAATCCACAGACTGTGAGATCATGACCTGAGCCAAAGTTGGATGCTTAACTGACTGAGCCACCAGGTGCCCCTGAAAAAAAAAAATAAATAAATAAAAATTAACCAAATCTGGTCATGAGGAGAGTGGTCAGAATGTTGAAAGGCCTGAAAATTGTCTTATGACATTTTTTTTACCTTTTTAAAAATTTTATTTATTTTGAGAGAGACAGAGACAGCATGATATGGGAAGGGTCAGAGAGAAAGGAAGACAGAGAATCCCAAGCAAGCTGTACACTGTCAGTGCAGAGCCTGACACGGGGCTCAAACCCACAAACCATGAGATCATGACCTGAGCCGAAACTAAAACTCAGATGCTTAAATGACTGAGCCACCCAGGTGCCCCATGTCTTATGACATATTAAAGGAGCTAGGAATATTTTATTTTGGAGAAAAGAAAACATAGGACAACTAGAAAAGTTGTCTTTGAATATTTGAAGAGATGTCATATTTAAGAAGTATTAAGCTTTTTTTATAATCACAGAAGACAGAACCAGTGGGTATAAATTTCAGTGAAACCAATTTCAGCTTAAATTTATATATTCTTTGTGGGTGAGTCCCAAAATTTTCAAATGCTTTATCTGAAATAGTAATAACTGTAAGTTATTATTGTCCCCATTTTATACCTGAAATTCAAAAAATTTTCGGGAAGTGAATGATTTATATGAAGTCACACAGCTAGTAAAGTCTAGAGACTTAGACCAGGTTTTCTGATTTCCAAGTTCAGCAGTCATTCAAGTATATTACATATGCCTAATGAGAGCTTGAAAGAGATTTTTTTTTCAATTTTAAATGTTTATTTATTTTTGAGAGGGAGAGAAAGCTAGGGAGTGGCAGAGAGACAGAAGGAGAGAGAGAATCCCAAGCAGGCTCCGTGCTGTCAGTGCAGAGCCCTATGTGGGGCTCGAACTCCCAAACCATGAGATCATGACCTGAGCTGAAATCAAGAGTTGGATGTTTACCTAACTGAGCCATGTAGGCGCCCCTGAGGGAGATTTTTTAGGTAATCAAAGGTTAGTTTAAAAATAAAAGATAAAGGAATGTATTCCCAGTGAACCATAGGAAATGTTCGAAAGAGACTGGACAATAAGTAGCCTGGGATATTGTGGAGAAAATTTAATTATCTGATTGGAGATTGAACTTTAAGGTCTCTTTCAAAACTAAAATTTCAAGATTCTGTGAGGACTTCAAATAGATGAAGAACTGGAAGAAAACACCAAAGGTGACTATAAGAGTTAGTTTTCCTAACTGTATATTGAGGAAGGGGGTATAGAATCATAAAAATGAAGATAAGCCAGAGCAGATATGAAGTCTGATAATAAGTCAAGATACTTGCTTGTTCTGGCATAGTTTATTGAAGTTGGTAGGAAAAAAATGCTTTGAAAAGAAACTAACATTTTTTTTAAAGTAAAAATATGCTGATCTTTAAGGCATGGCTTGTATACACATATAACTTGGTTTATCCCCGCCAAAATATATTTTATCTTTATAATATCAACATATTTGATTAGCATCAATTTTCTTTTTCAGAGTTTCCCTAGCTGAAGCACATGCTCGACTGAACTTAAGGAATAAAGTGCTTAAAGAAGATGTACTAATTGCAGCCTTATTGTTTGAAACATCTCTCACACTGAAATATGGTAATCTATTATTAATTTGTTAATGATCACTATAAATAATTATATTTAAATATTCTTAGACTGTTAAAATATCTATAAAATTTTATAAATTTTATAGCATTTATAAAATAAAATGTTATAGATATTTTATTTTTTAATTTTTTAATTTTTATTTTTTAAAATTTAAATCCAAATTAGTTAACATATAGTGTAATAATGATTTTAGGAATAGAATTTAGTGACTCATCACTTACATATAACACCCAGTGCTCATCCTAAAAATGTCTTCCTTAATGCCCCTTGTGCATCTAGCCCAGCTCCCTACTCAACACCCTGCCAGAAACCCTCAGTTTGTTCTCTGTATTTAGGAATCTCTTAATGTCTCTTTGTCTCCCTCTCTGTTTTTATATTATTTTTGCTCCCCTTCCCTTATGTTCATCTGTTTTGGATCTTAAATTCCACATATGAATGAAATCATATATTTGTCTTTCTCTGACTTATATTTCACTTAGCATAATACACTCTAGTTCCATCCATATTGTTGCAACTGGCAAGATTTCATTCTTTTTGATTGCCTAGTAATATTCCATTGTATGTATGTATATATATACCACATCTTTATCCATTCATCAGTCAATGGACATTTGGGCTCTTTCCATGCTTTGGCTATTGTTGATAACTATAAATAATATTGTTGCTATATACAATGGGGTGCATGTGCCCCTTTGAAACAGCACACCTGTATCCTTTGGATAAATACCTAGTAGTGCAATCACTAGGTTGTAGGGTAGTTCTATTTTTAGTTTTTTGTGGAACTCCATAGTGTTTTCCAGAGTGGCTGCACCAGTTTGCATTCCCACCAACAGTGCAAAAGGTTCCCCTTTCTCCACATCCTCGCCAACATCTGTCATTGCCTGAGTTGTTAATGTTAGCCATTTTGACAGGTGTGAGGTGGTATCTCATTGTAGTTTTGATTTGTTATTTCCTTGATAAGGAGTGATGTTGAGCATTTTTTCATGTGTCTGTTAGCCATCTGGATGTCTTCTTTGGAAAAGTGTCTATTCATGTCTTTTGCCCATTTCTTCACTGGATTATTTGTTTTTTGGGTGTAGAGTTTGAGAAGTTCTTTATAGATTTTGGATATTAACCCTTTATCTGATATGTCATTTGCAAATATCTTCTCCCATTCCGTTGGTTGCCTTTTAGTTTTGCTGATTATTTCCTTTGCAGTGCAGAAGCTTTTTATCTTGATGAGGTCCCAGTAGCTCATTTTTGCTTTTGTTTCCCTTGCCTCCGGAGACATGTCAAGTAAAAAGTTGCTGCGGCCGAGGTCAAAGAGGTTTTTGCCTGCTTTCTCCTCGAGGATTTTGATGGCTTCCTGTCTTACATTTATGACTTTCATCCATTTTAAGTTTGTCTTTGTGTGTGGTGTAAGAAAGTGGTCCAGGTTTATTCTTCTGCATGTCACAGTCCAGCTTTCCTAACACCATTTGTGGAAGAGACAGTCTTTATTCCATTGGATATTCTTTCCTGCTTTATCAAACATTAGTTGGCCATATGTTTGTGGGTCCATTTCTGGGTTCTCTATTCTGTTCTATAGATTTATATGTCTGTTTTTGTGCCATTAGCATATGGTTTTGTTGATTGCAGCTTTGTAATACAGCTTGAAGTCCACAGTTGTGATGCTTCCAGCTTTGGTTTTCTTTTTCAGGATTGCTTAGGCAATTCAGGGTCTTTCTGGTTCCATACACATTTTAGGATTATTTGTTCTAGCTCTGTGAAGAATGCTGGTGTTATTTTGATAGGGATTGCTAAAATATTATGTATATATTAATTATTATTTTAAAAATTAGTAAATTTTTTAAAGTTTATTTATTTATTTATTTTTGAGAGGAGAGAGAGTGAGCACAGGCATGAATGAGGAAGGGGCAGAGAGACAATCCCAAGCAGGCTGTACACTGTCAGCACACAGTCTGATGCGGGACCCAATCCCACAAACCTTGAGATCATAACCTGGGCTGAAATCTAGCACCCATTGAACCAAGTGAGCCACCCAGGTGCCATAGAATAATAAATTTTTGTCAGGTAAGGCCTGTTTCAATTTGAACACTTACTAATTGTTTATAGGTAATGTAACACGTTCCTTGTTATGCATGATTGCTTGGATTCTGAAACTTTTGCATTGCTTATAGAGTTCTGATGAAACATGTATTAAATACAACATGAAGTGATTCTAAATTTATCTTTCTTTTACTTAAACATTTTTTTTAATGTTTATTTTTGAGAGAGAGAGACAGAACGCAAGTGGGGGAGGAGCAGAGAGTGAGAGAGACACAGAATTTGAAGCAGGCTCCAGGCTCTAAGCTGTCAGCACAGAGCCCAATGCAGGGCTCAAACCCATGAACCATGAGATCATGACCTGAGCCAAAGTCAGATGCTTAACCAACTGAGCCACCAGGTACCCCATAAATGTATCTTCCTTCTACAATAACATGCAACAGGAACACCTGGGTGGCTCAGTCAATTAATCATCCAACTCTTGATTTTGGCTTAGGTCATAATCTCACAGTTGGTGAAATCAAGCCCCGCCATGGGGCTCTACACTGACAGCATGGAGCCTGCTTGGGATTCTCTCTCTCCCTCTCTTTCTTCCCCTTCCCCTCATGTTCTCTCTCTCACTCTTTCTCAAAATAAATAAATAAACATAAAATAAATAAAATAACAAGCAGCATTCAATTGTCAAGCAGTCCCCTCAATATAGTTAAGCACAGAGACAAAGAAAATGTGTTCATTTTGTATCACTGCCTCCCTGAATTGCTAGCTATAATACTATGACTCTAGCATTTAATTATTTGAAATGAATTTGAGCTTATTATGGTTTTGCTAATAAAAACATGAAAGGGCTCCTAAAGTAAGAGTAAACAGAGTTATTCTCACAAAGCTCTTGCCGAATTGGATCAGACATTAATTTTCATAAGATACTACAATCCTTGAAGCCAAACTCTGGCTCCAACCTTGGGACTTAAAGGATGTATTAACACTGACTTTTTTGTGTGTATATATTCAGTGCTTAAATTTGCCTTAAATTCAATTTATACAGTAATAACGGTTCGCAAAAACTCATTAGAACATTAGAACTTTGTTCTATAATTGTCAAAATCAAACATTATTAACCTGGGATTCATGGATACTTAGAGTTCTCGGGACTTGTGAATCTCTAAATTATATGAAAATATTTACATGTATGTGCTTGACACCTTTTTGCTTAGAGAGATGAATGGTAAGTTTTATAAAGTATGTCTTATAGGTTCATGATCCCCAGAAAAAGTTAGTTACCATCCCATGTTAGTTTTATGTACCAAAGGAGAAAGACATTGATTCCCAACCAATACTAAATAACAGGAAGGATACAAAAATATTTTTATTTTTAATTTGCTTTATCTTTTACAGGCTTCCTTTTTTAGAGATTTTATTGTTTTTATTTTTTATTTTTTTTAATGTTTATTTTTGATGGGTGGGGAGGGGCAGAGAGGGGACAGAAGATCTGAAGCGAGCTCCCCGCTGACAGGAGAGAGCCTGTTGTGGAGCTTGAATTCATGAACCAAGAGATCATGACCTGAGCCAAAGTTGGACACTGACTGAGCCACGTAGGCACCCCAGATTTTTTTTTTAATTTTATTTTTTATTTTTTAAAATTTACATCCAAATTAGCGTACAGTACAACAATGATTTCGGGAGTAGATTCCTTAATGCTCCTTACCCATGTAGCCCATCCCCCCTCCTACAACCCCTCCAGTAATCCTCAGTTTGTTCCCCATATTTATGAGTCTCTTCTGTTTTGTCCTTCTCCCTGTTTTTATATTATTTTTGTTTCCCTTCCCTTATGTTCATCTGTTTTGCTCTTAAAGTCCCCATATAAGTGAAGTCATATGATTTTTGTCTTTCTCTAATTTCACTTAGCATAATACCCTCCAGTTCCATCCACATAGTTGGAAATGGCAAGGTTTTATTCTTTTTGATTGCCGAGTAATACTCCATTGTGTGTGTGTGTGTGTGTGTGTATATATATATATATATATATACATACATATATATATATATATATACATACATATATATATATATATATGTATGTATATATATATATATATACCATATCTTCTTTATCCATTCATCCATCGATGGACATTTGGACTCTTTCCATCCTTTGGCTATTGTTGATAGTGCTGCTATAAACATGGGGGTGCATGTGTCCTTTCAAAACAGCACACCTGTATCCTGTGGATAAATGCCTAGTAGTACAATTGCTGTGTTGTAGGGTAGTTCTATTTTTAGTTTTTTGAGGAACCTCCATATTGTTTCCCAGAGTGGCTACACCAGCTTGCATATCCACCAGATTTTATTTTTTAAAAGTAATCAGGTTTTATTTTTTAAAGTAATCTCTACACCCAATATGGGGCTCAAACTTACACCCAGAGATCAAGAATCACATACTCTACCGACTGAGGCTGCTAGGCGCCCGAATCTTTTACATTCTTATTATTTGTATTTAAAAGCATACTTGATAAAATCTAACACACATTTTTTATGTACCATAACAAAACAATTCTGCCAAGTTTATTATGACATGCTATCAAAATTAAAATATAATTAGATTTCAATAAGAAGACAAAAATTTGTGTCTTTGAATTTAGAAACTGTACTATTTATTATTAAGGACCCCTATGGTAGAATATGGCTATTTTCACTTGGTAACTATTTTGTCAAGACTTTTGTGAAGTATTTAAGAAAGCATCTGTTGAGGAATATAAAACTAAATGAAGATTTTTTTTCCTTTAGTTATTTTTTATTTTCATAATGAATTTCAGTTAGGTATCTTGATTTTTAAGTCTTAAACAAAACAATGTTAAGAGATCCTTAAATGTTGGAGCACCTGGGTGGCTCAGTCAGTTAAGCATCTGACTTCAGCTCAGGTCATGATCTCGCAGTTTGTGGGTTCCAGCCCCACGTGGGGCACTGTGTTGACAGCTCAGAGCCTGGAGCCTGCTTTAGATTCTGTCTCCCTTTCTCTTTGCCCCTCCCTTGCTCATGCTCTGTCTCTGTCTCTGTCTCTCTCAAAAATAAATAAACGCTAAAAAAAAAAAAAAAAAAAAAAGAGCTCCTTAAGTGTTATTTCAGTTACAGCAGGAAATTGGAAACAAGAAAAAAAAGAAGAAAAAAACATAGCAAGAAATTGATCCCTACTCAGGGACATTTTTCTTGGATGCAAAAAACAATAGGTTGTGCTCATGAACTAGATTTAGAAGTTGGGGCAGAGGGCATAGGGAAGAATTAAAGAAAACTCCCAATTTTCTGCCTTGAGCAACTGAGTGGACCATGATGCCATTTACCACAACTGGGAACAAAGAGAAAAAGGGTTGGGAGAAAAACCCAATTATAGATAGATATGTTTGAGACATCTACAGAGATACCTTTAGATTGATACAAGAATCTGGAGTTTAGGTGAGGGTTCTAATTTAGAAATTTAATTTGGGAACCATCAGCCCAAAGATGGTACTCATAGCCATGGAATGGATGAAATTACCTGAAATTACCTAGATTGAGACTATACAGAGAACTCCAGGACTGCCCTTGAAGAATTCCAATATTTAGAAATGGGGTTGAGGAGGGGGAACAAATAGAGGAGAATGAGAAGCTGCAGCTACAATGTAGTAAGAAAATCAAGTGTAGTTATAGAAACAAGAGTGTTTAAGATTAGATTTTACAGAATTAGGGGAAGATCAAAGGAATAAAATCCTTAAAAAGGTGAGAGGGGATGGGATCCAGAGCACATGTGAAGATACTGGTCTCTAATGAAAGAAGTCACTTCATTATATAGGAGGGAAGACAAATGGATACAGAATCAGGTCTGTATCCATTTGATCATACACTCTACACAAGGTCATCAGCTAAAAGCAAAAGGTTTGAGAAGAGAAGAATGGAATATCATAGTCATGGGGGCAGGAGGCAGAAGAACATTTGTCTTAGAGTCAGCAGGGTTGTCTGGCAGGCAGTGGGCATCCATTTGAGGTTTCTGTGATTCATTTAAAGTGAAACCAAGAGATGCCAATTATGTGATTTTCTGCCTAGCAGCCTGAGTGCAGGCATAAAGTAAATTGTTGGGTTCATGCAGAGTTGAGGTTTTTATAGGCGACTGTGATAGAGTGTTGCAGAGGGGTAAGGGAGTGGGGACACTGGCTTGGGATAGATTCTTAAATAGGTTAAAAGAAGGAAGTGAATTGAAGGAAGCCACTTGGAGGTCTTGGGATAGAAGCTGGAAGTATAAGAGGGAAGGGGGATTTGAACTAATGGTTTTGAAGTAAGTTTTTGGTAATGTCAGTTTCCTGTGATTTTCCTATGTGTGGTGGAGGTAGAGGAAAAACTCCAGAGAGGTCTGGAATTAAGAGGGTCATTCACATGGAAATCACTGAATGGCAGGTATTAGGGAATAGAGGAATATTGTGAGCCACGTGCTGAGAACTGGTTGACTTCACCAAGGAAGAGAAAGAGTAGTAAGCCCAAATGGCACTGGGCATCAGCAGAGAGATTTTTATTAAGAGGAAAGCAGGGACAAGAATGGTCTGGTAGCAGCAAAGGGGCAGCAAGTTAGTCACTGTCTCTGTCTTGTTACTAAGGTATGAGTGGTGTTTTGAGAAAAAGCAGCTTCACTTTAGAGAGCAACAGGAAAAGCAGTGTTCTCAAGGAACAGTAAGGATTCAGGTAAGATAAAGGGAATGGTAAAGGGAGCAGTCACGGCAGTCTGAGACTATGTTAAGTGCATACTGATAACAGACGGTTCTAGGAAGGTAGGCACTGTCTGCTTGGCTAGCAACTGTACTCCTGGCCAGTCACATGTATGTACTCATTCAATGAATCAACAATGAAACAGAATTTAAGAGCTTAACTCCTAAAGTGGTAGTCAAAAAGTTTTTTTAAGTTGTGGTAAAATATACTAACATTTACCATCTTAACGATTTTTAAGTGTATAATTCAGTGGTGTTAAATACGTTCACACTGTTGCCACCATCCATCTCTATAAACCTTTCATTTTTTTCTGTACCCATTAAACAATAACTCCCCAATCTCTCCTTCCTTCCTCCAGTCCCTGGCAACCACCATTCTTTCTATTTTTATAAATTTGACTTCTCCATGTATCTCATATAAGTCTAATCATATGTGTTTATCTTATGGCTCACTTCACTTCATATAATGTCCCCAACGGTTTATTGATGTGGTAGCATGCATTAGAATTTCCTTCTTGTTCAAGATTGAATATTCTATTCCATTGTATGTATGTATACACATGTACACACACACACACACCACACATACCATTTTGTTTATTCATTCACCCAACAATGGACCTTAGATTGCTTGCACCTTTGGCTATTGTGAATAATGCTATGAACATGAGTATATGCTTACTTACCTCTTTGAGACCTTGTTTTAAATTATTTTGGGTATGTGTCCATAAATGAAATCCCTGGATCATGTAATTTTTTGAATAAACTGCTACTGTTTTCCATAAGGGTTGCACCATTTTACATTCTCACCAACAGTGCACAAGGGTACATTTTCTTCATATCCTTGCCAACATTTGCTTGATAGTAGCCATCCTTATGGGTGTAAGATGGTATTTCACACCATTTACCTAGTGATTAGTGATGTTGCCCATCATTCATGTGCCTATCTTCTTTGGAGAAATGTCCGTTTCTCCTTTGCCGATTTTTGAATTGGGTTATTTTCTTGTTCAGTTGTAGATCCTATATCAGATACAATTTCCAAGTATTTTCTCCCATTCCATGGGTTGCCTTTTCACTCTTCATTGTAGTATTTGACGCACCAGTTTATTTTGATGTGGTTTAACTTATCTATTCCCTCTTGTTGCCTGTACTTTAGTGTTATAACACTAGAAATCTAGTGTTACATAAATTCTAGAAATCACTGCCAAATCCAATGTCATGAAGCATTTCCCCAATTTTTTGTTTTTGTCTCAGTTCTTATGCTTAGGTCTATAAGGGACCAACTTCATTTTTTTTTCTTATGGGTATTGTTTTTTCAGTACCATTTGTTGGAAACTGTCCTTTCCCCATTGGTCTTGGCACTCTTAAACATAAATCATTTAACCATGTATTTGAGGGGTTTCCAGGCTATTCAATTCCATAGGTTTATGTCTTTTTGTCAGTGGTTCTGAATAATTGAGATTACAATGATGTCTTTATCCTCAGTCATCCGCTTAACCTTTATCAAAGTGTTTCCCTACCTTCTAATACCTTCTCTCCCTACTTCTTCCACCTCCCCACAGCACTATTCAGGTTCAAAACTCTAAATGACTAGGTCAACAGATAACAAAGTTCTAGTTTCTACACTTAAAAAAATGTTATTTTTGAGAGAGAATATGAGCTGGGGAGGGGCAGAGAGGGTGGAGGGGACAGGATTTTAAGTAGGCTCTGCACTGACAGCAGTGACTCCCAACACTGGGCTCGAACTCATGAACTGTGAGATCATGACCTGAACCAAGGCTGGACACTAAACCAAGCCACCCATGTGCCCCTCTAGTTTCCATGTTTTAAAACGTAGTATTTTTTCTTGGCTCTGGTAAGTCTGTGTATATACTGAAACTATTTCATGAGTCTCAAAAACAGATCAGTTTTAAATGATTATTGAAATATTCTATTAAATAGGTCAGAACTTAAAAACTCTTATTGGGGGGGCCTGGGTGGCTTAGTAGATTGAGCATCCTACTTTTTTAAAGTTTATTTGAGAGAGAGTGGGGGAGGGGCAGAGAGCGAATCCCAAGCAGGCTCAGTGCTGTCAGCGCAGAGCCTGACGTGGGGCTCAATTCCATAAACCATGAGATAATGACCTGAGCCAAGATGAAGAGTCAGATGCTTAACCAACTGAATCCCACAGATGCCCCAATCATCTGATTCTGCATTTCAGCTCAGGTCATGATCCCAGGGTCGTGGGCTCAAGACCCACAGCAGGCTCTGTGCAGAGTGTAGAGCACGGTTGGGATTCTCTCTCCCTCTGCCCCTTTCCCCAGCTTGCACTCTATAAAACAAAACAAACTCATACTATTTTGCTGAAAATGTGATTTCACATTTAGCATTTTAAGGACTTCTCATTTACACTTTTTTCCTTAGGGGCCACTGTATTTTGTGTTGCTCCAAATGCAGTATTTCCATTTGAATTGTATAATGAAGAATATTTGGAACAAAGGGATATCTATTTGAATGAATGCCAACAGCAGCTCCAACAGTTTATTGCCACATATGGACCTGGGACAGCTATTTTCACTAGTGATGAATAGGCAATCTGAGGAAAATCATTTTCTTCACTCATATTTAAGCAGTGGAAAGGTGTGATTCTGAAGTAATGCTTCAGGTAATACTATGTATGGTAGTACATTAGAAGGCTATCTTAAAAATATAAAAGGTCTCATTATTAAAAATCTGGTCGGGGGACCTGGGTGGCCCAGTTGGTTAAGCGTCCGACTTCAGCTCAGGTCATGATCTCACGGTTCGTGGGTTCGAGCCCCGCATTGAGCTCTGTGCTGACAGTTCAGAGCTTGCTTCAGATTCTGTGTCTCCCTCTCTGCCCCTCCCCTGCTCATTCTCTCAAAGAATAAATAAACATTAAAAAAATAAAAAAAGAATCTGGAAACTAAGCAATGTTTAAAAACGGTCACTTTTATGTAGTTCTACTTGTCACAAGATGGCAAGAACAGTTTAAATGAGAATATTTACCTAAAAATAAATCATTTTTCTTGCACCTGTGAACCTGACAAATGGAGTAAATAACAGCAACATATAGAAGCAGAAGCCTCCAATTTAAGGACATTTCCTACTTCATTACTTTTTATGTCCATTATAGTTTTGGAAGCCCTAATTATGAATTCAGGGAAAGCATGGAAATTTTCCATTTTTTAAAGCCAGGTTAATGAAAAAAAGTAATTTATAACAAATCAAGGGGTAAGAATTGGCTCCTTGAACCTAACTGGTTACAAGAAAGGCACCAAAAGGCAAAGAAACCCAATTTGCAAACCATCTTCATTTTTGGAGGGAAGAGATCTATTCTGAAAAGGTGTGTGTGGAGAAAGAGAAAATATATTTAACTTGTAAAATCCCCAAATCCTTTTCATTTTTCAAAGGTTTAATATGTTAATTTTTAAAATGTTTTTGAGAGAACAGTGTGAGTGAGGGAGGGCCAGAGAAAGGAGACCCAAAATCTGGAGCAGACTCCAAGGCCCAAATGGGGCCTGAATATACCAACCAGGAGATCCTGACCTGAGCCAAAGTTGGACACTTAAAGCAGTTGAGCCACCCAGGTGTCCCAATAAGTTAATTATAAAAAAAATAAGATACTACCATGCCGATTCTTTAGAAACTGGCACTTTATGGAGCTAAACCATAAAGGTTGACAGCTCTCTCTATAGGCCTTTGACAAATCATTCCTACTCATTCAACAGTATTTACTGAATATTCACTAGTTTCAGAGACTTGTGTTACTTTTTCAGAATGCAAAGCTAGTTTTGTTTTTGTCTTTTAAGCTTTTATATATTTTTTGAGAGTGTGGGAGAGAATCCCAAGCAGGCTTCATGCTCAGTGTGGACATGGGGCTGGGCTCCATTTCATGACCTGAGCCGAAATGGAGTCAGCAAAGCCAGTTTTTAAAAACAATTTACATATTACAGTTCTAGAATTCTAGACTTGCCATAATGAAATTATAACCTAGATAAAAGCACTCAACAGGGGAAAAGCAAGATTTAGCTAAGTTCAAATCTTCAGAGTTAAGAATTCAGCTTTAGAATTCCTATAAATTCTAAGTCCTGGTTGGAATGGACTGTCCAGTCACTATTTCCCTTAATATGACATGTTATTATTTGTACTAAGATCACAATTTTTTTTGTTCAAAGGCAAAAGCAAAGAATAAGATTAAAACTTAAACTATGTAGGTCACAGGTGAAATCTTTATTTGTAAGGGATAATTCGTTAAGGTGTTTAGGAGATTCCAAATACTTATTTATTGATAAAGAACATACTTTCTTAAAGTATGCTAAAAACAAATCTGACTAGTAATTATGGAACTGGAGATGTTTAAACACTCGATATATTTTAAAGATAGCAGACTTTACTGCCCAACAGTTAAAAGTATTCAAGCATGTATTTCTCTACATAACTTATTGTGAGGTGATCAATGTTAAATAAAGTATTTATTCATGTCTTCTTGACCAATTCTTCATTTTTCCTTCCAACTGCATGCCTCTGGGGAAAAAAAATCAGAAACCAACAATGAAAATCACTCCATAGTCAAAATCAAAGGAGAATCAGACTTCTGACAACACACACACAGGCAACTTTAACAGGATATGGCCCAAACCCTTTGGAGTTTCAGATACTTTTGAATTATTATTAGCTGTGATTGCCAGAATTACTTACCGAGGCAATGAAGAATTTTTAACCACAACAGTTATGGACTTGGACATTCATCTGCAGCTACCTACATGCTGAAAAGAACATATAACCCATTTTAATGAAAAACTGCATTATACTTGAGTAATTCACATAAACAATATACGTAACTGGCATCTCAGTCTTCAAATTATTTCTTCAAAGAAACCCTCAGCTGGGTAAACGGCAAAAAGTAATTTAAGTCATCATTGTGCCAGTTACTAAACCTATCTAGGTCAAAAACCTACTAAATGTTTTTGGTACTGCTTTTCTTGGACAGTACCATAAATACATAACAAAGCACAGTGTTTAACATTAAGTTTTGGTACCTCATTACATGCAGTTGTGCTCCTAGTAGTTTTATCACAGCCATCCTCAGATGTTTTTGGAAAACATCACAACGTTCATCTTCAACTCATAGGCTCTGTTGTACCTAGAAATCAAAATATTTCATTGTGAATTCTCATTTGTACTTGCCATCTGTTTGGCATCTTATATGCAGGAATGGTCCAGTAAGACTTTTTCATTCTCATCAGGAGCCATAAACATTTTACTTACAACCTTCCTGACTCCCATCTAACTTTTTATAAAAACTACTAACATTTGAGGCCATATACTGGAATAATTTTGTTATTTAACACATCTCTCATGGAATGAAGTACTTTCTGCTTAGTTCTACTTTTTTTGGTAGTCCAAACGGATAACCCCAAAATTTAGAACCTCTGTAATGGCTTGAACAGATTAGTACTTTTGACTGTTTAGGCCCTAATAATTCTATAAATGATCTTTCCAAGCTGGAAATGGGTTTATTAGCATGGATAGGAAAAATTGTGGCTATATATAGGATGTTCTTTACTGTGGCAGTATCGATGTTAGGACATGATGGTCCTAATGAGTACCTAGCCATTGCTTTTCTGTCTCAGAGCTTGACAAGGATGAGATGAGTCAGGTTAAAGGTTAGATGTATAAAAACAAGTGTGTAGACCTCCAACTAAAGCATCACAATGGCAAATCTAATGTAGTTTTAGAGCAGATACATTATGTTGACATCATTATTGGACAGTCTTGTAGAATTAAGTCCCAGGTCGCCTGAAAGCACACTGAGGTAGTGCAAAGAATGGCCAGGGCCACAGATCATCTCTTACAGCACCCCAGGAGGGTAAATCATTGAACCAGACAGCTACTGGAAATGATTTATGAAGACACATCAGATGTTGTACCCTGCAAAACAATTTATCATTTTCAAGTCTGGAAATAATTTCACATCGTCAATATTAGGAACACAAACTATTAGTTATGAATAATACCAACTTGGAAAGTTTCAGTGTAATGAGATTCATGGGAACTACTGACAACTATATGCATAATCTCATTTGTGTAAATCCTACAAGAATGTTTAGTGATACATATTTGTAATAAAACTGCTGTGCCTGCTTCGGCAGCACATATACTAAAATTGGAACAATACAGAGAAGATTAGCATGGCTCCTGTGCAAGGATGACACGCAAATTCGTGAAGCGTTCCATATTTTTGAGGATGTGGAGAAACGGGAACCCTCTTGCACTGTTGGTGGGAATGCAAATTGGTGCAGCCACTCTGGAAAACAGTGTGGAGGTTCCTCAAAAAACTAAAAATAGACCTACCCTATTATCCAGCAATAGCACTGCTAGGAATTTACCCAAGGGATACAGGAGTACTGATGCATAAGGGCACTTGTACCCCAATATTCATAGCAGCACTCTCAACAATAGCCAAATTATGGAAAGAGCCTAAATGTCCATCAACTGATGAATGGATAAAGAAATTGTGGTTTATATACACAATGGAGTACTACGTGGCAATGAGAATGAAAGAAATATGGCCCTTTGTAGCAAGGTGGATGGAACTGGAGAGTGTGATGCTAAGTGAAATAAGCCATACAGAGAAAGACAGATACCATGTTTTCACTCTTATGTGGATCCTGAGAAACTTAACAGAAACCCATGGGGGAGGGGAAGGAAAAAAAAAAAAGAGGTTAGAGTGTAAGAGAGCCAAAGCATAAGAGACTCTTAAAAACTGAGAATAAACTGAGGGTTGATGGGGAGTGGGGGGGGGGGGGGGGAGGGTGGGTGATGGGTATTCAGGAGGGCATCTTTTGGGATGAGCACTGGGTGTTGCATGAAAACCAATTTGACAATAAATTTCATATATTGAAAAAAAATATTAAAAAAATAAAAATAAATAAATAAAACTGCTATCCTTCCCACTCAGCTCAAAAAGCTAAGAGCCAGGATACAAAATCCCAGATGAGAGGCACCTCAGTAGTTATGAAGATAGGTTGAGGGCGGGAGTTATGTGATAGGTAAAGAATTAGATGCTAGAGTAATGAGAAAAATCACAGTTCTTAAATGGTGTGGTGGGCTCCGTATTTATTATGCTTCAGGATTTACCTGTTATCAGTATTTTTACCAAACACTTGGTTTTAAAACCCCCAGTAATTAGCAATAAAAGTAGGATTGATGCCACTTATGCCTCAAAATAAAGATGACTAATACCAAATGTAAACTATTTTTAGCCATCAAATGCCCTGGTGACAGCAACATATTTGGGAGGAGGTAACAACAAAAAAGCCCGACACAGGATTATACCGTTTCATCGATGAGGTATTAATACCATTTTAAAGTATTTATTTAAGTAATCTCTATATCCAAAGTGGAGCTCAAACTGACAACCCCCACCCCAAGATCCTCCAACTGAGCCAGCCAGGCGCCCCAATAACTTGTTTTTGAATAGGCAACACGTTCTTCCAGCCTCCCAGCTGTTGACCAGTTTCTTCAGTATTATGTCCAGAAATACACATCTCTATACAAATGCAAGCATCTAAGGGTAGAGCAGGCATTTATGGCTTAGGGAGGTTCTAAACAGTACAGACTGTTCTCCTAACTTCAAAACATCACGTTTTTAAAAGATATTTACAAAGGAAGATTCACAAACACATGCGACAAGTCACTGTCCTAAGTCGCTACCAGAACTGTTACTAAACTGATAACAATTTTAAAAGCCAATCACAAACTACAGTTAAGGTTGTCTTTAATATCCTAGAGATAATGCCTTTCCCCTTTTATAAAATGCTTGCGTACTACGAATAAATAAGTCGCCCACTAAGGGACCCTAAAACCGTCTAGGCTGCACACAAGGCTTTGCTGGGGATACAAAATTGCTCCGAAGGAGGCCCCGGCGTACACCAAAACCACGCGCCATACCTTCCAGCCGCCTCGAAACCACCTCAATCTGAGAAGGTCCTTTATTAATTTTTGACTTTAGAACAGTCGAAACGGGCGTTTACTTAAAAAAAGGGTCAGTAGAGACTCGCAGCTGGTTACTAAAAAATGCGACAGAGCCAATAACCCAGGACGCTCTGGGTGGCAGAAGGGGAAGGCTGCCTCCCGGGCCGACCTCGCGGCCATGCCGCTTACTCGGCTGCGCTCGGCAAGGTCGGAGGCCCTTTACACGGGGGCCCCAGGGCAGAGACCAGAGGCGGGCCTGGGTTCCGGCAACGAGTCGGGTTCCCGGTAGTAACAGGTTGAACTAAGACCGCAAGGACTCCCACCTCGAAGGACCCAGCGACTGGTCCGCTGGCGCTGCCGCCCGGGCCGCATGACCGACCAAGCTTCGCAAGGCCTCCTCCGTCGACAGCCGCGCGGAAAAGAAAGCACAGCTTCTTCCGTTGGGCTTTTGGGGCTCCGGGCCCCGCCCCTTCCGGGCCCTGGCCCCGCCTCCGACAGGGGAGCGTGTGTCCGGCGGCGGAGTCAGTGCTAAGCACCTGGGTGGTCGTTGTAGCTGCGTTCTCAACGTCTGGGTGGCGCTACCCTGAGATCTGCGTTTCTCCGACTGCGGTGGAGTGCTACACCGTAAGTTCATATTGAAGGGAACTTTTGGAGGCTTTCAAGGCTCATGAGGAGCTATTTCACCCAGAGCTGTTTCACCGAGTATGCAAACGTGTAGTCTGTCAGTTTGTAATGGACCCAAAAGAGCGGGAAATATTCCAAAAAGGAAGGGTCTCCCATTCCCAGTACTATATATTTGCTTAGTCTTCTACTCCCCCACGTAGTTCAGTGCTTAAAAAAAACTGGTGGTATTGGACATCCCAATTTAGAATAAGGGTATCTGGAATCGACTCCATCAAACACATAGAAGAACCATTTGCCACAAAAAAAGCTGTTATATCTCCCTCATAACAATAGCTACTGCTGCTGTTTTTGTTGATAATAATTATAGAGCATTTAAAAAAAAGCATTCGTAAAACAGTCACCCGCTTTGTTTATGAACATGTTCTAATTTGCTATTGATTTTTTATTTTTGTGTTTTTTTACTCTTGTTTCTTTCAATCATTTTATTTGAGTCCTGGCTACAAAGCACTAGACTTAGTGCTGTAGGAGATAGGCTGATGATCTTGTTGCCAGAAAGAACACACGTGAAAGCATGTAATTAAACAATTGAATCAGTAAAAAGGCACATCATCTTTCCTTTACAAATTGGAAGTCTAAGAAACTGATTCAAAATCCAGTACAAATGTATTTGCCTGAAGGAAACATGGTAAAAAAAAAATCTAAACTTAGCAAAATAAATTGTTGGTTATACTTACTTTCTCAAAGAATTTCTCTCTAACGTTTTTGCTGAATGTTTTGCAGGGGTTTAAAATTCTTTGTTTGGGACCCCAACTGGGCAATTTATTCTGTCAGGTGGTGGCTTGGACCTCAGCCTGCCATTGCAAACTCTTGGCTGGATGTAAACTTCTACAACCTAATTTTGCAACCTGGACAGCCACCTCCATCAGGCCTTTGCCTACAAGAAGATGGGGAGGTGTGGGAGCTACCATTACTGAAAGTTGTACTGAAAGAGGAGGGTGACTTTGCTGAACCCATAAATGCTATGGCAACATTTTAGGCATGTTCTCAGTGTCTGGGGCCATGTGAGAAGGAACTGGAGATCAGCATGGATGGTCCTGCAACAGTTCCTTACAGGATACCTCCTAAGTTGCTAGTTTTCCTTTCCTTCAGTGGGTTGCTCACATGGCACTTATTAGCATCTGCTTCTGAAGGATACCTGACCTGGATAGGATATGGAAGGGACCACTGTTTTAATGACTTAATATGTTCTTCAGACTAGATACAATTAAATTCTGGGACTAATATTTAGGTGTTCCTAAAACTCCACAGCCACCTATTTTCAGATTATAATTTTAAGTCAGTTGGGTTTTTTTTTTTAAGTTTATTTATTTATTTTGAGAGAGAGAGAGAGAGAGAGAGAGAGAGAGAGAGAGAGAGAGAGAGAGAGAATCCTGCGCAGGCTCTGTGCTGACAGTGCACAGACTGCACTGCACTGACACAGGGCTCGATCCCACACACCATGAGATCATGACCTGAGCTGAAATCTAGAGTTGGATGCTTAACTGATCGAGAAACCCAGGTGTCCCAAAGCAGGTTTGTGTTTTTTTTTTAATTTAAGTAATCTTTACACCCAACATTTGGCTTGAACTCATGACTCAAAGATCAAGAGTTGCATGCTCTTTTAAAAATATTTTTTTAATGTTTATTTATTTTTGAGAGAGCAGGCACAGAGAGAGAGGGGACACAAAATCCAAAGGAGGCTTCAGGCTCTGAGATACCAGCACAGAGCCTGACAGGAAGCTTGAACCCACGAACCATGAGATTGTGACATGAGCCAAAGTTGGACGCTTAACTGACTGAGCCACCCAGGTGCCCCTTGAGTTGCCTGCTCTTCTGAGCCAGCCAGGTGCCCCTTAAATCAGTTATTTTAATTGATTAGTGTAATTCATTAAATAAATGTTATGTTTTCAACTGCATCGCAACTAAGTGGCTTTTAAAAAATGAGTAGTGTATTATCCCACATTGCAGGAAGTCCAGAGGTAGCTGGTTCTAGGGTTGGTTAATTCAGCAGCACAGCATTGTCAGAGTTTGTGGTCTTCTCTGAGACTCTTGATTTTCCCTTCATGGTTGCAAAAAGGCTCCCACAACTATAAACATCACATCTTCTTATAAAAACATCCAAAGGCAGGAAGGAAGGAATTTTTTTTCAGGTGTTTCTTTTTTTTTTTTAAGTTTATTATTTTTTTGTTGTTTTAAATAAACAGAGGCAGAGAATAAGAGGGAGAGAACCTTAAGCAGCCTCCATGCTCAGCACAGAGCTTGATGCAGGGTTCGATTCCACAACCCTGGGATCATGACCTGAGCCAAAATCAAGAGTCCAGCGCTCAACCAACTGAGCCACCCAGTTGCCCCACAGTGTTTCTCTTTTAATCTGGGTGAAAAGTACTACCAAGAATGCCCTTCAGGTGCCATTGACCATGGTTGGGTTACATGTCCAGAGATGATCAGCTCGTGCTGTGAGAAGGTAGGTTGTTGTAGAAAAGAAAGAGAAGGGCAAATGGCTATTTAAAAAGCTATCAACGGTTCTTGCCACAACAGGTAATCTTAACTTTAAGATTTGGGGGTATTGCTATGAACCTCAAGAGCTCTCTTCTAGGGATACGTGGCTGGCTCCGTTGGTGGAGCATGCAGCTCTGGATTTTGGGGTTATAACTTCAAGCCCTACATTGGGCATAGAGACTACTTAAGATAGATAGATAAGTAAGTAAGTAAGTAAATAAATAAATATTTAAAAAAAAGAGCTCTCTTCTAATTACTCTACAAAGGGAGATAACCTTATAGGAGCATGATTAAGGATATGGGAATTCTGAGAAAGAATGGGTTCATATATTCAACTTCTGCCCCAAAATTTGCCACAAAAGCAAAAATAGCTTTTTAACAAAGGTTGATTGACATACTAAGAATTGCACATATTTAAAATGAAAAATTTCCAAGTTTTGACATGTATACACCTGTGAAGCATCACACTAAAGTTAATGAACAGGAGTGCTTGGTGGCTCAGTCAGTTAAGCATCCAACTCTTGATCTCAGCTCAGGTCTTGATTTCAAGGTTGTGAGTTCAAGCCCCGTGTTGGGCTCCACACTGGGCCTGGGACATACTTAAAAAAGAAAAAAGATAATGGACATATTCATCACCCCCAGGTATTTCCTCATGCTCCTTTGTAATGTCTCCTTCATGTCCCAAAACTCCACCTTTAAGCCGCATCCCCAGGCAACTGCTGACTGACTTTCTGTTGCTACAGATTAGTTTGCATTTTTCTATAATTTGCTTAAATGGAATCATATAGTGTGTACTCTTTGTTGGCTCTTTTCATTCAGCATAATTATTTTGAAATTCATCCATGCTATTGTATGTAACAATAGTTAATTCCTTATTAGTGCTGAGCAGCATTCCCATATATGGATATACCACAGCTTGTTTATCCATAGATCCGTTGATGGACATTTGGATGTATCAGTATTTGGCTATTACAAATAAAGCTGCTATGAGCAAGTTTCTAGGTGGCTCAGTTGGTTAAGCGTAGGACTCTTGACTTCGGCCCAGGTCACGATCTCATGGTTCATGAGATTAAGCCCCACAATGGGCTTGCTGCTGTCAGTGCAGAGCCTGCGTTAGATGCTCTATCCACCTTTCTCTGTCTGCCCCTCCCCTAGTTGTGCTCTCCCTCTCTCAAAAATAAATAAACATAAAAAAAAATAGACGTTCTTCATTTTGATGGAAACCAATTTATTAATTCTTTTTCTTATATGGATTTGGCTGTTATGTCTAAGAAACTTTACCTAACTCAAAACTTCTGGAAAGTCCTTCCTCCCGCCCCCTCCCAACCATAGACCTACTCAGTTATTCCTCAGCAGAATAAATGTGCCCTTTTCAGGACTGCAGATCACTCAACCAGGCTCATCAAGTGACTGTATCCAAGATTCAGAGCTGTGCCTCTATGAATTATGTCATGAATTTTGCTGAAATCTAATAAGCCCCCTCAACATTGAAAGATTCATCCTAATCCAGACTCCAAAAACCTCATATCCTGTCATTGCCTTTCCCATTATTTTTTTAAAAATTTTTTTAATGTTTATTTATTTTTGAAGGAGAGACAGAGGTGAGCAGGGGAGGGGCAGAGAGACAGAGAGAGAGAGAGAGAGAGAGAGAGAGAGAGAGAGAGAGAGACAGAATCCAAAGCAGGCTCCAGTCTCTGAGCTGTCAGCACAGGGCCGGGGTTTGAACCCACGAACTGTGAGATCATGACCTGAGCCAAAGTCGGACACTTAACCGACTGAGCCACTCAGGCGCCCCAGTATTCTTTTCTTTTTTCTTTTTTTTAATGTTTATTTATTTTTGAGAGAGAGCATGAGTTCAGGAGGGGCGGAGAGAGAGGGGGACAGAGGATCTGAAACAAGCTCTGTGCTAACAGCAGAGACCCTGATGCGGGCTCAATCTCATGAACCATGTCTCTAAGCGCATAGGTAAACAGATTAGAAGAGTATACATCCACTTCCACATTGTGTGTGCGTGCGTGTGTGTGTTGTGTGCACCATCTCTAGTGCACGCGTGTGTGTGTTGTGTGTAACAACCTAAATGTCCAGAGACTGGTAAAATGAATTATATACATCCAAACAATGGAATGGAAATCCTACTCTTGTCTGGCAAATTTATTTACTCCTATTTCAGCCTATTTCTCCCTCAACTTCCTCTTTCTCCTCCCCCCATTCTTAGCTGATAACTTACTAGGTGAGTCAGGACCCTTTGTGAGACCACAAAGAGAAACCACAAAGTGATTTACACAGCAAAAGTGTAGGGGCGGCTGACTCTTGTTTTTTGGCTCAGATCATGATCTCATGGTTGTGAGATTGAGCCCCACATTGGGCTCTGCACTGGGCATGGAGCCCACTTAAGATTCTCTCCCTCTGCCCCTTCCCCACTTGGGTGCCCCCACGAGCACTCTCTCTCTCCCTCTCGAAATGAAATGAAATGAAATGAAATGAAATGAAATGAAATGAAATGAAATGAACAGCAAAAGCTTAATATAAAGAATTAACTGTGGGAGCACCTGGCTGGCTCAATCAAAAGAGCATGTGAGTCTCGAGCATGAGTTTGAGCCCCATGTTGGATGTAGACATTACTTAAGTGAATAAATAAATACTTTAAAAAAGAATTAACTGTTAAGGGATTACCTAAGAGAAAAAGAAAATTTTAAAGAATACGGAAATAGCATGTATGAAGCTGCCACCCCCTCTGAGCTGAGGCAGACCCTAGCAAGGAACAGATTTGGTGGGAGGCCACTCCAGACTGTGGGCCAGTGAATGGTAGACAAGTAAGCTGCCCTCTGGGTTGCTAGGGGAAGCTACCCACAGGAAGGTGCTATGTGCTGTTGAGAGGAGCAAACCAGAAACAGGAAGCAAAGCTCCTCCTGCAGTCTCTCTTCAGCACCCTCTGCAGATAAACCTTAATATTATGTGCTTGGCAAAAGAGAAATGTTTACATGGTTCAGGTGCATTATTACAGAGCAGGTAATGAGGAGATGAGCAGATAGATCAGGAAATAAAAGACAGTAAATTGACAACTGGTACATTCGATCCTCTCCATTGAACAAAGAGATGCTACCATATGGGAAATCCTGCCCTGTGCATTAGTACCCACTTTCTCCTGTCCTGTTGCTGCCCAAAGTATCCCTCCTGTTAAAGGCTTTTGGTCCTGATGCTTCTTTCCTGCTCAAAGACTGGCTCCTTCAAGTATCCTCTCTCTTCTGCCTCATCTATCTGTCCCTTACCAATGGACCATTCCAGCAGCATAGAAACATGTTCCAGTCTCTTTGTACTGTTCCTTTATGAATTTTTAGCTGTACAAAATACATTGGGATGAATACATTAATTTGGGAATGTATCCATTCCTACTTCTTTTGATAAAAGCATGTTTTGATGTTTCCCCAATTTACCTCTCCACCTCAGACCTCACTTCCAAACTTAATAATCATGTTATTTTCCTACTTCACCATCTCTAGTGCTGAGGGTGGGGGCAGGTAATGAACCTAGACCCAAACTTTGACCTTTCATTTTCTTCTCTTTCTATTGAAGGCTTTGTATTTTTCTTCCTCTCTAATGGAAACTTCGTTTATGTCACTTCTTGAGATTCCGCTTCCTATGCATAATTTAATGTTTACTGCTTTAAACTTTGTTCTTAATAGTAAAGGGATTTTTGGAATTTAGAATTCCCCTTTCCCTTTCAAGTCTATCATCTTCAAAGGGACTTAAGAAAATCAGTGTAGAGTCCAAGGGTTGCCTGATAATCTTGGTTAAAATATGAATAATTTCCTATTATACTTAACAAATATCCACTTGAGGGTCACCTGGGTGGCTCAGTCAGTTAAGCGACTAACTTTGGCTCAAGTCATGATCTCACAGTTTGTGAGTTCGAGCCCCACATTGGGCTCTGTGCTGGCGGCTTGGAGCCTGGAGCCTGCTTCGGATTCTGTGTGTCTCTCTCTCACTCCCGCTCACACTCTGTCTCTCTCTTTCAAAAAAAAAAAAACTTTTTAAAATATTTTTAAAAATATCTACTTGCATATATGGTCAAATGATTTTTGACAAGGGTGCTAAGACCATTCAATGGGGAAAGATAATCTTTTCAACAAATGGTACTGAGAAAACAGTACCTGCATGTGAAAGAATGAAGTTGGCTCCTTAACCTTGTACAGACAAAAATTAACTCAAAATAGATCAAAGACCTAAATTTAAGAGCTAAAGCCATAAAACTCATAGAAAAACAGGGGAATAGTTTCATCACTTTGGATTTGAGAATAATTTCTTGGATATCACACTAACAACTTAGACAACAAGAAAAACTAGATAAATTGGACTTCACCAAAATAAAAAAAAACTTTTGTTCATTAAAAGACACTGTCAAGAGAGTGAAAAGATAATCCACAGAATTGGACAAAATGTCTGCAAAGCCCATATCTGTTAAGGGATTAACATCCAGAGTATATGAAGAACTCCTAAATTCAACAATGAAAAAACCAAACAACACAGTGCAAAAATCGACAAAGGATATGTATTGACATTTCTCCAAAGAAGATATATAAGTAGCCAATAACCACATGAAAAGATTTTCAATATACAACTAGCTTATCAAGGAAATGCAAATCAAAGCTGCAAAGAGATATATACTTCACACCCATTAGGGTGGCTATTATCAAAACAGCAATAGCATAGCAAGTATTGGTAAGGATGTAGAAAAATTGTAACCATTGTATCATTGCTGGTGAGAATATAAAATAGTGCGGCCACTGTGGAAAACAGTATGGCATTTCTTCAAAAGGTTTAACATAGAATTACCCTATTATCCAGCATTCCACAGGTACATACCCAAAACAATTGAAAGAAAGACTCAAATACTTGTACACCAGTGTTCACAGCAGTGTTGTTATTCATGATCGCCAAAAGGTAGAAACAACCAAACAACATCCATTCATCAATGGATGAATGAATAAACAAAATGTAGTATATAAAAGCAGCTGTTTACAATGTATGCCTCTGGAAAGTAAAACTTGGGGTTTGTGGGGAAAGTGGTATTTTAATTTTTTATTGTGTACCATTCTTTACTGTTTGGATTTTTACTATGTGTATGCAATTTTATAATTAAACTTTAAAATAATAATTTTTTTTTAATTTTAGAGAGAGAGCATGAGCAGGGGAGAAGGGGAGAGGGAGAGGGAGAGGGAGAGGGAGAGAGAGAGAGAGAGAGAGAGAGAGAGAGAAAGAGAGAAAGAGGAAGAATCTCAAGCAGGCTCCATGCTTAGTGCAGAGCCTGATCTCATGACACTAGGATCATGACCTGAACGGAAATCAGGAGTCGGATGCTCAACCGACTAAGCCACCCAGGCGTCCCCAAAATAATTATTAAAAAGATACATTTTTTTCTCTCAACTGCAAAAATAGACCATTTCTAAAATTTACCCCTTAAGCTCATCACTCCCTCCTTCACCCCTGACCTGCATTATGAAAAGTGTTTGGTATTCTCCAGCAATGAGACATCCCTGGGGGTTGCTGGTCTCCACGTTGCTGAAGTGAGTTAATGTTGCCAGTTTGCAGATATAACTGAAACCACTTTAAGGGGAAAGATTTATGATTTTTTTTTTTCCAACGTTTATTTATTTTTGGGACAGAGAGAGACAGAGCATGAACGGGGGAGGGGCAGAGAGAGAGAGGGAGACACAGAATCGGAAACAGGCTCCAGGCTCTGAGCCATCAGCCCAGAGCCCGACGCGGGGCTCGAACTCCCGGACCGCGAGATCGTGACCTGGCTGAAGTCGGACGCTTAACCGACTGCGCCACCCAGGCGCCCCGGAAAGATTTATGGTTTAATCTGATACAGCAGTTTATCAAAAGTAACTTTTTAAAATACAGCCATTCTTTGACAGTATAACCAGAATTACCTTGGAAAGTTTACATTTTATAGATGGACATATGTGTGGATTCAGGGCATATAGGATATTATTTTCTTTTAAGCTGTCAGAATCTATAGTCTGTACTTTACACATGTAAATCTCATTAGTAAATTAATACATTTGCCCTTCAGTCCTTTTTCATATTAGTGAATGATTTGGAGAACCTCCTAGTTCCCCTAGATGTTTGCAGCAGAAAATGAGGTTGGAACTGGAAGGAAGTTGGCTATAATAACCATATGTTTGTGCTCTCCCTTGCTCAATAGTAAGCATGTCAAAGTACAGTTAATGCAAGAGAAATGTAAATGACCCTAGTCATAAATGCATGACTTTTATATATAAGATCCTTTTACCTCAGGCAAGATTATTTTTAAACATAATATTGACATTAAGATAATCATAGCATTTATACCTCTCGTCAAGGTTAAAGTTCCAAATCTGTGAAAAATACATTAAATTGTCAGAAAATAGGGCACTGATCTGAATGAAAGTTGATTCTCAAACACTTGAAGTACATGAACTTTACTGAGATAATTTTGGTGAAAATTACCTAAATTACTTATGATTTCTGCCCGGATCTAAAATAATGAGTGGCTTTAATTGTCAATGTGAGACACTAGGGTTTTCCTTTTCTGTTGAAAAATTTAACTTTTTATGTTAAGAGTAAGCCTTGCAAACAACTACTTAAATCCTTTGACAAATTCTAAATGGAATGGAATGTTATTGAAATTATTCAAGCTGACCAATGGGACCTGAGGGGAAGTCTGCTAGGAGACTTCAGGGAAAGTTTTCTTTGATGGAAAGACACAATTGGGAAGAAATAGCTCTTCTTCCCCTAGACATCATCTGTGAAAGAATTCTTGGCCTTGCTGCAGCCATCTTGTTAAATGAGGGGAGCTTGCCGGAAATGGCAGGTAGAAAGGAGAAGAAATCAAGCAACTTAAAGACATTGAATAGTCACCAAATTAACCAGCCAGGGAGCCACTCCAGTTTAGTCTTCTTGTTTTGTGAAATAATACACTTTTCTTACTGTTCAAAAAAAAATTATTTAAGAACGATTACACAGAGAGTTGAAAATGTGGAAGTAATTGAAAAATTCAAACTAAGGTTAAATTATGTTATTCGTACCTCAGTGATGATCTAATGCAAATTATGTCCTGAAATTAATACTCCATTAACTTAAACATGGTGTAGATTCTGAATGTTTCTTCCACAATGTGTACTTGTGCATATGCATGAGAGTTTCTCTGTGTCCAGTGGTATTCTGGTAAATAGGTTCTAAAAACAAAACAAAATGCCCAAACCATGATTTGTAGCATTTGCAGTTTTCTGTGGTGTAAATATTCCCATCATGGCTGATTTCAAGATGCTAAGTATTTAACAACTGGCTTACATAATACGTACTTGAATACTTGAATAGTTAAGAATTGGTTCTCACAGAACATAATTGCTGAGTTGAAGGATTGAAGGAGAAATGCATCTTCATATAGTCAAATTGTTTTCCAGGTGGTTGTACCACATCCCTGTCAGAACTTGCTCATTTCAGAATTTAAACATTTTTGCCAATCCGATAAATGTGGAATTGGTATTTATTGTTATTTTAATTTGCATTTATCATGAGGTTGAAAGATAACTTTCCATATATTTTCTTTTTTCCTTACATTTTTTCATGTTTTTAATCATTTGGGCCTTCTCTTCTATAAGTCCTAGCCTTTACCCAGTTGTTTATTGGAGTATTTATAATTTATGGGATTTCTTTATATATTCTGGATACTAATCTTTTGTCAGTTAATGGATACATGCATTGCAAATAACCTTTCCCAGTCTTTTCTTTATCATTATACTTAATGGTGTTTTATGTTGTTTAGAAGTCTGTACTCTTCTCTCTGCTTACCCATAGCTCCCTAACACCCAACACCTCTGTATTCCTATGGAGAATCTGGCTACCCTGAAATCCAAATTCTTTAATGTGCCTTTCAAGGCTCTCCTTGATTTGAAAATTGGGAATGATATAGTTACTTATTCCTATCATTTTTTGTGAGGATGGAATGAAATAATATATGTGAGGTATCCATCCCCCTTCCCCATGCTCTTTCTTTTCAATATTCTTCTCATTTGCTTTTTCCTGTGCCTGGAATGTTCTTCTTGTCCCTCTTTGCCTTCTCAGGAAAGTCTTCCTTGATCTTTTAAGACTGGGTTAAGTACCCATGGCAGACATTCTTGTTGCTGTCACTATAGCCTTCCTAGCCCTCTTCCCTGATAATGAAACCCTGACTTTGTGTTTTGTGCCTTTTCCTAGGGCTAAGCCAATTTGTTAGCCTGTCTCCCTGCCTCCTGTGTTAGCTGCTGGAGACTGGCTCACTTGATAGCTATTCCAGCCTCCTCTGATCTGTGTTTCTGTACTTTGGAGGCTGAAAAGCTAAGTATTATATATTCCAAGACTCTCTTGTAACTAGGATTCTGGATGTGAATTGGGTCCTGCAAATCAAAATGCTTTGGTGCAAAACCTGAATTCTAAATCAAGTTACGTGATAAGCATGCCATCCGCCATCCATTTTGCTGACATGTGCAGCAGAGGCAGTGTGCTTCTAGAGTCAGCCACTGTGGGGGTACTTTCCCATTTGGTAGGCAGAATCCAGATCATTGCAGAAGTATCAGCTGAATTGGCAGCCCAGTTCCATGGAATGACTTTGGAAATTGTTCCTATAAATTCAGCCCAAGTTAGTTTCATCTTGTAAGTGACTAATGCCCTATAAGAAGCTTCTATCTTTTTAAACTAGCTGGAGTGCACTACCTCAACAAAACTCAGACTGATATACCTTCTTTACACCTGTGGTGACCTTGTGACCCAATTCTGTTCAATGAGAAATAAGTAGAAGACTTGGACCCTGATGAATTTCCAAAGCCATCTTACCAGTCCTGGACTGCCTACCTATGGGTTTCTTTTACATGATAGAATAAAATCCTAATTTATTTAAGCCCCTGTGGTTGGGTCTTTTTTTTTTTTTTTTTAAGTAGGCTTCACACCCAGTGTGGAGCCCAATGCGGGGCCTGAACTCATGACCCTGCGATCAAGACCGGAGCTGAGATCAATTGTTGAACACTTAACTGACTAAGTCACCTGGGCAACTCCTGGTTGGGTCTTTTTTGTTAGCAGCAGAATGCAGCTCCTAACTGATACAGTAAGCATTGAACAATGTGTGCTGTAGTGTTAAAAAAAAATATTAGCATAGGGGGCACCTGGGTGGCTCAGTCAGTTCAGTGTCCAGCTTCGGTTCAGGTCATGATCTCGCAGTTCGTGAGTTGGAGCCCCACATCTGGCTCTGTGCTGACAGCTCAGAGCCTGGAGCCTGCTTCAGATTCTTTGTCTCCTCCTCTGTCTCTGCCCCTCTCCCGCTCCTTCTCTGTCTCTCAAAAATAAAATGTTAAAAAAATTAAAAAATATATTAGCGTAGTATTAATACAGTATTGTTATAGTATAGTATAATATCATATTAAAAAATGGGCAGAGGACCTGAATAGATGCTTTTCCAAAGAAGACATACAAATGGTCAATAGACACATGAAAAAATGCTCAACATCACTCATCACCAGGAAAATGCAACTCAAAACCACAATGAGATATCACTTTACACTGGTCAGAATGGATAGAATCTAAAACATGAGATACAAAAAGTGTTGGTGAGGATGTGGAGAAAAAGGAACTCTCATGTAGTATTGGAGAGAATGCAAATTGGTGCTGCCACTGTGGAAAACAGTTCCTCAAAAAAAATTAAAAATAGTAATAGCATGTGACCCATTAATTCCATATTGGGTATTTATCCCAAGAAAATGAAAACATGAATTCAAAAAGATACATGCATCCCTATGTTTATTGCATCATTACTTATAATAGCCAAGATACAATGGAAGCAATGCCAACTGTCCATCCGTAGATGAACAGATAATGAAGATGTGGTGTGTGTAATACACACACACATATATATACACATATATATATTTACTATATATATACACACACACACATATATATATATATACACACACACATATATATATACACACATATATATACACACACATATATATATTTACTATATATATGTGTGTGTGTATACCCAGTCTTGATTGCAGGGTCGTGAGTTCAGGCCCTGCATTAGGCTCCACACTGGGTGTGAAGCCTACTTAAAAAAGAAAAAAAAAAAAGACCCAACCATAGGGGCTTAAATAAATTATGATTTTATTCTATCATGTAAAAGAAACCCATAGGTAGGCAGTCCAGGACTGGTAAGATGGCTTTGGAAATTCATCAGGGTCCAAGGCTTCTACTTATTTCTCATTGAACAGAATTGGGTCACAAGGTCACCACAGGTGTAAAGAAGGTATATCATATATATATATATATGTATATATATATATATACTTACTATATATATATGTGTGTGTGTGTCTGTGTGTGTGTATTTACAATGGAATAATACTCATCCATAAAAAAGAGTGAGATCTTGCCATTTGTGACAACATGGATGGACCCAGAGGGTATAATGCTGAGTGAAATGAGTCAAACAGAAAGATACATACCATATGATTTCAGTCATATGTGACATTTAAGAAAACAAATGACCAAACAAAGAAAAAAGAGACCAAAAAAAAAAAAAAAAACCAACCAAAAAAACAGGTTTAAACACAGAGAACAAACTGGTGGTTGCCAGAGGGGAAGTGGGTGGGGGGCTGGGTGAAATAAGAGGGATTAAGAATACAGTTATGAGGAGCACTGAGAAATGTATAGACTTGTTGAATCATATTGTACACCTGAAGCTAATATAGCACTGTTAATTATACTTCAATAAAAAATAATGAAAAAAATATTTGTGGACCAATTGATTTATGAATAAAGGCACTGAAGCATGAAATACTGTGTGTGTGTGTGTGTGTGTGTGTGCGCGCGTGCTACAATGTAAAGTGTAAAACAGGAAGTGGTAGAGTAAGGGCAATGATGTAGGTAGGGGTTTCATAGGCCAAGTTAAAGAGTTAGACATCACTTTTTTTTTGTTGTTGTTGTTTTAATGTTTATTTTTTTTTTGGAGAGACACAGAGTGTGAATGGGGGAGGGGCAGAGAGAGGGAGGCACAGAATCTGAAGCTGGCTCCAGGCTCTGCACCTTATGCACAGAGCCTGACGAGCTGGAACCCACGAACTGTGAGATCAGGACCTGAGCCGAAGGTGGGTGCTTAACCAGCCTGAGCCACCCAGGCACCCCATTACCTTTAGATAATAGGGAATCATTAAAGGGATTTGAGCAGGTGTGTTACTTCCTCAGGTTTGCATTTTTGATAGGTTACTTAGGTGTGGCCCAGTACTGCAGGCAATACTGCATTGTTAAATCTACAAATTGTAAGGTAAAAAATGATGAATACTTGCAATAATTTTTTTAGAAGTATTTTATTTATTTTTTAAAATAAGCCACACTCAATGTGGGGCTGGAACTCACGACCCCAACACCAAGAGTCACATGTTGTACTGACTGAGCCACCTATGTGTCCTGCAATAATTATTCTTACATTTGTGAATATAAGTGTATCTTCAGGGAAATTCTTTAATGTGGAATTACTAAGTTGGAGTGTATACACTTAAAATATTGAGAGATATTGCCAAATTGTATTTAAAAGAGCTCACACTCTCAAAAGTGTGCTCCTTTCCTTATCCTCACCAGTAGTGGGTATTTTAAATTTGTAGCATTCTTTTTCCCCCCATATTACTCCATTTAATATTATCTTGGAGAGGTGGGTAAAGGCACAAGGATAAATCTAGAGATTTATTTTCATCAAAAACACACATTCCCAAGCATTAGGGCCTGGTTAAAACAAGTTAACTCCAGTATGCCAGAAAAATTAATTAGCATTTACCTTCTGAGTCCAGTTAACCATTTCCCCCCAGTTTTATTGATACATGATTGACATATAACATTGTTTAAGGTGTTTATATATATATATATATTGTTTGATAATGTATGTGTTATCATAATAGCGTGATATATGTATGTGTTGTGAAATATTACACAATAAGTTTAGTTAACATCCATCACCTCACATAGTTACACATTTTTTTCTTGTGGTGAGAACTTTTAAGATCTTTCTTAGCAACTTTCAGATATATAATACAATATTGTTAACCATAGTCATCACATTGTATATTATATCTTCAGTACTTATTTGTCTTGTAACTAGATAGTTTGTATCATTCTGATAGGTGAAATGTTGTTTCATTGCTTTTTAAATTATATATATATAATATATTTAATATATAATTTTAAAATATATAAAATATGTATATTTAATAAATATATTATATAAAATATAAATTATATAAAAATATAAATATATTTAATTATATATAATAAAATATATATATTTAATATATAATTTTAAATATATATGTGTATAATATATTATAAATATAATTTAAAAAGCAATGAAACATTTCATTATATATATATGTTTATATATATGTTTATTTATATATATATATGTTTATTTATTTATTTTGAGAGAGATAGTGCATGGGAGGGGCAGAGAGAGAAAGAGAGAGAGAATCCCAAGCATGCTCTGTACTGTCAGTACAGAGTCCGATGCAGGGCTGGAAGTCACAAACTGTGAGATCATGACCTGAGCCAAAACCAAGAGCCAGAAGCTTAACCAACTGAGCGACCCAGGTGATCCCAATTTTACATACTTTTCTACTGAGTTGCTGGTCTTTTTAATTCCTGAGAGCTGATTTTATATAAAGGAAATTACTACTGTGACTATCTTGTATATTGTGACTTTCCCCGCCCTGGTTTCCTTTTTGTCTTTTTGCCTTATTTATGTTTTTTTCTTTCATTTTATGAATTTATTTTCATGTACTTTTTAAATTTTTAAAAATTTGTTTAAATTCAGGTTAGTTAACGCGAATTTATTTTTTATGTAGTCAAAATTACCCATCTTTTCCTTTATGGCTTTTTTGTTTGTTTTCATTTTGCTTTGTTTTTGGTATGTGTGTTATGCTTCATCTTACCATCTTTACCCTCCATGTAACTGAGCTAACCAGCCAGAGAAGACATTCCTGACTTCTCTGCTGTCTACATGCACTTTCTCAGCTATTATTTCACATCACCTTTGTGAGCTGAGGGGAACAGGAGGAAAAGGCAAGGGAAATTTATTGAGGGCAAACACTAAGCCAAATGCTTATCACAGTGAAAGATCAGAAGCAAAGAAGGATGTTTTCCAACAGGACTGGGGGTAGGAGACTGGAATACCTGAAGCATCCAGGTAGACAACAGGGCAGGCAGCCCAGAGCAGGTAAGAACCAAACTCTCAGAGCCTGAGTCTGAATCCTGGCTCTGCCACTGACTAGCAGGGCATCCCTGGCCAGCTTCTCATACTCTGAATTTTCCTAATCCATTTACAGAGGTCCATGAATGTCCTCGGTGTCATCACAGTCACTCATTGAGGTGTGTTCTAAACTGGAAGGTAAAAAAAATACAATTACGTTGTAAATTCGTCAATACAAATAGCCAATCTCCATGGTATAAATGGGTTAAAATGTCCACGCCATGACTTGAGTGTGAAGAAAGTAAGGTAGCTTTCTGTCCTGCATCCAACTTCATCTTATTCTGGAATCCCCACCCTTGAAGAAAAACATCTGCCGATGTTTTTAAATACTGCAGTTAAATATGCAGTCACATAAATGTTGAGACTCTATCAGGGCTGTTTTCTCCTCTCAGTGGGCTTCTTACCTGCCCTTCCCCTTCAGTCTCTGGTTAGCTTCAGGAAGAAGTTATGTATCCAAAGGAGGTGGAGGGAGAGACTGCAGCCCCCATGCCTTTCTGTCCTCTGGGTCTAGACCTGATTGACACAGTGTGTCTGTTACCTTGGTGTCATGCTGATGTCACTGCTGGGGCCCTGAGTCCTGCTTACAGCCTTCTGTTTTGAGGCCCCCTTAGTCTGCCATCTCCCTGATTTCCTGGCATCCTGGCTTCTGCAACTGGCTGCAATATGCTGGCTGCCCTCAGGGTCCCCACTCAGCCATTGCCTCTCACCAGTCTCTGGGTGGAATCCAGGGCTCTTCCAGGGGTCTGCAGCCTTCCAGGCTTTACCTAGAGAAATGTGGTGAGGCCAGCCCTTCTCTCCATATCCTCACTGCCCCACATTTCCTCATTCTACCCACAGCGAATGACACGGGGGAATTACATCTGCCCCTTGGCCTGACCCCTCTATTACCAGTTAGCGTAAAACTGTTTCTATGCCTCCAATCTTGGCTCTTAATACATAGAGGGCAACTTTTGGAATTTTGAATTTTATTTTCTCTCTTAATAAAGTTTGAATTTTAGGTCCATTATCTTGCTAGGAATGCTGACTCACTTTTGTGACTTCAAAGGTGTATATAATGACTTCATTCTAGGAGTCTCCCTTTAACCAGAGGTCCTTAATTCAGTGAATAGGGGAGCCTGCAGACTACTGAATCAGGTTAGTACTTAAAAATACAAGATACCCTCCTCTCATTCGTAAACTACTTCATGCCCTAAGTAGTTCGTAAACTACTTCATGCCCTACATTACCTATGTAGTCACATAGGTAATCCCCCAATCACTTCTTACTAGGAAGTAGGATTTAGATTTTTATCTAGAATCTATTTCTTTTTCCATCTCTTCTGGCCTCCCCATTCCTCATTTCCTCAAGTTGGACTAGAGGTGGATCTTGAGTAATATGCTCTCTCACCTCTCACCATTCATTTTTGCAGGAAGCCCTGCTTCAACAAGGGAAGGGAGGGCACTAATGTAATGAGTGTGTATCTCAAGAATGGCCGAAGTCTCGGTGGGGCTTTCATGGGTTGAGGGGGTTGGAAGACTGCACTTACTGTTTGAGTGACGAGAAGTTTCTGTCTCAAGTCAAGCCATTCCCACCACTACCATCACTCTAAACATTGTCCAGCCTCTGGCATTGGCTGTCTGGCCAGAGAGGAAAGTAGAACTACCTTGGCCTAGTCTTTCCTGAGACCCCTTGTGGCTGCTCTCTGGGCCTCAAGTGTGGTACACCATTAGCAGCTTTTTGTCCTTGTTCTGGTCTTGTCCCAAAGTCAGGTCTCCGTTTGAAGGCAGGCTCTCCTGTATGTCCCAGAATAACACTCTTCCAATCTGATTGGTTCCATGGTGGTACTGGCCTCCTCTTTCTGAAAGGAGGATCTGGAAATAGCTTCCTACTTCCCACCGTTCTTCCTTCTCTTGATTCTCCTGTTTCTGCTGTAGCACATCACTTTTTCCACTTGGTTATAGCCTACATTTCAAGATGACTCCAGTATAGGAACTTAACAATCAGCAAGAGGCACGGATGTACTGCACGCAAAGAAGAAACAATCTGGCGCAGGACTTGTTTTATTCCTTTAAATACAACTTAATTAAAAAAAATATATTGATCTGTATGATAAGCCCCTCTATGTAAAGCACTAAGATACTTTATAATAGGACACATTTAAAATTTCTAAATTGAGTGATTTTGAACTTACTGGAAAATAAGAAAGTTTAAAATCAATTCTTATTTAGACTTTGCACTGACCATAAAAATGGAGACAAGTGATTTAAGTCCATCCCCAGAACTCCCCATGGACATACTTCTTGGTCCTGAGAAGGCAGGAATGCATGAGTTTCTTCAGTAACATCATATGCACAGGAAATGACTATTGACATAATCTTTAAGTCTAATAGTTAAGCTTATTCTTCAGTTTATAATTTAAAAGCTTCTGACAGCTGAATGCTATGGTACAATTTATAATGAAAGAGTTTGAGTGATTGAGGTATATTTCACTGAGCTGGTTTCTCCTATGAGTTGAAACTAAGACTTGTATAAACATAGGAAGGGAAGCCCTTCCCCGGTTTATGTAGTTAGGCAAGAATACTTAATGTCCCATGTTCCCAACCGTGCTGCAGTACCATCTGTGCTGTCCTCAAAGTCTGTGGGAAGCAAATCTATAGGATTTAAGGGCATTCATTTTTTTCAGTTATAACAGTTTCATACTGTTACCAGTATGTAACAGAAATGCATATTAATTTCTTTGAGATCTACAATTTTATACTTCTCTAGTGTTGCTTTTAAAATTTGGGAATCTTAGCTTTTGGATATTTTTATTAAAGTTTATTTACTTATTTTTGAGAGAGACCAAGAGAGACCAAAAAGAGAGAGGGAGAGAGAGAGAGAGAGAAAGAGAGAACGAGAGAAAGTGGTGGAGGGGCAGAGAAAGAGAATCCCAAGCAGGCTCTGTACTATTAGCATGGAGCCTGATGTGGGGCTTGAACTCACGAACCAGGAGATCATGACCTGAGCCGAAACTAAGAGTTGGATGTTCAACTGACTGAGCCACCGAGGCACCCCTGGATATTTTTAAAGTCACAATAAGAACAAAAACAAAACTAAAAGATCTAAAGTGTGTACCATGGAGAAAGGTAGAAATAGTGCCCTACTAGTTTTAAGTTATTTGGGAATCTGTAGATGTCACATCCTCCAGCAATGATTTAAAAAAAAGAATCTGTTACCAGATTAAAATAGAATCTGCCAATGCTTGAAGAGTTCAAGTTCATATCTTTTCAAATACAATATGATTGATATAATCTGCAATAACCTATATAGGGTTAGGAAAGAGTATTTAGATTAAGCCATCCTCTCAAAGTAAGATAATTAATATATAAGTTTGGATCATAGTCTGTTGTGATTTATAATTTCTTCTCCCCTCCAGCTAAGAATACAATTTTATGTGGAGCCAACAAGCAAGTTGTCTTATAATTATGCCAAATACAATTCATGTGTTGATTTTTAAGGGGATCATGTAGGCCACTGCAGAAATGTTTTTTCTGCATTGGCTTATTTCCTCAGAATGGCACTATAATTAATATACCAGGGGTTAAAGAAAAAAGATTAAATCATGTGCTGGAAAAATATATAGAGAATTACCTCTGTCCAATAGAAAAAAGAGGGAGAGATAGAGAGATCTTACTGGAGCCTGAATACTTTTTCTTTTCTTGACAATAACTGGTTAGTTGCTTTCATGAATATCAAATGAGGACCCATGAGAGAAAGTGAAATTATTGAATAATTTAACCTAAAAAGCAATTTCAACTAAAATAATGACATAATTTCAGCAAGGTCAATCAGCATTTCTTTTCTTTTTGCACAGCTTCTTCTATGTTTAAATAAAGTCTCCATGAATAGATAAGAAAACCACTATTTAAGATATCTATAACTGCAGATTGAAGTAGTTGGCCAAATAAACCTTATAAACATGCAAAACCACTCTTTACTAACAGGTAACATAGATTCCCTCACCCTTACTCTGTATCCCAAACACCCTCTTCCATTGTAGGACTTTTACTTTCCACATTATCCCTTTTATTATTAAGTTCTGATTTTTAAAATGGGTATGTATATACTTTTAATGTAACTACTGATGCATAACTGACATATGATAAACTGCACTGTACTTTTATAATCGGAAAAAAGAATATTTTTAAAGTCTGTTGGAACTGGTTATACTTCTAAAAAGATACTTCCCTATCCTCTAAAATTTTCATTACAGAGGAATTTAAATGTATGTCATATTGCTGAGAGCTGAGTGAAATGACAGAAATTTAACCTAGGATTTTCCTTGCAGATGATGGAATACTACTGTGATCCAAATATACCCCATCCCCAGTCCTCATATATACTCTGTTAAGAAGAGCACGGTGAAGAATCTAATGCCAAATAGTTATCTACTAGAAATATTTAAAATGTACCTTAAGTACCTTAAATATTTGTTAAATGTCCACAGAGACAGATGCAAATTTAACAGACTAAATTGATTTTCAAAGTAATGCTTTATTTTAGTAATACCCTTATCCTGACCATGCACCATTAAGTAAAACAGCATGCTCCTTTGAACCTTTGGGTGAAAGTATGCAATTTCTCCCTTGAGATTTTCCAGCCTACCAAAAGTTGTTAGCATATTTAGCAATTTAATGAAATGTTGTGTGAACCTATGACAGAAATATACTTCTTTGGCATTAAAACATTTCTTTTTTGTAAGTTGACAAGAAATAAAAAGTAGTAATGTTAAAGGCGAAGCTTAACTATTTAACAGGATGAATTCAACAAAAGTCATTATTTTCCCCCAATTAAATGCTTTAACAACTGTAGCCAAATAGATTATTTTTATTATTAGCAATGAAACCATTTTTCTGAAATTCTTGCTATCATATGTAGTATTTAGAGTTCAGTTTCAGGTAACTATAAAGAAGTTTGATTTCCTTCCTTAAGATAAAAGATTATTCTTAGCACTTTTTATGGCAATAACTTATAATAGTGAATGGCTAAATTCATATCTCATTTTACATTTTATTCCTTTCAATGTTATATGAGTGGGTAAATATATTCACAAATATTTAAGTATGTAAACATATTTATATGTAGAAAGTTTTTATTATATGCTTCCTCTTTTAAAGACATGCTTTGGTCACATTACAAGGAGTATTCACATTAAAGTAATGAAAATGACAAACTATCAGGTATGAGCCATGTTCAGCTGAATCAACTGAATGACAGTTTTTGCCTTCAAATGGTCTTTCACATCATTTCACTGCCAAAAGCTAGAAGAAAACTGAGGTGAGGAGAAAATAAAATGGTGGTCAACAGCTATACTAATCCAACTTCCAGAAGCCCATTAATATACCTATTTGCTAATCTTGGATCAAATTCAGTTACTTTAACACTGGGTTATTTAGAAATAAATGAACTTTACAGTTGGAAAGTGGAATAGTAAGGACTGAGGAGAAAAAGAAGAAAGGGAGTTAAGACATAAGAGACTGATGATTTTTTAAATCTGTATTACACCCTATTTTGAGATTCAGTGTGTTCCCCGACAAACGTTCCTACTTTCTGGCTCTGACCCTCAAGCTTCTGCTGAAAACCGAAACTGGTGCAATCAGGCAGAACAGCAGCTCCCTGGGCACTTGGTGTGTAGTGTGGTGGGAGAGGCCCATAGCAGGGCACCTTCCTGTTGTAGGTTAAATTGGGGCAGATTCAGTGGGGTCTGCTCTGGCCTGATTTATCTCAAGGTAGTCACTCTGTGTCCTCAGACTCTCTCAAGGTGCAGATCAGTGCCAGAATTCCCAAATCAGACAGGTTTTTTCCCATTTCTTTTTTTTTTTTAAATTTTTAAATGTTTATTTATTTTTGAGAGACAGAGCCTGAGTGATGGAGGAGGCAGAGAGGGAGGGAGACGCAGAATCCAAAGCAGGCTCCAGGTTCTGAGCTTGACAGCACAGAGCCGGATGCTGGGCTTGAACTCATGAATGGCAAGATCATGACCTGAGAAGTCAGACGCTTAACTGACTTAAGCCACCCAGGCACCCCGGTTTTTTCATATTTCGTAATGGCCAAGTAGGTAGATTGTGAACGGCAATTGACAAGGGAGAGGAGGAGCCTAGCCAAAGCAGTGACTGTCAACAGTCATGGGTGCTCACTTGAAGCCCCTGACAGGCTTGGCTCTCTGTAAGATGGCTGCAGCTGCACCTGCTCATCTAGTCCAGGACCTGAACACGGGTGGGATGGAGGTGAAGTAACCAGGGAGGAGGGTGACAAACCCTCTGCCCAGTGACACTTATCTGCTATTCACACTGGGCTGCAGGGATTCCCAAAGCCTTCCACAATTTGGAAACATAGTAAGATATTTAATAGTCATCTAGGAAGGTGGCCAAGCCCTGCCCAATACAGCAAACTATTCTAATACTCCAAGTTTTCTAAGAGGGAAAAATAACTAGTTATAGAAGTTACTGCAACTTCATATTATCTCAACAATCTTTTCACACGTACTTAGCTAGAACTGAATAAATGATCTCATGCTTTCCAACTGAAATGGCTTCTTAGACCAACTTTAAGCACAAACCGGTTTTCACAAAAATGGAATACTGGTGTCAAGACTATTAAGGTATCAGCTTCTCAGCGTGTACTAGATATACTACAGAAAACATGTACAGTCTCTGGATACATACACAATTCTTCGATTTTGGTGTTTTTCTTTTTTCCAATAGTTTTTCTTACAGTATTCAGTAGTGACTATCTCTCACAATGAATAGATAAGCTGGGTGTTTTATCCAAGACCAATTATTTAAATCCATATTTATATAGATTAGACAGATAAATCTGAACTTCCAACCATGGATTCACATGTGAACTTTCAGGAATGATGTTTGTTATGTCTGATGTAATAAATATAGAATTATTTCCTACTATTTAAAAATGACGCCACTTTCTACCAGCACCCATCAGAGGAGAGCCTAAGGCTGTGAGTCTGTTGTGGTACTGCCATGATTTGCTCTTTCTCCAGACACAGAATGCTTCAGAAACTGACCAGTAGCACCAATGTATAATCTTGATCGCATGGGCCATTTCTGAAAAAGAATATTTAAACAAGAATCCAAAAGTTAGTATCTATGACAGATATGCCTGTAATAGTAATACTAAAAATTCCCATGTCTCAAGACAAATACAATATCATGATGTTTGTAACGACTGTAATTGTGAAATCTAAGGAACAACATGAAAAAAATGTTTATTAATACTAACAATAAAAGTAAAAATAGGGGCACCTGGGTGGCTTAGTTGGTTAAGTGTCTGACTTTGGCTCAGGTCATGATCTCACTGGTTGTGAGTTCAAACCCTGTATTGGGCTCTGTGCTGACAGCGTGGAACCTGTTTGGGATTCTCTATCTCCTTCTCTCTCTGCCTCTCCCCTGCTCACACACACTCTCTCTCTCAAAAATAAATGAACCTTAGGGGCACCTGGGTGGCTCAGTTGGTTAAGCACCCGACTTTGGCTCAGGTCATGATCTCACAGTTTGTGAGTTCCAGCCCCCTGTTAGGCTCTGTGCTGACAGCTCGGATCCTGGAGCCTACTTTAGATTGTGTCTCCCTCTCTCTCTCAAAAATAAGTAAATATTAAAAAATAAAAATAAACATTAAAGAAAGTAAAAATATACCATGACTTTGATTATAATTGTATAAATATAATACATGTGCATGTGGACAAGAACTGCAAGAAATTAGGGAGAATGATAATAGTTAAGTGTAGGAAAATCTATCAATAATGTTTTAATTTAAAACTAAACCTAGGGGTACCTGGGTGGTTTAGTCGGTTAAGTGTCTGCTTCTTGATTTCGGCTCAGGTCACAATCTCATGGTTTCGAGTCCTATATCAGGCTCTACACTGTCAGCCTCTGTCTGTCTGCCCCTCCCCCACTCACACTCTGTCTCAAAATAAACAGAAAAATTAAAAAAACAAAACAAAAACTAAACCTAAAGCAAAATAAAGCCTAAAACAAGTTTCCTGGTTTTAAAGATATTTTAAAAACTAATACATGGTATGTATTATATGTCTCCACTTGTCACAGAACTATAATGAAAAGTGACTAATTCAACTATCTAAACATTTTATCTAGCTAAAAGAGCATCTCAAAGTCATAAATATTAGAATATTTGGTGTTATATAAATATAACATCCAAAATAAATGTCTGGATGTAGCGGCATCATATAGCACTAATCTCTCAGTAGTTATCACATTTGTATTTTGATTGCAACTTTTCTAAATTCACTTTAAACATGTACTTCTCAAAAATAATATAACTTGGGGCGCCTGGGTGGCTCAGTCGGTTAAACATCTGATTTCAGCTCAGGTCATGATCTCATGGTTTGTGGGTTTAAGCCTGCGTCAGGCTCTGTGTGGACAGCTCAGAGCCTGGAGCCTGCTTCAGATTCTGTGTCTCCCTCTCTCTCTCTGCCTCACCCCAGCTTGTGCTTCTCTTTCTCTCTCTCTCAAAACTAAATAAACATTAAAAAAATTAACATAACTTATTGCCAAATAGACATGATGATGAAAAAATGTATTACATAAGTAGTACTTTCAGAATGGGGGGGGGGTTCTGGTAGTCAGTTTTGTAATAGGTCCTTGGAATACTAATCAGAGAAATAGTATTTTTAATTTTTTTTAGTGTTTATTTATTTTTGAGGGAGAGAGTGAGATAGGCACAAGTTGGGGAGGGGCAGAGAGAGAGAGAGAGAGAGAGAGAGAGAGAGAGAGAGAGAGAGAAAGAGAGAGAAAGAGAGAGAGGGAGAGAGACAGGATCTGAAGCAGTATCCAGGCTCTGAGCTATCAGCACAGAGCCTTATACAGGGCTCGATGTCACTAAATGTGAGAACATGACCTGAGCCAAAGTCTGCCGCTTAACCAACTGAGCCCCCCAGGTGCCCCAAGAAATACTACTTTTATACAAAGAGAAAAGTCTTTAGACTAATAAAGTGTAACTCCCAAAGGTCAGCAATGGGATCCCACACTTTCTAGGGAGTAAATGCTGACATGAGCAGCAGGTTATTTTTATCACTGAACATTTACAGGCAGACTGCTGGTTACAAGCACCATGAAATGTTCTTAAATGCCTGACGGATGATCTGCAGTGTTCAAATAGAAATACAATTATTAACAAGGCAAAGACCATAAGAGCTTCAGATTCTAAACGCAAGCTTCGTATTAAAATCACATGGGGAGCTTTAAAAAAGACTGACGACCAAGTCACACGCCAGACCAATGAAACCAGAATGGGCCTCTTTTTGCAGAAGTTGAGTATAAGGTACTTCTGAGTACAGTTACTTTCACCTAAACTGGCATTCCAGATGTAAAATGTAGCTATAAGGGATAGAAGTGGGCATATGATATAATCCAGGAGTTTCTGTTCTTAGCAACCAACAAAAGTCCTATTTTTATGCCTCCAGATATGATAAGTGAATTTGCTCTCATGCAGTTCAGGTCCATTTTAGAGTCCTAAATTCAGATTATTCTGGCTGGAAATCTATACTTTAAATATGGATAAAACATAAAATTTGTGTTACTTAGAATTAAAAATGGCCTACTCCTATATAATCTTCCTATAAATAACCTTACACTTTACATTTGATACAGTAATAAGACTGACAGTGTGCTACTTATTTTTGCAACTCCATTTCAGGTTTTTTTTTAAAAATATTTATTTATTTTGAGAGAGCCTGAAAGAGCGCATGTGGATGTGTGCAAGTGGGGGGAGGGGCAGAGAGACAGAATCCCAAGCACACAAACTGTGAAATCATGACCTGAGCAGAAATCAAAAGCTCAACCAACTGAGCCACCCAGGTGCCCCTTTAGGTTTGTTGTTTTAAATCACAGATGTGCATTCTTATATGTTCTGGGTGTATCACTGGTCCTGTCCTTGGGATTCTTGCCATGGATTCATAACATGAAGTGTTTTAGAAACTAGTCTGGGGTTTTTCTGATAGGTCAGGACCTGACATTGTTAGGTCAGATTCAAGTCCTGCCTTATACTGAAGAACATTGTGCCACAGTGCTATGGACTGTTTGTGTCACTGCCCCCTAACCCCCGAAATTCTTATGTTGATTCTCTAACCTCCAACATGATGGTATTTTGTGGAGGTAATTAGGGCCAAATGAGGTTAAAAGGGTGGGTCCTTCATGATAGATTAGTGACCTTTTGAGGAAGAGAAAGTTTCTCTCTTCTGAAAAAGAGCGAAGTTGCCAAACTTCAAGATAGGAAGAGAACTCTCACCAGGAACTCAATTGGCCAGCACCTTTATCCTAGGCTTCCCAGACTCCAGAATTGTGAGAAAATAAATTTCTATTTTTTAAGCCTCTCAGCCTATGGTATTTTGTTATTGCTGCCCGAGCAGACTAACCCATGTAGTGAATAGTGTAGGGCTGAAATAATCAATTTCAAGTGTAAAATTTTTGGCATATTATTAACCTGTGCTTCTCAATCTTTTAAATTCCTGCCTCATATTCATGAGCATAAAGATCTCATGCTTAAAGTTCACATGTAATTTGAGTATTCCGTATGAATTAAATATATTTAAAAGCAAATAAACATACTACTGAATGCTCCCTGATATTTCTGATATGTGCTACCTGGGTCCTACTGTATTCAGAATCACTCTAACTCATGCAACCAAATGTGGAGACAAATGAAGGTGAGACATAGGTAATTAATGAAGAAACTTAACGTATATGTCAATTTTGGGGATGCCTGGCTGGCTCAGTGGGAGGAGTGTGTGACTCTTTTTTTAAAAATATATGTTTTTAGTGTTTATTTATTTTGAGAGAGAAAGAGAGCACAAGAAGGGGAGGTGCAGAGAGAGAGGGAGAGAGAGAGTATCAAGCAGGTTCCGCACTGTCAGTGCAGAGCCCAATGTGGGGCTCAAACTCACTAACTGTGAGATCATGACCTGAGCCAAAATCAAGAGTCGGACACAACCGACTGAGCCACCCAGGCGCCCCCAGGAGTATGTGACTCTTAACCTCAGGGTCAGGAGTTCAAGCCTCACATTGGGTGTAGAGATTACTAAAAAATAAGTAAACTTAAAAAAATGCATATGTGGATTTTTGCATTTTTCATGAACTTAATAAAACTTTCTATTTTAAGAACTTTCGATTTTGAAAAAGGCTTCTAATGATTTTATTCAACTAAATTTACTGTACACATATAGTTTTAAGAGTCAGAAATAAAATGTAAATAAAATATCAGTTAATCTGCATGTCAGCGTCATGCCAAAAAAGCCAGTTGATGGATTTACATTTCACTTTTCAATGGTCTGTTTTAACATTGTGTAGATTAACACAATTCTGACCTCTACTTTACCTAATAAAATTTATTTGAAGCCATGTTGTTTCATTAGGCTTAGAACAATCTAAGTAAACTCATACAATTAACCGAATTAAACCTGAAAACCTTAAAAATGCACTCTTGGATTTTGGAGTTAAATGACCCAATGACAAAACTTTGTATTTATTTATTTTTTTTTTAATTTTTTTTTCTTAAGTTTATTTATTTTTGAGACAGAGAGACAGAGCATGAACGGGGGAGGGTCAGAGAGAGAGGGAGACACAGAATCGGAAGCAAGCTCCAGGCTCTCAGCCATCAGCCCAGAGGCCGACGCGGGGCTCGAACTCAGGGACTGTGAGATCGTGACCCGAGCTGAAGTCGGACGCTTAACCGACTGAGCCACCCAGGCGCCCCTTTTGTATTTATTTTTTAAATTATTTTATATATATAGTATCAACAATGAGTCTCCAGGGGTAACGCAATGAATAAAGACATTTGTACTTTTCTCCCGATATCAGAATCTGAAATATATCCCTCTTCCTTTGGAGGATCATTTCATTTTGGTACACTCATGCTGATCAAATTGCTCACATCCCAAAAGGATGAAAACTGCTCTTTTAGGCTATGCCCCAGGACCCCATTCACTTAAACTTTCCAGTTTCATTTGAGATACTCTTAAGGTAAATCTCCCACAATGCTAACCCCAATACTGATAATAAGGACTGATGACTCAAAATCATGGCTTTGAAATATTTGTTAACAGATCTTTAATCATCAAAGACATAGTAATACTATGGTGTAAGGCAGAATCTTGGAACATTTTTTTAACTAAGGGTTACAATACCCTTAGTTAACCAAAAAGTACAAATAATCAGAATATTTTTATTCCTTTTGCATAAGATTAATCAAAGATAGACTTAATACTTAAGCATATACATAAAATAATGTGTTACAGGTGGTTTCAATTATGTGTATGAAACCTCTTTACTCCAAACCTCTGCAGCACATGGTTATAACTCTCTTATAGCACACAGAACATTATCCCTTACAGACTGTTGCTTTATTTTTGTCTTTGTCTTTATTATATGTTCATTTAGGGCAGAGATTGAGTCTTATTCTTAATTGTATCAATCTCCTAACAATGCTTTGCACACAGTAGACACTCAGTAGATAATTTTAATACAGACTAGTCGCTTGTTCAACCATCATCAATTTCATTTTAAAGAGGTAATCCTTGGCCTTGTTTTATTATCCCTAGAATTGTCTTTTAAAATCAAAATAATTGGTCCAAGGACAAATGAGATTTAATTTTTTAAAAAGAGTTGTAAAACTACAAAAACATTTGGTACCTGAAAAAACAAGTACAAAAAAACTCTTGTTAAGCTTATTGTTACATGAAAATTATTAATAGTATTCATTCAAAAAGATACTGCAAGAAACGAAGGTGAAAACAATTTGATTGAATTGTATCTCCCACAGCGACATTTAACAGATGTTTTCTGTATTAAAGTCTATTTAATGTTGAACTTTTTTAGAGTATATGGAAAATGTCAAGCCAAAAGAAATCTAATATTAATGATACATTTGAATATCAATCCAAAGCAGACTGTAGTGAAAAACCCCTAATTATTAGTGAATGACTTTTCAGCAGAGATTATATTATATATCACAGAACAAGGCCTATCATAATCATAAATAAGTGATATTCCAAATTTCTATATTTGATATAATTTGAACCTAACATCATGTTGATTATATTTGTGAACCTGAACTTCAAATAGTTTTAAGTAGAGTTAATATTAGTGTACTTTACCACATTTCAATGATGATTATTCAATACTTTATTGAACACTGACATGCTTAAGGCCAAGTCCTAATCTTGTATTTGTGTGTGTGTGGCAAAATGTAGAACCAAAAATTCAAAAATTTAGGTTTAGAGAAAACAGGGAAGATGATGTATCTTGAACAAAGCCAGATGAATGCTGGATTTCAAGACAATCAAATCTAGGCGAAAAGGATGATGCAAAGTCTAAATACTGCAATACAGGTAATAAACCATAACTGTATACACTATATGAAATAAAAACCCTATTTTATCTATATGTAATGTAAAAAATGATACAAAGCATTCTGTAGGCTAATTTTGCACATTACAGAATTTGAATATAGTACTCAGCTTGATTAACATATGCCAATCTATTGTGAAAATTACAAAAACAATTACTGTTTTTTTTTTTTTTAACATTCTAGGTAACTGTCTAATCCATGATAATTAACCTTTATCAAAAGGGACTGAAAATTTACTCTATAGGATGGCAGACCGGTTTCATTTTGTTCTTACCAGTTTTACAAAAAATTTTAAACAGTGATTTCCTGGATTATTTAAAGGGCGATAATTCCATCACCCCCGTTTGAACGAAGCTTTTCAAACATTTGATAAAAACCACAATGGAAATGTAATTATGTGAATTAAAAACACTTAAAAACTCTCAAAGGCTCATAACTGTAACTCTTGATTCTAAAAACCACCAAAACTTGCCAACCAAACACCCTGCCAGGCACCCCCGAGAAACTTTCCATTTAGGAAAGGCATCGCATAGGCTGCATCCTATAAAGAGGCGCGATACACCCCTCCCAAAGCCACCTCGGGTTTAAATCCACTACCTGCCAACAATTATGACCTGCCAACAGTCATGGAGCAGCCTTTTGCAGTGGGGACGCCGCTACCTGGGCGCTGGTGGGCCAGGATCCATCTCCATCCAGGTCAGTTCTCCGCCTCACCCCGAGCGAAGAGTGAGAGTTCGGTGGCATCGGCCCAGGCGATGGCCGACACTGAGGGTTAAGGTGCCCTGCTCCCCGCCCCGGCTCCGCAGGGCGCCCTACCTGCCTACCTTGACAGGGTGTAGGTAGCCGTCGCCGCGCAGGGCGCCCAGCCCGGGGTCTGCCGGCGCCTCGGCGTCGTCCTGCAAGCTGCGGGTGAGGTGGGCAATGTAGGTAGTGGCCAGCAGCAGCACGTCCAGCTTGGACAGCTTGGTGTCCGGCGGCACCGACGGCAGCGTGCGCTGCAGCTCTAGGAAGGCGTGCCGCAGAGTCTGCACGCGGCTTCGCTCCCGCGCAGCGTTCGCTGCTGCCGGCCGCCCGCCCCCCAGGCGCGCACCGCCGCCGGGGCCCGCCGGTCCTGCCCCTGCCCGGCCCGGGCTCGAGTCGCGGGTGGCTGCAACCGCGGGCGCGGTCTCGTTCCTAGCGATCAGGGGGCTGCCTGCGGGGCCGTCGCGGTCCATGGCGGCTTCCTGAGCTGCGTGCCCTGCAAAGGACCCAAGGCGCGGTGAGGCCCGGCGGGGGTCGGGCTTAAACCGGGGAAGCGCAGGCCTCTCGCCTCAGCAGCACGCCGGGCCCACGACGTGGCTGGGGCGTTCTCAGAGATGAGGCTGTTTTGACTGGGGCGTGTTTACCTCCCGGCGTCTGAGGAGAGTTGTGGGGCCTGACAGTTCCTGGGCTTAGAGGGCTAAGGAGGGGCGCGGTGCCGGCTTTACTTTTCACGGACAAATTAAACGGAAGGGCTATTCTACCGAGGAAGGAGGATCTCGGAAGCAGAGCTCCGGTTCGTAACTTGTTTGCACTTCTGGAACGTTGTGCGCCAGCCCCGCAGGAAACACGGTGCAGGTCATTCTCGCGGAGCGCAGCGGGTAGCCCTGGGCCGACTCACGGCCGTCAGTGCTCACGCGGGCAGTCCTCGCACCATTCGCTCTCGAGGCCAGGGACCCCGGGGGGGTGACTGCAGGAGCTCATTCTAATTTCTACGGCAGGAGACGGGGACCCTGACCTCACCTTGTACTAAGGCACCCGCTACCCCTCTGAAACCTGGGGACCAAGCGTCGCGACGGGGGGTCGAACCGAAATCCTCACCTTTCCTGGAGCGGCAGTGCAGGGCTCGGCTCTGCTGAGCGAGCGGGCGAGGAGCGTCGAGCTGGGTCTGCGTGGCCAGGGCCGTCACAGGTCACTCCATCCTCGTCTAGCCGAAGTCTACAGTCGCTTCCAGCCCCAGCTGGGCGCGTCTTTTATACAGGCGCCCCCGTGGCCAGGCGTGTGTGGGCCAGACTTGATGTCAGGCGGAAGAGCAGTACCAGGCGAGGTTCGCGCCCACCTGAGGGGCTCTGCCCGGAGCGGAGACTCATTAATCAAACCGTCCGGCGGGGCGGGGCTATAGGGGGCGGGGCTTCCTCCTGGCCCCGCCCTCGCCCCCGTCGCGGTTCACTTTGAGGCGAGCCTGCACGCCCTGCCTGTCGAGCGTCCGCGGTGTTGAAGGCCCGCCGAGTTACCGCGCCTCGCCGCGGTTCTTCAGCCGCGGACCCAATCTGAGCGAGGGCGCCTCTTAGGCAGACGCAGAGCTGAGGCGGGAACCCTGGCGTTTTGTGGAGAGTGACTTTTAATTTTCTGAGGAAATGTGAAGTGTGCCGTTGCCATGCGCTAACCTATTATTCTACCACCAAGGTAAATGTTTCGTGTGCCCTAATTACTTAAAGCACCTCCACCTCTGTAGTCCGTGACTAGTTTATTGAGCCGCTCAGAGATAATGCTCCCACTGTGGTACTTGAAGTTCCTCAGACCAGCGTAAATGGCCCTGGGATCGCGGTCGCTTCTCCCCGGGGGCGCGGACCGTTGTGGGCTGCCTCCGTAGCAAACGCCGGGCCCCGGTTTTTTCCCTTTTTTTTTTTTTTGACCTAAAATTGGTCCTGGCTCCGCCCCCCTGCGGGGAACTCTCCTGAGAAGTCCTGCACTTGGGAAGACCCGCGGGAAGCGTGGTCCTCGGGCTGTGCGATGAGGCGCTCCAGCCAAGGCTCTTTTCGAATGCTGGCTCTGCGCCTTGGCCTCTTCCGAGCCGGCCTGGGAGGCGCTGGGCCCGGGACGCCCCGCCTCTGTGGCTCCCGCCGGCCCTAGGGACCCATGCATGGCCTTCAGAGGTGAAGTCCTAGTGGACGCACGGTATTTTCTAGAACGTAATTAGTATATCCTTGAAATAATTCCTATTCGAAGAGCAGGACATTTAGAAATCTTCCATCTTCCTTCGACTCAAGACAATATCAAATTTAAAATATCATTAATGAATTTGCTCTTGTATATGCGACATCATTTCTTTACAATAGATTTTTAAATTGGAACTATTAAGTAGTACATAGTAATGGTGACACTAGTATTTTAATGTATCATTCCACACTAATTATATTAGTGAATCAGTATATCTTCAATTCCCATTCAGTAACTGTAATTAGATTTACACTTTAGAAAGGAACGTACCAAAATACCATTGGTTCAAAAAAGGATTACTTTCTTTTGATGAATGTGGAAGCACATCTTTATTTTCTCAGTAAATTGTATGTGATGAGGCATAAAGCAATTGAAAAGCAATTTTCATTTTCTTTACATAATGAGATACCATAAAGCTACAAATTGCAGAAGATGCTGTTGCCTAGTACTGTAAAGGTAAAAAACAAACAAATGTTAAAGAACACTTAAGGATGAATTTACTTTTTTTTTTTTTTACAAACATTTTCTTTTGGGTTATGGAGAAGGTGAAATTCATATATATCATTTTTTTGTCAGCAAGCTTTCACATTCCTTCAAAGAGGGATTCCTGTATTAATAGAGAAAAAAAAAGAGCAATATTATTTCAAAAATGAAATTCATCCAAAACGGGCACAAACATACAGACTCTATAATACAACAATAGTAGAAGCTAATCACCAGAAAAGCTAGTCACCAAACTGTGTGAATCTTCTCAGGCTTTAAAAAGCAGAAGGAAAGATTTCCCCACTTCCCCAGAGTAGGGAAGAATGTGGAAAAAATATGTGTTAGGAAAAGTGTGGAAATAAGAATTTTGGAAGGAAGGTGGGCTGAGGCTAGAGTGAGGCAAATTAGGTGCCTAGGGCTCCTTAACTTCTGCACCCTTGACATCTCACATGCCTCATTCTAGCCTAGCCTGCTAAAGCCTTGTCTAAGTGCCAGAGGTGGGGTGGAGGTGGGGGCACCAGCGAAGGTCTTCACTGATGACAGTGGCTGGAAAATGGATAGCTTTGTTGCCCAATAGTCAGGTTCAAAAGAAAGGACTGAGGAAACAATACTGACCGCTGTGGGCCACCTGGTCATATCTGCTGCTACTCTAAGCAGCCTCTCTGAATCCTCTGATGATTCTAGAGTAGTCCTAATTCCTGCAAGAAACCATGTTCCCCGTTAAATTAAAAATAGGAGATGAAAATCTTCAAATGTTCGACATTACATAAATTAGTAACAGGTACCTTACTCAACTTTTTATATTTGCTAAGTGCTTTACAAAAAAGCACTTTATTTTTTCAATCAGTCTACAAAAACCCTTTGAGGATTTTACATTTTGTGGTAGAGAAAATAAAGCGCAGAGAGATTAAATAACTTGGTGAAGGTCACACAGCTAATAAGTGGCAGAGAGAGGATTCAAGGTAGATTGACCCTAATACTTTTGCTTTTTACCAGACTATCCTATTTAATATTTGTAGAGTTCTTCATTATTTGCCAGACATTTTTTGTATCTATTATTTCAATAAAGTTAATGTTTTAACTTGACTCCCTATTAACAACTCAAACACTATTTTCATGGTATAGTATATTATTCTTTGGGAGTTCTTGTTTAGTCTTCCAGAAAGTAGAAGGCTTTAGAGTGCTATGAATTTTTTTCAGAGTGTGGTGTAGATCTTAAAATTAGATGTCTTTCTAAATATGCCAATTTGTCATTAACTTACCATCTTTATAATGTAAAATAATATATCGGTGAAGAAAATATAGTGCTGCATTTTATATGTATAGATGCATAATATAGTAAAACAATAGGTTTTGAATAATCAGTGCTTTTTTTTCACCTGTCAACTATTTCCCTTAATTGTTTAGTTAAGGTATAATTTGCATAATTAAATTCACCCTTGTGACTATATAGTCCAGTAAGTTTTGCTAAAAACTACCACAGCAAAGAGATGCAGAATTTCACCTTCCCACCCTTACATTGCCTTGTGCTGACTCTTTGCATTCTACTCCTAAGCCTTGGCAATTGCTGATCTATTTTCTGTCTCTGTAGTTTCACCTTTGCCAGAAGGTCATAGAATCATACAGTATGTAGCCTTTTAAGTTGGCTCTCCTTTGACTTATAATGCTTTTGAGATCTGTCCGTGTTGTTTTGGGTATCACTAGTTTATTTTGATTTTGAGTAGTATTTAATTTTGAGTAGTATTCCATTGCATGGATTTACCACTGTTTGCTTATCCATTCCCCAATGGGAGAGCTTTGGGTCGTTTTCACTTTTTGGTGATTATGAATAAACCACTATGAACATTTGGGTACAGAGTTTTATGTGAACATAGGTGTTCACTTCACCTTGGAGTGGGACTGTTAGATATGTTAAGTACATGTTTAATTTTATAAAAGTATGTCTGAATATTTTCCAAAGTGGCTCTGCTATTTTTGCATTCCTACCAGTAGTGCACAAAAGTTCCAGTTGCTCCATATCTTTGCTATCATTTCCACATTCTTTGTATCCATTTTAGTAGATTTTTTTTAAGAAAAATTGTTGACTCAATATTTTAAAATCAGTTGATTTCTTAATCTAGATATCTTGCTTGCCAGCTAGTCTGATTTCCCAAGTTCAGCATGTCTGCTGGCTATACTGTTTTGGAGTAGAGTGCCTTTGGAGTAGAGTGCCTTTGCCTTTGCAGGTGCCTTTAGTTGGACATGTACTCTCCAGTTGACCTCAATCACATTCACTTTGTTTCCCTTATTTTACCTACCTATGCCTGAGCGTGTTTTTGAGACCCCCTTGCAGAATAGTTGAAGACCTGGCTTTTAGAGTCAGTGACCTCAATTCAAGGTCCAGCTATGCCTTATGGCAGTTGTGTGACTTTGGGCCCCTTTCTGACTGTGCCTCTCTAATGCTCATTTTCCCCATCTGATTCTTATCTCAACAGGTTCTGCTGTTTTAAAAAATTTGTTTGGGTAGTTAAGATTCAGGTATCAAAGTAGACATTTTAAAATTGAAAATACTGGGGCACCTGGGTGGCTCAGTCGTTTGAGTGTCAGACTCTTGGTTTAGGCTCAGGTTATGATCTCACGGTTCAGGGGTTCAAGCCTCATGTTGGACTCTGTGCTGACAGTGCTGAGGCTGCTTGGAATTCCCTCTCTTCCTCTCTCAGCCCCTCCCCACTGGCTTGCTCTCTTTCTCAAAATAAAATAAAAATATATGACTTCTTTAAAAAATAAAATGGAAAATTACATAATTCTTAAAAATTAAATCTTACATAACTCTTTTCCACAGAGTAAGCCATTGACAGAGTTGAAACTAGAAGTCACAAAACCTAGCTTAGATTGTTCTAAAAAAACAAAACAAAACAAAAAAACCTTGTTGCTTACCACTATTGCTCTTTTTGAGAGGGATGTCCTAATTTAAGAAGGGTTCTTTAACAACTAACTGCAAGTCTTATACCTACATTATTGATACATAGAAGTTTATTTTGCATATAAAATTAATTAGACTGATGTTAGGTTTATCACAGCACAATTAAAGGTATTTAGAGTTTTGCAGATGGGTTCATGTCAGATCATCTCAGAGTTTGCAACTAAAAATATTACTGAAGTTTTAAAACTCTTGAGGCACATAGAAGATCTGTTGTTACAACTGTTCAAACATAATCTTAGCAGTGGTGAAGGCAAGTTATTTTTACTGTTTTTAAAGTTCACTTTTTAACTCAAAGAAACCTAATACTTCCATATTCTAACTAAAGATAGTAGGTATTTTATAAATAGTTAAGTAACATACATTGAATATTTCCTGTGAATTATGGATCCCAGAGATTCACATTCCTTGAAGGTATCTGAAACTAAGGTCATTCTAACCCAGCTACACAGTTATTTTTACAGTAACAAAAGAGATGGATTGACTCTATGGACATAGCTTAGGGTTTAAAGATAAATAATCAAGTAACAATTTGCTTCCTTCAGTGTACAGTGCTCTACAGTATTCTCAGTGGATCTTATTTACAATATGTAAATGCATTTAATGTCTATTTTAAAATTACTAAGTCTCAAGCACCTCCTAGCATGATTGAAAAGAGAGGAAACATCTGTCAAAAGTATTTACTGTGACAAACACAGAAAGAAACAATCTTTTTAATACCATACATTATTTTTAATTGAATAGTCAAGGCATTTGTTTACAGCCAGCCTTTAAATAAAAAATAGTTTTGAACTAATCTTTAATTAAAGTGTACATTGATAGTATCAAGTTCAGTTTGAGGGTCAAAAACAACGTCAATGAGTCTGACTTTTTCCTCCCTGTAGGGAAAGCAGGCTTGTATAAATATACATGAGCACAGACTGCACACATTTGTAAAGAAGGTGGAAAACATTCCCCTGTCATTGGACAGATGTTGCTTCACTGTGTTCACATAGATACGGGCACAGCTCCTAATGTGCAGAACCTTAAAGGAGTATGGGACACATACTTTCATCATTTTGGAAGAAGACTCTAAGCTCCTTTATACTTCTATGCATTAAATGTAGACTGTAGGTGACTTGTCTGCTGATGCTAGCTCATTCTCCCCTTAAAGTAATTAAGGGAAGGAGTTGCTTTACTCAACTTTCTAGATTTTTAGATATGAAAAATTCTTTGTGTTTGGGTTAGGTGTTTTTTTTAACACTTTAGTGACCTAGCTTTATTCTCATTATCTCTTAGTTTTATGCTAACTTCATAAAATGTTAGAAGTAGGCACACAATAAAAATCTTTATCAAGAGCTTAATGAAATTCCATATTGATCACCTTTTAATAAAGAGAGGTAGAACTGATAGTCCCATTTAGTAAGACTTAAATATTTTTATGATACCGAAATGATGTTTTGGTATGCCCTCAGTAAAAATGTTATCTGAAGAAATAGAAAATTTTTAATTTTTTTAATGTTTTTATTTATTTTTAAGAGAGAGATGGAACGTGAGTGGGGAAGGGGCAGAGAGAGAGGGAGTCACAGAATCCAAAGTAGGGTCCAGGCTCTAAGCTGTCAGCACAGAGCCCAACGTGGGGCTTGAACTCGTGAACCGTGAGATCATGAACTGAGCTGAAATCAGACGCTTAACCGACTGAACCACCCAGGCACCCAGAAATAAAAAAAACTTTAAAACAAAATATTTATGTAATATTTTTTCACATTATAAAACTGAAGACTTGGGATTGAACATAATTGCCAGTGACAGAAGCAGGACATTCTTTATTTTCTTCTCCCAGGAGCCTGTCTATTCTGCCAGCTTCTTTTAGAGCAGCCTATCTTTGCAGTACATACTAGTTAAAGATGCATTTAGCTCTGTATTTAGTGTTCCTAGTTAGGAAAATGAAGATAGAATGATTTATTTGCTGTTTTGTCAGTGAGGTGATTAGAGCTTTGCTTGGGACTGTAGAATATATGGTATGTGCGGTAGTTCACAGCTGATCTAACATAGTGTGTGTGGCAATGTATAGAATTTACCAACATTGTTTTCTGAGTCTGCATCCATTTTTATTGTTTTCCTTTCCACCTTGATGATATGTTAGCAAGATCTTTCAAAATTCTTGGCAAAGAAACGAAACTGAAGAACACTGTCATGGAATTGACACTAGTTATGTAGATCTTCAAGAAACTACCAGGGTGCCATGGACAGAGTGGCTATGGTTTTGATGGTAACGACAAAGGACATAAGCAGTAAAGCAGACTCTCACGCAGCTTCTGTGTTTTTTGTTTGTTTTTGGTGAATGTTGATGAGGCAAGACTAGGACTCTCTCCATTTCCTTTTTCCTCTCCCCAAATAAAGCATTTTCCAGACTCAGATGACCCTTTCTCCCTTATGCCTCCATCCCAGCAAGCCTAAGCCACTCTTCAGGGAATGGGGGTAGGACAGTGCAGCAGTGTTGTTCATAGGTCTTCTCTAGGTGGGCTTCATTAAGTAATGCTAAGTCACCATACCTTGACTAGACTCTGCAAACAGGGTCTCATGATAAACCTACCTGATCTTCAACAGGCAGTTCTGGAAAAAGGAAATCTATACTAGAGTATGTACCCTGGCTCTGATTACTTTCTCAATGAAATATGCTGTTGCCTCCTTCACTATATTGTAATGACTACTATGATATGATTGGAAGATCAATAGAGCAATCATATGGACTATAAATGAGAAAAAGTTGAATGAATAATTTATAGGATGTATTAGGATCTGGTTTATAATGTTCATAGCATTTATCACACTCTACAGTAGTTGTATCATATTTGACTCTCCAACCAGCTTGTTGCAAGATTTTTGAGATCAGGACTATCTCATTTGAGTTTTTATATTCAGTATTGCCCAGCATATGGCAGGTACCTATTAGTTTTATGAATAAATGAAGTTCTTTTCTGGTATGGTTTATCTTTACATTGAAGCAATATCATTTTTTAAAACTAAAAAAGCAATTTCCTCCTTATCAGGAAACTTAAAGTTGATTCGTATGGAGCTACATTATACATACACTCAAGGTTTAGAATAGTGACTCTTAAACTAATTTTTTAGATCATAAACCCCTTTGAGAATCTAATGAAACTTCTAATGTCTCCTGCCACCAGATGCCCTTGGCACAGTCATCTACTCACTAGTGGACCACCCATCATCAACTGGGCCTCAGGCTCCTTTGATATGATCCCTGCTCATTTAGACATCTTTACCTGCTGTTTCTGGGACTGTCCTGAGTCATTTGCCCTACCTCAGTGAGTATATGTAGTCTGTGACTCCCAGCTCTTCTTGAACTAGTCGTTCTACCACAACTGTGTGATTATTTGAGTAGACCAATGATGAACTGAACTATTTTTGGGGGTGGGTGTGCTTGGTCAAGAAGAATTGAGAACAGAGAACAAGAAGACAGCTGGAGGGACTTTCTTCCTCTATATGTTGTTGATAGGGTATCCCATCTTCCCCCAAGAAAGAAATCACATAAATATTTGAAAGAACCTACCCCATATCTTCAGCAATTTTAGGTTTATCTTCTTGGGAGCTTTCTGAGGATGCATTTCCATTTGCAAGGTTTCTTGGTATATCAGAGAAAAAGACTAATTTTGGCTTACCCACCTGTGGGTAATAAACAGGAACTATGTGATGGATTGTTTCAAAGTTACCTGTAGTGTACAAAGAATTAAAAGGATTCTGCTTTGAAACTAATAACTAAATTGTAAACAAGGCTTATAACAGCATTAGACTATCCAAAATTATAATTTATGAAATGGAATTAAAGTTAAATAGATCCACAGTAAGACCAATTAAAAACTTATATCCCAGATAAAGTATCACAGACTTTCATACATAAAAACCTACCCAGGAAAATTTATGGTCAGCCCTCATTGACAAAATGTGTACACCAACGTTAACATAAGTATTAACTTTCCTTGCATTCTGCTCTTCTGAGTTTAGTTTTTCAGAGTGTTAGGCCTTTAGAGAGTATATTAGTTATGTATAGTTTATATATAGTTTTTGTAGTATGTTCATACCTTTATTTTGGTACTTACCATTCCACATCATTTTCCTGTTTACAGATCCTCCTCCCTTTCCAGCGGTTATTTCCCTTTGAATGGGGACTGTTTTATTCACCTTTAATTACAGTGCCTAGCATAGTCCTGTGCTCAGATATTTATTAAATGAATAAATGAATGTTTTCAGAGAAGCACTACAAAAGATATATACTGAAAGATATGCATATGTTTTGGATTTTATTAAAGTGTTTGATTTTGTTTCCAAATTTGGGTTATATAGTTAAGTGGTTATATTTAGGACAAGATTTTTTTTATCATAAGATACTTGAAGTCTGAAGTCATAATCCCTATTAATCTTATCATAATCTTTGAGGTAAAGCTCCAAATTTATAAGGCTATCAAAAATACGTAAAAGGTCAGGAAGTACAAAAATTACTATCTTCCTAAGAATTCCTGTTCACTGACAATGTATTTGTACAGCATTGTCTTTAAAGTGTTCATTTCAGCTCTTCTAAAGACCTGAAGGAATATTGTGGATTTTAAAAATACGTAATATATATTCTAAACTTTAATTCATGCTTTCCATTTTTCTTTTTTGAGCCATACTAACAGAGCCTTTGTATAAAGACCATAGTGTTAAGTTGTTGGCCACATACCTAAGGATAGAGTTATTGTGTGCTACAAACATGTTTTCACAGACGTCACTGATTTTAAACCTGAAAGGCTCAGAACTGTAGCATTTGTTTAGATAGGGATGGCAAATGTGTAGGAGGTGAGAGAGAAAGATATCTACAAGTAGCCAAGGGAGAATAACTAAGTGTTCCTGAGGAAAACTCAGATAATTTTCTGTCACAGCTAGTCAGCTTTTAATTTTTTTTCAATTTCAATTTTATTTTAACTGACCTTAGAGTTTGTTTTTCAATATAGTAAATCATATAATCTACTTAAATTTTTTTATATTATCCCATTTTTCTCTGTAGTTCCTTTTTATTTATAAAAATTATTTGTTTACATTGTCACATAATTACATATCTGGAGATTTTCTTAAATCCCCACCAATTTGAAGTGAATTTCTTTTTTTTTTTTTTAATTTTTTTGATGTTTACACATTCTTGGGAGAGAGAGAGACAGACAGACAGACAAAGCATTAGTGGGGGCAGGGCAGAACAAGAGAGAGACACAGAATCTGAAGCAGGCTGCAGGCTCTGAGCTGTCATCACAGAACCCAACGCGGGGTTCGAACTCACAAGCCGTGAGACCATGACCTGAACTGAAGTCGGATACCCAATCAACTGAGCCACTCAGGTGCCCCTGAAGTGAATTTCTATGTAGAGCAGACATCATTGTCCTTGTATCCAAGCACAGTTGAGCCAGTCATTGCTAGAGCGGTCACTAGAAGCCAAGCTGTTTGGTGAAGTTAGGTAACTTTGATTAATCTCTGTACCCCTTGCTATCTTTGTGACCTTAGACAAGTTATTTCATCTTTCTAAAACTCAGCTTTCTTGTCTACAAAATGGATGTAATAATTATTTTCTCCATAGGTTATAGTGATTAAATGAAGTGATGTTTATAAATATCTGAAATGTTTAGTACAGTAAGAATTACTTCTCTTTTCTTCCCTTACCCCCTTTTCTTTATTTCCTAGACTGATGTGCTTTCTATTTTGAATTGTTAATGATTATTAAAATAGCAACTACAATAAGGTATGAAATGATAACTTTTGTACTATGTAACATCCTATTTGGCTTTTTAAAAAATTTATAGTTAGAGGAGTTAAAATTTTTTTAATTTAAATTTTATTAAGTTTTTAATTTTAATTCCAGATAGCATACAGTGTTATATTAATTTCAGGTGTACAATTCAACAATTCTATACATTACTCAGTGCTCATCATGGTAAGTGAACTCTGATCCCCTTCACCTATTTCACCCATCTCCCCACCCATCTCCCCTCTGGTAACCATCAGTTTATTCTCTGTAGTTAAGAGCTGTTTTTTGGTTTGTCTCTCTCTCTTTTCTTTTCCGTTTGCTCCTTTGTTTTGTTTCTTAAATTCCATGAGTGAAATCATATGGTATTTGTCTTTCTCTGACTGATTTATTTTGCTTAGTATTATACTCTCTAGCTTCATTCATGTTGTTGCAAATGGCAAGATTTCATTCTTTCTTATGGCTGAATAATATTCCATTGTATATATACGCCACATCTTTATTCATCTATCAATGGACACTTTGGCTGCTTCCATAATTTGGCTATTGTAAATAATGCTACAATAAACATAAGGATGCTTTTACCCCTTTGAATGAGTGTTTTTCTATTTTGTATATGTTTACTGGATTGTAGGGTGGTTCTTTTTTTAACTTTTTGAGAAACATCCATACAGTATTCCATGTTAGCTGCACCAGTTTGTTTTCCCACCAACGTGCACGAGAGTTCCTTTTTGTTGACATCTTTGCCAACACTTGTTGTTTCTTGTGTTTTTTATTTTAGCCATTCTGACAGGTGTGAGGTGATACCTCATTGTTTTGATTTGCATTTCCCTGGTGATGAGTAATGTTGAGCATCTTTTCATGTGTCTATTGGTCATCTGTATGTCTTCTTTGGAGAAATGTCTGTTCATATCTTCTACCCGTTTTTTAATTGGATCATTTGGTTTTTTGGTGTTGACTTGTGTAAGTTCTTTATATATTTTGGATGCCAAACGTTTATTGGATATATCATTTGCAAATATCTTCTTCCATTCAGTAGGTTGTCTTTTACTTTTGTTGTTTCCTTTGCTGTGCAGAGCTTTTTTTTTTTTTTTTTAATGTTTGTGGTAAAAACAGTTAACATGAGATCTACCTCGTTAATGAATTCTTAAGTATACAATACATTGTTTTTGATCATAGGTGCGATGGATAATGTAAATCTCCAGAGCTTATTCATCTTGCTTAAGGCCCCTTGATTAGTAGCTCCCCATTTCCTCCTTACCCCAGCCTCTAGCAACCACCTTTATACTCTTTGATTCTATGAATTTGACTGTTTTAGATACCTCATATAGGTGAGATCATGCAGCATTTTGTCTTCCTGTGACTGACTTATTTTATTTAACATAATGTCCTCAAGGTTCATTCATGTTGACACATGTTGTAGAATTTCCTTCTTTTTAAATGCTGAATAGTATTTTATTGTATGTATATACCATGTTTTCTTTATCCATTCATCTGTCAATGGACATTTAAGTTGTTTTTACATCTTGGCTCTTGTGAATAGTGCTGTAGCAAACACAGGAGTGCTAATGTCTCTTCATGATCTTAATTTCAGTTCTTTTGGATGAATATAGAAAACTGGAATTGCTAGATCATATGATAGTTCTACTTTTAAATTTTGATGCACTACCATACTATCTTTCATAGTGGCTGCAGCATTTTGCATCCCCACGAACAGTGTGCAAGGGTTCAAATTTCTCTACATCCTCACCAACTCTTGTTGTCTTTTGTTTTTTTGATAATAGCCATCTGACAGGTGTGTGGTGATACCTCATGGTGGTTTTGATTTGCGTTTCCATGTTGATTAATGACATTCAGCATTTTAAAAGTATACCTTTAGGGGCGCCTGGGTGGCTCAGTCGGTTAAGCATCTGACTTTGGCTTAGGTCATGATCTAGCGGTTTGTGAGTTGGAGACCCACGTTGGGCTCTGTGCTAACAACTCAGAGCCTGGAGCCTGCTTCAGATTCTGTGTCTTCCTCTCTCTCTGTCCATCCTCTGCTCACGATCTGTCTCTCTGTCCTTCAAAAATAAATAAACATTAAAAAAAATTTTTTTTAAATATACCTTTAGGCCATTTGGGGATATGCTTGTTTGAGTCCCTAGCCCATTTTTAAATGTGGTTGTTAGTTTTTTTTTGCTGTTGAGTTGTAGCAGTTCTATATATTTTGGAACTTAACCCCATATCAAATGTATAGTTTGCAAGTATTTTCTACCATTCTGTAGGTTTTCTTTCCACTCCATTATTTCCTTTGCCAAGCATGAGCTTTTTCATTCAATGTACTTCCTATCACTTGTTTGTTTTTGTTTTTGTTGCTTGTGGTTTTTGGTGTCATATCCATGAAATCATTGCCAAGACCCATGTCATGAAGCATTTCTCCTATTTTTTCTTCTAGAGTTTTATAGTTTCAGGTCTTATGTTTAAGTCTTTAATCCATTTTGAGTAGATTTTTGTGTATAGTATAAGATAAGTGTCCTTTTGTGTGTGGATATCCAGTTTTCTTAACAATTCAGTATCCTTTGCCTACTGTGTATTCTTGGCACCCTTGTTGAAAATCAGTTGACCATTTATAGATGGATTTATTTTTGAGTTTTATATTCCATTCCCTATATCTGTATGGCTGTTTTATGCCAGTTTTGATTACTGTATCTTGTAATACATTTTGAAATCAGGAAGTGTGATGCCTCCAGCTTTGTTCTTTTTTCTCAAGGTTGATTTGGCTATTTGTAGTCCTGTATCGTTCCATATGTATTTTAGAATTGTTCTTTTCAGTTCTGTGAAAATGCCATTAAGATATTGATAGGGGTTATACTGAATCTGTCAACTGCTTTGGGTATTATAAACATTTTAATAATACTAAATTTTCCATTTCATGAACACAGGATGTCTTTCCATTCATTTTTGTGTTAATTTCTTTCATTAGTGTTTTGTAGTTTTCAGTATGTGTTAATTTCTTTCATTAGTGTTTTGTAGTTTTCAGTATACAGTTCTTTCATCTTTTTTTTTTTCTTACCTTCCTAGTTAAATTTACTTGTAGGTGCTTTATTCTTTTTGTGCTATTGTAAATAAGATTGTTTTCTTAATTTACTTTTCAGATAGTTTGTTGTTACTGTATCTATATGGCTTTAACGATTGCTTTTTTAAGTTAGTGGTCACACTAGATTATGAAGAAATTAATGAGGATTTTATTGAGAAAATCAGATGAGAGTGTAATTAAAAAATTTTTTTAATGTTTATTTTTGAGAGAGAGAGAGAGAGAGAGAGAGAGCGAGCAAGCGAGGGAGGGGCAGAGAGAAAGGGAGACACAGAATTTGAAGCAGGCTCCAGGCTCCGAGCTGTCAGCACAGAGCCCGATGTGTGGCTCGAACCCACCAACCGTGAGATAATGACCTGAGCTGAAGTCTGACGCTTAACCGACTGAGCCACCCAGGTGCCCGACAGTGTAATTTTTTTAAAGTATAAATTTTAGGGCACATTATAATCATTATTTTGTTGAATTTCACTGGAGAAGTTAAAAACAGATTAACCTAATTATTTCTGAAGTAGGAAGAATTTTTTAAAAATCTATTAAGATGGAGAAAACTGCATTATTTTTAGAATAGGTTCAATTTGCGGGTGAGGACTGGTATTGAATTTTGTGAGTATTTCAATATTAAGAAAGTACTTTGGCATCTTTGGTATAAAACTGAAAACATGTAAAATACTGGAATTTTTATCCTGGATCTGGTTCTGCCCTTCAAAACCAGCCAGGGATAGATGGAGGAGAAGAAATGTTTCCTGTCCATTTTATAGGTTTCAGACCTTGAAAAATTCACATTGCCAGCACAGTATCATCACTTATGAGTATACTGTCAGTTCAGAAAGTCCCATTCTTCAAAATGATTTCCCATAGTTCATATTCAGTGGACATGATATGGCAAAATCATCAGAGCTCTATGCCTTTCCATCTCTGCTTCTACTCACCTCAACCTCCTTGTTCTAGATTGTCAGAGCTCCTAGGATGTGGTATCCATGCATAAAGCCTCACTACAGTATTCTAGTTTCCCTTTCCGTATTCCGCTGGCCTAACCCCTTCCTATGATCCATCCCATTAGCTGTGAAATGAGGACTGTTGGCATTCAAACACTATCATGGAACAGAGGTAGAGGCTTATTCCAATGTTGTGGACTATAGAATCTGTGAAGAATGAATTCTAGGATGCTCCCAAATATGATAAAGATAATTGTGAGGCACCTGGGTTGCTCAGTTGGTTAAGCATCCAATTTCAGCTCAGGCCATGATCTCATAGTCCGTGAGTTTGAGCCCCGCGTCGGGCTCTATGCTGACAGCTCGAAGCCTGGAGCCTGCTTCGGATTCTGTGTCTCCCTCTCTCTGACCCTCCCCCGTTCATGCTGTGTCTCTGTCTCAAAAATAAATAAACATTTAAAAAAAAAGATAATTGTTACATGTTACACTTGGCTACATTTAGTTGCATTAGTTAGGCAAGAGAGGTTGACCTGTCCTTTGTAATATATGTAAACTTGGGGTGCCCAGGTGGCTCAGTGGCTAAGTGTCTGACTTGGCCTCACATCATGATCTCACGGTTCATGAGTTCAAGCCCCACATTGGGCTCTGTGCTGATGGCTCAGAGCCTGGAGCCTGCTTTGGATTCTGTCTCACCCACTTTCTCTGCCCTCCCCTGCTTGTGCACATGTGTGCACTCTCTCTATCGAAAATAGAATAAAACATTAAAAAAAAAGAAAATGTACATAACAGTAAACATATTATAATCAAATTCAAATCAAATTCAAGTGGTGGGGCATGTACATAAGAAAGGGGACAGGCTACAGAGTATAGACCACAGATATGGTTATCATACATTTTTATTTTTTATCCTGATGGAAAATGTGATTTTTGCACTGCTGCTAAACAAATGTACTAGTGACTTAGGTTTCACAATTTACGTAGCTGATTGTTGTTTCACCATTTACATAATTAAATCATGTACTTTTGCCAGATATAAAATTATACATTTTTCTCCACCCTCATGGCTCTGTTTTCATACTGACACAGTCAGACTCAATGTGAACTGCTTTTGTTGATAGTAGCCACCATTTTCATATGTAAACATTGCAGGTGGAATTTCTTAGGAATTGTAAATAAGTTTAAAAAAAAACCCAAATCTTAAGCAAAGAATCTAAACAAAAGTTTCTTATTTCTTGGGGTTTTTTTTGTTGAGTAGAACATTCCCTTTGCTAGTAGAAGTGATCAACGAATGAATGACAGTCTGCTTACTTATGTATGAGTTACTTGCATCCTCGTTTTTACTGTTCTTTTTCTTGCTGATTTTCTTGGCATCTTTGGATGCTTTCCAATTTATTAGGAATTGTCTTTCCGTATTTTTAATTTCTTTTCCATCAAGAAATTCTAGAGAAAAATACATATGTTAAAAAATACAGTATTTAAATATAGAGGTAATATATTTAAATTATATCTGAACTTAAATTATACCATAAGTTGAAGTAATTTCTTTTAAAAATACCTTATTTGCACATCTTTGTTCTTGTTGAGCTTTTATTTATTTTTAATTATTTTTTTCTGATTTCAAAAAAAATATGTGCTGATTATAAACAACTTAAACACAGTGGAAAAAAACATAAAAAGACTGTGATTACTACTCATACCTCTCCTTCCCATCACTGACAAAGATAATCACTGTAAACAATTTGATGTATAGTTTCCCTTCTGGGGTCTTATATAAACTATATTGTTGTTTTTGAAAACAAAAATGTTGTCATATTCAACAAAAATTAGATGCTATCTATTCATTTCCATATTATGGTTATTATTCTTAGGGAAAAGCAAGATATATTTTATGTTAAAGTGAATAAGAAGTTTTATACATTTAGCCTGTTATTTTAAAAGCACATACATTAATAATGCTTACTATATTCTAGGATATAAATATAATAGGAACAACCCACAAATCTAGCTTCTTGGTTCTGTGAAGATTTCAACTACATTTATATCTTGTTCCTCTAAAAAAGTTATGAAAATTGAGCATCTTAAGTTACACAAAAAATTTTTTGTAAGCTGTAAGATATTGGGAAAATACAAAAGTGGAAAAAGAAAAAAATTAATATTGCCTATATCTACAACCAGAAATAATCACTAAAGGCCACTAACAGTATATTTTTAACATTTTTTGTTTTCTGTTTATGTATCCATGTATGTGTATATGTGTGTGTATATTATATAAAATTGGAACTCTATGCAGTATTACATTCTAATTTTCAATATTGTATTGTGATCGTTTTACCAAGTCTTTCTTTAAACACAATTTTTAATGGCTGACAGTATTCCATTATATATGTATACATAATACATATATTATAAAATATTAAACTATTCCCTTATAGGATATTTTGTGTTACATGTAATCACATGAATACAGGTGGCCTTCACTTGATAAAAAGACTATCTTTTCTGTATAGTAGTTTTTGGGCCTTTATTGTGTTTGTTTATTTATTTTGAGAGAGAGAGTGAATAGGGAGGGGCAGAGAGAGAGAGAGGGAGAGAGAGAATCCTAAGGAGGCTCCACACTGTCAGCGCAGAGTCAGATGCAGGGCTCCCTCCCATGAACTGTGAGATCGTGACCTGACCCGAAATCGAGTCAGAAGCTCAACTGACTGAGCCACCCAGGCGCCCTCTATATGGTAGTTTTTTAAATTAAATATATATTTTCTCTTATCATCCATGTAATGTCTTCCACTGGATTCCAGAATGAGAAAAGAATGTAGTAAAAAATTTTAAATCAGGGGCACCTGAGTGGCTCAGTTTGTTAAGCATCTGACTTCAGCTCAGGTCATGATCTCATGGTTCATGAGTTCGAGCCCCTCATCAGGCTCTGTGCCGTGACTCCCTCTCTTTTTGTCCCCCTCCCCAGATCATGCTGTCTCTCAAAAAATAAATAAATGTTAAAAGAAAATTTTTTTAAATAAAAAAAATTTGAAATCATATTCTTATAGAGAAAATGACAGTAACCTGATAAAATATTGATTGCACTACTGAAAGTATTAAAATTGCCACTTAAATATGACTCATAATATTGTTAGACCCTATGTACAAAATAAAGTGATGAAACTGGAAATATAAAGAACCACAAACCTTAGAAGTACAATTGTTTACAATTGCCTTATGTACTTATTTTAACTGAAATTAATACTCTCCAAATTATAATGTAAAAAATTGGTTAAAAGTTCTATTATCAAGCATCTTAGTATTTAGCACTTTACATTAACAGTTATTATTTTATGCTTAGTTTTCCCAACCACTTGGATTTATTGATATCTTTTTAAGATTTGTTTAATTGTATAATTTGTTAGTGTATTTTTGGATGTGATATATGTAAATCAATACATATTTTTAAAACATCTATTATAAAGATAAAGAATGAAAAATCCAAGTCCTTTACCATGATCCCTTTTTCCTCATGTTAGTGTTCCAGACAGAGCTGAGTAGTGACTAGGAGACTATGCCTCAGTAAGCCTTATTTCATCTTTTAGCAATGATCATGTAGAGGTGGTTCAGGAAGGGAAGCCAGGTAATGGACATAAGATCAGAGACCTATGAGATTTGTTTTAATGAGTTGTTCTTAACATAAAATTTGTTTCCACTCATGCTAAGTACGTTGCTTGTCATTCTGTTTAGTGAGGACTGGGTTACTTACAAAGCATGAAATGCCTCCCCACAGTCCTTACTAGGACACATCAAACCAGGTCCTCAGTTCACTTTCTGTATTTTGGTTTTGTATTTAGGAAGAAAGGACATGAAAATAAGACAAGTTAGAATCAGAGAAGAGACTGAAAAGATGTATAGCGAAGTGTTAACAGCATATTTATGGTGGGATTATGAATGATACTCATTTTCTTTTCTATATTATCTGCATTTCTATAAGAAATGCATATTTTTATACAAAATGTGTATGGATTTTATAATCACAAAATATGTTTCAGAAAGTATTTATTAAAAATTTTTTTTGACTAAGTCCTGTTTATTTGTAAATCAGTACCTTATCTCCACATCTTTTACTGCATCACCTATAGTACTATATCATGAGAAGAGTTTCCAGAAATGGTTCCATTAATATTGGAAGGTTCTTAATCATCTAACATTAGTTGTATTTACTCTGCTTCCTAAGGTAAGTGGAGTAATACAATTGTATGTGGTAGGCAGGGAGGGAAGGAGATGGGAGAGTTGGGGGAAGGTGCACTGCAGATTCATTTGCGTGACTTATAAAAAATACACATGACTGTTCTCCCAGTGTATTCTGTTTCCTTCCCTTGACTGGTGGGGTCAAGGGTGGTGGACAGGGTGTGACCCTTGGATATGTATTTTGAAAAATCTTGGATTTTTCTGATACACCCTCTGTCAGCTCCTCCCTACCCCCAAGAGAATTGCTGCACTAGCATCATGATTAATCAAGGTTTACTACAGCTATGTGCTTTGAAGTGGTTTTCCCATACATTACTTTTTATACTCGAGTATAGCATGTCATAGAAGTTCAGATATAGGAAACCTCACAAATATCCTTTGTGAGAAGGCAGTCCTTATCTCTCTGATGTTGTATAACGTGGTTCCTATTGAGAAGCTATGGTCCATTACCCCCAATATAGTGCACAATCAGGATGTTATTATTTCTAAGGATCTCATAAAGGGACTCCCTAGCTTGCTCTCCTTTCAAATGAAGGGAACACTTGTACATTCTTAGGACAATTTTCAAGCAATGAAAATTTTGATTAATTTTGTCTACAGTTCCAAGTGCTAAAGAATCTCTTGGGATCTTCAGAGGATTTGTGGCAATGAGAATTTGGCAAAAGGTCAGCAAGTTCTACACATTTATGATTAACCATTTTTGTTGGTAACAGCTACATTTTCTTTTTAAAGAAAGGACATGTGGTGCCTTAATTATTTCTGAACAGAAGATATTTTTCATGTTTTATTTCTCAATTTTAACTTTTGCTTTTATTTAATTATTGAATTTAAAGTTGACTATTTTTATAGATTTAGACATCATATTTGTATTTCTCAAGGTTTTCTGTTAAAACAACTAAAAAGTTAACCAGGTCTCTTTCTCTAAGAAAATTATATTAATATATATAAATGTGTACCCAGTGATTTGGACACCAGTATCAGTCTGTCTCTGTATTTGGGTTTGAGACAAACAGGATTTCCATTTAGATCCATTTTCCACAGCTTCATCAACTTGTTCAGTAAAAATTCCAAATCCTATAATTAGAAAAGAAAAGCAAGACACAAGTATATCATAATCATCAGTATTTCTTTCATATTAGTTAACTTTTTATTTTTTTATATTAAAATTTTTTTGTTTTTTATTTATTTTTTGAGAGAGAGAGAGAGAGACAGAGAGCGAGCGAGGGAAGGACAGAAAGAGAGGGAGACACAGAATCGGAAGCAAGCTCTGGGCTCTGAGCTGTCAGCACAGAGCCCGACGTGGGGTTTGAACTCGTGAACTGCAAGATCATGCCCTGCGCTGAAGTCAGATGCCTTTTTTTTTTTTTAATTTTTTTAACGTTTATTTTTGAGACAGAGAGAGACAGAGCATGGACGGGGGAGGGTCAGAGAGAGGGAGATACAGAATATGAAACAGGCTCCAGGCTCTGAGCTGTCAGCACAGAGCCCGACGCGGGGCTCGAACTCACGGACGCGAGATCATGACCTGAGCCGAAGTCAGCCGCTTAACCGACTGAGCCACCAGGCGCCCCTGAAGTCAGATGCTTAAATGACTGAGCTACCCAAGTGCCCTGGAAAAATTTCTTTTGATAAGTCTATATTTTATTCTTTAGATTTTAGAAAATTTTTTTACTATGAGCTTGTAAGAACAATTCCTTTCCACATGTTAAAAATCCCCACAGGGGGCACCTGGCTGGTCAGTTGGTAGAGTACGTGACTCTTGATCTTGGGGTAGTGAGTTCAAGCCCTGTTTTGGGCATAGAGCTTACATGAAAAAAAAATCCTCACAAAACTCTTGTGATATCATGAAGGTAACAGATTTGGAACATCCAGATATGTGCCTCTGTCTACATGAAGAAATGATATTTTAGGGGAATAATTACAAGGACAGTTGGGGTCTAGGATCCAGTGCAGAGTGATTGGTGGGTCTCTTAGTCTTCCTGAGACCAATGTTTTTCTACATAAAATGGTAAAAATATTTCCAATTCTACCTACTTCATTATTCAACAGAATACTTACTGAATCATGGGCTAAGTTCTGTACCAGACTCTGAGGTATCTAAATATATAATTTGTGAAAAATATATAGGAATTTAAAAAAATACAGACAACCCCAACCTTTCTGGCACTGTTGCTTACTGTATAACCTTAGTCAAATCTGTGTCCTTGTTTATAAAGTGCAAATAGTTAGGGTTATTTGTTGTGGCATATAAAGTGTCTGAAACAAAGAAGGGAAGTAATAAATATGTTGGTTTTCTTTTTGTCTGCCCTACCACCCCTCGGCTTATAACCTTTCTCTTAATTTTGGTCAATAAAGAGCAAAAACTGTTGTAAGGAAGAATAAGCTCCTGACTCACCGATGAGTAGTTGACTTCTTATAATAAAATTCTCTTCAGAAGTTGTAACTTTATCCTTCAGTCTTGGGCCCTGGATTATGCCCTGTCCACAGTATTTGTTCAACAGCCTTTGATACAGCCACAATTATTTTATGTGAGAGTTTCAGTGTATTTCTCTTAGCCTAAAAACTTCTAAGGAAAGAATTGTGTAATGTATTTTTGTAGTGTTGAATATGATGCCCATCGTCCCAAAAGTTAATAATAAGAGAACTTTAAATTTAATAGATAAAGAGAGTCCTGTAGAGTTTAGTTAATTGTTCCTCACTTGATAAATGACCCTCACCATACTCCCTTCAGTGTATGTTTATTTAAGACTAAACTAATCCTATGCTGAAATATGATTACCCTTTGGATACGCTCTGGTAGTTCATTGCCTTCCTGTCTTTAATAAAATGCTTTCACTTTCCAGCCCTTCAGTGTTACTAAAGGGAGCAGACATTCTTCTGGACAGTCTCTGTTTGATAAATGATCATGTCATGCTATCACTTAGAGGTGTGCTGCAAAATACTGAGGAGCTGATTCTATTTCTAATGCAGGGCTGGTGCCCAAGCTTCTGTATAGGCGCTTGCAGGAACTGGCAGTGCTTGCTCTACAATTAATGATGGCCACTGATGAACCTGTATTTGACCAGCATGCAATCTTTATTGGAAATGTCTGGTCCAACTGTCCTAACTAAATCTAAAGACAGCCATTTGTCATCCCCCTGACTGCTTGTCATCATCTGCCTGGGAAAATCTATAATTTTTGGCTTGTTTCTGACTAAACTGTAGAGTGAATAAATTTATCTTTGGGTTACTCTGCTTGTCAGAATCAATATTGAGCAGAGGTTGAATAAATTAGAAACTGGAAAAACATGACAGGCCATAGTGGTTTGTTCGTTTGTGTCTTATAAATCAGATATTTAGTTTATCTAAGAGGCAAGCACATCAAATTTTTTATTTCCACCATTCATTCTGAAGATGCTTTACCTCATGATAAATGGTCCTCAGAAAACCAATGAAGTAAATCACTAATATATCTGATTGTGAGATGAACTTTTCAGATCATTTTATTGATTTAGCAAACTTTGCAGACATAAAAACTATAGGTAAAGATTTTTTATGTTATTGTTCTTTCAAGTTTTTATCCATTTTTGCAACCATGATATTTATTTGACTTAATATATCATCAAAGTTTATAACATTGGCCCTAGTGAAGTTCATGGCTTATCAAGCTACTTATAGAAATGGAAGTTTTATTGTAAATGGCCAGTATTTAAAATTTTAATCCATTTAAGCGTACTTATTTAAAGGAATTACAGGAAGAAATGCAAAGAAATGTTAACCAAAAGTAAATGTCATTAAAAAATTTTTTTTAATGTTTATTTATTTTTGAGACAATGCGAGAGACAGAGTGCAAGCATCAGAGGGGCAGACAGAGGGAGACACAGAATCTGAAGCGGGCTCCAGGCTCTGAGCTGTCAGCCCAGAGCCTGACAGGGGGCTCGAACTCACGAACCCTGAGATCATGACCTGAGCTGAAGTTGGACGCTTAACCGACTAAGCCACTCAGGCACCCCACCAAAAGTAAATGTCATTAAAAAAAATTTTTTTAACGTTTATTTTTTTTTTATTTTTTTTATTTTTTAACATTTTTTATTTATTTTTGGGACAGAGAGAGACAGAGCATGAACGGGGGAGGGGCAGAGAGAGAGGGAGACACAGAATCGGAAACAGGCTCCAGGCTCTGAGCCATCAGCCCAGAGCCCAACGCGGGGCTCGAACTCACGGACCGCGAGATCGTGACCTGGCCGAAGTCGGACGCTTAACCGACTGCGCCACCCAGGCGCCCCTTAACGTTTATTTTTGAGACAGAGAGAGACAGAGCATGAATGGGGGGGGGGGGGTTGGTCAGAGAGAGAGGGAGACACAGAATCCGAAACAGGCTCCAGGCTCTGAGATGTCAGCTCAGAGCCCGACGCGGGGCTTGAACTCACAAACTATGAGATCATGACCTGAGCCGAAGTCGGACGCTTAACCAACTGAACCACCCAGGTGACCCAAAAGTAAATGTCATTTAAACTAGAGCCCTGTGAATTTATGGAGTATTGTTTGGCCTAAAACCTCTTTGTCCTCCTCAGTGTTTGACTTTCCGATCAATTTTATTGGAGAGAACTGGGTCATTGCCTATGGAGTTTTCTCAGTTTTCTGCCTTTGGTCTCACACTTCCTCATCCTCTTTCCTATTTTTGTCGATAAAGGAAAAGCCCCACCTCTTTTTTTTCAAATTAATCAGTCCTCTTGATCTTTTTGTTTTTCCATGGGCCTCCTCTTCTTGCGGTCTTCTTTGTTTTGCATTTCCATTCCCAATCTCTCCCTCTCCTATGGCTTTTATCTTATCTCTTACCTAACGTCATTATACTTCCTGATAGAGTAGTAGAAAGTAGTGTTTCTCAAACTTTTATGTGCTTAAAAATCACCTAAGGATCTCAGAGCACCTGGTTGTCTCAATTGGTTAAGTGTCTTTGACTCTTGATATCTGCTCAGGTCATGATCTTGTGGTCAAGGGATTGAGCCCCCTCCCCCCCCCCCCCCCCCCCCCCCCCGTCAGGCCCCACAGTAACGTGGAGCCTGCTTGGGATTCTCTCTCTCCCTCTCCCTCCCTCTCTCTCTGTTCCCCCACCCCACTCACACATGTGCACACAGACACACTTTCTCTCTCTCAAAATAAATAAACATAAAAAAAGAATCATCTAGGGATCCCATTTATTAAATGCAGATTCTGATATGTTGGTCTGGGGAAGAAGCTGAGATTCTGCGTTTCCAATGCTGATGCTGCTGATCCTCGGACTACATTTGGTTTAGGCCACTGGCTGTGCTTCTTTTTTTTTTTTTTTTTTTTTTTTAATTTTTTTTAACGTTTATTTATTTTTGAGACAGAGAGACAGAGCATGAACAGGGGAGGGGCAGAAAGAGAGGGAGACACAGAATCGGAAACAGGCTCCAGGCTCTGAGCTGTCAGCACAGAGCCTGACGCGGGGCTTGAACTCACAGACCGTGAGATCGTGACCTGAGCCGAAGTCGGACGCTGAACCGACTGAGCCACCCAGGCGCCCCTGGCTGTGCTTCTTCAATCACTGGGCATTCCTGCAGCCTAGTGCTTCTGAATAGACACTGCTGACCTTATCACTAAGCCAAACATTGCCAATCTTGGACTTCCTCAGTTTCACTTCTTTGGAACATCTTACCTTACCGACTGCTCCCTAATGGCTTTGTGATTCCACATTTTTGCAGGTTCCCTGATCCTGCATGAATCTCTCATTCTATAAGTAACAAACATTAAAATTTTTTTTCATGTTTATTTATTTTGAGAGAGAAAGCATGAGCAGGGAAGGAGGGGCAAAGAGAGAGAGAATCCCAAGCAGGCTCCACACTCTCAGCACAGAGCCCCATGTGGGGCTCAATCTCACAAACTGGTGAGATCATGACCTGAGCCAAAATCAAGAACTGATGACATTTGGGGCACCTGGGTGGCTCGTCAATTAAGTGTCAGACTTCGGCTCGGGTTATGATCTCACAGTTTGTGGGTTTGAGCCCTGTGTCGGACTCTGTGCTGACAGCTCGGGAGCCTGGAGCCTGCTTCGGATTCTGTGTTTCCCTCTGTCTCTGTTCCTACCCCTATCACACTCTGTGTCTCTCTCGCTTTCAAAAATAAATAAAACATTAAAAAAAAATTAAAAAAAAGAGTTGACGACATTTAACTGACTGAGCCACCCAGGTGTCCCATGCACTTCTGACCATAGAAATCCCTGATGTGTAAACAAGGTGTTTTCTAAAAGTTGCTTTTGAGACTGGAGAACACATCTCATAAAAAAACAGAGCTATACCCAGTGAACCATTGCCTGAGTCAGCCTATGGAAAGAACCTATTTGAGAAAAAACCCAAAGATAATATGTGCAGTGACAGTGCTATAAAACCTCTCCAAGTGCATCACCATGTTTTCTGAGCATACAGTTTCCTTTGGGGAACAGGAGCAGAGAGGTGTCCTTGTGGCAGACCTTCAGGAATCAGTTCACTTGCTTGCTTTTCTATAATCTACATTTATTCCTTTTATAAACAGTATTTGTTTCCTCCCTGGAGCACAGCCGACTGTAAAATCATGGCTAGAAAAACAATTGTCTGTAACCCACTGTGATCTACATTTATTTGCAGACCCTTTACAGAAAAAGAGTAGACACATTGATGAAAATAGTAAAACATTTGCTACACTGAGGAAGGAAGGGTCATCTGTACATGACAGGAAGAACCAGATTTTGTGGGAAACTATATTGAGCATTTTCATCATACGCTATCTCTTTCCGTATCTAGGTAGTCTCATTCATGATGTCAGTTTAAGTGACCACATAACCAATATGCTGAAGTCACCCACGTTCTTCTGTCCATTGAGCTCTGGCCTTATGTATCCAATTGTCCACTTAATATTTTCTTTGGAACACTACAAAGGCACCTCACACTCTACAAGACCAAAACTCATAATCTTCTCCCACTCTGCTGGATGTGACTCTTGAGTTCCCTATTTTCTGTTATGCAAGGCAGAAGCCAGAGAATCCCTCTTGTCCACTCCTTTCTTCAATGCTCTGTATATCCAACTCACTACCCAAGTTCTGTACACTTGATTTCCCAAACAGCTCTCCAGAGTGTCTCCTCATTTCATTTCCACCCCAACTCTAAGTTTTTCAAAATGATTTTCAAAATGCTAATCATTAATTACTTTACCTTTTGCTTAAACACCTTCAGTGATCCTGCATTGTTCTTAGGTTAAAGATAAAACTATAATGACCTGTGTGGCCCATCTACCCATCAGCCTCTTTTTGTAGTATACTGCACCTTCACACTCCCAGTTTACTATTCTCATCTTTGCCATGCTCTTACCTGCATTGGGGCCTTTGCACATGCTATTCTTTACTTGATAATCCTTTCTGTTCTCTCAGGGTCCAGTTTAGCAATCCCTTCCTAAGGGAAGCCTTCACTGAGTCCCTGACTAAGGCAAATTCCCCTTTTGGAGGCTCTCAGAATCACATACTTTTTCTTTGTAGTATTTGCCACAGGTGCAATTTTACATTTGTTTTGGGGTAATTATGTGCTTAATGTTTGTTTTCCCTTCAATGAGGAGCGCTCTTCAAGGCCAGGGACTATATCTGTTTTTTGTTCATTGTTGTCTCCCCTATCGTCCAGCAAGCACTGCCAGATGGTGGGGGTTTTGAATGAATGGATAAGAAGAAATGAATAAATGAATGCAATGAATCAATGGATCTGAGGCTAGAAGGAGGACAGGAATTATAAAGGAGAAATTATATGGAACCACTTTGAAAAATTCGCTGATTAGAGGGGCCACAGACATAGAATGAGCAAAGACCGGATTTATTTTCTGTTCTATTTCTTCCTCTAGTCCTCTGTCTCCCTCACCTGTCTCCCTCACCTCCCCCCCCCCCCCCCCCCCCCCTTGCCTCGAATCTCTGACCTGGATCAGCTTTGGACCAGGGAATAGGAGAAATGACGGCAGGGTTAGAGGATCTTGGGAGAAGGAGTCTTTGGCAGCTGTGGGTCTGTACAAGGTGTGAAGGAAGGGGAATGAAATCCCAAATAGCAGGAAGCTTCTTAACGGGTCCATATCCTGTGCCTCTACCTCTAATGTAGCTGTAGCTACTAGTGGCTCTGGTACCCTCAGTAGGCTAGAGCATGGGCATCATTTGGGAATGTCTATATTTGCTAGTGACCCAATTCTCTTTTCTTTTTTCCTTTTCTTATTCCTTCCACGGAGCCTCAGGATTTTTAGTTGCCCTGACAGTATTTTTTGTTGTTGTTACATGTGTTCCTTTTAATTTTTCTTAAATACCGTTCTCACTGCTCAAACCAAAAATCTTGATTGGAAGATTCAAAGTTATTTAACTCTCTAAGGAACCATTATTTTCCCTCCTGAACCCCCCGCCCTTTTTCATGTATTTTCTGTAGGTGTATGTGAGGAAGCTATGGATGTCCTTATAAAAGCAGCTGCTCTAAGTTGCTAAAAACCTTGGGTAATTATAGGGTTTTGTTAGGAGTCTCTAATGATGTTCACTTCTTTTTCCCCATGGCACAAAGCTGTCTGCTGTTGAAGACTTTTAGGATGGATGTCAGCGACCTTCTGTATGGCACATTGAGCTTTCCCTCCCATGGCACAGGGTTTGATGTCAGCAGCTTTGGGGCAGCTTCAATCAGTGAGCATAAAGAATGGAAAAATAAAAGCAAAAAAAAAAAAAAAAAAAAAGGAGACACTGACCCCAATAATACATTTCAAGAAACAAGTTAATATTTTGTTGCTAAACTTCAACATGTCCTTTTACTAAGCCATTGGAAGATGATTTGAAATGGACCACAAGAGCACATTTCAAATGAATGCTAGGCAAGTCTATATTCCTCTTCCAAGAAGCTGTGCATTTAAAATTTTTAAATCACTTGTCTCCTTGCTAGAAATATAAGAACTTGAAATTTAATCCTTACTCCCTGAGTATCTTCTCTCTATGGGAGGAAAAAGCAACTTTTGGCATAGCCCAGCCTCGGGAACTTGCTGATTGGTTTACATTCCTTCCTCAGATGGTTGAATATTTTTTATTGTTCCTTTCTTCATTTATTCTGTAAACATGTAGTAGGTGCCTGTTATGTGCCAAGCACTCACTGGGCTGAACTCTTGGGAATTCTGAAGGCAATAAAAATTCCTTGCTCTTAAAGGCTCTCAGTGTAGTGGGGATATGGTGGTATATGATAACAAAATTCTATAACCAAGTGTTCCTTACAATCATTCATTTTTAAATTAGATTTTTAAAAATTAAAGCAATGCAATCAACACTGTTAAAAACAAAAAAAGACCATAGGGTTTATGACAAAACTTAAAGAGTACTTGAGGGCTTACAACAAAACCTCTTTTAATTTCTACAGCTATCCCTACACACACTTACCTCCACATTTTACTAAATAACAGCTGCTGTTTATTGATTTTTAAATCTTAGATATTTGTCTACTGAATTCCTACTGTGGAAGATGATGATATAATTCTCATAAGTACCACTCCACCCCCCTAATAAACTTCCCTTCCCTAATCCTGTCAATAGAGTTATAGTAAAATTGTTAATCTAGTTAGTATTTATTGACTATGTAATTAAGCTCACTTAAATATTGTTCAAAGCTAAATCACATAATGTACCATGATTTCTTTTTATTTTCCCTACAGTTAAAAAATTGGTTGATTATCTGCTTATTTTTCTGTGTATTTATGACCAATTCAGCCTGCTGTAAACTGGGCTGGTAGGTGCTGTCCTCAGACTTCACTTCAGAGTCCCTTCATATCCATTCTGGGAATTTCTTTAGCCTTTCTCCTGTTTCCTAGATCCTATGTCTTCCCTTTTCCTAGTTTTCTGCCCTGGTTAGATGGAACTCATTTTTCAAGGGTTGCCTGAGAAATGGCATGTGGAATATACATTTTTTTGAGAGCATGCATGTTCAAAGATATTTTATACCTCATAACTGATTGAAAAATTGATGGAGTATACAATTCTAGATTTTGAATATTCTTATCTCAAAATTTTGGAGATATTATTCTACTGTCTTCCACATAGAAAGTCTGATAATTATAATTCCATTTTGATTTTTTGTATTATGATCTTTTTTCCCCCCCTCTGTCAAGATCTTTAGGAACTCCTTATTCCTGATGTCCTAAAAACTTTTAAGGTTGAACCTGGATATGAGTCAGTTTCCATCCACTGTGCTGGCATTGGGGAGACAGTTTCAATCTGGAAATTCGTGTCCTTTGGTTTTGAAAGTTTTTCTAATATTAAAAATTAACTTTATTGAGTTGTAACTTACATATGATATGCATCCATTTAAAAACCTAAATCATATACATCCATATGACAATCACTATAATCAAGACAGAATGTTTTCATTATTCCAAAAGATTCACTCATGGCCCTTTCCAGTCAACTTCCCCTTCCCATTCAGCAACTATTGATACATTTGGTACTATAGACATTTGTATATAGTTCCACATAAATGGAGTTTCATATAGATGGAGTTATACAGTATGTACTCTTTTCTTGTCTACCTTATTTGTCTCAGTATAATGTTTTTTAATTTGCCCATGTGTGCATCAGTAGTTCATTCATTTTTATTGTTGGATAATATTCTTCTGCATGGAATACAGTTTGCTTACCCCAAGTTCTGCAGGGATTTTGAATGGGATTGTGTTGAATGTATAGATTAATTTAGAAAGAATTGACACCTTAAGAATATAGAGTCTTCTAATTCATGAAAATGGTACCTATCTCCATTTATTTAGGTCTTCATTACTTTCTCCCAGTAGTATTTTGTAGTGTTTTATTGTACAGCCCTTACATGTATTTTCTTAAATTTATCCTTATGTATTTTATGTTTTTTGACATGATTTGTAGATGGCATCTTAAAAAATACCATTTTCCAGTTCATTGCTAGTATGTAAAAATTGATTTTTGCATATTGATCTTGTATCCTGGCATTGCTAAATTTATTTTATAAGTTCTAATAGCTTTTTATGGATTTTAAAATGATTAAAAATATTTTTTATATTTTATTTTAGAGAGAGCATGAACAGGGGAGGGGGCAGAGGTAGAAAGAGAGAGAACTTTTTGTTTTTTAATATTTTTTAATGTTTATTTTTGAGAGAGAGGGAGACAGAGTATGAGCAGGGGAGGGGCAGAGAGAGGGAGACACAGAATTGAAGCAGGCTTCAGGCTCTGAGCCGTCAGCACAGAGCCTGACTCAGAACTCAAACTCATGGACCATGAGATCATGACCTGAGCCAAAGTTGGACGCTTAACTGACTGAGCCACCCAGTTGCTCCAGAAAGAGAGAGAATATTAAGCAGGCACCATACTCAGTGTGGAGCCTGACACAGGACTAGATCTCATGATGATGAGATTATGACCTGAGCCAAAATCAAGAGTTGGATGCTTAATCAACTGAGCCACTCAAGCACACCAGATTTTTTATTTTATATGTATCCAAGTAAAGATATTTTTATTTCCTTCTTTCCAAACTGAGTGTTGCTTGTTTTATTTTCTTGCCTTATTGCACTGGCTAAGACTTCTCCTATAAACATCCTTTCTTTATTCCCAGTCTCGAGGAAGAAAGCATTTAGTCTCTCATCATTAACTGGTGTTTTCTATAGATTTTACATGAATGCCAATTATCATGTTAAATTCTTTTCTATTTATTGTTTGCTGAGAATTTTTAAAAAATCAAATGTGTGGGAGGAGGAAGAGAGGAAAACATGTTACAGAGAGGAAAGGAGGCAAACCATAAGAGACTCTTAAATACTGAGAATAAACTGAGGGTTGATGGGGGGTGGAGGGAGGGGAAAGTGGGTGATGGGCATCAAGGATGGCACCTGTTGGGATGAGCACTGGATGTTGTATGGAAACCAGTTTGACAATAAATTTCATATAAAAAAATAGAAATGTATGTTAAATTTTTAAAAATGCATTTATGCCTCTGTTGAGATGATCATGTTTCTTCTTTATTTTGTTTGGTATGGTATGTTGATTTTTGAATGTCAAACCAATCTTTCATTCTTGGGATAAGTCTCACTTGGTCATTATGGATTATCTATATATATATTGCTGGATTTTATTTGCTAATATTTTGGTAAGGACGTGTGTTTCTGTGTTCATGGGGGCTATTGTTTTTATGTATTTCATTCATTGTATTTTTCTTTTCTTGTAATATTGGAGGGGATAGGAAAATAATGTTAACCTGATAACATGAGTTGAGAAATATTTCCTGCTTATCTATTTTCTAAAGGAGATTGTGTAGGATTGTTTTTTTTTTTAATTAAAATTTTTTAAATGTTTATTTATTTTTGAGAGGGGGAAGGGGCAGAGAGAAAGGGAGACGGAATCTGAAGCAGGCTCCACGCTGTCAGTGCAGAGCCCAATTTGGGGCTTGAACTTACGAAATGTGAGATCATGACCTGATTCGAAATCAAGAATTAGACACTTAACTGACCAAGCCACCCATGAGCCCCTAGATTGGTATAATTTGTTTCTTAAGTATATGATAGAATGCACCAAGGGGTCATCTGGGTTTGGAGTTTTCTTTGTGGAAATGTTTTTATTTATAAGTATTTATTTAATAGATATGAACTATATAGAATTTCTGTTTCTTCTAATTTGTATTTCAAGGAATTTACGTTTTACCTGAACTTTCAACTTTATTGGCATAAAGTTCTTTACAATATTCCTTTATTATCCTTTTAGCTATAGTGATATCTTTTCCTGTTCTGATATTGTTAGTGTCTTCTCTCTTTGTTTTCTTATCAGCCCACCTAGAATTGATTATTTTACTTATATTTTCAAAGAGTCAGCTTTTGGTTTCATTGATTTGTCTGTAGTCATTATATTTCTATCTCATTGACTTCTGCTTTTACCTTTATTATGTCCTTTTTTTGAATTGAATTTCATTTAGTTTTCTTGCTTTTTGAGGTAGAAATTAGATTATTTTCCCTCTTTTGTAATATAGGAATTCAAAGCTATAAATGTCCCTCTAAGCACTAGGCTACTGTAGCCCACAAATTTTCAAGTTTTTGTTTTCAAAATACTTTCTAATTTCCCTTCTGATTTTTTAATTTGTCCCAGAGGTTATTTAAAAGTGTGTTTCTGAATTTCCAAATATTTGGAGATTTTAAAGATATCTTTCCTTTATTCCTTTCTAATTTAATTCCATTGTGGTCAAATAACATACTCTATATAATTTCAGTTCCTTAAAGTTTATGGAGCTTGCTTTATGGCCCGGCATATGGATTATTTTGGTGAATATTCTAACTACTGTTGTTAGATGGAATGTTCTGTGAGAGTCAATTAGATTAATTTATGTTGGCTCTGTTGTTACAATTTAAAAAAATTGTTTTTAATGTTTATTTTTCAGAGACAGAGAGACAGTGTGAGCTGGGGAGGGGCAGAGAAAGAGACACACACAGAATCTGAAGCAGGCTTCAGGTTCTGAGCTGTCAGCACAGAGCCCGACGGGGGGCTCGAACTCACGACCACAAGATCATGACCTGAGCCCAAGTTGGCCGCCTAACCAGCTGAGCCACCCAGGCGTCCCTCCAATCTTTTATATCCTGATTTACCATCTACCTGTTCATCAGCTACTTAGAGTGTTGAAATCTCTGTTACAATTATGGATTTATCTATTTCCCTTCTGTCAATTTTTGCTTTCTGCATTTTGAAGCTCTGTTGTTAGGTGCATAAATATTGAGAATTGTTATTTTTTTTTTTAAGTTCGTTTATTTATTTTGAGAGAGAGACAGAGAGAGAACATGAGTAGGGGAGGGGCAGAGAGTGGGGAGAGAGAGAGAACCCCAAGCAGGCTCTGTATTGTTAGCACAGAGTCCTACACAGACTCCAATTCACCAACCATGAGATCATGACTTGAGCAGAAACCAAGAGTTGGATGCTTAACCCACTGAGACACCCAGGTGCCCCCGGATAGTTATGTTTTCTTAATGAATTGGCATTTTTTATCACCATAAATTTTCCTTATCTATCTCTGGTAATATTTCTTATCCTGAAGTTGGTTTTATCTTATATTAATATCGTCACTGCAGCTTTCTTATTTTATTATTTGTTTTTATTGTATATATTCCCCTATGGTTTTACTTTTAACCTTCATATATCTTCATATTTAAAGTATGTTTCTTATAGAGAGTACATGATTTGGATTTTTAAAATCCGGTCTTACTATCTCTGCCTCTTAATTGGAATATCCAGACTATTTACATTTACTACAATTACTGATATAACTGAATTTAAAACTACCATCTTTTATTTGTTTCATCTGTTCCCTTTTCCTTTATTCCTGCTCTCCCCTATTTTTGCATCTCATTTTCTCTCTATTACTGACTAGTTCCGTACATCTTTTTAATTTTAGTGGTTACTTTAGGGTTTGGAACAGTCATCTTTAAATCAGCACAGAATTTCTTCAAATAATGACATCACTTCATATATAACCTTAGTATATTGCCATTTCCACCCTCCCTCCCATTTTTGCTATTGTTATCGTACATTTTAGTTTTACATGTCATTAACCTCATGGTCTGTGGTTATTATTTTTGCTTTAAAAAAAACTGATCATCTTTAAAAGGAATTAAAAAATGTGAAAAGTATTTACCCTGCACTTACCACTTTTAATATTTTTCTCATTTGTGTAGATAAAAGTTTCTGTTAACATTTTTCCTTTGCCTTGAAGAACTTTAATATTTTTTTTTGTAGTGTAGATCTCCTGGGGACAAATTCTTTCAAGTTTAGTTTATCTGAAAACAGTATTTTGCTTTCATTTTTTGAAAGATAGTTTCATTGGATATATAACGAAGTTGATATTTTTTTTCTGTTAGCACTTCAGAGCTGTTCCATTGTCTTCTGGCTTGCAATGTTTTTGACAAAAAGTCTGTGATAATTCTCACCTTTCTCTACACCTTTCTGTGATAATTCTCACCTTTCTCTCTATGTCTTTTTTCTAGTTGCTCCAAAGATATTCTTATTATCATTGTTTCAGCAATTTTATTATGGTTGGACACCTTGGTGTAATTTTCTTGGTGGTTTTCTTGTTTGGGTTTTATTGAGCTTCTGTGGGTTTATGATTTTCATCAAATATGGGAATTTGGGGACAATTATATTTTTACATTTTTGTTGTTTGCTTTTAATTTATTTTTTAAGTTTATTTTTTTTAATGTTTACTTACTTTTGAGAGAGAAAGTACAAGTGGGGGAGGGACACAGAGTGAGAGGGAGACACAGAATCCGAAGTAGGCTCCAGGTTCTGAGCTGTCAGTGCAGAGCCTGATGCGGGGCTCGAATTCACAAAATATGAGATCATGATCTGAGCTGAAGTCGGACATTTAACTGACTGAGCCTCTCAGGCTCCCCTATTTATTTATTTTGAGAGAGAAAGAGAAAGAGCAGAGGGGAGACAGGGAGAGAGGGAAAGAGAGAATCCTCAGCAGACTCTGCACTGTAAATGTAGAACCTGATGTGGGGCTCAAACTCATGAACTGTGAGATCATGACCTGAGCCAAAATCAGGCGTCAGACATTTAACTGACTGAGCCATCGAGGTGCCCCTGCTTTTTGTTTTTCAACAGCCTTATTGACACAATTCACATACCATACATTCACATATGTAAAATATACAATTAAGGGGTGCTTAATCATCGGCGCAGAGTCTGCTTGGGATTCTCTGTCTGCCCCTCCCCTGTTTGTGCACTTCCTGTCTCTCTATCTTTCCCTCTCTCTCAAAATACTTAAAAAAATAAAGTATACAATTAAATGATTTTTAGTATTTTCACAGAGTTGTATAATCATCAGTACAATCAATTTTAGAATATTTTTATTACCCCAAAAGAAACCCTGTACCCTTTAACATTGCTTCCTATATTTACCCAACCTCTTAGCCCTAAGCAATCAATAATATAGCTATATCTGTCAATTTACCTATTCTGGACATTTCATAGAAATGGAGTCTTACAATACATGGTCTTTTGTGACTGGTGTCTTTCACTTTGTGCAATGTTTTCAAAGTTTATACATGTTGTAGTATAAATCAGTATTCATTTCTTTTTATTGCCAAAAAATTTTCCTTGTGATTACACATACACATTCTTTTATCCATCCATTGGTTGATGGACATTTGAATTGCTTCTACTTTTCAGCTATTATGAATAATGTTGTGAACATTCATGTACAACTTTTTTTGTGGATGTATGTTTCCGTTTCTCTTGGTGTATAGTGATTAGTGGAGTTTTGTGTCATATGGTAATGCTATTTAACATTTTGAAGGACTGTTACATTTTACATTCTCCTCAGAAAGTATGAGCGTTCTAACTTCTCTACATTATTGCCAACACTGGTTATTATCTGTCTTTTTAATTATAGCTGTCTCATCAGGTGTGAAGTGGTACACAATTGTGGTTTTGATTTACATTTCCCTAATGACTAATGATTTTCAGTATCTTTTCATGTGCCTATTATCCACTTTGCATATCTTCTTTGTAGAATATCTATTCAAGTCCTCTGCCCACTTATAAATTGGATTGTTTGTCTTTTTGTTACTGAGTTGCAAGAGTTTCTGTACATAAGTCTATTATCAGATATAGGACTTGCAAATATTTTTTTCCAGTCTGTTGTCTTATCTTTTTCACTTCCTTTTTTTTCTAATTTTTTAAATGTTTATTTATTTTTGAGAGATAGAGAGACAGAGCACCTGTGAGGGAGGGGCAGAAAGAGAGGGAGACACAGAATCCAAAGCAGGCTCCAGGCTCTGAGCTGTCAGCACAGAGCCCGATGTGGGGCTTGAATTCACAAACCATGAGATCATGACTTGAGCCGAAGGTGGACACTTAACCGACTGAACCACCCAGTCGCCCCTTTTCACTTTCTTAATGGTCTTCTTTGAAGCACAAAAATTTTTTATTTCCTTTAATTAATTAATTAATTAATTTTTTTACTTATACTTTTGGAGTTGTATCTAAGAAATTTTTGTCTAATAAAGGTCATAAATGCGGTGCCTGAGTGGTTCAGCCGAGTAAGCATCCAACTCTGGCTGGGGTTATGATCTCACAGTTCATGGGTTTGAGCCCCGTGTTGGGCTCTGTGCTGACAGCTCAGAGCCTGGAGCCTGTTTCAGATTCTGTGTCTCCCTCTCTCTCTGACCCTCCCCAGTTCATGTTCTGTCTCTCTCTGTCTCAAAAATAAATAAATGTTAAGAGAAAAAAAAATTTTTTTTTAAATCAATTAACATAAAAGTGAAGGTTTATTTCTGGATTCCCAGTTTCACATTTATGGCAATGCCACGCTATCTTAGTTACTATAGATTTGTAGTAAATTTTGAAATAGGAAAGTGTGAATCCTTGAACTTTTTTTTTTTTTTTCAAGAAGGTTTTGACTACCCTGAGTACCTTGAGGTCATTATTTCTTCAAAGATATTTTCTGGTTCTGTTTTAGTTTGGGCTGCTTGTCAAACTGGATGGCCTAAGCAACAAGCATTGATTTCTCACAATTCTGGAGGCTGGGAAGTCCAAGATCAAAGTGTAGGGATGCCTGGGTGGCTCAGTCCATTATGCGTCCGACTTTGGCTAAGCTCATAATCTCACAGTTCCTGAGTTCAGGCCCTGCATGGGGCTTTATGCTGACAGCTCAGAGCCTGGAGCCAGCTTTGGTTTCTATGTCTACCTCTCTCTCTGCCCCATCCCCACTTGCACTGTCTCTCTCTGTCAAAAAATGAGTAAACGTTAAAAAAATTTTTTTTCAAAGTGTTGGCAGATACTGTGATTTGGTGAGAGCATTCTCCCTAGTTTTTTAGATGCCTGACTTCTCACTGTGTGCTCACATGGCTAAGAGAGAAAACCCTACTCTCTTTTCTCTTCTTATAACAACTCTAATCTCATTCATGAGGACTCTAGCCTCGAGACCTAATTATTTCCCAAAAGCCTCACCTTCAAATACCATCACAGTGGGGATTAGGATTCAATTTATGAGGTTTTTTAAAATTTTTTTTTAACATTTATTTATTTTTGAGACAGAGAGAGACAGAGCATGAACGGGGGAGGGTCAGGGAGAGAGGGAGACCCAGAATCCGAAACAGGCTCCAGGCTCTGAGCAGTCAGCACAGAGCCCGATGCGGGACTTGAACTCACGGACCGGACTGTGAGATCATGACCTGAGCTGAAGTCGGAGGCTTAACCGACTGAGCCACCCAGGCGCCCCTCAATTTATGAGTTTTGAAGAGACATAATCATTTAGTCCCCTATTCCTAGGACTCCATTTTCATACATGTTTGAGTGCTTGTGTCTCACAAGCCATTGAGGCTCTGCTCATCTTTTAGTGTTTTTACTTTCTGTACCTTAGTTTCAGTAGTTCTAATGTGATACTTTTAAGTTCACTGATAATTTCTTCTATAATATCTAATATACTTTTAATCCCATCCAATTAATTTTTCATTTTAGATACATATTTCAGTTCCAAAGTTATTTTTTTCTTTGCATCTTCCATTTCCCTTCTGTTTGTGTTCATGCTTCCTTTAAATTCTAGAGCATGTTTATAATAGCTTTTTAGAAGTCCTGTCTTCGGGGCGCCTGGGTGGCGCAGTCGGTTAAGCGTCCGACTTCAGCCAGGTCACGATCTCGCGGTCCGTGAGTTCGAGCCCTGCGTCGGGCTCTGGGCTGATGGCTCAGAGCCTGGAGCCTGTTTCCGATTCTGTGTCTCCCTCTCTCTCTGCCCCTCCCCCGTTCATGCTCTGTCTCTCTCTGTCCCAAAAATAAATAAAAAAACGTTGGAAAAAAAAAAAAAGAAGTCCTGTCTTCTAATTCCATCCTCCATGTCATTTCTAGATGTTTTTTCTTGAGTGGCTTTTCTCCAGTTATGATTTACATTTTCATAGGGCTTGTTTGCTATTTCCCTCCCTGCACTGTGGTCTGGAAAGTGCCTTCAGGCAGAAAGCTGGGATAATTATAGAGCTCACCTTGTGTGTTTTCATTCTCTTAGAGTCCACAGCCCTGTGTCGCTTATAGTTCAGTGTCTGAAGAAGTTGTTTCACACATTTTGTTTGGCTTTGTGTGCATGTGTGTGTGTATGTGTGCGTGTGTGCGCATGCGTGTATGCGTATGTGATACTGATTCTTGTTTTGGTTAATACATCATGGCCCATTATGTTATTTAAAAGAATTTTTTTAAGTTTTTATTTATTTATTTTGAGAGATAGAGATAGAGAGAGAGCGAGCATGAGTGGGGTAGTGGCAGGAGAGAGGGAGTGAGAACTCCAGCATGTGGGGCTTGAACTCACGAACTGTGAGATCATGATCTGAGCTGAGATCAAGAGTCCAACGTTTAACTGACTAAACCACCCATGCAGCCCTATGTCATTTTTAAATACAATTTTATTTCCCTTTTTTTTTCTTATTTTTTGATTCTTATGCTCTTACTAGTCACATGTTGGATCTCCTGAATTTAATTCTCTACATTTCTTTTTTACTTGCTTATTTTCCATCCTTTCTCTTTTGTTCTTTCTTGGAGAATATTTAATTTAATATTTAATTTCTTCTATCTTATTCTAAATTTTGAAGTCCTCTCATTCATTTAATGTTCCTTTTTAAAAAAATCCTGTTTTGGTTCCAAGGTTATAGAATCCTTTTTTATTTCTCTTAAGAAATTAATTATAGTGGGATTTTTTTTTGCTTCCACATTATCAGTTTCTCCAAAAATGTTTGTTTCTGTCTTTCTCTTTGATTTTATTTTTTAATTTTTTTAAGTTTATTTATTTATTTTGAGAGAGAGAGAGTGCATGGGTGAGCAGGGGTAGGGATAGAGAGAGAGAGAGAGAGAGAGAGAGAGAGAGAGAGAGAATCCTAAGTAGGCTCTGTGTCATCAGTGCAGAGTCTGACATGGGGCTTGAACTTGTGAACCATGAGATCATGACCTGAGCCAAAAATCAAGAGTTGGGCGCTTAACAGAATGAGCCACCCAGGTGCCCCTCACTTTGATTTTAGAAGCTATTTTCAGGTTAGTGATGCTTAGCTACTTTTTCATTCACGAAAACAAATGCGACAGGCTTGTTGACTAATTAATTGGTCTCACTGTAGGACAATTAGGCATGCTTAGGTCATGATCTCATGGTTTGTGGGTTTAAGCCCGGCATCGGGCTCTGTGCTGATAGCTCAAAGCCTGGAGCCTGCTTCAGATTCTGTGTCTCCTTCTCTCTGCCCCTCACCCCCATGCACACTCTGTTTCTCTCTGTCTTTCATAAATAAATATATATATATATATATATATATATATATATATATATATATATATATACACACACACATACCTGGAGCCTGCTTCAGATTCTGTGTCTCCTTCTCTCTGCCCCTCACCCCCATGCACGCTCTGTTTCTCTCTGTCTTAAATAAATAAATAAATAAATAAACAAACAAACCTCCAATCCAGTCACTCCTTTTCATCTCCAAGCAACCATTTTTTTTAATCTTTGTAGTAGTCTCCCAGAGGATCTCTTTGCTGTTATTCTTGCAACCTTTTCTTCACATAGCTGATAGAGAAGTCTTTAAAATATAATCCTTTCAGTGACTTTCTAATGCACTTAGAATAAAGTCAAACTTATGATCATGGCCTAAAAGATCTTTATGATCTCTCCCCTATCATAATCTTATGTTATACTGTTGCTTCTTCTTCATTCATTCAACCAATTATCTATTGAGCATTCACAATGTGTTAGAGACTGAGCTAGGCACTGGGGTCCCTATCATAGTAAATTGGCCTCTTTTTTGTTCCTAGAATACTCAGAATCTTTACACCTGCTGTTCCCAATGCTTGGCATGTTCTTTCCTTAGCTCTTTGCATAGATTGTTTCTTTATCATTCTTCAGATCTCAGCATAAATGTCATTTCCTCAGAGGCTTTTTTTAATAACCTGGTTTAAAATATCCACTGACCCCTTTTCCATTATGTCATCCTATTTAATTCCTTCATAGCCCTTTTTACAATCTTCTCTGCTTATTTATTTTCTGACTGTTCCCTCTTCTGTGTCATTTTAATGTAAGCTCTTTGAGGGTAGAGAGACCCTGTCTTTCTTGATCATGGTATCCTCAGTGCCTAGAACATGTTTTCTGAAGTCCAAGGGCAGTGCCTGGCACATATGATACCATAAATATTTTTAATAGACTAGCTTGATGGGAACAGGTTCAGGAAACACTACACAGGGGAGGTAACATTGAGTTCAATATTAAAAAAAAAGGGTTTGGTTATTTAGACATTTATCATTGGAATGAATAATTAATAGTAATGAAAGTATTTATTTTGGTTACACATTTATCCTGGTTATACATTATTAATGTTGCCTAAGAATAATTATTGTAGGTGAAATAGCTAGGTCTTAATGTCATTTAAAAAAACTTCCTTTGGGATCATTTGGAGGCAAGAATTTTTGTCCCATTATCAAACTTTCATTTTTCTGTTCAGAGTTAAAAGCATAATAGAATAATTTGTTTTGTTTAAAATTTTTTTTAACATTTATTCATTTTTTAAGAAACAGAGACAGAGCACAAGTGGGGGAGGGCAGAGACAGAGGGAGACACAGAATCTGAAACAGGCTCCAGGCTCTGAGCTGTGAGCACATAGCCCGATGCGGGGCTCAAACCCATGAACTGTGACATCATGACCTGAGCCGAAGTTGCACGCTTAACCAACTGAGCCATCCAGGTGCCCCCCCGCCCCCCTGCCCCCCCAAAATTTTTTTAAGTAAGCTCCATGCCCAGCATGGAGCCCAACATGGGGCTTGAACTCACAACCCTGAGAGCAAGACCCAAGCTGAGGTCAAGAGTTGGATGCTTAACCAGCTTAGCTGCCCAGGCACCCCTAAAACTTAAAGTATTTTTGAATGCAGAATTTATCCTATGAACTTCTTACATCCTTCATGTTGTAAGTTGAAACAATTAATTGAGTCATGCTTCCTTATTGGTCTTTATATTTTAAACATCCATCCTGATCAGTGGCATTTTAGGTGTTTTTAAGGAATTCATTAGTAGTATAATACATATAATATTTATTTTTGTAATTATCTACTGCTTATAGTAGTTATGGGATGAGCTAGGTAATAGGTATGAATTTGGAAACAAGGTCAGAGAAAAAAAATTTTTTTAAGTTTATTTATTTATTTTAAGAGAGGGAGAGAGAGCACAAGCAGGGGAAGGGCAGAGAGATAGGAAGAGAATCCCACGCAGGCTCCGCACTGTCAGTGCAATGCCAAGCGCCAGGCTCAAACTCATGAACTATGAGATCATGACCTGAGCTGAAATCAAGAGCCAGATGCCTAACAGACTGAGCCACCCAGGCACCCCAGGGAATACTTTTTTAAGGTCAGTGGATAGCTGTCTGGAAGTAGTTTTGAAAACAAGAGCGCTGTTATGGGAGAAAGAAGCTCTTCGTTCCTCTGGTGGCTCCATGTAAAGAAATTATAAATTTTTTTTTTTAATAATTTTTTTAACGTTTATTTATTATGGAGAGACAGAGAGACACAGAGTGTGAGCAGGGAGGGGTAGAGAGAGGGGGAGATACAGAATACGAAGCAGGCTCCAGGCTCTGAGCTGTCAGTAGAGAGCCTGCTGCGGGGCTTGAAGTCACAAACTGCGAGATCATGACCTGAGCCAAAGTCAGTCGCTTAACCAACTGAGCCACCCAGGCGTCCCTCCATGTAAAGAAATTATACCACAAGCCATCCCATTGCCAAATCAGAAACTGTGAGGTTATGACAGGGCTCAGCTTACAGACGACTGTTTCCAGGAAGCCTTCCCTAGCCCCAGGCTGAGTTAGTGCCACCACAATACTTGCGAAAACAGAATCACATTGTTTTTTCATTACTTGTTGACTGTAGGTTTTTTGAGCCCCTGGACTATAATCTTCCATCTTCTGATTTACACAGAATAGTACAGTGCCTGAGAGACCTGTAGGTGCTCAGTGCGTATTTGAAAGAATAAATAACTGAATGAATATGGGATGATATGACATACGATGACATGAATATAGTTAGTGCAAATTAGAATAAGTTCAAGATCCAGGTACTTCCCCAAGGAGCAGCAGCCTGGAGAGAGTTCAGATCTAATCCCAGTTACTAGAAATTCATTCATTGGGAGATCACAGTTAAGTGGCAAGAAATCTAGTCTCTAGAGGGAAACATTTGCTGGCAAAATAATACAGAGAGGAAAAGCACATACTTTCTTCTCAGAGAAACTTCTTTCTGTTGGTGAGGGGTGGAGGCACTGGGGTATGGAAGAGAAAACCAGGTAAGAGGGCAGAATTATGCAAATAAATATATTAAGAAGTAGAGATTCATAAGCTAGTTTTAGAGTAAATCTAGAATAGTTTTTAAAGTAATAAATTTTATAGATATTTAAAAATTTTTTAAATCACAATTTCATGTAAATATTTTTAAACTAATTTTTCTTTACACTACCTTCACATGCAGAAGTTGGTTGTCAACTGCTATGAGCTGATTAAGATTCTCCAGTATTTCTAAGTCTCTTATGTCATCAATATTATTATTGCTGATATTCAATATAGAGAGGGATTTCTGTAAGAAAAATAAATTAGCATTAGTAAACAGTCTAATTAAATACTATATATAGGAACCAGAAATCTTAATGTGTGAAAAATTTAAGATTTAACAGTTCAGGCTGTTTTGCTCTTTAGGTAAGAAAATTAAAATCCATGGAGATTTTGTTTCTATGCCATATGTTTTTTCAGACATAACTTTGGGACTTCAGTAATTGTGATATGACTTACTATTTTTGTCTACAGTTCCTTCATAAGTCTGATTTTCCCTTTCCAGAATATAAAAGAGATTTATAGAAAAAAGAAGCCAGGAATCAATAAAGAAAAAAGATGCCCAGCAAACAAATGTTAACACAGTGTAGAAAAATGCTTATTTCAGTTTAAGCAAATTATCATTTTCTATTAAATATCACTAAGATTTGTACTTACATAGGAAGAAACAGTTTTTGTCTGTTTTTTAAAATAGGAAACATAGGTAAGAATAAAAGGATATCTGGTTTTTATTTTTATCTCTCTCTCTATAGTTTCCTCTTGACAATCCACATGTTCAGAGGTACTTAAAATAATAATTAGCTAATTAACAAGAGGGATCAACATTGGCTGTTAGTGAGGACATAAATATACAATAGAGCAGCATTAAACCAAAGCCATCTTAAAATCTATGATGGCCCAGTAAGCTCTACCAAGATTGAGTCTACCCATCAAGGCATCTATATAGCCAACTTTTAGATTATATACTTCTTGATACTTTTTAAGACTTTAAATACAGCTTAAAAGGATTATGCCTTATATTTAGAATTTTGGAATCTGCTTGAATATTTGCAAAACTTGAGCAAACAAAAATGTTTTTAGTGGCATTTCATAATAAATGGCATTTCATAAAAAAGCCACCTCTGGCTTCTCAACTAATTGTGACACCTCCACAATGTATCTGGGTGTCAGGTCACAGCTGGAGCATCAAATCTGGTACTCCCAGATCTACCTGCTTCTGATAAGGCAGAGCCACATGTAAGGCAGCCTACAATGAAATCAGAATCCAGCGAGAAGACAATTTATCATCATCATTATTCTCTAGGTTGTTTAAAATTTGCCAAATAATTGTCCATTACTCTTTCCTTAAGCTTTTTCCTAAAATTTTGAATCATGATAATCACCAAGGTTGAAATTATTAATGAATTGACATCTGGATTAGAACTTGATAATTTACATAACTTTTTTACATCCTTCTTTTGATATTTTTAGTACCCTAGAGGCAGGCGTTATTATCTCAACTTTATAGCTGCTGAGTCTCTGAGAAATTATGTGAGAAAAGTTAGTTTTAGCCCTCAAATAAATTAACTGGCCATATAAACATACACAGTGTGTATAATGTCCAAATATACCTTTGCCACCTTCCTGTTCCATTATAACTGTTAATCACTATATTCTTTGTCAGAATATTCAAATGTGGCCTTACTCCCAGAGAATGAAGAGTTCTTGGATCAAACAGCAGCTTTTCTCCAAGAGGAAGCCTCTGACTCTCAACATGAAGCTCTCTTAGTCCTTCTAATCCTTCTAAACCTTCTATGACAGCAATATAATTGCTTCCCAGATACCTGCAAAATATAAAACAGCTTTATTTTTATTTTTTTTATTTGAGAGAGAGAGAGAGAGAGAGAGAGAGAGCACGTGCATGTGAGCAGGGGAGAGTGCAGAGGGAGAGAGAGAGAATCTCAAGCAGGCTACATGCTCAACAGGGAGCCTGATGAGGGGCCTGATGTGGGGCCCAATGCAAGGCTTGATCCCATGACACTGGGACCATGACCTGAGCCAAAATCAAGAGTCAGATGCTCAACTGCTCAGCTGACTGAGCCACCAAGGCATCCCAATATAAAACAATTTTAAATAGACATTCTGAGAACATCATGATCTGCAAACATAATGAAAACATAGTAACAATCACTGAGCTGTGTGAAAATTATACAAAGAATGCAGAAATATGTGGAATTTTCTCTTTACAATGAGCCAAAGAAAGGTTTATTTATATGATTCTTACACTTAATTTAGTCTAAGAAATTATTTTTTTTTAAGTGAGAGAATTGGAATGGTCCTTATTAAATGATCTACCAGTGCTCCTTTTATATGTTAGGGCACAGAAAAATCATGTGGGTAGTAGGTTTAAAAATGAAGATTTTTAGGGGCGCCTGGGTGGCTCAGTTGGTTAAGCATCCAACTCTTGATTTTGGCTCAGGTCATGATCTCATGGTTCATGAGTTTGAGCCCCACGTCTGGCTGTGTGCTGATAGTGCAGAGCCTGCTTGGGATTCTCTCTCTCCCTCTCTCTCTGCTCCTTCCCTGCTCATTCATACTTGCTCTCTCAAAATAAATAAATAACCTTTTTTTTAAAAAAAAAATTAAGATTTTTGGGCCTAACCCCAGAGATTCTCATTTGGCTGTCTAGGTCAGAACCCAGAAATCTGCATTTTTTAAAATGTTTATTCATTTTTGAGAGGAGACAGAGAAAGAGAGAGTATGAGCAGGGGAGGGGCAGTGAGGGGGGACAGAGGATCTGAAGCAGGCTCTGCACTGACAGCAGTGAGCCTGATGTGAGGATCAAACTCAGGAACCATTGTGAGATCATGACCTGAGCTGAAGTTGGATGCTCAACCGACTGAGCCACCTAGGCACCCTGCCATCTGTGTTTTCAATAAGCATTTCCCTCATCTTCTTCCCATTTTGAGGTTCTTGGCCCACTTTTTGAGAAGGACTGATAGTTCCTCCAGTCTGGGAAAATAATTCTACCAGCCTTCATTGAATTAAAATAATTATAGGCAGTAAATGCCTTTTTACACTCAAATCTAAATCAACGTCATCAACTCTCTGACCCTGCCCTTTGAGATGTGTGATTCTTAAAGGCACAGAGCTCATTTGGTGTCCATGGAAAATCAAAAATCAAAATCAAAAAGTTTCCATGGAAACTTTTTTTCCCCAGTTGAGTCTTTAAGGATGCTTTAGGTATCCTTATAAGTGGTTAAGACACCTTACTCTCCTGCAAAAGAAAAGTATGTCAGGCTTAATGAAACAAATTGCCAAGTATAACATGTGTAACACTTTATTTTGCACTAATAATACTACAAGAGAATAAAAATTGAGGCCTATTCCACAAAAGTGCAGATAATGGAAAGGTCTGCATGCAAAAATATTACTGTAATGATGACAAACAATTATGTTACTTAAAAATAAAAGCACTAGGGGTACCTAGGTGGCTCAGTTGATTAAACCTCCAACTTGATTTCAACTCAGGCCATGATCTCACAGGTGGTGAGATCAAGCCCCATGCTATCAGCATGGATACTGCTTGGCATTCTTCCTCTCTCTCTCTCTCTGCCCCTCCCAGCTCACGCGCGCGCGCGCACACACACACACACACACACACACACACACACACGCACTCTCTCTCGAAAACAAACATTAAAAAAAAAGCACTTACAGTTTTTCCAGTTTCTTTAATGACCTGAGGTTCTCTATACATGAAATACAATTGTTTTGTAGGTACAGGTGGGTCAGATTTGTAGCATAATTCAAGTTAGTGATTTCACTAATACGGTTATCATACAAGTATAAAACACTAAGACTTTTGCAAGGAGAGAGGTCTCCCTAAAAGGAAAACAAAAACAGGTTATTCTTAATTTCTCCTGAAAACTTAGAAGTTTGTTTTTAAGAAAGTTTTCCACTTTCTGTACATTTCCTTAAGTTTAATATAATAGTGTATCTCTGTTCTTATTAGCACAGTAAAAACAATACTAGAATGATTATAAAATTAGTTCTAGGTTTTAGTATTCTGTAACTATATCAGTAAAATTGTATTTGTTAAGAAGGATTTTCCTAGGGCAAGCAGTGTTTCTTGGAAGCAATTAGGTTTCTCTGGAAGTTGAAACATTTAACAAATTAATGCTTCAACATTGTAGAATAGGGATTAATCATTCTGTGGAATTAGAAGGAAGCTGTTATTTATAATACTGAAAATGGGAAGTCATTGGATATTCAAAAATAATAGATGAATAAATTATGATAGTACTATTGAAGGGAATACTGTTTAACCATTAAATATTGTTTAGTTTCCTTAGTAATATTTTATAGATCTCAGAATGAAAACAGTACATTCAATATGACCCACTATTGTAAAATTATATGAATACATGCCTAGAAAGAAGACTGGAAGGACATCACCTACGTGTTAATAGTGGTTTACTCTGCATGATAGGATTATAAGTTTCTTTCTTTTTATATGTATTTATATTAATGAACATCAGTTACTTTTGAGATAAGGAAATAATTAAAGGTATTTTTAAAAGTCTGCCATTCTGTGTGGGTGGTAGAGTCAGCCTAGAGTAAGTAGGCAAGAGCTAGAGTGAAGTTACACTCAAAAATACCTCAGCTTGGGATGCCTGGCTGGCACAGTCAGTGGAACATGGCAACTCTTGATCTTGGAGATGTAAATTCAAGCCCCATCTTGGATACAGAGATTATTTAAGAAAAAAAAAAACCTGAAAAAATCTCAGCTTTTATTAACAAGTTCTTTTAAAATATAACGCCATCTTGGGGACTTATAAACTTAAGTTTATAAGTTATTCTTATCTTGGTGTGAATTATATATAATTCACCCTTATACAACATGGATTTGAACTGCATGGGTCCACTTATACATGGATTTTTTTTCTGATAAATACTATATAGTACTGTAATATATTTTCTTGTTTTCTTAATAATGTTCTCTTTTCTCTAGCTTTATTTTAAGAATACAGTATATAATACACGTAACGTACAAAATATGTTAATTGACTTTATGTTATCAGTAAGATTTCTGGTCAACAGTAGGCCATTAGTAGTTAAGTTTTTTGGGAATTAAAACTTATATGAGGGTTTTTGATTGTGTTGGGTGACAGGGTGTTGAGGAGTGTGGGGGTGTTGGTATCTCTAACCCCCATATTTTTCTAGGGTCAGCTGTACCTAGTTTGCTTTCCTCTTAACAAGGGTCATCTACACCAAAGGAGCACTGATTGTGACAGGACAAAAGAACAGCAGAGGCTGTCTGCAGAGGGCAAGTGTGTAATGGTATAATGATGTAGAGAGTTTTCTGGGCAATTGGATTCATGGGGAGAAGAATCACTAAGAAACTGGAAAGAAATACAGAATAGGAACTTGGTAGAGTCTGCAAAAAAAAAAAAAAGTCTTAATTGACACTTGTGCCTGGGGCTTTGTTATTTTTTTCATTCACTTGAAAAACATTTATTAAGCACTTAATATGGGTTAGGCGCTGTGTTGGATGGGGGATTTAGAGTGATATGAACAAAATAGACATCATCTCGGCCTTTATGTACCTTATGTTTCTGAGAAAATTTCTCTCATGTGTAGTCTTTAGCATTTTATTGTAGACAATAGACATCAATACAAATGGCCTAAAAGGGTTATTGCTCCCTTTAAAGTTACCCACATTAAGGCCAACTTAACACAGAGAAAATACAGTGTCAGAATATATCCAAGTAAACAGTCTTGTCTGATATAAATGGCAGTATAACCTACATTTATATAACCAGTTAAATTATGTGTGAAAAAGATTTCACTGTTAAAGTTTTAAAATATGGTATTCATATAGTTCATTCTTACTACTTGATATGTTAAAAAACTCATATTCCAAGCATCTGGAATTATACAAAAGCATTATCTTTGAAATTGTTTTCCAACATAACACTTTCAATTCTAGTTTGCTACATAGAGTATTTCAGGGATAGATACATATATTTAGCACATAGATTTAACAATCACAATGATATATTTTGTAGAGGTTTAGTTTTAATAATTTTAATACCATAAGCATGAAATTAAAATAAAAATACAATATACAGCCGACTAATCAAAATACAATTAACGAGTATGATCAAAATATAGTTAATAAGGAGGTATTTTCTGACATCAATTTCTAAACTTTACATTGTTAATTATGTAAAAATAGGAAATTTAGAATTCTTACAATTGTATCTATATTTTTGTCTGAAAAATTTAGATGAGTTATTTTCTTCAGGTATCGTGAAGTGGTTTCTTCTTTTCGGGGTTTAAGATTGTTACTTTTGGCAATTAGATCCAAGGTTAGTCGAACCATGATTTCTCTATAAGTCAAACTCTCAGCAGTAGCTCTGTTCTGATACCATGTCAGGAAGCAGGTTTAACTATTGTTTTATGCTCAACTTTCTATATAAAAAAAAAAAAAAGGAGCATTATGTACATGGCAATTTAGGAAAAATTATTTTGACTTGCTCTTTAATTTTCTTATGTAGAACTATTTGATAAACTACTTCAGAGACATTTTAAAAGGCATTTTCTAAGTTTATAGACTTAATTCTTCTTATAAACAGCTTAAAAAACCAAAATTAATTAAATATACAATGTGCATTCATTTCTATTTTTAATCTTTTCCTCTCCCTAGTATTGAGTTGTTACTGTGGGCATCTTTTAAAGGATTTTTTTTCCTCTCAAGGAGTATCATCTGATGTTTTCACATGAAGGCCCAGAGGTTGGTCTCTACTCAAGCTAGTGGCAGTTGAGAATGAGACCAGAATGGTCTTCTGGCTCCTTTTTCCATAGAACCCATGCTCAGTCTCATGAACCATGAGATCATGACCTGATCTAAAATCAAGAGTTGATGCTTAACTGAGTCACCCAGGCACCCCTATAAGTAATTTTTAGATACACTTATATTTTTATCAGATACCAGTATTTTGTTGATTATACATGTAGCAAATATCCATTCCCTGACTTTAGTTTGTTTTTTCTCCTTTTTTTCTCCTAGTTTGTGTTTAATGGCATCTTCTAAAAAACAGAAGCTATATATTTTTTTCATGTAGTCAAATGTATCATTTTTTTGCCCATGTTTTATGCTTTTTGTGGCTTATTTAGTAACCCCCTTCCCTATCCACATTTAAGAGAAAGACTTTTTTTTCTTGTAAACATGTTTAGTTTTGCTTTGCTTTGTAAATTTTGTCTGCATCACTGTGATCAGAAGCAGCAATCAGTGCTCAGAGGACAGATCCTTGATATTTGGTGGCTAGTATGTTTTTTGCCCATTTTGGCTTCTACAAGCTATATGTAAGGTACTCTAGAAACCCTGCTCCTGGGTTGTGTGTAGGGGATGGATAGTTGCTGTAGAACAGAAATTGACCAAAATTTATTTCAGTTTATTGTCTAAGCCTTCTCCTGGAAGTTGTTAGCCTTCAGTAGACTCCAGGTTCCAAAATACTTATATCAGACAGATTCTGCCAGTGCAGTTGTTGTCTAGGTGGGGAAACAGTTGCTTCCTACTCTGCCATGTTCCCAGAATCCTTTTCTCCTTAACTCTTTCATACACATTTTAAAAATCAACTTGTTGGGGTGCCTGGGTGGCTCAGTCAGTTAAGCGTCTGACTCTTGGTTTTGGCTCAGGTCATGATCTCATAGGTTCATGGGATCGAGCCACACATCAGGCTTTGTGCTGACAGCATGGGGCCTGCTTAGGATTCTCTCTCTCCCCCTCCCATTCTGCCCCTCCCTGCTGGTGCCAGCATGCATGTGTGCTCTCTCTGTCTCAAAACAAACAAACAAGCAAACAAACAAACAAACAAACTTAAAAGAAAATCAACTTGTTATGTTCCATGAAAAATCCTGTCAGGATTTTGTTAGGAATTGCACTGAATTTATAAACCATTTGTAAAGCACCAACACATCTCTAATATTGAGACTTCTTTTCCATCACTATGGTATGCCTCTCTATTTTAGGAGTGCTGCTTTAATGTAGTTTTATAATTTTCTTGTAATTAAGGCCATGCATAAGTTTTTTAAAGTCATTTTTAGGAATTATATATTTTTGTTGATACTGCAAGTGACATTCTTTTAGGAATTACATTCTCTAGAGCTTGTGTATAGAAATGCAATATTTTAACGTTTATTTTTGGGACAGAGAGAGACAGAGCATGAACGGGGGAGGGGCAGAGAGAGAGGGAGACACAGAATCGGAAACAGGCTCCAGGCTCCGAGCCATCAGCCCAGAGCCCGACGCGGGGCTCGAACTCCCGGACCGCGAGATCGTGACCTGGCTGAAGTCGGACGCTTAACCGACTGCGCCACCCAGGCGCCCCAGAAATGCAATATTTTAAAAAATATTTGAAATATTTAAAATATGATTTCTTTACCCATATTTTAAAATTTTAGACTTTTTTCTGGAAATTTCAAATATCACTTTTACACTGATAACCGGTGAAAATGCACATCTTAAAGTGGCTATACACCCCAGGATTTCTCTCATAGCTGAGGCAGGAACTGCCATACAGGTGGCCATACAGGAGCAATCCTGTACTATGATGGGGGTGATGCCCTGTGGGGGTAATTTTTACACATGGGAGACAGTAGCCTCAATTATTTATTTTCCCTTCTTTCTTTCCCCCATGCACTTTTAGGAGACACAGCCATTTCAAAGGGTCTCTCTGAAAACAGCTCTGGTCTTTTGAGTTACATACTGGGTTGTGTTTGTTCTTCCATCTCTTTCTCATTCCTTTTTTCCTTCTGTACTACTTCCCTAAAATTAACAACCCCCTCCCCCACAAAACGTGTTATTATATGAATTTTTGCTTCAGGCTCTGTTTTCTAACCTGGGCTAAAAGAGAAAATTTGGATCATCTGAATCGTCATGAATGACCATGCTATAAATGGATTTTGGCTCTAGGTTCCAGTGCACAAAGTGGTGTTTGTATAGAAATAAATTTGATTTTCTCAGATAATTAGGAAAGTAAAGAGGCAAATGTGATATAGAAATGAAATATTTATTAAACCAAGGTAAGGGCAATGGACCTCATCAACAAGCTATAGGAAAACATTCCAGGAGCTTGAATATGGAAAGGGATCCCAATAAGTGAATAACACACAATAATAGAGACTTAACTCAAAAGAACCTGCATTGTAGCAGTATTATCCACACAAAGATTTAGTTTCATTAAAACACCACCAGTCATTTTATTAATGTATATTAATTTAAACTTTATTGGTATTGTAGTTTGTTTTAGAGATATTATAACCTTCAGGTGTTTAAATTGAACCTAGTTTGGATTTGGATACATTTTAGAACATTATAACAAAAGTAATTAAGTCAACATTTGTGGGGTGTCCTTGCTTTTCTTTTAAAAGAGGTTCATTATTTTCTAAAGTTTGTGAAACTACTTTTTCATAATTTTTCCCTACTAGATACCTGTTATCTCAGGATTCCCCTTGCTAGGATATCTCTGTCTGGATTGCCAGTGGGAGACAGTTTAGAGCTGCTTTACGGGCACTCTGGGAATCCATTTTAGTGGATCCCTTGGCTTAAATTATCCTTTGGGGCTCCCACAGGCTACCGGCAGTAGATGTTTCCGAATTTAGTTTGTGTATTTTCCTTTAGCGAGCTCCAGGCTCACTGGCTTCCCAAAGCTCAAAATCGCCGGGTTCCGCTCTGAGGCTTTTTTTCCCCCTTTACAAACTCATACCCGCGCAGATCCCGCTCCCTCACTCCGCGGCCACCCCTTCACCCGTGTCTCCCTTCTCTAAAGCGGTTTCTCAGCCTTGCCTGAGTCTATTTGTTTAAAATACAGACTTTCAGATTGATTTTCTGGAAACTCTAGATGTCTAGAGATAAGACTCAGGGGTCTTCATTTTAACCAGTAACCCAGGAAGGTCTTACTTACTGGCAGACAAGTTTGAGAAACGTGGCTTTATGGTTTCTTCAGCCCCAGACTTCTTCCCTGAAGGCACCTCTCCCCTTGCGGGAGGAACTGAGTCTGGAAGTCAGGTTTGTAAATTTCCTCAGTGCCTGGTTCCTCTGCAGCCTTGGTGCGGTTGCCAGGCGACCCAACGCTCTTGCTAGGGCAATGGCTTCCGGGAAATCTCGCGCGAGGTGTCTGGAAGCGTCAGGTCTGGCGCTGGTCCTTGTGACACCGGTCCCTCTCTGTGACGTGGCGGCCAGGGTTTGATGGCGACTAGATGGGGTCTGAATGAAGCTAGTTTGGTGAGGTCGTGAGGCATCGGTCATGTTAGCGGTTTAGTGAACCAAACAGTAGCCAGAACAATTTTTTGCAGGCCACAATTTCCCCTTCTTACTAGATGATCCTTCTATCAGCTTTAAACGTTTCAGTGCCCAATAACCACCTTTTCCCAGCAACAGACCAAAGTATAGCTCATACTCCACCCTTTCCTCAGGAAAGGAAAAAAAAAAGTCTTTAGGGTGACATTCTACTTCGTTCATCATGACCAGCTTCGCTGCTTGCTTCTTGGCCTCTATTCTCCAGTATTCTGACACTTGGCCCAATATGCCCTGTTTTAAAAGAAATTTCCCTTCGTCTCATAGATTTTCAAAGTAGCAATAGGACACACTTTATTTCCTCCTTAATTCTTATTTTCCCTTTTGAGTTCCAAGGACCCAGCTTGGAATTAGCACATCCTTTCTGAAGCTTTCCTATGTACTCAATCTTGTTAAGTGTTTCTCTCTTCCGCCCCCCCAACCCCCACTAGGATATATTAAATTCTTTAACATAGCATTTAACATGTTAGTATATATTTGTTACCTATTAATTGTATCCAATAAGCTGGTAAATTCTTTGAGGGCAAGGATTATATCTTTAACTTCACTATCCAGGACTTGGCAAAAAGCGCCTTGTACATTAGCAGTCACTCTATAAATGTTTGTAAAATGAATAATTTATAAGTGAAGGGGAAGAATAGAACAAGTAACTGACATTTACAGTGGATAGACTGGGAGTCATTAGGGATATGGTAAATTGAGCAGTCTGGATGTAAGAAACAGTGCAAGCCAGAAAACAGTAACACTTGTGATATTGGTGGGATGGAGGTAGGGGTATGGGTGGTATAGGTGTGGGGAAAGGTGGAAAGGTGTTATTGCTGTTCCTTGAGCAAAGAAGCATCAGAGTAGAAGACTGTTAGAGTTGCAGGCAACTTAGTGCCCATGTCTACTGTCCAACTTGTCATGTTGAAGATAAGGAGACTCCCAGGCCTAGAGGGAGGAAAGAAATATGCTACAGGTCACATCTGAGGTGACAGAGAGGGGATTTACCCTTGGGCTCCTGACTTCACCCTAACCCTAACCCTAACCCTAACCCTAACCCTAACCCTAACCCTAACCCTAACCCTAACCCTAACCCCTTTTCTTATATCTCATTGACCTAGAAGAAAAGATAGGGGGATATGGACAGATGAACCCTTATCCCATTCAGGACATTGTTGCTAAAGTCCAGTTGTGAGGCAGTTTCGGCCTGGATTAGGTTGAAGGCAAAGGAAGTGGCAAGGAATGAACAAATTTAGGAGGCATCTTGAAACATGATTTAACAGAGATTTATAGGATAAAGGGAGGAAGAAGTTGAAAATAATCCCTGGGTATTAGCTAGGATAAAGGAATGATAATGGAGAAAGAGGAGAGGTAGCAAGAAATTTGAGGGGAACTCAATGAGTTTGGTTTATACATGCATTTTTTTTTTTATTTAAAAAAAATTTTTTTTCAACGTTTATTTATTTTTGGGACAGAGAGAGACAGAGCATGAACGGGGGAGGGGCAGAGAGAGAGGGAGACACAGAATCGGAAACAGGCTCCAGGCTCCGAGCCATCAGCCCAGAGCCTGACGCGGGGCTCGAACTCACGGACCGTGAGATCGTGACCTGGCTGAAGTTGGACACTTAACCGACTGCGCCACCCAGGCACCCCTATACATGCATGTTAAGTGTAAAGTGAGGTTTAATAGTTTCCAGCATAGAACTAATCATTGAAACCATGAGGTCATAAATGGCAGTGTGGGAGAAGGTAGGGAAGTGAGAAATAGCGAGTCAATAACTAGGCCAAGTAGTTTGGATGGAAGAGAGAAGCAAAGCTGGTTAAGATGTTAGAGTCATCAGAGATGAGATTTGTTCTGAGAAGAAATAATAATTCAGTGATTCATAAATTAACAATTTAGATTCAGATATGGGAGAGTTTGAGGAGGAGGGGTACCTAAAGAATAAAAAGCTACAGGGATGCCTGGGTGGCTCAGTTGGTTAAGTGTCTGACTCTTGATTTCCACTCAAGTCACGATCTCCTGGTTTGTGAGTTCCAGATCTGTTGGGCTCTGCGTTGACAGTGAGGAGCCTACCTGGGATTCTCCCTCTCTTTGCCCTTCCCCCATGAGTGTGTGCACTCTCTCAAAATAAATAAACTTAAAAAAAGAGAGAATGTGTGAGATATAATCCCTGTCTAGTGGCACACAGTGTTAAACAATAATCTGTGTATTTTCCAATATGGCGGTAATTTGGCAGACCACAAGAAATACTTGTCTTCAGTGACACGTTTAGTGTAAAGTACTCTAAGATTTACACTTTGACAGATGTTGGTAAATTTGTATTTGCAAAAGAAATGTTGTGAAGTCTTGAGAATCATTTTAAAAGGCACTCTTGGGCAAAAAAAAAAAAAAAAAAAAAAAAAAAAGGCACTCTTGGAAGAATAGTGCTATGAAGCACATTTTAAAAAGTCTCCACTGGAGTTTCCAAGTAACTTTAGTTAGAGCAAGTAACTTGCGCTCTTTGATAGAACAAACTGTCATTTAGGAGGGCCCTACATGGCAAAGAACTGAACATGACATCTAGCCAACAGCCAATGAGGAACTGAGACCTATTGTTTAAGTTTGGAAGTCAATCATGCCCCAGTTGAGCTTTTAGATGGAACCTTATCCCTGGCCAACACCTTGATTGAAGCCTTACGAGAGACCCTGAAGGAGAGGACCCAAATTCCTGACCCATGAAACCTGTGAAATAATAAAATTATATTGTTTTAAGCCACTAAGTTTTGGGGTAATTTGTTTTGCAGCAATAAATAATACAGGGAGCAATGGAAAATTCCTTTAAGCAAGGAAGATTTGCTTAGAAATTTGGGGCATGATTCTTATTTTTATAGGATATTTGGAAAGGAAATAAAGTGATTACAGAAAGTTTTAGTTTAGGTGGAATGAAAAGTTTCTTAACAATTATCCATTTATAGAAGCTGCATTTGTAGAATAGTACAAAGAAAACCCTTTGCTTATGGATGAGGCAGTTTCCATTCAAGGTATTACTCCTGATTTCTGTAACCTGGGGATGATCATTTAATTAAGAGCTTCATGGCCTACTAATGCCATGATGTATACAATATGGGAACTAATAACAAACAACTTTTATTTATTTAAAAATGTTTAAAAAATTATTTATTTTGAGGGAGTACAAGAGTGTGTGGGGGGGGAGAGGCAGAGAGAGAGAGAGAATCCTAATCCTCCCTCTCAGTGAAGAGCCTGAGGCAAGACTCGATCTCAGGAACCATGAGATCATGACCTGAGCTGAAATCAAGAATTGGTCACTTGGGCACTAGGCGGAGGCCACTGCACAGATCGGACTTCGCTTGCTTGTGCACCTCCTTTGCAACTATGACTGACAAACCTGATATGGCTGAGATTGAGAAATTTGATAAGTCTAAACTGAAGAAGACAGAAACGCAAGAGAAAAATCCACTGCCTTCAAAAGAAACGATTGAACAGGAGAAGCAAGCAGGCAAATCGTAATGAGGCATGCGCCACCAGTATGCACTGCACATTCCACAAGCATTGCCTTCTTATTTTACTTCTTTTAGCTGTTTAACTCTGTAAGATGCAGGGAGGTTGGATCAAGTTTAAATGACTGTGCTGCCCCTTGCCACATTGAGAACTACTGACAAACAAAGGCGCCTACCTCTCCCATGTGCTTGTCTGACTGGCAGCAAAGGAAAAGAACTTGCATGTTGGTGAAGGAAGAAGCTGGGTGGGAGGACCAGAGAAATCTAAAAAACAAGCTGGTTCAAGGTGTCCTACAGTCTGTAAAATGCAGTTTAATCAGAGTGCCATTTTTTTGTTCAAATGATTTTAATTATTGGAATGCACAATTTTTTTTAGTATGCGAATAAAAAGTTTTAAAACCTGGAAAAAAAAAAAAGAATTGGTCACTTAACCTACTGAGCCACCCAGGTACCCCAAGAAATAATTTTTAAAAAACTTAGTAACTGATTTCTGTCATTTGCTATATTATATATTCTATAATTGTAAATGATTTGTACACAGGTTATATATCAAAATCAGTGAAACATCTTGTATACCTGTATACTTTGTTTAGTTGCTTTATTTATTTGGCTTCTCTCTGCTTTATTTTAGGTCAGCTTGTTTGAAAAGAGCTCCTTTCCTTTATGCTTGTTTTTGAAAATGGCTGGTGCTTTTTTGCTAATGTGTGGCCCTTTCTATATTTCCATAATGGTGACCCTTGATTGAAAAACAATTTTTTTCCACTCTTGTTTTAAATCTATTAAAATTTGAGAAAAAGAATTTGAGAAAAGAGATTTATTTTATAGTGATTGCACAGTGCAACAAGTCAATTTCCCATACAAAGACATGAACCCATTTAATCTTGTCATTCTAAAAACACATATTGTTAATATTTCTTAAAAAGTTGAAATGTCCATTGCATTTGTTTCTTCACTGAACAAATACTCACCAAGTACCTGCCTTGTTCAAGGTGCTGGGGATACAGAAGTTAGTTAGACCAAGTCCCCAGGCTGTTGGAGCTTATATTCTAGTCAGCGGAGAGAGGCAGTGAAAAAGTAAATAAATCAATGACCAAGATAATTTCAGATTGTGGTACAGTCTGTGAAAGAAATAGAGTGAAACTGGGGTGGAAGGAGGGAAGGAGAGAGGTGTTATCTTAAGATGAGATGGCAAGGCCTCTCTGAGGAGGCAGAATTTGGACAGAGACTTGAAGGCTGAGGAGACTAACAAGCAGGCCTGAGTGCCTGCAAGGAAGTGTTCCAGGCCTGAGAAACACCAGTTTGAGGGCTTGGGGACAGGGGTGGGGAGGAGTGTGGTGTGTGGTGAGTGTTGAAGAACTGGATGAGCTTAAGGACCCAGAGGACAGTGTTGCTGGATCCTTTTGAGGAGGGGGAGAGAGAGAATGGAATGAAAGCAAAACAGGAATCCATCAGCCCTTAGGCCATAGTGTGAAATTTGGATTTTGATATATAGCAGCATTTAACCCATAAGGCAGAATGTAAAATTTCCCTTTGTTTTTAGGAAAAACTAATTTTATTATATTTAAAATTTGAATGAGAGAACAGTTGTCACTTTATTAAAATTTGAAATTCAAAATCTTGATTGCAATGTAATGTTATATAGTATTATCAAAGATGCTCTTAGAAATCTGATAGCAAGAGCCTGAGAGTTAGAAAATATAATTTCTATTTGTGCTCCCAATTCTCATATTTAACATAGCTTTCGATCTGGGGATAGCTAGAAGTTCATTGTGTTGTTGTCTGTCTAAATAAATTACTATTTCAATAGTTAATAGTTCCTTAGTTTTAAGTGATGTAGTATTTTACCTAAATATTGAGACCATTTAGAATGTTTAAAAATAATCTCCCCTGAAAAGTGGTGTTGATGTGTAATTCTCACATTGGTGACAGATCAACTTTTCTGAAGTTATAGAACATTTCAGATAGTTATAATTATTCAACCATGATTGTGTCCTCATAATGTCAGATCATAAATTAAATTTCTTATTTATCCTAATTTCTGTTACTTTATTTAAGCCCAGGATATTAAGATAATAGCCTCAAGTATACTGGAAACACATTCAAGAAACGATAGATGGATTACATAGAAGTTGAAGGAAAGGATTAAAGCTAAATACATGCATGTTTTAAAGGATTTATCTGATATCATAAATACAGTACAAATAATAAATGCAAATAAATTTAGTACAAATAATAAATTGAACTGAATATGAGGATGTGGTATGGGGTAGTAAATTCTAGGAACAAAAACGGAGCTATTTAAATCAAACATTTATTTGGAGATGAGCTTTTATCAGCTAATTTTTCAGGAAGGTAAATAATTTAAAGTTATGACTATTAATGATAAACATATTCATAGTTATGTGATAGATATTTATAATTCTCTATAATCTAACATAAAGGTCACAGAGCCCTATTCTGAACAATATACTTCTTTATGCATATGCCTCTTAGGTTATGAGAAGTACAACTGTAGTTCATCAAAATGTGCCCCAAGGCACAATACCATTTTACTCAGTCATTAGTAAGGTTAGCATAATTGCTTAGTATAATCCAAAGAAAATATGAGTACTGACATCAGGGACTCTCCAATTTGTTAGGCAATTGTTCCATAATTTTTGGCACCAAGATAATCCACATGTTGAAAAAGCAATTAATCATTGGTGCTAGTTATCAAGCTGTGATTTTAGCTATTTCCTCCCAAATTTGACCCCAAATGACAGAGTTCCTTATTTTATTTTTGAAATATTCTGATTTCTGAGATCAAAAGTTTAAATATGCCAATCTGGTTATAGTTGAGTTGAGCTTTGTGTTATTAGTTTTCTAAAATAAGTAGATCATAACTTTATATTTACAAAGGTAGATGGTATTTCTTCCACTAATATTTGGATAAAAGGTTTAGAAAAGTTTAGAAACTTACAGACTGGTTACCTCAGAAGAAATTAATTAAAATGCTTAAGCTAGCATTTTCGCCCCAAGAAGGTAAATTTATTTGCTGTTGGAACTTGTATCGAAAACAGGCCAAAACAAGAGAACACACAATTAGATTTTCAATTTTCTAACTAATATTTTGCAAACATAGTGATACAGATACATCAGTTACTAAATAATGAAAGTGAATGAAATAAATACCTCATCATAATTTTAACATTATCATCTTTTACTTATTTTATGTAATAAGGATGAATAAAAATAACAGCTGCCATTGTGTCTAATATATTTTCCTATCTTCAAAAAAACAATACCCAAACAACCCCTGCCCTCACATTGTCCACCAATGTATGTCTTTGGTGTTTATAGTTAAAACAATCCAGAAATATAGAAAGAAACCTTGGAAATTCAATAGTCTCTGTTCAGTTCAGTTTATTCAGCTACATGTGGATACAGTGCAGGCTTCGCAATACAAATGAACTCCTCTCTGCATGCATGACTTACGCATCTGTACCTCATCACTCATATAACAGTTTTTGGAAACTCTGAACCTCTGCAATATGCAGCACTCCAACTCTCAGTTTCTGTGATTCATTGTTGCTTATGCTCTTGCTCTTCTGTGTTTATTTTCCATACGGCTGTGCTGTTAGTCAGTTTATTATTATATTGTGCAATGCAGTGATTTTTCAAAATTCTGAATACCAGGTAGTCCTACTAATTTGTAACAACAATCTTCACACTTGATCCCTCAAATGGAGCACATGATGTTTGGTCTCAGAACTTATTTTCCAAATTCAGAAACAATGGAGCACAAATGGCTTCTCTTCCCATTGGTTCTTTGTTCTTGGCAGTACTGCTGATTTCAAAATAACAGCATGTGTGGTATCTTATTGTTAATCAATAAGTAAAACCTGTAGAAGGAAGAACTCACTTCATAATTGGACATTGTAACCAAAAAATGGTAGTAAATGCATAAATTCTCAATAATGTATAGCACTGCTGAGTTGTTTTGAACAAGAACCTAGAGATACTAAAACAATATGGAAAATTTGGAACACCCTTGATTCCGGGATCTTGCTGTATGTATTCTTGACTGGTCCCAATCCCCATTCCATATCCACTGACTTCTCTATCTCTGCTCCAGCCTGTGCTTCTGGCTCCAGTCTTATTATTTGGACATTGGGATTAAGTTTTTGATGACGAGTGACATTTCCTGTATAATATCACCAAAGACCTTGAGAAATTATCTCAAAAAAAAAAAAAAAAAAAAAAAAAGGAAACTTAACAAAAAACAGACTTCACTTAGAAAATGCTCTTTTCAGCTCCTGAATAGCTCAAGACTGTAAGATAATACTTTGCAGGAAAAGGCAACCCCAATTCACAACTTAGTTTCTGAATGATGGCTGCAATTAAACCCTGATTTCCTAAAAGCACATTAATCTAAATTCGAGCATTTATGCCAAAAGAGATCATGAAAATACATTACAAAGGATCTTGCTTTTTAATAAAGCAAATACATTTACAACAACGTGCAAATGCTCCTTTCTGGGTCATTTTTTGCTGGATTGGACCATTGAGTAGAGGGGACATTTTTGGTTGCCTCTGTAGTATCCATTTAACCTCTCAGTGTATAGTGGTCATACATTTTGGGGATTACTAATCCCATTCCTACCTCCCGGTGTGGCCCTAAATTGGTTTAAACCAGTCTCTATATGTAATCTCAGGGGTGAGCTCGTGATCCATTTGTCCAGAGTGAACTTAGAATCTTATTTTGACAATCAGGAGCAGCTTTCACCCTAACTGGATGGTGTGGTGGGTAGCCAGCGTGAGGGAATCCAGCTTTAGGTTTAGGTCAACATGTGGAAGGCAGAGCTGAGAACCGTAACAGGAAGCCTAATCCAACTGTGCCTAAACCAAATATGATTCTGGACTCAGGTGAGCCAACAAATCCTTTTTGTTTAAGCAACTAGATTTAAAAAATATATATTTATTTGTTCTGGGGAGAGCATAAGCTGGGGGAAGGTAAAAAGAGGGGGACAGATGATCCAAAGCAAGCTCTGTGCTGACAGGCTGACAGCAGCGAGCCCGATGTGGGGCTTAAACTCACGAACTCATGAACTGTGAGATCATGATCTGAGCTGAAGTCAGACATGCTCAACCAAGCCACCCAGGTGCCTCAGCAATTGGATATTTTTATGTGTATATGTGTATTACTTCCAGTCAAGGCATCATTACTGAAATGTGGAGATTTCTCAAAATGAGTCCAATGAAGTTAGGACTGAAATAATTTCTTTTCCTAGTAATTATTATAGGCATTTTTCATAACACGAAGGTGTCTTGTTTAGGTCATGAATGTCAGATTAAATGTGGATTAACTGTATTTAAATCTTAGAATGAAAGCTCCTAGTATGTTTTCATGGTGACTCCAATGACTCCTTATTCTTTCATGTCAAAAACTTAACCATTCAGCCCTGTCATTGTTCCTAAAGGTATTGCTGAAGACTGTGGCAGTAGATTGTTTTGGCTGCTTGTTGAGTGCAGTCATTTTTTCTTAAAGGGTATAAAAATGGAGGTCAGTTTGAGCCATCTGAAATTGGGGATACCTGCTTTTATATAGAGTTACAAAATAATGGGTACCTGGCTGGTTTAGCAGGATCTCGGGGTCATCAGTTCAAGCCCCACATTGGGCATAAAGATTACTTAAAAAAAAAAAAAATTAAAGGGTTACAAAATGAAACCAAAATGCTAACATATCACATCAACCATTGGAGAGTGTATTTGGATACTAGTATTAATGGGCTTCTTCATCTTACCATAGACTACCTCATTGCTAAACCCAATGGAAAACTTTTACGCTTTGTTTTCCTTGACCTTTTTGGCAGTGTGTCAGGTCATGAGTAAATTACTTAAAAGTTTTCTGCTCCTGTGTTCTCGTTTTCCTCTGCCGATTTTCATATTTGATGTTTCCATGATTTGTCTTCTTTTCACCATCTTCCACAAGTCATTTCATTTGCTCTCAGCCAGCCCTCACCCCCAGATCTCTCAACCGTGCTCTTAGAAACATCAATCTAGTACATTTCTGCTGTTTAAAACCTGTAAGATCCCACTGCTATTGGGATAAAGTCCCAAATGCCTCTGCAGGATCTATACTCATCTGTTAAAGTCATCTCTTGCTACTTCTTACATCCAACTGGACACTCTCAGGTCTGATGGAATTTCAGTTCTTGAAGGTACTAGGTTCTTGCTCTCTGCCTCTTGCCTTCTACACATTGCTATACTCTCTGCTTATAAACTTGCCTCCTCATTTTGCTTTTCTGTCTAGTCCTCCTGTCTTTTAAATTTCATTTTTATGTCAGGTCACTTCCTCCAGGAAGCTCACTCTGGGAACTCCTCTCTGGTTTAAGTGTTCCTCCTGAGTTTCCCAGCACACTATTTCTCCTTTCCTAATACACACAGGTTCTTGTTAACTTAGCTTTAGCCTCCATGGTAAGTTCTGTGAAGACAGTGGCCTTGTCTATCTGGTTTAGAATATCTGCAGAGTAAAATTAGGCCTGTTCAGTAAAGGTACTTGGTAAATATTTGAATACCTAGAAAACCTATGTTAGGCTCTGTCTTAAGTTATTTATTGTTCAGGAAAATAATTTCTGGTGTGACTTGGTTAACATTTCATAAGAACAAAAAAAATCAAATTATATTTTTACTAATGGACTACCAAAAGAAGGTATAGGCAAATTGAAAAGTGGCTCTGATAATCAGTATGGCAGGTAAAGTGCTGAAATTCTTTGACTTAGATAGGCAAGACTCTTTAAAAAATAGGTTCCAATAAATATTTCTTTCCCTTATATTTAAGAACATTAAAGGATACTAGAAAAATAATGAAAGAACAATTTCATTTTAAAGAGCTTTATTACAGGATGTTAATATTCAGGACACTTCAGAGCACCTTATACTTCTAATTAGATTTTTGGTAACTGGTTTTAAAGTGTTACTTGAGTATTTTTCTCATATTGGCTTTCAGTCAAAAAGCCTACTTAGTGACTGTTTAAGAGATGTTAATTTGATTAAACAGTTTATCTTTAATAACCTGAGACATCAATCCATGGATAGCTTCTATGGTAGTTTTACAGCTGCAAAGAAAAAAACACATCACATAATGTCACAAGAGCTGAAAACTTTCGAAAATGCAAGTACCCCCCATTTCTATCCTTGTACCCCCAATAATGATTTTCATTTCTATTCATACTCCACAAATCACAACAATTTACAGTTTACTCTTCTGATTTTTAGCCTTCTGCATATCTTTTAACCATTTCATTACAGTTGACCTTTGAACAATGTGGGGAGTAAGGGTACCAACTCCTCGGCACAGCTGAAAATTCACATGTAACTTTTGACTCCCCCAAAACTAAACTACTAATACTCTACTGTTGATAGGAAGCCTTACTGATAAACAGATGATTAACACATATTTTGTATGTTGCCTGTATTATATACTATATTCTTATAACAAAGTAAGCTAGGGAAAATAAAGTGTTAAGAAAACCTACAGTCACACTACTATACTGTATTTATAGAAAAAAAAAACCATGAATAAGTGGACCCATGTTGTTCAAGAGTCAACTATACTTACTAGAACCTTCACAAGAGAATAACAGTGTAAAATATGATCTACAGTAAAACCGTGGTTTGCAAGCATAATTTGTTCCAGAAACATGCCTGTAATCCAAAGCCCTCATATATCAAAGCGAATTTCAGGAACCATTGACTCAGTTGTGATCATGCGCTGTTTGGCATCACATACTACTCGTATTGCAAGACACTGCTTGCTTATCAAGTTAAAATTTATTAGAAATATTTGGTTGTTTTGCAGAATACTTGCAAAAACAAGTTACTTGCAATCCAAAGTTTTACTGTAATTCATAAGTTAATTTTATTACTTATCAGGAGTTTTGGGGAAAGTCCTGTTTTGGAAGGTGACTGAAATTATATATGTCATAATTAAAGACTGATTCTAATATTACATTAAAATCTGTTATTCCTTATTATTTATTATTTAGAATAAAAAAGATTTTAAAGAATCCTATACTTTTTTTTTCTGAAATAATCACCAAAGGTCAAAGTTACAGTGGGTAAACGACTTAGATTTTAGAATTGATAAAAAATTAAAAGCAAAAAAAAAAAAAAAAAAAAAAAATACAACCCAAACAAAACAAAACAAAAAACCCACCAATATTCGGAAGAGATATGATTCTTATAAAGTTACCCAAAACAGGAAAATTCTCTACTTTTGTACTACTATTTGTTTCCTTCCTACTTTTCTTCTTACATAATTGGAGACATTCCCATTGTGAAATTTTTGCTTCATAAGAAACTGAGATATAAATGTAGATAAAATTACAAATCACAGACAACATCTAGATTAGCAAAAACATACACTCAGTGCAGGTACCAAAAATGAGACCTAATATCAAAGAAAAATGTAATTTTTATCCAGGCCACCAGCCCTATGTCTTCTAAAAACTCATGGAAAAGAAAGGAATGAGATGATTTTAACCCAAGATGGCTCCCTCCTAACACACTTGGCTTTCCCTTCTCCTTCCTATTGACCAGTCCAGTTTTTCTGCATACCAAAGTGTCAGTTTATAGAGATGTCAACATAGTTTTCCCTTCCTCTCTGCTTCTAATTATCACATTAAAAGTCAAACCTTCGTGAAAGTAAATGTTATTTAGATTTCTTCCCAGTCCTCTATGTATCTGAAGGGCCACCTGATTATTTTGTAAGTTATCAGAGAACACATTCTAGGTTTGTTCCTAACAAATTTTTGGGAGTGAGATTTGGGATACTAAATTACTGTATTAAGGATAATTTCAGAAGAATCACTTAAGAGAGATGCAATAATTTCTGTGATATTTAGGGGTTTGAAACTTCATAAAAATGTGAAATTTGATCAATTTAAGAAATCTCAACATAAACCCTTAACAGATGAGTAAGATAGAATAGATTGGGATGTCCCTTTGCAAAAATTTTTTCTTTTAAAGATGCAGTGATGGATTGGTTTTCTTTGTTATACTTTCTAGCTAAATCTAAAAAAGGTGACTGGGAGTTTTTCATTACATTACCTAGATCTTTAAGCCTTTAATGTTTTAACTTGAATTTTCTAGGTTCAAATGTGCATTTGACAACTCCTGAAAGTCTCAAGAAATTAATACTCAGGTACAATTCTAAGTTGTAAATAAGTTGAAAAGGAATTTGAATCCTACTATATGTAATGTGCAAATTTTGAAACAAAAAGAGGGGCAGGAATAGATTTGCTCTTACCTGTCTCTTGTAGCTTTGGCAAGTTTGTCTTCTGACTTTCTGTCATGTGTTTCTAAACCCAACATGAAACTCCCTCGTCCCAGCTGGGCTTCTGACTGTTCTAATTTTTCAGACAAATCAAAGACCTGACCAGTGGTATAGTCTGCATTCTGTAGGGAAAATGGTATTGTGTCAGTGTGTGTGTATATATACATACATATATATACATACACACATATATATATATATATATATATATATGAATTTTTTTCTATTTAGAACATTTCATTTACAAAGAATTCTACCATGAAGTATAAGTAGATAGTGAAGAAATCAAATTTATTTGTAAAAAACTGACTCCAAAGTTCAAACAGTTCAAGTTTAGAGTTTTCCCCCTTTTATAATTTAAAGATTAAATTTGGAATTCTTTTTGACTCCTTAAATCTATTATTTGTTATTATGAGAGGCTTTAAAGTACACAGGTCTGAGTCTCAGGTCTGGCCTTGCTGCAGATTAGTCGGAGGCTTTGGGAAAACTCCTTTACTTTTCTGGACTTTCATTTTCTGAAAATGGAGGAGGACAGCAGTAATTTCTACATTAAGGCTATTTATGAAGATTACATTAAGTGATGTATCTAAAGTAACATATAAAGATCTTAGGACTGTCCATGGCACCTGGTAAAGGCTTAATAATTGTTAGCTAATTTTATTTGTTCTCATTGAACTTTCAGAATTAGTACTTAACAGTTTTTAAAAAATTTGTTTTAGCTTTTGTGATTATAAAATTAATAGTTATTGCAGAAAATTTGGAAAATGCCGAACAATATAAAGAGAAAAGGAAATACCTATAATCCCTCCACCTAGCTATAACTAGTTATATTTTAGAATACTGCTGTATGCTTGCTTAAACACTTACATTTGGTAAGTGCTACATGCACTGTTTTGTCTGTTAATATTTTATACTTTTTAAAAAGAAAAATTTTAACAGTTACATATGTAACTTAAGCATTAAACACTTAAGCATTTTTATGGGATATCTAAAATACAAAACAAATTTTCACAAAGATGAGTTATTAAGTACATATTTCATTTATCTTCAATAGAAGAGAATGAAGATTAATAAAAAATTTGGCAACAATTAATGTTACTCTATTTACTCAGACTGTAAGACATGTACATGAAATACAGTTCATCCACAAACATGAAGTTATTTGCCGTCATCAGTCACTACACAGCGCCTTTTACAAGGCTACCAGTTCTTCCAATGAGTTTATAGGCTGATAATATTTTTTAACGATGCAATTATATTCACTTTGTCTAGATCTAAATGGTTTAGGACATCAATACATTCTCTGCCCCCAAAGATTTGAAAACTAAGGTTTGCAGACCACTGCACATTTGGAATATTTATCTCAAGCCTTAAAAATGTAGGATGGCAGCAACAGTTATACTGTTAAAATGACATAAAATGACATTATATTTCAAACACATGGAATGAGTATAGGGAAGTAATTACTTAAGTCAGAAAATTACTTTCTTCTGTAGTTTTTAGGTTATATGCTTTAGCTGGGGAAAGAGAGGAGTTGAACATATATTTTGTTTTAAATGCTGCAATTTACCATATATAAAACCACAAGAGGAAATATAATTTAATCTGTACTTGATTATTAATATCCTAATACATGCAATGCTAGAATACAGGGATAGCCATTAGCTGAGTATGTAGAGCTGTTTGCCTTTACACAAAGATTTAGATTGCTCTGGTCTTAGTGTTTACTCCCCCTGCTATCATGTGTCACTTCTGGCTGTTATTAGGAAACTTGCCTATAAGGAAATAACTCCATATAAAGCATTTAGCAGTGTCTGGCACAAAGGAAGCACTTAATGAAAGCATGCTATAATGATCACTCTCCTTCCTTCTAATTTGCTACTTCTGATGGCTGAGGGTAAGAAATAAGAACAGGGGCGCGTGGGTGGCTCAGTCAGTTAAGTGTCCAACTCTTGGCTTTGGCGTAGGTTATGATCGCATGGTTAGTAGGATCGAGCCCCATGTTGGGCTCAGTGGTGACAGTGTGGAGCCTATTTGGGATTCTCTCTTTCTCTCTGCCCCTCCTCTGCTTGCACTTTCTCTCAAAATAAATAAACTTAAAAAAAAAAAAAAAAGAACAGAAGGCTTGTCAGAACTGTATTTAAAATCATAGACACTTCTCCAAAGAAGACATCCAGGTGGCCAACTGACACATGAAAAAATGCTCAACATCACTCATCATCAGGGAAATACAAATCAAAACCACAATGAGATACTACCTCACACCTGTCAGAATAGCTAACATTAGCAACTCAGGCAACAACAGATGTTGGCAAGGATTTGGAGAAAGAGGAACCCTTTTTGCACTACTGGTGGGAATGCAAACTGGTGGTGCAGCCACTGTGGAAAACAGTATGGTGGTTCCTCAAAAAATTAAAAATAGAACTACCATACGACCCTGTAATTGCATTACTAGGTATTTATCCAGAGGATACAGGAATGCTGATTCGATGGGGCACATGAACTCCAATGTTTATAGCAGCACTATCAACAATAGCCAAAGGATGGAATGAGTCCAAATGTCCATCGATGGATGAATGGATAGAGAAGATGTGGTATATACATACAATGGAGTATTATGCGGCAATCAAAAAGAATGAAATCTTGCCACTTGCAACTACGTGGATGGAACTGGAGGGTATTATGCTAAGTGAAATTAGTCAGAGAAAGATAGATATCATGTAACTTCACTCATATGAGGATTTTAAGAGACAAAACAGATGAACATCAGGAAAGCGAAACAAAGATAATATAAAAACAGGGAGGGGGACAAAACATAGGAGACTTTTAAATATGCAGAACAAACAGAGGGTTATGGAGGGGTTGTAGGAGGGGGGAATGGGCTAAATGGGTAAGGGGCATTAAGGAATCTACTCCTGAAATCATTGTTGCACTACATGCTAATTTGGATGTAAATTAAAAAAAAAAAATTAAAAAAAATCATAGAAAATATGCTCAAGTGAGGCCTTTTCCTGTTAACAAACAAATGTTAACAAACAAAAAATAACAGTAACCTATTGAGGCTTTATTATATGCCAGGCACTTTGCTAACTACTTATTTACATAAAGAATTTCATTTAGGGGCGCCTGCCTGGCTCAGTCGGAAGAGCATACTGACTCTTGATCTTGGGGTCGGGAGTTCCAGTCCCATGTTAGGTGTAGAGATTACTTAAATATATAAAACTTAAAAAAAAAAAAAAAAAGAATTTCATTTAATTCTCAGGGTACTTCCTGATGTAGGTACTATTATCCCTGAACCCAAGAGAAGGTTCAGGCTCATTAAACGGCTTTCTGAAGGTCACATAGCTGGTGAAGTGCCAGAATTTTCTTTTTTCTTTGAACTGAGTTTATTTCATACCAAATTTTGTGGTTTAACCATTATGCTATACTGCACAATATGAGGTGGCCTACTTAAAAGAAAGAAAAAGAAAAAGGAAAGCAACTGTTCCTGACCAAGCTGTAAAATACCTTTCTAAGTATGTTAGGTTTTAATGATAATTGGAAAAGATTCAGTGACTTACTTTATTTTTTGCTGCCCAGCATCTGCTATTTTAAGTTAATGGTATTCTGATTTTCTTCTGGGGATAACCCTTCCTAATTCTTAGTCCATGTGCTCCTGAAAGAGTTTTTTCTACCCCAGCCTAACAGTGAAGTATATAACTTGGCGCAGCCACTCTTGGTGTTCATTTCCTTGGCCCGGAACAGGTTTAGGGATGGGAATGTGACCTAAACAAGGCTCAGACACAATGAGGTTTGGCCTGGGGTTATGCATGAGTGTGTGTATCTAGATGTTCTCTTTTGAAGGGGAAACTGAGGGGCTGGGAGGTCCCAGGTTAATGCTGACATCTTATTTTCAGCCTGAAACTGAAGCTAACTGATATGAAATCAAACCTGACACAGAAAGACCAAGACTTAATAATAATATATGAATGCAAACTTGCTGTGCCTGAAGTAAGGCCTACTCCTGGACTTTGCATCTTACAAGATTCACTTTTTTGTTTAGCCCAGTTTGGTTGGGTCTCCTGTCACTTGTAACTGGAGTCCCAACTGAGACACCTGACAGAACAAAAAACAGTATTTGTATTTTTCTCTCTGGAAGTCTCTTTAAGGCAGGGGCAGATTTCACTTGCAACTGACTGCTTATATTTGTCATTTGGACTTAGTCTCAGTAGTATATGACAAAGACCTTGGCTTGGCCTAGTATCCCAATCTAGGTCTGGTCATACAGAATCTGGTATCAGCCCTGATATCTTGGCCAAGTCAGGTATAGCCTTTCTACGAAAAAGGGTTCCAGATATTAAACCACTTATATAGCTTAGATAAAATTCAAATGCATCCCTTGGAAATATAGTACTTACAGTAAGCAAGCTAGAGGAACTCAGGGTATTCACCCAGTATTTATTCCACAAAAGCTCAAGCAATTTGCGATCCAATGAGGATTTGAAATATGAGACTTCTAAGGCATAATACCTACAAAACAAAAGCACAAATTTAATAAGTAAAAACAAAAACCAAAACAATTCAACCATATATAAAAGTTATGGCCAAATTTAAAGAATTACATTTTATATCTAAATAGTTATGTTTTAGTTTTTAGTTCAATAGAACAATCAGTAGCCACAGGTTCCTTATGCTTCTTTTAAATCTTCTGTTAACTAAACTTTCTTGTGTTATATTTCTTCCCATTGTAGAGCCCAGAAAGTCCCCCAAGCTAATCAACAACCAATCAGAACTTCTGAATGACATATGTTTATCTATGTTATTGAATGTTATCTATGTCTGAATGACATATGTTTATCTATGTTATTGAATTCATAAATTCTATCCAATAGCACATAAACTTAAAGAATTGCCTCTCTAGGGTCAACGATAATTTTTGATAGGTTTTTAAATATACTGAAAATGACATGTGGATTTCCCATTTCTCCCTTTCTAATCTCCTAGTTAGGACCTACTACTTTTTGGGAAAGCAAATTTTAAAGCAGAGTCCTTAGAGTACCTTAAATTCTGCTTCCGAAAGTGCCTAACTTATAATCAGGGAGAGCAAGAAATATGAAAAATTTGGTTGAATATATGAAAAAACATATTTTTTAAAGTAATAAATAGGTTCTGTATATTAGTAAATACAAAGAAACATAGGGACTTCTTTACCTTCAGGAGCCTATTACTGTTTATAGGGGAGATGTGGTATGGATACACAAAAAATTAAGTATGTGTGCTGAATAACAGGAAGTGATGCTATAGTGCATATATAAAATTAATCACCTACTAATTAAATATAATTAAATGAGTACTCTTAGTGTAGACAGAACTGCCAGAGAAGCCCCAGGAAGAAGGCAGGACTCAGAGTAACCCTTTCATGAGTCTATGGTGTGGATATGTTAACAGCAAGGAGGGCATTAGGTAGCATCCACTTACAAACAGGAAAGCCACAAAAGGAACGGTAAGTAAATCACTTTGTCTGGACAGTTAAGCCATAGCAGAATAATGTCCAGTTGGTGGAACACATTACATAAAACATTAAGAATTTTAAACTTTATAGGTGGGGGGATGGGTTAAATAGGTGATGGGGATTAAGGATTGCACTTGTGATGAGCACTAGGTATTATATGTAAGTGCTGAATCACTAAATTATATATCTGAAACTAATATAACATTGTATGTTAACTAAGTGGAGTTTAAAAATAAAAACTTAAAAAAAAAAAAAAAGAAATTTAAACTTTATCTTCTAGATAGTGGGGACTCCTGGAAGGTGATGGATATGGCCAAAGAGGTGTTTTACAACAATGATATAGCCAAAGAGGTGTTTTAAGAAAGCTGGCTGTGGTAGGATGTCTTACAGAGAAACTGTAGGCAGGAAGACCACAAAAGATACTATTGCAGTGCAGCAGATGTGAAGAGAGAAAGGCTCAGGCTCAAGTTAGTTGTGCAGTTAAGTGAGGGCCTTTTCAACATTAAGATACCTGTGCAGATCTGAAGAAGGACAGGACATAGCTAGTGAAATGTGGAAGTGGAACAGTGTATTTTTTGAGCACCTGTTATTTCCTGTGTACTTTACATATATTCTCATTTAGTCTTCCCTATAACCATACAAAGAATGCATTTATTATTCCCAGTTTATAGACAAACATTTACAGAGAAAGCCTTAAAGCTAGTAAGTGGCAGAGAAAGGAAGAGAAAGGATATGGAAAGTTGTATCTATTATCAAAAGCCTCAGTTTTATTTTTACATCCAGACTGTAGACACTTGAGAGTATTTAAGAAGTGAAGTGCTAGGTGGAAAGGTCAGCTTTAGAAAGGAGGGGTTGTATTGCTGATACTTGAGGAAAAAAGAGATGAGAGGATGAACATGGCAACAGATATTCCAATTTATAAAGGATGGAAAATAAGGGAACTCAAACTTGAAGTTTTAGAATAGGCTTTATGGTTTAAAACTTATGGATCACCTTAATGTAATTACTGTTTTAATTCCATAGGCTGATGCAATGAAAATTTTTGTTTAATATGTAGTGATTAGCTGCAAATCTCAGTAGCAGAGTTGAAAACAAGAACATTCAAAATTACTTGTGGAGCTAAATCCTCATCTTCTGTACAGGAAGTCAATAATAGATACTGCCTAGAACTGAAAATCGAGAAGTAGCACTATCAGCATGTTGTTTGAAGAGATGGGGTAAATACTTACAGGAATATCTATAATAATAGCTTAAGTGACTGTCTCTGGGGGATGGGAAAGGGAATGGTACAAAATTGTTTTTCGTAGTAAGTTTCACGGAACCATTTTACTCTTTAAGCCATGTTCCTGTATAAATACTGACAACATACAAGCTTATTTAAAAACACTTTGTGTCTTGGGGCGCCTGGGTGGCGCAGTCGGTTAAGAGTCCGACTTCAGCCAGGTCACGATCTCGCAGTCCGGGAGTTCGAGCCCCGCATCGGGCTCTGGGCTGATGGCTCAGAGCCTGGAGCCTGTTTCCGATTCTGTGTCTCCCTCTCTCTCTGCCCCTCCCCCGTTCATGCTCTGTCTCTCTCTGTCCCAAAAATAAATAAACGTTGAAAAAAAAAATTAAAAAAATAAAAACACTTTGTGTCCTATTTTCACTAAAATTCTTTAAAGTTGAAAATATTTATTATCTACATTATATTCTATGTTTAAAACAGACTTTGGATGTGCAATATGATGTGGGATTTAAAATAGGAAAGAAAAAAGATCAATATAAATTGCAAATAATACCTCATCACCAAATAATTTAGGAAATGGATCTGTAAGCAGCCTGCTCCAAACCCCTGCTCTTTCAACTTGGGACAAGTAAGCCACTCATTTGCCCTATGAAAAAGTTTACTCTCTTATTTAGGAACTGATCCTAAGAGAACATCTTTGAATACCTTAGCAATTCCAGGCTCAAAATTCTAGGCTCTAGCAATGAAGATAGCTAGAAAGTGGCTATTCTTCTCTGATGGACTCTTATTTCAGTAAAACAGGAAATGCAGGTTTGTTTAGATACAGAAAGCATAGACTGCTTCAGTCTTTGTTTCAAAAGCTGCAGTTGGTGAAAACAGCAGTGTAGGTATTAAAGGTGTAAGCTTTTTATACCACTGTAACTCAATATAAATGAAAAAAAAATTGTTACTCTGAAAATGAAAGTATCACAGCAAAGGTGTTTCCATGCTTAGGAGCAATTCTCTCAAACAGGAATGGTTTAAATTTTTTTCAGTAGGGCAAATTATGTGATTTAATCCCATGCCTCTAACTGAAAAATAAAAAAGAATATATTTTTTTATAAGTATGTCAAAGATGACAGACATATTTAAAAACTCAATTTTAGAAATTCTAGAATTTTCTAAGAATTTCTGAACAGAAAAATAAGAGTAGTAGTACATGGGTAGTCATGGGTATTCCTGGAAGTTAAGATAGGAGGTATGGAGAAAATGGGATACTAAATAATCATTTAAGTAACATTTTTTGGGAGGTGGGGGATGCCTACCCTTCTGTGTGCCATGCCCTGTTTAAAATGTTAGGATACAGCAGTGAATTAATTCTAGTGTCATGAAATTTACATTCTAATGGGGTCAACAAGGAAGCAAAAACTTATCAGATGGTCGTCAGTGCTAAGAAGAAATATAAAGCTGGGAAACTGAAACACAGAATGACAGGAAGGTGTTATATTAGACAAGAGGACTAGTGAGCATTCTCTCTGTTAAGGTGACCCGTAAACAGATATTCCATGATTGAAGTAGTTAGTGAGCCATGTGGAAATAAGGAACAATTTTCCTGGTAGTGGGAACAGCAAGTGCAGAGGCCCTGAGGCAGATATCTGCCTGGTGCTCTGACAACCTTAAGGAAGCCACTATGGCTGGACTGGAAAAGCAAGGGTTTTGTGATAGGAGATGAGCTCAGAGAGGTAGTAGGGGTCAGATCACATAGGACTGTGTAGTCCATGGTAGGACTATAGATCTTATTCTTGGTGATACAGGAAATCATTCTGGAGAAGGAGGAATGTGATCTGACTTACATTTTAACAGATTCAGTTTTGACAAAAGATCTTTAAAGGGGTGAAGGGCAGAAGCTGGAAGACTAGTTAGAAGGCTAGTAGTGCTCTGGTTCAGGATCCAGATGGTGTTGGCTTGGGTCAATATTAGGTAGCAAGATATATTTAGAAGATAGAGAACACTGTTTTCATTGCTTTAACACTTCTAAAAACTTAGATATAGGGGCGCCTGGGAGGCTCAGATGGTTGAGCGTCTGACTCTTGATTTTGGCTCAGGTCATGATCTCATGATTCAAGAGTTTGAGCCCTGTATTAGGCTCTGTGCTGGGAGTGTAGGATTCTCTCTCTCTGCCCCTCCCCTGCTCACTCACTCTTTCTCTCTCTCAAAATAAATAAATTAACATTTATTGAGATGTAATTCATATACTGTAAGATTGACTATCTTAAAGAATATATATTATTCATTGGTTTTAGTATGGCTTCTTTAAATTTTGGAGTGAAATGTTTAGGAAGAATTTTTGCTAAATGGAACTTGGGTACTTTGAGGGCTTGTAGACATGCTAGTGTCAGGCTGTCCCTGAATACAACTTCTCTCAATTGTCAATTTCATTAATGAGCCAACTATCTTGTACACTGATATGTTTATGGTTGTGTGAAAGGCAAATAACATGTTAGGTTAAAACAATTATTAATAAAAATTTTAAACATTATCCTAAATTTTATATTCTTACTGCAGTTTCAAAAGGTATTATGAAATACATTTCATCTGAACCTTTATTCTCATCTGTAAAATTAGGGGCTTAGACTGGATGATCTCTATGGTTTCCTATGATGACTTTGGCATCAGATACATTTTAAAATTACTTACTGTTTGCAGTGTACACCAAAGTCTTCTATTTTATTAAGTGGGATAGTCTGGTACTCAGAAGGTCCTTCATCAGGGGGTTTATAGCCCTCAACAAAAATGAAGAAAAATAGAAGGTTTAAAAAAAACATAGAAACATATTTCCTATGAAGCTTTCCATTTATGGAAACATTAATTTTGGGAAGCCACATATTGAACTTAAACATTCCAGTTTAAAAAAAAAAAGTATATTGCTTTTACTCTCCCTCAACCCCATTTGGTGGCTGATGGCTGGATTTTCATTTTTCTTGTCCTTAGGTGATATACACATATGCTAATATCTATTTCAGATTGCAGAGAAGGAAACTGATGTTTTTAGCTTGTTTGTCTAGTTCCTGTCAGAATGCCATGGGCATACAGAGACTTATTAACAAATGAAGACTACTTTTTAGTAAAGTTAATAATATATAAGCACATGACAGTGCAGAGCCTGCTTGGGAGGCTCCCCTCCCCCCCCCTTTCTTCTCCCACTTGCCCGTGTGTGCAGTCTTTCTCAAAATAAATAAACATTAAAAAACAAAAAATACATAGCATAAATATGTTGTCTTTTGCTAAGGACAATTTGTGGTAGTTAGACTGCTATTTTGTAAATATTTTTAAATTGTTTTAGGTCAAAACAAGATATTAACCATAATACGACTTTAAAAATAAGTCATTTAAAAATTACAAGGAGTTAAAATTTTAAAAATTACCTTTGGGTATGTCCTAAAGGCTCCAAGATTCACCTTCCCTGCAGATATTGTTCTTGTTGGGTCAATCTACAAGAAAGATATATTTAATATATATGTAAATACTTCATTTGTTTAAATGTTATAAAGTTAGAAATACATATGTATATATAATACTACATGCATGCACACACACACTGATTAAAATAAACCAAATAATAGAAAAAATAAGGAAAAAAATAACCAAACATGATAAAAAAGTTCAATAAAGTGGGTAAGTATAGAAATCTCATAGTGAATTTAGAATTTAGATCTAGTTATTATACTATTTAAGAATGTTATTTGAAGATTTGTTTAGCCCTTTTTCAAGTTTCCTTTTACTAGATGAACAATTTCAATCTTTCTTATGGATTGCATCTAAAACACTGAGCATAGCAAGAGCTGCTCTAGCAATTCCTGACTTACTCAATTCAGTCAACATTACTGAATGCCTATTATGTGCAGGGAACTGAGACATAGGTGCTGTGATCACCCTCATCCTATAGAATAGGACAAGAGATGCAGAGTAACTTGTTCAAAGTCCCAGCTTATAAGAGGTGAAATTCAGATTCAATCCTAGGCATACTGACACCAGATCATTGCTCTTTACTATAGTTGTTCTCAGTATACTTGCTTTAATAAATCTTTGTGAAGAACTTAATTAAGACTGGTTGCAAAAATACTTACTACTACTGCTACGAATGGTTCCTGGAACTGCTGATTGAGCATCTGAGTACTAACGTCTATCCCAGAAAGCCAGCAGCCATAGCCAGGATGGCTATGATACCAGCCAATTGCATTTTCAAGGCGGCCAACCTAACAAAGAAGAGGGCAAAGAAGACTGAGGTTTCTGTTTAATCTTAGAAACACCTGTAATTTGTCTGTTTACATAGCATTATGATAAAGTAATAGCATGCAGAATAGTTCATAGCATATGCTGCTTTCAGGTTAAAAAAATTTTTTTGGCATGTATAATACCTGAAACATAATACCTGAAGCATAAAATTAACAAGAAGTACAGTAAGGTTATTTAGTCTCCCTCCCACCTTGTTTCCCTCAACTATCCTGTTCCTCAGCCCAGATGTTACCACTATAACCAGTTGCTTACATACTTATCTTGCAGATATATTCTTTGCATAAATGTAGATTAATACAAAAACAACAGTATACCACATACAGTGTTCTATACTTTGTTTTTTCACTCAAAATATTGTGGGGTTTGTTCCACGTAAATAAAATATATAGATAACCACTTTTTAATTTTTATTTTTCTTAAAGGCTGGCTTGCAGTTCATTGTATGGATATACCATAATCTATTTAATCAGTTTTATATTCAGGAACATTTAGGTTGTTTCCAAAATTCTGGATTTAAACATACATCTGATACTGAGTGTGAGAATTAAAAAAATTTTTTAATGGAGATATAATTGACATATAACATTGTATTAGTTCAGGTGTACACCATAATGATTCAATATATGTATATACTGCAAAATGATCACTACAAGAAATGTAGTTAACATTCATCACCATACATTAGGTACAACTTTTTTTCCTTATGTTGCAAACTTTTAAGATCTACTCTTGAGTATAAGGATTTAATTAAAAAAAAATCCATGCTAACCTCGTATACATCTTCCATAGAAATTGTTGAAAATAACTTAAATATAAACTTTAATGTAAAGAGGATAGTTTTAAGTTTAGAAACTCAAGAGTCGCCATGAGACTCTTATTAGAGTTACTAAACTTAAAGAAACAACGTTTTTACCTGTTTGGCGTTTTCTATATATGCAGCCATGTACTCATATGCAGCAGCCTGAGCATTTACTCGGGTTTCAGTGCCCTCTACAGGCAAAGCAAAACTGTCCATAATGATCATGGTTTCACCATCCACCTTTCCCAGCATTAAGCCCATCACTTCTAAGTTGCCTCCTGATCTGGCATGCATCACCATTTTCAATAGAGCCAATGCTGAGATTTTGCAGTACTTAAAGTAATGGTGACTATAAAACAAAAGCACAGTATAATTAACTTTCTTTTATAAAGCACAATTTCAAAGACAGTTTTTGTGAAGATAACAAATAAGTATTGAAGGAATTTACAGTGATGGGAGGGGGAGAAAGATTGTAGAATATGGGAAAGAAAAAGGAAGCAGAAGTTGCTGCAGGGGGCTGGAAATGATAAACATGTCAGAGTCCTGCAAAGTATTTCCTTTTAGGGGAATGGAAAAGTATGAAAAGCTTTTTAAATATGCTTATTCAAGTAGAAAGGAATTATATGACCAGTTCAGTAGGCTTTTTCTCCATTAATTTTGGAATCACCAAATCTCTGATTCTGACTTTAGTTGAATGGCTGTGCCTAAAGATTCTCAGGTCTAACTTTCTGGCCTTATGGTTAAGAATGTGGACTCTGACATCCATCTGCCTAGGTTTGAATCTTTGCATTGCCATGCTAGCTGTGGCCTAGAGAACCACTTCATGTCTGTGCCTCAGTTTCCTCATCTTTAAATAGGAATATTTCAGAGTTGTTGTTAGGAGGAAATAAAGTAAGTGAAATAATGTATATAAAGTGTTTAGCTTAGTGCCTAACATGTACTAAAACTTTATAAGTGCTAGCTGTTATTAGTCTTAACCCATCTTTTACAGTACTCTTAAAAATCAGTGTGTTGAAGGGTGTGGTTTCTTTCTGTGTTATCTGCTTCAAAATTGAGAATGTAGCTCTAGTATCTTTAGTTCAGAGTTTGTCATCTGTGGATGTGACTAAACTACTCTTCACTACAATTACATTTTCCCATCTCACTGACACAGCCAAGAGAGCTAGGATGAATATAATTAATTAGAGTCACAATCGGACAGTAGGGGAAGCAGATAATTTCCAAATATTTAATAGGCTACAGCAACCTAAAATGCATAGCCTGCTCTAGAAGTAAGCAGACAAGCAATCTTTGATAACTAGTCTTTAATAAAGTGGCCAATGTTTCTGAGAAGCCTTTTTAAGATGTCTGCCCACAGGTTTCAATCCCAACTGAAAAATTTGGAGACCTGGTATTGGGTGTCCAGATATGAATTAAAATCTTGGCTCCCCCATTTACTGGGAAAAAGAAAAAAAAGACAGTTACTGTGCTCCTATTTACATACATTGTAGACCATTTTTTAGTACATTATCTCATCTAATCTTTATGACATTACCATAAAAGTAGGTCTTAATTCCTTTTTACAGATAAAAAATGAAGACATTAATTTTCTAGGGCTAATTAACTAGTGACAGTTATGAGGTTTGAACTTCAGTCTATTGTCACTTAAGAGTTCATTGCCTCAGTGTGATCATGAAATAAGTTACTTATATTTGCTTGTTTTCTTATATGCAGAAAAATAATGAAAATACAGTACTGCAGGGGCACCTAGCTGGCTCAGCTGGAAGACCATGCCACTCTTGATCATGGGTTTGTGAGTTCAAGCCCCACGTGGGGTGTAGAGATTACTTAAATAAAAAAAATATAGTACTGGGTTATCATGCAGATTAAAAATATATGGAAATTCCTAGCTCAGTGCTCAATCTGTATTAAATACTTGATAAACACGGCTGAATCTGAATACTGACAAGAGTTTGCCCTTGTAAAAAACTGAGAAAGACGGAAGAATTTTGTTGTTGACACTGTTGTCTTTTCTATCTTTCCATTTGACAGACTGCTCTTTTTACTCTCTCCCTAGCATAATCTGCTTTCAGGAAAGGTAAGTGCTGTGGGTAAACAGTCCTTGACTTGTCATCATTCCCAGGGACACAGGGCTTTTGCTAAGGGGCAAAGAGCTTTAAACTCTATTGATATAATTCCTAGCTTATGTGAACTTCTGAAGTAATATTTTGGGAGACTGGGTGGACCCTCGTTTCTGAAACTGTTATGGCAATCAAAAATTGATTATAGATCTCTAAAAGATGGCTCATAGTTATTTTACAGGCCCTTGGGCTGACTTAGTTTTTGAAGACAGGTGCAGTCTCCAGTCTGAGATCAGCTGGTCCTAACCAGGTGTATTATCGACACAAGGCTTAAGGCAGAGTGCGGCATATATATGATAATACAGATACTGAGAATTGACAAACCAAAAAATCGCTTGTCGTTTTTCTCTTACATCCTCTGGAGGCAAACGGGTTAAAGAGAGACAGAAGGGGGAGTCAAAGCAAGCCTCCCTAGAGGGCCTTTGGCTCTACTTGCGGAGACAAAAGGTGGATCAAAATTTCTCGGGCGCATATTCTTCTCCCTGCCCATGAAAACACAAGCTCTCCACCCTCTGCAACTCCCACTCCCTCTGGGTGTCCTAAACTCCCGCCACCCCTTCCCTCCCCTGCGTCTCGCCAGGGACCTCCTCACTCCTTAGTCCAGGGCTTCGCCGCCAGTATTTCCTGCTGCTGTTTCTTGTCGTATTTGTAGATTTCATCGATACTCTGGGCTTCCTGCATGTTGTTGGCCAATTCCCAGGTTTTCTGAGCCATACCACTCCCGGACGCCGCCATTGCGAGGAATCGGAGAAGTTGTCGCCTCCACAACCAAGACGCAACTTTACCTCGCTGGGTTCTCAGGTGTGGGTTTCGGACCCTCCTGAGCACAGGTGCAAACTCGTACTAGTCTCTCGAGGCAGCCATGACACCTAAAACCGGAGGTGATGTGGGTACAGACCATTCGCGGATGGCGGGAGGGCTTCCGGGGTGCCACGATATAAATAGCGGTTACATAATAGAGACAGAAGAATCTTCTTGTGGCTGAAATGAGAATATATTACCTTAAAAAAATTTTATGTATGAATAGAACAAACACAATGATTGGGCATGGGAATGGTATAGCCTTCCGTACCGGAAGAAGGGCACGTTAACGTTATGCTAGAAACTGGAACCGATCCTCTTTGTTCGTACTGCGCAGGCTCGGCCTCCGACATGTTAAAAATGGGTAGATCCGTGAGATAGGGTGGGGGGAAACTGTTTTCATGTGGGTGTAGGCACCTCAAATAAAATGTTTGTTGAAAACCTAAAAAATAAGGATGTCTGTGAAAAACTTGAGATATAAGTAGTTCTGGATGCGGGCTAAGACGAAGTTAAACATGGCATTCTAGTTGCAGATGAATTGCTGCACTTGCGTAAAATCCTAAGGCTTCTTTGGTGGGTTGGCGCTACACTTCTGTAGCAGGGTGTTTTCTGGCATTCCGAAGAGGCTGTGGAGACTCGTGGAAGGCTATGACCGTGTATTCTGACCTGTTTGTAAAAATTAACATCTACAGGAGCTGTTCGTGTTCTGAAATTCTAGTACCCAACTCTTAACATTAGTTACGGCTTAATAAACCACTCCCTGTCCCTGAGGCCAAATTAATCTCAACAACTTTTCTTCCAATAGTTAATACAATGTTTAATTATTTTACTTATTTTCCTGTTTTAGGTATTTTTCCTTCTTCACCCCCCAACTCCATTCTAGATTTCAAGTTCCAAAGCCTAGGTACCAGGTTTGTGTTCCTTGTTTTATCCCTAATATCTAATACAGATGTTCAGTAATTTGTTTTGCCTGGGGTGAGGGGAGGGAGCGGAAGAATAGGATCACACCTCAATTCTCCAGCTTCATCTTTATCTAATCATCCTGAAATTTAGCATATGTGGTTAGCATTGCCTAAAATACTCTCCCCCGCTTTATTTTTTTTTTTGTCTGGGGGCCCAAATTAATCTTCAAAAACAGAGCTCAGAGATCTCTACCATGAAATCTGATGATTCAAGTTTCTCTAAATGTACTGTAGGCGCTTGCATAACTGTTACATTGCATTGTAGTAATGTATTTATTTGGAATTTTTTCTTTTCACTGTACGCTTTAGAGTTCAGGACACTCTATCAGTTGTGTCCACCAATCCTAGTACAGTTTGTGGCAAATAGTTAAAAACATTAAAGACCAAATCCAGACCCCTGCCTACGGTTTTGACATTAACTTCCATTTGAAGAAATTTTGTTTTTAAAACCCTCTTACAAAGTAATTTAGGAAAAAGGATTCCTAGTTCCACTCTCCTGGGATGCTAGAGATTTCTTTTTTTTTTTAATTTTTTTTAACGTTTATTTATTTATTTATTTTTTAAAATTTCTTCTTTTTTTTTATTTTTATTTTTGGGACAGAGAGAGACAGAGCATGAACGGGCGAGGGGCAGAGATTGAGGGAGATACAGAATCTGAAACAGGCTCCAGGCTCTGAGCCGTCAGCACAGAGCCCCATGCAGGGCTCGAACTCACGGAGTGCGAGATCATGACCTGAGCCTAAGTCGGACACGAAACCGACTAAGCCACCCAGGCGCCCCTAGAGATTTCTTTTCTAATGATGGCACATGGCCACTCAGTATTGCGTGAATTGAATATGTTGAAAATAGTAATAAGGACTAAACGTTCACCAGACCCCTAGAAGAGAAATGTGGAGAGGTATGCCAACACTTTTTTCTCTCACTGCCACCCCTGCTCTTTTTTCTTTTCATGCCAGCTGGGGCTTGGAAGGTTTGGAGGGGCTGGAATCAATTTAGCTTGGGAAGAATTTTCCACGGTTTAACAGCTCCCAGTCAGACCAGGAGAACTAGGTGGCGGAGAACCCAAACATGCTTGCAGGCAAGTCCTGCTGGCGATAGGGAGGCTGTGTGGCCTCCGGTACGATAGGGGGCGCCCCGACTGCGCGACCTTACCCCCGCGGCCGAAGTGGGGCGGGGCCGCGTTTGGCCGTTGGGGAAGGACGGGGGGCGGGCTCGGCTTAAGAGGCGGAGCCGGGGCCAGGCGGCTAGTCGCAGTGTTCCCGTGCCCGGCGGCTGCCGCCACCTCTTTGGCCCGCAAAGAGCCTCTCTAGGGCGCTGTGCGTCTTCCCGGACGCGAGCCCGCTCTCCTGAGTAAGCGTTAGTCAGCCGTGGGTGGAGAGCGGGCCTGGCAGGGTGTGGTCGGGGGATGGGGGAAGTGGTGTCCCTGGGCGGGGGCAGGGGCTCTAGCGGGGGGGCGGTGGAGGTCTCGCGGCGGCCACGCTGGCCGCGGAGCTGGAGTTGCTGCCTTTGGGAGTGCGGGGTTCTTTGCTGGGTGAGGTCTCGCGGCCGCTGGGCTAGGGGCGGGGCTTGAGTTACTGGGTAGAGGTCGGGGTCTCGCGGCTTCAGGCCTGGAGACGGTAGCGGAGGTACGAGATCCTGGTCTCGGTCTCACAGCAGTAGGCTGGGGTCGGTGCTTGGTTCCTGGGGACACGGGTTCCCTGGGGGTGGGGGTCTGGCGCGGTGTCTTGGTTACGCGGTCTGGACTCTGGGGGCCCCTCAACTGCCGCCGCCGTGGGTGCTGTGGAGACCCGGTTGCTTGACGACGCGTTGACGCTTTCTAATGTGGCCGCCACCCACATCTCCCGCGTGTCTTCCCAGCAGCCGGCTCTCCGCTGCTGGGCTAAGCTTCCCGGAGCACCTTTCCTTTACTTGGTGCTGGTTGATGGTTAACGTTTATTGAGTGCTTATGTTCTTGGCGCGGTTCTCAGTGTTTTGTTTTCCAAGTAAAATTTATTTAATCACAGCCCTGTGAAGTCGGTCTTGTTATTTTCCTGTTTTCCTCTGCCTCCGTGAGCTTGGATCTTTTCTAATTGCCTTCGTTTTAGGATTGTTATCTGGGCTTTTGATCCAGCTTTCAGTAAATGTTAGCATTGAGACTTACTTCTTGAGAGAGGTTGACTTTCAAGATTATAGGATTAAGAAGTTTACCGGGAAGCAAACCAGCAGTTTCCAAACACCTCAGAAAATACTAGAACCTAACAGCAACCAATTTGGGTTTGTAAAAAGCCAATTTTATCCTCAGAGAGGTTCTGTTTTGTATGAAAGAATGGCATGTCATGTTGACAAGCAAGAATGAATCTCACAGAAAAACTTAAGATGGTGCTTTCTTTTCTGCATGTTTCTTCTCACTAGGAGGACACTGTGTGGTGGTTAAATAGCTGCTGAAGTGCTCCCCAGGTATGAAATTTTAGGTCTCCTTCAGTACGGTTGACCTTCTGAAAGGGAGCAGGTGGTTTTAAATAGGATAAATTGGAACGGGATGGTTTAATACAATTTTTCTCAAATGCAGTTTTCAGATAAATGTGATTTATTTATTACAAACTGTGAGCAGATTGCAGATTATTCTTCTAACATTCTCACTTGCATTCCCATTCTATATTGAGTGGGAGACAGGTTTTTGAGCAAGTATTCTGGAAATTTTGTATAACCCAAAGACCATCTAACTTATGCTGCGGTCCTTAGTCACCATTAATGATGTAAGTTGCTAAAGGACTTAATAGTGTGCTTATATATTTACTTTATCTGTATCCTAACCCTCAACCTTCCTTTCTCCCACAAGTTACTTGTTAGCAACTTTTAGGGGGATTTGTCAAAATTTGTGTGTGCCCATGGAAGCAAGTTGCTCATGTGGATGTCATCTGCCAGGAGAAAACGATTAAGCACCTTTCATGTGGTGGGGAAATCTCTAAATGGATGGGAAATGAGAAACATTGTCCTGGTTCACCTCATCCCTGGTCTTTCTTCTAAAGCTCTTTCACAGGCTCCTCCCTGTGAAAGGACACACATATGTTATCAATCTCTGCTCTTTTGTCCTCAGCCCTGTTCTTCTCTAGGGTCTCTTTTTCAAAGCAGCCGTTTTGAAACGGCTTTAATGATCCTATAGCTTTAATGATCATTTTAAGACCTGCCAAGTCCTCCCTGCCCCCATCTTGAACTCTATTCTGAATTCCAGACATACTCAAATTGTTTTCTTCATATTGCTGCTGACTCTCTTATGGGTATCTCCCATCAGTCTGGCCAGATGGAGCCATGTGGCAGGGGGCATTATCTTGTTCAAATTTGAGGGGAGGGTCTGTATCTTACACTTTCCATTCCTCTAGCATCTAGAATAATGTCCTCCTATAGGAGGGAGGTTATTTTCTGTTCCTTATGCTTCCATAGTGGGGAGGAAATTTACACTTCACTCAAGAGGGAAAAGGATGTGAACATTTGCTGCTCTCTTTGTGATTGAAGAAATTGGGAGAAAGAATTGGGTATACTCAGTTCTGGGTCCTCTGTGTTTTTTAGATTCACCAAGGCTTAGCACAATGAGTGCATGTTCTAGTCTTATATTTCTATCTATATGATAAGTGTAGAGGGTCTAAGTTTAAGGTTTAAATATTTTGGGGTGCCTGGGTGGCTCAGTTGGTTAAGCATCTGGCTTCAGTTCAGGTCATGATCTCACAGTTTGTGAGTTCGAGCCCCACATCAGGCTCTCTTCTGTCAGTGCAGAGACAGCAGAAGTAGGTTGCTCTCTCTCTCTCTCAAAAATAAACATTTAAAAAAATTTTTAAAAAAAGGTTTAGAAATGTTGACTTGGATTATGATAATCATTAAGTATCAGTTACTGGTGATTTAAAATCCAGTGTACTTTGGAGACTTTCTTTAAAAAGATGATTACTGATGTATGTCAAAACTATGAAAATATAATAACAATAAAACAGCTATGATCTATTGATTTTTTTCAGTGCCAGGTGTGGCCACACATTTTATATGCATAATTTTGTTTTTTCTTCATAACAATTTTGGAGTAGATATGTCTACCCTACAGATGAGGAAAGCAGAAGGGAGGTTAAGGAACATATTGAGTTGATCAGATAGAGTTAATTGGTGAGGGAATTGGGTTTCAAATCCAGGTCTTTCAGTTAAACTGTTTTCTTAAAAACTGTTTATCATCTACATACTATGTATGTAGCTACTGGGGTGGGGGGAAACAATTTGGTAATATCTTAAAAGTTGTGAGTGATTTTACATTGTAGGGTGAAGGAAGATAAAAATCCCCTTAAGATTTCTTCTTTCAGCTGATTTTTCTTGTAAGTTAATCTTTATTTTTATTATTTTTTAAATGTTGATTTATTTATTTTGAGAGAGAGTATGTGTGCTCAAGTGCGGTAGGGGAAGAGAGAGAGGAGGGAGAGAATCCCAAGTCAGTGCAGAGACAGACTTGGGGCTTGATCCCACAAACTGAGATCATGAGCTGAAACCAAGAGTCAGATGCTTAAATCGAATGAGCCACCCAGGTACCTGTGTAATTTAATTTTTAAATGATAAATAATCTATTTTGTACTTAGGCTGTGCCCATCAACTCAGTCTATGTGATTCACTATAATTCTTGAGTAATTTTGTAGTTGAAATATGTTTATGTAAGTTGTCATGTTGAAGGAGTGAAAAAGAAAAGATGGGCCATGACAGCTGGAAGCTGGGCTGTACTATCTATCACCAAGGCCTTGGTGTTGCTAGGAACTGGCCTGGCACTACTGCTTAGGCTTAGTGTTCTTCCATTGAAGAGAAACAATTGCACAGAACATCAACATTTGACAAAGCTGTTCTGTGTCTGTGATAGATCAAGAGAAAAAAAAATACCACTCTGTAATCCTGTCCAAATACAGATAAAACATGAATGTTGTCCAAGCCACAAAAGACCAAGCATCCCCTCTCCCAGCTGATAAGTGACTGCTGGCTCTTAACCAGTTACAGCTTTAGATAAGATTTGCTAAGATGTCCAATCATAGAATTACCCTTACTTTCTGACAGGCTTCATTCCTGAGCAAAGCTCTGCTCGCAAATTACCTAAGAGTTGCAAATCCTGTTAGTCTCTTCTAACACCTTTATACTTAGATACTCCAGAGTTCCTCATGGTGGATATCTAGGATGCATCCCTTGATGCAATGAGTAATAATAAACCCAACGAGTTTAACCACAAAAATGTTCCTGGTGGTATTTGGAGGGCATTTGCAGGAGAAAGCTTGCCTTGGCTTTTCAATTTAATTTAAAGATACTGTATTTTAATCAGATAGTGGAACAAAATAAATGATTAAACATATGTAATAAATCTGGTGCTTTAGTTATGTCATGTGTTATACACACAACCATTGTTAAAAAATATTACTATGGTTACATAAAATCAATTCTAGAATTTGTAATGGATGGTAAAATATTATACTAAAGGGAAATTTATGTACTCAAGAGTGATAATTGTTAATAGTATTATGTGGAGACCTTAGATTACTCAGGTTACCTTTGTGTTTTTTTGGATAATGACATTTCTGCTTAAATTTTGTATAAAATTCTGCTTCAAAGTAAATATTATCCCATCATCTTTTATTTCTATTAGACATAAAATATTTAGGGAAATTAGGGGATTTTAAGAAGTGCTTTTTGTTTTTAATGTTTTTTTTTTTTTCTGAGGGAGGGAGGGAGGGAGAGAGAGAGAGAGAGAGAGAGAGAATGAGTGGGGGAGGGGAAGAGAGGGAGAGAGAGAATCCAAAGCAGGCCCTGTGCTGTCAGCAGAGAGCCTGATGTGGAGCTTAAACCCATGAACTATGAGATCATGACCTGAGCTGAAGTTGGATTCTTTTTATTTTTTAATTTTTTAATGTTTATTTTTGAGAGAGACAGCATGAGTGGGGGAGGGGCAGAGAGAGAGGGAGACCTAGAACATGAAGCAGGCTCCAGCCTCCGAGCTGTCAGCACAGAGTCTGATGTGGGGCTCGAACTCATGAGCCATGAGATCATGACCTCAGCAGAAGTTGGATGCCCAACCAACTGAGCCACCCGGGTGACCCTGAAGTTGGATTCATAACCGACTGAGTCACCCAGGCACCCCAGGAGTGATCTTTTCTTAAACATGAAAATTACTGTTTGCTGTTGAGCTGTTTTAAATTTTTACTACAAAAAAACTTTTGTCACAATTAGCAAATTAAAAATGGCTTAACTATATAAACTTTTGTTGGTTTGGAATGTATTTTGCTAAAACCATATTTTATAATCAGTGTTCTTTTTGGAAGTAAATAATAGAATGAAGTTCACATTATGTACTACTTTCTACTTTATTGATCCTTTTCTTCCTTCAAAATGATGATGAAGGAACTCACCCCAAAAGAAAGAGCAGGAAGAAATGACAGCCAGGGACTTAACACAGATACAAGCAAGATGTCTGAACCATAATTTAGAATCTCATAATAAGAATACTAGCTGGGGTTGAAAAAAGCATAGAATCCCTTTCTGCAGAGATAAAAGAAGTAAAATCTAGTCAGGATGAAATTTAAAATGCTATAACTGAGATACAATCTCGAATGGATGCCATGACAGCAATGATGGATGAAGCAGAGCAACTAATCAGTGGTACAGAGAACAAACTTACTGAGAATAATGAAGTGGAAAAAAAAAAAAGAGGGAAACTAAGGCAAAAGCGCACAATATAAGAATTAGAGAACTCAGTGACTCATTAAAAAGGAATAACATTCGAATCATAGGGGTCCCAGAAGATGAAGAGAGAGAAAAAGGGGTAGAAGGGTTATGTGAGCAAGTCATTGTAGAAAACTTAACTACTATGGGGAAAGACAGATATCAAAATCCAGGAAGCACAGAGAACTCTCATCAGATTCAACAAAAACCTACCATCAACAAGGCATCATGGTCAAATTCACAAAATACTCAAGCAAGGAAAGAATCATGAAAACAGCAAGGGAAAAAAAGTCCTTAACCTACAAGGGAAGACAATTAGGTTCACAGCAGACTTATCCACAGAAACGTGTTAGGCCAGAATGGAGTGGCAGGATATATTCAATGTGCAGAATTGGAAAAACTATGCAGCCAAGAATTCTTTATCCAGCAAGGCTGTCATTCAAAATAGAAAAAGATTCCCAAACAAAAACTAAAGGAGTTCGTGATGACTATACCAGCCCTGCAAGACATTTTAAGGGGGGCTCTCTGAAGGGAGAAAAGTTGAAAAATAACAGACCAAACGCAACAAAGACTAGAAAGGACCGGAGAACACCACCAGAAACTCCCAACTCTACAGGCAACATAATGGCAATAAATTCACATCTTTCAGTACTCTAAATGTCTGGACTAAGTGCTCCAATCAAAAGATATAGGGTAGCAGATAAGAAAACAAGATTCATGTATATGCTGCTCACAAGAGACCCATTTTAGATTTAAAGACACCTGCAGGGTGAAAGAACAGGGATGGAGAAACATCTATCATGCTGATGGCTGCCAAAAGAAAGCCAGAGTAGCCATACTTCTATCAGACAATTTAGATTTTAAAATAAAGACTAACAAGAGATGAAGAAGGGCATTATATCATAATTAAGGGGTCTATTCACCAAGAACATCTAACAGTTGTAAATATTTATGCTCTAAATGTAGTAGCACCTAAATATATAAATCAATCACAAACATACAGAAACTCATTGATAATACTACCATAATAGTAGGGGACTTCAATATCCCACTTACAGCAACAGACAGATCATGTAAGTAGAAAATCAACAAGGAAACAATGGCTTTGAATGACACACTGGACAAGATGGACTTAAAAGATACATTGAGAACTTTTCATCCTAAAGCAGCAGAATACACATTGTTCTCGAGTGCACATGGAACATCTCAAGAATAGATCACATACTGGGACACAAATCAGCCTGAAGTAAGTACAAAAAGATCAAGATCATACCATGCGTATTTTTAGACCACAATACTATGAAACTCGAAATCAACCACAAGAAAAAAATTGGAAAGACTGAATACTTGGAGACTAAAGAACATCCTACTAAAGAATGAATGGGCTAATCAAGAAGATAAAGAGGAAATTAAAAGGTACATGGCAGCCAATGAAAATGATAACACCACAGCCCAAAATCTCTGGGATCCAGCAAAGGCAGTCATAAGAGGGAAGTATATAGCAATCGAGGCCTTCCTAAAGAAGGAAGAAAGGTCTCAGATACACAACCTAACCTTACACCTTAAAGAGCTGGAAAAAGAACAGCAAATAAAACCCCAAACCAGTAGAAGACGGGAAATAATAAAGATTAGAGCAGAAATCAATGCTATCAAAACCAAAAAGCCCTAGTAGAACAGATCATTGAAACCAGGAGCTCGTTCTTTGAAATAATTAACAAAATTGACAAACCCCTAGCCAGTTTGATCAAAAAGAAAAAGGAAAGAACTCAAATAAATAAAACCATGAATGAAAGGAGAGATCACAACCAACACTGTAGAACTACAAACAATAGTAAGAGAATATTATGTGCACTTATACACCAATAAATTGGGCAGTCTGGAGAAATGGACAAATTCCTAGAAACATATAAAGTACCAAAATTGAACCAAGAAGAAATAGACAATTTGAACAGACCTATAACTGGTAAAGAAATCGAATTAGTAATCAAAAATCTCCCAAAAAACAAGAGTCCAGAGCTGTATGGCTTTCCAGGGAAAGATTTAAACATTTAACATTTGAAGAAGAGTTAACACCTATTCTTTTGAATCTGTTCCAAAAAATAGGTATGGAAGGAAAACTTTCAAACTCATTCTACAAGGCCAGCATTACCTTGATTCCAAAACCAGACAAAGACCCCACTAAAAAGGAGAACTACAGAACAACTTCCTTGATGAACATGGATGCAAAAATTGTCAACAAGATACTAGCCAGCTGGATCCAACAATATGTTAAAAGAGTTATTCATCATGACCAAGTGGGATTTATACCTTGGATACAGAGCTGGTTCTATATTCACAAAACAATCAATATGATACATCACATCAATAAAAGAAAGGATAAGAACCACGTGATCCTCAGTAGATGCAGAGAAAGCATTTGACAAAATACAGCATCCTTCCTTGATAAAAAGCCTCAGGAAAGTAGGATAGAAGGATCATATCTCAAGATTGTAAAAGCCATATATGAAAGACCCACTGCTAATATCATTCGATGGGCAAAAACAGCTTTCCCCCTAAGGTCAGGAACACGACAGGGATGTCCACTCTCACCACTGTTATTCAACATAGTATTGCAAGTCTTAGTCTCAGCAGTCAGACAATACAAAGAAATAAGAGGCATCCAAATCAGCCAGGAGGAGGTCAAACTTTCACTATTCGCAGTTGACATGATACTATATATGGAAAACCCAAAAGATTCCACCAAAAAACTGCTAGAAGTGATCCATGAATTCAAAAAAGTTGCAGGATATAAAATCAACGCACAGAAATTGGTTGTATTCCTATACACCAATAATGATGCAATAGAGAGAAATCAAGGAATGATCTCACTTACAATTGCACCAAAACCCATAAAATATATCGGAATAAATCTAACTGAAGAGGTGAAAAGTTGATACACTGAACACTATAGAAAGGTTATGAAAGAAATTGAAGAAGACACAAAAAAGTGGAAAAATATTCTATGCTCCTGGGATAAGAAGAACAAATATTGTTAAAATGTTGCTACTACCCAAGCAATCTACATATTCACTGCAGTACCTATCAAAATAACACCATCCTTCTTCACAGAGCTAGAACAAACAATCCTAAAATATATGGAACCAGAAAAGATACCGAATAGCCGAATCAGTCCTGTAAAAGATCAAAGCTGGAGGCATCACAATCCCAGACTTCAAGCTGTATTACAGAGCTGTAATCAAGACAGTGGGTACTGGCACAAAAACAAACACTTAGATCAATGGAACAGAATAAAGAACCCAGAAATAGACCCCCAGACGTGTGGCCAACTAATCTTTGACAAAGCAGGAAAGAATATCCAATGGAATAAAGACAGTCTCTTCAAATGGTGCTGGGAAAACATGCAGAAGAGTGAACCTGGTCCGCTTTCTTACACCATACACAAAAATAAACTTAAAATGAAAGACCTAAACTTAAGAGAGGAAGCCATCAAAATCTTCAAGGAGAAAGCAGGCAAAAACCTCTTTGACCTTGGTTGCAGCAACTTCTTACTTGACATGTTTCTGGATGCAAGGGAAACAAGCAAAAATGAACTATTGGGACCTCATCAAAATAAAAAGCTTCTGCACAGTGCAGGAAACAATCAGCAAAACAAAAAGGCAACTGATAGGATGGGAGAAGATATTTGCAAGTGACATGTCAGGTAAAGGGTTAGTATCCAAAATCTATGAAGAACTTCTCAAACTCAACACCCAAAAAACAAATAATCCAGTGAAGAAATGGGGAAAAGACATAAATAGACACTTCTCCAAAGAAGACATCCAGATGGCCAACTGACACATGAAAAAATGCTCAACATCACTCATCGTCAGGGAAATACAAATCAAAACCACAATGAGATACCACCTCAGGCCTGTCAGAATGGCTAACATTAACAACTCAGACAACAACAAATGTTGGAGAGGATGTGGAGAAAGAGGATCTCTTTTGCATTGTTGGTGGGAATGCAAACTGGTGAGCCACTCTGGAAAATGTATGGAGGTTCCTCAAAAAATTAAAAATAGAACTACCCTATGACCTAGCAATTGCGCTACTAGGTATTTATCCAAGGGATACAGGTATGCTGTTTTGAAGGGGTACATGTGTCCCAATGTTTATAGCAGAGCTGTTGACAATAGCAAAGTATGGAAAGAGCCCAAATGTCCGTTGATGGATGAATGGATAAAGAGGAAGTGGTGTATATATACAATGGAGTATTATGTGGCAATCAAAAAGAATGAAATCTTGCCTTTTGCAACTCTGTGGATGGAACTAGTGGGTATTATGCTAAGTGAAATTGGAGAAAGACAAGTATCATGACTTCACTCATATGAGGACTTTGATACAAAACATAAACATAAGGGAAGGGAAGCAAAAATAATATAAAAACAAGGAAGGGAACACAACTTAAGAGACTCTTGAATACAGAGAACAAACAGGGTTGCTGGAGGGTCGTGGCGGGGGGATTGGCTAAATGGGTAAGGGGCATTAAGGAAGTCATTTGTTGTGATGAACACTGGGTGTTATACTTAGGGGATGGATCACTGGAATCTATTCCTGAAATCATGATTATACCATATGCTAATGAATTTGGATGTAAATTAAAAAATAAAAAAAAAAGGATGGGTGTTCTTCGTGCTGTTCTTATTTGTAAGTTTTTTCTTAACTTGAAATTACCTGTGAATAGTTTTAAAAAAGCTAAAAAAAGGTGCTTTGACTCTTGGATCAGTGTATGTGTGTGTGAGAGAGAAATGATGGTGGTTGTGTGTATTCAGAATTTTCTGATATATGTCATTGGTTTTTGGGGTGGGTTTGGGAGAGAAGCAGGTAGACATGTTTTGGTCAAGCTTATTTGAATTACTGAATTTGCTAAGTGAAATTGAATATTAAATGTGGGTTAAGCCTCCATGTTGTTAATTAGCCTAAAAATATTGTGGTATGGCTGTGTTCATTTAAGTTTTTTTTCAGTTTGTTTTTTTAGTATCTTCAAAATGGCTGATAATTTGGATGAATTTATTGAAGAGCGAAAAGCCAAACTGGCCAAAGACAAAGCAGAATTGGAAAGTGATCCACCTTACATGGAAATGAAGGTAAACTTAATTTCCTACAAGATGTTTCACTAAAATTGTCTCTGAAGATTAGTCTTGTGTAAATGTAAAAAATTCTCTTTTATGAGTGAGAATCTTCTGTTTCATACTTTAGTTTGGGTCCTGTCATTCTGAGTCTGAGAGCCTGACTCTGGACAAGATTGCATTGATTTTGAATGCAGTTTTTCTGTTGTGGTGTTTTGTATCTCACAGTTTGTTTTCTCTTATTAGGGTTTTACTTGATAATTGCTGTGCTTCATAAAATAAGGAGACTACTTTTAGTACAGGGAACTTTCAGGATATTATAAAAACAAGTTTTCATATTCTACATGAAAAGTATCTTTTAAGTAAATCAGGATCTTAAATATCTTTTTTTAATTGAGAAGTGAATTTATTATAATAGTTTATTTTGATATCTTTGCTTTTCAAATTAGAAATTTTTTTGAGTGTTCTTGAAAACAGTACTTGAAAAAGCTTTCTTAAAGTTTTCCTAGTTTTGGGGAAATAATGGTTGATCCACTCAGTAAATACTGAGACTGTGCTAGATACTATTTTAAACTCTTCCATAGCACTCATCTGGACAGATGTGCCACCTTCTTTTGTGAGTTCAGTGTACTAATAAGATACAGGATATAGATTAATCTGTCTATCATATAGTGCACTGAAATCATAGTAACCATATATATTGGTATGCCCAAGACAGTCCTGGGTTACCTGTTACCCTGTGTCTCATCTGGTTTAGCATTTATCTTGGGCAAAGGTATGGGCATCTGGTTGAGATGATAAATAACATTGACACTTTAATTATCAGGGAATGTTACTTACATAGCTAACATTTATTGTATGCTATGTGTGGAAGAGGCTTAGTTTTATTGTATTTTATTCTCTTCATTTTAAAAATTCTAGTATAATTAAAATACAGTTTTATATTAGTTTCTGGTGTACAATATAGTGATTTAACAGTTCTGTACATCACTCTGTGCTCATCACTCTAGGTGTACTCTTAATGTTCTTCACCCCCACCCATTTCCCCTCTGGCAACCACCAGTTCTCTATATTTAAGAACCTGTTTTTTTGTTTCTCTTCTTTATTTGTTTTGTTTCTTAAATTCCACATATGAGTGAAATCCTATAGTATTTGTCTTTCTTTGACTTATTTCACTTGGTATAATACCCTCTAGATTCATCTATGTTGTTGCAAATGGTGACAGTTCATTCTTTTTTATGGCTGATACATACACCATTTATACGCCATTGTGTGTATATATGTATGTATATTTGTATGTGTATATATATCTTTATCTGTTCATCTATGGATAGATGCTTGGGTTGCTTCCATATCTTGCTATTGTAAATAATGCTGCAATAAGTACAGGGGTGCATATATCCTTTTGAATTAATGTTTTCATTTTCTTTGGGTAAATACCCAGTAGTGGAAATATAGGAACCTCCATGCTATTTTCCATGGTGGCTGTACCAGTTTGCATTTCCACCAACAGAACATGAGGGTTCCCTTTTCTCCAGTCTCATCAACGCTTATTTCTTCTATTTTTGATTGTAGCCATTCTGATAGGTGCAAGGTGTTATCTCACCGTGGTTTTGATTTGCATTTCCCTGATGATTAGTGATACTGAGCATCTTTTTGTGTGTCTGTTGGCCATCTGTATGTCTTTGGAAAAATGTGTATCTAGTCCTTTACCCATTTTTAAATTGAATTTTTTTTTTCTTTTTTGTTGGTGTGGTAGAAGTTCTTTTTATATTTTGGATATTAACCTCTTCTAGGATGTATCATTTGCAATTACCTTCTTCCATTTGGTGGGTGGTCTTTTTGTTTCATTGATGGTTTCCTTTACTGTGCAGAAGCTCATTATTTTGGTGTTGTTTCATTAGTTAAATTTTGCTTTTGTTTCCCTTGCTAAAGGACACATATCTAGAAAAATGATGCTAATGCCAGTGTCAGTGAGCTTATTGCCTGTGTTTTCTTCTAGGGGTTTTATGGTTTCAGGTCTCACATGTAGGTCTTAATCCATTTTGAGTTTATTTTTGTGTGTGGTATAAGTAGACCATCCAGTTTCATTCTTCTACAGGTTACGGACCGGTTTTCCTAACACCATCTGTTGAAGAGTTTGTCTTTTTCCCATTGTGTATTCTTGTCGCTACTGTTGCAGATTAATTGACTGTATATGTGTGAGTTTATTTCTGGGCTCTATTCTGTTCTGTTGATCTGTGTGTTTATTTTTGTACCACTACCATACTGTTTTGATGCTACAGCTTTGTAGTATATGTTGAAATCTGGGATTGTGGTATTTCTAGTTTTCTTCTTTTTGAAGATTACTTTGCCTGCTTTGGGTCTTTTGTGGTTCCATGCAAATTTTAGGATTATTTGTTCTATTTCTGTGAAAAATACTGTTGCTGTTTTGATAGAAATTGCATTAAATCTGTAGATTGCTTTGGGTTGTATGGACATTTTAACAATATTCTTCCAATCAGTGAGCGTGGAATATTTTCCCATTTTTTTTTGTTGTCCTTAATTTCTTTCATCAGTATTTTATAGTTTTTAGAGTACAGGTCTTTCACCTCCTTGGTTAAGTTTATTCCTGGGTATTTTGTTATTTTTGGTGTCGTTTTTGTAAAGGGGACTGTTTTCTTGATTTTTGCTTCATTATTAGTGTATAGGAATGCAACATATTTCTGTATATTGGTTTTTTTTTTTTAATCCTGCAACCTTACAGAATTTATTTATCAGTTTTAGTAGTTTTTTGGTGGAGTCTTTAGGGTTTTCTATATAGAGTATCATGTCATCTGCAAATAGTTTTACTTCCTTACCAGTTTGGATGCTTTTGATTTCTTTTACTTATCTGATTGCTGTGGCTAGGACTTCCAGTATTATGTTGAATAAAAGTGGTGAGAATGGACATCCATGTTTTGGTCTTGATATTAGGGGAAAAGCTCTCAAATTTTTCCTGTTAATGACTTTAGCTATGGGTTTTTCACATATGGCCTTCGTTATGTTGAGGTATGTTCCCTCTAAACCTACTTTGGTGAGAGTTTTTAGCATGAATGGATGTTATACTTTGTCAAATGCTTTTTCTGCATGTATTGAAATAATAATGGTTGTAACCTTTCTGTTGTTGATTATTGTGTTGATTTGTGAATGTTGAACCACCCTTGCATCCCAGGAATAAAGCTCACGTGATCTTGGTGAATGATTTTTTTTTAGTGTATTGTTGGATTTCGTATGTTAATATTTTGTTAAGGTTATTTGTATCTATGTTCATCAGAGATAGGGGCTGGTAGTTCCTTTTTTTTTTTTTTTTTTTGGTATGGCCTTTGTCTGACTTTGACATCAGGGTAATACTGGCCTCACAGAATGAATTTGGAAGCTTTTCTCCCTCTTCTATTTTTTACAGTAGTTTAAGAAGAGTAGGTATTAACTCTTCTTTAAAATGGTAGAATTCACCTGTGAAGCTGTCTGGTCCTGGACTTTTGTTTAGTGGCAGTTTTTTGATTACTGATTCAATTTCATTGATCTGTGTAGATTTTCTCTGTCTTCCTGATTCGGATTGGGAACACTATATGTTTCTGGGAATTTATCCATTTCTTCTAGGTTGTCCAATTTGTAGGCATATAACTTTTCATATTTTCTTATAATCTTATGTATTTCTGTGGTGTTATCTATTTCATTTCTGATTTTGTTTATTTGAGCTTTTTTTTTTTTTTTTTTTTTTTTTTTGTGAGTCTGGCTAAAGGTTTACCATGTTTTGTTGATTTTTACAAAGAGCCACCAGTTCCTGGTCTCATTGATCTATTCTGTTGTTTGTTTTGTTTGTTGGTGTGGTTTTTTTTTAGTTTCTATTTTGTTTATTTCTGCTCTGATCTTTATTATTTCCTTCTTCTACTGGTTTGGGTTTTGTTTGTTCTTTTTCTGTCTCCTTTAGATATAAGGTTAAGTTGTTCTTTTGAGATTGTTCTTGCTTCTTGAGGTAGCTGTGTATTGCTTAAAATCCTTTCTTTTTAGAATAGCTTTTGCTGCATCCCAAAGATTTTGGTCCATTGTGTTTTCATTTTCATTTGTCTCCGTGTACTTTTTGATTTTGTCATTGATTTCTTGGGTGACCCATTCATTGTTTAGTAGCACGTTATTTAACCTCCATGTATTTGTGTTCTTTCCAGATTTTTTTCTTGTGGTTGATTTCTAGTTTCAAAGCATTGTGGTTGGAAAAGATGGATGATATGACCTCAGTCTTTTTGAATTTGTTGTCTTATTTTGTTGCCTAATATGTGATCTATTCTGGAGAATGTTCGCTGTGCACTTGAAATGAATGTGTATTCTGCTATTTTAGGATGGAACGTTCTGAATATATCTGTTGATCCATCTGTTTAAATGTGCCTATGAAGCCACTGTTTTCTTGTTGATTTTCTGTCTGGGTGATCTACCTATTGTTGTAAGTTCATGTTAAAGTCCCCTACTATTAGTAGTATTACTGTCAATACTACTAATAATACTATAATTTTGTTAATAACTGCTTTATGTATTTGGGTCCTCCTATGGTGGGTACAGAAATATTTACAATTGTTATACCTTCTGTTGAATTATTCCCTTTATGATTATGTAGTGTCCTTCTTTGTCTCTTGTTACAGTCTTTGTTTTTCAAAGACTGTTTTGTCCCATATAAGTATCATTACTCCATCTTTCTTTTTCACTTCTATTTGCGTGATAAATGTCGTTCAGTCCTTTCACTTTCAATCTGCATGGGTCTTTAGGTCTGAAATGAGTCTCTTGTAGGCAGCATATGTTGTGTGCTTTTTTATCCATTTGGTCACCTGTGTCTTTTGAATTAGAATGTTTAGTACATTTACATTCAAAGTAATTATTGATAGGTATGTACTTGTTGCCATTTTGTTACTTGTGTTATGGTTATTTTTATAGTTCTTTGTTCCTTTTCTTGCTCTCTTTTGTGATTTGACAGCTGTTTTCTTGTGATATGTTTGGATTCCTTTCTCTTTATTTCCTGTGTATCTATTACTGGTTTTGATGTGTGATTACCATTAGGTGTATATATATCTTGCATATGTAGCAGTCTATATGAAGTTAATGGTCACTTAAGTTTGGACCCATTATAAAAGCACTAAATTTTTACTTCCCCCTCCCCCATGTTTTAGGTATATGGTGTCATACTTTATATCCTTCTGTTTTGTGAATTCCATGACTGAGTTTTATGGATATATTTGATTTTACTGCTTTTGTATTTTAACCTCCATATTGGTTTTATAAGGATTTATTCTGTCTTACTATGTTTATGTACCTGTGAAATGTTTTCCTTTCCTACTTTCCTTTTTAATTTTTTTAAGTTTATGTATTTATTTTGAGAAAGAGAGTGTGCCTGTGCCAGTGGGAGAGGGGCAGAGAGAGAGAATCCCAAGCCCCATGAGGGGCTCAATCTCATAAACCTGGAGCTCATGACCTGAGCCGAGATCAAGGGTTGGATGCTTAACTGACTCAGCCACCCAGGCACCCCTTAAATTTTTCTCTGAATGTTTACTTATTTATATATTTTATTTATTTATTTCTAATGTTTGTTTAGTTTTGAGAGTACAAGCCTGGGAGGGGCAGATGGAGAGGGACAGAGGGTCTGAAGCAGGCTCTAAACGAACTGTGTGATCATGACCTGAGCAGATGTCAGAGGCTTAACTGACTGAGCCACCCATGCACCCCTTTTAAATTTTAATTTGAGCACATGCAAGTGTGGGGAGGGACCGAGGGGAAGAGAGAGAATCTCAAGCAGGGTGCATGCTTAGCATGGACCCTGAAGTTGGGCTTGATACCACGACTCTGGGATCATGACCTGAACCCAAATCAAGAGTCAGACACTCAACTGACACATTCACCCAGGTGCTCCCCTTTCTTACTTTTCCTGCTGTGGTCTTTCCTTTCCACTTTAACATTTCTTATCAGGCTGGTTTAGTGGTAGTGAATTCCTTTAAATTTTGCTTGTCTGGAAAACTCTTTATCTTTCCTTCCATTCTGAATGATAGCCTTGCTGGATAGAGTATTCTCAGTTGCAGGTTTTTTTCCTTTCAGGAATGAGGCTTGGTCTTAAGAAGTTAAATTTATGATTCACATGAATCTGTGAGATAAATACTGTTGTTATGGTCATTTTCTAAAAGTAAGCTAAGGCATGGGAAAGTTAAGTAATGAGACTAAGGTTATAGAGTTGGTAGAAGTAGGCTTTGATTCCTGACATCCTGACTGTAGGCCTGTTCTCGTAACCATACTAGTTTGCCTTCTTTCCATAAGAGCTGCTGTGGTCAAGGAGTTGTGTCAAGGGCTTTACATGTTATTATCTCACTTAATCATAATACCCCTATTAAGTAGGTGGAATATTTTTGTTTTACAAAATAAATGTCAAGAAGGTGAAACCCAAAGGGGTTAAGTAATTCGTCCAGCTATACATAGTGATAGATTCAGAATTGCCATCATCATATGTCCAGCTCCAAAGTCTATGGTTTTAACCACTGTCCACTTAGGACTACGTTACAGTGTTTGAAAATGGTTATTATATAGCTTTAAATACAGCATTATTATAATTTTTAATATTAAATAGTACATAAATCATGATCTTTAAGTCTTAGTTCAAATATCATGCTCATTGAGGTCTTTTAGTTCCTCCTGCATCATTATGGCTCTTCATACCATGCTCTATTTTTATTTTTCCTTAACCTTTACCAGTTACTCTTTGTATATTACATAGTCTAATGATTTATTATGTCTGTTGTTTGTCCCCTGAATAGTTTGAGCTCCATGATGGCTGAGATTCTCCTATGTTTTTTTCATCCATGTTTCCAGTACCTGGGACACTATGTAGCAGGAACTCAGTGACTATTAGTTGATAAATGAATTCTAAGATTTAATTAGAATTTATCACAGTGTTAATACTTTTGGTTAATTCCTCAAATCTCACACTTAAATTTGTTCATGATGTATTGTATAGTTTTTCAAGTCATTTAATTAGAGTATTGGGATACATTGTGTATTTTGTGGATTTTCCCATACTTTTGTAAATATTGTGTCTCTTTCAGGGAAAGGCATCAGAGAAGCTTTCTGAAAACAGTAAAATATTAATTTCCATGGCCAAAGAAAACATACCACCAAATAGTCAACAGACCAGGAGTTCCTTAGGTACGTCATTAGGTGTACTAAATTGATTTTAAAGTATTATTAGCATGCTTTTGTGAAAGAGCTTTGTCTTGTCAGAAAAAAAGATTTCTTTAGAATCCCAGTAACTGTTTCCTTTCTGGAACCTTACATATGACTGTACTGTCTACAAATGAAATATAATACATCCTGAGAACCATCTGCCCATTTTAAATTATATTCCCTTATAATTTACAAAATCATAGCAGTAAATATATATATAACATAACTAAAAATTAATTGAAAAACTTGAATGGAATTTGTGTCTGTGTGAGAGGGAAATGTGTTAATTGAATAAAAATGGTGGACTTTTATTTAAAAAATCAAAAGGATGCTTAGAGGATACAAAATATAATTTGGTGAATGACCATTTTAATTATTGGTTACCCTATTACAATTGGGCAGAAGTTAATATGTTGCAACTATACTAAGTCTTTGATTATGGTTTGTTATGAAAATATTTAGAAATTTTTTATTGAAGTATAAATAACATAGTGTTCTATTAATTTCAGGTATGCAATATATTGATTCAACAATTTTGTACATTACTCACCATGATAAGTATAGTCACCATATGACATTATTGTAGTATTACTGACTATTCCCCATACTGTATTTTTCATCTTTGTGACTTACTTTTGACTGGAAATTTGGATTTTTATCTATTTTACCCACCACCCTCATCCATCTCACCTCTGGCAACCACCAGTTTATTTGCTGTGTTTAAGAGTCTTTTTTTCTTCTGTTTGTTTGTTTTGTTTTTTAGATTCACATGTAAGTGAAATCATATGGTATTTTTCTCTGACTTATTTCACTTAGCACAATACTCTCTAGGTCCATCCATGTTGCAAATGGCAAGATCTTATTTATTTATTTGTTTTAAATTTTTTTTAACATTTATATATTTTTGAGAGAGAGAGACAGAGTGTGAGTGGGGGAGGGGCAGAAAGGGAGGGAGAAATAGAATCTGAAGCAGGCTCCAGGTTCTGAGCTGTCAGCACAGAGCCCGACGTGGGGCTTGAATGCACAAACTGTGAGATTGTGACCTGAGCTAAAGTCCAGAGCTTAACCCTCTGAGCCACCCAGGTACCCCACAAGAGCTTATTTTTTATGACTGAATAATATTCCATTCCATATATATATAACCGTATCTTCTTTATACATTGATGGACACTGGGTTGCTTCTGTATCTTGTTACTGTAAATAATACTGAAATAAGTTCAGGGGTGATATATCTTTTCAAATTGGTGTTTTTGTTTTGTTTGTTAAATAACCAGTGATGAAATTACTGGATCATATGTTATATTTAGTTTTAATTTTGGGGGTAATCTCCATACTGATTTATACAGTGGTTACACCAGTTTACATTCCCACAAGCAGTTCATGAGCGTTCCTATTAACACTGTAACATGCTCACCAACACTTGTTGTTTATTGTGTTTGTTTTGATTGTAGTTATTCTGACAGGTGTAAGGTTTTGATTTGCATTTCCCTGGGTATTAGTGATGTTGATCATCTTTTCATCTGTCTGTTAGTCACCTTTATGTCTTCTTTGGAAAAATGTTCATGTCTTCTCATTTTTTAACCAGATTATTTGTTCTTTTGGTGTTGTGTAAGGTCTTTATATATTTCAGAAAGTAAGTCTCTTACTGGGTGAATCATTTATAAATGTCTTCTATTCAGTGTGTTGTCTTGTTTTTTTGATGGTTTCCTTTGCTGTGCGAAAGGTTTTTATTTTAGGGTATTCCCAGTGTTTTAGTTTTGCTCTTGTTTTTTTGCCTCAGGAAGCATATATAGAAAAATGATGATAAGACCAGTGTCAGAGAGATTGTTGCCTATGTTTTCTTCTAGGACTTTTATGGTTTTAGGTCTCACCTTTAGGTCTTAATCCATTTTGAGTTTATTTTTGTGTATAGTGTAAGAAAGTCATCCACTTTCATTCTTTTGCATTTAGCTGTCCTATATTCCCAACACTATTTATTGAAGAGATTATCTCTTCCCTATTGTATATTTTTGACTCTTTTGTCATATATCTATATACATATTTTTAAGTATGTATGTACTCAGCATGGAGCCCAGTGTGGGGCTTGAACTCATGACCTTGAGATCAAGACCTGAGCTGAGACCAAGAGTTGGACACTCAACTGACTGAGCAACCCAGGCACCTCTCTTTTGTCATAAATTGACCATTTAAGTGTGGGCTTCCTTCTGGATGCTCTATTCTTTTGCATTTATCTATGTGTCTATTTTTGTACCAGTACCTTACAGCTTTGTAGTATATCTTGAAACCTGGGATTGTGATACCTTCAGCTTTGTTTATCTTTCTCAAGTTTGCTTTGACTCTTCAGGATCATTTATTTTATTTTAAATACAAATGAGTTTATTTTTTCTGTTTCACTGTTTGTTTAAGTTCTACTTAATTAACATACAGTGCAATATTCATTTCAGGAATAGAATTCAGTACAACACCCAGTGCTCATCATAACAAGTGTCCTCCTGATAACCATCACCCATCTGGTCCATATCTCACCCACCTCCCTCCATCAACCCTCAGTTTATTCTCTATCTTTAAGAGTCTCCTGGGTGACTCAGTAACTGTCTGACTCTTGATTTCGGCTCACACCATGGTGTCACGTTTAGTGGGTTTGAGCCCCATGTGGGGTTCTGCACTGACAGTGTGGAGCCTGATTGGGATTCTCTCTCTTTCTGCCTGCCATGCCTCCCCCCCTCCCCACCCCCCGAATAAATAGACTTAAAAAAAATTAAGAAAGAGTCTCTTACGGTTTGTTTCCCTCCCTCCCTTCTTCTCTCTTTCTCTCTTTCTCTCTCTACCCCCCATATATTCATCTGTTTTGTTTCTTAAATTCCACATGAGTGAATTCATATGGTATTTGTCTTTCTCTGACTGACTTAGTTTGCTTATCTTAATATACTCCAGCTCCATCCATCTTGTTACAAATGGCAAGATTTCATTCTTTTTGATGGCTGAGCAATATTCCATTGTGTGTGTCTGTGTGTGTCTGTGTATACATACATCACAACTTCTTCATCTATTTAGCAGTTGATGGACCCTTGGGCTCTTTCCATTGTTTGGCTATTGTTGGTAATACTGCTATAAACATCGGAGTGCATGTACCACTTTGAATCAATATTTTGGTATCCTGTGGGTAAATACCTAGTAGTACACTTGCTGGATTGCAAGGTAGTTCTATTTTTATTTTTTAAAAAAAAATTTTTTTTTCAACGTTTATTTATTTTTGGGACAGAGAGAGACAGAGAGCCTGACGCGGGGCTCGAACTCACGGACCACGAGGTCGTGACCTGGCTGAAGTCGGACGCTTAACCGACTGCGCCACCCAGGCGCCCCGGTAGTTCTATTTTTAACCTTATGAGGAACCTCCATACTGTTCTCCAGAGTAGCTGCACCAGTTTGCATTCCCACCAACAGTGCAAGAGGGTTCCCCTTTCTTCACATCCTTGCCAACACCTGTTGTGTCTTGTGTTTTTTTTTTTTTCTTTTTAAATGTTTATTTAGTTTAGAGAGTGAGCGAGCAAGCAAGGGAGGTGCAGAGAGAGAGAGGGAGACAGAGGATCTCAGGCAAGCTCTGCGATGTCAACACAGAGCCCCACGTGGGGCCTGAACTCATGAACTGACATCATGACCTGAGTGCCAAAATCAAGAATTGGTCACTTAACTGACTGAGCCACCCAGGTACCCCTTGTGTTGTTAATTTTAGCCATTCTGACAGGTATGAGATGGTATTTTATCATGGTTTTGATTTGTATTTCATGTTCAAGGTCTTTCTAAATTTAAGTACTGTATTATATTTTGGTTAAACTTGTTTATCTCCAAGGACCTCAATTTCCTTATCTTTAATATAAAAATGTTGGGTTGTCTTCTCACCCTAAAGTTTTATGAAGTGAAATTTTGATTATTGCAAAAAATAATTTTTTAAGCTTAATAGTACATTTTCTTATACAGTAAGGTTAGACAGAATCACTATGGCATTCTGGGTTACAACTTCCTTTGGATTGTACCTGTCCTGTCTTTGTGACCTGGCACAGGTTATTTAATCTCTCTCTTGCCTTATCTTAGTAATTGGCATCTATTTTAAAAAGTTATTGTGGCAGGAAAAGCTGACTGGCACATAAGTGGTGCATGATAAACATTTACTTTGTGATCTCCTATTTTTTTAAGTGTAGGTTTTGAGAATTATATTAAGAATTGAAGAGTTATTTTTTATTACATGCACAAATGATTGAGAGTTCGGAGCACCTGGGTGGCTCAGTCGGTTGAGCATCGGACTTCAGCTCAGGTCATGATGTCACAGTTTGTGGGTTTGAGCCCCGCATCAGGCTCTGTGCTTGCTCAGAGCCTGGAGCCTGCTACAGATTCTGTGTCTTCTTCTCTCTCTGCCCCTCCCCTGCTCACGCTTTGTCTCACTCTGTTCCTCAAAAATAAATGTAAAAATAAAAATAAAAAAATAAAAAAAACAAATGATTGAGACTTTAAAGTCTAATTTCAAGGGTCACCTGGGTGGTTCAATTGGTTAAGCATTCGGCTCTTGCTTTTGGCTCAGGTCATGATCTCGAGGTTCATGAGATCAAGCTCCTTGGTGGGCTTGGGTTCAGGCTCGGGCTCGAACTAGGCCTTGGTGCTGACAGCGTGGAGCCTGCTTGGGAAGCTCTCTCACCCTCTCTGCCCCTCTCTAGCTGACGTTCTCTCTCAAACTTAAAATAGGAAAATAAAAAGGTCTAGTTTCAAGACCATAACTTCTGCCTATTCCTTAATTGATATTCCTTAGGCCTGTGTCCTATGCCTTCTTTTCATTTCATATACTCTCTGACTGACCTCATCCACTCAAAGATTTTACATGCTATCAGTCTGTTCATAATTGATAAGTCTGTATTCCAATCCTGATTTTTTTTTTCAACGTTTTTTAATTTATTTTTGGGACAGAGAGAGACAGGGCATGAACGGGGGAGGGGTAGAGAGAGAGGGAGACACAGAATCAGAAACAGGCTCCAGGCTCTGAGCCATCAGCCCAGAGCCTGACACGGGGCTCGAACTCACGGACTGCGAGATCGTGACCTGGCTGAAGTCGGACGCTTAACCGACTGCGTCACCCAGGCGCCCCAATCCTGATTGTTTAAAATTGAACTCCAGACTCATATATCTAATTTCCTATTGGATATCTGTACTTGGATGTCATGGCCTCACAAGTAACATGTGCAAAATTACCTTGATTCTTCTCAGACTTTCTGGTACTCCAGTGAGATAGCTGGCTACCTCGTCATCCTTGACTTCTGTGTTCCCTTTGCCTCCCACAGCAAGTAATTACACAAGTCTGGTTGATTCTACTACCTAAATTTATTTATTTTTTTATTTTATTTATTTATTTATTTATTTTTTTAAAATTTTTTTCAACTTTTATTTATTTTTGGGACAGAGACAGAGCATGAACGGGGGAGGGGCAGAGAGAGAGGGAGACACAGAATCGGAAACAGGCTCCAGGCTCTGAGCCATCAGCCCAGAGCCCGACGCGGGGCTCGAACTCACGGACCGTGAGATCGTGACCTGGCTGAAGTCGGACGCTCAACCGACTGTGCCACCCAGGCGCCCCTCTACTACCTAAATTTAAAAATAAATTTACCTTTCTCTAATCCCATAAACATTGTTTTATGTGGGCTTACGTTGTCTCTCATCAGATTTTTTTCTAGTGTTCTTTTTGGTTTCTGGTCTAACCTCCCCAGCCCCCCAACTAAGTCTCTGCACTGCCCTTTAATGTCCTTTCAAAAAACATCTAGAATCATGTTAGTCTTTGCTTCAAACCCTTAATGTATTCTTGTTTCCTGTATAATTTTATCCTTTTATTCTTTTTCCCAGATTGTGTGGCTCTTCATGCTTTGTGTTTCTGTCACATTGGTTTTCCCCATAAAGTGTAATTTTGAACTTATTTAGCTCTCTTGTATTGCAGTGGTATGCCAGCTTGCCTGCCATTGTATATTTGCTACTTAGCACAGTGCCTGGCACTTCAGTGTTTAAGGAAAATATTTTTTAAAAATGTTTATTTATTTTGAGAGAGAGAGAACGTGTGCAGACATGAGCTGGGGAGAGGCAGAGAGAGAGAGAGAGAGAGAGAGAGAGAGAGAGAGAGAGAGAGAAGGGGGAAGAGAGAGAATCCCAAGCAGGCTCTGTGCTGTCAGTGCCTAGGCTAAGCCTGAGTCCAGTGCGGGGCTTGATCTCATGAACCATGAGATCGTGACCTGAGACTAAACCAAGAGTGGAAGCTTAATCAACTGAGCCACCTAGGCACCCCTTAAGATATTTTGAATAAATGAAGGTCCCCATTGCAAAAATAAACTATTCTGTTGGGTATGTAGAATTGAATTTTCATGGAATGTTTCTTTTGTTGCCAACTGAAACAATTATTATTTATTTATTTAAAAAAAATTTTTTAATGTTTATTTCTGAGACAGACAGAGCATGAGTGGGGGAGGGGCAGAGAGAGAGGGAGACACAGAATCAGAAGCAGGCTCCAGGCTCTGAGCTGTCAGCACAGAGCCCGACACGGGGCTCGAACTCACAAACCATGAGATCATGACCTGAGCTGAAGTCGGTCGCTCAACTGACTGAGCCACCCATGCGCCCCTGAAACAATTATTTTGATGCACATTGAATCTTATTAAAGAATAATATATAATTTGACTAATTTTATAGCTTATCAGCATTCAGTTACTGACTTCTTGCTTGAATAATTTTGGCCTTAAAAATTAGACCAAATGCACGTGAAAAGATGTTCAACATCACTAGTCGTTAGGGAAATGCAAATTAAAACTACAAAGAGATCATGTCATGCTTGTTACATTGGCCGTCATCAAAAAGACAGAAATAAAAGGGGGCACATGGGTGGCTCAGTTGGTTAAGTGTCTGAATCTTGATTTTGGCTCAGGTTGTGATCTCATGGTTTGTAGGATCGAGCCCTGTGGTGGGCTCTATGCTTGGGATTTTTTTCTCTCCCTCTCTCTCTGCCCCTTCCCTGCATGCATGCACTCTCTCTCAAAATAAAGAAATAAACTTAAGAAAATGATTAAAAAAAAAAAAGACTGAGTTAACAAATGCTGGCATGGAACCCTTGCACACTGTTGGTGGGTTGAAGACATTATGCTCAGTGAAGTAAGTCAGAGAAAGAAAAGATAATGTATGATCTCACATGTGGAATCTAAACAGAAAACAAAACCAAACTCAGAAAAAAAAGATCAGACATGTGGTTTCCAGAGGTGAAGAAGGGTGGAGGTAGGATAGATTGTTGGAAGGTGGTCAAAAGGTACTTATAATGGTCAAAAGGTACTTATAATGTATATAAGTACTAGGGAAATAATGTACAACATGATGATTTTAGCTAATATTGCTCTGTAATCTATAGGAAATATGTTAAAAGTAAGTCCTAAGAGTTCTCATCAAAAGGAATAAGCTTTTCTTTTTTTCTTGCCTTTTCATTTTATCTATACATGCAGATGGATGTTAGCAGAACCTATTGTGGTAATTATTCTATAATATATATAAATCAAATAATCAAGCTATATGCCTTAAACTTACACAGTGATATATGTCAATTATTTTTCAATAAAACTGGAAAGAACACCAAATACGTAGTTTTTCACGGTGGGAAATTGGAAAATAATTTGGCAATGGAGAGTTTTCTCACATGGTCTCAGATAGGACTTACAACACAAACTGGTCTAAAAAAGGTCATATTTAGAAATTACATATTCAGTGAAATATATTTGACACCATACTTTGAATAAGTAATTAAGCATAGTAGTTATCAGTAATATACTGGCAATATTCGTTCTAGCCAGTGAAAATCTACTGATAGCTCATAGTACAGCTATCATAAGCATTTTCTGATTTTTTGTAAATTCATTTGTGTTAGTGGTAATATTTATGGGTAATGCTTATCCACGTGGCTCATTCTTGCATTCTCATTGTATATCTCTCACAAAAGTATTTGAGAGGCATTACAGTGACTTCTAACACCAGCTACCCAGAGTTGGACCAAACTTCACAGATTAAGGGCACAGCCCTCCACAAGACTTCTCTTATTTTAGACATCAGCTGCTAGTATTGGGGTCCTCAAGCCATCCTCTATTTTGGCTATAAATATGGGGTTTCCATTACACTGTCAAATGTGATAAATCACTAAAATGACTTACAGAACTCAGGAAAGTGCTATACTTAATGATTACAGTTGTATTGTAGCATAATGCTACAAATCAGAACCAGCCAAAGGGGGCAATGTGTAGCATGTGGTCTGGGAGGGTCCAAATGTAGCTTTTACCAGTCTCAGGGATTGTATCACCCCCCTGGCACATCACTACTGTTGTGCCACTCTCACCTGAGTTTCAGTGTCCGGAGTTTTTATTGATACTGCATTGCCTATGTGGCTCAGACTCCATACTCCCAACTTTCCCCAGAGATCTGGCTGATGTCAGATGGCTTAGAGGTCTAACCCTCTTAATCACATCTTTCTGGTGTGGTCTTTCTGGTGTGACCAGCTCCCATCTATGTCATCTCTTCAGCTAAACTATAGAGGAGCTCACCATGAGTTAGCATATTAGTATAAACTATTGGATATGGGTTGCAGAACCTACCATGAATAACAAAAACACTCCCATCACTTGGAATATTCCAAGGATTTAGAAGTTACTTCCCAGGAACCAGAAATAAAGGCTAGCAAAATTCTTTATTCTATGTAGCATGTACATGGCTTACTCTATATAAGCTGATAAAATTATGTCCTTTGTAAGGACTTTGTTAGAATAACTCAGGTTTAGTGAAATATGAGAGTTAGCTAGCTGAAAACGATCTGTAAAAGCAAATTGTATTTTCTATCTTCCTACACCATTTCTAGGCATATTAATCATTTTATAATTAAAAGAAATTCAACTTTTACTAACTCATTATTTAATAACTATTACTATTAAGAAATGCTTTCACTAACTTTTTAAAAAAAATTTTAAAATTTATTTTTGAGAGAGAGACAGTGTGAGCAGGAGTGGGGCACAGAGAGAGAGAGAGAGGGAGACAGAATCTGAAGCAGGCTCAAGGCTCTCAGCTGCCAGCACACAGCCCAATGCAGGTCTCGAACTCACAAATTGTGAGATCGTGACCTGAGCTGAAGTCAGTTAACTTTTAAGTCATTAACTTTTTAAGTGTAGATCTATGTACTTCAGTTAAATTTCATCTTTCTCTTTTCTCTTTCTTAGAGAAGTTGAGTGTTTTACCTTAGGTTGAGCATTATTGCTTTGATTTTAATGCTTTATATCCTGGAAGACATTTTTTTTTTTTTTCTTTTTTTTTTTTTTTTTTTTTCTTTTTTTTTTCAACGTTTATTTATTTTTGGGACAGAGAGAGACAGAGCATGAAACAGGCGAGGGGCAGAGAGAGAGGGAGACACAGAAACGGAAACAGGCTCCAGGCTCTGAGCCATCAGCCCAGAGCCCGACGCGGGGCTGGAACTCACGGACCGCAAGATCGTGACCTGGCTGAAGTCGGACGCTTAACCGACTGCGCCACCCAGGCGCCCCCTGGAAGACATTTTTAATAGTTGACATAATATAGCCAGTATTTTCAACATTGTTTTTTATATACATATTTTTGACCCAACATCCGTAGATAGATACTACATTGCTTTTGAAATGTATTATCTGGTTCAAATGGTGAATATAAAAAGCATTGCTTTATTTTGAGTTTTATAAAAAGAATTTTATATTAAGTAAAATTTGCATATGGCAAAATGATTTTAAAGAGTACAAAACAATATAACATGGAAATTGTGACCCTCCCAACCCTGTTGTCCAGTCTCTCTTGATAAGCAGTATCTTGTATATAATTTCATGATTAGACTGTATACGTGTGTATATAGCCCTTTCTTCTTTTCCATGTGGTAGCTTAGATCCTGTTCTCTTTTTGAAAATACTACCTTTGTGATTTATAGTATGGGGACATAGCCATAACCTTTCGAGATTAAAAAGCAATGGAATGCATCTATTTGACAGACCTGGAGCAGTTACTGTCTGCTGCTAAGGTTTTTATTGCAGATGCAAGAAAAAGTTGTCCTTACCCTTCTGTCTAATTGTGGCAGCTGTGATTGAATGGGGGAATATAGGGGGAAACATGATAATACAGGGGGAAACATGGGGAGAGAATTTTTGCAGCTCAGAAATAACTTGTAAATAGTGAAGACCCTGTTTTACTCTAAAAAGGAAACTGAAATTTGAGTTAAAAGGGGCAGCCTAGACTTGGGCATAAAACTGAATTAAACAGCCTTTATCTCTGGGTGAAAAGAAAGTTCATTGTATACCAAACTGGTACGTGTGGTGCATATAGAAGGTGTCATATAGCACTTATTATGTTATATTAAAACTGTATGCCTGCTTGTTTACTGTCTAGATGCTGTACCTTTGGGCAAAAACTTATGTATCTGTTTATCTCCCCAAGACCAGCAAAGTATCTGGCACATGGGTGATGCTTAGTATGTTACATGAAAATTTACTGAGTATGTGTCTTGGAAGAGAGGTTGGCTTTTAAATGTAGCAATGTTGAAACTTTATTAAAAAAAAACAAAATTCATAGAGGGAAGAAATCAATTGAGAAATTTAATATTTTCTGGCACGTGGGTGGTTTAGTTTGTTAAGCATCCACCTTTGGCTTAGATCATGATCTCATGGTTCATGAGTTCGAGCCCTGTGTTGGGCTCTGTGCAGATGGCTCAGAGCCTGGAACCTGCTTCGGATTCTGTCTCTCGCTCTCTCTCTGCCCTCCCCTGCTCATATGCTGTTTCTTTCTGTCTAAGTAAGTAAACAACAACAAAAAAATTTAATATTTTCAATAAGTTATTTGATAAAATTTCACTAATTAAAAGAAACATGAAAAACAAATTCCTATCAAATCTCATTAATTTGATAAGAATAAGATGTTAGATTAAGTTTAGATAAATTTTACTTCAAATCCAGCAATTAAAAAAAAAAGTCACTGTATTTGTCAGGGTTTTTCAGAGAACCAATAGGGTGTGTGTGTGTGTGTGTGTGTGTGTGTGTGTGTGTGTGTGTGTGTAAGTAAGTAAATGTATATTTAAGGAATTGGCTTGTGATTATATAGAGGCTGGAAAGTCTAATATCTGCAAGGTAAGCTGCAAAACTCGTGACCCAGGGAAGAGGTGATGTTGCAGTTCTAAGTCTGAAGTTGTCTGTTGGCAGAATTCCTTCTCACTTGAGGAAGGTCAGTCTTTGTTAAGGCCTTCCACTGATTGGATGAGGCCCAGTCACATTATGGAGGGCAGATTGCTTTAGTCAAAGTCTACTAATTTAAATGTTTATCTCACCTGAAAAACACTCTCACAGAAATATCCATAGTAATGTCTTTTTAAAAATGTTTATTTTGGGGGCGCCTGGGTGGCTTAGTCGGTTGAGTGGCCGACTTCAGCTCAGGTCATGATCTCGCGGTCTGTGAGTTCGAGTCCCGTGTCAGGCTCTGTGCTGGCAGCTCAGAGCCTGGAGCCTGTTTCAGATTCTGTGTCTCCCTCTCTCTGACCCTCCCCCATTCATGCTCTGTCTCAAAAATAAATAAACATTAAAAAAAAAATGAAAAAAAAATGTTTATTTTGGGAGAGAGGAGTGGCAGAAAGAGAGGGAGAGAGAATCCCAAGCAGGCTCTATTCTGTCAGCACACACAAAGCCTGTCTCAGGTCTGCATCTCACGAACCACGAGATCATCACCTGAATGGAAACCAAGAGTCACACACTTATCTGACTGAGCCTCCTAGGCACCCCTCCATAATGTTTGGCCAACTATCTGGGCAACATGGCCTAGCCAAGTGGACATATAAAATTAACCATCATAGTCACTACTGAAATCTTTTCTTTTCCTGACTTTGTTTACAAGTGGCATAGAAATAATGTTAAAAATTAAATGCAAGTAGAATTTCACGTAACTGTTAACACTAATAAATCTTTAGTGTTTGTTGGCATAACTAATATTGCAAGTGTATTGTTATGCCAACAAGTTGGACACCTTAGACAAAATTGATAAATTCCTGGAAAGTCCCAAATTACTGAAACTGATTCAAGAAGAAATGCAAAATCTAAATAGATCTCTAACATGTAAAGAAATTGAATTCTTCATTAAAAATCTTTCACAAAGGAAAGCCCAGGCATGGATGACTTCATTGATGAATTCTACCAAACATTTAAAGAGGAAATAATACCAGTACTTGATAAATTTAAAAGAGAAATGCACACTTCCCAACACATTTTGTGAGGCTAGTATTATCCCGATATCAAGGCCAGATAAAGTTTCCACAAGAAAATTACAAAAAAGTATGTGTTACGAATATAGATGTAGAAATCCTAAACAAAATGTTAACAGATTGAAACTAGCAACACATAAAAATGATTATACACTCTGGCCAGGTGAGCTTTATCATAGTAGTGCAAGTTTTTAGTTTTAACATGTCTAAATTAATGCACCAGATTAATAGAGTTAAGGGCAAAAAGCACATGATTATCTCAATAATCACAGAAAAAGTATTTGACAAATCCAACACTGATTTATTATAAAAACTGTCAACAAACTAGGAATAAAAGATTTTGATTTCTGAAGAAGGACATCTATGAAAAACCTACAGCCAACATCATACATAATGTTTATGACTGTCAGCTTTCCTTACAAGGAACAAGACAGGAATGTGTATTCTTATCACCTCATTCAACTTTGTACTGAAAGTTCTAGCCAGCATGATGAAAAAATACAATAAATAAAAGGCATCAAGGTTAAGAAGAAAAACTGCCCTTGTTTGCAGATGACATAATTCTGTTTGGAGAAAATTCTAAGAATCTACAAAAAAGCTATTAGAATTAATAAATGAGCTTAGGAAGTTAACAGAATATGAGATCAATAAAAAAATGTGTAAGCTGTTTTGGTTATATATTAGAACAATCTGGAAATCTTTAGTGAACAGTTTCATTTGCAGTAGCAACAAATAGAATAAAATATAGTTGACCCTTGAACAGCAGGAGTTTGAACTGGGCGCGGTGGGGGCAGGGGTTCTATTTGTACGTGGATTTTTTTTAAATAAATATGAGAAACGTTTTTGGAGATTTGTGACAATTTGAAAAATTTCACAGATGAACCTTTTAGCCTAGAAATATCGAAAAAAATTAAGAAAGGTGTATTGTGAATGTTAAAAATATGTGGATACTAGTCTATTTTATCATTCATTGTCTTAAAATGTATACAGATCTATTAAAAGTTAAGAGTATCAAAATTATGCCCTGAACACAGACTGTATATGGTGTCATTTGTAGTCAAGAGAAATGTAGGGGCACGTGGGTGGCTCAGTTGGTTAAGTATCTGACTCTTGATTTTGGCTCAGGTCATGATCTCATAGTTCGTGAGTTTGGAACCCTTTGTTGGGCTCTGTGTTGACAGCATAGTCTACTTTGGCTTTTTCTCTCCTGCGCAGAGTATGTGCACTCTTTCAAATACAAGAGAAAGAAATGTAAATAAATATCAAGATGCACTATTAAATCGAAACTGTGTACAATTAACTGTAGTACATACGGTTGTACTGTAATAATTTTGTATCTACCTTCTATTGCTGTTGTGATGAGCTCAAGTGTTGAGAGTAGCCACTTAAAAAACCATGTGATGCTGGGGTGCCTGGCTGGCTCATTTGGAAGAGCATGCAATTCTTGATTCTGGGTTATGAGTTCTAGCCCCACATTGAGTGTAGAGATTACTTAAATAAATTAAAAAAAAAAAAAGCCATGTGATGCTGATCATCTCTTGAGAAGGCAGTTCATCTTCAATAAATGATGTATTGTGGTACAAAGCAATCTCTTCTGTGATTTTCTCATGTTTTTGTGTTTAGTGCAATGTTGTAAACTGAGTTACACCATGGGACCCAAACAAAATGCCTCTTGTGATGCTGGGAGTGCTCCCAAGAAGCAGAGAAAAGTCATATTACAAGAAAAAATTGAATTGCTTGATATGTAGATTAGGGTCTGCAGCTATGGTTGCCTGCCATTTCAAGATAAAAGAATCTAATGTAAGAACCATTGTTAAAAGGAAAGAAAAGGAAAGGAAATTCATGAAGCCATGCTAGGTCAGTGGGTATGAAAACCTTGCACTTTTTGTGAAATGCCTTTTCATCTTATATTGAAAATGGGCTTTTATGTGGATGCAGGATTGCTATAAGAAAGTCATACCTATAAACACTACTATGATTTGAGAAAAAGAAAAATGCTACCATGATTTGTGACAACTTAAAAGTAAAAGGAAGGTGAAGAATCTAAAGGTGGAGAATTTAATGGCAAAAAGAGGTGGTTTGATAATTTTGGAAAGAGGTTTAACTTAAATAATCAAGATAACAGGAGAAGCAGCTTCTGCTGATGAAGAGGCAGCAGACAGGTTTCTAGATAGCACTAAGAAAATCACTGAGGAGAAAGGATATTTGCCTGAACCGGTTTTAAGGCAGATGAAGATGTCCTATTCTAAAAAAAAAAAAAAAAAAAAAAAAAAAAAAGAAAGAAAGAAAGAAATAGTGCCATAAAGGACATTTGTTAGTAAGAAAAAAAAGTGAGCACCAGGATTTAAGGCAGGAGGGGCTAGGCTAACCATACTGTTTTGTGCAAATGCATTTGGGTTTATGATCAGGACTGCCTTTACATTTAAAGCTGCTAATCTTTGAGTCTTGAAGGGAAAAGATAAACACCAGCTACTAGTCTTCTGGTTGTATGACAAGAAGGGCTAGACAATAAGAACTTTTTTTCTAGATTGATTCCATTGATGTTTGCTTTGTTCCTGGTATCACTATCTGTTGATGTTGGACAAGGCCCCTGGCTACCCAGAACCCCATGAGTTCAACACTAAAGGTGTAGAAGTGGCCTACTTGCTCCCAAACACAACATATTTAATTCAGCTTCTAAATCGGAGTTGTATGAACCTTTATAGCTCATTACATATGGTACTGCATGGAAAGGATTGTCAACACTGTGGAAGAGAATCCTGATAGGATTGAAGATGTCATTGTTGTTCTAGTAAAAGCCATCCAGCCCGCAACAATAAACTCCTGGTGGAGAAAACTATTCATCACAATACATAAGAATGGGAAAAGGCAGCCGTATGTATAAGATTCACGTATGTTTATATGTGTGTGTACATAAAATTTACATATCAGAAAAAGACTGAAAATCTGAAAAGACTGAAATCTGAAAATGGACAAAACACTTGGTTGGCTATTCTTAAAAGAGGGAAATCCAAATGCATTGAGGAGGTGCTCGGCATCATTAGTCATTAGGAAAATACAAATTGGAACTACAGTAAGACATCATTACACACAAGTATGATGTCTTATATTTAAAGAACTTACAGAACCAAGAGTGGGCCAGTGGCTGGTAGGAATGGATAATAATGCAACTTGGAAAAACTGGCAATCTCAACTAAACCCTGTGACCTTATCCAGTGACCCAACAATTCTACTCCTAGGAATATAGCCAAGAGAAATACATGTGTCCACTGAAAGACGTGTACAAGAATGTCAATGGAATTTTGTTTATAATAGTGCTCTCCCCACCCTCCCAAACAGCATGAATAAGCTCAAATGCCTGATAACAGTAGGATGGATTAAAAAAAGTTGTACTGTATTCCTACAATGAGAGAAGACACAAAGTGAAAAGAATGAACCACTGCTGCATATAGCTGCGTGGCTAACTCTGATGGATATAACATTGAGTGAAAGTAAAATGCAAAAGATGACAAGCTTTTTATTTGAAGTTCAAGAAACAGATCCAGTACATCCACACTGATAGAAGTCTGAATACTTGTGAACTCTGGGAGGGAGTGTTAATGGGGAAGGAGCATAAGTGTGCCTTCTGAGGTGTAAAGAAATAGTTTTTTATGAGTGCATATGTTTGAACAAACTCCTTGAGCATTATACTTAAGGTTGTACTTTTTGCTGTACATACAGTATGTCTCAACTTTAAAAAATTGGGCTTCTGGGAGAAAGTTTTCTTTGCTTTCCATAGTAGGATGTGCTTAAAATTAGTAGGTATTTTGGGATTTGACAGAAAATTTAGATTTCCTGATACTTTATACGTTTGCAAGAGAAACCAAAAACCGTAATTTAAATTAAGAAAGATCCTAATATTTGAAAGGTCAGTAAAAATATTAAAGTTCAGGGGCATCTGGGTCACTCAGTTGGTTGAGCATTTGACTCTTGATTTCAGCTCAGGTCATGGTCTCATGGTTCCTGGGATTGAGCCCTGTGGAACTTGACTGGGATTCTCTCTCTCCCTATCTCTCTGCCCCTCCCTTGTCCAATCCCCCTCACCCTCCCAAAATAAGTAAATAAAAAATTAAATGTATTAAAAACATTAAAGTCCACTATTCTTTCTGCTGTTGCTGCAGTTGTTGTTGCTACTACTACCAAATAACCTATATTGAGTGCTACTATGTGTCAGATGCTATACTGCATTCTTACCTAATTTAATTTGGAGTTGGAGTAAATGACATGTTCTTCTTTTGGGACTTCCATGCTATCATGCCTCCTGTCCTCCCTATAACTTGACATCTTTGAAATTTACAACATTATAGTCTTTTGTACTCACTTGCTTTTTTTTTTTTTTTTTTTTTGGAGATGGATAAAAAGACTATTCTTCAGTGTTAGCCCATTGCAATCGTGAATTAATCTAATTATTTTTATTACAGAAAATTTTTTTTAATGTTTATTTTTGAGAGAGAGAAAGAGAGAGACAGAGCATAAGTAGGGGAGGAGCAGAGAGAGAGGGAGACACAGAATCTGAAACAGGCCCCAGGCTCTGAGCTGTCAGCACAGAGCCCGATGCAGGGTTCAAACCCACAAACCGCGAGATCGTGACCTGAGCCGAAGCCAGATGCTCAACCGACTGAGCCACCCAGGCTCCCCTATTTTTATTTTTTTAAATTTACATCCAAGTTAGTTAGCATATAGTGCGACAATGATTTCAGGAGTAGATTCCTTAATGCCCCTTACTCATTTAGCCCATCCCACAGCCCCTCCAGTAATCCTCTGTTTGTTCTCCATATTTAAGAGTCTCTTATGTTTTATCCCCCTCCCTGTTTTTATATTATTTTTGTTTCCCTTCCCTTATGTTCATCTGTTTTGTCTCTTAAAGTCCTCATATGAGTGAAGTCATATGATATTTGTCTTTCTCCAACTGACTAATTTCACTTAGTATAATACCCTCCAGTTCCATCCATGTAGTTGCAAATGGCAAGATTTCATTCTTTTTGATTGCCACATAATACTCCATTGTGTATATATATACCACATCTTCTTTATCCATTCATCCATCGGTGGACATTTGGGCTCTTTCCATCCTTTGGCTATTGTTGATAGTGCTGCTATAAACATGGGGGTGCATGTGCCCCTTCGAAACAGCATATCTGTATCCCTTGGATAAATACCTAGTAGTGCAATCGCTGAGTCATTGGGTAGTTCTATTTTTAATTTTTTGAGGAACCTCCATACTGTTTTCCAGAGTGGCCACACCAGTTTGTCTTCCCACCAGCAGTGCAAAAGAGATCCTCTTCCTCCACATCCTCGCCAATATCTGTTGTTGTTATGTGTTGTTATGTGTTGTTATGAGTTGTTAGCCATTCTGACAGGTGTGAGGTGGTATCTCATTGTGGTTTTGATTTGTATTTCCCTGACGATGAGTGATGTTGAGCATTTTTTCATGTGTCGGTTGGCCATCTGGATGTCTTCTTTGGAGAAGTGTCTATTCATGTCTTTTGCTCATGTCTTCACTGGATTATTTGTTTTTTGGGTGTTGAGTTTGATAAGTTCTCTATAGAGTTTGGATACTAATCCTTTGTCTGATATGTCATTTGCAAATACCTTCTCCCATTCTGTTGGTTATCTTTTGGTTTTGCTGATTGTTTCCTTCACTGTGCAGAAGGTTTTTATTTTGATGAGGTCTCAGTAGTTCATTTTTGTGTTTGTTTCTCTTGCCTTGGGAGATAATGTTTAGTAAGCAGTTGCTGTGGCCAAGGTCAAAGAGGTTGGTGCCTGCTTTCTCCTTGAGGAATTTGATGGCTTCCTGTCTTACACTTATGACTTTCATCCATTTGAGTTTATTTTTGTGTGTGGTGTAAGAAAGTGGTCCAGGTTCATTTTGCTGCATGTTGCTGTCCAGTTTTCCCAGCACCACTTGCCGAAGAGACTGTCTTTATTCCATTGGATATTCTTTCCTGCTTTGTCAAAGATTAGTTGGCCATACATTTGTGGGTCCATTTCTGGGTTCTCTATTCTGTTCCATTGATCTGAGTGTCTGTTTTTATGCCAGTACGTACTGTCTTCATGACTACAGCTTTGTAATACAGCTTGACTTTAGTACCTCTTAAGTTTCTTGACTTCTTCATCTCATGATACTGTTTTCAGTTCCTTAGCTACCTACTCTAATTGTCATATCCTAGACTTATGTTGCCAGTAACTGAATTATAGTTGCAAATATTTTCTTTGATGACCACTTCCATTTTTTTTTCCAGCTAATTTTATCTTGTACCCTGCCTCCAACAAATAGTCCAAGTAATTGACATTCCAAATAATGGACATTACTACGACCTACCATTGATTGATTCAACTCCCTTACGGACCTACTCTTTCATTATTTCCTTCCTTATGCAGTCTAAATTCTGTGGTCCAGTATATTGACTCCCTTGCACCCCCTCATCTTTCTTGCCTTTCTTTCCCTTTGTCTTATAAAGTACTGACTACTGATACAAGGTGGGTCCTCAATCCTGTTGGTGGTTCTACTAAATTTCCCTAATATTTGCTGTCTGACTCTACAAGGCAGCTGTTTCATCTTTTTCCTCTCTGTATAAATTCTATTCTCCAGTCCCCAGCCCATGGTTTTACTTTGTATTTCACTGCAAAAATTGAAGCAATTAGAATTTACCCTTATCTCCTTCCATCTGTCAGCCAACCCACACCTGTACCATATATTCTGCCTTGTCTTCTATTACCAGAGATTGTCATTGTGCCTTAGACCAACCGCTTTACTTATATAGCATCTTGTCTTCCCTTTTGACTGAAAATACTATCACTTCATCAATTTTGTTTCTCATCTGAATCACAGATATTTTTCCTGTTAGATCATTTATTTCAGAATCTATGCATTGCTATAATATCTCCTATTTTATAAAATCCTTTATGTTTCTCCAGCTACTGTCAATTTCTAGGTTCTTTTTAGCAAAAGTTAGAGTTGTCTATATTTATTATCTCCAAGTCCTCTCACCTTTGTCTCTGTCAAACTTGTCCAATCAGGCTTGCTTTTGTGCTGCTCTCCCACAAAGATCAAGATAATAGCCCATTACATAGCAACATTTAATGAGCGGTTCTCACATCTCATATTTTTCTTTCTTTCTTTTTTTTTCCCCAAAGATTTTATTTTATTTTTAAGTAATCTCCACACCCAACATGGGGCTTAAACTCACACCCCCGAGATCAAGAGTTGCCTGCTTCACCGACTGAACCAGCCAGGTGCCCCTCAGATCTTACATTTTTCAACTTAACTGCTCCACCTAACATCTTACCACTTCTAGAAGTATTTTCTTCACTTGGCTTCTAGAGTCTTCTGGTTTTCCTCTGATCTTACTAGTTCCTCCTTGCATAGGAAAAAAGCAGGTCTGGGACTGACTATCCTTAGAAGGGCCTGGTTGCAAGGCTGATCTTTGGCTAGTATCTGGAACTTAGCTAGCAGACAATTCCCTATACTGACATAAAACTTACCGTAAATGATAAGGCTCATTGTGCCTAAATTTTATAAACAATGTGACTTATGCAGAGCACCTGCTTTCCTTTTGGGGAGTCTGGAATCTTGATATGTGCTAGACAAAGGGTGCCTGTCTGAACAGCTCCAAACAAACTATGGGCACTGAGTCTCTAATGAGCTTAACATATGTTGTCAGAATTTGTTGCTGGAAGAATTAAGCATGTCCTATGTGATTCCATTGGGGAAGAACCGTAATTATGAGTATAATGCATCCTGTGAATCTTTCTAGTGAATCACCCAGAAGGTACCTCTGAGGACTCTCAACACACACCTTTTCATTTTTTCTGGTTCCTTTTCAATTCCCACACTAAACTTTGGGTACTTGAAGATCCATCTTCCATGACCATAGTCCCTATGTGTTTTTTATCCAGGTAATAACTCTCAATCTTATGTCAAAATACTGTTGATCTGTATTTTAGGCTCTAAAATTTTCTTGATTTATTTTATTTTTCATGCTCAGAAGTAATTATTTTGGAAATCAAGTAAAGTGATTACAGATGAACAAAGTAAGATAAAGAGATTTTACTCTTGTTACTAGAATTTTTGTGTGATTTTTAAAAAATCATCTTATTTTATCTTACTTTTTTTTTAAGTAGGCTTCACTGCCAACGTGGAGCTGGGTATGGGGTTTGAACTCAAGGCCATGAGATCAATACCTGAGCTGAGAGCAAGAGTTGGATGCTTAACCTACTGAGCCACCCAGGCATCCCTAAAAATTCTTTTTAAATACAATTATACTCATGGAAATTTGGAAAAGAATAAGGAAGAAATAAATTACATTGTTTAATTTAAAAATATCAGAAAAGAAGCAACTGCAGAATTATCAATTGCAGAGAAGCTCTGAGGTTTAGACTAAGCTAAAAATACTACAGTTAATGTAAAGATTTTGGAACTCAGGCAACAGGAAATTGTTGATGGTTTTCTAGTTTTTTAAGTTACATTTTCAATTAACATTCTTTTCAGGATTTGTAGTCTTAGGTTTCTCTTATTACAGATTAAATGCCAGACATTCTACTGCCGTTTTGCAGTTTGTATAAGTCAAGTGAGTCCTTTGTAGTCATACCTTTATAGCTAAAGTTTGAGTACAGTGTCCTCCTCTAAGCAGTCATGTCACTTGATAACTCACCTGTTCATGAAAAGTCCTTTTATTATTTCCTATAACTAGTCTTTTGATTATGTTTACATAATAACTTCTGATGGTGATATAATGAAAGAAAAAACTAAGTGTTCCATGGTAATTTGTTTTATAAAGCATTTATTATGAGTGCTATGTTAGAAGTAAATTAATTTTAGAAAGATTGTATACTTTATTTTGAATAGTTTATTTAGCCCATAGCCACTATAGAAACTAATACTTCTAATTGATGTAGTTCTGAGGCATAATGTTAACTGGCTTAGAGTCACTGATGTTGTACTTGGTGAAGTGACATCACTTCAAATGACCCTAAGGTGACTACTGCTTTACTTGCCACTAGAACCATCATAAGACAACTACTCTGAATAAGTAAGTCTGACCATGTTTCTTAGCTCATTAAGTCCATCGAGATGCCACAGTTAATGCATAGTTTAAAATGAACAGAATATTAAAATTGTTCCATACAGTTCTTAATTTTCTCTTACCTACCTCTAATGCCATGAAGTGTTGGTACTGGATGACAAAAGAAGAATTAAAAAGTTAGTATTTTCTGTTGACTAAACCTTAAACTAATAACATTTAAACTAATTCAGAAGGCATTATGTATTATTCTTCCTTGTCTTTTAAGACAGTATTATTTGAGTTAATAGTAAAAAGCAAATATTCTTGATAAATAAAATTGAAATCAGTATAAATAGTAATTTATAATTGAAAATCATATTTTAGTTTCTATTCTTCCACATAAATCCAGCAAGCAGGATTGGAAAACAGTGGTAAAATCTAAATATATGACTTCAGAAAGCTGTAAGTTACTGTTCCCCGAGTAGGAAAGCCTCACATGGTGGGAAGCATCATCCTTGTTTTCTTTTTCTCCTTGACACAACAGAGTAACCATTGTGACTAAGGATATGTAACTTTAGTTACTACTTATTATGCTTTCCATGCAGTCAGACTGCCTAAAAGCAGAAATGAAATATTAAGAATTGTGTTTTTTCCCATTCTCTCATTCATTCCTCTTATTCAGGCATTCATTCTTAGGTACTCCTTCATACATTCATTGAGTGAACGTTTCTTGGGTATAGCTTGTATGCCAGGCATTATAAAATTGAAGAAAGCATGGCCTTACATTCATTGACTTCATAGTTTTGTTCCATGTGTGATACTCTATTCTGAATGTGAGAATCAAAAATTTCTCTCTTTAGGCTTCAATTCTGTTATCTTTAAAAATAAAGTTAGATTCTTTTTGAGGAAAGAATGCTTTTCTAGGATGATTTAAAATTTTAAGCATATGGGATATTTTTGGGAGAGTGTTGAGAGCATCAGTGAGAGGATTCTAAGGAATCCTCTGCTTTACCCACTATTACCAGGATTATGGAAGCCAGAGGTATGTATCAAGAGAATTCCATGGTGTTCATGGTGGAAAGTGGAATTTAATTATTCCATAAAAATCAACAGACGTTCATTTATATTTATAGTGCATGGGTCTTTCCCCCCTGAAATATTTCAGTGATGTAATAAAGCAGAGATATGATACTTTTATGGTAAGTCCCATCATTTAGGTGCATTGTGTGCGAATAAAGTACAAATATGGTGAAATTCATAGCAGTTTATAAACTGCAGTTTGTTATTTCATCTATATTTTCATTAAGGAAAATAATTTTATTCTGTTTAGAAATGATAATTTTTATACTATAGTATTACATATTTGATTTTTTTATTTTAAATTAAAATTTTGTATTTTATCAGTTTTTTTCTTCCTCCAAAATGACAAAATGAAGGAATTTACCCCAAAAGAAAACGGGAAGAAATGACAGCCAAGGGCTAAATTATTACAGATATAAGCAAGATCCCTGAACTAGAATGTAGAAACACTATAATAAGAATATTAGTTGATATTGAAAAATGCATAGAATCCCTTTCTGCAGAGATAAAAGATATAAAATTTAGTCAGGACAAAATTAAAAATTCTGTAACTGGGATGCAATCTTGAATGGATGCCTTAGCAGCAAGGGTGGATGAAACAGAGAAGCAAATTAGTGATTTAGAAGATAAAATTATGGAGAATAATGAAACAGAAAAAAAGAGGGAAACAAAGGTAAAAGATCACATTACAAGACATAGAGAACTCCGTGACTTATTAAAAAGGAATAACATTCTAATCATAGGAGTCCCAGAAGATGAGAAGAGTGAGAAAGGAGCAGAAGGTTTCTGTGAACAAATTATAACAGAAAACTTGACTAATCTGGGGAGGACACAGACATCAAAATCCAAGCAGCACAGAGAACTCCCATTAGATTCAACAAAAACCAACTATCACCAAGGCATATCATGGTCAAATTCACAAAATACACAGTCAAGGAAAGAATTATGAAAGGAGCAAGGGAAAAAAGTCCTTACCCTATAAGGGAAGACAGATCAGGTTTGCAGCAGACCTATCCACAGAAACTTGGCAGGCCAGAAAGGAGTAGCAGGATATATCCAACATGCTGAATCTGAAAAATATGCAGCCGAGAATTTTTAATCCAGCAAGTCTTTCATTCAAAATAGGAGAGAGAAAGAGTTTCTCAGACAAACAAAAACTAAAGGAGTTCGTGACGACTATACCAGCCCTGCAAGAAATTTTAAGGGGGACTCTTTGGAGAAAAAACGAAACAAAACATAAAAGACCAAAAGCAACAAAGACTAGAAAGGACCAGAGAACATCACCAGAAAGTCCATCTCTACAAGCACAACAATGGCACTAAATTCATGTCTTTCAGTACTCACTCTAAAGTTCAATGGACTAAATGCTCCAATCAAAAGACATAGGGTAACAGAATGGATAAGAAAACAAGACCCATGTATATGTTGCTTACAAGAGACCCATTTTAGACTTAAAGACACCTGCAGAGTGAAAGTATGGGAATGGAGAACCATCTATCATAATAATGGCCGCCAAAAGAAAGCTGGAGTAGCCACACTTATATCAAACGATCTAGATTTTAAAATAAAGACTGTAGCAAGAGATGAAGAAGGGCATTATATCATAATGGGTCTATCCACCAAGAAGATCTAACAATTGTATTTATGCCTCCAACATGGAGGCACCTGGAATATATAAATCAATTAATCACAAATATAAACTTAGTGATAATAATACCATAATAGTAGGAGACTTCAACACCCCACTTACAGCAACAGACAGATCATATAAGCAGAAAACCAACAAGGAAACAATGGCTTTGAATGACACACTGGACCAGATGGACTTAACAGATACATTGGGAATGTTTCATCCTAAAGCAGCAGAATACACATTGTTCTCAAGTGCACATGGAACATCTCCAGAATAGATCACATAATAGATTACAGTTCCAGACTTCAAACTATATTACAAAGTTGTAATCATGAAGACAGTATGGTACTTGCACGAAAACAGACACTCAGATCAATGGAACAGAATAGAGAACCCAGAAATGGACCTACAAACATATGGCCAACTAATCTTTGACAAAGCAGGAAAGAATATCCAATGGAATAAAGACAGTCTCTTCAAGTGGTGCTGGGAAAACTGGACAGCGACATGCAGCAAAATGAACCTGGACCACTTTGTTACACACACACAAAATTAAACTAAAAAATGGGTGAAAGTCATAAGTGTAAGACAGGAAGCCATCAAATTCCTCAAGGAGAAAGCAGGCATCAACCTCTTTGACCTTGGCTGCAGCAACTTCTTACATGTCTCCGGACGCAAGGGAAACAAGCAACAATGAACTATTGAGACCTCATCAACATAAAAAACTTATGCAAAGCAAAGGAAACTATCAGCAAAGCTAAAAAGCAGCCAGTGGAATGGGAGAAGATATTTGCAAATGGCCTATCAGATAAAGTGATAGTATCCAAAATCTGTAAAAAACTTATCAAAAGTCAACACCCCAAAAACAAATAATCCAGTGAAGAAGTGGACAAAAGACATGAATAGACACTTTCCAAACAAATCCAGATGGCTAACAAACACATGAAGAATTGCTCAACATCACTTATCATCAGGGAAATAAATACAAATTAAAACCACAATGAGATAGCACCTCACATCAGTCAGAATGACTAAAATTAACAACTCAGGCAACAACAGATGTTGGCAAGGATTGGAGAAAAAGGATCTCTTTTGCATTGTTGGTGGGAATGCAAGCTGGTGCAGCTACTGTGGAAAATAGTATGGAGGTTCTTAAAAAATTAAAAATAGAACTACTCTACGACCGTGTAATTGCATTACTAGGTGTTTATCCAGAGGATACAGGAGTGCTGATTCGATGGGACACATGCCCTCCAGTATTTATAGCAGCGCTGTTGACAATAGCCAAAGTATGGAAAGAGCCCAAATGTCCATCGATGGATGAATGGACAAAGAAGGTGTGATATATGTATTTATAATGGAATAATACTCAGCAATTGAAAAGAATAACATCTTGGCATTTGCAACTAATGTGGATGGAACTAGAGTGTTTTATGCTAAGTGCAATAAGAGAAAGACAAATACTGTACAATTTCATGCATATGTGGAATTTAAGATACAAAACAAATGAACATAAAGGAAGGGAAGCAAAAATAATATAAAAACAGAGTGAGACAAGCTATAAGAAACTCTTAAATACAGTCCAAACAGGGTTGCTGGAGGCATATTTGTTGGGGGATGGGCTAAATGGGTCATGGCCATTAAAGGAGGGCATTTGTTGGGATGAGCACTGGGTGTTATATGTAAGTGATGAATTACTAGGTTCTCTTCCTGGAATCATTATTTTTTTTTAATTTTTTAAAAATGTTTTTTATTTATTTTTAAGATAGAGACAGAACATGAGTGGGGATGGGGCAGAGAGAGAGGGAGACATAGAATCTGAAGAAGGATCCAGGCTCTGAGCTGTCAGCACAGAGCCGGACGTGGGGCTCGAGCTCACAAACTGTGAGATCATGACCTGAGCCGAAGTCGGACGCTCAACCAGCTGAGCCAACCAGGCACCCCTTCCTGGAATCATTATTACACTATATGTTAACTACCTTGGATTTAAATTTTAAAAATGATAATTTTTTTATACTGTAGTATTACATGGTAGGAGGAGAAGAAGGGAGAGGAAGCTTCAAAAATCTAAACACTCAATATCTGTGCTTCTTGACATAGTATTTTACTGTTAAAATGTTTCCAAAGTAGTGTTATTTGATTTTAACTGCTTTATTGAGATATAATTTACATAGTATAAAATTTACCCATTTAAATTATACAACACTGATTTTTAGTGTATTTACAAGTTGTACAGCCATCACTGTTGTTACCATCCCAAGATGTCATTTGGTTTTTGAACTCTATGTAATGAAACATAATTCAAAATTAAAGTTTTCCTTAAAATATTAACATCCTTTTACAGAATTTCTGTTGGAATGATGAAAAATTCTAGAAGTGGGCTCACCTTTTGTGTGTGTGGTGATTGTTGCACAACACTGTGAAAATACTTAATGCCACTGAATCATATGCTTAAAAATGATTATAATGAAAATTTTGTAATATGTATATTTTGCCACAACAAAAATTAATATCCATTTATGTGAAGTCAGAATTGGTGGCTTAACATTAAAAGTTTTTGGAAATTTCAGCCTGAGCCACACAGTTTTAATAATTTTTTCTCAAACATTTTATAATAAAGATATTCTTAGGTTAAAATCACATTATTAATTAATTAAAACAGAACTTAAAATTGTTGTATTTGTTTTTATAGAGATTTCAGTAGGGTTAAGTGAGGAAGTAAAGGTAATCAGCTTTTCTTTGCTTTAATTTTGTACTCTCTGAAAAGCCAGATGCCAAAGAATGCAGAACCATTTATCTAAAGGGGGTAAAGTAAACATGCGCATACACACACACACACACACACACACACACACACACACACACACAGACACAGTAATTTAAAAATATCTGTTTATAAATGCATAAAGTCTCTGGAAGGAGATACGAGAAACAGTGATGTTGGTTATTTTGGGCAGGAGAACAAGGTGACAGGTTCATGGGTGGGAGGCATATTTTCCCTATGTGAATGTATGGCCTACTGAAATATTTTAAATAATTCATTATCCTGATCCTGGTCTCAGAATCAGCATGACTGTGTTCTTACCTACTGTGCTCTGGTGACAGCATATTGTATTGAAACTGACATTGGTTTGAAAATGAGCTATATTACTTAAGTTGTTCTCTTTCTAGGAATTGATTATGGATTAAGTTTACCACTTGGGGAAGATTATGAACGGAAGAAACATAAACTAAAAGAAGAATTGAGGCAAGATTACAGACGCTATCTTACTCAGGTAATAAATTCTATTAATTTATGCTTCAGATCTTATGCTTCAGAATTCTTCTCCTAAATTATTTTCCTAAGGTTTTAGTCATATGTGTTAATTTTTAGGTTTTCAGTGGTATCTAGCAGTAGGATATTATAGTGAAAGTTAAGTGCCATGTATGACATTGGTAGAAAAAAAATGGTGCTGAGAACTAGTACCACTGACTCTTGACCTTTGGAACAGGGTAGTGGGCTTTAATTTTAAATCTGATGGTAAGTTCTGGTTGTTCATGTTTTCTGTAGAGGTATCATGGTTTAAAATAGCCCAGTTATGATTCCGAACTCCTCTACTCCCTCCAAACATGTATTAAAATGACACATGGGGTTCTAGTTGCTAATTATTTTCCTGTCAGCTAAGCTTATAAAAACTTCATTTAATATATTTATTTAACCTCCCAAGTCTTTGCTTTATGATTTAATATATTTACTTAGCAGAACCCTTGTTTTAAGTATATTTGGTTAAATTATGTAATTTCTAAGCTCAAGATTTCTTGTAGTTTTCAAATGCAATTTATTTTTGAAGTTATCAAATTATTTTAAACAATCATGATGTTTCTAGTCATCTCAAGATATTCTATAGTTTTTTCATACTTTGTAATGTTTGTTCCAAATGTTTAAGTGGTTTCTTATTTATTCTGATGTGCACATGGAGAGAAAGAACTTTGAATACTTTGTTTCCCTTGACTTTAGGGTATTACACAAGCGAAAAGAAAGGTAGGGTTGCCTGCAAAACGTTTTCCTTTCATTTTTCTTTTCTTCTCTTTTCTTTTCTTTTCTTTTTTTAGATCTAGTAGCTTGCAGTTATTTTCATTTTATGATGTTGCTCTCAAACTATTAAGAAAAATAACTTCATTTGTGATTTTGACTTTTTCAATGGTAACATTTTGTATCCTTTTACCAATGTCAGTCTATACATTATAACTTTCCATTAATACAATCAGGCACTATTCCTTTTGATTCCTGCTTTGCATTTATTTTTATTGCTTTCTTATACATCTTTTAGAAATATTCTATGGCCCATTTGTTTTCAGCATGCCAATTTTTTTCTTCTAATTTTGCTAATCACATTAAAATTAATAATAGGATATTCTAAGATGTTTTTAAAGTGTGTTGTCAAGATTTAGATTACTCAATATTTTTGCACCCAAACGCATGGACTGCATTTGTAAATTTATACTGGAAAACAAAAACACTATAGTTTTACAGAACATTAAAAAAGTATCTCACGCATCCATCATCATTCACCCAACAGTTTTTAAGCACTTATGAAGATGAATTTGTCTTCAAGGGGTCTTAAGAGTCTGGTTGTAGAGATGACATCAGACAGGTCAGAAACTGATACTTAATAAGGATATAATGATTAGGAGAGACTCCAAGGTGTTATTTTGTAAGACACGATAAGTAGAATTTGGATACACTAGAGGGTGAATCAAGGAGAGGACGTTTTCCAGATGGAGAATATAGAATAAAGAAGGACTTGGAAGGGAGGCTTTAGCTTTGTATGAATGGGGCATATTGGGTTTACCAGCCTGGGTTGGTTAGACTAGATTATTTTTGAGAGTAGTAAAAAATAATGATGTAGACAGGAAAGCATCAGATTAGGTTTTTTTAAAGGAATTTTTTTTGTGTATGTATGTATGTATGTATGTATTTTTTAAGTAGGCTCTATGCCCAACATGGAGCTTGAACTCACGATCCTGAGATCAAGAGTTGCATGCTCTACTGACTAAGCCAGCCAGGTACCTCAGATTAGGTTATTAATTTCATATGTGTGAAACACTATACCTCCTTAAGCAGCCTGTGAAGAGCTCAATAACTATTTTAGGACTGTTCTGCATATTAGAGATTCTTAGTGTTTATTTTAAATTACTGCTACAGATTTTTAACTCTTCTTTTCCTGCTAATTTTCAGTCTGTTCATGCTCCTTTCCACAATGATCCTGTTTCTTACCAATTTAAATACTTCATTGTCTCCTCACTGAGCTTCTGGATAAAAATGCATATTCCTTAGCATGGCATTTGAAGTCTTTTGTGTTCCAGCCTGCCTCCCTGGCCTCGTACTCAGTTTTGTCCCCTCTCCCAGCACTCCTTTGTTAGGTGAGGTTTTCCTCTGGTATCTACCATTTTCACTTATCTACTTCATAGATAGAAGATTTTAAAAAAGAATGATGGTAGGAGGCATAGGAAGAAATTGCCTTTATGAAGGAGAAAAAGAATCAAGAAAGAAAAAGAATCAAGGAGTACAAATCTTTAAATTCAAATGGATATGAAGGAGTTTTGGTGTTGGAGTATCAAGAATGTGGTTATGATAGAGGAGCAGTAGTTTCTTAATATGCAAGAGACACATTTTGGTTGACATATGAGAAGGTGGACATGGAAAGGAAGGCAAGGGAAAAAGAAAATAACATAGGATTTGGGTAGGTGGCTGCAGTGGCTTCCTTGACCGCTAGAATATGTATTTTCCAAGTCTACTCTTTTTAGATATTTTTTTGTGGCTTCCAGACTTGGATTGTGTGGATAGTTAAATTACAAAAAATCAGATCTTTAAATTTTGCCAAGAAGAGCCATTAAAACAATTAATTACCATCTCTTTCTCAATTTTTAGAACAAAAGACACTTGGTCATCTAACATTGCAGGGAGAATATATTCTCAGGAGAATAATTTTTATATTGAATTAATAAATGTGTATTTCCAGCCCAGACTTCTCTCCTGAACCTCACACTTACTCTGGCTACCTATCTTAGAAACCTAATGGGTATCTTATGTTGAACATGTCCAAAAGAGAACTCTAGATTTCTATTCTTCCCTCTCCCATCCTTTAGAAGCCTGGAATGTTTGTAGCCTGTTCTTTTAATTTTTTTGTCACAGTACTTATCATCTACTAACATACCATACTCTTCCTTATGTTTATTATTTCAATTTCCTTTGCTTGAGTGTAAGCTTTAGGAAGGCAGGGATCTTTGTTTTCCTCACTGATGCAACTCAGATGTTTCAAACAGTTTGGGACATAGCTCTCAATATTGAATGAATGAGCGAATGACTAAAATTTAGACTTTTGAATAACTCACTGTATTGTCCTTATTATGTTTTTCATTTTATTGAAAATTTCAAACATTATCCTGGGCCTTTATAGGGAGTGGGAATTGCCCAGTGAAGGAGTGAGGGTGCTGTGTCTCTGTCTTCCAAGGGTTGGAACTCTGAATGTGTTTTTTGCACATGTATAACTACAAAATGTCTAGGTTTATAGGGTACTTTTTATATAAGAGTTAAACTGATTCAGGGATTTAGTCAGGTATCCTATTGTTTTCCTTGACAAGTAAGTTTAGAGTTCTATACAACCAACTTTCATATTAGCTTTTGTAGCACAACTTATTTGTAAATTATTATTTGTAAATTCAGATTCAGTGAAACCTTTTTAATTGCTTAGTTTTATTAATCACTGTTCCCAAATGTTTTAGATATAACTATATTATAGCAGTTGGTACATTAAATTGTAGTTATTTGTTTACAAATTTGTTTCCCAAGCAACACTGTAAATTTCTTACATATAGGGAGTATATTCTTATCTTTGTCTCCCTACCACCAAAAAAAATAACTTTTGTTTTAGGTAGTCAATAATTAATGAATAAGTAAAAGGCATGGAGCTACATAGGTTAACAAATATTGATTGATTTAATCCTCATAAGCTAGTGATTTAGATCCCTGTTTTACACACAAAAGAACTGAGGCAGAGAAGTTAAATAACTTCTAGATTGTGACTACAAAGTAGCAGTACCAGAAAGTTGGAGATCATATATATTTTTTTCTAATCCTTGTGATTGCTTTATAGCCTTCAAAGAGATTTTGCATTCTTTTTTAATGTTTATTTTTGAGAGAGACAGTGCGAGAGTGGGAGAGGAGCAGAAAGAGAGGGAGACACAGAATCCAAAGGAGGCTCCAGGCTCTGAGCTGTCAGCACAGAGCCCAACATGGGGCTTGAATGCACGGACCTCAAGATCATGACCTGAGCCACAGTTGGACGCTTAACTGACTGAGCCACCCAGGCACCCCGAGATTTTACATTTTTAATCCTCTTTGATCATTATGCCAGCTTTGGTAGATAGGCAGAGCAGTTACTATTCTCATTTTATGGTAGAAGCCTAGGTCAGGAAGGTTAGGTAACTTGCTCAGTGTGACAGAACTAAGTGTTGGGGCTAGTCCTGGAGCCTATGTCTTTTGACTCCTAACCTGATGGTCTTTTTACTACACTGCATTGTCTAAATGTTTAATGATCAAGGATGGAGGTACACATAAGGAAACAGTGTTCATAGTTTATATCTTCTGGCATTTGAGTGGATATCCACTCATAAATTATTACAGGAAAATTAGTAAACAAACATGATTGCAGTGTGCACACGGATCTTGGTGAGCAAGTTTAAATTGGCCTTAAGAACAAAAGGACAGGAGGGCACTGAGGATGAAGAATATGTGTTTAGATGAGGAATATAAATTGAAAAAGAGTTTCCTTTTTTCCCATGCTTTTGAATCATCTGGAATATACATATATGTATGTAGCAAGTGAAAATTAAGACCTGATTCTCTTCTTCAGGGAGTTGTTGATTGGAAGAAAATTCTGTTTCCTAATTACTTTTGTTATGAACTCTGTAGAATTGTACTTTGTGTCTTCATCTCCGTTTCATTCTTTTGCTCTGCATAAGTAATCACTTAGAAAATAGAACGTAAGACACATTTATGGAACATTTTATAAAGGCAATTAGATAATATATTTTTTTTAATGTGTATGTATACAGAAAAATTTTCTGTCCACGAGTGAAACAGATCCATCTACTCTGGGAGTTTCTCTTCCTATTGGTGAGAGGTTATCTGCTAAGGTAGGTGAATAGGAGTAGTTATTGTGAGTAATAGTTTTATGAGGCATCAAGATAATTAAAGAACATACTCCTGACTTAAATCCAAGGAGAAGATTATATCATTTCCCATACTTGAATATATGCCTTTTAAAAAAGTCTGCGGAGTCTCTGTGCTGTTTTTTAAAAAACTTTTGAACGTAACATTTATAACAATATAAGATACCTTTAATCTGTGAATTAATTGAGTATATAGAATATATATTTTTCAGCATTGGTTTTGAGCTTTAAGTTCATTTCATGTGTCACAGTTATCAGTGAGATGAGTAGATGAGAGTATACTGAGCTTTTATGTAGGGTGAGGTCTGGGGCTATTTGAATGGATTGCTATCATTGTACAAATAATATGTCCATACTCTTTAGAGATGGACTGATAAAGCACTGCAAAGCTAGGTGAGCGATCACAACATAGTACATAAGACAAATGGGCAGTAGTAAGCTTCAAAAGATGAACTAGTTAAATCTTTAACTCTTTTTTAGATTGTGCTGTTTCAATGACAGTGGAAGTATTAAGGCTTAAGAATATTTCCTGTGTTTCAACAAAACATTTACCTTATAATATATTAGTGTCTGTGATAATTTTACCTTCTTATGTTTAAAATACAACAAGCAACTTCTTTATTCTTGGGAAAGAAATGGTTAGCAGCAGGTGTTTTGGCTGTAGGGTGGAGGAATAGAGGCAGGAGATATCCCTGAGAGGGAAAGAAGGAAGGTAACCTGGTCAAATCTCCTTGGAAACATGCTGACAACTCTCCTGGCAAACACACTCATGTATTTACTAGTGGGATGGTTTTATTTATGAATGCCTTTCGCAGAGTGCACCTGGATTTTCTAAGATTGCTGTTGGTAAACAAACCTAGAATCCCATGGATTCATGGGGCATGGCTTTTTTGAAAATGTTAACTAAGTGATGTAACTTATAAAATGTATAAAATGGAGATGTTTCACAACCAAAGCACCTCCCTTCTATTAATGACTTCCTGTGTTAACCTGGACCTAAGTGTGTAGTAATAGTAATGCATATTTTAATTTTTTTTAAATAGTAATGCATATTTTAATGTGACAAGAAAGGATGTGGGGAATTGCATTGGTGGTCTCAGACCTTTTCCTGCCCCTCTCGTGCCTTGCAACTATTTCTATCCTTGAAATTATTAGCAGTGCTTGATTCTGGCTAATATCTTATGTTGTATGTGTTTGATTGGACATAAAGGTACTTTTTTCTGAAGTTGGAATTTTAACATTACCTTTTGGTTTTTATTTTAAGGAAAGATTAAAACTTGAACGCAACAAAGAATATAATCAGTTTCTCAGGGGTAAGGAAGAATCCACTGAAAAGTTCAGACAGGTAGAAAAGAGTAGTACTGAGGTAGGTTTTCCTTTTAAAGTAAATCTTTAACACCAAAGGTTGAATATTTTGTACTTAATTGATAATATTTTTGTATGTTAAACATTTCACTTGGTTTTAATGTAAATATTTTATTTTTAAAAAAAAAATTTTTTTTCCACGTTTTTATTTATTTTTGGGACAGAGAGAGACAGAGCATGAATGGGGGAGGGGCAGAGAGAGAGGGAGACACAGAATCGGAAACAGGCTCCAGGCTCTGAGCCATCAGCCCAGAGCCTGATGCGGGGCTCGAACCCACGGACGGCGAGATCGTGACCTGGCTGAAGTCGGACGCTTAACCGACTGCGCCACCCAGGCGCCCCAAATGTAAATATTTTAAAGAGTAAACCAAATTGAACTAAACTCAGGACAATATTTAGTTTTATAAATGGTTTTATCATATGTTGAAGAACTTACCCTACTTTTTAACTTTATTGGGGAGGTATAATTTTAGAGATTGACTTTAAGTGATTTTTAGTTTTTAATTTTAAGTGATTTTTAGAACATTGACAATTTCTAGCTATATATATATTTTTCCACATTTAAAAATGGTTGATGTTACGGGCGCCTGGGTGGCTCAGTCGGTTAAGCGTCCAACGGGCTCATGTTATGATCTCGCGGCTTGTGGATTTGGGCCACACGTCGGGCTCTGTGCTGACAGCTCGGAGCCTGGAGCCTGCTTCAGATTCTGTGTCTCGCTCCCTCTCTGCTCCTCCCCTGCTCACGCTGTCTCTCTCTGTCTCAAAAATAAATAAAACATTAAAAAAAAAATGGTTGATGTTTTTGGGGCCCAAAAATTGAGCACTTTCTATATTCTTTGTGTTAAGAATTTAATTTGAAATAATTGGAAGCAATTTTACCTGCCAAAGTATGCTTTAATATTTCCTGGGATGGGAATTTGCATTTAGTTTATCCTCTCTTTTTGTACCCACTTACTTATATCACTGTTGATTGTTTATTTGATATTTATTATGTTTTGAAGGATAGCATTACCATGAAGGTTTTTTTTTTTTTTATAAAGCTATTTCTTTGGGTAATTAAGCCTTGGAGTTGAGATTGTAAGTAGACTCAGCGTCATTTGAGGGTTTAATTACCTTTTAAAAAATAGAATTGTATTAAGATCTGTTTCTTGTTTTCTATTTGACTAGCACAAGAATCAAAGAAATAAAAAACCTATTAGTCAGGTTAAGCCTGATTTACCTTCACAAATACAAACATCTTGTGAAAATTCAGAGGGTCCTACGAGAAATGTCTTAACTCCTTCGGAGGCATATGAAGAGCTTCTAAACCAAAGAAGACTAGAGGAGAACAGATACCGACAACTAGATGATGAAATTGAATTAAGGAATAGAAGAATCATTAAAAAAACTAATGAAGAAGTGGGCATTTCCGATAAAAAACATCAAAGGTTTGCCAGCAAGGCTGACATTCCAGAGAGAAGATTTAGCAAGTTTAATGATTATCGTGTTTTTGATAGACACTATTATAGACCAGATCAAGATCCTGAAGTAAGTGAAGAAATGGACGAGAGGTTTAGATATGAAAGTGATTTTGATAGAAGACTTTTGAGAGTGTATACAAATGACAGGTATTTACAACTTCATTTTTATTTTCTTTGTTTAATATTAATGTTATTTTTTATCATTATGCTAGGGAGAAGGAGTTTCATTTGATTTGCATATTTGATTAATTATAAGATGCTGTCAATTTTAGGTTATACCATTCTTTTTTATGTGCCACTGAAGGAACAAATACAATTCCTGAAACGGCAAGAAAGGGACCCTGTAATAAAGCTGTGACACTGAAAGGCTACAACTTTTATGTAAAATTAGATGGAAAATAAACTTTTTCACAGAAGGGGACAGAAAGGAATCTTCCATGTCTCAACCTTGGCACTGAACAGAGGGTGTACAAAAAAAAACTTGCCTGAGATTTTGAACTGTAAGCCAGTACTAATTGAGGTTTGCAGTCTGAATTCATGTTGCTACTATTGTCTGAAAAACCTTGAGGCAAGAATTCAGTGTGGTCTCAGATTCATAATGCCCCTAGGTGACTGACAGGGGAAGAACTCTTCTTTGCCATAACTTGACTTAAAACCAGGTTGATGGCAATCCCAGATTCACATGTTAAAATGTGGATAAAAAGGACATTTTAAAATAGATGAAATACAGCTTATTCCTTTAATTTTCCTATGCTCCTAAGTACTTCTATCAGTATATTTCATTGTTTGTAAGTCACTTATTAAACATTTACTTAAGTAAAATGATACCAGGTTTTACTATCAGATTTTCAGGTGCTTTTCAGTTTTTTTGATGATTGTTTTTGGGGCACTATTTGTAATTTCTTAACTGCTACACTGGGGTTTTATTTCATTAAGTCAATTACCTTAATACTTACAATTTGCTATATTTTAATGAACTTTTGATTTGGAGATAGAAATATGGCAGGGTTCCATATTTATCAGTGACTTGTTAACTTGCAAGTGTTAAATCTAAATTTTCACGAGTTTATGAGACCTGTTTCATTAGTCCAAATAGATTACTTTTTAAATATTTTAGAAAGTTTCTGAGATCTATTGCTGTACATTTAGTATTCTAAATATTAGTTAATCCTAACTAAATGTTAATATTCTAAATATTAACAGAACCTTTACAGTTTGTTGTCTTCTACTTCTTATTCTGTAGCTGTTATCGCCTGCTCACCCAGTCTTTTTAATTAATATTCACCCTGATTTAAGTGATATTAATGAAAGATTAGAATTTTGCAGTGCTACTTGTCATTATCTCTGATTTGAATTGTTTGTGCTTCAGAAAATACTCCAAATCCTATAATGTTTTATATTTAAAAATGTTTATAACTGAAGGTGGTCAGAGGCTGCCTAAACTAAAAGAGGTCTCAAATAGGGAAGTGCAGGTAATCTTGGACTCTTGGTTCTGCCTTCTTTGTACATGAGAACATTTTTTTCCTTATGGTGTCTGTTTATCTTTAAAGTATAATGTAATGCTATCTTTTGAGTTTGGAATTGCAAGAAACTTATGATGATTGCTTTTAAAAAATATTTTGATATATTTTTTTGTAATTATATCCTGTGATAATTTTAAACTTGAACAAATTAATTTCAGCCTAATTTTTTGAGAACTAGCTTATTTTCTTATGTATCCTATAAATGAAGTGAACTCTTTCTATATAACCTTTCCAGGTAGCATTTTAAGAATAGATTAAACATGAGGATCAGTGAGTATAATTCCTGGTGTACATTTTAAAATGTTTAAAAGTATTTCTTCAAATTTAAATCATTATTATATGTTACTGCACTTTGTTAATGCATAAACTTACATCTCCAGATGTAGGTTTTTCACATATGTCTCTAAGACATTTGAAGTTAAAATTTGGTTTCTGTATTTCAGATTTGTAGATTCCTTAATTCCCACAAAAAGTTTATATCATTCAATAGTTTTTATTTAGCAGGCAGAGTGGTTGGTAGAAAAAATGACTCTATTTATTAGTGAAGTTTTTTGAGACTAAAGAAATGTGTAACTATATGTGGCTTCTTGCTCTAACCATTTATTCTTTTTTAAAAAAATTATTAAGTATTGTTGATACACAGTTGATTTCACATGCACACATAGGGCTTCATCAGTTTTACACAATATGCAGTGCTCACCACATTGTGTGTAGTTACTGTCTGTCACCATACAACATTATTACAGTATTATTGACTATATTCCCTATGCTGTAGTTTTCATTGCTATGATTTATTTAATTCATAACTACCAAGTTTGTATCTCTTAATCCCTGTCACCTATTCAGCCCTTTCCCTGTGTGCCCCCACCCTCTGGCAATAAGATTATTGTGTTTATGAGTCTTTTTCTGTTTTTTGTTATTTGTTCATTCGTTTTGTGTTTTAGATTCCACATATGAGTAAAAGCATATGGTATTTTTCTTTTTCTAACTTATTTCACTTAGCATAATACTCTCTAGGTCCATTCATGTTGCAGACAGCAAGAGCTCATTCTTTTTTTTGCTGGCATTCCATTCTATATATATACACCATATGTTCTTTATCCATTCATCTATGGATGGACACTTGGGTTGTTTTCATAACCTGGCTATTGTAAATAATGTTGCAGTAAACATTGGCATGCAGGTATGTTTTCAAATTAGTGTTTTCATTTTCTTTGGTTAAATACCCAGTAGTGGAGTTACTGGATCATATGGTGTATCTATTTATGATTTTTGGGCAATCTCCATACTGTTATCCATAGTGGCTGCACCAGTTTATAGTTCCACCAACAGTGCATGAGGGTTCTCTTTTCTCCAAATCCTCATTAGCACTTATGATTTCTTGTCTTTTTGATACTAGCCATTCTCATTGATACGAGGTGATATCTTATTGTGGTTTTCATTTGCATTTCCCTGATGGCTAGTGATGTTGAGCATCTTTTTGTGTGTCTTTTGGCCATTTGTATGTCTCTTTGGAAAAATGACTACTCAGATCCTCTGCTTGTTTTGTAATTGGATTATTTGCTTTTTGGTTTGAGTTGTATGAGTTCTTTATATGTTCTGGAAATTAACCCCTTAACGGATGAATCATTTGAAGATATCTCCAGTGGGTTGCTTTTTGTTTTGTTGATAGTTTCCTTTTTGTACAAAAACATTTTATTTTGGTGTAGTCCTGATAGTTCACTTTTGCTTTTGTTTCCGTTGCCTCAGGAGACATATCCATAAATATGTTGTTAAGGTTGATGTCCAAGAGACTGTTATCTGTATTTTCTCTTAGAAGCTTTATGGTTTCAGGTGTCATGTTTAGGTCTTCAATCCATTTTTAGTTCATTTTTGTGTATGGTATAAGAAAGTGGTTCAGTTTTTTTTTTTTTTTTTTTTTTTTTTTACATGTAGCTGTTCAGTTTTCCCAGCACCCTTTTGTTGAAGAAACTGTCTTTTCCCCATTGTAGATTCTTGTAATTGACTGTATAAGTGTCGGTATTTTTCTGGGGTCTGTATTCAGTTCCATTGATCTATATGTCTGTTTTTATGCCAGTACCCTACTGTTTTGATTATTATAGCTTTGTAGTACTATTTTCAAATTTGGATTGTGATGCTTCCACCTTTGTTCTTTTTTCTCAAGATTGCTTCAGCTATTAAGGGTATTTTGTAGTTCAGTACAAATTTTAGGATTATTTGTTTCTTCTGTGAAAAATGCTGTTGGTATTTTGATAGGGATTGCATTGAATCTGTAGATTGCTGTCGGCAGTAGGGACATTTTTAATAATATTTTTGCCAGTCCATGAACATAGAATATCTTTCCATTTGTTTGTGTCATCTTCATTTTCTGTCATCAGAGTCTTATAATTTTCATGCATAGGCTTTTCACCTCCTTGGTTAAATTTATTCCTAGGTTTTTTGTTTGTTGGTTGGTTGGTTGCAATTGTAAGTGGGATGAATTTTTTTTCTTTCTGCATCTTCATTGATTAGTGTATAGAAGTGCAGCAGTTTCTGTATATTAATTTTCTATCCTGCAACATTACCAAATTCATTCTTTTAATGTTTATTTATTTTGAGAGAGAGATTGAGCACAAGCAGGGGAAGGGCAGAGAGAGAGGGAGAGAGACAATCCCAAGCAGGCTCTGCACTGTCATTGTAGAGCCTGACACAGGGCTCGATCCCACTGACCATGAGATCATGACCTGAGTTGAAATTAAGAGTTGGATGCTTAACCCGACTGAGCCATCCAGGTACCCCACTGAATTCATTTATTAATTCTAATAGTTTTTTGGTGGTCTTTTGGACTTACTGTATATAGTATCATGTTATTTGCAAATAGTGGAAGTTTTACTGCTTCCTTGCTTTCTGTTGCTTGTCTGATTGCTGTGACTTGTACTTCCAATATAGTGTTGAATAAAAGTGGTGAGAGTGGGTATTCTTGTCTTCTTCTTGATTTTAGTTAGAGAAAAGACTCTCAGTTTTTCACCATTGATGTTAAGCATGTGTTTTCCATATATAGGTTTTATTATGAGGTATGTTCTGTCTGAATCCATTTTGTTAAGAGTTTTTCTCATAAATGATGTTGTATTTTGTCTCATGCTTTTTCTGCATCTGTTGAGTGTTCATATAGTTTTTATCCTTCATTTTTATTAGTTTGCATGTATTTAACCATCCTGCATCCCCAGAATAAATCCCAGTTGATCGGGTGAATGATTCTTTTAATGTATTTTTGAATTTGGCTTGCTCATATTTTGTTGACAATTTTTGCATGTGTGTTCATCAGGGATTTTGACCTGTAGGTTTGTGGACTTTTTTTTTTTTTTTTTTTAATATACTGTCTGTGTCAGATTTTGGTATCAGGGTAATCCTGGTCTTGTATAAAGAATTTGGAACTTTTCCTTCCTCTTCTATTTTTTGGAATAGTTTGGGAAGAATAGGTATTAACTCTTCTTCATATATTTGGTAGAATTCACCTGGGAGGCCATCTTGTCCTAGACTTTTGTTTGTTGCAAGATTTTTGATTGTAGTTCAGTTTTGTTACTAGTAATCAGTCTGATCAGATTTTCTGTGTCTTCCTGATGGAGTTTTGGAAGATTGTATGATTCTGGGAATTTAGCCATTTATTCTAGGTTATCCAATTTGTTGGCATATAATTTTTCATATTCTCTTATAATCCTTTGTATGTTTGTGGTGTCAGTTGTTACTTTCTTTGATTTCTGAGTTTAAGTCCTTTCTCTTTTTTTCTTGATTAGTCTGGCTAACGGTTTATCAGTTTTGTTTTCAGAGAACCCGCTCTGTGTTTATTGGTCTTTAGTCTCCATTTCATTTATTTTCTCTCTGATCTTTGTTTATTTTTTTCTTCCTGTTGACTCTGGGTTTTATTTGTTATTTTTCTAGTTCCTTTAGGCATAAGGTTAGGTTGTTTATTTGAGTTTTTTTTTCTTGTTCCTTGAGGTAGGCCTATATTACTATGAATGCTCTAAGAATTGCTTTCACTATGTCCCAAAGATTAGACTATTGTGCTTCCTTTTTCATATTTCTCCATGTGTTTTGGATTTCCTCTGATTTCTTCATTGACCCATTGATTATTTAGGAGAATGTTGTTTAGCCTCCACATTTTCTATATTTTTTGTCCCCCCCTGCACCCCCAACTTGTAATTGGTTTCTACTTTCATACTCTTGTGACTGGAGAAAATGCTTGATAGGATTTCAGTCTTAAATTTGATCTGACTTGTTTTGTGACACAACATGTGATCTGTCCTGTGGAATTTTTCATGTGCACTTGAAAAGGATGTGTATTATGCTGTGTTTGGATGGAATGTTCCTTATATATCTGTTAAATACATCTGGTATAATGTGTTATTCAAAGCCACTGTTTACTTCTGGATTTTCTGTCTGGATGGTATCCATTGATTTAAAGGGGGTGTTAAAGTCCTCTACTATTACTGTCAGTTTCTCTCTTTATGTTTGTAAATATTTGGTTTATGTACTTAGGTGCTTCTATATTGGGTGCATAGATACTTACAATTGTTATCTCTTCTCCATGAATTGACTCCTTTATCATTATGTAATACCTTCTTTATTTTTTGTCTAAGCATTTATTCATAATATATTGTAATCTTAACCAGAAGTTCTTGACAAAAAATAATTATGATTGTGAGAAGTACAAAATTAATTTTCCTTCATTTTCCCAAGTTTCTCTTATTCTTTTTTCTTATAAAATTTAGCATGTATAAATTCTAGTTTTGATTTTTAACAATTTTTGAGTTTTATATTTTTGGTCTCAGTGTTTTTCTAATTAGCCCATAAATGTTTTCATGTGCCATAATGTCTTTATTAATGAACTATTTTGTCCACTTTATGGGAAAGCTAAAGCCCAGGAATGATTTTACACTCTTGAACTCAAGATTAATCACTGGCAGTGGTTTTAAATAATTAACAAGGTAGTTAACATTTTGTTTAACACTTGTATTCTGTGTGTGTGTGTGTGTGTTATTTATTTATGAATATTTACAATTTAACTAAAATAATGTTTTAGGAGTTTTTATAAGTTGAATGTAATGGTATGTTTCCTAATACTTTGAAATTTATAGACCACTTTTAAATGTGATCATCCTAGTCTTTATTATTTATTAACTTGATCTGTAGAAGTTACTGTATTACTTTACTATGTTTACTTTATAACCAATGTTAGCGAGTAGAAGAAACTTTTAGCTTTAAAAAATGCTTTTTAAAGAAGTTTTTATGTGATTAATGCAGTTAGCACTTCCATTCTATTTAACTCTTGATATTTGATAGTTTGTAATCTTAGTAGTCATTTAATAAATTTCTGAAATAACATGCCATCTGAAATTAGAATCTGTGTATTATCCACATGGATGAGTACATGCTTACTTAGTGTGGGACATTGTAAGAAATGTGCCTGCTTAATATGTAAGATATAAATGAGAAGAAATGGCTAATTAGAACTTGAGTTATTTGATATAACTTTTTAAAAATATATAGTAATTAATTTTCATTTATCTTTGAAAGGGCTATTTTAATACTATTATTTTCTCCATTTTAAAGATGGGCTTGATATTAGAAAATCATTTATTAAAGTAAATATAAAAATTGTGAAACAACTGAAAACATAGGGAAAAAGGGTGATCCACAGTTAATAGCTCAGTACTTTTAACATCTAAGAGAGTACCCCTAATAACAGAATTCATTCACATTAGAGAAGTTCGTGATATGAAAACAAGATGATGTAACTATTTTGTGAATTAGATGAGTTAAAAAAATTTTTTTAAGTTTATTTTTGAGAGAGAGAGAGAGAGAGAGAGAGAGAGAGAGAGAGAGGGAGCAAGCGAGCACAAACAGGGAAGGGGCAGAGAGAGAGGGAGACACAGAATCTGAAGCAGGCTCCAGGCTCTGAGCTGTCAGCACAGAGCCTGACGCCAGACTGGAACTCAGGAACCGTGAGATCTAATCTGAGCCACAGTTGGACGCTTAACTAGCTGAGCCACCCAGACACCCCTAGATGAGTTTTTTAAAAGTAAGGTGAAAACTGATTCTTCCTTGCTGTGAGCCATAGGAATCTATGACCAAGAGATGGTAAATATTTTGTTTTTATGAATTTATAATTTGACTTCACAGCTTGTTAGGTTCCCTTCTAGTTTTTTTGTTTTTGTTTTTAAAATCTTATATTAGTAAATTTAAAAAATATTTATGGAATCACTATCTGTAAATAGTTTTTCATTGGTTTAACAAAGTAAGCATAATCCTATTATGAGTCATTTCATACAATTAAATAGGATGCCTTAAGATTTTATTTTATCCTTTTTGGTGAAATGTGTATCTCTGCTTTTATTGGGCTTCTTAAACATTTCCCTAGTCTTGATTTTATTGTAATTGTCAGCAACAGGAGGGGACTTTTATAGTTTTGATAGTGAAATTTTTTTCTTTAGTGAAAGGGTATACCTTAAAGCTGTCTTCCTTATAGGCAGTTCATTGGGAAGTCTTTGTGATTTTACTGTAGAATTTAGCATAGACCTTGACTTTATACATAAATAAAATGATTAATTTGGAAGGAACTTTGAATATGGCCTTTTGTGTTTATGGTGCTTACTTTATTAAGATAGCTCTGTATATTGAAAAAATTGTAAAACATGTTTTAGTATAGTTGCTCTGGATATAGCGTACTTTGGTTATAGCTACATAAAGATAGGTTAGAATTGCAAGTCCAAATGTCTTTAGAGAACTTACCTAAAAATGCAGGAAGCCACAGTTCTTAGATAAATTTTAGAAAGATTTTTGTATATCTAAATAGTCTTTAATTCTGGTTAATTCTGGTTTAATCACAAAGTATGTTTCTAAAAATTTATAACTTTAAATTTCTCTATATTTGAAAACTTTCATTTGTTCAGGCAGTACTTTACCACATCACATTTATTTTTGTCGAGTAATGGGAGACCACCTCCAGGTTTGGTGATTCAGCAGGAGGACTCACAAGACTTTGTATCTATAGTTATATTCATGGGTATGACTTATTACAGTGAAGGGATACACAATAAAATCAGCAGAGGAAGAAGGGGCATGGACAAAGTCTGAAGGTAAGCAGGTGCAAGTTTCCAGGAGTTCTCTCCTAGTGGACTCACACTGGACATACTTAATTCCTCCCGCATTGAATTGTGACAGTGTGAGTGAAACGTTGTCTACCAGGAAAGGTCATTAGAGACGCAGTGCCCATGTTTTTATTGTGGGCTGGTCACACAGGCACCCTTTTTCGAGGATGTAGGAAAATTCTGAACTTCTGAAGGAAAGCAGGTGTTCAGCATAAACTGTATGGTTTGTATAAACAGTTTATGCACAGTGAGCCACTTTTCTCCATCCGGGGAATGGTGGGACTCCTCCCAAAATATGTGTTCCAGGTGCCAGCCAAGGACCACCCTTCCAAATAGGCATTTCTGATAACTCTTTTCTGCTCCTGCATATTTAATATAGACTAGTATAACTAATTCTGGTTGCTTGGCATTATTAATTACAAATTAGTTTGAGTTTATATTTACCAATTCTTTAAGTGGTAGCAATAGGGAATGACGAAACTGATATGTCAGTTTAAAACAGAGTTTTGAGCACATGGGTATAGCTATAAAACCATCTGTATTTTGATAAATTGAAATAGTGTGAAATTCCTTTTTGAGGTGGCTTTTGGAGGTTTCTGTTATTTTAGATATGGATTAAAAAATGGAAGCAATTTATGTAACATGCCAGGTTCTATATTATGAAGGTTATAATCCTCAGTAGCCTTTTCTCCTAGATAATATTGATAGTCGTCTGTGTGATGGAAACAAATGAAGAACAACTTCTATGCTGGCTCTGAGAATGAGAAGTCCTTTTCTTCTAAAAACTGCCATTTTTCTTAATGTGAAAATGAAATTCACCGAAAATATTGAATAATACTTTAACAGCCCTGTTTCTTTCTAATAGTCCTTTTGAGAGACAATATAGCTTGTTAACAGCAGTGAAAAGAAATATGACTTGTGAAATGCTGATTTTCATGGATGCTGATAAGTGTTGGTGTGAAAAGTCATGTTGATTTCTCTGGTATGAGGAATTAAGCTAAAGAAATCAATGTTTGCCAAGTGGAAAAAAAAAGATTAATTGAAAAAATATTAAAATTATTTTCTGGAAAGGATTTTTAAGAAGAAAACAAACATTCTGATATATTTTTTTGTTGTCCAAGACCTTGTGAGTAAAGTGAACTAATAAGTTTTTATGTGTATATCAGCCTGTTTATAATTTTTTCCATTCTCCTTTTGCTAATATTTATTCTTTCATGTGATTTACAATGTTATCAAATGTTGTGACTTGCTACATTTGATTTTAATTGGTAAGACAGTTGCTATATTTTAAGTTAAAAAGATTTTTATATGCAGTGAAATAATTTCCAAGAATCTGAATTTTGTTTCTTTCAGCAAAAAGAGATCTGATTGTGAAATGTGTCTGTAATCCTCATGAGGGCAAGGGCCACATTCATATACCCAGTGCCTAGAATAAATGAATAAATAGTACTTGCATGTAGCAGGTCCTCAGTAAATATTCTTTGAATTAAATGAATGATAAAAAAAGTCTTAGTATATACAATAGTTTGAAATTAAAATTTTCTAGAAGTTATATTCAAATAATTTATAATAACCTCTTTTTTTTTTAAAGACTATTGAATCTAATCTCTTAGTAGTTTCTTATTAACCAGCAAATCATACTTGAATTAAATCTCATTCATGTTAATTTTCAAATGTGTTTACAGTAAAACTTCATTATAACACTTTGTTCCCTTTAACATCTCCAACATCAAATGTAAAATCACCAAAGAGATAATATGAGAAGGCCCACTGTATGTGGAGCAAGCTCTATAAGCTAATGTGTTTTTAAGGATGTACGGGAACAGACAAGGGAATGTGCCTCCTAAGGAGTATGGTGGTGATGTCACAGAGCATTCAAACATACGCATTTCATCTGCTGGAAATAAAAGGTATAGTATGTAATATGAATTCTGCTCTTCAGTCATTACACTGTGAAACTGCAGCTGCTAAAACTGGCTTACTGAATAAGTAGGAAGGTATAGTATGTTAACAGATTCCTTATTAATAAGAAAAGAGTTAAAGGGAAAAAAGGAGGGTGGAAGAATTGTGTTAAATGAAAATTTATAGTACTTTACAGCGTTATTTTGAATTGCAAGTTTGGATTATAAGTGTGCCAAGGTATTCCAAATAAGTCCCTATAATTATAAGGTATTTAAATTTGGTTGAAATAATGAAAGGACAAATAAGCATATAGTTTAATGGACTAAAAATCAATTTATAATATCTTGGAGTTATGGGAGTGATGTAACTTAACTGGGAATAAATTGAAAATGTTCGTACAATGTGAGTTTTCCTTTCAAAAAAATTTTTTTTGATTTTCAGCTTATTGAGTAGATAACTTTTATGCTTACTTTGTAAAATTAGTGCTCATAATCTGTCATGTCAAAAAGAATGGAAATATATGTATTTTATATTCATGTTCTCTTTCTGTTTATAGTTTAATTTTGGTGGCTTTCTTATACCATACATAAGGATAAACAGTTCTGAATCCATAGTGCATAATGGAGATAATAATGTCATTATATCACAAAAGGTGTCTATTTTCTCTGAAGAAAGTAATATATTGAAGTGCTTGAGATAAGATAATTTGCTATTTGGGTCTGATTAGGCTTTCTTTGAGGAAATTGTCTCTCCTCCCCCCTCCCCCATTTCTGTATTTCAAGGAAGGAGTTTTTAAGGGATGATCTTCTTTTCTAGTGTGCATATAGGTATCACTTTTCACTTCTTTTTTTAGGATTTATTTGTATTTATATTCATTTTTTTTATTGGGTTAACTGTTCTTGTATAAAAGGATTTTATTGAGAATCTATAGAGCCAATAATACAGACTGAAGAAAAAGGTTATATATTTATAGAGGCTGAATATATATATCAAGGTCTCACTGTAGAAAGACATAAAATGCTATGATTTTACCCTGACTTTAAAAATATGTAACTATTGTAGTGTCCATAGTACTTTCAAAGTCCAATAACTCATACCTACAATTTACTGTAAATTTTTGTTGCCTGAAAATCATTTGAGTTCTAATCCTTCTTGTTTTTGTTTTAGTGCTCGAGATAATGAACCATCTAAATCCACTAACCAAGACATCTGTAGTCCTTTTGCGGGGATGCTCTTTGGTGTGTACAAAACTTCATTGATTAAACTTTTGCATACTGTTCTTATAAAAGGTCTTTAGTGAGAACTCAATGATATCATTAATACTACTGTTATTAGTAATATAAAATATTTATCTAGTGCTTACTTTAGGGTAGACCCTCTGCTAAACATTTAGTGTATATTGTATAAGTCTGTATAATTTTATTTTTTATTTTTTATTTATTTTCTTAAATGTTTATTTATTCTTGAGAGACATAGAGAGATAGAGCACGAGCTGGGGAGGGGCAACCCCCGAGGGGCTGTCAGCACAGAGCCAGACTCGGGGCCAGAACCCACGAAGTGTAAGATCATGACCTGAGCCAAAGTCGGACACTTAACTGACTGAGCCACCCAGGCACCCCTAATTTTATTTAACTTTAATTTTAATTTTAGTTAAAAAAATTTTTTTTTGAGAGAGAGGGCTCAGGTGATTGAGGAGCAGAGAGAGAGAATCCCACAAGGGGGAGGGAGGGGGAGAGAGAGGGAGAGAGAAGCGGGGCTCACCTGAAGTGAGGCTTCTGTTTACCCAAAGTGAGGCTTGAGCTCACCAAAGCGGGGCTCGTGCTCACCTGAAGTGGGGCTCAAGCTTACCTGATGTGGGACTCGAGTTCACGAATTGAGATCATGACCTGAGCTGAAGTCAGATGCTTAATGACTGAACCACCCAGTCTGTATATAATTTTAAAGTGGAATAACTTTTATTTATTGATGAACTTTACATAGATGATGCATGAAATATTAATTTCAGTAACCTTGTTGTAATGTGACTGTTTATTATTCTGTTTTGTATGTGATAGCTTTTTTCTTCATTCTTCTTTTTAGCTAGCACAGAATTGCCTTACATTTTAAGTTTAGTTTCCCTGAACTAAACCTTTTTATTCTTTGATATACATCTTTCCTATGTTCTTTCCATGTGGTTTTTGAAGTGTTTTGTTCAAATCATCATAATCCAAATTTTCTATTTATCAGAAATGAAGGTCGTTGCTTAATATAAGTATGTTGATTTGCTACTTGTCATAATTTCAGAAACTGTGTGAAGAGTACCTTACTTATTTCCTATGTGTAACTTTAAAATAGAAAAGTGGTCTGATTTCTGTGTAAAAACTATTAGAAAAAATTACCTGAAATTTGGTTTCAGTGGAAGTATATGAGGAAATTAGATAACACTTTTGATTCATTTAACCCAAAAGCAGTCAGTAATTTAAATCTTGGTTTAGAGATATTTAATTGCATGATATTCTCAGATCTTTATTTCCTTGAGATGGTTATTGTGAGAAAATATGGCATAGCAACTAGAGTTTTATTCTAATGTAATGTCTTTAATTGAGAATTTACCAGTGTAACCTATCAGTAAGGTAAAGGCTTCATTCTTACGATGTATTTTGTTAAACATGGTAAAAATTGGAGAAATGGCTTTCTTTGTTGAGAAACAAAAGAAATTATTACTGACAAATAATTTTATCAATAAATGGATTACTCTAAAGTTTTAATGTTGAATGTCATGAATTTATCATTACTGCAGTCCAGGAATTATGGATGAATATTTGGTGAGATAATAGACTCTAATGCTTGGAACAAACCATTGAAGTGATTTAATCCAGTGATTTATCTAATGATTGTTTTTTGTCCCCCAGCCTATATTTGTATGGACCCATAAAGAACTCTAGAGGTAGCACAATCTGATTGTTATAAAATTCTCATTTCAATTGAATTGAAATTTGTCTTCCTATAGTTTTGCTCCAAGAACTTACGCTTTATTTAAAAAATTAAGACTGTGTCTAATGAGAGCAAAAACAACAATATATTATGTGGTTTATAAAAGAATCATTGATTTTTTTAGAAGTATGCATTTGAATTTTCAAATATTTGGGGATTTTCCTTTTATATTTTTATTACTGACTGCTTGTTTAATTCCCTTATGGTCTGAAAAAAACAGTTTGTATAACTTCAATTTCAAATTGAATTTAAAATACTTTTTAATGGCCCAGAATATAGTCTATCTTGGTGAGTGTTTAGTGTGTAGTTGGAAGAATGTGCATTGTATGGTTATTGAGTGTAGTGGTTTATAAATGCCAAGTAGGTCAATTGGTTGGTAGTAATGTTCATGTCTTGTGCATACTTAATGATTTTTTAATTTTTCTTCTACCACTTGTTTAAAACAAGTTTTAAATTTTCTGACTACCTTGTTCTTAATGTGGAGCCTGGAGTGCTGGAGGGATTTTCTTAGTGTGCCTGCATCTTTGTCAGTTTTCAGGACCTGTTTGACTCTAACAGAGTGATTGCTTTTGCTTTTTCTTTGGTGCAAGGCTGATTCTGTGTGTCTCATTCTCAGAAATAAGTCTCAGTGTTCATGATGCTTCCCAGAGTGGTAGCCAAACCCTCCTTTATGTCTGTGGAGCTTGTTGTGTGAGAATTTCCTGCCCTTCCCCTAACAGTAACAGGACTTTGCTTTTTGTAAGTGCAGAACTGGGTCCAAGCAGGTTTTCTGCTCTTTCACCAGTAGATTCTGGCCATTGCTTTATAATGAAAGAAGGATCTGGAAAGAATGGTCTCTTTCATATGTCTCCTGTTGCATAAGTCTCCAGTCTCATAAGCTTCTGGTGAAGGTAGAGAAGTGAGTGAGATTCCCCTTGTGTCTGGGTAGATTCCAGAGAATCTATATCGTTATTGTAGCCTGCTCAAAGCCTTTAAGAAGTCATTAACATTTCAGCATTTTTCTTCCTACCTGCTTTTAAGGTAACTGCCTACTTCTTCATACTCTGGGAAAGGTAAAAAATGTGGATTATCCCATCTCTTTGGATTAGTTTTTATGCCCTTTTGAAATCACTTTACCTGGTTGCTTATAACCTCAGCTCTCTGACAGGTTTTTTTTTTTCCAACGTTTATTTATTTTTGGGACAGAGAGAGACAGAGCATGAATGGGGGAGGGGCAGAGAGAGAGGGAGACACAGAATCGGAAACAGGCTCCAGGCTCTGAGCCATCAGCCCAGAGCCCGACGCGGGGCTCGAACTCACAGACCGCGAGATCGCGACCTGGCTGAAGTCGGACGCTTAACCGACTGCGCCACCCAGGCGCCCCTGACAGGTTTTTTAAAAGTTACAGTTTTATAGATGATTGAGCTTTTTCACCATTGTAGGATTTGAGCAGTGTTCTCTTGTAGCTTTCTGCTAAATAGAAGAAGAACTCCTCAGTTTTTGTTTTTTGTTTAAAACAGCTTCTTGGGGCGCCTGGGTTTCTCAGTCGGTTAGGAGTCTGACTTCACCTCAGGTCATGATCTCACAGTTCGTGAGTTCGAGCCCTGCATAGGAACCCTGCAACGGGGTCTGTGCTGACAGCTCAGAGTGGAGCCTGCTTCAGATTCTGTGTCTCCCTCTTTCTCTCTCTATATATATTTAAAGTTCCATTAAATCCAGTTAATTTTTTTTTTAAGGGAGTTCCATGCCCAATGTGGGGCTTAAACTCACGACCCCTGAGAGATCAAGAGTTGCATGCTCTACTGCCTGAGCCAGCCAGGCACCCCTATGTTCCCATTTTTATTTAAATGCTTGGGCATAGTTACAGTAGCTAATTTAATGTCTTTATTTGTTTCATCATCTGTTGTGGTTTTTTTTTTTTTTTTCTATTGACTAACTTTTCTAATAGTTATTGGTCACTGTATTAGTTTTCTGTGCTGCATCACAGATTAGCACAGGTTTGGGGCTCAAAACATTCCACGTTATCTCATCTTGTCTGTGGATCAGGAGTTGAGGTTCTCTGCTCAGGTCTCATAAGGGTCAGGTCTCATAGAGTCAGCCAGGCTCTATTTTCCATCTGAATCTTGACTGGGGAAGAATCTACTTCTAAGCCCATTCACATTGCTGGTGGAATTCATTTACTGGTGGTTGTATTACTAAGGGCCTCTTACTGGATATTAGCTGGAGACCACCCACAATTTTTACAGGCCATCTGTTGTTTCTTGCCATGTGTGCTACCTTACCATGGCTGCTCACTTTATTATGCCAACAAGGAGAATATCTAAACTCAGGGAGGGCTTTTACCTGATTATATCTGGCCCACCCAAGATAATCTCCCTTTTAAGTAATTCAGACTTGAATTTTGATCCAGAATTGGCACCTAAATCATATTAGCAAACTCCTTTCTGTTGGCTGGAAACATGTTACAGGTTCTGTTTATACTCAAGGGGAGAGTTTATACAGGGAGTCAGCACCAGAAGGCAGGTAGCATAGCATCTACCTTAGAATTTTGCCTACTACAGTCACATTTTTCTGATATTTAAGAACCAGTCTTTTTGAGGTTTTACTTTAAGCTTAGCTAGGGAAATCTTAGGGTAGCTTTCTTCCTAGGGACAATCCAGCCTTGTTACTACAGAATGACCTTTCTTGGGGGCATCTTCCTTGAACACTGTAAGGGATACTGAGAACTGCACTATAGCTGGCTGGAATTTGAATTTGTCTCTACTTTGAGGATGTTGGAGAATTTTTCAGTTTGTGTCTTCCATAGTTTTCTGTCCAGCCTAATGGGATTTTATCCTGTGCCTTCATAGACTAGTCTACAGTAATGTCTGAAGGGACCCCTCCACAGATTTCTAAAGCTCTTTTTATGCTTCTTTTTGGATCTTTGACCTAAACTTCTACACATTTTAGCCTTCTTGATCTTGATCTTTACATGATTTGCTTAGTTTCCTGGCTTTGTTTGGATTCTCCCTCGCTGTACCTATGCTCTGTAAATTACATTCAGGCAGAAATGGCAGTGCTTAAAGTGCTCACCTCATTAGTTTTCTTTCTCTCAGGTAGTACAGTCCTTGGCTACCTGTTGTCCAGTGTCTGAAAAACAGTTATGGTAAAACCTTGGATTTGAGTAATTTGTTCTGCAAGTGTTCTGTAAGACGAGCATACATTTCTAATAAGTTTTAACTTGATAAATAAGTGATGTCTTGCAATATGAGTAGTATGTGATGCCAAATGTCACATGATTACAACTGAGCCAGTGGTTCTTGAAATTTGCTTTAATATACAAGTGCTTTGGATCACAAGCATAGAACGAATTATGCTCACAAACTAAGGTTTTACTATATTTCATATTTTGCCTAGTTTTGTTATTTTCTTTTATGGTGGAAAGTTAAGTTCTGTGTTTATTACTCCATCGTGGTCAGAAGTAGAATGGATAGATCTACTTTAATATAAAAGATTATTATTAACCTTAGTGTTATTTGTCTTACTCCTATGGGAACTTCACAATTGCTGACATCTGTGTTTAATGGGCATACTTAGATGCTGTATGTTCACTGATGGTTGGGAAACTAATAATTAAGGTAGTAGAGAAATTTCTGGCTCAATTGCATTTTTGCTATCCTGTGATTTGTGTGGTGTTTCAGATGATGCATGTCTAGATTAAGAGGTTATTTTGTGTCACTAACATATGCAATAATAACGTTGATGAAAGAAATTTAAGATGACACAAATGGAAAGATATTCCATGCTCATGGGTTAGGGGAATTAATATTATTAAAATGTCTGTGCTACCCACCATATTCTACAGATTCAGTGCAATTCCAGCAGAATACCAATAGAAGTTTTTACAAAACCAGAAAAAATAATACTAAAATTTGTATTGAATGGCACAAAAGACAGTGAATAGCCAGAGTAATTTTGAGAAAGGAAAACAATACTGGAGGTATCACAATTCCAAATTTCAAGATAGTATCACAGGGCTACAGTCAGTAACCAGAACAGTACGGTACTGGCACAAAAATAGATACATAGATCAATGGAACTGAATAGGGAGCCCAGAAATAAACCCACACTTACATAATTAATTAATCTATGACAACTGAGGAAAGAACATACAATGGGGAAAAGACAGCCTCTTTAATAAATGGTGCTAGGAAAACTGAACATCTACATGTAATAGAATGAAACTGGGTCACTTTCTTACATCGTACACAAAAATAAACTCGAAATGGGTTAAAGACTTAAATGTGAGACCAGAAACTAAAAAAAAAAGTCCTAGAAGAGAACACAGGCAGTAATTTCTCTGACATCAGCTGTAGCAACATCTTTGTAGAAATGTCTCCTAAGGCAAGGGGAACAAAAGCAAAAATAACCTTTTGGAACTACACTAAACTAAACTAAACTAAACTAAACTAAACTAAACTAAACTAAACTAAAATTCCTTCCACAGCAGAGGTAATCATCAACAAAATGAAAAGGCATCCTAGTGAACGGGAGAAGATATTTGCAAGTGATATATCTGATAAGGGGTTAATATCCAAAATATATAAAGAACTTATACAACTCAACACCAAAAAAAAAAAAAATCCAATTAAAAATGGGCAGCAAACCTGAATAGATATTTTTTCCAAAGAAGACCTACAGATGACCAACAGATACATGAAAAGATGCTCAGCATCACTAATCATCAGGGAAATGCAAATCAAAAACACAATGAGATATCACCTTCTACTTGTCAGAATGGTTAGAATAAAAAAAAGACAAATAACAAGTGGTGGTGAGGATATCGAGAAAAAGGAATTCGTGTATTATTGATGAGAATGCAAATTGGACAGCTACTGTGGAAAACAGTATGTAGGTTCCTCAAGAAATTAAAAATAGAAATGATCCAATAATTCTACTGGGTATTTACCCAAAGAAAATGAAAACACTAATTTAAAAAGATATATGTACCCCTATGTTTATTGCATTATTATTTATAATAGCCAAGATATGGAAGCAACCTAAGTGTCCCCTCAATTGACAAATGAATAATGAAGAAGTGGTATATATAGACAATAATGTGTGTGTAATAACACAACCACGAAAAGGATGAGATTGTGTCATTTGCAACAACATGGGTGGACCTAGATGTTATTACACTTAAGTGAAATCAGAGAAAGATGACTACTGTATGATTTCACTTGGATGTGGAATCTGAAAAACAAATTAATAAACAAATATGTGGAGTCAGACTTATAAATACAGAGAACAAAGTGATGGTTGCCAGAGGGGAACAGAGTGGGAGGATGGGCAAAATGGATGAAGGGGTGTGGAAGATACAGGCTTTCAGATATGGAATGAGTAAGTCATGAGAATAAAAGGCACATCATAGGGAATATAGTCAGTTATACTATAATAACATTATATGATTACAGATGGTAGCTGCAGTAGTGGTGAACGTAGCATAATGTAAGACTTGTTGAATCAAGGTTGTACACCTGGAACCAATGTAACATTGTGTGTCAACTATAGCCTAAAAAAAAAAAAAATCACCTCTAAGTCCAAAAAATTAAATGCAGTAATAATGGTCTTCTGTGAATATAAATGTTTGCACAACTTGATTTGCACATGATACCTGGGTGAGAGGTTTATATTTTTTTCTGTAGAACTGAGGTAGAATTTGAGCAGGGTACCAGTGTGATTAGTGTTGTGTTTTAAGACAGTTAATCTTACATAAATATGCTGCATTTATTGGAGCAGAGGGAGGGGAATGGAGAAACTAATTAGGAGGTTATTGCTGCAGTCTAGGTGAAATGTAGATAGGTTGGATCCAAGGTTAATTGTGGTGAGAATAGAAAGAGGATCTGAATATGAAGTGAATAAGAGAATGAGCAATCAAAGTTATAGCAGGTTTTGAGGTTCAATGATCAGGCCATTAACAGAAAACAAAGAAGGGCAGTTGCTTTTGAAGTGTTCATTTTGGACATACTTGTTAAATTTAAGGGGCTTGTGGGAGTTATTAGTGGCAATTATTATCTCAATTATTAGAAAAATGGGGATGGAGATTATTAGAGTATTCTCTTATTTAAGGTTTTTGAGGTATAGAGGTTTGGGAAAGAGTAATGTATCTTGTGATTGACATATAGTAGATATTCATAAATTGTGAAATTAATTGAAGAGGTAATGATACATGATTTTACCTTTTATATTTTCTGCACATGCAGTACTCTTTGATATAATTAAAAATTATATTTATATTATTTAAAATTCGAGTTTCTAGTTGCAGATGTTGCTTAAGAGTTAAGACCAGTTTGTGAGATGCTCTGACAGCGCAGACTCTCTCTCTCTGCCCCTCTCCTGCTTGTGTGCATGCGTCTTCTCTCTCTCACTCTCTAAATAAGTAAATAAATCATCTTAAAAAAAGAGGGCCAATTACCCCCCCCCCTTTTTTTAAGTTTATTTATTTATTTTGAGAGCGAGCACAAGTGTGAGCGGGGGGAGGGGCAGAAAGAGAGGGGGAGAGAGAATCTCTCTCAATCTCAATGTGAGCTGAAACACAAGTTGGATTCTTAACCGACTGAGCCACTCAGATACCACTAGACAGTTTTTTTTCTTACCACTTTCTAGGAGGTGAAGATCGAGAACTTATTCAAAGAAGGAAGGAGAAATACAGACTAGAACTACTAGAACAAATGGCCGAACAACAGAAGAACAAGAGACGGTAATGAAAGGTTTGCATTTAAAAAAGATGTTTTGAATTTAAAATGCATTTGTGTAAAATGACATGGTGATAAACAATTACATAGTAAAATAATGGAATATTTTTCCTAAGATGATTATGTATCTGTAAATCACTTCCATTTCAGCCTCTGCAATGTACGTCAATCTGCCAGGGTGGTAGAACAAATACTATGGGAGTGTTCATTTACTATGTCATATAGGTAGCAAATGAGACGATGTGTATATCCTATAGTAGGCCTTGTAGATACCTTTATTAATTTCTTCAATTTTTGATTTTGGGTAGCATTTAGTATAATCTACATGCCCACTATATTATCTCATATGTAGTAACAAATATGAAATGGAAGTATTTTGTCTTATATAATGTGAAATGATTAGCATACCCATAAATGCAATATAAAAATAATCATGATAAATTGATAGATATTTATATTGTATACAAGTCCTAGTGTTTGCAATCTCTCTTGTAGAAATACCTGTGAAATACTAATTATAGTTTACAAGTAGGATTAGATATCTTGGTTCTGGAGAATTTTGAGACCTACCATCTTTTAGTTTTGCCTTTTTCCCTCTATCTTAGAGAAAGCCAATATCTCCTGTCTTACATTAATAATTTTTTAGCATCAGTTTCTTAAAAACTCTTATTAGAAGCTTATTAGAAAGTATGGTATTAATTTTGTAAATTTTTACCCTTCCTTTTGCCAACAAAATATACATGTATCCTAAATGTCTTTGTTTCATGAAGTGAAGATTTTGTTTTACTTCTGTACTTTATTCTGTGTGAATTGCTGAGGCTTCTAAGTACTTGAGGCACTTACTGTAAGTCAGTTTACAGGTGAATTTGCACCAAATCAAAAAATTGAGTTTTCAGAATTATTTAAGGCTTTATTATCAGTAAATAGAATTATTTGTACTTGAAGATGTTATTGCATGGACTTTGTGCTAAAATTTGCCTTAGTAATGATTTTGATTATGTTTACTTTAACTGTTTAATATATAGAATTTTAATTTTGTTCAGAGAAAAAGATATGGAACTCAGGGTTGCAGCTTCTGGAGCACGAGACCCTGAGAAATCGGTAAGGGTTCCTGGAATCTTTTAATGTTTGCTCTTTGATTTAAATAAGCCTCAAAGGTGGTGGCAGGTGGAGATAGAAGATATTGGGGGAAATATAAGCGTAGACCAATTTGAATAGTAATAAATTCAGTTCTCATAAAATTTAAGTTCTAACTCTTGTTTATTTCTCTAAGATAATTTTTCCTTTTTCATATGTGCATCATTTTTTTAGTTTGTTTTTAAATGAGTTCTTTCTACTTGGTTCAAATGCACTATTGCAGGAAAAGTTATCTCAATTCAATCTACAATAGACATTAATATTTTTCTTGAGTTTTTCTTGTATAGGAATGATTTCCAAAGAAACTGAAACCTTTGATTCTAGTGTTTAAGCATTTTAGTAATTTTTATTTAATGTAGGACTAGAGAGATAATAATCTTGTTTTTACTTTAATTTTGCAATTCTCATTAAATGGAATGAATTACATCATTGCAGTTAAGTGGGGAGGAGGTAATATTTTATTGCTCTTCTCAAATTGTGCTTTTTCTGTAGCGGGATCTGTAGAATGTATTTGCGAACACAAGTTTTTGTCTACCTTTGATGACTAAGAAACTTTAATTTCATTAAAAAGTTCATTCCTGCAAAGAATACAGCAACTTAAAATTATTCAAATATGGGCAGCTTTTGATACACTTTTACTTGTGCTGAGTATATATCCTGTGGGTTGCCCATTTAAAGAAGTGTAATACTGGACCAGTATCACTCCCAGGGTGCTTGACTGCTCTAGAATAAAACTTTTAGATTAATCTGAGAAATGATTCCTGAGGAATTAAACATGTTGGGGAAAAAAAAGGATAATTCCAAAGCTAAATACATTTTCTTCTATTAATGGATACCTTGGAAATAATTTATATAATCAAAAACTTTTTTTTAATATCTTGAACTTTTTAATGTAATATGGTAGTATGTTATTAAACATTTGATTTATAGTTACATTAGTATTTGATGGGCATTCCTATTTATATTTAAATGAAACAACCTTTAGAATGTCAAGTGGCTCTATGAGGGTAGATAAACACGTTAGACATAATAGACCAATACTTTTGGGTTTACTTTTGATGTCAAATTTTAGAAGAGGATACATAAATGATGTTCTGAAGTGGGGGTTAGCAAACTATAGCCTTGGCCAAATCTAGTTGCTTCCTAGTTTTGTAAATAAAGTTGTATTGTATGGCTGCACACCCTCACTCATTGTTTTACATTTTATTTTGGGCTACTTTAGCATTTGAAGAAACCACATGCCCTGCAAAGCCTGATCAACTTACTCTCTGGCTCTTTACAGAAAACCTTGGCTAATCATTCTAGAGAACACTTAATGTCAGAAATGTCAATTGGATAGAGAAACAGCACAATGTTGTATAATAAGAATTTTACATTCAGCATTAATATCTGCCTCTAATCTTTGCTTGATTATTTATTAATGGTGAGACATCAGGTGATTCATGTACTTCCATGTGGGGGCTTCAATTTCAAATGGGAGCTTCAGTTACCCCATTTATAAAATAAGGATTGGATCTTCAAGGCCTTTTATTGCTGTAAAATTCTTTTATTCTGTGACAGTCTGATATAGAGAGTCTTTTGAGGTCCCTTCCACCTTTAAATTTCTACCTTTAAATTTATGATTTTATGTAACAAACAGACTTTTTTCTTTATTTTAGCCTGATAGACTAAAGCAGTTTAGTGTGGCACCAAGACACTTTGAAGAGAAGATACCACCTGAAAGACCCAGAGTAGCTTTCCAGACACCTCTCCCTCCCTTACCTGCCCCATCTGCCCCACCCATCCCATCAGTTCACTCCATCCCATCTCAAAATGAAGACTTGCACAATGGACCCAGCTGCACCCTTGGTGAAATGGTGCCTCCCAGGTGCTTGTTTAAAATGTTTTGTGTTTGGAAATTAGGTAAGGTATCATTATATTTCATGTTGAGAAGGATTTGCTGAAGTGAATACAGTTATCCTTCAGAGATTTTTGTACAAATAACAGCTTCTGTCAAAGAATTTCTCTTGAGATTTGTTTGCATTGTTGGTCTTTTATTATAAAACAAGGGAAATCCTTACAACATTCTTTTATTGTTTAAAGATGCTTAGTATTTTTAGAATGAGTAACTACATTTGGTATATAGCTTTAGGTTACATTTTAGAATATCTATTTTAAAAACTTTTAACATACAAAAGCTATATATTTTCTTAAATTTTGTAATTTCCACTTGGCAAACAGTGAATACTTCTTTCAGTTTAAGCAAAACAAAGTTTCTAATGTGACTTTTTTGTATATATTACTTTATTTCAGCTTGTGTTTCCTTCAACTCTTTCTCTGTGATTGCTTACAGGCTATGCAAATCAAATTCCTGAAATAAAAGGTGTTGAGGTTATAAAACCTGTAACTTAGGTATTAGGATAAGGATTTGATTTTTATAGGTAAAAAGCATTAAGCCATACTAAGGCTATACATAAAGAAAATTGTCTTGTTAACATTGAAATTTTCTGGGCTGTGCTTTCTTTCCTTAGTAGGAGTTGAGCTTATTTTTTGCTTACTATTAATGTCTTATAGAAGTGTGTTTAATCAGGTGTTTTTCTTTTTTAACATTGATATTTTTCTGTGCTGTACTTTCCTCCGGTAGGACTTGGTCTTATCTTTTGTTTAGTACTAACAAATTGTAGCGTGATGTGTATTCTGTTTATTGGGTCCTTTGTTTCTTTCATCTAATGGCTTCTTGACTCAAAAGACTAGGAGGGAGTGAAATGACAGAGCATGGTATGATGGTCTTAGCATTGGCTTAGGGATTAAAATGGTTAGCTCCACTGTCTGGATTTTGGGAAAACCACACCTTTATTAAACTTTAGTTTTCTCATTTGTAAAAGTGAAATAGTAGTTAGTTTTTCTTACCTATAGTTACAGGGTTGTTGTAAGGATCAAATTTTATATAAATCTCTATATAAATTTAAGATTTAATGATGTTGACAGTTTCCTTTCATAGCAGTTTCCTAACTACTTTGTTGACGTATCTATGCAGTGAGGATAATAAGGTTAGACACACTGAGTGACCAGTAAGTGTGAAAAATATTCATGACTGGAGAGAACTTTAATGACTTCTTAGCTCTTCAGAATTATTTTGAAGTATACAACAAGGGATAACCTGTTAAGATACACTCAAAAGTAAAACATTCTAGGGCGCCTGGGTGGCGCAGTCGGTTGAGCGGCCGACTTCAGCCAGGTCACGATCTCGCGGTCCGTGAGTTCGAGCCCCGCGTCGGGCTCTGGGCTGATGGCTCGGAGCCTGGAGCCTGTTTCTGATTCTGTGTCTCTCTCTCTCTCTGCCCCTCCCCCGTTCATGCTCTGTCTCTCTCTGTCCCAAAAATAAATAAACGTTGAAAAAAAAAATTTAAAAAAGTAAAACATTCTAGGATGCCCCCTTTTCCCTTTCTGGTCATCTAAATGAATTTGCCTTTTCCAATTTGCCTTTTCCAATATTGGAAAATATTGCCTTGGTGGAAATAGATATTTGCTAATCAGCAATGAAGTGCTGAGGTAGAGGTTTTTAAAACATTTTAACTTCATGAAATAGAAAACATTATGCCAAGACTTTACTGTTGATATATAAGTTGTTTTTGTTTACATTATGGTTGACTTCCTTTGAAAGAACAATTAAGTTATTTTACAGTTAGAAAAATACACCTTTTACTTGCCAGTCAAATGGAACCATTTATAATCCTGTTTTATACCTCTTTGCTTTTTCTTCCTGCACTGTCCTCTGTGTTACTCCAGCAACATGGCTGAAGCATTCTCTTTTCTAGAAAGTCTTACTTATTCTTTCCTCCTTACCCCTATTTGATTTAAATGTCCCTGTTCCATGTTCCTACAGCACCTCATGTCTATTTGTATTGTTTCACTTCCATGGTGTGCTTTAATTGTGTTTATTTTTGTGTTATTCCTGAGGGACAGGGACCATATTTGTTCAATACTTGCATATACTGACTAATTAGATGTTAATTGATTATTATTCAAAGTTTTTGTCATATAAGTATTGCGCCTTAGATTCTGAAATTTGGTAGTGTATTTTTTGCTTTTTGAATCCTTATTTTTGATGAGATTAAAGCAAGATGGTGGCTTTTCTAAAGCAGCAGTTACATTTTCAATAACATTTTTGCAAAAGAATTATGCCTTGAATTAAAAAACATTGCAGTGAAATATGAGAAAATTTTTCCAATTTTCTTTTGATACAGGATTGCACCTCTGCCTCCTCCTCCCCTGCTACCACCTTTGGCTGCTAATTATCGGACTCCTTATGATGATGCGTACTATTTTTATGGGGCCAGGAATACTTTGGATCCCAGTCTTGCTTATTGTAAGTTATCTATAGGGTAAACATGTTTTCCTAGTGGTTCAGTCAGGAAAATTATTTTTTTTTGTAAGCAAAAATAAATAAGTTGGAAAAGCACAGCTTTACTTAATTGAAATATTACATGTTTATTGACTTAAAAATGTCCTATTTTAAAACTCAAATATATTGTTTAGTTATTTCTTTTTTGTTTAGCTTTAAGAAATAACTATTTTGTGGTTTCTTGCAATGCTCTTTGCTCACTCCTAACTGAGAAGGAAATACGGAATTTTTTCCTTAGGTGATATTTTTAGTATGTGACTTTTTCTTTATGGATAAAGTGTTAATACACGGGTTCTCTGAAATAAATGTGTTTGTTTTCTTTTAAGATGGTCCGGGAATGATGGGAGGACAGCCTGCAGCTTATGTTAGTGCTCCTGTCACCCAACAGCCAGCACAGCCTATTATGTAAGTTGTTAAAATAATAATTTCTTTCAAAATTAATTTGTCTTCCATAGAACCTGTGTTAATCATTTTTTCTCTTCAGAACAGATGTAACTTTAACTGTCAATTATTGTGTAACCCGCACGTTCAAACTATTGCTTTTAGTCTGTGTTGATGGAAAGTACATTTAAAAAATAAAGAGTAATCTCACTTTCATGTTAGAAAAGTCATTCATACATATTATTGATAAATAAAAATATAAATAGGCATATGCAAAAATTGAAATCACCTAAATCCCACTCATCTAGTGATAGATGTATCTAAATAAGCATTCAGGAAGTCCTTTTATGTACTTGTATAAACATACACACAACATACACCAAAATTATGTTATACACTATAATTATTATTCTGTAACCTGCTTTTAAATTAACAGTATGTCATAAATACCTTTTGCATGTTAGTATACTTTGTAGCATCATTATTTAAAATTAAACTATTTATTTTGAGATAATTATGGATTCCCATGATGGATTTGTAAGAAATAATATAGAGACATCTTGTATACCCTTTGCCCAGTGTCTTCTAATGCTAAGATCTTATAAAACTATGGTATAGTAGCACAGCCCAGATATATGACATTGGGTACTGTCACGATACAGAACACTTCCATCTTCACAAAGATTCATTATGATTACCTTTTATATTATAGCCACATGTAGTTCTTTCCTGCTCCTACTCCTTCCATAGGCACTAGGAACAACTAATCTGGTTTTAATACTATTAAAAAATGCTGTATAACTCTAAACAATAGCCAAATTATGGAAAGAGCCTAAATGTCCATCAACTGATGAATGGATAAAGAAATTGTGGTTTATATACACAATGGAATATTACGTGGCAATGAGAAAAAATGAAATATGGCCCTTTGTAGCAACGTGGATGGAACTGGAGAGTGTGATGTTAAGTGAAATAAGCCATACAGAGAAAGACAGATACCATATGTTTTCACTCTTATGTGGATCCTGAGAAACTTAACAGAAACCCACAGGGGAGGGGAAGGAAAAAAAAAAAAAGAGGTTAGAGTGGGAGAGAGCCAAAGTGTAAGAGACTCTTAAAAACTGAGAATAAACTGAGGGTTGATGGGGGGTGAGAGGGAGGGAGGGTGGGTGATGGGTATTGAGCAGGGCACTTTTTGGGATGAGCACTGGGTGTTGTATGGAAACCAATTTGACAATAAATTTCATATATTGAAAAAATAAAAAAAATGTATATATATATTTTAAATGCTGTATAAATGGAATCACATGTGTAACCTTTTGGGGTTGACTTTTTATTTTGTTTTTTATTTTTATTTTTATTTTTATTCATTTTTTTGAGAGTGTATGTGCATGCAAGCGGGTTGGGGCAAAGGGAGAGGAAGAGAATCTTTTTTTTTTTTTTTTTTTTTTGGTGGGGAGAGAGAGAATCTTAAGCAGGCTACATGCCCATTGTGGAGCCAGATGGATGTGGGACTCCATCTCATGACCCTGAGATCATGACCTGAGCCAAAACTGAGAGTCAGACACTTAGCTGACTAGCCACCCATGTGCCCCAGGGTTGACCTTTTAAAATCAGCATAATTCTCTAGATATTCATCCAGATTGTTGCGTGTATAAATTGTTCTTATTGCTGAGTAACATTTCATGGTAAGGATGTACAACAGTTTGTTTAACCCTTTCATCGTTGAAGGTCATCTAAGTTAGTATGAATAGAGCTACTATAAATATTTGTGTATAGGTTTTGTGTGAGTGTAGTCTTCAGTTCTTTAAGATAATTGGTCAGGAATGTTGTTGTTGGGTTATATGGTAGTTACAACTTCAGTTTTATAAGAAATTGCAAAACTGTTTTCATGGAGACTGTATTACCATTTTTACATTTGTATTGGCAGTTTATTCAGAATCTGGTTTCTGTATGTCTTTACCAGCACTTGGTGTTGTGACTTTTGTTTATGCTACTTTGGTATATGTGTAATGATATATCATTGGAGATATATATATATATATATACATATGTATATACATACATATATATATATACACACACACATACATATATATGTATAATTTACATCCAAGTTAGCACATGGTGCAACAATGATTTTAGGAGTAGATTCCTTAAGCCCCTTACTCATTTAGCCCATCCCCCCCTCCCACAACCCCTCCAGCAACCCTCTGTTCTCTATATTTAAGAGTCTCTTGTGTTTTGTCCCCCTCCCTGTTTTTATATTTTTTTTGTTTCCCTTCCCTTATGTTTATCTGTTTTTTATCTTAGAGCCCTCATATGAGTGAAGTCATAAGATTTTTGTCTTTCTCCAACTGACTAATTTCATTTAGCATAATACCCTCTAGTTCCATCCACATAGTTGCAAATGGTAAGATTTCATTATTTTTGATTTCCAAGTAATACTCCATTGTATGTATGTATGTATGTGTATGTATATATATATATATATATATATATATATATATGTATGTACACATCTTTTTTTTTTTTAACATTTATTTATTTTTGAGAGACAGAGACAGAGCATGAGCAGGGGATGGGGAGAGAGAAGGAGACACAGAATCGGAAGCAGGCTCCAGGCTCTGAGCTTGTTTGTTAGCACAGAGCCCGATGCACGGCTTGAACTCATGAACTGTGAGACCATGACCTGAGCTGAAATCGGAGGCTCAACCGACTGAGCCACCCAGGCACCCCTATACCACGTCTTCTTTATCCATTCATCCATCAATGGACATTTGAGCTCTTTCCATCCTTTGGCTATTGTTGATAGTGCCGCTATAAACATTGGGGTGCATGTGTCCTTTTGAAACAGCATACTTGTATCCCTTGGATAAATACCTAGTAGTGCAATTGCTGGGTCGTAGGGTAGTTCTATTTTTAATTTTTTGAGGAACCTCCATACTGTTTTCCAGAGTGGCCACACCAGTTTGCCTTCCCACCAGCAGTGCAAATGAGATCCTCTTTTTCCGGATCCTCACCAACATCTGTTGCCTGAGTTGTTAGCCATTCTGACAGGTGTGAGGTGGTATCTCATTGTGGTTTTGATTTGTATTTCCCTGATGATGAATGATGTTGAGCATTTTTTCATGTGTCGGTTGGCCATCTGGTTGTCTTCTTTGGGGAAGTGTCTATTCATGTCTTTTGCCCATTTCTTCACTGGATTATTTGATTTTTGGGTGTTGAGTTTGATAAGTTCTCTATAGATTTTGGATACTAACCCTTTATCTGATATGTTGTTTGCAAATATCTTCTCCCATTTTGTCGGTTGCCTTTTAGTTTTGCTGATGGTTTCCTTCACTGTGCAGAAGTTTTTTATTTTGATGAGGTCTAATAGTTCATTTTTGCTTTTGTTTCCCTTGTCTCCAGAGACGTGTTGAGTAAGAAGTTGCTGCAGCTGAGGTCAAAGAATTTTTTGCCTGCTTTCTCTCAAGGATTTTTATGACTTCCTGTCTTTTGTTTAGGTCTTTCATTCATTTTGAGTTTATTTTTGTGTATGGTGTAAGAAAGTGGTCCAGGTTCATTTTTCTGCATGTCACTGTCCAGTTTTCCCAGCACCACTTGCTGAAGAGAGTGTCTTTATTATTTATTTTTTTTTTGCATTTGACAATGTTTAATGCTTACTCTTGGTATACGTTTTCAGCAAACTAGAGTCAAAAGAAAATTTTCTACATCAGTGTACCAATTATCAATTATTTGACTTTCAACTTCATATCAACTCTTCTTTACCCTGTTTTGTGGTGCTGGAGTTAGTAACCATTTCTTCTTTACCAGCTGCCCCAAGTTTGGCTTTATCAGCACAAGGTGCAGCAGGAACACTGTAAGTTTCCATCTGGTATAATTTTCTTTCAGCCTGAAGAACTTTGTTTGGTTTTTCTTATAATGTAGGATTTTTTTGAGATAAATTATCGTAGTTTTATTTGTCTTTATTTTAATTTCATTATGGAAAGATAGTTTTCCTACATATAGAATTGTAGGTTGTTTTCTTTTAGCATTTCAAATTCTACTGTCTGTGTCTATTGTTTTTGTGAAGTATGCAGTCCTCTGAATTCATGGTCTATCTTATTAGATTGTGTCTTTTTCTTTGGCTGCTTTCAAGGTTTTCTCTTTTATTTTTGGTCTTCAATAATTTGACTATGGTACTTCTAGGTGGAGTTTTCTGTCTCTTTATCTTTTTAGGGATCACTAAGGCTCTTGAATCTTTAAATTTATGTCTTTACCAAGTTTGGGCAACTTTTAGTCATCATTTTCTCAATTGTTTTTCTGCTCCATTGCCTCTTTTGTCTCCTGATAATCTCATTGCAAGTATTTTACCTCTTTCAGTATTGTCCCACAAACCAATTTTGAGCAAGTCCCTGGCTGTGATTTCGTTTTGACGTTTCTTTTAGGGAGAATTCTTCCATCTTATCATTTTGGCTAAGTTTCTGCCTTTTGTGTGTTTTGAAAGCTTATTATGTTTCCTGCACCTGAGAGTAATGCTGTATCTAAAAGGGGTCATACACTGTCCAGGGCCTGGCACTTCAGGAAATGTTTTTGGTATATGCTGTGTATGCTCTTGGAGTTTTCGCTGCTCTTTCCCCCATGTCAATCCTCTGTAGAGTTCCTCCTTGCTTGCAGTGGGGAGTGTTTGGACCTATAACTAGGTGCGCTTTGATTTGGTTGTTAAAATAAGCCTTGCAGCACTTGCACATTGTCTCCCTCCAATCTTGAAGATCCTTCTGCTAATCAGTCCTCAGATCGTTCCAAGTGATCTGACCTCAAAACAGCTGTGTTTGAAGAACACGGAAAGCCTAGGGTTCCTCTAAGAGACTGCCTTTATTCCATTGGATATTTGTTCCTGCTTTGTCAAAGATTAGTTGGCCTTAGGTTTGTGGGTCCATTTCTGGGTTCTCTATTTTGTTCCATTGACCTGAGTATCTGTTTTTATGCCAGTATCATACTGTCTTGATGATTACAGCTTTGTAATACAGCTTGAAGTCTGGGATTGTGATGTCTCCAGCTTTGGTTTTCTTTTTCAAGATTGCTTTGTCTATTTGGGGTCTTTTCTGGTTCCATACAAATTTTAGGATTGTTTGTTCTAGCTCTGTGAAGAATGCTGGTGTTATTTTGATAGGTACTGCATTGAATGTATAGATTGCTTTGGGTAGTATCGACATTTTAACAATATTTGTTCTTCCTATCTAGGAGCATGGAATATTTTTCCATTTTTTTTGTGTCTTCCTCAATTTCTTTCATAAGCTTTCTATAGTTTTCAGTGTATAGACTTTTCACCTCTTTGGTTAGGTTTATTCCTAGGTATTTTATGGTTTTTGGTGGAATTGTAAATGGGATGGATTCCTTGATTTCTCTTTGTGTAGCTTCATTATTGGTGTATAGGAATGCAACCTATTTCTGTGCATTGAATTTATGTCCTGCGACTTTGCTGAATTCCTGGATCAGTTCTAGCAGCTTTTTGGTGGAACCTTTTGGGTTTTCCATATAGAGTATCATGTCATCTGCAAGGAGTGAAAGTTTGACCTCGTCCTGCCTGATTTGGATGCCTTTTATTTCTTTGTGTTGTCTGATTGCTGGGGCTAAGGCTTCCAATATTATGTTGAATAATAGTGGCTAGAGTGGACATCACTGTCTTTTTCCTGAGCTTAGGGGGAAAGCTCTCAGTGTTTCCCCTTTGAGAATGATATTAGTGATGGGTCTTTCATATATGGCTTTTATGATCTCGAGGTATGATCCTTCTGTCCCTACTTTCTTGAGGGTTTTTATCAAGAAAGGATGCTGTATTTTGTCAAATGCTTTCTCTGCATCTATTGAGAGGATCATGTGGTTCTTGTCCTTTCTTTTATTGATGTGATGTATCACCTTGATTGTTTTGTGGATATTGAACCAGCCCTGCATCCCAGGTATAAATTCCACTTGGTCGTGGTGAATTATTTTTTTAACATAGTGTTGGATCTGGTTGGCTAGTATCTTGTTGAGGATTGTATCATTGGAGTTTTAATTTACATTTCCCCAATAATGATGATGCTTAACATCTTTTCATGTATTTATTTGCCATCTATAAATCTTTGATGAAATGTTTCTTGATGTGTTTTACACATTTTAAATTGGAGTTTCTTTTTTTAAGTTTATTAATTTTGCGAGAGAGAGAAAGAGAGATGTAGGAGCAGAGAGAGGGAGACGGAGAATCCCAAGCAGGCTCCACTTTGTCAGCACAGAGCCTGATGCAGGGCTTGAAGTCACAAACCATGAGATCATGACCTGAACTGAAATCAAGAGTCAGATGCTTAACCTACTGAACCACCCAGATTACCCTGGAGTTTTTTTTTTAAACTATTGAGTTTTGAGAGTTCTATATCCTGAATACTAGCTCTTTGTCAGGTATATATATTGTGCAAATATTTTGTCAGTGTAAAGCTTGTCCTCATCCTTTGAGTAGGGTTTTGCATAGAGGAAAAGTTTTGTTTTATTCTATTTATTAGTTTATTTTATTTTTTATTTACTTTATTTTCCAATTTTATTTTAAATTCTAGTTAGTTGACATACAGCAATATTGGTTTCAGGAGAATTCAGTGATTGATTCATCACTTATATACAACACCCAGTGCTCATGATAACAAGTGCCCTCAATAGCTATCACCTATCTATCTCATCCCCCACCCAACTCCCTCCATCAACCTTCAGTTTGTTCTTTATCTTTCAGAGTCTTTTATGGTTTGTTTCCCTCTCTTTTTTTTCTCCCCACCCCCATATGTTCATCTGTTTTGTCAAATTCCACATATGAGTGAAATCATACGGTATTTGTCTTTATCTGTCAGACTATTTTGCTTAGTGTGATGCACTCTAGCTCCATCCATATCATTGCAAATGACAAGATTTCACTCTTTTGGATGACTGAGTAATATTCCTGTGTGTGTGTGTGAGTGTGTGTGTGTATACATCTTCTTTATCCATTCAGCAGTTGATGGAGATTTGAGCTCTTTCCATAGTTTCGCCATTGTTGATAATGCTGCTGTAAACATTGAAGTGCATTTACCTGTTCAAATCAGTATTTTTATATCCTGTGGGTAAATACCTAGTAGTGCAATTGCTGGATCATAGGGTAGTTCTATTTTTAACTTTTTGAGGAATCTCCATACTGTTTAATAGAGTGGCTACACCACTTGAGCACAACTTAAAATTTGATCAAGCCCAATTTATCGGTTTTTCCTTTTATGGATCATATTTTCAGTGTCAAGTCTAGTATTCTTTTTCTGGGTCTCGATCCCAAAGATTTTCTCTTGTTTTTTTCTTTCCCTAATAAATGTTTTGTTGTTGTACACTAAAGTCCGTGATCCATTTTGACTTAATTTTGGATAAGATGTGAGGCTTAGAGTGAAGGTTTATTTATTTATGTATCTATCTATCTATCTATCTATCTATCTATCTATCTATCTATCTATTTATGCATGCCTCTGGGTGTCCAATGGTGCCCAGCATAGTTTGTTAATGAGTGTTTTTCCTGTATTGAATTGCTTTTGCACGTTTGTCAAAATCCATTGGACATATTTGTGTGAGTCTCTTTCTGGGATTCTGTATTCTATTCCATTGATCTATGTGTCTGTCCGTATGCTGGGAGCATTGATTATTGTAGTGATGCAGTAAGTTTTGAAATTGGGGAATTGTGAGTTCTCCAAATTGGGTTTTCTTTACCAGGATTGCTTTGACTATTCTAGGTCATTTGCATTTGAATATAAATTTTAGGGTAAGCTTGTCAGTTCCTGCAAAAAGGCAGTAGAGATTTTGATAGAGATTATATAGAATCCATAGATCTGTTTAGTATTATCATCTTAATTTTTTATTGTGGTAAAATACACCTAACAAAATTAACCATTTTAAGTGTGTAGTTCAATGCTATTAAATTACATTCATACTGTTGTGCAACCATCATTGCCACCAATTTCTTTTTGTCTCGTAAAACTAATTCTACCTATTAAACAACATCTCTCTCTTCCCCCCTCCTGTCCACTTCTGTCTCTATGATTTTGACTACTTTAGGTACCTCTTAAAAGTCGAATTATATGATATTTGTCTTTTTGTGTCTGGCTTACTTACTATAATGTTTCAAGGATTAATCCATGTTGTAGCATAAAGTCAGAATGTCCTTCCTTTATAAGGCTGAATAATACTTGATGTATGTAGATACCACATTTTGCTTATCCATTCATCAGTGGACACTTTGGTTGCTTTTTATGTTTTTCTGTTGCAAATATGCTGCTATGAATATGGGTGTACAAATATCTCTTCTGGACTCTGCTTTTGGTTCTTTTAAGTATATACTCAGGAGTGAAATTGTTGGATCCTATGGTAATTACCCATTGGGTAACCACCATACTGTATCCCACTGCAGCAGTACTATTTTTCATTCTTGTCAACTGTACACAAAGATTCCAATTTCTCCACCTACTCACCAACACTTGTTATTTTTTTCTTTTGTTTTTTTTTTTTTTGATAATAGCCGTCCTAATGGATATGAAGTTTTATCTCATTGTGATTTTGATTTGTATTTCCTTATAATTACTAATGTTGAGCAAAGTTTCAGTACTTATTGATCATTTGCCTGTCTTTAGAGAAATGTCTCTTGAAGTCCTTAGCTCATTTTTGAATTGGGTGGTTTGTTTTTATGTTGATGAGTTTTACAAGTTCTGTATATATTATGGATATTAACTCCTTTTAAGATAAATGATTTGCAAATATTTTGTCCCATTCTTTATGTTACCTTTTTACTCTGTTGGTAGAATCTAGCAACATTAGAGATGCATGCAAATTTTTAATCTTCATGAAGTTTAATTTGCCTATTTTTTTTTCTTTTATTGACTGTCTTTAAAACACACATCCAGGAAATCATTGCTAAATCCAGTGTTGTGAAGATTTTGCCCTATGTTTTCTTCTAAGAATTTTATGGATTTTTGTCTTAAATTGAAGATTTTGATCTACTTTTGAGTTAACTTAGGTCTAAAGTATTATTAAGGGTCCAACTTCATCCTTTGCATGTGGGTATCATTTTGTTACCGTTCTTGTTGAAAAGACTGTCCTTTTCCTATTTTATGGTCATGGCACCCATGCAAAAATTATTTTACTTCACATGCATAAGTTTAGTTCTGAGGTCTCTATTCATTTATTCTATATGTCTGCTATATGTCAGTACCATGTTGATTTGATTACTGTGGCTTTGTAGTAAGTTTTGAAATCAGGAAGTGTGAGTCCTGTAGCTTATTCTTTTTGAAAAAATTTTTGACTATTTGGAGTCCCTTGAGATTTCATATAAATTTTGGTAAGGGTTTTTCTATTTTTTTCTGAAAACAGCATTGAAATTTAGATAAGGCTTGCATTGAATCTGTACATCATTTTGGGTAGTATTAATATCTTAGCAATATTAAGTTTCCTAATCCATCAATAGGGGATGTGTCTCCATTTATTAATATCCTCTTTAATTTCTTTCAGCAGTGTTTTGTAGTTTTCAGTGTATGTACAGGTCTTGCACCACTGTGGTTAACTTAATTCCTGAGTATTCCATTCTGTTTGATGCTATTGTAAGTGGAATTGCTTTTGTAATTTCCTTTCCAGATTGTTCATTGTTGTGTATAGACAAGCACCTGATTTTTGTGTGTTAATTTTGTATCCTGTCATTGCTTAATTTTTGTATGTGTGTGGAACAGATTCTTTTTGTGAGTGTGGAATCTTTTAGGGTTTTCTATATATAAGATCATATCATCAGTGAAAGAGGTTTACTCCTTACATTCCAATTTGGATGCCTTTTACTTATTTTTCTATCCTAATTGGTCTGGCTAGTACTTCCTGTACTATGTTGAATAAAAGTAGTGAAAGCGGGTGCCTTGTTCCATATCTTAGAGGAAAAGCTTTCAGTTTTTAAAATATGGCATTTATTATGTTAAGGTAGTTTCCTTGTATTTGTAGTTTGAGTATTTTTATCATGAAAGATTGTTGAATTTTATCAGATTTCTTGCATCAGTTGAGATGATTGTGTGTTTTTTGTTGTTATTTGTTGTTTGTTTTTGTTTTTTGGCTTTTTTCTGTTAATGTGGTATATAATATTGATTGATTTTTTTGTATCCTTGTGTTTCAGGAATAAATCCCCTCCTTGGCTGTGGTGTTTAATCCTTTTAGTAGGCTTTTGAATTTGGTTTGCTAGTATTTTGTTGAGGAACTTTACAATAGTGGTCATAAGTGATATTTGTCTGTATTTTTCTTGTAGCATCTTTGTCTGGTGTTGCTATAACAGGGTAATGTTGGCTTCCCAGTGTGAGTTAGGGTGTCTTGCTCTTCAAGTTTTTGGAAAAGTTTGAGAAGGATTGGTGTTAATTTTCTTCCCTCCCTACCTTCCTTCTGTTTGTTTATTTTTTAGTGAGGGAGAGGGAGATAGAGAATCCTAAGCAGGCTCCACGCTGTCAACATGGAGCCTGACGCAGGGCTCAAACCCACAAACCCATGAGATCATGACCTGAGCCAAAATCAAGAGTCAGATGTTCAGTTGACTGAGCTACCCAGGTGTCCCTGTGTTAGTTTTTCTTTTAAGTATTTGGTAGTAGAATTCACCATTGAAGCCATCAGGTCCATGGCTTTACTCTGTCACAAAAATTTTTTTTTAAATTTGTTTTAATGTTTATTTGTGAGAGAGATACAGAGTGCAAGTGTGGGAGGAGCAAAAAGAGAGGGAGACACAGAATCAGAGGCAGACTCTAGCTCTAATAGCTCTGCCTGATGCAGGGCTCAAACCCCTAAACTGTGTGATCTTGACCTGAGACGAAGTTGGACCCTTAACCAACTGGCACACCTGTCACGAAATTTTTGATTACTGATTAAATTTCCTTAGTAGTTAATGGTCTTTTCACACTTTCTATTTCTTTATGGTTTAGTCTCGTATCTTAACAATGTTAAGTTTCCAATCCATAAATATGGGATGTCTTTAAAGTTATTTAGGATTCTTTAATTTTGTTCACAATATTTTCTAACTTTTATACTAACTTTTAAACTTCTGTTTAATTTATTCCAAACTATTTAATACTCTTTGGTGTTGTGAATGGAATTGCTCTTAATTTCATTCCCATATTATTTGTGCTAGTGTATAGAAATACAATTGAACTTTTTTATATAGATCTTGTATCCTGCAACTTTGCTGAACTCTTATTTTTAGTGTTTTTAGTGGATTTTAAAAATTTTCTATATGCATGATTATGTCATTGGTAAATATAGTTTTACTTCTTCCTTTGAATTCTTATGCCTTTTATTTCTTTTTCTTGCTTAATTGCCCTAACCAGAACCCTTTGTACCATGTTGAATAGATACTATGAGAATGGACTTCTTTATCTTACTGATCTTAAGTGGAAGGCATTTATTTAGTCTTTAACCATTAAGTATGATGTTGTGAGTTTTTTGTAATTGCCTTTATCAGCTTGAGGAAGTTTCCTTTTATTCTTTGCTGATTGTTTTCATCTTGAAGTAGTATTTAGCATATGTCAACATATCTTTAAACTGGAAGCTGAATTTTGCCAAATGCTTTTTCTGCATCTTTTGAGGTGCTTCTGTGGTTTTTATTCTTTATTCTTTTAATACAGTGTAGTGTATTGATTAGTTTCTTATATTAAATCAACCTTGAATTTCTGTGATGAATCCCACTTGGTCATAAAGCATAATCGTTATTATATGTTACCGGATTATTCAGTTTTTGTTGATTTTTTTTCCTCTGTATTTATGAGTGACATTAGTCTTTGGTTTTGTTTTCTTTTCATGTGTGATTTTGATATCAGGATAGTAATGGCTTAATAGAATTAGTTGGAAGTGTTCCTCCATTTTCTATTACTTTGGAGTTTGTGAAGAATTGTTAATTCTTTCTCTGTGATAGAATTTACCAAGAAACCAGTTGGCTCTTGTCTTCTCTTTGTGGGTAGTTTTCAAATTACAGTTCAGTGTCATTACTTTTCATCAGTTTATATTAAAAATTTTTTTCTTATGTCTCTTTGGTAGTTTTGTATCTTTCTAGGAATTTATGTCCTCGTGATGATCCAATTTGTTGGTATAGTGTTTAAAGTATTCATTCTCTTCCCTTATAGTATTATAATTTTTATAATGTTCCTTCTTTTATTCCTGATTTCAGTACTTTTAGTCTTGTTATTGTTCCTTTAGCTAAACACATGTCAGTTTCATTGATCTTTATAAAGAATCGACTATTGATTTAGCTGATTTTCTCTTGTGTGCTTCTGGTTTCCATTTATTTCATTTATTTCTGGTTTAATTTTTTTGTTTCATTTTGTTGTGTTCAGTTTGCTCTTAAATTTTCCAGTTTTTGAAGGTGGGAGGTTAGGTTATTGATATGTTGTCTTTCTTTTTATATATATATATTTACAACTATAAATTTTTCTCTGAGTACTGTTTTAGCTGAATCCCTGACATTGTATATGTTGTCTTTTATTTTCATTCATCTCAAAGCATTTTCTAATTTCTCTTTTGATTTCTTCCTTGATCTGTTATTTTAGAGTGTGTTAATTTCCACACAGTTGTGAATTTCCTGAATTTCCTTTCCTGATATATAATTCTCTTGCAGTTGGAGAACATACTTAATATGATTTCTGTCCTTTTAAATTTAGTGAGGCTTATTTTGTGACCCAGCATATAGTCTGTGATGGAGAATGTTCACTTGAGAATTTGAGAAGAATGTGCACTGTCCTGTTAGTGGATCATTCTATCAATGTGTCTTAGATCTAGTTGGCTTGTAGTATCGTTTATTTCCTGTATTTCCTTGTTGATCTTCTGTGCAGTTGTTCACTTGTCCTGTTATTAGAATTGAAGTTTTGAAGTCTCTTATTATTTTTGACTTGTCTGTTTCTGTCTTCAGTTTTGTTAGTTTTTACTTTTAATGTTGAATCTCTGTAGTTTTGTACATATATGTTTATAATTTTTATGTCTTAATGACAAGTTGACCCTTTTATCAGTATAAAAGATTCATTTTTGGGTCCAGGAACAATTTTTGATCTAAAATATTTTTTGTCTGTTATAAATGTTGCTATACTTTTGTTCTTTTTTTTTTTTTATATGAAATTTATTGTCAAATTGGTTTCCATACAACACCCAGTGCTCATCCCAAAAGGTGCCCTCCTCAATACCCATCACCCACCCTCCCCTCCCTCCCACCCCCCATCAACCCTCAGTTTGTTCTCAGTTTTTAACAGTCTCTTATGCTTTGGCTCTTTCCCACTCTAACCTCTTTTTTTTTTTTTTTCCTTCCCCTCCCCCATGGGTTCCTGTTAAGTTTCTCAGGATCCACATAAGAGTGAAAACATATGGTATCTGTCTTTCTCTGTATGGCTTATTTCACTTAGCATCACACTCTCCAGTTCCATCCACGTTGCTACAAAAGGCCATATTTCATTTTTTTCTCATTGCCACGTAGTATTCCATTGTGTATATAAACCACAATTTCTTTATTCATTCATCAGTTGATGGACATTTAGGCTCTTTCCATAATTTGGCTATTGTTGAGAGTGCTGCTATAAACATTGGAGTACACGTGCCCCTATGCATCAGTACTCCTGTATCCCTTGGATAAATTCCTAGCAGTGCTATTGCTGGGTCATAGGGTAGGTCTATTTTTAATTTTCTGAGGAACCTCCACACTGCTTTCCAGAGCGGCTGCACCAATTTGCATTCCCACCAACAGTGCAAGAGGGTTCCCGTTTCTCCACATCCTCTCCAGCATCTATAGTCTCCTGATTTGTTCATTTTGGCCACTCTGACTGGCGTGAGGTGATATCTGAGTGTGGTTTTGATTTGTATTTCCTTGATAAGGAGCGACGCTGAACATCTTTTCATGTGCCTGTTGGCCATCCAGATGTCTTCTTTAGAGAAGTGTCTATTCATGTTTTCTGCCCATTTCTTCACTGGGTTATTTGTTTTTCGGGTGTGGAGTTTGGTGAGCTCTTTATAGATTTTGGTTACTAGCCCTTTGTCCGATATGTCATTTGCAAATATCTTTTCCCATTCCGTTGGTTGCCTTTTAGTTTTGTTGGTTGTTTCCTTTGCTGTGCAGAAGCTTTTTATCTTCATAAGGTCCCAGTAATTCACTTTTGCTTTTAATTCCCTTGCCTTTGGGGATGTGTCGAGTAAGAGATTGCTACGCTGAGGTCAGAGAGGTCTTTTCCTGCTTTCTCCTCTAAGGTTTTGATGGTTTCCTGTCTCACATTCAGGTCCTTTATCCATTTTGAGTTTATTTTTGTGAATGGTGTGAGAAAGTGGTCTAGCTTCAACCTTCTGCATGTTGCTGTCCACTTCTCCCAGCACCATTTGTTAAAGAGGCTGTCTTTTTTCCATTGGATGTTCTTTCCTGCTTTGTCAAAGATGAGTTGGCCATACGTTTGTGGGTCTAGTTCTGGGGTTTCTATTCTATTCCATTGGTCTATGTGTCTGTTTTTGTGCCAATACCATGCTGTCTTGATGATGACAGCTTTGTAGTAGAGGCTAAAGTCTGGGATTGTGATGCCTCCTGCTTTGGTCTTCTTCTTCAAAATTACTCTGGCTATTCGGGACCTTTTGTGCTTCCATATGAATTTTAGGATTGCTTGTTCTAGTTTCGAGAAGAATGCTGGTACAATTTTGATTGGGATTGCATTGAATGTGTAGATAGCTTTGGGTAGTATTGACATTTTGACAATATTTATTCTTCCAATCCATGAGCAGGGAATGCCGTTCCATTTCTTTAAATCTTCTTCAATTACCTTCATAAGCTTTCTATAGTTTTCAGCATACAGATCTTTTACATCTTTGGTTAGATTTATTCCTAGGTATTTTATGCTTCTTGGTGCAATTGTGAATGGGATCAGTTCCTTTATTTGTCTTTCTGTTGCTTCATTGTTAGTGTATAAGAATGCAACTGATTTCTGTACATTGATTTTGTATCCTGCAACTTTCCTGAATTCATGTGTCAGTTCTGGCAGACTTTTGGTGGAGTCTGTCGGATTTTCCATGTATAATATTATGCCATCTGCAAAAAGTGAAAGCTTGACTTCATCTTTGCCAATTTTGATGCCTTTGATTTCCTTTTGTTGTCTGATTGCTGATGCTAGAACTTCCAGCACTATGTTAAACAACAGCAGTGAGAGTGGGCATCCCTGTCGTGTTCCTGATCTCAGGGAAAAAGCTCTCAGTTTTTCCCCGTTGAGGATGATGTTAGCTGTGGGCTTTTCATAAATGGCTTTTATGATGTTTAAGTATGTTCCTTCTATCCCGACTTTCTCAAGGGTTTTTATTAAGAAAGGGTGCTGGATTTTGTCAAAGGCCTTTTCTGCATCGATTGACAGGATCATATGGTTCTTCTCTTTTTTGTTGTTAATGTGATGTATCATGTTGATTGATTTGCGAATGTTGAACCAGCCCTGCATCCCAGGAATGAATCCCACTTGATCATGGTGAATAATTCTTTTTTATGCCGTTGAATTCGATTTGCTAGTATCTTATTGAGAATTTTTGCATCCATATTCATCAGGGATATTGGCCTGTAGTTCTCTTTTTTGACTGGGTCTCTGTCTGGTTTAGGAATCAAAGTAATACTGGCTTCATAGAATGAGTCTGGAAGTTTTCCTTCCCTTTCTATTTCTTGGAATAGCTTGAGAAGGATAGGTATTATCTGCTTTAAACGCCTGGTAGAACTCCCCTGGGAAGCCATCTGGTCCTGGACTCTTATTTTTTGGGAGATTTTTGATAACCGATTCAATTTCTTCGCTGGTTATGGGTCTGTTCAAGCTTTCTATTTCCTCCTGATTGAGTTTTGGAAGAGTGTGGGTGTTTAGGAATTTGTCCATTTCTTCCAGGTTGTCCAATTTGTTGGCATATAATTTTTCATAGTATTCCCTGATAATTGTTTGTATCTCTGAGGGATTGGTTGTAATAATTCCATTTTCATTCATGATTTTATCTATTTGGGTCATCTCCCTTTTCTTTTTGAGAAGCCTGGCTAGAGGTTTGTCAATTTTGTTTATTTTTTCAAAAAACCAACTCTTGGTTTCATTGATCTGCTCTACAGTTTTTTTAGATTCTATATTGTTTATTTCTGCTCTGATCTTTATTATTTCTCTTCTTCTGCTGGGTTTAGGCTGCCTTTGCTGTTCTGCTTCTAGTTCCTTTAGGTGTGCTGTTAGATTTTGTATTTGGGTTTTTTCTTGTTTCTTGAGATAGGCCTGGATTGCAATGTATTTTCCTCTCAGGACTGCCTTCGCTGCGTCCCAAAGCGTTTGGATTGTTGTCTTTTCATTTTTGTTTGTTTCCATATATTTTTTAATTTCTTCTCTAATTGCCTGGTTGACCCACTCATTCGTTAGTAGGGTGTTCTTTAACCTCCATGCTTTTGGAGGTTTTCCAGACTTTTTCCTGTGGTTGATTTCAAGCTTCATAGCATTGTGGTCTGAAAGTATGCATGGTATAATTTCAATTCTTGTAAACTTATGAAGGGCTGTTTTGTGACCCAGCATATGATCTATCTTGGAGAATGTTCCATGTGCACTCGAGAAGAAAGTATATTCTGTTGCTTTGGGATGCAGAGTTCTAAATATATCTGTCAAGTCCATCTGACCCAATGTATCAGTCAGGGCCCTTGTTTCTTTATTGACCGTGTGTCTAGATGATCTATCCATTTCTGTAAGTGGGGTGTTAAAGTCCCCTGCAGTTACCACATTCTTATCAATAAGGTTGCTTATGTTTATGAGTAATCGTTTTATATATTTGGGGGCTCCGGTATTTGGCGCATAGACATTTATAATTGTTAGCTCTTCCTGATGGATAGACCCTGTAATTATTATATAATGCCCTTCTTCATCTCTTGTTACAGCCTTTAATTTAAAGTCTAGTTTGTCTGATATAAGTATGGCTACTCCAGCTTTCTTTTGGCTTCCAGTCGCATGATAAATAGTTCTCCATCCCCTCACTCTCAATCTAAAGGTGTCCTCAGGTCTAAAATGAGTCTCTTGTAGACAGCAAATAGATGGGTCTTGTTTTTTTATCCATTCTGATACCCTATGTCTTTTGGTTGGCGCATTTAATCCATTTACATTCAGTGTTATTATAGAAAGATACGGGTTTAGAGTCATTGTGATGTTTGTATGTTTTATGCTTGTAGTGATGTCTCTGGTACTTTGTCTCACAGGATCCCCCTTAGGATCTCTTGTAGGGCTGGTTTAGTGGTGACAAATTCCTTCAGTTTTTGTTTGTTTGGGAAGACCTTTATCTCTCCTTCTATTCTAAATGACTGACTTGCTGGATAAAGGATCCTCGGCTGCATATTTTTCCTGTTTAGCACACTGAAGATATCGTGCCAATTCTTTCTGGCCTGCCAAGTTTCAAAAGAGAGATCAGTCACGAGTCTTATAGGTCTCCCTTTATATGTGAGGGCACGTTTATCCCTTGCTGCTTTCAGAATTTTCTCTTTATCCTTGTATTTTGCCAGTTTTACTATGATATGTCGTGCAGAAGATCGATTCAAGTTACGTCTGAAGGGAGTTCTCTGTGCCTCTTGGAGTTCAATGCCTTTTTTCTTCCCCAGTTCAGGGAAGTTCTCAGCTATTATTTCTTCAAGTACCCCTTCAGCACCTTTCCCTCTCTCTTCCTCCTCTGGGATACCAATTATGCGTATATTATTTCTTTTTAGTGTATTACTTAGTTCTCTAATTTTCCCCTCATACTCCTGGATTTTTTTTATCTCTCTTTCTTTCAGCTTCCTCTTTTTCCATAACTTTATCTTCTAGTTCACCTATTCTCTCCTCTGCCTCTTCAATCCGAGCTGTTGTCATTTCCATTTTGTTTTGCATTTCGTTTAAAGCGCTTTTCAGCTCCTCGTGGCTGTTCCTTAGTCCCTTGATCTCTGTAGCAAGAGATTCTCTGCTGTCCTCTATACTGTTTTCAAGCCCAGCGATTAATTTTATGACTATTATTCTAAATTCACTTTCTGTTATATTATTTAAATCCTTTTTGATCAGTTCATTAGCTGTTGGTATTTCCTGGAGATTCTTCTGAGGGGAATTCTTCCGCTTGGTCATTTTGGATAGTTCCTGGCGTGGTGAGGACCTGCAGGGCACTTCCCCTGTGCTGTGGTGTATAACTGGAGTTGGTGGGCGGGGCCGCAGTGCGACCTGATGTCTGCCCCCAGCCCACCGGTGGGGCCACAGTCAGACTGGTGTGTGCCTTCTCTTCCCCTCTCCTAGGGGCGAGATTCACTGTGGGGTGGCGTGGCCCGTCTGGGCTACTTGCACACTGCCAGGCTTGTGATGCTGGGGATCTGGCGTATTAGCTGGGGTGGGTAGGCAAGGTGCACGGGGGCAGGAGGGGCAGGCTTAGCTCGCTTCTCCTTAGGTGATCCACTTCAGGGGGGGCCCTGTGGCAGCGGGAGGGAGTCAGATCTGCTGCCGGAGGTTTGGCTCCGCAGAAGCACAGAGTTGGGTGTTTGCGCGGAGCGAGCAAGTTCCCTGGCAGGAACTGGTTCCCTTTGGGATTTTGGCTGGGGGATGGGCGAGGGAGATGGCGCTGGCGAGTGCCTTTGTTCCCCACCAAACTGAGCTCTGTCGTCAGGGGGCTCAGCAGCTCTCCCTCCCTTTGTCCTCCAGCCTTCCCGCTTTCCGAGCAGAGCTGTTAACTTATGACCTCCCAGACGCTAAGTCGTGCTTGTTGTCAGAACACACTCCGTCCGTCGGGCCCCTCTGCTTTTGCCAGCCAGACTCGGGGTCTCTGCTTGGCTGGCAGGCTGCCCTTCAGCCCCCGCTCCCTCCCGCCAGTCCGTGCAGCGCGCACCGCCTCGCTGCCCTTCCTACCCTCTTCCGTGGGCCTCTCGTCTGCGCTTGGCTCCGGAGACTCCGTTCTTCTAATCCTCTGGCGGTTTTCTGGGTTATTTAGGCAGGTGTAGGTGGAATCTAAGTGATCAGCAGGACGCGCGGTGAGCCCAGCGTCCTCCTACGCCGCCATCTTCCCTCTCCCCACTTTTGTTGTTTTTTTGGTTAGCTTGCATTTTCCATGTCTTACCCTCAATTTATTTGTGTATTTGAATCTAAAATGTGTCTCTGTGCAGACAACTTATTTTTGCATCCTGCTCTGTCTGCCCCTATTCCCTCCCATCCCCTGACCCACCCTGTTCTGCTAGCCTCTGCCTAAATTTGCATTGAGTGCAGTTCTTATTAAGAACTTGTTTGCTATTTTGCCTTTAAAAAAAATACCCTCTGTTTTTGTTTTTCTGTTCCTCCATTGATTCCTTCTTTTATGTTAAATATTTTATAGCATTCAGTTTTAATTCTCTTCCTCTGTTATAATTCTTGTGGGATTTTTGGTGTTTTTGTTACAGATTAAAATTAATACATTAATTAAAAAGAACTGAATTTAGATCAATATCAACTTAACTTAAAATTGTAAAGGGACACCTAGGTAACTTAGGAAAAAGTTTGACTCTTTTTTTTTTTTTTAATTTTTTTATTTGAAAGAGAGCACGAGAGGGCATGTGCAAGCAAGGGAGAAGGGCAGAGGGAGAGAGAGAGAATGTTAAGCAGGCTCCATGCTCAACACAGAGTCCAACAACCCTGGGATCATGACCTGAGCCGAAATCAAGAGTCAGATACTCAACTGACTTAGCCACCCAGGCACCTTAAGTGTCTGACTCTTGATTGTGGCTCAGGTCGTGATGTGTCATGGCTCAGGTCATGGCTGTGAAATTGAGCCCTGTACTGAGCTCCGTGGTGGACATGGACCCTGCTTAACATTCATTCTGTCTCTATCTCTCAATCTCTCTATCACTGCCCCCCCCCCACCCCAACACTCCAGTGCATGTGCACTCTCTCTCAAAACAATGTAAAAAATATTTCTCCAATATAATGCCATTCCTTCCCTTCTCCTTGATGCCATTGTTGTCATACAAATTACATCTTTATACACTTAAGCCCATTAACATGGTTTTATAATTATTTCCTTTCCTTTCTTGATCCTTTGTTTCTTTATCTTTTAAGTTAGAGAAGAATAGAGTTGCAAATAAAAACATATTTGTAATCTCTTTTATCTTTACCTATGTAATTACTGTTACTGGTGTTCTTTATTTCTTTGTGTTTATTCCAGTTGCTGTCAAGTGTTCCTCAATTCAATCTGAGGTCCTCCGTTCAATATTATAGGACATGTCTGTTAGAGATGACTTCTCTGAGTTTTTATTTAATGGCCCAGTCATTTCTGTCAGCATTTTGAATGTGTAATCTCATTGCCTTCTTGTCTTCAAGGTTTCTGATAAGCTCTTAATCTTATTGGAGTTCCCTTGTATGTGATGAATTGTTATTTTCTTGCTGTTTTCAAGAGTCTCTCCTTGTCTTTCGGCAGATTGACTATAACGTGTATACATATGGATTTCTGTGCTTTCCTGCTTAGAATCTGATGAGCTACTGGATGTGTTGATTAATATTTTTCATCAAATTTGGGAAATTTTCAGCCAGTGTTCAAACATTCTTTATGTCACTTTGTGTTTTTTCTTTCTGAGACTCCTATACTTGGTATTCTTGATGGTGTCCCACAGGGCCTCTGAGGTTTTGTTCATTTTTCTTCAATCTTTTTCTTTCTGTTCCTCAGACTTCATCTCAAGTGACACGTCTTCAAGTTCAGTGAATGTTTCTTCTGCCTGCCTGCTAAAATCTTCTACTAAAATCTCTAGTGACTTTCCACCTCTATAATATCTATTTTTTTTAATGTTTCTTTTCTTTTCTTTTTTCTTTCTTTCTTTCTTTCTTTCTTTCTTTCTTTCTTTCTTTCTTTCTTTCTTATTTTTAATTTACATCCAAGTTAGTTAGCATATACTGCAATAATGATTTCAGGAGTAGATTACAGTGATTGATCCCCCATGTATTACACTCAGTGCTCATCCCAACAAGTTTCAATGTTTATTTTTCAGAGAGAATGAGTGGAGGAAGGGCAGAGAGAGAGGGGGACAGAGGATTCAAAGCAGGCTCTGCACTGACAGCAGAGAGCCTGATGTGGGACTCAAACTCACAAACCATGAGATCATGACCTGAGCTGAAATTGGATGCTTAACCAACTGAGCAACCCTTTTTTTGATTTTTTTTTTTTTAATAATTTCTCTCTGTTGATATTCTTTATTTGGTGTAACATTGTTCTTACACTTTCCTTTAATTCTTGAGATATGATTTTCCTTCATTTTTTAAGATATTTGTAATTCATCAAGGTCTTTGTCCACTAAGTCCAACACATGGGATTTCTCAAGGACAGGTTCTACTGACTGATTTCTTTTTCCTATCTATGGTCTGTACTTCTCTGCTTTTTACTAGTCTCATATACATTTTTTTTGTGTGTGATTGAAAAGTGGACCTTTAAAAAGATACAATGTGGCAACTGTGGAGATCAGATTTTTTCCTTTCCCTAAGGCTTATTGTTGTTGCTATTTGTTGTTGTGACTCTTTTTCAAGTAATATTGTGAACCAATTCTGTAAAGTTTATATTGTTATGTGTGACTACTGATGCCTCTCCTGTCTTATTAGCTTAATAGGTCATGACTGAACAGAGGTTTCCTTAAAGGACTTAAATTTCCTTAAAGGACTTAAACCTGTAAGACTCTTTGTGGCGTGTTCTGTCTTCATGTTGGTGCATGTTCAGTACCCAAGCAGTTTATACCTCTGCCTTCACTTCCTCCTGGCACAGAACCTCACTGCCAGCCAGAGGTGAGAGATCAGAGTGTTCTCAGAGATTTTCTGGGCATCTTTGTAGTTCTGCATATGCATGAGGGTTTCTAGATTCGCAGGAATAAGTTAGTTTTTCAAGCCCCTATGGATATTTTACTCCCCAATTTTTCTCCCCCCCCCCTTTTTTTTTGTCAGCCTTTTGCATGTTCCAGTGGTTTTGCTGCCTCAGATAACTGTAATGTTGCCGCTGATTGTTTTCTACAAACACTTCATGATAAGGATGTTATATTGAATAAAGTTTAGGTATGTGTTAAATAAAGGCAGGCCTTAAGAATGGAGCTTTTCCAGGGAGCTGCCAGATAGGTCACAAGTGACATTTATGTATAGATTGGCTGTTTGGGGAGCTTCAAATCTGTTCTACATGTCCAGTGGTAGAGGGCTGTTGGTTTTTACAGCTGCCATCTGTGGCAGATTGTTGGATTTTAAGGCTTCAGTATAGCTAGGCAGAAGTTGAATGGGAAAGGGCAGTTCACATGTCATAAATTCCTCTTCTTAATGAAAGTTTTTATTTTTTAATTTTTTAAGACTCTTCTTGGATTGTTGCAAGACTTTTGTTAATTTTCAGAATTATTAAAAAGTTGATTTTGACCATTGTTAGCAGTGTTTTCAGTACTTCAATGGAGTAGCAAATTTTCAGAGGTTCCTACTTTGCTATTGTGGAAGTCTTTCCCAGTTATAGAACACTTTCATCTCAGTAAGATTCCTCACGTCCATTTACTGTTAGTCCTGATTCCTGTCCCCAGTGTAGTTGTTTCTTAAATTATCTTTTTTCTATTATATTTTTCTGAGTGCTACATTACAGAGTGTAAAATTGTTGTATAATAATAACGGTTAAATAATGAAATGACCTCTTTAATTTTTTGCCAGCCAGTTTCTCATGCACTTATTTATCCCCAAGCATTTTAGTCTAATTAGAAATGGAAGGAACCCGTGCTTCTGTAAACTGTTTTGGTGTGCACCTAATTTGTCTTCTTTCCAATGTCGTATTTCTTTAAGACAGCTTAATTCATAGGTAAAAATGGTACAGCAAAGGGGCTTGTAAGTCTGTCATTCACATCCCCAAACCTGTGTTGACTGATTGATGATTTGTACTTAGAATTTTGATTGTCCTAAATTGGTATACATTTACTAAAACAATAATAGTCATAATAATAATAGCAATTTCAGTTTACTGAGTAGTGTATGTTGTCATGTCATGTCATTATATACATTATAGTTTATATCTATCAGTATTTGCAATTGAAGAAATTGAAACTCAGCTATATAAAATGACTTCCTGGAGCGCCTGGGTGGCTCAGTTGGTTAAGTGTCCGACTTTGGCTCGGGTCATGATCTTGCAGTTCATGAATTTGAACCCCATATTGGGCTCTGTGTTGACAGCTCAGAGCCTGGAGCCTGCTTCAGATTCTGTGTCTCCCTGTCTCTCTGCCCCTCCCCCACTCACACTCTGTCTCTCTCTCTCAAAAATAAATAAACATTAAAAAAAATTTATAACATGACTTCCCTAAGTCCTCAGTCAATAAGCAGTTTAGGTGGAGACTGAAGTAGCTTTGTTTGGCTTCAAAGCCTCAACTCTTTGCTACAGTTTAGGAAACTAGTCACATTTACACTGTAATGATTTGTGATTACAGCAGAAATTGTAATTATTTTATAAATATATTTATTTTGTGAACCAAAATTTGCCACCTACAAAAGGACTATCTTTATTGAGCAAGGTCTATTAAGGACCATGTTAAAGAACTTTAGAGTTGAAAAAGATCTTTGGAATTTCTTACGCTATGAAGGTTTCAGAGAGGCTACAAATCTACTGAAATATTGAATGCTTAAATTTTGTGTATATATGTTTCTGCAATAAATGTGGATATCTTTTAATCAAATTCTCAAATTAACTATGACAGGACTCCCTTCCCAAAGATGATGAGATAAAACCATTGGTAGGTATCCATGGCTACACTGAAGGCCATATTATCTCCTGTGACTTTGACAGTGTTATCCACTCCTCCAGTTTTGATATCAGCATTGTCCTCAATAACCACTTTGTCATGCTCATTTCTTATGTGACAATAAATTTAACTACATTGTCTGAATGGTACACCTTATGGTCTGAATGATTTTTTGAGATTAAAAGAAATTTTTTTTAATGTTTATTTTTAAGAGAGAGAGACTGAGCATGAGTGGGGAGGGAGGGAAAGAGAGAGAGAGAGAGAGAGCGAGAGAGAGTGAGAGAGTCTGAAGCAGTCTATAGGCTCTGAGCTGTCAGCACAGAGCCCAACGGGGGGCTCGGACTCCTGAAATACGAGATCATGACCTGAGTGAAAGTCCGACACTTAACTGACTGAGCCACCCAGGCACCCCTGGTCTGGGTGATTTCTAAGTAGTAAGAGCTCTGGATCACCAGAGAAAGAGGGGGAAAAAAAAGAAGGAGAAGAACAGGAGTTTTCAATTGCTAGGGAATCACTGCTTCAACTTTATTCACTTCTCAAAACCATTTTTGGCAGTTTCCATCCCAGGTCCCATAAGCATGGCAGGGTTTTAGAGAATCTCCTAGTCTTAAGCCATAAATATCATCGGTAAAATCTATAATGACTTCGTGAAAAAAGGAAAAAAGTGTCTAAGTTTATGTGTGTTTCTTATTTTTGTTTTTGGAATGCTGTTTATCTTTGTTCTTTGTGCTTCTTTTGTTGATAACTTTAAAAAATTGATTTCTTGAAACATGAAAGCAGTGTCGTTCTTTAAGCAGAATTATTGAAAAATTGATGATAGAATTAAGGGAGGATGATAGAAATTGGATTAATGAAGGAAGGAAAAAAGTACAGAGATTATTAATGAAGCTGCCAGAGTCCGAGTAACATAAGGGAAATTCCCGAAATTCCTGTTCTCAATGAATAGGAATTTAAAGTAATTGGTACTTTAAATAGTAATTTAAAAAGTAATTTAAATACTTTTCCATGGAAAATATGAAGTTCACATTTAAAAATCACCAAATAGGGGCGCCTGGGTGGCTAAGTCGGTTAAGCATCCAACTTTGGCTCAGGTCATGATCTCACAGTTCATGGGTTTGAGCCTCTCATTGGGCTCTGCACTGACAGCTCAGAGCCTTTAACCTGTTTTGGATTCTGTGTCTCCCTCTCTCTCTGTCCCTCCACCTCTTGTGCTCTGTCTCTCTCTCTTAAAAATAAATAAATATTAAAAAACAAAAATCACAAAATATACAAGGAACTAAACCATAAGTGGGGATAGGCTTGCAAAAACAGACAGATAAGGACCTCAGATTAGGAATTATTAGACAAAATGTAAAATAGTCATATTGGTCATGTTTATATCAGGGCATAATAAACTTATGAAGAATGACCAGTCAGAGTTTAAATGCAGCTATGTATTTTAGAAAAATTTTTAAATGATTGAGAATATTAACTTAATGGATGGACCTTAATAGCAGATGTCACATATCTAAAGTGAGAATTAATGAACTAGAACAGTTTTCAAAATGTGGCTCCCAGAGTAGCAAAATCATAGGGCAAACTCTCAGGCCCTTACCCTCCCTGTGAATAAAAATTCTGTAGAGGGGCTGACACCTTGTGTTTCAACAAGCTTTCCAGATGATTCTGTTGTACTCTAAAAAATTTTTTTTAATGTTTATTTTTGAGAGAGAGCGAGTGAGCAGGGGAGATGCAGAGAGAGGGAGAGAGGATCCAAAGTTGGCTCCTCACGGACAGCAGAGAGCCCTATGTGGGGCTCAAACTCATGAACCCATGAACTGTGTGTGACCTACACTGATATTGGGCACTTAACTGACTGAGCCACCCCGGCACCCCATGTTGTCCTCTAAAATTTGAAAACCTCTGAACTAGTAGATACAAAATCATTCAGAACAGGGTGAAAAAGACATGGAAAATATGAAAAAAAAAAAAAAGGATAAAAATTATGGAACTAAAAAGGACTAACTATGAAATTGGAATTCTAAATTTTTTTTTCAACGTTTATTTATTTTTGGGACAGAGAGAGACAGAGCATGAATGGGGGAGGGGCAGAGAGAGAGGGAGACACAGAATCGGAAACAGGCTCCAGGCTCTGAGCCATCAGCCCAGAGCCCGACGCGGGGCTCGAACTCACGGACCGCGAGATCGTGACCTGGCTGAAGTCGGATGCTTAACTGACTGCACCACCCAGGCGCCCCTGAAATTGGAATTCTAGAGAGAGTGGGACAAAAATATTTGAAGAGATGATATCTCAACATTTTCTAATTTTTTAACCTATACATTCTGGAATCCTAACACATTGCAAACAGGCTAGATAAAAGACAATTGTAGTAAAACTTGAGAATATAAAATACAGAGGAATGTGAAATCTGCCAGAGAGAAAAGACCTTTCTTTCAAAGGAACTCTAGAAAGCTATTCAGAAGATAAAGATACTGTCAATGTGTTGAGACAGTTGTATACTCAGCAAAGTTATTTTTCATTAATGAAAATGAAATAAAAATATTTTAAGAGGAACCACTAAATTTACCATTAGCAGACCCTTAGTAAATGAAATTCTAGATGCAGAAGGAAGGAGGTTGTAGTGAGAAAGGTCTGAGTTTCATAAAGGAGTGGAAAGGAAGAAAGGTGGTAAATAAGTAGGTGGAATTAAATATTTATGTAAAATTATTTTGGATTTAAGGGTAAGTAAAATTAAGAATAATTAATAGGGATAGCATATAATATGGAAGGGGCTAAATAGGATTAATGTGTTTTAAAATCTTTGTATCATTTGGGAGGTTGGTAAATATTTTGATTAGCTTTAGTCTTTGGTAAGTATGGATGTTATATTTTTAGGGTAAGCATGAAAAGTATTGTGATAAGGGATGCGTGGGTGGCTCAGTCAGTTACACATCCAACTTCAGCTCAGGTCATGATCTCACTGCTCATGGGTTCAAGCCCTGCGTTGGGCTCTGTGCTGACCTCTTAGAACCTGGAGCCTGCTTCCGATTCTCTCTCTGCCCCTACCCCGCTCGCGTGCTGTCTCTCTTTCAAGAATAAATAAACATTAAAAAAAAAATTAAAAAGTATTGAGATAAAAGGCACAACTTACTAATGTACTAAAGGGAAAAAATTAAAAAGGCAACAAGAACAAAATGAGATATAGAAAGGTTTAAGGAGCAAGCCTGTTTAACTTGATTATAAGTACAAATTAAATGGAAAATTTTAATTTGATGTTAGTAAATTTTTAAGTATCTATATCTGTTTCAATGAGAAAGCTTGTCATACTAGATGCGAAAGCAAAATCCAGGGGTTACCCGTATTACATATATTTAAATGTGATATAGATCAGTTGAAAGTAAAAGGGTACAAATACACTAGGAGAATATGAAATAAATTTTGTTTACTATATTAACATCAGATAAAATGGATTTTTTAGTCATAAAGCTTCAAGGTCAAAAGAATTCTTTTATAAAGAATAAAGGTTCATTTTAGCAGCATAAAGGCAACACAAAATTTTATGCACCTAAAAATAAGGTCTCAAAATATATAAAGCAAAATTTTAAAGAACTTCAGATTAAAGTAGACAAACAGAATCCTAGTGTGAGACTATATTATTTCTTTATATAAGTGATAGCTTGATAAGGCAGAAAACAAGCAGTAGGGTTATAGAAGAATAAAAAGATTAATAAAAGACAAGGTTTTACTGAAGTTGATCAAGAAAAAAATGATGAGGCATAAATAAATACTGGTAATGAAAAATTGTCACTGTAGTTGGAGTTAAGGTTAAAATGATAGTAAGGGTATATTATGCATAGTTTTATGCCAATGAATATGGAAATTTAAGTGAAGAAGAAAGATTCCTCTTAAAATTTAACTTAATAAAATAGACTCAAAAAGAAATAGAAAACTTGAATAATGTAAAAACTTTTTTAGAAATTAGGTCATAAGGGGTGCCTGGATGGCTCAGTCAGTTAAGCGTCCATCTTCGAGTCAGGTCATGATCTCGCGGTTCATGGGTTCGCACCCCGCATTGGGCTCTGTGGTAACAGCTCAGAGCCTGGAGCCTGCTTCAGATTCTATGTCCCCCTCTCTCTGCTCCTCCCCTGCTCATGCTCTGTCTCTGTCTCTCTCAAAAATAAACATCAAAAAAAAATTAAAAAAAAAAAGAAATTAGGTCATAAGTTTCAAATCTTCCCTCAAACTTACATAAAATAATACAGAGTACAGAAGAGGAGGGAATACTCCACAGCTGTGATTATGAGAATGTCATAATCTTGATATGAAACCCAACAACGTCATAATGACAATTGGAAATTTCCAGCTGATTTCAATCATAAAGATAGATACAGCCATCCTAAAACTGAACCCCATAATGTAAAAAGGGATATTGAATTCTAAATTGGAATTTTCTGGAAAATAGGATGAATAAATGTAGTAGTACACATCAACTAAGAGTGTGGACTGTGGAGGCAGAGTGTCTTGGTATGAATCCTGGTTTTTCTATTCAGCTGGAGGCATGTTGCTTAACTTCTATTCCTTGTTTATTAAGTGGGATAATAATGGTATCAACTCATAGGTTTATTCTGAGGATTGAATGAATTAAAATATGTAAAGTGTCTAAAAAAGTGTCTGACATATACTAAATGCTAATTGGTGTTAGATGTCAATATTGTAAAATCAGTATTATAATGTACTATATTGGTATAATAAAGAAGAAAGCTATATGACCATCTCAGTAGTTACAGAAAAAGAAGTAATAAACATCAATATCCATTAGCGATTGAAAACTTAACAGAATATGTTAGAGGAGAGCCTACTTAACCTGAGAATGTGTAAACATGAAAGACCTATATCATATACTTTACTTAATGGTGATACATGTAAAACATTCTTTTTGAAATTGGCAATATGACGAGTGTTCTTATGACCACATTTTTTAGGGCCCAATAATTGCAGCAAGATCAAAAATAAAAAAGGAAGAAAGATAGGTATGAGTATTAGGAAGGAAGAGAGCAAACAAAATGTTATTTGCAAAAGAACGTACACATAAAATGTTAGAATTAATAGTTTTAGCAGCATTGCTGAGTACAAAATCAGTATATATAAAAAGCAGTTGGAGGAAATGGCAGTTACCTTAAAAAGCTAAACATATGCTTACCATACAACACTTGGTATATACTTAAGAGGAATGAAAATATATATACACACCAAGACTCATAAGTGAATGTTCATAACAGTATTGTTCACAATACTTTATACTTTAAGTATAAACAATTCAAATGTCCATCAGCTGATAAATGGGTAAACAAAATGTGTTATATCCGTATAAGTGAAATATTATTCAGCCATAGAAAGTTAGGAAATCCTAATGTATGCTACAACATACCTCAAAAATAGTGTTATTTTTTGACTACCACCCCCTTACCACTTCTCTCCTTGCTCCCATCCCAATCTGTGTATCTCTAAACCCTCTCATCTTTGGGCCATGGGGAAATTGATAAAGGCCAAGAATTTGGGTCCTTGAGTGAATGGTAAAAGACAGGAAGAAAAAGGAGTGAAATAGATAATGAGTGAATCAATTCGCTATGTAATTTGTAGCTATTTTGTTTTGAGAGATTGGTTTTACTCAAATAAGCCCCTTCAGCCTTCTTCATTTGCACATACAGAGCCCCCACAAAGTAGAAGTTCTGTTAGGAATCATTTGCTCTGGATCTTCTCATCTGTCCTTTTATCCTCTCAGGATGCAGTGTGACAGTATACATAAACATACCTGTTTATCTTCATAAAAGATTATAAATAAATTGGATAAATTAGATACACAAAGGGAACTCTTATTTAAAGACATGATACTGTTTTTGGAGATAAGCCTTTCGTAGTCTCTTTTTCATAGTTATAATTTTATAATAAAACTAATATTTGAGTTTATCTTTTGTAATTCAGATTTTTAAAATGTATTATTTTCTTCAAAGTGGCTACATTCCTATGTTTAAGACAAATAGCACTTTATTGCTTGAGATTTCTGTAACCATAATATGTTTTAAGTTTTTCATTTTTTGATTCATTGCAAATTTTTCAAAAATATAAATTTTATTTGAGACAGACTTTTTACTGTGATTTTATTGTTTTATTTTTGAGATGGCTAAGAAGTTGGTATACATTTATTAAGTACATTCTTATGATATTGAGAGAATTCTACTGTATTATTTCCCTGCATTCAGAAAAGTGCCTAAGCCATACATATACCACTTGATGACTTATCACACAGATTTTACCCCCATGTAACTGCCACATAGGTCAAGAAATAGATCTAATAAATGTAAAAGTTTCATTAATTGTGAAAACAGAGTAGAGAGAGCTTAGTAAGGGAACATTTACTTAAGGATTTCTCTTTGACCTACAGAGAAATATCTTCCCCTATTTTTAAATCTACTTAAATGCTATGCTGTTTCAAAGGAGTGTTGTATTCTTGCTTTGTCATAAATGGATACAAATTGTTGTGTACTTGATGTAGGAATATGATTGGACAGAACGAACTGAAAATCACAAGTGATCGAGGAATAAATTCAGGATTAATTTTTGAAGATAAACCAAAGCCTTCAAAACAGTCACTTCAGTCTTACCAAGAAGCTTTGCAGCAACAGGTATTCATTTATTCATTCATGCATTTGTTCATTGATACATTTAATGTTGAACATCTTATATGTTAGCACAGTGGTCCCTTAGAACTCTTTGTGGCACAGGAGAAAACAATACCAGTCATTTATAATTCAATATGATAAATTTTTGATGCAGATAGATTAGAATGCTTTTGGAAACATAGGATAAGAATAATTGCCTGGTGATTAAGAAGACTTCATGTGTTGTTGATATTTGAGCTGTATGTTATACAGTGAATAGATTTTAAATTCCTGGCATACCCAGGAAATAGAATTGATGTGGGAGAAGGATCTGAAATGCCAGTTTGTGCTGGATCGTGAAGTTTAGCTAGTAAGTTTTCAATTTCATCCTATTATGGATAGCCTAAAGGAGGAAATTTTAAGCCAGAGAGTAAAAGGAATGGTTTAAAAGTTTTAGGAGGATAGCTAGTTGTGATGTGTATGATTGAGAAAGAGATGTGGTGGAGAAACCGTAAAACTATTGAGGCAGTCCAGATAGGAGGTAATGAGGCTCTGAACCAGACAGGGAAGATAGAATATCCAGAAGACAACTCTGGGATTTATTGATAGTACTTAGATATAGGGAATGAGAAAGAAGAAATGGCTTGAAGATGATTCTGTATGTTGTAATCTACATGAATAATGAGGCTATGAATATGAATTAAGAGAAAAAAAGTAGAACACTTTTAGGGAAAAGGATAATGGGTTCTGTTGTAGTTTGTTGTATTTGAAGAGAGCTTACTTAAAAGTAATTGTATCAAATGTTTGGGGTTTTTTGGGGAATATCCATATATCTCGGAGAGGATCCTGGAATTCTTGGTAGGTATATGCCCACCTTAGGTACTTTTCTATAAAGTTCTACTTGGATTTCTTCTAAAGCTCCTTTTGTTCAGTTTTTATATGGGCAACCTCCTTGAAAATGGATTTTTCTTAATTAGAGAATTACTTTAATTTTTGGATGGTAGGTTTCTACAAATAGAAGACCGAACACCACTGACAAAACTGGATTTCCTAATTCTAGAATTTTATTTCATGCATGTGATGACTTCCATGGCTTTGCTGGAATGGGTGCTTAAATTTTCTATGTATGTGGTTGTTTTTAAAAGTAACTTCCCAAAATGTAGATACTTGTTCATTGCCTATCGAAATGTCTCTAGAGACCCAATCCTATGCTTATACTTGATGATGAGAAGCCTATTTTGTTTGCTTTCATAAAGTTGTACTTAAAGTAGCCCAGAATTCTCCAACCTCTTTGAATTCTGAGAATGGAGTTTGCCCAGGGTAGAAAAGCCTGGTGAGGTGTGGGGACTAGTTTGTGGCTGGCCAGGTCCCATGAAAAGATAAATGGAAAAGGAAAGTAGGGAGATCCTGTTGGTCCTTAAGCAACTAACTGGTGATGTTAGGGAGGGAGTAGCTCAGGTAGAAGTTGGGGGTGGGAAGGAGGAATTGGTTCAGTCTCAACTGGCATCAGTGGCTGGAAAGTACTCATGGCATGATATGAGGGACCAGCCGCTATTCATTCTAGCCAAGGAGTGTTTTTTTTTTTTTTTTATTAAAAAAAATTTTTTTTCAACATTTATTTATTTTTGCGACAGAGAGAGACAGAGCATGAATGGGGGAGGGGCAGAGAGAGAGGGAGACACAGAATCGGAAACAGGCTCCAGGCTCTGAGCCATCAGCCCAGAGCCCGACGGGGCTCGAACTCCCGGACCGCGAGATCGTGACCTGGCTGAAGTCGGACGCTTAACCGACTGCGCCACCCAGGCGCCCCGCCAAGGAGTGTTTTTAAATTGAGTATTCCATTGATTTATGATTTTAAATTTTATAGTGAAATAGACTGTAAAATTTTTTTCCCCAAGGTTTTTTCTCTAATAAGAAAAATAAAAACTGATATTAAAACTAAACTTTTTATATCAGAGTGCTTGTCAGCACTTATAAGTATCCCTTCATGTTATCAAGATTCGGGAAAGAGAAGAAAGAAGAAAGAGAGAACGCGAAGAAAAAGAAGAATATGAAGCTAAATTAGAAGCTGAAATGAGAAGTTACAACCCCTGGGGGAAAGGTGGAGGTGGTGCTCCTCTGAGAGATGCAAAAGGCAATCTGATAAGTATGTTGATTTCATTGATCTGTTGTTTCTAAAAGAAACTGAACTGTTTTTAAATTTTTAAAAGAATGGGGAGTAGAAGTGGGAATCAAAGCCTCAAAGGCAAGGTCTCTTTTTTTTGTTGCTTAATACAAAAGTATTTTGCAATAAATGTAATAGCAGTTTGGAGGGTCTTTTTTCTTTAGAGTACTATTTAACTTTGTTACACATTTTTCATCCTCTAGTGCTAACTCAGTTGCAGAGAAAAGCTCATGTTAATTGGTAAGTTTTAACCCAACCTAGTAATTAGATTTAAAAAAAATCCTAGTAAGAAAAACCCCTTATTAAAAATTTTTTAAACTAGTAAAACATATTTAAAATAGGTGATCTGAAATAGTTGTGGGATGTGGTGTTTCATATATAGCCATATACCTGCATAGTGCAAGGACTGTTGGTAAATAAAGACCTGATCTCAGAAACTTTCTGGCAGGTTGTAAAATCATGTCGATGTGTCTTTCAATTATGTACCCTCAAAAATGTTTGATCTAGAAACCACACAAGGCACTTAGCAAAAGAGGCCTTATACAACTTGTTATATATATTAGGATGGTCTCTATTAACTTCTAGATATGAATAAAAGTAGACAAAGATGGATTTTTTGAAAATTGTTTCATTAGAAATTAGAAATGAATAATAGAAACCCATTGAATGGTAAAAATACAGATTTCATGTTGTTCTTTAGGCACTATACATTAATTTTAGTGATAGTTGAGGGATGTAGTCAGAATACTTTTTGGATATTGTTATGTCCAGAATTCGTGATCCCCAAAGACCACTAGGGAGCCGAGTCCGATGCAAAAGCAAAGAGCCTTTATTCGAGCTAGCTCGAGCTCAATCCCCTACCTGCACCGACGCAGCGGTGAGATACCAGGGAAAGAGAGCGAGTTTCAAAAGGACAAAGGTTTTATTGGGGCCTGGGGGCAGTTGGTGAGGTAATGGCTATGGCCTCAGCCGATTGGCTGGGGAAGGGTCCTGGGGAAGGGTCCGAGTCCTGTTAGGCAGGTGAGGGAGGGTTTACTCAAGGGGAGGAGGTGTGGTCAAGGTAAAGGACACAGAACAAGATGGAGTCGGCTGGCGTAGGCCCGCCCTTTCAGATATGAGTTATTAAGAGTTCTTAAATATTATGATTTGCTTCTTTGTTAAAGATGGCTTTAAAAAAAAAGTATTTGAGGTCCACTTAAATTACTAAGATAACTCTTTTCTCATAGTTTTGAAGACTGGAACTCTTAACTCTTTTTTATAGATGAGATAATTTTAGGTGATATATAGATAAACATTTCTTATTTTAAAAGTTAAATGTTTATTTGAATATATATTGGAAAAACACTGGTTTTTCATTTAAGGATAGTGCTATAACATTTCCTTTTAAAGTACAGATATTAGTCCAGGCATTTAACAAAAAGTGCTATAAGAAACAACCCCTATTTCTCAGAGGCTTGAGGTTTAAGGTTTAATAAATAAAAGTTTACTTCTCAGTTACATCACATTCTTCTTTTTTTTATTTTTGAGAGAGAGAGAGAGAGAGAGAGAGAGCGCGCACAAGTGCACGCATGAGCAGGGGAGGGGCAGAGAGAGGGAGAGAGAGAATCCCAAGCAGGCTCTGCGTGGTCAGTGCAGAGCCCGATGGAGGGCTTGAACCCATAACAGTGAGATCATGACTGAGCTGAAATTGAGTCTGACACTTAACTGACTCAGCCACCCAGATGCTCCAGTTATGTCACACTCTGATGCTGTTTGGGTGGTTTCTATTGTATTTGAAATATGTAGTAAAGATCTGTGTTTTGCCATGTGATGATGACCAAGACCATGTATCCTCTGTACTTTGTTTCCTAATTTTAATTTGGTTGCTGGTTTTTCTAGTTACTCCTGTTTTATCTTTGATCTTTTATTACAAAGAAAGAAATTTAATGTTTGTCCTTGTCTTAGCTCTCTAGGGAAGATCTTTGATCTCTTTATAAGGGGAATTGTTATTAATAAATATTAAAATCTATTACCCGTACAGGTGGAATAATAGCAACCCTTTTTAAGTAAATATCTCTATTTTTATTATTTGTATGACACTTAAAATCTGTTTCCTTTCTAAGTTCTTTATTCATTAAAGTTCTTTTTTCAAGTTCCTATAAAAAAAAAAACCACACTGTGTTCTAATGTCTTTCAGTGGATGAGTGAATAAACAAAATGTGGTACATTTATACAGTGGGATGCTACTCAGGAATTAAAAGAATGAACTATTGATGCACATAATAACTTGGAAGAGTCTTCAAAGAAATTATGCTAAGTGAAAATAGCCCCTTTCTAATGGTGACATACATGTATATTCTCAAAATGACAAAATGGTTGGCGATAGGGAGTAACTCTAAAGAGATACCATGTTGGGGCACCTGGGTGGCGCAGTTGGTTAAGCGTCCGACTTCAGCCAGGTCACGATCTCGCGGTCCGTGAGTTCGAGCCCCGCGTCAGGCTCTGGGCTGATGGCTCGGAGCCTGGAGCCTGTTTCCGATTCTGTGTCTCCCTGTCTCTCTGCCCCTCCCCCGTTCATGCTCTGTCTCTCTCTGTCCCAAAAATAAATAAACGTTGAAAAAAAAAAATTAAAAAAAAAAAAAAGAGATACCATGTTGGAGTATTTTGGGGTGATGAAACAGTTCTGTATCCCGATTATGATGATGTTACATGAGTATCACATGTTAAATTTTTTATTTTATTTTATTTTTTATTTTTTTAAATTTGCATCTAAATTAGTTAGCATATAGTGCAACAATGATTTCAGGAGTAGATTTCTTAGTGCCCCTTACCCATTTATCCTATCCCCCCTCCCATAACCCCTCCCGTAACCCTCAGTTTGTTCTCCATATTTATGAGTCTCTTCTGTTTTGTCCCCCTCCTTGTTTTTATATTATTTTTGTTTTCCTTCCCTTATGTTAATCTGTTTTGTCTCTTAAAGTCCTCATATGAGTGAAGTCATATGATTTTTGTCTTTCTCTAATTTCACTTAGCATAATACCCTCCAGTTGCATCCATGTAGTTGCAAATGGCAAGATTTCATTCTTTTTGATTGCTGAGTAATACTCCATTGTATGTATATACCACATCTTCTTTATCCATTCATCCATCGATGGACATTTGGGCTCTCTCCATACTTTGGCTATTGTTGATAGTGCTGCTATAAACATGGGGGTGCATGTGTCCTTTCGAAACAGCATACTTGTATCCCTTGGGTAAATGCCTAGTAGTGCAATTGCTGGGTCATAGGGTAGTTCTATTTTTAGTTTTTTGAGGAACCTCCATACTGTTTTCCAGAGTGGCTGCACCAGCTTGCATTCCCACACATGTTAAATTCTTTAAAAACTACACCAAAAAAAAAAAAAAACCAATTAAAAAAAAACACTTAACCAGTTTGAAAGATAGTGAAAGTATCTCCTACTTCTAACTGATTAGTAGTGAGAGTAAATGTTTCTTTACATATACTTAAGTATTTGTGTTTATGTATTGTATTTGAGCCAGTTAGATTTATGTTTGTTTTTATGTTGATTATTAAGACACAATTTGCATAAGACAAAATACACCCTTTTTAAAAAAAAAATTTTAACATTTATTTTTGAGAGACAGAGAAAGAGCATGAGTGGGGGAAGGGCAAAGAGAGAGACACACAGAATCTGAAGCAAGCTCCAGGCTCTTAGCTGACAGCACAGAGCATAAGACAAAATACACCCTTTTTAAAAAAAATTTTTTAACATTTATTTATTTTTGAGAGACAGAGAAAGAGCATGAGTGGGAGAGCAGCAAAGAGAGAGACACACAGAATCCAAAGCAAGCTCCAGGCTCTTAGCTGACAGCACAGAGCCTGACCCAGGGCTCAAACTCAGGAACCATGAGATCATGACCTGAGCTGAAGTCGGACGCTTAACCTACTGAGCCACCCAGGTGCCCCAATATACCCTTTTAAAAAAAAAGTTTTATTTATTTGTTTTTGAGAGAGAGTGAGAGCGTGTGAGCCCTTGTGAGCGGGGGAGGGGTAGAGAGAAGAGAATCCCAAGCAGACTCTGTGCTGTCAGTATAGATCCCAATACAGGGCTCAATCTCATGAACTGTGAGATCATGATGTGAGCCAAAATCAAATTGGACGCTTAACTGACCGAGCCACCCAGTGTCCCTCAAATTTATCCTTTATTATTCAGTGAGTTTTGACAACTGATTCCAGTAGCCACTGCCACAGTCAAGATATAGAATATTTCCAGTATCCAGCCCCATACCTTTGCCAACCTCTGATCTGCATTCTGACACAATAGTATTGACTTTTGTGTCTTTTTTTCCCTTAATGTTTTTGAGATTTATTCTTGTTGTTGTATATGGCTGTAGTTTACTTTTTATTACTGAATGGTATTGCACTATGTGGAAGTATCACAAGTGTTTATCCTTTTACCTGTTGATGGATATTTGAGTTGTTTACAATTTAAGGCTATTATAAATAAAACTGTTATAAACATTCACCTGCAAGTCTTTATGTGAACATAAATTTTCATTTTTCGTGGTTAAATGCACAGAAATGGAATTGCTAGGATGAATAGTAAGTATTTATTTAACTTCATAAGAGACAACCAGACCATTTTCCAAAGTGGTTTTTCTATTTTGAAGCACTAGGTTTCTCATTGCTTTGCATCCTCATCAGCCCATGTAATTGTTCTTCTTTAAAATTTTAGCCTTTCTAGTAAGTAGGTACGATAAGTCATTGTGGTTTTTTTTTAAACTTTTTATTTTGAAATAACTTAAGACTTAGAGAAGAGTTGTGAAGATATAGAGGGTGTCCTTTACCTAGTTTCCCTTAATATTAACATCTTACATGATCTTGGTATAGTGACCAAAACTAGAAATTAAAATGGGTTCGATGCTATTAAATAAATTATTGACTTTATTTGGATTTTCCCCTACCTTATTCTGTTCCAGCCTCTAGTCCAGGATCCCATATTGTATGTAGTTGTCATGTCTCTTTAGTCTCCTTCAAGCTGGTAGTTCCTCTGTCTTTCTGTGTCTTAATTGTTTTTATATATATAATAGCTTTGTTGAGATCTCATTTTCCATGCCATAGAATTTATCCCTTTGAAGTACACAATTCAGTAGTTTTTACTATATTCACAGAATACTCTTGTTGAAAATCAGTTGACTATAAGGTTATTTATGGACTCTTAAGTTCTGTTCTGTTGATCTAGATATCTATCCTTATGCCCATATTATGCTCTCTTGATTACTGTAGCTTTGTGTAGTAGGTTTTGAAAGTGAGAAGTGTGACTCTTCCAACTTTGTTCTTCTTTTTCAAGATTGTTTTGTCAACTTGACTTCCCTTCCATTTTCGGATAAATTTTACTCTTGTCAATCTGAATTAAAAAAAATTGTGGTAAGATTTTCATTGGGATTACCTTGACTTTATAGATTAATTTGGGGTGGCCAACATCTATATTGTCTTTTGATACATGGATTTGGAATATTTATCCACTTACTAGTCTTCGTTAACTTCTTTTAGCAATATTTTGCAGCTTTCAGATCTTGTAACATATTTTGTAAATTGTATCCATAAATATTTCATATGTTTTAATGCTGTTTTAAATGATAACATTAAAAAATTCAATATCCATTTGTTCATTGCTAGTGTATAGAAAGACCGTTGATTTTTGTATGTTCTTGCTTAACTCATCGGTTTTATTAGGGGTTTTTTTGTACGTTCTTTGAGATTTTTTAATATGGACAGTTATCTGCAAACAGTTTTACTTCTTCCTTTCCAGTATGAATACTTTTCAGTTATTTTGGTTGATTTACAGTGGATAGGAATTCCAGTACAATATGTAGAAATCTTGAGAACCGACATCCTTGTCTTGTTCTCGATTTCATTTGGAAAGCACTCAGTCTTGGCTGTAGGTTTTCTGTAGATTTTTTTTTTAAACCAGGTTTAGAACATTCTCTTCTTTCTCAGTTTTCATCATGAATATATGTTGAAGTTTATCAGGTGCTTTTCTACATCTTTTGAAATGATAATTTCATCTTTCTTACTCTGTTGATATATGGTGAATTACATTGGTTTTTTAAAAAAATTCTAATCATGTATTGCTGGTTTCTTTTTATTTGTTTTTAATGTTTTATTTTTTGTTTTTGAGAGAGACAGAGACAGAGAACAGGTGGGTCAGGGGCAGAGAGAGGGAGACACAGAATCTGAAGCAGGCTCCAGGCTGCAAACTTGAGCAGAGAGCCTGTTGTGGGGCTCGAACTTGCTAACTGTAAGATCATGACCAGAGCCGTAATCAGATGCTTAACCGACTGAGCCACCCAGATGCCCCTACATTGACTGATTTTTTTTAAAATGGTGAGCCGCTCTTTCTCCTGGTATAAACCCTATTTAATCTTATTTTAATTTTTTTTTACATGTTGTAGAATTTGATTTGCTAGTTAAGGATCTTTGCATTTAGGCACATAAGGGATATTTGTCTGTTTCTCTTATAATTTTGTCTGGTTTTGGTATCAGGATGATGCTGGCCTCACAAATATGAATTGGGAAAAGTTTCCTCTTCTGTTGGTAGAATTCACCAGTGAAGCCATCTGGGCTGGGAATTTTCTTGTTGGGAGTCTTTAAACCATGAATTAAAATTTTTTTTAATAAATTATTTAGTTTTTTAAAGTTTATATATTTGTTTTTGAGAGAGAGAGAAAACATGAGTGGGAGAGGGGCAGAGACAGAGAGAGATTCCCAAGCAGGCTCCACACCATCAGTGCAGAGCCGAATGCGGGGCTCAAACCCAAGAACTGTGAGATTATGCCCTTAGCTGAAATCAGGCACTTAACTGATTGAACCACCCAGGCATCCTGAATTCAACTTATTTAATAAAGACATTTAGTTTATTTATTTCTTCTTGTGTGAACTTACGTGGTTTGAGTCATTAAAGGAATTTATCCATTTCATCTTTTTAGTTTATTGGCATAACAATAGTTTATTATTGTTGTATAATAATTTTATTTTTATTGTTATTTTATTTTTATATGTATTTTATTTATTTTATGTTTATTGTATAAACTATGCCAATAGTTTATTGGCATCACTGTAGGATCTACAGTGATAGTTCCTCTTTTATTCCTGATATTTGTAATTTATTTATTCTTATTTTACTTAATGAGTTTGCCTGGAGGTTTATCCATTTTATTGATCTTTTCATAAAACCAGCTTTGGTTTCATTGATTTTTCTGTTTTTCCCTTCGTGTTTCATTGATACCTGCTCTCATCTTTACTATTTTCTTTAGTTTACTTTGTACTTAATTTTCTTTGTTCTATTTTCTTAATGTGGAAGCTTAGATTATGATTTGATTTCTTTTTTAATATATGCACTTAAAAATGCTATTAATTTCCTTTTGAGTACTGCTTTAAATGTATCTCACAAATTTTGATACGTGGTTTTTTCATTTTCATTCAATTCCGTTTTCTAATTGTGATTTTTCTTTGATCCATTGATTATTTAGACATTAGTTTTAAAAATTTCCAAATATTTGGGTATTTTCTGAGTAACTTTCAGTCACTTTTAGGGTATATTCTCTTTTGTTTAGAGAATATACTTTTTTGTTATTTCAATATTTTTAGGTTTGTGAGATTTATTTTATGGACCACGAGTTAGATTTTTATTTGTCTTAGAGACTGTGATCTTTATAAGTAAATATGTATATTTTAATTTGGAAATATATGTTAATAGTTGAATCAGGGTTGAAAATTTTCTTTAGCCCTCTGAATTGATTTATTAAAGAAGAGTTTGTGTATCAGTCATGATTGCTGAATAATCTTGGGTCTGTAGAAATATTTTCAGCCATTTTCTTTAAAGTGTTTTGGTATTTTCCACCAAAGAACGACTAACTTAACAAAATTAATTTTAATTTCAAAGTATATGTTTAGGTTTATAAAAAAAAGCATAAAATAAAATAAGGAATGAAAAAATTTAAGTACTGTATGTATGGTTTACCTGTAGTAGCTATCATAAAATTTAACCCTGGTCTAATAAATTTTTCAGATAGTAGAATTATTTTCCCAATCATGAATCTGTAATATTTTATTTTGTTCTGTTCTTTGTAGAATTATTCTGTAATGCTAGCAATTTTATATTAAATACTATGATAGTGTACATTTGAAATAAAGGCCATTTTTTGGGACATCTTTGCGGTTGGCAAATTATACTCTTCACCAAAGTGCCTTGTATAATTTTAATTTTTAGCTGATTTCAAACCTTTGTTTTACACCTCACAGAAAGATAGACAAGGAGTGACTATTTGATTGATAGTTTTTTCCAATAAATAGCAATATGGACTTGTCTTGATTGCTGAATCTGATAGTCTTAAATAATTATGCACTCTGCTGACATCAGTTTTCTTTTTTTATAAATACATTGTCTTATCTAATTGAGAGTACTGTGTATAGTCACAACAGTAAAGAAAAACATGCTGTTGATTTTCAAGTTTATTATAGTTTTTGTTTATACGACATTTATCTCTTAATTTATGGCTTGTGGAAGTGAATATCAAAATGAGATTGCATTCCCTAAGCACTCATTAGTTTGGTAACAAGGCTCTGGGTATCATTTTCAAAGGAGTGAGCTTGATATCCATACTCTAGTAACAGAAAATGGAAGAGTACTGTATGCATTGTTATTCATAGTGACTTCTCATTTGTATAGTCTGATCTTATGCTGTTTTAGTGAATTGGATGATGAGATATTAATTTCCCATTTAAGTTCTTTTGTTTAATTTGGTGACTTTTTAGGGATCACAGCTGTTAGTTCATTACTTCAACTTCCTCATCATCTTTCTGTTTTCATTTACCTTCCATATCCAGATAAATCCCATGATTTGATGATGGTGGCGGGAGCACCCAGCTAATTTTTGCCTTACCAATTCTTGGTACTTGGCAGTTTCTTTGCAGTCAGTTTCTCTGATTACAGTTAGTCCCTTCTTTCTTGCATTTTCCATTTTTTTTTATTCATTTCTTCCCTTTAACATCTAAATATACTTAGGTTACTTGTATTCTTCAACACAAAAACTCTGCCTTGACCTTACACTTATCATATATAAAACACATTCAAAAAGTAGTCTGTGGTTGTTGCTGCCACGTCTTACTAACTTCTTACTGTTTCATATTCCATAAAATGAATTCTAGCTCCTACTGCTCTATTGATGTGACATTTTCAAAAGTAACTGATGTCCTGATTTCTGATTTAGTGGATTTTAGTCTGTCCTTACTCTCTTTGAACTGGATTGACAGTTCCTTCCTTTAAGTTCTGTGCATTCTCTCTGATGCTGTCTTCCCTTCAGCTGACATTTATTGGGATGTGTATTATGAACCAGGTTAAACTCTTCTAGGTCTGTGAACATTATCTTTGTTCTAGGGCTATCTTCAGACATTTTGTGTTCCTTGAGTTAGATATACTCTTAACCTCCATCTATTTTCTCTCCCTAGCTGCCATTATTACTGGTAATGCTTCTATTACTACCAGGACTGTCTTCACTATCATCTACAGAACAGAATAGAGAACCATCAGCTTGTGTTTTAGAATATTCCGGAATAGGCATGTAATCTCCATTTTCCTCTCATTGCTTTATTAAATGTGTTTTGTGATCTAGTCAAGCTGGACTGCTTTAATATTGCCAGAACACTCTTCCTGTTTTTCCCCCTTGGAGCTGTTTCTCACATTTTCCTGTTTATTATCCTTTCTGATAATATCCTTTCTGATATCTTCATCTCTGAAGCTCCTATCCAGTTTCCAAGTCCAGACTGTCCAAATGTTGCAGTAGGATATGAACTTCCTGATTCTGAGCTCTGTTCTCTCTGGTAACATTTCCTGTTATTGGCCATGTTGTATCTGATACTATGATTCACGTTCAAAATACATTCTTGAACATAATAGGCTTTCTGATAAATACATCTTATGTCCAGGTTTAAATTCTCTTTCACTGCTACCTTACAATCCTAGTTGTTTTGTAGAGAAATATTTTTTTATTTTATTAAAGCTTTAGAGTTCTGTAGTCATTCAGGTCTGTTTTTAAGATTGATTTGTTGTTTGACCTGGTCCTGTGTGCTTAGATTTTTGTGATGTGTATGTGGTATCTACTGTTGTGTAACAAAAATTACCCAACATGTAATGTTTTAGTATAACAAACACTCATCTTGTGGATCTTGTGGTTCTGTGAGTCAGTAATTGGTGAATGGGTTAGCTGGGTGGTTCTGTCTCAGGGTCTTGCATGAGGTTACAGTCCAAAATTTCAGCCAGGTCTGTAGTCATATGAAGGCTTGACTGGGACTGGAGAATTCATTTCCAATACGGCTCCCTCTGTTCCTTGTCATGTAGGCCTTTCCATAGGACTACATCATTGTCTTTATGATACAATAGCTGACTATCTTTGAAGTAATAGATTAAGCAAGGTGGAAACCATAATGTCTTTTATGAAGTAGCCTTGGAAATCATATGCCATCATCCTACAGTGTTCTGTTTGTAAGAAGTGAGTTTCTAACTCTGGCTTATGTTCAAAGGAAGGGTAATTGAGCTCCATCTTTTAAGAGAGGATTGTCAAAAAGTTATGAATATGTTTTAAAACTCCACACTACATGATTATATTTTTTCATTAGGAATGCTAATGAAGTTGGGTAAATTTCACTATGACTTGTTTTGAATTGTTGGTGTTTGTTCTGTATTTACAGAGATTCCAAGTTCTGAAGTAACATACATATGAATATGGTTTTTATGGCCTGTCAAAGATTTTTATATTCTTAACGTCTTGACTGATTTTCATAAGGTTATTTTTTGAAAATCTTCTTACAAGTTTTAATAATTTTGTTTCTGTTTTCAGGGCACCAAGACCCCATTGAATTATTCCAACCTATCCTGTTTTCTCTGATTCTCTACTCTAAGAAAATGTATTAAGCATACTAATTATAGAAATGTATTTGTTGAATTTATTTTTCCCTCTTAGCTGATTTGAATAGGATGCACAGACAAAATATAGATGCCTACCATAATCCAGATGCAAGAACATTTGAAGATAAAAGGGCTGTTGTATCTCTAGACCAAAATTTAGCCACCTCAAATGCTGAGAACTTAGAAGATTCTGCAAATAAAAACTCAGGTTTTTAATTATATTCTATTTTTGTTTGTTTTACATTTTTAAAGCTGTTCAGTAATATTTCTCTTCTGTTGTCTGACAAAGTTCATATTGTGATTTTGAGAATTTGGGTACTCAGAGTCAGGAAGCATAACACATTCATGTTATTTGTAATACCTTTTCTCAAGTATTAAGTAGTTTGACAAAAGTGAATAGGGAAAAAAAGTTTGCTTCTTAATACTATGTATTTCTTCTGAGCTTTATAACTTATATATACTTGAGCTGCTACTAAAATTTTTATTTTGCTGGTGGGAGGACATTTCTTAAAATCATATAGTCTCTTTACACATACACAAATAGTCTCTTTTGCTTCTTATATCTGTAACTATTTGATTAGTGAAAGTGCATCAGATGTGATATGATATATTGTACAAAGTAACTGTTTTTGTTATATTTAATTTTAATTTTAATTGTTTTATTTTTTTGCTTATTTTGTAGTCATTTACCTTCTCTTGTAAAACTACAAAGTACAAAGAAATTAGGTTTAATGTTTTAAAAGTTTGATATCTGATCACATCTCCATTTTTTAAGCAAATATCTTTTTTTAAACTATTTATTTATTTTGAGAGAGAGTGTGTATGCATGTGCACATGGGGTAGGAGCAGAGAGAGAGGAGAGAATCTCAAGCAGGCTCTGTGCTATCTGCACAGATCCCAATATGGAGGTCAAACTCAAGAACTGTGATATCATGACCTGAGCTGAAATCGAGAGTTGGATGCTTAACTGACTGAGCCATCCCAGGCACCCCTTAAGCAAATATCTTTGGTTTCCTATTAAACAACATTCTTTAATGAAAGGTTCTATAAATAGAAAATTATTCAGTATCTTTATGACTTGGCAGGAAAAGTTGTGAGCATCTTTTTTTATCAAGTATATATGAAAATATGTTAAGTATTTAAAATTTAAGGGAATTTTAAAAATATTTTGCACTATATGTTGCACTATACTTTAATGCCTATAAAAGTAACCATTTACTACAAATTCTGCTTTTGTACTTCCACAGAAGTTTTGATTTTAGACTAGAAAAGAAGTTCACAATAGAAAGTCTTTCTGAAATATCCCTGACTGATCATATAGTCTTCAAAAATTAAAAAAAAAATTTTAACCCATATGGAGGCACCTGGGTGGCTTAACCAGTTGAGCATCTGACTTTGGCTCAGGTCACGATCTCATGGTTCGTGAGTTCAAGCCCTGCATTGGACTCTGTGCTGACAGCTCAGAGCCTGGAGCCTGCTTTGGATTCTGTGTTTTCCTCTTTATCTGTCCCTCTCCTGCTCATGCTCTCTCTCTTTCTCTCTCAAAAAATAAATAAACATTAAAAAAAATTTTTTTTAACCCATATGATTATCTGGCCAAACAGGCAGATTATGTAAGGAGCTATAATTAGAATCACTAACCTTTCATCTTTCAAGTCTTTGATGGTAGTGCTAATCTAATCTCTGTGGCCTTTTGGAACACTTTAGGAGATACGCTATTTGTTGTTTCCATGTACAACCTGTTCCACTGTTGGATGTCTAATTATTAGAAAGTGCTTTCTTGCTTTGACGCACAAGTAGATTTTTACCTAGTGGATTCAGTCTTCCATTTTGGGAGCACTAAAATAGAAATTTTTGATTTTGATGAAATTAATTTGGCTCTCATTCTGTGTCTGTAATAACCCAGTGTGCAGTAAAAACACCTTTCATTATTGAAGATATTTTGACTTCTTTTTGATACATCATTAGTTTTCTCTTCATGTGTTCCTTCTAGTAGTCTGTATTGAGATCTCAGTGCCAAATATTCTTTCTACACTTTTCTTCCACACCTGGTATTGTTGGTAATTCTGTCTCCACCCAAACCTTTTTCTATCATAGTAGTAACAGTTTGGGCATCTAGCTCTGCTTATCAAACAGAAACACTGGAAAAATCAGCAGTTCTATGGCCCCTTCGCAATAAAACACACAAGCTTGATGATTGAATACGGACAGCAGAATTTACTGTCTTTCGCCTTTCAGTACACTGTCAGGGTTTTGGTGCTGACATTTTGGCCAGGATGCTTTAGTTTAAGAAATCATACAACATCATAAAATGTTAAAATTCCCCCTTTTTTGCAAATTGAAATTAAGAATTAACCTAAAATAAACTTTATGAATACAAGAAAGTATCCAGTCACCTAATTTGTTGCTTTGCTAGCATGTATGTGTGAGTGTATGTTTATATAGGTACATGTGTATGTACACACATATATGGCATTTAATATTTTAAAGGTCTTAGGGAACTTGAACGTATCTGAAAATTGAATGTTATAATGTGTGCTTAAAATTCATTATCCTCTCATGTTTTGAGGCCCTTCCCAAAGTTCATTGTTTTTCTTTTACTTTATGGTTCTAGAATGAAGAACCATATTTATGAAGTCTATACTAATTTGGCTTCAGCTTAATTTTTAGTTTATTATGATGCTAGATACATTTCCATTTTCTTTATATAGAGCACATGTTTCCTTATGATTTTATTTTTATACTTTATTTTTTTGAAAAACCTTATTTTTAAAAACTTGTTTGTTTTGCTAATCCTCCTTTTCACCATAAAATTTTATTTTTATTTTTCAATGTTTATTTTTGAAAGAGAGGGAGAGAGAGCATGAGCAGGGCAGGGCAGAGAGAAAGGGAGACAGAGGATCTGAACTGGGCTCTGCACTGATAGCAGAAAGCCTGATGTGGGTCTCGAACTCATGAACCGTGAGATCATGACCCAAGCCTAAGCTGACGCTTGACTGAGCCACCTGGGTGCGCTTTACCATACATAACATTTTAATATTTAAGTATTGATTTGACTTTCTGCTGATCTATTCAATGAAGCATTAATAAAATTAAATACAGAGGCAAAATAGACCTAAATGGCAGCTAAAATGCAAAGCATGAGTGAGAGAAATACATAATTTATATTGATGGTATAAAGAATGAATCAGGGGTCGCCTGGGTGGCGCAGTCGGTTAAGCGTCCGACTTCAGCCAGGTCACGATCTCGCAGTCCGGGAGTTCGAGCCCCGCGTCGGGCTCTGGGCTGATGGCTCAGAGCCTGGAGCCTGTTTCCGATTCTGTGTCTCCTTCTCTCTCTGCCCCTCTGCCATTCATGCTCTGTCTCTCTCTGTCCCCAAAATAAATAAATGTTGAAAAAAAAAATTAAAAAAAAAAAAAAGAATGAATCAGTAACTAAAAAAATAATATAAAAAGTTATGTGAGGCCTAAATTTATTTTTTCCTGCATTTAAAGAGAGTCTCCTGGGGTATAATTATTTTTCAAGTTGCCTTTATCCTTCCCCAGGATGTATAATACTATTTATAGGAACATATAGCATATTTTTATTGTTCATGTTTATATCCCCCCCCCTTTTTTTTTGAGAGAGGGAGAGAGCACATGAGTGGGGGAAAGGGACAGAGGGAGACAGAGAGATAGGATCTTAAGCGGGCTCCATGCTCAGTGCAGAGCCCAGTACAAGACTTGATCCCATGACCCTGGGATCATGACCTGAGCCAAAATCAAGAGTTGGATGCTCAACTGATTGAGCCACCCGGGTGCCCCTATATCCCATTAATTTGATAGAAATTTTAAATAAAAATTATTGCAACGATTAAAAGAATCTTCCTATTTTATAAAAAATTTTTACAGAGCTGGCTTTCTAATCTTTTGTGAACCATAGATGGAAAGACTTTGGAATTACTAATTTTTAAACATAATATTAGAAAAATTTTAATATATATATATACAATACATTTTATATATAATTAAGCATATCCTTAAGAAAAGGATATTCACATACATAAGAACTTAAAGATGTACTTTTTTTCTCTCCATATTATCTTTGTTTCTTTGGTGTCTTTCAAGTATCGATATATTATGATTTTTTTTTAACTATTTTTGTTTCACCATTTTTCTTTCTCTCATGACCTTTCATCTGTCTTCAGATTTAATCTCAGCCTTTCTTTCTCTTCTCATTTTTTAACCTCTGGACTTCCATAGTTAGCACATTTATTCAAAGTATGGATTTATTAGCAAACTTTATTCTTTAACCTTCAGAATATTCTAAGCATTGAGTAATGGTATGTCTTTGCAAAATTTCTCTTTCAAGGTTATACACAAACACAGAACTCTCCTTTTGCTCGGGGAAATATATTTTGTGAGCCTCCAACTGAACTTCAGATTAAACAGCAAGAATTATACAAGAATTTTCTTCGTTTTCAGGTGAAGTACTTATTTGATCATAGTTTCAAAGTTTTGTTAGAATTGTAATAAGCCAAACTTGCAAAGATTTTATCCATAGGATAAAGACTAAATTCTAAAATACTGCACAGTTATTTAAAATATCTCAGTTATATCAGGTAGAGGTAGTACTAAAACAATATTACTTCATTTATATCTGAAAAAGGGATATGGAAACATGTTAGGCATGCTAGTTGTCTTAATCTTTTCTTTATTAAATCATTAGTTGTTAAAGAATGCTGAAATTTCTAAAACTGAAAGACTTAAAATATTTATTAGGCATAGAATGAATCTTTCTAGATGCTTATGTGTTAGTAGACAATCAAGTTTTTGTTTTTGTTTTTGTTTTTTTTTTTAATTTTTTTTTTCAACGTTTATTTATTTTTGGGACAGAGAGAGATAGAGCATGAACGGGGGAGGGGCAGAGAGAGAGGGAGACACAGAATCGGAAACAGGCTCCAGGCTCTGAGCCATCAGCCCAGAGCCCAACGCGGGGCTCGAACTCCCAGACTGCGAGATCGTGACCTGGCTGAAGTCGGACGCTTAACCGACTGCGCCACCCAGGCGCCCCGACAATCAAGTTTTTTTCCAAGTGATATGATATTCTTGACAGGGTATAGTAAGTTATTAAAAATCATACAGAATCACATTTTGCAATTATTTGCCTCATTTATGTATGTAAGCAAATAGCATTTAACTTGGCAATGAGAAAGAATGAAATCTGGCCATTTGTAGCAACATGAATGGAACTGGAGAGTACTATGCTAAGTGAAATGAGTCAGGCAGAGAAAGACAGAAACCATATGTTTTCACTCATATGTGGATTCTGAGAAACTTAACAGAAGACCGGAGGTGGAGGGGAAGGGGAGGGAAAAATATTACAGAGAGGGAAGGAGGCAAACCGTAAGAGACTCTTAAAAACTGAGAACAAACTGAGGGTTAATGGGGGGGGGGATGGGGGAGAGGGGAAAGTGGGTGATGGGCATTGAGGAGGAGTTGTTGTATGGAAACCAATTTGACAATAAATATATATATAATATATAATATATATTTATATATATTATATTTATATATTTATAAATATTTATAATATAATATATATTTTATATATGTATTTTATATATATATACATAAATAGTAGAAATGCCCAAAGGAAGATACTTGAGCATCCAGTGTTTATTGAGCAAACAGACTTATTGAACTCCCATTCTGTGTCTACTCTTGTAGACATAGAGATGAATACTAGGGGTGGAGCCTGAGGTGAATGAGAAGGATTCAGTTTCTTCTCTCCTCACCTGCACACCCCTTCCCACCCACATGTATATCCCAGTGTCAGATTAATCCTGTGGCCTGAATAGTCTTCCTTTGACATGACTTCTTACTTCTTTTGCTATTCAAAATCTGGTAGTAACTTTTCTTTTCTACAGAAAATGTCCAGATTCCTTAGTATGACCTCTAAGGCTATCCAGTCTAATCCCAACCTCTTAAATTCTTAAGTTCTACTCAAACATGTCATCTCTCTAATCCAAATTATCATGGACTCTTCAATAATGCAGCAATATAATGTATATGCTCTTACGGGTGTATTATTGAAGGATTTAAAAGATTGGAAGCAGGGATATTCTACTACACTGGCAACAGTGGAAATAGATGGAGAGACCTTTCTAAGGATTGACGAAATGAATAGAGTTATTGAATGTAGGAGAGTGGCATCAGAATTCCCAGTGGTATTGGCCACTCAAGTCAGGTAGCAGCTAATTGAGGGTCAGAGTCACCTTTGAACTTGAAGTACCCTGTGGTATACTGTCCATAATGACAGCAAGTCAGAATTATGTAATTCCTATTATACTTACCAAGTATTAGCATGGTTTAGGGTAGAATTCAGGGGAAAAAATCTTGATCTTATAGCCTTTTATTATTTATAAGGTACTTTTGCATATAAGTGTCTCATTAATCTTCAGACTTTCTGAGGAAGGTATTATTATTTCTGTTTTATGACATGCAGCTAAAACGTAGGCTAAGAGACTCATCCATGGTGGCAGAGCCTGAAAATTGTGAGGCCAGTGCTAGAACCCAGGTCTCCTGGCTTTGAGTATCATATCTGGATGTATTGTGCTTACATTTCTAGAGAGCTCTAAGTCTTTCCTCTAGGAATAGAGGAAGCTTTGACTATATTAGTCTTAGAGTAAGTTTAGCCTTCAGTTCTCCCACCCTGTAAACCCTCAGTGCACCTGTGAATGGATTGCTCTCAAATGGTGGCCTACATATTTTTTTAGCAGCCTCTTGAAACTCTTTCCCCCCAAATCTAACTTTAAAATATCTAAATGGTACTTGTTACTGTCAACACTAAAGTATCAGACAAGAGGTATCCCCAAACTTAAATGTTAAAAGAAATGTTATAAAATGTTCAAATCTGTGTGCAAAAATGGCAACATAAGCCCTTAGCTCCATGAATGCATAAAAAGGTACACTGTTAATGCAGCAGAATTCTTCGTATGGTTAAAATTTGGTAAATAACACTTGTGAGTGTTTACATGTCAATTTTAATTATAGCTTTAGAAATGATTAACAAATTTGATAAAGTATTTGCAGGACCTTTGACGTACTTTTGTATTATACATTTGGAAAACCACTGACCTAGATGATAGCTTTCTTCTTTCTGTTGAACTACTGTGTAGCATTTTTGTTGGAATGGCATTTTCTGTGGATTTCTTAGGTGTGTGATCCATTTATGATTATGACCCTGACCATTAATGGAGAAGTGACCTTGTGATTTTGATTGTGTGTGTGTGTGTGTGTGTGTGTGTGTGTGTGTGTGTGTGTAATAGGGAGAAGGGAGAACTGAGTGTTAAGTGTGAGGTTTTGTTGTATAGATCATAAATGACATTTTATGTAGGTTTATTGTGCTTGAAGAAGTGATTATGTGTGCCCTATTAGTACTGAATATTAGGATTGTGCATGTTTAATAGTGTTGTTTGAAAGAAGTGTTGGAAGAAGCCCTAGCATGTAAAGTCATGAGATATGTGAAAAGATTATAGTTCTTATAGCTCAAAAGATTGATAACACTAGATATAACAGCCTTGAAGGTAGAGGAAATGTAGATAAGAACAATGAAAATAATGTGAATAGTCATAACCATGTCATACTTAAAAGTAACTAAAATCTACTGATAACCTTAAAACCAGCATCATGAATACCCAATACCCAGGCTGCCGTTCTTCTCTACCTCATTCATGGAGGATGTAGACTGTATCTCAGGGTTCTCTTCCTTTCAGATCTTACACTCTCAGAGTATTTCTTCAGAGTACTTAGCACTATAGGCCCCAGGTGACATTCAAGATGGAACTTAATTATGAATCCTTGTGGCTAAAATCCTTGTTTTCCTTACCATTTGCCAGTAGATAGGAAAGAAGAAAGGGCATTCTGGGGAAAGGATTCTTGCATAAGGAATGGTTAAATGCTAAAATATTACACTGTTGTTGCCAGATAGTAATTAAGCCAAGAAACTTTGAGACATAATAGTAACAATCATTATAAAATAATGTAATGATGAGTTGCTTACTGAGTACCTCTAAACAGGAGGAACTTTATATTTTTTATATATACATTGTTTCACTTCAATTCTTTGAGCACTTGTCGGAGAAGTAGACATTAATAACTCTTTTTACCAGATGACAGAACTAAATAAGAATATCTTAAGTTCACCCAGTGTGCATATATTTGGTGGAGCTGAAGTTTTACTCCTAATTCTTAATATTACATCATGTGGCCTCCCTAGCAAAATATAGGAAACTGAAAATTTCAGGAATTTAAAAGAGGGTGTTATCAGTGTTGAATTCATAGGATACTAGAAAATATTACATGGTACTCTAACTTTCAGCAGTTTTGCAATGTAATAACTAGATTTACTTCTTTAGATTGAGGAAAAGAAACAAAGAGAAGAAGCAGAGCGAGAGAGACTGAGGATTGCAGAAGAAAAAGAAGAAAAACGGCTTGCAGAACAGAGGGCACGAATTCAGCAAGAGTATGAAGAGGAACAGGAAAAGAAGAGGGAGAAAGAGGAGGAGGTGCATTTTTTTCCTACTCTAGTTTTCTCCTTACCCTGAAAGTAAAATATTTCTTCTGACTTGGAAAGATATTACAGAGGAGAACAGTTCTGGAGTACTTTTAGAAAATATCAGATCAATATTCATTTATTGGAAACTATTTTATTATTAAAGTGAAAGACTTAAGAAGAGAGATAAATGACTTTTTAAATCCAAAAATTGGTTTAGGTTGACTAGGATGTTATAAAAGATGCCTAATACTTTATTGTTAAATAGCTTCTTTTTGTTAAAGAACACCGAATATCCTCTAATAGAAATATATCTTCAATTTTATCTCTTTATTTCAGACAAATAAGAGATATTTGAATAGACTATAGAATGTATGTATGGAGTGTATATTTTTCTCTTTATTTTAAAGCAAAGGCTCAAAAATGAAGAGCTTATTCGGTTAGCTGAAGAAAGACGGAAAGAAGTGGAAAGAAAGAAGAAAGAAGAGGAAGAAAAACATAATCTTCAGCTTCAGCACTACTATGCAAGAGAAAATATAATTGGGGAGGAAACAAAAGTGAGTTTCAGACAAAAATGTAAATTAAACCTGTAGTTTAACCCACTTTCTCTGTGAGAGTCATGGAGTTGTTAGCAAACAGGAAATGGTGGAGGAGATGCTTTTGTTCCTCCCTTCCATCTTGCTACTTCATTTGGGTACAGTGCACTGAACTTCCTGTGCTTTGCTGCTGTTACACTCCCCCCCCCCCCCCCCCCCCCCCCCCCCCCCAGTGAATGTAAGGGGGTTATTTACCTTAGTCATTCTCAGTCTTGTTCATATGGTCAGTGGAGCAGCACCCAACCAGCTATTCATGATAAGAGTAAGTACAGAAATGGGAGAGGAGATGTTAGGAAGCTTTTGTAGCACTTTGTCAGAGTAATCATATGTCTGTTGAATCTGATTAAGTTGGACTTGAATAGTATAATGTCTTTTTAAAAATTTTGACGTATATGGGGCGCCTGGGTGGCTCAGGCTCAGGTCATGATCTCACAGTATGTGAGTTCGAGCCCCGTGTCAGACTCTGTGCTGACAGCTCAGAGCCTGGAGTCTGCTTTGGATTCTGTGTCTCCTCCTCTCTCTGCCCCTCCCTTGCTCATGCTGTCTCTCTCTGTTTCTCAATAAGAAATAAATGTTAAAAAAGTTAAAAAAAATAAAAATAAAAAATTTCATGTATCTAGTAGTTCATTTTTACTGTTTTACATATTTATCCTTGATGGATTGGAAATTAAAAAAGAGCCCAGTGGCTCACAATGGACTGGTTTGAAGTCCATATCTGAGATTGGTGGATATCCACAGTTAGGTGCATGGATTAAAGTTATTAGAGGTTTTCTCTCAAGGAAACCAGTTGGCCCCTATGAAGCTCTAGTTTATACCCTTGCTCATATTTCAAAGCTGTATTTAAAATTTTATATGCATGAGTATCACAGGATTTGTTAAAAATACATCTTTAGGTCTCATTTATAGAGTATCTGACATTGTAATAAGTCTGAGGTTAGTCCAGGAATCTGCATTTCACAGGGCTTGGATGGATATCAGCCTGTGGACCACACCTTGAAAAAAACTCTATGTTCTGTAGGTTTACCCCAATTTAAGAAAATGGTTTTCACAAATTTAGATTTATACAGACATTGTTTTTTCTAAACAGCATTTGCAAGATTACTTTTAACCAGTGGACTCTTCTAGTGTATTTATGATGTGGTTTGGTGCACTATTCAGTATGTGACCTACTATAGACAATATGAACCATTTTTGATTGTCTCAAATACACTGTTTTATTTCTCACCCCAGGTTTTATGGTGATAGAGATAAATGTTTGCAATTAGAATCTACTGAAATATTGTTTAAAAGAGAGTAAGCAACACCTATGTTTTTGTTTGTTTTATTTCTTTTCAGTGTTCTAGTAATGTTAAATCCTTCATTCATAGGATATAAAGTTGGATATATATTTGTTCCACCTTTTAAAATAGTATTCAAGTGTCATTCATTTATTTTTAAAATTAATAACATTTATTTTTTAGAGCCATGTGAGGCTTGTAGCAAAACCGAGTGGAAAACACAGAGAATATTTTCTTGTAAAATTGATTATTTAAGAATGAAAAATAGTTGTTTTCCACAATTTCCACAATTGCCAATTTCTTACTATGTTTAAGAGAAAATGCTTTCCATAGGAATGTACAGTTTTATGACTGTTATAGTTCAATTTTGAAATACCTAAGTTTTAAATCAGCTTTGTTCTGTTTAATGCATTTTGCTCTCATTTGTGAAGTTATCCTTGTTAGCTGTAATTTTTCTTTTATTCATGTATGCCTGATAGATATTTTGTCTTTTCTCTCAGTTTTTACTTTTGTGTCACCATTTATTTTTTAGTTAGCTTATATATTTAGTTTTTTGAATTTGGTTTTGTGAGTTTTTTTTTTTTAATTTGCTTTTTTTATCCTAATCAGAGTTATAGTCTTTGGAATAGTGATCCCTATATCCCTCTCTTTTTATCATACCCAATATATTTGATCGTATTAATTGAATTTCTGATTTTTTGTTTGTTTTGCTCCTTGAATAGTTACTTGTTTTCTTATTATGTGTAGTATGCTTTGCTTGCTTCATCCTCTGTGGTCCTTTACAGGGTTTATATTGTCTGTATGTTTCTGCTCGTGGTCATCTAGTGATTTTAAAAGAAAAGATTTTCTCATATATTTCTAATTTTATCAAAGTCACCAGTGAAAGTAATATTTGATTTTGTACCATGCGACATGAACAGCTTAATATCCACACATATACTCTGGTCTGGTCTGGGTGTTTTTTTTTTAACCAGATAATTATTATTGCATTTTGTTGGGAGTTTTTATGTCTTTAATGTTTTGATTTTAATGTGAAGTTGGCAACTATTAGCTTTATTATGTTGTAAACTAAAACCCTGTTTTATTTTCTTATGGAGACACAGAATGCTATTGTGATCTGGAAGATTCCCTCATCCAAGATGCTCTTGGTGACTAGGGATCTAGATTTTAGAGTTTGATTTATATTTTTTTCCAGAAAAGAGTTTTTGTTTTTTGTGTTGTTCTATTTCTTTTTATTACTAAGACAAATTTTTACTTTAGTTCTTTTTGTTTTTGTTTTTGTTGTTTTCCTAATACTTGGTTTTTACTGTTGCTTAAGTTTATTGAATTTTTTTATTCTAATCTGAGAGTTCTTTTAATAACAATATCTAAATCAATTTATGTTTATCATAACTGATGTTTTTGATCTACATAATTGAATTTCTGACTTTTTTTGGTAAAAAGTGTTTTATGAAATAAAAGCAATAGCATTCTGAACTTCTTAAATGGTCTTGCTAACTATTAGGGGTGTTTGTACACACACGCACACACACGTGCATGTATGTGTATATACATACGTATGTTGGTCAATGTGTGTATATTTTCTCCCCCAGCGCTTGAGACAGCCTTCTCCTGTAGTTCCTGCTCTTCAGAACAAAATTGCAAGCAAACTCCAAAGACCTCCTTCAGTTGACAGCATTATAAGTTCCTTTATTCAGGTATATACTTTTTCTTTTGATATGTTAATCTTAGCTAAGTTATTTTAGATGGGGGGGAATTGAATGAGATTTTCTTTTTTTAGTCATTATATTTAGCTAGGTTACATTTTTTCAGATCTCAAATACAGATAATGTTTACATTTGTTTGTTGCTTCACCTGTAGTTGATATTTGGTGCCCTAAGTTTTAAATTCTTTTGACAGTTTATAATTTAGCAAATGGTTCTTGTGTAGGTCCCTCAAGAAGGCCTTTTCTTTGATAATATATTATCTGGCTAGCTGTAGTTATGCTAATAAAGTCCCTTATACTGAGCTCCCATCAAAAGAGAGCTGGGAACATGTTCCAGAAGGGTTGATCCTTTGAGTTGACTCTTGAAAAAGGAGTAGGAATTTGCCATAAAGAGGAGCATGAGGGACTTTTAGTGTGTGTAAAATCATGGAGGGAGGTGTAAGCCATATGGCACACATGGAGAATACAGCAGTTTGGTCTGGCCTGATAATGCCTAACCAAGATGGCAACAGAAGTATCCGTCAGAACATATGTGGGATGTTGTATGGAGTGCTAAGGGGTTTGACTTTATTCCCATGGATACCAAACAGGCTAATTACTGGAGTAGACAAAGATGTTAGAACATTGTCCTGAATCTCACCCTCTGAGACTCTGATTTAGTAGGTCTGTAGTAGATAACAAATGGGAATGCATGTACTACTTTAAGTAAGGGAATGATATATGTCATAAGTAGGAGAATGGCCATATATGTCTTGCATAATATTCTCTAAGGCAGTGGTGTGGAGATCAGTGTATTTTAGAGGTTGAGCAAGACCTCAAACTTGGAAACAAGTTAAAATGGTTTTGCAGAAGTCCAGCTGTGAGACTTTGAGGACTTAAAGGCAGCGACATTAACAACTGACAATGGGTGACAAGTTCAAGACATACTTAAGAGACACAAATAGTGGTATTTACTAACTGTGTATGTGGGGTAGGTATCAGTGACGACTTTCAAGTTTCTTGTGAGATTTATAGAGTAGTCGGTTGAAAATAGGTTGGGCTAAGGAAGGCGCTCTGCACTGGTTTTGTAGTTTTGGAAGCCATTACCATTGTTGCTTCTTAGATTAGTACAGTAGTCTAGGATGAGTTTGGGGAAAGCAAAGAATAGAGGATGGAAAACTAGGGAATTAAATATTTAAGAAGCAGAGAAAGCAAGCAGAAAGCAACCGTGGCAATATCAGTTGCTACTGGGCAAGTAAAATAAGGGCATGAAATACCCATTAACTGTCACTTGGGGATCACTGGTGACTTTGGGGAGAGCTGTGTTAGTGGAGTAATGGGGTATAGAAGCAAAGGCAGTAGCCGTATGGTGAGGAGTGAATGGGCATGAAGAAGTAGATACCCACATTGCATCTCTTCTTCTTGAAAGTGGGATGGCTATGGAGGGAAGTCGAGAAGGGCTAGTAGTTAGTGATGAAGGAGGAGGTAAGAATTTTTTTAAGAAGGAAGATTTATTTTTTATTTTTTTTAATGTTTATTTATTTTTGACAGACTAAGCATGAGCGGGGGAGGGGCAGAGAGAGAGAGCAAGGCACAGAATCCAACATGGGGCTCAAACCCATGAACTGTGAGATTATGACCTGAGCTGAAGTCGGATGCCCAGGCGCCACAAGAAGGAAGAAATTTTTTTTTTTTAATTTTTTATTTATTTTTGGGACAGAGAGAGACAGAGCATGAACGGGGGAGGGGCAGAGAGAGAGGGAGACACAGAATCGGAAACAGGCTCCAGACTCCAAGCCATCAGCCCGGAGCCTGACGCGGGGCTTGAACTCACCGACCACGAGATTGTGACCTGGCTGAAGTCGGACGCTTAACCGACTGCGCCACCCAGGCGCTCCAAGAAGGAAGAGATTTTTAAGCATAGGCTTAGGCAAGAGAGTGATGGGAGGAGGTGGGAGTCACTTAACTGGATAAGACAGGTGAAGGGATTGTTTTTGGATAGAGCAAAGACTGTCCCATTGTGATAAGAAAAATACATGTAGGTAAGAGTATAGATAGGATACTGGGAAGTCTGGGTTTTTTTTACATATAGTTACTTAAAAAAATTATTCTTTTCAAGCTTCTGAGTAGGGAAGACATACTAAGTGTATCTTTGTTATGATTATTAAACAGGAAAGTTCCGTGTCCAGGGCACAGTCTCCTCCAGTACCTGCCAGGAGAAATCAGCTCCGTGCAGAAGGTAGAGTTAACTATGAAGTCTGTAATCTAGAATATTTCCCTTAAACTTCTGTTTTGAAATAATTATACACTCATAGAATGTTGCCAAAGAGTATAGTGAGGTCTTGTGTACCCTTACTGCAGCTTCCCTCCGTGGTAATATCTTACATAGTACGATAGCCAGGAAATTAACATTGTTGTTCTACAGACCTCTATCGGGGCTCACAGTTTGAACATGAAGTAATTATGTGTGTTTGTATTTTTGTGTGGCTCTGTGCATTTGTATTATGTAAAACTTGTGTGACTACTATACAGTCAGGGTGTAGAACTGTGGCATGACCTCAGAGGAACGCTCTTGCGCTGCCCCTTCATAGTTGCACTTTCCCCACCCCAAGAATATTTCTTGACTTTTGAAATTCCTGTATTATTAGAAATGTGTGTGGGGCCTTACTGGTGTTCATGAATGTGATCTGTGTATATATAAAAAACATAAAAATTAACTTTTCATAAAACTGTCTCTCTGAGCATTTTGTGATGTCAGGTTATATTAAATGCTTAATCTTCTGTTCTTATACCTGTCTTATTTTTTACTTTTTGTGAATTTTCAGAGGAGAAAAAAAATGTAATAATGGAGTTATCAGAAATGAGGAAACAGCTTCGTAGTGAAGAGCGGCGTCTACAAGGGCGGTTGCTACATATGGACAGTGATGATGAAATTCATATAAGGTAAGTTTTGAATTGTGTTTTTTATTTGTTAATATCTTTTGTGTTCAGGAAAAGGAATCGTACATTAATCAGAACCTATCCAGTAATTCTACAGTTTTGGAACAGGATTAATTAATCTTTATTGTAAAGTCACATTTATTAGAATGAATAGTATGCATGCTTGAGAAAAGTTTTTAACAGAGTGTTGGTGAAATTATACGACTGAAATAGCCTTTTCCCCCAAAAGAAATCTAGCTAAACAGTTATATCTTAGTGGAAGCACTCAGTACAACTAATCCCAAGTAATATATGATTTATTGAGCCTGTATTTGTAGTGTGTGGTAGGTTTTCTTTTTCTTTCCTTCTTCTTTTTTTTTTTTTTTTTTTTGATGGGGGCAAAATAGCTCTTTCTTTAACCAATATGCTTTTAGATTCACATTCTTGAATTTTATGATGACATTGCCTTCATAAAACATTTATCCACACCTGTTGAACCCATTCATTGTGAAAATACGGGATATTTAATGAATATTTAACCTAATATAAAACATTTAAATTTTTTTTTTTAATTTTTTTTTTTCAACATTTTATATTTATTTTTGGGACAGAGAGAGACAAAGCATGAACGGGGGAGGGGCAGAGAGAGAGGGAGACACAGAATCGGAAACAGGCTCCAGGCTCCGAGCCATCAGCCCAGAGCCTGATGCGGGGCTCGAACTCACGGACCGCGAGATCGTGACCTGGCTGAAGTCGGACGCTTAACCGACTGCGCCACCCAGGCGCCCCCTAAAACATTTAAATTGAATGTTTTAACTGTCTTTCCCTTCTGCCGATAATATATTTATGGCAGTGATGATGGTGGTGGTTGTGTTGACAGAGATACTGGGATGGGGGAGTTAGAAAGAAGTAGTTCCTTCTTGAAGGAAAACCAGAAATAATAGCCCTAACCTTGAAATGTTTAATAGGATTAGATTTAGTGAAATTTAAGTTTTGGGATTACACCATTCTTCCAGCTCTATCTTAGAATGGATTGTTTGTCTCACCACATAAATCGATGAATGAAAAATAATTGACTCATTTTTTGACCTTATGTACACAAGGCAAATGGGTGCAGAAGTTGCTTTGTAAAAACAGATCTAAGTGGTAGGGAAGTCCACATTAGAAAAGAGGTAGTTGAAACAAGACCAGAAGAAGACATAAACTAGGCAATTAAGAAAACAATCTCTTTACTTTCCCTTTCTTAGTCTTCTACAAAATCAGGCACAGAAATTTAGTCCTTTAGGGGAAAATGATACAGGAATTGAAGACTTCAGAGTTGGAATAATCATTTTAAAGCTATTTTTTGCATTTTACATTAAAAATGTATTTTTTTAAATATTTTCTAGCCAAGTAACTTACTACCAAATATTTCTGATCATTTTTGCCAAAAGGACTCCTGTATTTTTTAAAGCAGTATTCTTCAAACTGCAGATTGTAGTCTGTTAGTAGGAAGTAAAGTCAATATAGTGGGTAACTGCCACAGTTTTATTAAAGGGTGTTTATTTTTTAACAAATTATTTGTTTTGGCATAATTTTAAAGAAAAGTTGCAAACATAGTACAGAATTCCCATATGCCCCTCAGTTTTCCTAATTGTTAACATCTTACTAGAGTAGAGTTTTCCCAATTGTTAACATCATACTAGAGTATGACTGTCACTAAAAAGCTGATATTGGAACATTACTACTATGTCCCAGACTTTTTGGATTTCTCTAGTTTTTCTGTTAATGTTCTCTTTCTATTCCAGGATGTAATCAATATATACAGTACCACATTACATTTAGTTGTCGTGTCTCCTAATCCCCTCTGGTCTGAAACAATTTCTCATTCTTGTTTTCATGACTAACAGTCTAGAGGGGTATTAACTTCTGGAATCCTGTAGAATGTCACTTAATCTGAGTTTGTCTGAAGTTTATTCATGATTAGACTGGTGTTACGGGTTTTTGGAAAGAATAGCACAGGGCAGGTGGTCTTCTCATCACATCACATTGCATCGCATCGCATCATGGGGGTACATGGCATCTACTTGATATCCCTGGGGATGGGAACCTTGATCATTTGGTTAAAGTAGAATTTGCCAAGTTTCTCTGCTGCAGTTAGTATTCTTAGGACACTAATCAATAAATCTGGCACACTTGCAAGAATGGGTAGGAGGTGGGATTAAGCTCCATCTCCTGGAGAGGGGGTGGGTTATCTATATATATTATTCAGAATTGTAAATGGTAAAATAATAAAATTTAAAATAAAAAATAAAAACTGTAGGAAAGATTTGTCCCTTCTCTTCCCTTTATTCAATCATTTATTTATATCACTTTTGTTTCATGTATATTTATTTTGTACTTTGAGTTATAATCCATTTTCCATTCTTTGTGGGCACTTCTTTACTTTCTGGTATTATAAGACACTCCAGGATCCTCTTGTACTTCCCCTACCTCAGCCCTAAAATCAGCCATTTCTCCAAGGAGCCATGATTCCTCTTGGAGAATGGTATTTAGAAACCAAGCTCTGGATGCTGGTTGTGCTTGCTGCTACTGGGTCTCATTGCTTCTGGGCAGATGGACAGTGGACAGAGCTAGAGAATTTAATATATATATGTGTGCTAAGTCATATTAGCATATATCTGTCATTGTTCCCGGGTCTGTCAGTTTGTATATTTGTTCAGTTCCTACTGACATTCATGATTCTAATCCAGTATGTAGTAGGATTTTTACGTAGCATCTTTTTTTTAATTTTTAAATTGTTTAATGTTTATTTTTGTGAGAGAGAGAGCGCGCGAGAGAGCGCGTACGCGCATGAGTGGGGGAGGGGCAGAGAGAGAGGGAGATACAGAATGTGAAGCAGGCTCCAGGCTCTGAGCTGTCAGCATAGAGCCCGACATCAGACTCGAACTCACAAACTGAGATCATGACCTGAAGTCAGGCGCTTAACCCACTGAGCCACCCAGGTGCCCTTATAGCATCCTAACCTCTGAGCATGTTCTGGTGAAGTAAACACAGTGAGGAAGTTTTGTGATGTAGAATGGCTAGATAATGATGTATTAACCCAAGGTGGTGATTTTCTTTTATAGTAGATTAATTACTTCTAAGTAATTGAGAGGTCAGTATAGTTTTTCTGTATTTACTTTTATGATGTTATAACTGTCTTAACTATTGCAGCATTCTGTATTCAGACATGCATATTTAATTCAATATAATAGGTTATTGGCATTTTATTTTCTTTTTTTCATTCATAAATTGAATGCTGTACTCTCTTTTAGCAAACCAATATAAGAAAGAGAAACCAGGCAACTCTTCAGTTTTCTCATTTGTAAATGGTAATGATAATTTCTACCCCAAGATACTTTAGTGAAGAATAAATAAATGTATGTATTTGAAACTGCCTTGTAAATTCTACATGCTAACTTAAGTTAGAGAATATATGTTAGAATTGCCATCATTGAGCAAGATTTGGTTAATACATTTACTTTGGTATAATCTTTAACATGTATTGTAGTCAGAGACATCCCAGAGTTGATTCTTTATTCTGATTTTATAAACTGTCACAAAAAGAATCTCTTGTTAATTCACATTATTGAGCTCTTACTATATGTTAGGCACAAAACAAACATTAGCTAGCTCACATGCAAAGAAGATTTAACAACCTAATTCCTAACTTAGCATTTTATTTAACTCTTAGCATTAATGGAAACTAGATAGGAGTCAAATTTAATGGCCTCCTGTAAGCCTTTTTACCATTTGTTTTGCATTTTAATGAATCCTGTCACCCTGGGTGGCTCACTATTTAGAGGTCTGTCTCAGCCTTGACAAGATAGTTTTGTGGCCCCAGTGACTCCTCATCCTCACCCTGAAGTAGTATTGCCTGTTGGGATCCAAGCTGTTCCCATCTAGGTGCTGAGGGAAGATTTAGTGAACAAAGAAATGAAGGCAGGAACGGGACCAAGTCTCTGACAGTTGTAGATTAAAGTTCCATTTTCAAAAAGAATACTAAATAATATAGGCCTATCTGGTGCTATGGGAAGCAGCAGGGGATACCTGGTTTTTCTTTTCAGGGCTAAAGACACTGTCCCCCATCCCTGTCCTCTTCTTAGTCACTTCCCCAAAGCCCTAGCAGGAAACTCGCTTACTAAGCCACCTGCTTATTATGTTAACTTCCTAGGTACCACGGGATTAGAGCATTAATTAACTAATTAGGTATTGAATTCCCTGAAAGCCCACTGTAAAATTAGTGTTGGAAACTGTGGGTAGTACCCGTTATATTGGGCAGCATATTAATACCACATTTCTCTGTATAATTTTTATTTTAGGCTGAGGGGAAGATAACATTTTTTAATTACCTAATATGTATCAGATACAATGCTGGGTACATTACAGTGTGTAATTTCACTTAATTAAAAGGAATAGACATCATCTACATCTTACAGATGATAAAATCAGGGTCAGACTGCCAGTAAATAGCAGAGCTGGTCTTTGAATCTTGGTCTTGCTGACCTTAATGGCTGTGATCTCTCTACTGTGTGGAACATTGTAAGGTAAAGCTAAGTCATTTTACTCTTCTAATAAGGTACTTTGCATTGGAATATCTTGAAAGATTATAGTAACCTTTACTGTATTTTTTAATACAAGAGCTTGAAAAAGCAGATATTAGAGTAAATTTTTATAATATATTGTGATGTCAGATGCCACATTTCTTGTACAGGAAGTTAAATGTGAACTCTAATTTTCTTTTCCTTAAAACACATTTATCAAAATTTGTCATTTATCTGTAGGAAAAGAGAAAAGAATCCCATGGATATATTTGACATGGCTAGACATCGGTTGCAAGCTCCTGTCAGAAGACAGTCACCTAAGGGCTTAGATGCTACTACTTTTCAGAATATTCATGACTTCAATGAGTTGAAAGACAGAGGTGAGTAGAATGCTGCTGTTTTAAAGATACAGCCTGTGTTCTACCCATATTCAAGTATTTATTTGTATCCTTTTTCTAAAGTAGTTTCATTTATAATACATATTTTAAACGATGATGAGTAAACTTCCGTATACTCTAGTTCTTCAGTATCCGAACGAAGCTTTAGTGTATCTCTAACAGCATAGAGCTGTTAAAGCCTGTCAGGAGTGGATTCGATCAGGTAGAATGAGAAGAGTGTCATTAATGAAAGGTGGACAGAGCAAGATGAGCTGAGGAAAGAAACTGGGAAGGAACAGCCAGAGTGACTGGAGGAAAAGCAGGAGAATGTGGTATCCTGAAAGCTAAGTGAAGAGTGTGTCAAGGAGAAGGGATCATGTAAGATGAATATTGCAAAGTGTCAGTTGGATGAGATGTCACTGGTGACCTCAATTAGATCTTTTTTGGTGAAATTATGGCATCAGAAACCAATTAACTTTGCAATTAGGATTGACTAGGAGGCAAAGTGTTGAAGGCAACCCTTGGAGGAAGTTTGGCCAGGAAGGAAGGGGAGGAGCAAAGGGTCCAGGTCTGGGGAACTTGTTAGGATGCTAATGTGAAGGGCTGTTACTGGGGAAGAGGTGTGAGATACAGAAGAGAGAGAGAATGATGAGAGCAGGGTCCCTGAGGAGGCAGGAGGAAATAGAGGATTTTTGAAGGAAGAAAGTAGAGAATATTTGATAAAGCACTTAGAAGGAGGAGAGAAAGCTTAGTAGGGAAATAGATTGCCAAGATACACAGTGGCTTGGGAGATGGAAAATGTGTAGAGAAGCCAAAACGTGTGTTATATGTGACTTTCCTTTTGGACCATTTAATAGAGCAGGTATTGGAGTCAAGGGGGCAGAGATGGATGTGTGATCATATGATCTATACCAGAATTTAACTTTTCTTCTTTTTACTTTTTTGTAAATGTTTGTTTATTTGTGAGAGAGAGCAAGAGAGCATGAGTGGGGGAGGGGCAGAGAGAGAGGGTCTTCATTTTAAGAGTAAGAGCTATTATTGAGAGTTTTGAAAATACAGATAAAGAAAGAGGGAAAAATCACCTTACTCAAACCACCTAAATATAAACACCATTCTTATTTCAAGTCTTCTTTCTGAGCCTAATTAAAGCAAAAAGGGTAAAAATAAGATCTAAGTGTTAATTTTTCCTTTTGTTTTTTATTTATACTTACAAGTGTCATCATTTACATATACTGTAGCTTTTTAATTCTACTATTTGTTGATAATTTACTGTATGCAGGAATTGTATTAAGCCCAGTGGGTCTCGGGGCACCTTGGTGCCTGTCAGTGGAGTATCCAACTTTTGCTCAGGTCGTGATCTCACGGTTCATGGGTTAGAGCCCCAGCACAGAACCTGCTTTGGATTCTGTGTCTCCCTCTCTTTCTGCCCCTCCTCTGCTTGCATGTAGGTAAGCTCTCTCTCTCTCTCTCTCAAAAATAAACATTAAAAAATATTATTGGTGTGCCTGGGTGTTTCAGTCAGTTAAGTGTCTTACTTAGGCTCAGGTCATGATCTCACGGTTGGTGAGTTCAAGCCCTGCATCAAGCTCTGTGCTGACAGCTCAGAGTCTGGAGCCTGCTTCAGATTCTGTGTCCCCCTCTCTTTCTGCCCCTCCACCTGCTTGTGCTCTCTCTCTGTCTCTCAAAAATAAATAAATGTTTGGAAAAAAACAAGCCAGTGCATCTCAAGAATTTGGTCAGGGGATCTGTGAGGTCAAAACTGTTTTTATTCAGGGCACATGGGTGGTTCAGTTGGTTAAGTGTCCAACTTCGGCTCAGGTCATGATCTCACGGCTCATGAATTCAAGCCTTGTGTTGAGCTCTGTGCTGACAGCTCGGAGCCTGGAACCTGCTTCAGATTCTGTCTCCCTCTCTCTGCCCCTCCGCCACTTGCACTCTCTCTCTCTCTCTTTCAAATATAAATAAACATTAAAAAAAACCTTTTTATGATAAATTAAGACATTATTTGTCTTTTTTATTTTTATTCTCACGTGTGTATACAGGTTTTCTGGAGGTTACACAGCATCTGATAACTTCATTGCTCTGATGCTAATACTACAGTGTGTTTGTGTGTTCTTATTTAAAAATTTTTTTTTTAGTTTAATTTCTAATAAAGTTTGTGTATGTGAGAGACTTAGATAAAAGCTCTTAGGGGTCCTCAAAGATCATGAGATCATGAGAACAAAAAAGGTTTACACCACAAATTGAGCCACTCATTTTCCCTATGTTATTTCCACATTGAGTCCTTGTTCATCATGTGACTCAGTTGTTGATATCTCTTGTTTTTACAGAGAGGAAACAGAGTCTGAAAGTGGCAAAGTCAGGGTCTATCCAATCCAAGTTCATGTGTCCAGTCTCTTCTGTTAACTTTGTCCTTAATCATTTTCTAATTCTTAGGTATTCAACATAGTTCCCATTTTTTATGTTATACTATTACATTATTTTGATAATTTTGGTAACTTCTGATCATAAAGCTTTTTATATATTTAGGATCTATTATTTAAATTCTATCCCAGAAGTGTAATTAGTAGATCAAAGGGAATAATAGTTTCAGGGCTTTTTAATGTATGTAGTATATTTTTGTTCTCAACATTTAAGAATTAAGGTTTAACATTTTCATTCTGATCAATTGATATTCTTGAATTGTGGCATAGGGGAATTCTTAGACTGTCATTTCCTCCACTAATGACATCTCTCTCCTAAAGTTCCAGCCAGTCTACATTTGTCTTGCTTTTTGCATGATACTTGCAAGGGTTAAAATTTTAATTGGCCAGTAACATTATATTTTCATTTTTTCAGTATATTTTAGGGATTGGCTGTGATTACAGTGTTTCATGGCTGCCTGAGTTATAGCCATGTGACTGACTGCTTGGACATAGTTGCCTAGCTATGTGTTTGGGGTTAGGGGTATCTTCGGGAGTGGGATGGTAGGAGAATGCCTAATAAGTTAGTGCTTGTTCTGGTGAGGGTTTCCTTATAATGTTGGTAAGTTTGTGAAAGGGCATCTATTTAAAGAATATTAATTTCATGTTCTTTAGTTTTATGATAATTTTAGTATCTTTTGACTTTAGTGAAATTTTATTATTTATATTCTTTGATTTTGAAATTAGGTTATTCATATGTTTATAGTGAAGTTTAATAAAATTTCCTTTGGAAACAAGATTGAACTTAGCTGTATATTTTTGTACTAGATTCAGAAACACGAATTGATCTGAAATTTATGTACCCGGATCCTCCAAGAGATCACCACACCTTAGAGATTCAGCAGCAAGCCCTGCTAAGAGAACAGCAGAAGAAACTGAATAGAATAAAGATGCAGGAAGGTGCTGAAGGTAAGAAATAATCATTACTATCTCAAATCGTATCAGTGAGTTGTTTTTTGTTGTTGTCATTGGCTTTTTTTCTCTCTCTGGTATTGATTTCAGTTCCAGGCAATTTCCCTCCACTGGCGGCTCTATGCTCACATGGCTCTTGTGGCGTATAGTCCCAGAAAAATACAGGTCCCAGGGAGGGCTCTGATTGGTGTGGCTGAGGTATGTTATCCACGTATGAGAAGGGCCCAGCTATTCACTGTAATGAGGAAGATTGAGCACCTTGGCTAGGTCAGGTGACATCTGCAGCAAGAAGTAGGAACCAAGGGAAGGAATGCTGGGGCATTTCTTTATCATGCGTGTCTGCCAGGTTTTGATATGACATAAAGTTTGTACAGCACCAGACTGGGCTGTGAACATGTTTTTGTATAATCAGCCAGTCAGCAGATACTTACTAAGTGACTACCGTAAGCACAAATACACATATCCAGGGGATGTGGTGATGAAGGAAATAATGCTGCTGCTCTCTAGGAGCTTATACTTTGGGGGAGACATTAGCTGCTAAATAAGCATTAAGTGTGATGAATGCTGCAAAGGAGAAATCTAGGATCCCTTGGGAGTGTGGAACTAGGGGTGGGGGAGCATCTGGTAGCAGAGTGGAGCAGCTGTCTCAGTATCTGTGCTCCCTGTTGATCCAGTGACCCTCACACATATTTCACCAGCTTTGCCAGCCTTCAGGCCACTGAGAGTGGCCATAGAAAATGACTTGTACAAACGCAATAGTCTGGTAACAAGAATGAGAAGACATGGTCCTACCAGTTATTTTTAGGAAAATTTAAGACCCTAACTTGGCAGGTTGATCTGGCCTGCAGGATCTGAGGAACCTTTTTTTGACCATGAGACAGTATCACAGGAGTAAAGGGTATACCACTTTAGGCCTAGGTCAAGACTTTGATAAAGATTGATATAGGGAAAGTCTTTCCTCTATCTTGTACAGAATTTTTCACAATGGTCTCATAGATCACCCTCTGACGGCAGAGTAACTCAAATTCTATGATAAATACTAGGCATGCCATCAGAGAAGAGAAAAGCAAATACATTGTTCAACCTTTACAAGCATTTTGGTGGAATTTTCGCTTAGGAATTCCAGCTGATGATCTGATCTGGTGTGATCTTGGCAAATTAGGCTGATTAACCCAAAAATAGTCCCCAGGTAGATTCAGATGTATTTTTGCACTGTGGGTATCCATTTTCCATAGCAACCATCTGCCACCTTCCAACAAACAGTATGATGACTTAATTCATAAAAATATGGTTTAACTACAAAACAGTCACAAACATGGTATAAAATATTCTAAGAGCCTGGATGGCTCACTTGGTTAAGTATCTGGTTCTTGGATTTTCGGCTCAGGTCATGATCTCATGGTTTGTGAGGGCAAGCCCTGCGCCGGGCTCCGTACTGATAGCATGGGACCTGCTTGGTAATCTCTCTTTCTCCCTCTCTCTTTCTCTGCCCCTACCCTGCTCTCTCCCTCTCTTTCTCAAAATAAATATTAAAAAAAAATTCTAAGAAGGAATACAGGCTGTCATTCATTGGTAGAGTATTTATTCCCAATGGCAGGTTCTAAAGGACAAAATGCACTATTCAGAGGAACACATAGGAACACTGGTCAGATCAAAGAGGGACCTTTGGTATACATGATCCAGAATATTTGCCCCTGGAACCAGATACCTAGAGCTGAACTAGCCTCCTTCAGTTCATGTGAGGGGCCTGTGTTTAACTCCACTCAGCAAATTTCTACACAGATTGTGGAAGTATGAAAGAAGATGGTGAAGAATTCTGCATTATTTTCTCTTTCTGTAGGCATCAGTTTCAAGTTCACAGTGATTTTACTGTTTCTATTCGTTAATGTGAATGGAAGAATTTTATTCAATTAAAATGGATGCTTAGTTATATTTATTAATAAGTAATATCTTAACATTGTAAAATGTGATAGTTGAAAAAGAATTTCTAATAGAGCACTAGCTAGTTACAAAAGATATTCTAAAAATTTTTTTTTAATTTATTTTAGAAAATGTTTTTAATGTTCATATATTTTTGAGAGAGAGAGAGAACATGCTAGCTGGGGAAGGGCAGAGAGAGACAGAATCTGAAGCAGGCTCCAGGCTCCGAGCTGTCAGCACAGAGTCTGACGCAGGGCCCGAACTCATGCCAAGATGTGAGATAATGACCTGAGCTCAAGTCAGATGCTCAACTAACTGAGCCACCCAGGTGCCCCTAAAATTTTTTATTTTAAAATGTTTTCTAACTTTTTTTCTTCATTAACTGTAGTTGACTTGGATGCTATCCCAAGTGCTAAAGTACGGGACCACAGAATGGTAAGAAACCACTTATTTTTTTACCACAATTTTTCAGGTTAGTTTTTGGGGGATAAAAAATTTTTAGAAATATGGTGAGTAATCCAATTTTGAATATTGAATTAAGAAAGAATTTAAATATTGTCTCATCCATGTAGTGGGTAGTAGAAATATATTAGTATAATACATAGAAAATATATTGTTATACAAAGTATATTGTGGCATTGGATCTAGGCTCTTCAAGTTGGTCTGTTTTTAATTGTGTGACTTCAGGCAAGATATTTAATCTTTCTGTGCCTTAGCTTCCTGATCTGTAAAATAGGATAGTATTACCTCTGAGGGTGGCTATAAGTAAATTATTATTTGCAAGGCACTTAGAGATAGGCCTGTCACGTAATTTCTATATAAATGTTGATTAAATAAATGAAAAATAGTTGGGGTTGTTGTGGGGATTAAGTGAGATAATGTATTAAAAAAGCCTTTAGCATAGAGCCTGGCCCATAATAAGTGCAGCGTGTTTGCTGTCAGTATGAGCAGCAGTGGAAGTAGTTTATTATATAAACATTGGTGAGGCCTATTAAGAAAGAAAGCAAGGTAAGGGTGTTACTCTTATCGTGAGGAGGTGAAATCTGTGCAGAGACTGAATAAAGGGAAGGAATGAGGGGCCCCTGGGCAGCTCAGTTTGTTAAGCATCTGACTCTGGATTGTGGCTCAGGTTCCTGAGATGAAGCCCTGCATTGGGCTCTGTGCTGACAGTGTGGAGCCTGCTTGGGATCCTCTTTCTCCCTCTCTCTCTCTCCGCCCCTTATGCATGTGTGTACATGTATTCTCTCTCTCAAGTAAACACTTAAGAGAAGGGATGAGCTGCTTTCATGCAACAAATATGTATTGAATACTTACTGTGGAGCAGATAGACGGTGCTAGGTGCTGGGGGCATAGGAATGAAGAAAAATCCCTGCCCTCTGAGGGCTAGCTTTCTGTTAAGAGGGAGAGACAATAAATAAATATATAGTATGTTAGATTGTGGGGCTCTGGAGAAAATAATAGCCTGGAAAGGTGCTGGGTGTCCTGGGGTAAGAGAGTTTACAATGTTGGGGGGCACCTGGGTGGCTCAGTTAGGTGTCCAACTTTGGCTCAGGTCATGATCTCGTGGTTCATGAGTTCAAGCTCCACGTCAGGCTCTGTGCCGACAGCTCGGAGGCTGGAGTCTGCTTCAAATTCTGTGTCTCCCTCTCTCTGCCCCTCCCCTGCTCACGTTCTCTCTCTCGTCTCTCTCTCTCTAGTCTCTCTCAAAAATAAATAAAACATTAAAATAAAAAGAGGGTTTATAATGTGAAATACAGTGGGCATGAAAGGCCTCATGGAGGAGGTAATATTCAAATAAGGACATCAAGGAGGTGGCTGTGTGAATTAGCAGGGGACACATCTGGAGGAAGCAGCTTCTAGGCAGTGGCCCTGGGCAAGAGTAGGCTTGGTGCATACAGGAAGCAGTGACCAGGCTGGGGAGGCTGGAGAACCATGAGCAGAGTGGGTAGAGAGGTGATGGGCTGGACTGCAGAGCCTCCAAACCCATCACAGGGTTTTGCCTTTTACATTGTGCACGTGTTGAGAAGCTTCCAGAGTTTTAGAGCAGAGTAGTGACACATGGCTACTGCTATAATCTAAGTGATTTAGCCTGGGGTAGGAGTAGTGGAAATGGTCAGAAGTGGCCGAATTTATGTATGTATGTATGTATGTATGTATGTATGTATGTATGTTTATTTAGAGAGAGAGAGCGCGCATGCATGCAGAGGAGGAGCAGAGAGGGAGAGAGAGAGAATCCTAAGCAGTCTCCTTGCTGTTAGTGCAGAGGCTGACGTGGGGTTCCAGCTTACAAACCATGAGATCATGACCTGAGCTGAAATTAAGAGTTGGACACTTAACCAACTGAGCCATCCAGGCACCCCAGAAGTGTTTGGATTTATTTTGAAAGGAGACCTGAAAGGATTTTGACATATTGGTTGTAGAGTATGGGGAATCAAAGATGGAGTCAAGGGTTCTGGTTGGGAGTTGACGTTTATAGCAGTAGGAAAGCAGAAGAAACACATTTGTGGGGGGAGAGATTTAGGAACTTAGTTTTAGACATGGTAAGTTTTGAGATGCCTATTAGACAAACAGTTGGAACTGGCAAGTAACAGATAAGTTCAGGGGAAAAGATTGGGGTTGGAAAGAAATTTAATCTTCACACACATGAATGGCAGAAACAGTATTGCCCCCATTTTCAGATTATAAAGATAAGGCTCAGGTAGGCTGTTTTAGTAGCCCAGGGTTCCAGTTGGTAGCTGTTGGTACTTAGTTTTGAACTGATAATGATGTTGCTAATAGCTACCATTTACAGCGTGACCACTGCTTACCTGTTCCAGATACTTGACATTTATTTCTCTAAAGTTCACAAGGTGTGCTTACCCCTATTTGACATATGAGGAAACTGCTAGCACATGGCCACGCAGTCAGTAAACTGCAAAGCCCAGATCTGAAACCAAGGTGGTCTCGAGCTCCTCTTTGTCCCCGTACCACACCTATTCCTGAAGATTCTGTAGGTCGGTAGGTTTCTCTGTGTGTGGCAGCCACCTTTCTCAGTGAAAAGATACCGAAATTTAACAGCTGGGATTTTGATTAAAATCCTGGATTAGTGGGGCACCTGGGTGGCTCAGTCAGTTAAGCGGCCGACTTCAGCTCAGATCATGAACTTGCAGTCCGTGAGTTTGAGCCCCACGTCAGGCTCTGTGCTGCTAGCTCAGAGCCCAGAGCCTGCTTTGGATTCTGTGTCTCCCCCTCTCTCTGCTCCTCCCCGCTCATGCTCTCTCTCTCAGAAATAAAGAAATTAAAAAAAAAAAAATTAAAAAACCCCCTGGATTAGTAACACTGTATTTTGCTGAGTAGAAACTTAGCATAAGCCAACAGTTTATCATGGCTGTTACCAAAAAGCTAATAAATTTTGGGCTCCTCATCTTCCTAGAGACTGGATTATATAGGAAACACAAATGAAAGTGGGGCAGGTTGTCATGGAGAAGATAGAGCTTGGGTGGACTTGGATCACTTTTCAGTTATGTGAAGGACTGTGATGAAGAACAGAGAGGTGTGGCGATAAGTATGCCATGCTAGGGACACCTGCTCCAGACCATTTGGTAAATATTAGATGCTGTTATTTTCATGCTAAAAAGCAAAAGCAGAATCAATAGGTGTTAAAAAGGAAAGTTAAATGCAGTATATGGAAGAATTGAGTGAAAGAGAAGAACTTTGTGATAATCAATGCTGTGTATCAGTGGAATGTATTTAGAAATTAATGGATAATAGCTCTTTGGTGGTGCATTCTAGCACATCCTAAAAATCTGGTGGGGAGGTGGTGTCAGGTGACTTTAGGCTCCTTCTAGCATCTAAGGTGATATTATTCTCTGTATGTAAATCTGTTAATCCCTTATTTGAGAGCTCATTACAAGCCCAGTCATAGTGTTATTTTGTTTCCTACTCTTCTGTTCTCTCTACATCTGTGCTATACCTGTGTGACAACTGCTGTCACACAGGGCTTTCCTTGTCTGGGGGCGTGCTCCTCTCTGTCCCCCATGGCACTGTGATCCACTCCACAGCAGGAAGTCTTACTCATCTTTGTTCCTGGCATGGAGGAAATAGTGTGCTACACAGATTTATTGAAAGAATGAGTGAGTCTTGGCGGTGTTTAAAGACCTTTTAATTTTAATTGTGAACCTCAGTAGACACCCCCTTTCCTGGGGTACACCTCTGGGTGGCTCAGTCGGTTAAGCATCCAGCTGTCAATTTTGGCTTGATTCTTGATCTGGATTCTCTTTCCCCCTCTCCCCAACTCATGTGCATGCTCAATCTCTCAAAAATAAATAAACTTAAAAAAAATTATAAAAAAGGGCCTTTCTTGTATTTGGGGGGCATTGGAATGTGGTGTAGGAAGGAAGCAGCCATCCTTTTTTGCTAATTTTGGGAACAGTGTGGAGACATGTGCCTCTTGGTACAAGTTTGTTATTTTTCCATACAATACTAATAAAAGTTGTTAATGTATGATTCTTTTAGCTTAGAGAGCACGCTGATGATTTTTTGAAAACTTCATTACTGGAATCTGATAGTGCTTTTATTGGTGAGTATATTTATTTTACGGATCTAGTTATTTAAATCTTAAACATTATATTTAAGTACTTTTTTCCATATTTACAAAATCACTACTTTACTCTTTGTTTTCCAAGGTGGTAAAAAGTGAATATTCTATTTTACTAACTTAATAATTATCAAATTAATCTTAAAAACTCTAATCTTCAAAACTTTATAACTAAAATGAACTTTAGAAGTCATAGAAATGGTTCTCACAAATCCCTGTACATGAATTTTCATAACAGCTTTACTTCTAATAGCCAAAGCTGGACTCAGCTCAGATTTCCTTCAACAGGTGAGTAGTTAAACTGCAGTACCTCCATACTATGGACTGCTACTAAGAGATCAGTATCAAGTGTATTTTATCAGTATCAATATCCTGGGTGTGAGACTATTGCTCTTGTTTTGCAAAACAGTACCACTGGGAGGAACTGGGCAAAGTGTATAAAGGACCTCTACCATTTCTTAAAACTGTATGTGAATCTTTCAATTTTAAAAAGTCCTAAGAGTATATACTTAGTATTTTTTTAAGTTTGTTTTGTTTTATGAAAACGACTATAAAACTCTTAATGAAATAAAATAGAAATATCTATTTCATGGATTGGGAAACTCAGTATGGTTTAAGACCGTGGTTCTTCCCAACTTGATCTACAAATTCAGTGCAATCCCAGTCAAAATTTATGGATATCAACAAACTGATTCTAAAGTTTATATGGAGGGGCAAAAGACCCAGAATAGCCAGCACCATATGGAAAGAGGACAAAGATGAGGACTGACACTGCCTGACCTCAAGACTTACTATAAAGTTACAGTAATCAAGAAGGGATGGTATTGGTAAAAGAATATACAGATAGATCATTTGAACGGAATAGAGTCTAGAAATAGACCTAAACAAGTATAGTCAACTGAAAAGAGCAAAGGTAGTTGCAATGGATAAAAGATGGTCTTTTCAATAAATGCTGCAGAACAACTGGACATCTACATGCAAAAAAATGAATCTAGACACAGACCTTACACCCTTCACAAAAATCAACTCAAAATGGACCATAGACCCAAATGTAAAATGTAAAGTTATAAAACTCCTAGAAGATAGTAGAGGAGAAAACCTAGAAGAACTTGGGTATAATGATGACTTTTAGATACAACACCAGGCATAAGCCATGAGAGAGAGAAATTGGATAAACTAGACTTCATTAAATACTAATGCTCTGTGAAAGACCATCGCAAGAGAATGAGAAGACAAGCCCAGACTAGGAGAAAATACTTGGCAAAAGACTTATCTGATAAAGGACTGTTAGCCAAAATGTACAAAGAATTCTGAAAACTCAACAATAAGAAAGAATTAAAAGATGGGTGAAAGATACAAACAGACATTTCACTAAAGACTTACAGATGCCAAATAGGCCCTTGAAAATATGTCTTTAGGGAAATGTAAATTAACGAGATACAACTATTAGAATGGTCAAAATCCACAGGAACTCTCACTCACAGCTGATGGGAATGTAAAATGGTACAGCCACTTTGGGTGTTTCTTAGGAAACCAAACATACTCCTTACCTTTCAATGCAGCACTTATATTCCTTAGTATTTACCCAAAGGAGTTGAAACTTGTGTCCATACAAAAATCCTCACCAAGATACTTACAGCAGTTTTATCAGTAATTGCCAAGACCAGGAAGCAAACAAGATGGCTTTCAGAAGGTAAATGGATAAATATACTCTGGTACGTCCAGACAATGCAATATTAGTGCTAAAAAGGAATGTGTATGAAACCATGGAAAGACAGAGGATCCTTGAATGCTTACCAGTGAAAAAAGCCAATCTGAATAGGCTACATACTGTATGATTCCAACTATATGACCATCTGGAAAATACAAAACTATGGAGGCAGTAAAGAAATCAACAGTTGCCAAGGGTTACAGTAGAGGGAGGAATGAATAGGTGGTACACCGAAGAGTTTTAGGGCAATGAAGCTGTTCTGTAGGATACTGTCATTGTGGATACAGGTCAAAACCTATGTAATGTACAACATCAAGAGTGAAGCCTAATGTAAATTCTGGATATTGGGTGATAATGTATCAGTGCAGGCTCATTGATTTCAACAAATATACCATTCTGGTGGAGGTTGTTGATAGGTAAGCTATGTGTGTGTGGACAGGGGTATATAGGAATTCTCTATTTTCTACTCCATTTTACTGAACTTAAAGTTCTTGTAAAAAAATAGTATATATATTTTAAATAAAGCAAATGAATTAGTGGTGGGGGTATATATAGAAGTCAGAAAACTTTATTTTTTTTTATTAAAAATTTTTTAATGTTTATTTTTGAGAGAGAGTGTGAGTGAGGGAGGAACCGGGGATGGGGGGGGGGGGGAGGGACACAGAATCTGAAGCAGGTTCCAGGCTCTGAGCTGTCAGCACAGAGCCCAATGTGGGGCTCGAACTCACGATCCATGAGATCGTGACCTGAGCTGAAGTTGGATGCTTATCTGACTGTGCCACCCAGGTGCCCCGAGGTCAGAAAACTTTATTTTTGGAGTTTTAGAAAACCACATCTTATTAAATAAAATGTAGCTATTGCTGCCTTAAAAAAAGAACAACAACAACAACAACAAAAAACCCAGTACATTTTAAATATCAGAAATTTGAGTATCACTTATAGGGATAAATGATAGTATCGTATCAATGTTAAATTTCCTGAATGTGATGGTGGAATTGTAGGCTTAATGTAGGAGACAGTCCTTGTTCTTAGATAGTATGTGCTCAAGTATGTGGGGATGAAGTGTCATGATACCTGCAACTTACTGGTTCAGCAAAAACCAGCAACAACACCCTCCCCCCTCAAATAGAAATGAGGAAAAATAAGAAATGGTGATTTTAGGTATTTGTTATATTTACAACTTTCCTTCAGGTTTTAATTTTTTTTTTTTTTTTTAATAAGGAGTTGGGGAGGGGCGCCTGGGTGGCTCCGTTGGTTAAATGTCCGACTTCGGCTCAGGTCGTGATCTCCCAGTTTGCGGGTTCGAGCCCCGCATCAGGCTCTGAGCTGATGGCTCGGAGCCTGGAGCCTGTCTCAGATTCTGTGTCTCCCTCTCTCTCTGCCCCTCCCCTGCTCGTGCTCTGTCTCTCTCTCTCAAAAATAAATAAACATGAAAAAAAAAATAAGGAGTTGGGGAAAAAATTCTAAATGTTATGAACTATTTCCCTCCATGGTCACTAGAAAGACTAATTAAAAATACAATACCAAGTGTTGGTGAGGATATGAAGAAACTAGAACCTTCTTACTATGTGAAATGGTAGAACCACTTCTGAAAATGGTTTGGCAGTTACTCAGAATGCTAAACATTAAGTTCCATGTAATATCCAGCACTTAACTCCTAGGAATATACCCCCAAAGAAATGAAAATGTATGGCCACAAAGACACGCACATGAATGTTCATAGCAGCATTAATAATCACCAACTAGAAACAGTTCAAATGTCTATCAGCTGGTAAATGCATAGATAAAATGTGACGTATCCATATGATGGAGCAGTTATTCAGCAAGAATGAATTGATACATGGTACAATGTAGAAGAACCTCAAACACATTATGCTAAGTGGAAGACACAAAATATTACATTGTATAATTCCATTTATATGGAATCTCAGGAAAGGTAAATCTCCTGAGATTGAAAGCAGATTAATGTTTACACGGGGCTGGGCAGGTGGGAGTTGTGATTGCCTGCAAGCAAAGGGAACTTTAAGGTGACAGCCATGTTCTAAAACTGGGTGGTAGTGATGACTGCACAATTCTAGAAAAGTTATTGAACTATGTACATTTATGGTAGCTGAATTTTATTATATGTAAATAATATCTTAAAGCTATTAAAAAAAGAGAGTCTTGGTTTAGCTCTGAGTAAAAAGATGTGAAATGGTGCATGTTTAAGACTTCTTTTTGTGTGGTCCTCCTAGGTGCTTATGGTGAAACATATCCTGCCATTGAAGATGACCCCCTCCCTCCACAGTCACAGCTGCCCTCTGCAAGGGAGCGCAGGAGGAACAAATTGAAAGGACTGGACTTTGTATGTATGAAATGTCTTTCATTTTTTTCGCTTTTCAATTTAGGAGTGAGACGTGTGGTCCAGTAAAGAATGAGCACTTGTTCTGGAAGAGATAGCCCTAGGTCTGTATGTAGGCTTTGCCACCAAATAGTTGGCTGACCTTAGGTCATTGAACTCTGGTACCTTGGCTTCTTTGAGGTAGTAGTTTTCTGTCTCTTCGTGTGAATACAAGTCTAGTAGTGCTGGCACAGAATGTTCAGTAATGTTCATTCCACACCCTAATCTTCCTCTTTCTCCTTTGCGGAGTATTTAGATTTCAGAGAATGTACAAGAAGCAACTGATAAACATTTATTGAAAAATCTGCTGTATCTTTTTAGGCATGTACTGTATAGGTTTCTTCTATTTTGGTCACATAACTTGCCCAAGGTCACATTAGACAGGAAGACTGATATTCAGCCCATATTCTTCTCATAGGATGTTTGTAAATGTTTTTACAGTGTAGCTAGTAAAAAGCCTTTGTGACATGTTGAGATATGTACTTTGTTGAGTAGACAACTTTGGGCAGTTTCTTAAATTTGTTTCCCCAGCAACCGTTAATTTACTCTCTGTTTCTATAGAGTTGCCTTTTCTGGATACACAGAAATGAGATACGGTCATTTATGACTTCTTTTTTCTTTGAAGTTTCAGCATGTCAGTACTTGCCTCCTTTTTATTGTTGAATATTTATTTGTATGGATATTCCATTTTTTTTTCATTTATCCAACATTTGATGGACATTTGTGTTTTTTCCATTTTTTGTCTGTTAGGAATACTGCTTTTAAAAAATTTGTGTTCGGTTTTTAAAAAAAATTTTTAAGCTTATTTAGAAAGAGAGCGAGCGAGCAAACAGGGGAGAGGCAAAGAGAGAGAAACCAAAACAGGCTCCACGAGGTTAGCACAGAGCCCAACATGGGGGCTTGAACCCACAAACTGTGAGATAATGACCTGAGCCGAAAGCAAGAGTCAGACACTCACTTGACTGAGCCACTCAGGTGCCCCATGTGTACAAGTTTTTTAATGCTTTTGTATTCTGTTGCATAAACACCTAGGAATTGAATTGTTGGGTTATAGAGTTCACTGTGGCCAACATTTTGAGGAACTGCCAGACTGTTTTCCAAAGTGGCTATACCATTTTATACTCCTAGCAGCAGTATATGAAGGGAAGCCAGGTGTTCGGTATCAGGGCCACCACTTGTTACCGTCTCTTTTATTATAGTCATCCTAGTGAGTGTGATGAAGCAATATATCATTGTGGGTTTGATTTGTATTTCCCTAAGATGTTCAGTATATTTTCATGTGCTTCTTAGCCATTGGTGTATCTTTGAAAATATGTCTATGCAAATCCTTTGTCCATTTTCTAATCAGGTTGTCTGTTGTTTTGTAAGTTCTTTATATGTCTAGACACAAGTCCTTTACTAGATATATGATCTGCAGATTTTTCTTTAATTTTGTGGCTTTTTTTTACTTTCTTGATGGTATCTATTAAAATAGAGAAGCTTTTAATCTTGACGAGGTCCAATTTAGCAGTCTTCTATTGCTTGTACTTTTGGTATTTTATCTAAGAAACCATTACCTAACCCAGTTATCATGAAAATTACTTCTGTGTTTTCTTCTAAGGAATTTTACAGCTTTTGCATTTTTGTTTTTTAAATTTATTTACTTTGAGAGAGAGACAGTGTGAGTGGGGGAGGGGCAAAGAGAGAGGGAGAGATCAAATCCCAAACAGACTCAGCACTACCAGCACAGAGCCCGATATGGGGCTCGAAACCAAGAGCCAGATGCTTAACCTACTGAGCCACCCAGGCATCCCTATAGCTTTTGCTCTTAAATTTAAGTCAGTGATCCACTCTGTTAACTTTTGCAATTGATGTGAGGTTTGGGTTCCAAATTCATTTTTTTGTATGTGAACAATCCAGTTGTTCCAATATTTGTTGGCTCTTTTCTCCATAAAGGTAAAGGTTTATTCCCAGAACTCTCATATCTATTCCATTGATCTGTAGGTCTGTCTTTATGCCATTACCACTGTGTCTTGATTACTGTAGCTCAACTGATTCTTACCCTGTTACTTCAATTTTTACCTTTTGGGTCTTGCAATTCCCCGCTTTCACCCCAGCCTGATGGCATTTAAATATAATCACAAATGCTATACCTTCATCTGAGCCTGCATGAATATAAAAACCAGGAGTTAGAATATAAATGCTACAGCTTTCCATTTGTTTTATTTTGTTCATCACACTGTACACTTATTAGGGGCAAGAGTATTTTTAGATTCACTGATTTATTAACATTTTATGTTAACTAATGATTGTTTCTGAAATTCTATTTTCTAATTACAGGATAATGGTCATCCTAATGTACCACCAGATAGTCTCTCTTTGAAATCTGTGTCCAGTATAAATATCGATCAGCTTAGAACGAGAAATGAAGAACGGATGCGAAGACTGAATGAATTTCAGAATAAACCGATTAATACAGGTAAATGGCCAAGCTTAATAGACTATATACATAGCACATTCTGTAAGAACTGAAACCTGTTTCCGTGGGAGTTTTCACTGATGGCTGGGGTCAGGGGATAGAGGAAGGAATTCTGAAACCCCTTTGAATTGTAAGGACTAGAACCACAGATACCATCCAGGAAAACCTCGACTTAGGATCAATTTTGCATCAGATTCTTTCTACCAGAGAGGGTACTTTTTTTTTTTTAGTGGATTCTAAACAGATGAAGTTTTTACTAAATGTATCTAGGCTTTGCTTTCACCAGGGAAAATGTATTAGTTTCATTATCTCACCTCCCTTATTGAAGTTAGAGATTGTTAGAAATTAACTTCACAATTTTTTTTTTTTTTTTTTTTTTTACTTTTTTTGCTTGCCTTTTGATGCCATAGAGCAAAATAGCCTCAGGTTAGTATTTCTTTTTAGAAGCCAGTGTTTCCATTAGGAGCTTCACTGTCTCATCGCTTTGGTGATCAGTAAGTTAAAGCGTGTTCACCAAGCACAGGCAGGCAGGATGGTTCCTTAGGCAGCTACTGACCTCCCTCTATTAGTTTTAGCAAATAGCAGAGTGGTCTTTTGGGACAATTCCTGTTAGTCTGTAAACCTACATCCAATAATTTTCTAATAGCAATTTTCCTACCTTTAACACTTTATTAAAACTACACTCATACAGTTGGCAGCAGTCCAGGTGATATAAATTGATGGAGCCATACTTTTCATATCATACCTGAAAAAATGTGGATCAGTGGGAAAACAGTTCTTTTAATGTGTACCGAGGATTACCTATTCCTCAATTTCTTTTAGAACCAGTAAGGAGAATATTTAATAGGAATATATTTAAATAATCGAGAGAAAATAGAGCATCTGAAGAATCTCTTTCAGAAGGTTTTCAGCTTCTAAACTGTAACATTGTCCTTTCAAACAGGAGCTTTTTGGTGCGATGTGGATTGATTGCTCATTAAATTGCCTGCACATGTCCCTTTGCTGGGCTAATCCTTCACAGACCGGGAGATGTAATTTAAACAGATTTTGACATCACAGAGTAGGAAGACAGATTTTCCTATTATATCTAGTAAGTAAAAATACAGATAAAGAAGTTGAACACATTTAATTAAAGAATGAACCATAAATTAGGGACTTGCTAATGGAGAAGACCCCAACCTCCTAGATTAGGTGCAGGAATGTAAATAATTTCATCCCCTGTCTGGTGCTTTCCTTAAAATGACTTTATTTCTTTATAGCATTGTTAAAAGATTCGGAGTTATTTCTAAAACTTTGCTAAATTTAAAGCTTTGTAAGGTTGCTTACACTTCTACCAACACCTTACCTGTCTGGTGCCATCTACTTTGCTATCTTTGGAATTCCTGTGGGTGATGGTACCATGGAGTCAGTCACCTTATTCACTTGGCCGGTTTTTCTTTTTTTCCCGTGACCTCTAAAATGAAGCATCTGGGGGCACCGGGGTGGTTCAGTTGGTTAAGCGGCCAACTTCGGCTCAGGTCATGATCTCACAGTTCCTGAGTTCGAGCCCTACATTGGACTCTGTGCTGACAGAATCTGAAACAGGCTCCAGGCTCTGAGCTGTGTCTCCCTCTCTCTGACCCTCCCCTGTTCATGCTCTGTCTCTCCCTGTCTCAAAAATAAAACGTTAAAATGAAGCATCTGGACAGGACAGTACACTGTAGAACACCATAATATGGAGAAATGCGGGGCTGGAACGGATTAGATGACAAGAGATCTGTGTTCATGTCACCTCCTTGCCACCAGTGTTACCTGAGTCATGTCCCTCTTGCCTCCTGTAGACGACGAAAGTTCACTGGTTGACCCTGATGACCTGCTGAAGCACATGGGAGACGATGGATCAAACTCTGTAGCGACTGAGCCCTGGCTCCGCCCAGGCACCTCAGAAACACTGAAAGGATTCATGGCAGAGCAACTGAACCAGGAGCAGCAGCAGGTTCCTGGAAAACTAGGCATTTTCAATTGGCAGGGCCTGTCTACTGCCCACGGTTAAATAAATCTGTATTGGACCCAGCAGTGCCTTTTAAGGTGAAAGGAATGTTAAATCTGAACCTTTGGTAATATGTGTGCTACTTTTGGTCACTACCTGAACGTTACTTACACAAGTTCCATCTGTATATAAGGTGTATTTTTCCCATGATGATGTATATGATGTACATAAAAGGCCATGATTAATTTATATAATGTAGAATTAAATAGAATTATTTTTGCACAATTTTGCCATACATTAGGTGGTAATGAACTCTTGGAATCAACTACCATATGTGCATTATTCTTGTAAGATAAGGTGAATAAAACAAGTGTCTTAACAGTACTGCAAAACCTGAATACTCGTTTGTACATTTGCCATTGTTCTCGCGATTCAAAATGATTCGCTTAATAAATACATTGGTTGTAGTTGTGACTATTTCAGTTGCTAGGTAATGAATTACGTGCTAGCTACTTCCATGTTATTTATAGCTACTGATTCAGTACAAATGATGGGAATCATAACTGATTTCATTCCCACGAGCCATACACTATCACATCTTTCTGCCTCTATTTTTCTATGAATGAAGGCATTATATTTACTGATTAATATGACTTTACTACTTGATAGAAATAAATTTTTATTGCCAATGTCAATTTCTTAACTGGAACTGAGGTTCTAAACTGAGGTGTTTTAGAAGGTGAAGACAGACAAGAACACCCAGGGGTCGACAGAGACTGGAATCCTTGCTGCACCGCCATGGACCCTTGGATAAGTGAGTCTCCATTAAATGGTACCTTTGGGAAATAATTCTTTGGTTTTAGCACCATGACCACTGAGAACACCCCCAGATCCTACTTCTTGCACATTTCCATTGGAACTATTGGATAAGTTGACCTCGTGTGAAGTTTTACCATTTTAAATTTTAGCTGCATATAAATCTTACTCAATTTTGTACCCTAATCATTGTTTGCTTCACTGTGAAGATTTTTCCTCTTCTATCTTCATTTCAAAGAACCACGAAAGCCTCTTGTCTCCTCTAAGGAGAGTCCTGGTACCATAAAATAAACCACTGGTTCCCAGCTCTAGCATCCAGCTGGGCTTAAAGAGGGCTGTGTCTTGGGGGCATGTTTATAAATGCATTGTTCAAAAACTCATTATCTAGAAGTATAAACAGTTATCCCCTCCCCCCCTTTTTTAATGCCGTTGTACCACACAACTCAAACGGACTCCCAGGACACACAATGTCCCCTGGCAAATTGCCCCAAAGGGGACTTCAGCTCTTTTAGCAGATAGTATAGCCTTATTTCGGGTTATTAATACACAAAATGTTAAGGGTTGAGAAGGCAGGATCCGAATGCCAAAAGCTGGAACGAAAATGTCAGAATTAACACTGAATTTATAGTTCCAGCAAAGAATATTCCTAAATATTCAGCTTTAAAAAAAAAAAAAAAATCAATGAAACATGGGGCTGTGGATTACACAGGGTTTGATTGCACTGATGAAATAATCCAAAAACTTTATTGACCTATAACCTGATTAGAATATGCCAGATGAGAATCAATATTGTACAGAAAGTTGTACAGAATTTTTTACATAGAAAACTTTACATCTGTACCATATACATTTTATCCATCTGAAAAAATTTTCTACATCCACTGTTAATACGGAATGCTTGACAATCTTGTCTTTTTTTTTTTAACCATCAGAGCACAATTCACAGTATGAATACATTTCCAGTAAATCTAACTTCCCCAAACCATGCCAGATTTGTTATTTTAACATATTCAACATTAAATTCTGTACATAGAGTAAAATCTACATCAAGCCCCTCCACCCAAAAGAAAAAAGAAAGTGACAGCAACCTAGATCATTTTTGCAGTGATTCAAGTTTCAATCCATGAAGGATCAACTCTATTTTAATGGCTCATCTTTTAGAGGCCCTAAGAGAAGTATATTACAGGTAGTTAGGTCAGTAGGAGTATTTTCTACCTTTTTTGTTGTTGTTGATCATGACAAGTGTCAGCCACAACAGCTTCTGGGCATGTCAAACCTTGAAAATGACCCACCCCTCAAAAGGGCAAAACCAAAATCCCCACAAAATAAAAAAGACAAAGTTCAACCCAAATGTTTAGTGCATTTGACAAAATATTATAGGTATTTAGCAAATGAATAAGAAAATAAAGAAATTAAAATAAAACAGTGCAGGAAGAACTATATAATGTTTAAGATTTTTATATTACAGACCTGCATCTCTGTACATTTTTCACAGAAGGATGATTACCAGTATCTCAGATAGCCTGAGTGTGCAAAAATCTTCAGAATAAGAATACCATAGTTGCTAAATATCTTTTACCATGAACAATAATTTCTTCTTCTCCCCCCAACCCCAATTATAAACATTTTATCCTTCAAAATACAGCTCTCCTGAGTTGTACTTCTTGCAGAAGTTCAAATCTTTACATCTATAGTTCTTTGGGTAAAGTTTTGCTTCCACACCTGCCAAACATATGTGGGGCTCTCCCTGCTGCCAAGGACAGGGAAGGACACAAGAACACAAGCGGACACTGTGGAAAGAGGCTTTCTGCTCAACATGAGCCCAACATGACTAACAGAATCCACCAGATTACTAATAGGGACTGGAGCATTGCAAGTTTGAGTTATAGTTCTGAGCATCTTTACCAGTAACCCTCAGACACTGCAATTCGGAGAAACCATTTTTCAGGTAGGAAACCTCAGCTCCTGGGTCCTTTTAAAGAGCGGAGGGATGTAAACGCCAACAGAAAAATACCAAGTTGCCATCATTGCTTGTTTATTCCAAGTTCCTGTTCAGGTGGCTGTGATATCTGAAAAACTACTCCAATTCGCAGAAAAAATCTTCTAAGAACAGCACGAAGTTCAGGAATCAAGTCAAATTGCATAATTTCACATAAGAGAGGGTAGTAGAATGACGCGTGAGCCTTAAACTGGGGGTGGAAGGGGTAAGAATTTCCCGGTTAGTAGTGCTTGCATTCCAAATCACAGAAGCTCAAAATGCCTTTAGAGTCAAACCACTTTGGGGCCTGCACCAATCAGTGAAGACAGAGGAAATATATCTGCATAAAGCAGTGACTATATTGATTATGGAAACTGAAAGAGATACTTCTTTTTAAAAAGAGAAAAGACTTCAAAAGACTTAATACAAACATTATTCACTTAACCTACCCTTATTTTGGAAAACATTTTCTATTATAGTTCCTTGAACTTATGGTAAACTTCTAGTATTTATCATTGTTTTTCCTGGATAATAAGCAAAAGTAAGACCAGCGGGAATCACAGTTGAGTTTTTACAAGCTATGGGTTATTGAAACTACCTTATTTGTTAAAGAAATTTCTAATTTTAGGGAAAATACCTTACTTGTTAAAGAAATTTCTAATTTCTACCTAATACTACAATGTAAAATATGTACTCTTCAGGCAAAGATTATACATTCCACAATTATGGTCTTTGCTAGACTTCTTTAATTTCTGAATACAAGTCACCTGCCTGTTCTCTCTCCTGCTCCCCACACCCCATGGGGGACAAAGAAGCAGTGTGACAGACTGTGGCACGAAAGCTTGTAGTGGAATCAGACGGACTATGCTTTGGAGTCCTTCCTGGCCCCGTGGCTGCTCATGCCTTAGGTCCCTTCTCTAAGCTTTATCCAGCCTGGGAGTCAGATGGGAATGCATGTGGACCAGAGCATATGACTTGGGATGAACATCTGTATGGCACCAACTGACACTGCACGGCCTCTATGGGGTCCCATGGCCCAAATCTCCGGCCACCTCACTGCATTTTTAAACCTATTCAGGGATCACAGCAACCCGCTTCCATTTATGTGAGCTAGTTTAGTTTTAAAAGTGAAATACATATTTTTGCCAATCTGACATCTGTATTTATATTTATAGTTATATATTTTTAATTTATCTTCATTTCTACTTTCAAATTCTCAAAGGAATTTATGGCCCATTCACTAGGGGCTCTGTGTCACATGGAACCGATAAATATGCCAAAGGAATGGCTGAAGCCTGGGGCCCAGAAATAGCCTTGGGTAGGGGGCAGAGTACAAGCCAGGGGTTGGGCAGAACAGCAGTTTTCAAAATGGGGCCAAAGGAGAGACTTCAAGGGTCAGGATGGAAATTGCACAGTGTGGGGGAGTCAGTGGCTTGTCAGAGTGTCCTAAAGATTCTGATTCCTTCCTTACCGAATCCGCTACAGAGTCACTAATCAGAGAACAAAGCAGGGTAAGGAGGGAGAAGAATGAAGGGCCAATGAGCACAAGGGCCACGGCGGCCCAGGACAGAGCAGCACTGTGGCCTGGACCTTGCTTGATCTACCTCTGAGCAGTGGGTCTGCAACCCTGTGACCCTGCCTCCCACTTGAGTGTGCTGCTGCTCAGGCTAGAAATGCAGGGCTGGAAAAAAATCTCTCATACTTACCCTATTATCACTTATCTTTAGAACTTTAGTTAGAAACAAAAGCAGTAAGTTAGTCCAGGCTTCCCGGTGACTTTCTGATGTTAGAGTAAGGAAGTAACTTAGGGCTTCACTGCAGACACTGTAACAGAAAAGGCTCATTTTACATGTGCTTATGTACCTGCTGCTATGGATGTTCACAGATCAAGACCAGCGGGGACAAGGTGGATAGGGACTTTACTATTAGGAACTAGTTAGATTCTGTCTGCAAACTTTACTAGATTGTCAACATAAATGTGTGCTTTTCAAATTAGGAAGAAAATCAGACATAAGAAGCCACTGTAGTTTATCAGGAAATTCACATTTTACTCAAAGTCTCACTGAATTTCGGAGCCCCTGTGCAGTAGCACCTGCCCGAGCCCGGCGTCAAGAAACTTGGGCTGAAATTTGGGGTGGCTCTTCCCTTTACTCACTGTGAAGGTGTAGATACTCTGGGTCTTAGGAGTCTCATCACTAAAATGGGCAAATAGGGATTAAGTCATCTCTTAAAATTCTAAAATGTATTTAATTGGTCTCTGAGAACATCTATTCCGTGTGAACACACAAAAATATCATGCAGAAGACAGCATTCTTTCTGAATGACATGATTCTTAGCATGAACTTAAAATTTAAGTCGTCATGATGTAAAAAGTGAATGCAAAAAAAGTAACACTAACAAAACTCTAAATATTTTTTTTTAACTGAATGCAGGCAGGCAGGTTTCACTTTCACAAATGATCAGTTTGTGAAAATGGAGTTATGTGGCATGAAAAAGCCTAAAAATGACGAAGTTTTAACTTTTAAGAGAACACACCTTTTCCTTTGTCCTGCAGCAGCAGCAACAGACATGATTTGCTCATGTCTCCCCAACTGTGCACAAGTACGTTTATCTAGGAGACTGTATTTAATTTTCACAATCTCTTCCTTACACTCTACTATTTGCATGGCACTGCAGTGGGGCTGGGCTGTGGACTCTGCCCCGAGTGCAAACCTAGCGGTCCTTTCCTACTCTGTGCCATGGAGCCATGTGAATCAAAGACAGAAACTCAACCAAGAGTCTTACTTTAAAAGCCTTTGCTGGACCTCTTCCCAGGCACTAACCCGGCTCTCATCCATGTACATCCGGAAGAGAATGCGCAGCCCACAGGCCAGGCTGCTCGTCTCCTGCTTCAGAAGGTTAGGTTTGGATTTGCCTTTGAAACCTGCAGAAAAGGGAAGTTTCCAGGATTAACTTGGGAAGGCATCTTACAGAAAGAAAGGCAAATACAAAGCAACGTTTGGGCTGGGAAAGTGGAACTCTTCAAATGAAACTGCCCTGATGAGCTCCAGATAGCCTGCGCCAGGGCTCCTGGATGAACAGGGCACACCACTCAGCATGGAGATGGTTTTCCAAGGTCGTCAGCAGTGCAAAGTGCCCACTGCGTATGGACACACGGAGCCTGGTGGCTTTAGCAGGAGAATTCTCAGTTGAAAGGTAGAAACAACTTTGGTTGAACTACTCTTTCCAGAAGTCAGGTTGAAGAGGGAAGAGGATGAACAAAGCCGTGAGCTTAATTAGGAATTAAACAATCATTTTAGATTAAGTAAATATGCAAATGTAAAGTACCCAATACTATTTCACAGAGTTTGATGTTCAGTAAATATTGTTTTGCTGCATATTCTGCCTCTCACTCTTCCAGCACCGTTTTGTACATAATAGGTACCAAGGAACTATTTCTTAAATAAAAAATTAAATGTCAATATAATTGTTATAAAGTTGTTTGATTAAAAAAAACTTTTTTTAACGTTTTTATTTATTTTTGAGACAGGGAGAGACAGAGCATGAACAGGGGAGGGTCAGAGGGAGGGAGATACAGAATCTGAAACAGGCTCCAGGCTCTGAGCTGTCAGCACAGAGCCTGACGTGGGGCTCGAACTCACGGACTGCGAGATCATGACCTGAGCCGAAGTCGGCCGCTTAACCAACTGAGCCACCCAGGCGCCTCAAAAGTTGTTTCATTTAAAGATTCCAACTTGTCCAAAAATAAATTTGCCCACCACCGCCCCCCCACCCCAAAACATTCACTTCCATTCTGAGGTGTGGCCACTCCCAGGTAAGTATGGAGAAGTCACTGGAATACAGATGCAAGATCTCATGTTTAGGACTGTCATATGCTTTTTCTCATAAAACAGCAGCTTTTAGTATGCTGACAGTATCAACAGGAAGGCCCACGCTGGGTGAACAAGATGAAAAAATGGTCAAATCAAAGAACAAGTTGATTAAACAAGGGGGAAACAAATCTCCCCCAGCAGTTAGCTGGCTTAGTGTAGATCAGACAAAGGCCTGCCTATCGATTCTGGCAATCGGACTGCCTTCCGATTATTACTGTTAAGGTAAAAAGTTCACACAGTGAAAGCCACAGACCTGAAGCATACAAACCATGAATTCTGGTCCATGTATACAGCCCCAGTGCACAAGCATTAATAGTGAACATTAAAGTATGACACCTGCCCAGCTTACCTGCTTTCCATAAAGCAGTCCTCTGTTCGTTGTTGGAATTAAATGCTTTTGCAAATCTATGTGACTCTAATAAGCAGTCCAGTAGCTTAAAAAGTTGTTGTGATGTTAAAAAGCGGTACATTCCTTGGTCTTGAGTATCAACCCGAACATCAAAGTCCACGGCATCTCTCTTTGGAAAAACAAAGCACCACAGCACGCGCACACACACAGAGTCACAAATTTTAGTAAATTTAGAACTCCGTGCTCCCCCAAAGATCAGCTTTACGAGCAAGCCACAGAACTTAATCTTTTCTAGCTCAATAGAAAATAGGAAAAGGTCCATCTTTTGTTATTACATTTCCTGAACCTTTATATTCCATGCATCCTAGTCACCAGGCACCACCTCCTATCTTCCCAATTCCCTTCCTAATTCCTAACTCCAGGAGCTCCGCCCCTCCCAGAGCCTACAGCCCTCACTGTTCCTCACCCCCATCAGGTCCTCACTTCTCTACTTCACCGGTTTGGATTCTAGGAACTGCAGTTATAATTGCTCTCTTGCATAATCCCTCACTCTTTTTAGATTAATTGGCTGGCAAAACTGCCTACTCCACGTCTATACCCACACAACAAACATAACGGGAGAAAACAGACTGATTTTAAATCCAGTGGGCCCTGGGTGGTGCCCAAGCAATCCTGCACTGCCTGAGTCCACTCTCTAGATGATTAACTCATGTTTTCACTTCTCTCCTCAAGTATCTAAAATTCTCCTCCCACTTCATTTGGTAGAGGATTTTTCTTCTCTCAATGAGAAACCAGAAGCTATCAGAAGAGACCTCCCGCAAACTCCCACTGGCAAACAGACCAACCTTCCTGTGTTAAGAGCTACATACTTTGCTTGCTTTCCTGTCACAATGCACCAACTGCCTGTGCTTCTAACCCCCCGGGGACCGGCCCTAGATGCCACCCCCATTCACTCAAAAAGACAGCAACTGTCCCTCTTTCTGGGTTTCTCTCTTTCCTGAAGAATTCTCATCAGTGAAAATGCTGCAATATTGCCAATCTTAAAGACAAAAACAAAGCAAACCCTTCTCCTGACCCTTTCATCTTCGTCCAGCAATTATCCTATTTCTCTGTACCCCTTTACGACAATATTCGACACGATTATCAAATATTTGCTGTCTGCAATTCCTCTCGTCTCTGGTACCCATTTCAATAATGCTTTTGTCCTCAACATTACAATTAAGCACAATGTCAAGGTCACTGAAGTCCACCAAATTGCTCGAAGGCAACTCTCAGATGAAATATTACTTAAAAAAAGAAAAGAAAAGAAAAAAAAATATTACTTGACCCACTGAGCATCTGACAGAGATGATCACATCCTTCTTAAAACATCTTTTTCATTTGGCTTCCAGGACACCACTGTCTCCTGCTCTCTCTCCCTTGCCTCATGGATTCTTATTCTCAGGCTCTTTACCAGCTGCCTTATCACCAGGAGCTCTGACCATGGAAGCCCCTGGGCTCAATACCCAACCGTCCTCTCAGCCCCACCCACACTTATTGCCTGGAGGATATCGTTTGGTCCCAAGGTTTAAAATGGCATTTATGTGATGAAGAGCCCCCAAATCAAGTCTCTAGCTTGACCTCTGCTCTGAGGCCCAGACTGTGAAAGCCAACTTCCTATTCAACATAAAAGCAGCTGTCCTCACACCCCCATACCTGGGCTGCAGCTAGGTTTTCAGCATCTTCCTTCTTACTTGTGGCTGGGAAGAACACAATGTTGTCGATAGTCTGGATGAGTTCCAGCTGCACAACACATTTAATCAACAGGGCGGCAAACAATTTTTGTTCTGGAAATTCTGTGAGGAAACCCACCCCAATGCACATGCAAACAAAAATTATTTTGAATCCTTTATAATTTCTATGACATTACAATGCTTAAGGAAACATTCATATGAATGAAGGTTACTTGCACACATCACACTGAGTACATACTGCCTTTGCACATAAACACCACTCGGTCTCATTAATTTTTAGAAAAGCCTCAGGAAAGTAATTTTTTAAATAAAAGTATTCTCCATGACTTAGAACAGTAAATAATGTCCAAAAAGGTCCCACTGCAACTTTAAGAAGATTTAAGTTATTTAATAAAACGCAACAAATGCATTAAAAGCTTAATTAAAAAAAAAAAGCTAATAGCATTTACTGGAACTCAAGTTTGACCTCTGAATACAGGTAATATAAAGAAAGCCTATACCAAAAGAAAACAACAGGAACCAGATCTGCGAGAAAGGAAGGAGAGACAGCCACAAATTCTGGTAAGTGGGACAATACTGCAGGTTAACCAGAGCACGTTTTATTTGGATCCAGGTTAGAAGTTGTAGCCAAAATGACCTTATATTTTCAAATGGATCCGTAAGCAAAGAAGTCTATAAAAAGTTATGCCAAGTGCATGATCACAAAATGCTCTCCACAGGTGAGATGAAACGTAACTACATTCCTCTAGCCGGATGAATTTGCTCAACAAGACACAAGACTGTTTCTGACAATCCACAGCCCATAAGGTCATGTTCATAGAAGAATTTCCCATTTCACTGACCATCCCAGTTAAGCAAATGCAAAAGCACAAGGTTAGGAAAGAGGACTCAACTACTGAGATACTGCAAGAGCTTGGCAACACTGACATGTGGCTGCAATGATGGCCCCAGGCCATACCTCAATCCTGGGATGTCCAGAGCAGCTCTTCCAGTGAGCTTTCCAGGAGGCAGATGACTGCCTAGGGGGAGCAGCCTGGAAATCACTCTCCGGGCAATCACTCAGCATTACAGACTTACAATCCTTCAGTCTCTACTTTTGCTTTTATTACAAATTCCGTTTTGTGGCACCAATTTGTGGAATGCAAATTCATGTTTTAAGGGCTTTAGGGGTAGCAAAATAATTTGCGTAAATTTCTTCTTATTGAGGTCATTAATAAAGACTCCTTTCCAGGTAGTTTCCAGAAATGCTGGAGTGCGTAACACTTCTTACTAGATCTCATGTCAAACAAAAGGTAAAACAAAGACACCACAAATCCCACAACTGTCTCCTCTTCAGTATCTTCTTCCTAGTCCTTCACCTCAGTCAGAGCTGACAAGTACCAGTCAGTCATTCACCTCCCTCATTCAAGTCCTAAACTCCGTCCCTAGAGCAGGAGACTCCTGGCAGCACAGGTGGAACTCTCAATGAGACTCGGGAGTTAGGCTGATGTCTGACGAGATGTGTTCTCATCGGTTCCAGCATCAGCCACTCAAGGGGAGAAAGAGCTGTCAGCAGGGTGAACGGACAGAATGGCTGACGAGACTCCACTCTGACTGAGTGGGTAAGGCTGGGCCTCTCCAGGATCTGTAGTCCTGGGAGGAGTCCAGATCTCCTGCCCAGGATCTGTAGTCCTGGGAGGCTACAGATCTTAACGTTAGACTCACTAGCAATGACCAGCAGCATGTTTGGACAGATTTTATAACGAGGGCTGACACTGCCAGGGTTATAGTAGGTGACCATTTCACTGGTTCACCAAAGCTAAACAAGATTCACTACGTGGGACAGCAGGCCCTGAGCTGAGACTAGATGGGGTGGTGGTGGTGTTTTCTTAACGTGTACAGAAAGAACGTGTACAGGAAGAACGAGATAGCTGCCCCTCGGACAGGGCGAAATACTCAGGTGTGTGCTGTGATTCTATCCCCTGAGCAGGAGACAGCAGACGGTCTCTCTTCCACTAAGTTGAAAGGGCTCATGGGGACATGGTGGCCATTTGTTCTTCCTCTAGCTCCACCTATTCTGAATCAACAATTCCATGGCAAACTTTTCCTAAAGAACTTAAAGGAGATAGAGGGCAGGACATCTGATAGTAGGAAACAAGCCTGGGCCCTCGGCTCTGGGTATGGGGAGCAGCACGCAGCTCCAGTTACAGGTGTTTCCCTAGATTAGCCACGTGAAAACTTTCTAATGTGTGATGACCACATCCTTACTTTGCAAGGCTAAAGTATATTTAAATTCAGTCTTGGGGCTGAGAGAGAGAAGAGCCACTCACTATTCTGTCCTTATGGCATGTTCCAGTGCAAAGTTGTCGTGGATTCCTGCACGAGATACGCTGTTCTCCAGAGAACAGGAATAAAAAATGAAAATCAGCCACTCACCACTACCCATCTCCCTCTCCCCTTTAAGAGGTTAGCAAAACACCGTGACTGAAGCCAGAAGCTCTGTCTTCTCACAAGAACTAGTATAAGAACCTAGGATTCATAAAAAAAATTCCCTGAAAAAAAAAATTAACTCAAAATGGATCAACAACCTAAATGTAAGGGCTAAAAGTACAAAACTCTTAAAACATTGGGGAAAACCTTCATGACCTTAGTTCTGGCAAGTGATTCTTAGCCATGACACCAAAAGCATGAGCAAGAAAAAACAGGTAAATTGGACTTCATCCGAGTTAAAAACTTTGTGCATCAGATGTTATTAAAGAAATGATAAGAACTATACAACACGAGAAAATAAATTTCTGCAAATCATATATGTGATACAGGTATAGTATCCAGAGTGTGTAACACTCTTACAATTCAACTACAACAAGACAACCTAATTTAAAAAAGAGCAAAGGACATAAATATTTCTCCACAGAAAACAAACAAATGGCAATAAGCACATGAAAAGATGCTTAACACCACTAATCATCAGGGAAATGCACATCAAATCTACGATGGGGTACCACTTCACACCCACTAGGATGGTCATTTAAAAAAAAAAAAGTGATGGTGAGGATGTGGATACACTGGAATTGCTAGTTGGAATGCTACTGTGGAACATGTTTTAGTGGTTCCCTACAAAGTTAAACACAGAACTATCCTATAATATGACCCCAAAATTCCACTCCTGTGTGTACAGCCAACATAATTAAAAACAGGTACTCAAGTTATACTGTACACAGACATTCACAACAGCATGATGATAACCAAAAGATAGAACAAACCCAAACGGCCATCAGCAAATGACTGGATAAACAAAATGTGATACATATCCAAACAAATGACAACTGGTCATAAAGAAGTATCAGTCACTGACCAATTTCACAGTGTGGGTGGACCTTAAAAACATTATGCTAAATAAAGGCCAGACATAAAAGGTCATATACTGCATGATTCCATTTATATGAAATATAGCAAATCTATAGACCAAGAAAGCAGATTAGTGGTTGCTAGGGGCAGGGGAAGGGGAGAGTAAGAAGAAATAGCATTAATGGGTGGGGAGTTTTCTTTTAGGGTGATAGAAACATTTTGGAACTAGACAGAGGTGGTGATTGCACAACACTGTGAATGTACTGAACTGTTCACTTTAAAATGATTACTTTTCTTATGTGAATTTCACCTCATTTTATAAAAGCAACTATAGTTGTCCTGTTTTCCTCTAGGAACGGGGTAGTTTTTCCTTGGTATTATAATTTCCTTATATAAACAAAGCTGGATCAATTTTGCAAAAAACAGAAAGGGTTGCCATTCTTTGTGACAAGTACTAAGAAGGTGAGCAGAAGACATCGTGTGGGGCAGTCGAGTGGAAAGAAGGTCGGCTTCTCAGGAAGCTGGGTACCCTGCTCGGAAGGCACTATAGAGAAAGGCCCATCAGGCCCTACTTTTGCAGAAAGAATATGAGGCTGACATGCAGAAGAGAACAGGGAGAAGAGAGTCAGGTGCTCAACACAAACATTAAGCACTTGTGGAAAAAGCTGGTACTGCAGGTGTTAGCAAAATGTCCAACTTGGAGCAAATGCAGTAACAAAGTGACCACACAACCAATTACAGTATATATTTGTTAATAACAAAAGTAAAAGCAAACATTTCATCCCTTTCCTACATAAAACAAAACACTATTTTTACTAGGAGAAATAACTCACTTGCTGTATGTTTAATTTTGCTGACTTCTTCGTTCACAGTAGAGACAGAAGCCAATGGTGCTTGCTGTCTATTATCTGCAGATCTTGGTTGAATAGAATCATGAATATCTACAGATTTCTGTGATATTGTATCCTAATAAAATAAAAAATTCCTTGTAAGTACAACAAATCTTAAGGATGAAAACAGTTTCTAGTATGCTGTTTTTGAAAACAATTACATGGGTCACTATGAAAAGGACGTTCTACACAGTGATTACAGACAAAATAGGGAAATTATTTAAAGTTACCTATGCACAGGTAAGAGTTGATAGCCTTTAAGAGGAAAGCTTCCTTTCTGACCCTCGATGGTCTCAGGTCTGGTACCACCCAAAAGCAACAGATAAAAATGCTAAGCTTCATTGTATGGAAAAACCAATCAGGGATATCCAGGACTCTTCATGCAGTCTAAACAGAACATGTATGTGGCAGAGGTGGGATAGGTTTCTGCAAGCTCTGTGTAGGTGGAGCTCAGGAAAGTTTTGTAGGGGTGAGTTTAAGGAAAGATGTTCCGTCATCCAAGGAAATGGCGACCAGAAAGATCAGTGAGAAGGTGACTAGGAGTGTGGTGTCATGAGAGAAGCTCAACATTCAAGTCAACACCAGACTTTGGCTCCAGGATTAGGTATAACCTTGGAAAAGCAATGAACACTACTGAGCTAGGGTTTTCTGATCTGAAAATGGAGAGGACCTTTCCTAGTAGGTTATTAGGATACTAAATGCAAAGCACTGGCACAGTATCAGACAATATATGATAGCTGTCAATACTATTCTGGCTTTATTTTGTTACAGCAATACAGCATACCAGAAAGAAGCCAGAATGTGTTTTCCAGAGGAACTGAGAATTCTGACTCAACAGTTTTAGCTGGAAGTGAACTCACCTGGGTTTCTGAAAGGAAGACCGGGGCCTGTGTTCCCAAGGAACAGTGCTAATCAAAATGGTATTTTAACTTAGACTTAAAATATCAGTTTATGATTTTTCATTTGCTGTTCTGTATAAAATGGGGATAATGTACCAAATCGGGTTCAAAAAATTTCTAAAAGGATCACATGTAAAAATATTTTTTAAACAGTGATGTGCTACACAAATCTAAAGCCATATTATTATTGTTATAACTGTTCTTAATTATCTTTGTATTTTTCATAAGCATTTAACAAACAAGAGGCCTTTAATAATAATTACATAGATCCAGAAGACTCATTGGGTAATTTCTTTGACCATGACGGCCTATAATACACTTTTAAGTAAAAAGTTAAATGGAAGTGGGGCGATTGGGTGGCTCAGTCAGTTAAGCATCCAACTTCAGCTCAGGTCATGATCTCACAGATTGTGGGATCGAGCCCTACGGCTCCACGTTGAGAGTGTGCAGCCTGCTTGGGATTCCTGCTCTCCCTCTCTCTCTGCCCCTCCCAAGTTTGTACTCTCTCTTTCTCAAAATAAATAAACATTAAAAGAAAAACTTAAATGGAAGAATGCATATAGCAACACTTAATTTAGAAATCCTTTAAGGGAATGTTTATTTAAAATTAACTATTAAAAGCAAATGTCTCAGGGCGCCTGGGTGGCTCAGTCGGTTAAGTATCCGACTTTGGCTCAGGTTGTGATCTTGCAGTCCGTGGGTTCAAGCCCCACGTCGGGCTCTGTGCTGACAGCTCAGAGCCTGGAGCCTGTTTCAGATTCTGTGTCTCCCTCTCTCTGACCCTCCCCCATTCATGCTCTGTCTCCCTCTGTCTCAAAAATAAATAAAGGTTAAAAAAAAATAAAAAAATAAAAATAAAAAAAAATATAAGCAAATGTCTCTTTTTAACTTGTATGTTTTTTCTTGGGAGAGAAAGTGAGAGTGAGTAAGCGTGTGCACACGGGGAAGAGGGACAGAGGGAGAAAGAAATCTTTGCAGGCTCCATGCTGAGCATGGACCGGGATGCAGGGCATGATCCCACAACCCTGGGATCCTGGCCTGAGCCAAAACCAAGAGTCAGACACTCAACTAACTGAGCCACCCAGGTGCCCCAGCTTGTACATTTTAGTAAGTATATTTTAAGGGGGAGATTAATAAGTTGATAGAATAAAAAAATGTATTATCTTACTGAATATAAGTGAAAGCACTGGTTTTTGAATTTTTTGGGTCATTGGCTCTTTTGAACATTCTCATGATCCCTAAAAAGCTTCTCCCCAGAAAACTAAATGTGCACAAAAACTAGGTCACAGTATTGGGAATTTAAAACTTCTCCTTTGTATCAGAGGAATCTTTTAATGTTAGGCATACTGCATTCTCAGTTTTTCTGATCAACCAATTAAAGATGATTTTTTGGTAATTCTGCATTTTTTAGAACGGCTGTGAACCAGACATATGCCCACACCTCTCCTTTTAAAAAGGACTCTTTAATGGAAAAGGAGGAACTCTGATGAAAGAAATCTCTATGTATCGAAGTGGAGACATCTCTTAGATATTCCAAACATAACATGTTAGTCTCCAAATAAAATTTCATTTTTTGAGAAAACTATATGTAAATTTATATACTGTATATATAAATGTATAGAAAAGAGCTGGAAGGATATACACCACAATATTAAACCCTGGAGTTGCAGTGGAAGGGTGCAGTATAAAAAGGGCCTTGCATTTTTTTTACCCTATTTTCTTCTGTAATTTTTTTTTTTTTAACAATAACTGGGTATTTTTCTATTTTTAATATTGAAAAAATAGTCCTTCACCAAATCAGTGCTGGATATGCACCTGTGCTGGACTGTCACACGCTCACATTGCTTGCAAGTTTGCTGAACCGAAGAAGACTGACTGTTGCTCTGGGGAAAAGGTGGAAGATGGCCCTAAATTCTTGAAATCTGGTGGTGCTGCCATCGTTCATATGGTTCCTGGCAAGACTATGTGTGTCGAGAGCATACTCTGGGAGAGGAGACAGACAGCTGCTGTGGGTCATCATCAAAGCAGTGGACAAGAAGGCAGCTGGAGCTGGCAATGGGACCAAGCGTGCCCAGAAAGCTCAGCAGGCTACATGAGCGTCATCCCCAATAACGCCATCCCTATCTTTTTTTTTTTTTTTTAATGTTTATTTTTGAGATACAGAGAGAGACAGAGCATGAACAGGGGAGGGGCAGAGAGAGAGGGAGACACAGAATCCTAAGCAGGCTCCAGGCTCTGAGCTGTCAGCACAGAGCCCAACGTGGGGCTTGAACCCACGAACTGTAAGATTATGACCTGAGCCGAAGTCAATGCTCAACCAACTGAGCCACCCAGGCGCCCCAATGCCACCCCAATCTTATTCAGTGGTGGAAGAACGTCTCAGAAATGTTTGTGTCAATTGGCCTTTTAAGTTTAACAGTAAAAGACTGGTTAATGGTAACAATGCATCGTAAAACCTTCAGAATGTTTTGTGGACCGTGTGTGTGTGTGTGTGTGTGTGTGTGTGTGTGTGTGTGTGGAAGTTTTAAGTTATTAGTTTTAAAATCACTACTTTTTAATGGAACAAACAGCTTGGCCAAAAACATGTCACAGAATTTTGAGACCCATTAAAAACAAGTTTAATGAGAAAAATAAAAATAAATACAAAGTAGTCCTTCAGTGCACAGCAAGATACACTCAGCTGAGAATGGCATTAGAAAATACCATAATTTCTTAGCAAACTGTAAGTCGTAGAGAGAAGAGACAGAAAAGGAAGGCAGGGTGCAAGAAGCAGATCTCAGAAGGGGTGGCAGCAGCAGCTCTGGAAGGAGCCACAGAGAGGGTGAGACGGTCCTGAGGGGCCCTGCTGGCTCGCCCCAGGGAGCCCTGCAGCAGCCCAGGCACTGAGCACTCACCTGGCACATGCCGTTCCAAAAGCTTTCTGTGCAGTGAATGCCCTGACCTAATTCTCATCACAAGACCACTCTAACACGAGGCCACGTAACTTGCTGAGGCCACAGAGCCAGTCACTGCACAGTCAGGATTTTATTTTGGGGCTGACTCTAAAGCCCACACTGCAAATTACTATACTATACAGCAGAGGCAGAAAAACCAAAAGGACACAAAACAAGCACGGAGTGGGCCAGTTTTGAGAAAAACAGGAAACAGAGTAAGCTCATTCTGGGCTTAAAATAGGACTTCGTAAGTGGAGTCTGTGATGAACAGACCAGTCCTGCAGATCAGGATCATGGAGCAGCGTGCCCCGAAGGTTCCAGATGTGACAGCTCTCTCGAGACAAACTCACAGTAGTACTTTACTATGAAATCTAAGTTTTAGTCATTGACTATTAGTTAAGAAATTTAAAAGTTGTGGGGGACAAATCAACCAATGGACACTAATATGCTCCTGCTGGCGTCCTGGGTTTAAAACTGAATAAGCCCGTGGGCGCCTGGTTGGTTCAGTTGGTTGAGCAGCCAACTTTGGCTCAGGTCATGATCTCCTGGTTCACGAGTTCAAGCCCTGTGTTGGGCTCTATGCTGACAGCTCAGAGCCTGGAGCCTGCTTCAGATTCTGCCCCTCCCCCATCTGTGCTCTATTTCTCAAAAATAAATACAAAAACATTAAAAAAAAAAAAAAAAAACCTGAATAAGGCCAGATTAGAGAATAGCACTGTTTCAATGGTAATTTCCTGATTTTGTTAACTGCACTGTGGTTATGTAAGATTTTTTTTTCTTCTTCCAAAGGAAAAACAGAGTAAGGAACTTAGGGATAAAAGGACATCTTATTTTCAAAGAACTCAGAAAGTCTTGGGGGCAGGGTTGATGAGTGAGAGAAAAAGGAAGGAGGGAGGAAGGGAGGGAGGGAGGGAGGGAGGAAATGATAAAGCAAATACAGTGAAATGATAACATCTGGAGAAACTTGGGTGTCATGTTAGTTTTATGTGTCAACTGTCTAGGCTAGAGTATCCAGTGATTAATACAAGTGTTGCTGTAAAGGTACTGTGTGAATGTGGTGAACATCTACAGCCAGTTGACTTAAGTAAAGGAGATGATACTCAATAATGTGGCAGAGCCTCATGTGATCAGCTGAAAGGCCATCAGGTTTCCCTGAAGCAGCAGCTCCTGCCCAGGACTTTCCAGTCTGCCCTACAGATTTCAAATTATTGGCCCTAATAATTGCATAGCCAATCCTGTGAAATTTAAATAAAAAAATATAGATATGTATGTGCGTATATCATACACGAACAAATATATATGTACAGACAGAAACAGATATTTCCTGCTGGTTCCACTTCACTGGTACAACACTGATGGATACAGATTTTGGTACCATGAAGTGGGGGTGGAAGTGATTTTGGAACTGGGTAATGGTAGAAGCTAGAAGAGTTTTGAGGCATATGACAGAAAAAGCCTACATTGCCTCAAAGAGACTGTTAGTAGCAATATGGACATTAAATGCAATTCTGGTGAGGATGGAGAACGAGGTAAAATGCATGTCAGAGAAATCTTCTGTCATCCTAAAGAATACATATAATGGTCATGAATAGAATGCTGACAGAAATATGAATGTTAAAAGTTCTTCTAATAAGATCTCAGAAGGAAATTGGGACTATGTTACTGGATAATGGAAGAAAGTCAACAGTAAAATCTTAGTGTGTGAGCATAACTCCGTCCGGAAACATGCTTATAATCCAAAGCACTCGGGGCGCCTGGGTGGCTCAGTCGGTTAAGTGGCCGACTTCGGCTCAGGCCATGATCTCGCGGTCTGTAAGTTCGAGCCCCGCGTCGGGCTCTGTGCTGACAGCTCAGAGCCTGGAGCCTGTTTCAGATTCTGTGTCTCCCTCTCTCTGACCCTCCCCTGTTCATGCTCTGTCTCTCCCTGTCTCAAAAATAAATAAATGTTAAAAAAAATAATTAAAACAACAACAACAACAAAGCACTCGTGTATCAAAAGTGAGTTTCAAGAACCACTGGCTCAGTTGTGATCATGTGATATATGGTGTCATGTACTACTCATTTATCAAGTTAAAATTTATTAGAAATGTTTGCCTGTCTTGTGGACAGTCGCAGAACAAGTTACTTGCAATCCAAGGTTTTCTGTACGTGTTATAAACTGGCAGAAAACTTAGCTAAATTGTGATGTACTACTGGGTGGAAAGCAGAACTTGTAAGTGATGAACTTGCATATTTAGCTGAGGATATTTTCAAGCAAAAGGTTGAAGATACGGCCTGGTTTCTCCTTGGTGTTTACAGAAAAATGAGAGGATACACAGATACATTGAGGAAGAAATTACTAACTAAAAAGGAACTAGCACTTGATAATTTGGCAGGATCTTGGCCTATCCAGACTGCAAAGGATGCTAAAAGTGGAAAACTCATTGTTATGAAAGCATTTCTTTGGATAGCAAGACAACTTTTTGTTGAAAGACATTAGGTATGTGGATCCAATGGATCCAATCAAACATCTCAGCAGAAGCCAAGGAGAGAGAGGAAGTTATCCACAAAGGATCCATGAATAAACCTCTTGACACACACAAGAGACCCACAGGGATTTTAAGAATGATTTACCGGTAGAAACACAGCCAGCCTAGACTGAGAAGGACAGACTTGGGACAAAATGAAGGAAGGTTATCAGCCTTCTGGGATTCTACAGGCAGGAAATGGGCTGATGGAGCTGCACGGCTGCAAACATGTGCTAACCTGTAAGAAGTAATGATTTAGAGGAGCAGACCTGCAGGACCACAGGGAGGAGCCATGGGCCCAGAGGGCAGAGCATCAAGACACAGAGAATTATCCTCAGGCCTTGAAACTTAATGGAATTTACCCTGTTGGGTTTTCAACTTGCTTATTAGGGCCAGCTACCCTTTTATTCCTGCCAATTTCTCCCTTGTGGGATGACAATGTTTATCCTATGCTTGTCCCACCACCTGTAATTTGTTTACAGGTCCACAGATGGGGAGGGATGATGCCCCAGAAGAGACCACATACCTAATCTAGATGGCTGTGATGATGAGATTTGGGACTTTTGATATGATGTTTAGAACAGATTTTGGACTTACTGATGCCACAATGAGTTGAAACTTTGGGGAATATTGGGAGGAGGTGAACATACTTGGCCTGAAAGATGAACATTAGTTTCTGGGTGCCAGAGGGCAAACTGCAAAAGGTTGAACAAACAGTGGCTCTAAAAAGGTACATCTAAGTTGTTACCTCTGGTACTTATGAAGGTTACTTAGAAACAGGGTCTTTAAAGACGGAATTAAGTTAGAGAGTTTGACATGAGACCGCCTATATCTTATCTTACAGATATAAGAAGGCTAGTGTCCTTACAAGAGAAAAACGCAGACAGGATACATACAGATTTGACATCATACAGCCATCTGAAGATGGGGGCAGAGACTGGAGTGATGTGTGTACAAGTCAATGCATGCTAAGGGTTGACAACAGCCACCAGAAGCTGGAAAAGGCAAAGGATTCTCCCTTAAAGCCTCTGGAGGGAACGTGGCCTTACTGATGCCTTAATTTGGGGCCTTTGGCCTCCTGAACTGTGAGACAACAAATTTCTGTTGCTTTAAGCCACCAAGGTTGTGGTAATTTCTTGTGGCAGACCTAGGAAACAAATATATTGGGTGAATCATATATTAGAATTCTTTGTACTGTTTTTATAATATTTCTTTTAGGTCACACTGCATCCAAATTAAAAGTTTAAAATAAATACCCAATAATGTCTTTAGCTTGGCACGGAAATCCTTTTACATAACCTCATACCTGCCTCTTAAAACTCTGGACATTTTATTACTCTATGTCTCAGACCACCTGTATTATAAAATAATTTAAAATACCTCCTTCTTGGCACTTACAGAAATAAATTTTAGCCACCTGGGAAATTCACCACCATGAAATTTAACCTAAGAATTCTCTGCACAGTACATTTATGCCATCTTTTTATTTTTATTTTTTTTAATTAAAAAAAAAAGTTTTTTTTTTAATATTTATTTTAGAGAGAGCGCATACGAGAGGGGGAGGACCAGAGAGAGAGGGAGACAAAGAATCCAAAGCAGGCTCTAGGCTCTGAGCTGTCAGCATAGAGACCAACATGGGGCTCGAACCCACAAACTGTGAGATCATGACCTGAGCCAAAGTCAATGCTTAACCGACTGAGTCACCCATGCGTCCCTATGCTATACCTGGACTCATATAAAAGAATTTGGCCCATCAGAAAATTACTTCTCAAAAACAATTTTAAATATGCCTTATTTATGAAAACTTACCAGCTGCTTTTCACTCACAGGAGACAGAGGTGGGGGAGCAGTTTCTCCAGAAGAGGGACGCCAGGTCAAGAGCCTTTAAAATACCAAAATCACACCAGTCGTTGAAAGTATGAAACAGGACACATCCAACATGTTTTCAAACAGGCAGAAAAAAGTCACAAAAATATGCCAAAAACAATATAATCCTTCTTTGATTACTGCTAAAAACAATTTACTAAAAAAAAATCTAGTGAGAAGTTTAAAATATGTACCTCCAGGAAACAATTAACTAGCATAATTAAAAGGGTACTCTGGTCATTTAAAAAAAACAAACCCAAAAACTACTTCTGAAAAGTTTCAAAAACTTTATACTAAGTATTAATGCCATTAAATATTCTCTATAAACTGAGACTGAGAAAAGTTTGAGACTTTTAAGAAATTCATAGAACTCTTTAGATTCTATTCTTTTAAAGTTTATTTATTTGAAAGCCAGAGAGCAAGCACGTGCACACTCGAGAGCAAGTGGGGGAGGGGCACAGAGAGAGAAAGAGAATCCCCAGCAGGCTCCATGTTGTCAGCACAGAGGCTGGCGCAGCACTCAAACTCATGAATTGTGAGATCATGACCTGAGCCGAGATCAAGAGTTGGACGCTTAACCGACTGCGCCACTCAGGTGCCCTGATTCTATTTTTTTTTTTTTAATGTATAACAATAAGTGAAATAAAATTTGGCCCCAAAGGGGAAATGACTTGCCACCCCTGGATTGGGTACTTGGAATAGAAAGATGATTAAGGCCCAAGTTCTTGCTTGTGAGAAGCAGGAGCTCCTGGGAATTGGGTAGATAGGGGCTAGAGACATCATTTCAGTTCCATATGGAAAGAACTCTGGCACAGTTTCTATGAAGAAATGCTTATTAGATGATCTTTAAGATCACGTACCTTAACTTGAATGTGTAGTTCAATAAACTAAAACAGAAGCAGTTCTTTTTTTTTAAAGTATTTTTCTTAATTTTTTTTGTAACGTTTATTTTTGAGACAGAGAGAGACAGAGCGTGAACAGCGGAGGGGCAGAGAGAGAGGGAGAAACAGAATCTGAAACAGGCTCCAGGCTCTGAGGGGTCAGCACAGAGCCCGATGTGGGGCTCGAACTCACGGACCGTGAGATCATGACCTGAGCCCAAGTCGGACACTTAACCGACCGAGCCACCCAGGCGCCCCAAAACAGAAGCAGTTCTTAAAAACAAAAAAAGAAAGTTCAGCCTGACTGGTTTTTGTGAAGACTTCAAAGGGAAAATGGCTAGGCAAGAATTCATACCATCTTTTGACACAAGGGCTACAGATAAACTCACAAAAATGGGTCATCTGTCAGGTAGGTTGCTCCAACAAAACGTGTACCCAAAAAATAAGAAAATCTGACCAACAGTTGTCCCTTCAGTGTATGACCACCCACAGACTGCTTTCCTAGAGGTGTGTCCCTTTTGTTTAACTTCTGATGTCCTATTTATTAGGATACTTAGAAGGGGATCATGTCAGCGCAAATATACTTAACTCATGTCAAGAAAAAGTTTATGATGTTTAAAAATGTGAATCATAGTTTTCATGTAAGTTTTATACACATACACATACATATACATGTGCCTACTTAATAAGATGTTTTAAGTACGCTTTAAATCATCTTATTCAGCAGATTTAAAAGTAGTAGATTTGTGCAGGTCAGAGAGCCCCAGAAGCTGAGCTGGTAAGTAAATTCAATTATGTTGTACAAATAATCCAGGTGCTATTTATTAGTCATTTAGTGACACTATGTCTTAGTCTCTCCACTGATAAAAACTCCTTCACTACAATTCCAAACTAATCCATCATAAGATGACAATTAACTGTAAAATATATTTGCAAATTAATTTTCCTTAGATTATTAAATCTACAGTAACTGAAATATATGTTGAGTTTTTCACCCCCCAATCCAAAACCACTGCTTGCTTTAATCTGGATAATTAAAACCTTGTACAAGTAGAATCACTTCAATGTGACCAATAACCACATGACCAATCAGACTCAAGGGTCTGGTTTATAAATAATCTAATTCAAGTATTTGTATTTGTTATGGCTTATAGGAGTCTGATTTGCAATAAATGCAAATTCATGGAACACTGAGGTATTTTTAAAAGGATTTCTGTTGTAAGAAATCACTAGTTACTATGAAACTTTTTAGGTCGATCATTCAATATACAAAGTTGTAAAAAATCTTCTTACGCATGTGGGATTGTGGTTTTGAAGATATCCAGTGTGCAGTTACAAGTTTTATCCCAGATTTCTAGGGTAAACTTCTCACCATTCAGAATAACAACATTCTCTAAGCAGTTTGTACCAGATCGTGCTAACTGCTCATTGTCTAGAAAAGAAAAGAGCAATTCATTTATGTATTGCCAGGGCCATATTTAACACTTTGTGTCACTATTTGCTATAGACCTACCTTGCTGCACACACCAGTAGAGCTGGGCAAAAATATCATCCAAAAGTACATCACTGAGTACTTCTAAATACTGGGTGAACACATCACAAATTGCATAAAGTGCATGATTACAAGTTGTAGTCATCCATTCAGCTTTCTAGGGGGAAAAGTTGTTAAAAGAAGGTCAGACCATTCATCAACCACCAGAATTCAAGAAAAAAATTTTGCATATTTAAAAGCTAAGTCTGTTCACATTCCTTTCAGAGCACTCACTTCCCTCTAGAATAGTCCATTCACTTCAACTCAGTACGAGATCTATTTTTCTCCACTGTTCCATAACCATCTATATATAAAATACTTTAACTATTTTTTGCATTATTTTTGATTATAAAAAATTACCACTGAATCATCTTGCTATTAACATTATGACTTCTCAAAACAATATGCATGAGTAACAACAGCTGGCCTTGCTCTAGAATATGACAGAATATAAAAGAGAAATAAACAAGAAGAAAATGATAAGAATTTATCCAAATGGGTTCAGCATAAATTTAAAATAAAACTTTTGTGAAGTATGGTTCTTGAAAATACCGTAAATGGTACATAAGGCCACACAAAGTAAAGAATTTATTTTTCTCAAGTATATAAAGACTAATCTGGACTGATATTTTCATATACAGTTTTGTGACAGTGCATATACATCTGTCTACTTAACAAGACTTTTTAAGTAAGAGTCTACCTGTAGATTTAAAAAACACAGATCTAAAGTAAAACTTTGTACAGGCCAGAGAGCCCCCAAAGTTTGCATTTAATATAGCTGTATGAGACAAAATAAGAAAACTTGAGGCTCTCTCTTCCCTACATTTACTGAAATGCATACTATAATTGGTTTGTAGTAAAATACATTGAAATAAAATAAGACATCACTATGTATTCTTTATTCACTTCAGAATAAGAGGTCACTATGAATACTAAAAGAAAACTACTGGTATTTGTAGTTGTGGCAACATTAAAATGAAAAAAAGAAACCGGGGCATCTGGGTGGCTCAGTTGGTTAAACGTCCGACTTCAGCTCAGGTCATGAACTCGCATTTTGTGAGTTTGAGGCCCATGTCGGGCTATATGCTGACAGCCCAGAGCCTGGAGCCTGCTTCGGATTCTGTGTATCCCTCTCTCTCTCTGCCTCCCGACCCCTGCTCGTACTCCCTCTCTCAGAAATAAGATTTTTTAAAAAAATGTTTTTTAAAAGAAAAAAGAAACCAGAAGTCACTGAAAACAACCAATTCATTAACTCAGTTCTATCCCCAAATACTGTTCTTTATTTATAAAGACATACCTTTTATTATAATGAAAAATTCTCTAGTTTTTTTTCTTTTCCATGTCCTTAATTTGAAATAGTAAACTGTATTAGGGAAAGTATTAAGAACCTTTTAACTTGACTGTGTTAAATAAAATTTCATTTTCTCTTACCTCTGTCTGCTGTTCTGGTAATTTCATGTTGTCAAAGATTCTGAAAACAATTCTAAATAAATCCTGCCACCAGTGTTTTTCGTAAGTGTGGCCATAAGTTTTCATTATTTCGAACATTACTGTTAAACCCCTAAAATGATAAAACACAAGTAGAAAAACTGGAATACAAAAAAGCATGCTGCATCAGATTCCCCTCTTAAAATAGTTTTCAGAGTTCATAAAGCTAGTGAAAAAGTTTAGAAATAGTTTTAAACTAACACGTGATATTCAATTTTAAGAAATTTCAGCTATAGGGGTGCCTGGGTGGCTCAGTTGGTTAGGCGACCAACTTCGGCTCAGGTTATGATCTCACAGTACGTGAGTTCGAGCCCCGCGTCGGGCTCTGCGCTGACAGCTCAGGGCCTGGAGCCTGCTTCAGATTCTGTGTCTCCCACTCTCTCTAACCCTCCCCTGCTCATGTGTCTCTCGGTCTCTCAATAATAAATAAACGTTTAAAAAAAAAAAAGGAAATTTCAGCTATAAACTAGGTTTCTTTAGGATGCATTTTGTAGGGAAAAACTCCAAAAGCCTTGGCCTTAAAATGTTTTATTTCATCTTTCCTTCACTCCCACCCTACCCTTCCCACATTTAAAAGTTGTAAAAGGTAATAAAGATTGCAAAAGATCATCATAAAATGAAGTTCTGGAAAATTTATAGGACTTTTTAGCTAACACTATAATTGTTCATATAGCATCTGTAAACAAAAGGAATTATAAAACTGATTGACTATGACATTCATGTGAGTGGTTTGCTGCCCACCGTATTCTAGGCACAGAGCAATCAATGCCTGTCACCCATGAGGCACACAGTAAGTATCTATTGAATAAACTGCTTAGTATCACATTCACTATCTTTTGTTTAAGTGTTAAAACTAAAACTCAACATTGTCTTCCTGATTCTTTATTATCTTCCTCTAAATAATAATGCCTTCAGGTAACCATTAAAAAGCTTGATCTTTTCTCTATATGTTATTTTGTTTTAACAAAATATAGGTATCCCTCCATTTAGAAAAGGCTTATATTTTAAAAAGTCTGATGATAAGCCATTACAAAATTTTCTCTAAAATGTCTGATGATAAGCCATAATAAAATTTTCTCTGAAAGACTCCGTAAGGACTGGTTCACAGTCTAGCTCATTGACTGCTGTGCTACCTCCAGGCCTTGTACAAGTCTGGCACATAACAGGCTCTAAATAAATATTTGTTAAATAAACATGTAAAGTAACATAGTAGTAGTTTGGTTCTACGGTAAGTTCACAGCACTCTATCTGACCCATAAGATATCTAATGTATATAATGAAAAGTAAGGAAACCGTAGTAAACAAATTCCTACAGAAGAAACACCCTCTCTTCTGTGGGAGAAGCCTATCAAAACTCCTTGTTTCCCTACAACAGAACAAGGCTCCTTTTTCCTCCATCTCCTGAGCTTGAAATCCATTTCTTCCCACTCTAAGTAACTGGATGCCAACTCCCACAGCTAGGGTAAGAGGAATCCTGTTTCTTCCAGGCCCCGAAAGCAAACACAAATCCACAGAGGCTTCCAAGGATTTTCACTGTTCAAGAAGTCTTTTTGAAAGCAATACTTAAGTTGCTGATATAGGGAAAAATAGTGTTTGAGACCCTAGGTTAATAAACCAATCCTAAATCCATAGAATGTTGAGGCAATCAAATAAAAACATACGTGAAAGTACTGTGTAATTAATCTGTTACACAAATCATGGCATTACATTTTAGTGAGAGAGAGAGTGTGCATGAGTGGGGAAGAGGGGCAGAGGGAGAGACAAAGAATCTTTAGCAGGCTCCACGCTCAGTGTGGAGCTGACGTGGTGTTTGATTTCACACAACCATGAGATCATGACCTGAGCCAAAATCAAGAGTTGGGCCTTTAACTGACTGAGCCACCCACGTTCCTCCATGGTACTACATTTTTAAATGTAGTCTACGTATCAGCCCTTACAAATCCTGGAATGAAATAAGAAAAAGCCATTACTGAACAAAGTTTACTCATATTTTTCCTCTCCTTTACTAGCTAGAATATATATTTTCTCTTCTCTTTAACAACTAAAACTCATCCATTATCTGAACATGGGATATGGCAAGAAGGAAAGCAGGATGATCCCAGACAAGGACAGGCTCAAAAGCTAAGAAAGCAGGTAGGTCCTTTGTCAAATAAATTTCTACAAACAAACAAGGGCAGTGAGGGGGTACTGAGTATATAAGACTTGTCCATCATGATATGTTGGTTGCTCCACTGAGGTGGCTGGACAACAGAAAATTGTAAATCTTAATAATTTAGATTAATATGAATCAGGGGTTATCTTGAAGTTTATCAAGCTCCTAACAGGTCCACTGCCAAATAATCTTCAATGTCTAAGTGCAAAATAAAATGCTGTATAAGTTCTTATGATTACTAAATTCTCTGACAAATTCCCAAGGTTTGAGTCTTATTTTGGATTACTTAACCTAATTTTATAAAAATCTCGTTTTATAACAAATAAAAATGAAGTTTCTTAGGATATGTATCACACTTAACCTTGGATGGGGATGAGGCTGGTTGTGGCATAAAGTGAGGAAGGAGAAATTCATTCCTTCATTATAGTTCTATCTATCATTGATATGTTATAAGTTTGTATGTACTACCGGTATAGTTTAAAAATCCAATGAAGTTAATTGCCGAAATGACTAATGATTCTCCCTAAAAAGAAGATGGGATACATAAAAGAAGGAATTTATTTAAACACAAAATTGAACTCATGATGCCTCAAGCACTTGTTGACAGATAACAGGATATACAAACTGGCAATTTCAATTTGGCAGTCAAAAAGGTAGTTATGATAAAAATTTTACTATGGGATTGACAGGAGCTGTAACATGAGAAGTACATACTGAATGCTTATCCAGTTACATTACATCCATAATCGTTTCTTTGCAAATGGACTATACATTCATATAGATCTTTTAATGAGAATATATTTTTGAAAGATCTCACTTCTTTTTAATAGACCTACATTATTCAAAACTGTTACTGACCAGTCTTCAAAGAGAAATGGTTCTTTATCTAAAATCCACCAAGCGTGTGCATTTGGAGATTCTTCTAGCATTCATCAGGAAATAAAATAAATTTTGCCACTAACTTCAATTTCTAATTGGAAACAAACATATGAAAAGATAGAATGTGTGAACAAATGAACACAGAAGCTAAAACTCAAAGTAGGATGCTATAAGAAAATGTTAAGGAAAAGTAATGTATTTCCATTTTTACTGTTGCTCCATTTAACATATTTTAAAATCTGTCTAATAATTGCTATATTGATAAAACACCTGACTTACGACGGACTTAGGGCCTTTAACTATCGAACTTGTGTTCACATGAGAAAAGTTAATTTAAGTCAAAATGAGCCTTTCAAAATTGTAGTTACAAACACTGATTGTTACCTGGTTCTTACATCTAATTTGCATCTGTTGATGATACAGGATAACTCAAAGAGAATTGGGAACCATCCTCTCACCCACACCCTGTCTTCAGGCGCCACATTCATATCATCGCTTGTGTATTCCTTGAAAGCCTTCAAGAAGAAAGGTAGATATACTTAAGGCAAAATATAACACCTGTACAATATTTCACCAAACAAATTTTTTACATGTTTTACAAATTCAAAGTCAGCACTTTGATAAATAACAATTTATAAAAAGATGGAGATTACAACTGCTTAAAAAGAGCACTGGACTAGAATCCAAAAGTTGGTTTCAGCTTCAACTCTGACACCAGCTTTTCTGCTTTTTACACCAGGTTAAATCAGGTTTCCATTTTTATCATTTCATGGTTATGACACCATGCAGCCACACTAACCACCCCTGGGAAGTGTGAAGGTCAAATGAGTTGATGTACGTAAAAAGTACTAAGCACCCCATAGGTCCAAGTTGGTGTGCAGTCAAATCTTTCTGTAATGCACCACTTTTCTTGATGACAGTTACAGAGACAGATTCAGATACGCAAGATAAGGCTGGCAGCCATTTTGACCTTTTACTTCACTGTTTAAGCCTACAATCACCCAGACAGTCAACCTCAGTACTGCACAGCACAACATGTAGGGAACAGTATACAGAAATGGCTAAAAACATAGGCTTGGTTCAAACCCTAGGTCTCCTTTACTAGCCCTGCAACCATGGAGACATTTTTTTAACTTCTCTGGCCTCAGATGCCTTATCTGTATGGGGCTATAAACACTACCTATCCCATAAAGTATAGAAGACTAAACAAGTTAATACATGTGAAATACTCAGAAAAACACCTGACACCTTTAATAAATAATAGCTATCACGGGGCGCCTGGGTGGCGCAGTCGGTTAAGCGTCCGACTTCAGCCAGGTCACGATCTCGCGGTCCGGGAGTTCGAGCCCCGCGTCGGGCTCTGGGCTGATGGCTCAGAGCCTGGAGCCTGTTTCCGATTCTGTGTCTCCCTCTCTCTCTGCCCCTCCCCCGTTCATGCTCTGTCTCTCTCTGTCCCAAAAATAAAAATAAACGTTGGAAAAAAAAAATAAATAAAAAAGAAAACATCAATTATAAGTTCACTATCCAGAGGTATTAATATTTGGAAAAAAAAATAATAATAGCTATCATTTCTAAACACTGCAGTCAGAATCAAGCTTAGATAATTTTGGGGTTTACTGAAAAATAAATGCTTCATATACCCTGGATTCCCAAATAAACTTCTATCTCAGACTGGAAATAAATACTCAGCATAATTTTGTTTACCAAATGACGCTATACCTGAGGTCTATCAGACACATATTTTGCACAATGGCGAATAAGTCGAATTGCTTCCATACTTGTGTCTGGGAAAGCTGCATTGCACGCAAATTCAGACAAACACTTCACTGCATCCTGGAAAGAATCAATGGTCGCTGGAAAGTGTTTTTCAAACACAAGAGCTAAAAGGGTGGAAAATATATCAAGATAATTATAATTTTTCAATTATTCTTACCTGCAACAAAAAACATCAACCCCTAGATGTAAGAGCATACTTAACGGTTAAGGGTTTCGATGTCTAACAGACATGGCGTCACGTCTGTCATCACCGCTTACTTGACTGCTTTGAGGGACAGGGACACAGGTCTGTGTTCTGTTTACACTATAAACCCAGCACCTAATGCAGTGACAGTACACAGTAGGTACTGAATCAGCAGATCTTGAATTACATTTAACCCATCTGTATTTCAGTTTCTTAATCTATAAAAAATGATAATGGTCATCATTATCTTTCAATCAGGCTTAATTTACATCCTAAGTATTTCATTCTCCTTTACAGTCAAAGGAGGCTGTGTAACATAGTGGTCAAAAACCTTTCCTGGCTTTGAATCCCAACTCCATCATTCACCCTAACCTCACCGGGCCCGAGTTTCCTGATCTATTAAAAAGGGGATAATGAAAATACTTATCTCACAGAGCTGTTGTGAAGACTGAAGGAAACACACTCAGAGTACGTATTGTGTTTGCCATACAGTAAACGTTCAATAAATGTTAACTATAATAATGTAATAACAGTATTACAGTCATTATTTACTCTGTTTCTACAGGCAAAACTTAGTAAACTTAAAGCCATAACAGGTCCATAATCTTACACTTGTATTATCTCTGGAACACATTTTTTTGTTTTGTTTTGTTTTTAACTTGAACACAGCCAGAAGAATACTCACTGACAATGTGCCCTGTTGTTTGGAATGCAAGTTCCACTATGCTTTCATCTTGATCAGATGCAGCTAGATGAAACACAGAGAAAATGTTCTTCCATCCGGACCGAATGTTAGCAGCTTGAGAATTAACCATCTGTGCTATACAACGTACAACCATATCTCGAATTGTTGGGGACCTAAAATATTAATATAATTGCGTGGATATACACACAGATAAAACCCATCAGTTTTTTTTTCCTTTCTTCTGTTTCTCCCCCTTCTGTGGAAAATAATAAAGTATTTTTATGATATTAAGCAATTCAACAAATGTAATACCTGTTTCGTTTCATTATATGTTCAAAAGGTCTTAAGAAATCCTTCTGGAATCTGAAATTAGCAAGCTCCCCTTTCTCTAAGAACTTCATTGACAATTGCCTCAAGGAGTCTACTGCAAAAATAGCTACATCTTCATTAGGATTACAGCCAACCTGTAATGGCAACAGAAATATAGGGTGCTATTGTCAGCAGTGAAAATCCATCTCTTCATTTTTCTTTTAGAAAAAGTATAGAACTCATAGCATAGACAGGTAAATCCTAAGATTCTCCACAAAGACACTAGGTGTACTGATAATATTTCTCAACAAGAAAAATACACTTTAACTAAATTCTTAAAACTTAAGGTAATCACTTCTAAAAAGAAAAACAGGATTCAAACGGTTTTCTATTTTCAATTAGAAAAATGTAATTTAGAAAAGCTAGAATAGGAAAAAGCCTCAATTACATTATAAGGAATTTCAAAACACGAAAAATATTACAAATGTAAGCGTATCTTCTAATTATTCAAATACCTTATTAAAATGATCACCAATAACTTCCCAAATTCGAGACCACTGCAGTCTTATTCTTCCCATGTTGTAATATGATATTTCTACTATTTTCTGTAGACTAAACATTCTTGGGTGTGTAGTGGAAAGTAATTCATCCATAGACACAGCACAGAGCCAACGGACAAAATCCACTATAATATAAACAGATATACATTTTTTCAGCTTTCAAGATTTTTTTAGCCAAAAAACCAATTTGTAAGTGAAATAAATGTATATACTTACCAATAGCATTTCCATCTAGCCTTGTTGACCCTGTAAATATTCTAAAGAAAGAAAACCATAATTCAAAAATTTATAAAGTCCGACTTCTGCTACATCAATTCAGAAGTAAGTAGCCTGAGGTATTAGCTACTTTAAATCTGTTTTAAGGGAACAAAAACATCAGGTAGTCAAATGAGTATTTTATCATATAGTTTAATAACAAGTATAGTTTGGATGTTCTTCCGTCCCTCCTTCGTATTCAGTAATATGAGTAAGAATATATCGTTGTAATTTTACTAGTAAATTTACAAACACTAGATGGGTATCTCATGAAACTCTAAGAATAAAAAAATATTAATTTGTAAAACGAATTAAACATTGGCACACTACAAAACAGAAGGTTTTTCATTTTTCCTGATTATCTACTAGCATTAAACACATTCTTAAAATGGAAATTTCGACTTTTTTACAAGTATCATATGTTTGGTTAGAAAACTCATTTATGTTAAATTACAAGCAATTTAAGAGTAACTTGTAAAATAGTCTCCAATCGTTCAACCAAGAAGTGGCTAAATAACTTTTCTTAGAAAATTCAAATATTTAGAGTTAAGATATGCTGTCCAGCTTTGCCCAGCTTTCTTCACTCAGCAATTTTTGTTTCAAAGTTTCATAGAAGATTTCAGCATAAATCTACTATATTAGCCCTCTTTTAAAAGTCTGCATTTTTACCCATCCTCTGGGTTTGTAACCGAGGGTTCGATGTGACTTCCAGGATGAACTGATATTCAATTTAAATTGTGTACCATAGGCTTTGCATGACAAAATGGAAACCTTAAAGGCGGGAGCAGGTCAAATATTAAACTTAGAAATAAAAGTAATCATAGTGACAGTAATGGCTACCAACAATTACAAGGTGGGTACTATTCTAAGTGTTTTATATGTATCTACTCATTTAATAATCACAAATACTCTGTGAAGTGGGTATTTGTAGACTTTCAATTTTATCAACATAGAAACTGACACATAAAGGTATTTTAATAACTTCCTCAACGTCACAGAACTTGTAAGTGCTACAGCCAAGATTCAAACCGAGACGGGCACGCTCCAGAATCCACTCTCTTAACTACTTTGCTGTATTACCTCACACTTAACCTGAGAAAAACATGAACATTTAAAAATTGTTTTTTTCCTATTATGTCCACTATATCCATGTTCTGAATATATAATGGTTTTTTAACCTTAGTGCCCTTGAATGTCTTTCCACGTGTTCTGGCAATGAGTAACAAAAACACGACAGGAAAAACAGCCTAAAAACTGACAAGATGGTAACTCAGAAACTGATCTGCTGAAGGGATATTTTAAAACTTCCTCTACTGCTCTTGTCAGAACAAAACAATACTTCAAAGATCTGGCTGAGAACACAATCTGGGGGAAAAAATAGAATAGTAAGTCCCCATTTAATCCAGTGGATAGACTGAATTCAGAAACTAAAAATATACAAAGCCTACAAAGTTCTCACATGAACAAAAATGAAAACTGCTAGAGTGCACATTATAAATGTCATTAGCTGATTTCTCAAACTACTGTATTCTCATAGGCAATGGCTATTAAAAAAAATACCACAAACAGAGACATATAAAAATTAGATAGTATATAGGAGAAACAACAGGAAAAGGAAGAAAAGAAAAAAATTTCTTTAACTGAGAAGGAAGCATATGGCAAAGAGTAAAAGGGATAAAGAACAGAAGCAGAGAGGGAGATTACATGCAACTACAGGGGAAAGAAGCAACAAATTCTCTGAAGGCCCTGAAATAATGGTGAACAAGAACAGGGAAATACCAGTAGCAATCCGACAGGTTCTATAGACTCAGGGTGACAGGAGAAGTTAGGGGGAGCATGCATCCTGAAAAAGGGCATTCAAATTCCTACTCACTTTGGTAGCCTCTGAGGGGTCACTCTATGTCTAGTAATGCTCCACTACAGATAAGCCATACGGTAGAGCACAGAAGTCTGTGGAGGCATTTAAAGTTAAGCCTTCATAAACTAAGGCAGGAGAACAGAGCTATGTTTCACAAAATCAGTCTAGGAAATGGACTCTACATTCCCTGTATGAAAAGCAAAGGACAGACGCATGAGAACCTTGTGTGTTAATATTAAAAGACATGCTCTGAAAAGTACTAGCAGGAAAATAGAATAGATTACTGCTTCATCCACAAAATGAAAGCACTGTGGCAACACAAAAAAAAAGGGGAGGGGGGACAAAACCTGCAGATTCTGAATCACATACATGTTAAACTGTATGCACTAAAGAGGCAGACTAAATTACTGTATTATGTAAAAAGTTTTCACAGTGAAAATATCAGAGGTAACACTTATTTCTTAGACCTAACTGGAAGATGCTTGTGAGCAAATACAGTTGGGGATGAGCTACATGTATTTTCTGATAGGTGACAGAATGTTCCAAAGTGTGAGATGGGCCAGTATAAAGCTGGATTTGGTGTGCTTAAAGTTAATAAAAACAAAAACTATGGTACCGTTTTTTCACTTTTAGCAGTAAATCATTCCTAGACAAAACCTATTCCTGCACAGGTTAGTAATACTCACTAACCTGGTCTAGTTTAGCAATGTCTAACAAATTCTACCCTAGCAAATCCTAAGGATCAGGTACTATAGATTAAACAGCCCATATTCTCCTAAATTCTAATGGTTTGGGATTCCTAAAACAAAAGTGGAGAAAATTTTATCATCTTAAAACTTTCACTTTTTATTTTTTATGTAGGAGAAATTTTAATAGAATGAAACAATTTTACATATATTATTATTTGTTCCATCATATTCAAAGCCCAAGTTACAAAGAGCTAACAAACACAAATCACAGATTTTTAATGGAGATGTCTGAGGTTGAATGGGACAACTTTCATTTTAAGTAATAAATTAATCAGTCTCCATTGTGACGCTCCAAAAGGCAAAAATGCATTCCAAGAGGTAGTTTGGAAGTCAGTGTTTTAGTGTGACAGACTCTGCAGCTTTGATCCCGCTTCTTGCTTACCATAGCAAGAGTATTTGCCTATACGCCCCTGGTTCCTTTTACATTAGGGGAACACGCATGCCTCAGGGCATGTGGGTCCTCCAAAGGGTGTCCTTTGTCTCTTCCACATGAAAAAATTAGAGACCTTGGAAGGAATGTTATTCTGAAGCTTTGTGGAATTCAGATACCCATCTTACAGCTTTTAATAGAATCATATACGTTTTCTGTTAAGAAACAGAAGCTATACATAATTAAGCAAAAAAGAGCTACTTTGATTATTCATGTTTACTTCTTTACTTGTCATAACAGATTATTCATAACAACAGGCCTAAGGACAAGAAAATTACTTTTTGCAGGACAAGTACAGAACTTTCCAGGGTGATGCCTGACAATATTTGCATCACTGTCTTGACTCTCTAGGTTATCTAAATGACTTGGCTTATGAATTAGAGTCAGGATATTACATGTGAAAATAAACTCATATATTCAGAAACAGAAGAAATTTAATGAGAAAGTGAAAGGCACCAAATAAGAATATAATCTTATGGGGCACCTGGGTGGCGCAGTCAGTTAAATGTCTGACTTCAGCCAGGTCACGATCTCGCGGTCCGTGAGTTCGAGCCCCGCGTCAGGCTCCGGGCTGATGGCTCGGAGCCTGGAGCCTGTTTCCGATTCTGTGTCTCCCTCTCTCTCTGCCCCTCCCCCGTTCATGCTCTGTCTCTCTCTGTCCCAAAAATAAATAAACGTTGAAAAAAAAATTTAAAAAAAAAGAATATAATCTTATAATAAAATCAAAGACGTCACTTTTAATGCTTTCTCTATGAGCTAAAATTTCAATATTGAGGTTTTGTATAAAATTGGACATTGGATTTATGGTCATAGAAGTTATCTGGCGATGATGAATTTGAGACAACAAAGTACTAATAAAAAGAATTTGTGTTAAGAATCCTCTAAAATATACTTAAATTCTTAAAATGGAGAGGCATATCATTTGTTCAAATGAGAGACATGTCTCCCTGCAACAAACAGTGGATGTATAGGTAAATTAGAACTTGGTGTGGTCATATAAAATATACTATGGAAACAAATAGGTAAAATGTTGACTCTTGCCTGAAGAGATTCTCATAATGATAGTGAAGAGGATTTTTTGCAAGTCCAGAAAATAATTTGGAAAAAAGCTACCGTGATGGCAGAAGGGGAGACATTACACTGTTCTACAGTTGTACATGCAGGCAGAGAGGTGGAGAGGGTAAGAGTGTACACTCAAGAGATATGCTGCCTGAACGTATGTCCTGGCACCACTCCTCAAATTCTCTGTGGATGAAACGGCTATCACAATAATAATCAAGACAAGATTAACTGTGGGGATGAGCAAGTTATTTGATCCCCCTCTGTCTCCATTTCCTCATTTGCAAATTAACGACACTACTACTACTACTCATCTCATGAGGTTACTGGAAGGATTAAATGAAATAATACATGTAAAGCACTTTGCAAAGTGCCAAGCACGTTGTTACGCCTTCAAGTTACACAGTACATGTCAGATGATACACAATCTTTCTTCAGCCTTCACAAGGTAAAGGTAAACGACCTCCTTCCCCTAAAAAAAAAAGGTCAGCAAACAGACATTACAGAGTTCTTTTTCAAGGAAAAAGTTGCGAGGAATATTTGGAATGTTTTCCACGGTCAGTAGCCACTGAACACCCTAGTTCAGTCTGTACTTAGAGCAAAATGTTTTATCTGAAGTAAAATAATGGATTAGTGTAAGTTTCCAAGCACCGAGAAAAAAAAATACATGTTATATTTTTTAAAGTTTCATCAGAAGCAATAAAAAAAATTTAAGTATCAGTGATGTAAAATGTTAAGTTTCAAATATTTGGGCACTCACCTAGAAAAACCTAACCTTCAAAAGAACACTTAGTATGGGTTTACTGTTACAAAACAATAAATACGAGGAATACTTGATAGTGTATACAATATACAAATTCCAAAGTCCTTTCCAAAGAAGTCTGCAATGAGAATTGCCACCAAATCCTTCATTTATTCATAATGCAGTCATATCAAATAGGACTTGAAGACACTTTACATTCCATTTTCACACAGGGATAGTAAGAGCAATTAGTTTTCTATAAAAGACATAAAATGTGTTCTTTTTCATCAAGATTACCATTTCCCTAATGCCCACTAATATCTATTTTAAGTTCAATTTTCATATTGTTTATCTCCTTCCTATATTCCATGATCTATAGAGAAAAATTATAGGTATTTCATCATGTAAATTGCAATATATCACAATACAGTCTTAATTGCTTCAGCAAAGTTATTCTGGCAATAGTGTTGTTTTTTTTTTTTTTTTTTTTACTACTACTGAGCAAAATATATCTAAATGCTACAGAATAATAATTGTATTCATTCAAAAAGGGAATAAAATAAATACCTTACCTATCTACAGCAACAACGACACTTTGAGAACTGGTTTCTCCAATGGATTCCTGAATACTTGCTATCTGCTTCCAGTCCACATTTCCTCCAACTACCACACATAAAAAGAGAGTCATTTCAGCTTGAAAATAATTCAGTGGAAGAATACACCTACGGTTCTAAAACATATTTCTGAAATCAGTTATTTTCCTAATGAGAGAAATAAAGCTTTTGGTGAATAGTGACCTATTTGGCCTCAGGGACCTATATCAAAGCCAAATGTGCTTAATTAGCTATACTAAGTGGCATACAGACATGGATGGTTATAAAGACAAATTGTGCTTGCAAAGATCAACAAATTAAGGGCACTGAGAATTTAGATCACAAAATTAATCACACTAGGCACAATTTCCCTTAATGTTGAAGAAATAACACTAACTGCACTCCCAATGTTATCTTCTTAGGTTGATTCCCAATGCCATATGATTGGATCTCCCTGTCATTTAATCTCCAGTCCTCTATTTACAGATGCTTACTGGAAATTATACCTGTATTTTCTAACATCCCCTTATTCAAAAGAATTATTTTTCTTTCCCTCAAAAACTGGTCCCACATGTTGGACAGCAGAACAATTTCCCCAACTTCCAAACTCTTAACCTCTCCATCACCTTGGATACCTTTCCCTTCCTCCACCAGTTACTAAATCTTTCTTTTGACCTGTTTTTGGTATCATTTCTTCATTTTCATTCCTACTCAGTTTAGGCCCTTATAATTTCAGGCCCAGATTATAGACACCGTTTACTGACTGCTTTCCCTGCTGCTAATTTTTCCCCTCTTCAACCTCTCTCTCAGTCTCCTGTCAGGTTAACTTTTCTAAATCATTACATTCATTTTGCTTACTATTACTTGCAGGACAAAGCATAAATTTTTTAAGCCTAACATTTAAGGCACTGCCCTTCAACATTCTAGCCATTATATGTCTCTGTTCAGGCCATCCCTTGACTACCTAAAACTTATCTACTAAAACCCAATTTGAGTTTTCAGGAAGGATTCCATCCCATTGTTCCTCTGAACTAAGCATTTACTTAAATAAATAATAGTCAAATCAGGAATTTTTTCCATTAAGTTTCACATAAATTACTATACATGTATTAATGTTGCCTTCTCAGCACAATAGGAAGTTACCTAAGGCAAGAAACCAAGTTACACATTTTTTTTTTTTTTTTGGTTATTTCTCTACCTTCCTCAATATTAAGTCCAAAGCAGATGTTAAATATTTGTTGACTCAAATGACCACACACTTAAATGCCTTTATGAATACAACCATAATAGATGATATTATTTAAAGCCGCCAAACTCAAATTTTCTTTCAGGAAATGAACAATGAAAAAGACGTGATCCTTGTCCTCACAGAATTTATTTTATAATTTACCAGGAAAGACAGACTTATAACCAACTTTAGTAAAATGTAGTAATTACTTCATGGCTGAGATAAACTAATGACATATAATACAAATTTTACTAAATAGAACTAATTTTAATAGAAGAAGGGAGAACAGGGATGTTAGCTCATAGATAAGGCTTCACATATGATGATCTATTAAATCAAGTTGCACCTAGAAAGATGATCACATAGGAAAGGAGGCAGAAGGAAAAGTAATTTAGGTACAAGGAGCAGCATATACTCTGGAAGGATGCAAGTAAATACCATGTTTTAACACACTTGCGTAAGTTGAGGATCTGGCAGGGGACAAGAAAGAGGGAGAGAAAGATAAACTAAAATTAGAATGTGAAGAACATTTGACTGCCATGTTTAATGTACTGCCATTGAAAATAAGGAACAGACCTTTCACAAGACTCACATGATCAAATCTATTTTCTAAAAAAATAATTCTGGTAGTATCTGTAGAACACAGTGAAACAGGAAAAGATAATGGAGCTAGAAAGACTAAGTCTATTTCTATAATACAAATGAACAAGGATGAAAGCCTGAAATAAGTGACAGAGAATTGGGGTGATTAGGGAAACAGTGTCAAGCAACACTTGAAGCACGCGATCACGTTATAGGAATTCAACAAAGAAAAATCTATGGGAAAAAATAATGCCAATCACCACATAGCTTTCATGTCCTTTCTGGAAAGCTTTTATTTTTATATTTAAGAGCTTTTATTATTACATAGTAAACTATAATCATTAATAATAAACATATTTAGAGGAGTAAAAAAATATATAAAATGTTTAGCAATCCAAAGAACCTATTTCAGAAACACGTGAAATCAAAGATCTGTATGACACCGTAACATAACAGGCTAATAATTTCAGCTTTACCAAATTGCTCAAAAGCACAAATATTCAGATTAACTAAGAACAAAGAGGTAGGTGTTGTGAATATTTACTTAAGATTTATAAGACCAAGACAATGAATTAAAAAAAAATTTTTTTTAATGTTTATTTGAGAGAGAGAGAGAGAGAGAGACAAAGTGTGAGTGGGGGGAGGGGCAGAGAGAGAGAGGGAGATACAGAATCCAAAGGAGGCTCCACGCTCTGAGCTGTCAGTGTAGAGCCCCATGCAGGACTCAAACTCATGAACCATGAGATCATGACCTGAGCTGAAGTTGGACAGTTAATCAACTGAGCCACCCAGGTGCCCCCCCCAGTGAATTTTTAAACTTTGATATACACCTTAAAACAACAGTATGCCTATAATTCTAATAATCATATGCTATGTATTCTTTATTATATACACAATTATCTACCTATCTATCTACCTATCTATCTAGGGAGAGACAGAGAGAGTGTGAGCAGCGAGGGGCAGAGAAAGAGGGAGAGAATCCCAAGCAGGTTCCCCGCAGTGAGTGCAGAGAGCCCAACATGGAGCTTGAACTCACGAAACCATGAGATCGTTTACCTGAGCCGAAATCAAGAGTTGCTAACTGGATGCATATGGTGCCCCCATATGCTATGTACTCTTAGTAACTAAGTAACTTAGTAACTAAGTTTCATGTTTCCAAAAAGGATGAAGCACAGACTTATAGCATATCAGTTAGAAAATCAGATTAACATATACTCAGCCCAGTTAATGTGGTTACATGGAATATAAAAGAGGATACTATTTAAAAAAATATAGATACATTGATCGATCGATAGATAAAACCTGCTCAAATGTCTGTACTACATCCTCTTCTAGCTTAAATTCTGACTACAGCGTCCTGCTGGAGAAAACATTTCTTGCCTGAGTTAGTGACAGGGCACAGATGGACAGGGGTGGAAATCTGCCACATTGGGCTAGTTGATAACCAATGAGATGGCCTGAAGGGAGGACTCTGCCCAACAGAAGCCAAGTCAACACAATGGATCCCTCTAGGATGCAGACTCCAAAATGAGAGAGCTAACCAATCAGGAATGAGTGGAGAATGGAGCAGCCCAAGAAGAAAAACAGATAAAGCATGAAAGACAGCTGGAAGACTATGGCTAATTGCTTGAAGAGTATGGCTTGGAAGCCCAAAATTTTTATTTCCAGAACCAATGAATGTTTATTTTTATGTAAATTCCCTTTTCCTGAAGTGAAAGGAAAGTCATCTCATATCTGTACAACTTAAGTAGCAGAACAACAGTGATCAAACTAATTTTAATTCATTTTTAAGTATACTAGGAAACATGATCAGTAAGTATCATTATTTATCTTGTTTGACTAAAACTTTTAGAAGTTAAAATACTCCACTGGTGTTTTATTTTTAATGTAACCTACTGTTGTTACTTGCCACAATTAAGCCCTGGCAATTTGCACCTGTCATTATTTTAGCCTTCCTACATTCCAAAGGCTTTTTCAATCAATCAATCAATCAAAAATAAAAGCCATTCAAAAGTTATTGAATCAATCGGTCCACATTCATTTCACTTGTTGGTAAACAGCCTTCATCTGTATTTCAGGATTCCAGGTTACATGAAGGTGCTCAGGTAGTTCTAAATCCTGCTGCTGGGTCACCAAGTTATTAGATCTATACCTTCACCTCCCAGAACCACAGGATCTAAGATACAACTAGGGTAGCAGAACTGCACTGCTGGCTGCCACAGTTGAAATATCGCTGGGAACTAATGTCCCCAGCCCAACTTGAAGCCACAACATGGTCCTGGTGTTTCTTCTTTCCCTATGGATCATTTTTTCAAACCTGAAGTTCTTTTGGATTTCTTAAGAATTTTTACTGAGAGCAACAAGAATTCATTAAAAGTCAAAAAGACAACATCCAAATATACCGTGCTACAGTACAAAACCTTAAAAGGTAAATATTCCTAGATCTCAGGTGTATTCTCTCCTGCTCTCTTTAAGTTGGATCTCTAGATTTCTTAGATGGAAGTAGGATGGGGAAAATGGATAAAGAACAATCCAGAAACCATTAATATACCAGCCACTGTGCTAAGTCCATTTATACATAATCTTATTTAATCCTAACAACTCTGTAAATAGATATTGCCATTAGTTTCCAGAAGTGGAAACTGAAGCTCACAGAGTTAAAGTAACTTGCACACAGTAAGGAAAAAATACAAATGAATTCACACCCCAAAATATAGTGTTCAAAGTCAAAGACAGTCTAAATGTTGCTTCTTCCCTGGTGGAACTCTTTCCATTTATGACTAAAATATATACTGTCATTGGTTCTTCTGTAGCCATTCTCACTAATATTTTCCTTTGTTCTGTTGGGTTAAACCTGGAAGTTCTTGGCCACACCTAGCTCACAAGGAACCATGGGAAAGTTTCCATACCAGTATGAGTTTGGTTAGGTCTGCATAGTGCCTTTAAAAAATATGATATGAATGCTTTCTTTCTTCAGTTGCCCCAAGTATTTATCATCTTATACAAGCCTTCACTCATTTAAGTGACCTGTTTAGTCTTAAAAAACAGGTCATTGGAAACTGCACCTTTCTCTTACTACCCCCAACTCTGAGATTAAGACTAAGGGTCTGGTCACTTATGTTGCAAACTAGACCAGGCAAAAATGGCTTAGGTCTCCACATGCTTTTCTTGGTTTTCCTCAAAAGGTTAGCCAAAGGGCATTTCACCATGTCCCTCTAATTACATTTCACTGCTATAATAAAGTTACTTATATTGAACAAGTTAATAATTTTTGATACTTCATAAAAATAGTTTAAAAAATTATCTCACCTAGCCCCAGACCCACAAATTCATCAGGAGTCTGATCTTTTGTTCCAGTAAGAGATCCTTCTCTGCCCCGTACTGTTCCAGAAATGTATCGAGGTTTCACTCCAGTTCCTATAAGTTGTGCAAGCTCCAACTGACTGATGCACTTCAGAATCTTCATTACAACAACAAAAAAACTTTTTAAAATTCCATGTTAAAAATGTTTGCAAAAATACTTAAATATATGCAGCCAGGATTTAAATATAGGCTATATTATAAATCATTATAAAAAGCTAAATAAACTTATCCTGAATGTACTAAATTAATGGTTCCCTAAACAATTAAGCTTGCCAGAATATTTAACATTAAATTATTTTATAAACCAAATTGCAAACTTGAAAATAAAGTGCTTATACCTCATGCCATGAATTTCCTAAATAATTTCCATCTGTATGAGCCACTGTGATAAGTGTTTTTATTGTGTCAATGTTCTTCTGTTTCATTTCAGTAATACCAGAACTCACTGTAAGTAAGGTAAATCTTGCTAGTGCTTGGACATATGCATCTCTTTCCAGCTATAAAAAAGAAAAAAGTACACTCACATGGTTATTTAGTAAGTTTTAACTGACAAATCACATGCCTCAAACTACAGTGTTGTTTTTTTTAAGATGATAAATGAAGTAGAAAGGATGAATTTCTAAAATCTAAAGGCAATTAGAGATGGAGATGGGATGTCAAATCAAGATGAGATTTTAGTGATGACAAATGAATTCATACAGTAAAACAAATATTCATTGAGTACTTATGTGTCAAGTACTGTGTGGACTAGCAGAAACCAGGTTTATAAATTTGCCCATTCTTTCTCTACAGCTAGGCTGTGCTTTTTAAGACATAACATTCATAATTAAATGTGAAATGGGTTTAAAAAAAAAAAAAAAGCAAGCGTTGGCTACAATTTATTATCAGACAAAGTATATAAATTACTAGAGGGGCCTGTCTTCATGAAAAACAAGTACTAGATACTTGGTTCCTGTTAAGACCACTTTTCTTAGGCTTAAATGAAATATATAAAAACATAAAATATGAAAAAATATGATTCAATAAGTGTGAACATGCAACATATTTAAATAATATATTCAAATTAACATATAGAAATTCAAAGTCTTAGGAACTTTGTATATAGCTAACATTGTATAGAGAAAAAAATTGCAAACCAAAGTTATTTTGATGAATTCCAGACACATCAATATAGAACTACTCCTTCTGTCACAGCTTCTTGTAAACTTAAACATTACGATTCATTTAAATTCCATCATAAACTCGAAATTACTTTTTAGTAAGTCAGACATAAAAAAATAATTGCAACTATAGTCATGACATAAGTAATTTGTTTCCCAGACTGGCTACAAAGGCGAAATTCTTTGTTACCTGAATGTTGAAAATGCATGCAATTCTGATTGCACATCTTATACCTTCCAGGCAAAGAGAGGCTACTTCAGTATCATCACAATCTTGCAGACCCACACTAAACGCAGCCAGAAAAGGTGTCCAAGCCAACTAGAAAAATTAAAAATTTAAGGCGTATCATGAACATCAAGTGATAATTAAATTTTATGATAGGACTACATTAATATTTCTCAAAGCTTCAGAAAATAAATGATTTGATGAAGTTCTGGGAAAAAAACACAATGAGTTCCTGGGCATATTTTTTGGACAGCTTTCTTGGACAAAGGGGAAAAACTATGCAATGTTGCCTGGGCCTCAATAAGTGGTACAGCAGGACTCTAAATTCAGTAGAAGGACCTTAGACATATTTTAAGCACAGCATCTATAAGTTATTCACATCAATGGGAACTGCCAATATCCAGAAATGGTATTAGTTTTAACTTTACCTTCAGAACCTCTCTCTCTACAAGCTTTGTCACCTGCAGCAATTCACAGACTGTTTATTTCTAAGCAGATCCTTTCAGTCATTTTCTCCTTGCAACAAGCACATTACTCTTCTTTCTTTTAACCTGCTCCCTGGACATCATTTAGACTTACTTTTTTTGTAGTCAAATATTTTACATTGAAACATCACTGATATCTCTGGTTCCTAGTTGGGCAATACTTTAAAAATATAGTTCAATAAAATATTTCATTATAGACTGTGAAAACCAACAAACACTAAATTTTACTAGTAACACTCAATACCTAGTAAAACTGTAATGTAAAATAAACAAAAAGGACTACCTTTGGACTACTGAAAATTCTAATATCAAAACATGTATGTCTAATGTGAATATTTGTTGCTTTTAATAAGTTCTAATGAAGCAAAACTATATAACCATAGAGATGAAAAAGATTTACATGACAACTGGAATTTTCAAAAGATCTAAGAAGTTTTTGTTTAAAAAAAATTTTTTTAACTAAAAAAATATTTATTTAGAGAGAGTGAGAGAAAGAGTATGTGAGTGGGGGAGAGGGGCTGAGGGAGAGAGAAAGAGAATCTCAAGTAGGCTCCATACTCAGCACAGAGCATGATGGGGGGCTCAATCCCATGACCCTGGGACCATGACCTGAGCCAAAATCAAGAGCCGGATGCTCAACTGACTCAGCCACCCAGACACCCCAAGATCTAAAAAGTTTTTAAGATTATTAAAGAAAACAGGATTACCCAAAGCTATGTTTGTAACATCAGAAAGTTTAGAAGTATATAATCCCTAAACAAAGGAACATAAACCGTAGTACCTAATTTCTAGTCCTAGCTTTGCCTCTCTGAACCTCACTATCGTCCTCTTCAATACCTAGACTGCCACTATAGAGAGATGCTTTAGGAAGCACATGAGGTGCAATACTTTTAAAATATGAAGTACCACATGGAAGTAATAAATTACACATTCTATTGTAAGAAAAGAAACAGCACATCTATTCAGAAACCTGTGTAATATTTTATACAAGAAGTATAAATGGTTCTAAAGCCAGTGAAAAATATGTTTAACTCCACCAGGAATTAAAGACAATGATTTCTCCTATCAAACTACCCCTAAATAATATCCAGGGGACATTGCAATTATTCATTCATAACTGTGTAATCCTTTGTAAACTACAATTTGGCAGTATGTAAAAAGATACTTAATATTTATATCCCTTAATATATCACATCCTAGGGGTGCCTGGGTGGCGCAGTCGGTTGAGCGTCCGACTTCAGCCAGGTCACGATCTCGCGGTCCGGGAGTTCGAGCCCCGCGTCAGGCTCTGGGCTGATGGCTCGGAGCTTGGAGCCTGTTTCCGATTCTGTGTCTCCCTCTCTCTCTGCCCCTCCCCCGTTCATGCTCTGTCTCTCTCTGTCCCAAAATAAATAAAAAACGTTGAAAAAAAATTTTTTTTTAAAATATATCACATCCTAGAAACCTCTCATTCATTCCTATACCCAGTCAATGCTTGTTTATTGAGCACTTACTACAAGCTAGGAATTGTGCAAGATATTGGGAAAAGTAAACAGAACAGTCCCTTACCTCAAGTCTAGTAAAGAGATAGATATTAAATTTTAAAATAAGTCAATGTATAAATACCAACTGTTAAAAATACAATAAAGGATAAGTATAGCACATTATTAAAAGGACCAAATTTGGAAGGGGCAGAGCAGGGCAGAACTCTCTGAGAAGGTAACATTTAAAGTGGAAACCACTTGGGCAAAGAAGGAAAGAGCATTCTACATAAAAGGCACAGCTTGTAAGAATGTTCTGAAGACAAAGTAATTTAGGACATTCTAGAATTTGATGTTATGTTAGTGTGACTGCAGCACAGCAAGACGTAAGAAATCTAGCAATGAGGCTGGAAAGGCAGGTGGAGCCAGAGGATGTTGTGGGTGTGTTAATTTCATCATGTATCATGCAAAGTCAGTGAAGGGTCTTAACAAGGCAACATTTCATTTTGTATTTTAAAATGATCAGTCTGGCCTCTGTAAATGGATAAGAGGAGCACAAAAATAGACATAAGAATACTAGTTAGGACATTACAATATTAAAGGTAAGAAATGAGGATGTCTGGAGAGGTTAATAGCAGAAGTGTTGGTGAAAGGAAAGATTCTTAATTCTAGCTTAGAAGATGTTTGCATAAACTAGAACTAATCTAGAGCACAGATAATAAAAGCTATTTATGAAGCATTTTTAATGATATGGGGAAATACTATGTGAGAAACAGCAGACTATAAAATTCTGCACATAGTATGATCACAACTCTTCAAAGAAAGTAGTGTATAAACATATTAACAGAAGTTTTCTCTGAGTGATAGAACTATGGCTGGTTCCTACTCTTTTCGTTCTCTACCTGCCCCCCAACCAAACACATCTAAGAAGAAAAAGAAGAGTGTAAGATTATTTAAAACAAAACGAGAAGCTGGTGTATAAAATTTGTTTCATAAAAAGTGTTTCTTATATTTTAACATCATTTTCTACATTATTTCCAAAGATAAGGCTACTTATCTTTTATACTCCACTATTTAATACTGCCTCCCTAGCACCCCATCCTCTAATTCTTCATCAAGTTTCAGAAATAAAGTTATCCCATACACCTTGAAGTAAGAGTGGAATGATAAAACTTGAGAGCTAAAAGAAAGCATAGAAATCTTGTAGTCCTCTTTTACTGCCCATGCATACGTGTCCTTAATGTCCGAAAAAGAACTCAAATTATGATCTTCAGCTTCCACAGGCAATCTTTCCACACTGTCTCACAAACTGGAATGTACTTGACCCCTTTTCCCTTTTCAAATTTGACTAGACTCTCTACTTCCCTATAATCCTTAGTCACTGCTTACTTTGCAATTTGGAGAAAGGGTAGGAATATAGGACAGGAAAATGAAGAAGGAATAGGCAATCAAATTGTAAGGAACCAGTAGTATCATTCTTACTAGATCAACCTATAAATGTAAATAATGCTTGTTTTTGTTCTCAACTCTACTCTCTGTGCTCCAGGCATACTCAGAACCCACACAGGAGATCCTGGGCCAGAAGCTCAAGAAATTTTAGGTAACTCCAAAGGCTTAATTAAATAGATGTTATTTAACGAAAACCAGGCCAAGGATTAATGATCATTCTCTGAAATTTTTCTGTTCTTATTTCTTAAGATCAAACATTTATTAATTACCATTAGTGTATACTTTTCCTCATTCTCTTTAAGAAAAAATTTTTATTTGCTGTATTGTAAATAACATTGCTTTTGCTTCCAGGTCCTCACTAATGGGCTAGAGATCACTATATTTCCTTAACTTAAAAACATGCTGAAAAAAACTGTACATAAATGTATACTGCAATCAAAAGTTATTAGTAACTCTTGGGGCACCTGGGTGACTTAGTCAGTTAAGCATCTGATTCTTGATTTCGGCAGGTCATGATCTCATGGTTGGTGAGACTGAGCCCCACATCAGGCTCTGCCCTGACAGTGAGGAGCCTGCTTGGTATTCTACTCTCCTCCTCTCTCTATGCCTCTCTCGCACATTTGTCTCTCTTAAAATAAATACACATTAAAAAAAAAAAAAGTTATTAGAACTCTTACCTTAAACATAGGCCTCACATGCTCCAAATGTGTTGCACTTGTAAAAGGTGCCTGAACGTGGCTCACGGCTTCCATGAGTGCTTTTGCTGTCTTGGCCATCTGCTCCATTTCTAAGTTATACAGAAGTCTTCTTTGTTTTTCACTGGCTACATCTGAAACAACAAACACTATTAGCATTTAAAAAATAAATCATTTAGGGGCGCCTGGGTGGCGCAGTCGGTTAAGCGTCCGACTTCAGCCAGGTCACGATCTCGCGGTCCAGGAGTTCGAGCCCCGCGTCAGGCTCTGGGCTGATGGCTCAGAGCCTGGAGCCTGTTTCCCATTCTGTGTCTCCCTCTCTCTCCGCCCCTCCCCCGTTCATGCTCTGTCTCTCTCTGTCCCAAAAATAAATAAACGTTGAAAAAAATATATTAAAAAAAAAAATAATAAATCATTTAAAAATGCTTTGATATTTTACTATAAAATAATAAATGCCACCAATTAATAGTAATTAGATATAGTCTTAAAAAACCAGATACAAAAGGTCACATAAGGTGTGATTCCATTTATATGAAATATCCAGAGTAGGTAAATCCATAGAAATAGAAAGCAGACTGGTGGCAGCCAGAGGTGGGAGAGAGGGAGATAATGTGAAGTTTAATCCTAAACCTTCTGCATCTCCTTGAATCACCCCTACTTCCAGTTTCTGTTCATGTGTAACAATAGATGAAAAGACAGAACTGTGTTGCTTGTAGAGGAGGCAGGAAAAGACTGAGAGTTGAAGTCTGTCTGTTGGGGTTCCCTAAGCAGTCTCACTGACCTCCTAATCCATGCTGAGATTTACTACCACATTAATTGACAAGTATGTATTAAATGCACACTAAATCATGAATATTATGTAGCATTTTCTTTGATCACTGGTCAGTGCTATCTTTATTCAGAATGTGGAAAAACATAAAATCAGATCAGCAAACTGTATAATACTTTTCATTAGAGTAGTATCTGACTTACTCTAAACCAAGTGAAAAAAAACTTTTAGCAAACCACATTTTTCCTCTGAACAATCAGAATTCAGTTGATTTGGATACTTACTTTGTTTACTTGATTTTGTAGGGATTGTTAGTTCTTTTGTTTCTTTCATTGATATCTTTTTTCCAGCTATCTCATTATAGATGGCTGACAGATACTCTTCAGGAAGGTCTTTACTGTCATTGATACCTCTATTCATCTTAATGTATTGTTCCTTTGTCATTTTATTTTTAACCTAGAAATGAAAAACCATTATAAAATTCCTAAAACTCCTATTTTAAGAATTTGAATACTTTTAGAAGAGAATTTATAAATACTTTCAGGACAGGACAGGGCAAATATTCAGTGAAACATATTTAAATGAGAAAAGGAAGTCACCAAAAATGAAGGTAATGTAGAGAAGACCTATCCTGGCATATGCTAATTAACCTTGCTCTGATGTGCACATATATAATTTGTAACAAGAAACAGGGAAATCGAATAATGAAATTATTTGGTTTTGCCCAAGGTTTAAGAGTTCTAGCTAGAGTCTTTAAAAAAAGGACCATGATAAGTATTAAAAACATGGTATCAAAAAGATTCAAATCTTGGGGGGGGGGCAGAAATATGTTGTAAAGATTTAAAAGCTAATTTTACATAACAGTGGATGCAAAGTAATAGCCGAATTTATTTAAATCAGATAACAGTTTCTTTGACTGACTCATTGTGGTAAATGAAGGTTAGGTGATCTGGGTCAAGTGTCCTCAGAACATTTTGTCTTGTTAAGAGTACTCTGACCAGGAATGTCTTACAGCATACCTTCATCAATCTGTGGAATACAAGCTTGTAATTTGTAAGATGCAGCCCTGTCACCAAAGTTGAGAACTAGCACAACCAAAATGTTTTTATCTGGACAAAACCCAGAGAAATTACAGGCTGTGTTTGTTTGGTTCCAGACTACAGCAATAAAGTGAATATTGCAATAAAGTGAGTCAAATTAATTTTTTGGTTTCCTAGTGCATACAAAAGTTATACTTACACTATACTATCGTCTAACAAGCATTATGTCTTACAAAAACAATGTACATATCTAAATTCAAAAATATTTTATTGCTAAAAAATGCTAATCATCTCAGCTTTCAACAAGTCATAATCACTAAACACAGATCACTGTAACAAATGTAATAATAAAGAAAAGTTTGATATATTGTGAGAATCACCAAATGTGACAGACCCATGAAATAAGCAAATGCCGTTGGAAAAATGGTGCTGATAGACTTGCTTGATGCAGGGTTGCTACAGGCCTTCAATTTGTAAAAACACTATTACCTACAAAATGCAGTAATGTGAAGCATGATAAAACATGCTTTAACTTATTTAAATATATATATATGTACACACACACATATACACACACACACACATATTTAATTAAATATATTCCTACCATCTCCCATGAAGAATTTAAGGCATTCTAAAGATAAGGCTCTTCCTGTAAATTTATAAGACACATAGAAAGCAAGCAAGTCCTAACTTTAAAACTCATCTTGGGGCACCTGGGTGGCTCAGGTCATGATCTCACAGTTGGTAGGTTTGAGCCCAGCATCGGGCTCTGTGCTGACCACTCAGAGCCTGGAGCCTGCTTAGGATTCTGTGTCTCCTCTCTCTGCCCCTCCCCCAGTTGTGCACTTGCGCACATGCACGCTCTCTCTCTCTCTCTCAAAAATAAACAGTAAAAAAACAAACCAAAAAACCCTCATCTGAGTCAGCACCAAAAACAAACAAACAAACAAACAAACAAACAAACAAACGAATGAAGGAAAGTTTCACCTAAAGTTCTGATAAATACGAATTAACAATGACATAGGGTTACTAAAATAAAAGACCATATAAGTGCTGTCAGTAAGAGGCTAAAAAAGAGAAACATTACCTAGAAATCTTAAGCATGGCATGTTGTTTTTAGTACTGTACCAGAGACAAAAAGAAGTCTTGGTAAAAAATCTGAAGTAGCTGTATATTATGCTTGTGCATCTGGGTTGGGAGGTGGAAGTGGGAGTAGGGGATACATTAATTTCAGGTACCCCAAATAAAAATACACTGCTCAAACAGAACACAGTGGGATTCTGGAAGTAGGATAACACATAACTTTTCCTTTTCCTGCTTATCTTTTATGGAACACCCTACTCTTGACTTTTGTTTTCATGCACTTAAATTAAGCTGTGTTTAGTTTTAGAATTTAAATCCCTTATTACAATGTAGATTAATATACACTAAAAATTAAATGTGTTCTAAGTATGCCTCAAATTTTTAAAAAATTCACTGACTCACACAATATATAAAAGGTGGTCTAACTATAAATATTCTAGGTAAAAAAGGAACATAAATGACTTGTTTAAATATTTTAACTTTGAAAAACAACTAAGAATGAGAAGAATTAGTTTTAAGGAATTCCTTTAAAGTCACCTGTGTTCTTTAAAAATGGTGTCATTTGTTATAGTTCATGTGGTCCTGAATCAAATCATATGGGGTCATGATTATGGGTTCAATTTTTTTTTTTAAGTTTATATATTTATTCGAGAGAGATGGAGACAGTGCGGGTGGGGGAGGGGCAGAGGGAGAGAGAGAATCCCAAGCAAACTCCACGCTGCCAGCACAGAGCTCGACGTGGGGCTCAACTTCACAAAACTGTGAAATCATGAACTGAGCTGAAACAGAGATGCTTAACCAAGAGCCAGCCAGGCACCCCTAGTTCAGTTTTCTAATTGAAGTTTCCTTCACCGAAACTTATAAGCTGCTCTGTGGCTGCAGGCTGCATATCAGGACACGAGGCCAGCCAGCAGCAGTCTGACACAGTGCAGTTAACTACTGCCAGACCAGGACTCCACGCACATGCTCTACGGACACAAACGAGTGTCATGAAGACAGAACACTGTTCTCAAGATGTTTCCTAGCGGATATGTGTTCAGAAATTTTTAACAATCTGGGTCCTATGAAAGAACATTAAAGGAAGTTTCAGTATTTCCTCAAAATACCTTACACAAGGATGTACATGTGACACAGATGCACAGAACACTGAAAATTCATTTACAGAACCAAATTCTTTAAAAATATAACATTTTAAAAACAAATGGAGGTAGTGTATTGGTTTGGACCAAAACACCAGACAGAAAACTGTGATATGAAGTTATCCAAATAGGTCAGTATCTGTAGACTGCCTTGTAATAGGAAAAAAGTATGCTGCATAATAAAAACCGGAAAGTGAGCTGCTTTAACTATACTCCCAGCAATATAACAAAGGCAATTTTTAAATGACTAAAATATTAAATCACTTTTTAAGAAAGGTCTGTATAAAATCAAGTAAATCACTGGTAAATGCATAGCTGTTGAAGGTAACTCTGTATATAATTCCCATTCATACATTTGATACATATTTTCCATATAAGCCTTGCCTTAAACATCTCCAAACACACACACACACACACACACACCCTATATTGCAAAATTTAAATAAATTTTAATTTTTCTAATACCTCTTGGATTAGTAATAGTTTATTTCACTTCCTAATAGATATCATTAGATGCCTATCCATAAGTACAAAGAAATTCTTGCAAATAAATTTATGAAGATAATTTTCCCCAAAGATACTCAAAGCATGTTTTTGAAACTAAGCCTGAAATACCTAAAACTTATAAAAATAAATTTTTTTTTTGCTAAAGGATATCAGAAATCAAGTGACAGTACCTTAATATTTAAGAAGGAACTACAAATTTTAAGAAACAAATGGAAGGCTGAACACTGCCTGGATATCTAATACTTTAAAATTATTGTTAATTTTTAGATGTAATGGTATTGTGGTTATTTTTAAATAGACTGTGTGTCTTTCAGAGATATACACTGAAATAAATACAGATGAAATGATACCTGGGATTTACTTCCAAATGATCTGGGAGAGAAAGGATAAAAGTTGAGTAAGACTGGCCGTAAGTCGGTAACTGGAAGCGGTTGATAGGCACATGCAGGATTCCATACTAATCACTCTGTTAAGTTTGAAATGTTTAAAAGAAAAAATGCCTATATACAGGGTTTTTCCATGTTGTAATAAGTATAGGCAGAATATATGCATATTCTTACGATAAAATTTATCTTAAGCTTTATATAGCTGTCAATCATGGGACAAATATAGACTTATTTTGCAAATGTCTAAAAGTCTAATTAGAATTATTACCAGAAACTGCATTTGTAAATTGTACACTACACCGCATTAAATACTCCCATTTGGTGACGAGTTTCACTAAATAAGATTAAAATTTCAACTATTACTTACTGAATTCAAAAGAATGTAGTTAATGTGTACTATCTGTTACATGGAGCACATACCTGTGGACTGTGAAGATCTGTGGTCAGCATGATAATTGAGTAAGCCAAAACATAAGCAGTATCTGCACTAGCAAAAAGGGTTTGTCTGAAAAAATAAATGCATCATGTTGTAAACTTTTATTGTTTTACACTTGCATTTAAATAAATCAAACCCCCTTACTTTTCTCTTTCAGGATTTATGTTTTAGCTCATACTACAATTTTTTTTGCGAAAACATCCATCACTTCTAAATTGGAGACAATCTAAATTCTCTGAGAGCAGGAGACAATGAATCTCCTGATGTTCCCCAGCATAGTGATAGCTGGCAACCCATAAGTGCCTGAATTTGAATCTTGCTTACCCTTGGTTGCATTCTAGGTATCTCGCAGCAAATTTTTCCATCAATCGATCAATTTTCTGAGCTTCCCCTGGAAGACGGAATCCTTCCAGAAACATACGAAGAGCTGAAACAAAGTCCTTTCCTGAAAAGTCGTGTTGGTCCACATATGCATACATGACTTCTTTGTTAAATTTATCATTATCTCCCAGGAACTCACCCACTTGAGTCTAAAGAACAAAAGATTAAAAAAAGGATATCCTAATGAAATGCTACATTTGCCACAGAGACATTTAAAAAGTAGAAAAATCTGTAAGATTCACAGGTTTTGTCTACAGGGTTAACTATTTCAAATATGAAGCTAAAAAGTTAAACACACTAAATGTGTTTATTAAAAAAATGATATTCTTTTGAGTTTAGAAAATTAAAAAGCAAAAATAAGAATACCTAGGTTATTTTTTAAGTTTTATTATATACATAGGGCATTTTAAAGGGAAAACAGTATAGAGCATTATGTAATTAAGGAATTTTACAGAAAAGGTTAGAATAAAAAAATGGTATTCTTACTGAGTCTAATCTTTCCTCTTGATGTAAGAATTGGGCTATATCTTCAGATGTAGTGCCAAGCATCCCTTGTTCTTGAAGGTACTGTATTCCTCTCTTTGGTTTCTTATTAAATCTAGATGATGTTAAAGTTAATAGAAACATTAGAAATAGGAAATCTTTTGCATTTCCCTGAAAAGATCTTAAACTACCAGTAAATTAATTTTCTAATACCACTAGAAAATAGTTTATTCAACATAATCAATACATAAATATACAGAAATTATTACATTATGCAAAGTTTTATTTTTCTTTCAAGATTCTCAAGCAAAAGACCATATTTATCAAAGATATGGACCAGTTCACAGACTATATGAGATAATGTCAATTTGAGTAAGGATATAAATACTAAAGGTCTCACGTTTTTAATATACATATTCACCTTGATGCTCAAGTAATCTTGGTTCATTCCACATACACCCAGTGATTAATTCTAAGTTTCCTGCTTTTAAAGTAAAGAACTTGATTTTGGTGACTGTTTTAACCATGATCTGACATCATTATTTCCTTTATGAAAAAATTCCTACATAACCAATGTTTTCAAAGGCAAGTCCAAACCGACTAGACTGATACACAAGATCTTTTTCAACATAGCTCCAGTTCATCTCAACCCCTCTCTCCCATCTACTCCCAAATACCCTATTCTCAATTCCTAAGCATAATGCATTTCTGCAGCCTATTTCCTCTACATGACCTTTACCTGTTCCATTCATTTTCTGTGGAACTCTCGTTCATGCTTAGAGATCCAGTTCAAATGTCACCTCCTTGCTTCCACATCATTTACTCTCTACTTTTATTGCACCACTAATTACTTTGGTCCCTCATCACCTGTCACCAGGGTACTACAATAGTTCTTAAATGGTCTTGCTAGCTTTGGTTCTGCTCTCATTCTAACCCATCTTTCAGGCTACTGGCAAAGACATCGTTCCAAAACAGCAATCTGATGCTGCAGCTACTATGACTAAAACCCTTCATACATAGAAAGTTAAGCCAAGAACAAGACAAAAACTTGTATCCATGGAAAATAAGCCCTTCTGTAATCTGGATCCAGCTCAATGCTCTCATTTCATTTTCTGTGACTGCTGCCCCAACCCTGCCTCTGCTAACCTGAACAGTAATCCTCAAATGTCCCTTTCCTCCATGCTGCTGCACATGCCATTCTCTTTGTCCGAAATGTCCTCACCTGTTCTAATGACTCCTGTCAAGTCCTAATTCATACCATAAATTAAAATCAAACATTTTTCACTGAGATAAGCACAATCTCTGCCCTCTAGAAGCTCTCTCCCTAATAAAAAAAACATGATTTTTAAAAATTGTAAAAGTGCAACAACTAATGTATTCACAAGGTAAGATAGCACAGAAGAGAAATAACTAACAAAGATGGTTGTGATATATTTCCCGGGGAGGGGACTGTGAAACTGGGGTTTGAAGAATGATTACACAGTTCATAAAGAGTAAGAAAAAAACATCCTAGAGAGGAAGGAGTCATACTAATACATGGAAGCATAAAACAGCATGACGTCAGAATAAACAGCTCTGCATTGTTGGAAGGCTGAAATGAGATAAAGAAGTGGCAGGTGATGAAGCTTAGAGTCCAGCAGATCTATATCATGAAGGGTATTATATCCAATTATTAGAAACTGTGACTTTATTCTCTAAAAGCAGAAGTGGGGAGAAATAGAAGCTTACTTTTATTCAAGAGAGATCACTCTAGCTAAGTGTGAGAAAAGACTGGAGAATAAATAAGACCAAAGAAAGGTAGGCCAATTAAAAGACTGCACTAGTCAAGGCAAGAAATGGTGAGGGTTTGACTTGAGAGAACAATTGTGGGAGATGGAGAGAAGAGATAAATAGCACAGATACTTAGGAAGTAGAATCAACAGAATTTAATGACAGATTAGATCCAAGGGGAAAATCTAAGTAACTCCCAGAATTCTAGCTTACAAATTTAGTAGCCTGCTGGGGTTACTAGCCTAAATAAGAAATACAGAAACAGTAGTTTTCTGTTTGTCTTTTAGACAATCCAATCTACCAATATATTTTTGGTAGATGTATTAGGGAATTGATTATGGAGAGAACGGAGACTGATAAATTCGGTGATGGACAATACTGAGTGTGAGAAGCTAAGCAGTATCCAACAGAGTTGTCTGACACGTAATTACAGACATGATTCTGGACTTCCGTAGAGGTATGTATGTTAAAAGTAACAGTTGGGAGCGGTGACACGCTAGCACATACAAAGTGAGTCATGAAAAAGAGCATGATCACCTAGGAGAAATTACAAAGTAAGAAAAGAGCTGAGGGACAGAACTCTGGAAATGCTAAGCTGTATTCAGGAGATAAACAGGCCGTAACAAGACTGAGATGACAAGGGTCAGAATGGTAGGAGGAACAGGACAGAGTGGTGCCACAAATAGTCATGGAAAAGTGTAATGGGAGCACAGTGACATGAAAGCATTCTCATAAAAGTATGAAGCAGAGATCAAGTCCAGGGGCTGAAAGCAGTAGAGACTAAGGAGACCACTCTGAAGTCCTGTCACGACTCCCTCTCACCTCTCACTCCCAAGTACCACAAACAGAGCTACCATACCTTGGCAGCACTTTGTCTACTATTATAGACTAGACAGAGTACTATTCAAAAAAAAAAAAAACTATTTTGCTCATATTATATACACTGTAATCTTAAATACAAGACCCAGTGCCTTCATGGTTCTTGGCACACAGTACCAAACACCAAATGTATGTTTGCAGAGTAACCAGAATTTCAATATGAATGTCTAATTATACATATTAGACCTTGAGTCCCTCAGAAGCCATGTCTGCTTCATTCATCAAGTTTCCCTAGGACCTTGCATAATGTCAGGAACAGATGGGACTTTGATAAATATTGACTGAAAAACTGGAATGAGTGAAGTATTAGTGGCTATTTCCTGAGGCAATTTTGCAAGATTTTATAATTTTATCACCAAAACATGTGCATGCATTTTGTCAACTTTTTTATATTAATGATTAAAAAAATGGAAACTTGAACATTCACCAAAAGGCACTGCTCAAGAGTTAGGAAGAAATGCTTTCCAGTAGAAGGAGCAAACCATGTAAATGTACACGGGAATTTTTAACAGTTTATAAGTAGCTAGATTCATGGAGAAATGCCAGCAACTTCATTTCCTCACAGCTTCTCTTTGAAAGAGATGGGCAATTACAGGGATAAAAGCAGCATGGTACTACTTAGACAGGAAACAGTCTAGGAGCAGGCTTATGCCATAAAGCTTAGTGGGAAAACAGACTTCCCAAGATCTGGGTCTGGTAGAGTAGCCAGGTTGGAAATGGAAGTTATCACCTAATCAACATATAAAAATGACATTGAGGGGCGCCTGGGTGGCGCAGTCGGTGAAGCGTCCGACTTCAGCCAGGTCACGATCTCGCGGTCCGTGAGTTCGAGCCCAGCATCAGGCTCTGGGCTGATGGCTCAGAGCCTGGAGCCTGTTTCCAATTCTGTGTCTCCCTCTCTCTCTGCCCCTCCCCCGTTCATGCTCTGTCTCTCTCTGTCCCAAAAATAAATAAACGTTGGAAAAAAAAAAATTAAAAAAAAAATGACATTGATAACAAGGGATCAATAACAAGAGTAGCACATTTGTAGGGGTGACGGGGTGGCTCAGTCAGTTTAGGGCCCAACTCTTGATTTCGGCTCAGATTGTGATCTTGCTGTTCATGGTACTGAGCCCCATGTCAGGCTCCATGCTGACAGCACGAAGTCTGCTTGAGATTCTCTCTCTCTGTCTCTCCCCCACTCATTCTCTCTTTCTCTCTCTCTCTCAAAAAAAATAAATTAAAAAAAAGAAAGCAAATTTGTAACTCAACTGGAGAATATATAAAACCTATAAAGGAGAATGCTAGCTAGTTATTAGAAGTGTCATACTATAAATTTTTTGACCTGTCATCTGCTTAGGAAATATAATGGGGGATTTTATAATTGAGCTACTAATTGAACAATACAAAACTACACAGATGATATATTAATCAACAGCATATAATATACACTGCAAAATTGATTTAACGTGCACTATAAGGGTCTGTTGGGTTAGACGACAATAAACAAGGAGAGCTGAATAAGGAGCCACCAAAAGTCTTGGATGTAGGAGAACTATGCCCAGTTTTAGTCAATGAAAGGTGATAATGAGAAGGAACAGAAATAATCTAAAGATGTAGACAAACCCAGGGAAAGGGTGATACTGTACTAGCAGAAGGATATTCAATAACATTTCTCCTTAAAATTGGACACTCACAAATCTATTCCTTGTTCTATTATTTCTTTTTGTTGCTTTAGGACTTCAAACTGTTCTGGATTATCAGTGCCAGACATCTGTGTACTGTAGCTGCCTATTCCTGATGATGATGTTGACTCCAGGGAATTTAAACTTCCGTATCTGTTTATTGTCTCAGGGTGTTTGATTTCATTCGTCTCTTGTTCTAAGGGTTTTTCCTGACCTGTAAGTAGAAAGACTGATACAGTAAATCATTCTTTCAAAAAAAAAAAATGTAAAAGGTTAAAAAAAAATTGTCAAGTAAGGCAAGATATTTTAATGCTTCTTAGATAATTATGCAATACAAACAAACAATTAGGTGCCATCCCAGACAATATACTTTGATACTAAAACACACTGCAATTAGTATGTGTGTAATTTGCACCATTAAAAGTTCTTTTTGTAGTTGCAGTGCTAAGTATCCACTGCGTTTCTGCTCTCAGCTCATGCCACAGAAGGAATAGTTTTCCCTCAAAGGACTGCTGACTGATGTAATACTAGGGTAGACCTGCAGCATGAGTTTTTCTTCTAGTAAGGGCAAATGCCAAACATAGGTGAACAAATCAATCTTAAAACATCTTGGCTTGTATAGGTTTCTTCTATAATTATCTTTTACTTAAGTTGCATAAATATTCTTCACTTTAATGTGGTATTTAAAGTATTTCAAGGAAGATTTAGAAAGAAAAAAGTTTGGACAACTAAGTTGGAAATATATAATTCTAAAGCTCATATTGAACTCATACAGAATGCTTCTTTATCAGCTAAATGAGCAAAGAGGTCACGAAACTGGTCTAATGGCAACTAGAATTATCCTCTCGCAAGTATCATATACTTGAGATGACAAAGAATTATAACTCAAAATGCCACCTTACCAAGAGTTGTCTGAGAGTTGGGATTCACATACTGATCCTTACTCCATTCAACCATACACTTCAAAATCGACACTAAGCATTCTAAGCCTTTTTTCCTCAGGCTCAGTTCCTACGAAATAATTCATAAAAAGAATAAAACAAAAAGCTCTTTAAAGGAAAACACATAGCTCTTCCTTGGCCAAGTTTGAATTTGAAAGTGCTTTTAAAGTTCTTACCTGAACATTACTCATACCAAGTTCTTGACTGCCCCGTCCTTGAGCAATTTTTGATAGATCATTTACTAGTCTTTCAAATATATTTGCTGCATTTAAGTCGCAGTCATAGTTTACATAAATATCCACTACACTCTGAGCATCTGTAACAATATAATATATTACGTTTAACAAGAAGCATGTAGTATAGGAGTATAGTAAATATCTCTTAATAAGAAAAGATAATAAAGAAGGATAATTTCAAATACCTGCACAGATCCTTGTCAATGTCTGAATAACCATCCATTTGTGGTCAAATGAGCTGGTAGAAGTTTCCAAAATGTATAGGAAAATTTCTTTAAAGAATACCTGTGATTAGGGAAAAACTTCTGTTTAAAATAGTGTTTATAATTCATATATATGATCACTTTCTAAATATCCCAAAGCTATAGAGCAGAGATTATGACCCAGGCTCCTCTGGAGTTCAATTCCTTTTGAGTAGTCCTTGTAGTAGGAGCACTGCACTTCACAATATTTTGTTTGCTATCACACAGCCACTACAAAAGAAATCTGCAAAGATGTGGAGCGCCTCTGCATGATAATTTCATGAACACATTTATAAAACCAATGTAATTCATACTTCACTGTTTAATCCCCCGAAGAGTATAAATTATATTCTGTTCATCAGTTATGTTTTACAGACATCATAGTACCAGGTGTTTAATTTTCCTAGATTTAAATGTACCTAATGTTCTAATCCACACAATAAAAATAATCTCTTACACTATGGTATTTTTTATAATTACTCTTTTGGGGCGCCTGGGTGGCCCAGTCACCTGTTAAGCCTCCAACTCTTGATTTCAGCTCTGGTTACGATCTAACAGTTTGTGAGTTCCAACTCTTCCTCAGGCTCCACACAGACAGTGTAAAGCCTGCTTGGGATTCTCTGCCTCTCCCCCGCTTACGCACACATCCACACTCTCTCTCTCAAAATAAGTAAACTTAAATTATAATTACTCTCATGGTGGAAATCTCTACTGTCTGTAAACAAATTATTTTTCAGTATTTTTTACCCCAAATAATGTCAAATACAATGAGTTAATCAACCTAATTAAACAAATTATGATTTAAGAGCTAAGAAAGAATTTTTAGATTCAAATTTATTTTGGAAAAATGATTTAAGAGGGGATAACAAAACAAAATGAAACAAAACACCAGAAGTCACATATTAACCTTTGTGAAGGTTATGTGCTCCAGAAATTCATACTGATAACCTGAGGTGACTAACATCTTCTCCCTCCTAATTGGGTGAGGTAGCCAATTAGGTACCCAAAGGTAGCTAAAGGTAGCTTCTGAGGTAGCCCAAAAGAAATGTGCTTTTCTTTCACAAAATCCAATACATTTCTATTACTTCCTTAATGTCATCACCATTTCCTGTAAGACCATAACTTTTTAAGAAGGAGGGACTGGGTCTTTCTTGCTGAGTACTGTGTCCACACTGCAAGGCATAAAGTAGGCAGCCAATAAATACTTACATAGAACATACAAAATGTATATTAATTGACTATTTATGTTATCGGTAAAGCTTCCAGTCAACAGTAGGCTATTAGTAGGTAATTTTGGGGGTAGTCAGAAATTTAACGTGGATTTTTTGCTATGCAGGAGGTCAGTGTCACTAGCCCTGTTTCGTTCAAGGGTTAACTTTATACAGAATCCAAAAACAGAATACATATTCTTCTTAAATGCACGTGGAACACTCTCCAGGACAGATCACATGTCAAACCACAAAACAAGTCTCAAAAATTCAAGAAGAGTGAAATCACAGCAAACATCTTTTTCAACCACAAATGTTTAAAATTAGAAATTACAAGAAGAAAAATGGAAAAACTACAAATATGTGGAGATTAAACAACACATTACTGATCAACTGGGTCATAACTACCTAAAGAAAAAAGAAAAATACAACATCCCAAATTCTGTATGATGCAGCAAAAGTGGTTCTAAGAGGGGAATCACAGCAATACAAGCCTAAAGCCTACTTCAAGAAACCAGAGAAATCTCAATTAAACAGCTTAACTTTACACCTTAGGGAATTAGAAAAAGAAGAATACATGGAACCTAAACTCAGTAGAAGGAAGGAAATAGTAAAGATCAGAGTAAAAAATAATAAATATGGACTAAAAAGACAATAGAAAAGATCAATAAACAATTAGCTGATTCTTTGAAAAGATAAACAAATTGACAAACCTTCAGGTAGACTGACCAAGAAAAAAGAGACAGGGCTCAAATAAAATCAGAAATGAAACAGTAGGTTACAACTGATTTCACCGATACAAAAGATCACAGAAGACTACTATGAACAATTATATACCAGCAAATGGGACAACTAGAAGAAATGGATAAATTCCTAGAAACACACAATCTTCCAAGACTGAATCAGGAAGAAATAAAAAATCTGAATAGACCAATTACTAGAAAGGAGACTGAATCAGTAATCAGTCCCTTCAATCACTGGTGTTGGGCAAACTGGACAGCTGTATGTGAAATGATGAAACTGAACCACTATCTTACATCATATGCAAAATTAACTTAAAATGATTAAAGACTTAAAGGTAAGACCTTTAACCATAAAACTCCTAGAAGAAAACATAGTTGGTAAGCTTCTTGACATCAATCTTGGTGATGTCTTTTTGGATCTGATTCTAAAGGCAAGGGAAACAAAAGCATTAAACAAATTAAACAAATGGGACTATATCAAACTAAACAGCTTCTGCACAGTGAAGAAACCACTATTACTGAATGGAAGAAGACATTTGCAAACCATATATTTAATAAGGGGTTAATATCTAACATATATAAAGAGCTTACACAACTCAATAGCAAAACAAAACAAAACAAAACAAAACAAAACAAAACAAAACAAAACAAAAACCCAACCAATTAAAAACTGGGCAGAGGATAAAAACAGACATCTTTCCAAAGGAGACATACAGATGGCCAACAGGCACAATGAAAAGATGCTCAATCAGGGAAATGCAGGGGCGCCTGGGTGGTTCAGTAGGTTAAGCGTCCGACTTCAGCTCAGGTCATGATCTCACAGTTAGTGAGTTCGAGCCGCGGATCAGGCTCTGTGTTGACAACTCAGAGCCTGAAGCCTGCTTCGGATTCTGTGTCTCCCTCTCTCTCTGCCCCTTTCCCACTCATGCTTTGTCTCTCTTCCTCTCTCAAAAATAAGCAAACATTAAATATATATAAATACATACATACACAAACATATTCATATAAATATATAAATGTATGTATATACCTGGGAAATGCAAATCAAAACCACAACAAGAAACCACCTTAAACCTATCAGAACATCTATTATCCAAAAGATAAGAAATAAAAAGTGTTGGCAAGGATGTAGAGAAAAGGGAACTCTTGTACAGTTTACAATGTAGCACAGCTACTATTGAAAACAGTATGGAGGTTCTTCAAAAGATTAAAAGTAGAGCTACAATATAATCCATCAATTCCACTAATGGATATCTCTACAAAGAAATGAAAACACTAATTTGAAAAGATAGATGATCCCTATGTTTACTGCAGCGTTATTTACAATAGACAAGATACAGGAACAATCTCCAAGTCTACTGGTAGATGAATGGATAAGGAAGATAGGCTATTTATGTACAATGGAACACTACTCATATAAAACAAATCTTGTTATCTGCAACAACATGGATGAATCTTGTGGGTATTATGCTAAATGAAATAAGACAGAGAAAGACAAATACTGCATGATTTCACTTACATGTGGAGTCCAAAAAACAAAAAAACAAACAAAAGGAAACAAAGCTCCTGACTCCTAAAGAAAACAGACTGGTGGCTGACAGAGGGATGAAGATGTGGAGGTGCAAAACAGGTCCAGGGCATTAAGAGGTATAAATTTTCAGTTATAAAATAAGTCTTGGGGATGTAATACCAAGTATGGGGAATATAGTTGTAATTTTTGTATTAACTTTGTAAGGTAATAGATGGTAACTAGATTTATTACAGTGACCATCCTGCAATGTACACAAATGCTGAATCACTATGTTGTACACCTGATACTAATATTGTCAATTATATTCAACAAACAAATACATAAAAAAAAGTTTGGAAGTCTCCAATTTATGGAATAAATAAAACCACTAGATTGGGAGAAAGAGGAAAATGAAAACTTTAGCTACTCTCTATGGATTATCAAACTGTACTAATAAGCAACAGCCTTCAATTGTATTTAAGACACCATGCTTATCAACAGGGGCTCTAGAAAAACCAAATTAAAAAAAAAAAAGATTTAAAGAGCACCTATAACGTAACGTATGTAGAATAATACTATCATAAACACTTTGTCTGCAAATAGATATTTTCTTGAAAAGTTGTGCATTAACTATTTTCTGATTTTCTGATATAAACATGTAAGTTAATGTCCATAGAAAAATCACTTTACAGAAACTCTGAAGTGTATATTCTCATAAAATGAATATTCATGTAATAACAATTTCAACACTGCTTTTCAAATTTAGGTTTTCATATGTTGGCTTTGTTTTCTCCAACAAGAATACAGCTTATCAAGCATTTGAACATGCTTAGTATTTTCAAGACAGATTTACATTTATCTTGTCTGATCCTCAATCTCCCCATAAGGGACAATGGAGAGTAAAATACATGTAATCTCTTTAAATATACAGAACAGTATTAAAACAATTTTGTAATGAGAATCTACCATCTGAGGAGAAAGGAAATTTTTACTAGTAGTTTTTCCTTTTAAATTTGTGCTTACAAAAATTTTATATATTGAATAAATCTGCATTTAATTTGCATTTAATCTACAAAAATAGTAATCCCAATTTAAATGATTTTTGTGATACCTGGTTCCCTATGAATTTATATTTCACAGTCTACTAAACAGTACTTTAAAAAGTTGCATTCAAAAATTTCTAAGTAAATGAATACAGTCTTTCAAAATAATCTAATGGCAATCCAAATGCTTCATCATCAAATGAAAGACTTTTGGGTTAGTATGGAAGCAAAAGTTCCAAAAGTTGGGTTTTTTTTAACCTCCTTCATTTGTAGTTCCTGAAGATAATGGGGAAAAAACTATCAAAAAATAGCAACTACTCCTACCTAGTTAAATGCCTTCTGTTATTTTAACAGATATAAGACAAACTAAAATTTGGCAATATATATGTACCAGAAATTATTTCCTGTCCAAAATTTGGCCCCAATATAAAAACTTTTCACTTAAAATATCAAGGCTTTATTCGGTCTTATTCCCATAATATCCTATGTGAATTTTAATAGATACTGTAGATTAGTAATAAAGTGTGATTGTTTTAACCATCTCAAATCTCTGGGAAAATGATAATGTATCTGTTCTGTGAGCTAGTAAATTATCAATCTTTAGTTAGGATTAAATATAAAATTTATAAGAGTTATAAATAAATAAAAGGTATTGGGGGATACAGGCTTCTAGTTATGGAATAGATAAATCATGGTAATGAAAAGTATAGTCAGTGGCATTTTAATAGCATTGTATGGTGACAGATGCCAGCTACACTTGTGGTGAGCAGAGCATAATGTACAGAGTTGTCAGATCACTATGTCGTACACCTGAAACAAATGTAACATTGTGTGCCAACTATACTTCAGTTTTAAAAAATTGTAACGATTAAAATGCAACCTGCCTATCAAACACATAGTTGAAAGCTAACTAGCATAAAAGCGAGGGTTTCTAAAATGTATAATGTCCCAACCGAGACAATATAGTAACAACTGGTAAATGGAAACAAGCACCAATTAAGTCCAGTAAAACATAAATACCATTTTTAAATATTCAATTATTTGAAAGTGAAAACAAAAGATCACGAACTGATACACCTGCATTATATGTGCAGCCATGGCTGGAAAACTCCCTACTTTACTAGTTCTACCAAGTCTCTGGAAATATTTTAGCACCACATGACCATTAAGACCCAGGGATAAAACTTCAGAAATAAAATATACACATAAGAAAAATAATACAAAGCAAAAATTAAAATGTCAAATTCCTAAAATATAACCTTAAAAATATAATCCTTACTAATAATAGCCTCTTTAAAGTACCCAAGACTTCGATGGCTTAAAACCATATATATAAAATATATTTTGCAACTTTCTTTTAAGATAACCAAATTTATTATTACATGCCATATACACAATGGCAAATTTATTGTGAGGGCCAAATTAACTCAAGACAACTAGAATCACTCAACCAGTATAAATTCCTTGAAGGCAGGAGCTGTGTCTTAATTTGATTTTGTATTCTCAGTGTTTACCCAGTGCTTAGTATTTCATAAGTACATGTTAGTTAAATGGGTAAATGGAAAAAAAAAGCAGCATAGCTGACTCTTGAACAATGTGAGGGTCAAGGGCACTGATCACCACATACTTGAAATCCACAGAGAACTTTAACTCCCAAAAACTTAACTACTAATACCCTACTGTTGACTAGAAGCCTTACAACAACATAAACATTCAACTAACACATATTTTGTATTATATATGTATTATATACTGTATTCTTATAATCAAGTAAACTAGTGAAAAGAAAATGTTACTAAGAAAATCGTAAAGAGGTGGGGCGCCTGGTTGGCTCAGTCGGTTAAGCTTCCAACCTTGGCTATTGGCACAGAGCCTGCTTTGGATCCTCTGTTCCCCTTTCTCTGCCCTGCCCTCACTCGTTCTCTCCCTCTCAATAAATACATAAACTTAAAGCAAAGAAAAAAGAAAATAATAAGGGGGGGGGGGGTGCCTGGGTGGCTCAGTGGAGTAGGCATCTGACTCTTGATCTTGGCTCAGGTCACGATCTTGCAGTTCATGAGTTTAACTCCTGCACTCGGCTATGCAGTGTCAATATGGAGCCTGCTTGGGATTCTCTCTGAACATCCCTGGCTCGCTCGCTCGCTCTCTCTCTCTCAAGACAGAAAAGACAGAAAGAAAGGAAAGATAGGGAAGGAAGAATGAGGGAAGGAGGGAATCATAAGGAAGAGAAAATACATTTACACTACTGTACCTGCACTTAGTGAAAAAAATTCACATGTAACTGGGCCTACTTAGTTCAAAGCACTACTGTTTAAGGGTTAACTATTCACAACAATACACTAATATTATTTTACATTCTGAAAAACCTTCCAGGGTATTAATAATCTGATTTAACATTAAACAAATGAAATACACAACAATGCCTAAATGCAGAACATACCTCAATTTGCATCTTCAGATGCGTCTTGAAGTTTGACAACAAAGTAAGAAATATGGAAAGAGAAAGCTCAAAAACCTCTGGAACAGATGAGACTCCATTTTTTGAGAGTGCGACACAGAGATACTGCTTAATAGCATTAATAAACATTTCATTTGTCCTGAAAACAGGTCCTGCATTCTGCAGAATGGATAGAAGTAACTGCAATGAAAGAATCTTGGATCGCAACTCATGAGACCTAAAATGTAAAAGAAAGGGCAAAGTATATGGACAAATTTAGTGTCATGGTATTAAAAGCTGTTCCAAAGATATTTCCTGGTACCACATAATTTCACCAAATTTTAAATAGAGAGGAACAGAAAAGTCTACAATGTAAACAAAGTACAGTATATGAATAATACGAATACTTCGCCATTAGTAATGGGTTAGTTCCACTTATGTTCTCAAGAAGCACATAATTTCATAAACTTTTTAAATGGAAAACAATCATCCACACATATTTAAAATCCACACACTGTTCCACGAGACAAGAAAAATATTTATTCCTTCTTCCTTTCTTTCACAAGTGTATTTCACTTTTTAGAAAATACCACGAACTCTTCTCAGATTAAGTACCATATTTAGTATATAATAGTTCCATAGTATATAATAGTTTCGTATATAATGTGCTTTTTTCCTAGGCATGCTACTCAAAAATCCTAAAAAAGTTTTGGTTATAGTTAAAGTTACAGGACTACTTCAAGGTTACTTTTTCAATAACCACTTAAGTTGTTTTCTTTTTTGAAATACAAAGAGGCTTTCAGAACATTTATCTCTTAAAGTTTACCCATTTATTCCAAATATTTTAAATAATGAAAAGCAAAAAAAACTACCCTTTCAGCTTAAATTTTCACTTTTTTCTCTGATCAATACACCATGCCATATTCTACTCAGTATCTAGCATTATAATTATCAGATTTCACAAATATAATTTTTCTCCCATTAAAGCAGGCATCTTAAGTCCAACAGACCAGGAAGATTGGATCCCAGGCAACTTTTCAAATGCAGAACACACTTAAACGTTCTAGCAGCTAATTCTTTTTATTCCAAATGCTATTAGCAGTCGCATTCACACCACAGGCAGTAAACTTAATTGTTCCTGATTTCTACTTTAAAAATTTTATAGTTTTTAAGTGCCAAGTAATTCAAGGACCTAAGAAACTCTAACAAGGAATATTTAATTTCATGTAAGTGGGAATCACACAAATATTACCATCTTTGAAATAAAACTGGAACCAATAATATCATGGCTCATTATTACATATCAACTTTCCAAGATGGCTATGCCTCTGAATCTATATATATGCAGCAAATATAGTATAACACACATACATACACACACACACACACACATACACACACACACACAAACCTTAAATAAATCAAGTTAGAAACAATGAGAAGATTTTAAATAGCTATAGGAAAACATGAAATGGGTGAAGCATCTCCCCTTCATGTTGAAGCCTTCCAGGCTTTTATGTTATGGCTACTTCCTAGTCTAGCTAACTTACCATCTTTTTTGCTCAATTCCAATAGTTATTAAAACCTGCAGCCTACTATTCTCTAACACATGAGTTTTTGTTGTAAGTTATTTTTGTATCCCCAGCTCTAACAAAATGCCTTGTACCTAGCACGTGCTCAATGTAACTCATGGATTTATTCATGCATTCATCTAAACATTTATTAACTACTTACTATCTATAAGGCATTAATTAATGAAGAAATGATCAAATGATTGTCTTATGACACAATAAAGTACACTTTTATAGGCAAAAGATGCTAGAAATTTCAGGTCTGCAGATTTTAATGGGGTAGTTTCAAACTATGAATCAAGCTTAACAAACATTTCCTGGATCATCATCTTAGCAACATCACAAAGTATCAAGATAAGCAAAGACAAAAAAACAAAACAAAAACATAACTACAAAAAGCCATTAATTTTAGAAAAAAATCATTCAAGAGAGAAAACCATATATTCTTTAGAAAAGAAGAGTTTAGAAAATTTAATTTCTTCAGTATTCAATTCCAATGTTTAATGTCCCTGATGATCAAGGTCTTTTCTATGTTCAAAATTTCCTAACATTTGGTTTAAACCCACAGAGTAGAAGGATAATTTACATTATTCCTTATAAGAATCCTTTGTAATATTAAAGATTTCAGATCTCCAAAACTATATTCTTTTTATAGAGCTAAATGAATGCCCTTCCCCCACAGTACTCCTCAAAATTCATCTATTTTCTTTTGTGTTCTTTTCATTTTGGGCACTTTAAAGAATTCTCCCTTTTCTGTTTATAGTTTTTCAAATCACACTTTTTTACATCTGACTTGGAAAACTAAACATCTGAGACTTTTAAGATTAATAACATTTTCAAATCAAGGCAAAGATAGCCTTCAGCAATAACACCAAATTCTTAAGTTACTACCTCCTTAAAGTCTTTAACAATTCAGAATGAGATGGTTATTTTTCTTTTCATAGTGAGAATAAAAAATTGAAAAAATTTTGAATACATATTTGTAACATACATAGGGTATAATCAAATTTACATTGCAATCTGAACTTTAATCCTTTTTCTGTAGAGTTTATATTTTCAAAATAAAGAAAAATCGGTAAGTTATATCTCTGACTCCCAGGATTTGGGCCTAAAATGATTTTAGAACTTTTGGCTTTGGGGCTTAAAAGATGTTTCTCACTGAATCAGTACAATGTGACAAAATAAAACTATAGAAAATATAACAAATGTAACTGCTTCTAGTCTTTCTTCTCAGCTGACATTTAGAAACTGAAATGCTCTACAGTTTTAAAAAATGAAGTAGCATTGCTTACATTTCTCCACTATTTCAATATTCTTTTCTCAAAGTCACTGAGGCCTTCTTTAAGATTTCTTTCTCCAGAAAGTTCTCCTAAAATTGTCATGCTATATTACATCATGCTGCAACATTAAGAGTGTCCAAACCCAGTCTTAAGCAAGAATCAGTAACATTTGACTCACAGGAAATGAAAGATATTTGACAACTTATGACTTACAAATGGCACTTTCCTATGGCTTAAACTTACACATTCGACAGGAACCAGACAAGTGACTCCTAAGTATTCCCTGCTCCCCACAGAGAAAGGTATCATGGCATTTTTCAGCCCTTATGAATACATAATACCTTTCATTATGAATTTTAAAATTTATTTCTCTTAGTTTTATTAACTTTCAACTGGTAGCTTTCAGAAACCTAGCATGAGGCTACATATAACAGGGCTATTTTAACTCCAAAGTTATTTATAATATTGAAATAAGAATTCTTTCAATCATTCAATATTTATTGAGCACTTATTATGTACCAAGCACAATCCCCTAATGTTGCTGGTATACTTTGGGAAATAGTATAAGTTATCTAGCAATTTTGGAACTATTTTTCAAGTACATTTTTTAAAAGGCAAAATAATCCTGGGGCGCCTGGGTGGCTCCGTCGGTTGAGTGTCCGACTTCGGCTCAGGTCATGATCTCACGGTCTATGAGTTCAAGCCCTGTGTCGGGCTCTGTGCTGACAGCTCGGAGCCTGGAGCCCGCTTCAGATTCTGTCTCCATCTCTCTCTGCCCCTCCCCCACTTGCTCATGCTTGCTCTCTCTCTCTCTCAAAAATAAACATTAAAAAAAATTTAAAAAAAAGGCAAAATAATCCTAAAATACATTTTTCAGGGTTCTACAGGACAAAAAGAACATAAGAAAATCCAAAGACTATCTTACAGTAAGTAAGTTTTCAAGATTAAATACTGTATGTGTCAAGCAGAATAGCCAATGACTTACTTTGGATCTGGGGGTCCATCTGACAGTGGTTTCATGGACAGTTTACACAATGACCTGAATACTAGAAAGGCATCCTTTTGTAAAATGTGGGAAAACTTAGCACCAGGTGAAGGTCCTGAAGAATTTCCAGATTCCTAAACAAGTTAATATACCATGTAAATAGAGACATTTGACAGTGTAAAATCATTTCAGCCTTCTATGTATTCTATTCAGTTCAGTAATACAGGGGGTTCTATTGGAAAAAAAACCTGATGAAGAATTTGCCACATTGCTTCTCTTTAATCTGACATACCACCCTAGCTCCCCAACAATAAATACCTTAAAAAAATAAATTATTTAAAAATATTCTCTCTTTGCTACCAAAAACTCTTCAAAATTTATCCATTTCATACCATTACTAACAAAATCTAGCACATCATGCCCTGACAAGACACCTCATCCATTGCCTAAACCATGCTTTTTACTACCTGTCATTTGGTGTTTTCTGTTTTTGTCCTATTTTAGCTATTCTGCACAGATAGACATAAGACAGCAGAAATTGTCAAGGCAATGTTTAAAACTTATTAACTGATGAAGGTCAACAAGGCCAAGAAAGTTGAACCCTATATACGGGTCAATGATACAGGGTAGGACTTCCTTATCTAAAAGGATAAGAAGGGGCGCCTGGGTGGCTCAGTTGGTTAAGTGTCGACTTCGGCTCAGGTCATGATCTCACAGTTTATGGGTTCGAGCCTTGCGTTGGGCTCTGTGCTGACAGGTCAGAGCCTGGAGCCTGCTTCAGATTCTGTGTTTCCCTCTCGCTCTGCTCCTCCCAACTCATGCTCTCTCTCTCTCAAAAGTAAATAAACATTAAAAAAAATTAAAAGGATAAGAATAAAAACACACTAAATATAGGGTAGGGGGGATCAGGAGAACCTTATCACTACCATGGTTCAGATTTCATTTAGCCCTGAATGAAAGTAAGATGAAGTTCCCTAGATTTCTAAAAGTTCTTCCTCATCCAGTGATACTAGAATTGTCCTACAAATATATGATAAAAATGTTCTTTTTAAATGTAATTTCAATGGGGTGTACAAAGAGAAGATGAGAACACCTATGAAACACAGCTTAGAGTTGGAAATTTAGCTATCAATATATTTAGGGAATAAACTGCTTTGATTTGTATCAGTGAGAAAAAACTAAGTCTTTATTTCCCCAAACTGTAATCAGCAAGCATTATCAACTGGATACATTCACCACAAAGTGCTGGTAGCCTATAAATGTGTAAGATTAACAGGACATCTGCTGCCCCCCATTTATACCTGAGTATCATTGGAAGAGACAGACAATCTGTCATCAGGTAAAGATGGTGTATATGCAACAGAAATTGGTGTTCCTGGAATTCCATTTGCTTGGATATTTTCACTGTCGCTACCATCCTCTATAGTTCCAATGTTGCCATCTGCACTTGCATTTATAGTCGTCCTTTCTCCCATATCTAAAATGGTAAGAATAAAAAAACATGCAAATATATGTGACTTAACTTAAGTATACTGAAAAGGCATAAAGAGTATTTAAAATGCAACAATGGCAGGAAAGCAATGTGAAATAGTATGAATTGGCACCATTTAAAGGTTAGTATACTTAGTAGTAAGTATGCATTTGGAATACATCCAAATACAATCCTTAAGTAGCTCTAGCTATGAAACACACTCAGCTGATGAAAGGCTAACTGGGATGTGCCAAAAGAGAAGCTTACTTTTAGTCTATATTATCATCTACTAAACTTGGTTCTAATGAATGCTAATTCTTTAAGATGTTAAGACAGTGTCTTCCAAAAAAAAAAAAATATCCCATTATCAAGCAACTTAGAGAAATACTGGGAAATAGCTTTCTTTATTACAGTCTTTAATTTGCTCTCCAAAGAGAATATATGATATGTAGTGTTTCCAAAATTTATTTTACAATGAGCTCCTCTTCCCCTTTTTAGAATACCTATTAATAACTCCATATTCTTTGGAACACATATATGGAAAAAATGGCCTATACCCCTGAATATTTTTTAGTATGTCACTCTGAATAATCATACTTTTAATTAACATAAACAGAAATAAGTGATTTCTGGTAGAAGAGATATTACAAATAATACCAAGTTTCGTAACTACTCTAGATATAATTATGTTATTTTAAGAAAGAAATAAATACATGTCTGTGGCCATAACTAGCAGGAAATTGCTCATTTCATGCTATCAATCAAAAGAGAACTAGAAGCAAGGGAAATAATACTATACTGAGTAGATTTTGAAATAGGAAAGACCTATGTTTCAATCGTGTCTTTCCCATTTAACTGGATAACTTATTTCATCTTTCTTTGTCTCAGTTTCTTCATCAGCAGCAAAAATAATGTTAATGAGGAATCACCAAAACACACATACCCTACACACACACAACACATAAAGAACATAAATGATTCACAATAAGTGGTAGCTATAATTCTGTAGATATATGGTAATATATGCTCAATTTCTGATTGATTCAGTAACGAAAGGAATGTATCTCATGCCCCTACTCTAAAGCTGCTTTCTGCTCTCCAAATTAGAATATCCTAGATAGATTAAACGGGATAATTTCAAAGCGTGTTTTGCAATTAACAACTGGTACACGAAGATACTGATAAAATATATTTGGGAAGCTCTGTGCTGCACAAAATAAGACACTAGTTTTCCCAGTAGACCTTTCTGGAGCTTTAACATGCTAGTGTTAGACATGCTAAATATACTATCCTAACTTCTTATATATATATATTATGTGTATAATATATATGTATTTATGTGCTAAATGCTATTGCAGCTTTTAAATACATGTTATTTATTACACATATCTTACATATATGTTTAATAGCAAAGAATTCTCTGGAAGAAGTAAAAAAATTTAATGACTATCAGAAATGGATAATCCCTCAAAGCTTATTCCATTTTCTCTCAGTACCTAATTACATCTTCTCCCACTGCCTCCCCTCACCACTTTCCCTTAACAAATGACTTTCACATTCTACATAGTTAAGAAGTTAGGTAACTCAACTAAGTAGGTAGGCTACCTCAATCTCCCTTGTCCTACCATAAAGCTCCTTGACACCAATAATTTTTTCCCCCTCTTATTTCAGGGGAAAAAATATTCCTTTGAATTTCTAAAGTGAACTATTCATTCACCCTCAAATTCATCTCTTCTTGCATTCATTTGTGTCTTCCCTCCCCAAGTATTCTCTTTTAACATTACATTTTCATGTATGTGACTGAATCTTCCTCATTACTTAACATACTCAAATCTTCTCACTGGAAAAGAATCTTCCTTTAACTCTTGCTATACCTCTGCTACTGCCCATTTTTCTCCTTTTTATCAAATTTCTAAGAGGAATAATCAATATTCACTGATGATACTTTTCTTCTTCCCTTCCTAGTATATTTCTCAAAAGAAATCAAAAACATTCTATGATTTTATTTTCAGGTTTTGAAGCCAGACACCCTTGAGTTGGAATCTTCATTTGCTTGCTTACTACAAGTTAACTTAAAATCTCTCAATTTTCTCATTGTAAAAAAGAGAATAGTACCAGCACCTAAACATCCCAGTGCTTGGGGAGGATTAAATGAATAAATGTAAGTAAAGCAAATAAAGTCATCTGGGATATACAGAAAGTACTTAATAAGAGTTAGATATTATTATTCTCTCTGTTTTCTCCTCTAACTGTTCTCTAAACATTAAGTGTAGACTTTTGTTTTCAAGATGGTAAATAGAGTCAATTAAAAATTAACTTCTCCTTTGATAAATCCTACTGAAATTACTAGGAGAAATATAAACAAGAGACAGATGCGATGTTTCTAACATTATTGCTATATTTCATCAGTAAGTTTGATAAATGCTGGTCTGGTATTTTTCACTGGTATGAAAAAATTCAAGTTAAGACTGATTTGAAAAAAAAAAAAAAAGTAAAATCACACCCAGGCGCGCGTGTGCGCGCGCGCACACACACACACACACACACACACTCATATACTTAATTTGACAGAGTATCCTCCAAAAAACAATAGCAATTATCATACCTACTAGTGAAACACAGCAATGTTAAAAACAAAATGAGGCTCGAACCAATGTTATATAATAGAAACAAAAGGACAAAAATGAGGAATAAATACCGTAAAAGAAAAAAATACAAAATATATTTTTCACCAAGAAAACCCAAGATTATCAAATAAAAAACGCTTAGAAAATATCAGAGTTCAGAAAATGAATAAATAGGAGGTAAATATGGAAAACAAGGGTTTTTCTATATTCCAATTAAATTAGGAAGTGGGAATTATTTGTGGCCATTGCTTAAGTGCCAACAGTCAAAATGAAGTTCAATCCCTTTGTGACTTCTGACCAGAGCAAGAACTGTAAAAGTCATTTCAATGCACCTTCCCATATTTGCAGGGAGATTCTCCTCTTTCCAAAGAGCTGACACAGAAGTACACAGTTCGATCCACACACACCCAGAGGATGAGGAAGTACAGGCTGTATGAGGACACAACAGAGGTCAGCAAACTGGCAAAGTAGCTCAGGTGTATGGGAAGAAATATGTCATCTACACTTAGCAAATAGAGTGACAGAAGACAAATGGCACAGCTGCCCACATGGGCATTCACCCTAGCAGGATGGGTATCACTAGACTAAAACAGGACAAAGACCACAAAAAGATCCTTGAACATAAAGTCAAATCTCACCAAGAAAGAAAGAAAAAGGGCAAATATAAGGAAGAAACAACTGAGAAGATGCAGTAATAAAGTAATCTTATATATGACTTTATAAACTTAAAATGAAAAAAATAAATTAGGAAGTGTGGGAAAAAACTCATCCAAAATACTATCAAAACTAAAAGAAAAAAGAGGCGCCTGGGTGGCTCAGTCGGTTAAGCATCTGACTTCAGCTCAGGTCATGATCTCATGGTCTGTGAATTCGAGCCTCACGTTGGGCTCTGTGCTGACAGCCTGGAGCCTGCTTCACATCTGTGTGTGTGTGTGTGTGTCTGTCCCTCCCCCACTTGTGTTCTGTCTCCCTCCCTCCCTCTCTCAAAAAATAAATGACATTAAAAAAATTTTTTGTTTAAAACAACTAGAACAAAAAACAGAGAAATAATTTAACAGGAAATGTGAAGGAGCCAAAGAAAGAAAACAATGAAATTTTACTGAGTGACATAGAAGATTTGACTGAATGAACTTCTGTGTCTGGATAAGAAGGTTCAATACTACAAAGAAGATGCAGCTCCCCAAGTTAAGAACACAATATAACTCCAATCACTAATAAACTTTTTTTTTAAATTGAATGAATTGGCTCTAAAGTTATGTAGCATACACTTAACAGATGTTTACAAAAACTGACTGGCAAGGGGATAGGGGACTTGCACTACAAAGATTAAAATGTACTATAAAATTAAAATATTTTAAACAATTCAACACTGAAAAATAAATAGCTCAATGTTACTACAGAGAAAACTCCAGCAGAATCATGTAGGATAAAATTGGCACTTCAAATTAATTGGGAAAGGATTATTCTATAGGTTAGCTATGCAATCTCATACTATACATGAAAAATTAATTTCAGATGAATTAAAGATCTGAATTCAAAAAATTAAAAAAGTATTAGAAAAATGTATAGCAGATTATTTCTGTAGGTTTGTGGTAAAATCCATTCTAAGCAAGACAAAAACAGAATTCACAAAGAAAAAGGCAGTATTTGTTAAATTTTTTATGTGGTCAAATATCTGCTCAGAACAATAACCTAAGCAAAGGCTAAACAAAATGAAAATAAAACAAAGACTAGAAAAAAATATTTAAAATACACTGAATAAGGTTTCATTTCTTAATATGAATAAATCTTGAAATCAGAACAGAGAAACCAAAAAACTAAAAGGAAACCGCTAAGAAGTCATGAATAGGCAATTCAGGAAAGTATAAATAACCCATAGATACTCAGTTGGACCATGAAACTGCCAACATTTAACCTACAAAAATAAAGACTGCTCCCTGTGTTTTGACCCTACAAGTAATCAAAAACAAATTAAAATAAGATATAATCCATCTAGCAAAGTGATATTAAACAGCATTACATATAAATTTTAAATGCCCATACACTTTGATCAAAGTATTCCTTTTTTTAGAAGTGTATCCTCAAGTGCTAAAAGATATCTATAACAAGAATGCTCTTCAGAGCAGTGTATCAAAGTCAAAAGACTTGGGAAAATAATAAACTGAAAGAAAATATTCATAAAATATATCACAGAATCCTAATGTAAAAAGGATTCTTAAAAATTAAGGGAAAAAAATCAAGGATAACAGAAGGATGAAAACCTGATAGAATGAAGACATGAATAGATGATTCACTAAAAACAGAAATACAATGGCCCTTACATATGATATATTTAATTTCACTCATACAGAAATGCAAATTAAAACCCAACTAAGTAATGGATAAAGAAGATGTGGTATGCCTATACGATGGAATATTACTTAGCCATAAAAAAGAAGGGAGTCTTGCTTTTTTCAACAACATGGATGGATCTAGAGGGTGTAATGATAAGTGAAATAAGTGAGAGAAAGACAATTATCATATGATTTCACTCATATGTGGACTTTAAGAAACAAATGAAGAAAGAAAAAAAGAAATAAACAGACTCCATTTAAATATAGAGTACTGGAGGTTACCAAAGGGGAAGTGGGGGATGGGTGAAATAGGTGAAGGAGATTAAGAGTACACTTATGATGAGCCCTGAGTAATGTACAGAATTGCTGAATCACTACACTGTATACCTGAAACTAACAGAACACTGAATATTAAATGCACTAGAATTAAAAAAAGTAAACTAAGAGTTCTCACCTAACAGGTTGGCAAAAATACAAAACTTTAAATTCCACTGGCAATTATGGATAAAAAGGAATTCTCACACATTGCTGGTAAGAGTGCAAAATGGTGCAAGGGATACTTGTGAAGGGATATTCAGCAACAGCGAATTAATTTTCATACTCATTTACCACCTGACCCAGTAATCTCACTTCTATGAATCTTCCCTCAAGATAAACCCCCACAAATACAAAACAATACAGATGTATATGGCTACTCACTGCAGCAATATCTCTAATAGGAAAGCACTGGAAACAACCAAAGTTCCTGTCAGTAGTGGATTGGTTAAATCAACTATGATACATCCACGTAATAGGGTCAAGAGACAAAAAAAAAATAAGGAAAGAAAATCTCTATCAACTGAAATAGAAGGATTCCTAGAATATATTAAACGAAAAAAAGGGGGACAAAAAAAAAGGGAGGAGACATACAGTGTTTTGCCAAAGAGAAATAATCAGAGTACTTGCTTATTACTCTGGGAGAAATACACACACACATAAAGGATAAACTAAAAGGTAATGAAAGTGGCTACCTATGGAAGGTATGTCAGCAAAGGAAGGAATGGATAAAAGAATTCTTTGAGTCAATATTTTATATAATTTTGACTTTGAATCATGTATAGGATCTTCAATTAAATCAAAACAAAACAGGGGCGCCTGGGTGGCTAAGTCAGTTGAGTGTCTGACTCTTGATTTGGCTCAGGTCAAGTTTTTGCAAAAATCAGGTTGTGGGATTGAGCCCTGCATCAATCAAGCCCAGCTTAGTATTCCCTCTCTCTCCCTCTGCTCCTCTTCCCACTGGCTCTCTCTCTCTAAAATAAAAAATAAAAACAAAAATAAATTACATTAAATCAACAGTTAATACAGTTTACTACTGTAAATTCTGTAATTATAAGTAGTATTATTATTCACCATTAGTAGAAAATGTACTAAATACATATGTAATTTTTTTTTTTTTTGAACTTTAAATTAGTTGTTGCTGGTAATGATACACTGTTGCTGAGAATCTGGGATTTTACTGTGGGAAAAGGGAGATACAAATATGAAATGCTGGGAAAAGGGAGATACAAATATGAAATGCAGGAAGATGAAGAGAAACCTAGTGGCACTGGATGTGAACTGCAACTATCAATATGATTTGTGATTGTAGATCTATCTCAGTACACTAGAAAGGCCAGGAAGTAACGACACCTCATTAGCACACCTAGTCTCTAAATACAATTGCCTACTAAAAAGAACAAAAACTCCTTAAAGAACTAACTGATTCCAGGGCTGAGGCAAGAGGAAGTAGAACGTTTAACTTAAAACATCTCACTGTTCCAGAAAACAAGAAGTGCTCCAAGATAATGGAATCACATCACAAAGACACAGGAACTGGATTCCTATTAGCCAAATCGGGAACAAAGAATAATGACGGTAAATGATTATAATACACTGAATAACAAAAGAATTCATGAGTTCACAGTATTATTTTTTTTAAGGGGAAGCACTCTTATCTATAGAAAAGTGTCAATTAATGTTAGAATCATGAAATCACTATTTGGCAACCAATGTAGTATCTAAAGAAGTCAAGGATCATGAACGGATGCTAAAACCACTAAGTGGATGGATCCTCATATGACCTCAACCTATCACTCTCAAATTATTTCTTTCAGTTGACCCTTGAACAACACAGGGATTAGGAGTGCTGACCCCTCAAATAGTTAAAAAGCCACATATAACTTATGACTTCACAAAACTTAACTACTAATAGCCTCTGTTGCCCAGAAGTCTTACTGATAACATAAACAGTCGATAAACACATATTTTGTATATTACATGTATTATATATTGTATTCTTACAATCAAGTAAACTAGAAAAAATACAAAGAAAATCATTAAGAAAGAGAAAATACAAAGGAGCCTGGGTGGCTGAGTAGGTGCTGGACTCTTCAACTCAGCTCAGGTCTTGATCTCAGGGTCGTGAGTTCAAGGCTCGCACTGGGTGTGAAGCCCACTTCAAAAAGAAAGATGGGGTACCTGGCTGAGTGTCCGACTTCAGCTCAGGTCATCATCTCACGGTTTGTGAGTTCAAGCCCTCCATCAGGCTCTGTGCTGTCAGTGCAGAGCCCACTTAGGATCTTCTCTCTCTCTCTGCCCCCCCCCGCTTGTTCCCTCTCTCTCAAAAATAAATAAACATTAAAAAAAGAAGAAAAATACATTCATAGTACTGTATTTATGGGAAAAATCCACATATAGTGCACTCATGCAGTTCATTATTGAATGGTCAACTATAGTTATAAAGGGAAAAATGCTCCCTTACAATGAAGAGACCTAGTGCTCATCATTAACCAAGTGATCAAACATCATCACTAATATGGGTAACTTGTTATGTATCAATTAACATAACATGATGTAATAAGAAGTACCAACATTACCTATGCAGTATTCTTGCCAAATACATTTACTCTAAATCAGGAAACTGCCCTATCAACTCAAAATATGTAACATTCGACAAGACAATTTCATACTCTTTAACAAAAGGTAAGTGTTATGAAAGATGGGGGGAAAGACAAGAGAACTTGTTCTAAACTAATGAGACCAAAGAGACACAATCAAATGCAGTGAGCGTACCCAGATTGGGCCCTGTACTTAAAAAGGAAAAGGAAAAAAAGGATATAAGAGAGACGATTTGGGAATTTGGGAACACTATAAAATGTAGTATTTATATTAGATATCCTTGAAATAGTGTTAATTTTCTTAGGTGCGAAAACGAATTATGGTTATGTATGAGAATGCCTTTATTCTTAGAAAAGATATGCTGAAGTAACAGAGTAAAGCATCAGGATATATATAACTCATCTTTAAATGGTTCAGCAAAGGCAAGCAAAACACACACATTTACATACACGTATGTGCGTAGGTCTATTTAAACACACATAAAATGAATGTATCAAAATTTTTAACAACTAGTGAATCCAGAGAAAGGGCATACAGGTGTTCATTGCACTGTTCTTTGGATTTTTCTCTAGGTATGAAAATGTTCTAAGTAAAAGGTTGCAGAAAAATCAAAGAAATTTCACTTCACACTCTGTACTGATATGTATTCTAGACTGGTAAAGAGTTTTTTGCAAAGGGCCAGTTAGTAAACATTTTAGGCTTTGCAGGCCATATGGTCCCTGGTGCAAAGACAGCCACTGTAGGCAATACATAAATAAGCATGTGTTCTAAAAAAGCAGTATTTACAAAAATAGGCAATGGGCTAAATTTAGCTCATGAGACATAATTCGCCATCCCCTAACATGTATTACTAAACTTCTAAAGAATGCATGGGCACATAATGCTCTTTCTTCCCTGACTGTAAGTTTACAAGGGTTTTTGTTTTTAAATTCAGACTTCCCAGGAGCATGGCCTCTTGTTTAGTCTCTATACTTGCCCATTCAATGATTTTATGGCTTTAACTACTAATTTATAACAAAATGACTCCCATCTATAGCACCTGTCTTGATATCTTAGGCCAGATTTCTAGATTTCTATTATGTGTATCATAAAATTTCCACATGGATGGTGCACTAAAAAATTAGTAATTTTTTCTCCCAAGCCAACTTTTCCTCCAACATAATTTAATTCTACCAATTCCACAACCATCCACCTACCCATTTAGACTCAGAAACTGGGATACCACCAAAGCAGAGATGAGTTCACATAGCAGGCCCAAGACTGCCTATCCTTAGAAAGGCCTGCTTGCAAGGTTGGTCCTTGGCTGGCACCTGGAACTACATTTTGGAAGGGTTTGCACTATTCCCAGAACTAGTTAAGAGTGGCTTACTGTGCCTAAACTGTACAAATAATGTGGTTTATGCTAAATACAGCTTTCCTTCTGGAAATCTGAAATTTGGGTACATGCAAGTAGAGGGTGCCAACAAAACTTTGGGCACTTAGTCTAATGAGCTACTCTGGTAGCCAACACCTACAATCTGATGTGGAGGAATTAAGCGCTTCCTGCGTGACTTGTACAGGGAGAGGGCTCTTGGAAGTATGCACCTGATTTCCTTCAGACATTGCCCCACATGTCTTTTCCCTCTGATGATTTTGTATCGTACTCTTACATGGTAAAAATTTTAGTGGTGAGTATAATTATATGATGAGTCCTAGGAGTCCCTCTAGTAAATCACAAAACCTTGACATATTCTTGGGGTCTTTGACATACCTTATAATTTCTTTTTCAGCAGGTATTAAGTTTATTTATTTATATTGAGAGAGAGCCAGCAGGGGAGGGGAAGACAGAGAAAGAGAAAAAGAGAGAGAGAGAGAGAGAGAGAGAGAGAGAGAGAGAGAGAGAGAGAGATTGAATGAATGAACGAATGAATGAATCCCAAGCAGGCTCTACACTGTCAATGCAGAGTCTGACGCAGGGCTCAATCCCACGAACCATGAGATCATGACCTGAGCTGAGATCAACAGTTGGACAAGTAACCAAATTGAGTCACCCAGGCATCCCAGTTGCAAAGCCTACTTGATTCAACATTCGATATCTCACTTCTCATTCACATTTTCTTCATTTCCACTGTTTCTGTCCTGCTGAGGATTCCATTACTGCACTGGTCTCCTATTGTACTTTCTACTTCCGCACTTCCTTCTTCTAACAGAATAATTCTAATCGTTCCATCTATTAGTTAAAAAATTCATAATGTGATAGAATAAAGTCTAAAATCCTAAACTTTTAATTAGTAAGCTTAAGATTTCTTTAACCTTAGGGGTACCTGGGTGGCTCAGTCAGTTAAGTGTCCAACTCTTGATTTCAGCTCAGGTCATGATCTCATGGTTCCAAGTTTGAGCCCCACACCCACTCAGGCTATGTGCTGACAGCGCAGAGCCTACTTAAAGTTCTCCCTCTCCCTCTCTTCCCTGCCCCCCTTAAAAAAAAACAAAGAGGACCGCCTGGGTGGTTCAGTCAGTTGAGCATCTGACTTGAGCTCAGGTCATGAACTCATGGTGTTTATGAGTTCAAGCTCTGCATCGGGCTCTGCACTAACAGCTCAAAGCCTGGAGCCTGCCTCAGATTCTGTGTCTCCCTGTCTCTGCACCTCCCCTCCTCCCAGCCCCTCCGCCCAGCTCACACTCTCTCTCAAAAATAAATAAACATTAAAAAAAAAATCTCTTTACCTTAGTTTCTATTGTATGACATCACATACTCTATACTTCAGCCAAACTACCACCTGCCAATTCCCAAACCATCCTCTCCTCTAAATCTGAACTAACAGAGTTTCCAATACATCAAATACCATTCCCCAAACTTGTGTGAATCCATATAGTCTAAGTTCAAGTGTCATCCCCTACATGAAGTCCTCCCGGGTCATTTTAGAAATAATCACTTTTTACAAAATTTTAATAGGATGTTAGCTATTTCTTTCTAACGGCACTTATCACTTTATACCTTGTATTAGTCTTACATACATACATTCCAGAACCCCCTTCTTCCAGAGCATGGTCTATCTTGGATTAACTTTTGTATCCTCCTACAGTGCCACACAACTGTACGTACTTCCTTAGTATTTGCTGAATGAAAAGATGAAAAAACAAGAAGGCAATCAGATGAATGCCTGGTTCTAGTGTTTCATTAAAGGAGAAAAGATATTCTTAGAAAGAATGGTAATATAAAAGGGAGTTAGTATGGCTGAAACAGTATTCTTCTCATTCAAGAGCCATACTGTACATACATTTAATCATATATGTAGAAGTATACGTAGCAAGGTTCTATGCTTAGTCCTGGGCAAGATACCATGAATTAAATAAGCTTCAGTGGATTAGTCTCAAATCTAATCCTATCTATAAATAATACTATTTATGGAAAATGGGAGATAAAATCCTAACAAACTGTAATAAAACATCTTTATAGTATTACAAAGATATATCCATAAGATATGACCTGCCCCTGTATCAATTATACCTTGGTTGTGACAATAAAGGTATAAGAAAGCCTAATTTTTTTCAAAAAAAGACATGAAATACTCAAAACTGAATCAATGTAAATATTTTCGTTATCAAGTTTCATGCATTTAGGAGTATAAATATATCTCTACCATCAAAACACAAAAACAAAGCAATGAAATGGCATCAACTTTTTTTCAATGGGGAGGGGGAGTAACGGATTATTATAAAAGACTGTAACTGAACCTAGAGAAAAAGAGAGAGTTAATTCTTCGATAATTAAAAACATTTAAATATTTTTTTCTATACACACACTCTAATTTGAGAAAGAGCTTATATATTTGCCCTTTTTGTTCCACATATAGTCTCCATAGTTAGATGAAATATCAAAGAATAAACTAATTTTGAGTGAAACACACTACCTCCAACAACGATGTTCACCATTTCTTCTACAATGCTCTGTACAATGTCTTGTGGCTTTTCCTCACAGTCATGGTTTTCTCCATCATATAATATGTCATTTTTAGATAATGCTTTAAAAAATAAAAATCCAAGAAAACATTATTTGAATTTTTTGGAAACTTTTACCAAACATTTAAAATTAAAAACTTTGCTAAACAATTAAGAATAAAAGAAAATCCAATGGATAACATGAAACTAGAAGCAATTGCAAGTTAAACATTCAGAATTCATAACTATACCAAATTTACAATATTTTATAAATTTAAGTCAATTTCAAAAATGATTCATTTGACAAACTATTAAATGATCATTCAACTTAAGCAAATTTTCTAGATTATTCCTTCAGAAGCTAAACATTTAAAGTATTTTGAATGAAAAATTTCTAACATGTCTGACATACTTATCAAGTAATATATTAAATGTAACTAAAGCCTGCATTGATCAATTCCGTTTATCAGTAATGTGCCTTTGTATTTGTGAAGTCTCTGAAGACAAAGAGACAGGGCCATGTGGGCCTCCAACAGTGCATTCCAGCCCTTCCTTACTGTTTCTTCCCCAAACCAATCTATATACCCAACGTAAAACTAAATTTAATAAATAAAAAAGGATTCATTCTCCAATTTAACAATCAAACAGACATATATGCCCAAGAGAACTTCTGAACAGCTTAAGAGAAACTGATAAACCTTGACATTCCAGAGTTAGCTTGCAGATAAAAATAGGATTTCTACTGGTTGTTTTGAAATGTTGCAAATACCTCAGGAAGGCTCAATTAACATTTTCGGTCGCTTTGGGATCAAGGACCCTGTTCGGCCCTACTCCAAACAGCATCAGACTGCACATTAGCTGATAGTGCTGCTAACACCCTCATCCCAACTCACACTGCCCTCCAGAAACCTGCCCTCCCTATTGTTCACTGCTCCTAATCTACTGTTTGCTACACTCTACAGAATACTGAATGCCACAAGGGGAAATCTGATAAAGAAGCATACCAATCAGTACACTTATTTTATAAAAAATCTAAGTACGGTAATAACACAAGATTCTTCGGTGGAGTAAAAACATATAAGATGTTTTGACAGATAATTTTTCTGCCACCCTTAAGCTTTGTATTTCTGTCCTCTAGCTGCCTAAAATTATCTAGAGTCTGAAAGTTAGTTTCAACAAAACTAAATATACAGTCACCAATATGTGTACAAAATAGTGAATCATGAGTCAGTTCTCAAATTATCTGACAGAAATAGCGGTATTTATTACACATAGGAAATCATTAGCGAAGTTAACTATTATGTCCAAAGTCACATAACTAATAAGTGACAGAGATGTAATTCAAAGCAAACTCTAGAGCTCTCTTAATCAATGGCTCTCAGGCAGAATTTTCATTTTTATCAGCTGTTGGGAGAAAAACACCTACAGGGCCAAAATAATCATGACTCTACCACAGCAAATTATGTCTTATTTATAATTCTGTATCCTACAAGGTGACTTGCACACAGTAGATGCTTCCATTCCTTGAGTCTCAGCCCATGTTACTTTTTCTGTCACAAAATTTCTTAAATTTTCTAGCCAGCCAATTTCAACTCCTATCCACCAAGATTCAACCAAAACATCATTACTTTCTCTATAAAGGTATTGTTTAACTCTCCTCAGCAGAATTACCTTGTGCAGGTCACTTTCAGGATACTTATTACATTATACCTCATTTATATATGCCTGACCATCCAGGCAAACCATGGGCACCCTTAGAACAATGTCTTTATCTCTATCAGCTTTTTAACCTCAAGTGCCACATAGTGCCTAGGATACAGTATGCTAAATAAATATTTGCTGAATGCATGAAGAAATGAAGAAATAAAGTCCCAGCTTTATTAGAGATCAGTCCTTTGAATCAGCCTCTTACAAGCTCACAGTAAAAGTAGGTGAAATCTGGCAAGAGCTGGCTAGAAAAATGTAGATCATATAAGCAGCATAGATTTACTATTAGCTTGGGTACTGTGAATGCTTAGATTTATCAAAATTATCCCTTTTTAAAAAACATTTGTTTATTTTGAGAGAGAGAGAGAGAGAGAGAGAGAGAGAGAGAGAGAGAGTCAGGGAGGGAGGGGGGAAGGAATGGGAAAAGAGAAAATCCCAAGGAGGCTCCATGCTGTCAGCCAAGAGCCCAATGTGGGGCTTGATCTCACAAACCGCGAGATCACGACCTGAGCCGAAATCCAGAGTTGTACGCTTAACTAAGTCACCCAGGCACCCCAAAGTTACCCCTTTTAAAATAAAGAGTAAAGCACTATTAAAAGCATTAAAAAGGCATCTAATCATGCCACTGCTGATGTTCATCCCACTATTACATTATAAAAAAGATGTGGTAGAAAAAAATCAACGGCTGAAAGTATATTACAGAAGTCCTTTCTCAAAGAAAAATACAGAATTCAGATGAACTGTAACTAAGACTTAACCATCCTACTTCCATGCAAACATAGTAAACAGGCAACAGAATTTCCATCATTTTTTGATGGAAGTTAATAAGAAACAAAGGGAACAACAAAACTCCCTAGCAGTTTTATAAACTAGCTAAAGCTGAAAATAATGTCTGGGAGGAAAAAAAAAAATGACTTCATGTGATTATTTTTAGAGAAACAAATTAGTAAAATAAATAAACGTAATTTAATTTTTGTAATCTTGCAACCCTTTTCTTTTTAAAAAAATACTTATTTTAAGAGACCAAGAATGCACATGAGTTGAGGCGGGGGGGGGGGGGGGGGGGGGAGGCGGGTAGAAAGTGAGGAGAGAGAATTCCAAGCAGGCTCTGTGCTATCAGTGTGGAGCCTGACACAGGGCTAGAGCTCACAAATCAGGAGATCATGACCTGGGCCAAAATCAAGAGTTGGATGCTCAAATGACTGAGCCATCCAGGTGCCCCTTCTAACCTTTCTCTTACAAATAAATTTACTCAGAAAAATACTATCAGAGAACATCTCAATTTTAGGGCTTACTATACATCAGGATATAAAAATATTCTTGTATGTTAGGTGGTTACTCTATTTTTATACTTAATTTCAGTACTTTTAGACAATAGTATTTTCTGAACCAGTAACACATTGATGCCCTAAAACTTACAGTCACATTCCAGAAAATCTTATAAACAGATCTTTTGTTTGTTGTGAAACTGTTTTAAGAAAAGTGAAGTTCCTATAGGACATGGTAACAAACATTCAAGACCCCCTTTAGTAACATGTATCTCCTCCAAAACAAGTCTGTAAATTGTACTGCTCATGAGATGCCAGTGAATGCATAGTATTAATAGATACCCTGTATTTTGAAGTCAATTAAATTCACTACCTAGGATGGAAAACATCCACAACTAACCACGTGTCTGCTATCCATTAAATCACATTACCCTTTCCACATTTCTTTCCCAAACATGCATGCCTACACTCTTCCCTCAACATGTCCCACAACCCCTTCTCAAAAAGATTACTTTCAGCTGCAGTTGCCTGATCAGCTTCAGTCTGTTCATTTTCTGCACTGGAAATATCAGATCCATTTTCGGGTTCTGTATCATCCTGAAGGCTTTTATCCACATCATTTGTATGGGAATCAAGGTCCCCTTCATGTTCTTGGGTCATATGATCAACAGTTTGAGGTGGCAAATATCTAAGTTGAGGTGATTCAGGCTCATGATGGCTTACTGGAGACTGCAACAGATGATGATGCTGCCGATGCCTTTCTTTTTCCATTTGTTTGGCTTCCTGCAACTGGAAAGAAATAGTTTCCCATATTAGTAAAATAAGTTGTTTAAAATTTGGAAGGATAATGTTATGCTCAACTATAAATCCTTTATATAAAGGTGTCATTTTGTCTCTGGGATTAGAAATTGTAGTCCATCAGAAGCAAAGAACATAAAATATACTAAAAACACACAAGAACAAGTAACAGTGGTTACTTCTTAGAGGGACGGAAATTGGTACATAAAAACAGAGATGAAAGTCTTTCAGTACATATCTTCTCTTCACTATTTTTGGTGTTTGAATCATGTGACTGTATAACCTAAGCAAAATTTACAAAACTGAAATAAATTTTAATAGACTAAGAATAATAATTGGATTAATGCAAACAGTGGATTTTCCTAAAATCAAAATTTCACTAAGGGAGGGAAAAAGTGGATGGGGAAATAAAACACACACTCGTTTTACTTATACATACATAAACAAATGAAATCTAGATACACAAGAAAATAGTCAATGATAATGGTTACTTATGGGGGGGGGGGGGGTTAGGAAATGACCAAATTAGAAACAAGGGTCAGAGGGAATTTTCAGTGTATACTCTTCTGTAACATGTTCTTATGTCACATTGTCAAATGTCATTTAAGTAAAAATAATAAAATTACATATAATAAATAAAATCACAATGAGTACTTAAATGTCTCTGTCCAGTCATCTTAATAAGGATGAAAAAATCATATCAACAAATGTTTAAGAGACCTGTCATTATTATATATAGAATACCACCTGTAAAACTGGCTTACTTGTAAGATGCTAAACCAGTAACACACAGAATCACAGAGTTTCATTTTTTTAGCACTTTATTGCTTTCAGATACAACTCTTTTGGTCCTCATAACCAAAGAATAAGAATGATTCTCACAGGATGCTTCGATGGCTGTCAGTTCAGCATCCAACTCTTGATTTTGGCTCAGGTCTTGATCTCAGAGTTCAGGAGTTCAAGCCCTCTCAGCTGGGCTCTGCACTGACAACATGCAGCCTGCTTGAGAGTCTCTCTCCCTCTCTCTCTGCTGCCCCTCCCCAGTTTGTGCACACTGTCTCTCTCTCTCTCTCTCAATAAATAAATTTTATATATATATGAAAAAAGAATGATTCTCACAGAGTTAATTTCCATAATGGTAAATACTCTGTCAAATAAGAACATTTCACATTTCTTAGTAATATTCCATTTTATGTGGAAACACCAGAACTAATTATATGAATGTATAAAATATATTTAAACTAAAAGATTTTAATGCCCAAAGTGCCAATGCCAAAATTCCTTATAATAAACATATCTAAATCCATGTTTTACAGATAAAGAAAATGATGCACATGACTATTTGCACAGCTGGAATCAGAACAGAATTTTCAGACTGATACTTTAGCCCATTCATGAGAAAGTCAATTTCCAAAGTAGCAGTGAAGAACCTATATTTGCAATCCAACCCCACCCTCAGGCTAAGCTTCAACAGATAGGCAATGTGGTTTAGTGGAACAAGCACATGCTTTGGAATCACCTACAAGCATGGTGTTGTACGGAAGCCAATTTGACAATAAATTATATTAATTAAAAACAAAGAAAGAAAGAAAGAAAGAAAGAAAGAAAGAAAGAAAGAAAGAAAGAAAGAAAGAAAGAAAGAAAGAAAGAAAGAAAGAAAGAAAGAAACGGAGAGAGAAAGAGATAACCAAAGCTGGAGGCATCACAATCCCAGACTTCAAGATGTATTACAAGGCTGTAATCATCAAGACAGTATGGTACTGGCACAAAAACAGACACTCAGATCAATAGAACAGAACAGAGAACCCAAAAATGGACCCACAAATGTATGGCCAACTAATCTTTGACAAAGCAGGAAAGAATATCCAATGGAATAAAGACAGTCTCTTCAGCAAGTGGTGCTGGGAAAACTGGACAGCAACATGCAGAAGAATGAACCTGGACCACTTTCTTACACCATACACAAAAATAAACTCAAAATGAATGAAAGACCTAAACTTAAGACAGGAAGCCATCAAAATCCTAGAGGAGAAAACAGGCAAAAACCTTGCTGACCTAAGCTGCAGCAACTTCTTACTCAACACATCTCCAGAGGCAAGGGAAACCAAAGCAAAAATGAACTATTGGGACCTCATCAAGATAAAAATCTTCCGCACAGCAAAGGAAACAATCAGCAAAACTAAAAGGCAACCAAAGGAATGGGAGAAGATATTTGCAAATGACATCAGATCAAAGGTTAGTATCCAAAATCTATAAAGAACTTACCAAACTCAATACCCAAAAAACAATCCAGTGAAGACATGGGCAAAAGGCATGAATAGACATTTCTCCAAAGAAGACATCCAGATGGCCAACCGACACATGAAAACATGCTCAACATCACTCATCATCCAGGAAATACAAACCAAAACCACAATGAGATACCACCTCACACCTGTCAGAATGGGTAACGTTAACAACTCAGACAACAACAGTTATTGGTGAGGATGCAGAGAAAGAGGATCTCTTTTGCACTGCTGGTGGGAAGGCAAACTGGTGCAGCCCCTCTGGAAAACAGTATGGAGGTTCCTAAAGAAATTAAAAATAGAAGTACCCTATGACCCAGCAACTGCACTACTAGGTATTTATCCAAGGGATACAGGTGTGCTGTTTCAAAGGGGCACATGCACACCCATTTTTATAGCAGCACTATCAACAATAGCCAAAGGATGGAAAGAGCCCAAATGTCCATTGACGGATGAATGGATAAAGATGTGGTGTGTATGTGTGTGTGTGTGTGTAGTCTACACACACACACACACACACACACACACACACACACACACACACACAATGGAGTATTACTAGGCAATCAAAAAGAATGAAATCTTGCCATTTGCAACTATGTGGATGGAACTAGAGGATATTATGCTAGGTGAAATTAGTCAGAGAAAGACAAATATCATATGACTTCACTCATGGGAATTTAAGAAACACAACAGATGAACATAAGGAAAGGGAAGCAAAAATAATATAAAAACAGGGAGGGGACAAAACATAAGAGACTTAAATATAGAGAAGAAACAGAGGGTTGCTGGAGGGGTTGTGGGAGAGGAATGGGCTAAATGGGTAAGGGGCTTAAGGAATCCACTCCTGAAATCACTGTTGCATTATATGCTAACTAACATGAATGTAAATTAAAAAATAAATTATTAAAAAAAAAAAAACTTGTTGAACAAGTCAAACCAATAAAACTTTTCTCATGTTTCTGCCATTAAAAAGTGATAAAAGATTATATGCATTCATTTCTTTAAAAAAAGCAGTACAACTACTATTTGTAGTTTCAAAATACTAGAAAGGATCCAATGTCAATATGTAGAAGAGTGACTGAATAGACTACAGCACATCTCAGAGTACCATACACCTACAAAAAAGATGATCTCTAAAAAGTAATATGGAATGATTTCCAGGACATACTTCTAAGTGAAAAGAGCAAAGTACTAAGAGAGATGTATAGTATGTGTGGTAGCCAGCCTTTAAGATGGTCACCAATGATTTCTCCTTTTGATTTTCACTTCCTTGCAAAGTCCCCTCCCACATTGTACCAGGGATGGTCTGGGTACCCGCTTCTGATCATAAAGTAGACACTGTAGCTTCTGTTTTGTTGCTGTCTGATCATCTTCCCTGGAGATAGCCAGCTGCCATGCTGTGCGCATCCCTATGAGATCCACACAAAACTCAGGCCTTTCCAGACAACAGGCAGTAAAGAACTGAGACCTTTCACCAAAGCCAAATGAGTAAGACTGAAGTGTCTTCTCTAGCCCAATGAAACCTTTAAATGACTGCAGCACCAGATCACACTGTGATCCATGCAGGGAACTACAACTTCATGTGGAACCCAAACCACACCCACCCAGCTAAGCCACTACTGTATTCTGGCCTTTCAGAAACTCTGAGAGATAAGCAGCTAAATGATAAGTTTTAAGCAGCTGAAGTTTGGGGTAATTTGTTATGCAGTGATATGTAACTACTATAGTATGCTACCTCTCATGTAAGAAAGAGGATATGTGAAATCATACATGTATCTGCTCATTTGTGTTACATAAATGCAGGACGGATAAACTAGAAACAAAAGAGATTAGCAACATCCAAGGGGCAGGAAGAAGGGGGAAGAGGAATGGAGTCAGAGGGATGAAGAAGGAGTAGTCCTCTGAGTATACCTTTTGTGTAGCTGTGTTAAATCATAGTCCTGTTTAACATACTCAAGAAATAAGCAATTAAAACTAACCAAGAAAAGGAAAAACAAGCAATAATAAATTAATTTCATCGTATAAAGGAATTAACATTATGGCATGAAGAGTGTGGAAAAAAAAAAGAACCTAAGTACCTTCAGAAAACAATAGTTTGAATGAATCTTATAAGGCTAAAAGAATTGGGGCGCCTGGGTGGCTCAGTCGGTTAAGCGGCCGACTTCAGCTCAGGTCATGATTTCGCGGTCCGTGAGTTCGAGCTCTGCGTCGTGCTCTGCTGACAGCTCAGAGCCTGGAGCCTGTTTCAGGTTCTGTGTCTCCCTCTCTCTGACCCTCCCCCATTCATGCTCTGTCTCTGTCTCAAAAATAAATAAATGTTAAAAAAAAAAAATTAAAAAAAAAAGAAGAATAAATGCTGTAATCTACTTAGTAAGTTTGCTTCTCACAGTGGTATGGGTTAACTATTCTAAAACTATTTTATGTAGATAATAGGACTCAACAAATACTGTGTCATAGAAAATAAAAGCCATACTTTTCATTGTTTAGAGACAGGAAGTTACAAATAAGTAAAGGGAAAAGGCTGAAATGAACCCTGTCATGTTGGACTGAAAGATGTATCAGTATAAAAATATATAGACATATAGGTGTGGGGTTAGGTGAAAGAGGGACTATACAAATACATCTTTCCTAGCTCTATCTGCTGAGGGCCTAGAAGCAATAACATCTCAGTAGCAATGAATACACCTAGCACTCAGATTTTGGTTTCTAATTACCATTCTCCAATTGAAGGAGCCAAAACTCCCTGTTGAAGTGGTTGGTTCTAGGGCTGAAGGAGAAAAAATTCAAAATGAGCCTGGAACATTTTGAGATTACAGGAAGTAAGGAGGTACTCAAAAAAGGATGGGAGCTTGTCAAAAGTACACAAGGCCAAAGCTGGAATAATCTGGACAACAAAATAAATAATAGCACTGAATTATAACCAACAGAATAAATATCTATGAGTAAAGACCGATATAAATAAAAAAATTGAAAAATATATAGGAAAGAAGAATTCTTTTAATAGATACAGAAGAATAACTCTTGTTTATAAAGAAGAAGAGATCAACAGAAAATCACCATTAGGGAAACACCACAATAATAAATGTTGCCAACAAGATCCACCGAAGGATAGTTAAAATGGGGATGGGGAAGTATAAGAAGGAAACAGGATATTTACACAGTTTTAAGGTAACTCCAAGATCTTTACAGTGGAGGAACCTGGAAGATACCACCTTAACCAAGTAATCAAAGTTAACATTACCAGTAACAGGACATGTCAACATCATGAACTCCTGATACAATGCACTGAAAAGGACACAACGCTTCAGAGGTATTCTAGCAAAAACTGGACAACCTCAGTCTAATCATGAGAAAACATCAGACAAAGCAAACTGAGGTACCTTAAAAAAAATGGTTTAAGTATCCCTCAAAAGCATCAAGATGATCAAAGATAAGATTGAGAAATTACAACAAACTTCAGAAGACTAAGACATAACAACTAAATTCATACTAAGTACATTGTCAGATCCTGGATTGGAACTTGAAACAAAAAAAAGGATATTTGTAGGAAAACTGGTGAAATTCAAGTAGGCTCTGTAGTTTATTTAACAGTAATGTACAAGTATTATAATATGGCTATATAAGACACTGGCATTAAACAAAGACGGGTAAGGGGATCTCTCTGTAATATCTAAAGTTTAAAATCAGTTTTAAAAAAAGTTAGAAGTTGATATGTAATTATGTAGACCTAAACAATTAAAAAGAATACATAAAATGATTCTTTAGCTTATCTCTTAGCCCCCCAAAATTTATTTCATCAATGTAGATACACATTTTACTTTGAAAGACTCAATGACTAAATATTTTACAGCAGAATAGATCAAATCAGGTAGCATTATAGCTACATTACACTCATCTACTAAACTTGAGTACAATAAAAGTATCATCAATCTATTAACACTTCCATGAGGATGACAATAAGTATCTTTCAAATTCTACTTGTCAACCACTAAAAATATATTTTTCCAAAGTTAAACAAGTCAGTTAACCTCAAAACAAAGCAAAATGATACCACAAATCTTCACTAAAGTACAACTGTAAATGAAAAACATTCTTCTCTACAAGTACCAAAGATTTCACTATAATTTCTCTAAATTCTTTTCTATATTTGGTACCTGTGGTGTTCTTTACAATCTGTTTTTTAATACTTACTGCTTGGTTTTCCATGCGTGCAAAGATAACATTTAGCATCTGAGTAAGAGTAGCTTTGGCTGTCGTCTGATTGATGAGATTTTTGCTTGCTAGATAGATATTGTAACATGTTCTCACAGCTTGCAGGACAGTTCCTTCATGAATTTCTATGTGTTGCGATGTTACTGCAGTAAGTAAAGCCTTTAAAAAGAAAGACACAGTTAAAGCAATTTTCTGCATCCTGCATTTCAGCACAAAAATATGAGTATTTTTATATTAGAATTAAAACTTTTAGATACCATTACCACTTTCAAGTACACATGAACAGAATTTTCAGTATACACCCAACCGAAGTTCTAACCTTGAATATGTATTATCAACTGGCAATAATTTCCAAATAATCCTCCCAAACCCAGAACACAAGAAAACTATACAATTAAATTGTTTCAACACTCAAGTTTCATTTTTATAAAACTATTAGTCTATTAAAATGCACAGCACTAATTGTCCAGCAGAACACAGATATGCTTCCTAAGACATATGCTTCATATGACATATCTGTTGAATAAGGCTGTCAACTTTGGAGGGTACCCACTGTCTTACTCACTTCCAAATTCTTCTGAGATGGTTCTCACAGATCAGACTAAATAAATGTACTGCTGTTGTTGGTGAAGATGTTTACACACAGAATAAAGCATTCAAGTATCAGATTAAATTAGAATAAAGCATTTAAAATAATCCTAAGTGAATTTCCCAATAAACTTTGTATGAATGTTCACAGATTAGGGTACATGCAATTTCTCAAGAGCAAGGGCTCTTTTGTCCTTTATGCTGTACAATACTACACAAAGTCAGCACTGAGTTTATTTTAAATAAACCATGATTGATATTAAATTGCAAATGACAGGGGGCGCCTGAGTGGCTCAGTCAGTTGAGCATCCAACTTCGGCTCAGGTCATGATCTCATGGCTCGTGAGTTGGGGGCCCCGTGTCAGGCTCTGTGCTGATGGCTCAGAGCCTGGAGCCTGCTTCGGATTCTGTGTCTCCCTCTCTCTCTGCCCCTAACCCACTCACATTCTGTCTCTGTCTCTCTCAAAATAAATAAACATTAAAAAAATTAAAAAAATAAATAAATAAATTGCAAATGACAGGCCAACTGACTGGACGGCATTTTTAGAATAACTTGTGAAGTGACTACAGCTATGAAACTGAAAGGCTCAGAGAGGCTTTATCTACACATGAAAAACACTTTATACATGCAAATGATTTCAAAAGTACTAAAAGTACAAGAAAATTTTACTGATGCTTAACATATCACCATGACCATTAGCAGTCATATTAAGACTTCAATATTTATAACAGACTAAAAACACAACTGAGTGACTTTTCTTTAAAGAATTTTGATCACCCAGGTGTATTATAGCACAAACCCAGAAGAAAGTTTGGCTGAGCACGTTCAGCAAATGAATAGGTGCAAGGGAATCAGTAAGGCTGATGCACAAATAGTTCACATGGTGAAGCATGGGTCTAGAGGGCAGACTACAAGAGATCCAGAAGTAGACAAGAAACTTAGAGGGGTCACAGGACCATCATATGAACCCTAAAGCTCAAAAGACGGAATATGTAGGGCAAACATTCCAGAAACCAAAATACTCTGGAAGACTCTGGGAGCCACAGCCTAAATTGGGACCTTCAAAATAACAGACCTAGAAATATAGTTCACTAGTGAACTCTTGGCATTCAACAAAATCCACTCATATGGGGTCTAAAAAGCAACTAAATGACCTCTATTAGCGATGGAAAGCACATAAAATGACCTTTCCAAATATATCCAAGATAAATGGCTTCTGATTTAAAAAATATATAGAGGGATGCCTCGGTGACTGAGTCAGCTGAGCATCTGACTCTTGATTTTGGCTCAGATCATGATTTCATGGTTTGTGGAATTGAGCCCCTGCTTGGGATTTTGTCCCTCTCTCTCTCCCTCCCTCCCCTGCTGGCATGGGCTCTCTCTCTCAAACTAAATAAACTTTAAAATGTACACACACACACACACACACACACACACACACACACACACACACACACAATGAATGACAAATTCACTATATAATCAATTACCTTTATTATTTGCAGCTGAACTCCTTCATCTGTTTGAGGACCTTGGAAGCAGCCACAAATGGTTTCAATAATTCTATCAATTAATTTTTTGCCTGGTGTTGTACTATCTGGAGCATTGCCAGTCAAGTGCCCATAAGCAATAAGTTTCTAAGATGCAGAAAGAAAATAAAGATCCTAATTAAGCTAATATATATACTAATTGAATATACTTTAAAATTATAATATGTAATTGAATATATGTTAAATTTTTTACATAAAAACATTAAAGTATAATCAAATCCAAGGCTATACCAACTTTTCCTAAAGAAAGGTGTATTAGCTATAAACATGTAAAATTCTTTACATTCATAATAACCACAGAAACATACTAACCAGAATAAAACCATCAGGCCCTATTTTGAGAAAGCTACACTTTAGATCTGGTCTGATGAATCAGAATAGCTTACTGCTTTCTTTCTAACCATTATTGATACTGCTTTTGTGAAAGCTATCAACATATTTAAATGATTCAATCTCTTTCTGCATCAGATCTGTGAACATACAGAAAACCCAATTTCCATGCACTGGCTGTAACAAATCATAGATTTGTTCAATCATCATCCATTATAGCCCTGGAAAGCCTTAGATATCAATGAACTTCATCTAAATCCCGAACTAATCATATAAATATGGTTTTTTCCTAGCCACTGAATTATTGGTTCAATACATATAATTCCCCAAACAGTGAAAAGACATGAAGAGAGAAAGACCCCTCTATCTGGAAATTTTACAAATATCTTAAGAGAATCCTGTGTGTGTGCACACACACGTTTGTTTAAGTAAAACAGGATGAAAGAGTTAAGGAATTTTTCTGACATACGTGAAAATCAGAGCTGAAGTCCAGCAGTGCATAATTAAACTGTCAATATTAACCTATTGCTTTATATAAAACAGCAGGCATTCAGTAAAATCATTGCAAATAATGATGTATGTAAAGTCAGTAGCAGGTTAAAAGTACTATGGTTCCTGCATTTCACTGATGGAAAGTAAGACCAAATAAACACTAAGTAAAGATTATTTGTCTCACTAAGCCAACTAATGATTTTTGTTACCCTTAAGCTAGAAACACCTTTTTGAAACTTATTCTGTCTCTCTTGTATATTAGCAACCATCTGGCTTCTTACCACAAAAAGAATACTCAAGGCTTTCATGGAAAATGTCTGAATCACCAATTATGGTAATGTTTAGAAACACATTCAAATTAAATAGTTTTTAGATAATGCCATTTTATACATACCTGTAAACAATCAAGAGATGTACTAACTATACGGGGACATTTGGACTGGCACGCCAATTCAAAGGGTAAGAAGTACTTGTCTGCTTCGATAAAATTTGTCTTTGATTTCACTGGTGGAAGGGTGCTTGATCCACCTTTTGCTTCTCCATGAGGAGGACTAAAGGAAAAAGAAGAGTATGATTAGAATATTACATTGATTGTACTGATGATAAACTCATATGAAAACACAAAATTTCAGTTTGAAAGGAATTTTGCTAAACAATCTTCCATCTTCCCGTATTTCATGAGGGTAACCAAAGCCCAGGGAAATGAAATGATTTGCTACAGGTAAAAAGCTAATGGCCAGAGCTATAACTAAATGCAAGAAAATCAAAGAAATTAAAATAGCTATTTAGTCACTGAAAAAGTATTTAAATTATAAAATAATCATTTGGTAATCTTTCTAAATATGAATCAAATTCTTTACACAAAGACTTTAAAGTGTATCTTATGGTATTTCAGGAATACCCTCCTATATTTATGAGATCTTTCTGCTTATATTTCTTAAAAACTTTTTATTATTAATTTTATCATAAAGATCACATACAGAAAATGTGCCACATATAGATGACTGTATTACTATTTTAACCAAGACTGATAAGTTTGCAAATTATTTTTACTAAAGAAAAGAAACCCCACAAACCTCTGTTTTTCAGTTTCCGCTTTTATTTCCTCTGGGGGGGAAAAAAAGAGCACATGTTAGAAAACTTGACAACAGAAAGATCATTAAGTAATTTCATTATAAACTTTGTAAACTAATTCATAACTCCTATAAGAAGTTGGGAAGAATGCAAATTCAAAAGAAAATTCAGTAGCTAAAATTCTCTTGCTGTTTAATGTATTAATTTATAAAATATAATTTTATCAAACTATACAAAGAATATATATTAATAACCATAAGGATAGGTACAACTACAGGTTACTAATTCCCAAAGCGTTTGTTTTCTCAAAGTAGTTCTTTTTTTTGTTGATTTTTTTGTCAAGTAACTACATTAACCAGAAGGATTAATATTAAGAATAGAGTATTAAGTATATTGTATTCAAGTTATAAAATTAAGGCATATGCTCAGTGAGAGGAAAAAACTGAACACATCACTCCTAAAATTATCTCAAGATTATTGCACTAGGACTATAACCTCTTGACCATGGACATATGTGTTGATATTTAACCAATTTTTCTACTATGACTACACAAGGCACTGTAAAAACACACATGCTCAATTCAATGGGAAATTTTCCCTTTTGTTGTTTATAGCATAAGAAATGAGGTAAATTAGATAAAGCCTACCTATACTAAAAGACCCTTAAATTTAACTGATAGGCTGGGGAGTCCAGTTAATTGTTTAAACCTGTTTAAAATTTGGAAGGAAAATCAAACATAACATTTATAATTACTATTATTATAACCAACAGTTGTTGACAACTAACTATGCGCCAAGCACTATTACATTTTAAATGTACTAACATAAGCCTCACAGCAATCTTCATTTTAAAGATGAGGAAAATGATGGAGCACGTGGGTGGCTCAGTTGGTTAAGCGTCCAGCTTCAGCTCAGGTCATGATCTCAGTCGGTGAGCTAGAGACCCCCATCAGGCTCTGTGCTAAAACAGCTCAAAGCTTGGAGCCTGCTTCGGATTCTGTGCCTCCCTCTCTCTCCACCCCCCCTCCTCTAATTGCACTATGTCTCTCTCTCTCTGTCTCAAACACAAACACTTAAAAAAATTTAAAAATTAGGAAAATGAAGCACAAAGAGGTCAAATAATTTGCTCAAGGGCTGCATGGGTGTATGGCTAATCAGGTTTCACAACTAGATAATCTAACTTCAGATCCTGGTTTCTTAACCACTCTATTACATATGTGTACCTCTGAATATTGACCAAATGTGTTAAAATTGGTATTATAAACTACTAGCCTGTAACTTAATCATTATTAAGTTATCCAGAGACTATATTAAGCCCTTTCTAAAGTGATTTTGTCAAATCACTTTATCATAGATACATAAAGTTTTATCTATCATTACCTACTCTGTGCTGAGCATCTGATGTTTGGTATTTCAGTTTAGTTCTCTGTGGGCTAAAGCTCTTTTCATTTTACCAGGGGTAGAAGTGGAAGGGAAACGATACAAAAATATTACCTGTAGGTATTTAAAATACTACTTAATAAAAGTTCACAATGTCTGCTACTTAAGATTTGTATATGGCTATTAAAATTGTATAGTTCACGGGGGCGCCTGGGTGGCTCAGTCGGTTAAGTGTCCAACTTCGGCTCAGGTCATGATCTCGCGGTTCACGGGTTTGAGCCGCAAATCGGGCAGAGCCTGCTTCAGATTCTGTTTCCCTCTCTCTGCCCCTCCCCCATTTGCGTTCAGTCTCTCAAAAATGAATAGATATTAAAAATAATTTTTTAATTGTACAGTTCACCAATATATGTAATTAAAAGTAATTTAAATCACCTTAAAAATACGATACAGATGAAAGGAAAATTAAGTGCCCCAAATTTTCATTAAGATTTTTAACCATATTGTTTATTTTTAAATATCATCATTATTTAAGAATCTGAGGTATTGCTAAAATCCAAGGAAGGCAGAAAAACAATGTAAGGGAAGTGAAGGGATAAGGTAGCAGTTTTTGTAGAAGGTGAATTTCCATTTATAAAATAAGTAGGAAATATGGTATTCTGGTTAATAATACATTAGTTAAGAATATTAGAAGTAGTACATTTTAAAGAGCACTATGGTTCAACACCATGTTACTAAACAGCCATGTGACCTTAGGAAACAACCCTTACTTCACAACTAGATGATTACAAAAGTCCCTTATATTCTAAAATATCAGTCAACAACTATCGCTCACATGCCAAAGCCATCTAGCACCCATTTTCCCAAGTTTAAGGACAGTTTTTACAGCTGAATATTTGCAGTCAAAATGATGACAGGGAACACTAACTTTGAAACCCAGTGAAGAGTAATGTTACTTCACCTGTAAGAATTCTCATTAGGCCAGGATTACAAAATGTATACTCAATTATGGTTATTTTGAATCTTATCAATAAAAAATTTGTGTAAATCTGTTTTCTCTTGGTGTGTAAGTACTTATATAATATCCTTGATTTTTCTTCTTGGCCTGCAAAGCCCTTTATAGAAAAGGTTTGCTGACCTTTGCTCTAAAACATTATGGTTCAAAAGATCTTATAAGACTCTATGAACCATTTTATTCTATGACTCCATTATTTTTAAATGCCCACATTTAAAGTCTAATGAAACATATCCAACACAAGCTATACTAAACGTAACGTTTCTCTAACTCAGATAGTACTATATGTTTTTTAATCTCCATACCGTTAAGTCATACAAGGCAAGTACTGTTCAAAATGCTTTAGATAAATTGTATTTTTATAAAAAAAACTTAACTTTCAATATTTCTAATATTTTAAATTACCTTGTACTAAATAGGAGTTATACATTTTCCTTTCCCTATACTTATAACCCACAGTAAAAAAAAAAAGTTTTAAAGACTGATGAAATCGTTAAAGGTCACAAAACAATTATTACAATTTCCCCCCACTGATTTTTTTAATGCTTATTTATATTTGAGGGAGGGAGGGAGGGGTAGAGGGAGAGAGAGAGAGAGAAAGAGAGAGATACAGAGCACAAGTGAGGAGGGGCAGAAGAGAGAGGAAGACATAGAATCTGAAGCAGGCTCTAGGCTCTGAGCTGTCAGCACAGAGTCCGATGCTGAGCTCGAACCCACGAACCATGAGATCATAACCTGAGCCAAAGTTGGACACTTAACCGACTGAGCCACCCAGGCACCCCTTCCCCTACTGATTATTACCATAGCTTACATGTTTTCAGCTTGCATGGTTATCTTTCTGATCCCACAAAATGGTTATATTTTTATAGTCCCACCAACACACCCTGTATTCATTTTAATGTTTCCTTTCAAAGCTATTTGAGATCACTTAAAATGGAAGACATTATCACTAAAAAGTAACCAAGATTACAAGGACAAGGGGCAATAGGGGGGAGGTAGAAAGTAAGTATCAAAATACTGAAAGTAACAATGTGATACAGCCACAGTATTTTAAAGTAAGTTGAAATTTTTAAAGAAATGCAATACTACTTTATATTTGTGTAGCAATATACAGTTTAAAACATTTTCCCACACGTTACCTAGTTTTATCCTCAAAGGACAACTCTCATCTTATGGAGGAGAAAACTATGGATCAGAAGAGTTACATAATAACATTAAGGTCAGACAGCTGATAAGTAGTGATCCAGAAACTAGTCTCACTGGTCTTAGTGTATTACACTCTACACATTGTGCTATCTTTACTCAACCTTCTACTAACTGATTAAACTGAAATGAAAAATTCATTTTACAACTACCAGCATAAACTTATTATAAAGCAGTGATTCTCAAAATACGGTCCCAGGACCAGAGCAGTACCACCACCCAACCCCACAAAGACTTACTGAATCGGCAACTCTGTGTGTAGAGTCCTACAATCTGTGTTTTAACAAGGCTTCAAGAGGATTCTGATATACAAACAAGTTTAAAAATCACTGCTATAAAGCAGTTAAAACAAACGAGTGGAAGACAGATGGGTTTCATCCACCATGGCCACATCCATTTACTATATTTGTAAGACAAGTACACTTGAGTGTATGCTAAAAAGGAATGACTTTTTAGTTTTCTTATAACGAATGCCCAGTAATACAATTTTTCAGGAAACTGCCTATTTTAATAAATTAGGGCTTGGAAACAGTTTGCTTCAGGTTGGCCTTCAACAGAAGAATCAAGAAGTAAACTAATTAATTCTCAATTATTAAAGGAAGAAAATACACCCAGAAGAAAAAAATTATTAAAACATGAAATTAAGAAGTATTAGCATACTAATTAAGAAGTATTACAAATTAAGAAGTATTAGCAAACTAAAAACCACACAGTGTTTAATGCCAGAATTATTACAAGGATGACCACAAAGAGCACAGTATTTTTAAAAATGCTTTGGAAACACTAGATGGTGCAAATAGACAATACTAGATGTGGTAATAAAAATCATAACTTCTGAGCTAAAATAATATAAAAATCAGATGATGAATTTGTTTAGTCATATGTAGGTTTTTAAACTATGTAGTCCTAGCCCTTTAAAAAAAAAAACTATTACCAAAATTCTTTTAAGAATTATTTTCTCTCTAGCCATTAACTCTCCATATCCCTTCAAAATTAGTTTTATAAAAAGTTGTAAACCACAGAAACATAACCACTTCCTTATATATAGAAAGAAAGATTAATTTTTGGAGGAAATGGATCATTGTGAATTAGCATAAAAAGTACAGATTCAAAGTACTTTGAAAGAAATACAAGTTTTACTCCTTCCAGGTACAAAATAACTAGAACCAAGTGAAGAGTTGATAAGGCACAAGACTTACTTACTGAACAGAAAAGAATGATTTATTAAAAGATAACTGATTATATACAAGTTATATGCCTGATTTCCTAAGTATATAAAATATTCCCTCTTACAATATTACGTTTGTTATCAACCTGCTTAGCAGCTTTCTTGTTGTCCATCGAAAGTACAATATAAACTTCAAAATAACAATATAATTCAACATTCTCTTAGCTACATACTATGAGTGATTTGTATCTACCTCTCATGACATCATTTTGCCTTTAGTTTGCAGAACAGTATTTACTCAATGAAAACTACATTGGTAATATAAGGAAATACCTGATAAGTGAAATGGATAGTTTTTAGTAAACACATTACAACTTATACATCCAAAGTGTTGTCTCCTTCAAAGCAGTAACTGCGGGAGCTAGGCATCAATTATCATAATGGTGCTGGTGTTCAACAATACTTGTGGAATTCACTATCTGCAGTTCTTTCCTGTCTGCTTCCTTCTTCTAAACGAGTAACTTCATAGAAGGAAAATCTCTAGAAAGGGAACCAGATTCTAACCACCAATTAATTAATCACAAATGGCTTGGAGCCAAGTATGAAGAATGTTCTGTGACCACAAAACAAAAGTCCCTAACTTTAGGGCTTCTTCATACCATCCCAAACTGTGTGTGTGCAAGCACTATGTGCTCTAGAAAAAGAGCACATAACTATCAATAGTCTCAAGAAGCTTGTAACCCAAACTATAAAGATATAGGATCGATTAAGAACAGTGATCTGATCAACTATCACAACAGATATGTGAAAAGAATTTTAAACAACAACATTGAGAAGATAGAGGAACTAAGATGGCAGAGAAATAATGGGACCCTGGGCTTTCCTCATCCCTCAAAAACAGCTGTACTGAGGTCAGATTACTTGTAACACCCAGGAAATTGGCCTGCAGAATGGCAGAAGGACCTCCACAGGTGGAGGGAGACAGCTTGGCAAGGGAGAAGTATGTGGATGTGAACTGGGGGAGAGAAAAATAGCTACACAGGGGAGGGGAGGGAATCCTTTCAGTGGAGAGAAAAAAAAGGCAGAGAAAGAGAGGAGTCGAGTTAGCACAAGAGGAAAACCTCTCTGGACCACGGACTGGGAGTGAGAACCACTGAGTGTCCCAATTCTTTTTTGCAAACAGTACTTGGAGCTCCAACTTGAGGTTTTGGAAGTGTATGACTTTCTTTGGAGTGGAGTTGTGGCCTGTGCTCCTGGGGAGAAGGAAACTGGCCCAGGAGTGCATTGCATGGTATAGCAATCTCTAGGGCATGGTGGGGGAAGAACAGTCCCCTTCCTGGAGAACTTCTGAAAGAGGGTTTATTGCCTCCCCAAGAATAAAAGACCCTGCAGGTGGAGCCAAAGGCCTTTCATCATCAGGGTAGAGAGGCTCTACTCCAGAGTAAGGGAGTGGAGCCGCACCATGGTGGGTCCATTAAGACTTTGGATTTTGAATCCCAGCAGCAGGCCAAAGAAAAAAATGCAAGTGAATATTGGCACAGGGTGAGCTGACTTCCCTTGCTATTCTGTGAGTGCTGCGAGAACAGCAGGGGTTGAGATCCCTGGTCTGGGGAGATGAGTTTGGGGTAGCACCATTTTTCCCCCCAACACCAACAGAATGAGACTTCAGAGAGCAACAGAGCGACGCCCAGTGGAAGTGGGACCCACCTGCACCAAACCCTGCCTCTCCATACCTGACTACTGCTTATTTAGTGGGCCAAGACAGACTCTGAACCAAGGCAGCTAGCCCTTCCTCCAGACCAGCACAGTTACCACCCCACCCAGGCACCAAAAGACAACTCTTTTTTTCCCCTCCTCCTTTTCTTCTTTTGGAATCAGGCTCATAGTTCCTTATTTGTTCTTCTAAATGTCCTTCCTCCTTTTTTTTCTTGGGTGGGGGGGAGAGGTCAGGCTTTTTTATTCTTCTCTTTTTCCTTCTCTTTTTCTTTTTTTCCTATTTTTTTCCTCTTTTTCTTTGAAAATCAGACTTACAGTTTTTTGATTCTCTGTTTGGTTGTTTTGGTTCCCTTTCCTTTTCTTGTTTTTTGGGGGGAAGGGGGAGATCAGGCTCCCTTTTTTTTCCAGGGTTACTTCAACAAACAAAGCACACCTAGTTAAAGGTCCAAATACTCTACCACTGCAAACAAGGAGGAGGTATGTAGAGGACTGACCAGTGGCAAAGAGCAGCCAAAATGCAAAGGCAGAGTGCACACAGTATACACTAGAAACACTTCCTGGAGTGCCAGTCCCTAGACAGTATACGACCTCTTTTTAATATAGTAGTATCCTCAAGTGCAGGAAACTTAACAAGCTTTTAAAACACTCTTTTGAGAGGGGTGCCTGGGTGGCTCAGTTGGTTATCCAACTTCGGCTCAGGTCATGATCTCACAGTTTATGAGTTTGAGCCCTGCATCATGCTCTGTGCTGACAGATCGGAGCCTGGAGCTTGTTTTGGATTCTGTGTCTCCAGCTCTTTCTGCCCCTTCCCTGCTCATGCTCTGTCTCTTAAAATAAATAAACATTAAGAAATTAAAAAAAAAAAAAAACACTAAGACAGAAACTTAGCCAAAATGACAAGACAGAGAAATTCTCCCCAAAAGAAAGGTCAAGAAGAAATCACTTGCTCAAAACAGATACAAACAATATCTGAACAAGAATTTAGAACAACAGTCATAAGTCTACTAGCTGGGCTTGAAAAAAGCATAGAAGACCCCAGAGAAACCCTTGCTACGGAGATCAAAGACTGAAGAACTAGTCAGGATGAATTAAAAAATGCTATAGCTGAGATGCAAAGTAAACTAGATACAGTGACAGCAAGGACTAAAGAAGCAGAGGAGAGAACAGGTGACATAAAAGATAAAATTACAGAAGATAATGAAGCTGAAAAAAAGAGGAGAAAGGAACTTACAAGATCATGAGGGGAGACAGAGAACTAAGGGATTTCATGAAATGAAACAATATCCATATCATAGGAGTCCCAGAAGGAAAAAAGCAAGAAAAAGGGGAAGAAGGTTTATTGGAACAAATTATATCGGAGAAATTCCCTAATGTGGGGAAGGAAACAGGAATCCAAGTCCAAGAGGCACAAAGAACTCCCTTCAAAATCAACAAAAACAGGCTAAAACAACAACATAGCATAGTGAAACCTGCAAAATACAAGGGTAAAGAGAGAATTCTGAAAGCAGCTAGGGACAAAAGTTTCTTAAGCTACAAGGGTAGACACATAAGGTTAGTAGCAGACCTGTACACTGACTTGGAAGACCTGTCTGTCCACCGATTTGGCAGGCCAGAAGGGAGTGGCAAAAAATATTCAATGTGCTAAATGGGAAAAATATACAGCCAGAATCCTTTTTCCAGCAAGGCTGTCACTCAGAATAGAAGGAGAGATAAATACTTTTCCAAACAAAAACTAAATGAGTTTGTGACCACTAACCAACCCTGCAAGAAATTTTAAGGGGAACTCTGAGTGGAGGGGGAAAAAAAAAATCAAAGCAACAAAGACTACAAAGGACAAGAGATCACCAGAAACACCAAATCTACAGATAAGAAAATGGCACTAAATTCGTATCTTTCAATAATCACTGTGAATGTAAATGAACTAAATGCTCCAATTAAAAGATATAAGGTATCAGAATGGATTAAAAAAAGAACAAAAACAAACAAACAAACAAAAAACCAAGGTCCATATGCTGCCTACAAAGAGACTCATTTTAGACTTGAGGACACCTTCAGATTGAAAGTGAGGGGATGGAGAACTATCTATCATGCTAATAGAGGTCAAAAGAAAGCTGGAATAGCCATACAGATATCAGACAAACTAGATTTTAAAATAAAGAATGTAACAAAAGATGAAGAAGGGCATTATATCATAATTAAGGGGTCTATCCCTCAAGAAGATCTAACAATTTTTAATTATTTATGCCCTCCACTTGAAAGCACCCAAATATATACATCAATCACAAACATAAAGAAACTCACTGATAATGATGTCATAATAGTAGAAGACTTTAATACCACACTTAACAGCAATAGACAGATCATCTAACTAGAAAAATAAATAAGGAAACAATGGATTTGAATGGCACACTGGACCAGATGGACTTAACAGATATATTCAGAACATTTCATCCTAAACAGCAGAATACACATTCTTCTCAAGTGCACAGGGAACATTCTCCAGGATAGATCACATACTGGGTCACAAATTAGCCCTCAACAGTTACAAAAAGAATGAGACCATACCATGCATATTTTCAGATCACAACGCTATGAAATTTAAAATCAACCACAAGAAAAAAAAAAATGGAAAGCCCTCTCAAAGGGCTCCTTCAGGCCTATCCCAAGAAGTAAGAAAGGTCCCAAATACATAAACTAACCTTACACCTAAAGGAGCTAGAAAAGGAGCAGCAAATAAAGCCCAAGGCCAGCAGAAGAAGGGAAATAATAAAAATTAGAGCAGAAATAAACAATATAGAAACAAAAGATCAATGAAACTAAAAGCTGGTTTTTTCAAAGAATAAACAAAACTGATAAACCCCTAGCCTGACTTCTCAAAAAGAAAAGAGGCCTCAAACAGATAAAATCATAAATGAAGGAGAGATCACAATACCACAGAAATCTAAACAATTATAAAAGAATACTATGAAAAATTATATGCCAACAAACTGGACAACCTGGAAGAAATGGACTAATTCCTAGACATTCACACCCTACCAAAACTGAAACAGAAAGAAACAAAAAATTTGAACAGGCCCATAACCAGCAAAAAATCGAATCAGTTATAAAAAAAATCTCCCAAAAAATACAAGTCCTGGGCCAGATGGCTTCCCAGGAGAATTCTACTAGACATTTTAAGAAGAGCTAATACCTATTCTTCTCAAACTTTCCCATAAAATAGAAATGGAAGAAACTCATTCTGTGAAGACAGCATTATCTTGCTTTCAAAGTCAGAAAACAAACACTAAAAAGGAGAATTATAGGCTAATATCGCTGATGAACATGATGCAAAAGTTCTCAACAAGATACTAGCAAACTGAATTCAACAATACATGAAAAGAATTACTCACCATCATCAAGTGGGATTTATTCCTGGGCTTCAGGGCTGGCTCAATATTCGAAAATCAATGTGACACACTACATTAATAAAAGAAAGGATAAGAACCACATGATCCTTTCAATAGATGCAGAAAATGCATTTGACAAAATACAGCATCAATTCCTGGTAAAAACCCTCAAGAAAGTAGGGATAGAAGGAACATAATTTAACATCATAAAAGCCATATATGAAAAGCCCACAGCTAATATCCTCAGTAAGGACAAACCAACAGCTTTCCCTCTAAGGTCAGGAACATGACAGGAAGTCCACTCTCACCACTGTTGTTCAACATAGTACTGCAAGTCCCAGCCTCAGCAATCAGGTAACAAAATGAAAGAAAAGGCATACAAATTGGCAAAGAAGTCAAACTTCCAGTCTCCACAGATGACATGATACTCTACATGGAAAACCCAAAAGACTCCACCAAAAACTGCTAGTGCTGATACATGAATTCAGCAAAGTCAGAGGTTCAACATACAGAAATCAGCTGTATTTTTATACACCAAAAATGAAGCAGCAGAAAAATCAAGGAATCAATCCTATTTATAACTGCACCAAAATCTATAAAATACCTAGGAATAAACCTAAACAAAGACATAAAATATCCGTATGCTGAAAACTACCGAAAGCTAATGAAAGAAATTGAAGAAGACCCAAAGAAATGGAAAAACATTCCATGCTCATGGACTGGAAGAACAAATATTGTTAAAATGTCGATACTACCCAAAGCAGTCTACACATTCAACGCAATCACTATCAAAATAATACCAGCATTCTTCACAGAGCTAGAACAAACAATCCTAAAATTTATATGGAACCACAAAAGACCCCAGATAGCAAAAGTAATGTTGAAAAAGAAAAGCAGAGCTGGAGGCATCACAATTCCAGACCTTAAGCTGTGTTACAAAGCTGTAATCATCAAGACAGTATGGTATCGGCACCAAAACAGACACATAGATCAATGCAACAGAACAGAAAACCCAGAAATGGACCCACAAATGTATGGCCAACTAATCTTTGACAAAGCAGGGAAGAGTATCCAATGGAAAAAAGACAGACTCTTCAGCAAATCATGCTGGAAAAACTGGATGACATGCATAAGAATGAAACTGGACCACATTCTTACACCATATACAAAAATAAATGTAAAATGGATGAAAACCTAAATGTGAGAAAACCATCAAAATCCTAGAGAAAATAGCCAGCAACCTCTGCGTCTTCGGCCACAGCAACTTTTTACTAGACATGTCTTCAGAGGCAAGGGAAATAAAAACAAATATGACCTAGTGAGACCTCATCAAGATAAAAAGCTTCTGCACAGAGAAGGAAACAATCAGCAAAACCAAAAGGCAACCAATAGAATGGGAGAAGATATTTGCAAATGACATATCGGTAAAGGGTTAGTACCCAAAATCTATAAAGAACTTATCAAACTCAACACCCAAAAAACAAATAATCCAGTGAAGAAATGGGCATGAATTGACACTTTTCCAAAGAAGACATCCAGATGGCTAACATGAAAAGATGCTTAACATCACGCATCATCAGAGAAATACAAATCAAAATCACTATTAGATGCCACCTCACACCTGTCAGAATGGCTAAATTAACAACTCAGGAAATAACATATGTTGGCAAGGATGTGGAGAAGGCAGAACCCTTTTGCACTATTGGTAGGGATGCAAACTGGTGCAGCCACTCTGGAAAACAGTATGGAGGTTCCTCAAAAAATTAACAATAGAACTACCCTATGGTCCAGCAACTGCATTACTAGGTATTTATCCAAAGGACACAAAAATGCTGACTTGAAGGGGCACATACACACAAATGTTGATAGCACTGCTATCAGCAGTGCTATCAGCCAAATTATGGAAGGAGCCCAAATGTCCATCGATTGATGAATGGATAAAGAAGATGTGGTACATATATACAATGAAATACTACTGGGTGATCAAAAACAATGAAATCCAACAATGTGGATGGAAACAAGTGCAGTAAGTCTGTCAGAGAAAGACAAAAATATGATTTCACTCATACGTGGAATTTAAGAAACACAAGAGATGAACATACGGGAGGGAAAGAAAAATAAGATAAAGAGAAGGAGACAAACCATAAAAGACTCTTAAATACAGAGAACAAACAGGGTTGCTGGAGGGGAGGTGGGAAGAGTTTTGGGCTAAATGGGTAATGAACATTAAGGAGGGCACTTGGTGGGATGAGCACAGGGTGTTTATATTTAAGTGATTAATCACTGGGTTCTATTCCTAAAACCAATACTACACTGTATATTAACTAAATTGAATTTAAGTAATAGATGTTTTAAAAATTTATAAGAACACTGAACAAATGTAGGGATTATTTTGAAAAATAACATTTCTTTGGATGTATATATTCTGCTAGGTTTACTTTTTCAAAGCAAGCCATTTAACTTTGGAATCACATTTCATGTAGTTGAAGATTAAATAAAAATATAGGAGTTAAATAGAATGCTACAGTTACCTAAAGAGGAGCTAATGGCTTGAATTAAGCTGTAACAATAGGGATGAGTAAATGTGAATTCCATGAACATCTGGGAGGAAAACCAATGAAACCATCTCATATATCTAGAGTTGAAGGAAAGGGTGTTAGCAGGAAGAGATCTGGCTTGCATAACTGCATAGACATACCATTAACTTAAACACAAAACGCAGTCTTCTCACTCTGCGACAGTGAAGGAGCAGGGGTGAAGAAGAGATACATTTTGGTAGGGTTATTTTAAGCCACTGACGTGTTCAAGTGGCACTATTCAGTAGATACTAAGACATATAAATTTGAAAATCAGGACACTGTGTGGCAGACTGTATTTTCCAAAATGGTCGCTACCTTATCTCCCATCCCACATGCCTTCTGCAAAGTGACCTTGCCGGAATCCCTCCAAGATACAAAATCTAGTTCTTCTCCCCCTGAATCAGGGCTGGCTGTAGAGGTTCAATTATAACCAGCAGAATGCATAGGAAATAACAGTGAACAACTACCAAGATAAGGTTAAAAAAAAAGGCTACACAGCTACTGCTTCATATTGACTTGTTATGCCGGGTTTCCAGACACCCACTCTTGGAACCCAGCAGCCCTGATGCGAAAAGTCCAAGTCACATGGGAGGTTAGTCTACAATCCCAGCTGAGCCCAGCTTTCAAGTCATTACAGCCCAGACACCAGGCATGTGAGTGAAGAAGTCTCCAGAGGTTTCCAGTTCCAGTCATGCACAACTCACCCAGTCATGAGTCTTCTCAGCTTAGGCCTCAGACATTATGGAACAGCAAGATGCCCTAACTGAACTGCTGACAGAGAATCTGTGAACATAATAAAATGTTCACTGTGTTATACCACTAAGTCTTGTGGTTTACTGTACAATAGACAACAGGAGACTTTGAAGAGATTGGGGTTTGAAATAACTCCCTGGCAAATGAGAGAGAAAGCTAACTGAGAGGCACAAAAGGACTGCCAGGAACATGAGAAATTCTAACATGTTGAGGGTTTGGATAAAGGAAACCAGATAGTTAAGAGGTATAGTGCTTAATAAGCATTTGTTCCCTAAACCAACTCCCTTGTAACATACTTAACCAGTCTCCTCAGAATCTGGAGTCATCTGCAATATTAGTTTGTAAAATTATGACTAAATTATATATAAACAATTGATTTCCACTAAAGTAAAAGTAATTTAAAACAAAATACCAGTTTAAGTTACTTTTTTAGCCCCAGGAAAATACCCCAACAAGACATAACTTTTTCTTATGCTGCTACTGTCACTATCTATACTTCCCTTCTTTTATGGAAGCAAAAAGATGCAATGGCAACAAATATTCAGCTGGGATCAACTAGGAGTTACTTGTACAGTGAATATTCACTAACAGGAATTAACATGTCCCCAGTTACTAAAATGATGAATGCAGAACTGATAAAAATACATAAATTCTGATATTCTTAAGAAATTCAAATATTTTAGAAAAGCAAGGTACAATGCACAGTAACATGAGCTTCAACACTAAAGTAATGGTTAAATGAATACGTTTATGCTGTAAGGTTTATCTCCATGGTTTACAGTAGAAACAGTTACTAAGGACATGCTTAGTATTATTTTACATATCCAGAAAGTTTATTAATTATGTATTTATATGTTTTGCCCTGGGCTAAGCTAAATTTTACCTTACAGTGTTCTATAAAAGGAAACAGGTACCATAAATCAAACTATGGAAATTTTCCCTCAATTGAATGTACTTTACATACACTTTTAGGAAAGTCTATTAGTTCCAACGAATTTATTGGCAAACATAATGCTAATTTTTTACTAAGCAGAAAAAAATAAAAAAATATGTATGATGCAAGAAGTTGAGCAGTCCTTTAGACCATCAAATTTCCTGCTGAATTTCAAACAGATGTTTTCTTATCATACCAGAGCTAGACTGGCCTGGTTATTTTCTGAAATATGCAAGAGAGAAGAATAGATTTTCATTCAAAAGCCAATGTTCCCCCTCCTCACTAAAAGCCAGTAGACCCCATTTTATAATATGGGTCTAGAGAATATGTCAAAAAGGAGTACAAAATTCAGACTGCAATCATTCTATTTTTATTGCCTTCAATTGCCTAAGTATTAGAACTTTGAGAATAAAGGTGAAAAATGAAATTTCCCCTAAAAAACAAAAATCACCTAAAGGAGAGGACTGAATCCAAATGAAAAGTAGACACATGAACCACTGATAGCTTACAAATAACTCAAACTTCGAATTTCCAAATTTAACTTTACATCTTTAAATGTTTTAATTACTTGTAAAAGAAAGGCACTGTACAATTGTAAAACTTTTTAAATTTAGGCCTTGATCTCTGGCCAAAGATAATGTATAATTTAAGTTCCCTAATGCATTCAAATAATTTTCCATAATAAATAACTTAAAGCTAGGATTAAAAATTCTAATAGACTGAAACTGATTCTTGAATGTATGGCACATCAATAATACTGAGATCCTTGAGAAATATTTTCTAAGGTGCTAAAAACTGTAATTAGCTCAACCAAAACTGCATGAATAGGAACAAGTCTAATAAAAATATCTCATTTGTGTAGCATTTTATAATTTACAAAGCAGTTTTACATACATCTTATTAATTCTTAGACTAGCACACAGTATTACCAGCATGCCCATTTTACAGAATAAAAAGAGTGAAATGACTTATGCAAGATGACAAGAGGGGTACAGCCCAAATCAAATGGCTGAGTTACAACTCAGTGATGAAAAATACTAGTTTTACAGTGTTATCATAATTAGTTTTCTAACAAAAAAGAAAACTGTGCTGCTTATTAATTCAGAAAAGAATCTTGCTGTTTTGAAAAGCAAAACTAGAAATGTGACTTGAATGATAAATATTCCAGGTCAAAAATTTTCTTTTCCATTCCAGACTTTATAACACAAAATAAAAATCTCAACAGAATTCAGATCAAGTGCCTGCCTAAAAACACTAAAGTATTAACTATCGGTAAACCAAATATAAGGAAACTCACAGAGTGAAAATCAGCATTCAAAGAAATCATGAATTATGAAAATTATCTTTTAATGGAACTTAATATTTAGGAAAGATTGCAGTGGCTGTTCACCATCAACAACTTGCAGTGACTACAGTGAAAATCAAGAAGAACTGAGTTATTGTTCTAAGTGTTAACACCCCTGGTGGCAAATAAACAATTAGGCATTTCATAGATTCTGCTCAATGTAAGATCTGCAGAAGCAGCAGCTATGGGGTCAGAGAAAGAATACTGCATTGTAAGTCAGGGCCCTGGGTTCTATTTCAGGCTTGGTCACAGAAGCAGAATCTAGAAAGAAATGGGTTGAAGGCCCCAAAAGACAGAGTCTAACGCCCAGGTCTATCACTGCATGAAGTTTCTAAACTTCAGTTAATACATTTTTCAAATAGTTGTGGGTCTCAGAAGAATATTAGGAGTATCAAAGCAGTATGAAAGTACTTTGTTTTAGCTAGGTTTAATCTTTTTTTTTTTTGAGCAAAGTTTTAAATATGAAAAAGTACAGACAACAATATGATAAATACCAAGTAACCAACCACCTGAATGATTTTATGGTAGCATTTCATAAGTGAATAGCTCTTTCCAATTATAAGAGACTTTTAGAACAAATAGCTAAAACCCTGGGATATTAAAAGAAAGTATTTAAATTTGGGATAGAGATGTAACCAAAGCCTCCACTTAAAACAGACAATAGAAAATTTTAAAAGCAATACATATGCATATATATAAATACATGAAGCCCTGCTCAAAGAATTTGCCAGAAATAGTAATAGTGTTTGACTAAAGGGAAAAAAAAAAAAGTCAAGTGACTAGATAAGAGCAGAAAACATTTTTCATCTTTTATCTTTCTGTGTACTTTTTAAACTATACACTCTGTATATTTTAACTATTTTGAGAAATTAAAAAATTAAGCAAACAAGACAATAAAGATTTTGGTAAATATTTTTATGTTTGGCCCAATATTAAAGGCTGATATCTATTTATATATTCCTTTACTTTTAAATCTACAAATACTAATTTCCAATTTTAATGTTCTTTAAAAATATTTCTTTAAAGTTTTTTGCATTTTTACTGAGATTTTTATCTTACAGACCATTTTCCTCATAAAAATAGCTCTAATTTTAAAATGAAAAAGGTGGGAAAATGACTTAACCTCTAAGTATTTACAGTATATAAAAACTTCCATTAACATATCAGTCTGTAAGTTATGCTCATTGTAGTCATAACAGCAAACATCTCATGTAATCATACATTTATGATTTTATCAGAAGGTTCTACCAGTAGTTACCTACAAATAAAATTATTTTCAAGAAAAAAAATCTCTGACGTATCTTAGTATAGGTCAGCGAAATTTTACACATCTTTACATTAAAACATATAAGGAGTAAGAATTAAATAACTAATACAGCAGCACTGAGTGTTTTGAGTTAAAAACCAAATTTTCTTATATCTAGCATATAGACCTTCAAGTATGACTGAACCACATATCTTGAAGAATGAGTCACAAGTCAAGATTTGAACCATCACAAACACATATGAAAACCTTAAATTTGCATTTCTCACAACTATATGGCAAAAGTTATTAAACACACACATTCACAAGTTTAATCTCCTGAAGCACCACCATCAAGTCCACCTCCTGGTTTGGCATGACACTGAATAAAGTTGCAATAATAAGGTGGAAAGTCAAGATTCTACTCTTCCAAAATGCATTCTAGATTTTGAAAATGTACTTTTTGCATATCTTAACTGTGAACAAACCTGCATATTGATACCACACTTCTTTTTTTGATACCACACTTCTTATAGCACAATTTTCAAAAGCATGATAAAACAAGCTATACATATATACATATCATTAGACATCTAATATAATTCTATCCTCCAAAGGAATTGTTTCATTGGCTTAATCTTTCCCTTACAGTTCTAATCCATAGTTCCCCAATCTTTATCCCCTCAATTAACCATTATTTCCCCTGTGAGGTAACATTTTATTTCCCCTTAGTAGTGCTCTTCACTTACCTAATTACTTATTCTGTGTCTCCATTTCCCACCAGATTATTAACTGTGCAAGAAAAGGGACCCTGTCAGTCTTATGTACCAATGCATCTTTGGTTCTTATCACAAGTTGCACATAATAACACCTAATGTCTACTGAGCAGTTACCAAGTGCCAGGTGCTACTGGCGGTTCTTTTAAATTATCTTATTAGAGGGGCACCTGGGTGGCTCAGTCAGTTAAGCATCTGACTCTTGATTTCAGCACAGGTCATGATCTCATGGTTTGTGGGTTCAAGCCCTACATCGGGCTCTGAGCTGACAGCTGCAGAGCCTGTTTGGGATTCTTGGGTCTCCCTCTCTCTCTGCCCTTTCCCTACTCTCAAAAATAAAATAAATGTTTAAAAAATAATAAAATATCTTACTAGAACCTCCAGCAACTTTGAGATAGATACTATTGTTGTTCTGATTGTATATAAGAGAAAACACACACAGATACCTAAGTGACATACCCAGGATTACACATTTAGTGATAGACAGGTCCAATGTTATTAACATAGTGGACACTCAGTAAATGGTTGTTGAATGAATAAGTGAATGATCATAAAATGTAGTAGAGGATGTAAGTTATACATGAAAACAATTTAAAAAAAAATCAAGATACCTTTAGGCCACTGAAATTGATAAAGGAGAGCCTGCAGACCTTTAAAAAATGCTAAAATTTGTAAATAATTTTGTAAATAAGTAAATTTGTAAATAAGTCTATGGCAAATAATTTGTCTCACAAGGAGAACCCAAATCTGCCATGTTCCCAGGCAGTAGCTAACCTCAGTTATTAGCTAAGTGACTCACTTCCTCAGACCTGCCTTGGAAACTGATACACAACTGATTCAAATTCATGCCTCAGAAAAATTATAAATTACTATACCTATATGAGAAGCTCAATATTCCAAAGTGTAAATTTTAAGTCCACCAATGCCAAGATCTTTCCATTTTTTAAGATACTTAAGTACTAAATTTCAAGGAACAAAATATAATTAGTGTAAGGGACCAGAAGAGTAAGAAGTTTAAGTAATAGGTAAGCAGGAGAGTCCTAAAAAAGGTTGTATTTAGGAAAATACAAAGTATTGACAAAGAAAGGAATGACAAAGAGCAAGAGAGAGAAGAGATGAATGTGCATAGGGTGTTGTTCAGTCAGTAAGGATGTATAACCCTCAATAAATGAGATGACAACCAATTTAAAAAATGGGACAAAAGATTTGAACAGACATTACACCAAGCAGGATATATGAATAGCTATAGGCACAGGAAAAGATGCTCAACATCATTAGTCTAGGGAAATGTAAATCAAATCAGTAAGATGCTGCTTCATAGTCCTAGAATGGCTCTTCTACATTCTAAAGATATACAATAAACACATGTTGGTGAGGACAGGGAGAAATGGAAACCCTCATACACTACTGGAGGGAAAATGCTGTAGCCACTTTGGAGAACACTGGCAATTTCTTAAAAAGTTAAACATAATAAATTTGCCATATAACCCAGCAGTTGCACTCTTAGGTCCTATATCCGAAAGAAATGAAAACATCCACACAAAGACTTGCATGTGAATGTTGAAGGTAGCATTATTCATAATTGCCAAAAACTGGTAACAATCTAAGTGTCCACCAATGGGTAAATGGATAAACACATCAACTCAATACAACGGAATGCTATTCAGCAATAAAAAGGGATTAAATACTGATACATGCTAAGACAAGCATAAAACTCAAAAACATTATGCTAAGAAAAAAAAGCCATATATGAATGATTATATATTATATGATTCAATTTACATGAAATGTCATGAAAGGGCAAATCTATAAGAGATAGAAAGTGGATTAGTGGTTGTCCGGGATAGAGACTCACAGTTAATGGACAGGAGGGATTTTATACAAGTGGTGGAAACATTCTAAAATTGATTTATGGCGATGGATGCACAACGCAGTAAATTTACTAAACAACAACAACTAAGCAACCGTAAGTTGTACACTGGAAATAGGGGAATTACATGACATATAAAATATGCTTCAATAAAGTTATACTGAAGACAAAAAAAGACATATACCTGACTGGAATGAAGGACTTGTAACAAAGTAGAGAGCAAATAACATTTTATGTATATTCTATAAGTAAATACTGCTCAGCTGAAGCGACTCAGCTAAAATGTAGGAGCCTGTAAGCCCAGAAAACAAACAAAAAAACCTCCCACAACTGTGAAGTACTATGCATGTTCCAGTATCAGGAGACAAATTTTTGCTCTCCAAAAATTATTCTCCTCAGAGAAAAAGAAAGTCATCTTATACTTGAGTCTTTATGAAGTCTATCTCACAGTGCACGCTTTTAACAGCTTTTAAAAACTTTTTATTATGAAAAATTCCAAACACATTCAAAAGTATAATAATTCCATTATGCACTTTGAACAATTACCTTGTTCTACCTAAACACCCCCATTTATTTCATCCTCCCCTTCCCCAATGAATTCAATTAAAGCAAAATCCAGGTACACCACTGACAAATATTTCAGTATTAAATTACCTTTTAAGATTCTTTAAAAACAATTATAAAAGTAACCCATGATCACTTTATAAAATCTGGAAACTACAAAAATGTATAAAAGAGAAAAAAATATCAACTATGATCCCACCATATAGAAAACTCTCGTTAACATTATAACATATGTTTATCCTATGCACGTTATTTTTAGTGTAAACTTATTAAAGTACAACAAATAATATGGGAAGTATATGAGTTATAAGTGTTCAGATTGATAGCTTTTCCTTTACAAATATACATGCACTACCTCACTTTACTTTGAAAAAAAAATGATTTAAGTAACTGTCTTAATATTATGTAGATACTTACGGTTTTGTACATAAATGGTCTACACATCTCCTTGCTAACTACAATGTAGGGGATAAGAAACTTTATTGACCATATAGTCTCATTTAATCCTGTAAAAACCCTATGAAGCAGGAGTGACAGATGAGAAAAGAGACCCAAAGAGACTTGATTACTTTGTCGCAGATCTAATAAATGGTAGAATCAGGAACAGAATTTTAAGAAGACTGGCTGTCAGGACTTCTTTCCATCATATCATGATATCTATCTGAACAGTATGAGGGAAACAAAAAGAGAATGCTGGTCTTTCTCTGTTATTCTAAGACTACTGTTCTTTTTGCTGTTTACACAACACTCATGACCACCATAGGCAATGTAAACAGTAATGTAACTTCTATAAAAGAGTAGCTTAAATAAAATCTGCAATACTGTAGAAAGCCTTAGGAGGTCACCAAAGTAAAAAAAGAGAATTCTAGTAACCAAACAACTCAAATTTGTTTAGGATTTTGTGTGTTCACTAGCAACTTCTAATATTATAAGTTTTATCTTTCTGAAACTAAGGCTTATATTAAAAGATGCACATACACAGACCCTTACCTTACAACCATATGCAAAAATTAATTCAAAATGGATCAAAGACCTAAACATATGAGCTAAAACTTCAAAACCCTTACAAGAAAATATAGAGAAAAAGCTTCATGACATCGGATTTGGCAATGATTTTTGGATAGGACACCAAAAGTACAGGAAACAAAAGTAAAATTAGACTACATCAAAATTAAAAACTATCAAAGGATGTAATCAACACAGTGAAAAGTCAATCTAAGGAATAGGAGAAAATGTTTGCAAATCATGTATCTCATAAGAGGTTAAAATTCAGATAAAAAAAACAAACAACCTACTACTGCCCAACAATGAAACAAACACCCTGATTTAAAAATGAGCAAAGTTGGGGTGCCTGGGTGGCTCAGTCGGTTAAGCGTCCGACTTCAGCCCGGGTCACGACCTCGCGGTCCGTGAGTTCGAGCCCCGCGTCAGGGTCTGGGCTGATGGCTCAGAGCCTGGAGCCTGCTTCCGATTCTGTGTCTCCCTCTCTCTCTGCCCCTCCCCCGTTCATGCTCTGTCTCTCTCTGTCTCAAAAATAAATAAACGTTAAAAAAAAAAATTTTAAATGAGCAAAGAACTTGGATATACATTTCCCCAAAGAACTGGGGACCACTGTAGACAAATGGCCAACAAGCATACGAAAAGAGATGCTCAACATCACTAATAACTAGGAAAATGTAAATCAAAACCACAATGAGATACCACTTCATCACAATGAGATACAGTGTTCCCTGTACACTGCTGGTGGGAACGTAACTGGTACAGCCACTATGGAAAACAGTAAAGAGGTTCCTCAAGAAACTAAAAACAGAACTACCATATGATCCAGTAATTTCAAAGAAAATATATATCCAAAGAAAACAAAGTCATTATTTCAAACAAGTATCTGTTCTGTGTTCATATTATTCACAATAACCAAGATATGCCAGCAGCCTAAGTCTCTACCAATGGATGAATGGATAAAGAAGACGTGGGGTGTATGTGCATACATGCACGTGCAAACACACCCAAGGAACATTATTCAGCCCTGCAACAATATGGATGAAGGAGGGCATTATGCTAAGTGAAATAAGCAAGACAGAAAATACAAATACTGCATGATATCACTTATCTGTGGAATCTAAAAAAAAAAAACAAAAAACTGAACCCACAGAAACAGAGTAGAATGGTGGTTACTAGACCAGGGTCTGGGGGGTGAGGGAAATGAGGAGAGGTTGATAAAAGGGTACAAAGTTTCAGTTGTAAGATGAATAAAGTCTGAGGATCTGATGTATAATGTAATGAGTACAGCTGATAACATTGTATTATACAACTTAAACCTGTTAACAGAACAGAACTTAAGTGTTCTCACCAATCTCAGAATTTTTTTTTTTAAAGAAAGAAAAGTTGTCAAATCTAAGCTCACACCTTAAGAAAGTAGAAAAAGGTCAGACAAAGCCTAAAGGACAGAAAAAAAAAAAAAACCACACACACACATGGGGAGAAATCAGCGAAATTGAAGACAGAAAAATAGGGAAAACATGAAAAGAAAGCTGGTTCTCTGAAAAGATTTAAAAAACGACAAACTTCTAGCAAGACCTATGAAGGAAAAGAGAAGACACAAACTACCAGTAACTGAAATAAAACAGGTCATCACTATCAACACCAGAAACTAAAAGGAACTAGGACAAACAATTCTATACTGTTTATAAACTTGACAGTGGAGATGAAATGGACCAATTCCTCAAAAAAGTACAAAGTACCCAATTCACCCAATATGAAATAGATTAATTTTAATAGTTCTACAACTATTAAAGACATTGAATTCTTAGTTTAAAACAACCAAAAATGAAACCTCCAGGACAAGATGGTTTCACTGGAGAATTCTACCAAATGTTTAGAGTATCAACACCAATTCTATACAATCTCCTTCAGGAAATAGAAGAGGACAGAATATTTTTCAACTTATTTTATGAGGCCAATATTATCCTGATAACAAAATGGGACTGTTGCACAAATAAAGATTTGGTTGGTCTTTGTCCCTGATCCTGGGAAGGAGCCTCTAAACCCTTGGAATTTTCAAGTTATATGAGTATCTTTGTTATTCATGGTGAGCCTTTAGGGCAGTTTCAGAATAGGGCTAGCCATCTATATTGGAAAGACCAACTATGTGGCTTTCAGCTGCATCACTTCAGTCTAATCTCCAGAAAGGGGTGAGGATTATAGACTGGGTTCAATCATGTGGCCAATGATTCAATCAATCCTGCCTATATATTGAAACCCCAACAAACTTTGGACACCCAAGGCTAGGGTGAGCTTCTCTGGTTGCTGACACATACTGATGTGGTAGAAAGGTGATAAATCCTGAGGACATGAAAGCTTTGCGTTTAGGGCTCTCGCAGACTTCACCCTATGATCTCTTAGATGGTCCTGACTTTTATTCCTTACAATTGTAATCCTCAGTATAGCACTTTCCTGAGTTCTGTGAATTGTTCTAGCAAACCTGAGGAAGTAATGGGAACCTCAAATGCGTAGCCAGCTGGTTAGAAGTATAGGTGGCTTAGAAATGTTGGAAATTAGGGCTGGTGTCTGAAATGAAGACAGTTTTGTGGACTGAGAACTTAACCTGTCAAATTTGACCTCACCATGGGTAGTTAGTATCAGAACTGCACTGCACAGACAAAGACAGTAGAACAGGAAAAGAAAATATAGAATGCTATCATTTACGAATATATAAGTAAAAATCCATGACACTAATAGTAGGAAACAGAAGCCAGCACCTAGGAAAACAGTCAGACAGCATGACCAGCTGGGATTTATTCCAAGAATCCAAGGCTAATTCGATATTCAAAAAAGCAACCAATGTAATCCATCATATAAACAAGCTAAAGAAAAATCATATGATCCTATCAACTGATGCAAAAAAAGCATCTGACAAAACTCAACATGATAAAAAAACTTTCAGCAACCTGGCAATAGAAATGAACTTCCTTAACTTAAGAGTAGTCACAAAAGATTTCTGGGAAAGATGGAGTAGGAAGACTCTAAGCTCATCTTGTAACACCCACAAGTATAAATAACCAGAAAATGAGCTGAAGACTAGCAGAACAGACTCTCCACAGCTAAATGTAGAGAAGAGGTGACATCAAAGAGGATAGGACAAGTGAGACACAGCCAAGAACTAAATGGACCACAGGACTGCCTTGGAATGTAAGGACACTGGGCATGGAAGGAGGAGAGACAGAGACTCACACAGGGGAGCTCATGTAAAGAAGATGAATCCCTATAACATTTAGCTCTGAAAACCAGAGGGACTGGATTTTCCAAAATCTTACAGTCAGCAGGGCTTAACACTTGGAACTTTATTTTTTTAATTTTTTTAATGTTTATTTGAGAGAAAGACAAATCACAAGTGGGGAGGGGCAGAGAGAGGGAGACACAGAATCTGAAGCAGGCTCCACCCTCTGAGGTGTCAGCACAGAGCCTGATGCAGGGCTTGACTCACAAACTGTGAGATCATGACCTGAGCGGAAGTCGGACGCTTAACCGACTGAGCCACCCAGGCACCCCTACACTTGGGTAACCTACTTTAAAAGTTAGTAGGCTTCTGAGAGTTGAGAGGGCAGAATCTCCACCCTTAAAAAGATAACACAACATAGCACCCCTTGGAGATACAGCATAGAAGCAGCAGTTTGAAAACACAGAAGGGAGATTTGTTTACTCATCTCAGAGCATGTGATGGAGAGGCAAGGATCTTGGGAGACTTCCCTAGGAATGAAGAGGCTGGAAAGCACCATTTCCCTATCCAGCTCCCTCAACATAAATACATGGACCACAGACACCTGCAGGAACCAGCGTGGTGCCAAAATTCACTATCTAGCTTGCTGACAGTACACACCCTGTCCCCGAGTTCTCCTGCAAACACACTCCCTCCAGCCAGGCCTGGGCTTTAGACCCCCACTGACAGCAAACCCACCTATACCTTGCTAGCACTGAGCGCCTAGCCTCGGCATTTTTCTGCAGTGTGGTGCTACTGCATCTCTGGCGAATGACTGGTTTGATGCAACTTACACCCAAGGTAGCCACAAACTGGCCCATAACAACACAAGGAACCAATTCTGCCCACAACAGGAAAAAGCAGTCATTACAAATGAATGGACTAAAGGGAAAAAAGGCTTAGGCAAAAAACACTGGCCCACTCTACGCACATAGGAGACACACCCTGAAGTACCAGGTTCTAGTGAGCAGGGGACACTGCACTTACAGGGCACTACAGGACCTCTTCTTCATAAGGCCACTTTTTTGAAGAGCAGGAGACACAGCTGACTCTCATAACACAGAGGAACAGAGTTGGACAAAATGAGGAAACAGAGGAATATGTTCCAAATGAAGGAAAACAAAAACCATAACAAGAGAGCTAAATGAAATGGAGGTAAGTAGTATGTCTGAAAGAGAATTTAAAGTAACGATCATAAACATACTCACTAGACTTGAGACAAGAGTAGAGGACCTCAGTAAGACTCTTATAAAATGAGAGAAAACATAAAAAGGTCCCAATGAGAGATGAAGAGCTCAATAACTGAAATGAAAACTACACTAGATGGAATAAATAGTAGAGTAGAGGAAGTAGAAGACTGGACTGATGACCTGGAGAGCAATGTAATGGAAAGCAATCAAACTGAGTACAAAGAGAAAAAATATAATAAAAAATGGAAACAGACTTAGGGAACTCCATGACACCGTCAAGTGTAATGACATTCATATTATAGGGACCTCAGAGGAGACAAAAGGGGGCAGGAAATTTATTTGAAGAAACAAGAGCTGAAAATCTGGGGAAGGAAACAAATCCAAATCCAAGAGGCAGAGTCCCCCCAAAAAATCAACCCAAGGAGGCCCTTATGAAGATACAGGCCTCCTATTAAAATGTAAAAAAGATACATTTTAATAAGTAATTAAAATGGCAAAAAAATGTGATAAAGAGAGAATTTTAAAAGCAGCAAGAAAAAAACAGTTACATATAAGGAAAACCCCAAAAGACTTTCAGCTGATTTTTCAGCAGAAACTTGCAGGCCGGAAGGGAGTGTAATGATATACTCAAAGTGCTGAAAGAAAAAACCTGCAGCCAAAAATACTCTATTCAGCAAGGCTATTATTCAGAATAGAAGGATAGATAATGGGTGTCCCAAAGAAAAGTTAAAGAAATTCATGAACATTAAACCAGCCCTACAAGAAATTTTCAAGGGGACTGGAAGTGGAATGGAAAGTCCATAAGCAAGAGTGAAGAAAAGTAGAAAACACAAAAGCAGTAATATTAAGTATACCTATAAAAATGTTGAGATTTACAAATAAAAGGATGTAAAGTATGACACAACATACCTAACATGAGAAGGGGGAGAAAAGTAAAAATTTAGTGCTTTTAGAATCAGCCCAAACTTAACCAACGATAAATGTAAAAAAGACTGCTATATGCATAAGATGTTATATACAAAATCAATACAACCACCAATCACAAATAAAAGATACGCAAAAAATAAAGAGAACGTAATCCAAGCATATCACTAAAGAAAGCCAGCAAACTGTGAGACAGCAAGAGAAGAAAGGAACAGAGAAGAACTACAAAAACAATCATAAAAACAAGTAACAAAGCACAATAAGTACATACCAATCAATAATTACTTTGAATGTAAATGGATTAAATGCCCCAATCAAAAGATACAGGGTGACAGACTGGATAAAAAAACAGGACTCATGTATATTCTGCCTACAAGAGACTCATTTCATACATAAAGATACATGCACACTGAAAGTCCGAAAGGCACTGAAAGGGATAGAAAATATTTATCATGCAAGTGGAAGTGAAAAAAGCCAGGGTAGCAATATTTGTATCGGACAAAATAGACTTTAAAACAAAGATAGTAACAAGAGACAAAGATGGACATTATATAATCATAAAGGGAACAATCCAACAATAAGATATAACAATTTTAAGTATTTACTTATCCAACACACAACACCCAAATACATATAAAGCAGCTAATAACAAACATAAAGGAAGTAATCGATAGTAATACAATAATAGTAGAGGACCTTAACACCCCACCTATATCAGAGGATAGATAATCCAAAAAGAAAATCACCAATGAATGACACATTGGACCAGTTGTATCTAACATATATTCAGATGTTCCATCCCAAAACAAGAGAACACAATTTTTTTTCAAGTGCACATGGAACATTCTCCAGAACAGAGCACAGGTTAGGCCACAACACAAGTCTCAACAAATTCTAAAAGACTGAAGTCATATCATGCATCTTTTCCAACAACATTCCTATTAAACTAGAGATCAACCGCAATAAAAAAAATCTGGAAAAAACACAAATAAGTGGAGGTGAAATAACATGCTACTAAACAATGAATGGGTCAACCATGAAATAGAAGAGAAAATTAAAAAAAAAAAATACATGGAGATAGATGAAACTGAAAACACAATGGTCCAGAATCTTTGGGATGCAGCAAAAGCTCTTCTAAGAGAGATTATAAAGCAATAATAATACCCTAGGCAATAACTGCCTACCTCAAGAGGCAAGAAAAACCTCAAATAAACCTAACTTTACATCTAAAGAAAAAGACAAAACTCCAAACCAGTAAAAGGAAATAATAAACAGCAGAAATAACTGAAATACAAAAAAAAATAATAATAAAAAAAATAAAATAGAACAGATCAATGAAACTGGAAGCTGATTCTTTGAAAACATTAACAAAATTGATAAATTGTTAGCCAGATTCATAAAAACAGAAATAGAGGGCACAAATAAAATCAGAAATTGAAAAGGAGAAATAACAACTGCCATCACACAAATATGAAGGACTTTAAGAGAATACTATGAAAAATTATATGCGAACAAAATGAACAAACTCAGAGAAATGAGTAAGTTCCTAGAAACATATAACCCTCCAAACCTGAATCAGGAACAATTTTTCCTGACACCAATTACCAGTCATGAAAGTGTATCAGTAATTAAATAACTCCCAACAAACAAAAGTCCAGGACTACACCATTTCACAAGTGAATTCCAACAAACATTTAAAGAAGGGTTAATAACTATTCTTCTCAAACTATTCCAAAAAATAGAAGAGGAAGAAAAGCTTCCAAATTCATTCTATGAGACCAGCATTACCCCGATACCAAAACCAGATAAAGACACTAAAAAATAAATTAATTAATTAAAAAAAAAAGAACTACAGACCATTTTCTCTGATGAACATAGATGCAAACTCCTCAACAAAATATCAGCAAACCAAACCCAACAATAAGATATTTTGAAAAACCATTCACCATATCAAGTGGGATTTATTCCTGGGATGCAACGGTGGGTCAATATTTGTAAATCTATCAATGTGATACATCACATCAACAAGAGAAAGATTAAATAAAAACCATATCATCTTTGAAATAGATGCAGAAAGAGCATCTGACAAAGTACAGCATCCATTCATGATTAAAACCCTCAACCAAGTAGGTTTACAGGAAACGTACCTCAACATAATAAAGACCATAGATGAAAAACCCACAGCTAACCTCATACTCAATGGTGAAAAACTGAAAGCTTTTCCCCTAAGGTCAGGAACAAGACAAAGATATCTACTCTAATGACTTGTATTCAACACAGTACTGACAGTCCTAGCCACAGCAATCAGACAAGAAAAAGAAACAAAGGGCATCCAAACTGGTAAGGAAGATGAAATGGTACTATATATAGAAAACTCAAAAGACTCCACCAAAAATGTACTACAACCGATAAATGAATTCAGTAAGATCACGGGATCTTATCCACAAAACAATACTGGACTGGCACAAAGATAGACACATAGATCAATGGAACTGAATAGAGTCCAGAAACAAACCCATGATTATATGGTTAATTAATCTTCCACAAAGGAGGCAAGAATATACAACAGTCTCTTCTACAAATGGAGTTGGGAAAGCTGGATAGCTACATGCAAAAGAATGAAACTGGACCACTTTCTTTGACCATATACAAAAATAAACCCAAAATGGAGTAAAGACCTAAGCATGAGACCTGAAATCATAAAAACTGTAGAAGAGAACACAGGCAGTAATTTCATGGACAATGGCTGTAGCAACATTTTTCTAAATATGTCTCCTAAGGCAAGGGAAACAAAAACAAAAATAAACTATTGGAACCACATCAAAATAAAGTTTCTTCACAGCAAAGGACACAAACAACAAAACTAAGAGACAACCTACTGAATGGGAGAAGATATTTGCAAATGACATACCCAATAAAGGGTTAGTATCCAAAAAATATAAGGAAATTATACAACTCAACATCAAGAAAATAAATAATCCAATTAAAATGGGCAAAAGACATGAACAGACATGTCTCCAAAGAAGACATACACATGGCCAACAGATAGATGAAAAGATGCTCTACCTCACAAATCAACAGGGAAAGGCAAATCAAAACCACAATGAGATATCCCCTTACACCTGTCAAAATGGCTACAACCAAAACCACAAAAAACAACACGTGTTGGTAAGGATGTGGAGAAAAAGGAATCCTTGTGCACTGTTGGTAGGAAGGCAAACTGGTGCAGCCACTGTAGAAAAAAATATGGAAGTACTTCAAAAAATGAAAAATAAAATCACCATATGATCCAGTAATTCCACTACTGGGTATTTACCCAAAGAATACAAAAACACTAATTCAAAAAGACATACGCATCCTTATGTTTAATGCAGCATTATTTACAATGCCAAATTGTGGAAGCAACCCAAGTATCCATGGATAGATAAATGGATAAAGAAGATGTGGTATATCAGTGGCATATTACTGAGCCAAAAAAAAAAAAAAAAAAAAAAAAAAAAAAAGAATGAAATCTTGCCATTTCCAACAACACAGATGGATACTGATAATATAATGCTAAGTGAAATAACTCAGAGAAAGACAAATATTATATGATTTCACTCATATGCAGAACTTAAAAAACAAAACAGGGGAGCCTGGGTGGCTTAGTCAGTTAAGTGTCCAACTTCAGCTCAGGTCTTGTGAGTTCAAGCCCAACATTGGGCTCTGTGCTGACAGCTCAGAGCCTGGAGACTGTTTTGGATTCTGTGTCTCCCTCTCTCTCTGACCCTCCCCTGTTTGCGCTCTGTGTATCTTTCTCTCTCAAAAATAAACAAAATTAAAAATTTTTTAAAAAAAATGAAGAAGAAAGAGACAAACCAAAAAAGGACTCATAACTATAGAGAACACACTGATGGTTACCAGAGTGGACGTGGGTGGGGGATGGGTGAAATACATAAAGGGGTTGATGAGCCCTGAGTAATGTGTAGAATTGCTGAATCACTATATTGTACATCTGAAACAGAATGGTGTATGTTAACAATAACAGGAATTTAAAAACAAACAAAGGTGGATAAGGAAGATGTGGAGCAGTCTCAGCCCAGTGCCCCTGCAGCCTGAAGCAGAACTGGCCAGTTAAGACTAGCCCAGACCTGCAGAATTCTTGAGCATGAGAATAAACACTCATTATTGTAAAAACAACAAAAAATTATTTTGGAAGAATATTTAATGGAACAGAAAAAATGTCCCATGTTAAATTGAAATATCAGGTATAAATATATATATATATTATGATTAAAATTAAGTATCACACATAAATTAAAAAAAAAGTAGCTAAAAAAAAACTCAACAGGTAATACCAAACTTAATGGTGAAATACTGAATGCTTTCCCCCAAGATTTGGAACAAGGCAAGAATATCTATGGTCACCATTTCCATTCAACTTTGCAGTGAATGTCCCAGTCAGAGCAATAGGCAAGAAAAAGAAGGCATTCAGACTAGGAAGGAAGAAATAAAATTATTCTTATTCACAGATAACATGATTATATAAGTAAAGAAATCCAGATAAAGAAAAACTCTTAGAACACATAAAAACATTTAGCAAAGTTTTAATACACAAAAATAAATTTCTCTATACTAACAATGAATGACTGGAAACCAAAACTTTAAAAATAGTATTATTTATAATAGCTCGCCCCAAAATGAAATTCTTAAGTATAAACCTAGCAAAATATGAATGAAATCAAAGAATTAAATAATAGGAGAGACCTATCATGGTCATGGATTGGAAGTCTCAAAATAATAAAGATGTCAATTCTCCCCAAACTCATCTACAGATTTAACCTACTGCCAATCACAATCCCAGCAAAATTTTCTGTATATAGATAATGGGGTTCTAAAATTTACAAGGAAAATCAATGTAAGTAGAATAGAGAAAAGAATTCTGGTAAAAAATAAAATAGGAGGAAATAAAATCTCCAACTTCAAAACTTAAAGTTATAATAACCAAAATAATGTGATACTAGAGAAGGGATAGACAGAGACCAATACACAGATTAGAGAATCCAGACATAGAGCCACAGAAATACAGCCAATTGATTTTGACAAAGGTGCAAAGACAATTCAATGGAGAAAGGATAATCTTTTCTATAAACCAAGTTGGATCAATAAGACATTCAAAAAAAACTAATAAATTGGACTTAATGAATATTAAAACCTTCTCTTTTGTAAAAGGCACTGTTTAGAAAATTAAAAAGTAGGCTATAGAAGTTATTTGCCAATCACTTATCTGACAATGGACTTATGTGAGTATATATATGTATTTTTAAATATACAGAATATATATATATATAACTAAAAACTCTTAAAACTCAATGAGTTTTAAAATGAGCAAAAGACTTATGATACTTCACCAAAAAGATATAACATGACAAATACATGAAAAAATGTTCATCAACAGCCATAAAGAAAATGCAAATGAGAAACACAATGAGATACCACTATACACCTCTTAAAATAGTTTAAAAATAGTTAAAATATGACACCAACAAGAGTTGGTGAGGATGTGGAGCAACTGGAACTCTTCCAACACTGATGATGGAAATGCGAAATGGTACAGCCACTTGGGAAAACAGTTTGGAGGTTTCTTATAAAGTTAAACATATACTTACCATATGACCCAGCAGTCCCACTCCTGGGTACCTACCCTAGAGAAATGAAAACTTATGTTCAAATAAAAAATCTATACCCGAATGTTTATAGCAGCTCTAGTCATACTAACAAAAACTGGCAACAACTCAAATGTCCTCCTTCAATGGGTGATACAGAAACTGTATTACATGCATACAATGAACTATTACTCAGCAATAAAAAGGAACAGACTATTAATACAAGCAGCAATTTCGATGAATCTTAAAGACATGCTGAATGAAAAAATCCAAACTCAAAGCTTACATACTATATGATTTGATGTATGTTACATCCTCAAAAAGACAAAACTATAGAGACAGAACACAGCAGTGACTGTTTACTTGTATTAATGTAAAATATAAAATTAAAAAGCAAAATAAGATGTTCGAGCCCATGCCCAGGCTTGGCAAAAGAGGATCTCCAGTAATGTGATGCAGCTGGTTGCATTTTTAATATTCCATCAGTGCTCTTGGTGAACAGCCAAGGATGAGAACAGCTGTAATTCCTTAAATTTGATTTCTCCATTCCTTCTGCTACATCTTTAGGTCAGGCTTTTCTCTCTCATGAGGCCTACTGATTCCACATCTCCATTCTTGAGCCCTACTACATTAGCACCAAAGTGACCTCTGACAGGATAAATTTCAAGCTCTTCAGCACAAGACCCTCCAAGACTTGGTCCCTGTCAACCACTCTCCTCTCTCTGCACACTCTTTCTTGCATCCCACACTCTAATATTAAAAGAACACTTAAATCCCCTGAAGTGACCTGCTATTTCACACCTCTAGGCTTTTTGCTCAAACTACATCCTCTGCCTGGAATTCCACCCCCACCATGAATTTGCCTGGCAAGTACCTTTTAAGACCAATTTGGTTACGTATTTTATGTCACTTCCAGCAGTTTTCTGTCCATGCTCACCATCACCTATATAATACTGCCCACAAGCCTCATCTCCTACCATTATTGCCTCACACTTAAGACTCTTAAAATGCCCATCTTCTAGGTAACTCCCTCCCAAACTTAATGTTTTTTTCAGCTACTCATGCCTTAGTTATGATACTCCTCCTTCCCAAGAATACTTTTCCCCACCCTTCTTTCCTGGCTAACATAAATTCATTCTAGAATAAACATCTGTCATCTCTAAGAAGTCTTCGCCTGCATTTCCAGGCTAACATAATTACACCACTTCTCTATCTCCATAGCCTCTCTGGTTATCGCTATCAATAGCTACCTTATTTTACTGAAATCATTTTGTGCGTCCATTTCCTTCAATTTGCTCCTTAACAGCAAAGGCCATCCTTTAGATCTTTCTCTTCCTCAGGCTTAGCCTAAAATCTGGAATAGGTCCTTAAGAAATGTTTCTTGAATACAAAAATGAGAGTAAATTTACTAGGCAACTTAATACACATCTCCTTTTCTCCAAAAGGACCTAAGTAGCTAACTATATACTGAGTAACACCTAAACCTTTATACACAGGTCAGCTGGCTCTCTCCTTAGCTCTTGTTTTGTTATTAACAACTGTTAACTAGGCAGCCTTATTTAGATGTCCCAAATGTATCTCAAAATCAATGTAACCATAACTGAATCCATATTCTTCCTCAATTCTATCTCTTAAATGTGGTCATTTTCTTGGTAAATGGATCTAAGAGCCCAAATCACGTTAGAAACCTCAATCATCCTAAATGCCTTCCTTTCCCTCATTTCTCACACCCAGTTATTAAGTCCTGCTAATTTGTTGAGATCGAAGCTCTCCATATAGGCCTCAAGTTCAAGCCCCTGTTTCTTCAAATCTGGGCTATACCAAGATCCATTAATATAATGGGCTTATGCTCTACAGTTCTGAACCCCAGCAATTTATTTTTCATAATGTCAACAATGATCTTTCTGAACTGCAATATCATTTCACTCCTTTGCTTGGCACTCTACAGTCTATAGGAAAAGGTCTAAACTCCTTAGCATAGTATAAAAGGTCTTCTGGCCCCTGTGGTCTTGTCCAGACCTTCTCTCCTTATCGACTCTATCAAACTACACCTTACACTCACACCAAACTTCCTGCATTTCCCAAGGGACAGCCATACTAACTCATAACATGTATGACTTCCACAGTATAGTCATCTAGTGATCTTCCAAGCCTGAGATCTAAGGGAGATTACATTATAAAGCTATACCTGATCCATGCTCCCACACAACCACGACTCTTGGAAAGAACTGATCGAACTGATCAATTCTTCCTTTGGGTTTCCAACAATTTCATGTATGTCTACAATAGCACCTATCACTTGTAAGATATATTATTATTGCAATCCATTTCCCCCAAGAACACTATAAGCTACTTGAAGACAGAGGCCATAAATGATCTCCTAGGAGCCACAGAATCTGATAAAATTATAAGACACATTGAAAGTGTCCAGTAAATGTTTATTAATGTGGTTTAAAAAATCTTTACATTGGCTTTAACCCTGTGGTAAAATCAAGAGTTCAAAATAACAAAATTTAATATATAAAACATTAGGTTATCCCAAATAGCCATACAGAGGCAAAATCCACTAATTTGCTTTTGTAACAGAAAATAGCTAATAATTAGCATTACTCCCAAACACACAAAACAAGCTATGGCCAACAAATTCAAACAAGCGCTTATACATTTTAAATAGTATACACTGTTCCTACACACAGCAAAGTATAGCAACTTGTTTTTAATACTTTCCCACTTCATCATTCTGTACCTTTCTACCTATTCTTTCTTACTCACAACCTCATGGTATCCTTAGGTTATGTAAAGAAGCTCGTTTCAGGCCTGTCCCAGTTCTGTAACATCCCATGTTCCAAAACTAATCCATTCTCTCACTTTTTCCAGTCAAATCTCTCATTCTCTCAATGGGCAAAACTCAGGTCGATGATGAAGCCAAGAAAGCATTCTCCAGAAATCTAAGGACAGCACCAACAATGCATAACCCAAGGCTGGTGGACAGGAGGCTATGCTGAAGAAGAGGAATGCACCTAGAGGGCAAGGTGGAAGTTGTGCGGGGACCCCTTCTTCTCCCAGCACCCTAGCAAGGCTGTAGTATCAGAATACCTGGAACCCTTGGGGCCCCTCCCAGGCTGGCCAGCCTTGCCCCACCCCCAACCTCGCAGAGGGCACATTCAAGTGTGGCTTTATCCACCAAAGATCACAGGCTCATGATAGACCTCCAGGCAGATGGGGCTGCCAACACTGTAGTGAGCCTACAGGCCAGTACTGCTGCCTGAGAGCAGCCTAGCGGCTGCCCCTGCTGAGTCAAGGACACCAGGTTCTGGTACACTGCCAACTCCAGGCGGCCAGACCCACCCCATGGCCCTTGGACCTCCCAGAGGCAGATTTTTTTCAATAAATGTAAGTATAGTACTTTAAATGTTTCTCTGATGAATTTCTCAACATTTTCTTTTTCTAACTGACTTTATTGTAAGAATCCAGTATAAGGTACATTTTACACACAAAATAAGTATTAATCAACTGTTTATCAGTAAGTCTTCCAGCCAACAGTAAGCTATTAGTCAAGTATTAGTAAAGTCAGAAGTTACACGAGGATTTTTGACTGTTCAGGGGTCAATGCCCCCAATTCCCACCCTGTCCAAAGGTCAACTGTAATTGAAAAGAACTTGATATCTAACTCCAGAAAAGATGTAGACCCAAGAATCTGCAAGACTAAGTCTAAACCAGTTAACACTAATGGACTTTCGGTAGACCTCAAGAAACCTCTATTCTTCAATTTTTCATAACTTTTCTAAATGTGTTGAGAAAGCCACAATAGATACACTCATGGGAAGAAGAGCTTTTAAAACCTGTATAATTTTCCTGGCTTAGGATTTATCTGAGGTGAAAACTAAGGCTTCCTTTGTATTTTGGAAGACATATAGCAACCAATGGTGTTTTCTCAGAAAGACTTTTTAATTCTTACAAGATATTTAGATAACTAGAGGTATAAATTATAAGTATTTCCTAGTCCAAAGTCTGATTGAAATCAGTTATTCTCCCTCCATTTGAGAGCATGATGGTATTACCTGAAAAGCAGAAGTTCTTTCCTATTATCACAAGCTAATGAGTGATGAAGCCCAGAGTACAATTTTTAATTGATAATTAGGTGTCCTCTAAGCAATACCAAAAACATTTAAATTGTCTCTGTGTTTGCTATGAGGAACACTTGGTAGTAAATAAATGTGACTATCATTCAATCGGCTAGCTTTGAGGACTTCCACCTTCTTTTCTTGGTTTTATTTTCTACTTCAATATGAAGGCCACTGCTTACCTTTGTGGCTTTTTTTTTTTTTTTTTTTCTTTTTCCTCCTAACTCTACATTTAAACTCCACAGGTTTGGGGAGGAAAACAAGTATTTCTGCCTCATATAAAAGTTCTTTAGAAGCATATGGAGTCTTGGGGCGCCTGGGTGGCCCAGTCAGTTGAGGTCAGGACTTTGGCTCGAGTCATGATCTCATGGTTTGTGAATTCGAGCCCCACGTCGGGCTCTGTGCAGACAGCTTAGAGCCTGGAACCTGCTTCTGATTCTGTGTCTCCCTCTCTCTCTGCCCCTCCCCCACTTATGCTCTGTCTCTGTCTCAGAAATAAATATTTAAAAAAAACGAAGCATATGGAATCTTTAATGACATATTTGTGTAACAACCTTATAGACATTACATTGTAGTTCTGCAAAACAAGACAATGAAACATACCTCTCAATGTATTTGTCAAGATTTCCTTGTATTTGCAACACTTTTTCTATGTACTTAGCAATACATATTTGCTCAAAGGTAAATACTATAACACATTATAGATCTTTTACATATTTCCACTCCATCTTTTCTTATCAATGAATGCATTTCCAGCACGTCACTATGCTTTGTAGTATTCCAATGCATGGACATACCATTTTTATTTAACCAATTCCATACTGTTCACAACTTACTTTCAACTTTTAGTAATTATAAAGAGTACAATGATGAATAAATTTGTACAGCTATCTTCACAACATGTCTGATTATTTTCTAACTATTTTTTTGATGTTATTTGAAATAAAGCAAATGATAAATATATTCTTTGAAGTAAAGGGAATGAGAGAAAGGAGTGGACAGATGAAGGAGACAGGGAAAGGAGAGGAAGGAAAGGAACAAAACAGAAAGAGCAGCAGAATAAGACATAGATTTAAAAAAAAATACAAATAGTATATTTGAGTTTATTAGCAGAGTTGTTATTACTGTTCTATCATTTTCAGCAAATTCCTGTTACTTAAGTTTACATAGGGTAAAACCCTTCCTTGCAATCGTAAACTAAACTCCTAACAATTCCTTCTTTGGAAGCTTATTTTCTCTGCCTCAATATTCATGGGATTCTTTTTATCCTGAATTTTATTTTTTTTTAATGTTTACTTCTGAGAGAGAGAGAGAGAGAGAGAGAGAGAGAGAGAGAGAGAGAGCGCGCGCACACAACAGCGCACGCAAGCGAGCAGCAGAGAGAGAAGGAGAGAGGATCCCCAGCAGACTCTTATACAGGGCTCGAACTCACAAACTGAGGAGATCATGACCTGGGCTGAAATCAAGAGTCAGACACTTAACCACTTAACCAACTGAGCCACCCAGGTGCCCCTATTCTGAATTTTAAATCATATCTATAGATTTAGACTTGTAAGAATCTCAATGTAAAGAATTTTTTTCTTCCTGGAATATGGCAGTTTGCATGCACAGGTGTTTTCTAGTGCAGACATTTCCATACGTCGCTGATTATTACTTTGTGTGCAATTTCAAATTAACTTTTTTCATTAAGGAATAAAAAGAATTATCCCTATGTCAGACAGTTTTAGATACCTAGGATATCTCTCATCCTTTCAGCTTCTTCTCATTCCTCCCAGATCTAGTAACAGATTGCCATTAATCTGGTTTTCCATAATGTAGTGAACTTTCCTCCATTTCTACAATTTAGTGGTCATTTGGGAGGTCACATCAAGGGATATTAACCAGGTGTCTAGTTACTTTCTGATGATTTTTTAATTGCCTCAATTGCTTTCAAACATGTCTTTGTGAATCAAGAATGGATTCATATATCAATTCAATGCTGATAAGATTCTCAGGTTTGAAAAGAAGGGAGAGAGATAAGGACGATCAGGCAGCAAATGAACATAAAAGGAATGGTTCCAAAAAAAAAAAAAAAAAGGAACTAAATATTGTGATAATTTTTTTAAGTGCAAAGTTCAGGATAAAAGTTTAAAAAATAAACATGGAAAACTGAAGAAAAGCAAACATTCTTGACATTTAATTTCCAAACACAAAGGTATTTTTATTTTTTTACATAACGCCTGGAAAGCCAAATTATTAATGGTGACTATCCTAGACAAAATGTTTGGAGACATTAATTTATTTAATCAACAAAAGCTTTACATTAAGAAATTTTAGTCAAGCAAACTAATGAGAGATTGTAATTATACAGAATAGCATTAGGCATGCATGAGTGACAATCAAAGCTCCTTATTTGCTATTAGTCAAAGCTGATATAACTTTAATAATGTTAAAGACAGAAAACTTCAATGAACATTTTAGAAAGCATTTTATCACACCTTATTCCATCAGGCATTCTCAATTTAGATTAGCATAATGCCTAACATGGTATCTGATTAGTCCTTATTGCCACTTATTTGTTTGTATTTTTTACAAGTGGTATTCAATGAGACCAAATTGATAGAAACCATTTAGGGAGGCATTAAAAAAAAAAATCAAGGGATATTCAGTTTAATATAAAATTTAAAACTGCTCAATATTCATAAGTATAATTTTAATTTAGTAGTAAAACTGGAAAAAACTGTTCTTTCCTAAAGACATTTTCATTCAAACCAAGAAAAACCAACCAAACTAACAGAATTATAATTATGATAATTTGAATGCCTAACCTTTTTATAAGGAAATCAGATTTTGGCATGTTGATCACTTAATCAAGTGTGTTTTTTGAAATGTAAGGGAATATTACAAACTGAAAAATATTTGTTTTGACTATTGCAAAAGGAATATAACCCAATGAATATATAATCACATATAAACATTTAAGATACCATACGTTGACATATTTGTTGACTTTTTAAGGAAAGTGTGTGCTACATATTAGCCAAAAAAAAAAAAAGTACCTTTCCTCCTAATTTTCCATTCGAGTCTTCTCTAATAGTCATAGAAATGGGGGCTGGGGTGAAACAGAATAAAGTAACTTTCATTTCATATAACAAACACACAGACTGATCATTGCATTTGTAAAAACAAAATACATTCTGGTAAGTTTTTCTGTCCATGTATCCTGTAGCAAAATAACTGGAAATAGTATTCACTATTAAACTTCTGTCCTCTAATCATAATAAAATACCTATTTTGGACACTGGTATTTTAAAAGCTCAATTATTAAGTATTAATTGTTAATTTAATTATTAACTGGTATCAAAGAGACATTTTATTTCTATTCATTATTAGAAGATGCATGTTGTTCCATTTTAATTTTTAAAGATATAAGCATACAGAAATTATGCATTAGCTTTGGCTTGTAAATGCACTAAACACATTCTCAATTACCATGTAAGAATTAAAACTTAAGGAATAAAGAGAATCCAAAAAAATAAACAAAATAACCAATTTCTTTCCAACTATAACATTTTTTATCTTATACATAAAAATGAAAGATAGAAATGCTGACTATGCATTATGTTATTAAGATGCTGAAAGTAAGCATTAAAGAGCAAAACATAAAATCTTAAAATCTGGGAAAAAACTCAAACACCATTATAGAAAAATAAATAAGAGGCAATGAGGGCTAATCGATCCTATCAGATACCATGTTAGGCACTATGCTACAAAAAATTGAGAATCATCAATGGTATAAGAAGTAATAAAATGCTTTTTAACTTAATAATTGTTTTTTTACCACCTGACTATCAATTCAAAGGGAGAAAATAAACTTATTACATAAATACTTCAGATTATACCCTAATAAATTCAAGAAAATAAGTACCATAAAAGTCAAAATCTATAGAAAACAAAAGTATACATATCTGGATGGTAAAGGGGAGGTCTTTGTTTTCTATTTTTAGAACAGAAAAAAATTGCAAAGGAAAGATGAAAAGGAATAGTTGCATAAAAATAGGTCAAAACCAATAAATCTAAAGAGAATGAATACTCTTGTCTTGTTTTCCTCAATAGTCAGCTATATACTTGCACCCAGAACAGAGTATAAGAGCCATAAATGACCATACTCTAATTCAGCAAGCTCAATATCAGCGTTTATTGTAGATAATTCTGCACATACAATACTCAATGAACTGTGCTGGGATAAATAAAAAATATGTATAAAAGTCTGTGAAGCAAAATTTAAATGTAAATGTCCCCAAACTCAAAAAACACTTTAAAACAGGATGCATTATTAAAATACTTCGTAGGAAGACAAAATACATATTCAGAAAATGCATATGGGGACATGTGGGTGGCTCAGTCACTTAAGCATCTGGCTCTTGGTTTTGGCTCAGGTCGTGATCTAACAGTTCCTGAGTTCAAGCCCCACATCAGGCTCTGCACTCACAGTGTAGAGCCTGCTTGGAATTTTCTCTCTTTGGCCCTCCCCTGCTCACTCTCTCTGAAAATAAATACACTTTAAAGAAAAAAAAAAAAAGCCTATGAAATAATCAAGAGAGACTATACAACTGAAAATTATGACAATTACACAATAATTATAATTATATTCTTATGAAAGCCACTGAGATATACAACCAGTTATTTTTAGGTGACAAAGGCTTATTTCCTATAAGATGACATTTTAATAAGATTTTGTTTTTACTTGAGTTCTTAAAATGATTTGAGGGGCGCCTGGGTGGCTCAGGCGGTTGAGCATCTGACTTCAGCTCAGGTCATGACCTCGCGGTCTGTGAGTTCAAGGGCTGCATCAGGCTCTGGGCTGACAGCTCAGAGCCCGGAGCCTGCTTCAGATTCTGTGTCTCCCTCTCTCTCTGCTCCTCCCCCACTCACGCTCTGTCTCTCTCTCTAAAATGAATAAACGTTAAAAACAAGTAAAAAAAAATGATTTGAAGATGCTATAAAATACTAAGATAAAAAGTAAGAATATTTTTAAAAGATGAGGAACTCACGTATAATAAAATATCACCAGAATCCTTGGGAGTGTCACAGGACAGTTAAATTTTCCAAATGGCTTAAATTATTAAAATCTTACTTTACAATGTTGTTTAAAATCTTAGATACACAAATACACATGATTCTGGCTGACTTCTTAAGCAGAACACAGGATAAAATGGTCTCTTGTATGATGGACAGATGGACTCAGAGATGCCATTATTAACACATAATAGATAAATACTTTTGAGATTCACTGAAATGTAGAGAACAATATTTTTCTGTACTGCTGTTAGTTGTTTGTTATGTATTTTGCCCTTTCTCTTTTCTTAACGGTGACTGTTTCCAAGGAGGCCATTCTTTCCCTTTTTGTAATTTGTTAACTGTAAACAAAGTTTTGTGGGTAAGGGTGCAGGTTAGGTGGGCCACAATAGGCCAAAAAGAAGCACTCATCTATAAATTCTACCAAACACAAGCTCTAAAAAACCTCAGTTTCTTCATCTGTAAAATGCAGATAATAATAGCACCCAAGCACATATGGTTGTTTGAAGGACAAATTGAGATAAAGCCAATAAAGCCATAGGCACACAACTTGGCGTAAACAATTACTGCTGCCTTAGAAATTAAGTAGCTCAATTTCTGAATACATCTGTGTGTGTGTGTGTGTGTGTGTGTGTGTGTGTGTGTGTTCACAATAAAGTCTGGAGGGGCCCCTGGGTGGCTCAGCCAGTTAAGCATCCAACTTTTAGCTCAGGTCAGGATCTCGCGGTCCGTGAGTTGAAGCCCAACACAGGGCTCTGTGCTGACAGCTCAGAGCCTAGAACCTACTTCAGAATCTGTGTCTACCTCTCTCTCTGCCCTTTCCCCACTTGCTTTTTGTCACTCTCTCTCTCTCAAAAATAAACATTAAAAAAAATTTAGAATAAAGTCTGGAAAGAACATCTCAAAAAGTTAATAGTGTCTCAAAGAAATAACACTTCGTATCAACTAAGATGGCTAAAATAAAAAAGTAATAATTTTGGCTGGCAAGGATATAAGAAACCCTCCTACATTGCTGATGGGGATGTAAAAGGGTGCAGCCACTTTGGAAAACAACTTAGTTTCTTAAAAATTTAAACACAGATTTATCATATGACCCAGCAATTCCACCTTGGTAGTAACTATACAAAATAAAAATTTACGTCCACATAAAGACTTACACGTAAATACTCCAGTAGCATTATTCATTCAACCCAAATGTCCATCAACTGGTGAATAACCAAATGTGGTACATCCACACTCTGGAATACTATTCAGTAATAAAAAGAAATGAAATACTGATACTTGCTACAACATGAATGAACCTCAAAAACATTATGCTGACTGAAAGAAACCAGACACAAAAGACCATATATGTATGATTATACTTATAAGAAATACACAGAAAAGGCAAATCTGGACACAGAAAGTAGATGAGTAGATACCTAGAGCTGGGGGTGGCACCAAGGATTAACTGTAAATAGGCACTAGGGATCTTACTGGGGTAACAGAAATGTCCTCACTGGATTATGGTTATGCCTGTACAACTCAATGAACTTAAGTAAAAATCATTACATTTAAAATGGGCAAATTTGGGGGCAAGTGGCTACTAGCTTAGTAGGAAGAGCATTCAACTCTTGATCTCAGGGTCCTGAGTTCAGGCCCCACATTGGGTATAGATATTAAATAAATTAACTTTTAAAAAAAGGTAGATTTTGTTGTATGTAAATTATACCTCAACAAAGTTGTTTTTTTTATAAAGTTAGCAATGGTTATCTTTACCTAATAGTGTCATGGGTGATTTTTCCCCCGGTTTTACTTTTGAAAATAAGGTTTTCTTTATTTAAAACAAAAAGAGTAAACTGCCAAATTTATTGGACTTATGTACAATTTAAGTGACTGAGGGGCACCTGCCTGGGTGACTCAGTCAGTTAAGCCTCTGACCTCGGCTCAAGTCATGATATTGCACTCTGTGAATTCGAGCCCCATGTCGGCTCTGTGCTGACAGCCCAGAGCCTGGAGCCTACTTCGGATTCTGTGTCTCCTTCTCACTCTGCCCCTCTGCCTCTCATGCTCGCTCGCTCTCTCTCTCTCTCTCCCTCAAAAATAAACATTAAAAAAAAAGTGACTGAGTAAAGACAAGGGGACTCTCCTCTGAATAAAGTAATTGGCTGTCGTATCTATTTTGCTTATTTTTTTATTGACTATGTCATTTCTTAGCAAGGTTCTAGAGAAGTAAAGAATTATTAAACAGCTGATTAAGTGATTCAAAAGTGAGAGAAAAATATTAACTGCCCCACGTGGATTTTTCTAAACGTACTGCCAGAGGTAATTTTGTGATATGAAATATTTTAAAGATTGTTTTTCACAACCTTTCCTGGATGAGAAGATAACATAGGTTACATAGACCAATGTAGTGAAACCAAGTCTAAATCTAAGCAAAACAAAAATACTAAAAGAACACAAACCCTTTAAATACTTGGGCCCAGGACCCTTTTTTAAAGAACTTTTTCAAGAGATTCACACACTCTAAAGCTTCAGAATAATTACTTTCTAGTAATTATAAAATTTAGATAACTTATGAAATTTCTGTAACTTCTGAAACAAATCAGCCAAAGACTGCATTTGACTATATAAATGGAAGCTCAAATCAAACTGGGTCTGAAAAGTTCGGATAAAGGGAACTTATACTAGTTTCCTATGGCTTACGTTAACAAATGACCACAAACTCGGTTGTTTAAAAACAACAGAAATTTGCTCTCATAGTTCTGGAGCCCAGATGTCTGAGACATACTACCTCTGAAGGCTCCAGGGAAGACTCCTTGCCTCTTCCTAGCTTCTGGTGACACAGGTATCCCTTGGCTTATTTATGGCAGCACAGCTCCAATTTCCACCTCCATTTTCACATGACCTTCTTCCTTCAGGTGTCTCCCTGTCCCTTCCTCTACTTATAAGGACATCAGTCACTGGACTTAGGAGCCACCCTAAATCCAAAATGATTTTACTTGGAGATCTTGAACTAATTACATCTATAAAGATCTTACCCCAAAAAGGAACTAGACAAGTTTTGGGTTAATTTTTTTTAACGTTTATTTCTGAGACAGAGACAGAGCATGAGTGGGGGAGGGGCAGAGGGAGGAGGAGACACAGAATCGGAAGCAGGCTCCAGGCTCTGAGCTGTCAGCACAGAGCCTGACGAGGGGCTCAAACTCACAAACCACGAGATCATGACCTGAGCCGAAGTCGGTTGCTCAACTGACTGAGCCACCCAGGCACCCTGACCAGTTGTTTTTAAATACGTGAAAGTTCGTTCTTTAGGAAAAACCTCACTGAAAAAACTTAAATTTGAAATTGTTTTGTGCATTCTCAGTTGAAAATATCCTATCATTTTAATTTGCCCTTTCTCAGTAGAAAGTTTCCTATTATATCATCAGGACATTCTATCATTAAAAAATTATAAAATACATACAAAGAGTTAGATGAAAACGTTTTACTGTAACAACTTATTTCCCAAAGGCTATTTCTCTCCTGGTGTTCCCCATCATGGTGAATGCCCTCTCCAACAACCCTACAGTTCTGGCTTCAAGACTGTTGTGATATAACCAACCCATCAGCAAGTCCTGTGGACTCCTTTAAAATATATTCCAAATGCAGCCAATTCTCACTTCCTCACCAGCCTTGTCAAAATCACTACCATGTCGGGCCAAAGTGAGCCTTTAAAATGTGAATCTGCTATATCACTCTCCTATATGAAATTCTCCAGTGGCTTCCATCACAAAGAGAATAAAATCCAATCCAGTCCCCTTCTCCCCCTCCCCCAGCCAAACTTCCTTTCATCCTGGAACATACCAAGCATACACCTGTCTTACTGCTACCTCTATTTCTATTTCATGCAGTTATCTGAAAGGCTGAATCTCTGTCACTTCTCTGCTGAAATGTCACCTCATAGAAAGGCCGTTCCTGACAACACTATTTAAAACTGCACTCCTGGGTCATTCTCCCTTTACCCTTCTGAACTACTGTTTCAGAAAATAACAATTTGATGATCTACATTAGTTTGTTCTTTACTGTTAACCTCAACGCACTAGAAAGTAAGTTCCATGAAAGCAGTGGAACATTTGGCACATGCTAGCACAACTAATACCCAAATGAAGAACACACCTAACTTTGAATGGCAGCAATAACTTTTTCATGTATTTCCCTTCTCCAATATCCCCACCTCCATTTTGTGAGGAATATTACGACAAATATTTCCCCAAATTATTTCACAATATGTGAATACAATATTTCAAATGTATTCACAATACATTTTTATTCTGCTTTGAAAAAAACAATTACCAACAGAAGTTTCTCTACAAGTTAAGTATTATCAGGAATGACAACCAGTTGCTTGCCATTAGATGGGATGGGAAACGGGGCTAGTTCCCATTTCACAGTCCTTTGATCTGATAACACTCTGCCCAACTGCTCCTTTCCTCTTCCTACACTATCAGTAGAACTGCTTTCCAAAAACACAAAGACTCTTCTGGAGAACAGACCCATCAATACTTAGGGCTATTGTATCTACCCTATTGTATCTCTACCTTACCAGTCATTAAGGCCTTTCTTTCCCTTGAATAGTGTTCCAAAGTAAATTCCAAGGAACAATGTTTCACAGAGGTGTTAACAGACACTGAAAAGGGTCAAATAAACTTAGGAAAAACTTCAATAAGCAAAATAGAGCAGATACTGTTCCTAGAGGACTTTTCAGAATCTTAACTATGTTAATGTAGATTGTAAATCTCCAGAATGGAAAGAGTATATGCACTGAAACCCAAACTTACTTTTTTCAACCCAAACTTAACAGAATCTTGCATCAATCATTTCATTCATTACTTTTTTCCCCAGCTATCTCAAAAATCTTGGTAGCCTGACTTACCAAAGACACTTTTTACTCTAGATGACGAGAAAGGTTTAAAAGGAGACTTGCTAATGGATTTAAATTATAATTAAAATGTTCATTGCAGGATGTTATTTGGGGTAAGTCACTATTTTTTTTCATAAATGGTGAAAAAATTGTTATTACCAAAAGCATAAAATTGGGGTCGATGGCACTCAAGTAATCTCCCCTCCACCCATATATCCCTTTTTAATAACACCACTAACCAAAATAAGGCTGGGACTGGAGGTACAGAAAGAAGCAAAATTTTTTGCCTAAATATTTTACTTACATTTCTGGGGGTAACTATAATGGTAGGTAACAGATTCTTAAATAAAAAAACTAAATCAGTAGGATCACTTTAGAATATGCTAAACAACACAAATTCACACCCTGATGCAAAAATCACTTCCCTAACAAGTCCTCTTTTTTCTCCATATCTCAAGGGATCCCACCCTTATGACTGTCCCTGAATGCCTCCCCTTGCCTCTAAAACCTTCTTCTGGTCACCCTTTTCACTCCTATTCTGTATCAGTGCCAACTTCCAACCTTGAACTAGTTCATCCTAACATTTGCAGCGTATCTTCATAGATATCTGATATTAGAAGCAGAAGTTGAATTAGTCATAGACCTAACATCAAAGAAACTCCTGAAACTTAGAGGCCTAATTGGAATATGGCACAAACGCAACCTCCCCTCCCCTCCCGGAAAGACAAACAATGCTACCTTCAAGTCTGATCCTCTAACAATCCTAAATTCTTTGAAACTAAAAATAGCTCAGCTGTTGTCTCATCTGCCAGCAGATGGCCAGACTATTTTTAATTCAGGATTCTAGAGAGCAGGAATGGATCAAGCTAAGCTAGGGCAGCCTAGAAGCCCTCTGCAGAGTTTGGTCTTAGCTGCAGAGAGCTGTAGTGGGGCAGGTACCAAGAGAGGGCAACCTGGAGCTGTTCTTGGGCTTGTGGGCTTCACAGTGATTTTAACAATGTAGATGTGAAGGGTTTTTTTCTGGGTTTTTGTTTTTGTTTTTGTTTGCCATTCTTCAAAATAAAGTCTGAAATGTAAGAATTTGTTTAAAAATTTAAATGATCTGCATACCCTTTAAAGTTTTCATTATTTTTCTTGTGAAAAAAATAGAAATTTTCTGTATATAGTATCTTTGCAAATGGATTTTGTTTTAATAAAAATCAAATGGATTTTGTTTTAATAAAAATCTCCCCTAATCTAGATAAGGTGTCCTAAAACGTTTAACGAAAAAGTATAGTTTTCTTAAGAATTGTGATGAAATATAATTTCATCAGTATCATTTACAGAATTCCTATTCATAACGGGTCACTATAGTAAAAGGTAACTAAATTTGGAATACCAGTGCTCTGAAATCTCCTCACATGCCAATAAAATGATTTTAAAACACAAAAGGATTAAAAGTCTGACATACCATACATTTTCCTGTTTATTGCCCATCTCCCTTCAACTCCTCAGTAAGTGCTCAGTAAATATTTGGGGGTAGAGAAGAGAAAGGATGCAGGCAGGTGTATTCAGAAGAGTTATATACACAGTATATTTAGAAGGATTATAACACTCACATCTATACTTCCTTCATCCAACTCCTACCTGTTCACAACCTAATCTACATCAGAGATGACCAAACCAGTCCATTCCAGTTTACATTCCCATCCTGCTTGATGGCCACATAGATTAAGAGACCAAAGTGGGCCTGGATTCTCAACAATGAAGACCAAGGGGAGACTTGTAATAGTTTCCAGGGACAATACATATTTGAAGATACCATCTTACTACAAGACATTATACTTTCTGTAACAATGAAATGGGTTATCCCTATCCGTTTATGTTTGGCAATAATGTAAATGTATGACTGGAAGGAAACTAATTCATCAGGGATTAACTACTTTGAGATTGTTCAATGAAATTTTGCAGGAGACTAAATGTAACTCCTAGAAAATGTGAGAAAAAGCCTTATACATCTTAAGAAAGTACTGTGTTGCCTAGCCCCTGCCTGGGTAGTCACATTCCTCATAATAAAGCTTCTGCTAACTATATGGAAGAGGCAGACAAAAAGTAAAAACCCAGCAAAATCTGCAATAGACAATTCCTAGTATAGCTGGCACACTCACTACCAAGTAGCTCCTATACCTAGATACGGTAAGGACCAAGCTATAAGCCCTCTAAAGGTGCCAGTCAAGAGGGACAAGAAGGGGCGCCTGGGTGGCTCAGTTGGTTGGGTGACCGATTTCAGCTCAGGTCATGATCTAGCAGTCTCTGAGTTCGAGCCCCGCATCGGGCTCTGTGCTGACAGCTCAGAGCCTGGAGCCTACTTCGGATTCTGTGTCTCCCCCTCTCTCTGCCTCTCCCCTGCTCACGCTCTGTGTCTGTCTCTCAATAATAAATAAACGTTAAAAAAAAAATTAAAAAAAAAAAAGAGGGGCAAGAATATTCAATGCACAAGTTAACAAAACTGTGTGTTCACGTTCATGGCATATTAGAGGGGATGTAACCTTACAATCATTAAGTTCCATATCCCAATTTTACAAGGAAGGAAACCAAGGCCCAAAGACTCGACTATACTGCAATGTAACAGAATTGCGATTTAACCCAGGATCCCAGATTCTCCTTCCACTGAACTCTCCATTAAAACACACTCACTTAGGGGTGCCTGGGTGGCTCAGTTCATTAAGTGTCTGACTACTGGTTTTGGCTCAGGTCATGATTTCACAATGCATAAGTTAGAGCCCCATGTCAGGCTCTGCACTGGCAGTGAGGGGCCTGCTTGGGATTCTCTCTCTCTCTTCCCCTCTCTCTCTGACCCTCCCATGCTCTCTCTCAAAATAAATCAATCAACTTCAAAAAAAAAAAAAAAAAAAAACACAAAACAACCCACTCACTTATATTGGCATTTTGGAGAAGAAAAAAAAAGTATATAAAACACACTCCATTTCTTCAGTCTAATACTTATAATTTAGTATATTAAAAATATATTTAACATGGAAAATCTGGCCTCAAACTAAACGTTTAGTTTGAATGTCTAGAGTTCTTTAACCTGCACATTATTTATAAACATGTAATTCCTTTAAAAACTCTAAAAATCATTTCTTCCCTCATCCCACCCCAATTTAATAATTACTCCTTTCAGGACCTAGATGTAAATTCATTTTTTTACACTATACAATGTCTTGTCGTATACCTAGAACAGTCTTTCATTAGCTATGAGAATAATAAAAGATGAACTTCTAATCCACGAAGGGCCAGAAAACTAAACTTAAACCCACTATACCACAGATTTAAAGAATTTTTAACGAAAATTTCTATGGTAATGTTTTTCACATCACCACCTTAAAGTATCTAGAAAAGAAGTTAAAACAATATAGATTATAGCAAGTTAGAAAGTAGTATATTTTAATAATTAAAAGGTCTTTGCTGTCTTCACACTTTACTTTAGTACACCTTTAAGTTACCCTGGATTTTTTTCCCTTCAAGAACACTTTTTTTTTTTCCAAAGCCCATTTAACAAGTTTCATTTTCTTGTCAATCCGATATAGTCTATTTCCACTGCTATAAAATAAAAGCCTAAGTGTTAGGAATTCATCTTTGTGTTAAATGTCCTGGTCTCTCCTTAAACGATTTCATCTTTGACGGATGCCATAGATCAGTGTTCTCCCTTTAACAATTCCTCATCTTGCCTGCCCTCACTATAGGTATTGTTTGGAATTACTCTGCTATGGGCTTCAGTACACTAGATCTCCTCCGTCTGAACTACAGATCAGAATGCAAGCTTGAGAGCAGCTGCCACTGTCCAGACATGTGGCTGGTGGGTGTCATTGTCTTTTTCATTTTCCCCATTTCAAAACCTCCCTTTCTTGTCATAAAGCCAGCATATTTAAAGGTCCTTCACTTCCTCGCCTTTATATCGCCCCCCCCCCCCTTAACCTCTGGTCTTGTTCTTCCAGGTCAGTCCAGTCACATACAACATCACTCTGTTTTTCTTGTGGCGGAGGCGGAGAGATGTCAGAATGGGCTACACCTCTTACAAACCCCTGCTCAAGACTGTCAACAAGGGAACAACTTCGGCCTATCTTCCCAAAGTATCACACCAAACGACAAAGTTATCGAAATTACGATACGGAACCCTTCCCACGCCCAATCTTGACAAATCAGCGCCACCTCGATTTTCAAGCTAATAAACAACAGCTCATCTTCTGCTCATCACAAAGGGTGATATCCTGTCCGCACCGCACGGTCCATCAGCAAAATCTTCCCTTACTCTCAAGTCGATTCCAAGCCCTGCCCTGTTCCCCGAGCCTAGCTTACTGCCCTTCCTCCTCCACCCTGCCTCTGCCCCACATCCAGCCGAGTTAGTGTCAACTCCAGCCAGGGAGCAAAGAGCTTCGCGAGGGCTCCCTGAGGTCAGCGGCGCCGGCTTAGGGCAGCCCCAGACGACCCCACCTCCGGCGGCGGCTGCCGCGCGGGCCGCCCCTACCCCCGCCCCGGGCCTCCTCCCCGCTCACCTAACGCCACCTCGCACGCTTTGCGCAGCTGGGAGTGATGCGCCTTCTTCACTTCCTTGTCGGCCAAAATCTTTTCCAGGGCCCGGGTCAGGAACATGTTCTTCGTCTTCTTCCCCTCATACATGGACGCAGAGAAGGAGGCGGCGGCTCGTCCGACCCGCGGCTCCCAGCGGCTGGAGGGGAGGAGGAAGAGGAGGAGGAGGGGGAGGGGGAGGGGGAAGAAGAGGAGAGAAAGGAGAGGGGGTGGAAGTGGAGGAGAGGAGGCGTGGAGGGCAGCAGCAGGATCAGGAAGGGGCGGGCAGGTGGGAGCAGTCGCGGTGCAGGCGAGGGGCACGGAGGTCTTCACGGCCTCTTGAGAGGCCACCCCTAGAGGGCCGCGCCCGTCGGACCTCCGCTCTCCTGCCTGGGGTCGCTTCCCGGCCACCCCCCCTCACTCGCCCCTCCGGCCCAGGGGCGGCGAGGGAGCCCAGTCCGGGCGGCCGTCTGCCGGGAGCCGAGGGACAAGGCGGCGGCAGCTCAGAAGCCCGAAGAGAGCACGGCTGCCCTAGCTACCGTGGGGATTAGCACCCGCCGCGGCCGCGGACTGGCCTCCATCACCGCCGACCTGCCCCGGCCGCCATGTTGGGAGGAAACGACGCGTCACGCAGCGGCCGAACGGCTGCAGAGGAGGAAGCGGCGGCGGCGGCGGCGCTGCCTGCCCAGAGCTGCCGCGGCGCGGGGAGGCTGGGGGCGGAGGGCGGCGCGGGAGGAGAGGCCCGAGCCGCAGCGCTACGGTGGCCCGGCGGGGCCTCGCCGCCTCCCTCGTTCGCCTGCAGGGCGGCGTGGGGCGTGGCGGGCGTCCTGCGGCGCTTGGCAATTCGGGGCCGCTCCGCTGCGGGGCCGAGGACCCGCGGTACCCTTGCTCCCGCCCGGTGAAAAGGACTCCAGGCTACGCTGCTTCCACTTCTCCGACTTCCTGAAGATCCTGTTAGTGAAAGCGCAGTCCCTTCAGCTCCAGGGATCGCGGAAACACCCGCATCGCCCATTCTCAGCCGCACAGTGTTTCCACCTGCCGCGCTCGACTCTAAATTTCCTTACCAATGCGTGAAACGGCTATCCAGGACCGTGCTCTCCGACTACCTCAAGGAGGAGTTTCTCTTAGGAAGAGTAAACTAAAACCAATTTGACATGGATTCAGGCATGTTGCACTTTTTTTTTTTTTAATCTTTGTAGGATTAGTCAGTAAACTCTAGATTTCAGATCCCTTCTGAATTAAGTCTAAAGATAGGTGAACAGGTAAATGTTTCTGACTGATGAGGTCCCTTAGAGCTCTGTGTTTCTGTGCTTGTAATACTACGATGCGGACCAGGACACGAAAACTACTTTAAGAATAGAAAAGCTTTAAATACAGATTGCCATAAACATGTGACCATGTTTCTGCTTTGGTACCAAAGAATAATTAAAATGTCTACAGTGTTTAATTCAGAGCATACAATTATGGAGAATACCATAAAATATATGCAGGGACTTTATATAGTGATTTAGGTGCATGTCTACAAGTGCAAAGCTCCTGGGTCCCAAATTATTAAGAGGATCTCTCACTTCTGATCTGTTCTATTGCTCTGACTAGGGTCTTGTCCTAATGCAACCAACCAAACCCATGAAACAGAGGGGCTGTGATGGGGCAAGATTTGGGACAGGCTAAAAACCATGGGAAGTAAAAGTAGAAACCTTGAAGGTGACCCTGAATTAAAGTGGACAAGTAGATTAATTTTTAAAACTGAGAAACAGATACACAAGTTCATTAATTTCATTTTAAAGACAATTTCTACATTCCTAAGGGATTGGAGATTTAGTATACTAGATCAGACATGATACTGATTTCTGTGTACACACAAAGATGATAAAAATTTTTTAGAACAAGCCCCATTTCTAGTTTATCTTTGTTTCTTCATGCCAATGTTTGTGCCAGGTACTTTTGAAAGTGCTAATCACCACATCTATTTACTCTTCTTCCTCAGTGCAGAGATGCATTGTGTTCCCCAGCCCCCCTTGCAATTAGGTGTAGCCATCCAGATTTACCTAATTAAAAAAAATAATTCCACAATCAATCTTCCATGCTTGTTTCCCTTCTCTGGCCACATGCTGAAGATGGCAGAGCCACAAATTAGAAGGATCCTGGGTCCCTGAATTAGCATCTGGAGGAGAGGCATCCATCCATCAGGAGTATTTGTTTTGGACTTTATATGAACAAAGTAAGTTCTTCAGTTATGTTTAGCAGCTAGCTCTCTCCTAAACATTTGGCGTTCATATAAACAGATCTCTGAGCTTCAAGTGCCCAGAGTCTACTGCATACCACATATCACAATCTGTAATCATCTTGTCTGCTTACTTGTTTATTGACTGGTTTTGTTTTCCTCAAAAGAGCAAGGACTTCATCTGTCTATTTGCTTCTGTATGCCTAGCATCTAGTATAGTCAATGGCATAGAGAAGGCCTTTAGAATGAGCTTGAATAGAAACTTAGGTGAATGAAAGATACTGGACTAAGTCAGGCATGATCCTCACCCCTGTGGACCTTAGCGTATGTAGTAGGGAAAAGAATATTAAGTAAATCACTAGTGAATATATAATTATAAAATGTGTTAAGTACGATTAAAGAATAGAGTGCAGTAAGGGGCTCTTTAGATTTTGGATTCAGGGATGGCTTTCATAAAGAAGTAACATTTAAATTGAGACCTGAAAGAAGAGTAAAATTTAGCCAAGCTAAGTCAGGCAGTCTTTTGGAGTAAGGGGGAAGCTTGGCAAGTTTCAGGAACCAAAACAAGGTCATGTGGCTGAAAGTTATCAAGGCGAAATGGTGCCAGTAAAGATAAAGAGAAAACTAGGTATCAGACCATACAGAACCTTGTAAGCCGTGTTAAGGGTTCAGGATTTTATTCTGATAGCAGTAGAAACCTATTGAAAGATTAGGGAGTCAAGTGATCAGATTGGGACTTAAAAGTAGTCCCTCTGTTGTGTGGAGAGTGGGTTGAAAGGGGACGAGAGTGGATGTGTGCAGAACAGTGAAAAGGTGATTACAACAGAGCAGCATGGCGTGGGCTAGGGTCCAGGACCATTAGGCAGTTTTAGAGATCATCACCTGTGGAAAGATGGCAAATAAGGCTGAAGTCGAGCCCCAGCATCTGCCCAGGGGAACGGACTCCTTTTTCTATCTTGCATGAACATTAGATCAGCGGTGTCTGAGTGATGGCCATGGAGATGGAAATGGAGCAAGGTGGACAGATTTGAGATACACTTTGGTGGCATAGTGGACAGGACTTAGTAATGAGTTGGGAGTGAAGATAAGAAGGAAGAGGTCACCAATGAATGTCACGTTTCTTACCTGAGCGAGAGAATGAGTAGAAATGCTGTCTGTGGAGATGTCCGAGACTAGAATAGGAGCAGATTTGATGGCGAGGGTACAGTTTTCAGTTTTAGAAGAATCAACTGCCCTGAGATATGACCTAACCTTCTCAGAATAGCCTCCATCCTTTCTCCCAGAGGACAATTCCTCCTCCTCCTTTCCTAAGTCTAGCTAGGACTTCACCCCGAAGGTGGTAGTAATGGAAGCAGGGGGTGTCCAGCCTTGGGAGGTAGGCATTCTCATCCAACTTGAAATCAACGTAATAACTCTGACCTGCCTGGAGCAAAAAAATAAGTTAAGACTCTAAAACAAAGATAACGTTGGAAGAAAAAGTTTAAGATAATATTTTTAGTCTGTTATTCACAAGTATGGGAAAGATGGGGAAGGGGAAGGAGTTAGGGGGTACTAGGCTCAGGCAATTTTTACATGAAATATTGAGTGTGTTTCCCTGTACATATGTTTCCCTTTTTTTTTTTAATTGTTATTGCTGCTTGGTGCTTACCCAACCTATTTAAATTCAATCTGAGTATTCACTTGCATTTGACTCATTGCTGTTTTTAAAACATTCAAATTCTTCTGAAATGCCCATCATCCTCTAAATTTTAAAATCTGTTTTTCTTGAGATGCCTGGGTGGCTCAGTAGCTTATGCATCCAACTCTTGATTTCAGTTCAGGCCATGATCTCATGGTTTGTGGGATCCAGCCCTGTGTTGGGCTCTGCACTGACAGCACAGAGCCTGCCTGGGATTCTCTCACTCCCTCTCTCTGCCCCACCCCCACCCCCGCCCGTGCTCTCTCTCAAAATAAATATTTTAAAAATAATAAAATAAAATAGGTTTTTCTTATATATGATTGCTCTTCCTTAGTCCATTTTTATCCCTCAGTCTATAATCTCACCTTCCTATCACTTAATTGCCCCTCATTACTTTCCCTTTCATTTATAACTTTGTTATAGATTAGCTGCCTTTTTTCTTTGGATAATATTCCCACCTTGATTCCAAAGAGTCAAATAGTATCAAACAATAAAAGACTTTGACCTGGGTTTTAGCATCTTGGTTGGTGAGCTTTATCATCATCCTTTTAAATACAGATAGAAGTTCAGAATAACATGAAAATTAAATAAAATCAGAATAAAATTTTAATTAAGGCTGAGCATACCTGATTGATGTTAAAAGCCAATATTCGTTAACATCAAAAATAGCATCATGTTCACTTGACTAAAAAAGTAGTCTTTCACATGATCTCTAAATTCTATTAGCTTTCAAAACATTCCATCATCTGACCCTTCCCTGACTCTCCAACTAATTTCTCTATAGTAATGGTAATAATAATTAACATTTATATAGAGCTTATTATGAGCCAGGCACAGTAACCCAAATGAAGTTTCCATTATTATCCCTGATTTATAGATGAAGAAACAGACAGACAGAATTTCGGTAATTTGCCCAGCCATACAATTAATAAGTAGTGGCGCCAGGATTACAGGTTCAAAAGTTTGGTTCCAGAGCCCATAGACTCTACTGCTTCTCTAAACAATCTGTTCTTGTAACCTTCTCTGCCTACTCTCTCCTCCCCTGAAAGACATACATAGGCACTCAAGTTCCAACCCTTCCTGCAGTCCATCCTTCTTCCTTTCATCCCCACGCCACAAACGCACACCGAGCTCTTCTGCATCCGCATGCCTTTGTTCAGCTTTCAGCAATCCAGAGTACCCACTACCACCTTTCTTTTGTTTGCTCTCCTCAGAGGCTTCCCAACCTTCAAAACCTCATTAAAATCCATCACCTTCTAAGTCTTCTACTTCTGTCTCCAACAGCGACAATCCCTTCCTCGTCTCCTTTTATAGCATCATCTACCTTATACTTCATACCTATTCGATTTCCATGGTAGTGTTTAAGGAGGCTGCAAATTTTTGAAGACCAAGGATATAAGGCAAGATAAAGCAGGCAACTTAGTAAAAAATGGGAAACACTGATTAAACAGAACCATATCAGTTTTGCTGAAACCGTAACAATGACTGAAAGGCCATATCCAAAGCAAGTCAAATCTGCTTTCTTGCTTTTCATGTGAAGAGGCTTCTAAACTAATTTGATATTCCTCTTTTATCAGTCCTCTAGTTTCAATCTTGTTAAATAAGGAAATAAGTGAATAGTGTCTTCAAATGCAGAGGTCCTGCTCATTGTTCTGCAGGAAAAGTATCAATACACTGGACAGGACAGACAGAGGGAGAACATGGTAGATTAAAGAATTTGATTTAGAAAGAAAAGATAAGAGGAGCAAGCAAATTTTTATTAAATAAGAGACTACATTATGGTATTTGATAATCACAGTGAAGTTTCAAGAAAATTAGAAAGTTGCAGAAAAAAATTACAAACCGATAGCAGGAAGTTGAAAGTAATCTTTTCACGAATTTTAAATCATCAAGGACTAATGTTTTACAGAGTAATAAACTGAAAGCATAAGCACTTAAATTTTCTTAAAATATTCAAGCTACATAATTCTCTAGAAGGGTGGAAAGTGCTTACTTATAATCCATGGTACTATTCTCTTTCCTCTATATGTAATTATAATTTTTCCAGGAAAGTCACATTAATGAGCTACTACATATTAGGTGTTTACTTCGTATGAATCCCTTAATAAGCATTAACTCATTTAATCCTTACAACAACTCAGCCATGTGTATGGTATTTTGCTCTTTCACAAATGAGGGGGAAAAAAGGGTTAGAGAAGTTAGTTGCCCAAGGGTACAGAACCAACTGTGTTATGCCAAAGTTCATGCATGCTCTTAACCATTGTTCTATGTCTTTCTTCTTAGTCACATATTTGTATATACCCATTTGAAAATGCTTTTTCACCATTACTGTGCCATAATTATTTTAAGACAGGACTACATCTTTGCTTTGAAACTACTCGCCATTTAGTACACTGAACTGTTAAACATTAATGACTAAGTGGGCATTAATTTCCTGGATGTCAGGTTTTTCTTTAATTAGAAATGGGAATTTTTTTTTTATTATTAAAAATTCTTTAAATCGAGCGGGGGAGGGGCAGAGAAAGAGGAAGACACAGAATCTGAAGCAAGCAAGCTCCAGGCTCTGAGTTGTCAGCACAGCCCAATGTGGGGCTTGAACTCACAAACTGTGAGCTTGTGACCTAAGCTGAAGTCAGACGCTTAACTGACTGAGCCACCCAGAGGCTCCATGAATTTCTATTAAAAGCCTGCCTTTTAAATAAACTGAAATGTCATTTTGAAACTTTTTGGAAAAAGAAATCTCTAAGCCTAGTTAGTTTTACTAGTAAGTTCTATCAAACATTTAAAGAAGAAATAACATCAACACTATCTCTTTGAGAAAATAGAAGAGGATGGAACAATTCTCAGCTTATGAGGCCAGCATAACCCTGAGAACAAAACTCAATAAAACTCAAAACTGCAAAAAAAGAACCACAGACCAAGATCCCCTAAGAACATAAATGTAAAAATACAGAATATTGGCAAATCAAATTCAGCAATATAGAAAAGAATAATATGCCATAACCAGTGGAGGGAAGGTATGGGTTCATCTTGGGAATGCAGGCTTGTTCAATATTAGAAAAATCAAGCAATGTAATTGACTACTCTAGTGAACTAAAAATAACTACATTATCGTATCAGTTGATAGGAAAAAGCACTTGACGACATTCAACATTTATTCATGATAAAAATTCTCGGCAAACATTTTCAACCTGATTAAGAACATTTTAAAAAGAAAAAAGAAAAAACAAATACAGCCAACATCATACTCAATCGTGACAAAATTCAATGGTGAAACGTTGAATTCTAAGGTCAGAAACAAGGCAAGGATGTCCATTCTCACAACTCCTATTCAATATCATACTTGAAGTCCTGGCCAATACATTAAGGCAAGGGAAAGAAAAGGCACACAGATTGGAATGGAAGAAACACACCGTTCTTACTGACAGTTAACATAATTGCCTATGTAGAAAATTCCAAGGAATCTACCCAAACTCCTAGAACTTATGATAAATAAGTTTAACAAGGTCAGAATGCAGAGTCAATGCATAAAAATCTATTGTATTTTTATATACTATTAATGTACAATTGGAAACCAAAATTTAAAAAATCCCATTTACAGCAGAATCAAAAAATGAAATGCTTGACTATAAATCTAACAAAACATATACAGGATCCTATGCTGAAAACAACAAAATGCTCATGAAGAAACTCAAAGAAGACCTAAATAAATGAAAGATATGTTCATGGACTGGAAAACATTGTAAAGGTGTCAACTAATCTCAAGTTTAGCATAATTCTAATTATGTAGTTATAGAGAAGCTCATTATAAAATGTGTATGTAAAGGTGAAATATAAAAAGTTACAAAAATTTTGGATTTTAAAAAAAATTTTAATTTTAATCCAGTTAAGTTGACATACAATGTTACATTAGTTTCAGATGTATAATATAGTGATTCAGCTGTTCCATACATCACCCAGTGTTCACCACAAGTGCACTCCTTAATCCCCATCACCTATTTAACTCATCCTCCCACCCACCTCCCCTCTGGTAACTATTGGAGTGTTCTCTATAGTTAAGAGTCTGTTTCTTGCTTTGTGTCAACAAATTTTAGTTTTTTCCTATGATGAAAACTTTTAAGATTTACTTTCTTGGCAATTTTCAAACATGCAATACAATATTATTGACTATAGTTACCACACTGTACATCTCTATCACTTATTTATGACTGGAAGTTTGTACCTCTTGACCCCCTTTACCTGTTGTGCCACATCCCAACACCCTCTACCTTAGGAACCACCCTTCTGTTTTCTGTTTCTATGAGGTTTTTGTTTTGTTTTGTTTTTTTAGATTTCACATATAAGTAAGATCACTGATACCTCAGTTTCTCTTATTTCACTTAGCATAATACCCTCAAGAACCATCCCTGTTGTCAAAATGGCAAGATTTCATTCTTTCGTATGGCTGAGTAATATTCCACTGTGTGTGTGTGTATACACCACATCTTTACCCATTCATCCATCACTGAGCATGTGGGTTGTTTTCCCATGATGGCTATCATAAATAATGCTGCAGCAAACAGTGATGCATATACCTTTTCAAATTAGTACTTTTGTTTTCTTTGGATAAACACCAAGATGTAGAATTTATGATAGTTTTATCTTTAATTATTTGAGAAACTCCCATCATCTGTTTTCCATAGTGCCTGTACCTAATTGCATTCCCACCAACAGTGCACAAGGGTCCCTTTTTTTCATATTTCTTGCCAACACCTATTATTTGTTCTCATATATATATGTGTGTGTGTGTGTGTGTGTGCGTGTGCGTATATATATATATACACACACACGCACACACACATATATAATATATATATGGCCATATATATATATATTATATATAATATATATTATTTATATAATATATATATATATGGCCATATATATAATGGCCATTCTAACAGGCGTGAAGTGGTGTTTCTTTGTGGGTTTGATTTGCATTTCCCTGATTTTTAGTGATTTTGAGCATCTTTTCATGTGCCTGTTGGCCATCTGTAGGTCTTGTCTGGAAAAAAATATCTATTCAGATCTATTGCTATTGAGTTATAGAAGTTCCTTATATATTTTAGATAGTAATGCCTTATTGGATATATGATTTGCAAATATTTCCTTCCCATTAAGTAGGCTGCCTTTTCATTTTGTTGATGGTTTTGTTTGCTGTGCAGAAGCTTTTTAATTTCATATAGTCCCACTTGTTTATTTTTGCTTTGATTTCCTTTGCTTTTAGAGTCAGTTCTAAAAAATCATCACCAAGACCAAGATCAAGGAGCTTATTACTGCTTAGGTCTTCTTGGAGCTTTAGGTTTTAATGTCTTTGAGTTAACTTTTGTGTGTGGTCTAAAATTGTAGTGTATTTATTATATTCTTTAGCATGTGGTTGCCCAGTTTTCTCAATACCAAATATTAAAGAGAAAGTCCATTCCCCACTGTTTATTCTTGCTCCTTTGTTCTAAATTAATTGACCCAATATGCATGGTTTTATTTCTGGGCTCTCGATTCTGTTCCATTGATCTGTGTGTCTGTTTTTGTGTTAATACTGTTGGCAATACCATACTGTTTAATCACTTTAGCTTTGTAATATAGTTTGAAATCAGGGCATGTGATGCCTTCAGCTTTGTTCTTCTTTAAGATTGCTTTGGCTATTTTGGGTCTTTTGTTTTGAATTCAACAGTATATTAAAAAAATGATTCACCATGATCAAGTGGGATTCATTCCTGGTCTGCAAGGCTGGTTCAGTATTCGCAAAATCAATGTGATCCATCACATTAATAAAAGGAAGGATAACCATATGATCCTTTCAATAGATGCAGAAAAAGCATTTGACAATACACAGCATTCTTTCTCAATAAAAACGCTAAAGAAAGTTGGGATAGAAGGAACATAACTTAACATCATAAAAGCCATATAAGAAAAGTCCACAGCTAATATCATCCTCAATGAGGAAAAACTGAGGACTTTCCTCTAGGATGAAGAACATGACAAGGATGTCCACTCTTACCACTATTGTTTAACCTAGTGTTGGAAGTCCTGGCCTCAGCAATCAGACAACAAAATGAAATAAAAAGGCATCCAAACTGGCAAAGAAGACAAACTTTCACTCTTTGCAGATGACATGATACTCTACATGGAAAATCCAGAAGACCTCACCAAAATACTGCTAGAACTGATACATACATTCAGCAAAGTTTCAAGATATAAAATCAATGTACAGAAAATCACTTGCATTTCTATACACCAATAATGAGGCAACAGAAAGAGATATCAAGGGATTGATTCCCTTAACAATTGCACCAAGAACCATAAAATTCCTAGGAATAAACCTAACCAAAGAGGTAAAAGATGTCTACACTGAAAGCTATAGAAAGCTTATGAAAGAAATTGAAGATGACACAAAAAATTGGAAAAGTATTCCATGCTCATGGATCGGAAGAACAAATATTGTTAAAATGTCTATATCACCCAAAAAATCTACACATTCAATGCAA